>NC_040105.1:2647469-5294939 GCF_003369695.1 Bos indicus x Bos taurus | reverse complement strand
ACTACTAAAATTCATTCTTCTCCTAGACTACCATCCTTGCATTTACATATAAGCACCACCTAACATTTGTATGAAACAGGTTTTAACCCCTCACTACTAATAAAATTCATTCTTCTCCTAGACTACCATCCTTGCATTTACATATAAGCACCACCTAACATTTGTATGAAACAGGTTTTAACCCCTCACTACTAATAAAATTCATTTTTCTCCTAGACTACCATCCTTGCATTTACATAGAAGCGTCACCTAACATTTGTATGAAACAGGTTTTAACCCCTCACTACTAATAAAATTCCTTTTTCTTCTAGACTACCATCCTTGCATTTACATATAAGCACCACCTAACATTTGTATGAAACAGGTTTTAACCCCTCACTACTAATAAAATTCATTTTTCTCCTACACTACCATCCTTGCATTTACATATAAGCACCACCTAACATTTGTATGAAACAGGTTTTAACCCCTCACTACTAATAAAATTCATTCTTCTCCTAGACTACCATCCTTGCATTTACATATAAGCACCACCTAACATTTGTATGAAACAGGTTTTAACCCCTCACTACTAATAAAATTCATTCTTCTCCTAGACTACCATCCTTGCATTTACATATAAGCACCACCTAACATTTGTATGAAACAGGTTTTAACCCCTCACTACTACTAAAATTCATTTTTCTCCTAGACTACCATCCTTGCATTTACATATAAGCACCACCTAACATTTGTATGAAACAGGTTTTAACCCCTCACTACTACTAAAATTCCTTTTTCTCCTAGACTACCATCCTTGCATTTACATATAAGCACCACCTAACATTTGTATGAAACAGGTTTTAACCCCTCACTACTACTAAAATTCCTTTTTCTCCTAGACTACCATCCTTGCATTTACATAGAAGCATCACCTAACATTTGTATGAAACAGGTTTTAACCCCTCACTACTACTAAAATTCATTTTTCTCCTAGACTACCATCCTTGCATTTACATATAAGCACCACCTAACATTTGTATGAAACAGGTTTTAACCCCTCACTACTACTACAATTCATTTTTCTCCTAGACTACCATCCTTGCATTTACATATAAGCACCACCTAACATTTGTATGAAACAGGTTTTAACCCCTCACTACTACTAAAATTCATTTTTCTTCTAGACTACCATCCTTGCATTTACATATAAGCACCACCTAACATTTGTATGAAACAGGTTTTAACCCCTCACTACTAATAAAATTCATTTTTCTCCTAGACTACCATCCTTGCATTTACATACAAGCACCACCTAACATTTGTATGAAACAGGTTTTAACCCCTCACTACTACTAAAATTCATTTTTCTCCTAGACTACCATCCTTGCATTTACATAGAAGCACCACCTAACATTTGTATGAAACAGGTTTTAACCCCTCACTACTACTAAAATTCATTTTTCTCCTAGACTACCATCCTTGCATTTACATATAAGCACCACCTAACATTTGTATGAAACAGGTTTTAACCCCTCACTACTACTAAAATTCATTTTTCTCCTAGACTACCATCCTTGCATTTACATATAAGCACCACCTAACATTTGTATGAAACAGGTTTTAACCCCTCACTACTACTAAAATTCATTTTTCTCCTAGACTACCATCCTTGCATTTACATAGAAGCATCTATACATCGAAATTCACGGCCTCACCTGGGAATCGTTGCTCCCCTGAAACAGATCAGATCTCAGATGTTTCAGTGGAAACGAATACTGTGTTTCAGGTCACGGAGAACCACGGGGGTTGAACCCAAGTCAAGAACCTCAGGGGAAAACGGGACTGAGAACACAGACACAGGCCTGCAAAAATTCGACATCCGAAGACTCAACGTGGGTGCAAACAAGCAGGAAATTTGGGGGCCGGGGGGTCAGGATGTGGTGGAGAAAAGTTCAGAGGAAAACCACTGGTGTCGTGAGGAGGAACCACCCAGACCAAGTGGCTTTTGGAAGCCTGCACATTTGAAGTTCATCTTTATGGGTAAGAAGCTGCAAGACCCACAGGACGTGAGTGACGGCCAGGCGGAAGCGGGCAGTTGCAATCCAGCCACGTCTGTGCCTCGCCACACTCTACCAGGCTTCCTTGGCCACAAGACCCCTTAGCATCCACGCATCACTCTTCCACACTGTTTACTGAACCGCTCCCGCACAATAGGTCAGCTGCCTTGTCGTCTCTGAAATGCCTTTCCCTATTCGGCAAATGCCAATGGTGGTTCAGTTCAATTCAGTTCAGTCGCTCAGTCGTGTCTGACTCTTTGCGACCCCATGAATCGCAGCACGCCAGGCCTCCCTGTCCATCACCAACTCCCGGACTTCACCCAAACTCAAGTCCACCAAGTGAGTGTTGCCATCCAGCCATCTCATCCTCTATCGTCCCCTTCTCCTCCTGCCCCCAATCCCTCCCAGCATCAGAGTCTTTTCCAATGAGTCAACTCTTCGCATGAGGTGGCCAAAGTACTGGAGTTTCAGCTTTAGCATCAGTCCTTCCAAAGAAATCCCAGAGCTGACCTCCTTCAGAATGGACTGGTTGGATCTCCTTGCAGTCCAAGGGACTCTCAGGAGTCTTCTCCAACACCACACTTCAAAAGCATCAATTCTCCAGCGCTCAGCCTTCTTCACATTCCAACTCTCACATCCATGCATGACCACAGGAAAAACCATAGCCTTGACTAGACGGACCTTTGTTGGCAAAGTAATGTCTCTGCTTTTGAATATGCTATCTAGGTTGGTCATAACTTTCCTTCCAAGGAGTAAGCGTCTTTTAATTTCATGGCTGCAGTCACCATCTGCAGTGGTTTTGGACCCCAAAAAAATAGTCTGACACTGTTTCCACTGTTTCCCCATCTATTTCCCATGAAGTGATGGGACCAGATGCCATGATCTTCATTTTCTGAATGTTGAGAATTAAGCTAACTTTTTCACTCTCCACTTTTACTTTCATCAAGAGGCTTTTTAGTTCCTCTTCACTTTCTGCCATAAGGGTGGCGTCATCTGCATATTTGAGGTTATTGATATTTCTCCCAGCAATCTGGATTCCAGCTCATGCTTCTTCCAGTCCAGCGTTTCTCATGATGTACTCTGTATATAAGTTAAATAAGCAGGGGGACAATATACAGCCTTGACGTACTCCTTTTCCTATATGGAACCAGTCTGTTGTTCCATGTCCAGTTCTAACTGTTGCTTCCTGACCTGCATACAGATTTCTCAAGAGGCAGGTCAGGTGGTCTGGTATTCCCATCTCTTTCAGAATTTTCCACAGTGTATTGTGATCCACACAGTCAAAGGCTTTGGCATAGTCAATAAAGCAGAAATAGATGTTTTTCTGGAACTCTCTTGCTTTTTCCATGATCCAGCGGATGTTGGCAATTTGATCTCTGGTTCCTCTGCCTTTTCTAAAACCAGCTTGAACATCAGGAAGTTCACAGTTCACATATTGCTGAAGCCTGGCTTGGAGAATTTTAAGCATTAGTTTACTACCGTGTGAGATGAGTGCAAGTGTGCGGTAGTTTGAGCATTCTTTGGCATTGCCTTTCTTTGGGATTGGAATGAAAACTGACATTTTCCAGTCCTGTGGCCACTGCTGAGTTTTCCAAATTTGTTGGCATATTGAGTGCAACACTTTCACAGCATCATCTTTCAGAATTTGAAATAGCTCCACTGGAATTCCATCACCTCCACTAGCTTTGTTCATAGTGATGCTTTCTAAGGCCCACTTGACTTCACATTCCAGGATGTCTGGCTCTAGGTCAGTGATCACACCATCATGATTATCTGTGTCGTGAAGATCTTTTTTGTACAGTTCTTCTATGTATTCTTGCCATCTCTTCTTAATATCTTCTGCTTCTGTTAGGTCCATACCATTTCTGTCCTTTATCAAGACCATCTTTGCATGAAATGTTCCCTTGGTATTGAAAGGTTGTTGTTGAATCACGTGAATACACCGGGATTCTTGGCCCCCAGAGGAGAAGAATTCAATCCGGGGCCAAAGACGAGGCTTGATCGCTCAGAGCTTTTGTGTAATAAAGTTTTATTAAAGTATAAAGGAGATAGAGAAAGCTTCTGACATAGGCATCAGAAGGGGGCAGAAAGAGTAGCCCCCTGCTAGTCTTCAGCTGGATGTTATATAGTCACCAGCAGTCTGTTAATGAAAGAAAGGAATGTCTTAAAATTCAGAATGGCACCAGGCCCCTCACCCATAAGATGCATTTTGGGATAATCTTGGCACCAAATGGCTTATCCTGGGCCATAAAATGATTAACTTGAATCTTGAAGAAGGGCAGACCACCATACAAATAAGTTTCATTTACATAGATTAGGGGAACAATATCTGAGTATAACATACTGGTTTGTCAAGTAGGTTCTGGGCCAAGAGGCGGAACCGACTTGGAGACAGAGTTTGGGGTAAAGGCATAGCACATTAGCATAGCTTAAGACAAACATTTCCATAAGAAAAAGGCATTGGTTATCTCTAGGCTCAAGAATAGCTAACTTCAGGGGAAACCAGGTGTCATTATGGCCACACAGTATTTTAAGAGAAACCTCCCTTTAAATTTGTATAGAGAAGGAAAAAATATTGCTAGTTTGTTTCCTCCTGCCGCTTAAGAGAGAGAAAAATGTCTGACACTTGCAGGCTATTTCCTCCATTTGGAGACCCCTGGCCTTCCTGCCTGTTACCCTCTCATTTTCTTCGACTCCAGTCCCCAGGTCCTGGTCTACAAAGACTGTAAAAAGTTTGTCCTTTCTTCCTCCTTGAAAATTCCAGACCCCTCTCTCCTTGGGGACCCCTAGATTTCCTATCAACCTGCCTAAGAAATGACTCTCTCATTATCTCTAATTTTCTTGAAGAGATGTCTAGTCTTTCCCATTCTCTTGTTTTCCTCTATTTCTTTGCATTGATCGCTGAAGAAGGCTTTCTTATCTCTTCTTGCTATTCTTTGGAACTCTGAATTCCGATGCTTATATCTTTCCTTTTCTCCTTTGCTTTTCGCTTCTCTTCTTTTCACAGCTATTTGTAAGTCCTCTCCAGACAGCCATTTTGCTTTTTTGCATTTCTTTTCCATGGGGATGGTCTTGATCCCTGTCTCCTGTACAATGTCACGAACCTCATTCCATAGCTCATCAGGCACTCTATCTATCAGATCTAGGCCCTTAAATCTATTTCTCACTTCCACTGTATAATCATAAGGGATTTGATTTAGGTCATATCTGAATCGTCTAGTGGTTTTCCCTACTTTCTTCAATTTAAGTCTGAATTTGGCAATAAGGAGTTCATGATTTGAGCCACAGTCAGCACCTGGTCTTGTTTTTGCTGACTGTATAGAGCTTCTCCATCTTTGGCTGCAAAGAATATAATCAATCTGATTTCGGTGTTGACCATCTGGTGATGTCCATGTATAGAGTCTTCTCCTGTGTTGTTGGAAGAGGGTGTTTGTTATGACCAGTGCATTTTCTTGGCAAAACTCTATTAGTCTTTGCCCTGCTTCATTCCGTATTCCAAGGCCAAATTTGCCTGTTACCCCAGGTGTTTCTTGACTTCCTACTTTTGCATTCCAGTCCCCTATAATGAAAAGGACATCTTTTTTGGGTTTTAGTTCTAAAAGGTCTTGTAGGTCTTCATAGAACCATTCAACTTCAGCTTCTTCAGTGACACTGGTTGGGGTGTAGACTTGGATTACTGTGATATTGAATGGTTTGCCTTGGAAGTCACCAAACGCTCACAAGCGCTGGCACAGACTTCCTAAACATGCTCACGGAAACAAGGTTAAGAAACGACCGAGCCTCAGATCACAGAGCTCTTAAGAGATGGCAGCCAGGCCTGCAAACATGACTCCTGGAATTTCTAACTTCTTGCTGAAATACCTTTGAGCAAAAAAAATAAAATAAAATTTGTCTCACTACCGCTGAAAGCTCTCTCACCAACCTATTCTCAGAAGAGGCAAGAAGAATCTCCAGAGGTAAGCAACAAAAAATAGTAAGTAGCTGCTGCTACTGCTGGTAAGTCGCTTCAGTCGTGTCCAACTCTGTGTGACCACAGAGACGGCAGCCCACCAGGCTCCCCCGTCCCTGGGATTCTCCAGGCAATAACACCGGAGTGGGTTGCCATTTCCTTCTCCAATGCATGAAAGTGAAAAGTGAAAGGGAAGTCGCTCAGTCGTGTCTGACTCTTCGTGACCCCATGGACTGCAGCCTACCAGGCTCCTCTGTCCATGGGATTTGCCAGGCAAGAGTACTGGAGTGGGGTGCCATTGCCTTCTCCAAGTAAGTAGCTACCTAAAGCCAAATCAAGCTGCTGCTGCTGCTAAGTCACTTCAGTCGTGTCCAACTCTGTGCGACCCCATAGACAGCAGCCAACCAGGCTCCCCTGACCCTGGGATTCTCCAGGCAAGAAGATTGGAGTGGGTTGCCATTTCCTTCTCCAATAATAAGGTATATCTATAACATATTCAGGACTTGCCAGTTGGCACCAGTGGTAAAGAACCTGCCTGTCAGTGCAGGAGACATAATGAGACACAGGTTCACTGCCTGGGTCGGGAAGATCCCCTGGAGAAGGGCATGGCAACCCACTCTAGTACTCTTGCCTGGAGAATCCCAGGGACAGAAGAGCCTGGCGGGCTGCAGTCCATGGGGTCGCAGAATTGGGACACAACTGAAGCGACGTAGCACACATGTGTGCAAAAACATTTATTCCCTAAATATCTATGTCTGTGCACTATTTATTAACTGGAGGAAAAATATATATATATATTTATGACCCAGATAATTACGATGGTGTGATCACTGACCTAGAGCCAGACATCCTGGAATGTGAAGTCAAGTGGGCCTTAGAAAGCATCACTATGAACAAAGCTAGTGGAGGTGATGGAATTCCAGTGGAGCTATTTCAAATCCTGAAAGATGATGCTGTGAAAGTGTTGCACTCAATATACCAGCAAATTTGGAAAACTCAGCAGTGGCCACGGGACTGGAAAATGTCAGTTTTCATTCCAATCCCAAAGAAAGGCAAAGCAAAAGAATGCTCAAACTACCGCACACTTGCACTCATCTCACACGCTAGTAAAGTAATGCTCAAAATCCTCCAAGCCAGGCTTCAGCAATATGTGAACTGTGAACTTCCTGATGTACAAGCTGGTTTTAGAAAAGGCAGAGGAACCAGAGATCAAATTGCCAATATCTGCTGGATCATCGAAAAAGCAAGAGAGTTCCAGAAAAACATCTATTTCTGCTTTATTGACTATGCCAAAGCCTTTGACTGTGTGGATCACAAAACACTGTGGAAAATTCTGAAAGAGATGGGAATACCAGACCACCTGACCTGCCTCTTGAGAAATCTGTATGCAGGTCAGGAAGCAACAGTTAGAACTGGACATGGAACAACAGACTGGTTCCAAATAGGAAAAGGAGTTCGTCAAGGCTGTATATTGTCACCCTATTTATTTAATTTATATGCAGAGTACATCATGAGAAACACTGGACTGGAAGAAACACAAGCTGGAATCAAGATTGCCAGGAGAAATATCAATAACCTCAGATATGCAGATGACACCACCCTTATGGCAGAAAGTGAAGAGGAACTAAAAAGCCTCTTGATGAAAGTGAAAGTGGAGAGTGAAAAGTTGGCTTAATTCTCAACATTCAGAAAACGAAGATCATGGCATCCGGTCCCACCACTTCATGGGAAATAGATGGGGAACAGTGGAAATAGTGTCAGACTTTATTTTTCTGGGCTCCAAAACCACTGCAGATGGTGACTGCAGCCCTGAAATTAAAAGACGCTTACTCCTTGGAAGGAAAGTTATGACCAACCTAGATAGCATATTCAAAAGCAGAGACATTACTTTGCCAACAAAGGTCCGTCTAGTCAAGGCTATGGTTTTTCCTGTGGTCATATACGGATGTGAGAGTTGGACTGTGAAGAAGGCTGAGAGCCAAATAATTGATGCTTTTGAACTGTGGTGTTGGAGAAGACTCCTGAGAGTCCCTTGGACTGCAAGGAGAGGCAGCCAGTCCATTCTGAAGGATATCAGCCCTGGGATTTCTTTGGAAGGAATGATGCTAAAGCTGAAACTCCAGTACTTTGGCCACCTCATGTGAAGAGTTGACTCATTAGAAAAGACTCTGATGCTGGGAGGGACTGGGGGCAAAAGGAGAAGGGGACGACAGAGGATGAGATGGCTGGATGGCATCACTGACTTGATGGACGTGAGTCTGGGTGAAGTCCGGGAGTTGGTGATGGACAGGGAGGCCTGGCGTGCTGCGATTCATGGGGTCGCAAAGAGTTGGACACGACTGAGTGACTGATCTGATCTGATATATATCACTTTAAAAAATAGACCTTATCACATTTAAAAGAAACCATAGAGAGGATGAGACAGTTAGACAGCATCTCCGACTCAATGGACATGAATTTGAGCAAACTCCGTGAGATGATGAAGGACACAAGAGCCTGGTGTACCACAGTTTATGGGATCGAAAAGAGTCAGACACGACTATGTGACTGAACAAGGGCAATGCAGTAAAGATAGCCCATTAAGGGACTTCGGTGGTGGTCCAGTGGTTAAGACTCCACCTCCCAATGCAGGGGGCCTGCGTTTGATTCCTGGGTGGGGAACTGGAGCCTGCATGTTACAACTAAGACGGGACGCAGCCAATGAAACAAATAAAAAGACATCTCATTAATCCTACTTCTAGGAATCTACCCTGAAGATTCTTCCAAGGAAACAAAAATACAGATTGAACAAAGTTATTCATTGCATCATTTGTAACTGCAAAATACCTGAAACTTAAATGCCCATATTTAGCAAAGTGGCTCCATAAACTATGTTACAAATACACAAAAAATCTTATACCTCTGTTATCAATTAAAAACGAAAAGGAACCTCTCCCTAAACAGGCTTAGAATCGGTACCAGGGCATATTATTGATTGAACGACATTAAAATACAGTGGAGAAGCTACCTATATTTTCTTATTTTTTTTCTTTCCGACATGAAGGAAAAATATGTTAGCACAAACAGCCATGTGCATATTCTTGTGTGTTTGATGTAAGCAATGTTTTCCCCACATGCAACATAATATCCTAGCTGATTGGGTAGAGTCGTACTAGGTTAAGTAACCACTCATTCCTGGTAAGGACAGAGTTTCAGCCTTGTGGATAGAATTACGAAGTCTGTCTCGAGTTTGCCGAGCTGTCCCATGCATTATGAATCTGCAGGATTTCACATGACTGAAAGAGAATATTTCAGCTGACTGTCAACTGCTGCAGATCTTGAGGGTCAGCCAGAAGTCTTTTTGTTTAACAGCAAGAGTGTTTTCTTTTTCAGTATCTCTCCACTTGAAGAGACTGCTTCTGCTTCAAGGGGGAGACCAATTACACTTCTTCGGTCACTTCAGAAGGTTGTGTAAAAAAAAAAAAAAAGGGGGCATTAACTGAGTACCTTCCTCCAATCTAATTTTCTTTGGCTCAGGAGCTGGTATTCTGGGGAGTTTGCTGGCTGGTCTTCAGCTTCATTCAGTTCTCAGAATTCCTGGAGACAAGTCATAAATCAAAAAAACCGTGCAGACCGGCTGTATTATGTGTGGTTCAGAGTCGACCGCCACTGTTCCTCGAGGAAGAAGCACTCTGAGGAAGCAGGTTGTGAGATATCAGTGTGCTGGTCTCCTTCCCTCCCCCTGCCAAGTTCTTCTGTATCCATCAGGGATTGTGACACCCAAATCCAAAGCAGAATTACCAATAATAATGCCAAAAAATAGGATGAGAAAAATAAAAAAGACAGAAAAACAAAACACACAAAGAAAAAACTAGGCAACGAAACCAGATACTGAGAGAGAGGACAAAGCTTAGCACCCTCTAGGAAAGAGAGGGGGCTTCCCAGGCGGCCCCCGTGGGAAAAAAACCCGCCTGCCAATGCAGGAGACTTGAGTTGCCGGTTCGATCCCTGGGTCTGGAAGATCCCCTGGAGGAGGGCGTGGAAACACTACTCCAGTACTCTTGCCTGGGAAATCCCATGGACAGAGGAACCGGGCGGGCTACAGTCCGTGGGGTCGCAGAGTCAGACACGACCGAAGCGACTTAGCATCCATGCACGCACGCACGCACGCACGGGAAAGAGGGGATACGACAGGTATACAGAACGTCTCCGAAAAGAAGGAATACACAGAGAACAGGGCTGAGGTGGGAATGGGGGATTTTCCTGAGCTGGAATTCAGAATGGTGTGGAGATCGTTTCCTGCAGAACACAATAACTGGACAACGCAGACCCCAACCCAACCCGACAAAATGCGTCTCTTCCAAAGGCGGCAGACGTCATCAACACGTAAAAAATTTAAAAATGGTAAAAAACACCCACGGCAGATTCATGTTGATGTATGGCAAAACCAATACAGTATTGTAAAGGAATTAGCCTCTAATTAAAATAAATAAATTTAAATTTTAAAAAAATGGTAAAAAAAAAAAAAAGTATATCAAAAGAACCAACAAAGAGTGACTCAAAACTCTCTCCCTACATATTAAGTACCAAAGACCTTAGAGCCAAGTTCCTAAGCTCTTGAGGAAACAGCTCACGATCCGAGAATTTTCTGCCCCACGATCCGAGAATTTTTTCACTTGTCATTCAGAGAAAGGGACAAGGAGAGATCATTTCAGGACACAAAGGAAATTGGGAGCACACCATCCATGGAAACGAAAGTACACGAACCACCCACGTACCAATAAACCTGAACGCGAGAACGGAAAAGTAGAAACGAAAAGAGTCGTGCCAAGTCAAAAACCTTGTCACAGAAGAAGCACCACACACGTCTTATTTATATGCTCATAAACCTTCACAGAAATATACAAATAATTGTGGAAAATCAACATAACACACAGCCATTTAGTAAGAATTCAGATGCAAAATTCTACGGAATGCCCATGATCCCTGAGCCTCAGGAAGAGTGAGGAAATACAAGAACACTGAAAAGTGAAGCTCTGTTAATGATGGTGATGACAGAAGTGCAGTCTTTAAAATATGAAGGGAACCTTCAGGAAAAAGACCACAAGGATCAGAAGCATTCTAGAATTCTAAGGAAAGAACGACATCAAAAAAAAAAAAAAACCCAGCATATGTGGGGGAATGGGAACATAAACACACAGACATGAAACTGTAACAGTGAAAGTAATATGTGCAAAAACACGGCAGAATTACAATTGTATACACATATAAGCTATTATGTGTGCCGGTACCTCAGCTGTGTGCTGTGACCCCACGGACTGCAGCCCGCCAGGCTCCTCTGTCCACGGAATTCTCCAGGCAAGAATACTGGAAGGGGTTGCCATCCCCTTCTCCACGGGGATCTTCCCGACCCAGGAATTGAACTCAGGTCTCCTGAATCTGCAGGCAGATTCTTCACCATCTGAGCCACCAGGGAAGCCCATATAAACTACTGCTGCTAAGTCGCTTCAATCATGTCCGACTCTGTGAGACCCCATAGACGGCAGCCCACCAGGCTCCCCCATCCCTGGATTCTCCAGGCAAGAACAGTGGAGTGGGTTGCCATTTCCTTCTCCAATGTATGAAAGTGAAAAGTGAAAGTGAAGTCGCTCAGTCATGTCCGACCCTTAGCGACCCCATGGACTGCAGCCCACCAGGCTCCTCTGTCCATGGGATTTTCCAGGCAAGAGTACTGGAGTGGGATGCCATTGCCTTCTCTGATAAGGTAAGAATATTCAAAAAAATCATAGGAACATGCTGTCAAATTTTGTACAGCAAAGAATAAGTGCCTAGGCTTCCTTGGTGGCTCAGAATTCTGGGAGGCTCAGAATCTGCCAGCCAAGATCCCACATGCTGCAGATCACCTAAGGCATGGTGCCACAGCTACTGAGCCTGTGCTCTAGAATGCGCTCCCTGGTAAGAGAAGCTACCGCAGTGAGAATCCCACACACGGCCACTAGAGTGACCACGACTCACCGAAACTAGAGGGAAAAAAAAGCCCACATGGCACTGAAGATCCAGGGCAGCCAAAAATGAGAAAATCAAACAAAATAATAAATCTTTGAAAAAATAGCTTTTAAAAAGGTTCCGTAGCTAAATTTTAAACAATTTAATCTCAATATTATTAACCAAAATAAAGAGGTATTTCTCATCTATCAAATTCAAGAAGCATGAATAAAAGTGAATGACCAGGGAGTGAGAGAGACCATGCAAATAAGCCCATACGTATTCTACAGTCAGGACTTTAGTCAGGCTTTCATTAGTATGTTCCTTAGTTGAAACTGGTAAAATACATAAAAAATAACTACTTGGCTGGAGAGGGATAGGAAGATTCATGATCCAGAACTATCTTATTTAGAGAGAAAGAACTGTGCAATAAATGTTATCAGGACAACTGGATAGCTATCTCAGTAAAATAAAAGATTCAGAGGTTTACAGCACATCAAACACTAACTTGAATCCTGAACGCCTTGGAGAATTTAATTAAAAATACAAAATATCAAGGAGAAAGCACAGATGGGTGTCTGATGTCTTCACAGTGAAGGATTTTTCATCTTCCAACTAGTGGAGGAAAAGATTCATTTCCTATTCCAATGATACATAGTAATTGTAAATATATGTATTTGTGTGCGTGTGTTTACTCGCTCAGTTGTGTCCAACTCTTTGTGACCCCATGGACTGTAGCCCGCCAGGCTCCTCTGTCAATGGGATTCTCCAGGCCAGAATACTGGGGTGGGTAGCCTTTCCCTTCTCCAGGGGATTTTCCCAACCCAAGGATTGAACCCAGGTCTCCCGCACTGCAGGTGGATTCTCTCCCAGCTGAGCCACCAGGGAAGTCCACATATATGTATAATTACATATAAATCTGGCCAAATCCTTTGGCCACCTGATTGGAACTGCCAACTCACTGGAAAAGACCGTGATGCTGGGAAAGATTGAGGGCAGAAGGAGAAGGGGACGACAGAGGATGAGATGGTTGGATGGCATCACTGACTCGATGCACGTGAATTTCAGCAAACTCTGGGAGTTGGTGATGGACAGGGAGGCCTGGTGTGCTGCAGTCCATGGGGTTGCAGAGAGTCAGACAGGACTGAGCGACTGAACAATAACAACCATGTTAATCAGGTCAGAAGATTTTACAAACTTATAAAGGTTTCTTTATTTCTTTATTCCCTTCGAGAATCAGCACATCTAGCAACATTACCTGTCATATTTCTTACAAATCTGAATTCCACTCTTTTAAACATTTGAGCCAACTGTCTGCCCCTATATCCGTGTTTACATATTTTTACTCGAAACAACATGTGAACTCCTCCTAAGTAGCGAGTGTCTTAGTCATCTGGTTCTACACTATAGGACACAGCTTTGTAAATAATAGGTGATTTTTATTTAGGTTTAGAAAAAAAAAAACAAAAAACGCTGTATCATATAAGTCCACTACATATAAACCTTCGAGCTGCAATCTTTGAAAGATGGGAACATGCGTTCGAGTGTCCAGTTACATCAGTTAGTTTACACGTCTGGCGGACATTGTCACAGGCATGTACCCTCTACGTCTGGTTGTGCTTTACTATACGGTTCTATATCGTCATTGTCGTTGCTGTTCAGTCGCTCGGTCATGTCAGACTCTCTGTGACCCCACGGACTGCAGCACGCCAGGCCTCCCTGTCCATCACCAACTCCCAGAGTTTACTCAAACTCATGTCCATCGAGTCGGTGATGCCATCCAACCATCTTATCCTCCGTCAACCCCTTCTCCTCCCACCTTCCATCTTCCCCAGCATCAGGATCTTTAACAATGAGTCGGCTCTTCGCATCAGATGGCCAAGTGTTGGAGCTTCAGCTTCAGCATCAGTCCTTCCAGTGAATATTCAGGACTGATCTCCTTGAGGCAGTACTGTAGAGAGGCCAGTAATACGGAATCTTTATTCCAAGCCCAGGATGTCTGGAAGTGCGTGTAAAACCAGTGGTGATGGAGCTGGTAGTACTGTACTATGCTTTTTCACGGTGCTGTGCTGTAAGATTAAAAACTTTTTTATTTTCTGTGTTTGTTTTTTATGTTTTAAATATTTGTGTGAAAAGTAGGGCTTCCCTGGTGGCTCAGACAGTAAAGAATCTGCCTGCAACAGATTGTCATTGTTGCCGATGTTCAGTCGCTCAGCTGTGTCCGACTCTTTGTGACCCCATGGACTGCAGCACTCCAGGCCTCCCAATCCATCACCAACTCCCGGAGGTCTCCTGGGTTTGATCCCTGGGTCGAGAAGATCCGCTGGAGAAGAGAATGGCAACCCACTCCAGTCTTCTTGCCTGGAGAATCCCACGGATAGGGGAGTCTGGGGGGCTACAGTCCATGGGGCCACAAAGAGTCAGACACGATTGAGTGACTAACATTTTGACTTTCATTACAAACTTATTCCAGTGCAGTACTATATAGCCGATTATGTTAGGTGGGTACCTAGGCTAACTTTGCTGCAGTTAAAAACCAGAACTGGACTTATGGACTTGTTGCTCCCAGGTCCTGTGTCCTTCTTTTCTCAGGATCACCCTTCCTCTGTACCATAAACATTTCATCACATTTTCTTGAACTCTCCTGAAATAAAATTCACACCCCAGTTCAATGCCTGGGTCGGGAAGATCCGCTGGAGAAGGGATAGGCTACCCACTCCACTATTCTTGGGCTTCCCTGGTGGCTCCGCTGATAAAGAATCCACCTGCAATGCAGGAGACCTGGGTTCCATCCCTGGGTTGGGAAGATCCCCTGGAGAAAGGAAAGGCTACCCACTCCAGTGTTCTGGCCTGGAGAATTCCATGGACTGTAGAGTCCATGAGGTCACAAAGAGTTGGACACGATGCGGCAAGTTTCACTTTCACAGATATTATTATCAGTTTTATAGGAAACAATGGCCATTGCAATATAAAGCATAAAGCAAGATACTATAATTTGTTATGATTCTGTTTTTAAACATGTAAATATTTGGGCACAGTGACACCAGAATGCAGAATGAGGTTGCATGCTTGTTCCTATTTCTAAAGAACAACTTAGATATAGGAGGTGTAAGATACTGTTCAAATGAATAATGATACTTTTAAAAAAAATTGATATTCTGAAATCAGATGAGTCTGGTGCATCGTTATAAATCTACCATAAATACATGATATCAGGAGCAGCTGATACACGAGTTGTCTACTCACAACTCAAGATAACAAGGGGCATTGTCAAAAATGAAGAGATTTTTCTCAAGCACTGCACAAGGACACCCAGGGATAGTTTTGGCAAAAGAAAGTAAAATATTTCTTTGAACCACCTGCAGGGCTGAGTGCCTGCAATCCTCACTACATAGCAGAACCACAAACAGCAAGCCTTGGGTATCTACATACCATAAAGTCAGCTGTGGGCTTTGGAGAGTCATATACAAGTGGACCCTGTGGGTCATTCAGAAGTCGTATGCGCCTGAGGCCCTTGTCTATGGAGCATCTCAGTGGCTGTGGAATTCCCCCAAGGACCGTGGCAACTAAACCATGACGTACTGCGTGCTACGTCACTTCAGTCGTGTCCCACTCTTTGCGACCCCGTGGACTGTGGACCACCAGGCCCCTCTGTCCATGGGGACTCTCCAGGCAAGAATACTGGAGTGGGTTGCCATGCCCTTCTCCAAAGCATGACCCCTACCCTCCAAATTTCACCCCCACCTTGGGAAGCAGTGGTCTCCCACAGGAAAACCCAAGATTCTCTTTCCACCCATTTCTAGGCTCTCTGAGCATCACCTTTGAGCACTACTTTAGAATGCTGCTACTTTTCCTGATCTTTCTGTTTATCTGTACCTTTCTGAAACACAATCTGTTCACATTCTTCACTTTTCCCCCCCTGTCTTTAATCCTTCATCCACCCCTGTGTCTACCTTTGTATGGATATTTAATAACATTTGCCAAGGGACTCTGTTTTTAGTAACACACATAGGTACATTTCCTCAGCAAGAAATAGATGATTTTTTTAAGACTTTATTTTTTTCACGTAGACCATTTTTTAAAGACTTTATTGAATCTGTTACAATATCATCTCTGTTTTCCGTTTCAGTTTTTTGGCCGTGACGAATGTAGGATCTCAGGTCCTGACCAGGGATCAAATCCACATCCTCGGCATCGGAGGGCAAAAGTTTAACCACTGCCCCTCCAGGGAAGTCCCTATAGGTTGTATTTTTATTATGCAAGTTAATAGGAATTAACTCCGGGAGATGCCGAAGGACAGGGAGGCCTGGCATGCTGCAGTCCATGGGGTCGAAAAGAGTCGGACACGAGTGAGCGACTGAACGACAAAACAAATTTAGTGGGAAATGTTTTGCGAGAATTCAGGGAAATTCAGCCAAAGAAAACTTAGATATAAACTGTTACACCGATCTATTTCCCTTATTTAATGTGAAATGGCGTTAAACAAAGATACGTGTTTCAAATCTTAAGTGTGACAATACACAAGTGAATACTTCTATATGTCAGGATGGCCAGAACACTCAATCATCACATTACAGAAGTTAAATGCAATTGAAAGCATTGGCGTTTCGTGTTCTCCTTGCAGAAGGCACTCAGCACCTCCAATGAATGAACATGTTCTCATTCATCCGAGAAGCAGGCTGCTGCTGTTATGACTGGCCTGGGGGTGTCAGTTCTGGGGGGAATGGAAATTTGATAATAAGCTCTGATGGTATCGATGCTGTACTGGGTAGCTCGAAGCCTGGGTTTCAAAAGCTCCTATTCAGGGGCGGTCGTGGCCACGGATAACATTTCAGGGCGGAAGGAACTCATGTGTGTCCCCATTGATGTGGTGTTGACAAGACTTCTCAGCTTCTCCAGACCCTCGAATGAGCCCTCACAGAAGGCTTGGAATGAAGGCAAATGCCTCTAGCATTTAAACTTTATTAGGAATGCTTATCTGCATGATGACAGATGCCGCCTGGGGCTCTCGTAGCCCAAACTGTTGCTCTACCACGAGCTTTGGAGACAGCAATTTCAACTTAATTCAGTTCATTTCAGTGTACATTTACTGAGCACTTTCCATGCGCAAAGTTTCCAGAAATGCACAAAAAGACATAAAAGGATCGTGCCCGTTGTTCCTTATGAGGTGGTACTTGGTTATTAACCACCAAAGAATTTTCCCTCGTCGGGATCAAAGAAATAAGAGTCCTTTCCAGCATGAGCTGGTCACTGTCGTTCAGTGGCTCTGTTGTGTCCCGACTCCCTGCAACCCCATGGACAGCAGCACGCCAGGCTTCCCTGTCCTTCACTGTCTCCCAGAGCTTGCTCAAACTCATGTCCGTCGACTCGGTGATGCCATCCAACCAGCTCATCCTCAGTCGTTCCCTTCTCCTCCTGCCCTCAATCTTTCCCAGCATTAGGGTCTTTTCTAATGAGTTGGCTCACCTCAGCTCACCAAGTCTTGACTGAGAGCATCCGCTGAATCAGCGTTTCTTTTCCTTTACACAAGACATCCCATGGGATCCCATGATTAAACTTATTTGAGGGACCTCCCTGGCAGTCCCGTGGCTAACACCCCAAGCTCCCAATGCAGGTGGCCTGGGTTCGATCCCTGGTCAGGGAACTAGACCCCATGTGTTGCAACTAAATACCCTGCACGCTACAGCAAAGACCTCGCATGGCCAAGTAAATAAAAAAATGTGAAAAACAAACAAACTGATCGTGTTCTCGTCTTTAGGACTGAAAACTGGCCATTGTCGCCTGCTTCTTTTAGGATGAGGTCCCTGGCCACTGCAGTCACTGACCCTCCATGCCCCCCTGAAAGGAGTTCAGGGTGGAGGTGAGGAATTGAGCCATCTGTGCTCTGGAAAGACTAGCAGACCAGGTCTGCAGATAGTTAGATATTTTCAGGAAACGATTTTTTTTTTTTTTAAACATGTTGGGGACTGGGCCGGGCTACCTATTTTTTTTTTTTTTAACTTTTGTCCTGTTAAGTATTTGTTTCTATTAATATTTTTAAAAATGCATTTATTTTTAATTGATTGATGACTGCTTTACAATATTGGTCTGATTTCAGTCATACATCAACATGAATTAATCAGAGATGTAGGTATGTCCCCTCCCTCTTGAATCTCCCTCCCACCTCCTGCCCATTCCTACAGATTATTACAGAGAATTAGTGCAGAAGGAAAGGGCAACCCACTCCAGTATTCCTGCCTGGAGAATCTCAGGGACAGAGGAGCCTGGAGGGCTACAGTCCATGGGGTTGCAAAGAGTCAGACACGACTGAAGCAACTTAGGACGCACAGAGATTTAGAATTCTAATTTGAATTAGAATTATCACAGAGCCCCACTTTGACTCCTGAGTCAGAGAGCAAATTCCCATTGGCTATCTATTTACATATCTTAGTGCGTATGCATCCATGCTATTCTATTTATCTCACGCTCTCCCTCTTTAGGAAGTGGCAACCCACTCCAGTATTCTTGCCTGGAGAATCCCATGGACAGAGGAGCCTGTAGGGCTACAGTCCACGGGATCACAAAGAGTCGGACACGACTGAGTGACTAACAGTTTCCCTTAACCCCTCTCTTTATCCGTAACTCTGTTTCTATGCGTCTCCACTGCCGCTTGGCGAACAGATTTCTCAGTGGCTACCTAGTTTCTATAATGAAGCTTTGTTTCTAGTATTTATTGATTTATTTCTTTTGGCCGTGTGGCATATGGGACCTTAGTTTCCAACCAGGAATGAATGCATGTCCCCTGCTGCGGAAGTGCAGAGTCTTAGCCCCTGTACTACCAGGGACCTCCCTGGGAAAAGGCTTAACATGCCCAGTTTCTTGCATCATCTCATATCTAGCAAGGCCCTAAAATCCCTGATGGAGTTAGCAGCTCCTTGCGACTACCAGCAACCCTCTGTGACCAGCGACCACCTTCTGCCAAACGTGTGTGCTTCATTGCACAGATCCCCCTTCACTACAATCACGTTCTGCCAAGATACACCGTGACCTCCGCCTGCCCTCTCGGGAGCAGCTCCTCAGAGCCACCTGAGAGGCTGTATCCCAGGCCACAGTCCTCACTGTGCCTCCAATAAAACTTAACTCAACTCTCTCGTTGTGCATTTTTTTTTTCTAGTTGACGCATATATTCTCCTTCATTCATAAATCCAGTTTAGCGGAAAGTTATATTCAATCCACCCAAAGCCAGCCTCATACCCTTATCTACCGAGTTTCCATTATCACCTCTGACACCCGAGGAAAGAACCCTGAACATCAGGAATCTTAGAACAAAGTGAAATTCCTTGTCCCCGTGAAGCTGCTCCTGTTGCTAAGGAATCTTAGAACAAAGTGAAATTCTTTGTCCCCGTGAAGCTGCTTCTGTTGCTAATTTCCATTACTCTCATATCTGCCCGTGGTTTTTCTCCTGTTTTCATCTTCAGGGCTCTTGTGTTTTCTTTTTTTTTTTAATTCTTAAGTCTCTACCACGTTGTCATCTTCCTGTAGCCATCAGATTGGCCTTTTCTCACTTTCTTGCGTGTTTCTTTGATTTGTGAACCATTTTAACACAAGCCTAACCCCGAAGATTTCTTCACGAGGGTACTAGAGGTACATGTGACAAATAACTTGAAAAGCATTTCCCATTTTTTTTCCCCTCTACTGAGCAAACAATTGAGTAAGAGCAACCTTCAAAGCCAAGTAAATGTTTCCAAAATAAATGCTCGCTTTGCCAGAAAATATTTGTGAAGGTATTTCAATAGCTGTAATAAAGCAAATACTTGCATAATGGGTGAACAACACATCAGAAATATTTTCGCATTCCTTTCGTGAGCACCTGTGGTTACTCAAGCTTCATTTCTGACCTGTCCAAGGACTCAAGAGATATGATGGGAAAGTATTTGTTCATTCCTCCCTACCGCACACGGTGAACGCAGTAAAAAATATTTCGTCTGCCAAGAGGATTTTTGTAGGGAACACACACCCATTTCAAATTATGTGCCGTTCCTTGCAGTTCAGTCCTCCCAGTGGCAAGCTGACAGAAGAGGACTGAAAAAGAAGTAAAACTTGGCACCACTGAAAAGCAATTACAGCAGGTCTCGATTTGATGGTGAAGCGCCCTGGGGAAACACATTCCCACCGAAGTTCTCATCCGGAATGGGCGCTGAGCTTCCTCGGCGGTCACCACCAGCACAGAGGCAGTCTGGTGAACGCAGGATCAGAGAATGCATCCTTCCGTGTGACGAGAAATTCTATCAAAGTCTACTCGGGGAAACCGGGACTGGCCTAACTGACGTGAAAAAGGTGGATTTGTTGTCTAAATGCTGATGAAATTTAGCAAAAAATAAACGTCATCCCCATAACACCTCTCTCTATATATAGATATAGATATATTATGGGGTAAAAACGTATCTGCAGAAATACTTAAAATTGTAATGTGTTAATATATGTTGATACTTTAACATATTTTAATTTTAATGCTGCTGACCTCGCTATGGCTCAGTGCATAGGGAATCTGCCTACAATACAGGAAGTGCAGGCAGACATGAGTTCAATCCCTGGATCAGGAAGATCCCCTGGAGGAGGGCATGGCAACCCACTCCAGTGTTCTTACCTGGAGAATCCCACGGACGGAGGAGCCTGGTGGGCTACAGTCCACGGGGTCGCAGAGAGGCAGACACAAGTGAGCGGCTGAGGACACCTTGAGAACACACATTAACTTTAATATATATACATTTTAATATTTTATATATTGATATTATAGTTGAATATATTGATATTATATTGCAAAGATACATCTCTAGAAATACTTAAAATTTAACCTTATCTGGTCTACTTTCTTCTTGAAACTTATTCTTAAAAGTCCGTGCACTTAATAATGGAAATGCTGAAAATTCTACTTGAATAAAAGTTTGAATTATAAGTCTATAACCCCACCCATAGTTCCTAAATTTCAAAGTTTAGAAATTACATAACAATTCTATGATCTGCTTCAGGAGTTCTCAAGAAGAGGCAAGTTTGTTTGTCCAGCTTCTGTTACCCAGAAAGGGACAGTTGCAGCATTTGGAGCTATTTCTGGTTGTCAGAACTGGGAGAAACCTCTGGATCCAGTGGGCAGGGGCCATGGAAGCTGCTAAATGGCCTGTAATTCACAGACCGGACCCACTATAGACACACAGCCAAAGAAATAAGAGACGCAGATCATAGTGAACAAACACATGGATACCAAGGTGGGGAGGGATGGTGATAGGCTGAAATGGGAGATGGGACTGACAGATACATGCTATTGATACTATGTTTAAAATAGATCCCTGGTCCAGGAAGATCCCCTGCAGTAGGAAATGGCAACTCCCTTCAGAATTCCCACCTGGGAAATCCATGGACCGAGGAGCCCGGTGGGCTACAGTCCATGGGGCTGCAGACTCAGACACACACATGTAAAATGGGTGACTGATGAGAACCCACCGTACAGCTCAGGGACCTCTACTCAGTGCCCTGGGGTGGCCTCAATGGGAAGGAAATCCAAAAAAAAAGAGCGGATATATGTGTACATATAGCTGATTCACTCTGCTGGACAGCAGCAACTAACACAGCATTGGAAAGCAACTGAAATCCAATAAAAAGTAAATTAAAAAAAAACACAATTATCGAGCCTAAATGATCATAATGCTAAAGGCGAGAAACCGTGGTTTACTTTCAGCATCTATCCTTTCTTGATAAATATAACCTAAGACATGAGAAAATATACTCTTTAAATTAAATATTATGTATTCTGAGGGTCTTTCCAGAAACACAAGTAAACTAGACATGGAATAGGAAATAGTCTTCTGGAAAGTAAAATTCCTTAAATCCCCGTTTCCAAATTATGATTTCCTATTTTCCTAAAGGAGCACTTAGGAAGTTCTTACTCCAAAAACGCCTCAGCTTGATGAATTTTCCAGAAAAAAAAAAGATTCAAACCTTAAGTGAAACTAAATCAGAAACATTCAACTTTTGTTCGGTTTTTTAACAAGCAACATGGACAAGATTAAAGGTGACGTGTGCGTGACAAGAGTTAGCACTCGTTCTGCCTTCTAGATATTAGGGTACTTGTCAAAGGAAGGAACTGATGTTTCTCATCTCCAAAACTCTGATAGTGTGATTTCATGACAGACTCTAATCCTGGTTGCCGGCTGAGCTAGCATCAAGGAAAGAGCTCACCTTCTTTAAAAATTAAAGTTAAAATTGAGGACCACCTTAGCTCAGTTGGTAAAGAATCCACCTGTAACGCAGGAGACCCTGCTTCGATTCCTGGGTCGGGAAGATCCACTGGAGGAGGGATATGCTATCCATTCCAGCATTCTTGGGCTTCCCTGGTGGCTCAGCTGGTAAAGAATCCGCCTGCAATGCGTGAGACCTGGGTTTGATCACTGGGTGGGGAAGATCCCCTGGAGGAGGGAAAGGCTACCCACTCCAGTGTTCTGGCCTGGAGAATCCCATGGACTGTATGCAGAGTCAGACATGACTGACCGACTTTCACTTCACTTTAGTCAAAGCGTCAGCAGCTACGGGAATGCTCAAAACACTATGGTCTACAACTAAATACAATGACAAGAACAGAGCGTTATTTCTGTGCTGCCCTTCTGGCGAAGACGGGCAGCCCACACAGGTTCACGAGGAAATTACCAGGTAAACTGAGGGGTATTCCACACAACGACTGGCTTGTAAACTTCTACTGTGCCAAGATTAGGAATGTCAAAGCGGGCTTCCCTGGTGGTCCAGTGGTTGGCAGTCTGCCTTGGAATGCAGGGGACACTGGTTCGATCCCTGGTCTGGGAAGATGCCACATGCCTCGGGGCTGCTAAGGCCGTGCTGAGCCACAGCTTCTGAGACCCGCACTCTAGGGCCCGAGAAACACAACTACAGAAACCTGTGCTCCGCAACAAGCGAGGCCTCTGCAATCAGAAGCCTGCTCAGCAGAACCAGAGGACAGCCCCTACCTATCCTAGAGGAAGCCCAAGACCCAGCCCCTACCCGCTGTAACGAAAGGAAGCCCAAGACCCAGCCAAAAATAAAAAAGTAAATAAAGTAAAAGAAACAAAAAAGATCTGGCCCTAACAAGGCTCAGGGGATACTTGTGTTATGTTAAATTGCTCAGTCGTGTCCAGCTCTTTACGACCCCATGGACTGCAGCACGCCCAGCTCCTCTGTCCGTGGGATTCTCCAGGCAAGAATACTGGAGTGGGTTGCCATGCCCTCCTCCAGGAGATTTTCCCAACCCAGGGATCGAAACCCAGGTCTCCTTCATTGCAGGCTGATTCTTTTACTGCTGAGCCGCCAGGGAACCGTGAGTTCTATATGTTGAGGCAGGTCTGAAAAAAAAAAGAAAAGAGAGAAAAGGAGAGTAAATGGGAAAAAAATGGAAAAAGGAGATAAAAAGAGGGCCTCCGCCCAGTTCTCAGAACCTCAGCGTTCTAACTGTTCTTCCTTCCACTGTGGTCGGGCAGGCCAAGTCAGATCTGCATTTGAATTTCAGCACAGGAGGCTGAAACGACAAGCATTCTTTTTTTCTCTTGAAGTGGAAATCCAAGCCGGTAACAATATTCCCACTTCGGTCTTGCCAAAGGGACAGACTCCAAGGCTTCAGGCGTAGGATTAAGTTCTTCAGTCCTGTGAGGTGCTACAGAGCGAACCACTTGCCAAGACATGGAGTCTTCCATCGGACGGGAGAAAAGCCCTAATGCCTGATACACGACGGGGGCGGGGGGACTGGAGCGACTGCCTGAGAACCACAGGAGCATCAAGGCGCCCTCTCCAGCATCTTGTGCTAGAGACCGGCAGTTTACTGACCTTGAGCATGACTGACTAACACTTTTGACTTGTCAATTTTGTAACAATCATAATAAATGAATCCCAGAAAGCTGAAACAGTATTTTACCATCTGGATGCCTTTTTAAAAAATATACACTAAAACTAAGAAACCGATATTCTAAGTTCAAACTATATATATGTTTTTTTTTTTTTTTTTTCAAAGTATAAACGGTTAATCTGAAAAGAGCCTGATGCTGGGAAAGATTGAAGGCGGGAGGAGAAGGGGACGGCAGCTGATGAGGTGGTTGGGTGGCATCACTGACTCAATGGACATGAGTCTGAGTAGACTCCGGGAGTCGGTGATAGACAGGGAGGCCTGGAGTGCTGCAGTCATGGGGTCGCAAAGAGTCGGACACGACTGAGCGACTGAACTGAGACATTTAATAAATGGAGACAAGCAACGTTATAGAAAATCGAAACTCCATCTAACCATCACATTTGTGACAATCATGCTATCCCTATATTTTTTCCCCAGAGAAATTTGCTTTTTACTTTTATTATAAATTTGTTCTTTGTATTGGGGTATGCACTGGAGAAGGAAATGGCAACCCACTCCAGTGTTCTTGCCTGGAGAATCCCACGGACGGGAGAGCCTGGTGGGCTGATGTCTATGGGGTCGCACAGAGTCAGACACGACTGAAGCGACTTAGCAGCAGCAGCAGCAGGAGCAGCATATAGCCAATTAACAATTTTGTGACTGTTTCAAGGTGAATACAGAGAAGGGACTCATCCATCCATATATATATATATATGTATCCATTTTTAATAAAGAACTGAGATCAGTTGCTAGTATAATTTCCACAAACAAACATTCCTGTCGCCACAGTAGGGAAAATAACGTTTTTTAATCAAGTTAGGAAGCCTGGTATTAAGCTTACCAGAGGGCAGGGCAAAGGCTAGCGATCCAAGCAGAGATGGGTCTTTTACACTGTAGCACACTGCCCCCTGCAGGTCGTTCATTTCAGAGTCAACATTTTCAGCCATCTCCATTCTCTGTGTGACATTTGGTTACTTAGTAAAGTCAGAGATAGGTGCAAAGAGTCCGACACGACTGAGCGACTGACCTGAACTGAACTGAATGTCTGCTGCTGCTGCTGCTGCTGCTAAGTCGCTTCAGTCGTGTCTGACTCTGTGCCACCCCATAGACGGCAGCCCACCAGGCTCCCCTCCCCATCCCTGGGATTCTCCAGGCAAGAACACTGGAGTGGGTTGCCATTTCCTTCTCCAATGCATGAAAGTGAAAAGCGAAAGTGAAGTTGCTCAGTTGTGTCCGACCCTCAGCCACCCCATGGACTCTAAGATATTTCATTTTGAAATCACACTATGCTTGGAACATTAGTTCGGATTACAAACAATGGGCAGAAATAAACCTTTCGTTTCTTCTCCAGAAGGAAATACTAAACCACATGATAAAAAATTTCCACAGAGGAAAGCTGTTTGCCAACCATGTATAATAGATATAAATCTCCTTTAAAGCAATAAAAAAATACAAACTAAAGTTCACCACTACATGCCACGTCTCTTCATTTCGCAATGATGAAATGAATCCCCAGAAAACAAATTAAAAGACATCATAGTGTGTTCATCATAGTGTATTTCTGCATATTTGGTTTTGCTTTAAAATGTCAGTTTGAGTTGATATATGGCAAAACCAATACAATATTGTAAAGTTAAAAATAAAATAATAAAAAAAAGAAAACAATAATAAATAAAAAAAAATTTTAAATGTCAGTTTGAAAAGAAAGTGAAAGTGTTAGTCGCTCAGTCGTATCCCAGTCTTTGCGACCCTGTGGACTGCAGCCCACCAGGCTCCTCTGTCCATGGGAGTCTCTAGGCAAGAACAGTGGAGTGGGTTGCCATTTCCTCCTCCAGGGGATCTTTCCAACCCAGTGATCGCACCCTGGGTTGCAGGCAGATTCTTAACCACCTGAGCCACCAGGATATTGGTTTATCTAATCCCAACATTCTATTTGTGGTACATAAAATAATTCCACAAATCTAGTGTATTCTGAGTAAGCGCACTTCAATTCCAAAAGGGGGGAGGGGATAAGAAATTAAAAACTAAAATGTCAAGATATTAAATGTAAACATAGATATTTTGTCTATCCAATTGACAATTTAAAAAAAATAGATGAGCATCTAAAGACTTCTCCTATCAACACAGGTGGAAGGGAGGGAGAAGACCCAAGATGGGGGTCGATGGAGAGGGCTGAACAGACCAGGCTCTGGCACAGCCCGAGGGAATCAGGGAGGCAACTGGGGAGCAGGGAGCCTTAGAGAGTCGTCCTGTGTCATGCTGGCTGGCAGGGCTGTGTCTCCTCCCACCTCAAGCGCTCTTTAAATGTGGGTCACCCCAGCAGAGACAAAGCCTTGAGCAGAGGGACGACCTGCGGCTGAAGCCACTCCTAACTGACCGAGTCCTTGGGCCTAGAGAAGAAAACAAGGGTCTCAAAGGCCCTTGCTGAGTCATCTCACTTCGGGGAAAACCACATCCAACTTTAATTTCCACCCTGATGTCCCCGCCAGTTGCATCTACCTGGAATTTACCATCCCCTGCCCAGAAACCTCCTACCCCCTGTTCAACGACAAAGGCCATCTCAACTAAAGAGTGCCCAAAACATCCCACTTGACTACCATTTCCCTTATTGCTTCCACAAACCTCCCTTTAAACATGAAGCCTCCCTGATCCCTCTCGCGCTCAGCCTGGTCATTAGATTCACTGTCGCCCCTCCTTGCCTGAATGAAGGTCACCCACCTCCGTTGACATCGTGTCTCCTTCTTTTCTGCCTCAGCCCGAACTATACCATACACTAACCGTGCCCCACGCACGCACCCACCCACGCTGGGCACCTGGAAGGGGCAGCCCAGTCCACCTCTCTTCTCCGTCCCTGTTCAGGGATCCTGTCCGTCTCTTCTAGACCCTGACTTCTGCTCTAGGAGGGGAATTCAGCGCTAAGTCAGGAGGAGAAACCTCGGCTCCCAGCAGCGCATCTCACGTTAGACACCCCCCACCCCGCCACCTGACCCCTGAACCTCAGGGGTCACCTGTGCTGGTCGCTTGGCTTCCCTGATGGAGCCACACACGTCCTCCTTGCCGAGGCCAGAGCGCAGAAGGCGACACTCTGGTGCATGCAGCCTCGAGGCAGCTCTTCCCTGGAGAACGCAGCATCAGCCACCGCTATGAAGTGAAACCAAAAAACACCAAGTGCTCCGTTTTCAGGGACAACCAGCCTAGAGGGACAGCCTGCTGACCAAACAGCCTTTCAGGATCCTTGCGCAGGAAAAGCCAGACAAGGGGAGAGACTGAAATGCCGAGGATTTTCATTCTGCTGGTAAATTCAAAACATAAAAACGAGAAGAAGGACTTGGGGAGAGTAAAAAAAAAAAAAAAAATCCAGGTGACCCTCTCAGGAAGATGGCTAACCCTGTGGCATCCCAATAAAAAAATTCATGAGGGACTTGTGGGCCAAGTGGATAAAAACCCCCGCTGTAACAACTCTGGGTGAGCCTCCCCACCAGGCAGCTGATCTTGCAAAGACCATCACGAAAGCCTCACTTCTCGCTGCACTTGGTGTCTCCCAAGTCCATTCCTTGGGCTGGTGGGCTTCATCGCCCGCGTCATTAAACAAGGACAGTCAGCATGTATGTGTCTCCTTGGACAATTCATTTCCGAGGGTTAGACAAGAGCCCACTCTCGGGGGCCCGAGGGGTGGGGGTTCCCTCTTCCTGCAACAAGACCTTCCCGCCTCGAGTCGGGCTTTCAGGACCCAGGTCATCTTGCTGCAAGGGCAGGGCGAGTTCTGAGTCCCTGTTGGAACTGTTTCCTTGACTTGCTTTTCGTTGCTTTTTGTTGTTATAATCATACATAAACGGCCTGCCTCAGAGCATCCTGCCCCTCTGCCTGGACCTTAAACTAAAGCAAGCACGTTTGTTCAGAGCCCTGTCCACCTGGGGACAGCAGGAAGGAAGGAATTAACACACTCTCCTGCCCCGAGGCTTGCCATTGTAGGACACATTTGCAAGATCAATGGCCTTTTTCCTTGGTTTCCTCACCTACCCCTTTCTTTTCATCCACGAAAGAACCTGGCACTCAGAACCCCAATAAGATGGTTACTCTGAGACACTACCCTGCCATCTCTTTGGTCAGTCTGCTCTCTGAGTAAAGCCGTATTCCTCGCCTCAACACCTCGTCTCTGATTCACCGAGAAAGTGAGCTTGGACCTGGTAACCGTCTCCTCAGACACACGGTCCCACATTCAATCTCTGACCCCGTCTACCACATCCTGATTCCCTGCTGCTGCTGCTGCTAAGTCGCTTCAGTCGTGTCCGACTCTGTGCGACCCCACAAAGGAAATCAGCCCTGAATATTCAGTGGAAGGACTGATGCTGAAGCTGCAATACTTTGGCCACCTGATGTGAAGACCTGATACACTGGAAAAGACCCTGATGCTGGGAAAGATTGAAGGCGGGAGGAGAAGGGGACGACAGAGGATGAGATGGTTGGATGGCATCACTGACTCAATGGACCTGCGTTTGGGTGAACTCTGGGAGTTGGTCATGGACAGGGAGGCCTGGCGTGCTGCAGTCCATGGGGTCACAAAGAGTCAGACACGACTGAGGGACTGAATGAGAGCCATACCCTGAAGGACAGCAGCCCATCTTCCCAGCCTCATGGTCCTTAATTCTCAGTCATTAATTTATCTTCTTCTCTGGCACCGATGTATCGTCCGGCTTCCATCTGATGCGGGGCCAGGCTTTAGCTTCTTATTCCCGAGTGTGTCTATTCTTAGATTCTGGCCCTGACACTGCGTTCCATTTTCGCTCATAGAAACGGGGCCACGGCACAAAGACGCGCAATTCCACAGCAGCCAGCAGCAGGGGGCGCACTCTGTAAAGGATTATCTATGTGAACTTTTGGTGCCGTTTTTTTCAGAACACAGCCCAGTAGCATCTTTCCCGAATAAAAACATCTCCAAGTCCATCACAGGCTTCCCAGGGGCCACTAGTAGTGAAGAACCTGCCTGCCAATGCAGGAGACGTAAGAGACCCGGGTTCGATCCCTAGGTGGGGAAGATCCCCTGGAGGAGATCCCCTGGAGGAGGGCATGGCAACCCACTCCAGTATCCTTGCCTGGAGACTCCCATGGACACAGGAGCCTCCTGGGCTACAGTCTCTGGGGTTACAGAAAGTCAGACACGTGCTCACACACTAAGTCCATCAGAGGCTCAGAGACGCTCTGTAGTATTGAGGGTTGGTCTTGGAGAGAAAGAAAGGAACGTCACCAGTGATCTCCATCAGGACAAATTGCTATCTAATATTTGACTGCTGGAAATGCTACAAAACTTATAAATCATTCACATGGTTGCGCAAGATAAAGAAATCATTCATATGATAAAGAAACACCACCACATTTAATTACTGTTATCTCCACAGCCATCATAAAAAAAAAAATCAATAAACAGGCTACTAGTGTGGAAAAAAAAGAGAGAAGCTTTCTGAAGGTCATTCTCTGAGAGCATATTTTTTAAACAGGAAAGACGGGAAACTGCCTCTCTGCTGAGTTTTACAAGTTTTCCATTTCCTCTGCTTTTTCTCTTAGGTGGCTGGTACGGCTTATAAAACCTTCGAGAAATTTGAAATATTGAGGTGTCTTCCCTGAGAAAAATGCAGCCATGCACAGGCACATGTGCTCTGCAGATGCTCACGACCTCCCTAAAGACCATGCACAGATTTGGGAAGATCTCTGTGGGTTTTAGAATTTGGTGGCCAAGGTGAAGTGGAACACGCATTACGACGTCTGGGTTCAAAACCTGGGCGGTGACTACTTACAACCAGGATAGCTTTATGCAAAGCCACACCCTCAGGGACACTTGGTCAGCTCTAGCATGAATGTAATTATTTTATGGAATTACACTTTACACAGGGTTTATGGGCATCGCACGATGCCACCAAGAAGGGAAATCTCTGCACAGAGCTGGCCTACTTAAAAAAAAAAAAAGACTCAGACTAACAATAATGTCGTTTATATTACACTTCTCACCGTGACTTTCTACAGATTGTGGCCTTTCTCCAACTCTTCTATGCTTCTTGACTCGATGAATCAATTCCCAAAACAGTTATTCCTTTCTCATAAAAACCAGTGAAGTGTTTACCCGAAAGATTTTCCCGCATTACAATTTGGTTTAAAAACTCTAGTAACCATTCACGTTGTATTTAGGCACTTGTGTGCCTAAAAATACAGAAAATTTGATTGCGTAGCCTTGATGGGCCATGTCAGGGCTATGTGTGTGCTAAGTCACTTCTGTCCTGCCTAACTCTTTGCGACCCCATGGACTGTAGCCTGCCAGGCTCCTCTGTCCATGGGATTCTCCTGGCAAGAATACTGGAGTGCGTAGTCATACCATCCCCTCCAGGAAATCTTCCCAACCTAGGGATCGAACCTAGGTCTCCTGCGTTGCAGGCAGATTCTTTACCATCTGAGCCACCGTGGAAACCCATACTCCATTTATAGCTATTAAAAAAGTACTAGCTATATTTCTTGTGCTGGACAGTATCTCCTTGTAGCTCATTATTTTATACACAGTACGCTGTACTTCTTACGCCCCTCCCCTTGTCTTGCTGTGTTTTCGACAGCGGGAACAGCAGGATCGTCCTGCAGAAGGCTGAGGACATCAAGCCTGGGTGTGTTCCAGCACGCCCTCGCCAAATTACCACAATCTCATTCTGAAACCTCTCTAGACTGTCTCTAACCTCAATGCAAGTAAGATGCCTTTGCACGCTTTACTCTGTTGGACTGATGGAAATATGATTAATGAAACAGGATTTGCGGGCGTTTAGAGAACTCTGCAAATCTACAAGCAATAGAAGAGAGAGAGAGTGAGACAGAGACCATGTTAAAAAAAAAACATACACGGTATTAGGGCAAGAGAGAGAGAGAAACAGAGAGGTTTCACATTAACGCCGGGATCTGAGAGCCTCCGGAGTCAGGAGAAAGCACTTGAGCAGTTATTGACTCTTGAGCATTCTCTTGTTTGCCAGACCTCGCTCTGCTGAGACAGGTCATCTACACTCAAGTCCCCGAGCTGCGTTTCATAATTTAAGACAGGACTTGAGAAGCGAGGCTTGGCGTCCGTGACGTCTCAGGCCCTGAAATCAGTCTTCTGATGCACAGAGGAGATTTCTATCACAGGAAGAAAAGTGACCTGCATTGCAGAGAAGGCGTTCCAAGCTCCAGACGTCCGTTTTCAGCTTTGTATCACTGTCACTATGTTCGGGGAAGAGCCCCAAGCGAAGGTGACGGGTAGCAGACCACCCTTTTAATGAAGGTTCTCTGGGGCACCAGGACTTTGAGAGGGTGTGGGAGAGACTGTCCCTGGCGGGGCAAAGAGAAAGATGGGTTAGAGGGTCTGGGATCTTTTTACTCCTGATCTTAAGTTTAAAAAGGCTCGAACATAATAGAAGAGGTTAAGAAGAACCCTGGAAGGAACAGTTTGCCTATTAAATCCTTGCCATGACCAGTTTCACATACTCAATTATCTCACTTTGGTATAATGTGAGTCTATTTGTCACTTCCCCAATGGAGCATCTACATTCTCTATATTTGAAAGGATGTTTGCAAAAAGTCCTTGCATGTAGCCATTTCTCTCTCTGTTTGTGTGTGTGTGTGTGTGTGTGTGTGTGTGTGTGTGTATGCGTCTATCTCTTAATAGAGCTTCTAATCAATGGTTCATAAGCTGCAAGTCCCCAAAGATTCAGGCAAATGTGGTTCAGCCCTTCTCAGTTACAAACAGATGGTTGCCACCAGCTCAGAGCTTTGCTAGCTCGAGAACAGGTTTTGAAAAGTCTAAGTCTGTTACTTACAGGGAAAACTGAAACTGTTAGTTACTCGTCATGCCCGACTCTTTGTGCTCCATGGACCATAGCCCGCCAGGCTCCTCTGTCCATGGGATTTTCCAGGCAAGAGAACTGGAGTGGGGTGCCACTGCCTTCTCCAGGGGATCATCCCAACCCAGGTATCAAACTCTGGTCACCTACATTGCAGGCAGATTCTTTACCATCTGAGCTATCAGGGAAGTCTGCCCAGGAATGATTTCAACATCCGTAACAAGTGGGTTGGTAACTGGGAATGAAAAATTGAACACAAGTTGCTTTTTCCTTGGCTGTGAACAATGAGCAGCAAGCCCAGAATACCGTCTCTAAAAACAGACATTTTATTTAAGAGGCAGCAACATCAACTCCATTTTCTTCCCCCTGAAACATCGCTTCCAGTCAAGGTTTGGGGGAGGAAAATACTAAATACTGTGTATTTAGTGAGTAGGGCCTCCCAGCTGGCTCAGTGGTAAAGAATCCACCGGCCAATGCAGGAGACATGGGTTCGATCCCTGGGTCAGGAAGATCCCCCAGAGGAGGAAACGGCAACCCACTGCAGTGTTCTTGTCTGGGGGAACTCCCATGGGCTAAGGCTCCCGGCGGCCTATAGTCCGTGGGGTTGCAAAAGGGTTGGACACGACTGAGAAACTAAACAGTGACCAGCACCCCAAAACTCAGGGCAGGCGAGCAGTGAGTGTGGCCTGTCCGCTACAGCTCCATCCCAGCTAAGAAACAGGAAGCACTGCAGGCGTCCAGGGCAGACACCTGGCAGGCAGCAGTAGAGGTCCGGGAGAGAGAGGGGACTGCTGAGAATAAGAGGTCCCCCACATTTCTGTGTGTTCCCTTGGAAACTGGCTGTAGGCCACCTCCTGAAAGCTCCCCAGAGAGGCCCCAAACCACAGGAAAGCTCCGTGAAGCCACACAAGTGTGAGTCCCTCCGTCCCATGTGACTCGTCACCCCGTGGACTGTAGCCGCCAGGCTCCTCTGTCCAGGGGAGTCTCCAGGCAAGAATGCCAGAGAGGGTTGACATGCCCTCCTCCAGGGGATCTTTCCGACCCAGGGATGGAACTCGGGTCTCCTGCATTGCAGGATGGTTTAATGCACCGGATCTGACAGGGGATCCCTCTCTGAATAAGCTAGGGGAGACCCTTGCATCTTGGCCACAGAGTCATTTCAGATGAGAAAACAGAGCAATTCCTCACGGGGGCTCACCTCTTTGCTCTGCAATTCTTCTTCCCACATGCATGCTGGGGAGTGTGGAAGCTCTGGGTGGGGCTCCCCCCGGCCCTCTGTCTCTCCCGCTCTGGGTGGGGATCCCCCCACCCCTCTGTCTCTCCCCCTCTGGGTTGGAGTCCCCCACCCCTCTGTCTCTCCCCCTCCGGGTGGGGGTCCCCTTGCCCCTCTGTCTCTCCCCCTCCGGGTGGGAGTCCCCCCGCCTCTCTGTCTCTTCCCCTCCGGGTGGGGGTTCCCTCGCCCCTCTCTCTCCCCCTCCGGGTGGGGGTCCCTTCGCCCCTCTGTCTCTCCCTCCGGGTGGGGGTCCCAAGAAGGATCCCCCGCCCCTATGTGTCTCCCCCTCTGGGTGGGGGTCCCCCCACCCCTCTGTCTTTCCCTCCGGGTAGGGGTCCCCTCGCCCCTTTGTCTCTCCCTCTGGGTGGGGGTCCCTGAGGGATCCCCCACCCCTCTGTGTTTCCCCTTCTGGGTGGGAGTCCCCTCGCCCCTGTCTCTCCCTCCAGGTGGGGGTCCCCTCGCCCCTCTGTCTCTCCCCCTCTGGGTGGGGGTCCCTTTGCCCCTCTGTCTCTCCCCCTTTGTCCCTCCGGGTGGGGGTCCCCCCGCCCCTCTGTCTCTCCTCGTCTGGGTGGAGGTTCCCTCGCCCCTCTGTCTCTCCCTCAGGGTGGGGGTCCCATGAGGGATCCCCTCGCCCCTCTGTGTCTGCCCCTCCGGGTGGGGGTCCCATGAGGGATCCCCTCGCCCCTGTCTCCCCCTCTGGGTGGGGGTCCCCCCGCCCCTCTGTCTCTCCCCCTCCGGGTGGGGGTCCCCTCACCCCTCTGTCTCTCCCCCTCCAGGTGGGGGTCCCCCACCCCTGTCTCTCTATCTGGGTGGGGGTCCCCCCGCCCCTCTGTCTCTCCCCCTCATACCTAGAGGTGCACTAGAGATCTTCTGGTGAGTGCAGTCTCCACAAATCCATTGTTCTGGTGACTGACAGCTATTGGAATCCCAATAAAACCGACTGCCATTCTTACCTCCCATCTCTTTAAGATTTTTTTTTTTTTTTGACATGGACCACTTTTAAAGTCTTTCTGAATCTGTTACAATACTGCTTCTGTGTTCTGGTTTGGATTTTTGGCCCCGGGGCATGTGGACTCCTCACTCCTCCCCCACGGATGGAAGCTGCATCTCCCACAGTGGAAGGCGAAGTCTTCACTAGAGGACCAGCCGGGAAGTCCCTCCCCTGCCCCCAGACTCTTCACCCTGCGAGTCACTGCTCGTCCTTAGTCACAGCCCTCAGCATGAATGCATGCCATCCAGGACACGGTGAGCTTGTCACAGCACCCCCTGGCATCTTGCATAAAGTGCTTCTTCAGTCGCTCAATCATGTCTGACTCTTTGCAACCCCATGAACCTCAGCACGCCAGGCCTCCCTGTCCATCAAAAACTCCCGGAGTTTACTCTAACTCATGTCCATCCAGTCAGTGATGCCATCCAGCCATCTCCTCCGTCATCCCCTTCTCCTCCTGCCTTCAATCCCTCCCAGCATCAGGGTCTTTTCCAATGACCAACTTATTTTCACCAAAATGATGTCGACTGAAAAATGAGTCGCAAACCTGTTGTTTGTTTGGTGGGAATGTCAGGATCTTTTCCAAAGAGTCGGCTCTTCGCATCGGGTGGCCAAAGGATTGGAGCCAAGGATGTTTTCAAGCGGTGTGCTTTGCCGTGTGAGCAACCTGCCTTCACACACTCGCACTGGGGCTTATTGGAGGGAATCCCTTTGCTCTGGGAGCCTCTTCCTACCCCACAGTGGTAGGTGGGTTCCACTCCCTTCCCTTTCTCACTAACAACTCCCAGGCCACCCTAGTCAGTGGTGCCGGGACCCACCCCCCCCCACCCCAGCTTTTCCCAACGCACCCCCTTCCCACTGTCCCAGCCTGGACCCCTGGCCTCAGAAGCCTGTTCCGGGACTCCATTTCTGCACACCCCTCACCCTCAGAGGACCCCTGGGGGAATTCCGGGGTGAGAGGACCATAGCAGCTCAGGGACGCCCTTCCCGCCCCGGGGAACCTGGGGAATAAGCTCCCACTCCCCCACCCTGCCCCGCCCCCGGCCCTGAGGAAGCCTCAGGGAGTTTGTCCTCAGGTTCTTATGCAGGCATTTCTGGTTCCCAGCCGTAAAAGGATTACTGTGGGGCTGCAGCAAAGGAACGAAAGAAAGGAGTCCTGCTGCGACCGACAAGGAAGGCAGGGAATGGGAAGAAAGGCTGCGCGTCTCCCGTGCTCCAGTTTCCGTCTTTGTAAACACAGGTTCGATCCCCGGGTCAGGAAGATGCCCTGGAGGAGGGCATGGCAACCCACTCCAGGATTCTTGCCTGGAGACTCCCATGGACAGAGGGGCCTGGCGGGCTACAGTCCGTGGGGTTGAAGGAGGAAACAGACAGAGCTGGACTCCGTCTTAGGCCAGGATTCCAAGATTAGGCTACACGCACGGTCTCCCTCCCAATGGACTCTGAACTTTGCGCCCTGGTGTGTCTATGGAAATGGCGTATCAATGGAAAACCAGACCCTCCAATAAAAAAGCCTCAGGACTTGGACTCTCAGTCGCCTAAAAGAATATGCTAATTATCTCTGTAACAGAACAAAGTCATAAATTCCATTATATTTATCAGGATATGACCACAGGCCTATTGATAAATGTCCTCTGTTTAACTAGCTAGGCTTACGACATATGAATCTTGGGATACCTTTGATTGTATCTTTCTTTTCCTTTGTTCAGACTAGTTTCAGGGAATTTGGGGAGGTGGATTTGGGCACGTACACTTAGGGTATATATCAGGTTTTCACAAAAACTGGTCAGGGTCCTTGGCTAAGAGGAGACTCTGCCTTGGGCCCGCCGGTGTAATCAACTGCACGCCACGATCTGCATTGTCCTTCTGAGTGAACAGAAATTGTTTCCCGGAACGCGTGGCTGCAACCCAATGACAAGGACCCAGCACAGACGCACATAATTAAGTAACCAATTAAAAAAAAAAAAATAGGTAAAGCTGAAACAGTGAGATTTCCTTCTGAGTAACAACCCTGTTCACCCCAACTTTCAAAATGTTTCTAGAACCGCTGAGCATTCTCCCTCCTCCCACAACTAAACAAGCAGCTGTCATGTGAGTCCAGGGAGCCGAGCCCGGAAGCCAGCAAAAGTGGCTTTGCGGGTGATACTGGGTGAGTGAGAAGGGGTGATGTGCAAGCTGCCTTGCTCCTTGGTCGGTGTGCAAAACACAAACTTTTATTGCCTATACAAACCGCACAATTGTAAGTCATAGTTTGACTTCCAAATACACAATATTGAAATCAAACAAATGCAGCTGAGTTATTTACTACTTTCAAGGCTACCCGTGGCTTATAACAGATGCTTGCAAACGGACCAGGAACATGACTTCCACTTAAAATTTGGATTCAAAGGCACCACACAACTTCAAATTAATTTCTAAATAGACTATTGGGATGTAACTTCTTTGTAAACTAATTTGTATTAACTTTCTTTTATTTATTTTGTATTTAATTATTTTGCAGTATTTCTCTTGCAAAGGAGGAGGAGAGAAGGGAGGGAGAAAAGTGAGGAGGAAGAGGAGAATAGAAAGAAGGGAAAACAACAGCAACAGCACAATTTGCCAAGCATCGTGCTGACCAACCGCCCTTGAGGAGACAGGCAGGTCACTTGAGCCGTGTCTGTCTCCATAACAACATCAGGAACAGCACCTACGTAATAACAGTGACTGACTCACACGCACGCATAGCAGTCTGCAGGGCAGGAAGACACCCTTGTGAGGGTGTCTGTTAAAGGACTTGAGTGTCTTTTGTTGTTCAGTCGCTCAGTGGTGTCAGACTCTTTTCAACCTCATGGACTGCATCACGCCAGGCTTCCCTGTCCTTCACCAACTCCCGCAGCTTACTCAGACTCATGTCTGTTGAATTCGTGATGCCATCCAACCATCTCATCCTCTGTTGTCCCCTTCTCCTCCTGCCTTCAATCTTTCCCAGAATCAGGGCCTTTTCCAATGAGTCAGCTCTTCGCATCAGGTGGCCAAAGTCTCCTGAATGTTGAACATCGTCTTTAGAATAATGATGTTCAGGGCTTCTCTGGGGGCCCAGTGGTTAATAATCCATCTGCAGATGCAGGAGACACGGGTTCAACCCTGGTCCAGGAAGATCCTACAAGCCGCAGAGCAACCAAGCCTGTGTACCACAAGTACTGAAGCCCGAGCGCCTAGAGCCCATGCTCCACAACCAGAGTCCTCATCACAATGAGTAGACCGCACACCGCAGCTAGAGAATCGCCCCAACTTGCCACAACTAGAGAAAGCACGCACACCAAGGAAGACCCACCGCAGCCTGCATAAGTCAGTAAAGAAAGAAGAACGATGCTTAACGGCAGATGAGAGGGCTGAAGTCTGACCGATCCTTTCACTGATCTTATGGATGGACGGTGGAGTCAAACCTAAAGAGAACCCAGCCCCCGCTGGCTTCCGATGGGAACAAGTTTCTGAGACTTCAGAGCAGAGGAGGAAACCCTAGACTTCTGGGACTCAGCGAAGTCAGCTGTACTCCAGAGGCCTCTGGGGGACCTACGTGCTGGACACCCCCACCTTGGTGATGCGTGACACCCAAATATCATCCAAGCCAGCCCGACTGACACCTGCTGACCTGTGTGCCTGCATGGTCACCAGCTGTGTGCCCATCTTAATCAAGAGCTCAGAGATACCCAGCAAGACAAAGGATGTGTATTGATTACAAACACCTACGGAGCTTCTGCGGTTGGGGGGGAAGGCAATACTTGGGCGTTGAGTCCTACCCCGGGCCACAGGAGCAAGGCCTTGCAACAACGACGCCTCCAAAGCTGACGGAGCCCCTTTGTAATCATTGCCAAAAGCCCCCGATCATTACTCACAAGCTTCCTCACTGCCTATTAGGCAGAGATGCACACTCCAGTAAACACCCCCAAACCAGTCACCTAACGCCAGCCTTCCAACAGGAATTTTCTGTCTTGAGACTATAAACATTGGCTGTTAACCCATGAAAACTGTCTGTCGGGAGGTTGGCCTGAAGCACTCACACTGCCCACTTTATCTCTGCTCTTTGTTCTTAGCAAGCTTTTCACTCCCTTCTGAAACGCCCTGTGTCTGGGAACTCTTGTCCAGGTGCTCGGACTGCCTCAATACTGGGCATCTGTACTGAGTATCCGTGTTTAAAAACAACAGGACTATACGATGATCTTTTACTTCTATCTTGTCTGTTCCACTTTTTCTATTTCATATTCAGTGCTCCCATTTCTCTCGGTTTATGTTTTCCAATTTCTCCATCTTTTTTTTGTTGTTTTGTTGTTGTTCTTTCTCAAGGCTTTATCAAGTGTAGTAGAAAAGCTTCTGTACACACACATATGGGGCTTCCCTGGTGGCTCAGTTGGTAAAGAATCCACCTCCAATGCAGCAGACCTGGGTTCAATCCCTGGGTCGGAAAGATTCCTTGGAGAAGCAAATGACAACCCAGTCCAGTATTCTTGCCTGGACAGAGGAGCCGGGACGGCTACAGTCTGTGGGCTCCCAAGAGTCAGATGCAATTTAGTAACTAAAGCACTACACACACACGTATAAATAGTATGTACAATATAATCTATATATTTTAGAAAACTTAAAAGTTTCTGCCTATCTAAAAAATTGATGACATTTTGATTCGACTTGTTTGACTTAGTATGAATCAAATGCTACATTTCTAATTTATATTCATTCAAAACTATGATATACTTCTGTGTATTTTGACATCTAATATTACTGCCACAGGGCTTTCCTTGTTGGATCCGTGGTAAAGAATCTGCCTTCAACACAGGAGATGTGGGTTCAATCCCTGGGTTGGGAAGATCCCCTAGTGAAGAAAATGGCAATCCACTCCGGTATTCTTGTCTGGAGAATCCCATGGACAGAGGAGCCTGGCGGGCCACAGTCCACAGGGTCGCAAAGGGTCGGTCATGACCGAAGGGACTGAACTCACATCCACATTACTGCTAAAAGTCTAGAAAGTTTATTACCTTATTGATTAAAAAAAATTTTTTTGAAGTGGACTTGAAACTTGTAATCCAATTCTGAGAATATAAAGAAAGACAGTGTTGTAAAGAGAATGGATGCTGTAATCACGCCTGGGCTACTCATCCCAATCTCCCAGGGGCCTACAAATCCCAAAATGCTTCTGTATGAGTGTGCTACCACAACACAGCACCCCAGACTGGAGGCTTCCACAACACAAACGGACCTGACGGCTCTGGAGGCTGTCAGCCCGAGATCAACGTGCAGGCAGGTTGGCTACCCATAAGTCCCACCTCCTGGGCGTGGAGATGGCTGTCTCCTCATTGGGTCCTCGTGCAGTCGTCCCTCTGGGTGTGTCTGTGTCTGCATCTCTTCTTATAAGGCCATGGGTCAGAAGGAATTAGGGCCCAAGCTAATGACCTCATCTTACCTTCATTACTTCCTTAAAGCCGCATCTCCAATTACCATCACCTCCTGAGGCCCTAAGTGTCAGGATCTCAACATATGATTTCTGGGGGTGACACCGTTCAGTCTAAAGCAGCTTCTCAGAAAAAGAAAACACACACACACACACACACACACACACACACACACACACACACACATATATGTATTTCAGGGCTTCCCTAGTAGCTCAGACGGTAAAGAATCGGCCTACAATGGAGGACACCTACGTTCGATCCTGGGGTCTGGAAGATCCCCTGGAGGTGGGCATGGCAACTCTCTCAAGTATTCTTGCCCAGGAAAAATCCCATGGACAGAGGAGCTGGGTGGGCTACAGTCCATGGGGTTGCAAAGAGTCAAACATGACTGAACGTGCATGCATGCAAAGGCTCACTTAAGAACACGTGAGTTTGGGTCGTTAGGTCCTTTAAAATATAACTGAGGCATAAATAATATACCATAACATATAGAAAAAAGAATAAATAAAGAATAAAAATAAAGAATCATCAACCACCTGTTTTTTGGCGGAGAGGCTAGATCTTGGGTGATAAAAGGAGGTGAAGAAACGAACTATATCACTCGGACTTCCTGGTGGTCCAGTGGTTAGGACTTGGCCCTTTCACTGCTGAGGGCCCAGGTTCAATCCCTGGTCAGGGAACTAAGATCTTATAAACTTTGTCACGGAAATAAGATCTCAAAAGCCATGCAGCACAGCCGATAGGAACAGAATGAAGGGACAAAAGAGGCAATTAAACGCTTAATCCCACTACGGGATTATACGTGGAAAATTATGGGAAACTCCTGTACGTTAATGATTCCTCAGGAAAGCAGGGTGGCTTAACCACAAAACCAAGCTGGCTTGCGTAGCAACAAAAGCATGCTACTGAAGCATGGGATGCGCCCCCAAACTATGAAACAATGGCGGCAGGAGCCCCACATCCTGTCCCAGGAGCTCAGTGAGTTCAGTTCCGTTCAGTCGCTCAGTTGTGCCCGACTCTTTGCAACCCCATGGACTGCAGCACGCCAGGCCTCCCTGTCCATCACCAACTCAGTAAGTTAATGACTTTCAAAACAGGCTCTGTTTTGAAAATATAAGAAAAAAAACATAAGAAAAAATCATTTATGGGAAGGTGACTTTTCAAAACAAAAGATCCTCATACTCGGACCTGAAAATATTTCTCCAAAGTGCTTTACGACAGTCGCGGCCTGACCACACGGGGACAAATTTCCCTGCCCTACCTGGGGGAGGAACTCATGATGATGGAAGAGACGATCTTGTTCAAGAGGAAGAAGGAACTTGATGATGATTCAAGAGAAAAAGTCTTCTCCCCCAGCCCCTTCCTCTGAGTATAAAACTGCAGCCCACTGCGTTCTCAGGGTGGCATTTCCCGCCCACCCGCTTGGAAGCCTCGGAAGCATCCTATTCCATTAAATCATTCTTACCTACCACTTTGCTCTCGCTGAATTCTCCTCTGCCCTGACATGAAGGACCGGGGTTACCAGAGCTCCTCGGAGCCCCTTGAAATGACACCAGTTGGTTTTGCAGCCAGGGAAAAAAAAAAAAAAGGACTATATTTGCAAATAACTCCCAGCGGTGAGTGAGAGATTAAAAATAATGAATATCCATACTGAGGTAATTCAGGAGAAAATGCATGAAATATACCCGTCTCTTCCACAAGTCAGCTGCTGGAAGGACTGCTTCCTCCCGTCCTGTTCCTCCTGTTCCGAATGTCCCCCCGTGTCCAGCCCACCGCCTCTGCTGAAACCTCCCCTTACCCCTTGCCACACACCACCACACTGAGTCACCCCCAGGAGCTGCTTCCTGCGTCTCCAGTGCACACACTCCTGTGTGTACTGAGTCGCTCAGCTGTGTCTGACTCTTTGCGACCCCGTGGACTGTAGTCCCGCCAGGCTCCTCTGTCTGTGGGATTCTCTGGGCAAGAATACTGGAGTGGGTTGCCATGCCCTCCTCTGGGGCATCTTTCCCGACCCAGGGATCAAACCCACACCTCTTGCGTTGGCACTGAGCCACCAGGGAAGCCTGACCGTCCCCCACAGAGAATCCCTACAACAAACCTGGTCTCCTCTGTGCCAAGGTGGCTCCTAACGGAGGCCCTCGAGGGAAAAGGGCAGCCAGCCTCCTCTCCAGCACTTCAACTCAGTCGGGCATTCCCAGTTGTACAGCAGAAACTAACACAACATTATAAAGCAGTTATTGCTGTTCAGTTGGTAAGTCATATCCGACCCCACGGACTGCAGCATGCCAGCCTTCTCTGTCTTTCACCAACTCCCTGAGTTTCCTCAAACTCATGTCCATGGAGTCAGTGATGCCATCCAACCACCTCATCTTCTGTTGCCCCCTTCTCCTCCCGCCTTCAATCTTTCCCAGCATCAGGGTCTTTTCCAATGTCAGTTTTTTTGCATCAGGTGGCCAAACGATTGGAACTTCAGCATCATTTCTTTCAATTATACGCCAACCTAAAACAAAATGAACTACAGGCTTCTCTGGTGGCTCAGCGGTAAAGAATCTGCCAGCCAAAGCAGGAGATGTGGGATTGATTCCTGGTCCAGGGAAGATCCCACATGCCTCAAAGCAATTAAGCCTGTGTGCCACAACTTGTCAGCCTGTCTTGGAGCCTGGCAACTGCAACTACAGAAGCCCAGGAGCCCTAGGGCCTGTGCTCCACGACCAGACAACCCCCATGATGAGAAGCGTGCGCACGGCAACTAGAAATGAGCCACCGCTTGCTGCAACTACAGAGAAGCCTCAGCAGCGACACAGACGCAGCACAGCCACCAGTAAAGAAAGAAAATTATAAAAAAGTGAAATAAAATATTTAGGATCAAAAAAATAAAAAATAGAATAAACAGCTCTTTCCTTCCTTGCCTCCTGTACCTGCCTAAAGTTTTTACGCAGAGAGACTCTTCACTGAAATCACGGGGTCTGCAAACTAGCCTAAGGAGACCCAAATCCAGGCCAGGCCCTGCTGTTTTTTTTTATGGCCCAAGAGATAAAGAATATCTTTTAAATCTTTTTTTTTAATCGTTGAAGAAAATCAAAAGCAGACTTGGTGACACATGCAAATTACTGACACTGAAATTTCAGTCCTCAGCAACCTTTTTACAAGCACACGGACACCCTCGTGGGTTCAGGCACTGCCGGCGGAAGCTTCTGCAGCACAGCGCAGAGAGGAGTGGTGGCAAAGACTAAAGTATTCACTGTCGACACATGACGGGAAAAGCCTGCTGATCCCAGCCTCAAAGGTAACCCTCCACTCTCTCTATTCTAGGACTTGAGTCAGACTTGACCGGCTGGCCGCCCAGCTTTCCTTTTGATATGCAAAGCTGGCCGCAAATCCCCCTTCTTGAGAAAGCCTGCCTTTCAGGATCACCAGCTTCACCTCAGGCTCTCAAAAAGACTTTGGGGGTGGAGGTGAACGATGACCTCATTATTTCTTCTTTCCACTCCTGCTTTAGAAATCCTTATCAGGCATTTTAGATAATGGATGATTCCGGCTCCCCGGAGGAGGTTGAGAGGGGTGGAGGCTGAGCCCAAGGACAAGCAAGAGCAACAGGGCTATTTTTCATCAACCATCACCTTCGGTGCAAACACAAGATAAACCATCACCTTCGGTGCAAACACAAATGATACCGTGGAGGGCGGGGAGCAGCATAACACAGTCAACAGAGCAGGGGCTGTGGGGCTTAAGGGGATGGGGATAACTGGGGGGCTGATCAAGACCCCACAGGGCTGAGGAGTATGGCGGGGAGGGGAGACAGGAGGGAAGGGCGTAGCCCACCCCCCCAAAAAAAATAATGGAAGCAAAAGTCTCAGAACCAAGAGGCAGGGGTGAGGAGTGAAGCTCAACGTTGTTCCTCCAGGAGCTGGACGCTATCTGCAGACTAGGAGATCCTGCGAAGGACCAAAACTCAGCGACCCCTTAAAAGGCAAGCGGTTAAAAAAAAAAATCATTGCAAATTCACAGAACCTTGATGAACTCACTAGTGGTAAAGGTTGATAGCAAGTACTGTCCTTCCCAGCTGTTACAGTTTATGGCCAGTGTAAATTTTGCAGGTATTTTAAAATTTTTTTTAAAAAAGGCAAGTGGTTACTCTTCCCCCATGTTCTGAAGCAGATGAACCAGTGTTGCAATCACTCCAGATACATTCTGTTCAAGTGCTAAAGGGGATGCGATAAGTCTTGCAACCAAGGTACTCAGATTTAACTACCTGCATTGGAGAAGGAAACGGCAACCCACTCCAGTATTCTTGCCTGGAGAATCCCAGGGACGGGGGAGTCTAGTGCGCTGCCATCTATGGAGTCGCACAGAGTCGGACACGACTGACGTGACTTAGCATCAGCAGCAGCAGCAGCAGCAGCAGCAGCAGCAGCAGCAGCAGCAGCAGGCAGCATGTGAGAGAAACTCAGGAAACATATGCAACTCAATCACATCCTATACACCCTAATGACACCCCATCTCATGAACACAAGGACAAACACAACTGAGAAGGACCATGAAGACACGGCCCGGGGAAACGGCAACCCGAGCATCGGGACAGCCTCTTCCTGAGCTCGGGGAAAGGGCAACCCGAGCATCAGGACAGCCTCTTCCTGTCTCGTTTTCCCCACAAGCTTCACACTCTGCTCTTTCCAAGCTAGGTGCTCTGTGAACCCCTGTGTCTTTAACAGTTCTGTTTTTTGAGGGCTTTTTTTTTTTTTTTTTTTTGTCAGCCCCCTCTAATTCCCACTTAGAGCTTTCCTGGTGGCTCAATTGGTAAAGAATCCACGTGCAATGCAGGAGACCCCCGGTTTAAAATCCCCTAGAGAAGGGACAGGCTGCTGCTGCTGCTAAGTCACTTCAGTCGTGTCCGACTCTGTGTGACCCCATAGACGGCAGCCCACCAGGCTCCCCCGTCCCTGGGATTCTCCAGGCAAGAACACTGGAGTGGGTTGCCATTTCCTTCTCCAATGCATGAAAGTGAAAAGTGAAAGTGAAGCCGCTCAGTTGTGTCCAACCCTCAGCAACCCCATGGACTGCAGCCTTCCAGACTCCTCCATCCATGGGATTTTCCAGGCAAGAGTACTGGAGTGGGGTGCCATTGCCTTCTCCGAGGGACAGGCTACTCACTCCAGTATTCTTGGGCTTCCCTTGTGGCTCAGCTGGTAAACAACTGCCTGCAATGTGGGAGACCTGGGTTCGATCCCTGGGTTGGGAAGATCCCCCTGGAGAAGGAAAAGGCTACCCACTCAGACATGGCTTCAGTCCCTGTGTTGGGAAGATCCCCTGGAGGAAGGGCATGGCAACCCCTTCCAGTATTCCTGCCTGGGAAATCCCGTGGGCAGAGGAGCCTGGTGAGCATCAGTCGATGGGGTCTCAGAGAGTCGGACACGACTAAAGCAGCTGAGCAGGCACACACACGTTTGATAAACAGCACTGCAATGAACACTCCAAGATATGCAATTCCCAGGGACTTCCCTGGTGGTTCAGTGGGTAAGAAATCTGCCTGCCAATGCCAAGGACACAGGTTCCATCCCTGGTCCAGGAAGATCCCACATGCCTCGGAGCAACTAAGCCCCACGCACCAAAACTACCGAGCCTGTGCTCAGAAGCCACAAGAGAAGCCACTGCAGTGAGAAGCCCACAGAGTGAAACACGGTGTAAAAAGATACGCAATTCCCAATCGGCAATCTCAAAGGAATGACAATGAGTCCATAAGTGGTCATGATTGTGACCAAATACAACAGGAAATCACAGGGAGTGTAGTTTATCTTAATTTATAGAGCAGATGTTGGTGCTGGAGAAGACTCTTGAGAGTCCCTTGGACAGCAAGGAGATCCAACCAGTCCATCAAAGGAAATCAGTCCTGAATATTCATTGGAAAGACTGACGCTGAAGCTGCAACTCCAATCCTTTGGCCACCTGATTCGAGGAACTGACTCACTGGAAAAGACCCTGATGGTGGGAAAGACTGAAGGTGGGAGGAGAAGGGGATGACAGAGGATGAGATGGTTGGATGGCATCACCGACTCAATGGACACGAGTTTTCGTAAACTCCAGGAGCTGGTGATGGACAGGGAGGCCTGGGGTGCTGCAGTCCACGGGGTCGCAAACAGTAGGTCACGGCTGAGCGACTGGACTGAACTGAACTGATAGAGCAGATGTGTTTTGAATTACTGAGTGAAAATAAAGTTATACAGTTTCTTCCCAGGATTCCTTTATAGAAAGAACTACCTGTAGATCCTTGCAGAAGGATCTGAGCACCATGACACAAAGACAGGAGCTAAGAAAATATCAGGTGATTTTTTTTTTCCACTGCACACCTTCCAACCTGAGAGGCTCATCTTCCAGTGTCGTCTCTTTTTCCCTCTTCACCCTTTCATGCGTCTTCAGGCAATACCGGAGTGGTTTGCCATTCCATCCTCCAGTGGATCAGTTTGTCAGAACTCTCCACTATGACTTGTCCATCTTGGGTGGTCCCGCACGGCCTGGCTCAGAGCTTTGTTGAGTTACACAAGCTTTGCCATGACCAGGCAGTGATCCATGAAGAGGCCCAGAAGAGATAATGCTGATTTATTATGCACTGCAATAGCAAATTAAAAATAAAAATTTTTTTTAACTGGTTAATCGTAAAGGAAATCAGTCCTGAATATTCATTGGAAGGACTGATGCTGAAGCTGAAGCTCCAATCCTTTGGCCACCTGATGCAAAGAGCTGGCTCATTGGAAAAGACCCTGATGCTGGGAAAGATTGAAGTCAGGAAGAGAAGGGGATGTCAGAGGATGAGATGGTTGGATAGCATCACTGACTCAATGGACATGAGTTTGAGCAAACTCTGGGAGTTGGTGATGGACAGGGAGGCCTGGTGTGCTGCCGTTCACGGGGTCGAAAAGAATCGGACACGACTGAACTGAACCCATCCTTTTTTTTCCCTTCAATTTTGGCTGAGCTGGGCCTTCCTGGCAGCATGCGGGCTTTCTCGAGTTGCAGTACATGGGCCTGTCGCCCTGCACCCTGCGGGATCTTAGTTAACCGACCAGGTATTGAACCCTCGTCCCCTGCATTGGAAGGCGGATTCAACCACCAGACCACCTGGGAAGTCCCCTGGAAAGGATCATATTTTCATGTCTACTATCCACCTAACCTGTTAATCTTACACACATTTTCTGTCATTAGCTCACATTTATGACCTAACACTCAAGAATAGTGAAAAATAAAACACAAATTCTGCACGACTAAAGGTCATTCCTGAGTGAAACATGCTTTAATCTTCTAAAACTTTGATCCAAAGTTGGTTGATCAAGAGATGCGCCCCAGTTGTAAATTGCAGGATCCATGCTTTCTGGCTGATTCACTAACTTGGAGATCAGCCAGGCAGCAAATCTGATCATGTGGATCAGTAATTAACCAAGGTTCCGGTTAGGCTTCCCTGGTATCTCAGCAAGCAAAGAAACTGCCTGCAATGCAGGAGTCACGGGAGATGCAGGTTCGATCCCTGCATCGGGAAGATCCCCTGGAGGAGGGCATGGCAACCCACTCCGGTATTCTTGCCTGGGGAATCCCAGGGACAGAGGAGCCTGGCGGGCTACAGTCCATGGGGTTGCACTGAGTCAGACACGACTGAAGTGACTGAGCACACACATGAACTATCTTCAAGGAATAAAGACTGCTTTCGTGTATTTTTTTTTTTTTTTTTTTTGATGTGGACTACTTTTAAAGCCTTTATTGAATTTGTAACAATACTGCTTCTGTTTTATGGTTTAGTTTTCTGGCCATGAAGCATCTGGGATCTGAACTCCCCGACCAGGGATTGAACCCGAACCCCCTGTGTTGGCAGGCAAAGTCTCAACTTTACCTAGCTCCTCAGAAAGTTCCACTATATTCTCAACGTGAGATCCATCAAAGCTCCAGCTGTATTATACTTTCTAGATATTCTGCACTCTACAGACACTCATTCAGTCGTACTTACTTTGCATGCCCTTCTGAAACAGAATCCTTCCCTAAATATCATTTTGTGGGTTTCAAAAGAGGTGGCAAATACTCAATGATTCTTTAGGAAACAGCTCAGAAAGTTGGGATTAAAAAAAAATTCAACTGAATACTAATTTGACTGCAGTGCCTTTTTATCATTCAAGGACAAATGTAATCATTTTTTAAAAGAGTTGTAATCTCCGTCATCTATAAAACCTATGAAAGCCTTAAACATTATTGTCTTGCCATCAAGTGGGAAAAAAAAACTACACGCAGTTTTACTACTCAAGTAATGAGAATTACTATTGTAGTCATAGAATCGCTATTAATATTCATATTAATGCCTCATGAATAAAGTTCTAAAAGAGAAATGTGTATGTATTGCGACTTATAGCAAGGGCTATATACATTTATGACATCTCTAAATTCATACTGGCTACTTTCTTTCACACACACACACACACACACACACACACAGAGCAGCTCTCTGTGAGGGTCCCCAAGTAACACCATGGAAGCCTCACTTTTCCCGCTACCTCTTCATGGATGGTTTGGCTGCAAGTCACGTGTCACAGTGAACTTGCTGAGGATCAACAGTTCAAAGGTCAACCCAGCACCCACACCCAAGACTTCCATTTCCAAGTCACAGGCCCTTTCACATTACATATATATATATATATATATATATATATATATATATATATATTTTTTTTTTTTTTTTTTTTTTTTTACTTAATTTGTAAAGAATTTTTCTTGTGCAAAATATACGTGGAGCCAAATCCCCTCTGTCGTTGAAAGTACTGTTGTGTAACTTTCAGGCTCATAAAGTCTACCTGAAAAAAGCTATTCATTTATGTTCTTTATTTTTGGCTGTGCCGGGTCTTTGTTGCTGGGTGGGCTTCTCTCTAGTTGCAGAGAGCCAGGGGCGGAGAGCCAGTGCGTTGACTTCTCTCTGCAGTGGCCTCTCTTGTTGAAGAGTACAGGTTCAATAGGTGTGGCACACAGGCTTAGATGCCCCGTGGCAGGCAGGATCGTCCTGGGTCAGGGATGCTACCCACGTCACCTGTAGTAGCAGATGGATCCTCTACCACTGAGCCACCAGGGAAGCCCGTTAAATATCTATCTGAACTATTAAAAATGATGGCTACTTCACTTACAATGTGAAAAGTACAGAGATTTAATGTAATGATTCTGCATTTGATTTTATCTCCACTCTCTTTTATAACTGGTTCCCAGTTTCTCTGGTCTTCCCTGGTGGCTCAGATGGTAAAGAATCTGCATGTGATGCAGGAGACCCGTGTTTGATCCCTGGGTTGGGAAGATTCCCTGGAGGGGGCATGGCAACCTACTGCAGTCTTCTTGCCTGGAGATCTGCATGGCAAGAGTTGGACACGACTGAGAGACCAACACTTTCACGTTTCTTTCACCAATTTCTCCTTCCTTGCTTTGTTGTTGGTTCAGTCACCAGGTTGTGTCCGACTCTGTGAGCCCACAGACCGTAGCATGCTAGGCTTCCCTGTCCTTCACAATCCCGCAGACTTTGCTCAAACTCAGGTCCATGGAATCGGTGATGCCATCCAACCATCTCATCCTCTGTTGCCCTCTTCTCCTTCTGCCTCCAATCCTTCTCAGAATCAAAGCCTTTTCCAGTGAGTTGGCTGTTCACATCCAGTGGCCAAAGTATCGGAGCTTCAGCTTTAGCATCAGTCCTTCCAATGAATATTCAGAGTTGACTGCCTTTAAGACTGACCAGTTTGATCACCTTGCAGTCCAAGCGACTCTCAAGAGTCTTCTCCAGCACCACAGTTTGATTCTTTGAAGTTCTTCATCGATTCTTCAGTGCTCTGCCTTCTTTATGGTCCAGCTCTCATATCTGTACATGCCTACTGGAAAGACCACAGCCATGACTATAGAGACACCTCTACTATAAAGTGGGTCTTTAAAATCTAGGCTGATATCGCCATGCTGGAGTAACAGGATTCACACGTGGGACAAGAGAGAAAGCTGAGGTGGGGGTGGGGGTGGTTATCAGGATCCCAGCGTGTGTCATCTGGGCATCAAGCACCCGGCTGACGGAGCCTGCCTTTTCCTACTTTTAAGATCCACCGCGCATCGTGTGTTCTCCCAGCAGGATGGGTGGACAGACTGTGGTCTGAGTGAGAAACCAGACCCTTTCAAAGGTGCTGTCTGAACAGAAGGGCCAGGGCCTGAAGGCAAAGGAACGAAAACGGAGGAGCTTGGTTCAAATTCCATTCTAGCATCGTGCTTGCCGACAGAGACGATGACTTGTCATCATATCATGGAGTCTATAAGCAGGGACTCGTAAGTCCTGGTGCCCCAGTGCCGGAAGTGACCGCAGCCCAGTTCCATCCGCCTGGCCCTTATTCCCACCGTCTGAAGCCCCTCAAGCTGTGAAGCCTCATGCTGTGTTTAAGCACACTGATCTCGGCCTCCTGACGTCTTCTTGTTGGCTCTTGTGACAGCCTTCGGCCAGGCCCTCTCTCTTGCACCGGAGTGTATTTGCAATGCCAGCTTCCGTGGGTGAGCTGGAACAACACACCTCGGACTTTTGGACACAACAGTAAAACATCACACTAAAACATCTTTTTTTTTTCCCCAAGTACAATTGTGCATTGACTTTATTCCCTTCTATTTTTGGCTGTACAGGGTCTTTGTGGCTGTGCATGGGCTTTCTCTAGTTGAAGAGAGCTACTAAAGGGGGTCACTCTGGTTCCAAAGCACAGGCTTCTGATGGCAGGAGCTGCTCTTGTGGTGGAGCATGGATTTTCGGAACACGGGCTTCACAGGTTCTGGCACACGGGTTTTTTTTTTGCTCCACAGCGTGTGAGCTCTTCACAGACTGGGGATCAAATCTGGGTCCCCTGCACTGGCAGGCAGATTCTGAACCACTGGACTGCCAGGAAAGTCCTGCACTTAAGAATCTTGAACCCCCCAAAAAAGATGGCAAAGAATCCACAAAAAAAAAAGTTGTGAAAATACAGACTTCATTCATTCATCAGATCATTCCTTTGACACGTGCCCTGATCTCCTCCGGTCATAAAGATGATGAGGAATTGAAGCCGCGGTACCTGCATGGACAACTGGAATTCAGGCTCTGGGTGACCTCCATGGGGCCGTTTTGAAAGTGAAGCTCGATCCTCAGCCCAGCCCAGTCTATTCCCAACTCTCTGCCTTGGAGCTGAAGGCGAGACACCAATACCCACGCCTGCCACGCAGCTCAACCGGCATGATCGGGGTTACTCAGGGTGGCTACAGGGACACGGAACCTCACTTCTCTCCCTCTGGGTCCTTCCTCAGCCACCAGCCCTCATCAAATGCCAGGGGATGTCCGTTTCATACCGAGAGCACGCCCGTCTTTCCTTTCTCTTTGCTTCCATCCAGATCATCCCATCCGCATTTTGAAAAGAGTTCTCTTTAATGAATACAAACATTTTTTGTTTGTTAGTTTGTTTCGATCACAGTGAAGTTTAGAAACTGCTGAGCCAGGTGGCTTTATTTTCCAACTAAACGTTTCTAAACGTCCGTCGATTTTATTTTCAAAGCAAATGTGAGGAAACATGTAAACAAAAAAACTGCCTCAGAAGGACATGGGTTGTACGATAGAAAGAAAACCTTCCTAAGGAGAGAAGTAAAAATAAATGACGCTATACACGGTGCTTTTTTATGAGTTTTCGGAAACAGGAAAAAAAGCAGAAACCAGCGTTGAGGTGTCAACCAACTCACCGGTGTCAGACATCCCACAGAACGCCCAAGTGCCTGTCCACGTGTCACGTGAGAAGCAGATTTAGAAACGTTTGTCTCACGATGACCACGGTGCATGCGGGGAATCGGAGAACCGTGAGACGCACGTGAAAACGTATAGAGCACGCTGGTTGCAGAGAAATTAAACAAGGTGGGAGGTGGGGAGGAGAAGCAATTTACAGGAAAAACAAAGTTGGAGACACAAGGTGGACCTGTGTTCTCATCCAACAAGAGAACCGTAAGTAAATTACAAAGCAGCGGGCGACATGGAAATAAGGCCCCACGGAAAACAGCGTTTCCTTGGAAAGAATTCATGGTCTTGGAGAAGGAAATGAAGCCGAGGTATTCGGCTTTGAGACAGAAGAGTATTTCATACGGAAATGTCAGCTCCAAAGCAAGCAGATATGAAAAAGAAAGGAAGGTGAGTTACGCTGCCCACCTGTCAGCAGTGTTTTTCTCTCTGAAGGATTTTTTTTTGTTATTTATATTAAGTACTCAGCGTCTCAACAGTAACAGGATAAGGAGGCAGAATAAATGACCTGACGCCAGGTGGTGCCAGGGGTAAAGAATCCACCTGCCAGTACAGAGATGAGGGTTTGACCCTGGATCACAAAGATCCCCCGGAGAAGGACGCGGCAACAACCCACTCCAGTTTCCTTGCTGGGAAAATCCCTTGGACAGAAGAGCCTGGTGGGCTACAGTCCACGGGCTCGCCGAGTCGGACGCAACTGAGCACACAGCAGTTCACAACAGAGCCAGGGGCGAAGCGGGCCACATGTTGGTAGGAACCCCACATAAAGATCTGCGGGGAGATGTCCACCCGTGAAGATTACGTTTGGCTTCTATTTCTTCAACCAGGCCCCCAGACTACTCTCCCGGTTTCTACTAAACAGAGAACTGTATCTTAGGCGCGTGTTCAAGTCTCCTGCACAGGCTTCAGGTCTGGTGAGCGTTGCGTGGCGTGCTGGAACAGTCCTCCCTGCAAAGGGAGGCCCGCTCTGTCCACCTGAAGGGCCGAGACGAGACCCAGTGCCCTCCTGAGCAGAAAGCAGCCGGGGCACTCTCTGAGACGGGGAGGTGCTCTACAAACAGGAGCGGCCTCTCCTTTTACCTCTGAGTTTGCTTCTCTCAAGAAAAAGGCGCGTGCGTGCTAAGTCGCTTCAGTCATGTCCGACTCTTTGTGACCCCGTGGACTGTAGCCGGCCAGGCTTCTCTGTCCATGGGATTCTCCAGGCAAGAATACTGGAGTGGGTTGCCGTGCCCTCCTCCAGGGGATCTTCCCAACCCAGGGATAGAACCTGCATTTCTTAAGTCTCCTGCATTGGCAGGCGGGTTCTTTACCGCTAGCGCCCAGAGAAAAAGGTATTCAACTACAGTTCCTAAAGCTCCCTATTGTAGGGAGCATGTTAATGAACGATAGGGCAAAAACCTCACGACCAGGTGAGCACAGGTCATGAGAAGGCACCGCGTGAAAAAGACGAGCAGTAGAAGGAAGAGGAAAACGACGGGGGAGGGCTGGGTATGGACAGAAGACGAAGAGAAGTAAGAATATTAAGAATCAGCACGGGAGCTCCCTGGAGGTCCAGTAGCTGAGACTCTGCACTCCCACAGCAGGCAGCCCAGGTTCAGTCCCTGCTCAGGGAACCAGAACTCGCATGCCACAACTGTTCCCCTGGGTAAATCAGAACCGGACAACAGAACCACCTACTCCCAAAGTAAGTCTTTTTTTGTTGTTGTCTTGGGAATTCCCTGGTGGTTCAGATGGTAAAGAGTCCACCTGCAATGTGGGAGACCCGAGTTCGATCCCTGGTTTGGGAAGATGCCCTGGAGAAGGGAATGGCAACCCAGTCCAGTGTTCTTGCCTGGACAATCCCATGGACAGAGGAGCCTGGCATGCAACAGTCAGAACCACCTACTCCAAAAATACATCTTTTTTGCTTTTTTTTTAAGATTAAAAAATATAAAGAAGAACCAAAATATAGAAATAATGCAACTGATGTGAAGAACTGATTCATTGGAAAAGACCCTGATGCTGGGAAAGACTGAAGGCGGGAGGAGGAGAAGGGGACAACAGAGGATGAGATGGTTGGATGGCATCACTCACTCGATGGACATGAGTCTGAGTAACTCTGGGAGATGGTGAAGGACAGGGAGGCCTGGCATGCTGCAGTCCATGGGGTCGTAAAGAGTCGGACATGACTGAGAGACTGAACTGAACTGAATGCAATGTACATCTGAATGTACGTTTCAGATACATACTAGACAATTAACAATTCTTTCACTGCAGCTTATGCACAATATATTCTTGTTAAAAACTCATACTGCTTGTCCAAGGTTATTAACATGTTCAAGTCGCTCCTGTTTTTCGAAAACCAGAAATACATAATGATCATGATGCAAGTCATATGAAAAAGTCACTGCTTTTGGTAAGCTTCCCTGGTGGCTCAGATGGTAAAGCATCTGCCTACAATGCAGGAGAGCCGGATTTGATCCCTGGGTTGGGAAGATCCCCTGGAGAACAAAATAGAAACCCAACCCACTGTTGCCTTGAAAATCCCATGAATGGAGGAACCTGGTAGGCTACAGTCCATGAGGTCACAAAGAGTCGGACATGACTGAGTGACTTCACTTTTGGTAAGCTATGAAACGGGTTATTTGCAAGATTTCCTTTACCAGGGATAGGGGAGGAGAATGGATACGAAGCTCCGTCTTTTAAGCAGAAAAGCAGAGAAAAGAGCTCTGGGGAAAAAAAAAAAAAGGCTAGGTGCAGTGGTCAACCCTGCCACAGGTAGTGCCCAGGGCTAATTCCAGGGAGAGCTCCCCCTACAATCTGGTTAGGAGATTGCAACGTAGTTCCAAATCATTCTTAGTCATTTTCTTCTTTCTTTAATGTTGATGGTTTGGAAGTCAGGGAGCGAAGTGCATGTTGGGTTTGTGTGTGTGTTGCAGGGGAAGGGGGGGTTCCCTAAAGTCAAAAGTTTCCAGGTGGGTCTTGAATCATCTGCCACTTTTGAGTTCCAAAAGGAAGACTGTCATTCACCTTGTAAACAGAGCATAACACCTCAGTGATGTACAGATGATAACGAGATTAAAGGCAGTGATTTATCCTTGGAGGGAAAAATCCCAAAAGTGGTCTGCAAACATAGCTAATTGCACAGGCATAGAAGCTGGCTTGGGTATAAAACTTGCCTAGCCCCACGGCACCTGCGTATCTTTATCAATCTCTGCATTAAGCCGGCACGTCGACAATATCGCTTTTGATTAGCAAGCAGAGCTGGTGTCCTGGGGCCGCCTGGTGCTTTATGGATAGGCACAACTCAACTCAGCCAGGTGGTTTATGGTTCCCTTGAACGCACACAGGAAAACCAGAAGCTGCTTGGTGTTACGAAAAGCACCACCTGCGTGGGAGTCCAATTCGATACGCAGCTCTTTGTTTGTTTGTCTTTTTTTTTTTTTAGCACGTAGATGATGCAATGCTCAGAAACGGACACCTTTATGTATGAAAGACACACTGTAAATCTAATGGACTCGGGAAGGCTCAGAGCTCTCTTATCTTGGGGGTGACGACTCAGCTGTCACAAATGAGCATTCGAAGCCAGTGTTGGCTGTAACCTCAAGGAGGCAAAGCCATTAATGCTGGCTGACAGGAACATCTTCCGTCTTTGATTTCACTCTGAGCAATTTCAAGAGAAACATTTCACTTTCCGAGAGCTGAACTAGCGCACTAGTTAGAGACTGGCTCGTTCCGGGACGATACGCCCAACGGTGAGGAGAAACGCGTGATTACTATTATTACAGAAATGTGCCAGGACTTCCCTGGTGGTCCAGTGGCTAAGACGCCACATTCCCAATGCAGGGGACCGGGGTCAGATCCCTGGTCAGGACACCAGGTCCCAGACATGGCACAACTAAAATTTCATGTGCGGCGAATAAAAAATAAGATCCCACGTGTGGTAAATAAGACCCAGTACAGCCAAAAAAAAAGTGCCGACATCCATGGACTCACAGTTGTACTGAACACAGACTTCCTGGGTATCCCCTAAAAGCCAGCCTACTGGCCGAGAAGTATCTGAGTTATTCTGGGGTGTGTATAGTCTGGGCTATGCAGACCTTAATGACAAAATCAGATGTGACCTTGACTGAGAAAGTCTCAGCCAAGAAGAAGCCATCAAGACCTGTCAGACTCAACTACAGGTCAGATTTTGTTGTTGTTCATGTCCGACTCTTTGTGACCCCCATGGACTGTAGCTCACCAGGCTCCTCCGTCCATGGGATTCTCCAGGCAAGAATAATGGAGTAGGTTGCCATTTCCTTCTCCAGGGGATCTTCCCAACCCAGGGATCGAACCCGGGTCTTCTGCATTGGAGGCAGACACTTTAACCTCTGAGCCATTACCTAAACTCATGTCCATTGAATCGGTGATACCATCCAACTCTGTCATCCCCTTCTCTTCCCGCCTTCAGTCTTTCCCAGCATCAGGGTCTTTTCCAATGAGTCAGCTCTTTATATCCGGTGGCCAAAGTACTGGAGCTTCAGTTTCAGCATCAGTCCTTCCAATGAATATTCAGGGTTGATTTCCTTTAGGATTGTCTGGTTTGATCTCCTCGCTGTCCAAGGGACTCTCAAGAGTCTTCTCCAACACCACAGTTCAAAAGCATCAATTCTTCAGCACTCAGATTTCTTGGTCAACGTCAAATTTTCTTTTGGACAAAGGTCTCATAAATGTTGTCATCAGGCATGTCATACCCAGCAGGGTCCACACCGCCCTGCATGATACTCAGAGAAGTAGACCCGAGATAGTTGGTAAAGCTGTTGATCTGTTTTCAAAATTTAATTCCCTAAGTAACACCTGCTAGCATTCATGAGAAGGCACTTTCAGGAACTGAAACAGTGATGATGTGTTCCCTACATACATGAATCAGAGGAGATGGGAGACTTCAGTCCTGCAAAACTTAGGTGGCCACATGGAAACACAGTGTAGTTCTATTTTAAAGAATTTTCACTATCACAGCAAAAGCAAGACATTCTCTCAGCTTGGGGACTTCCCTAGGGGTCCAGTGGGTAAGATTCTCAATGCAGGGGATACTGGTTCAATCCCTGGTCAGGGAACTAAGATCCCACATGCCCTGCACAGTGCAGCCAAAAAATAAAATAAATTTTAAAAGAAGACTTTAACAAAAGAGAAATTCTCTCATCTTAAGACTCTCAAGAAGCACCATGCTTACTCATATGGTGTTGAACATGACTGCAAAGCTACCTTTGAAAGCCCAAGGAGGGCATTCTAATCAATTCCCTTTGGAAGGAAAATAGCCCCCTAAAGTCTTGATTCCTCCGCAGCAGTGCATTCAGCTGCTCAGTCACCTCTGGCTCTTTGCGACCCCACAGATTGTAGCCCGCCAGGCTCCTCTGTCCATGGGATTCTCCAGGAGAACACTGGAGTGGGTTGCCATTCCCTTCTCCAGGGGCTCTTCCCGACCCAGGGACTGAACCCACATCTCCTGTGTTGGCAGGCAGATTCTTTACCACCTGAGCCACCAGAGGACGGCATAATTTATCATCCAAGCCAGGACACCTGAGAGGGAAGGGGGTGGGCTTATCAGCCGGGACCTGGGCAGGGCGTGCTGGCTGTAACCATTCTGGGTAAACAAGAGGCTACCGTGATTGTTGATGAGATGGCTGGATGGCATCACCGCCTCAATGGATGTGAGTTTGAGTAAGCTCTGGGAGCTGGTGATGGACAGGGAGGCCCGGCATGCTGCAGTCCGTGGGGTCGCAGAGAGCTGGACGTGACTGAGCGACTGAACTGAACAATGATTATCAGAAAGAAGGTTGTGAGTTCTGTTCAGCCATTCTTGCCCCCAACTGCACACTAGACTCAATTGCAGGTGAACACACACAAGTGTGCCTGTGCACACACACACAAGCATATACTGATACTACATCAGCATGCACACATTTACATGTACGGACACATATGCATATGCGTACACTGAGATGTCTAAGCTCTACTCCAGAACAGTTAAATGAGATTTCTGAAACTGGAATGCATCTTGAGCATCGATTTTTAAAAGGTCCCCCAGGCAACATAAATAGGCAAGGAACCGAGAACCACTGACCTGGACACCCTCCCAAGATCTTCCAGCTCTCAAAACTCTGGGATCCTAATTCCTGAGCATGACTTTCTCTCACCCTTGTTATGGTCAACTGCAAACTACTCTCCTTTCCAGAACACAAAAAATTTCACACCAGTACAATAATAACCAACAGTACAGTAATAACCAACATGTATTTACAAAGAGTTTACACTTAACAAAACCTTTTCCCTTTACAAAAACACTTTTTCAACAGTATCTTTTTCTCTTTGCATTAACTCTATGAGAAAGTCAGGTTGGTTATTATGATTATTGACTTTCTATGGGAGAAGATATTGGGGTTTCAGAGATGACGCACACGGGCACCAGGCGTCTAACACAAACAGCATGTGGAGTAATCACGCCCGCGTCTTGATTAGAAACACGGAGGTTAGGAGCACACGCCTGGGGATCCCTACCACATGGGTCTGGATTTCACATCTGTCATTCCCTGGCTTGATAAACTGGGGCAAATTACTCAACCTCTGCATGTATCATCTCTAAAATTAAAATAACACAGATCCTTGCTCTGCAGCAGTGCTGCAAGAATTGGGTAACATTTCACATGGCAAACCTCAGCAGCAGATCCAAAAAATAGTAACAATGTTATTACTATTGCTGTTGTTACAGTTACTCCTTCTGTTACTCGCTTCCCCACCTGCTTTTACTGCTATAATTCCCCCTCCTCCTCCCCTCCCCCTCCTCCCCCTACCAGAACTAATAATAACATTCAGCCCCAAAGGCAGAGCCCTTCAGAGAGACAAGATTAATCACTGTAAACCCCCCTGAGCTAATCTTTACCCGCCTCTCACACACGCTCCCAAAAAACCAGAGGGCAACGTGAGTCATCCTCAGAGAAGCCACTCTGTGAAAGCGGACACACCAGGCGTGTGTCCATGTTGAACCCTGGACGTGTCTGGTACAAAGAGCAAACAATCAGACTCTACACAGATGTTCAGCTGGCTACAGAACCCAGGGGAGAGAGGCCTCAGAGGCCTCACATCTGCCTTCGACGAAGACCCTGTGTCCTGTCCTGGGCAGTGAGGAGTACACTGGGCTACAGGCCTCCAGCAGCAGCCCCGGGGTCTGCTCCCGGGTTTCGGGAGGCCCCAGTCTTTGAGGGAAGTCCCCAGCCAGAGGTAGACCAGGCTCCTCAGTACAAGGGTCTGGTCATGTCTGCCCTGGAGCTGCCCTTGGACCGGCATTGCAGCCTATGGTTCCTCCCCCCGTTTCTCCTCCATCCCTCCTTCACAATACCAGCTTATATTGCTTAGTAGAGAATCCTCAGTGAAAAATAACACAAAACATCCCCATACATGTCAAACAACCCTGTCAAGGACAGCTGGTGGTACCTTACTCAACTAAGACACCATGAAAACCATACAAAATCTTTTGTTTCAAACTGCGTTACTGCATCACTTCCTAAGTTTATTTGGAAGGATTTATAGAGTTACAAAATATGTCTGACTTGTTCCTCTTTCTGATGAAGTGCCTACAGCGTGAGGCTGAAAAAAAGTGATTATAGATCATGTTCTATTCGTGTCATATTTGTTGTGCAAATTAAATTTGTTATGCCACATTAGCTCAAAGATATGAATATTTTAATAATGCTAGATCTATACATTGCAAGGAAAATGAGTTAGAATTTTAAAATATACTCAGTTCCAAGGAATTGGATTTCTTGAGGACACATTTTTCATCTAGAGAGGAAAGGTATTCTAAATTACTGCATTTCCAAAGTAACCATTTAATTTCATTCTCATTTTGATAATTCAGGTTTTTCTACATACTGAAAACATAAAAATAATCAAAACCATTAAAATGGTAGTGGGATCCAGTAATCTATGTGTTCATTATATATAACATTATTATAGTTAAGGATAACAACAATAAAATAGTTACTATGTGACAAAAGGTAGTCTACACTCTTTGTATATATTAACTCATCTGGACTCAGAAATATTTAAAACTTTAAGCATAATAATATCTTCTTATACATATTAACAATTTATTGATTATTTGTCTGGTAAATTAAATATTTCTAATGTTAATATTGTTATGGTGGAAAATAATAACAATTCAACAGTGAAACGGTTCTGACTATGTGACAAACAGAATTCTAGGCTCCTTATACATATTAACTCACTTAGCCTCACACACATTCTATAATTTAGGTGTTAATTACATTATGTTATCCATAAGGTATAACGTAAGGACCTGAAAAACAGAGAGGTTAAGTAAGCTTCCCAAGGTCACACAGCTATATGTGGCACTTCCCGGATTTGAACCAAACAGTCAGCACGAGTGAGGAAAAACAAATGCTGACTTACCGTAAGCCACAGCCATTAAACTCTCACTGTGAGTGTGTGTCTGTGTGTAAACATATCAGTGTACATGTGAACGGAGTTACTTTACATCCCACCGATGTGACTTAAATGCATCTGAATTTTAAAATCTGAATATGTATGGTCCTGGCTGAGTACTCACCCTGAATATCAGAAGCACGTTCAGTGGGCTTTTGCAGCCTGCCTCTCTTGTCCAAGAGGGTCTCTCCTCTCTGAAGAGTGCCTGGAAATGACACAATGAATGAGAAACGCCACTGGCAAAGCCGGCTCAGCACTCGGGCCTGTCTGCTTTCAGGCCAGAAACAGAACTTTCCAGCTGTACGTCAATCATTTTGTCAGACCTCTCGTGCAGTCAATTAGCAGCAAACAGTCACTGAGCGCCTACTGTATGCCGTTCCCTCTACCAAAACCCAGAGCTTTTACAAGGTTAAGCACGGGGACTTCCCTGGCGGTCCAGTGGCTGGGACTCTGCCTGCCAATGCAGGCAACACGGGCTCGATTCCTGGTCTGGGAAGATTCCACGTGCCGCGGAGCAGCGAAGCCCATGAGTCACGACTACTGAAGCCTGTGCGCCTAAAGCCCGTGCTTCGCGCCAAGAGAAGCCACTGCGATGAGGAGCCTGCAAACAGAGGAGCCCCTGCTAGCCACAGCCAGAGAAAGCCCACGCAAAAGCCGGCCAAGACCCAGCACAGTCAAAAAGAATAAATAAAACGACAAAACAGAAGGTTTAAGTATGACTCTAACACTGTTCTGAACTAGCAGTACTCGTATGAAAAGAATCTCATTTATATGAAATATTTATCATTTGTCCCTCTGAGGAACAGTCAATAAAACACCCTAGACTTTTGAAGATGATTCCAAGAGCAGCCCGCTTTTACAGTGACTTATGATACAGTTCTGATAATGGACTTTTTCTCCCAGTGTTACTGAGACATGATTAGTGCACAGCACTGTGTAAGTTTCAGATGGAGAACATAATAATTCGACTTATATGCATCACGAAATGACCACATAGTGGATTAACAATAGTTTTAGGTTTACAGCAAACTGATTCAGTTCTGCATACACGTGTATCTTTTGTGTTTCAAATTCTTTTCCCATTTAGGTTGTTACATAATATTGAGCAGAGGTCCCTGTGCTGGACATCAGGTCCTTGCTGGTTCTCCATGTCAAATACAGCAGTGTGTCCATGTCCATCCCAGACTCCCTAACTTTCCCTTCCCCCATCCTTCCCCCTGGTGACCATAAGGTTATTACAGAGTATTGAGCAGAGTTCCCTGTGCTGTCCAGCAGGTCCTTGTTGGTTCCCCATGTTAAATACAGCAGTGTGTCCATGTCCATCCCAAATTCCCTAACTTTCCCTTCCCCCATCCTTCGCCCGAAGCCCCCGCTGCACACACGCAACCATACGTTCATTCTCTAAGTGTGTGTCTGTTTCTGTTTTGTGACCAGACAGTCCATCTGTATCATTTCTTTTTAGATCCCATGTATAAACAATATTATATGCTTTCTGTTTCTCTGACTGACTGACTTCACTCAGTACGACAATCCCTAGGAGTACCCACACTGTTGCAAATGGAACTAATGATAATCAATGAACTTTTAAAGTCTTTACTCATACTCTGGAATTCCACTGGCCTGGATTCAGCTTAGGAGTCTTTTTTTTAGTATGGAGAAGGAAATAGCAACCCACTCCAGTGCTCTTGCCTGGAGAATCCCGGGGACGGGAGGTGCGGAGCCTGGTGGGCTGCCGTCTATGGGGTCGCACAGAGTCGGACATGACTGAAGTGACTTAGCAGCAGCAACAGCAGTTTATTGCTACCAACCCATCTCCCTCCACCCTCATGCACGTAACCCCATGGACTGTAGCCCGCCAGGCTCCTCTGTCCATGGGATTCTCCAGGCAAGAATACTGGAGTGGGTTGCCATTTCCTTCTCCGAGGAGTCATGTTGTTTTAACAAGTGACCTGATGCCAGGGACTAGGTTGGGTAGGATTTCACATCATCAGTGCCAACTTAAGGCTTACACTCCTGTTTTGCAATGGCTGGGTGCCATCTTTCCTCCTCATGAGACTCTAGCCTACCTGCCTCATTCATTATTACACCCATGAGCCTGGGCAAATGTGAAACCCAGAGCACTCACAAGCGACACTGCTGAATAAATACATTCATAGATGAAGCAGACAGTTAATCACCTCTTAACAGGACTCTGTTGAATAAAACACTTACTTGAAAGTATGAGCTCTGATGGGTGTGTTAAAAAACTTTACCATATTACTTAATAGACAGCCTTGATCTTCGTGTATTTAGTACTTCTGGCACTGACACCCAAGGCAAGTCGTAATTTATGTTTGTTAAGACACAAATTCAGACAGCATGGTTGTAAAAGCCGGTGGGAAGACCTCATTTAGGTGGTGAAAAAGCCTAGCAAATAATTAAACGTCCATATCTAATACAATCTTTCTCCTCTTCACATCATTCACAAGTGCACACTATTACACGTTGATATGATGCTCACGAGTCTAGATTATTGATACGACGTCTGGAAGCGAGACATGCAAAAGGGAGTCTTACATACACTTACTATTAGGTCACTGACTGTATAATCAATCAAGTTACTGGCAGCTTTTATGTTGAAAGTGTTAGTCGCTCACTTGTGTTGACTCTTTGAGACCTCATGAACTGTACCCCACTAGGCTTCTCTGTCTGTCCATAGGATTCTCCAGCCAAGAATACTGGAGTGGGTTGCCATTTCCTTCTCCAGGGGATCTTCCCGACCCAGCGATTGAATCTACGTGTCCTGCATTGCCAGGCTGATTCTTTACCACTGAGCCACCAGCAAGTTATTAGCTTAGATGATCTCATATTGATGGCTTTTTATATAATGTTTTGTACCAAGTGTGAGATAGAAATCTCTATAAAGTAAATTATACATTCCATTTACCTATCAGTGTATGGTATATTTATCACATATATTAATTTTACATGGGTAGTCAATATTTTGTTTCTCTAAATTTGTATCTGTATTCTCTAAATATTCCATGAAGAATGTGTTTCTTTAGAAATAAGAAAAATATTTTATTTCTTAAAATGTAAACTCTTACAGGAGTACAAATGACTCACACTTCTTTGGTGAAGTAATAATGCTGTCTTGAGAAAGCTGAGTGCCGAAGAATTGATGCTTTTGAACTGTGGTGTCGGAGAAGACTCTTAAGAGTCCCTTGGACTGCAAGGAGATCAAACCAGACAATCCTAAAGGAAATAAGTCCTGCACAGTCATTGGAAGGACTGATGATGAAGCTGAACCTCCAATACTTTGGCCACCTGATGCGAAGAGCTGACTCACTGCAAAGAACCTGATGTTGGGAAAGACTGAAGGCGGGAGGAGAAGGGGACGACAGACGATGGGATGGTTGGATGGCATCACCGACTCAATGGATGTGAGTTTGAGAAAGTTCTGGGAGTTGGTGATGGACAGGGAGGCCTGGCATGCTGCAGTCCACGGGGTCGAACAGAGTCGGATATGACTAAGCGACTGAACTGGAGCGTGTGTTTGTCCAGCCACAAATCCACAAACATAGTTCAAAAGCCTACTTTCAAGTTTCCTGCTGTTATTTAGTTGCTCAGTTGTGTCTGACTCTTTGTAACCCCCTGGACTGTAGCCCCGGAGAAGGCAATGGCACCCATCTCCAGTACTCTTGCCTGGAAAATCCCATGGACAGAAGAGCCTGGTAGGCTGCAGTCCATGGGGTGGCTGAGGGTCAGACACGACTGAGCGACTTCCCTTTCACTTTTCACTTTCATGCATTGGAGAAGGAAATGGCAACCCACTCCAGTGTTCTTGCCTGGAGAATCCCATGGACAGAGGATCCTAGTGAGCTACAGTCTGGGGGGAGGGGGTTCTCAAAAGAGTCGGACACGGCTGAGCGACTGAACCACCACCACCACCCTGGTGGCCACGTCAAGAACTTCTCAAAGAACGTTCGTCCTGATCCTTGGCTACACCTTAAGATTCCCCTGCCAAGAACAGTGGTCGTCAGCCTTGACCACACTTTAGACTCACCTGGGAGCTGTCTGTTTCTTCCTGATGATAGTTTTGACCTCCAGGCTCCATCACAGACTAACCAAACCAGAAGAGTGAAGCTGGAGGGGCGTACACCCTACACTGCAGGAGGGTGTCCCAGGCCCCAAGGCTGAATCTGGGGAAATGGATGTGGTCTGTATTGTCTGCAAGGCCCTTCCTGAGCTGCAAGCAGAACCGGGGTGAGCAGGTGACTCTTCTATCTCAGCAATCTCTCCTCTCCCTCTCAACTGTGCCTGTGCGCAGGAGGGGCTTCCTCCCTGTGCTCAGGCAGGGACTTGCTCTAAATCACATCCTGAGCCCCCTTCCTCCACAGGAAGAAAGGACATCTCCGAGTCTTAGTCTTGAGAACTTTCGTGCTTAATGGTTTGCTACAGGAGAAGCCTCTCATACTGGCTGCTGCTGCTAAGTCGACTCTTTAGTCTGACACTTTGTGACCCCATGGACTACAGCCCAGCAGGCTCCTCCGTCCATGGGATTTTCCAGGCAAGAGTACTGGAATGGGCTGCCATTTCCTCCTCCAGGGGATCTTCCCTACCCAGGGATGGAACCCAGGTCTCCCGCATTTCAGGCGGACTCTTTACCAGCTGAGCCGCCAGGGAAGCCTGAGAATGAATTTCATATTATAAATCTACCTGTCTATTGGGATCTAGGACTGTTGATCATACCGGGGGATTTCTTTTTCCCCCAGGAAAAAATGGAATCAGTCTATACGATTCAACAAATGTGGCTCAATAATGCCTCACAATGGCTCTGCTACCAGTCTCCTGAGAACTCAAGTCCTGACAGAAGATTCAGAAATTATAGCTGCCTTTTCCATGTCAGCCTGGGTCCTTTCAAAATTTCACTTTGACCTGCATTTCAGACTTCTGGCCCATTCTGCTTGTTTAATTTGTAGCATTCCATATAGGGGACGCATCTGTATAGTTTTAATATTACGTCACTTTCGTCTTAGAAATTCTGTGCAGATGTTGCAAAAGATGTTTTTGAAAGTTTATGTTTGTTATGGCTTTAAAATAAAATATGAAAAACGTTGGTGGACACTGACTAAGTGTGGACTATACTCTTTCCCAATTGCTCTGAAGTGAGGGATGACGGTGAGACATTTGGGATCACTCCCCACTCTACGAAATGTTCTTGGGAGAAGGGCACTGTCAGTATTTTCACTGATGTCAAAAGCAAGCATTTATTTAGCATCTACTTCTTTGTCAAAAACAAACATTTATTTAGCATCTACTTCTCTGCCCCTATGTACAGGATGAGATGATTGGTAGCACACCGATAGAATCACAGCTTCCTACAGGGAAATTTCACAGGGAAAAATTTGCATCCATTTATACCGATTTCATCAGCAATAGTCTTGTACCATTTCTAATATCCCAAATTGCCCAGATAATGCAAAAAGAAAAAAAAAAGTCAAAACTATTCTTGACTTAACGCTAAACAACATTTATGCCAAATAGCATGCACTGCTCATCCAAACATATGTAAAATCGCAACTAACTTTTCAATGCACCAAACATCACTTTTAAGTCTTATTTGTTTTGAGGAAACACTCACCAGATGAATATGTATTGTAAATCTTTGTCTATCTAAAGGACTGTCTGCCTGTTTTACACAGAGATTGCATTCTTGCTCAGTCACTAGGTTGTGTCCGACACTTTTGGAACCCCATGGACTGTAGCCCACCAGGCTCCCCTGTCCATGGGATTTCCCAGGCAAGAATACTTTAGTGTGGTACCATTTCCTCCTTCAGAGGATCTTCCTAACCCAGGGATCAAACCCAAGTGCCTTGTGTCTCCTGCACTGGCAGGCAGGTTCTTTACCACTGAAACACCTGTGAAGTCCATATGAGACGCTAACATCTCAGACTATAATGAGAGGGTTGGGCTTTTGTCTTCTGGGTTTTTCGGTCACACCATGTTTCAACTGCCCTTGTTTGCCCTTGACTATTCTGGGTACCTCTGATGAGTGTAAGAATTTTTACTTTCTTGCAGCACAGCACTGAGCTCATTTCTTCTAATTTAGACCATTCTTTTCTCCAGCTCGATTCTCCATAGAGCCTGGGCTCCATGGAGATGCATGAAGGGCCAGTACCGAGTGGGACTGGGGTCGAATGTGTGTGTTCTGATTCATGGGCCAGAAGGAAATGGCAACCCACTCCAGTGTTCTTGCCTGGAGAATCCCAGGGACGGGGAAGCCTGGTGGGCCGCCGTCTCTGGGGTCGCACAGAATTGGACACGACTGAAGCGACTTAGCAGCAGCATGTTCACCGAAGAGGAGGTCCCGTCTCAGAGACAGCTTCAGCTGCTCAGGAGTGTCCGCCTCTCTGTGACCCCATGGACTGCAGCCCGCCAGGCTCCTCTGTCCATGGGATTCTCCAGGCAAGAATACTGGAGTGGGGTGCCATGCCCTCCTCCAGGGGATCTTCCCGACCCAGGGATGGAACCTGCATCTCCCGCATGGTAGGCGGATTCTTTACCACGGCACCCCAGGAAAGCTGTTATTTAGAGATGACAGCTGAATGCTGGCTTCTTTAACTCAACAAATATTCCTACTGCAGAGGCAACCGTGCTGAGACCGCCAGACCTCCTCCCCAGGAAGGCCTGAGCAACGAGGTCCATCTGGACTTGGCGATGCTTTCCCTCACTGCACACCCATCCTCTGGGGCACTCGCTCCCCCCATCACGGGCCCATGCCATTGGGTCACGACTGGCTGCTCACACGGACTCTTCAGGGACACGCACGTGAAGGAAACAGAACCAGCAGGAGTTCCCCTCCTGAACCTGAGAGGTTGGCAGTGAAAGAACTTTTCCACCAATGTGCTGAGAGGCTGCCGGCAGCCTCCTGGGGGAGGTCCAGACTGCAGGTGGAAACCCAGATGAGAAAAAAACTGGAAAAGGCACAAGGGTGGCCTTGGGATACTGACTAGATGCCCGATCCTGCCACCTCTACGCTTGGTCCAACCGCTAACCCTTCTGATACTTGTCTTTTCATTGGAGGATGATTGCTCTCTGGTGTTGTGAGTTACTGCTGTACAATGTGAATCAGCCGTTGAGTGACTGAGAGAGTGAAGTTGCTCAGTCGTGCCCGACTCTCCTCGACCCCATGGACTGGAGCCTACCAGGCTCCTGCATCCATGGGATTTTCCAGGCAAGAGTACTGGAGTGGGTTGCCATTGCCTTCTCCAAAAGTGAAAGTCCCTCAGTCGTGTCTGACTCTTTGCGGACCCCATGGACTATACAACCCATGGGATTCTCCAGGCCAGAATCCTGGAATGGGTGGCCTTTCCCTTCTCCAGGGGATCTTCCCAACCCATGGATCCCGCACTGCAGGAGGATTCTTTACCAGCTGAGCCACCAGGGAATCAGCCGTATGCATACATATGACCCCTCCCTGTGAGACCTCGCTCTCCTCCCCGCATCCCGCCCCTCTGGGTCATCACAGAGCACCGAGCTGAGCTCCCTGTGCTATCCGGCAGTTCCCCACTAGCTGTCCGTGTTACACATGTCACTGTAGATATGTCAGTGCTGATCTCTCAGTGCATTCCACCCCCCGCTTCCCCACTGGGTCCACATATCTGTTCTCTGCGTCCATGTCTGTTTCTACCCTGCACACAGATTCATTGGTACCATTTTTCTAGCTAAACTGCCTCGAAGTTTGAAGAAACTTGAAACGTGAAGATACTTGACGCAGAACTTTCTCTCTGCCTCAGCCAGTCAGATACACCAACTAAAGATTGTATCAAACACACAACCTAAAGATTCATAACTCCTCTAAACAGGTATTATGTGTTAACTACCTCCTAGAAGCTGGCAGCAACCAGTCTGGACGAGACAGTCCCTGCTCCTAATCAACTCTGAACACAGAAGGTGGAGGCGAAACACATCTCTCACCAAAATAAGAGGTGATAAATGCTGTCACGATGCCCCAGGCCTGGTACCAAACAGAAGAGTGGGGTTAATATTGACGGAACTTGTTTGAATTTAATCCCAAAGGGCACCCTGAGACAGAAGGGTCTGTTTAGGCCTTGAAGGATAAGTAAAACGTAATACAACAGACAAATGTGAAAGTACATTCCAGCAAGAAAAGACAGCGAGCTAAAAATGGACAGTTTATCCATCAAGATTTTTTTTTTTAATTTTCGAACGCCTACTCCAGTCTTTGTCTTATATTAGACACTAAATAAAGTTTATTTAAAGAGTGATGAAAGGCATAAAGACAACTGATTAGATATATAGTATATCTGGAGGTAGGACCCTGGCCAATGACGTGACCGCCTTTTATAACACTGTTCTTAATGCAAATTTTGGTCTCATTACAATAACCAACTTTATGACACAACTTCCAAGAAAAGCAGTCATCATGAAGAGTTACCGCCGTAACTGATAAATGCAGGAAGGGTTGCTTTAATTAACTGCTACTCTTCCCTTTTTTTTTTCTTTTCTAGATGCAAGCATGTTTCCTACACATTTTAAATAAATTCATGCATCCCATTTATTAAACCCTTTTACTATTTTGGGGGGCTTCCCTGATGGCTCAGACAGTAACGAAATCACTTGTAATGCAGGAGACGTGGGTTCAATCCCTGGGTTGGGAAGATCCCCTGGAGCAGGAAAATATCAACCCACTCCCGTATTCTTGCCTGGAGAATCCCATGGACAGAGGAGCCTGGTGGGCTACAGTGCATGGGGTCGCAACGAGTTGGACGCGACTGAGTGACTAACACTTGGGTTACTTTACCACTTTTTAGTAAAATTATAAATAACTAAATGTGAAGACCATATACAAATTCTGACCAAGGAAAGGACTGAAGCGATAACAAGGTTGTAATACTTATAATGGCCAAACAGCGCAATCCTGGACGCATAATGAGAAACACACATATTTAAATATCTCATTATTGAGAATATTTCTCATTTTTGAGCCAGTGTAGGGAAGTAGGGTCTGTGTACAGGCTTTGGAATTAGGGAGACTGGGGCTGATAATCTCTGCGTCTGTGTGGATGTAGGAAAACCATTTTAGCTCAGAATTCTCCTTTACTGTCCCACTTGACATCACTGTTGTAAAAGTTACAAGAGACCTTGTGTACAAAGGACTGACATGGGATGGGCAGTCAATAGGTACAATCATCATCAATAGTAGAATTCCAGCAAATAGGAGTACAGGCTAAAACGAAATAGACCAGAATTATTATTTAATCCGTTTGAAATGAGGTGATTAGATAAGTGGATGTTTTGGCAATTAACGGTATTTTTTTTTGATAACAGTGTCAGTAATGATCAGATCCTGCAGTCCAAATTAAAACAGAGTGGCATTTTGGTGAATCTGATGAAGCATAAGTCACCAAAGATGACATTCTGCGTATTACTCAGCAACCTCACTTTCCTGACACTGATATAATTTCCCCAATAATTCCCCCCACTGGAAGATCCTCCACGTGCAGGATAACAAGAAGGCCTATTTGCAAATATCCGTACAAACTGTGGATCACAAACAGTCAGGTCAAGGGCAGCGTTGCTTAGCAACAACAATAAAAAAATAAAAATTAAAAAAAAAAAAACAAAACAGGGCAGAGAATACAGATTTTATTTTATTGGGCTTATAAAAGTATTTAGGACTCTGTCCTGCATTTGGTATCCCTCTCCCACCATCACCCCCAATCACCAATACCTAGCTACCAAAGACCTCAACTCCTTTGGTATAAAAAGATATTTTTTAAGTATGAAAATTTTGAAAGCTTATCTGGCCCATCTCACACTTATGCAGAATATCAATTGCGAGTAGTATAAATAATAGAAACACCTGGGAAAAAACCTTTCCATTTGTGATTTCTCAGTTCAGTGTATATTTGGAACCCTTCACCTGTGTAATTAAAACAACGTTTATACATAAAGGTTACATTTAAAAAAATGCTTCTCTAATGGAAAAAAGCTTGATATTTAGTTTCTAGGCTATGCTAGGATCTGTACTATATATTTTCAGATGTATCCAATTTTCCAGATGTATCCCCTAGTTTTAAACTACACACACACACATATATATACACACACACATTAAATACATACATTTGCATATGTGTGCATGCTTGAGTGCTACCGTCGGTCCAGTCGTATCCCACTCCGCGACCCTATGGACCTTAGCCGTAAGGCTCCTCTGTTCATGGAGATTCTCCAGACGAGAATACTGGAGTGGGTTGCCATGCCCTCCTCCAGGGGATCTTCCTGACCCAGGGATCAAACCTGCACCTCTTGCGTCTCCTGCATCAGCAGGCAAATTCTTTACCATTCTTTACCACTAGCACCACCTGGGAAGCCTATATATATATATACACACACACACACATATATGTCAAATACATATTACATATGGAATTCATATAGAGTGTGAAAACAAATATTTCCATTTAGAATAGAGTCACTGAGTTTTACTCCAAGTGGTCAGTTCTTCTAGCATATTTCTAACAGACAGAAAGCAGGTGCAACGGAAAAGGCACTTATATTATGAAGAACTGTTCTGCTCGCAAGATTTAGAAATTCAGTTTCAACTCATTGAAGAAGACAAAGAGAAAAGGGTGGGTGTGGTATGGGAAGACCACAGTTGCCTCCCCAGGCCCAACAAACGCCATCACACCTCCCAGGCCAGCTTCTCTGTCCCTGTCTCTCAGCGTGGTGCTGTGCTGTGCTTAGTCGCTCAATCATGTCTGACTCTGCGACCCCATGGACTGTAGCCCGCCAGGTTCCTCTGTCCATGGGATTCTCCAGGCCAGAATCCTGGAGTGGGTAGCCTTTCCCTTCTCCAGGGGATCTTCCCCAACCCAGGGATCAAACCCAGGTCTCCTGCATTGCAGGTGAATTCTTTACCAATGAACCACCAGGGAAGCCCTGGCTCTGCACTAACTCCCTCTAAACGGCCTTTATTCCCTCCCTGTGGTGTCATTCACCAACAGCTGCCTGCCCTTCCTCCTGAGCAACAACCTGTGGGAAGGAACGCAGCCTCCTTCTCTGTGGGTGCCCAGGGCATGCTCTACTCCAGGACTGCAGAAGTGCCTTCCTCCGAACTCTACGGTGGTCTCGACACAAGGGATGCTTTCACCAGGCCATGGCGACCTGCGGTACCACCTCGATGCCTCTGGGGCAAGGGCGCCGCTGTGGGGGCCAATGCTCTGGCCACAACCCCCTGAAACTGAAGCCTGTGCATTTCTTCTTTCATCTCCATCAGGCTCAGCATGCAGAGTTCTGGGAGGAGGTGACAGGGGTGAGGAGCTGCCACACGGAAGGACCATAAGGGTGTCACACGGAATGATGGCCTGCCCCACAGACCTGTTCCCCTGTGCTAGGATGCCAAGGCTGGAACACAAATCCCACCACGTGGACGGCAGACTGCAACAGGAGAGACTCTGGCCCTGTCCTTGGGGCAGAGGGGTGGCAAGCATCCCTTGCCTGCATCTTTCTCCTTCTTGATGAAAACACATGATCAAATTTTGTAGAAGTTGAGGACAGACTTCCCTGATAGCTCACTTGGTAAACAATCTGCCTGCAAAGCAGGAGACCCCAGTTCGATTCCTGGGTTGGGAAGATCCACTGGAGAAGGGAGAAGCTACCCACACCAGTGGGCTTCCCTGGTGGCTCAGCTGGTAAAGAATCCGCCTGCAATGTGGGAGACCTGGGTTCGATCCCTGGGTTGGGAAGATCCCCTGGAGAAGGGAAAGGCTACCCACTCCAGTATTCTGACCTGGAGAATTCCATGGACTGTATAGCCCACAGGGTCACAAAGAGCCGGACACGACTGAGCAACTTTCACTCAAATTGAGGACAGGGAAAGCCTTGGGCACTTTGCTTCTGTGCCAGCTGCTGTCGTGGGTGCCTCTCAGAGCTAAGGGTTCACTAGGCCCCAGTTCAGTGTGGACACGCACAGCATCTCCGTGTGCCTGTGTACTAGCACACGATCACGCCTCTACAATTACACATCGACTGCCTCCCTGCCCACTAGGCTCTAGGTGAGGAAGAATGAATCCCTGTTAACTGGGTGTGCCCGGTACCTACACTATGTCTGTTAAACAATGGGTCCTTAATAAATGTATGATAAATGGCTAGCAAATAAGCCAGTTCAAAACTAAGTTACTGGGGAAAACAGAGCAGCAAAAACAGGCAAAAGATATACTGGGGGGAAAAAAAAAAGATCTTAAAGGGCAATTAAAGTACTATTCACTCACAAGAGTAATTTACTTAAATCCAACAATCACAACAAATATTTATTAATCATGCACTATGTGAGAAGCAGTATGCACGGAGCTGAGATTAGGAAAACAAATACGCTTAAATCTGATATTCTTCCTTAAGGAAAGGGAACCGAACCTTTTAATTCATTGCATGCAAATGAACCTTTTAATTAGTCGCATGTAGGTATGACAAGGGCTAAAAGAGAGAGAAGAGGGATGTTTCTTTATTTTTTAGAGTTTAAATTGTTAAGACTTATATTATAGAGCTCGTGAACACTTTTCCGTGACCCTTAAATGTGGTGGGATCACACTCACCGACAGGGGTGGTAATAACCGCTGATCTCATTCTCTCTTTTAACAAAGGATCTCCGAGTCGTGGTGTTCAGCCTTGCTGCCCCAGGGACATAGTGCTCATCTATCTTCTGAATCAACCTGCTTGCTGTTGTTGCTAAACTTGGCAAAGGCCTGGCCTAACACCTGGGGTGGTCTGGCTTAAAGTGACGTGGTGGCATCACAGATCTAAGGAGAGATAAGGTCCACAGAGCAAAAATCTGTGGTGCCACAGAGCCAGAATTTGGTGGTCATGGTAGCCAACCAACTGTTTCGTGCATTTGGGCACTGCCAGCAGGTTGAGACGGAGAAGGCAGTGGCACCCCACTCCAGTACTCTTGCCTGGAAATAAGCAACTTCTGGGGATTCTGCTGAAACGCAGACTCTGCTTTAGATCTGAGGCCTGGGTTTCCTCTTTTCCATTAAGTTCCCTGAAGGGTGCTCTCTTGGAAAGACCCACCCTACCAGAGTTAGAAGGCAGCGGAAGGATGAAAGATTGAACAGAGCGTCCTTCTACATTTCCTGATATACCCACTCCCCTTTCCCTTCACTAAACCCTAATGCAGTCAAGAATTCAGCATAAGGCAGTTGTGCTAACCATAATTGTTAGGGTGTCTTCATGATCTGCTGTTCACAAGAAAGAAAAACAAAATCACCTCCTTCGCTCTCTTGCTTACAGAAAGTGTCCTGGGGCAGAGTCCAGGGCCCTGGAATCTCAAACGGGGCAGAAAGAAAAGGTGCCAGGGAAAGGCCATTTGGGGAGCTCCCGCCCACTCCCTCTCCCGCTAAGAGACTCTCTTGGCATCCTTCAGATTCTCTTCTGTAGCTTCGGTGTGAATAAACCTGTCCTCCAACAAGGGGATCTGGGTCACCTTCCACCACAAAGCCCACCAATTCCTCCAGGCTTGATTGTTAGGATTGGACAGGGAAGACATTGTTCAGGGACAGAAAGAGCCGCCGGTCCTTTGACTCTGGGTGGGAATGCCAGCCGAGTGCGGGCCGCCATACTTAGGTCTAACGAGGGCCAGTGGTGCCCGCTGACGAAAGCAAGAGGCTGGTCCGTTGCAGGCCGGCTTTGCAACACGAACTTCCACGCGTTAGCGCCAGCTCGCATTTTGCCACCCCGTTTTGCAGAGAAGTCACCTGGGAAGCTCAGAAAGGTTAACACAACCCTTGTCCACACAACCTAAGGCGGCCTGAGGAACCGAACGCAGCCCAAAGCCGTAGTTCGGCCTCTCCAATAATGCTGAGGAACAACAAATCACAGGCTGGCTTGCAAAAGCCGAGGGACGGCCCGCCCTAACACGGACAGCCGAGCCCGCCTCGAGGAGAAGGAGACGGGAAACCACTTCCGGGAAACAGCCGACCACAGGACCAAGCACTTCCGGTGCAAGGCACAGGCGGGTCGTTCGGAGGTCAGCGGACTCGCAGGTAAGGGCCGACCCTAGCCATCCGGAGACGGTACGAGCCCAGAATGTCGTCTCCCTTACCCGCGCGAGAGGAAACACCAGGGTGAAGCGGGCCGAGCGCGCGCCGCCATGTTAGGTTCGGCATTTTCAACGGAGCAGGCGGGGCCGAGTGGACGCCGGCGTCAGCGCGATGACGTCGTAGACCGGGCGCCTGCCTTCTACCTGCGGAACCTTCCTGGGCGGGCCCAGGGCGCGCGTCGTCCCGCCCTGATCGGCGGGGCCAAGTTGAATGACGGCCTAGCCCCGCCTTCCGGTTCCGGTTGAGGGCGGGAGAATGCTGCTCTGCGCCGAAGTGTCTCAGACCTGCGTTGGTAGAGGGGGACCGGGAGCGGGGGGCGGAGAGCGGGGGGCGGAGGGCGGGCCGCACGTTCTGGCCAGCCCATGTGTCTCCAGGGGCGAGCGAGTCTGGGTAGGAGGAGTCCTTATTCCCGCCGCACCCAGACCTCGAGGGTGGGAGGCTGGGCACTGGGCTTGCGACTGCTGGGCCGGCTCCTTGGAGGCTGAGCACCCAAACGCTTCTCCCCGGTCCATCCTTAAGAAATTAAACCCAAACCGGGGCTCGGCTTCAGTGACTGAACGCGCAAGGCCTGGCTCCAAGCATCAGGGCCTTCAGATCAGTTCAGTCGCTCAGTCGTGTCTGACTCTGTGGCCCCATGGACTGCAGCACGCCAGGCCTCTCTGTCCATCACCAACTCCCGGGGCTGGCTCAAACTCATGTCCATGAGTCGGTGATGTCATCCAACTATCTCATCCTCCGTCGTTCCCTTCTCCTCCCGCCTTCAATCTTTCCCAGCATCAGGGACTTTTCAAATGAGTCAGTTCTTTGCATCAGGTGGCCAAAGGATTGGAGTTTCAGCTTCAACATCAGTCCTTCCAATGAACACCCAGGACTGATCTCCTTTAGGATGGACTGGTGGGATCTCCTTGCAGTCCAAGGGACTCTCTAGAGTCTTCTCCAACACCACGGTTCAAAAGCATCAATTGTTGGCATCAGGTGGCCAAAGCATTGGAGTTTCAGCTTAAGCATCAGTCCTTCCAATGAATATTCAGGACTGATTTCTTTTAGGATGGATCAGGTCCTTGAGTTCCTAAATTCCAAGCCCAGGCCAAATACCTAATCTGAAGGTACCGAAATCCGGTGTGATGCCCCTTTCCCCTTCGGAGTGAAGAGCATTGCAAAGGTGAATGTTTTATACACATGGTGAAATCGTGCCCCCAGAGGTTTGGGGGGGTGGGGAATTTTACAGTTAAATTTGTTGCTAATATCAGATGGTGCAGGTGACGTTTCTTTGGGCCTTCAATTGCACTTGGCAGTCGCAGTCTCAGTTTGTCTTGAGAAACTTCCCTATGAAATACATTAAATTGTTGAATAATTCAGTATTGCATTATGGAATAATTGTGAGCATCCGTTTCAAAACAAAAGCAGGACAAAAACAAAGGAATGCTCACAAGGGAAACGGGTAGGGAGCCAAGCTGTCTAATTTAAATTTATTGATGCCACTTGGCAAAGAGCAAATGTGTCTTTAATTTGGAGTTTGCTACAGTCTGTAGTGATGTTACTAATGTTACCAATCACCCAGACCCCCAAATGTTTCAAAAGGTTAAGAAAAAAGGCCAAATGCCTTGCCAGTTGAAATTAATCCATTTGCTTTTTGCTAAGTAATTAGAAAGTAGGCTGCATAGTCTATGTACTGAACAGATATAAACTGATGTTAATTTTTTTAATTAATATGATTATATTGGGTCAGGGTGAGTGAGGGAAAAGAAAATGTTTCTTTGAAAGATTTGGATGTTCAGTTAGACTTTGATTGAAAATATGCTTAGACCAGAAAATTATATGTAGACACATATACCAGAGAAGGCAATGGCACCCCACTCCAGCATTCTTGCCTGGAAAGTCCCATGGACGGAGGAGCCTGGTAGGCTACAGTCCATGGGGTCACTCAAGTCGGACACGACTGAGTGACTTCACTTTCACTTTTCACTTTCATGCATTGGAGAAGAAAATGGCAACCCACTCCAGTGTTCTTGCCTGGAGAATCCCAGGGACCGGGGACCCTGATGGGCTGTGGTCTGTGGGGTCGCACAGAGTCGGTCACGACTGAAGCAACTTAACAGCAGCAGTAGCAGACACATATACGTACTCTTTGCAACCCCTATATGGAGTTCTCCAGGCCAGAATACTGCAGTGGGTAGCCTTTCCCTTCTCCAGGAGATCCTCTCAACCCAGGAATCAAACCCAGGTCTCCTGCATTGCAGATGGATTCTTTACCAGCTGAGCCACAAGGGAAGCCCAAGAATACTGGAGTGAGCAGCCTATCCCTTCTCCAGGGGATCTTCCCAACCCAGGAATCGAACCGGGGTTTAGCCCACATTGAAGGTGGATTCTTTACCAACTGAGCTATCTGTGAAGCCCATATGCATATATTTGTGTGTGTGTGTATATATATATATATATAATTAAACATACATAATTGTATTTATCTCATCACTTCTAAGAAATGATGACTAGCATCCATGTGGAACAAACTATACCACCTTACAGGCATTTCTTGGGTTCTGTTTCCCCACTTTCGCAGCTAGAATGAAGCACATCAACTTGTCCTTTGCAGCGTGTGGGTTTCTGGGCATTTACCACTTGGGGGCAGCATCGGCACTCTACAACCACGGCAGAAAGCTGCTGAAGGATGTCAAGGCCTGTGCAGGGGCTTCTGCGGGATCCTTGGTTGCTTCGGTTCTCCTGACAGCGCCGCAGAAAATAGAGGTAATTAAGTAGTAACTAGGCTGTGTTGCTCATCAGTAAATTAAGAACAAACAGGGAAGATGATTGTTTAACTCTATTAAGTTAACTGCATAGAAGTCATCCTTTGCCTGGGAAACAGAAAAGGTTAAGATTTCTTTTAAAGCGTCACCCTTAAAGAGTTGTGCTCTCCATTTGGAAAAGAAGATTATTCGGGGGGTGACAATGAGACAAGGAAACAAAATGCCTTATTTTGCTCATGAGTATTTCTTTAGTCTTAAGATTCCAGCTTTGTTTCTTTCCAGCAAACGTTTATTTCTCCGTTAACTGATCATGAGAACACAGGGCCTGTCCTCAAGGCCTGGAATATGTAGCTGATGAAGTCTTAGCTTGCTTCTACTTACAGACAGGCCTGTAAAGTAAAACATGACCCTGTAATTTAAATGGGATGATAATGGAATGTAATTAATGGCTTTTTCATTCCCATAGTAAGAAGCCCTGAATTTGAAGTAGTTTATCTAGAAGTAAGAATAATAAGCTTTCATTAAGTTTTTCATTTAATGCAGTCTGTATTTTTAAGCCCTCCGTGGTGGCTCAGTAGTAAACCTGCCTGCCATGCAGAAGACTCGGGTTCAATCCCTGGGTCCAGAAGATCCCCTGGAGAAAGAAATGGCAACCCACTCGAGTATTCTTGTCTGGAGAAACCCATGGACAGAAGAGCATGGCGGGCTGCAGTCCATGGGGTCGAAAAAGACTTAGACACAGCTTAGCAACCAAACAACAGCAACGACGGTGTTTTTTAAGATTTGTTTTCTGCTTCTAGACAGTCGACTAAAGGACAACAGCAGCAGTGTTTTTAAAATCAATTTTCTGCTTCTAGATGGTCGTGATGCTCTCTCTGACTTTGAGAACTGGCCTCAGTGGGTGGAAAATACTCTGTTTATTAATTACATGCATTCTCTTAACCACTTGGAATAGTCATCATATAATGATTAACACTTCCGTGCCCAGGGATGAATTCAAGTTCACACTTAAGTGTTCAGAACCAAAACATTTTAAACACAAGAGACTTTCTTGGGAAGGGGCGCCCTGGTGGAGAGCAGGAGGGTGAGGGAACTCAGGAGGACTACTCTGCCACATGGCTCGAAGTCTGGGGTTTTAGGGTGAGGGGATTAGTCTCCGGGTTGTCTCTGGGCCATCAGTCTGAGTCACGGCCCTTCCTGTTTGTTTGCTCAGCCAAGGTGGATGCCTGCAAGAAGGATTCTGGGAGGTGGAAAGACGCGTGGTGTCCTCCCTTTGACCTTTCCCGAACTCCTCCTCCGTGCTGGCTTGCTGGTTACACGCTCCTCCGGGAACCTCCTGTCGTAAAATAACTCATGTAAACAGTTACTATCGGGCCGAGTTAGGATGGGCGGTTTCGGCCAGTGTCTCCCCTCACACAGGGGCTCTGTGTATCTCGTGAATCCCAGTGCCGAGCCCAAAGTCTGGTGTCAGTAACTTGCTGGATGGATGAACTAAAAAAGTCAAGGATGGGTCTGGGTTCAAATCCTGGCTATGACACTCATTCTTGATGACATGGTAGGAAAGATGCTTAACCATACAAACTTCAGTTTTCCTATCTGTCCTGTGTGGTGATTATATCCACCTTGCATTCTTTTTTTTTTTTAACCTTTACTTATTTTTAATTGAAGGATAATTACAATATTGTGTTGGTTTCTGCCATACATCCGCGTGGATCAGATAGGTATACATATATCCCCTTCTTTTTAAAACTCACTCCTACGTCCCATCCCAAATTCTATTTTTCTTATTTCTTTTTAGTGAAGTATAGCTGATTTAAAGTTGTTATTCATATCTGTTGGGCAATAAATGACTTAGTTATACACACACACATATATATACATTAATTTTTAATATTCTTTTCTATTATGGTTTCTCATAGGATATTTTTTTCTCTTGGAGTATAGTGGCTTTCCAGGCTTCCGTGGTGGCTCAGATGGTAAAGAATCCACCTGCCATGCGGGAGACCTGGGTGCGATCCCTGGGTCGGGCAGATCTCCTGGAGGAGGGCATGGCAACCCACTCCAGTATTCTTGCCTGGAGAATCCCACACACTGAGGAGCCTGGCGGGCTACAGTCCACAGGGTTGCAAAGAGTCAGACATTACTGGGCGACTAAGCACAGTACACAGTTGCTTTCCAATGTTCTGTTAGTTTTTGCTTTACAACATGAATGAGTTATAAGTATAACATATCCCCTCCCTCTTGAACCCCCCTCCCACCTCCCTCCCCATCCCACCCCTCTAGGTTGTCACAGAGCCCCAGTTGGAGTTCCCTGAGTCACACAGCAAATTCCCACTGGCTGTCTGTTTTACTTATGTTAACCCACCTTGCAATGTTACGTGAGCATGTGCCAATAGAGGATCCAGCATCGGCTTGCCTGTGAGACCGCACTTAGGGAGCAGGGGGGCTTTTGTTGAACACCTTTGCCCCAGCCTAACCTCCAGAGACTGTGATCTGCTCTTTGCAGATGACAGTCATCACGACTCCTTTCTCTGTTGTCGGCGTTGGTGTTAATTGGCAGCGCTGTTGCAGAGCTGCAACTGAAACGTTTCTGAGGCCACAGAATTGTTGTGGGAGAGGAGTTGCCTTAGAGAGGTCTGTAGGAAGAAAGTGCTCAGTTAGCATTGGAATCCAGCCTTCAAGGATTTTCCAAAGGTGATAAAAAAAAAAAAATAAGATTGTAATTGGGAGAACACATAGCTTGCCTGGGGACCAGGAGTGGAGGGTGAGGATCAGGCCCAGAAGGGCTTCTAGCCTGTGAAGCACCCGACACCTGGGGTTAGCTTTGTAGGGTCCAGGTGTTGCGTTTGGCAGGCTTCCCTGGTGGCTCAGATGGTAAACAATTTGCCTGCAATGCAGGGTTCAATCCCTGGGTTGGGAAGATCCCCTGAAGGAGGGCATGGCTACCCACTCCAGTATTCGTGCCTGGAGAATCCCATGGACAGAGGAGCCTGGTGGGCTATGGTCCATGGAGTCACAAAGAGACAGGACTGAGCAACTATCACTTATATAATTACCTTGTGTGGTGGGCACAGAGGTCTGGAACCAGAATGACTTTTCTTCTGACAAAACACAGGCTCACCTATTAATTTTCTTTTTCAGGAATGCAACAAGTTTACCTATGATTTTGCTGAAGAAATCCGAAGGCAGTCTTTTGGGGCACTAACACCTGGCTATGATTTCATGGCCCGGTTGAGGTACGTATTTATATTTATATATATATATATATATCAGATCGGATCAGATCAGTTGCTCAGTCGTGTCCGACTCTGTGATCCCATGAACCACAGCATACCAGGCCTCCCTGTCCATCACCAACTCCTGGAGCTTGCTCAAACTCATGTCCGTTGAGTCGGTGATGCCATCCAACCATCTCCTCTATTGTCCCCTTCTCCTCCTGCCTTCAATCTTTCCCAGCATCAGGGTCTTTTCCAATGAGTCAGTTCTTTGCATCAGGTGGCCAAAGAATTGGAGTTTCAGCTTTAGCATCAGTCCTTCCAATGAATATTCAGGAGTGATTTCCTTTAGGATGGACTGGTTGGATCTCCTTGCAGTCCAAAGGACTCTCAAGAGTCTTCTCCAACACCACAGTTCAACACCACCAAAGCATCAATTATTTGGTCCTCAGCTTTCTTTATAGTCCAGCTCTCATATGCAAACATGACTACTGGAAAGAAAAACCATAGCTTTGACTAAACAGACCTTTGTTGGCAAAGTAATATCTCTGCATTTTAATATGCTGTCTAGATTGGTCATAGCTTTTCTTCCAAGGAGCAAGTGTCTTTTAATTTCATGGCTGCAGTCACCATCTGCAGTGATTTTGGAGCCTGCAAAAATAAAGTCTGTGACTATTTCCTCATGTATTTGCCAGGAAGTGTTGGGACCGGATGTCATGATCTTAGTTTTCCGAATGTAGAGTTTTAAGCCAACTTTTTAACTCTCCTCTTTCACTTTCATCAAGAGGCTCTTTAGTTCTTCTTCACTTTCTGCCATAAGGGTCGAATCATCTGCATATCTGAGGTTATTGATATTTTTCCCAGCAATCTTGATTCCAGGTGAGAATATATATATATTCCCACGTGGCACAGTGGCAAAGAATCCATCTGCCAATGCAGGACACACAGGAGACTCGGGTTCGATTCAGAAAGATTCCCCTGGAGAAGGGCATGGCAACCCACTCCAGTATTCATGCCTGGGGAATCCCATGGACAGAGGAGCCTGGCGGGCTGCAGTGCATGAGGTCCCAAAGAGTCGGACATGACTGAGTAGCAGAGCGTGTATATAGTAACGTTTCACCGCAGAGCCTGCGTAACCGGGATGCTGTGGATGAGCTGTAGCGAGCTCAGGCAGCATTGTCAGCAGAGCGTGTATATAGTACGTTTCACTGCAGAGCCTGCGTAACCGGGCTGCTGTGGATGAACCGTAGCAAGCTCAGTCAGCATTGTCACTCCTCAGATGTTCACGAGGCGGCCAGTCATCAAAGGGGAAGCGTGCGGTGGACAGTCAGGCTGCTCAAGATGGCAGTTCTCTTGCTCTCTGTACATCCCCTGTCCGGACCTGTCCTGGCTACCCAGGCACCCAGTCTCGTCTCCTCGCTTGTCTCTGCCCCGCGATCCTCCTCATCTTCAGGCCAGAGGGGCTCCACCTGCCAGTTTCATGAAGCGGAATGGCTGTCCTCCACGATGGTCGTTAACCTGCAAACTTATGAGCTGGTCCCTGCTGTAACCAAGGAGCCTACCTAACCCCAAGGCCCCATATAAACGGTGACCTCCTCCTCCCGCCAATCTTGGCTGCCTTGTCCTGTCCACGACACACGGGCGAGGCGTTGCTCCACCGCTTTTATATCTTTTTGGATTTGGATGTGTGAGATTCTGCAGCTGCTAAGCCTCTGGCGTTCCTGTCACTGTCTGGACTATCTCATGGATTTCGGGTGGGGGCAGCTAGAAGGCTTGCAGGCCTGAGGGGGTGCAGTCCTGCAGGCCGCTCCCTTTCTCTCCTCCAGGAGCGGAGTGGAGTCGATTCTCCCCACCAACGCACACGAGCTGGCCCATGGCCGCCTGCACGTCTCCATCACCAATACCAGGACCAGGCGGAACTGCCTGGTGTCCAGCTTTCCCTCCAGGGAGGACCTCATCAAGGTAAAGGCGGCCGCGCCCCACGGTGCAGGGAGCCAGCCAGCCCGGTGTGCGTGTTAAGCACAGTGAGCGTGCAGGGTCTTTAAGTCAGCGGTCCCCAGCGTTCCGGGCGCCAGGGATGGCTTCATGGAACACTTTTTTCTTTTTCTTTTTTTCCCTGAAAGACTTTATTTTGTATTGAGGTATAGCTAATTAATAAACAACGTTGGGATAGTTGCAGGTGGACGGAAAGGGACTCAGCCACACATACACATGCATCCTTTCTCCCCCAAACTCCCCTCCATCCAGGCTGCCACGTGACACTGAGCAGAGTTCCCTGTGCTGTCCAGCAGGTCCTTGTTGCTTCTCCATGTTAAATACAGCAGTGTGTCCATGTCCACCCCAAACTCCCTGACTATCCCTTCCCCGATCCTTCCCCTTGGGAACCATAAGGTGATTACAGAGTACTGAGCAGAGTTCCCTGTGTGGTCCAGCAGGTCCTTGCTGGTTCTCTGTGTTAAATGCAGCAGTGTGTCCATGTCCATCCCAGACTCCCTGACTATCCCTTCCCCCATCCTTCCCCCTGGGAACCATAAGGTTATTACAGAGTATTGAGCAGAGGTCCCTGTGCCGTCCAGCAGGTCCTTGTTGCTTCTCCATGTTAAATACAGCAGTGTGTCCATGTCCACCCCAAACTCCCTGACTATCCCTTCCCCCATCCTTCCCCCTGGTGGCCATAAGGTTATTAGAGTACTGAGCAGAGTTCCCTGTGCGGTCCAGCAGGTCCTTGTGGGTTCTCCATGGTAGACACGGCCGAGTGTCCATGTCCATCCCAGACTCTGCAACTCCATCCCCCATCCTTCACCCCCACCGGCTTAGCCAACCGTAAGTTTGTCCTCTGTAAGTCTGTGCGTCTCCTTCTGTTCTGTAGGTTCATCTGTATCACTGAGGACAGTTTTTCCGTGGACTGGGGAAACGTGCAGGAGGAAGTTTCGGGGATGATTCAAGTACATCACATTTATTGCCCACTTTATTTCTATTATTATTGCATCAGTTCTGCCTCAGGTTCTCAGGCATTAGACCCCGGAGGTTGTGAACCCCTGCTCTAAATCCAGCTTTGCATCTCGGGCCTCATAGATAATGGGTGCTCCATCAGTCCTGCGTCTCATGGATGGATCTCAGTGTTCCTGAGGCCACAACACAGCAGGCGGCTCCCAGAGGCCTGTGGACGAGCCCGGTGTCTTGTCTCGTGATGTTCAGTGTGGCCACATTTACTCTGTGGGTGAACTTGAGTACCAATAACTGTTCTTTACACTGTTGTAGGTTAATGCTCTGCAGTTCACGTAAGACTTTGTGCGTGGACTACCGTATTCAGTCCTTCCACACGCCTTCTGTAAATCAGGCAGGACAGGCAAGATTAACGCCTCTTCTGTTGCTTTCTTAACAGAAGAAAGGGGCAGAAAGATTTTATGTGGCACGCCCCAGGCTGTACCGATTGCCAGTGGGAATCCGGGTCTCTTAACCGTTTCAACCGAATGCTCCCTTTCCTTTCTTCTGTTTGGCATTGACGCCTTTCTGTCCACACACACATGGAAGCTGGTTGAGAATTCATGATCTCTGAGAGCTATTTCAGCTGAGTTGCAAATAGCAATGCATTGGTAAGGGGATACATGAAATATTTTAAATTGTCAAGGACACACTAGGGCTTCCCTAGTAACTCAGACGGCTCAGTTGGTAAAGAATCCACCTGCCATGCAGGAGACCTGGGTTCGATCCCTAGGTTGAGAAAACCCCCTGGAGAAGGAAATGGCAACCCTCTCCAGTGTTCTTGCCTGGAGGATCCCATGGACAGAGGAGCCTGGCAGGCTACAATCCATGGGTTTGCGGAGTCGGAACGACTGAGCGACTAATGTGCAAGGATGCACGGCTCTTAGAAATGCCAGCCAAGTTTTATTTTCCTTCTGTGGGTGTTGTGGGGCTTCCCTCACGGTACAGATGGTAAAGAATCTGCCTGCAATGCGGGAGACTTGGCTTTGATCCCTGGGTCAGGTAGATCCCCTCAAGAAGGGCATGGCTACCCGCTCCAGTATTCTCCAGTGGAGAGTCCCCACGGGCAGAGGAGCCTGGTGGGCTGCAGTCCATGGGGTCTGCAAAGAGTCGGACACGACTGGGGGACTCACACTTTATCTTTCTGTGGGAAACATAGCAAGCCTCGGGTGATAGAGAACATGTGTGTGCAGACAGCAGCAGGTGATGGATTGAGCGTGAGAGCTAAAAGTTTCACCTGAATTAATGATAAATGCAGTGTTGTTTTTTTTTAACTATCGAATCTCCCTGTTTGAATTTTACATTTGAATGATATGATTTGAAATACCTAATGAAGTGTTGAGCTGACAAGTGAAATTACTCTGCGATTTAAGAGATTATAATATCTTCACTCCATGTACCAATTCTTCTTGTCTCACTCATACACTGATATTCAATCTCTCTTAAGAAAATATTTTTCTATAATGTAATTGTTAAGCTTGTGTAGACTTAAAGACTAGAAAGAGGGAAGCCGATAAATCCATGCCTGAGTTGTCACAGATCATCAACACCAACACAGAGACATCAGGCTGGCAGTGGGTCAGAACACCTCTTCTTGTACAAGATTGTGAACAAAGGACTGTCATCTCATCATAAAACAGGAGGGGAGGGACTTCCCTGGTGGTCCAGCAGTTAAGACTCCATGTTTCCACTGCAGCACGCCAGGCCTCCCTGTCCATCACCAACTCCCAGAGCTCACTCAGACTCATTGCATCAAGTCAGTGATGCCATCCAACCATCTCATCCTCTGTTGTCCCCTTCTCCTCCTACCTTCAGTCTTTCCCAGCATCAGGGTCTTTTCCAGTGAGTCAGTTCTTTGCATCAGGTGGCCAAAGGATTGGAGTTTCAGCTTCAGCATCAGTCCTTCCAATGAACACCCAGGACTGATCTCCTTTAGGATGGACTGGTTGGATCTCCTTGCAGTCCAAGGGACTCTCAAGAGTCTTCTCCAACACCACAGTTCAAAAGCATCAATACTTTGGCTCTCAGCTTGCTTTATGGTCCAACTCTCACATCCATACATGACCACTGGAAAAACCATAGCCTTGATTAGATGGACATTTGTTGGCAAAGTAATGTCTCTGCTTTTTAATATGCTGTCTAGGTTGGTCATGACTTTCCTTCCAAGGAATAAGCATGTTTTAATTTCGTGGCTGCAATCACCATCTGCAGTGATTTTGCACCACCCCACCCCCCCGCAAAAAATAAAGTCTGTCACTGTTTCCATTGTTTCCCCATCTATTTGCCATGAAGTGATGGGACCAGATGCCATGATCTTCATTTCTGAATGTTGAGCTTTAAGCCAACTTTTTCCCTCTCCACTTTCACTTTCATTAAGAGGCTTTTGAGTTCCTCTTCACTTTCTGCCATAAGGGTGGTGTCATCTGCATATCCGAGGTTACTGATATTTCTCCCGGCAGTCTTGATTCCAGCTTGTGTTTCTTCCAGTCCAGTGTTTCTCATGATGTACTCTGCATATAAGTTAAATAAACAGGGTGACAATATACAGCCTTGACGAACTCCTTTTCTTATTTGGAACCAGTCTGTTGTTCCATGTCCAGTTCTCACTGTTGCTTCCTGAGCTGCACACAGCTTTCTCAGGAGGCAGGTCAGGTGGTGTGGATATTTTCTATATCGCACCATGACTCACTGACCGCTGTTCAGCACACATTTGTTACTGCTCTGTCTAACTTAATTTTTGTCTGTCTTCCCTCACTAGAGTGTAAGCCCCACGGAGCGTCAGGAACTGCTGTCTTCTGTCCCCTACTGAGTCCCCAGCCCTCACACTATGCCAGCTCCATCAATTTGTGTTCCATGAATGAATATGAATTAATAAATCAATGAACTGAGGTGGCACCTACTAAAAGCACGAAGAAGCTGCATCCTTCACGTTCAGTGATCTGGACAAAATAAAGGAGCTGGTTTAGAGGCCCCACAGCAGCCCAGGTGTCTAACATTCTGCTTGGTCGCCATGCTCCCACTCCACCAATGCTCGATAAAATCACCCTCTTAATTCCTTTCGCGTGGGGGTGTGACTAACGTTTCCCCCACCCCCGCCACTAAAATGTCCACACTGTACTCCCCAGGACCTGCGAACCAGGCATCTCACTTGGCAGACGGGATCGTGTAGACAGGATGAACGTGACGATCTCAGTGGGGAGGGGGAGATGGTGCTGGGCTAGGTGGGCGGACCCCAGCTAAGCCTGTGTGGGTTTAGAAATAAGAGACGCTTGCAGATTCTGAGATGCAGGAGACTTTGCATAAGGAGGTCACAGAGGGTGTGCACCCCTTGGAGCAGCCAGTGACGCTGAGGGACCACAGTCCTACAGCTGCTGGAACCGCGCGCTTTACCGAGATCTAAATGAGCAGGAAACCTGGTCTCCCCAGGAGCCCCCGGGAAGGAAGGCCCTGCCATCACCTTAATTCTTTGTCTCAGGTGGATCCAGCCCATTTTGGGTCCCGATCTCCGTACCCTAGGATCGTCCGTTTGTCTTGTTTTTAGACTCTCGGTTTGCAGTTCATTGTTAAAGCAGCAGTACACTTGCCAGGAAAATCCCACGGACAGAGGAGCCTGGTGGGCTGCAGGCCATGGGGTCGCTGAGTGTCGGACACGACTGAGCGACTTCACTTTCACTTTTCAGTTCCATGCATTGGAGAAGGAAATGGCACCCCACTCCAGTGTTCTTGCCTGGAGAATCCCAGGGATGGGGGAGCCTGGTGGGTTGCCGTCTATGGGGTCGCACAGAGTCGGACACGACTGAAGTGACTTAGCAGCAGCAGTGAACCATGGTGGTGGTTTAGTCGCTCAGTCGTGTCCCACTCTCTTCGACCCCACGGACTGTAGCCCGCCAGCCTCCTCTGTCCGTGCGACTTCCCAAGGCAAGATGCTGGAGTGGGTTTGCCATTTCCTTCTCCAGGATAGTGAACTGTGGCAGTACGTAAACAGGATTTTTTTTTTTTTTTCCTGATTTGCTTTGTTTTGGATAATAACTGCTCAGAGAACTAGTGTAATTACTTGAGTTCATTGAACAGAAGAGAAACAGTTGACACAACTGCGTAGTACCTTGTAAGGAAAATAATAGAATAATTAACATGTATCCTAGGTTATACGAGACACATTTTAAGAGTTGAGTAGAATGGTCTAATATTTCGCAGAAACTAAAAACAGGTGGCTAGTTCCTTGACAGCAGATGGTGGCAATAATAATGCATGAAATAGACGCGTGGAATACGCATGAGCACGTAGTTCAAAGAGCAAGATTGGTCAAGCGTACAGGAGGGAAGAAGAAAAAAGCATGACGACGGGAAAATAAACCCTCCCCCTGTGGGTGGTGACGTGCTGTGTTCTGATGAATGAGGCAAGTGGGAACCACTGTCTGAGATAGTTGTTCTTTCCTTTTTTTTTTTAATCTAAAGCAAAACGTGAATGTGAAGGTCACTCAGTTGTGTGGCCCATGGAATTCTCCAGGCCAGGATACTGGAGTGGGGAGCCTTTCCCTTCTCCAGGGGATCTTCCCAACCCAGGGATCGAACCCAGGTCTCCCGCATTGCAGGCGGATTCTTCACCAGCTGAGCCACGAGGGCAGCCCTAATTACAGTTGCTGATGCTGCTGCTAAGTCGCTTCAGTCGTGTCCGACTCTGTGCAACCCCATAGACGGCAGCCCACCAGGCTCCCCCGTCCCTGGGATTCTCCAGGCAAGAACACTGAAGTGGGTTGCCATTTCCTTCTCCAGTGCATGAAAGTGAAAAGGGAAAGTGAAGTTGCTCAGTTGTGTCCGACTCATGGACTGCAGCCTACCAGGCTCCTCCGTCCACGTGATTTTCCAGGCAAGAGTACTGGAGTGGGCTGCCATTGCCTTCTCCGTAATTACAGTTAATGTTTAGTAAATAATGAAGAAATAGGATAAGCCACACACATCACTGCTTTGCACTCCTGTGTGAGTCTGTCATGAAATTAAAGCCCCAGCTTTTATTTTATTCAGCTGACTGGATAGAATTTACCCTTTCCTAAACGTTCTTGTACTCCTATCTTTGTTCATGAGCACAGTGGTCACATGCGTGCTGAGTTGCATCAGTCGAGTCCAACTCTTTGCGACCCCGTGGACTGTAGCCCTCCAGGCTCCTCCCTCCATGGGATTCTCCAGGCAAGAATCCTGCAGTGGGTTGCCATTTCCTCCTCCAGGGGATCTTCCCAACCCAGGGATTGAACCTGCGTCTCTTATGTCTCCTGCACTGGCAGGTGAGCTCTTTACCACTAGTGACACCTGGGTGGCTCACCTACATCTATAAAGTCTTGAGAAATGGATGATTACTACTGGGTTTTGCTGCCTTTAGGCATCTGATTTTAGCACCTCTCACCACTGGCCCGGTGCACATTCACCCACGTGCTTTTGTGTGATGAGTCACACTTAAACTATATTAGCTTCATTTTTGGTGGCGTGGAGATATTCTTCTTTCACCTGAGCGGCAATGGTAGTTGATTCTTTTCTAAGAACCTCTTGAAAAAAAAAAAACACCTGACCGCGGTGGGTTTTAGTTGGGGCACCAGGGATCTTTAGTTGCAGCGTGTGGCATCCAGTTCCCTGACCAGGGATTGAACCTGGGCCCCCTGCACTGGGAGCATAGTGTGTTAGCCACTGGACCACCAGAGAAACTCCTCTCAGAACCTCCTTTGAAAGTTATGTGGTCCAAAGACTCATTTTATCTGGGATTGGATTTCCATAGTATTTGGCATCGTATGTCCCTGGCGATGGAACTTACTGCCTTGGTGTGACTGTATCCCTCCCAAATTCCCGTGTCGAAGTCTTAACCCCCGTTATGATGGTGTCTGGAGGTGGAGGGTCTTTGGGAAGTGCTGAGGTCATGAGGATGGAGCTGACATGAATGGGATGAGTGCACTTACGAAAGAGACCCCGAGAGCGCCCCTCACCGCTTGCAGCAGGTGAGGATGTAGAAGTGGGTTCCCAGTAGACACGGAGGCTCGTACTGCCGAGATTCTACAACTGTGCCAGGTAAACTTCAGTTCCTAAGCCTCCCAGTCTGTGGGATTTTGTTGTAGCAACCTGAACGGACTAGAACGGGGGACTGGCATTGAGAGGCGAGAAACCTCTATAACAAATACTGGAAGTGGCTCTGTAACTGAGTTCCTGACCAGGAAGAGGCTCAGTGAGTTTAGACGCTCAGGTTAGCAAAAGCCTGCACTGCCGCAGGGGGTTCCGGTGAGGACTCGGAAAGAAAACAGGAAACCGGGGAGAGAGCCTCCGCCTCCGTCTTCTTAGAGAAACCTGGAGAGTGCAGGCCATATGAATGAGGTCGCAGTCGGAAGCGAAGTTTTGCTGTTGTTGTTAATTACTTTATTGGACTGCATCTGATCTTAGTTGCGGCCCTTGGAAACTTTGCGTTGCATCACGTGAGATGTTTCTTTGCAGTCTACGGGTTCCCTAGTTGTGCTGTGACTGGTCCGGAGCACATGGTCTCAGCAGTCTCAGCGCCTACCTTAGCGAACAGGATCCTAATTCCCCTACCAAGGATTGAACCCACGTCCCTGGCATTGCAAGGCGGGCCCTTAACCACTGGCTTTCCAGCAGAGTCCCTGGAAACCCAGAAATCTTAAGCAGACGGCGGAGGAAAGGTCATCCTTGTCATGAGCTGACCAAGAAGAATTATGTGTGTGTTCTCCCGTGTTCTGTGGATGCTACAGCTCGCTGGTGCTCATGTTGGATGTTTGGGGGCAGTTTCCAAGCACAGCGTGGAAGGAGCAACCTGGTTTCTCTTGGCTACTTAGAGTGAGAGACAGGAAGAGGGAAGAGACTTCAAGATGGAATTGTTCCGCAAAACCTGGAGGAGGACTTAAAGGTTTGGAACGTTTTCAGCCTGGACGTCCTGGAAAGAAGGAGACTGCCTATTTAGGATGCAACAGGAAGGGTGTGGCTGTCTGACCGGGTAACCTTGTGATGACGGGGTCAGGCGAGTTCGGCCATCTAGACGGAAGCCGGGCCCTGTGGTCCCAGAGCACGGGAGAAGGCCTTTCAGACAGCATTGGTGGCTCTTACCATCAGAGGTCTGAGAGTGCCAGGCCCTCGCCAACACAGGGCACAGCAGAGGAGGCGCTCTCATGAAGGCAGTGCCCTGCAGAGCCAGGGGGTGCAGCTGACCCCCATCCCACCCCATGACCCCAGCCCTGGGGAGACCCTACCAGGAGACCCACTTGTGTTCAGTCAGGTCCGACTCTTTTATGACCCCCACCCCCATGGACTGTAGCCTGCCAGGCTCCTCTGTCCATGGGATTCTCCAGGCAGGAATACTGGAGTGAGTTGCCATGCCCTTCTCCAGTGGATCTTCCTAAACCAGGGATCGAACCCGGGTTTCCTGTGTTGCAGGCAGATGCTTTACCACCTCAGCCGCTAGGGAAACCCTGGGGGACCCAGACACAGAGGCGAACACTTGTCACGGGCTCTCTGTTTGCTTGATCAGTCACCCAGCCGTGTCCGACTCCTGGTGACCCCATGGACTGCAGCACGCCAGGGCTCCCCGTCCATCACCGTCTCCTGGACTTTGCACTTGTTCATGTCCATTGCATCGGGGATGCCGTCCAACCATCTCATTCTCCGATGCCCTCTTCTCCTTCTGCTGTCAATTTTTCCCAGCATCAAGGACTTTTCCAACGAGTCGTCTGTTCACATCAGATGACCAAAATACTTGAGCTTCAGCAAAGTTCCTTTCAGTTAATATTCAGGGTTGATCTCCCTCAAGATTGATTTGATCTGCCATCATGGGTCCTTGGAGTTCATCTGTGGGCCCCTTTGCGTAGTGTCCCCCAAATGTCTGAATGTGTTCACTTCATGCCTTTTACGCTCCAGGTTTTATTCTGGGCTATTTTTCTTCAAAAGGAAGCATACAATCAGGAAATCCAAACGTAGTGTAATATTAGTCTTCAGCAAAGGATACGTAGAGAAGTAAATCCTTTTTTTAAAAACCAAGTCATGTGTTTTTTGGCCATCCATATATCTTTATTTTTTTGGAGAAGTGTCTGTTTAGGTCTTCCAAGCCTTTTGGTTTTTTTTTTTTTTTCTTTTCTTTTATTGAGCTGTGTGAGCTGCTTGTACATTTTGGAAATTCCTCCTTTGTCAGTTACTTTGTTTGCAAATATTTTCTCCCATTCAGAGGGTTTTCTTTTCGTCTTGTTTATGGTTTCCCAGCACAGGGAGCTCAGCTCTGTGCTCTGTGATGACCTAAAGGGATGAGGTGGGGAGCTGGGAGGGAGGCTCAAGAGGGGAGGTTATATGTATACATATGGCTGACTCACCGGCTTTTGTACAACAGACACTAACACAGCCATGCAAAGCAATTATACTCAAAACAAACAAACAAAGCATAGTAAATCAGCTGTATCTCAGTAAAAGAAAAAATTTTTTAAAAGTCATGTATCACCCCCACAGCTGAGCAGAAATGATTTTGAAATTAACCATGCCACAGAGGGCTGGGGCTTCCCCAGTGGTTCATCTGGTAAAGAATCTGCCATTTACAAGAGACACAGGAGAGGAGGGTTTGTTCCCTAAGTTGGGAAGATCCCCCTGGAGAAGGAAATGGCAAGCCACTGCAGTATTCCTGCCTGGAGAATGCCATGGACAGAGGAGCCTGGCAGGCTACCTACCGTCCATAGGGGTCAGAGAGAGTTGGACATGACTCAGCAGCTAAACAGCAGCAGCAGCAGAGGGATAGAGCTTTGGCACCTGTCTGAATTGGTACAAATCGTTGAATCCGTGTTTAAAGCTCACCCACTGTGTGTATGCTCTGAGATGATCTTTCGACATCCACGGATGCTCTCTGATACACACACACCCAGGAGGGCGTCCATGCAGAATGGTGTCCCTCTCGGGAAGAAGAACCCCGTCTCCATCACTACGATGTCCTCAATCTCCCTGCACACAGTGTGAGTGTTTTTTTCAGGGACAGCTCACGTTTAGCCTTTTGAAGGTGAAATAAGGACTGAATTTAAGATTGGTCATTATCTTGGAAAGACTGGGGAGGATAAATTTGAGCCTGTCTTTGAATTTCAACTATGCCAGCAGGCTCTGAATAAACAGCCAGATTCTCATTAAACGCCACAGTCAACTTTAGGCATAAATGAGACTTGTTGAGAATTTATTCTCCAAGGAGGCCAGGCTACATCATTTTCTAAACGCCTCTTTTCTGTGCAATGAAAAATGAGAAGAGCTAGTCCTAACGTCTGTGGAATACGCAGTTGGCCGTGGTTTATACAGTTGTAAAGGAAGTCACTAACTTTTTTTCTTACCGTGGTGTACTTCGAGCGTGTGTGTTTGTGCTCATTCGCTCAGTCGTGTTCAACTGTGTGCGATCCCAAGGACTAGCCCACCAGGCTCCTCTGTCTGTGGGAAATACGCCAGCAAGAATCCTGGAGTGGGTTGCCATGCCCTTTTCCAGAGGATCTTCCCACCCAGGGATTGCACCCAAGTCTCCTGTGTCTCCTTACATGGCAACTGGATTCTTTACCACTGAGCTACCAGGGAAGCTCAGGGAAACAAAAGCCACATTAGCGGTTTAACATACATCTAATTCTTTCCTTTTTTATTTTTTTTGGCTGTATCAGGTCTTACTTATGGCACACGGGATCTTTGCTTTTGGCTACAACACGGAAGCTCTTTAGTTGAGACCTGTGAACACTGAGCTGCGGTGTGTGGTGTCTAGGTCCCTGACCAGGGATGGATCCAGGGCTGCCTGTACTGGGAGCGCAAGGGTCTCAGCCACTGGACCAGCAGGGAAGTCCAACACACGTGTTAATTCTTACAATGCTGGACGAAGTGACGGGGAGGAGCACTAGGTTCCTGCCTTCTGTAGCACTGCTTTCAACCAAAGAGCATCCCCAGGACGTGGCTAAATATCCGCGGAGGGCTCAGACACCCCCGCTTGAGACCCCACCCCCCACCCTCGGCCCTAGACGTATCGAGACTTATTAAGAAAAATTTCACCGGGACACCGGTGAGGTTAAGACAGTAGAGGAGCCTGTTTAGCCTTAGTGTTTCATATCTCATTAACCATCTCCCTCCTTAGAAAATCCTATTTACTTGCAGCAGTAAGAAAAGCTGCTTAGTTCCTGTCTGTCGAAAGCCAATTTCCCTACTAACCACAGTTTGATACACAAATCACTAGCCTGAATAAACTGTGACAGAACAAATACATTGATTTTGGGGGAAAATGATGGGTATTTTCCAGTTCACTGCACTCTTCAAACCCGCTCAGAGGATTCTTAACTGTTTCTATCTGTGACAAAGTAATTGGATAGCATTTTTCATTTCAATACCTCCAAAAGAGATCCAGGCATTAACTTGTGAACTTTACTTTATATCTTGTCATGAGGGATGGGGGAACCCACATAGTTCAGCTTCTAAAGGTAGCGGTGTTTTGTTGTTTTTTTTTTCTCTTTGTTTTTGCAAGCCACATGTCTGCATAGCATAGTGAAATGAGCTGTTATAGCGAAGTTAGGGGTTCGATCCCTGAGTCAGGAAGATCCCCTGGAGGAGGAAATGGCAACCCACTCCAGTATTCTTGCCTGGAGAATCCCACGGACAGAGGAGCCTGATGGGCTACAGTCCATGGGGGTCACAAAGAGTCAAACACCACCGAGCAGTGCACGCACAGTGGAATAAGTGACTAGAGTTATAGAGTGTCTTTGGTTGTTTAAAGGCCCCTCTGGCAGTGGTTTAGTCGCTAAGTCGTGTCTGACTCTTACAACCCCGTGGACAGTAAAAAATGTGTCTCCTGCATTGGCAGGTGGATTCTTTTTGTTTTTTTTAATTGAAGGCTGATTACAATATTGTGGTGGTTTTTGCCATACACTCACATGAATCAGCCACAGGTGTCCATGTTGGCAGGTGGATTCTTAACCACTGGACCACCAGGGAAATTCTGTAATAATTTTTTCCCCCACCACTGTATCCATTGTACTTTATTATTTTTTTCACAGCTTCATGTTTTTTTTTTTTTTAATTAACTTTAATTGGAGGATAAGTGAAAGTGAAGTCACTCAGTCATTTCTGACTTCAGGCTCCTGCATCCATGGGATTCTCCAGGCAAGAATACTGGAGTGGGTTGCCATTTCCTCCTCCCGGGGGTCTTCCTGACCAAGGGATCAAAACCAGGTCTCCCGCACTGTTAGGCAGATTCTTCACTAACTGAGCTAGGAGGGAAGCCCAAATTAAAGGCCTCTAAGTCCTGTCATTTCCAAGACGTGTGCCAGACACAGATTGCTTCCGTCATTGCTTTAGTTCAGCCTTGCCTTTTTCTGGCAGCTTCGTTAAAGAGCCGCACTGTGCTTGCAGAGCACACCTAGGGTCTGTGATTGTTTTCTGTGTTGCTTTGTTTATGTATTCATGGCCACACTAGTTCTGCGCTGCTGTGCGCGGTCTTTCTCAAGTCGAGGTCAGCAAGGGCTACTCGAGTTGGAGTACTCAGGCTTCTGGCAGGGGCTTCTCGTTGCAGAGCACAGGCTCAGTGACTGTAGTCAGCGGGCCCAGGTGCCTTGTGGCCTGTGGCACCTTACTTTCCTGACCAGGAATCGAGCCCGTGTCCCCAGCATTGGCAGGTGGATTCTTAACCACTGGACCACCAGGGAAGTACTGTAATAATTTTTTTTCCCCCAGCACTGTATCCATTGTACTTTATAATTTTTTTCACAGCTTCTTTTTTTTTTAATTAATTTTAATTGGAGAATAACTGAAAGTGAAGTTGCTCAGTCTTTTCTGACTCTTTGAGAGCCTATGGAGGATGAGTTTACAATCTAGGGATGGTTTTTGCATACATCCACATGAATCAGTCAAAAGTATACATGTGTTCCCCCACCACACCACGTCCTGAATTCCCCTCCCATTTCCCTCACCACCCTGTCCTGCTGGGTGGTCCCAGAGCACCGGCTAGAAAGTGTTAAGTCACTCAGTTGTGTCCGACTTTCTTCGACCCCACAGACTGTAGCCCGCCAGGCTCCTCTGTCCGTGGGATTCTCCAGGCAAGAATACTGGAGTGGGTGGCCATTGCCCCCCTCCAGGGGATCTTCCCGACCAGGGATCAAACCCATGTCTCCTGCATTGGCAGGCACATTCTTTACCACTGAGCCACCAGGGAAGCCACTGTAATTATGTTTTTTAAAAGGAGTGGAGAACTGATGAATTAGGGTGAAGGCAGTGACCAGAACTGTGTCCAGTCTTGTGCTGAAACCTGGTCAGGGCGACTACGGGGCTGACAAGCTTGGGCCTGAGCTTGCTTGGTTTCCATTCTATCGTCCCCACTGATGGCTGTGATCTTCTGCAAACCACCAGAGAGGCTGCTCACCCCGGCTTGCACCTTTCTGGGAAGGGTGCGGGTAGCGGCAGGCGTGGCACCCTATCCATCATGCCCACACCGAAGCTGAGATTTTGGAGATGAATGCCTCAGTGAGGGCTGGTCTGCACTGACCCTCCTTAGAAGGCTGAGACCTCTCGTGCAGGGCTGTCATCATACCTCGGGTCCATGCTTTGCGCTCGACACCTTACACTTCTCCCTTTAGTTATTTCTCTGTGTTTCACTGGCGGATCGTTGCATTATGATATTGTGTTGGTCTCTGCCGTCCAATCCACACGCATCAGCCGTAGGTACACATGTGTCATCTCCCTCTTAAACCTCCCTCGCACCTTCCACCCCAATTTCTTCTTTTTTCCTTCTTTATTTTTATGGAAGTATAGTTGATTTGATCTGCCTCTTGAGAAACCTGTATGCAGGTCAGGAAGCAACAGTTAGAACTGGACATGGAACAACAGACTGGTTCCAAAGAGGAAAAGGAGTACATCTAGGCTGTATATTGTCACCCTGTTTATTCAACTTATATGCAGAGTACATCATGAGAAACGCTGGACTGGAAGAAACACAAGCTGGAATCAAGATTGCCGGGAGAAATATCAGTAACCTCGGATATGCAGATGACACCACCCTTATGGCAGAAAGTGAAGAGGAACTAAAAAGCCTCTTGATGAAAGTGAAAGTGGAGAGTGAAAAAGTTGGCTTAAAGCTCAACATTCAGAAAACTAAGATCATGGCATCTGGTCCCATCACTTCATGGGAAATAGATGAGGAAACAGTGTCAGACTTTATTTTTCTGGGCTCCAAAATCACTACAGATGGTGACTGCAGCCATGAAATTAAAAGACGCTTACTCCTTGGAAGGAAAGTTATGACCAACCTAGATAGCATATTCAAAAGCAGAGACATTACTTTGCCAACAAAGATTCGTCTAGTCAAGGCTATGGTTTTTCCTGTGGTCATGTATGGATGTGAGAGTTGGACTGTGAAGAAGGCTGAGCACCGAAGAATTGATGCTTTTGAACTGTGGTGTTGGAGAAGACTCTTGAGAGTCCCTTGGACTGCAAGGAGATCCAACCAGTCCATTCTGAAGGAGATCAGCCCTGGGATTTCTTTGGAAGGAATGATGCTGAAGCTGAAACTCCAGTACTTTGGCCACCTCATGTGAAGAGTTGACTCATTGGAAAAGACTCTGATGTTGGGAGGGATTGAGGGCAGGAGGAGAGGGGGACGACAGAGGATGAGATGGCTGGATGGCATCACTGACTCGATGGATGTGAGTCTCAGTGAACTCCGGGAGTTGGTGATGGATGGGGAGGCCTGGTGTGCTGTGATTCATGGAGTCGCAAAGAGTCGGACACGACTGAGTGACTGATCTGATCTGATCTGATCTGATTATGGTTTATCATAGGATTTTTTTTTAATTGGAGTACACTTGCTTTACAATGTTGTGTTGCTCTCTGCTCTGCAATGAAATACATCAGCCATATATATACATCCATCCATCCCCTCACATCGCATCTGTCTTGAACCTCCCCCCGCCCTATCCCACCCCTCTAGGTCATCGCAGAGCACCGAGCTGAGCTCCCTGTGCTAATACAGCAGCTTCCCACTAGCTGTCTATTGTAGACATGGTCGTATGTGTATGTGGCAGTGCTCGAGTCGGTGATGCCATCCAACCATCTCGTCCTCTGTCATCCCCTCCTCCTCCTCCCGCCCTCAGTATTTCCCAGCATCGGGGTCTTTTCTGGTGAGTCGGCTGTTCCCTCCAGGTCATTATGCTGGTGACCGGGCCTCTCATAATTTGCCCTTTAGAATAAATCAGCTTGTGAGAGCTGACCTCACAAATCACAGGTACAGCGTCGTTTCTTTGGGTGAAGTACCCTTCTGACTTCTGAGTAACTCTTAATGGATATTGTGTATGCTCAGTTGCTGAGTTGTATCTGACTCTGCAACCTCATAGACTGTACCCCACCAGGCTCCTCTGTCCATGGGGTTCTCCAGGCAGGAATACTGAAGCAGATTGCGATTTCCTTCTCTAGGGGATCTTCCTGACCCAGGGACTGAACCCACATCTCTTATGTTCTCTGCCCCGGTAAGCGGGTTCTTCACCACTGGTGCCACCTGGGAAGCCCTGATGCATACTGCACGACTCATTTTTAAGGCTCATAACCCATCTCTGAATAATTCCTGCTGGGAAAAGAAACCTGATGAAACCTTTCACAGCAAACAGCCATGGAGTCTTGACTTATCAACTGAAGCTTTGGAGCTTAAGTAGTCAGTATCTAACGCTGTATCTTTCCTGATAGAACACAGCGATTTGCAAACCGCATTGCACAATAAAAACTTGTGCATTTCAGGAAAGCTCCCCAGAACCCGGCTTTTTCTGTGGGAGGAGACGGTAATATTTGCAACGTCAGTCTTTTTTGACTTTTTAAATGGAAGGTAAAGTATGATTGGTGCGTCTAGCTGGCAGTGTCTCATTACATATCCAGGACATGTCCCTGGCATGTAACATGTTTTCTTCCTTTGGTGACAGCCTGGTGACATTAATGCAAACATCCCTCAGCTGCGAGCTAATCACTGCCATGACAACCAGAGGGGTTTGTTCCTCTGGAAGACTGAAACATCCAAATGATTCTCACATTGTGGCATAGAACATCGTAAATAACTGACTTGCAGCCTGTACGCACTCAGGAATTTAGACAAACCTGGACTTTAATCCATCTAGTCAACAAAGGTCTGTCTAGGCAAGGCTATTGTTTTTCCAGTGGTCATCTATGGATGTGAGAGTTGGACTATAAAGAAAGCTGAGCACAGAAGAATTGATGCTTTTGAACTGCAGTGTTGGAGAAGACCCTTGAGAGTCCCTTGGACTGCAAGGAGATCCAACCAGTCCATCCTAAAGGAGATCAGTCCTCGGTGTTCATTGGAAGGACTGATGCTAAAGCTGAAACACCAATACTTTGGCCTCGTGATGTGAAGAGCTGACTCACTGAACAGACCCTGATGCTGGGAAAGATTGAGGGCAGGAAGAGAAGGGGATGACAGAGGATGAGATGGTTGGGTGGCATCAACCACTCGATGGACGTGAGTTTGAGTAAACTCTGGCAGTTCAAGATGGACAGGGAGGCCTGACGTGCTGCGGTTCATGGGGTCGAAAAGAGTCGGACACAACTGAGCAACTCAATTGAACTGGACTTTAATTGTGCAGTGACGCGACCATCTACCATTAAAGTGCCAGTGTTTCTCAGGTGAAGTCGATGGAATCAGAGGACCATGAATTGTGCCGATGTCTTTAATGTCTTTTCCAACATGAAAAATTTTATCTTCTGTTTAAGTATGTACTGGTGGCTCACTTGATAAAGAATTCTGCTCGCAACGCAGGAGACCCAGGTTCAGTCCCTGGGTTGGGAAGATCCCCTGGAGAAGGGAATGGCAACCCACTCCAGTATTCTTGCCTGGAGAATCCCTTGGACAGAGGAGCTTGGGAAGACCCCAGTCCATGAGGTCGCAAAGAGTTGGGCATGACTGAGCTACTAATGCTTTCGGTTTCACTGTGTCCATGAAATACCTGGACCATGTTTCATTTTTATAGTAGATTTTGGAGAAGGAAATGGCAATTTGCCTCGAAAATGCTATGGACGGAGGAACCTGGTAAGCTACAGTCCATGGGGTCTCAAAGAGTCGGACACGGCTGAGAGACTTCACTTTCGCTTCACTTTGTGTTTAAACAATTGTAACTTACTAGTAGATGACGTGTGAAATAGATGGTAGGGCGTGTTGCTGTCTCATTTCACGAGCTGTGTCTTTATTTTGTCCACTAGGTCCTGCTGGCCAGCAGCTTCCTGCCCATCTATGCAGGACTGAAGCCAGTGGAATACAAAGGGCAGGTAAGCGTCCTAGAGCCGACGCGGGATCCGTGGTTCCTGTAGTCATCCGTTTCCTTTAGGAACATCCATGACTGTTGATATTATTCTGGCGGCTCCAACTCTGTTCCTATGACTTTGGTATCATAGGTCTGTGTCTGTTTAACAAAAGGAAAGGAGTCCAGTGCAGGGGCCGTGGTACCCTGGAACTGAGATTTTGTGGTTGAGAATGATTGACGAGGGCCCTCCTTTTTTCATTTGGTTAAAAAAACTTTGCCCTTATTTTTAATATCCAAAGAAGCAACAATAAAGTTTTTAAAAATGTACTCAAGTATAGCTGCTTTGCACTGCTGTGTGTGCATGTCAGTCACGTCCGACTCTGTGACCCGCCAGCCTCCTCTGTTCGTGGGACTCTCCAGGCAAGAACACTGGAGTGGGTTGCCCTTTCCTTCTCCAGGGGATCTTCCCCACCGGGGGATTGAACCCCTGTCTCTTGCATGTCTTGCATTGGCAGGCGGATTCTTTACCCCTGAGCGATCGGGGAAGCCCTGTTGTTAGTTCTGCCGTCCAGCAAAGTGAATCACCTGTGTGTTTCCATATATTCCCTCTTTTTTGAATTTCCTTCCCACCTAGGTCACCACAGAGCGCCGAGTCGAGTTCCCTGCGCTCTGCAGGAGTTTCTCGTCACTTGTCTATGTTAGACACAGTGTCAGTAGTGGAGATACGTCCACCGCAGGCTCTCAGGTCATCCCTCCCCGCCGCCCCTCCTCTTGGTCTGCATACATGTGTTCTCTCAGTCAGTCTGTCTCTGCTTTGCCAGGTAAGTTCATCCGTGCCATTTTTCTAGATGGCACGTGCAAGTGATCTTATATGATATTTGCTTTTCTCTTCTTGACTTATTTCACTCTGTATGACGGTCTCTAGGTCCGTCCATGTCCTGCCAATGGCACCGTTTCGTTCCTTTTCATGGCAGAGTAACATTCCGCTGTCTGTGTGGACCACATCTTCTTTATCCGTTCTTCTGTCAGTGGACATTTAGGTTGCGTCCATGTCCTGGCTCTTGTAGACAGGAGCGTGGCGGTGCATGCGTCTTTGTGAATTATGGTTTTGTTGGGGTGTATGCCTAGGAGTGCGGTTACTGGATCATGTGGTGCTTCTATTTTTAGTTCTGTGAAGAACCTCCATACTGTTCTCCATAGTGGCTGCATCAATTTACATGCTCAACAACAGCATAGGAGGGTTCCCTTTTCTCCACACCCTCTCCAGCGTTTATTGTTTGCAGATTTTTTTTTTCATATTGAGCTGCATGAGCTGTTTGTGTATTTTAGAGATTAATGCCTTGTCAGCTGCTTCATTTGCAAATATTTTCTCCCATTTTAAGGATTGTCTTTTTGTCTTATTTATGAATTCGTTTGCTGTGCAAAAGCTTTTGAGTGTAACTGGACCCTCCTAGTTTATTTTTGTTTTGATTTTCTATCTTCTAGGAGGTGGGTCAGAAAGATCTTACTGCAATTTATGTCAAATCGTGTTCTGCCTGTGTTTTCCTCTAAGAGTTTTATAGTGTCCAGCCTTAAATGTACGTCTTTGATCCATTTAGAGTTTATTTTTGTGTTTGATGTTAGAAAGTGTTCTAATTTTATTCTTTTACATGTAGCTGTCCAGGTACCACTGATTGAAGAGACTGTCTTTTCTCCATTGTATGTTCTTGCCTCCTTTGTCATAGATTCAGTTCAGTTCAGTCGCTCAGTCGCTCTTTGTGACCCCATGAATCGCAGCACGCCAGGCCTCCCTGTCCATCACCAACTCCCGGAGTTCACTCAAACTCATGTCCGTCGAGTCGGTGATGTCATCCAACCATCTCGTCCTCTGTCATCGTCCCCTTCTCCTCCTGCCCTCAATCTTCCCCAGCATCAGGGTCTTTTCTAATGAGTCAGCTCTTCACATCAGGTGCCAAAGGACTGGAGTTTCAGCTTCAACACCAGTCCTTCCAATGAATAATCAGGACTATCTCCTTTAGGATGGACTGGTTTGCTCTCCTTGCAGTCCAAGGGACTCTCAACAGTGTTCTCCAACACCACAGCTCAAAAGCACTAATTCTTCAGTGCTCAGCTTTCTTTATAGTCCAACTCTCACATCCATACATGACTACTGGAAAAACCATAGGCTTGACTAAATGGACCTTTGTCCGCAAAGTAATGTCTCTGCTTTTTAATGTGCTATCTAGGTTGGTCATAACTTTCCTTCCAAGGAGTAAACATCTTTTAATTTCATGGCTGCAGTCACCATCTGCATTGATTTTGGAGCCCTCCAAAATAAAGTCAGCCACTGTTTCCACTGTTTCCCCATCATTTGTCATAGATTAAGTGACCATAGATGTGTGGGTTTATCTCTGGCTTTCTGTCCTGTTCCATTGATCTGTTTTTGTGCCAATATCATGCTTTCTTGATTACTGTGACTTTGGAGTATAAAGTTGGGGAACCTGATTCCTCCAGCTCTGTTTTTCTTTCTCCAGATTGCTTTGGCTATTCAGAGTCTTTTTTTTTCCCATCTCACCCTCTCCTCCCTTCTCCCCTTGTCCATAAGTAAATTCTCTATGTCTGTTTCTCCACTGTTACTCTGTAAATAAATTATTCAGTACCATTTTTCTAGATTCCATATATATGTGTTAGAACATGGTATTTACCTTTCTCTTTCTGACTCACTTCACTCTTGTCCATCAAAAGATGAATGGATAAAGAAGTTGTGGTACATATACACAATGGAATATTACTCAGCCATAAAAAGGGACGCATTTGAGTCACTTCTAATGAGGTGGATGAACCTAGAACCTATTTGGAGTCTTTTGTGTTTCCATACAAACTATAAAAATTTTTGTTCTAATTCTTGGGGAAACAAAATGCCATTAGTGTTTTGACAGGGATTGCTCTGCATCTGTGGATTGCTCTGGGTAGTATAATCACTTTCACAATGTTGATTCTTCCTTTGACAGGTGGCCCTGAATCTGTGGCTTGCTCTGGGTAGTATACTCACTTTCACAATGTTGATTCTTCCTTTGACAGGTGGCCCTGCATCTGTGGCTTGCTCTGGGTAGTACAGTCACTTGCACAGTGTTAATTCTCCCACTCCTGGAACATGGCATGCCTCTTCATCTGTTTGTATCATCTGTGATTTCTCCCTTCAATGTCTTCAGTTTTCTGAGTCCAGGTCTTTCGTCGCCTTAGGTAGATTTTCCTAGATATTGTTTTTGTTGTGATGGTAAATGGGATTGTCTCCTCAATTCCTCTTTCTAATATTTGGTTGTTAGCGTGTAGGAATGCAAGAGGCTTCTGTGTATTGATTTTGTATCCTGCAGCTTTACCACATTCATTGATGAGTTCCAGTAGTTTTCCGGTGGCATCTGTAGGTTTTTCTATGTTATCCATCATGTCATCTCCAAACAGTGACATGACACTTACTTCTTTTCCAACCCGGATTCCTTTTATTTCTTTTTCTTCTCTGATTGCTCTGACTAAGACTTCCAAAACTATGTTGAATTAATAGTGGTGACAGTGGGCACCCTTAGCTTGTTCCTAATCTCAGGGGAAATGCTTTCCGCTTTTCAGCATTGAGAATGGTGTTTGCTGTGGGTTTCTTGCATGTGGCCTTTATTATGTTGAGATCGGTCTTCTCTGTGCCCACTTTCTGGAGCATTTTTGCCATAAACTGGTGTTGAATTTTGTCAGAAGCTTTTTCTGCATCCATTGAGATGATCATATGTGTATGTTGAAGAATCCTTGCATCCCTGGGAAACATCCCGCTTGATCCTGGTGTTTGATCCTTTTGCTTGGATTTGGATTGCTATTAGTGGTATTTTTGTTGAGGACCTTTGCATCTATGTTCGTCAGTGATGTTGGCCTGTAATTGTCTTTTTTTGTGTGGTATCTTTGGTTTTGGTATCATGGTGATGGCCTCATGAAACAAGTTTGGGGGTATTCCTTCCTCTGCAATTTTTTGGAAAGGTTTGAGAAGGATACATATTAGTTCTACTGTAAAAATTCTTCATTTAATTCACTCGTGAAGCCATCTGGTCCTGGACTTTCATTTTATTGGAAGATTTTTCAATCACAGTTTCCATTTCACTCCTTTGGATTGGTCTGTTCATATCCCCTGAATATGTCTTCTTGATTCAGTCTTGAAAGGCTGTACTTTTCTAAGAATTTGTCCGTTTCTTCCAGGTTGTCCATTTTATCGGCATATGGTTGCTTGTAGGAGAATCCCAGGGACGGCAGAGCCTGCTGGGCTGCCGTCTATGGGGTCGCACAGAGTTGGACACGACTGAAGCGACTTAGCAGCAGCAGCAGCAGCAGCAAGCAGTCTCTTATGATCCTTTGTATTTCTGCATTGTCTGTTGTAGCTACTCTTTTCCATTTCTAACTTTATGGATTCGGGTCCTGTGCCTTTTTTTTCTTGGAAAGTCTGGCCACAGGTTTATCAATTTTGTTTATCTTCTCAATGAGCCAGCTTTTAGTTTTATTGACCTTTGCTATTGTTTTCCTCATTTCCATTTTATGTATTTTTATTTATATAATCTTTATGATTCCTTGCCTTCTACCAATTCTGATTTTCGTTGTTGTTTTTGTTTTTCCTTCTGTAGTTGCTTTAGGTGTAAGGTTGGGTTGTTCTCTATTTTTCCTGTTTCTTGAGGTCGGATAGTACTGCTACAGACTTGCTTCTAGGACGGGTCTTGCTGCATCCCATAGGTTTTGGATCGTCTTGTTTTCCTTCTCACTTGTTTCCAGATACTTTTTGATTTCCTCTTTGGTTTCTTCATTGACCCCTTGGTTATTTATTTCATAGCATATTCTTTAGCCTCCCTGTGTTTGTGTTTTTTACAGTTTTTTCCCCTATAATTAATTTCTGATCTCACGCCATTGGTATCAGGGCAGATGCTTGATACGATTTTAATTTCAGATCACATCTTGAGTCACAAATCAAGCCTCAGCAAAAGACTTCTTTAGACTTACAAGACGTCCTCTTGGAGAAGGAAATGGCAACCCACTCCAGTATTCTTGCCTGAAGAATCCCACAGACAGAGGAGCCCGGTGGGCTACAGTCTGTGAGGTTGCAAAGAGTTGGACACGACTGAGTGACTACCAGTTTCAGTTTTCACAGAGAAAATATCTCTACCTAAAATATCTGATTTGCACAGTTGGTATATTATAAGCTGCCTTTTTTTGTAACGTTTCCCCATTGATGGACCAGAGACTATTATAATCAGGATAATTCTTCATAATAAAGTTTTATTAGATCTTAAAATAAAAAAAAAAGTACTCTTGACGGCCCCTTCTATGAACAGTTAGAAGCAAAGTGTGCTGGCAGGCTGGGGAAACCGATCAGGGTGTCCCTCACCTGGCCCCCACGTGAGGCTGGAGCCCTTCATGCCATCCCACCCCCAGGGGTCCCCCGCCGGCAGCCAGCTGCTCTTCTCTTCGGTCCTCCTTGGAAATGTATCTATGAAGGAGAGGCTGAAACAACCATCACTGACGGAGAGCTGCAGGAGGCGTTTTAGAGAGATGTAGTGAACTGTGGTGCTGGAGGAGACTCTTGAGAGTCCCTTGGACTGCAAGGAGATCCAACCAGTCCATCCTAAAGGAGATCAGTCCTGGGTGTTCATTGGAAGGACTGATACTGAAGCTGAAACTCCAATACTTTGGCCACCTGATGAGAAGAACTGACTCATTTGAAAAGACCCTGATGCTGGGAAAGATTGAGGGCAGGAAGAGAAGGGGACGACAGAGGATGAGATGGTTGGATGGCATCACCGACTCGATGGACATGGGTTTAAGTAAGCTCCGGGAGTTGGTGACGGACAGGGAGGCCTGGCATGCTGTGCTCCATGGGGTTGCAGAGTTGGACACAACTGAGCGACTGAACTGAGTGAACTACCGCCTGCTATCTGCTGTCCACACTGCCCGAAGTCTTCTTTCTGCGTCCTGCAAAACATGTTTGTGCTGTAAAATTTCACCATCCTGTCTGATCCTGCTCTTCCATAGCCTACACCCCAGTGCACACACTGATAACCAGACACAGTATCTCCTTAATGCACAGCAGAGATAAGCGTTTTATGGTCAAACACAGGGGCTGTTTATTTGTCTGTGTGCTCAGTTACTCAGTCATGTCTGGCTCTGCAACCCCACGGACCGTAGCCCACCAGGCTCCTCTGTCCATGGGGTTCTCCAGGCAAGAATACTGGAGTGGGGTGCCGTGCCCTCCTCCAGGGGATCTTCGTGACCCAGGACTCACACCTGCGGCTCTCGAAGTCTCCTGCGTTGGCAGGCAGGCTCTTTACCACTAGCGCCACCATTTAGTTAAATGTTATTTGGCTGCTCTGTGTCTTAGTTGGAGCATGAAGGATCTTTTGATTACAGCATGAGACCTCTTAGCAGGGCGTTGTGGGGTCTACTTCCCGACCAGGGACTGAAACCATGATGGCCCCTGCATTAAGGGTTGGGAGTCTCAGCCACTGGACCACAGGGAATTCCCAGACACAGAAGCTATGTAACACACACTGCAGATATATATTCTGTAATCCCATACACTGTGTAACACCTACTCAAAATCAGGCACATCCTCATGGATGATTAATGCTGTTTATTTTATAGACATGTGATATGTATGTTTCATTTATAAATGTGTACATGAAAAGCATTTAATAGCTGTCATTGGTTCATTCATTTTGAAGACCCTGCAAAAGGCCTGTGCTCAGTGGGTGGATGGTCTCAAAACCAGGGGATTGATTTTTACACATCTCTTGGCTAATGTGTTTGGGGATCTGTCTGTGTTTGGACCTTGTGAGCCCTCATGATTTTCTTCCTCCGACTTTTCCTGGCCATCCCAGCCCTTTTCCGTGCTTCTCATAGTATTCCTGGCCAAACCAGTGTGCCCTGGCACGATTGTCTAAAAGGGGCAGATGAGAAGCGTGAGGCTGAGTCACTGGATAACATCATGGAGAGGCAGAGACGGAGACCCTTACGGTGGTCTGCCTTGTCCAGGTTGAGCTCTCTTTATTAGCCACAGGCACAGGCATTACTTGGAGGGATGGGCCTCCATGCTGTTGGCTGAAACCCTCTCCGTGACCACTCAGAAACATCATATACACTGATTTTTTTTTCTGTAAAGCAGCATAAACAAAAGCTCGCAGAAAGCCATTTAAAATATTCATTTGTCTGTTCTCTGTCTTGGTTGTGTCACATGGGATCTCTTAATTGAGGCACGTGCCCTGACCAGGGATTGAACGAGCGCCTCCTGCATTGGGAGCAGGGAGTCTGAGCCACTAGAGCACTTGGGAATCTCAAAGCTGGTTTTTTTCCCACCCCTATTCTGGATACTGCCGCTCAGAGGTAGCAGATACTCAGTTACCAAGGAGCACGATTTTTTGTTGTCATTTAAAAACGTGAAAAGTACCCCACTTGACATAACAATTTTAAAGTAGGCTAAGTAGCATTTTTCCGTTAGAGCAGTAAAAATCAACACTTATTTTTACCTATAAATGTTGAACACAGATGCTAGCCAAATCAACTTTACATTACGGTTATGAACTTTAATTTGATGATCTGAAATGTGATGATTTCACTTCAAGTTATTGCTTGATAATATATAATCATGACAGAAATGGCTAAATGGCAGGAAAAAATATATATATATGCAAACCACTCAGGTGTCTTACGAGATTATATATGATCATGAAAAGGTGATTTGGGATCCGGGAGTCATCAGCATTGCTGATGCGATGGGTAAATTAAGAGGTGCTGACGGAGAAGGTGGATGGAGCTACGGGAAAGAAGGAAGGAAAGGGAGGATGGAACGAAGGTTAGAGAACGGAGACCCAGAAGGCTAGTATTGAGTTGGCCAGAAGGTCCACTTGGGTTTTCTGTAATATGGGGAAACGTCAATGATGTTTCTGGCCACCTGAATATGTTGTAAGACTATGCTGAACATGCCCCGTGTTTAAGTAGTAATAACTGTATTATGAATGAGGTGCAGGTGCTGATGGCTCCCAGTTTCTTCCAACATACAGTGTCCTCTTCTTCTTCCTCAGTAACGGAACTGCAATTCTCATGTGGACTTATTGCCATGTAGCTGAAAGGTCACGTCCGCCAGTGCTCCTTGCTGCTAGGTGTGGCCGTCCCCTAAAGTGCGGGCAGGGAGAGGTAGGCCGAGTTACTGTGGGACTTACAAGAAGTGAGGTTGTGTGTGTGTGTTTCCTCCCTGCTGCCCGGAACTTAGACGTGATGACCAGAGCTCTGGCAGCCATTGTGGATCATGAGGTCACAGATCACTCTGTAATTAGAGACAGAGTTGGGGCGTGCATGATTTGAGGAGGGGCACCTTACCAATGTACCTTCAGTGTTGCTTTCATGGGAAAAAGAAGCAAAACTTCTGTTGTTACTGCTTTCTATCTGATGTATCACAGTCCACTCCCATCTGCTGTAGGGAATATTACCACTCTATGTTACAGATGAGGAAATTGAGATGCAGAAACATTCATTCACTTCACTGAAGACATATAGCTGAGTCAGGGGGCACCTTTCCCAGGATGATCTGTAATGTTTGCATCAGTCACAGGCCTCTTGTTCTACTAAGTCTTGTTCATTTCTTGAAATATACATATATTTATATATATATAAATATATATATGAAGAAATCTATATATTTATGTATGTAAAGAAATCCATATATATTTATATATATAAAGAACTGTATATATTTCTATATATTAAGAAATAGATACTTATATAATTAAGAAGTAAATATTTATATATATTAAGAAAGAGATACTTATATATATTAACAAGTAGGTATTTTAAGAAATAGATATATTTATATTTATATATAGTAAGAAATATATATATTAAGAAATAGATATTTATATATTCAGACATAGGTATATTAAGAAATTGGTGAAGGAAATGGCAACCCACTCCAGTACTCTTGACTGGAAAATCCCATGGATGGAGGAGCCTGGTAGGCTACAGTCCATGGGGTTGCAAAGAGTCGGACACGACTGAGTGACTTATGTATTAAGAAATACTTATATATTTATATTTATGTATAGTAAGAAATATATATATTTATATTTACATATAGTAAGAAATACATGTATTTATATTTACATATAGTTTTATTTATATATATATATATTTGACCCTGGGAGGCGAGGCACGACCCTCTGATGACTGGCCTCTGTGCAGAGGAGCAGTGTCATAATGACGTGTTTTTCTGTTTGTTTCATCTTTGGTTGCACTGAGTCTTTGTTGCTGCACCCAGGCTTCCTCTAGTTAAGTGGAGGCCACTCTCGAGTTGTGCAAATGCTCTTCCATTGCAGCGGCTTGTCTTCTTCCAGAGCAGACTCTAGGGCGTGTGGGCTTCAGTAGCTGTGGTTCAGGGGCTTTGGCAGTTGTGGCTCCCGGACTTAGTTGCTCCGTGGCACGTGGCATCTTCCTGGACCAGGGGCCGAACCTGTGTCCCTGCGTGGGCAGGCAGATCCTTAATCCATGGACCACCAGGGAAGTCCCTGGTCCCCCTTGGTTGTGTAATAAAGCCCGGGAAGAGGGGACCCCATGTGCACGGTGACTGACAGGGCGCTCCTGGGGGTGCTTGCTTGTTTCTGCAGCCACATGGTGGCCGTTTGCCACTTGCTAAGGACTCATTCGGGAAGATCCCCTGGAGCAGGGAATGGCACCCCACTCCAGTATTCCTGGGCTTCCCTGGTGGCTCAGACAGTAAAGAATCCGCCTGCAGTGCAGAGACCTACATTCAATCCCTGGGTCAGGAAGATCCCTTGGAGGAGGGCATGGCAACCCACTCCAGTGTTCTTGCCTGGAGAATCTCCATGGACAGAGGAACCTGGCGGGCTACAGTCTACAGGGTATCAAAGAGTCAGACATGACTGAGCATACAGTTGGACTAGAAGGAAAGCTGAGCACTGAAGAATTGATGCTTTTGAACTGTGGTGTTGGAGAAGACTCTCGAGAGTCCCTTGGACAGCAGTGAGATCCAACCAATCATCCTAAAGGAAATCAGTCCTGAATATTCATTGGCGGGACTGATGCTGAACGTGAAACACCAATACTTTGGCCACCTGATGCAAAGAGCCGACTCATTGGAAAGACCCTGATGCTGGGATGGATTGGGGACAGGAGCAGAAGGGGACAACAGAGGATGAGATGGTTGGATGGCATCACCCACTCAATGGACATGAGTTTGAGCAAGCTCCGGGTGATGGACAGGGAAGCCTGGCGTGCTGCAGTCCATGGGTTGCAAAGAGTGAGACACGTTGAGCAACTGAACTTAACTGAATAGTGGATTTACAGTGTTGTGTCAATTTCTGCTGTACAACACAACGACTCAGGTATACACATATAGACATTCTTTTCCATTATGGTTTATCCCAGGAGACTGGATGCAGTTCCATGTGCTGTACAGCAGGACCTTTTGTTTATCCATCCCTTAGGTAACAGTTGGCATGTGCTAACCCCAAGCTTCTAGTCCATTCCTTCCCCACTGCCTCCCTCTGCGCCTCCCCCTTGACAGCCACGGTCTGTTCTCTGACCATGTTCTCTGACCATAGTCAGAGTCTGTGACCCTGTTTCTGCTTTGTCGATAAGTTCATTTCCTCACCTTTTATGTTCCACATAGAAATGCTATCATATGGTCTTTGTCTTCCTCTTTCTGGCAAAACTGTTTGCAGAGCAAGTCCAGCCCTGCCTCGAGGTTCTAGCATGAGCTTCTCGCAGTGTGGAACATACATCCAGGCACGCACGGCGTGTTCTGAAAGGACTTGGTGCAGGAAGAAGTGAGCGCTTTCGGTACCGGGGACAGCCTTGAGCTTACAGTCTTCGCCTTCAATTGTATGACATGAGCTGCTGGAGGTCATGAGCCTGGTGTGAACCCAGAAGGCGTCACCTGTGAGACACGGCTTGACGTGTGCTGGCAGACGACCGCCCCTCTGGGTTTGCTGTGATGGGTGTCCCTGTCCTGTAGAATCATCGCCTCGGCTCTGGTCTCCAGCGCTGTAATCCACCAGGGACAGCCACAGTAGACCCCCGCCCCACCTCTGGGCACAAGCTCGTCTTCTCTACTGAAGAACCGTTGTTTCTTTTCTACTCTCTGGACTCAGACAGTTCACCTTACCATGGAGCACGTTAGCATATGGTCAGAGATGCAGGTAAAGGGCGTTAGGAGAAAAGACAATCAACTGTAGGGGCCAGAATGCAGAGATGCAGGTAAAGGATGTTAGGACAAGTTGCAGCAACTTGTAGGGGCCAGGTTTTTTTAATATTTATTAATATTTATACACATTTAAATATTCCCTGGTGGATTCCCTGGTGGCTCAGATGGCAAAGCGTCCGCCTGCAGTGCAGGAAACCTGGGTTCGATCCCTGAGTCAGGAAGATCTCCTGGAGGAGGAAATGGCAACCCACTCCAGTATTCTGGCCTGGAGAATCCCATGGATGGAGGAGCCTGGCGGGCTATAGTCCATGGGGTCGCAAAGAGTCGTACACCACTGAGTGACTTCTCTCTCTTTCTCTCTATACACGTTTATAAATGTTTTTTAATATATAAGAATTAAAAAAAAAATTATTTGTTTGCCTGCACTGGGCCTGTATTGTGGCACATGAAATTTTTTTTTTTTTTTTTTTGAGTTGGGGCATGTGGTATCTGGTTCCCTGATCAGAGATCAAACCTGGGACCCTTTCATTGGGAGTGGAGACTCTTGGCCACTGGACCACCAGGGAAGTCCCACATGTTTGGTTTTTGAAGCACATTTTTCTCCTGGAATAATTTTCTTTTTAACTTATTTGGCCTACCCTTTCCTTTGATGAATGAAGGTGCTATAATCTGAAACTAAGAAACTCTGGGCAAAACTCTCCTGGGAAGAGCCATCAGCAAGATTTTGGAATCCTCAGTGTCACGGCAGCTTATGGAATGCTGCCCAAAAAGTGGGAATGATTTTGAGGAATATGTTGCAAACAGCCAGAGAAGTCATGGCCAGAAGCATAGGGAATGCAGTTTTAATTTATCCATCAGTCAGTTCAGTTCAGTTCCATCGCTCAGTCATGTCTGATTCTTTGTGACCCGATGGACTGCAGCATGCCAGGCCTCCCTGTCCATCACCAACTCCAGGAGTTTACCCAAACTCATGTCCATTGAGTCAGTGATGCCATCCAACCATCTCATCCTCTGTCGTCCCCTTCTCCTCTCACCTTCAATCTTTCCTAGCATCAGGGTCTTTTCATAAGAGCCAGCTCTTCGCATCAGGTGGCCAAAGTATTGGTTTCAGCTTCAGCCTCAGTCTTTCCAATGAATATTCGGGACTGATTTCCTTTAGGATGGACTGGTTGGATCTCCTTGCAGTCCAAGGGACTCTCAAGAGTCTTCTCCAACACCACAGTTCAAAAGCATCAATCGATCCATAGCACGTGAGATATAAGGTATTTGGATTTAGTAATGTTATTGTTGTTTCCAGAAATTTTGCTCACATTAGCATGCCTGAGGGTGGGGTGGGCTCTGTGTGTGTGTGGTTGTTGGGAGTGATACAGTTCATGAGAGCATGAATCAGGAGAAAGATGGACTGTATTTACAACATCTGAGCTACTGGCGTTATGGTTACAGAGTAGCGAGTAACGCTGAAAATTTAACGAAGCCCCTTGATAAGCTGTTTGTTTCCCTGACTCATTTATCCAATCAGAATAAGCTAACAAGAGTGAACAAAATTTAGAAAAAAGACTTTCAATTCCCTTAAGCGGCAGTCATTAGCCCCTTGGTAAATTAGAACACTGCACATTAACGAGCCAGATTGCCCTTCTTTTCCTTCAGTTGAATAAAACAAGGGAGCTGTCAGTTAAGTTATATGGCATTTGGTGCATATTTTTTATTTCCCTTGATGAAACCTCTGAATTTTTGCATCACTGGTGAGATACTCTACTGAGGGTATGAAAGGTGATTTTGGAAGGTGTTCTTTCTCTCTCTCTTTCTAGGTATTATCTATTCCAGAATTTGGTGTCTACATCCAAAGCAATGAGGGAAGAGAAGGGGGAAAAAAAAACAAAAAACTCTAGGACAGTAAGGCACAGAACCAGATATCTGGGACCTTCTTTTTTTTAATTAATTAATTTTTATTGAAGTGTATTTGTTGTTGTTGATCATTCACTCAGTCATGTCCAGCTCTTTGAGACCCCATGAACTGCAGCATGCCAGGTTCCTCTGCCCTCCACTGTCTGCCGGAGTCTGCTCAAATACAGTAGTTCCTTTACAATGTGGGGGCCTTCTTAATACAAACCTGTCTTTTTTAGACAGTATTTGTATAGTCTTGTGTGTGTGTGTATCCATATTTATACACACACAAGCATACATAAATGTGTGTATATAATACATAATTATATAATGTGTTTTGTTCTTTTAAAAAATAATGACGGTAAGCAGATTACCCAGGTCAGGTTCATTTTAATCCAATCCACTTATGTTTTTTCCTCCACCAAAATGCAGTTCCCTCAACCAGAGATTTTCAACACATTTTCACTTTCTGTTTATTTACTTTTATTTCCTCTGAGGGGAGGTGGTTGCTGGCCAAGGCCTTTGTAAACAATACCTATCATTTAGTCACCTGCTTTAGAAATCAAAACAGGTAAGAAAAACATTTTAAAAGAAAAAAAGACATGAAGTGAATGAAGGTGAATGAAGGTCCTTAACTCAGTTAAGGATGCTTTATGCTAACCTGTTTCTCAGTCCTCACCTTCTTGCTTTTTTTTCTCCAAAATAGATTATTTTGTGAGGTTGCTGTTGTTGTTCGGTCGATGTTGTGTCCGACTCTTTGTGATCCCATGGGCTGCAGCAGACCAGGCCTCCCTGTCTATCACCAACTCCCAGAGTTTACTGAAACTCATGTCCATTGAATTGGTGATGCCATCCAACCATCTCATCCTCTGTCACCCCCTTCTCCTCCCGCCCTCAATCTTTCCCAGCATCAGGGTCTTTTCCAATGAGTCAGTTCTTTGCATCAGGTGGCCAAAGTATTGAAGCTTCAGCTTCAGAAGTGATTTTGCAGCCCAAGAAAATAAAATCTGTCACGGCTTTCACTTTTTCCCCATCTCTTTGCCATGAAGTGACGGGACCAGATGCCGTGATCCTAGTTTTTTGAATGTTGAGTTTCATGTCAGCTTTTTCACTCTCCTCTTTTACTTTCATCAAGAGGCTCTTTGGTTCTTCTTCACTTTCTGCCATTAGAGAGATTATCATCTGCATGTCAGAGATGGTTTATATTTCTTCTGACAATCTTGATTCCAGCTTGGGATTCATCCAGCCTGGCATTTCGTGTGATACACTCTGCATATTCGTTAAATAAGCAAGGTGACAGTTTACAACCTCATTTTAGTCCTTTACCAATTTTGAACCAGTCAGTTGCTGCATCTGAGTCTAACTGTTGCCTCTTGACTGGCATACAGGATTCTCCAGAGACAGGTAATGTGGTCCGGAATTCCCATGTCTTTAAGAATTTCCCACAGTTTTTGGAAAGGCTTTAGTCAAAGGCTTTAGTATAAATCAGTGAAGCAGGAAGCAGAAGTAGATATTTTCCAGAATTCTCTTGCTTTCTCCACGATCCAGTGAATGTTGGCAATTTGATTTGCAGTTCCTCTGCCTTTTCTAAATGCAGCTTTTACATCTGGAAGTTCTTGGTTGGCATAATGCTGAAGCCTAGCATGCAAGATTTTAAGCATGATCCTACTACTATGGGAGATGTATGCAACTGTCCAATGGTTAGCACATACTTGAGTACTTCCCTTCTTGGGAATTTGGAGGAGGCCGGACCTTTTCCGGTCCTGTGGCCACTGCTGAGTTTTCCAACTCAAATTGGGTGATGTATTGAGTGCAGCACTTGAACAGCATCATCTTGTAGGATTTGAAATAGCTCAGCTGAAATTTCGTCACCTCCACTAGCTTTGTTTATAGTGATGCTTCCTAAGGCCCACTTGACTTCACACTCCAGAATGTCTGACTCTGGGTGAGTGACAAGGTGTTCTCCATAATTTCTAGCTTTGTATTCCCACATCCACGGCAGGATATTTCCAATCTGGATGTAGCCTGTAGTGTTTGAACTTCAGCTTTGTGTGTCTGTGTGTTTATTGTTAGAGCTGATTCTGGGGCTCAGGACAGACTGAAAGTCTTTTTCACTTGAAACACCATAGGAAATTCTGTCTTTGTGCTTCTTCCGCCTGCCCCCAGTGTCCAGGTGTGCAGAAGCCTGTGGACGGTCCTCGGTCCTGCTGTTCTGTCTCTCCCTCTTTCCTTTGGGCCGAGGTCTGAAAGCACAGACTCTCTTCTGAACAGTGCTCCTGTTGAACACTTCATAGCCCTCTCCCGCCCTTCCACCCACGCTACCCCGAATTCTTCAAGGCTTGAAGCCCTATTAGCTCAGGAGTCACTTTGGAGATGAAAGCGTTTCTGGTGGTCCTTTATTTATTTACTTTTCACTTGGCTACAGACAATGCCGATTTGCAGTTCTGAAGTTAAAAATGGAGCCGCCTTTTATGGGGGATGATCTGCTCAGTGTCAGAGTCAACTTGGCTTTGCATCCTGATTAGATGATAAATCCAAGCATGTGGCTTCTTATGCATGTGCCATCATCAGTTAAAAAAAATAATAATAATAAGGTCTTAAGTAATCTACTCAAAGCTTTGAAACAACTGGAGAGATTTCTTGATTCCGTCCAAATTTCTTGGTTTGGTTTAGTCACTAAGTTGTGTCGGACCCTTGCGATTCCATAGACTGAGAACCTACCGGACTGCTCTGTTCATGGGATTCTCCAGGCAAGAATACTGGAGCAGGTTGCCATTCCCTTCTCCAGGGGATCTTCCCGACCCAGGAATCGAACCCAGGTCTCCTGCATTGGCAGGCAGATTCTTTACCAGCTGAGCCAGCAGGGAAACCCATGGGTTTCTTACTATAATTTCTTACTATAGACCCAAACTTCTTACTGTATGCATAAAGGCTGTGTGTGTATGTTCTGTGCTCAGTCATGTCCGACTCTTTGTGACTCCATAAATTGTAGCACGGCAGGCTCCTCTGTCCATGGGATTCTCCAGGCAAGAATCCTGGAGTGGGTTGCCGTGCCCTCCTCCAGGGCATCTTCCCCACCCAGGGATCGAACGCATTGCAGGCAGGTTCTTTACCACGGAGACACCTCGGAAGCCTGTGGGTAAATGATATGCATACAAAGATTTGCTTCGCTTCCAAAACAAATCCAATCCAGCTGGTCCTCATCAATAGTAACTCAAGGGCGTTCATCCCCAAGGCTCGGATTCTCAGAAGGACGGTGTCCTCTCGGGGAAGTCCACGGTCACTGTCTTCACGTGCTGACCGGGGCCATTCTCTCCGCAGAGGTGGGTGGACGGAGGCTTCACCAACAGCCTGCCAGTCCTGCCCGTCGGCCGCACTGTGACCATCTCCCCTTTCAGTGGGCGACTGGACGTCTGCCCGCAGGATAAAGGGCGGCTGCATTTCTACGTTAGCATCACCAACCAGGAAGTACTGGTGAGTCCTGATGTTCCCCGACCGTCACAGACCCCCTGAAACTCTCCACATGCTTCCCAAACTTGGCAACTCCATTGTATGTACAGATTTGCATGCATATTTTTTTAAATTTACTTATTTTAATTAGAGGCTAATTACTTTACAATAATTGTAGTGGTTTTTGCCATGTTTTAAATGAGTCACAACATATGTTGTGCATATGGACCTGGGTACCTGAAGACTGTGAGTGTGCAATCTTTTTTTTTTTTTCACTATTTTTCAACTGTCTCTGTGGGACATTTCCCATTTCCTCACTTATTTTTCAGGTCAGCATACTTGGCAAGTTTTCAATGCAATTTTGTTTGTTTTTTTTAAAAGACTTATTTACTTACTGGTTGTCTGCATTAGATCTTAGTTGTGGTGGGCAGGCTCCTTGTTTCAGCAAGAGGTCTCCAGAGCTCACAGGCTCTGTAGTTGTGGCTGGAGACCGGAATTCCAGAGTGCATGGACTCTGTGGTTGTGGCACTCAGGCTCAGTAGTTGAGGTGCTTGGGCTCAGTAGTTGAGGTGCTTGGGCTCAGTAGTTGAGGTGCTTGGGCTCAGTAGTTGATGTGCTCGGGCTCAGTAGTTGAGGTGCTTGGGCTTAGTTGCCCTGTGGCATGTGGGACCCTTAGATCCCCCCATAGAGATTGAAACCTGTGTCCCCTGCATTGGAAGTCAGTCTGAACCACTGGACTGCCAGGGAAGTGCAATTTTATTTTTTTAAGATTTTACTTTTTTATGTGGACCATTTTTGTTTTTTTAAAGAATCTTTATTGAATTTGTTATAATATTGCTCCTGTTGTTTATGTTCTGGTTTTTTGGCCACACGGAATGTGGGATGCTACCTCCCTGGTGGTGGTGGTGGTGATGGTGGTTTACTCGCTAAGTCATGTCCGACTCTTGCGACCCCATGGACTATAGCCCGCCAGGCTCTGCTGTCCATGAGATTCTCCAGCAAGAATTCTGGAGTAGGTTGCCATTTCCTTCCTGGTAGATCCCTAAGTTTTCCACTAATGTTTTTACATATTTAATCATTGCCACCTTTTAAAACAATCAGATGATCTCATTTACAACAGTACTGATGGGACTTCCTTGGTAGTCCAGTGGTTAGGACTTCTAAAGCAGGGGATATGGATTGGATCCCTGGTCAGGGAGGTAGGTGAGGAAGGAAATGGCAAAAATGTTGACTATAGCCCCTGAAAGTGAAAGCATTAGTTGCTCAGTGGTGTCTAACTCAGACGCGATGGACTGTAGCCTCTGGCTGGCGTGAGTTGCCATGCCCTCCTCCAGGGCATCTTCCACACCCAGGGATCGGGCCATGGCTCCTGCATTGGCAGGAAGATTCCTTACCTTTGGAGCCACCAGGGAAGCCCATTATATGCAGGAGACACTGGCTAAGTTGGGAATGTGTACAGGCATCTAGGGATGGAGCTCAGGGATATTGCTCAGCATCCTACAGTGCACAGGACAGACACCCCAACACAGAAGCATCTGGCCCTAAACGTCAGTGGTACCCAGGCTGAGAAACCCTCTTGCAGTCTTCGTGTGGAGTTCTGTGTTTTGTTTTGTTTTGTTTTTTGGGGGGAGGAGAGTATGCTGGGGCTTAGTTGCCATGCGGGCTTTTCTCGAGCTGCAGAGCGCAGGCTTCTCGTTGCAGTGGCTTCTCTGGTTGCAGAGTACGGGCACTAGGGCGCACGGGCTTCGTTAGTGGTGACACGTGAACTCAGCAGCTGCAGCTCCCAGGCTCTCAAGCACAGCTTTAATAATCGTGGTGCACAGGCTTAGTTGCCCTGAGACGTGTGGGCCCTCCGGGACCAGGGATGCAACCTGTACCCACTGCACTGGCAGGCAGGTTCTTTACCACCCAGCCGTCAGAAAGCCCACAGTTGAGATTTTAACATTATTTTGTTTATACTGACTGGAAAGCCCTGCAGTTCCATTTTAAGATTATTTTCTTCCTACTTAGTATTATTATTTTTTTTGTATTGCTAATAGCATGTATAACAAGCAGGCTTTGCTTACAGAAGTAAATGTTGATTGACCAGCCCTGTCGTATCCTATGGTGTGTCTTCCTGTCCCAGCTGTCCGTGGCAAACTTGGTGAGACTCAACCGGGCCCTCTTCCCGCCGAGCAGGAGGACAATGGAGTCGCTCTATCGACGGGGCTTCGACGACGCCAGCAGGTTTTTACTTAAAGAAAATTGGTTTGAGTAGGACGCTTACAACTTGTTAATGGAGAACACAGTTCTTCAGGGAAGTTTCTAATTAAATCCTTTTATAAAAGCCTATCGTCGTTATCAGTTTTGAGTTTTTGTAATGCAGTTTTTAAAAACTTTATTTTGTTTTGAGGTTTAGCCAATTTACAACGTTATGATGGTTTCAGGTGGACAGCAAAGGGACTCAGACATGCATATGCATGTATCCATTCTCCCCCAAACTCCCCTCCCATCCAGGCTGCCACATGACACTGAGCAGAGTTCCCTGTGCTGGAGACCAGGTCCTTGTTGGTTCTCCATGTTAAACACAGCAGTGTGTCCACATCCATCCCAAACTCCCTGACTATTCCTTCCCCCACCCTTCCGCCTGGGAACCATAAGGTTATTAGAGAGTGCCGGGGTCCAGCCCCGGTGGATCCAGGGAATTCGAAGGGGAGACGGATTCGGCAATCAGGATACAATAGAATTAAAGATATAAAGAGTGGTTAAATAAGAATAGCCCAGTGAGAAAATTCAGTGGAGAAAAGAGGCTGAATAACTTGGTTTATGTGGAAAGCTAATAAAATTCCAAAATAAGGAATTTACGTCATCTACGTAGGCCGCAGGCGTCCTCCCATTCTCCCGAAGGAGAGGAGACACTAAGGCCTCCCCTGTCAGATCTTAGAAGCCCAGGCAAAATTAGTAAGTTTGACGAGCCTCCACGCCCCAGTTCAGCCAGAAGGTGAGAGAAAGAACGACATGGGGAGACCAAGTTTCGGTGAACAAGGCCCACACTTTATTTTCCAAAGTAGTTTTTATACCTTAAGTTGTACATAGAGCATAATAGGGGAAGAGGAGAGTCAGCAGTAAGCCAGACTTTCTTCCTGCAAACTTATCATATGCAAAAGTTTAAGTGAATTACATCATCTTCAGGCCAAGAGGCCTGTTAACATTTTGTGACTCTTTCTTCAGAAAACTTATTTTTCTCTAAAGGTGATCATTCTAAAGTCAGGCAGCACCCTCCGAAAGCATTAGATAAAGTTGCATTCCTATAGGGCAAAGGTGTGGTGGGCTGTAACAAGAAAAAGAATTAACTCAAGGGTCCAAGGTTACAAACATTAAAGCTACTGCTTACATTCCTATACACCAATTATATTAATCAATAAACTGCCAGGGACACAGGAGGTAAGGGATATGGAAACTTAGCAGCAAACATTGGCCCAACAAGTGAAAAACCCTTCACCAATACAATTTCTAATCAATCTTTTAACTGCTCAAAGGAATCTGTATTTAGACAGTTTAGAACATCTCATGCCTCTCACAGTTGGGAGGCTCTGAACAATCACATGTGGCCGGAATAACCTTCAGAGGAGTTTGTAGGTTAAAACACTCTTATCACACCCAGGAACTTGATCAACTGGAGCTGTAAGTTAACTCTTTTTCAGAGAGAGGTGGTGGGGGACAGCCCCCCGTAAAGTCAGAGGTGTAGATGAGAGCACAAAGCAGTAAAGTAGGCAGACTCTGGTTTTGGGGGTAGATGCTTGAGAATTTCCAGGGGGACTCCTGAGGCTCGATCCCGCCTTTGCATATGCCGAGCTTCCTTCCTCATGACCTTTGCCACGGGCGGAGTTCCTCACGCTGGCTCCTGGCAAGAGAGTATTGAGCAGAGTTTCCTGTGCTGTCCAGCAGGTCCTTGCTGGTTCTCCATGTTAAATATAGCAGCGTGTCCATGTCCATCCCAGACTCCCTAACTATCCCCTCCCCTGTATCATTCACCTCCTGTCCCCCTGCCTGGGCAACTGTAAGTTCATCCTCTAAGTCTATGAATCTCTGTTTTGTCAGTAAGTTCATTTGTAGCATTTCTTTTTAGATGCCACACCTAAGGGATGTCATACACTATTTCTCCTCCTGTGTATGACTTAAGTCACTCACTGTGACCCTCACCAGGCCCACCCATGCTGCAAGTAGCATTATTTCATTTGTTTCATGGCTGAAGGATATCCCATGGTATGTATGTACAACATCTTCTGTGTCCATCTCATCGACAGAGGAAAGGTCAGCATGTTAGACTTTTAAAAAGTGTATCGTCCCCACACGGCACGCCTTTGACCTGTTAGTGGGAGGATCGTGTAAGATGCTTGAAAGGTCCGTGGAGCCTCAGCTTTCTCACGTGTGGGAGGTGAGTAAGTAAGTAAGTAAGTGTTAGTCACTCAGGCGTGCCCGACTCTTTGCAACCCCGTGGACTGCAGCCCACCAGGCTACTCTGTCCATGGGATTCTCCAGGCGAGGATACTGGAGTGGGTTGCTGTTTCCTTCTCCAGGGGATCTTCTCAACCCAGGGATTGAACCCGGGTCTCCTGCACTGCAGGCAGATGCTTTGTGGACTGAGCTACAGGGGAAGCCCCCGTGGCAGGTACACGAGCATCACACAGCACGTTCACCTGCAGCCCCCGGGTTCGCCAGGCGTGTCATGACAGCCCCTCACTGGAACCCATGACAGCCACGTGGCGTGCAATGGGCACAGCGTGTCCTTGGGTGCTGTGCTAACAGAAATGGATGCTGATGCCAGTGTGGCCAGGTTCCTCACATCAGCCCTTCAAAGCGCCGCCTAGGAGAGGCGTTTGGAAAACCTGGAGAGACTTTCTGACCCAGGTCCTGATACGCTGGCACGGTCGTTATCTGTGACCGGCAGCTCGATAAGTTCCCAGTTGCCCGCTGGGGCCGTTTCCTACTATCTTTGAATCTGTCATGTAAAATTTCATCAGTCATTTCTTTGTTGCCGTAACACTCTTTACTTTGTAACTATGGTAACCTACTGCTTCCATAGATGATTAGAGAAAAGAGATTAGAAGTTAAATAATGTGCTGAAGGAGCAAGCCATATATTAAAACAAACAAAAAAAAACTCTTAGGTTTCCTAATACTGGGCATCATGTGTGCATACGTGAAGCTGGGAAAGAAAGAACCATGAGGCTCTGGGTGTTGAATTAGGATTTTAAAGAGACCTGGGCAGTTACAATGGAACCTTGTCACAAAACAGACTTGTGTAACTCAATGAGGCTATGACCCATGCCATGCACGCATGAGTGCTTAGTCACTCAGTTGTGTTTGACTCATTGCAAGTGTGTGGACTGTAGCCCACCTGGCTCCTCTGTCCATGGGAATCTTCAGGCAAGAATACTGGAGTGGGTTGTCATTTCCTCCTCCAGGGGATCTTCCCGACCCAGGGATCAAACCCACATCTTCTGCACTGGAGGCGGATTCTTTACAAGCCGTGCCATGCAGGGCCACACTAGACGGATGGGTCACGGTGAAGACTTCCAATACAATGTGGTCTACTGGAGGAGGAAATGGCAACCGACTCCAGTATTCTTGCTGCAAGGACCCCAGGAACAGTATGAAAAGGTTTCAGTTATGCTGCTTTTTTTTCCTGATTAAAACAGATACACATAATTACTTATATGTATATAAATATTAATCATAGAAATGTTTTTGGTTCTCGGGCACTACACTTACAGTTGAGGCACTGGCTATCAGGGAAATTCAGGGTTTAGTGTTTTTCTTGCCTAAGTTATGTCTGCACTGTCGCAAAATTTTTTGAAGTGACGGTCTACATAACTTGAAGCAGGAAGAAAAGCAATTAACTGCGGATTAGGAAAAGTGGATACGTTTTGTTAATGATGATTTTTGTTGTTGTTGTTTGTCGCTAGGTCGTGTCCAACTCTTTGCAACCCCATGGACTGCAGCACACCAGGCTTCCCTGCCCTTTACCGTCCCCTGGAGTTTGCTCATGTTCACTGTGTTAATGATGCCGTCCAACCATCTCATCTTCTGTCTCCCCCTTCCCTTAGGTTCAGTCTTTCCCGGCATCAGGGTCTTCTCCGAGTCAGTTCTTCAAATCAGGTGGCCAAAGTACTGGAGCTTCAGCATCAGTCCTTCCAATGAATATTCAGGACTGATCTCCTTTAGGATGGACTGGTTAGATCTCCTTGCAGTCCAAGGGACTCTTTAAGAGTCTTCTCCAACACCACAATTCGAAAGCATCAATTCTTTGGCGCTCAAACTTCTTTTTGGTCCAACTCTCACATCCGTACGTGACTACTGGAAATTATATAAGAGTAGTAGTAATTATTATTTCATTGTCATTTTATAATTCTACGGAAAGTAGTTTTTATTACTATTAAATTATTAATATTTACAGACAGACAGTTTAAGTGGGCTGAATTCACCATGAAATCACTCACCATGTACTTCATTTTGCTTTTGCTGACTCAACTCAAAGCTTTGCCAGCTGCATGCTGATCCATATATCTGTGTATCCTCAGATATGTCCCCTTGGGATAATTCCTCTGCTGATCGTTTTTTTTTTTTTTTTTTTTTTAATTTCCCTTGCTCTTGATTGACTTCAAAAGGGGCAAGAATATGACTCAGTCTTTTCCTTGCTATGGAAAACCTTTCGACTGTGAAGTCCTGCACAACTTGGAATAACACATCCAACTTGATCTTGAAATAAGTTAGTTTTTCAAAAGAACGGACAAAGGAAGGGATCCATTTCACAGCCACTTCTCATGGCTCTTAACACAGGATGCCCAGAATCGATGGTAGGAGATGGGTGATGTCATCTTCCTTAGAGACGCATCTCAGTCCATACAAGTCCACAAACCTTTCTCCCTGTTGTGGATGCTAGCAAGTCCAAGATTAAGGCCCTAGAGAATTCACCTTTCTCCCTGTGCTAGATACTAGGAAGTCCAAGATGAAGGCACTAGAGACTTCCCTGGAACTCTAGTGGTTAAGACCTCCCCTTCCAGTGTACGGGGCTGCGGGTTCCATCCCTGGTCAGGGAACTTAAGATCCCACGTGCCTTGGGGCCAAAAAAACCAAAATGTAAAACAGCGGCAATATTGTAAGAAGTTCAGTAAAGAGTTTAAAAATGGTCTACATTTTAAAAACGTCTCTTAATGAACAAACAAGCATCAAGATACTCTCTGGTTCAGTGTCTTCACTTGGTGGAAGGGGTGAAGAAGGTTTCTGGGGTCCTTTTGTAAGGACACTAACCCCGTTTATGAGGGCTCAACCCCCACCATGTAACCACCTCCCCAAACCCCCCCTTTCTGTTACCATCACATTTTGCATGTTTGAGTGTTGTGTCCTGCTTCTTGCAAGCCCATGGACTGTAGCCCACCAGGTTCCTCTGTCCATGGGATTCTCCAGGCAAGAATACTGGAATGGGTTGCCATTTCCTTCTCCAGGGGATTTTCCTAACCCAGGGATCGAACCTGCATTTCCTACGTTGGGAGGCAGATTCTCTGCCGCTGAGCCAACAGGGATCATCACATTGGGGGTTAGGCGTTCAATATACGCATTTTCGGGGACATAGCCTGGCGTGCTGCAGTCCATGGGGTTGCAAAGAGTTGGACACGACTGAGCGACTGAACTGAACCGAAGGAAACATGCAGTCTGCAGCTCAAAGGGAGTTAGATTCACTGATGTGCAGTGAGGGGAGGGTTAGGGTTAGGGAGGTGTGTACACGAAACCCAGGTAATTCCCTTGGTCATCCCCTCTGCTATGGTCACCTGTGGTCTAGTTAGTGGAAGGCTACCGTGACCTCCTATGGCAGAAGCAAGAGTTGAGATCAGGCAGGACTGAAGATGTAGGTCATCCTGGTGGACAGCAGGCTCTGATCCCGTGTGGTACAAGCGGAAGCAGAGTGGCCGTGATGAAGAGTGAATGAGTGGAGTCAGTCTTAGCTGAGAAGCAGCCGCAGCCACAGGGCAGGTGTCCTGCAGTCCAAGGCACCAGCAGTGCTCTGGGATGTCGAGTTGATGCAGGACAGTCAAGCCTCAATGCCTCTCAGAACCACGATCCTTCAGGCCTGCCGACTGCAGGAGCTGCCACGTCAAGCCCTTTGAATCTCTCTTTCTCTGTGACTGACTTGGCCGCATAGCTTGTCTTGTGGGATCTTAGTTCTCTGACCAGGAATTGAACCCAGGCCCCAGCAGTGAAAGGACGGAGGCCTAATTGCTGTAACGTTAAGATTAGCCAAAGCCAGTGTCTGCTATTCATCTTGGCTACTCAAGTGTAGTTGGCAGTTAAAATACATCGGTTCAGTCACTAGGGAAAAGCAGACACCTTACAGATTATCTTCTTCTTAATGTCGTGTGTTTAAAAATCCCCTTGAAGAGAAGCACCAAGGCACCTGTTTTACCATAGGGTACGTCTTTCTAAAGCATCAGAAGGTTGTGAAAGTGTCTTTGTGACCCCCACGGACTGTCACCCGCCAGGCTCCTCTGTCCGTGAAATCTCCAGGTGAGAATACTGGAGTGGGCAACCATGCCCTTCCCAGGGGACCTGCCCAACCCAGTGGTTGAACCCCAGGTTTCCTGGATTGCAGGCAGCTGCTTCACCGTCTGAGCCACCAGGGAAGCCCTATCACAAGGTGGGCAGACGCAAAAGGATCTCAATTAGGTTGTCAGTTACAGAGACGGAGACTCGCCATTGGTCTCAGAAGGAAGCGTTTGGTGCTTCATCGCCATTTTTTGTGCAGCCTAAGAGGGAGGAACAGCGTTTGAATTTGTTGATTTGAACACCCTGAAGCTGAAGCAAAGTGTACAAGCTTCTCTGTGATCATTCCTCACGTTGCACGATCAAGTTGTTAGCTTAGCAGCTGTGCAAATCCCTGCCTAGCACGTGGCGAACTGAATGCATGAATGCAGTTGAACGGGTTCTATGGTTTTACAACCTGACAACTGGTTTCCCAGCGGAGATAAGATTATTTGCCCACTGTAAAGAGCTCTACACCATTCTCTTCAGGGATTTCCAAAGTTACCTGAATGTCACCTTCCTTATTTGGCGAACCAGCTTTTATATGACCAGCTCTGCACCATTCTCCTCAGAAATTGCCAAAGCTCCCTGAATAAGCTTCCTTATTTGGTGACCCAATACGTACGCTAAGCCGCTTCAGTCGTGTCCGACTCTTTCTGACTTCATGGACCACTACCCTCCCCCGAAGGGCTCGTCTGTCCATGAGATTCTCCAGGCAAGAATACTGGAGTGGGTTGCCATTTCCTTCTCCACCAATACCTATATGTACATATTTTATGTACACATTTATATATAAATTTAAAAAATGTAAAAATTTCATAAAACAGTACTCACTATATGTAATTCTTTCTGATATTTTTATTGCATTTTATTTAAAAAAAAAAAAAACATTGTCATGACAGTTAAGTGATTTCACAGCTGCTAATGAGTCAGGAGCTAGAGTTTGAAAACGTTATTCTAACCCGATATTACAACAGAGTCCCTGAAGTTCGCAATTTGTGTTTAAAGTGCCTTTTTAAAAAATAATCACCCTTCACATATGGCATGGCAGAACACATAATTAATACTGTATTTAAAATGCTTATTTCTCCTCTCAGCATAAGTTAGTAAAGATATTTTATTTAACCTTGCACATAGTCACTCAGTCTTGCCTCTCTCTTTGTGACCCCCATGGACTATAACTGACCAGGCTCCTCTGTCCATGGCATTTTTCAGGCAAGAAGTACCAGAGTGGTATGTCATTGCCTTCTCCAAATCAAGCCTTATGACGACAGAACATCACACACAACTCATTCCTACTCCAAAACCACAGTAATTTTCTATTAATATATTGATTTTACTCCCCTGCTGTGACAAAGCTATACATAATATTCCATAGTTGATTTCATCTGTTAAAAATCTGCAGCGATGATAGTAATCCCACGATGAAGGCTTTAATCGATTAATTACATAACTCAAAAAGCAACTTTTAATTTTCTGTTGCACTGTGGATTTTCAAATACTGACTCTAGCTTTAAAGATATAAACAGCTGATACTGTAGGTCCTGGTCACCTTTGAGGAGCGATTATATAATCAGTGAGCTACTGTCTCTCCCTCTTTAATTTTTTGCTAGAGTAGAATTGTTTTACAGAGTTGAGCTAGTTTCTGTCGTTCAACAATGTGAATCAGATATATGTGTACACGGACCACTTCCCTCTAGAGCCTCCCTCCCACCCCCATCCCACCCCTCGAGGTCATCTCAGAGTGCCCGGCTGAGGTCTCTGTGCTACGTGGAGCTTCCCACTAGCTGTTGATTTACACGTGGTCGTGTGTATATGTCACTGCTCCTCTCTCAATCCGCCCCACCCTCTGCCTTCCTCCTCTGTGCCCACGCGACCATTCTCTACCTCTGTGTCTCTACTTCTGCCCTGCAAACAGGTTCATCTGTACCATTTTTTCCTATATTCTATATATACGCATTACTATATGGAATTTGTTGTTCTCTTTATGACTTACTTCACTCTGTATGAAAGACTCTAGGTCCATTCACATCTCTACAGGTGACTCAATTTCATTCCTTTTTGTGGCTGAGACATAGTCCATTGTATATAGGGACCATGTCTTTTTCATGCATTCACCTATCAGTAGGCATTTCTGTCGCTTACTTGTCCTGGTGATTGTAAATATCACTGCAGTGATCGTTGGGGTACATGTGCCTTCCTGAATTATGGTTTTTTCAGGGTATAGATGCTTGCTCCTTGGAAGAGAAGCTATGACAAACCTGGACAGCATATTAAAAAGCAGAGGTGTTACTTTGCCAGCAAAGGTCCGTCTAGCCAAAGCTATGGTTCTTCCATTAGTCACCAATGGATGTGAGAGTTGGACCATAGAAGGCTGAGCGCCAAAGAATTGATGCTTTTGAATCGTATTGTTGGAGAAGACTCTTGAGAGTCCCTTGGACTCTAAGGAGATCAAACCAATCAAGCCTAAAGGAAAGGAACCCTGAAGATTCACTGGAAGCACTGATGCTGAAGCTGAAACTCCAGTCCTTTGGCCAACTGATGCAAAGAGCTGACTCAATGGAAAAGACCCTGATGCTGGGAAAGACTGAAGGCAGGAGGAGAAGGGGACGACAGAGGATGAGATGGTTGGATGGCATCACTGACTCAATGGACATGAGCCTGAGTAAACTCCAGGAGTTGGTGATGGACAGGGAGGCCCGGCGTGCTGCAGCCCATGGGGTCACAGAGTCGGACACGACTGAGCATCTGAACCACAACAGCATATATGGCCAGGAGTGAGATTGCTGGCTCATATGGTAGTTCTATTTTTATTGAGGAACTCCATACTGTTCTCTGTAGTGACTGCACCAACTTACATCCTCACCAACAGTACCAGAGGGTTCCCTTTTTTCCACACCCTCTGCAGCATTTATTATTTGTACATTTTTTTGATGATGGCCATTCTGACTAGTGAGACATAATTCCTCACTGTGGCTTTGACTTTTCATTTCTCTTATAATGAGTCATGTTGAGCATCTTTTCATGTGCCTCCTGGCCATCTGTATGTCTGTTTACATCTTCCACTCATTTATTGTTTGTTTTTTTCTGATACTGAGCTGCATGAGCTGTTTGTATATTTTGACGAATAATCCCTTGTCAGTTGCTTTGTTTGCAAATACATTTTTCTCCCATCCGGAGTGTTGTCGTTTCCTTTTGTTTATGGTTTCCTTTGCTGTGAAAAGCTTTTAAGTTCCATTAAGTCCCATTTGTTTATTTTTGCTCTTACTTTCATTACTCTAGGAGATGTGCCGAAAAGGATCTTGCTGTGATTTATGTAAAGCCTGTTCTGCCTGTGTTCGGTGTCTGGTCTTGCATTTGGGTCTTTTACCCATGTTGAGTTTATTTTTGTGTGTGGTGTTCAGGAGTGTTCTGATTTCATCCTTTTACACGTAGCTGTCCGCTTTCCTCAGCACCCCTTGATAGAGGAGACTGTCTTCTCTCCAACGTATATTCTTGCCTCCTTTGTCATAGATTAGGCTACCATAGGTACATGGCTTCTGCTCTGGGATAGAACAGGATAGAACCTTTGTATCCTGTTCCATGGATCTATATTTCTGTTTTTCTGCCAGTGCCAGAGATTTTTGTCTTGACCCATCTAGTATTCCAAGCTCATACAATTTTTTGTATTAAGAAGTACAGTTGATTTCATTGTCATTTCTTATCTAATGCAGAACAATAAGCAACGTATTTGTTATGTCTTACAGTGCCTGTGCTCTCCTCGTCAGTAGCCTATAATCAACTTGCTATTAAAAATGAATGCATATGGAGTTCGAATCAACCCCATATGCGGTATGGTGACACGCTTTGCTTAAAGATCTTTCTGTAAGTCAAGTTTTACACTGATCTATCCCATTTGTTCAGAGGCAGTAATTCATTCCTTGACATCCATATTACTTTAGCAGTGTCATTTAAGCACTGGCTATGACCAGGAAGATTGAAAACGGGCACCAGGGTGGTTTTAATGTACATTTCAGAGTGCCAGCGATTTGCAAGATGTTTATATTCATTAGAAGGACCGCATAGAAGATATTTCATCTGTTGCTCTTGGCTCTGTGCCATCAGTACTGATTTAGAATTTAGTTTGTGCCAGCATCTGATACATAGTCAACCTGTGAAAGTGAACAGAGTAGGTCCCTACTTCCATGGAATGTTTTACTGAGTAAGATAATAGAGATGCTTGTTGTTTGTCTCCTAGTCATGTCTGACTCTTGTGACCCCATGGACTGTAGCCCACCGGCTCCTCTGTCCATGGGATTGCCCAGGAAAGGATACTGGAGTGGGTTGCCATCTCCTCCTTCAGGGGATTTTCCCCAACCCAGGGATAGAAGGCACGTCTCTTGCATTGGCAGGCAGATTTTTTACCCCTGAGCCACTAGGGAAGCCCAATAGAAAATAGTATTGCTGTTCAGTCTCTCAGTGGTATCTAACTCTTTGTGAACCTTTGAATGGGAACACACCAGGCCTCCCTGTCCTTCACCATCTCCCTAAGTTTGCTCAAACTCATGTCCATTGAGTCAATGATGCCATCCAACCATCTTATCTTCTGTCTCCCCCTTCTCCTCCTGCCTTCAATCCTTCCCAGCACCAACGTCTTTTCCAGTGCATTGGCTCTTCACATCAGGTGGCCAAAGGAGCTTCAGCGTCAGTCCTTCCAATGAACATTCAGGACTGATTTCCTTTAGGATGGACTGGTTTGATCTTGCAGTCCAAGGGACTCTCAAGAGTCTTCTGCAGCACCACATTTTGAAAGCATCAATTCTCTGGTGCTCAGCCTTTTTTATATAGAAGATAGTAGATGAGCAAATAAACAAGGTTTGAAAAATGCTCATAGAATCACGTTACCAAAACAGATAGAATGTTGTGCTATAGAAAAACATCGATGGCCTCAGATGAGCCATCACCGGTGCTTTCCTGGGTGCTTTCCTAGGGTTCAGAACATGGCTCCCTTTCCTCAAGGTGTTTTATGCTCCTGCCCTGGGAAGTTATTGTATTCTTATCATTGTGCTGCTTATTTTTCATGCTTCTGTTATGCACAACACCCGCCCAACCAGTGTTGGTCAGTCGCTCAGTCCTGTCCGACTCTTTGCACCCCATGGCCTGCAGCACGCCAGGCTTCCCTGTCCTTCACCATCTCCCGGAGCTTGCTCAAACTCATGTCCATTGAGTCAGTGATGCCATCCAACCATGTCATCTTCTGTCGCCCCCTTCTCCTCCCACCTTCAATCTTTCCCAGCATCAGAGTCTTTTCCAGTGAGTCAGCTCTTTGCATCAGGTGGCCAAAGTATTGGAGCTTCAGCTTCCTTCCAATGAATATTCCAAGGCTGATTTCCTTTAGGATGGACTGGTTTGATCACCCCTCCCTATGCAAGTGCTGTTGTATAGACCTTGTTAGAGATGCCGCAGTGCAGGAGTTTGGTTGTGTCTGCTGGTGGGGTGGTGCTATTGTGATGGATCTTCACAGATGTTTTTCCTTTTGGTCTATCTTGATAAGGTTTTGGCACAGATAATGCAAAATCATGAGTAATAATTATACACTTTTTTATTGTGTCATAAGGGTGCTCAGAAATGTTTTGAGTGCTGTATTTGATGGGCATTCATATCCATACATCTTTCCTTTGTAACTTTTTATTTTGTAATGGGGTATAGCCAATTAAAAATGCTGTGGTAATTTCAGGCGGACAGCAAAGGGACTCAGCCATACATGGACATGTATCCATTCTCCCGTGAACTCCCCTCCCATCCAGGCTGCCACATGACACTGAGCAGAGTTCCCTGTGCTGTCCAGCAGGTCCTTGCTGGTTCTCCGTGTTAAATACAGCAGTGTGTCCATGTCCATCCCACACTCCCTGACTATCCCTTCCCCCATCCTTCCCCCTGGTGACCATAACGTTATTACAGAGGATTGAGCAGAGGTCCCTGTGCTGGACAGCAGGTCCTTGTTGATTACCTATTTTAAATACAGCAGTGTGTCCATGTCGACTCCCAACTCCCTAACTATTCCTTCACCCCATTCTTCCCCCTTGGCAACCAAAAGTTTTTTCTCTAAGTCTGTGAGCCTGTCTCTGTTTTGTTTGTATCATTTCTTTTTAGATCCCACATGTAAGGGATGCCACATGATATTTCTCCTCCTCTGTCTGACTGACATCACTCATTATGATAGTCTTTATGTGCATCCATGTTGCTGTAAATGGCCTTGTTTCATTCTTTTTGGTGGTTGAGTAACATTCCATTGTATATATATGTTACATGTCTTCTTTATCCATTTCTCTATTGCATACATCTCTCCTTTAATGGCACAACCCTACCTTTTAAAAAAATATATTTATTTTTTAACTGACTGCTTGGTTTACAATACTGGTTTATTTCAGTCATACACCAGCATGAATTAACCACAGGTGTACGCACGTCCCCTCCGTCTTGAGTCTCCCTTCCACTTCCCGCCCACTCCCACCCTCTAGGTTATTACAGAGCCCCTGTTTGAGTTCCTGAATCATATAGTGCGTTCCCATTGGCTCTCTATTTACATATGTTAGTGCATATGCATCTGTGCTACTCTCTCCATTTGTCTCACCCTGTCCCTCTCCTCCTCTACTCTTGTTCAGAAGTCTGTTTTCAACATAGGCATCCTTGTCTTGTTCCTGATTTTAGAGGGAATGCATTCCACATTGAAAAAACTGCTGTGGGTTTGGTGTGTGTGTGTGTGTGTGTTAGTCACTTAGTCGTGTCTGACTCTTTGTGACCCCATGGACTGTAGCCGATTAAAAATGTGATAATTTCAGGCAGACAGCAAAGGGACTCAGTTACCGGGCTCCTTGGTCCTTGGGATTCTCCAGGCAAGAATACTGGAGTGGGTTGCCATTTCCTTCTCCAGGGGATCTTTCCTACCCAGGGATCCTGCATTGCAGGCGGACGCTTTACTGTCTGAACCACCATGGATGTGGGTTTCTTGTATATGGCCCTTATTATGTTAAGGTAGGTTCCTTCTATGCCCATTTTTTGAAGAGTTTTTTTTTTTTTTTATCATAAATGAGTGCTGAATTTTGTTGAAAGCCTTTTCTGTTATCTATTGAAATTATCATATGGTTTTTATCCTTTGCTTTGTTAATATGGTGTATCATATTGTTTAATATGTGTGTATTGAAGAATATTTGGATCCCTGGGAATCCTACATTTGCTTTATTTTGTCAAAATGATGTTTCCGTTAAGAAAAAACTCTAGTTACTTTTACAGTATTTTTCAACACTGGAAAAACAAAAATATGAACAGCATTAAGAAGGACAGCCTCATGTCTCATGCCTTAATTTAACTCCTGGCAATTAGCATATTTGTTCTAGCATTTTAAAAGCAGTCAGAAATATTAAATTTTCAATCTAAAGCTCCTCTCCTTTTATTCTGTATCCCTCCCGTTTCCCAAGGGTAACAGTTTTACTGAAGTAGGCCTGCACTAAATACATATTCATACATATACAAAAGCACACACACAGTTATACACAATCGAATATTTTTGTGTGCCTGTTAACATCTGCAAATTGTCATCACTCAGTGGATGTCGTTTCATTCATTTTTCTCAGCTGACCATTTATCTTCAAGATAGATCCCTGCTATAAATCTAGATCAGGCTCACACATTTCAACTATTGTTTCAACCTGTCACAATTTCTTTATCCGTGATTCTTGTCCACGGACATTTCGGTCATCCCGCGTCTTCAGTCCTTACGAGTGGTGTCGGAACAACCTTCGTCAGTTGTGTTTCCTGTGCATTGCGTGTGAATCCAAGGGCACCCTGTGCGCAGGCGGGATTCTGGGTCATCACAGCCTGCACACCACTGCTTCAACTTAAGCAGAGACCGCAAACCTCCTGTCCGATACAGGGTACCTCTTCTCATGCACAGAACTGAACACCAAGTCCCATCGCTGCTCATTTTTATCTATATCCAGTTTCCTCCAACTTACTGATTTCCTTCTAATCCGTATTCAGACATGCTGTTTCTTTTTTGCTTCCATTTCTATTTTTGCTTCAATTTCTATTTCCCTGATTATTAGCTGGATTTTTTAAAAATTATTTAAAAAATTTTTATCTTTTTTTTTTTTTTTTTAATGTATATTTATGCACTTATGGCTGGGTGGGGTCTTAGTGGAGGCCCGTGGGCTCTCTGTTGCCGTGTGTGGGCTTGTCGCCAGTTGTAACACGTCAGCTGCAGAGCACGTGGGCTTGTGGTTGTGGCTGTGTGAGTCCCAGAGAGTGTGGGCTCTGTGCTTTGTGGCCCCAGGCCTTTCAAAGGCTGTTGCTAGGAGCCGTGAACGACGCGGAAATTCTTGGCCTCCAGAGGAGAGTGTGGTGAACCAAGTACGGAAGAGCAGATAAAACCAAGGAGGGTCTTGGAATGCAGGAAGGGGAAAAACCAGACCCTGTCATCCTTCCCTCCACCGCATGTTGTAACTATTAACAGAACAGTATAACCCGTCTCCCCTCCTAGCCCACAGGGAGAAGGTATTTGCCCTACTCTTCCCTCCGCCCAGTATACATGCCTCATCCGATCAGCAAATGACCCACAAGACCCCTGTCCCACCCCTTGTACCCTGGGTATAAAAGTGGACGAAGGACCCCAATTGAACATCGGTTCTCCCTTCAGCTGGCCCACTGTTCCGACAGCGTCTCCCACTCTAATAAACTTTATTTTTCTCTCATTCTGTCTTATGTCTGGAAATCCTTTTCCAGCCTGCGCCTGACAGAGAGGAATTCAGTCCAGGGCCAGAGACGAGGGTTGAGAAAGCTCAGAGCTTTCTGTGTAATAAAGTTTTATTAGAGTATAGAAGAGAGAGAAAGCTTCTGACATAGACATCAGAAGGGGGCAGAAAGAGTGCCCCCTTGCTAGTTTTTAGCAAGAAGTTATATACCTATTAGTGAAAGTTGTTCAGTCGTGTTTGACTCTTTGTGACCCCATGGACTATACAGTCCATGGAATTCTCCAGGCCAGAATACTGGAGTGGGTAGCCTTTCCCTTCTCCAGGGGATCTTCCCGACCCAGGGATCGAACCCAGGTCTCCCGCATTGCAGGTGGATTCTTTAGCAGCTGAGCCACCAGGGAAGCCCAAGAATACTGGAGTGGGTAGTGTATCCCTTCTCCACCGGATCTTCCTGAACCAGGGTCTCCTGCATTGCAGGCGGATTCTTTACCAACTGAGCTATGAGGGAAGCCCTATTTACCTATTAGCAAGCTGCTAATTAGAGGAAGGAAATGCCTCAAAACTCAGAGACTGGCACCAGGCCCCTCACCCACACGATGCATTGGTACCAGGTGAGTCATCCCAGGCCATAAAACAATTGACATGAATCTTGAAGAAAGGCAGGTTTCTGAGCAAATACATGATTTCATTAACATAGCTTAAGAGAACATTTCCCTGAGTCAAACTTATCGCTTTGTTAAGCCCTTAAGGGTTCTGAGTCTTAGGTGGAACCGACTTGAAGAAAGGCAGTCTAAGGTAAATACAGAGTTCATTAACATAGCTTAAGCACTTCCATAAGAAAAACGCATTGGTGAGCTCAAGGTTTGAGAAAAGTTCAGTTCAGGTGGAACCAGGTGTCGTCCTGGCAACCCAGAATTTTAAAAGAAACGTCCTTTTAAATTTTGTGTAGAGAAGAGGAAAAAAAAAAATGTCTGACACTTGTACTGTGTTTCCTCCTGCCGCTTAAGAGAGAGAGAGAGGAAAAAAAAACCATCTGACACTTGTAGTCTGTCCCCTTGGCTTGGGGACCCTAGCATTCCTGCCTATTACCCTCTCACCTTCTAGTTTAGACAGACAGGCTTTAGTTGCCCTGCCTGTGGCATCTTACCTCCCTGACCAGGGCTCAAACCCGAGTCCCTTGCATTGGAAGGCAGATTCTTAACCACTGGACTACCAGGGATATGCCGAGATGGACCTTTTTAAGCAATAGCAGCTTCTAGGAGAATCTTAAATATTGGCTCTTGAGTAACACGCATTTTCCCCAGTCACCTGGAGTCAGTTTCCCCCACCTGACATCCCACCAACAAGCAAGCACTTTCTCCCAGACAGTGAAATTGAAAAAGTCGCTCAGTCGTGTCCGACTCTTTGCGACCCCATGAACTGTAGAATTCTCCAGGCCAGAATACTGGAGTGGGTAGCCTTTCACTTCTCCAGGGAATATTCCCAACCCAGGGATCGAACCCAGGTCTCCCGCATTGCAGGAGAATTCTTTTACCAGCTGAGCCACCAAGGAAGCCACTTTATCCTACCCAAGCACAGCATGAGAATCAAAAAGTCAGATAGTTAATATTGCTTGAATGCTCAGAGTCAACTCAAGTTCATCAGTTGTCCCAAGAATGTCTTTTATGACAAAAGAAGTCAGGTAAGAATGGCAAGTTCCACTTGGTCTTTGGTTTCCTTCCGTCTAGACCGTCTTGTATTCCTTTTTTTTTTTTCTGACTTCAGGACCTGGGAGTTTGGAAGACTGTGGGTCGTGTTAGTTTCCTAGGGTCGCTGCAATAAGTGCCATAAACTGGGTAGCTTGAAAAAAGCACAGAATGGGTCTTTCACAGTTGAGGAGAGCAGAAGAGCAGAAATCAAGGCGTTGGCAAGAACTTGGAGAGAACTGAACTCCAGGGTCTCACCCCCACCTCCTCGTGGTTGCTGGCACTCCTGGGCATTTGCTGGCTTGTGAAAGCATCACTCTGTCTTTGTCTTCATGGGAGCATCTTCCCTCTGTGTTTCTCTGTCCTCTTACATCCCTGTAGGGACTCCAGTCGTGGGACTTAGTGTGTGAGCGTGCTGTTGTCCAGCCATGTCCGACTCTCTGCGACCCCATGGATTGTAGCCCGACAGACTCCTCTGTCCATGGGATTCTCCAGGCAAGAATCCTGGAGTGGGTTGCTATGCCCTCCTCCAGGGCATCTTCCTGACCCAGGGATCAAACCAGAGTCTCCTGCACTGTCAGGCAGATTCTTTACCGTCTGAGCCACTAGGGAAGCCCTGATTGGACTAAGGACTCACCCTCAATGTGGAATAATCCCATCTTGATATATTTTTTTAATGACTTGTATCTGCAAAGAGCTGGTTCCAAAGAAGGTCACGTTCTGAGAGGCTGGGTGGACACGAATACTGGAGGGGTACTATTCAACCCTCCACAGTTGTTTTATAGGCTTTCCCTCATTTGCTTTTCATCTGCTGTGTTCTCAGGACTGGCGGGGAAATCGCAGATGTGCTGCTAGCTTCTTAGTGCATCTCAGCAGATGAGAACTGACTCATCCTTGGTTAAAAGCAGTGTCTGCCAGGCTTCCTCCGTATGAAGTTACGCTGTTCCCTTTTATAATAACTACCAAGTTATTTTAACCCATTAAATTGAAGAGGAAGCTATGGGTCTGTACAGGTATAAACAAATGACAATCTTGGCAAACACCATGAATCATGTGGTCAACGATTCATGGACAAAGACCATGTCGATATCATGGTCTCTACCAAAATTTTCATTTGTTTATACCTATACGGACTCGTAGCTTCCTCTTCTGTTTAATGGATTATAATCTGTTACAATCATCATGTATTTGGATGCTTGAATTTTCCTCAGTTTGGTCAGTGGGAGCCTGTGTCAGCTGATTCCTGTGTTATTTTTTTTTGGTAATTGAAGTATAGTTTACAATGTGGTGGCAATCTCTGCTGTAACATGACTCACTTACACACATATAGACATTCTCTTTTTTAATATTCCTTTCCATTATGGTTCATCACAGGATATTATATATTAGTAGGAGGTTGTTGGTCATCCATCCTATGTATAGCCATATATATATACACACACACACACATATATAAAACTATCTATAATAGTTTTCATCTGCCAAACCCAAACTCCCAATCCTCGCCCCTCCATATAACCATGAAGTCTGTTCTCTGTGAGTCTGTTTCCATTTTGTATATAGGTGCGTCCGTGCCAAAGTTCAAATTCCACATGTAAGTGATCCTAAAGGAAATCAGTCCTAAATATTCATAGGACGGACTGATGCTGAAGCTGAAACTCCAATACTCTGGCCACCTGATGCGAAGAACCGATTCATTGGAAAAGACCCTGATGCTGGGAAAGATTGAAGGCAGGAGGAGAAGGGGGCGGCAGAGGATGAGATGGTTGGATGGCATCACTGACTCCATGGACACGAGTTTGAGCAAGCTCTGGGAGTTGGTGATGGACAGGGAGGCCTGGTGTGCTGCAGTCCATGGCGTCACAAAGAGTCAGACACGACTGAGCGACTGAACTGAACTGAAGTGCTATAATATGGCATTAGTCATTCTCTTTCTGAGTTAGTTCAACTTACTTCACCCAGTACGATAATGTCTAATTGCATCCGTGTGGCTGCAAATGGCATTATTTCGTTCTTTTTCATGGCTGAGTAGTATTCCATTGTATGTATGTGCCACATCTTTTTTATCCATTCAGCCAGTTGATGGACATTTAGATGGTTTCTTTGTCTTGGCTGTTGTGATGCTCTGTCCTTTTGACAGATCCTTGTCACTCTGAGCAATTCCTTGCTTTCTGGGACAGTAATCTTGAGGCTTATCTGGTGCCTTCTCTGGAATCAGCTATGTCTCCAAAGGTTGCAATTCCTTCTAGTTGAAGATGTTATTAATATTCATGGTATGGATAAACAAGGGCTTCCCCGGTGGTGCTAGCGGTGAAGAACCCACCTGCCAATGCAGGAGACATAAGAGACGCAGGTTTGATCCCTGGACCATAAAGATCCCCCAGAGGAGGAAATGGCAACCCGCTCCAGTATTCTTGCCTGGGAAATCCCATGGACAGAGGAGCCTGGCGGGCTACATTCCACAGGGTCACAGAAGAGTCAGACACTGCTGAGTGAGCATAGCACAAGTGTAAACAAAATCGATCAGCAAAATAACAGTATTATTGGCATGATGCCACTCCCAGGGCTTCTCAATGAATAGAGCTATGGAATCTGGACATTTATGTACATGTGCGTGGGCATACCAACATTTACATCTATGAATATTTATTTCTATATTCATTTCTGTATCTTTTTATGTAATATATATAAGCTCTCCTTGCTTGTCTACTTGGTTGGGGTACCAGTCCATTGTTCAATAACTGGATTCTGATAGTTGAATAAAATTCTAAATTAAGTCACTATACAAATTGCCAAAAAGAACATTAAAGAACTGTCTGATGCATTAATTTGATAACTTTCAATAGGTATGCGAGATTAATAAAATAGTGACATTCAGCTTAGAATAAAAAGAGGTTTAAATAAAAAAATCATTAAAAAAAATCAATGACTTTTGAATGACAAGCCGATTCCCAGTAATTAAGTGTGAAAGACATTCCATTTAATCAGGAATAAGACCAAGTAAGTCTGGCATCTCTGCTCCTATGCCAGTGGTTTTGGCAGCTGTAGAAAACACAGAAGCAAACATAAATCTGAAGGAATGTGGTGGGGGAAAAACAAAGCCATTATCTTTAGTTGTGTCCAGCAGCACGCACATCAGCTACAAGACCACAGATGCTCAATGGTTGAGGAGTCGTGAGTAATGCTACGCCAGGAAGCCCAAGACAATCACCTGAAAAAGTGTTACGAGAAGGAAAAGATTTCATCAAAAATGGTATAATAATATATGAAAGTTGATAGTACTTTTGTACCAGCAGAAGTTGAAAAGCTGAGCAATACATTCACCGTAGCAAAAGACGCATGACGTATTTAAAATGCGGAAGACATATGTGAAAAGCATTTGCATTTGCCTGCTGGTGCGATAATGACCTATGATCTTCCGAGACGGGAAGATTGCACCCTGTGTGGTATAAAGTCGTATTAAGCCACACGTTGTACACAGTCTGGTCACATGCTCAATTATTTTATTATTTATTCTGCTCGATGACCGCCAAGAAAGGCTATTTCCTTCTTTCTGTGTTTTTTTAACTTTTTTTTTTTATTATTATTTTAACTTTACTTTTTATCTGTTTATTTTTTGGGAGGCTGCAACACTCAGAATGTAGGACCTTAATTCCCCAACTGGAGATAAAACGCATGCCCCTTGCATTGGAAGCATGGAATCATAATCACTGAACCACCAAGGACGTCTTATCTTTATATTTCATTTTTTACTAAAGTGTAGTTGGTTTATAATATTGTATTAGTTTCAAGTATATGGTAAAGTGCTTCACTCTTACATGTATATGTACATACCTTTTTTGCAATTATTTTATAACTTGTTACAGAATATTGAATATAGTTTCCTGTGCTATTCAGTAGGTCCTGGTTGATTGTCCATTTTATGTATGTGTGTGTGTTAGTCGCTCAGTCGTGTCCAACTCTTTGCGACACCATAGACTGCAGCCCGCCAAGCTTCTCTGTCCATGGAATTCTCCAGGCAAGAATACTGGAGTAGATTGCCATTCCCTTCTCCAACGCATGAAAGTGAAAAGTGAAAGTGAAGTCGCTCAGTCGTGTCAAGACTCTTCGCGACCCCATGAACTGCAGCCCGCCAAGCTTCTCTGTCCATGGGATTCTCCAGGCAAGAATACTGGCGTAGATTGCCATTCCCTTCTCCAATGCATGAAAGTGAAAAGTGAAAGTGAAGTCGCTCAGTCCAGGCAAGAATACTGGACTGGGTTGCCATGCCCTTCTTCAGAGGAACTTCCCAACCCAGGGATCGAACCCTTGTCTCCTGAATCACAGGCGGATTCTTTACTGTTTGAGCTAGAGGAAGTGTATATGCCAGTCGCAAACTCCTGATTTCTCTCTCTCTCCTTCCCCCTTTGATAACCATAAGCTTGTTGCCTGTGTCTGTGAATCTATTTCTGTTAGGATGTAAGTTCTTGTGTATCATTTCTTTCATATTCTAAGTGATGATCCTGTGATATTTGTCTGTGTCTGCCGTACTTCAGTTAGTATGTTCATGTCTCGTTCCATCTATGTTGCTACAAATGGCATTATTTTATTATTTTTTATGGCTGTGTAATATTCCACTGGACATGTATTACCTCATCTTATCCATTTATCTGTCGATGGACGCTTGGGTTGTCTCTCTGTCTTGGGTGTTGTAAATAGTGCTGCCATGAATATTGGGGTACATGTATCTTTTTGAATTATGGTTCTCTCCAATACATGCCCAGGAGTGGGATTGCTGGATCATATGCTTGCTCTGTTTAATCTTTGAAGGAACCTCCATACTTTTCTTCACAATGGCCATACGAACTTGCATTCCCAGAAACAGTGTAGGAAGGATCCCTTTTCTCCACACCCTCGCCAGCATTTGACACTTAGAGATGTTTTGAATATGGCCATTCTGACTGGTGTGAGGTGATACCTCTTTTTAGTTTTGATTTTCATTTGTCTAATAACTAACAGTACGGAACATCTTTTTTCATGTGCCTGTCGGTTATCAGCATGTCTTCTTTGGAGACATGTCCACTCCCATCTTCTGCCCACTTTAAAAATTAATTATACTTTTACATTTTAAAATGAATTTTTCTTGAAGCATAGTTGCTTTCCAATATCGTGTTACTTTTTTACTGTACGACAAAGTGAATCACCTATCCATAGATATATATCTATATCCCCTCCTTTTGGGATTTCCTTCCCATTTAGGTCACCACAGAGCACTGAGTAGAATTCCCTGAGTGATAAAGTAGGTTCTCATTAGTTATCTGTTTTATATGTAGTGTTAATAATGAACAGATGTCAATGCTGACCCCCCAGGTCATCCCACCACCACCCCTTTCTCCTTGGTGTCCATATGTCTCTTCATGTCTCTGTCTCTATTTCTGTTTTGCAAATAAGATCATCTATACCATTTTTGCACTTCCCTGGTGGCTCAGAGGGTAAAGCATCTGCCTACAGTGCGGGAGACCTGGGCTCAACCCCTGGGTCAGGAAGATCCTCTGGAGAAGGAACTGGCAACCCACTCCAGTACTCTTGCCTGGAAAATCCCACGGACGGAGGAGCGAAGTAGGCTACAGTCCACGGGGTCGCAAAGAGCCGGACATGACTGAGCAACTTCACTTCACTTCACTTCATACCCTTTTTGTAGATTCCACACATAGGTGTTAATATACAACATTTGTTTTTCTCTTTCTGACTTACTTCACTCTGTATGAGAGACCCTAGATCCATCCATGTCTCTGTAAATGTCATTCCTTTTCATGGCTGAGTAATATTCCATTATACACCTGTATGTATGTGTACATACATATATGCACGCACACACACACATACACACACACCCTTTTCTTCAGTTATTAACATATAGATGTTCTTTTAATTCCTTGCCGTTATGGTTTCCCTCAGGGTATTCAATATACTTCCCTGTGCTGGTCAGTAGGATCTTGTGTCTTATCCATTCTCGACGTCATAGGTTGCATCTACCAATCCCAGACTCTGAAACCCTCCCTCCCCCTTCCCCGTTGGCAACCACAAGTCTGTTCTCTGTATCTCTGAGTATATTTCTATTTTGTAGGTAGGCTCATCTGTGCCGCATTTTAGACTCCACATGTAAGCAATGTCCCATGGTGTTTGGGTTTCTCTGACTTACCTGACTTAGTAGGATCATCTCTACTTGCATCCATGTTGCTGCAGATTGCGTTACTTCCTTCTTTTTAATGGCCGAGTAGTATTCCATTGTACACATGTACCACCTCTTCTTTATCCATCCGTCTGTCGATGGGCATTTAGATTGTTTGCAGATCTTGGCTGTTAGGATCCTGTGTCCTGTAGATAGATACTCATCACTCTTTGAGCAGTTGTTTGCTTTCTGGAACAGTACTTTCCAGGCTTTTCTTATACCTTCTCTGCCCCAGCTCTGGAATCAACTGTTTCTGTAAAAGTTGTATTTACTTCTAGTAGAAAACGATATTTATCTTTATAGGACGTACAAACAAGACATATCATCACAGTAAGTCTTACTGATGTAATGCTGCTCCTGGGTCCTCTCAGTGAATAGACCTAGGGGATTTGGACATTTATGTATGTATTGGCATAACACCATTTATAGCTGCTGCTGCTGCTGCTAAGTCGCTTCAGTCGTGTCCGACTCCGTGCGACCCCATAGACGGCAGCCCACCAGGCTCGGCCATCCCTGGGATTCTCCAGGCAAGAACACTGGAGTGGGGTGCCATTGCCTTCTCCACCATTTATACCTACAAGTACTTATTTCTATCTTCATCTCTGTGATTCTGGTTATCTAATACATATATGCTCTCCTTGTTGCCTACTTGGTTCTGATGTCTGTCTGTCCATCATTTAATAATTGGATTCTGACAATTCAGTAGAATTCTAAGTTAAGTCACCATGCAAATTGCCAAAGAGATAAGAAATTGCCTGATGCATTAATCTGATAAATTTCAATATGCATGCTAGATTATTTAAATAAGGGACACTCAATTTAGAATAAAAAGAGGTTTGAGTAAAAAAAAAAATCTGTCAAAAAATGATGTTTTTTGAATTAGAAGCCGGTGCCTATTAATAAAATATGAAAGACATTACATAAAAGCAGGAGTGTGGCAAGTAACCCTGGCATCTCTGTCAAGTTTTGGAACCTCTTTTGGAAAATACAGCAGCAAAGATAAATAAAACCTGAAGACATATATAGCAAATATATATGTAAAATATAGCAAAATGATTATCATTTATGGCAGAAAATGAAGAAGAACTAAAGAGCCTCTTGATGAAAGTGAAAGAGGAGACTGAAAAAACTGGCTTGAAACTTAACATTCAGAAAACTAAGATCATGGCATCTGGTCCCATCACTTCATGGCAAATAGATGGGGAAACAGTGGCAGACTTTATTTTTGGGGGGGCTCCAAAAATTACTGCAGATGGTGACTGCAGCCATGAAATTAAAAGACGCTTGCTCCTTGGAAGAAAAGTTATGACTGATCTAGACAGCATATTAAAAAGCAGAGACATTAGTTTGCCAACAAAGGTCCAGCTAGTCAAAGCTATGGTTTTTTCAGTAGTCATGTATGGATATGAGTGTTGGACTATAAAGAAACCTGAGTACCAAAGAATGATGCTTTTGAACTGTGGTGCTGGAGAAGACTCTTGAGAGTCCCTTGGACTGCAAGGAGATCCAACCAGTCCATCCTAAAGGAAATCAGTCCTGAATATTCATTGGAAGGACTGATGCTGAAGCTACAACTTTGGCCACCTGATGTGAAGAGCCTACTCATTGGAAAAGACCCTGATGCTGGGAAAGATTGAAGGCAGGAGGAGAAGGGACGACAGAGGATAAGGTGGTTGGATGGCATCACCGACTCAATGGACGTGAGTTTGGGTAAACTCCAGGAGTTGGTGATGGACAGGGAGGCCTGGCGTGCTGCGGTCCATGGGGTCACAAAGAGTCACACACGGCTGAGCGAATGAACTGAACTGATTATCATTTATAAGTTGTCTCTAGCATTATGCATATATGCTAAATAGTTGAAGAACCAGCGAATGATCTATTCCTGAAAACCCCAAATAATCAACTGAAAGAGTATTACAAGAAGTTAAAGAATTCATTAGAAATGCTTGAATAATATCTGAAAAGTATTAGTGCTTTTATGTCAGCAGTGCAACAGTACATTCACTGTAGCAAAAAAGATGTACAACCTCTTACAAATATTCAGGACACATGCAATAATGACGTGTTCACCTTCTGAGATGAGATTACACACCATGTCAGGTACAGTTTAATGCACACATTGTACAGTCTCTGACCACATGCTCCATATTTTTGTTTTCAGAGTGTGACAAATGGATGGTAGCATTCATCTGGCAGAATACATGCTCAATGACAGCTAAGACAGGATAAGTATTTTTTATGTTTTGCTTTGTTTTTTATAGGGAGAGCCACTTTATTTTTTACTTATATTTTTGACCTTATTTCCCCAACTCTGTTCTCCTTTCTCAAGATTGCTTTGGTTATTTGGGATCTTTTGTGTTTCCATAGAAATTAAAAAAAATTTTTTTTTTTGTTCTAGTACTGTCAACACTGCCGTAGGTAATTCAAAAGGGATTACGTTGAATCTGTCCATTGCTGTGGGTAGTATAGTGATTTTGCCAATTTGCTTTTTCCAATTCAAGAGCATGATATATCTTTCCATCTGTTTGTGTTTCATTTCTTCCATCAGCACCTTAAAGTTTTCAGAGTACATGTATTTTGCTTCCTTATGTAGGCTTATTGCTAGATGTTTTATTCTTTTTGATATGGTCCATAGGAATGTTTCCTTCATTACTTTTTCTCATTTTTCATTCTTAGTGTATAGAAAAGGAGCACATGTCTGTGTTTTAATTTTGTATCCTGCAACTTTACCAAATTCATTGCTGATCTCTAGCAGTTTTCTGGTAGCGGCGTCAGGATTTTCTTTGTGTAGTATCATGTCATCTGCAACCAGTGACAGTTTGATTTCTGCTTTTCTAATCTGGAGTCCTTTTTAGTTTATTTTTTCCTCTAATTGTTGTGGCTAGGACTCCCAAAACTCTGATGAGTAATGTTGGTGACAGTGGACATCCTTACCTCGTTCCTGATTTTAGAGAAAAATGGTTTCAGTTTTGAGTGTGATGTCAGCATTCTCTGTTTTTGTGCAGTTGCTAAGTCGTGTCCGACTCTCTGTGACACCATGCAGCGCAGCACGCCAGGCTTCCCTGCACTTCACTACCTCTCAGAGTTTGCCGAAACTCGTGTCCGTTGAGTCAGTGATGCCATCCGACCATCTCATCCTCTATCACCCACTTCTCCTGCTGCCCTCAGTCTTTCCCGGAAAAAGTGAAAGTGTTACTTGCTTGGTTGTGCCTGACTCTTTGCCACCCCATGGACTGCAGCCCACCAGGCTCCTCTGTCCATGGGATTCTCTAGGCAAGGGTACTGGAGTGGATTGCCATTTCCTTCTCCAGGGGATCTTCCTAATCAGAGATCAAACTCACGTCTCCTGCATTGCAGGCAGATTCTTCACTGTCTGAGCCACCAGGGTATACCTGTCTTTCCCAGCACCACAGCCTTTTCCAATGAGTTGGCTCTTCGCATCAGGTGGCCAAAGTATTGGAGTTTCAACTTCAGCATCAGTTCTTCCAATGAATATTCAGGGCTGATCTCCTTCAGAACGGACTGGTTGGATCTCCTTGCTGTCCAAGGGACTCTCAAGAGTCTTCTCCAGCACCACAGTTCAAAAGCATCAATTATTTGGTGCTCTGCCTCCTTCATGGGTTTATCATACATGGCTTTTATTATTTTGAGGTAGATTTCCTTTCTGGAGGAACTGTTATCATAAACTTTCTGGAGAATTTTATCATAAATGCATGTTGAATTTTATCAAAAGACTTTTCTGCTTTTATTGAGATGATCGTATAGTTTTTATTCTTCAGTTTGTTAATGTGTATCGTGTTGATTGGTGAATATTGAAAAAATCCTTGCATCCCCGGGATAAATCCCACTTGATATTTGTGGTAGACCCTTTTAATGTACTCTTGGATTCAGTTTGCTGGTGTTTTTTTTTTTTTTTTTTTTTTTTTAGGACTTTTGCCTCTATTCGTAAGTGATATTGGCCTGTAATTTTTTTTTTCCTATGTGATATTTTTATCTGATCTTGATATCAACGTGATGGGGGCCTCATAGAGTGAGTATGGAAGTATTTTTTCCTCTGCAATTTTCTGGAAGAGTTTCGCAAGGATAGCTGTTAACTCTTCTATAGGTGTTTGATAGAATTCACCTGTGAAGCCATCTGGTCCTGGACTTCTGTTTGTTGGGAGTTTTTAAATTACAGATTCAGTTTCAGTTCTTGTAATTGGTCTGTTCGTATCTTCTGTGTCTTCCTGGTTCAGTCTTGGAAGATTATACCTTTCTAAGAATTTGTCCATTTCTTTTCAGTGTCCATTTTATTGACATACAGTTCCTTGTAGTAGTATCTTATGGTCCTTTATATTTCTGTGGTGTCAGGAATACTTTTCATTTCTAATTTTATTGATTAGGGCCCTTTCCCTTTTTTTCTTTATAAGTCTGGCTAAAGGTTCATCAATTGTATAATTTTTTTTTTCTCTTTTTTCCTAAGGTAAGCTTTTCTTAATATAAACTTCCGTCTTGGAACTGCTTTTGCTGGAACCCATAGGTTTTGCCCTGAGGCTCATACAGTATGGAAAGAGGTAAATACTGAAATATTTTTTATTACTGGCTTTTTATAAAGAATAAAATTGAGATTTGCACAGGAGTACTGCTGTGAAAAAGAATCGCTTCCTCGCCTGAAGCCAGAGTTGTGCATTTCCATTGTACCAGCAGTCCTCTGTATTGAATTCAGCAGACAGGTCCAGTTAGAATGCGAATGGGAAAGACCCGGAAGTGACGTCACAGAGACAGACCGGCAGTGAGAGCTGGTTCTCTCATCCAGGTACCGACCAGGCCCGACCCTGCTTAGCTTCTGAGATCAGACGAGATGGGGCGTGTTCAGGGTGGTATGGCTGCGGACAAGGGCCAGTTCTGTAGAGACGGACGCAGCAAACAAATAGCATCAAGTCAAAGAGTCAGAAGAGAGCAAAATACAAAGACAGGGTTCTAGTCTTCATGCTCAAGTCACAACTTGTGGGGGGAAACCCAGCTGCTCTTCGAGTAACGAAGCTTTAGGTCCTTGCATTTCTTTACCTTTGTATTTTGCACTGGGGTGCAGCCGATTCATAGTGTTGGGATAGTTTCAGCTGAACAGTGAAGAGCCTGGGTCATACATACACATGTATCCATTCTCCCCCAACTCCCCTCCCACAATCCTTGCCTTTCTAATTGCGGTCTGACACTGGGCATCACCCTTTTGCAGGAAGGGGGACCCCTTCCAGGGCTTGAGAGGGGGCTCACATGTAACACTTGGAAATGAATTGTCCCAGGAGACACCTGCGCTGACCAAGCAAGAGACTTGATTGGCAAGGAGACCCCTCGGGAGGAGGGCAGGAGGGTGCGGGAACCCAGGAGGACTGCTGTGCCACGTGGCTCACAGTCTCAGGTTTAATGGTGACGGGATTCCTTTCCTGGTTGTCTTCGGCCAGTTGTTCTGACTCAGGGTCCTTCCTGGGGGTGCCTGCATCGCTCAGCCAAGGTGGATGCCAGTGTAGCCACTTAGACACATGTGACGTCATTTGTCTCTGTAATGTTATATCCAGGGGCTTTCCCATCCATCGTTCAGCTGGCTATGCCCCAAACCATGGGGCTTCCCTCATAGCTCAGTTAGTAAAGAATCGGCCTACAATGCAGGAGACCCTGGTTTGATTCCTGGGTCAGGAAGATCCCCTGGAGAAGGGATGGGCTACCCACTCCAGTATTCTTGGGCTTCCCTGGTGGCTCAGCTAGTAAAGAATCTGCCTGCAATGCAGGGGACCTGGGTTCAATCCCTGGGTTGGGAAGACCCCCTGGAGAAGGGAAAGGCTACCCACTCCAGTATTTGGCCTGGAGAATTCCACAGACTGTAGAGTCCATGGAGTCGCAAAGAGTCAGACTCAGCGACTTTCATTTCACTCACCAAAACTCTGGGAGGTGAGTAGCACCTGTGGCCTGACGTCTCCTCTCTCCTTTTCATCTTTCATGAATCCTTCCAGTTGGTGGTACTTTCTTAGTTCTGCATTCTGTACTAGGACCTGCTGTGGTAAGATGACTCCTGTGAGTGGTTATTATCGTGCCTGGCCAGGGAGGGCCGTTTCAGTCAATGGCTCCCCTGACGGAAATGAGATGATTTCTTTTTAATGGCTGAGTAATATTCCACTGTATATTTATACATCTCCTTTCTATGTATAGGTGATGTCATACGATATTTGTCTTTGTCTAGCTGACCTACTTCACTCAGTATGATCATCTCTAGGTCCAGCCACATCACTACCAATGGCATTATCTTGTTCTTTCTTATGGCTGTGTAATATTCCATTATATATATACATACCACATCTTCTTTATCTATTCCCCTGTTGATGGATGTTTAGGTTGCTTCCATGTCCTGCCTATTGTAAATAATTCTGCTGTACACTGGGGAAAGGAAAAGTGAAAGCCTCTCAGTCACGTCTGACTCTTTGTGACCTCATGGACTATACAGTCCATGGAATTCTCCAGGCCAGAACACTGGACTGGGTAGCCTTTCCCTTCTCCAGGGGATCTTCCCAACCCAGGAATCGAACCCAGGTCTCCTTCATTGCAGGCAGATTCTTTAGCAGCTGAGTCACCAGGCAAGCCCAAGAAGACTGGAGTGGGTAGCCTATCCCTTTTCCAGCAGATCTTCCCGATCCAGGAATCGAACCAGGGTCTCCTCGGGCGGAAACTTTACTAAATGAGCTATGAGGGAAGCCCTGTACATTGGGGTGCCTGTATCTTTTTTTGAGCCGTATTTTTCTCTGGCTGTGTGCCCAGGAGTGGGGTCGTTGGATCATACGGTAGCTCTGCATTCTGGTTTTTTAAGGAACTTCTGTGCTGTTCTCTGTAGTGTCTGCACCAGTTTGCATTCCCACCAGCATGTAAGAGAGTTCCCTTCTCTCCACACTCTCTTCAGCATTTCTTGTTTATAGATTTCTTGACGATGGTCGTTCCAGCCAGTGTGAGGTGATGATGATTTGCAGGTTGGGTTTGCACTTCTCTCATAATTAGTGATGTTGAAGCATCTTTTTTTTTTTTTTTTTTGGTTGAAGCATCTTTTCATGTGTGTATTGGCCACCTGTATGTCTTCTTTGGAAAAATGCCTACTCAAGTCTTTTGCCTGTTTTCTGATTTTTTTTTTAGTACTGTTTCTACTGTAATATGAGAATATTTACATTTTAATGTGAAGCCTTCCAAAAGTTTTAATTGATCCGACTAAAACTGTTACAGGTGGATTCCTGAAGATGCCCCAAGTTGCCTTTTGAGGGCAGTGTTCCCAGACTCTCCTTCTGGACGCACTGTCTTTCATTGCTTGACTCCTTACAGCGAGTAGTTACAGGTGTGATGGGAATGTGGGCTGGCTACAGTGAGTGGTTTCAGTGAGTGGTTGCCCTGGAAACTTGGCAACTTGTGAGACATGCAGAAGCTCAGGGTTCATCCCCAACGTCGTGAATGGAGTCTGCCTTTGAACTACATTCTCAAGGGATTCATGATGCTCAGTCACGTCCAAACTCTTTGCAGCCCCGTGGACTGTAGCCCATCGGGCTCCTCTTGTCCATGGCATTTTTCCAGGCAAGAATACTGGAGTGGGTTGCCAGTTGCTCCTCCAGGGGAATCTTCCTTCCACAGGGGTCGAACTTGCCTCTCTTGCGTCTCCTGCACTGGCAAGTGGATTCCTTACCACTGAGCCACATGGGAACAGATTCGCTGGGTATTGAGAAATGCAGCGTCATCGGTGCGTTCTACGGTGATGGGTGGAAGAAATGGTTCTGTGAGGGTAAGAAGTGGCAGGTTATACAGACTGCATTATTGTATTTTAGACAGATTTTTTTCCAAGATATTAAAGAGACGAAGGGAGGACAGTCGAATTGGAAGCCAGATGTGTACTGATGGGTATTATTTTGGGGTTGGGTTCAGTAGACAAGTGGGAAAGAAGGGCCTGGCGTCTTAGAAAACATGAGGAGGATGCAGTCGATGGTGGAAAGGAAGAGAAAGACAGGAGGGCCTGTTTAAGGAGCAGGTTTCTGGTGAAGGTTAGAGCGGGCTGCGTCAAAGGCTGCTGCAGGACTGAGGAGGAGCTCCTTTTTTTATTTTATTTTATTTTATTTTATTGATGTGGACCATTTTTTAAAAGCCTTTATTGAATTTGTTACCATGGTGCATCTGTTTTATGCTTTGTTTTTTGGCTGTGAGTCATACTGGACCTTAGGTCCCCAACCAGGAATCGAACCTGCAATTCCAGCATTGGAAGGCGAAGGATTAACCCCCAGACCACCAGGGCAGCCCTGAGAAGGAGCTGCTTTACAGAGACGAGCTCTCAATGAAGGCAGGCATGGGCTCGAAAAAAGCAGAATTGTCGAGTAGAGAAGAAAAAGAGAACAGGCTATTGGGTTCCGTTTCAGAATAACAGACAAAGCATCTATGACTCAAACAGCTATGTAAAAAAATGTTGAGTCTGCCAGGCTAACTGTTGTTGTTCAGTCACTCAGTCGTGTCCGACTCTTTGCGGCCCTGTGGACTGCAGCACGCCAGGCTTCCCTGTCCCTCACTATCTCCTGGACTTTGCTCAAACTCATGTCCATTGATTTGGTGATGCCATCCAACCCTCTCATCCTCTGGTGCTCCATTCTGCTCCTGTCTTCAATCTTTCCCAGCATCAGGGTCTTTTCCAGTGAGTACGCTCTTTGAAACTCAAAGTATTGGAGCTTCAGAATCAGCGCTTCCAGTGAATATTCAGGGTTGATTTCCTTTCACATGGACTGGTTTGATCTTGCAGTCCCAGGGACTCTCGAGAGTCTTCAGCATCAATTCTTCAGCGCTCAGCCTTCTTGAATGATTAGTAATGACACTATTTCTCTGTCTACTGCCAATGAAAGAATCACATAAGACTTCTCTGTGAAACATCTTATGTGTTATATATTTAATATTATTTTTGATTGTTTCTTTGGCTGTGTTGAGTCTTACTTATGTTGCACAGGATCTTTGATCTTCATTGCAGCATGCAGGATCTTTTCAGTTTCTGCATGTGGGATCTACTTATCTGACCAGGGATCCAGGTGGGGCCCCCTGCATTGGGATCTCCAAGTCTTGGCCACTGGAGCAGCATAGAAGTCTTTTTAAAATATATATATATTTACACATGTACACCCATGGCTGATTCATGTCAATGTATGGCAAAAACCACTACAATATTGTAATTAGCCTCCAATTAAAATAAATTAATTAATTAAAAAGAAATTTTTACAACTTGTATTGGTTTCCGCCACGTGCATCCAAGTCCCTTCAGTCGTGTCCCAGCTTTCTTTTTGCAGACTGGCTAAGATCCGCCCTTCCTTAATCATTTTATTTACCTCTTGTCTTTGTTCGTGAGCAAAGAGCTTACCTTCGTGCTAAGTCGCTAAGTCACGTCTGAGTCTTTGGGACTCCATGGACTGTAGCCCACCAGGCTCCTCTATCCATGGGATTCTCCAGGCAAGAACACTGGAGTGGGTTGTCATTCCCTTCTCCAGGGCATCCTCTTGACCTGAGAATTGAACCTGTATCTCTTGTGTCTCCTGCACTGTCAGGCAGGTTCTTTACCACTTATGCCACTTAGGAAGGTTTTTTCCTTTATTATTATTTTTAACTGGAGGATAATCACTTTCCAATAATATTGTGTTGGTTCCTGGCGTACATCAACATGAATCGGCCATAGGTATACATATGCCCCCTCCGTCTAGAACATTGGGGCATCTCAGATCATCTTGCCAACCCTTAGGCTTTCTCACTCATTCTTCCCAGTCAGACAGAGAGCAGCTACCACCGGAGTCTGTTGGTTGATGACCCCCAAGCTCTATCTCCAGTCGAGACATCCCATTGTCTGACTCCTAGGCCCATGGATGGAACCACCTACTGAATGCCTCCACATACTGGGCTCTGAGGCACCTTCAAACTCATCTTTATTCCCACCATCACTTTGAAACCCTCAGTTATGTATTTTGGGGGGGCGGTATGTTATCTTTTTAATTAATTTATTTTAATTGGAGGCTAATTACTTTACAGTATTGTAGTGGTTTTTGCCATACATTGACTTTAATCAGCCACGGGTGTACATGTGTCCCCCATCTTGAACCCCCCTCCCTCTCCATCCCATCCCTCTGGGTCATCCCAGTGCACTGGCCCTGAGCACCCTGTCTCACGTATCGAACCTGGACTGGCGATCTGTTTCACATATGGTTATATGTTTCAATGCTGTTCTCTCAGATCATCCCACCCTCGCCTTCTCCCACAGAGTCCAACAGTGTGTTATATACATCTGTGTCTCTTTTGCTGTCTCGCATATAGGGTCATTGTTACCATCTTTGTAAATTCCATATATCTGCGTTAATATACAGTATTGTTGTTTTTCTGACTTACTTCACTGTGCATAATAGGCTCCAGTTTCATCCACCTCATTAGAACTGATTCACATGCATTCTTTTTAATGGCTGAGTAATATTCCAGTGTGTATATGTACCACAGCTCAGTTAAGTTTCTCTGTTTCAAGTGGCTCCCACCTACCATGCAGATGTAAGGTTAAGCCTGAAAGAAAGAAAGTGAAAGTCACTCAGTTGTGTCCAACTCTTTGTGACCCCAAGGACTATAGAGTCCATGGGATTCTCCAGGCCAGAATACTGGAGTGGGTAGCCTTTCCCTTCTCCAGGGGATCTTCCTGACCCAGGAGTTGAACCTGGTCTCCTGCGTTGCAGACATATTCTTTACCAAATGAGCAATAAGGGAAGCGTATATAGGTTTTAATTTTACTTATTGTGCTTCATCTTTTTATTTTTTTCACATTATTCTTTCAGTTGCTGAATTATACCACCTACTTTCCTTTGGATGGTGAATATCTCCATTAAGTGTTTGGTGCTCAAGTTCCTCGGTTGTGTCCAACTCTTTGTGATGCTATGGACTTTAGCCTACCAGGCTCTGCTCTCTGTGGGATTCTCCAGGCAATACTGGAGTGGGTTGCCATGCCCTTCTCCAATCTCCATCAAGACTTAATTCTACTAATAACCAACAAATACTTTCACGGAGTGGCCTTGTTAGCTCCTATTACCTAATTTCAATATTTTTAGATCCCATATTCTCAGTTACTGATGACATCCTCTGTATGTTCCGGATCGTATTTGCCACATTCCAGAGAACACTGTATCCTTTACCACCATGCGTTTCTAGAGTTTAATTTTAATCCTGTCCATTTCTACTAGCTAAAGATAATGTGGGATATTGATGCATCTGTCCTTTTTCATTTTGATAGATTCCCTAATATAAAAACCAGTTATGTACATGAAAAATACCACTGTTTCTACTTTGATACCTATTTCACTTGTATAGCATTCTTCTAAGTGGCCATATCAAAGAAGGCAATGGCACCCCACTCCGGTACTCTTGCCTGGAAAACCCCATGGACGGAGGAGGAGCCTGGTAGGCTGCAGTCCATGGGGTCGCTAAGAGTCGGACACGACTGAGCGACTTCACTTTGGCTTTTCCCTTTCACGCATTGGAGAAGGAAATGGCAACCCACTCTAGTGTTCTTGCCTGGAGAATCCCAGGGACAGGGGAGCCTCGTGGGCTGCCGCCTATGGGGTCACACAGAGTCGGACATGACTGAAGCGACTTAGCAGCAGCAGCAAGTAGCCATAATTCATTGATATAATCAATAAAGCAAAAGCTTATTAATTAAACTAATTCAATTTGTATAGGCATTTCAGCATTGATTACACACCTAATGAATTTTCTCTGTTTAATTCAAATCAGTCTGATATATCTGATTCTCTTAAATGCTTTTTTAAGCACTGTATGGAGCACAATACACACATAATATTAAACTTATTGAAAATTGGATTGGTTCACTTAGGCTAATCAGGTCAAAAGTGCTAATAAATTTAATAGTGTTTCTCTACTGTCTGACATATTCTTTTTCCCTTTTGTGTGCTGTGCTTAGTCTCTCAGTCGTGTCCGACTCTTTGCGACCCCATGGACTGTAGCCCGCCAGGCTCCTCTGTCCATGGGATTCTCCAGGCAAGAATACTGGAGTGGGTTGCCATGCCCTCCTCCAGGGCATCTTCCCGACCCAGGAATCAAACCCAGGTCTCCTGCATTGCAGGCAGATTCTTTACCAACTGAGCTACCAGGGAGGCTTTTCCCTCTTTCTCATTTTTAAAATAATATTTATGTTCATTTATGTATTTGGCTGTGCCAGGGGTTAATTGGAACATGTGAACTCTTGGTTGCAACATGTAGGGCCTATTTCCCTGACCAGGGATCAAACCCCGCACCCCTTGCATTGGGAGCACCGAGTGTCAGCCACTGGATCACCTGGGAAATCCCCTCTCTTCCTCCTTTTTAAGGCTGTCTTTGGTTTCATCCATTTTACCTACTGTATTATGTCCAGTGTTCCAGTGGTCCTACACACCATAAAGATGAGGCATATTCTCTAGCTGCCCACAGCTGAAGGACTTGGTTCACCAACCAGTATTTATTCCTGATCTAGCTCGTGAAGATTGTCTGCACCTTCCCAGATGATTTTTCCCAGGTTGATTACTCAACAAGAGAGGTCCTGCTTTTACAGTGCTCTGCCGTCCTTGACACAAGTGAAGTGTCCCAATCACTGCTTCCGACAGTTGGTCAGTTTTATTTCCTGGTAACCCTAGCTTTTCTCCCAAGCTGTCACTTGGCCTGGACACCTCAGCAGCTTCTCATAACACAGTTCATTATAAGCTTCCTTTAGTACCACGTGCATTCATCACACAGGCCAGAGTCGCCTTCTCTGCCATTGTTGATCCTAAGGGCACCTTAGTCACGTCCAGTCCCACGAGAGAGTCTAGGTCAGTGCAGCTCTTGGAAATTCCTACCGCTCTTGTCCATCTGCCATTTAGTCCTGGGTATTGAGTTCTCTCTGCCCTCTGATGCAGGTCCATCTAGTCAACAAAGGGCCATTTGGTCAAAGCTATGGTTTTTCCAGTAGTCATGTGTGGATGTGAGAGTTGGACCATAAGAAAAGCTCTGAGTGTCAAAGAATGGATGCTTTTGAACTGTGGTGTTGGAGAAGACTCTTGAGAGTCCCTTGGCCTGCAAGAGCTCCAACCAGTCCATCCTAAAGGAGATCAGTCCTGGGTGTTCATTGGAAAGACTAATGCTGAAGCTGAAGCTGAAACTCCAATACTTTGGCCACCTGATGCAGAGAGCTGACTAATTGGAAGAGACCCTGATGCTGGGAAAGATTGAAGGCGGGAGGAGAAGGGGGCAGCAGAGGATGAGCTGGTTGGATGGCCTCACCGACTCGATGGACATGAGTTTGAGTAAGCTCTGGGAGTTGGTGATGGACAGGGAGGCCTGGAGTGCTGCAGTCCATGGGGTCACAAAGGGTCGGACACGACTGAGCAACTGAACTGAACTGATTGACTTCTGTGACTGCTGACCATTATGATGATGCGATTGTTGTTCTCCGTGTTTGGTTCTGTCAACTAGTACATGCTTGTGATTATCCCTCACGCATACAAAACTGAACACATGTCCCGCACTGTTTTAACTCAAAGTACTGCCAGTTCTGTCCCCAGGAGTCTGTTCATATTTTTGGACGGTGGCTAGAAAAATAAAATTATGAAGTTGCATTTTGATTGCCATCTGCCTAGCTCTAGAAATAGTAGCTGAATACCCTCACAGAAGACCACCAGCCGTGACGGGAGAATCAGATTGCTCCGTTGGAAATAAAAACAAGTGCTGTACGAGCCATAAATACAGATAGACAGATGGAAAGTTTAGCATAGAGCAAAAATGCACCTCACCTACTACCTTCACTCCCATTATCTTGTCCTTCCCGAACAGTCTACGAGTCTGTAGAAGGTTGTTTACGGCAGAACAGGCATGAAAAAACAGGAAGAGACAAACTTGTATTTATGGCTTGTGAAAATGTAGAAAACTGAATACAGAATGATACCAACCAGAGGTAATGGCAAGGTACTGAATTACTGCATGTAGTTAATTCACGTGGTTGGATGGCATCACCAACTCAATGAACATGAGTTTCAGCAAACTCCGGGAGATAGTGAAGAGCAGGGAAGCCTGGTGTGCTGCAGTCCATGGGGTCACAAGGAGTTGGACATGACCGAGCGACTGAACAATTACCCTTAGTTTCGTACTGGTAATGCCTTTTGATTGTGATGGCATTTTCATAAATGTGGTATCTTCATACTCCTGATGAATCTGCTAATGTAAAGCTTGGTCCACATTTTGCACACTTCCTGTTTCCTTTTACCTTTTCTAACACCAGATAATCTGTGACAACGTTCGCAACAATATTATATTTCTGAAACTCTGCAGAGAAAAAGTCGCGTATTTTTACATTCCTCTTTTGCACGCAAAATCACTTCCAAACTGTTATTATGTAGGCTGAAGTATTTCCCCATCAAGGTTATTTGGAAGATAAGAGGAGTTTCTGAGCCTCTCAACACATGACATGTGACTTTCAGGTGAGTTTAGTTCCTCACTTAGTGAGGGAGTTCCTTCACTCGAGCCAGAAGACTTACTGAGAATAAAACAAAATATACAGCAAAACCTCTGAAACTATCGAGCCACAAATTTTGCAGTGGGTAGCTGCCTTCTACAACATGGATTCTGAGTGTTTCAGAACCTTCACATCTCTGGCAGTAAAGCTTACTTGAAAATGTGTGTGGTATTTTCATTGCAAATGGTATAGACACATAGTAAAAAATGTGTATGTACATTTAAAAACACAAGAAAAATTATTCAAGTCATCCCCCATATCCATATATTAAGAATAGTCATTACTATCTGTTTGGCATATGATTATTTCTTTGAGAGTAAAAATATAGATGCAAAAAGTACATCATTTTTTTTTTAAGTCCAAAGAGAGATTTGGTTCATACTTTCTATGAGAATATTCCCCATTCAGTAGCAAATCAAAGAAATAATTCTTTAAGTTTTTTTTTTTAATTGAAGATAGTTAATTTACAATGTTGCATTAATTTCTCTTGTACAGGAAAATGATTCACTTATACATCTATATATTTTCCATATTATTTTGCACTATACTTTACCAAAGGATATTGATTATAGTTCTCTGTGTTATACAGTTCGACCTTCTTAGTTATCTGTTCTATAGATAATAGTTCACATATGCTAACTCCAAATTCCCAATTCATCCATCCCCTCCCCACTCCCCCCAGCAACCACCAGCCTGTTCCCCATGAGTCTGTCTCCATATCATTGATAAGTTCATTTGGGTCATATTGTAGATTCCACATATAAGTGATAATCATGTGACATCTTTCTCTTTCTGACTTACTGCATTTAGTATGATAATCTCCAGGTCCATCCATGTGGATACAAAGGGCATGGTTTCATTCTTTTTCTTGGCTCAGTAGTATTCCGTTGTGATATACATACCTCATCTTCTTCATCCGTTCATTTGCTGGTGGACATTGAGGTTATTTCCGCGTCTTGGCTATTGGAAATAGTGCTGATGTGAACCTTGGGGGGCATGGATCTTTTTCACGTTATGGTTTTCTCTGGGTCTGTGCCCACGAGTGGGACTGCAAGATCATAAAGTAGTTCTGGTTTTAGTTTTTTTCCTGAGAAACTGTTATCCTGTTTTCCAAAGTGACTGCACCAACTTACATTCCACCAACACTGTAGGAGGGTTCCCTTTTCTGTACACTCTTTCCAGCATTTGTTATTTGTAGATTTTTTTTTTTTTTTATGATAGCCATTCTGCCTGGTGTGAGGTACTACAACTGGTACCTTACTGTAGATTTGATGATTTGCATTTCTTTAATAAATAGCGGTATTGAGCACCTTTTCATATGCCTATTGGCCATCAGTTTGTCTCCTTTGAACAAATGTCTATTTCAGTCTTCTAATGGGTCCGTGGGTAAAGACTCTGCCTGCAGTGCGGAAGACCTGGGTTTGATCCCTGGGTCAGGAAGATCCCCTGGAGGAGAGCATGACAACATACTACAATATTCTTGCCTGGAGAATCCCCATGGACCGAGGAGCCTGGTGGGCTGCAGTCCATGGGGTCACAAAGAGTAAGACACGACCGAGTAAGCACACAGCACAACCATTTTTCAATTGGGTTGTTTTGTTGTTGTTGCTAAAGAAATAATTCTCTTGAATTAGTGCCTTTAACTTGCCCTTGTTGAAGAACATGCTCACTCATCGGGTCATTTCCTACTCATAGTCCCTTAGATTCTCTTTGCATCCATCTTTGAACACTGCAAGTATTTCCGTAGGAGAAGTCACCTCAGGAAGGATTGCTGGCTCAAAGGGAATGCACAGTTGAAACTCTGAAGGGTTCTAGGCAAACTCCCCTGCAGAGAAGGCTGTACTAAGACACACTCTCTTAAGAGCTTCTGAGAACATTTTTCTCCCCACTTTTATCCACAATGGACAGTATCAATCTTTTCAAATTTTGGTGATCTAGAAGGCGAAAATAAATGAGAACCATACCTTGTCTTGATGGGAGAACATATTAATCTTCAAGTGAGTTTGTTTTATCATATTAAAGATGCACATTGTCCACATTCAGAAACTTATAAGCCAGGGCTTCCCCACCTCCAGGGTCTAACGCCTGATGATCTGAGATAGAGCTGATGTGAAAAACCTCTGCTCCAGGGTTTAAAAGGGGTGGGTACTGGGGGAAAGACTTGCACTGCCTCTTTGTTTTCCCTGCTTTCACATCTGAGAGAGTTTTCTCCAAGATGACCTCCAGGTAGGCATTTGGTGTGGCCCGGGTTCAGATTGTCCTTCCTTTTCTCTCTCTTAGAAACTCACCCTGCCTGCAAAGAGAGGCTGACTCCTAGCTCCTCCTCGGCTGCATCCAGGCACGTGAGGGCCACCCCCTTCTGCTTCACTTTGTTCTGTGAAAGACGTCACGAGGACTGGTGAGTTTTCACATGTCCAGCTTCAGGACTGCTGAGTTCACGTGTCCAGCTTCAGGACTGCTGAGTTTTCACGTGTCCAGCTTCAGGACTGCTGAGTTTTCACGTGTCCAGCTTCAGCAGCTGTGTTTGTAACGTCCCCTGCTGGCTCCACTTTTCCCAGAGGTGGACTCTAAAGTTTAAATGGGGTCGGGGTGCTGGGGGGCGGGGGTGGGAAGATTCTTCCAGGCTAAGTCATCTTCAGATGCACAAGACATCCTGCAATTCAGATTTTATGCGGATCTCCTGTCTGCGCTTTAGCATGTATCTCTTGTTCTCTTAATGACTGTCACCCCTGATCCTGAAAATGTTTGAGTCAGAAATTGTGCTTGTACATGATTAATCTCATTTGTAAGATTTCACAGTATTGAATTTCTTTGTACTCCAAAGGTAGCCAACTGGAGGAAAGTTTCTTATTGGGCTGGCCAAAAAGTTCATTTCTATTTTTCCCATACCATCTTATGGAAAAATGCCAAACAAAGTTCCTGTCCCACCCAATATATTGATTCAGATTGTGTAGATATGACCAAAAATTATAAGCATGATGTGATATTTGAATTAATATTGCAAATTTTAGATATATTGCTATTAATAAAGGGACTTCCCAGGTGGCGCTACTGGTAAAGAGCCTGCCTGCTGATGCAGGAGACATTAAGAGACCCAGGATCAATCCCTGGGTTGGGAAGATCCCCTGGAGAAGGACATGGCAACCCACTCCAGTACTCTTGCCTGGAGCATCCCATGGACAGAGGAGCCTGGCGGGCTACAGTCCATGCGGTCACAAAGAGTGGACACAGCTGAAGTGGCTAAGCACGCAAAAGCACTATTAATAAAATGGAGATCACAAAGAAAACTTTTTACACGACGAAGGGCATTTGCCAGTTTCCCAAAATTCACCTTAAAATATGAAGACAAACTTTTGATAAAGACGTTAAATTTCTGTGTAAACCAATGTTTCTCGTGCAGCTAGCTTAGCTCACTGTTAAGTCTGCTATGCATTCTACGTAATTCTAAACCATTTCTATCATTCAGGGAAAGCCATGTATGTGTGTCATATTTGCACAAATAGTAGGCTCTGTCAATGTGTTTTTCACTATGAATGCGTGTGATACAAATAATCAGCCTAACAATTTAGTATTTGTTCAGGGTTCTTCTAAAATTTACTCACAGAAAGCTGTGGACAGAATTAGAAAGCAGTTCAGTTCAGTTCAGTTCATTTCAGTCGCTCAGTCGTGTCTGACTCTTTGCGACCCTATGAATCGCAGCATGCCAGGCCTCCCCATCCATCACCAACTCCCGGAGTTCACCCAGACTCACGTCCATCGAGTCAGTGATGCCATCCAGCCATCTCATCCTCTGTCGTCCCCTTCTCCTCCTGCCCCCAATCCCTCCCAGCATCAGAGTCTTTTCCAATGAGTCAACTCTTCGCATGAGGTGGCCAAAGTATTGGAGTTTCAGCTTTAGCATCATTCCTTCCAAAGAAATCCCAGGGCTGATCTCCTTCAGAATGGACTGGTTGGATCTCCTTGCAGTCCAAGGGACTCTCAAGAGTCTTCTCCAACACCACAGTTCAAAAGCATCAATTCTTCAGCGCTCAGCCTTCTTCACAGTCCAACTCTCACATCCATACATGACCACAGGAAAAACCATAGTCTTGACTAGACGAACCTTTGTTGGCAAGGTAATGTCTCTGCTTTTGAATATGCTATCTAGGTTGGTCATAACTTTCCTTCCAAGGAGTAAGTGTCTTTTAATTTCATGGCTGCAGTCACCATCTGCAGAGCCATGTCCAAAAAGAGGATAAATCCAGCTTCTCTGCTAATTTAAATCTTACTTGAAGTGTAGGTAGGAGCTGAAGAGGTGTGTTCGTGCTAAGTCACTTAAGTCGGGTCCGACTCTTTGCAACCCCATGGACTGTAGCCCCACCAGTCTCCTCTGTCTGTGGGATTCTCCAGGCAAGGATACTAGAGTGGTTTGCCATGGTATCCTTCAGGGGATCTTCCCCACCCTAGGATCGAACCTGCGTCTCTTATGTCTCCTGCATTAGCAGATGGGTTCCTTACCACGAGTGCCACCTGGGAAGAAATGCAACAAAGACGTTCATCAAACATGCCATTATTCATTTATTCTCTACACGTTGATTCCATGCCAGGGTTTATCGTCCACTCACTGGACAATGAACATATATAGTGAATGGATTCGGTATACAGTCAGTGTGTCATGAATGGATGATAAACATGGAAACATGCGGAATACTTTTGGGATGCACAGGGGAAGACGTCTGGGATGATTCCAAATTTTCCATTAAAATAAAAGAAGCCAGCTCACTGCCTTCAGGGCACGTTAATGACGTCAGCATAGAAGCAAGGTGAATTCTCTCACGGATGACCATTTTTCCATCTCTTGCTCTTGATATCCGCTTCAGGACTGTCCTCCCCTGTAGCTGCAGGTTGATGCTTAGAAGTTTCCTCCTTTATTTTAAACAAGGGGCATCCTTTTCCTTTCTTTCCCCTTGAGCCAGCTGTTCCTGGTCTGACCTTAAGACTTGCAGTTGTTACTCTTTGTCTGCTGGCTCCCACTACTGTAAAATCTGTGAAGGTTTAAAATAGACCAACAAACAAGTGCATTTCTTTTTTTTTTCTTCTTCTTCTTCTAAGAATGAAGTATATCTTTATTTTCCCTACTGGAGTATAATTGGTTGACAATGCTGTGTTGGTTTCTGCCATACAACAGCATCCATCAGCTCTAAGTAGACATAGATCCACTCCCTGTTAAGCCTCCCTCTCCTCCCCAATCCCACCCCTCTGGGTCATCACAGAGCCCTGAGCTGAGCTCCCTGTGCTATCCGGCAGCTGCCCACTAGCTGTCTGCTTTACACCTGGTGTTGTGTATATCAGTGCTATTCTCTCAATCCATGCCACCCTCTCGTTCCACACTGTGTCCACATTCTCTACGTCTGCATCTCTATTCCGGCCCTGCAAACAGGTGCATCAGTACCTCATTTCTCGATTCTGTACGTATTTGTGAACATACAAGTGTTTCTCTTTCGGACTTCAGTTCAGTTCAGTCACTCAGTCGTGTCTGACTTTTTGTGACCCCATGGACCCCAGCACGCCAGGCTTCCCTGTCTGTCACCAACTCCCGGAGTTTACCCAAACTCATGTCCATCAAGTTGGTGATGCCATCCAACCATCTCATCCTCTGTTGTCCCCTTCTCCTCCCGCCCTCAATCTTTCCCAGCATCAGGGTCTCTTCCAATGAGTCAGTTCTTTGCATCATGTGCCCAAAGGATTGGAGTTTCAGCTTCACCGTCAGTCCTTCCAGTGAACACTCAGGAATGATCTCCTTTAGGATGGACTGGTTGGATTTCCTTGCAGTCCAAGGGACTCTCAAGAGTCTTCTCTGCCGGGGACCAGCCCCGGCTGATCCAGGGTATTCGAAGGAGAGACGGCGTAGGCGAGGATCAGGATACGATAGCTTCAATTAGATATTAATTAGAGATATAAAGAGTAATAGAATAAGGATAGCTCAGTAGGAAAATTCAGTGGAGAAAAGAGGCTGAGTAGCTTGGTTTACGCGGGAGACCAATAAAACTTCAAGACAAGAAGTTTGCACCACTTACGTAGGCCGCAGGCGTCCTTCCGTTCTCCCGAAGGAGAGGAGACACTGAGGCCTCCCCGGTCGGATCTTAGAAGCCCAGGCATAATTAGTAAGCATGGTGGGTTCCGCGCTCCAGATGGAGACTCAGCCAGAGTGAGAGAGAGAGCGACATGGGGAGACCAGTATTTCGAGAAACTGATCCCAATTCTTTATTTTCCAGAGTCTGTTTTTATACACTGAGATGTTATACAAAAGTCACGTGGGGACAGCAGTCCTGACTTTTATTAAAGTCAGGTGCTTCACACAAATGTATACAGAGGTCTTAGGGGTGTTACATCATCTTCTGGCCAGGGGGGCCTGCTGACAATTTACGACCCTCTCCTTGTGACAGTGGTCAGTCAGTCAGGACACTTATTTCTCCAGGGCTGATTATTCTCAAAACAGACGCCACCCAAATAAAGTTACATTCCTACAGGGTGAGGGTGTAGTGGGTTTTAGTTAAGGAAAGAATTTACTTAGCTTAAGGTCTAACGTGATTAATATCAAAGGTTAATACTTATTTCTTCTATATATTCATTAATGTGTGTAAGGGCAGGGGATGTGGAGACTTAGCAACAAACATTGGCTCAACAAATGAAAAACCCTTCACCAATACAATTTCTAATTAGCCCACTATACTTATAGTTTTCTAACTTCTCTAAAGAACCTGTTTTTAGAGGGTTTAAAGCATCTCGTGCCTCTCACGGTTGGGAGGCTGTGAGCAATCACATGTGGCCGGACGAGCCTGTCAGGCAGGCTAGAGAACCTTCAGAGGAGTTTGTAGGTTAAAACACTCTTGTCACACCCAAGAGTTTTTATTGACTGGAGCTCTAGGTTAACTCCTTCTCCGAAAGAGGTGGTGGGGGACAGCCCCCCGTAAAGTCAGAGGTGTAGGTAAGAGCACAAAGTAGTAAAGTAGGCAGGCTCTGGTTATGGGGGTAGACGCTCGAGGATTTCCAGGGGGACTCCTGAGGCTCGATCCCGCCTTTGCATATGTCGAGCCTCCTTCCTCATGACCTTTGTCACGGGCGGAGTACCTCACTCTGGCCCCCAACACTTCTCCAACACCACAGTTCAAAAGCATCAATTCTTCTGCACTCAGCTTTCTTTATAGTCCAACTCTCACATCCATACATGACTACTGGAAAAACCATAGCCTTGACTAGACAGACCTTTGTTGGCAAAGTAATGTCTCTGCTTTTTAATATGCTGTCTAGGTTGGTCATAAGTATTCTTCCAAGGAGTAAGGGTCTTTTAATTTCATGGCTACATTCACCATCTGCAGTGATTTTGGCCCCCCCACCAAAATAAAGTCTGCCACTGTTTCCACTGTTTCCCCACCTTTCTGACTTACTTCCCTGCATAGGTAGGCTCTCGGTTCTTCCCCTTCCGTTTAGCTGGCATTTTTTAAATGAGTATTTCTATTTATTCATTGGCTGTGCAGTGTCTCAGTTGCAGCAAGTGAGATCTTTGATCTCCATTGTGACTCGTGGGATCTAGATCCCTGACAGGGACTGACCCCGGGCAGCCCCCTGCATTGGGAGGATGGAGTCTTAGCTGCTGGAGCACCAGGGACGTCCCAGTGCAAAGCTTTCTCCTCCTCAGCCTGCAATTCCAGTTTGTCTGAGAGCCTTACTTCTGCCTATGCTAACTAAGAGCTGACACATACACGCTCGGTTCCCGTCTTTGCATCTGATCATTTTCCCTCCTGATGGAGGAAGACAGCTGTGAGACCGCGATTTGCTTCCTCTGAGCCTCTGACTCCTTTCTCCAGGTCTGCTCTATTATAAAAGCTCTTCTCTATGGAGGCTTCTCTTTTCTCCCTGACACCCCTCTTGGGAATTTTTTGAGCAGCCGGTTTGCTTGGCTCTTAATGAGGTTAATGCCTAATTAACCCTGGTAAGAGTGACACGGAACTGCGATGACAGTTTCATACATCGAGGAATCTGTATGTGCTAGAAGGGTTTTCAAAATAAAAAAGAAGAGTTTCAACATAAGGATGGATCAGTCCATGCGTCATATTCACTGTGTCCTAGGGTGTGTCCTGAGCTGGCCTGTCTGGCCTGAGGTCTGTCTGGCCTGAGTCCCTGGGCATAAAGTGACATCACTGGTTCCTGAACACGGCAGAGAGGGCACCACTGTTATACTGGGTTGGCCACAAAGTTTGGGTTTTTCTGTAAGATGTTATGGAAACACTTGGAACGAACTTTTTTGCCAACGCAATATTTCAGGATGATAAATCTGAAATCACAGAGCGGGAGTGAGGAAAATCTTAAGGAAATAATTGTATTAGTTCAGTTCGGTTCAGTTGCTCATTCGTGTCCAACTCTTTGCGACCCCAAGGACTGCAGCACGCCAGACCTCCCTGTCCATCACCAACTCTGGGAGCTTGCTCAAGCTCACGTCCATCGAGTCGGTGATGCCATCCAACCATCTCATCCTCTGTCGTCCCCTTCTCCTCCCGCGCTCAATCTTTCCCAGCATCAGGGTCTTTTCCAGTGAGTCAGGTCTTCGCATCAGGTGGCCAAAGGGTTGGAGTTTCAGCTTCAGCATCAGTCCTTCCAATGAACACCCAGGACTGATCTCCTTTAGGATGGACTGGTTGGATCTCCTTGCAGGCCAAGGGGCTCTCAGGAGTCTTCTCCAACACACAGTTCAAAAGCATCAATTCTAAAGCAAACAATTGTACAGATGACTATAGTTCTGTGACAGGATTTGAAGGTCTGAATTAAAGTCATGGAGGAGAACACATATACACTTAATGCCCTTTTAAGGTCTTCTTAAGAGCATCCCAGAGTGGTAGTGGCCCTCTGAATCTATCAGCAGAGGAATCGACAAAGAAGATGGTGAGGGGATGAAAATGGAATATTACTCAGTCATAAAAAATGAAATTAAGGCATTTGCAGCAACATGGACAGACCCAGAGATGATAATACTAAGTGAGGTAAGTCAGCCCTCCCTCCCACAGAACCAAATGGTGTTTGATGTCACTTACATGTGGAATTTTAAAAAACGGTGCAAGTGAGCTTTCTTACAAAACAAACTCAGAGCTAGGAAACAAACTTTTGATTACCAAAGAGGAAAGAGGGAGGGAGGCATAAATTAGAGGATTTGGGGATTAACAAATACACACTACACCTGAAGCTAACACAGCATTGTCAGTCAAGCACGTGTGTGTCTGTATGCACTCAGTCATGTCCGGCTCTCTGTGGCCCCATGGACTGTAGCCCACCAGGCTCCTCTGTCCATGGGATTCTCCAGCCAAGAATACTAGAGTGGGTTGCCGTTTCCTCCTCCAGGGGATCTTCTGGAACCATGGATAGAACCCACATCTCCTGCATTGGCAGGCAGATTCTTTTTCACAGAGCTACATTGGAAGAGCCAAATCAGGTGTACTCCAATATAAAAAAAAAATTTTTAAGTGCAAACAAAAGAACCTATGGAATTGCCAGACCAGTCATTCTGGGGAGAAGCCAAACCTCAGGTGAGTCATGGAGTTTTCAAGCTGCCTTGGTTCAGTGACGATGGGCTTAACCACACATTTGGGATCAGGTTTGAGGGTGGAGGGCAGGGCTCCCCGAGGTCTAGAGTCTCATAAGAGACTCTCTATCTCTATGGTGGAGTCTAAGGTAAAGAAGGCTTCCCAAGTGGCTCAGTGGTAAAGAACCCACCTGCAACGCAGGAGACCCCAGTTCTATTCCTGGGATGGGAAGACCCCCTGGAGAAGGGATAGGGTATCCACTCCAGTACTCCTGGGCTTCCCTTGTGACTTAGTTCGTAAAGAATCTGCCTGCAATGCAGGAAACCTGGGTTCCATCCCTGGGTTGAGAAGATCCCCTGGAGAAGGGAATGGCTACCCACTCCAGTATTCTGGCCTGGAGAATCCCATGGACTGTGTAGTCTGTGGGGTGGCAAAAGAGTCAGACACGACTGAGTGACTTTCACTTTCACAGTATCTGATATGTTTCTTGCATATAATGGCTAGTTGGGTTTTCAGCCCAATTAGAGAATAGGGTTGGCAAAAGTGAAAGGATTTCTATTATTTTTAAAATTCTCCCATCCATAAAATTCCATTTAATACAAAGTTGAATAATCTGCTTAGATTTAAGCTTATTGTTAACGAAATCACATCATCTTTGATCCACTCAAATTGTGATCAGATTTATTTTTATCTCTCCATTTATTCAAGGAGTATTTATCAAAGCTGATAAGCTCTGAGTAGGATTAGCAACTTGAAGAAGATCCCTGTTCTCAGGAGAAGGTAGGAAGGTTTCAGATGATAAAAGGAGAGAAAAGGAAAACAATTCTCCCTAAGAGCAGAAAGAAACAATGTCCATCAATAAAGGAATGGATAAAGAAGATATGGTACATGTATCAAGTGGAGTATTACTCCCCCTGGAGGAGGAAATGGCAACCCATTCCAGTATTCTTGCCTGGAGAATCCCACAGAGGAGCCCGGTGAGCTACAGTCCATGGGGTCGCAGAGGGTCGGACACAACTGAGCGACTGATGCATAAAAAATGAATGCTATGGTGCCAGCTGCATTCACACAGATGTACCTGAAGGTGATCAAACCCACTATATACTCCAAAATACTCCAAAATAAAATTAAAATTCAGGTAATCAGTTGTAAGCCCTTGGGTGTTCATCGTGGCCCTTTCCGCTGGGATCCACATCCCAGCAACACGACTTTCCCCAGCCTCTGGTTTCCCAGATAACCAGGCGGAGCATTGGGAAATGCTGCCTCTTGTGGCCACTTCCTGTAACAACAAGTTGAAACCAGGCCTGGACACTTCGTGTTCAAAAGGCCCACAGCGCCGTAAAAGACACCTGCCCTCAAGGAATGTCCTGGGGAAGAGCACCGAGAAAGAATCCCAAGTAGGGCCCATTTTCAAGCATGCCAGGTGGTGCCCGCAGTGAAGAATCTGCTTGCCAGTACAGGAGTCACAGCTTTGATCCTTGGGTTGGGAAGATCCCCTGGAGGAGGAAATGGCAACCCACTCCAGGATTCTTGCCTGGAGAATTCCAAGGACAGAGGAGTCTGGAGAACTACAGTCCATGGGGTAGCAAGGAGTCGGACACGTGCATGCATGCAAACTTAATTTGCGGTATATATCAAGAGACATACGGCTTCCTTGAGCTATTGCCAAACAAATTCTGGATGTGCTACTCCCTGCAAAATAGAGTTGAGTGTACTGACTCTCCAGGATATAGACTGCTGTTGACTTGTTTTCAGTTTTATTCAACGGCCAATAAAATTGGGCCATTTACTGGGCACCGCAGAAAGTGTTTCTACCACCCACAAGGCTCCCTCACCTCCTCCCTTCTGCCCGAGCTCCGTCGGCCAGCACCACCTGCTCCCAGCTCCGCGTCTGCATCGTCTTTGTCCTCCTAAGCTGCCTTCCCTTTCGATTTTCTTTCTTTTTTTTTTTTTTTTGTTACTGGAGGAGAGTCTGCAAGTAGTGCTGTGTCTCAAAAAAGCACCTCATTACAGTGCTGGGTATGCATAACAGTTCTACAAGTTTCCCTCTGTCCTTTTTATATCTTTAATTACACTTTAATTCAGGAATCCATTATGTATCGTAATCAAACATCATCTTGCCTTGTGCGTCTACTCCTGTTTCTTATCTAGACTTCTAAGATGACTGGTGTATTTTTACCTGTTGTAACTGCATCCTCTCTGGTTTTCCTGGAAGAAGACAGAGATCTCAGGGCCTTGGAGCCGGCCAGCAGAGTGAGTTGCCCAGTTAACCATAGTGATTCTCTGACAAGAGAGAAGATGGACAGACACACCTAGATTCTGATCCTCTCTTAGCTGGTAAGACACTGATCTCCCGAAACAAAGTCTATTCGTCTCGTGAGTATTAAGAGGTATTTTGAAGTTGTTATGAGGACGACAGACACGAGAAAGGATAAGAGCCCAACAGACCTGCTGTCCAGTCGCTCAGTTGTGTCCGACTCTCTGCGACCCCATGGACTGCAGCACACCAGGCTTCCCTGTCCACCACCAACTCCCGGAGTTTACTCAAATTCATGTCCATAGAGTCGGTGATGCCATCTCATCTCTGTCACCCACCTTCTCCTCCTGCCCTCAGTCTTTCCCAGCATCATATATGTATGTGTGAGTGTTTGTGCACAGTAATTCAGGAATCCATTATGTACCACAGTAAAACATCTTGCCTTGTATGTCTATGAAAATGAAAGTGAAGTCGCTCAGTCATGTCCAACTCTCTCTGCAACCCCATGCTACGTAGCTCACCAGGCTTCTCTGTCCATGGGATGCTCCAGGCAAGAACACTGGAGTGGGTGGCCATTTCCTTCTCCAGGGGATCTTCCCGACCCAGGGACTGAACCGTTTGAGCCACCAGGGAATCCCTTGCATGTCTATACATATTTCAAATCTAGATTACTAAAATGACTGCTATTTTTACCTGTTTAACTCCATCCTCTCTAGAATTATATATAAATGTATATATACACACACAGACACATACATGGATGGACACCCTACTTGATACAAGTATAAAGAACATTTCAAAGAGAAAAGGGAACATCATCTTTTTCTTCCATGGAAACTTTGTTACCAAAGTTAGAGACGAGAAAAGTACATTTTCCTCCTAAAAGAAAAAAATTCTTGACTTTCTCAAGTGGAGATTCCATGTTATCGTTTATTTCCTCCTGTGATATCTTGGGTGTGGGTTGTGGTTAAGTCACTCAGTCGTGTCCAACTCTTTGCGACCCCATGGACTGCAGCCCGCCAGGCTCCTCTGTCCATGGGATTCTCCAGGCAAGGATACTGGAGTGGGTTGCCATGCCTTCCTCCAAGGGATCTTCCTGACCCAGGGATCGAACCCGGGTCTCCTGCTTTGCAGGCCTATTCTTTACTGTCTGAACCACCAGGAAAAGCCCCATTATTCCAACACCAGCTGCTAAAACAGAGGCAAAGCCGGCACTTGTATTTACTCAACACTGTTTTGAAGCTGAGCATCCACCGCTACCAATAATGTCTTTTCCTATAACACGCCAGAATGAATCAATGGAGTTGTTGTGGTCATTTGTCAAACTCTCAGATCTAAATAATGATATTACATAATATGGTCCAGACAGCGTGCTAACAGGAAATAAACGTGGAGCTTTATAATGTTTTAAAATTGTACGAATAGTTTTGACAGGAACTAATTTTTTGAAAGCGAGAAGACTAGAGATACAGAGAGAGAAGGGGCTGCCTTACCAAGCCCCACATAAAATAATGAAATCATTGATTAAATGAGAAAATTCAATGATGCCTCAAGGAAGTCATTATCTAGGAGTCTTCCTGCCAACTTGAGATGTGCGCTTCATTTGATTAGTACTGCAAACTACAAGAAAATAAGACGGCACAAAAATGAAGCTGTTACCCTTGCATTTCAGTCCAACCATGACACGGGTGTGAGCAGGCAGTGACAACAGGGAGAACAGAGAACAGTTCCCATGAAGCTCTAGAACCTCCAGTTTGAAAAACTGGAATCACACTACATTTTACAAAATGCACCAGGCTTCCCAGGAGGCGCCAGTGGTAAAGATCCCGCCTGCCAATGTGGGAGATGTAAGAGACGGGGCTTCCATCCCTGGGTAGGGAAGATCCCCTGGAGGAGAACGTGGCAACCCACTCCACTGTTCTTGCCTGGAGAATCCCATGGACAGAGGAGCCTGGCGGGTTGCAGTCCATAGGGTCATGGAGAGTTGGACACGACTGAGCGACTAAATAACCCACAAGGATCAGAGTCCGGCTTCGGTGAGGACCAGAGTCAGGCTTTATTGAGTCCACAGGCTGTAGTGTAGACCAGGGCCGTCTTTACTGGGGAACATAGCAGGTTTTATTCAGGACCTGTCAGGCGTCAGAAAAGATCAGAGTTAAACAGTACTGAAGACAAGGTCAGACGAGGGGATAAGAGTTCGGATGTATGATGGACCAATATCTGGCTATACGAGATAGCCAGATAGTGACTGGCTATTCGAGATAGCCAGATATATGACCAACCTAGACAGCATATTGAAAAGCAGAGACATTACTTTGCCAACAAAGGTCCATCTAGTCAAGGCTATGGTTTTTCCAGTGGTCATGTATGGATGTGAGAGTTGGACTGTGAAGAAAGCTGAGCACCGAAGAATGGATGCTTTTGAACTGTGGTGTTGGAGAAGACTCTTGAGACTCCCCTGGACTGCAAGGAGATCCAACCAGTCATTCTGAAGGAGATCAGCCCTGGGTGTTCTTTGGAAGGAATGATGCTAAAGCTGAAACTCCAGTACTTTGGCCACCTCATGCAAAGAGTTGACTCATTGGAAAAGATTCTGATGCTGGGAAGGATTGGGGGCAGGAGGAGAAGGCAACGAAAGAGGATGAGATGGCTGGATGGCATCACCGACTCGATGGACGTGAATTTCAGTGAACTCCAGGAGATGGTGATGGACAGGGAGGCCTGGCGTGCTGTGATTCATGGGGTTGCAAAGAGTCAGACACGACTGAGCAACTGAACTGAACTGAACTGAATGTCAGACGTTAGGAGGTGCTGCAAACAATTTCATTAGGACAAGAATGAGGCTTTCATGGATGTGAGAGTTGGACTATAAAGAAGGCTGAGTGTCAAAGAATGGATGCTTTTGAACTGTGGTGTTGGAGAAGACTCTTGAGAGTCCCTTGGACTGCAAGGAGATCCAACCAGTCCATCCTAAAGGAGATCAGTCCTGAATATTCATTTGAAGGACTGATGCTGAAGCTGAAGCTCCAGTACTTTGGCCACCTGATGCGAAAAGCCAACTCATTGGAAAAGATCCTGATGCTGGGAAAGATTGAAGGCAGGAGGAGAAGGGGACAACAGAGGATGGGCTGGTTGGATGGCATCACCGACTTGATGGACATGAGTTTGAGTAAACTATGGGAGTTGGCAATGAACAGGGAGGCCTGGCATGCTGCAGTCCATGAGGTTGCAAAGAGTCAGACACGACTGAGCAACTGAACTGAACTGAGGCTTTAGTGAGGACTGGAGTAAGTTTTATGAAGACCAGTTGAGGCTGTAATGAGTACCAGAGGCTATATTACGAAAGTACTGGAGTATAGACTAACAGTTGGGCTTTCGTGAGAATAAGAGCAATGCTTTAGCGAGGACCAGACTGAGGGTTTCGTGAGGACCAGAGTAGACTTTGTGGGGACCAGATTCAGGATTTATTACGGATGAGAGTCGACCTTTAGTTGCACCAGAGTCAGGCTACAGAGAAGTCCAGAGTCAGGTATTCGCAACGACCAGATGGAAGCTGTTAGTGAGGACCAGAGCTGGTCTTCAGTGATGAATCGAGTCAGGACTTAGTGAGGGCCACAGTCAGGCATGAGTGTGGACCACAGTCAGAGGGGAATTCTGCGCGGAGAGAAGTTTTAGTGAGGAGGAGAATCAGGCTTGAGTCACGGCACAAAGAGGGTACCATGTGGACCAGAGTCAGGCCTTGCTGAGGACCGGTGTCAGGCCTGACTGAGGACTCAGGAGGCTTGGTGAGGACCAGAGTCAGGCGTTACTGAGGAACAGAGTCAGGCTTTACCCAATCCAGTACTCAATACAGCCTCATCTGGATACTACTAAAACTCGAATGTGGTCCTCAGTAAGGTCTGGCTGTGGTACTCAGTAAGGACTGATTCTCTCCTCAGTAAGACCTGACCCTGGTCCTCAGTAAGGACTGACTCTCATCCTCGTAAGCCCTGACCCCGGTCCTCTAAGGCCTGACTCTGGTCCTCAGTAAAGACTGACGCTGGTCCTCAGTGCACATGGAGCATTCTTCAGTACAGATCACATATTTGGCCACAAATGAAGCCTTGGTAAATTTTAAAAATATTGATACCATTTGAAGCACATTTTGTGTCCACAGTGCTTTAAGATTAGATAGCTATTACAGGGGAAAAAACTATAAAAACAGAGACACACGGAGGCTGAATAATAATAATAATAACAACAATGCTTGAATAACCAAGGGGCCACAAGGAAAATAGAGAGGAAGAGTAAAAATACCTGGAAGCGAATGACAAAACACAAACACTGAAAACCTATGAGATTCATCAAGGCAGTACCAAGAGGGAAGTTTATATTTTTTTATCTTTGTTAAAATCTTTTTTAAAATGCATAGAGTGAGTGTTCCAAGTCTTTACCCAATTCATCTGCACAAACAGAAGTTTAAAGAAAGTCTCTTAGATGGAAGTAAGCTTGATTTGCTGAAACATTTGATACTGAAATATGTCAAGGACAAAATTTGAAAGCACTCATCAATTAAGGTAAAATGTCAATGGAGGTATCACAGTCATGCATATGTATGAGGTGAATGACAATGCATCCAAATATATTTGAAATGTACTTACAAAGTGTATTTTGAAATGCAAAGATCCTGTTTGCCTTCCTCAGTCTTTGACAGAATGAGTCCACAGAAATAAATGAAAATGTAGAGAATATGTACACAGTGATCAATAATCTTTGTTAATAGATAAAAATTAACTTGTCAGCCTTTGAAGCAGAAAATATAGTTTCTATTTTTACAAGTATATGTGCGTAGATTCATCAAAAGGTGATAAAGAATGTTATAGTCATTTTTTTCAACTCATTTTTTGAAAAGAAATAATTCTGAAAATATTCTTTGATCTGAACACACACACACTTTGATGACAATATAGTAATGACAAGTCTACCATCATCACACTGAGCAGGAGCAAACCAAATCCCCCCCAAAACAGGAATTGAAATACCCTTAGAAGTCTTTCACGGAAAACACTTGAGTGGGGTGGCAGGGACGCCTTTCAGGGTGGGTAAGAGATGTGTTTCTTGTTACACACCAAAGTTATAGGCTGAGAATTTGAATTCCAGGCTGCCTGACTCTCACCTCCAATTCCATCACTTTCTCTGCTGTCGAACCGAGAATAAGCCAACAGAGACGGTGATTAAGGCAGCAGATACTATGAGGCTAATTCACATACATGTAGGTGGCTTGGAAAAAAATCCCATGGACGGAGGAGCAGTAGGCTACAGTCCATGGGGTCGCAAAGAGTCGGACATGACTGAGCGACTTCACTTGGGCGGATGGTATCTGTACATACACGCATAGGAAACAGGGACCTGCCTGGTGGTGTAGTGGTGAAGACTTCACCTTCCAATGCAGGGGGCATGGCCTCTGTCTCTGGTTGAGGACCTAAGATCCCGCATGCCACTTGGACACACACACACACACACACAATAGGAAAGATCTTTGCACACAGCGATCAAATGTCACACAACCACTCTCTAATAAACTGCTGGTCACTCCTGTTCCTACATGTGCAGTGCACTCTGTGTACTAGAAAGATGCTATATATAATTTTTTTTAATTTCATAAAAACGAAAGAGAAATCTGAATGATTGTAAGCCCGGGAAATCCATCTTTGAATCGATCAGGAAAACAGACAGGGCTCTGCAAATCTCGACAAGAAGGCCCCAAAAAAGGCAGAAAGGAGCACCAACAAAATTAGGCATGAGAAAGTGACCTACCTGGGCAGACCCAGAGATCAGATTCAAAGATGTACAAGGCAATACGATACACACACCCCTATGGATAAATCGCAAAATTTTAGCAAAGTGGAAAATATCCTTGAAAATATAAATGACCAAAATTAACTGAAGAATTCTAGAGGAAGTGGGAAATCTGCAAATTAAAAAAAAAAAAGGGAAATGAACCCAAAAGGTGGTGGGGAGGGGATGATGGTCAAGGCCCCGGGGTCACATAGATTTACTGATGAGGCTTTGAGTTCTTTCAAGTTCAAACAGTAAATAAAATCAGTCCCCTGACTACATATAACAGACACACACACACACACAGGATGGGGGGATTCCACTATATTATCAGAGGTTTGCATATCTCTGATGGGAAAATCCGATGAATACAGAGGAGAAAGCAGAGTTCAAAGCAGTATATTCTTCAACTCTGGAAAAAAACAAAAAAGTCCTTTTTTATCTTCTTCAGAAAACTAAAGAGCAGAACAGCTACAAATGGAGCTGGTCCCCTGGGAAGGGGAGACAGAAGGCAAAGGAGCAAGTGGAACCCCACCCCACCCTGTCCTCAGTTACTCGTGCAGCAGAGTGGCCTGTTGAAAGCCAGGGTCATTCCCCTCCATGGTCTTTCCCCGAGCTCACTCACTTGCCTACTAGATACCCAGAATCCTCCGTCATCACAATTGGTTTCACGCGACGGCCTTCCGGGGGCCTGGAGAGCACACGGATGCTGGGATCTCACCATCAAAACATTCTCACGGGGAATAACCTAGAGTGTGGTGTGGGCTGTTGAATTGGGTATGCAAGTCTGAGAACAGCTGGCTGAGAACTCACCCAGACACGGTGAGGAAGTGCAGATTCTGGTATGTTGACTGCCTGGGAGGCTGTGTGCTAGCATGCTAAGTTGCTCAGTCGTGTCCGACTCTTTGCGACCCCAGGGACTGTAGCCCACCAGGCTCCTCTGTCCATGGGATTCTCCAGGCAAGGATACTGGAGTGGGTTGCCATGCCCTCCTTCAGGGGATCTTCCCCACCCAGGGATAGAACCTGTGTCTCATTGGCAGGCGGGTTCTTTACCACTAGCTTCCCTGGTGGCTCAGATGGTAAAGCATCTGCCTGCAATGCGGGAGACCCAGGTTTGATCCCTGGTCCAGGGAGATCTCCTGGAGAAGGATATGGCAACCCACTCCAGGACGCTTGCCTGGAAAATTCCATGGACGGAGGAGCCTGGCGGGCTACAGTCCCTGGGATCGCAGAGGCGGACACGACTGAGCAACTTCAGTTTCTTTTCACCTGGGAAGCCAGAGAGGATGGTGACAGGTAAATAACTCCCAGTTCCTACTGACTCTGCTGGTCTGCAGAACACATTTCCGAATGGCAGGGACTTGGAGATCCTACCTTGTCCTCTCTCCTGTGGGGTCCCGTAGCGACATTCCTTTTCCCCAGCCTGGGTCTCGGTTCACGACAGTCATACCTCAGTGGAAAACCCATGCTCTCAGTACAAAGATTCCACAAGCTTCGCCTGGCAATCTCCCCACTTATCAATACCAGTCTTCAAACGTACACATCCACCCTTCCGTCTTGTAGCCAGACACCAAAGAAGTCCCCAGAGTGGACTTCTTTGCCACCCCCACAATTATCCCCCTGTCTCAATCATTATCCATAGCCATGGTGAACTAAACTCCTCCAGGCAGGAGTAGACTATATCTCCTTAAAAAGAATGAAGTAATGCCATCTGTAGCAACATGGGTGAACCTGGAGATTGTCCTACTGAGTGAAGTCAGTCAGATACAGAAAGAGAAGTATCATATGCCATGCTTTACATTTGGAATCGAAAAAGAAATGATGATACAAATGAACGAACTTACAAAACAGACATTCCCAGACTTGAGAGAATGATCTTATGGTGGTGACGGGGAAGGATGGGAGGAAGGGATAGTATTGGGAAGGAAACTCTGCTCAATACTCTGTAAATAACCTTATGAGGGAAGTTACCAGGGGGGAAGGATGGGGGGGGAGGGATAGTTAGGAAGTTTGGGATGGACATGGACACACTGCTGTATTTAACATGGAGAACCCTCAAGGACCTGCTGTCCAGCACAGGGAACTCTGCTCAATACTCTGTAATAACCTTATGGTCACCAGGGGGAAGGATGCGGGAAGGGATAGTCATGGAGTCTGGGATGGACATGGACACACTGCTGTATTTAACATGGAGAACCCACAAGGACCTGCTGGACAGCACAGGGCACTCTGCTTAATGTTAGGAGCCAGCCTGGATGGGAGGGGAGTTTGGGGGGAGGATGGATACTTGTGTATGCATGGCTGAGTCCCTGTGCTGTTCACCTGAATCCAATAGAGCATTGTTAATTGGCTATACCCCAGTACAAAATGAAAAAGTTTAAAAGAAAATTAAATGGACGTGTGCTACGTGTCTCCCAGCATAACCCACCACCGAGGAGGGAAAACATAAATGTCTATTTCCGTCTTCCCTTTCAGGGACTGCCCCCAAAGCTGCCTCCTGGCATTAAAACACCTCAGGAAAGATAAGATTCACTTTCTCATCTTTCAGTTCTTCTTTTCCATTTTCCTCTTAAAGCAGGATTTTTTTTCACATCTCTGTAGTGACAATGGCCTTTTCTAGGTCCCCATTGACATCCATGATGCTGTTGGCAATGCGAAACTCAGTCTGCAGTCAACCAAACCTTAACACACACACACACACACACATACATGGAAAAAAAGTCCTTGCTTCTCTTGCATTCTTCTTAATCTTTCTTCATATTACTCAGTGTCAACTGTACTCAAACCAAGACTCAGCACTTACCTGGATGTGCAAGTCACCCATCGGAGGCAGGGACGTGGCCTACTAGCTCGGAAAGCTCTTCCCCGGAAGGCCACGTGGCTGCCTCTTCACCACCTTCCCAGTTGTTTGAAACGCGACCTCCTCCGAGGCCCAAGGATAGGCAGCAACGCTTTCCACCAAGGATGTCCCAGTCTTTTGAATGTAAGAAAACCATAAGAGGTGTTAGAGACATCAAGAACATCTTTATAAACGGAGAGACATTTTGCGACATGTTCAGAAAAGTTACAGCCGCTATGGAGAAAAGTATGGAGTTTCCTTAAAAACTAAAAAAAAAAAAAAAAAAAATAGAGTGATCATATAACCCAGAAATCCCACTACTGGGCAGATAGCCAGAGAAAGTCTTAATTCCAAGAGAGACAGGCATCCCTATGCTCACTGCAGCACTACTTACAAAAGCTAAGACATCAAAACAATCTAAATATGCATTGAAAGATGAATGGATAAAGAAGCTTTATCCACTTATACATTTATATACACATACATATATAATATACATATATATGTATATACACATATACTTATATACACACATGTATATTCATATACTGGAGAAGGAAATGGCAATCCACTCCAGCACTCTTGCCTGGAAAATCCCGTGGATGGAAGAGCCTGATAGGCTACAGTCCATGGGGTCGCAAAGACTCGGACACGACTGGGCGACTTCACTTCACTTCTTCATATACATATACACACACACAAAGGAATATTACTCAGCCATGAAAAAGGAGCGACATTGGGTCATCCGTAGAGACACAGATGTACCTTGAGAGTGTTATATAGAAGAGAAGTAAGTCCGAAAAAGAAAAACAAATACTGTATCCAAATGTATGTATTAATAAGTGGAATCTAGAAAAACAGTACAGATGATCTTCCATGCCGAGCATACATAGAGACACAGAGAAGAGATCAAAGGTCTGGGCACCAAGGGAGAAAGGGAAAAAGAGTGGGATGAACTGGGAGACTGGCACGGACACATATACAATATTGATGCTATGGATGAAACGGATAACTAATCAGAACTGGCTGTATAGCACAGAGAACTTTGCACAGTGCTCTGAGGTGACCTAACTGGGAAGGAAATCCGAAAAAGGGAGGAATATATGTATACGTATAGCTGACTCACTTTGCTGGATAGCAGAAACTCACACAGCATTGAAAAGCAGCTATATACTCCAGTGAAAAAAGTTTTAAAAAGATGAAATCTGTTGGAGTGATGCTTCTCAAACTACTGGTTCACCGCCCTTTGCTGGATGCACAGTGGTGAATGCAGTTAGTTACCTGTGCGTTAGTTCCCCTAAGGCCGGGTAGTTATCTGTCCATTATTTGTCCCCTAAGGTCAGTTAGACACCCGTCCCCTTTGTACAGGGCTTCCCTGGTGGCTCAGTGGTAAAGGACCCACCTGCCGATGCAGGAGACGCGAGTTCGATCCCTGGGTGGGGAAGATCCCCTGGAGGAGGGCATGGCAAGCCACTGCAGTATTCTTGCCTGGAGTGTTCCCTGGACACAGGAGCCCAGCGGGCTACAGTCCAAAGGAACGCAAAGAGTCGGACACAGCTGAGCAACTAAACACAAGCCCATGAGTATATACAAATAAGTGGAGACTCAGTTTCCCTGGTCAGTGTGTTCAAGATGTGAATGAAAGAGAAGAAAGACAGAGTGTTTAACGGTTCAGCTCCAACTGCTAAGACGAGACAAGCATGGAACTCCACATAAACAAGCATACTTTTATCGCCACTCAACGCTCCCTTCCATCCATGAAAAAAAACAGACAAATGTCACAATAACTCATACCAACTGGAAGAAGTTTGCACGTAACTTCCCCGTAACATTCAGCAACGATTCCTATCAGTGATATTCCATCTCTGTAATGAATAATTCTACGGCGCAGGCAGAGCAGCAGCAAAGCATGAGTGAGGGCTCAGGAAAGGTATTCCCGGAAGTTCAGTCTCAGGGAGCACGCACATCTTGGGGCATTTTGTTTGATTTCCATTACAGAAACAATTTCATTCTGTGCATAGACACAATTACTTCGACTGTGACCACCATCTTGGTACAAGGGCATTATGTTTTAGCAGCAAATTGCATCTTTTGGGTATCGATTAAGGAGCTAATTTATTTCTGTTTGTAAAAACAGTCTTTGATGAATGGTTTGTTTGTGTCTTTGTAGCTTTTTTTTTTAATGTTTTCTTTCTGGACACTGCCTGGATAGAATTACAGGTACAAGACGAATCACGACCCCTCTCTCCTTACACTATGTGGAGGCTGGTCATTTGGCCACTAACCTACTTATCGGATACCGACTTACTCTGTATTCACTGACTGTGCTTCTGCTAAGAGCCTGATACTGTGCTCCGCTGAACTTGGGAATACAAAGATGATGAAAGCTGCTGCTGTTTTGCAACCCCACGGACCGTAGCCCGCCAGGCTTCTCTGTCCATGGGATTTCCCAGGCAAGAATACTGGAATGGGCTTCATCTTCCTGAATCAGGAATCAAACCCACATCTCCTGCATGGCAGGCAGATTGTTTATACCACTGAGCTACCCGGGAAGCCCTTATGATGAAGCCTGTTATTGGCTGGACAACAGCCTCTTGCATAGAATCAAACCTGTGTTTTCAGCAACATGTGAATCCCCGTGTCATCCTGAAGCACTGGGCTGGCTCCCCGCTGCTGCTGCTGCTGCTGCTGCTAAGTCGTTTCAGTCGTGTCCGACTCTGTGCGACCCCATAGACAGCATCTCACCAGGCTCCCCCGTCCCTGGGATTCTCCAGGCAAGAACACTGGAGTGGGTTGCCATTTCCTTCTCCAATACAGGATAGTGAAAAGTGAAAGTGAAGTCGCTCAGTCGTGTCCGACTCTTAGCGACCCCATGGACTGCAGCCCACCAGGCTCCTCCATCCGTGGGATTTTCCAGGCAAGAGTACTGGAGTGGGGTGCCATTGCCTTCTCCGGTTCCCCCCTAGACATGCTATATACCTTCCACTCCAATATTTTTCTTCACAGTAACTCTTAGAATCCCTTTCACTTCTCTGCCATCTTGGTATTCCTGTATCTTTACCTCCATTGTTTCTCTTTTGGTCAGGCACAGTCTTCAGGACGTTTTTCAGAAAAGAGGTACATTTTTGAGATTTTCAGTATCTGCAAATATTAATATTTCACATTCATAATTGAGTAATAATTTTGGTCAGTATTGCACTATATGTGAGGCCTAATTTGCCCGTAGGTTTTCTTTTTTTTAATTATTTAAACTTATTTCTTAACCTGTGCTGGCTCTTAGTCGCGGCATGTGGACTGTTAGTTAGAACAATGTGGAATCTAGTTCCTTGACCAGGGATGGAACTCGGGACCCCTGCATTGGGAAGGAGGAGTCTTAGCCACTGGGCCACCAGGGAAGTCCCCTCACACAGTTTTTGAAGGTGATGCTGTATTGACTTGTAATCTCAAGCATTTCTGTTGCAAAATTCCAATATGATTATTGGTTATTTTTATTGTCAACGTGGCATTTCTTGACCTTGAAGTTGTGAATTAGGCTAAGTCGTTCATTCAAAACGCTGAGTTGTCCAGTTCTTTCCCCACCAGCTTCCAGTGCCCCCACTGCTGACAGCCAGTATTCTTTTCTCAAGAAACTGACCAAGCCACAGGGAAAGAGCCTGAGATTCTGTGCATGCTAGTACCCCAGGGAAAGTGCATGGTCTCTACTGAGTGATCCTATTGTAAAGTCCACTGGTTGCTGTGGTTCAGTTGCTCAGTCGTGTCCAATTCTTTGCAACCCCATGGACTGCAGCACACCAGGCTTCCCTGTCCTTCACTATCTCCAAGAGTTTGCTCAAACTCATGTCCATCGAGTCAGTGATGCCATCCAACCATCTCATCCTCTGTCTTCCCCTTCTCCTCCCACCTTCAGTCTTTCCCAGCATCAGGGTCTTTTCCATTGAGTTAGCTCTTCATATCAACTGGCCAAAGTATTGGAGTTTCAGCTTCAGCATCAGTCCTTCCAATGAACATGGACTGATTTCCTTTAGGATGGACTGGTTGGATCTCCTTGCTGTCCAAGGGACTCTCAAGAGTCTTCTCCAGCACCGACAAGAGCTACCAGCTGACATTTTACTGTGTCACTCTCCAAATGAATTGGACAGTTCAGAATTACCAGTTAGCCCAAGTTTTAACATGATGAATAAACCAAAGCAAACAAAAAGGAGATAAAAAAAGGAACTCTGAGGAAAGGGAAATGTACTCTCATGTCTCTACTATTTCTTTGATCTTGTGAACTTGGGTGCTTTGTACATTAATTTTTAGTCACTTAAAAAAAAATATGACAGAACTAAGTGAACATTAGGGATTCCCCTGTGGCGCTAGTGAGTAAAAACTCACCTGCCAATACACGAGGTGTAAGAGACTCAGGTTCCATCCCTGAGTCAGCAAGATCCCCTGCAAGAGGAAATACAAGACACTGCAGCATTCTTGCCTGCAGAATCCCATGGACGGAGGAGCCTGGCAGGCTACAGTCCACGGGGTTGCAAAGAGTCAGATACGACTTAGCACCCGACAACAGCAACAAATGGATGTCTCAGTAAGGAATAGGTGTTCTCTAAAAGAAAAAATGGGATGTACTTGAGGATGTATCCTATTTCCTTATCTTCACTGTCAAAAGTGCTAGAAATACCTGTAACGCCTTCAAATGTCTTCATGTCAGCACCCGGTGATGAAATCATTTGTTTCTATCTCTCTGTGTATCTAGATCTGTCTCTTTCTCGATTCGTGAGTTGTGGCATGTAGATAGTTGATTGAAGTGTATGGGATCTAGTTCCCTGACCAGGGATCGAACTCCAGGCCCCCTGCATTGGGACCACAGAGTCTTAGCCACCGGACAACCAGAAGACTTTCAGTTTCTCGTTCTTTTTCTAAGCCTTCCAAGCCATTTCACTCTTTAATAGTTAGTTACACTTTCTTTTCAGTTCTTCCCCTGTACCTAGAGAATGGATTCGCGAAACCATCCACACATGCTTTAGGTTATTATACTTACATAGCATTTGTGTTTGGCCCAACCAGATGAAACCCACTACTGGAGTTTCAGGCATGGGGAAACAGTCTTCTCGCAAATGGGACCTCTTCCTGCAGTCAGACTGAATACGGGGCCAATGAATCACCAGACTTCTGACCTAGGAAAAGCTGTATAAATCAATGGTACCCTGTAAATAATATATGAGACTGGAGGCTCAATAAGTCTCACGGTGAGCTCTGGGAAGAGAAGAGCCCTGGGTCAGGCAGAGTGGAGATTAATGAGGTTGTGTATATTTCCTGCTCTGCGGGTAAATAACTCAATATTTGCCAAGGAAGCCAACGATGGGAAACGGTAGACCCTGCATTGATGTGCCGGGTGTTCTGAGACCACAGTCAATAGAAATTAATTAAGTGCTACAATATCTATGATTAAATACGTCTCTAGGGAGAACTAGAAAAGTCACGAGAAAAGGAAATGGAAGAAAGAGGAAGCAAATTCTAAGAAGCAGTGGCAGAAACAATGATAGACGAAGTTGTAAATGGTAGCTGAGAACAACAAAAAAACTAAGCTGTACGCACAGCCCATCCGAGGCGTGGGAAGGAGAGCCCTGGGTCCCTTCAGATTTTTCACATTCATATGTCATCCGGTCAACATTTGTTGCGGCTTCTTTCTATGACCAGTGACACTTGAGTCTTCAAGTCAGGGAGTGAATTTGTTAGAGAGAAGTCCAAGGCTGATAGGATGGGAGTCTTGGAAGAGGGGAGCAGTGATTATCCAGTGAGAGTGATGGAGGCGTGGGCAGAGGCTGGTGAGGAGGGGTGAAGCTGTTCCTGTCTGGGTTGCCAAGAGCATGGGAGAAAGAGATTCTTATAAAGATATTGCGTGATGAGTGTCTGAGCAGAAGTCTATGTGGATTTGCTCAGAGGCCCCAACGTCAGCTTACAGGCACAAGCCAAGTGTGGAGGATGCCACGTCCGTCTGGGCTGAACCAGGAACTTGAGAAGGGTGAGATGGAAGTGTGTCATAGAAAAATGAAAGAGGTTCCCCTCTTGGGGAAGATGATGCTTCATTAAGATAGGAAACAGGCATGAGATGTGTGACAAGGCAGAAAGTAGGAAGGAGTGAATAAAGATGTGAGCAAAGACATCTAGACAAAGAGATGACCTTGTTCAAAGGTCTCACACTTCGGGGCAGGGGTTCCCGACTTAAAGGATCTAGTGTCTGATGGTCTGTGGTGGGGCTGATGTCATAATAATAAAATAAAGTGAACAACAAATATGGTGTGCTCCAGTCATCCAGAAACCATCCCACCCTACTCCCGGTCCCTGGGAAAATGGTCTTCCATGAAAGTGGTCCCTGGAGTCAAAAAGGCTGGGGACTGCTGCTCTAGGATGAAGACTGATTTTAACTGAATATGACCCGTGGGCTCTCCAGAAACTAGACCCTGCCGGGCTTTCAGCATCTTTGAGCATCATCTCTCATCACCCACCCACCCGGCCAGTCTGAGCTTCAGCCACACAGCCCTTCCTGACCCTGGCTCCACATCCACCAATAGGAGCTCAGCAGTTACTTGGTGATGGCCAGAGGGGGCGGGGCTTCAGCGGAATCCCCCCACCCCCACCCTGTGGCCCAGGAAGGTTGTCAATCATTACTGCTACTTTGAAAGGCAATTTGCATTACAGTATGGCAGAAAGTGAGGAAGAACTAGATGAAAGTGAAAGAGTGAAAAAGTTGGCTTAAAGCTCAACATTCAGAAAACTAAGATCATGGCATCCGGTCCCATCACTTCATGGCAAACCGATGGGTAAATAGTGGAAACAGTGTCAGACTTTATTTTGGGGGGGCTCCAAAATCACTGCAGATGGTGACTGCAGCCATGAAATTAAAGGACGCTTACTCCTTGGAAGGAAAGTTATGACCAGCCTAGACAGCATATTAAAAAGCAGAGATATTACTTTGCCAACAAAGGTCCATCTAGTCAAGGCTATGGTTTTTCCAGTGGTCATATATGGATGTAAGAGTTGGGCTATAAAGAAAGCTGAGCACCAAAGAGTTGATGCTTTTGAACTGTGGTGTTGGAGAAGACTCTGGAGAGTCCCTTGGACTGCAAGGATATCCAACCAGTCCATCCTAAAGGAAACCAATCCTCAATGAGTCCAATACTCATTGGAAGGACTGAGGCTGAAACTGAAACTCCAATCCTTTGGCTACCTGATGCAAAGAGCTGACTCATTTGAAAAGACCTTGGTGCTGGGAAAGACTGAAGGTGGGAGGAGAAGGGGACGACAGAGGATGAGATGATTGGATGGCATCACCGACTCGATGGACATGGGCTTGGGTGGACTCCAGGAGTTGGTGATGGACAAGGACACCTGGTGTGCTGCAGTCCACGGGGCTACAAAGAGTCAGACACCACTGAGCGACTGAACTGAACTGAACTGTGAAGTCTTTTTCTCCCTGTCCCACAGAGGATGGAAAGGCAGCTTAGGGAAATAAATGGGTTGACTTAAAGGCCCACAGTCAGGGCTCGCTTCTTAACCACACCTGCCCAGCTCCTAAGCTGTTGTTTCTTTGCACCTCCCTCCCACCAAAGCGGAGAGACAAATATAAAATACACAGTGTTATCAGGCTTCAGGTTTGGTTATATAAAAATGGGACTTTTTTTTTAATCATGCAAAAACTACACACTAGAATGCACATCTATTTTTAGGAATAGCTATTATATACCAAAACTAATATAAAATATCATGGTTTGTATTCATCTAAGAAATGAACAGGGCTTCCCGGGTGTTTCAGTGGTAAAGAATCCATCTGCCAGTGCAGGAGATGAGGGCTCAATCCCTGGGTTGGAATGCCCCTTGGATAATGAAATGGCAACCCACTCCAGTCTTCTTGCCTGGGAAATCCCATGGACAGAGGAGAATGGCATGCTGCATTCCATGGGATCGCAAAGACTTGGACATGACTTAGTGACCAAACAGCAACAAAAAGAAATGACAATGTTATGGAGAGGTGAGTGTTGTCATGGCATTCTGATTGCTTGATAATAGTGTTTTCTGTTATTAAAATGTGTTCCCTAGACTAAAAAGCCTCTTGATGAAAGTGAAAGAAGAGAGTGAAAAAGTTGGCTTAAAGCTCAACATTCAGAAAACGAATATCGTGACATCTGGTCCCAACACTTCATGGGAAATAGATGGGGAAACAGTGGAAACAGTGTCAGACTTTATTTTGGGGGGGCTCCAAAATCACTGCAGATGGTGACTGCAGCCATGAAATTAAAAGACTTTTGGAAGGAAAGTTATGACCAACCTAGATAGCATATTGAAAAGCAGAGACGTTACTTTGCCAACAAAGCTCTAGTCAAGGCTGTGGTTTTTCCAGTGGTCATGTATGGATGTGAGAGTCGGACTGTGAAGCTGAGTGCTGAAGAATTGATGTTTTTGAACTGTGGTGTTGGAGAAGACTCTTGAGAGTTCCTTGGACTGCAAGGAGATCCAACCAGTCCATTCTGAAGGAGATCAGCCCTGGGTTTTCTTTGCAAGGAATGATGCTAAAGCTGAAACTCCAATACTTTGGCCACCTCATGCAAAGAGTTGACTCACTGGAAAACACTCTGATGCTGGGAGGGATTGGGGGCAGGAGAAGGAGACGACAGAGGATGAGATGGCTGGATGGCATCACTGACTCGATGGACATGAGTCTGAGTGAACTCCGGGAGTTGGTGATGGACAGGGAGGCCTGGCATGCTGTGATTCATGGAGTTGCAAAGAGTCAGACATGCATGAGCGACTGAACTGAACTGAACTGAACTGGTAGACATTGTCTGCATCCCTGCCGCCAGTCAAATCCAAATGTTGAAATCCTAACCTGCTAGGTACAGGGATTAGGATATGGGACCTTTGGGAGGTGGTGAGTTCATATGGGTGGACCCTTATGAATGGGATGAGTGCCCTTAGTAAACAGACCTTGTTATTGAGTGCCTTGTTTAAAGAGTGCCCTTAATAAACAGAAGAATACGTCTTCTTACACAGTGAGAAGATTATGAACTTGGAAGCAGGTTTTCATCAGACTCTGGGTCTTCTGACAATCTAATTTTGGACCTCCCTGCCTCCAGATACCTGAGAAATAAAAGTCTGTTGTTTATCAGCCATGTAGTCTATGGTATTCTTTCATAACAGCCCAAATTAAATAAGACAAAGAGTTTGGGGTTTTTGTGGGTTAGGATACAAACCATCTGTGAAGAGGTTTAGACCAACACTGGGCTTATATGTCCCAAGCGGACTTAGTTTCTATCCACATGTAAATCCATACTGGGAAAGAAAAGCACAACTTCCAGAAAATAAAGCTAAAGTGGCTAGTTCTCTAAACATGAAGCCTGTGAAAAACATATTTTTACTTTTGTAAGACTTATTTCTTAATCTGTGTAAATAATGGACCCCAATTTAAAGATGCAGAAAAAACAAGGCAGACAGAAGAGTAAGAAAAATAAAAAAAGTAGTTGGAAAACAGAGGAAGAGAATGAATTTAGCTAAAGGTGGGCAGTTGGTGTAGTTAGAATCTGATTAAACAGTGATACTGAAGTGCCAAACTAAAAATAATCAGCAAACTTACACAGTAACTGGGGCAGCGAGTTAACCACACAACACGTTTTGTGCGACTCAGGTCAAGTGTATTGCATTGGCAAACTGGGAGGATGTATTCAAATATAACACAGTAATAGCATTGGTCATTCTAGCTCCTAACCATAGAAGGTTACCTCTGAGGATTTCTGTTTTTGGAGATAGAGAAAAAGTGGGTGAGGAAATCACCGTATGACAGTCAGTGGTTACTTTATACCACAGGTTTTGAAATTCTGTCTCAAAACACACGATACTATTATTCACAACTGTTTTCAACATATTCATTTCTCTTAACCGAATAAAAGTATTTGTCTATGTGAAGAAAATGGAAAATAATTTGTTTACCTAAGGGATCAATGTTGAAGCCAAATGAAGGTGATAATGGACCCACATACAATCAAAACCCCATAAAACAACTGTAGACTCTCACCTTCTCGTTTGGTTATCTTTAAACTTTACAGATGGTACAATCAATATGAGCGTTGCAGCAATATCATCACTGGATGTGACACATTAAAAGTAGAAATGTGCAGTAGCTATCACTGTGACATTCCAACCTTCTGGTAAATCTCCCTTAAAGATGTTCACCTTCAGCCTAATGATATATTTATGTGGATTCAAAATTCCTAAGAGCATTAATAGAACCTTTGATGATCTAACAAATGGAAAAGCAGGATGTTAGGATGAGCTATGAAATTATATATTTAATTTATTTCTAAAATATATAACACTGCTCGCTGTGACTGTTCCAACTGGAATAATTGGTTGCAATTAAAATAATGAGATATTCTAAATAATGATACATGCAATACAAATGCAGAGGGATATGCAATTTGTAATTCCTTTATCATTTTTATGCTGATACATTTCTTCCTAATTATAATAAGCTTCTGAGCTAATAGGAATACATTTTGTCCCCTGGACTATATTCCAGAGGAATTATTTCTCAACATGGCTAATGTGAAAACCACTTGACTGAACTTAAAATATATAAACATGTAATTTGGAAAATAAACTTGGGGAAACTATTGGGAGCTTTCTACAACCTGAAGATGTGCTGATTCTCTGACTCCGCACTTCTGCTTCTGGGTTAATATCCAAGATGTTCTTTTAATGTGTGTTCATCAGAAGACATGTGCAGGAAAGCTTATTAAGAGTGCTATTACTGTAGTGTTTTAGGCGACCCAGTAATCCTACTTCTGGACATATATATACCCAGAGAAAACCATAATTCAAAAAGACACGTGTACCCCAATGCTCATAGCAGCACTATTTACAGCAGCCAAGACATGGAGACAACGGGAATGCCCATCAACAGAGGAATGGATAAAGCAGGTGTGGTATGTGTATGCAATGGAATACTACTCAGCCATAAAAAAGGAATGAAATTGGGTCATTTGGAGAGACATGGGTGGACTTGGAGACCATCATACAGAGTGAGGTTTAGTCAGAAAGAGAAAAACAGATATCGTATATTAAGGCATATATGTGAAACCTGGAAAAAAATTGTATAGACAATCTTATTGATAAAGCAGTAATAGACACACAGACATAGAGATCAAAGGGAATGGGCACGAAGGCAGAAAGGGAAGGAGAGTGGGATGAATCAGGAGTTTGGGACTGATACATAAACACTTTTACGAATAAAAGAGATAATTAATGAGAACTTGGTGTATAGTTCAGGGAACTCTATGCAGCGCCCTTTGGTCATCTAAATGGGAGAGAAATCAAAAAAAAAAAAAGAGAGAGGATTTATGTATACACTTCACTTTCACTTTTCACTTTCATGCAGTGGAAAAGGAAATGGCAACCCATTCCAGTGTTCTTGCCTGGAGAATCCCAGGGACGGCGGAGCCTGGTGGGCTGCCATCTATGGGGTCACACAGAGCCGGACATGACTGAAGCGACTTAGCAGCAGCAGCAGCAGGCTGATTCACTTTACTGTATAACAGAAATTAATACAACACTGTAAAGCAAATCTACTCCAAGTAAAATTTTTTAAAACTTGAAAAAAAAATTTCTGAAAAGCTACAGACATTTGAGAATAAAGTTAAGGCCCTGGCTATGTGACCTGCTTGAGTTTGGAGGCAGTGAGCATGATCTGGAAATTAGATATGGGATCTTCATGGCAGAATTATTGCTCAATTATTAGGTGCGATTGGAAAGAAGTAAGTTCAAACTGCTAGGCGCAACATAAATAAGATACAAGGATGTAATATACAACACGGGGCATATAACTAATACTTTATAACTTTAAGTGGAGTGTTCAAGCTGGTTTTAGAAAAGGCAGAGGAACCAGAGATCAAATTGCCAACATCTGCTGGATCATGGAAAAAGCAAGAGAGTTTAAGAAAAAACATATATTTCTGCTTTATTGACTATGCCAAAGCCTTTGACTGTGTGGATCACAATACACTGTGGAAAATTCTGAAAGAGATGGGAATACCAGACCACCTGATCTGCCTCTTGAGAAATTTGTATGCAGGTCAGGAAGCAACAGTTAGAACTGGACATGGAACAACAGACTGGTTCCAAATAGGAAAAGGAGTACGTCAAGGCTGTATATTGTCACCCTGCTTATTTAACTTTATATGCAGAGTACATCATGAGAAACGCTGGGCTGGAAGAAACACAAGCTGGGATCAAGATTGCTGGGAGAAATACCAATAACCTCAGATATGCAGATGACACCACTCTTATGGCAGAAAGTGAAGAGGAACTCAAAAGCCTCTTGATGAAAGTGAAAGTGGAGAGTGAAAAAGTTGGCTTAAAGCTCAACATTCAGAAAACGAAGATCATGGCATCCGGTCCCATCACTTCTTGGGAAATAGATGGGGAAACAGTGTCAGACTTTATTTTTTGGGGCTCCAAAATCACTGCAGATGGTGACTGCAGCCATGAAATTAAAAGATGCTTACTCCTTGGAAGGAAAGTTATGACCAACCTAGATAGCATATTCAAAAGCAGAGACATTGCTTTGCCAATAAAGGTCCATCTAGTCAAGGCTACGGTTTTTCCTGTGGTCATGTATGGATGTGAGAGTTGGACTGTGAAGAAGGCTTAGTGCCGAAGAATTGATGCTTTTGAACTGTGGTGTTGGAGAAGACTCTTGAGAGTTCCTTGAACTGCAAGGAGATCCAACCAGTCCATCCTAAAGGAGATCAGCCCTGGGATTTCTTTGGAAGGAATGATGCTAAAGCTGAAACTCCAGTACTTTGGCCACCTCATGTGAAGATTTGACTCATTGGAAAAGACTCTGATGCTGGGAGGGTTTGGGGGCAGGAGGAGAAGGAGACGACAGAGGATGAGATGGCTGGATGGCATCACTGACTCGATGGACGTGAGTCTGAGTGAACTCCGGGAGTTGGTGGTGGACAGGGAGGCCTGGCGTGCTGCGATTCATGGGGTCGCAAAGAGTCGGACACGACTGAGCGACTGAACTGAACTGAACTGAACCTATAAAAATGCGGAATCACTGTTACACCCCTGAAACTAACCTAATGTTATCAATCAACTGTACTCCAAGAAAAAAGTTAGTTCCTACCCTTGATAATATACTTAATATTAGCCATTTATTGAAGGCTCTGAGTACAAACCAATGTATTGATTGCCTGTGTGAATACTGTTCTAATAAACTTATGTGTATGAACTCCTGTAGTCCCGAGGGTAGCTTTTCTTCTCCCCCGATTGTATTTGTCATGAAGTGATGGGACTGGATGCCATGACGTTAGTTCTTTGAATATTGAGTTTTCAGCCAGCTCTTTCACTCTCCTGTTTCACACTCTTTGAGAGGCTCTTTAGGTCCTCTTCACTGGGTTGGCTTTTGGGGAGTGGAGATGAACAAATGAAGGAGTCAGACAGCTGGGCATATGGGGAAGAGGATTCTAGGCAGAGGAAGCCCCTAGTGATGGGGTCTATGGATGGGAATCAGTGTAGCATCTTGGAGCAACGAGTGGAGCAAAAATATCACGGTAGAGGGATGAGCTTGCAGAGGTGAGTTCAGGCAGGTCCCCGGAAGGGCTTTTAGGATGAGAATTTCCCTTGCGTGGAAGTGTGACTCAAGTATCGGAGGGTTTGCAGCAAGAGGGATAACTTCTCACTCCAAATGTAATTTTTGTTAAACTGACACTGGATTGTGTAAGCGTGGTGATGAGACGCCCAGGGAGCTCTCCTAACGACAAAGATGGAAATGAGACTGGCCTGGAGGAAAATGCCACTGGAAGGAATGAAGAAACCCAGGAAGAATCTAAAAATAGAGTGGACAGGGCTTATGAATGGAGTCTACGGATGAGTGTGGCAACAGAGAAGGAAAGGAACCCAGTGTGTGAGTCTGGGCTCCCGCCTGATACAGAGATGCTGGGGAAAAGAGCGCTTGAGTGTGAGTTACGGAGTCCCGTAGCTTTGTTTCGACATCTTCCTGCTGAGTTGTCCTGCAGGCGTTCCGAGGGTTGAGGTCAAATAAGTGGCTGGATACAGGATAGCAAACAGGTCAGAGACCAGAATTTGGGCATTCTGACAACATAAATGCTATATATAACACTACCTGTGGAGACAGCACAGACAAAGGAAACATGAGAAGCTACCCTGGTGGCTCAGACAGTAAAGAACCTGCCCACGATATAGGAGACTCAGGTTCCATTCCCGGGTAGTGAAGATCTCTGGGGGAGGAAACGGCAACCCGCTCCAGTATTCTTGCCTGGAGCATCCCATGGACAGAGGAGCCTGGTGGGCTACAGTCCACATGATCGCAAAGACTCAGACACAACTGAGCAGCTAACACTTTCACTATCATGATAAATGCTATGCTATCACGATAAATGTTCTGTTTGAACACCCAGACAAGGACAAAGTTGAAGCCCTAAGAAAGTCCACCATGAGAACTCGGACAGAGGAGGACACAGTGAAGGACACAGGAGAAAATTGTGCGAGCATGTGGTTCCGCTGGAGTTGAGAAAATGTGTGCAGTACAGAAACGGTTTCATGAAAAGAGGATTAAAACTGAATTATAGCAGCTAAAGAGTTTAAGAGGATTTCCCTGATGGTTCAGCAGTTAAGAATCTGCCTTCCAGTGCAGGGGGACATGCGTTCAGTCCCTGGTTGAGTAACTAAGATCCCATGTGTCTCGGGGCAACGAAGCCCATGTGCTACAACTATTTAACTCGCATGCCACGACTACCAAAGCCCTTGCACCCTAGAGTCTGTGCTCTGCAACAAGAGAAGCCACTGGAACGAGAAGCCCACGCAAAACAATGCAGAACAGTCTTCATGCAGCAAAGATGACCCGGCACAGCCAAATAAGTAAATATTTAGGGCTTCCCTGGTGGCTCAGCTGGTAAAGAATCCGCCTGTGATGCAGGAGACCTGGGTCAGATCCCTGGGTCGGGAAGATCCCCTGGAGAAGGGGATAGGCTACCCACTCGAGTATTCTTGGGCTTCCCTCGTGGCTCAGCTGGCAAAGAATCCGCCTGCAATGCGGGAGACCTGAGTTCCATCCCTGGGTTGGGAAGATCCCCTGGAGAAGGGAACAGCTACCCACTCCGGTGTTCTGGCTTGGAGAATTCCACGGGGTTAAGATGCTTTTTAAAAAATAAATTCCCTAGATTGAACCAAATAGAAGTGAAAAGTGTAACACTAAAATATAAATATATCTCTGTTTTAGGTGTGTGTGTGTATGTGTGTGAAAGAAAGGAATCTCCACTATTTGCAAAGCTTTTGAAAAAAGTCTCTCTTGTGCAGCATGAGGAGTCTAATTTTCCTGGTAGCTTTCCAAAGAGAGATCGAAGTTATGAAATGGGTCTTTATTTCCTGGAGCCAACAGAAATAAGTCAAGGGCAAGGTCATTCTTCCAAAGCCACCCTCCCCCCATCGTCTCCACACCTTTCAAGTTCATCTTTCTTTGCTTCAAGTCCAGAGAGGCTACCTGATGGCTAATGGTACCCCATCACCCGATTCACTGCCAGGTGGGTTGTTTCCTTTGGTTTCCCGGGTGACCATGTCAAATGAAAGCCAGATGGCAACTCAGTCTGCTGGAAGACATCACAGAGGGGCCCCAAGAGGGCCTGCCTGACAATTATGCATTTGCTAAAGTCTCATCAACATCATCTAACTTTCCTGCTGAAGCACCACCTTGGAATAAAAATACTGCACAGATCAGCATGAGCTGTGTAAGAACAGAGTCCTTTGGGTACACGGTTAAGCCCCAGATTGAACGACTGGTATTTACCTGATACTATTTAATCATCTCATCCTCTGCCAGCCTCTTTTCCTTTTGCCTTCGATGGTTAGACTGACTCAGTGGTCGTGACTCTGAGCAAACTCTAGCAGATAGTGAAGGACAGAGGAGCCTGGTGTGCTATAGTTCATGGGGGTCGCAAAGAATCTAACATGACTTAGTGACTGAACAATGATAGCAACATTTTTCTGACACATGTCCCCAAGTACACATGGCTATTGTCTCAGACAAACAGGACAACAGGCACTTCTCGGGGAGACACAAAAGGATACCACGTCATCGGTGTGCAGGAATAATCAGGTCTACAGCAGCACTTGCTGAATTCAAAGAAGTGAAAAGAGAAAGTCACTCAGTTGTGTCTGACTCTTTGCAACCCCATGGACTGTACAGTCCATCGAATTCTCCAGGCCAGAATAGTGGAGTGGGTAGCCTTTCCCTTATCCAGGGGATCTTCCCTACCCAGGGATCAAACCCAGGTCTCCCGCTTTGCGGGTGGATTCTTTACCAGCTGAGCCACCAAAGAAGCCCAGGAATACTGGAGTGGGTAGCCTTTCCCTTCTCCAGGGGATCTTCCCTACCCGAGGATCGAACTCAGGTCTCCCACATTGCAGGCAGATTCTTTACCAGCTGAGCTACGAGGGAAGCCCAAGAATACTGGAGTGGGTAGCATTTCCTTTCTCCAGGGGATCTTCCCTACCCAGGGATCAAACCCAGGTTTCCTGCACTGCAGGCAGATTCTCTACCAGCTGAGTCACCAGGGAAGCCCAAGATCAGTGGAGTGGGTAGCCCAGGTCTCCCACATCACAGGCAGATTCTTTACCGTCTGAGCCACCAGGGAAGCCCATATGCATGATCATTTATTAAGCCAGTACTCATTGATCGAAAAAAAAAATATATGAAGAATTCTCATCAGCTCAACCCAGTGTCAATCAGGTGTATAATTAAGAGTAAGATTTAGTGCATGGGAAAATGGCAAGGCTTGTTTAGAAGTCAGGGGCAACTCACAGCAGTTTAATTTACAAAATACACAAACAGCTCATACGACTCAACAATAAAAAAAAAAAAACAATAGAAAAGTTGGCAGAAAACCTAAACAGACATTTCTCCAAAGAGGACGCACAGATGGCCAATAAGCACATGAAAAGATGCCCAATATTGCTATTTATGAGACATGCAGATCGAAACTATAATGACATACCACCTCACACCAGTCAGAATGGCCATCATTAACAAGTCTGCAAACAGTAAATGCTGGAGACGTTGTGGAGAAGAGAGAATCCTCCTGCCTTGTTTGTGGGAATGGAAACTGGTGCAGCCGCTGCGGAAAATTGTGGAGGTTCCTCCACAAACGAAACACAGAATCACCATATGATCCGGCAGTTCCACTCCTGGGCGTATATCCAAATAAATCTATGATTCAGAAAGATACGCGCACCCCTGTGTTCATTTGCTGTTCAGTCGCTCACTCGTGTCCAGCTCTGCGACCCCATGGACTGCAGCACGCCAGGCGTCCCTGTCCCTCACCATCTCCTGGAGTTTACCCAAACTCATGTCCATCGAGTCGGTGATGCCACCCAACCATCTCATCCTCTGTCATCCCCTTCTCCTCCTGCCTTCAATCTTTCCCAGCATCAGGGGCTTTTCTAATGAGTCTGCTCTTTACATCAGGTGGCCAAGTAGCGGAGCTTCAGCTTCAGCATTAGTCCTTCCAGTGAATATTCAGGACTGATTTCCTTTAGGATGGACTGGTTTGATCCCATTGTTGTCCAAGGAACTCTCAAGAGACCACCACAATATTGTAAAGTAACTAGCCTCCAATTGAAATAAATAAATGGATTAAAAAAGAAGAAGAAGAAGAGTCTTCTCCAACAGCACAGTTCAAAAGCATCAATTCTTCTGCACTCAGCCTTCTTTATGGTCCAACTCTGACATCCATACAGACTACTGGAAAAACCATACCTTTGCCTAGACCGACCTTGGTCGGGAGAGCGACGTCTCTGCTTTTTAATATGCTGTGTAGGTTTGTCATAGCTGTTCTTCCAAGGAGCAACTGTCTTTTAATTCTGTGGCTGCAGTCACCATCCGCATTGATTTTGGAGCCCAAGAAACTGAAATCTGACTCTGTTTCCAAATTTTCCCCATCTATTTGCCATGACGTGATGGGACCGGATGCCATGATCTTAGCTTTTTGAATGCTGAGTTTTAAGCCAGCTTTTGCACTCTCCTATATTCATATTCATATTCATATTCACAACAGCCAAGACATGCAAGAAACCTCAATGTCCATTCACAGAGGAATGCATAAAGATGATGTGGTACATATATATATATATATATAGTTGAATACTTCTCAGCCCCTATAGAGAACAAAATAATACCATTTGCAACAGATGGCTGGACCTAGAGATTATCATATTGAGTGAAGATGCCTCAGAGAGAGACGGATACCATATGATCACTTATAAGTGGAACCCAAAATATAACCTAAATATAAATATAATCTAAATTTTAAAATATACCCGAGAGAAAGACTCTGGATAACCCAAGACACTTGAGACTCTGGGAGATGAGGCACAAAGAACTTCAGGAAAAGACCATCATGTTGATTCATGTGGTGTCTATGTTTGATGTGACGGGATCATGAGTCAACACCTAGATGGAGACATAGCACAGAATGAAAACATAAAGAAGAAATCAGCGGGTTTCCCTGGGAGCTCAGTAGTAAAGAATCCACCTGCCGATGCAGGAGACAGAGGTTCAATCCCTGGTCTGGGAAGATCCCACAAGCTTCAGAGCCACTGAGCCCATGTGCCACAGCCACGGAGCCTGTGCTTAAGAGCCTGGGAGCCAAAACTACTGAGCCCATGCTCTGCAACAAGAGGAATCACTGTGATGAGAAGCCCGCACACCTCACCTAAAGAGTAGCCCCCGCTCACCCCAACTAGAGAAAAGCCCCTGCAGTAATAAAGACCTGGCACAGCCGAAAATAAATGAATCAACGCAATATTTTTAATTTATTTTAATTGGAGGCTAATTATAATATTGTGCTGTTTGTTGCCATACTTGACATGAATCTGCCACGGGTGTACCCCATCCTGAACCCCCCTCCCACCACCCTCCCCATCCCATCCCTCAGGGTCATCCCAGTGCACCAGCCCCGAGCAACCTGTCTCATGCATCGAACCTGGACTGGCGATCTGTTTCACATATGACAATATACGTGTTTCAATGCTATTCTCTCAAATCATCCCACCCTCGCCTTCTCCCACAGAGTCCGAAAGTCTGTTATTTACATCTGTGTCTCTTTTGCTGTCTCGCATATAGGGTCATCGTCACCATCTTTCTAAATTCCATGCTGCTGCTGCTAAGTCGCTTCAGTCGTGTCCAACTCTGTGTGACCCCATAGACGGAAGCCCGCCAAGCTCCCCCGTCCCTGGGATTCTCCAGGCAAGAACACTGGAGTGGGTTGCCATTTCCTTCTCCAATGCATGAAAGTGAAAAGTGAAAGGGAAGTCGCTCAGTCATGTCCGACTCTTAGCGACCCCATGGACTACAGCCTACCAGTCTCCTCCATCCATGGGATCTTCCAGGCAAGAGTGCTGGAGTGGAGTGCCATTGCCTTCTCCATCTATATTCCATATATATGCATTACTATACTATATTGGTCTTTTTCTTTCTGACTTACTTGACTGTGTATGATAGGCTCCAGTTCCATCCACCTTATTAGAGCTGATTCAAAAGTATTCTTTTTTAATGGCTGAGTAATATTCCATTCTGTATAAGTACCACAGCTTTCTTATCCATTCGTCTGCTGATGGATATCTAGGTTGCTTCCATGTCCTGGCTATTGTAAACAGTGCTGTGATGAGCATTGGGGTACACGTGTGTCTTTCAATTCTGGTTTCCTCGGTGTGTATGCCCAGCAGTGCGATTGCTGGGTCGTATGGCAATTAGTTTTTAAAAGAATGACTCAGGATGCATTTCATCAGAAAACCCTGCAGAATTCAGTGCTCCTAAGAACAAAGATTCAGTTACCTGAGAAACTTGGGTTCTGAATATAGCCTGACATGTGTGATTGATTTGTTGACTGCTAAGCCAAAGAGAGATTACAGCACAATATAGTGTTAGTTGCTGAGTTGTGTGCAATTCTTTGTGACCCCACGGACTGTAGCCCACCAGCCTCCTCTGTCCATGGCATTCTCCAGGCAAGAATATTGGAGTGGGTTGCCATTTCCAGGGGATTTTTCTGAGCTGGGGACTGAAACTAGGTTTCCTGCATTGCAGGCACATTCTTTTCCATGTGAGCCATGAGGGAAGCCCTAAAGAGAGATTCACAGGGCTCATATTTGGTTTTGCTCATAAGAGGAAATATTTTGGTTTTGCTCATAAGAGTAAAGAAACCTGCTTGGAGGTTGGCAGGTTATCCCCTGCCAACCTCCAAGCTAAAATTCTAGGAACGTTTTATTATGTGAGCTTTTATGAGTGACAGATGACCTGGACACGGATTCATTGGCAAAGTTACAAAAACTCTACTGAAACAGGGATCTCGCTGGGAAAGAGAGGGCAGGAGGAGAAGGGGGCGACAGAGGATGAGACGGTTGGATGGCATCATTGACTCAGTGGACATGAGTTTGAGTAAACTCCAGGAGACAGTAAAGGACAGGGAGGCCTGGCATGCTGCAGTCCATGGGGTTGCAGAGAATCAGATAGCACTTAGCGGCTGAACAACAAAAGACACGCGTAGAATATCAGCCTCTCGGTTGACATGTTCTTGAAGATCCAGGAAGCATGCGTTGGTGAGATCCAGAGACAGCCTGCTGACTCCACCAAAGACTGCACACTTCTCACCCAAGCATCTGCAATGTCTCACCCTATTCCTTTATTTTTTTTTTTTGGCCTATTTTTTTCAGTCTCCAGACACGGCTGTCTAACCAGGTACATCATTCCCCTTGGCAATAACAGAGTTCAATCGAGCCTCTGTTTCAGAGATTTCTCCATCTGGTATTTGGGGAAGCCATTTGCCAGGGAGGAAGGAGGATAACAGGCAACATCTGAGTGTCTTTCTCTCTTCTTTAATCCCTTTGGAGAGACTCCATCTGCAGTGAGCTGGGTGACTCATTCTTGACAACTCCACATGATTGCAGCAGGGTTGATTTTCTGTCTTTGCTCCGAGGATTCCCTTCCTTATTCAAACTGCTCTTCTCAGCCAGGGCCAGAGAATTAATGATAGTCACCCCCAAACGTCCCCTTCTGTGTGAATACAGAATATAACGAGGACACTCTTAACCACATCTTCTGTAGACGTCCCTGGTTTCGTCAGCAGCCCGACAATACTTCCTTGTTCTTCTTTGATGCTTAAAAAAAAATCCCTATGGAAATGACTCATTCTTCAAGCTCTGTGTCGTCAGCGTGGCCCCCGGAGCCCACAAGAGCATCAACGTCAGGAACAAGTATAGACATGTCCTCATGCAAAGCACATCTTAGTCTGTGAGAGACCAGATTCTCTAAGCCTCCGTCAACTGCCTTCTGGGAAGAACCGATTAAAAAAAATAAATTAAAAAAAAAAAAAAAAGGGCAAAATTGGTACAAATCTCTGCCTCCAGGCCAGGCAGTAGGAAATCATTTTACCGTAGTTGAATGCACAGAACAGAATGCTGTTATATGTGGAGCTGGGAATGACAAATTGGAAATAAACCTTGGGACTCGAGCCACTGTAGGAAATGAGATGACAGCCCGCTATGTAATGACTCCAGGAATATCTGAGCTTTTCTTTAGCATATGGAAAGAAAGGGGAGTGGCTGGCCATGGTGGCAACCCGGTCCATTTATAGATGACGAGGAAGACTAGAGTAATATTCAACATGTAAGTGATGGTGGGGTCTGGCGGCTCGCTGCTCAATAAAGAGCAAGGCTGGTGGAAGGGACACTTAGCTATATTTTGGATACCGGCAGTGGTGGGGTTGGGTGGGTAGAGAAATGGACTTCTATCCAAATGGCTTCCAGTCACTGACAATCAGGGGCAAGAGCTTTTATAGGCAGAGGGAGGGGGCTTCATGCGGAAACACCACAGTCAGCTGTGACAGTCATCCTGGAATAGGTCATTGGTGGTCTGCCCAGAGTCATCTTTATTATCTCAGGTACAGTTAATCTTCAGTTCCTGGGGGAGGGCATGGCAACCCACTGCAGTATTCTCGCCTGGAGAACCCCAGGGACAGTGGAGCCTGGCGGGCTATAGTCCATAGGGTCGCCAAGAGTCAAACAGGACTGCAGCGACTGAGCACACGATCTGCAGTTCCCAGGTCATACTGTTCCCATCTCTTTGAGGCCAGTTCTCGGAAATGAGGCCGCTGACATCATGGCTACAATCTGGTCACCGTGGAATTCGCTTCTCCACCTGGTGGGGCTTCAGTGTCTACAACGCAGCTCAGAGGATGATCCACAGCCCCTGAGGAGCAACGCAAGCTCCTTGATTTGGCTTAACGACTAACCTATTATTAATTTGGCCCCCTTTGACTGTTCCTTTGTTTCTGCACATTCTCATTTCTATGATTAAACTTTTTTTCTTTCTTAATCTCCAGCTCAAGAGCAGACTCTCCTCGGCATCTCCTCAGCAGGTTGCAAGTTGACGGCCATCCTCGTCTCGGTCCAGAATACAGCTAAATTTTTTTCCAAAAATACAGATAAGGTTCCTTTCCCCCAGCCTTGCTCTTCATTGGCTTTTGAGCAGCGAGCCACCAGACCCCCACTGTCACAATCTGTGAACGTACGCCTGGGTGTCGATGAGAAAAGTCATCACCCTTTCCCCAGTAACGCACGTGTGAGTCTGTGAAAATACATTTTAAACTGCAGGCTCTGTGTCCACACGAGAGGGTTCAAGTGTTTCATCAGTAGACAGCTGAGCTCATTTTTTAAAAATTTTCTAATTGAAGGGTCATTGCTTTACAGAATTTGGCTGTTTTCTGTCAAATCTCAGCATGAATCAGCCATAGGTATACATATGTTCCCTCCCTCTTGAACCCCCCCCACCTGCCTCCCCATCCCACCCCTCTAGGTTGATACAGAGCCTCTGTTTGAGTTTCCCAGAGATATACAGCAGAGATAGCTGGGGACCTTTAAGGCATTTCTCGAACGTTCACCCCTCTCAGTCTGTGAACGAATTTGGCAACACAAGAGCACTTCCAGACGTGGTGACTGTGTACATGGAGAAGTCACCTAACCTGCTATTTTAGATGAGAAAAATTACAGCATATTTTCCGACAAGCTGTCCCAGAATTCTCATTATTATCCTTTCTTAGAGACACATTCGTCCTTTATTTTCGCTATAAGCCTTTAATTTATTTTTATTTTTTAAAAGATTTTTTTTTCATGTGGACCATTTTTAAAGCCTTTATTCTATTTGTTATGATATGGCTTCTGTTTTATGTTTTGGCAGTTTAGACGCAAGGCATGTGGGATCTCAACTCCCCAATCAGGGATGGAACCCACACTCCCGGCATTGGAAGGTGAAGTCTTAACCACAGGACCCCCAGGGGAATCCACGCAGGCCCTTTAGACCATGGTAACACCCTCAGTAACGTTCCCTTGTGGAGCTTCCCTGGTGGCTCAGTGGTAAAGAATTGGCCTGCAAATGCAGGAGACGCGGGTTCAATCCCTGGGTCGGGAAGATCCCCTGGAGGAGGCAACGGCAACCCGCTCCAGTATTCTTGCTTGGGAAATCCCATGGACAGAGGAGCCTTGCAGGCTAGAATCCATGGAGTTGCAAAAGAGTGGGACACAATTTAGCAACTAAAGACTAATGACAAAGTTCTGTTGCATAGATTAGATCTAATGTTTGGAAAGTTACCCACTTTAATGCTTGAGGAAACCTCATCTTAGAGTCATTTCAGGTACCTCAACTCCATCCTGAGGCTCTTGACTTGTTTATAGCCAGTCTGACTGGTCCCACCGAGGTAGCACTTTTAATTATCACTGTTGACACTTGAGCCTTAGGGAATCATCGTTCATCCTTCCAAACATACTCCCAGTCTCACCTGACGGTTCTTCCCTTTACTGGGAACCGTTAACTGGGAACCCCTTGAAGACGCCGGAGTCGGAAGCTCACTCTTCTTGCTCTGCTTGTACCTTTGTTTAAGATTTAGTTAATGTTTATGACTTTGACCACCATCAGGGACGTTCTTGGGCAAAATGAGAGAGGTGAAATTTCAAAGCGTCTCCATCAGCTTTGCTGACCTCTCTTCTTAGCGGTATCCAATCACTGGTTTCTATGAAGCTCTTAGAATGTTCCAGTATCTCATGGACCCCCTCCCTGTGGAACTCTTAGGATTTTGTTCTGTTTTAAGGTCAAATTCAGTGTTCGGCTAGATGCACTCTCAGGTAGCAAAGCCAACCCAAAACAAACATTTTTTAAAAATCAATTGATTTTAATTGGAGGCTAATTACTTTACAATCTTGTGGTGGTTTTTTGCTATACAGAGACAGTGAATCAGTCACAGGTGTATAAAATAGGTTTAATATCATTTGCATATTCACCTATCCAATTTTTGCCTGATTTTTTTTTTTTTTGCTTCACCTTTTGGCTGGTGCCCCTTGCAGTGGAAACACAGAGTCCTATCCACTGGACTGCCAGGGAATTCCCTTGCTGAAATTTAAAGTAGATATGTCTCAAACAAGAAGAGAGAGAGACTGCTAACCAGGAAGCTTAGAAAGCTGGCTTCCCAGATGGTTCGGTGGTAAAGAGTCCACCTGCAATGCAGGAGATGCAGTTTTGATTCCTGGGTGGGGAAGATCCCCTGGAGGAGGAAATGGCACCCCACTCCAGTATTCTTGCCTGGAGAATCCCACGGACAGAGGATCGGTGTGGGGCTGCGGGCTCACAAAGAGTCGGACACGACTGAAGCGACTGAACGTACAATCTTCAGTTCTGAGGTCACACTGTTCCCTCTCTTTGAGGTCAGTTCTCGGAAATGAGGCCGCTTATGTCATGGCTACAGTCTGGTCATCGTGGAATTCACTTCTCCACCTGGTGGGGTTTCCAGCACGCACGCCTGCACGACATTTTCAATACAGACCAATTCCAGCTTCGCACCTTCTTTAAGAAATGTCTCAGCGAAAGGAAATCCTGGGGCAGGGGGAGGGAAGCTGACAGGACCTGCACCTTGTCCAGCACGGGGAAAGTCTGTCAGAGAGGCATGGCTTCGCCCCGGAGGCTGCAAACACTCAGTCTTCAAACCAAACCACTAAAAGAGCGTGCAGCTCAGCCACACCGCCCATGGTCTGGAAGGGTCTAGACTCCTCCCCGTTCGTGGGCTGCCCCCTGGGGGGGCATTCAGCAATCAGCCTGGGTATCCCATGTCCCCCTTGGACTCTGCAGCAAACACATCAGAGGAAGGCTTCTAAGCTTTCCTCCTTCAGCTCCTCAGCCCAGGCAGCCCACCCCCTTGCCCACACTTGAAACCCACCACCGTCACGAACCGCCGCCCTCAGCCCTGTGTTCACCTGGTCTCCAGAAATGACTTTCCAATTTCCCGTCTCCTAGGGCTTCCCTGGTGGTTCAGTGAGTAAAGAATCTGCCTGCAATGGGAAAGGCCTGGGTTCTATCCCTGGGTTGGGAAGATCCCCTGGAGACGAGAAAGGCCACCCACTCCAGTCTTCTGGCCTGGAGAATTCCAGGGACTGCATACTCCATGGGGTCACAAACAGTCAGACACGACTGAGCGACATTCACTTTTCATTTACATTCTTGCACACCCAGAGTTGCCTCTTCATTTCAAATGCAAGGAATCAGTACTACACACCGATTTCATTAATTCGAACACTGTATTTGTCCGGAGGGAAAGGCAGGTAATAAAAATAAGGTTAGGACGGGTATATTATGAGTCTGTCTCTTTTCTGTGTGGTTGCGAGGAGCCATGGATGGTACAAATAAATACTTAATAGAAATTAATTCTGTTGCTTGTAAGATATTACTTCATTAAATTTTATTGGATTTTCAAAACTGTGCTGTTAACCACAGGAGTATAAGACAATCTCCAGTGGATGTCTGCTGTGTATTAAGGGAATTAAAGCTTAAAATCATGGGCAACTTTTAAATTCTGTGACTGGAATGCACTCACTGTTCATTCATTTAAATGGTGAGTCTTTAAGTAAATTATGTACTTGTTGTTCAGTTGATCACTTGTGTCCGACTCTTTGTGACCCCATGGACTGCAGCACGCCAGGCCTCCCTGTCCATCGCCAACTCCTGGAGTTTGCTCAAACTCATATCCATCCAGTCGGTGATGCCATCCAGCCATCTCACCCTCTGTCGTCCCCTTCTCCTCCTGCCTTCAATCTTTCCCAGCATCAGGGTCTTTTCCAATGAGTCAACTCTTCGAATGAGGTGGCCAAAGTACTGGAGTTTCAGCTTTAGCATCAGTCCTTCCAAAGAACACCCAGGACTGATCTCCTTTAGAATGGACTGGTTGGATCTCCTTGCAGTCCAAGAAACTCTCAAGAGTCTTCTCCAACACCACACTTCAAAAGCATCAATTCTTCAGTGCTCAGTTTTCTTCACAGATCAACTCTCACATCCATACATGACCACTGGAAAAACCATAGCCTTGACTAGACGAACCTTTGTTGGCAAAGTAATGTCTCTGCTTTTTAATATGCTATCCAGGTTGGTCATAACTTCCCTTCCAAGGAGTAAGCGTCTTTTAATTTCATGGCTGCATATATGTGTACATATATGTACACATACCCACCTACATATCAAGGGATTAGAATCATTAGCTCATATACTATATGCAAAATGGTATTTTAAATATATTTAAATACAGTTTTACTGGTGTTGTTGTTATATCATTCCTTCAGTCATGTCTGACTCTTTGAGACCCCATGGACTGTAGCCCATCAGGCTCCTCTGTCCATGGGGATTTTCCAGGCAGGAATACTGCAGTGGGTTGCCATTCCCTTCTCCAGGGGATCTTCTCCACCCAGAGATCAAACCAAGGTCTTTTGCATTGCAGGCAGATTCTTTACTGTCTGAGCCACCAGGGAAAGCCCTAGTTTTATTACAAGTTGGTGCATATTCAATATAGGTATATTAAGTATGTTCATTCTCAGCAGTACATTAAAGTAAGCTAATAAAAATATAACCAGGTTCCTTACTCCAGGGCACAGGAAAAATGTTATCACAATAAGCAAACAAGACATAAGTCAACAGAGGCAGTTATAACAATGATCTGACATGCACATCCAACATCGCAGTATTAAGTACCATGATTTATCTTGGGGTTTTTTAACATGAATCTCTAATAGAGGAACCCTAGATTGCTGAAGCATAAAGGTTTACCTACATGTATTTTTGTGTGCTGCATATGTTTTCCCTGGAGGTTAAAAAGTATGCTTTCACCGAATACTACATCTGATATATGATTAGGCAGAAAGCTGTCAGCCAGTTTTATGGCTATCAGTTATAAAATCAATAAACGTGTGAGACAAGTACCTGTAATTCTTGCTTGAAGCTGCTCGGATTGATCAGCCACCAGATAAGTTATGAATTGTAAAAGGCAAGCCATGGTGATTCACGTTGATGTTTGGCAGAAACTAAGGCAATTCTGTAAAGCAATTATTGTTCAATTAAAAAAATTAATTAAATTTTAAAAGAGGCAATTATGCTGTATTAGAAGATGTTATTGAATAGTGCAAGGAAAGGTGGTAGATTGTTTAAGGAAAGCCAAACTAAGGTCTTTCTCGGTTGATGGCTATGAGGAGTGAATGAAATGCTCCTAATTAAAGAAAAAAGACTGTAATCAAATAATGCCTTTAGTGGAGCTGGAGAAGACTCTTGAAACTTCCTCAGACTGCAAGAAGATCAAACCAGTCCATCCTAAAGGAAATCAACCCAGAATATTCAATGAAAGGACTGATGCTGAAGCTGAAGCTCCAATACGTTGGCCACCTGATGCAAAGAGCTGATTCACTGGAAAAGACCCTGATGCTGGGAAGGATTGAGGGCAGGAGGAGAAGGGGACGACAGAGGATGAGATGGTTGGAGGGCATCACCAACTTGATGGACAGGAGTTTGAGTAAGCTCCAAGAGATGGTGAAGGACAGGGAAGCCTGGCGTGCCCCAGTCCATGGGTCATGAAGAGTCGGACACGACTGAGCGACTTTCACTTAAACCAAGTATACTTCAGGTCACAGTCAAACCTTATCACATGACCAAGTGTAACCACTGCTGACCCCATAATAGCTTCCCTGGTGCCTCAGATGGTAAAGAGTCTGCCTGCCTGCAATGTGGGAGACCTGGGTTTGATCCCTGGGTCAGAAAGATCCCTGGGGAAGGGAATGGCAACCCATTCCAGTATTCTTGCCTGGAGAATCCCAAGGACAGAGCAGCCTGGCGGGCTACAGTCCATGGGGTCGTGAAAGAATCAGACACGACTGAGCAACTATAACTTGGACTTTTCACGTCATAATGCTTCTCACCCGGACCTCCTAAAACAGAGCTGATTCTTGCCATTGTTATATGTTCTACAAAGTCATTGCAAATGCTGAACTAATGCATGCTGGATCATTTCTCCTAGGGAAGTACAGGTTTCTGGGAGCCACTGCTCACAACATTTTCATAAGAGATCAACACATAACCCATGTTAACTGTGTATCTGTTTATTTCATATTTTCATAACTCCAATACTATGGCCACCTGATGTGAAGAACCGACTCATTGGAAAAGGCCCTGATGCTGGAAAAGATTGAAGGTAGGAAGGGAAAGGGATGACAGAGGATGAGATGGCTGGATGGTATCACCAACTAGATGGACATGAGTCTGAGCAAACTCCGGGAGATGGCGATGGACAGGGAGGCCTGGAGTGCTGCAGTCCATGGGGTCGCAAAGAGCTGGACACGACTGAGCGACTGAACTGAGCTATTTCATACGTATTTTTGAGTCATCCACCTGGAACTCGAGGCCGTCAGCATGGCAACTCAAGCCTGCAAGGAGCTTGTCTAAGTCAAGTATTGTCCTGCTAAGGCACATCGCAGTCTTCTCGGGCTTCCTTCCCTACAGCAGACAGTATCAAAACACCATAATTAGGGGCCATTTCCCACAGGGACACCATTGCTAAAAGACACATAAGTGAGAAAACGCAGCCCTACATAGTCCACAAAAAGACACCGGTTTACAGCCTGAAAGCTGAAATCAGGAGGCAGGGCGTTGCAGTGTCCAACCCCCAGCTGAGCCAAGTCCATGTATGACTCCCAAAAGAACCTTCAGGATTGACTTAACGGTTAAGAACAGACTGTAGTGGAGCGGATGAATTTGCAAATACAGAGCCCAAGAATAACGAGGCGCGATCTGCAGTCTGCTCCCTGGTCTCCCCGTTTCCTTCCATTCTGGTCCAGCCACCATGCATGCGACACTCAAGTCATGGCTAAGCGACGTCCAAGAATCAACTGAGACTCTTGCCTGCAACACTTGCTAGAAGCTTCCTCTTGGAATCACAGCAATACGATTCCAGAATCTTTCCCCAGCCTGGATGGACCCCCAAAACTCTCCCTGCCCGGCTCCTTCCCTCGCTTCCTACAGCTTTTATTCCTGCAAGTCTCCCTCCTCCACTGGTCTCCCTGACCCGTCCCACCCTTCCATCACAGTTTCTCAGCTTCAAGGCCACTTTCTCAGAGAATTCCCTGATACTTCCAAGGACTGGGTTCGCTTCAGCCCCTCCACCTGGCTGTATCCTGCACTTTTTCTTTTTAAGCTTTCATTTTTTTCTGGCTGCATCGAGTCTTTATTGCTGGGCGGGCATTTTCTCTAGTTGTGGACAGTGAGGGCTACTCACAAGTTGCAGCACACAGGTTTCTCACTTCAGTCATTTCTCTTGTCCTGAGGCACAGGCTCTAGGGCTCCAGGGCTCCAGAGCACAGGCTCAAGGAACAGTTGCAATAGAAAGGTTTAGTTGTTCAGTGTCACGTGGGATCTTCCTGGACCAAGGATCAAACCCGTGTACCCTGTACTGGCAGGGGGATTTTTATCCACTGGACCACCAGGGGAGTCCCTGTAGGTTTCTTTATCAGAAGCAGTTTGTTTGCTAGCATGTTGGTGGCCACACCTATAGGAATATAAGCATCCTGATCGCAGGGTCCTTACAATCCCAGTTGAATTCATAGCACAGAGGTCAATGTGCCCAGGGCTCAGTTCAGTTCAGTTCAGTTGCTCAGTCGTGTCTGACTCTTTGCGACCCCATGAACTGCAGCATGCCAGGCCTCCCTGTCCATCACCAACTCCCAGAGTCTACCCAAAACTATGTCCATTGAGTCGGTGATGCCATCCAACCATCTCATCCTCTGTCTTCCCTTTCTCCTCCTGCCTTCAATCTTTCCCAGCATCAGGGTCTTTTCCAATGAGTCAGCTCTTTGCTTCAAGTGCCCAAAGTATTGGAGCTTTGGCTTCAGCATCAGTCCTTCCAGTTGATTTCAGGGTTGATTTCCTTTAGGATGGACTGGTTGGATCTCCATGCAGTCCAAGGGACTCTCAAGAGTCTTCTCCAACACCACAGTTCAAAAGCATCAATTCTTTGGTGCTCAGCTTTCTTTATAGTCCAACTCTCACATCCATACATGACTACTGGAAAAACCATAACCCAGCGCTCAGCAGTTCCCAATATACAAGTGTTGGATGAATAGCTTGCAGAGTACCCCTGGGTGCTACTTATGGGGCTAATTTATGTCTCTGTCCCCATGTTCCCTTGAATAATGTCAGCTCCTGGGCAGCGGGAATGACTTCAGCTCCGGTTTCACGCCAAGACATCTCCTTTCCCTACTGCATCATGGACAAGTCAGTAGGAAATGGTGGCAACAAAGCCACATGTTAGAGTAGCCTTTGTACTTTATAAGCTAAAAATACACTGACTGAGTAAGTGGCCTCAGTCCTGGAGCTTGTGTGTTTGTTATGTCTAACTTCCCAGCAATCGGCTCCAATAGGAATGGGCGGAAAGCAATAGACATCATTTATTTTTTGGCTATGCTTTGCTTAGTCATGTCTGACACTTTGCAGACCCTGCGGACTGTAGCCCACTAGGTTCCTCTGGCCGTGGAATTCTCCAAGCAAGAATACTGGAGTGGGTTGCCATTTCCTCCTCCAGGAGATCTTCCTGACCCAGGGATCGAATCCGAATTTCCTGCACTGGCAGGAGGGTTCTTTACCACTGAGCCACCCGGGAAGCCCAAATAGGGCAGAGGGTACGTTAACCAGACTGAATGTCACAAGAACATTAGTGAAGACAGTCTGCATCAGTACGTCACCAGGCGGTTTACTTCGACCTGGGCGAAACGGTGTGCGACCAGCGCTTTCCTTCTTGTGCTTCTGGTTTGTGTATGTGTGTTTGGCTCGCGGAGGCAGAAGGGAAGCTGAGAGAAACAATAACCGATTCTGACCTCCCTTGAACTTAAGGGTTGTTTCAGAGCGGAGCAAAGGCAAAATGCAACGGACTGCAGACTTTCATGTCAGAACGCGGCAGGGCCCCGGCAACCCACACATTCGCCCCGGAGTCAGTTTTCTAGAGACCTGCACCAGAATGCTGGTATACTGTAAACACTTCCCAGTGATTCTTTGGATACCAGATTTGGAGCCAGATTTTTACCACCTCCAGAAACTCCCTTTGTTCTTTCGCTGGGGCTTCCCAGGCGGCACTAGTGGTAAAGAATCCGCCTGCCGATGCAGGAGACACAGAGACCTGGGTTCCATGCCTGGGTCAGGAAGATCCCCCAGATGAATGCATGCAACCCACTCCAGTATTCTTGCCTGGAGAATCCCATCAACAGTGGAGCCTGGCACTACAGTCTACGGGATCACAAAGAATCACAGAGCACGCATATGTGTCTATGTGTATGTATGTATTGGAGAAGGAAGTGGCAACCCACTCCAGCATTCTTGCCTGGAGAATTCCATGGCCAGAGGAGCCTGGCAGGCTGCAGTCTATGGGGTCACAAGATTCAGACACGACTGATCGACTAAGGAAACACACATATGTATGTATAAAATGGCTACGCTGAAGAATTATTGGAATTGGGCCATATCTATTTCCATAATATTTTCTTCTTGGGTAGAAATGTCTTACATTTTTAGACAAGCACTTCCATGAAAATTCAGGTGGATGGGCATTTGGCCCCATCTCCGGCAGCTTTTTTTGTTGTTCTGCTTTGATAAACCGTCACCAAACTTCTAGATGAGCACCCATCTTTCGAACTAATTGAATATGTTAACTTTTTTCCCCTGTAGAGCTGGTGTCTCATTATATTTTTCCGTTCTGTGCCTTGCTTTTCATGCATTTAAAGTGCTGGAGCAGCTGTTTATTTGGAAAGTTTCCATTATGGCCATAATAATCTCCAACTAATTGCACATCAAATATTTATTTCTTGCACGTTAGATTAATGAAGCGGCTTCAACAAGAGAAAAATTGGATCAGGTTGGCAAACGGTGCCTAATATATTCATGAAAGATTCCCAGTTCTTTTTTGGCAGGACTCCTTTGATACAGATTAACAGTTTTTAAATGGAAAAAAAAAATTCCCATTATCTGGTTGAGAGTTTTTAAATAGGCAAGCTCTCTTTATTAAAATACTTTTCCCAATGTTTCCTTGTGAGATCATATTATAGCTTTCAGAAATGAAAGGAAAAAAAATCCATGCTATTGATTTTCATATAAATTATGTGGTATCTTTTTTTGCCTTGAATTTAATATGCTGTTTTTCATTCTACTTTTTAAAAACTTGAAGTAGAGTTAATTGACAATGTTATGTTAATTTTAAGTGTACAACAGTGGTTTATACATTTCGTGTTGGAGAAGACTCTTGAGAGTCCCTTGGACTGCAAGGAGATCCAACCAGTCCATCCTAAAGGAGATCAGCCCTGCGTGTTCATTGAAAGGACTGATGCTGAAGCTGAAACTCCAGTACTTTGGCCACCTCATGCGAAGAGTTGACTCATTGGAAAAGACCCTGATGCTGGGAGGCACTGGGGACAGGAGGAGAAGGGGACGACAGAGGATGAGATGGCTGGATGGCATCACTGACTTGATGGACATGAATTTGAGTGAAGTCCAGGAGTTGGTGATGGACAGGGAGGCCTGGCGTGCTGTGATTCATGGGGTCACAAAGAGTCAGACACGACTGAGCGACTGAACTGAACTGAATGGATACATATATAGATGTGAGCATATATATATTCTTTTCATATTTTTTTCCATTCTAGCTTATTACAAGATGTCAAATATAGCTCCCTATATAGTAGGTCTTTCTGGTTTACCAATTTTATGTATGGTAGTATATATATGTTGATCACAAATGTATAACAAAATTCATATTTCAGATTCTTTCCATTATACTCTATAACAATATATTGACTATAGCTCCCTGTGCTACACAGTAGGTCCTTGTTATTTACCTTTTTTTATATATAGTCACTCAGTCGTGTCCAACTCTTTGCAACCCCGTGGACTGTAGCCTGCCAGTCTCCTCCATCCATGGGATTTTCCAGGCAAGAATGCTGGAGTGGGTTGCCATTCCCTTCTCCAGGGGATCTTCCTGACCCAGGGATCAAATCTGGGTCTCCTGCATTGCAGGCAGCCTCTTTACGGTCTGAGTAACCAGGGAAGCCCTAAATAGTCATGTATATATATTAATTGCAATCTCCTAATTCTCTCCCAAGTCATTCTAGTTCTGATACTCTAAATGCTTTCAGTGGGTGAACTTCTCCCAGCGTATTTATTTTTATGTGGCTCACACACAAAGACCTCCACATACTGCAAGTGTATAATCTGATGAGCTCAGACATATGCAAACATCTGTGATATTATACAACAATCAAGGTAACAGTCATGTCGACCTCCTCCTATGTCTGTGTCCATCTTCTGTCTGTTTTTGTGGTAACAGCACTTGACGTGAAATCTCCTCTCAACAACTTTTGAGCGCACAATTCCGTATTGTTAACTGCAGGTGCTGTATTTTACAGAGGATCTGTAGGACTTACTCATCTTGCATAACTGAAACATTATTTTCCCATTCCCCCATGGGTACCACTACTGTAGTCTCTGCTTCTATGAGTAGCACTACTTAAAATGCTTCACAGAAGTGGAGTATTTGTCCTATAACCTTGGCTTATTTCAATCCAACAGACATTTGTGCAAGGAACAGATACAAATAGCCAACTGGCTGAAGCTGAAACTCCAATTCTTTGGCCACCTGATGTGAAGAGTTGACTCATTAGAAAAGACCCTGATGCTGGGAAACACCGAAGGCAGGAGGAGAAGGGGACGACAGAGGATGAGATGGTTGGATGGCATCACCGACTTGATGGACATGAGTTTCGGCAAGCTCTGGGAGTTGGAAATGGACAGGAGGCCTGGTGTGCTGCAGTCCATGGGGTCACAGAATCGGACACGAATGAGCAACTGAACTGGATTGATATGAAAAGATGCTTGCCACCTGTAATTGTCACAGAAGTGCAAATCGAAACTACAGAGAGATATCATCTCACCCCTGTTAGGATGGCTACTGATCCAAAACCAAACCAAACAATGACACATGGATGAGGATGCTGAGAAACTCACCTCTTGAACACAGTTGGGAATGTATAATGGTGGACCCTATGGAAAACACAGTATCTTCAAAAAATTAAAAAAGGGAACTACTATAAGGACCCAGCATCCCCCTTCAGGATATATGGAAAAGAAGTGAAATCAGGATCTTGAAGAGGTAGTTACACTCCCACTTTCTAGAGACATTGTTTGTGTGTGCATGCAAGAGTGCTTGGTTGAGTCCGACTCATTGTGACCCCATGGACTGTAGCCCACCAGGCTCCTCTGTCCATGGGATTCCTCAGCAAGAATACTGGAGTGGGTTGCCATTTCCTCCTCCAGGGGATCTTCCTGACCCAGGGATTGAATCCAGGTCTCCTGCACTGCAGGCAGATTCTTTACCACTAGCATAACCTGGGTGGCCTCCAGGTTGTTCTTCAGTCACTGAGTTGGGTCTGACTCTTTGCGACCCCATGGACTGCAGCACACCAGGCTTCCATGTCCTCCACCAGCTCCTGGAGCTTGCTCAAACTCACGTCCATTGAGTCAGTGATGCCATCCAGCCATCTCATCCTCTGTCGTCCCCTTCTCCTCCTGCCCTCAATCTTTCCCAGCATCAGGGTCTTTTCCAGTGAGTCAGCTCTTCCCATCAGGTGGCCAAAGTACTGGAGTTTCAGCTTCAGCATCAGTCCTTCCAATGAACACCCAGGACTCATTTCCTTTAGGATGGACTGGTTGGATCTCCTTTTAGTCCAAGGGACTCTCAAGAGTCTTCTCCAACACCACAGCTCAAAAGCATCCATTCTTTGGTGCTCAGTCTTCTTTATGGTCCAGCTCTCACAACTGTACGTGACTACTGGGAAAACCACAGCTTTGACTAAACATACCTTTGTCAGCAAAGTGGTGTCTCTGCTTCTTAATACACTGTCTAGGCCTCTGTAGATGTTACTAGGTCTTTCTGCAGGTGGTGCTGCCCACTGTCTGGAGACCACTTCCATCCGGCTCCCTTTGTCACCTGCTTTGTCTACCAGGGGACTTAGAGATGCTTCTTTACTTTTATTTCAGCACAGCATGCCTAGATTTCATTTCATTCTTATTAACTTCACCTGAAACCCAAGTGAAGCCATTCAAGCTAGAATCATGTCCCTTTCTCACTTTGGTAAAATTTTGTTCTGTGGACGAACCTTGACTATTGTTTCTGCTCCATTTGCTTTCAAATGATCTTCAGGAACACTAATTGGAAGCTGATCCTTTTCTTTCTCATTTATAATTTTAATCTCTCACCATTTACATCCATTTCTTCCGATTGTTCTGCCTTCTGGGAACGTGTCCCATCTTTTTACATGCCAGAAAACTGACTGTTTCCTTTGCGTCAGTTCCATTCTTCCATAATCATGCTGCAAATTTAAACTTGGTCATCGAGTTTTGTGTTTTTGTTTGTTTGTTTTAAGCAACTAAAAAGCCTCTTGATGAAAGTGAAGGAGGAGAGTGAAAAAGTTGGCTTAAAGCTCAACATTCAGAAAACGAAGATCGTGGCATCTGGTCCCAGCACTTTATGGGAAATAGATGGGGAAACAGGGGAAACAGTGGAAACAGTGGCAGACTTTATTTTTGGGGGCTGCAAAATCATTGCAGATGGTGACTGCAGCCATGAAATTAAAAGCACTTATTTTTTGGAAGGAAAGTTATGACCAACCTAGATAGCATATTCAAAAGCAGAGACATTACTTTGCTAACAAAGGTCTGTCTAGTCAAGGCTATGGTTTTTCCAGTGGTCATGTATGGATGTGAGAGTAGGACTGTGAAGAAAGCTGAGCGCCGAAGAATTGATGCTTTTGAACTGTGGTGTTGGAGAAGACTCTTGAGAGTCCCTTGGACTGCAAGGAGATCCAACCAGTCCATTCTAAAGGAGATCAGTCCTGGGTGTTCTTTGGAAGGACTGATGCTAAAGCTGAAACTCCAGTACTTTGGCCACTTCATGCGAAGAGTTGACTCATTGGAAAAGACTGATGCTGGGAGGGATTGGGGGCAGGAGGAGAAGGGGACAACAGAGGATGAGATGGCTGGATGGCATCACTGACCCAATGGACATGAGTTTGAGTGAATTCCAGGAGATGCTGATGGACAGGGAGGCCTGGCATGCTGTGATTCATGGGGTCACAAAGACTCGGACACAACTGAGCAACTGAGCTGAACTGAACTGAACTGAACTGAAGATATGTGCATGTTAATCTTATTATGTTCTCTTCTTATATTCCACAAACGCCTTTGTCTTTGCAGAACTGGAGGAATAAAATAAGTCTAAATACTCTAAATTCCCAAAGAAAATCACAATTGCTTAGAAAGCTCAAAACCTAGAACGTTTCCCAAATGATCCTTTAGGAAGAAAATCTCTTTCAAATGCCTCTCCTTTTCAAAGTTAAGGTGTGTGTATCAGTTGCTCAGTTATGTTCGACTCTGCAACCCCATGGACTGTACTCTGCTAGGCTCCTCTGTCCATGAGATTCTCCAGGTAAGAATACTGAAGTGGGCTGCCATTCCCTTCTCCAGGGGATCTCTGTGACCATTGATTTAATCTGGGTCTCCTTGACTGAATCTGAGTCCCTTGGACTTCAAAGAGATCAAACCAGTCAACCCTAAGGGAAATCAGTCCTGGGTATTCACTGGAAGGACTGATGCTGAAGGTGAAACCCCAATACTTTGGCCCCTTGATGCAAAGAACTGACTCATTGGAAAAGACCCTGATGCTGGGAAAGATTGAGGGCAGGAGGAGAAGGGGACGACAGAGGATGAGATGGTTGGATGGTATCACTGACTCGATGGAAATGAGTTTGGGCAAACTCTGGGAGTTGTTGATGGCCAGGGAAGCCTGGCGTGCTGCAGTCCATGGGGTCTCAAAGAGTTGCACGCTACTGAGTGACTGAACTGAACTGAAGCATTTAACAGGGTGCCAGGCAGTGAGAAAGGTGTGTGTTTCGTGTGTGCATGCTCAGTTGTGTGCAACTCTTTTCAACCCCATGGACTGCAGCCCTCCAGGCTCCTCTGTCCATGGGATTTCTGAGGAGTGGGTCACCATCTCCTCCTCAAGTGGATCTTGCCAACCCAGAGATCGAACCTGAGTCTCCTGCATTGGCAGACAGATTCTTTACCACTGAGCCACCTGAAAAGCCCCCAGAAAGAACTGAATGTGAAATAAAACCAGGTCCACAGCATCAGAAATTTCAGCTCGACATGGTAAAGGTTGAGAAACACATGTCAACTTGTAAATAAACCCATAAAAGTACCATATCATGTTGTGAATCCTGACTTGGGCTATAGGAACAGATTGAGAAAAATAGATTTGTTTGAGGGAAAAAAGAAACGGCCAATGTACAGATCCATCTGAAGCCTGGCTAGTATTCCCCGTAGAAAATAGATTCTCCTCTGCTCTGTCTCTCTTTCCTCCTTGGCTCCAAAGCTCCTAGAAAGGCTTGACTTCTGCTTCAATCATTAGGGACAAAAGAGGACAGTGAATCATGTGTTGACTAAATAGGGTCCACATACCTTAGTCCTCACTGGACCTCACAAGGTGCTTTCAATTTGCAAACCATGAGGTTTCGTGAGAACGATACACCGGACCACCTGTTGCCCACCTGCAACTGGAAATGTGGTTGAATCTTGTTTTCTTTTTTTTTTTAAATATAAATTTATTTATTTTAATTGGAGGCTAATTACTTTACAATATTGTAGTGGTTTTGCCATACATTGACATGGATCCGCCATGGGTGTACATGTGTCCCCCATCCTGAATTCCCCTCCCAACTCCCTCCCTACCCCATCCCTCTGGGTCATCCCGATACACCAGCCCTGAGCATCCTGTCTCATGCATCGAACCTGGACTGGAATCTTGTTTTCTTAAGAAAATGAGAACACTGTTGCTCTTCACACCTAAGGTGGCATATGGGGCTACGGATGCTAACAAAGCCACCAGGATGTCACCTGGTTTAAGATGACTGAGAGTAAAGTCACGTCGTGATGACAGGCTAGAACCCAGACCCTGAAAACTGGTAGCTTCTTCCCATGTCCCCCTGCCACTGGGCGTTTGAAAGGCTCAGACCCACAACCTAGGCCACTCACAGTATGTGTAAGATTTTGAACCAAAATATCAGGTTGGTTGAAAAGTAATTGCCGTTTTGCACTGTTGACCTATGCCGTTTGATACTGGAATACATTCTTAAATAAATGTGGTTATAGTATATTGTCATTTGAATGCACATTTCTTGCTTTATGGTTTTTTTTGGCTAATGATTAACTGTTTATTTTATATTTATTTATTTTATTTTTTAATATTTATTTTAGACTATAGAAACGATGGTAGACAAAAAGCAAAATTGAGCGATTCTTAAAAAGCAATTATTTATCTGTCTATCTGTCTATCTATTCATTTATTTTTCGCTGTGCTGGGTCTTCGCTGCTGCTCACCGTTTTTCTAGCTGCTGCCATGAAGGCTGCTCTCCAGCTGCGTCACGGGCTTCTCACTGCGGTGGCTTCTCTTGTTGCAGAGCATGGGCTCTAGGCAGGCAGGCTTCAGTAGTTGTGGGTTGTGGGCTTAGCTGCCCCGTGGCAGGTGGAACCTTCCGGAACCAGGAATAGAACCTGTGTTCCTCTGCATGGGCAAATGGACTCTTAACCAATGGACCACCCTGGAAGTTCCTGAGTGCAGTTTTAATTCAAGTTCAAAATGGGTCGTAAAGCAGTGGGGAAAACGTGCAACATCAATAATGCATTTGGCCCAGGAACTGCTAACAGATGTACAATTCAGTGGTGGCTCAAGAGGTTTTGCAAAGGAGATGAGAACCTAAAGTGTTTCATCAGTAGACAGCTGGACTCTGTAAGGCATTTCGCTGAAGTTCACAGGCTTCCACAAAGGTAAAACACAGTGAAGACACTTGGCCTTGGAGACACAGCTCAGCTAAGCGAGGATCCACCATCATTTATAATACTTATTCAGATGTCAGCCTCAGGGTGTGTTTGGTTTTAGTTTCTTCCTCTAGAGGCACAAGTCCCTTGCTGGAAGATTTTCTGTTGGAAGAAAGCTTTGGGGATGAAAGATTGGTAACGGTGTCCAGCGTTAGTCACTCAGTTGTGTCTGACTCTTTGCGGCCTCATGGACTGTTGCCCAGTTTCCTCTGTCCACGCAATTCTGCAGGCAAGAACACTGGAGTGGGTTGCCATTCCCTTCTCCAGGGGATGGAAGATGGGGATCTTCTATCAAGGATGGAACCTGGGCCTTCTGTATTACAGGCAGATTCTTTAATGTCTGAGCCACCAGGGAAGTCCAACTGTGTGAAAGTGAAAGTGAAGTCGCTCAGTCGTGTCCGACTCTTCACGACCCCATGGACTGGAGCCTATCAGGCTCCTCCGTCCATGGGATTTTCCAGGCAAGAGTGCTGGAGTGGGTGCCATTACCTTCTTCGCCAGGGAAGTCCAACTGTGTAAGAGTGGACAATTCATGAATTTGAAAATTTGATGCTGGTGGTAAGAGAAGGTTTTGAAGTGATGTCAAAATAAAATATATCTTCTCTTGGTTTAAAGCAGTTATATTTCGAGACCTTCCCGGTGGAGTGTTTAATACTCTGCCTTTCAATGCAGGGGGCACGGGTTGGATCCCTGGTTGGGGAACTGAGAAACCATGTGCAGTGGTTGTTGCTGTTCAGTAGCTCAGTCGTGTCTCACTCTTTGCAACCCTATGCCTGTAGCCCACCAGGCTCCTCTGTCCATGGGATTCTCCAGGCAAGAGTACTGGAGTGGGCTGAAACACTGGGATAGTATATTTCTACATACTTTATTGCTATCACTGAGTATTCAGTTAAAAGTTTACCATAAAGCTATAACACTCAGTTCAGGAGAAATTGTACGAGCTACAATAAAAGAAGAAACACTCTCTGAGTAAGAGTCTCTGCAAAGAACAAGCCTTGACCTCAGCGGTCACCCTATTCATAGGGCAGACACGTGTTCCTGCATGGACACGTCACAGGCTCAAGATCAGAAAGAGAACCGTTCCTGTCACTTAAAGCAGAGGTCAAGTGAAGAAATTGCTCCAAGACACAGCAGAATGGATGATAAGGCAGAGTATCTATATCCACAAAGACCTAAATCCAAGCTAAAGCGGACGGCTTTCCTGCGTACCTCCCTGTGTGACCCCTGCCCACGAGATCAGGGCAAGCTGCAAGCTACACACACTGCTGGGAAACAGACCTGACAAGATTCCTTCTCAGGGAGGAAAGAGCCTACCATTGTAGGAAATCTCACTTTAAATCTGGTTGTGCAGATAGTCACTTCCGAAGGGGAAGTGGTTTGGAAGATTGGATGGCATTCATTTCTTTCCTGCAATGTCTTTTGTTTGATTGTCAAAATAGTCCTGAATGAAGGGCACACATCAGTCCATAGACGGGTATCTGGACCTGTACCCAAGGCTATAGTTAACATGGAGAAGCAGCAAGGACCTGCTGGACAGCACAGGGAACTCTGCTCAATACTCTGTAACAACCTTATGGTTCCCAGGGGGAAGATTGGGGGAAGGGATAGTCAGGGAGTTTGGGATGGACATGGACACACTGCTGTATTTGATATGGAGAACCAGCAGGGACCTGCTGGACAACACAGGGAACTCTGCTCAATGTCATGTGGCAGCCTGGGTGGGAGGGGAGTTTGGGGGTGTGTGTGGATACATGTATATGTATGGCTAAGTCCCTTCACTGCTCAACTGAAACGATCACATCGTTGCTGACTGGCCATACTGCAATACAAAATAAAAAAGTTAAAAAAAAATTTCCATGTACCCCAATGTTAAGGGCATTGCTGTTTTCATTCACTCACTCAGTTGTGTCTGACTCTTTGCGACCCCATGGACTGCAGCCTGCCAGGCCTCCCTGTCCATCACCAACTCCCGGAGCTTACTCAAACTCATGTCCATTGAGTCGGTAATGCCATCCAACCATCTCATCCTCTGTCGTCCCCTTCTCCTCCCCTTATCCTCTCATCCTTCTTCTCTTTCCCAGCATCAGGGTCTTTTCCAGTGAGTCAGTTCTTCACATCAGGTGGCCAAAGGATTGGAGCTTCAGCTTCAGCATTAGTTTTTCCAATGAAGATTCAGGGTTGATTTCCTTTAGGATGGACTCGTTGGATCTCTTTGCAGTCCAAGGGACTCTCAAGGGTCTTCTCCAGCACCACTGATAGAAAGCAGTCTTAATGAAGTAAAACTCTGACCATGATGGTACCATAATTTCAAACTTCCAGCCTCTGGAAGTGTGAGGAACAAGTGTTTTTTGCTTAAATCTCTGGTATTTTCTTTAGACTAAGAGTCAATAAGAGAATTCACCTCTGGACCAAAGAGGCCAGTGAACTGTAATCTGAGTGGGCCAGTGTAGGCTGGACCTGGGGACCCAGCACCAGTATGCTTATCTGCACATGTGTGTGCTGTGTGCTCAGTCATGGCCAACTCTCTGCGACCCCATGGACTGTAACCCACCAGGCTCCTCTGTCCAAGGGGGTCTCCAGGCAAGAGTACTAGAATGGGTTGTCATGCCCTCCTCCAGGGGATCTTCCCAACACTGGGATCAAACCCACGTCTCCTGCATTGATACAAGGATTCTTTACCACGGAGCCACCTGGGAAGCCCCATCTGTGCACTTGATAAGGGCAAATTTAGTTCAAACATATTGGATGCCAGGAATTTTGTTGATCACATTCCTGGAATCAGATTTGTAAACTGGAATTCCCCCTTGAGCTTTTAACCTTCACATGCCAGAATCTAATATTTTCCAACTTGAGGACAATTCATGATAAGGATAACATTTATTACTACATATGACCACTTTAGAAGCTTTTGGCACAAGACATGCTGCTGTAGATAAATCAATGACTTAGACAGAAGGTAGGTAGACAGGTGGCCAAAAATAAAGCACTGGTTCATTATTAACAAGTGATTCAACCTTACAAGAGAAATAAAAAGTTTTTAAAGGATGGACCTAAATCTTTCCACTAATTCCATCCCCAGTATAGGAACCATATGAAAAAAAAATGGAAATCTACAAGTATCAAAAAAACAGCTACTTTCGTGTTACCAAGACTCATCTTTTCTACATGAGACAATATCGCCTACTTAAATCTGAAGCTACTTTTGCATTTGCTTCATCTGCGCATGTACTATATTTAAGGCAGACGTGGGATGCAGGAAATAGCACTGACACCAAAGGATTAATTTAGAGGTTTCACTTGAAAAATAGCCTCACCTTCCTCTAAATTAAGAAATGTTTACTCTCACTCTGCAGATGTCCAATGGGGAAAGAAATGATCGGGCTCTAGGTTTATAGAGAAATGTCTCTTTTATAGTGTTATAAATTGTGCCTTGCAAATTAAACATCTACAAGCAAAAGTTTCCTTTCATTTAGGGAAAACAGACGTTGTTAATATAATGCCTTTTTTTCCCAATGGTAGGGTTTCCGCCTGCACTTACGAGATGTTAAAAATAGCCAAATGTGACTGAGAACGCTCAGAGCAGAGCAATGACAAAAGAGAAAACAGTAAATCAGTCAATGATTAAAAAAACTCGAACTGTGAAAGTTGCCCCCAAAAATAAAAACCCTTATTTTCTTTTGCAGAAGCATGCTAATGCTTTCTCGGTGTATTGATACCACCGAGTGGCTCCAAAAAAAATCTGCAGAAAAGCCTAAGTTTTAAGCAGACATTTGCCTTTTGCTTTGAGTGTTCTATGTCACCAGATGGATGAAAACAGGCTTCACAAATCTAACAGTTTCATTAAACTGCAGATGTTTAATTAAAGAGCAGTGCGTTTGGGAAAGTCAAGCCACATAGAAATGAATAGCATCCCCTTATCTGTCATCCGGGTCCAAGTATCTGGGGATGCAAAGGTGAACCAAATCCAGTTTTTCACCTCACTGAGTGTAACTGAGGATGCAGGGAACAGTCCTGAGAAACAGTGGGAGGCAGGGTTGTAGAATAAACAACTCTGCCCAGAGAGGAGAGCCATTGTTTCTGTCAGAAAGGTCGGAGGACGTGCAATCTCAGCTGTGCCCTCAACAACCTTATATGCATTAGGACCTGCAAACAACCACCTCTACTAGGCAGGATACACAGCACAAGGAACTTAAAAAAAGAAAAGTAATACTGCTAAATAAGAAGAGTCATTCAATAAGGGTGGGGTGTGAAAAGGGTGGTGGCCGAGGTGAGGAGGCTGGGCTTGAAATCTAGCTTCCAAAGAAGAGATTGTTCAAACAGCAAGAAAACGGCTTGAGGGGCTTCCCTGGCGGTCCAGTGGCCAGGACTCTGCACTTCCAAAGCTGGGGGCCTGGGTTCAATCCCTGGGCAAGGAACTAGGTCCCACAGGCCGCAACTCACAGCAGACATGCCACAGCCAAAGATCTCGGGTGCCGCAATGAAGACCTGGCAGAGGGAAGTAAATGCACTTTTTTTTTAAAAAAAAAAGGAGAGAGGTAATGTAGCTTCCTGGGTTCGATCCCTGGGTTGGGAAGATCCCCTGGAGAAGGGAAAGGCAACCCACTTCAGTGTTCTCGCCTGAAGAATCCCATGGACAGAGGAGCCTGGTGGACTACAGTCCGTGCGGTCGCAAAGAGTCAGCAACTAAACACAGCACAAAAAGTTAAAAAAAAAAAAACAGAAAATGGTCTGAAATAACACTAAAAATTGAGTCGATGTGTATGCTGTGTGCTTTCAGTTGAATATGAAACAGCCTACCCCCTTTTTCACTAACGATTTCTGTCATCTTTATTTGTTGCTTTATCTGGATGGAAGCATCATGATGGGAAAAGGACAGAGAAGCAGAAAAGGTGCTTCTGTTGAGGGGAGAGCAATGTACCCCAGATGCGGTAAGCTCAGCTGTAGCCTCCCAGATCTGCAACAGCTACAGCACAGCCCTCGGGTACCACAATCCCGGACCCAGAGAAGGGAAGGGGGCTGGGGAACAAATGAATGAATGAAAACACAGTAAGGGCAATCACCTCCTTAGTCTGCTAGGAGCTCGTCCATGCCCTCCTTTCTCCTAAGCCGTCTGTCTCCAAATCTGGTCCCTGCCTGCCTCCTCCATCATTGACTGGGACCAGCAGGACAAGGATGCTGGGGACAAGGCCCCTGAAGCCATCAGACTTGGCCGTGATGGCGGGACATCTTGAGAGTATGCCTCCACGAGCATTTGTGAACTTTAAATGGATGCTGGGCACAGGGGACCTGCAGATACATGTCACCGCAAACAGAGTGAGTGGAGTGAAAGTCGTGACCCCATGGACTGTAGCCTGCCTGGCTCCTCTGTCCATGGGGATTCTCCAGGCAAGAATACTGGAGTGGATTGCCATGCCCTTCTCCTGGGGACCTTCCAAACCCCAGGGACTGAACCCAGGTCTCCCGAACTGCAGGTGGATTCTTTACCATCTGAGCCACCAGTGGTCTCTGCAAATGTGATCTGGTAGAAAGCAGAACTCAAAACATCCTTTTCCAAAATTTCTTTCAAAACCCTGAGCACCAAGTGCTTTTTCCCCACACAGGATGTACTAAATAATACATAGCAAGCAGAGTCGTGAGCAGGGTACACAGTGTGAGTTCCAGATGCCTTTCTGTAACCAGATATTTTCAGCTCACTGTTATCAAAAGAAAAAAAAAAAACCCAACTTTGGTGTTTTTATTGCTTAAACTTTCTTGATATGCTTGGGCATTGTGTAAATGGAAAAGAAAATGCTTCCAGGATGAAAATGAAAAATTAATGACTTTTAAAATTGAAACATAAAAGCAAGGAGGGAAAAAAAAGATTGTGTTATTTTCTCCCTCAGTCAACTGTATTTATAGTCCAAAGCTTTTCCTCCGCAAGTAGATGGGGTTTTAAAATGAATCTTACCCTATAGTTTTTTGGAATGTGCCTGTGACTTTCATCGTATGAGGAAAGTGGATGGAAGTGAAATAGCAGGGAATGGGATGGATTCCCTGAGACGGATTCACAAATGGGATCACATTGGTTAATTATTGAAGACTGGAAAGGAATCTACATTTCCCGGAGAGAGATGGCATCGCAGCCTAGCGACAAAGGCGAGTTGAATAAATAGGTTTCGGGAAAACTTACTGACTGCTTGCTGCGGTTTACAAATTAAAGAGACACAATGCATTTTAATGAAGGTAACTACGCACACACACAGAGAAAGGAATATTCTTTGGAGCTGCGCGTGCACACACACACACACACATACACACACACACACGGCCAGAGGTATGCTATTTCACAGCGGGACAAACCCTAGCTTGGAGTGGCTTGAACAATGACCATGACTAGCACTCCGGTGATTCATGTTCCCAGTGGGGCTGAGCAAGCTACTTAAGAACATGAATGCGACATGCAAGTTGCTCAGTGGTGTCTGACTCTTCGCGAACCCATGGACTATGCAGTCCATGGAATTCTCCAGGCCAGAATACTGGAGTGGGTAGCCTTTCCCTTCTCCAGGGGATCTTTCCGACCCATAGATCGAACTCAGGTCTCCCTTACGGAATTTAAAACTTCTTGAACCGTTTATTTCTGGAACCTTCTCTGTGATATTTTTGGACCCCAGGTGCCTGAGGGTAACTGAAAGCACAGAATAGGGGAGACACTCCTGCACAGAGAAGAAACACACACAGACCGTTAGATGTTCCTACACAGAAGCTGCGACCAACCTGGAGCATCGTCTTAGCAGGTCTGAGATCGTGACTGAGGAGCAGAAAGAGCGAGATGTGATGCATTGTTCACCCAGAGGCCCGAGCGAGGTCCCATGTCCGTTTGCTTTGAGAAGACCCTGGGGCACAGGAACTAAGACTTGTCCTTGGCACACACAGAACTGGAGGAGGAGATGGCAACCCACTCCAGGATTCTTGCCTGCAGAATCCCATGGACGGAGGAGCCTGGAGAGCTGCACTCTACGAGGTCACAAAGAGTTGGACACAACAGAGCGACTGACCACGCACGCTTACACAGGACAATGAGCAAGCAAGGACTGAAAGCCTGTTCTTTTGTTCTTTTTTTAGGGACAGTTTTTAAGAGCGAGTCTGCAACAAAATTAAGAAGAAAGGAAAGAGATTCCCACACATCCCCCACCTCTATGCGTGCACTTTCTCCCCCATTATCCGCATCAGTCTCCAGAATGGTGCTTTTCTTTTTAAACCAAGGGTGAACCCACTTTGACTCATGATAATAACCTAAAATCCACACACGACATTAGGATTCACTTTGGATGTTGAACACTTTGTGGATCTGGCTACGTGTATAATGATACGTGGGCTCCCAGGTGGCCCAATAGTCAAGATGCCAAGCAGGAGATGCGAGTTCAAGGGGTCGATCCCTGGGTTTGGAAGATCCCCTGGAGGAGGAAATGGTGATCCGCTCCAGTGTTCTTCCCTGGGAAGTCTCACGGACAGAGGAGCCTGGTGGGCTACAGTCCATGGGGTCACAAAGAGTCGGACACGACTGAGCGACTAAACAAGAGCAGACAACAAATCATCATTATATACAGAATCATTTGGCTGCCCTGAGAGTTTCTGTGTTCTCTATTCACACCCGTCTCCAGTTCCTGGCAACCGCTGTGTATTTTAATTGTCTCCATCGTTTTGCCTTTTCAGAACGTCGTAGCATTGGAATCCTGCAGCAAGTAGCCTTTTCAGACTGGTTTCTTTCGTTAGGGAAACTGCTTGGCAATCTTTAAGGAGGAAAATGAGGTGGTCACAGCAAGAATAGAGTTTATTGATGCTAACAATTTTGTCTTAAGTTTTTCCTTGGGGAAATGTGCGCTGTAATATATGCCTTCAAACCTTTATCTCACATTGCAATGAGAGGCCTGCACTAACTAGAGAGTAACCCCCGACTGCTGCAACTGGAGAAAGCCCGCACCCAGCAGTGGAGACCCAGCACAGATGCAAATCAATAAGTAAAAAATTTTAAAAAGCTTACATCAGCTCCTCGTAATTTCAGTGTATCCTACTGGAAGTTTCCCATGTATCAGAAGCTGGTAGTGTAGGCAGAGGAAAATTGGGTGTTCACCCAGGTTCCACATCTGATGAAAAGCCATTTCTGCAAATACCAGATTAAGCCGCACTCATTAATTAAGGTTATTTCACACAATCATATCTCAGTACTGCTGACCTGACTAGCTGAGAATTCGTAAAGACTTGGACGTCACCGGCCAACATGTTATCTTTGCAAACCAAAGCTCTCCCTCATAAACTGCGCAAAGCCTTGAAGTAATAAACATGTATATACCTTCAAACAGTCATATAATTCAGATGACTCTTTCCACTCACATGAAATAGTAAGGCCTATGGATTTCCTATTTCAATGTAGAGTTTACACTCCTGACATTTTCAAGATAGAATCTACAGTTTGTTCACCGCATCTTACTCACTTTAACTTTCAAGCAATCATTTCTGCATATGACTGTAACAGGTGAAAATTTTCAGTATACCTCATTCTTAAGGGTAGAGATGGTTCTTTTCACTTTTTTTTTTCTTTTAAAATGAAAAAGGCCTAATTTTAAAGGCTCATGAATCTATATAAAATCAGAACCATTACCTGTGCTGTCCGTTGCTATGACTACAAACTCATGTGATCTCTAGATCTGACATTAATTCAGGTGTCTCTGCAGAGCAGTATCATTGCAAAGGCATCAGAGAAAATTTAAGCCGTGCAAGGAGCCAATAATAATAATTTACAGAACAGATTTTAAAAGAAAAAGCACATTTTAGGAAAGAAGGAAATGTACTTTATTTCATAATATATCTTCTTACCTTTATTATTAACTATTCACCTATCTTTTTATATATGATCCTTGCTCCCCTCAGGATCTATTTTTTTCCACTTAATACTTAAAGTACACGCACTAACTAGAACAGAAAAAAAAAAGGTAAAGATTTTCTTAGGGAATATTGCATAAAAATAATGTGAGATGTTTGTAGAGATTAAAAGTTTATTGCTTTTGCCTTCAAATTATAAATTGCCAGAGCTATGTTTGCATAAAGAGATTTTTTTTTTCTGGCACTGAACCTCTATTAAATTGTATTGCGTGACCTTTGATTAAATGATAGAGCCATATTGCTTTTGTAGATGTTACCTTTTTAAGTGAACAGACGGGTTTGTAATTTGAAGGCATAAATGAAATTGCGAACAGAACAACGTTTGGGTATTACTGCTGTAAACAAGGCAACTCTATCGGCATTTGAGGCTGGCTACATGCTTGCAAGGCAGGTAATATATTGATAGGTACACGGAACATGTTGCGATAGTAAGTGCATAATGAATTAATTTCACTGGACACGATTCATCAGAATCAATTGCAGCCAAAGCATATCTTCATCTTCTGGAAGCCCAGGAAATCAGGCTCCTTAAATAACACATTAAAGTGGCTGGTAAACAGTGAGTCTTCATGGGGACGTTCTAGCGGACACGTGTGTCGAAATAACGAAAAGAACAGGATTGCCGGTGAAGCGTTAGAGAAGAAAGCAAACACCCGGAGAGGAAAAAGAAATACATGATGACGAACAGGAAGAATACTCAACAAAGAGCAACTGGAAATAAAAGGTGTAATACTGTGAACTCATCCACACTGGAGCCCTGGATGTGAGTAATCAAGCCGTCGACAACCTGAAAGAAAGCTGATGCTGGAAACAGGAATTCTACCGGTGAGCGCTTGGCAATGTGGTCTACCTCCTCGCAATGGACCAGTCAAGATTTTGCATAGAAACGAAGTCAGTAAGATAGACAGATGATACATAATAGATATAAAGATAGATATGGATAAGAGAATAGATGGATAGATGAGTGGATGATGGATGGATGGATGATAGATTACAAAGGTAGGTAGGTAGGTAGATTGGTCAACATAGGTAAAAGAACAGATAGCTACACAGATGATGGATTGCTGAATAGGTAGATGATGGATGGATGAGTGGATGATAAACAGGTAGATAGAAAGATGACAAAGATACAAAGATGACAGACAGCTTGGCAGATGGAGACATACCATACAGATCTAGAGGTCTATCTACCTACCTACCCAACTATCTATATACTGAGATTTACTCTTGAGACGTTGTATGACTGAGGTTCTGGCAAGCGTGATGTTAGTCAGGCTGGCTGGAAACTCACGGCTTCTATGTCCCAGACGTGAGACTGAATGCCTTTTACTCTGGGGAAGCTCAGTGTCTCCTTTCATGGTCTTCAAGGGATGGGATGAGGTCCATGCTCACTGTGGAGGGAAGTCTTCTCGAAGTCAACTGATGGTCCACGCTCCTCACATCTGCAAGATACCTTCATGGCAACACCTTCACTTGTGTTTGACAAAACGTCTGGGCGCTGCATCCTGGCCAACTTGACACACACAAAATGTCATCATCACCTTGACCCCACACTCTCCTCTCTCAGCTGCAGACATGCCTCTGGTATCGAAGAGAACAGGCTTCTCCAGGTTGAGCCTTTTCGGGGACCAGAGACTGGATAAGTCTGTCTTAGCTCGAGTTGGTCCTCAAGCCACTTAATCACTGGACTCGTTAGAGCCGCAAACGATGACTAGAAGGTGGTGTTTAGGACGGCTCTGGTGGTCCAGTGGTGAAGACTCCACACCCCTACAACGGGGGGCTAGGGTTCCATCCCTGGTAGGGGAACTAGATTCCACATTGCACGTGCCAGGGCCCAAAATACAGAAGGTTGTGTTTAGAGTGAAGTTATGTCAATGGGAGGCAATTGCAGTGACGAAAGACTGCGGACACCATCTCTGCTCTCATGGGCGTCATGCTCACAAGACTGGACTATACGATCAAACCCCTCTCCGCGTTTTCACCCAGTTCCCGACCTTCTGATGTGTGAGTTTCAGAGGCTGGGGTGGTACAGCCTGCAGGCTTCTGGAGCCCTGCTGCTTGAGGACTAAAATCAGCCTGGCCCCTTATGACCTCGGTGACCTGCAGAAAACCAGCCACACTCCCTAGACCTCAGCGTGTTCAGCTTGCTGTACCAAACAGCTACCCAGGACACGCCTGGATTGCTATGGTGATGAGATCGGGTGGTGTACATTAGGGCAGGATGTATCTGCTCAATTCCATTAGTCACCCCTGACCCAGCTCATGCGGGACTGAGGTGTGTCTATGGTTGTGGGAGGTGGGGTGTCTACAGAAGATGGGTGGGGTGTTTGTGACTCTCCGGGAAGCCCGCTTTATTCCCATACCAGGCTAGCTCATAGCAATAACAAAGGAGGATGTTCAAGTCTTTCCTATAAAAAGAAAGTCACTCCTGTGAACGCATTGTTCTTGTGAGATTAGTGCATTCTTGTGAGATCACATTAGTGGCTCAGTCGTGTCCGACTCTTTTGCAATCACACAGACTGTCAGCTGCCAGGTTCCTCTGTCCATGGACTTTTCCAGGCAAGAATACTGGAGTGGGTTGCCATTTCCTACTCCAGGAGATCTTCCCAACCCAGGGATCGAACACACATCTCTTCCACTGGCAGATGGATTCTTTACCACTGAGCCGCCTCGGAAGCCTGACTCCAGCTAGTTTTGGCTAGTTCTTCACAGCCAGATTTACTAACTGTAAATTTACTAACTATGACTGTCTCTCCCTTTCGTCTATGACTTCTTAACCCACCACAGCTTAGCTTTTGCGTCAAGGATGCTTCTGAAGTGAATCACAAATCCTATATACACTTCAGTTATCTTTCCTACATCTCAACAAGCTCAAGTCTATTTCCTCAAACTTCTTGTGTCAAAATAGTCCCTCTGCAGCGTCCCAGACAAGTGTCAATGTGGTGCTAATTGTGACATGACGCATGAGTATTACATGTCGGCTAAATAAACCTGTGGACCCTATTAATATTTTACATGCCCTTTAAAAAGCAGCTTCTGCAAATGCGTTGGGAGACCTGACTGATACTTTATCTTCCTCTTCACTGTTGCCCTGGAGCGGGGTGTGCAGTTTTGCAGCTGACAAAGATGGATTGTAGCGGGGTTCCCGGGATTTTCATCTCTATTTAATCTACAATTTTTCTTCATTCTCCATCTGCCACCTCCGCTTCTGATCTTGGATGCAGCCACAGTGATACAGTCAGTTGCTAACTCCAGAAAAATATCACCCTGACCCTGTCCCTATGGGTCTCTCCTCAGTTAGTCACGAGTATTTTGATTTGAACGGGATCAAATTGGGTACATGGAAATTTTGCCCAAATTGAGCAACACGGTTGATTCCGGGGGTGGAACTGGGTGGCAGAGGGGAACAGTAGGGCAGAGTCTTGCTTTATGCTGCTTGCCCCTGTATATCTTTGAATTTTGTACCCCACGCATGCATTACTTATGAGCTACCCTTAACTAAGTAAGTAAAAGCCAATGAGCAATGCAATAAAGAAATTTACCTGCGGGGTGCCAAAACCTGTCAACGTTCTATAAAAAAACAAAATTGTACAGGGAAGACCAAGTGCTTTCTGTAGATCTTTCTTTACATTGCCCTCCTGGCAGATTTACTTTCCCAGGACATGGAAACCGCTGTAATGAAAGGGGGCCACGTGAGGGCTTCCGACACGAGTCTCCGGAATGAAGACGCGGCTCACGTCCACTCCCAGAGGCAGTGCGGGAAGAAATGTTGCCAGCTGCCATCCTAATGAGCTCCCTCGCACCAGCGTCCCAGATACCATCCCTCCCGGAAAGATAGAGTGTCTGCTTCCACGCGGCTGAACTGGAGCTAAAACTGTGATGGGCTGTGACCAAGAGAATGCGGGGGCCCGGAGATGCGAAGAGAGGTCTGGAGAACACTGGCCAAGCATCCTTGAGTTTGCACTCTTGTACCCTGGGAAGGGGATTCAGACAGCATGTGACGTGGAAGAAGCCAAGTGCAGACTCTGAGAGAGGGAAGTTGTCTTTCAGTCGCTAGTCATGTCTGACTCTTGGTGACCCCACAGACTGCAGCACCCCAGGCTTCCCTGTCCTTCATAGAGGTTTGCTGAAACTCATGTCCATCGAGTCAGTGATGCCATCCAACCATCTCATCCTCTGTCGTCCCCTTCTCCTCTTGTTCTCAGTTTTTCCCAGCATCAGAGTCTTTTCAAATGAGTTAGCTCTTTGCATCAGGTGGCCAGAGTACTGGATTTTCAGCTTCAGCATCAGTCCTTCCAATGAATATTCAGGGTTGATTTCCTTTAGGATGGACTGGTTGGATCTTCTTGCACTCCAAGGGAGGGAGAGGCCAGATAAAATAAACCCCGAGGAACCCTGGTCAATAGACGGCAGTGAAGCCATAGAGGAGGCCTAGGCGGAATCTTGCTATGGCTCCTCCATCTCACAGTATCGGCCTTCTATCAGCCTAAAATAGGAATTTTTGTCTTAATATTTTTCCCTGTCATTTGTATTTTTGAATGACATCAAGCCTACCTACGTTAAAAAAAAAAAAAAAACAACAAACTGTATGAAATGCACCTAAAAAATTAGTGAACTATATTGGGTTGGCCAAAAAGTCTGTTTCAAGTTTTTCTGTAACATCTTATGGAAAATCCCAAGCAATATATTCTCAGTGTGTGTGTGTATGTGTGTGTGTGTGTTAGTCGCTCAGTGGTGTCCAAGTCTTTGCAATGCCATGGACCATATAGCCTGCCAGGCTCTTCAGGGAATATTTCTGACCCGGGGATTGAATCCAGGGCTCCCGCACTGCAGGCAGAGTCTTTACCACCTGAACCAAAAGGGAACCCCATCCATATAAATATATATGTTTCTGTGTGTGTGTATGTTAGTCGCTCAGTCGTGTCTGACTCTTTGCGACCCCATGGACTATCCAGTCCGTGGAATTCTCTGGGCCAGAATACTGGAGTGGGTAGCCTTTCCCTTAACCTCCCCTTTTCCTCTCCTTTGCTTCCAATATAGAGGTGAACATGTATGTAATGGATCCTGGAATATGAACATCCTCCACTAGCTGTCTGTGTTCACAAGCATCGACCTAGGTCCGTGGAGAAGTCCACTGTTCATAATTATATGTAAAGACAATGTCTTTGGCGGTAAAATGGACTTTAACAGAATATTTTAAGTAGCGTGAACGTCACGGGAATAAGTGTGTGTGTCAGTCTCTCCGTCGAGTCTGACTCTCTGAGACCCCATGGACTGCAGCCCGCCAGGCTCCTCTGTCCATATGCGGCGTTAAACAATGACTACTTCAGGAGGAAATGTTCATTTGGACGGAAGATGTTCAGCATCATTTTTCAAGACAACTAAAACATCACCACCATATGCAACCGCTATGGAAAAGAGGATGGAGGTTCCTTAAAAAAAAACTAAAAAACAGAGCTACCATATGAGCCTGCAATCTCACGGCTGGGTGAATACCCAGACAAAACTATGACTCGAAATTTTCCACGCACCCCAGCGTTCACTGCACCACTGTTCACAATAGCCAAGACATGGAAGCAGCCTAAAAGCCCACTGATAGGTAAGTGGATGAAGACGTTATGCTATGCATATACAATGGAATATCACTCAGCCATGAAAAAGAATAAAACGATGCCGTTTGCCACAACATGGACGGACCTAGAGATAATCGTACTGAGTGAAGTAAGTCAGAAAGAGAAAGACAAATCCCACATGAAATCACTTCTATGTGGAATCTAAAATAAAATACAAATGAACTTTCTACAAAACAGACTCCTAGACGTAGAGAAGAGACTTGTAGTTGCCAAAGGGGACAGGTATGGGAGAGATGCATTGGAAGTTTGCGATTAATGGATGCAAAACCATTATACATAGAATGGATAAATGACAAGGATCTACTGTAGAAAACAAAAAACTATATTCAACAGCTTATGATCAACCATAATGGAAAATAATATGAAAAGTAATATATCTGTATATCTGAGTCCTTTGCTGGACAGCAGCAATTAACACATTATAAATCAACTATACTTCAATGAAAATTTTTGAAAAACCACTACCAGAAATCCACCACTAAACAAGTAACACAATAAAAAGCAAAACTAGCTTTTATAGGTAGTTAACTTACAGCTTATATAGGTAACGCATGATAATTACACCTCAATTTATTTCCTACCTAAAGTGCATCCTGTACGGATGTGAGAGTTGAACTATAAAGAAGACTGAGCAGAAGAACTGACACATTCGAACTGTGGTGCTGGAGAAGACTCTAGAGAGTCTCTTGGGACTGCAACGAGATCCAGGCAGTCCATCCTCAAGGAAATCAGTCCAGAATATTCATTGGAAGGACTGATGCTGAAGCCGAAACTCCAATCCTTTGGCCACCTGATGCGAAGAACTGACTCATTGGAAAAGACCCTGATGCTGGGAAAGATTGAGGGCAGGAGGAGAAGGGGACGACAGAGGAGGAGATGGTTGAATGGCATCACTGACTCAATGGACCTGAGTTTCAGCAAGCTCCAGGAGATGGCGAAGGACAGGGAAACCAGGTGTGCTGCAGTCCATGGGGTCACAGAGACTCAGACACGACTGAGTGACCGAACAACAGCAAAAGTGTATCTATAGCTGACTTTAATGTCACCACCTAACATTTTGACTCCTGGTTTTACTCACTGTTCTTGCCAATGTATGACACGCTACATCTAACATCCATTCCAGAAGGCAGCCTATTTTCCCACAGCCTACATTATTAATAAATACATCAAGGGAAAGATCACTAAGCATCGACCCTTCCGGCAGCCTGACTTTTCCCCCAGTCAATACGAATGTGTGTTATCGACCCTTGAGTCAGCTTCCTGCAGGGCGGACAGGTTTGGAAGCAGCTGATGGGCTCCCAACTGGAGGGGAGCAGGTGGTGTCCTGACCATCAGCATCATCTGGGAGACGGGGAGCAGGGTTTGCAGTCCTAACGCTGTCCCAGATGCCACCGTCAAACCTTTCCTGTCTCATTCTCCTCGACCACCTGAGCAAAGGCAGGGCTACGATGGGGGTGTAAGGTCCCTTCCATTTCAGGATGCAGGGCCCAGGTGTCCCCAGGAGCGTGGGCCAGGCCCTGAGACCAGACATCCAGACAGGTGTTTTCTACTCAGGTTTGCGTGCCTTGAGAACTGCTTCCTCATCTTCATCGTGATGGCTGGCCTAGATCACAGTCAGGAGAAGGCCCATGTGGTCCTGGGGCCAAGCTTTCATTCTTCCTTCAGTCAGTTCAGTCGCTCAGTCGTGTCCGACTCTCTGTGATCCCATGGACTGCAGCACGCCAGGCCTCCCTGTCCATCACCAACTCCAGGGGTTTACTCAGACTCCTGTCCATCGAGTCTATGATGCCATCCAACCATCTCATCCTCTTTTGCCCCCTTCTCCTCCTGCCCTCAATCTTTCTCTCCTCAAGTTCACGGTTAAAACCTCTCTGGATCATTGTTGAAGAGTTTAAGACAAGCAGGGAGGATTGAGAAACTCCCACTCAATTCAGGTATAAGAGAATGAATCTCAAATATTACCTGGGCATCTCCCTTGAGCTCTGTGAGGATCAAATCCTACTTACACCCATTTGCTTTATTGGGTTGTGTTATGTGTGTGTGTGTGTGTGTGTGTGTGTGTTTTAATTGAGCTGCATGAGCTGTTTGTATATATAGGAAATCCATCTTTTGTCCAATTCTTTGTTTGCAATTATTTTTCTCTTCCTGAGAGCTGTCTTTTCGTCTTGTTTACGGTTGCCTTTGCAGTGCAAAAAGCTTTTTAAGTTTAATTAGGTCCTGTTTGTTCCCGGGCAGGAATAGAGACTCAGCCATAGAGAATGGGCCTGTGGACTCAGGGTGGGAGGGGTAGGGGGCCAGGGACTGAGACGGCAGACTGACATATGTACAGTCCCATGTGTGAACTAGATGGTTAGTGGGACGCTGCTATATACAGGGAGCTCAGCTCGGTGCTCTGTGATGACTGAGAGGGTGGGATTGGGGGTGGGAGGGGGGCTCAAGACAGAGGGGATGTGTGTATACTTAGAGCTGATTCACACTGTCCTACAGAAACCAACACAGCATTGTTAAGCAATTACAGCCCAATACAAATGTAATAGAAGTGAAAAAAATCCTCCTTCGAGGAAGTGCTGGCATTACTGTTGCAACTGACAAGACCGTGAAACACACACTTTCAAAACTAATGCAAGTGACGAGGCACCCTTATTGATTTTTAAAAAAAATAATTTGTTTTGCCATTGTTTTCTTCAGGCGCCTCTTCTGGCATGCAGGAACTTAGTTTTGTGACCAGGCATCAGACCCGGGCCCCCTGCTGTGAAAGCGAGGTGGCTTAACCACTGGGGATTTCCCCCACGCTCCTTTTGACGCGGTTCACAAGTGGATCCTTCCAGAGGGTGCACTGAGGAGTGGCTTAGGAGAACCCCCAACTTCCATTGAGTCTCCCAACGCCACCCCAACAAATACACAATCTCAGCCATCCCAAACCGGGTGCCTGCTATTCAATCACATCTTCTACAACCTCCATGCCTTCCCTTCCATCCTCGGTGTGTGCGTGCTAAGTCACTCAGTTGTGTCCAACCATTTGTGACCCCAAGGACTGTAGCCCGCCAGGCTCCTCTGTCCATGGGATTCTCCAAGCAAGAATACTGGAGTGGGTTGCCATGCCCTTCTCCAGGGGATCTTCCGACCCAGGGATTGAACCTGGGTCTTCTGCATTTCAGGTGGATTCTTTACTGCTGAGCCGCTGGGGCATCTAGACTCCTACATAGAGAAATCCGAGAGTCTGCGGCATGCAAATCCAATGACACAGAGCTCTCCCCGTGAAAGTAAAATATATTGCCATATGTAAAACAGATAGCAAACAGGAGTTTGCTGTTTGTCTCAGGAAATTCAAACAGGGGCCGTGTATCAGCCTAGAGTGGTGGGATGGGGAAAAGATGGGTGAGTGAAAGTTGCTCAGTTGTGTCCGACTCTTTGTGACCCCATAGACTATACAGTCCATGGAATTCTCCAGGCCAGAATACTGGAGTAGGTAGCCTTTTCCCTTCTCCAGGGGATCTTCCAAATCCAGGGATCAGACCCAGGTCTCCAGCATCACAGGCAGATTCCTTACCAGCTGAGCCACCAGGGAAGCCCGAGAATACTGGAGTGGGTAGCCTTTCCCTTCTCCAGATCTTCCCTAACCCAGGAATCAAACCTGGGTCTCCTGCATTGCAGGCAGATTCTTCACCAACTGAGCTATCAGGGATGGGAGGGAGGTAGAAAAGGGAGGGGATACATGTGTATCTATGGCTGATTCAGGGTGAGGTTTGATGGACAGCAACAAAATTCTGTAAAGCAATTATCCTTCAATCAAAAAATAAATTAAATACAAAAGAAAAATACAAAACCTGGAATTCCTGCGTGTCATGCCACAGCCAAACGACATTGCAGTGGGGACTCAGAATGGACACTTTAAACTGGAAAGCCAGGTAACTCCTCGATGAGGGATGTTTGCAAAGAACTGTTCCATACTGTATTAATTTAACCAAATGATTCACTTTCAGTTGAGCTCGACATAAAATACCTGAGTGAAACCTGAAAAGAATTGGCATGGCTTATAAAAGGCAGGCAGCAAGCTGAAGGGGATGGAGTGGATGTTATGTGAGTCTTAGTTTCCTTCTCTTCTGTGGAGGTTCCACCAGACTGAGGAGTGGATACGAAGGAAGAGGGTGGTTGAGGGTGAAAATGCCAAGAGCCTACAATGAATAAACAATCTGTCTTTTTTCGCCAGGACATAACACTGCTACAACAGGAAAGACTCTCGGGTGTTAGAGCCTCTCTTGATTGGACCCAGTGTCCAAGGCCCTGCAGCACCGACGTCATCCCATCCCTAAGCTGGGTAAACATTCAGAATCTCAGGCCCATCCCATCTCCAAAACCATCCTAATCTGTATATTATCAATATCCACAGTTCATTTTTGGGCACTGTGAAGTTTAAGAAGGGCTGCCAAATAGAGAAACGGGACTCAACTCTCATGACTAATGCGGTGTCCAACCTTCCCCAGCCCAGAAGAGAAGGAAACTAACGTTCCGAAAGCATCTATTTCATCCCACTGGTTTGCTGGGTACATGTTACGGGGCTTCCTGGGTGGCTCAGACATGAAAGAATCCGCCTGCAATGCAGGAGACCTGGGTTCAATCGCTGGTCGAACCATACGGAGTTATTCCTTTCGAGGTACACTGCGGCTCTTCGGTTAAGCTCAGATTAATGCAATTTGCTTAAACGAATAGCGTTTATCAGGGCTTCCCTGGTGGTCCAGGGATTCAGAATCCACCTGCCAATGCAGGGAACACAAGTTCGATCCCTAATCCAGGAAGATTCCACATGCCTAGGAGTGCCAAGCACATATGTGACAACTACTGAGCTCAAACTGTAGAGCCTGGGAGTAGCAAGTACTGAGCCCACACACCCAAAAGCCTGTGTTCCAAAACAAAAGAAGCCATTGCAACGAGAAGCCTACACATTGCAACTAGAGAGGAGCCCACGGGTGGCAGCCAAGACCCAGCACAGCCAAAAAGAAAGAAATCCTAGAAAGAATTAACCCCGACATTGAAAAAATAAAATAGAGTTTATCAGAATTAGGGACATGGAGGAAAGACTGGTACTTGTCAAGGGGCAACAGGGGGTGGTTAAGGAAGACCCTGATGCTGGGAAAGATTGAAGGTGGGAGGAGAAGGGGACGACAGGGGATGAGATGGTTGGATGGCATCACCGGCTCAATGGACATGAGCTTGCGTAAACTCCAGGAGATGGTGATGGACAGGGAGGCCTGCCGTGTTGCAGCCCATGGGGTCGCAAAGAGTCAGACACGACTGAGCGCTTGAACAACAAAAACAAAAAAAAAGGGGAGTCTCTGTTTACACATGAGACCCTGTCGGGGACTCAGCAGCCTGACCCCCGGCACAGGAAATGGTTAAGCCAGCAGGGCTAGGTTGCCTATTTCCAAAAAAAAAAAACCCGTTTTGGTAGCTCCTGTGATTTGCATCGAATATCTGCTCTCTGGCTAAGGAGGTTTCGAAACCACACCCAGACACACGGGCTTCAGGAACCTATGGGATCGATTCATGATGAAAACACAGGTTCCAAGACTTGAGCGGGCTTTCTTGGTAGACACCAGCGCTCAGGTGAGGACACCTCAAGGCTGGAGGAAGTGACTGCACCCCACACTGCTCCTGGGACAAGTCCCCGCCCTGGATACATGAGCCTGGGGTCCCTGGGACTTGGCCCCATGCATTTTCCCCCTCTGCTGATTTTGCTTTGTGTCTTTTCATCGTGAAAAAACAGTAACCGCGAGTACGATGACTCCTGAGTCCTGTGAGTTCTTCTTGTGGATCTGTGAACCTAGAGTGGTCATGGGGACCCCAGACCCATCTCTTTTCCTTCCATTACCTGGAAGCCTGGTGGACAAGGAATTGTCCACCTCATTGAGCTGTGTAGTTCCCATGATGGTTCTTCACATATGGCATCAAGCCATCACAGGCTGTTTCTTCTCGAAGGTCAAGTTTCTCAGATTCCTCAAGATCACTGCCATTAGCTTACTCCAACCCACCATGGAACCAGTCTCTCTGAAACGTGTTCAAGTGTGTCTAGGTCTTCATCCCAGTGAGGGACTGAGTCCTCCAGGTGTCTTCCCACCTGTACAGACTGTAACCTGGTCATACGTGTTTCATTCCAAATACTCTTCTCTAGGATGGACTGTGAGTTCCTATTTTTGAAGTCACTTTATATCTTGTTGTTATATCCACTTGCTAAGTCCTGTCCGACTCTTTGCAACCCCATGGACTGCAGGACGCCAGGCCTCCCTGTCCATCACCAACACCCAGAGTTTGCTCAAATTCAAGTCCATTGAGTCGGTGATGCCATCCAACCATCTCATCCTCTGTCGTCCCCTTCTCCTCCTGCCTTCAATCTTTCCCATCATCAGGGTCTTTTCCAAGGAGTCAGCTCTTTGCATCAGGTGGCCAAAGTATTGGAGTTTCAGCTTCAGCATCAGTCCTTCCAATGAACATTCAGGACTGATCTCCTTTAGGATGGACTGGTTGGATCTCCTTGCTGTCCAAGGAACTCTTAAGAGGCTTCTCCAACACCACAGTTCAAAAGCATCAATTCTTTGGCACTCAGCCTTGTTTATCTTCACCTTATTAAATAACAAAACTTCGTCTCTCTTGTTCCTTGCTACAGAACCACTATCTAACTTCTCTTCAAGTCCTCTTTCAGCCACCAACTGAGGCAAGGCCGTGACATCTCACAAGGCCAACGTTCACGTTGGAAGTGAGGTGAGTTCTGCCCTCCTGTCTCTCGATACTTTCTGGATCCCAATGCGCTGGTGGCAGACGAGACTGGCAGTGTTCAAACGGAGCCTTTATCAGACAACCGAGGGTAAACATGACCTTCTCTGCAGAGAGCTAGAAATAAAAAATGTTTGCAGAGTGCAACACGGTCCGTCTTTCTGATCCTAACTCCAAGTGACACTGAGCTAAAAATGTACTTTGGTGGGTGATATTTACAAACACGGAGCTGCTAGGAACCTTGCCTTGAAAGAAGGCGTAACTCTCGTTTTCTGAGGTCATCTTGACTTGGCACTGTTTCTGTTGGTTTAACCGTTACTCTTTCTGGACTAGCTTCCTCTCTGTGGCCCCGGGACCACCTCTGCTCAGCAGCTGCTGCTTGGCCCCTGGTGTCCTGTACTCAACATTGGTCCCTCTGGTCAAAAGGACTTCTCAGTGGACTGCAGTTTCCACGCTGAGGTTCAGGCCACGTTGACTCGTGTTGAATATATCTTTCAACTTGTTCTAGTGAAGCTTACAATCTAATAGGGACTGCAGTGGGTAGGAAGCTATTTGAACCCTGACACAATTCACGAAGGCACTTGAGATCTTTCTAAGTCTCAGACCGTGCCCCTGCCCTTGCGCTGGACAAAACTGCTGATAATATCAGGACTAAAGATGCTGAAATCCAGGACTTCCTCTACTGGTGTGTTGGTCTGTTCATGGACACCATTTAGATTGCTTAGAGAGTTACTGTGCGTGTTAGCCACTCAGTCGTGTCCGACTCTGTGTGACCCCATGGAGCGGTCACCCAGACCCAAGAGGCAGCCCCGCCAGGCTCCTCTGTCCATGGGATTCTCCACGTGAGAATACTGGAGTGGGTTTTCATCCCCTGCTCCAGGGGATCTTCCCGACCCAGGAATCAAACCTGGCTCTCTTGCATTGCAAGCAGATTCTTTACCGTCTGAGCCACCGCAGAAGCCCTCTTGCCTAATTTCACTCATCTCTTCTCATCTTGCTTCCCAGTTTCCCAGGAATGCAGATTTTAACCTCTATCCCAAAGGACAGGGATGTACCACTGCTAAACCCAAGCCCGAATGATGCTGTGTCATTCTGATGAAATGGTTCCATCTCCTCTTTTGCCTCAATAGATTTGGTGAGTTGAGAGAAGAGGATAGCAAGCAATGGGGATGGGAGAGAGAAGGGGTGGTTTGGAGAGAAACAGGGAGTCCAAAATATGGGATTGGGCAGACTAGGGAAATAAATGGCTCAGTGGTAAAGAATCTGCCTGCAGTGAAGGAGACACAGGAGATGCAGGTTCGATCCCTGGGTCGGGAAGATGCCCTGGAGAAGGAAATGGCAGCCCACTCCAGTATTCTTGCCTGGAAAATCCCATGGACGGAGGAGCCTGGCGGGCTACAGTCCATGGGGTCCCAGAGAGTCAGACACGAGTGAGCGACTAAAAAACAGCAAGGAAATTAAAGTGTTCCTAAAGAACATTAGAAGAATTATTTATAGCATTCTTAGAGAGATACAAGGGCTTCCCTCGTGGCTCAGATGGTGAAGGTGAAGAATCCGCCTGCAATGTGGGAGGCCTGGGTTCCATCCCTGTGTTGGGAAGATCCCCCTGGAGGAGGGCATGGCAACCCACTCCAGTATTCTTGCCTGGAGAATCCCGAGGACAGAGGAGCCTGGTGAGCTGCAGTCCATGGAGTCGCAAAGAGTCGGACAGGACTGAGTGACTAATACTCAAGAGATACAAAGACTGAAATTCCTCCTGGATGGGAGAGGCGTTTGAAAGAGAATGGATACATATGTATGTATGGCCAGGTCCCTCTGCTGTCCACCTAAAACTGGTAAGATGTTGTTTGTTAATCAGCTGCACTCCAATACCAAATAAAACGTTCAAAAAGAAAAAGGAATTCCTTTTCAGGGTGTTTTTGTGCTTTGATATTACTTCTTTAAAGAAGGCACCGTGGCAACACAGACCAAAGAAGTCATGATGGACTTGTTACCCAGCGTCCACACACACGTGCATGAAGACAGCTCTATGCAAACAGTCACTGCGGCCTGAGCACAGGTTTTAATATTAGATGCTACAGGATCTTGGTTGGCGTGGCCAGTTTTCCCAACTCTCGGGTGTCTTCATTCCCTGGAGATTATTAAAGTGTGTGCAGCACAGATGTTAAACTAGTTTCTGCCACCATTCGAATGCCCTTATAGGATTGTTGCATCTGTGACAAATTATGTTGTGTGTGTATGTGTGTGTGTGTGAGCGTGAGAGAGAGAGAACAGTCGTGCCCGACTCTTTGTGACCCACTGACTGTAATCCATCAGGCTCCTCTGTCCGTGGGATTCTCCAGGCAAGAATACTGGAGTGGGTTGCCATGCCCTTCTCCAGGGGATCTTCCCCATCCACGGACTGAACCCGGGTCTCTCACATTGCAGGCAGATTGTTTACTATCTGAGCCTCCACGGAAGCCCCACCTTCATCAAGGCTATTATTTTATTACTAGTATAGCTCTCACTGTTTAGTTGGGAAAAAGAGCTTTGTACGTATGAAAGAAAGTGAAAGTGTTAGCTGCTGAGTCATGTCCGACTCTTTACGACCCCTTGGACTGTAGCCCGCCGGGCTCCTCTGTCCATGGGATTCTCCAGGCAAGGATACTGGAGTGGGCTGCCATTTCCTCCTCCAGGGGATCTTCCTGACCCAGGGATCGAACCTGTATCTTCTGCATTGGCAGGTAGGTTCCTTACCACTTGAGCCATCAGGGAAGCATCACACTATGTGAGATAAGTCACTCACCTAAAGACAAATACTGGTACGATTGCTGTGAATCTGGCTTCCTCATTTTTGTGACAATCCACTCAGGAAACAGCAGATGATACAAAGACTTTATGCTCATGGAGTAAATTCTCTGGTGCATAGACTTAATAAGCCAAATAATTCAGATTCTTAAGAAGCGTGTTAGAGCCTGAAATACCGGTTCAAAATGATACAACTTTCTCCACCATTAGTATTACCATCCGTACCACATGGTGACATATGTGGATAAACATTGTGTAAAATCGAGATGGACTTAGCGGACAAACTGAGTGGAAATTAAACAACTCCAGAAGCACATACGACAAACCAGAGAACTCCTTCCTTCTACTACAGTATTGAGAATTTCCACAAAAAAACACACAAACATAAACCCTTCCCGTTCAACAATACTGTCCTCGATACATATATTTTTTTATGAATGTCATTTTGTCAAATTATTCATCCTAAAGTTTCACACTGTTCTAAAAACTCCCCAGGAGAATATGTGGAAAAAGTGATCATTATAAATCAAGCTCCAGGTCTCCTGAAGCTCTGTTGAAGCCTCTGTAAGACCCCCCCAGGTTTATAATAAATACCACCAAGAATACAAATCAGCAAATTGGAGTGAACCAGCTTTCGCTGAAAAAAGGGCTGTGAAGAAGGGTATTTTTTGGTGACTAACGAGAAAAGTATTCACTTGTCTAGTGGGAAATATTCCGAGAACTCTCCAGGGCCATCATCACGTTCTTAAAAGACAGTCGCTGAGAACATTACCTTCCGCCATCACCCTGCTCATTACTGATCCATCTCCAGCCTCTCCCCGTGTGGCTACATACAGTCAGGAGCCGTGCATAGCATCCAGTGAGACTTATTATGGATGTGACATTTCAGAAATTTCCTAATGGAAACATGATGCGTTACCGCCAAGTGGGGAACTGATTTCAACATCCCCATTACGCGCCACGTGCCAGCCACAAATTTTTTCATTTATTTATTCATTTTAAATTTTAATTGGAGGCTCATTACTTTACAATATTGTGGGGGTTTTTTTTGCCATATATTGACACGTAGGCACTGCATCAAACTAGCCATGATTTTGCCTCAGTGTGATCCTGACACCATTAGTGAAATGTTTGTGTTGGGTACTATTAGGTAATCTCCTAATATTACTATTAGAAACATTACTATTAGGTAATATTTCTGAAAACAACATCCATCCATTCTTGTGTTGATTTTAAATTGAATGAGCAACAGTTTTAGGAGCTTGGCAACCACAGACTGATGGCTCTTTTTTGCACATGTACATTTGCTCTGTAGATTATTTTCTGTGACGCTCTAATATTGGGAACCTGGGGAAGAGAATATATGTCTAAGAAGATCTTCAGACATACCCGTGTGAACCCTCTTCTCATAGATTCTGAGGTATAGGTGGACGTCCAGATGGACAAACAGACAGAAAAGTCAGATGACTTCCTTGAGTTCAAAGATTCACTGCTGATAAAGGCAGAGTTTTTCAAGTACCTAGGTTTCTTAACCACCAGGCCAGTCTCCAATCAAAAAAAGAAGAAGTGTTAGTTGTTCAGTTGTGTCCGAGTCTTTTGTGACCCCATGGACTGTAGCTCACCAGGCTCCTCTGTTCATGTGGTTTCCCAGGCAAGAATACTGGAGTGGGTTGCCATTCCCTTCTCCAGGGGCTCTCTCTGACCCAGGGATCAAATGCAGATCTCCTGAACTGCAGGTAGAGTCTTTACCATCTGAGCCAACAGGGAAGCCCCATCAAAAGTGTTTCCAAAAGAGTATGGAGGCAATTCAAAGGCGATCAATTAACCTTCACTCCAGCCTACACTGTACCATTACAGCGTATGTAGGTGGACTTAACTGTCCTGTGAAATCCAACGTAAGAATACAGTTCCTAAGAAGCAAGGACATAATTCCCTTTGCATCTCAGATTAAAAAAAAAAAAATCAGCTGAATGATCAGCTGGAATGGGTGATGGGAAGAAATTTGGGGGAAAGGAAAGGACCCGTGGCAATGGTAAAGAAGACCGTTGTGTTTGAGATCTCCCTGGTGGGTCCAGAGGTTTCCAATTCGCCTGCCAACGCAAGGAGACCCAGGTGTGATCTCTGTTCCGGGAAGACCCCACATGTCGCAAGGAAACGAGGCATGCGTGTCACAACTACTGAAGCCCGTGTGCCCTAGAGACTGAGCTCTGCAACCAGAGAAACTGCTGCAATGAGCAGCATATGCACCAGAAACGAGGGAGTAGTCCCTGCTGCTCGTAGCAAAGACCCAGCACAGAATCCACTGAGCAATTTTCGCCTTTCCGTTGGGCCCTTTTCTCCTGTGCAGAGGAGCTGTGTTCCCAGAGTTACGCCCAGCTCAAAGGTCTCACGAGCAGTACTATCACTTCCCCACATGCACCCAAAGCAGCTACCGACTGACCATAGCCGACGACTCTTTCAGGTCAACGTGATATTATTGTTTTATCTCATGGAGAAGACTCTTGAGAGGCTCTTGGACTGCAAGGAAATGAAAACAGTCCATCCTAAAGGACATTAACTCTGAATATTCATGGGAAGGACTGATGCTGAAGTTCCAATACTTTGGTCGCTTGATGCGAAGAACAAACTCATTGGAAAAGACCCTGATGATGGGAAAGATTGAAGGCCGAAGGAGAAGGGGACGACAGAGGATGAGGTGGTTGAATGTCATCACTGACTCCATGGACATGAGTTTGAGCAAAGTCTGGGAGTCGGTGAAGGACAGGGAAGGCTGGTGTGCCGCAGTCCATAAGCTCTCAAAGAGTTGGACTCTTGGGACAACTGCATAGACCTGGGGGAAGAACGCCTACTGCCCCTGGCCCATTATGACATGCAGCTGGAGGAGGTAGATCCATAGCTATGGCAACTTGAAGTAATGATCTTCTCGCAGCCCTGCTGCGTGTGCAAAACCAGGTGGTATGAGGGACTTGCCTCATGGTCCGGTGGCTAGGGCTCTGTGCTCCCAGGGCAGAGGCCCCAGGCTCCATCCCTGGTCAGGGAACTAGACCCCACGTGCCTCAACTACGAGATCGGGCATGCTGCAACTAAGACCTCATACAGCCAGATCAATAAATTAAAAAAAAAAAAGACTAGTTGGCATTAGAGAAAAAGATGACGCACATACAATTCTGGGTGAATTTTTGTGTCTATGAAGGCTGGGAAGTGGGAAAGCTGGTGACACATGAGGATAAATAGGGGTTTGAACTTCTTTCACTCTGAAGCAATAAAAGCTGTGGGAGAGCTGGGAGGGAATGCTAATGTCATTTCATGAAACAGTCAACCTTCTACAGAGATGTTCAGGTACAAGGACGGGGAGAACTGAGCAGAGCCTAATGCTTACACAGTTGGGTGGCTCAGATGGTAAAGAGTCCTGCCTGCAGTGCAGAAGACACAGGTTCGATCCCTGCATCAGGAAGATCCCCTGGAGAAGGGATGGCAACCCACTGCAGTATTCTTAGCTGGAGAATCCCATGGACAGAGGAGCCTGGTAGGGCTACAGTCCATGGAGAAGGAAATGACAACCCACTCCAGTATTCTTGTCTGGAGAATCTCAAGGACAGAAGAGGCTGGTGGGCTACAGTCCATGGGGTCACAAAGAGGCGGAAATAACTGAGTGACTAACACTTTCACGAAGCAAAGAGTATAATACTATGGAGCCTTGGTGGAGACTCATGCAGGAGCTGTAAAGACTGCCATTAGCAGCTCCATTAAAGAGGGAAGAAGAAAATTGGGATAAAGAAGGAAGGTGTGTTTGGGTGCAGGACAGCGTGCCTGTTGAGATCAGAGGTTTTGGAACCAGCAGAACTGAGTTTCTAGCAAGGCAAGCTGGGACTTCTGAATCCACCAGACTTCCCTATCCTTCACTACCTCCCAGAGTTTGCTCAAACCCATGTCCATCGAGTCAGTGATGCCATCCAACCATCTCATCCTCTGTTGCCCCCTTCTCCTCCTGCTGTCAATCTTTCCCAGCATCAGTACCTCAATTCCAACTAGGCAATGGACTTAATTTTCTAACCACAGTTACTTCCTACGGATCTCAAAAAGGGTATTTGAAACAATGTGCAGTGATGTCCACGTCAGAATAATCAGTAAATTACATACTGAAAACATAGTTTAACAACACATGATTTGTGGACCATCGCACCAACTTCTTATTCTGACAATTAGGGATTAAAGAGCTACAGTGAAGACTCAGTTCTGACACCCAAAGCAGTCTTACTCCCCGGCACTGGGTTACCCTACGTAAGGAAGCAAAGCTCTTATTTGCAAATATGAGTGGGCTAATAAAGGCACAAGGAATGAGAGAGTTAAAACAGATAGCTACTTTGTACATTTGTAGCAAAAAATATATATGTCAAAGGGCTTTCTTGGTGGTCCCGTGATAAAGAATTGGCCTCGTAACACAGAGATACAGTGCAAAGTGGCTCAGTCGTTCTGACTCTTTGCAACCTCATGGACTGTAGCCCACCAGGCTCCTCTGTCCATGGAATTCTCCAGGCAAGAGTACTGGAGTGGGTAGCCGTTCCCTTCTCCAGGGAATGAATCTTGCCAACCCAGGGACTGAACCCAGGTCTCCTGCATTGCAGGTGGATTCTTAACCATCTGAGCCACAGGGGAAGCCCAGGAATACTGGAGTGGGTTGCCACACCCTCCTCCAGGGGATCTTCCCAACCCAGGGATGGAACCCAGGTCTCCCACACTGAAGGTGGATTCTCTACTGTCTGAGTTACCCGGGAATCCCCACACAGAGGATGTGGGTTCAATCCCTGGTCTAGATCCCACATGCCTCGGGGCAACGAAGCCCAAGAGCCATCACTACCGAGTCCATGTCCTGCAACGAGAGAGTCCGTGCCCCGCAATGAAAGGGCCCACATGGTGCTATGAAGATTCTGTGTGCTGTAACTAAGATCTGATTCAACCAAATAAATACACAATAATACGTGCATGTCAAGCAAGGATCAGGGGTGGTAAAACCATCATCTAAAGCCTAATGGGCAAAGTGAATGAAGCAATATGCAATTATTAACCCATATTTTAAAATTAATATCCATCAGTCCATGGAGATGAGATATTTGATAGACAGTTGACAAGGGACCATTCCCCCATGCAGAAGCATTTCAGATACCTTCTGTTTTGTCCCTTGCCAAGGTGGTAGACAGTAAGTCCCTAAGTGTGACTTTCTTCCAAAGAGGATAGTTAGGATAGAAGTTTCTCTGTTATTATTTTTTAAAAACTAACCACAGACTTCCCTGGTGGTCCGGTGGCTGAGACTTCACACTCCCAATGCAGGCGGCATGGGTCAGTGAGTTGATCAGTGAAACAGATCCCACGTGCTGCAACTAAGGGTTCTAAAGACGAAACTGAATATCTCTCGTGCCACAACTGAAAGCCAGGGCAGTCAAATAAATAAATAAAAAGCAACTACACTGGAGACCCCTAAAATACTAATCAAACCGGTGAGCAAGGTCAGCATCAACAGACATAAGTCCCGATATGATGTGATGTGATGTGATAAAAAAAAAAAAAATCTCATGTTACCCTCTTGGTCTGCACCCCTAAAAACCCATAACACTGGTCTTATCGTGAGAAAAACAGCAGACAAACTCAAATCGACACTCACTCTGTAAAACACGGGATGAGGACTCCTCAAAGCTGCCGAGGTCACCAAAAGCAAGCAACCCTGAGGAGACGTGACGATGAGACGTAATGTGGTATTTGGATGGGGTCCTGGAACAGAAGGATGACATTAGGGGGAAAACGAAGGAAATCTGAATAATGTGAGGACTGTCGTTAAACAGAAATATATTGATGCTGCTTCATTAATTATGAGAAATGTACGCCACTAAGGCAAGATATTAATAATGTGAGGAATGAGATGCAGTGTGTATGGGAACTGTCTATACCAGCTTTGGGATGTTTCCGTAAATTTCAAAGTAGTTTACAATTTAAAACTCACTGAAAAAAGATACTGGGAATGAGATATATTTGTAGGGTGGCAAAATGCCACCCTAGCGCTAGGCAGATTCCCCGAGAAGGAAGGGAGTTTCATCCTACGACGGAAAGGTCAGGCTTGGAATTTAGTGTGACTCTCACTCTGTCTACAGTGGACAAGCAAACCCTGTGTGCCACCCAATATAAGTCATCGCTCTACACTTAGGAGGGTTTCATGACTATAATGCTACTGCCAAATCCAGCAAGCCTTTCTAACCCCCTTCCAGGGGACGGGCCACATCGGGGAGACGGGACAAGTTAACACGCTGTGAGAAAACAGACGATTCCCAAACACTCCAGCAAACGATTATTTTTTTTTCCCCACCGAGTCGATATTTTTTTTTAAATGGTGAGGTTGGGCTTGCTGCAGTTGTTTAGTCACTAAGTCGTGTCCAATTCTTTGCGACCCCATGGACCATAGCCCACCAGGCTCCTCTGTCCATGGGATTCTCCAGGCAAGAGTAGTGGAGTGGGTTGCCATTTCCTTCTCCAGGGGATCTTCCCGACCCAGGGGTTGAACCTGGGTCTCCCACACTGTAGGCAGATTCTTTACTATCTGAGCGACCAGGGAAGCCCTTAGCAGATGTAAGCTATTATGCACAGGATGGATAAAGAACAACGTCCCTCTATATAGCACATCCTGTGATAAACCACAGCTGAAAAGAATATTAAGAGGCATGTGTATAACTTAATCACTCTGCTGTACAGCAGAAATTACCCCAACGGTGTAAATCGACTCTCTTGCTTGTCTATGAGCTCAGTGGCAACAGCAGATCTTTCACTGAACACGGACCCACTAGGGTCAGTTTGTAGCTGATTGACTTTTAAGTCTCTGCTTTTTGTTGCTAACTCTCTGTTGTTTGTTGCTGTTTAGCCGCTCAGCCGTGTCTGACTCTCTGCAACTCCATGGACTGTAGCCCACCAGGCTCCTCTGTCCACGGGATTCTCCAGGCAAGAATACTGGGGTGGGTTGCCATTTCCTCCTCCAGGGCATCTTCCCGACCCAAGGATTCTAGCGTCTCCTGCATTGGCAGGGGGATTCTTTACTACTGAGCCAGTAAATCACCTACACTTCCATTTAAAGAAGATAAGATTTAAACAAAGTGTGCCTGTCTGGAAAAACTACCGTGACTTTGACCAACTACTCCAGTGAACACAGTCCCTACCACTGTGAACCAGAGAGCGGGTGACCCCATAGCTATCAAATCTCCCTCCAGCACCACCTCCAAGCTGCAGAATTCGCTCTCCGAGGCTTTGCCAAGGGGCAGGCAGGTGTCAAAGCTGACGTCACTGGATTCCTCCTGCAAAAGCCGTGTCTCCACCTTGCCTTTCAACTCTTCCCATCAGCTCCTGGGAGTCACTAGGAGAAGCTGGAGTTCAGAACCTCTTCCCCTGGGAAGCCACGGCTGCTAGTTTGAAGCTGGGAGCAGTTGGGTCACCATTTCATCTTCAGTGGGTAAAACGCACGGCGAGCCAACCCAGTCGATGAGTTTGGGCCAACACACATTTTCTTCCTTTGTTCCAACCTAATGGATTTGTCACTGGTCTCCTCCCCTGTTGATTATCATTTTAACCTTCTCATTTCTCATTTTCTACACTGTTATTACTAGGCTGGTCTACAGACCCCTTTACAGATGATCCCTGACAAATACCCATATACTAATTACTGTTCCTTTCCTCTGGCAAGATAATAAAGGTTATTTTCATTCCTAAATGCATTTTGTGGTTCAGTGACTCTGGCCTATTTACAGATCCCAGCTCGCCTATTTGAGAGATGAGAATAATACTAATAATTTCCCTGACAAGGAAGTCCCGTGTTGGTATGGATCTCTCTATTTTTATATGCCTAGGCAAGAGGATGCTTTATCCCCAGTCTAAATTGTACTAAAAACAGAGCCTTACCCTAGGCTATATATGCTTTGAAAAATAAGTTACATATATACACATTAGGTGGAAAAGCACAGTTTGAATTTCTGAAGGTAAAAGCAGGTCTTTCTTTGAATAGGGACCCACTAGCCAGACTTTGTACCGATTGACTTTTAAGGCTCTGCTGTTTGTTGCTATTTAGTTGCTCAGTCGTGTCCAGGTCTTTGCAACCCCATGGACTGTAGCCCATCAGGCTTCTCAGTCTATGGGATTTTCCAGGCAAGAACAGTGAAGTGGGTTGCCATTTCCTCCTCCGGGAGATCTTCCTGAACCAGGGTTTGAACCCACATCTTCTGCGGTTCCTGCATTGCAGGCAGATTTGTTACCGCTGAACCACCAGGGAAGTGCTTAAGTCTCTCTGTTGTGATCAAAACACACTGTCCATCCGTGTTCGCCATACTGTGACTCTGACCCCACGATGTTGCAACATTCTGGACGCTTACCCAGCTCCATCTTCAGGGTAAAGTGATGGTTTCCTTGAATTCTGGATGATGCTCCATCATCAACCTCTGGATCTGAGTCTCAAAACCAGACTTCTTATTCCTGAGCCAAGCTGAACGCCAAAGAATTGATGCTTTTGAGCTGTGGTGTTGGAGAAGGCTCTTGAGAGTCCCTTGGACTGCAAGAAGATCCAATTAGTGCATCCTAAAGGAAATCCGTCCTGGATATTCATTGGAAGGACTGATGCTAAAGCTGAAACTCCAATACTTTGGCCACCTGATGTGAAGAACTGACTCCTTTGAAAAGACTCTGATGCTGGGAAAGATTGAAGGCAGGAGGAGAAGGAGACAACAGAGGAGATGGTTGGATGGCATCACCGACTCTATGGACATGAGTTTGAGCAAGGTCTGGGAGTTGGTGATGGACAGGGAAGCCTGGTGTGCTGCAGTCCATGGGGTTGCAGAGAGTTGGACACGACTAAGCGACTGAACTGAACTGAACTCACCTTGGACATGGGATGTATCCCAAGCTCCCAGGCAATGTGTGGACACCATCCAGGCAGCTGGCCATTTCTTATTTCTGATGTCTGTACCATCACATCGAGGGATGTTTAAGTTCTCTGCCTTGAAACCCAATGGAATCTGGATTTCAAGACCTTCTTGAACAATGTAGAAGGTGGTGGTGTGGTTGAGTCGCTCAGTCGTGTCCAACTCTTTGCGACCGTGGGATTCCCCAGGCCAGAATGCTGGAGTGGGGAGCCATTTGATTCTCTAAACAGAAATGGACCATCAACAAAATGATGATTTCAATGTTGAAATCTGCTCACATCTGCTAAGTCCACTGGAGGTTTAATTTTCCAGAATGCTTCATACTGTGAATTGAATAGACAATTTTCAGAATTTTTGTGAAATTTCATTGAGGAGCTACCGATTTGGACACTGGCGCACCTGCTGGAGCACTTAATTTGCATCTTACCCCAGATCAAAGGGGAAAGATGGGGTCATTATCACCCGCCTCCCCAAGTCGAATTCTAATTAAAATAAAGAGCATATTTTAGCTTTCCTGTGCAGTTTACATTTAGACAGACACAGCTTGAGGCTCCCTAATAATAGCAGAAGTAATAGGTTTTAGTGGAAAAGATAAGCCTTCTCCATTCTCTTGTTATTTTGCATTTGTGTTCTAACAAAATAAGATTGGACACATTTGATGAAGTTAAACTGATAAGTGTGTTACGGTAATTGTCTCAAAATGAATGTAGATAAGTTAAGAAAAAAAAAGAGAAGAATATCCTGCTAACTAAATGGGATGTTAAACATGGGCTTGATGTTAAACATAGGATGTTAAAATTGGGTCTTGAATAAATCAGGTATCTATTGGCTGCCAACACCAAAGTTAAAAAAAAAAAAAAGGCACACTTAACTCTTTTTCCACACTCCAAGGATGGAGAGGAGGTGACTACATATTAAATGTTTATAAGACAGCATGTGTATGTGTGTGTGAATGTATATATATACATAGGGCTTCCCAGAACCCACCTGCCAATGCAGGAGATGAAAGAGACTTGGCTTCGATCCCTGGGTCAGGAAGATGCCCTGGAGGAGGAAACGGCAACCCACCCCAGTATTCTTGCCTGGAGAATCCCATGGACAGCGGAGCCTGGTGGGTTACAGTCCATGGGTTGCAAAGAGTCAGACACAACTGAAGCAACTTAAACACACACGCACACACACACATATATATCATATATATATATATGAGTGCTTATGTTTTCATATAGGAGTTAAATGTATAACTTATAATTAAATATTGTAAAGAGTGTATCACCACCCAATAAACACTTGCCTAGGCAAACGATACTGAAAAGGACGGCAGCCTTCCCACCACAGGACATTTGGCAGCATAGGGAGATATTTTGATTGTCACAGCTGAGAAGGAGGAAGCTACTGGCATCTACCATGAAAAGGCCAGTTCAGTTCAGTCGCTCAGTCATGTCCGACTCTTTTCGACCCCATGGACTGCAGCACGCCAGGCCTCCCTGTCCATCACCAACTCCCAGAGTTGTTTAGCCCAGGGATGCTGCTAAACGTTCTAAAATGCACGGGACTGCCCCCTTCCCCCTCACAAAAGATAACTACCAAGCCTCAGATATCCCTAACGCAAAGATGGAGACAATCTGGTCTGAAAAGACACGGGTGTTTTTCTGGTATTAGGTACTCACCATGAACCAGGCACGACACTTAGCATCTCTATTTAAATGGCCTCATTTAATGCTCACAGCTTTTCTGTGAGGTTGTGCCCATTTTTTTTTTCATGTGAGAACATGGAAAATGAACAGTTCACAAACTTATTGATCTTACAGAGAAGCAGAGAGCCACAATGCAGATAACCAGAAGATCTTTCTGGTTCCTATGGCATCTCGTGTAACAACAGTTTTCCATTCCTGTTTGCAACAACTATACAGTTTCAAATTAGAAAAACAGCTTTGGAGTAGGGGCAATGATTGTCATCTTGTCATTGAAGAAATGAATTAATAAAAGGTTAATCATTGCATAGGATCATGCCTAATAACTACTGGAGTTAGCACTCTCTCGAGATCATATTTGTGACCCCAAATCTAGGATTGCTAAAGAAAGTATCATTTCATGCCTCAGGCACTGTTTTCCCAAGCCCTTCGTTACTGACATTTAGTCAGTTGGGTGGTCCACACTGTAGGGTCGTCTTGGGCATTCTGCAGTATCCGATCGCATCCCTGGCGTGTACCCACTAGAGGCTGGTAGGACCCTTCTCCAGTCGTGTTGTTCAGTTGCTAAGTCATGTCAACTCTCTGTGATCCCATGGACTGCATCACGCCAGGCTTCCCTGTCCTTCACCAACTCCCAGAGGTTGCTCAAAGTCATGTCTACTGAGTCGGTGATGCCATCCAACCAATCTTGTCTTCTGTCACCCTCTTCTCCTCGTGCCCTCAATCTTTCCCAGCATCAGGGTCTTTTCCAATGAGTCAGCTCTTTGCATCAGGTGGCCAAAGGATTGGAGCTTCAGCATCAGTCCTTCCAGTGAATATTCAGGGTTGATTTCCTTTAAGATTTAACTGGTTGTGTCTCGTTGCAGTCCAAGGTACTCTCCAGACTCTTCTCCAGCACCACAAGTCAAAAGCATCAATTCTTCAGTATTTAGTCTTCTTGATGGTCCAACTCTCGCATTCGTAGCTGACTATTGGAAAAACCATGGCTTTGACTAAATGGCCCCTGTTTAGAAACAGTCTCCAGTGGAGAACCCTGCTCTCATGACTACTTGGTAACCTTAGACAAATGCTTGACAGTCCTTAAAAAAGATGTTCATTGACGGCCTCTTTATGTCTGATTCCAGCGTCTAACCATAACTTTGTTTTGATATACTACTGATAGCCCATCGAACACATAAATTAGGGAATTGCCTGGCGGTCCACTGGTTAGGACTAAATGCTCTCAAAACTTGGTTGGGGAACTAAGATCCTACAATCTGCAGTGGGTGGCCAAAAAGGAGAAAACAAATAAGAGGTAACAAAACAACCTACACAGCATATTAAAAAGCAGAGACATCACTTTGCAGACAGAGGTCTGTATAGTCAGATTATGGTTTTCCCAGTTGTTATGCACGGATGTGAGAGCTGGACCATAAAGAAGGTTGAGCGCCGAAAAAGTGATGCCTCCAAATTGTGATGCTGAAGAAGACTCTTGAGAGTCCCTCGGATGGCAAGGAGACCAGTGAATCGTAAAGGAATTCAACAATGAATATTCATTCAAGGACTGATGCTGAAGCGGCAATACTCTGGCCACCTCATGCAGAAAGCCAACACATTAGAAAAGACCCTGATGCTGGGAAAGACTGAAGGCAGGAGGAGAAGGAGAACGACAGAGGATGAGGTGGTTACATAGCATCACTGACTCAATGGACATGAGTCAGTCCATGTGAGCAAACCCCAGGAGATGGTGAAGGACAGGGAAGCCTGGCAGGCTGAGTCCATGCGGTCGCAAAGAGTCAGGCAGCCTTGGTGATTGAACAACAACAGAAAACAGAACCAAAACCAACCAAACAAACAAACTCAGCTAAATTAGTTCTGTTAAAATATACCAAGCTCTGTTGGTTTGGTCATCCATCACAATAATGCTAATTACGCCCAATTATGAAGTTATGAAACCCTAACCCCTAACCCTAACCCTTATCCCAACCCTATGGAGTTATTATGTTTGAGTCATTTTCTCAGTCTTGCATGTGTGTGTGTGTGTGTGTGTGTGTGTGTGTGCATGTTTGTGTGTGTGTGTGTTAGTCACTCAGTTGTGTCTGACTCTTTGCAACCCCATGGACTGTAGCCCACCAGGCTGCTTTGTCCGAGGGATTCTCCAGGCAAGAATACTGGAGTGGGTTGCCATTCCCTTCTCCAAAGGATCTTCCCCACACAGGGATCAAACCTGGGTCTCCTGCATTGCAGACAGCTTCTTTACCATCTGAGCCATTAATCAAATAAGAAAAGTGGCTGTTTGGGACCAGTTGTGACATCCACAGATGCCCCAGAGGAGGGACAACTAGAGATGATGATGTCTTTGGAATGTCTTCGTGTTTGAAAATCTGGCCTAAGCAACACGGGAAGGTATTGGTTCTCAGTTTAGTGGAAAGGGACAAAGCAAAGGCCCCAGGGGTATTCCCAGAATAGCCAGCCAAGATGCTCCCTCAAAGCATATTTTAGGTGTCAGATCCTCATGTCTCACAGTCAACAGCGTCTGAGACTTTGTTCTCCTTCTCTGTTGTCCATTTTTATCTGAAGACGTCTACAGTTGGGTTCCAGGGTTTCTCTGCCACTTATCTTGAAAGAGCAACCTGATGGCCCAGACAAGGAACAAAATGGAGGAGGGGTAGAGATCCCTAACCCTCAGACTGAGCTGCCAAGAAATTTAGCTGGGACCACCCTGGACCCAAACTATACAACCTCAACTTTGAGATTCATCTTTCTCTCCACTGCACCCTTCTGTTTGGGGAAGGAAAAAAAAACTTCCATGAATCTCAGACAAGGAATCTCTGGAAAAACAGCAGCATGCCCATGCAAAGCAGAAAAGAATAACATCCATCATCTTTCCTCAGCACAGTATTTCAAAACGCAATTCTAGACCGGAGACTTATTTTTGTAACCTATTTCTTAGCTTTTCTCTTGAATCCAAAATTTATAGGATCATCTAAAGTTTTAGGATTTGAAAAATAGCTGCAGTAATCTTTTCATTTTCTACCAGCTTTCTTCTCTGGAACTGCATCAAAAATAAATATGTTTTATGGACCTGAACTTCAAGGAGGTTTTAAAAGTCATTTAAGGATATACTTCAGTTATGTTTGGGATCAAATCGTGATGAACAGCTCTCTCTCGTCTATCCCCTCAGGATAACACACTGCTTTATGAGGTTGGACTGTGCCTACTGAACAAGAATAGGAACAATGTGAAGAATCGTGATCCCGGACAAAATAAAAGTGCCCAATCAAGGCTCAAAGATGCCCCGTGGTGAGATATAGTGTCTTGACGGGCCATGGGACAAGATCAACATGGCTGCATTCCATGTTTAAGGACGTATTCCTTCTTAAGGAATAAGAAGGATGGCAGGTGGAAAGAATGAAGACATCCAGCTCATCAAGCATGAAAAGGTGGTACCTAAGTCAGCAAGCCAACAACTTTTATGCATTAAACCAGTCCATCCTAAAGGAGATCAGTCCTGGGTGTTCATTGGAAGGACTGATGTTGAAGCTGAAACTACAACACTTTGGCCACCTGATGCAAAGAGCTGACTCATTGGAAAAGACCTTGGTGCTGGGAAAGACTGAGGACAGGAGGAGAAGGGCATGACAGAGGATGCGATGGTTGGATGGCATCACTGACTCAATGGACATGAGTTTGAGTAAAGTCTGGGAGTTGGTGATGGACAGGGAGGCCTGGCGTGCTGCGGTTCATGGGGTCGCAAAGAGTTGGACACGACCGAGTGACTGAACTGAACTGAAGTTGGTTTACTGGGTAGTACGCCATTAATCTCTGGATCTTATCTGGTCCATGATCAGTAAGGATCAACTTACTATGTAGGAAAGAAGAAGAACTTATCAAGACTGGTCTCCAAGAATTCTGTCTCCAATCCATGGTTCTGGGCCTAACCTCACTCCCACTGATTCAGAAATTTAACCCTCGTTATCTCCTGGCCGTGACACTTGAATGCCACGCTGTTATTGACATCTCAGTTTCCTGAATACTAATCTTCTTTCTTTCCCTAGAACTACCCCTAGGTACAACTTCTCCATCTCTCTTATGACAGCACAAATTTCCACAATCTGAAACTAAGATCTTTCCTCTCTTCTCATCCATCCAACATATAACTAAGTGTACCTATTGTTTTGTTCAGTCTCTTTTTCAGCATTCCTTCTGTCAATCACCATCCTACCAACACCAACCAGACACAAGCCGTTGATAGCTGTCAACCATGCTATCAACTGAACATCAACCCTTCAGTTCAGTTAAGTCACTTGGTCGTGTCCGACTCTTTGCGACCCCATGGACGGCAGCACGCCAGGCCTCCCTGTCCATTACCAACTCCCAGAGTTTACTCAAACTCATGTCCACTGAGTTGATGATGCCATCCAACCATCTCATCCTCTGTCATCCCCTTCTCCTCCTGCCTTCAATCTTTCCCAGCATCAGGGTGTTTTCCGATGAGTTAGTTCTTCACATCAGGTGGCCAAAGGATTGGAGCTTCAGCCACCATTAGGTATTCCTAACTTCCTAAGTTATTTTTACCCCTTGCCCATCTTTTCCCCACTAGACTTCCAATATGTTTTTCCCTTTACTCTCACCTTCCTTAATACTACCACCAAAATATCTGCCTTTCAAATCACCATCATATTTATTACCAAGAGAGTAAAAGACTGATCATCTGGCCTCAGCCTGTCTTTCTAGTCTTCCTTTTCGTACAAGTCAAAATTGACCACTGATGATACTATTATGATTTATAGGAGTCGATTTGCAGGAAGCACGGTGTTCCATAAAGAAAGAGCTGGAAAGGTCTTACAGGAGATGCAACTGATAGCAAATACATCAGATAAGAGTGCTGGGTGAAAACCACAGGTGGCAATCCCGGCAAACACGAGAAACAAGGAGATGGAGGAACAGAAACGGTGCAGGAGACCAAGACAGTAAGGAGCCTACCCTGACACATTCTGGGTCACCCACTCGATACAGTTCTCAGTGGGAATGCCCAGATGGCTGTGATCAAGTCGTGGGTTTGTGCTTGACCAGGTCAGGTGAGCCAGAATATGACCTGGTTGCTCTGACTGCAAGAAGTAATGGCAACCCACTCCAGTCTTCTCGCCTGGAGAATCCCATGGACAGAGGAGCCTGGTGGGCTACGGTCCACGGGGTCGCAGAGTCAGACACGACTGAGTGACTTAACCCTTTCACAGCTCCCCTTAAAACTAAGTGTCTCCAAACCCCCAAAGCTCTTCGGGAGCCAAGTGGGGCAACACTTTCACACGCTGGTTTCAATAACCCACTCTGATGAAAGCGCTGGGTACTGTGTTTTTTTTCCTCCTTTGATTTAAATCTAAAGCTAATCCATCATCCAAACATGACTTCATTAAAACATTCATTTATTCTTATTAGAAATGTTATATGTAGGAGTGCTATATATCAAAATACATCTGGTGTTTTCAAATAGGCTCCCTTTGTTTGACAAATGTACAGTTAGAGGAATTTTTAATAGCACATAATAGCACATTTTCTTTTGCAAAATGTCACGGGCGTCTTTGCTTGTTTTCATTTTCTTTTTAAAGTATTTTTGGTCACACCCCATGGCACGTGGTGGGATCTTAGTTCCCAAACCCCACTCGCCATGTTGGAAGGCAGAGTCTTAACCACTGGACCACCAGCAAAGTCCCTTCTTTCCTTGTTTTTAAATGAAGATCCTAAGTTCAGTTCACTATTTGAAAGCTACAAATGCCATAGCAAATAAGAGGAGTCTTCATCATAGATTGATCCAAAGCTGCTATTTTGCATTCTCAAATATACCACTGCTGCTGCTGCTGCTGCTAAGTTGCTTCAGTCGTGTCCGACTCTGTGCGACCCCATAGACGGCAGCCCACCAGGCTCCCCTGTCCCTGGGATCCTCCAGGCAAGAACACTGGAGTGGGTTGCCATTTCCTTCTTCAATGCATGAAAGTGAAAAGTGAGTGAAGTCGCTCAGTCGTCTCTGACTCTTAGCGACCCCATGGACTGCAGCCCACCAGGCTCCTCCATCCATGGGATTTTCCAGGCAGGAGTACTGGAGTGGGGTGCCATTGCCCTCTCCACAAATCTACCACTACAAATTTAAATCCTATCTCAAAAGAGAAGAGAATGTTCTAGATAAGAGTTTCCCAATTTTTTTGGGAGGGTGGGTGGTTATTGTCCTTCCTAAACAGCCCATTTTTAGACTTCATTTCCCCTAATCTCCCAACTAATGCTGGGGACACTGCCACAGTAGTTTAACATACAAAATAGCATAAATATTATTTTTACGCCAAGTTGCAGAATTGGGTCGGAAGATGAGAATTACTGGTGAGAAGCCATCTGGGGTTATGTAAGTCAAAGCTATGTTTTCTAGGTAGGTTTTGGGTAAAGCTGATAACTATGCAGGAAAACAGGACATATCCACAAACGTTTGTATTCCAGGCCCAGAGAAATCCTCTAGGAGTAAGACATAGACGTCTAGAATTTCTTGGAGGAGCAAAGCAAAACATGTCCATCAGGAAAACGTGATTTGCGGATGAAATGACCAATGACCGAGTTACAAGGATGCTGTATCTCTGCTCATGTCTTCAGCTCTATTTTGGTTTTGGGATATGTGTCAGGGTGAGAAGCTTGGTCACTGGGAAAAAAGGCACGGTGTACAATATTTCAGGGATAGCAAGAGAAAGCGGAAATACTATAACAGGGGTTCCCAGCCTCCAGGACCTAACGCTTGATGCTCTGGGGGTGGGGCTGACATAATCATAACAGAAATAAAGAGCACAATAAATGCCATTTGTTTAAATCCTCCCGAAACCATTCCGCTTCCCCATCTGTGGAAAAGCTATCTTCCACGAAAGCTGTTCCTGGTGCCAAAAAGTCTGGGCAACCGCTGCTACAGACCAAAGAAAATGGCCTTACAGAAGCCTGGGTCTGCGACAGAGGAATCTTACACATACAGGATCGACAGTCCTGTATGGAAAGGGGGTGCTTTTCCCTTCTACCGAGCAATCTTAGAAAAGAATATTTACATGGGGCACCCACGAACATCAAATTCCTTCTCTTTACTGAAATTTAGTGGCCCGGGAAGAAAAATATCTACAAAGGAGACTCTAATTGGAAACAAAGAGGATTAAACGTTCCCCCAAAGGAACACATTTCCAGCTGTTCGCCTGGAGCCCCTGATTAGGTTTCCTCTTCCTCATCAGAAGGATCGTTAAGTATGATTAGAGCACTCAGATGCAGTGTCAAACGTTTATTCAATTTCTTAATGTTGTATCAGATCCCGGTTAGCTGTAAACTCCAGTACTTTGGCCACCAGATGCGAAGAGCCAGCTCATTAGAAAAGAGCCAGCTCATTATAAAAGACCCTGATGCTGGGAAAGATTGAAGGCGGGAGGAGAAGGGGACAACAGAGGAGGAGATGGTTGGATGGCATCACTGACTCAATGGACGTGAATTTGAGCAAGCTCCGGGAGATAGTAAAGGACAGGGAAGCCTGGCAAGCTATCGTCCATGGAGTTGCCAAGAGTTGGACACGACTGAGCGACTGAACAACAAGGATAAGCTATGAACTCACTTGGAGATGCAAACCTCGTAAATACCGCTCACATAGTTCATCCTGAAATTATGCTACACTTTGAAACAGGGCCACTTTCTTCAAAACCAGACCTCTATACTTGAAGCGATTTCACACTTTTGAAAGGTTATGGAAAGTTGGCTGGCTCCCTGGAGAAATTATCGCCTCCGAGCTCTGTAGCCGGATAAATAACTGTACCCCAAGGAATGCAGAACTCTCCAGGGGAAGGCGAAACCTGGTGAAACCCAAGGGAGGCAAAGTCCTTAACTATATTGAGGTGGATGAAAGAGGTTGAAGGGGATGCCTTTGGCTGAAGAGAACAGCTCATGCATCTGAAACTTCTATTTCCAACTTCTTTTATTAAAAGGATCCATCGGAATTTAGGAGGAACAATAGGGGACTTTACAGAGTAAAACAAGAAAAAGGCCCTGTGTAATTTTTTTTTTTTTAATTGAGGCTTGTGCAAGTGCTAAGCTGCTTCGGTTGTGTCTCACTATTTGTGACCCCGTGGACTGTAGCCCGCCAAGCTCCTCTGTCCATGGGGTTCTCCAGGCAAGAATACTGGAGTGGGTTGCCATGCTCTCCTCCAGGGCGGGATCTTATCTACCCAGGGATCGAACCCAAGTCTCCTGTGCCTTACTTTAAAAAAAAAAAAAAGAAAGATTAAATCCTATGGCTGATTCATGCTGATGTATGGCAGAAACCACACAATACTGTAAAGCGACTATCCTGCAATTAAAAGTAAATAAACTTTAAAAAATAAGATCAAAAAAAGAAAGAAAATGGAAGCTTTCCTTGCTATCCACGGACAACTAGAGTTACCAATAGGCTGCCAGGGAGACGGACCAAGAGGTGGCCTTTCGAAAGCAGGCTGGAACAACGTGTATTTCATTCAGAGGGACTGTGTCACCCGCAGGAATGAGGCTGAGCCTCAAAAACCCAGAGTCAACAGTTCAAATCGAGTGTACACAGTGGGAGACAAAGCAGAGCATTTTCGAAAGAGGGACATGAGTTTACAGCAAGTCATAATTAGGAAATGACCCAGACTGCCTGAGCTTAAGACAATCAATTCCTTTTTTAAGTCTTTATTGAATTTGTTACAAAATTGCTTCTGTTTTATGCCTTTTTTTTTTTTTTCCCTACAGGGCATGTGGGATCTTCACTGCCTCAACCAAGGATTGAACCCACAGCCCCTACAGTGGAAGCGCAGAATCTGAACCACTGGATCGTCAGGAAAGTAAGGTAAAAATAATGAATACCTAAATGGAGAAGTGGGCTTCTCTGGTGGCTCAGCTAGTAAAGAATCTGCCCTCAATGTGCGAGACCTGGGTTCAATCCCTGGGTCAGGAAGATCCCCTGGAGGAGGGCATGGCGACCCACTCCAGTATTCTTGCCTGGAGAATCCCATGGACAGAGGAGCCTGGCGGGCTACAGTCCATGCGGTCGCAAAGAGTCGGACACGACTGAGCAGCTAACGCTTTCACTTTTCACAAATGAAGACACAAACCCACGGACCCAGAAACAGTACCGCAGAGAACTGAACAAGTATGCTAAATCCTCATAACAGGCGAGAAGGAAATAAAAACCAAGCCTGAAAAGATAAGTGTTGTGAAAAACCACGCCTGCAGTTTAGAGTCTAGACAGAGAACCTGCACAGAAATAACAGGAGGTGTTCCTGTATCCTGTGAAGAAGTTAAATTTGTGCTACGCGTGTCATTCTTCACCTTCCACGTTTATAACTGTTTGAAGAGACATGAACATGCCAGCATGAAAAGTTCTACAAGACCACTTTATAAGAATGACGGAGACCTTGATGGTTAGTCCAGACTACCTGGGTGGGACATCCAACCCCCTCCACTTCCTACCTCTGAGGCTTGGGGTAAATTCCTTCCCTTTCATGTGCCTTACTTTATGCTTTATATAAGCATAAACTATCCCTGGCCCTAAAGGATGAGTATCCAGACTGCACACCTTACAGCATGTCAGAAAGTGGAAGTGTGTTACCCACATGACCAAGGTTACGTACCTGGTAACTGGCGCTAAGGTACTCTCTTTAACAACCTATTTTATACTGCATATGTACAACACCACATTTTATAAAAGTCACTAAACAGCTGCCCTGCGGATGAACATGTAGAACCTTTCTTTGGACATCATACCTTGGCTTATTTGTTCAAATGCCTGCCAGCGTTTACTCTGCATGCCTGGTGTCAAGTTCATTAACCGGGAGGAAATGTGAAATATTAAAACATTGACATTGACAGCAGGTTCGCTGATTACATGTCGAACAATGATGACGACAGTCACATAAAAAATGGTCACGTGTCTCAAGCTCTCATCAGGCATTACCTCATTCGATCAGAAAATGTACTTCACATGAAACCACCACGAAGGGGAAACTCTTTAGAAAACACTATGTTTTAATATTGTGTTTATAATTAAAAAGAAATTCCCTTCTATTATAACAATTTTTAAAATATTTGTATTTTATACAGCTTCATTGTACATATTTGGGTTTCTAAACTTACTTTCTAGATTCAAGTTTCTATTATGATATATATTCTGTGACTTCTCTCATAGATTCCACAGCACCAAAGATAGTGACTTGCCTCCCAAAAGTCAAAATAATCAAAATTAAATTCATCACTGTAGAGGCCGGGTGTTAGCTCATGGAGACATTTTTTAATATAAGATTATTTCCTATGGCCAAAGAAAAGCTCTATGTAAACCCCTTTCCCCCAAAAGAATCCTGTTCGAGGAATAACAGTTACCCCAGAGCAGGTACAGAAAGGTTCTAAGGTCTAGAGGGATCCATCCAGTTTTCTATGTCTTTGCAATGACCCTGAAAGTGAAAGATGTTGGTTTTCCAATGGGACTGGGTGGATAGGGCCAAGGTACTGAAGGAGTTTTTTTTTTTTTTTTTGTCTTTTCTCCTCGAGGAGAACAAGCTAGTTTTGCTGAAGCAGCTGCAAGACAGCAAGCAGTTACAGAGATGCAGAAGCCTGTTCCCCATTTCAGCAACTTGGTCCCTGACATAATCTTACGCCCTCCATGTGAAAGTCTGTGGGTAGACACAGCACCCTCACTCTTTCTGCACTGGCTTTTCATCCGACAGGAAATGTTCAAGTCCTACTGGGTCCCAGTAGGTGTCGGGTATCCTTCTGGGTCCCTGGTTACAACGAGACAGGCAAGATCCCAGGCTCCCTGAGTCCTCGAAGATTCAGAGGGACAGAACGAAAACCAGATAACAACGGACAACTTGTGCGGACCTGCGTGCTCAGTCGTGGCCGACTCTGCGACACCCTGGACTGCAGCCCACCAGGCTCCTCCATCCATGGCAATTCTCCAGGCAAGAAGACTCGAGCATGTTGCCACGCCCTCCTCCAGGGGAATCTTCCCAACCCGGGGATCGAACTCACATCTCCTGCCTTGGCAGGCAGATTCTTGACTGCTGCGCCATCAGGGAAGCCCCAGGGACGACTTCCATCCTGTTATTAAGCCTGTGATAAGCAGTAAAAAGACACTAAAGCAGGATAACAGATACAAGTGTGAGGCTGGGGATAAAACGAGCACACCCTTTCTTGTCCGTCCTGATTTTTCTTGGCCAGACCTTTTCCTCTCCTCCTCTGCACAAACGTGTCTGAAAAAAAGCGTTTTAGTCATTATTTGTATGTTTCTTCTCATGACTAACATGATGAGATGCTCCTAGCATCCTTCACTTCTAATTCCAGGCTCCCGACACCTGCGATACCTCCACTCCCAATAATTTCAAGCTGCACACACCTTGGGTTATTTCTGGCTTTGGTTATGTGCCTTCAAACAGCGTGCCCGAATTCTCTTCTTTATAAAGAGCAAGACCCCTTGGTGGCTTTCTTTCGGAGCACTTTTACTTGTCAAAGTTTTCATTCAATACACATCTACGAGGAACCCACAGCCCAATCTCAGTGGAAGGCATCACAAAACAGACTGCATAATCCCTGATTCTTTCTGTCAGAGACTCAGGGAATGGGAGATCAGTGTGAAAACAAGTAATATGCCTAGTCCGCTGGGGAGTTGCCTGGTGGCTCAGTGGTTAAGACTCTGAGCTCCCAATGCAGGGGGCCCAGGTTCGATCCCCAGTCAGGGCACAAGATCCCGCTTGCTTGCAACTAAGATGCAGGGAGACCAAAATAAATAAATACCTTCTAAAAAAGGTATTTGTTAACAATGAATACGTAGTCATCTGTGAACAACAAAAAGTAAGGGGCGGCGTCCCAATTCTTGATCTAGAATAACACAGAGACCTGAAGCTTGATGCTGAAGCTGAAGCTCCAATCCTTTGGCCACCTGATGTAGAGAACCGACTCATTGGAAAAGACCCTGATGCTGGGAAAGATTGAAGGCAGGAGGAGAAGGGGGCGACAGAGGATGAGATGGTTGGATGGGATCACCAGCTCAATGGACATGGGTTTGGGTAAACTCCAGGAGATGGTGATGGACAGGGAAGCCTGGCGTGCTGCAGTCAATGGGGTGGCAAAGAGTCAGACACAACTGAGCGACTGAACAGCAACAACTGCGGTAGAAGGTATGAATATTGTGTTTTCACTTAATCCCTCCACGAGGACCTGGGCAGAATGGTGTTTTCCTCTGAAAGGTGAGTCCCTGAAACACGTATTAGCATTTATTTGACCTCAAGAAGCACCTGTCAATGACTGTGACTTGAAGCCTTCCCTGGGAGTTAATTACGTTTCTCAAGTTTTTAAGAAAAACAAAAACTCAGAAATGAAGGAACAAGGACCGCCGCTCCGGAGACCTCAGGGAACAAGACAGGGCACTTTTTCGAGTGATCGCAAAGGCCCCAGGTCCTGAATCCCAGCCCCCCATCTGATGGGTGCGATGATGGTCAAGTCTGAGCTAGCTCTGCCCTAGGGGCAATCCACTGCAGCCACTGGGGCCAGGGTTGGGATGGCCCCTGAGAAAACGTGTCCAGAGAAGCTGCCACAGGCCCTACAAGTGGACTAGCAGGCCCAGCTTTTACCGCCTGAGTGCACCGGGGATGAAAAATGAGGCGTCAACCTTCCCGGGGGCGCTAGTGGTAAAGAGCCCTCCTGCCAATTGAGGAGAAATCCAGAGTTCCACCACTGGGTTGGAAGATCCCCTGGAGGAGGAAGTGGCAACCCATTTCAGTTCTCTTGCCTGGAAACCCCCGTGGACAGAGGAGCCTGGTGGGCTACAGTCCACGGGGTCGCAAAGAGTTGGACACGATTGAGCCACAGTGGCGGGTCCACGTCTTCCTCCTTCTCCACAACCTGGGATGGAGGAAAATCAAAAAAGTTCAAGGCCACTGACTCTAAGCGTGACTCGGTAATTTTTAAGTCCGTGAAGAGTTATTACGGAGAGAAATAGGGCCACCCCCTCCTAGTCTCCATAGAGCAAGAATAAATGGATTTAAATGCCAACAAGGGAAGGTTAGGTTGAGTTTTAAAAGAATGTCTCAACGGTAAAAGTTATTAAGCATTAACCTAGGAGTCTTAGGGTAGTAAAAAAAAAGAAAAGATCTAATATTTCATCTTAAAAATCACTGAAGTCACAGTTTCTTTTATGTACAATGGATGGTTATAAGAAGGCTTCGGGATATTGAAAAAAGACCTACCAGAAGAAACAAAAGATTTTTACAGTCATATTTGAGAGCATGGAAATTAGGCAGTCTCACAGTGTCCAGAGAGTGATGAATAATTGGTAAGATCAGTCTTAAGTCAGTGACTTAAAAATAGATAGACCTAAACAATAATGAAGTTCTCTAGAGTGGATCACTTTATGTTGGATTCTGTGTCTTGGGACTGCCCGAGATGAGAAAGTCTCTTTACTGAAGTGTCCTGGGTCAGTTAAAACCATCTGGGGGCATTTCAAGGCAGACGCGCCGTATTCAGATATCATGTTTTTATCAGAAGACTCTGAAAGTTGTCCCAGTTCAGTCCAGTCGCTCAGTCGTGTCTGACTCCTTGCAACCCCATGAATTCCAGCACCCCAGGCCCCTGCCCATCACCAACTCCCGGAGTTTACTCAAACTCATGTCCATTGAGTCGGTGATGCCATCCAACCAACTCATCCTCTGTCATCCCCTTCTCCTCCTGCCTTCAATCTTTCCCAGCATTAGGGTCTTTTCAAATGAGTCAGTTCTTTGCATCAGGTGGCCAAAGCATTGAAGCTTCAGCTTCAACATCAGTCCTTCCAGTGAATATTCAGGACTGATTTCCTTTAAGATGGACAGGTTCTCCATGCAGTCCAAGGGACTCTCAAGAGTCTTCTCCAGCACCACAGTTCAAAAGTTGTCTCAGCTGGCTTCAAACACGAAAGGCAACCCATGGTGTCCTCAGAGTGGTCATGGGGGTTTGTGAGAAACACCTTTTTTTTTTTCTTTCAACAAACTATACAAATCAAAGCATCCATGCATGCTATATAGAATGGGAAATTATTGATGAAAAACAGGAGAACAAGTATAAATGAAGCACTGTCATTACAAGTGATGTGTTGGTAATAACAGAATAGGTAAATGCTTAAGCATCCAAAGTTTTCAGCATCTTGTCCCCAAATTTCTTTCTGTAACAGCACTGGATATCCACATTTAAATCATTATCATTCACAAGCCTTCACAGTCATCAGGTGTTAATTTTGCTTTATTTGGTAAAAGTTCAGTTTCAAGTTTTGAAGGGGGGCATATATCATGTGTGCTGATGAGACAGTACTGAACTTATCAAAATAAATGATGATGAGAGAGTACTGAACTTATCAAAATAAGTCCATCCATTTCCAAATTGTATTTATTATATATAGATCTCTATGTGAACATATCTCCTTACACATCTCCTCCCCCAAATTAAACACAAAAGCATGTATTCATCATCTGTAACGCTGTTTTTAGGAAAATGGGATTAAGTGCTTTGTGCTATATTACTAAGGAGTCCAAAGAAGGTGTATGTACAATGGAGTGAACAGAGATTAGCAAAAAGTTACCAAGTGGACACACACACACACACACACACAAAGTGCATTCTTTCAGGCAAGATCTATCTATCCATTGACTGACTCCAGCATACTCTGGACTTCGCAACTTCCAAGTGGAAGTAAAGGCCCAATTAAAATATTATGTAATTTTTTCTCTTTTTTTAATTCGGGAGAGTTCAGCTGGATGTTAAAAGCTGGACTTGTAGCAGTGACCCAATTTGTGTTTGTCATGTCCTTCCCCCACAACCTCAACTGTGGTATGGGCAATGTTCCCTAATTACCTCTACTCATAAAAATGGTTTTCCCCAATCCACTTCTGGGCTCATTCATATTCACAATGTGTGTGTGTGTGTGTGTGTGTGTGTCTTCTTGCATGTGTGTGCAGTCCAAGGGACCCTCAAGAGTCTTCTCCAACACCACAGTTCAAAAGCATCAATTCTTGGGTGCTCAGCTTTCTTCACAGTCTGACTCTCACATCCATACATGACCACAGGAAAAACCATAGCCTTGACTAGATGGACCTTTGTTGGCAAAGTAATGTCTCTGCTTTTGAACATGCTATCTAGGTTGGTCATAACTTTCATTCCAAGGAGCAAGCGTCTTTTAATTTCATGTCTGCAGTCACCATCTGCAGTGATTTTGGAGCCCAGAAAAATAAAGTCAGCCACTGTTTCCACTGTTTCCCTATCTATTTTCCATGGAGTGATGGGACCGGATGCCATGATCTTAGTTATGATCTTAGAGAACACAATGGAAATGTCAAACTCTGGCTGCCTGGGTCTCTCCCTGCAGAGCCAGAGCAATGACCAATCTCTGTCCTCAATCTACAGACACCCAGGAGCTGCTCTGAACATTCCCCACAAGCCTGGAAAGACCTACATCCGCCCCGGGAGGCAGAAGCACAGGGGAATTTGAGCGCTTTCTGGATGAAGTAAAGAAACGTGTGCGTGTTCAGTCGTGTCCGACTCTTTGCGATCCCATGATCACAAAGCCAGACTTCGTCCTTTGTCATCTCCCGGAGTTTGCTCAAATTCAAGTCCATCGAGTCGGGAATGCACAGTCAACTTTTAGGGACCGTGATCTGGAGTTGTATCTCGGCAACCCAGATACAAAAGGATTGACTTCCTTGGCTTGGTTCACAGAATCAGAACATGATGCAATTAACAGTGCAGCCAGAAACGTGCAGATTACCCTCTCACCCACAGACACCTGGAACCCGACCATAGCAAACAGAGCTGCTGCTCGATGGAGGAAGGCAGTGGGGTGTGTGTGTGTGTGTGTGTGTGTGTGTCTGTGTCTGTGTGTGTGTGTGTGTTGGGGGTGGGGCTGTGAAATGAAAATACAGAGGCTGGAATCAAAACTCAGAAAATTCAGGGCAACTTCCCTGGTGGTCCAGAGGCTGACACTCTGAGCCCCCAACGCAGGGGGTCCGAGTTTGAACCCTGGTCAGGGAACGTGCCTGCATGTGCCACAGCCAACAGTCCACATGCCACAGAGAAGATCACAGATCCCCCAGGCTGCAACTAAGATCTGCTGAGTCAAAGAAATTATTTTTTTGTTTTTAATTCATGGACTTCCTTGGTGATGCACTGGGTAAGAGGCTACCGGTCATTGCAGGAGGCATGGGTTCAGTCCTTGATCTGGGAGCATCCCACATGCCATGGGGCCACTAGGCCCACACACCACAACTACTGAAGCCTGAGGGCCCTAGAGCCAGAGCTCCCCAACATGAGAAGCCATCAAAATGAGAAGCTCACTCACCGCAATGAGAGAGTAGCCTTACTCGCCACAACTACAGAGTAGCCCTTACTCCCCGCAGCAAGAGAAAGCCCATGTGTAGCAAAGAAGACCCAGTGCACCCAAAAGAACCCAACCAAATAAATACATAAAAATTTTAAAACCACTACATTAAAACATTTTTTTAAAAACTAACAAAATTCAGGCCCAAAGAGGAATAATTCTCTCATCGTGTAGAATCACCGGTTTGATGGGCAGCAACCTGGGCGCTCAGATGCACCTCCCAGCTGAGCGTTGAAGATGCTGACGGCAGCACATGCACTTGATGGCTATGGCCACTGGGTCAGGGGATACAGAGGTTCCTGCCCCCACGCTGCCGACAGTGTCTTAGTCGAGATGCCCCCCGGAGCAGGAGGCAAGACTAGGATGGGCATCGTTTCCTGGGAGAAGAAGTTGAAGAGGTGAGACAGGGAAAAGGATAAAAAAAAACAAGGAAGAAGAGGTTAACAGTAGGTACCCTTGTGGAGAGATGGGCTCAGTCCCACCAAGACTGTATACAACATGCCTCAAAGTTACCCAAAGTCACCCAACTGAGGGTTCAAGAACCTGGGACATGTCACCCCAACTCCAGTCCTGATGGGTTGACCTTCCCTGGCAAACAAGTGCCAGGGCTTCTGGTCTACTCCTTCCTGGGGTTCAGACGGTGCCCACTGGGGTGACCTCTGGGGGTGGTGTGTATATGGGGTGGATCACACCAGCATCTGGTACTTTTAAGAGTATAGCTAGATCTCACATCCTGATCAGAGGAGGCCAACCTTGCCAAGGAATCCTAAGACTTGGTCCAGTACTTCCTTGGTGGCCCAGGGGTTAAGAATCCACCTGCCAACACAGCAGGACGCAGGTTCTATCCCTGGTCTGGGAAGATTCTACACGCCTTGGGTCAATTACACCCACAAGTCACCACCACTGAGACTGTGTGCCTCAGAGCCTGGGCTCCTCAGCAAGAGAAGGTATCACAATGAGAAGCTCAAACTGCACCTAGAGAATGCCTGCATGCAGCAATGAAGACCCAGCACAGCCAAAAATAAGTTAATAAGTAATATTTTTTGTTTGTTTTTAAAAGACTTGGTCCAAAATTGCTAGAGTAGTCTCCTTCCATAATCGAGCATTTTCCTTCCCAACCTGGACATTCTCAGACACGCGGCTCCTGCATCTTGCTATGGGGTGTCAGAGAAGACTCTTCACCCCAGAGTTGAGCATTGGGCTTAAACTGGCTTGAGTTGCTTCTGTTACATCGTTCAATGGGTACCACTCTTTCTAGGCCCTAAGAGTTACTTCTTTCCTCTGAGAGTCCACGTTGTACAGCTAGCTAGGAGTAGACACTCGTGTTTACTTCAGATTGTAATGCTTAGCTTATGCTCAAGTCTGTCCAAAATCCGTGATACTTGTAAGGCTCAAAGGGAAGGCATGTGTGGGTCTGAAGCTCTTTCCTTGAAAGTGAAGTTGCTCAGTCATGTCCAACTCTTTGTGACCCCATGGACTGCAGCCTTCCAGGCTCTTCTGTCCATGGGATTTTCCAGGCAAGAGTACTGGAGTGGGGTGCCATTGCCTTCTCCATAATATACTATAGTCAACTACCCCAGGCACTGCTGGGATTTGAACCCAGGATCTCCTGTTTACTAGACAGGCGCTTTAACCAGCTAAGCCACGGCGAGGGCTATGTAAATTCACAGCACATCTATTGGGTTGGCTGAAAGTCTCGTCTAGGTTTTCTCATAATATCTGATGGAAAAACTCAAACGAACTTTTGGCCAACTCAATGTATACACAAATGGAAGAAATGGGACGCCCACCTAAGAGCTGTATTAAAAATTCCTGAGCCCGTTTAAGTATCCTATGACACTTCGTCTCTCCCTGAGTAGTTTCTCCTAGAAAAATGGCAACAAAGAGCAATTATTTAATATCTGCAGAGTTCAAGTCACTGCACAGGTGGCGACTTCCCCCCTCCTGTCATTGTTCAGTCGCTCAGGCCTGTCTGATTCTTTGTGACTCCATGGACTGCAGCACACCAGGCTTCCCTGTCCTTCACCATCTCCTGAAGTTTGCTCAGACTCATGTCCATTCAGTTACTGATATTATCCAACTATTTCATCCTCTGCTATCCCCTTCTCCTCCTGCCCTCAATCTTTCCCAGCATCAGGGTCTTTCCCAACCATCAAGTGGCCAAAGTCTTGGAGCTTCAGCTTCAGCATCAGTCCTTCCAATGAATATTCAGGGTTGATTTCCTTTAGGATGGACTGCTTTCATCTCCTTTTAGTCCATGGGACTCTCAAGAGCCTTCCCACCTCTAGAGACAAAAATTTACCTCTCAGCAATACCAAAGTGACATCTCTTGGCTTTGGAATAAACCTATTAACACAAATGATGATCAGGCTTCACCAAACGTTTCACGTCATGTGCTTAAGCCAGCCAAGCACAGCCCTTCCCAGCCCCAAACACGTGCTGATAAAGGTAACGGAGTGGAAAATTACCTCTTGCACACAGCGCTGCCCCTATGAAAAGAGCATCTTGCTTGTCCTGACGTAGGTGCCATGCTGATCATGGCCTGTGCTCGTCAGACTCCTGGAATCAGTGGCTGCATAATCTCTGAGAATAGACTTTGTGGGGAGAAGTTTTGATATTTATGATAAGGAGATGGATATTTTCAACTTGTACTGAAAGGTATGACAAACCTACAGAGCATATTAAAAAGCAGACACGTTGCTTTGTCAATAAAGGTCCATATAGTCAAAGCTATGTTTCTTCCAGTAGTCATGTACAGTTGTGAGAGTTGTACCATGAAGAAGTCTAAACACCGGAGAACTGATGCTTTTGAATTGTGGTGCTGGAGAAGACTCTTGAGAGTCCCTTGGACTGCAAAGAGATCAAACCAGTACATCCTCAAGGAAATCAGTCCTGAATATTCATTGGAAGGACCGATGCTGAAGCTGAAACTCCAATACTTTGGCCACTGATTCGAACAGCTTACTCACTAGAAAAGACTCTGATGATGGGAAAGATTGAAGGCAACAGAAGGGGATGACAGAGGATGAGATGGTTGGATGGCATCACCGACTCAATGGACATGAGTTTGATCAAACTCTGCGAGACAGTGAAGGACATGGAAGCCTGGCGTGCTGCAGACCATGGGGTCACAAAGAGTTGGACACCATTTAGTGACTCAACAGTTTTCAAAGGACAAGAAATTCATTCTGGTTACTTGAGTGTGTCCTCTGTGGGCTCAGTTTCAAGACCAATTTTCAGGAATCTTTGAGAGACAGACCAAGCTAATGTATACGACAAATTCCCATGGACATCTCTGCTCTCTTTTCACTTAGATTGTTGCACGAGGCCTATCTGGGGCCCTTTCATTACGGGACTTTCCCACGTTCCAGAGATTGGAAATGCACACAGAACACAGTAAAATTCAACGGTGGTGATTTCAAAGCTTGCAGGTTCATCAATATTTATGGAGTCGGATTACAGTCATTTCCAGGTGATGCCATCACCATCTGAAGCTATCTTGTCTGAGTTAATTTTAAAGTTTAAATGCATGCGGTAGTCATGATGTTTTACTGTTTAATCGTCTGTTACCCGGGTCTAGATGCCAGACTTACAGGCGCATTGAAAAATGCATGCGGAAATAATCAGGTGTCATTCTATTTCATCTCCTACTCGGAGTTTAAGTGGTAAGTTAATTGAAAGTGTGTGCAGTTAACATATTTCATAATTTGGATATGTAAGCTAAAATATACCTTTGAAATGCATTTTCCTGAAGTGGCACGGAACATATCATTTGGAGACTTTCAAAAACCCTGACATTTAAATCCAAGTGTTCAGCCTGGTGTGTGAACTTGGTGGAAATGGACTGCTATAGATTTAAACCATTTTGAGCGTTGTGCTAAAACTAGACTTAGAAGCTTACCAAACATTTTTCTTTTTTTTTTAGCAAATGAAAAACAAATAAATGACGAAGAGTATTTTCCAAGTTAATTAGATATGGGTGAGAGGATAAGAGAAATATTTGTTTCTGGAGGCTGGGCAGAAGGTCTAGCACACGATGGGTAGTCGATACACATTCGGTCAATAGATAAATGAGGCTCAAATGCAGTCTTTAGGCAATGAATTTGCCGATCACAGTCAATTACATGAAACAATTAAACCACCCTTTCCAATCAGGACTTGCATAACAATATGCAAGACTTGGAATTCCCCGGGGGTGCAGTGGTTAAGACTCAGACCTCCGAATCTCTGGGGGCTGCGTTCAAGCCCCAGTCGAGGAACTAGATCCCATATGACACAACCAAAGATCTACAGGCTACAACAAAAACTGAAGATTCTGCAGGCAATGACCAAGACCCTGCACAGCCCAAAAAAAAAAAAAAAACAAATTCACTATCAGGCCCTTTATAAAAAAATGTTTGCTCATGTCCACTCAATAACCATTGACTGCTTAAAGATTAGGTTAACTTTTGGGGGAAAAAAAAAAAAAACTGTAAAATGATCTCATTTTACTCTTTAATATTTTATAATACAAATATTTGAAGATGATCAATAATAAATGATGTGGGCAAAGGAAATCCCAAACCACTAAGAAGTGACTGAGAAGGCAAAAGCCAAGACTTTAAAATAAGAGAAGACTTAGAATTTAAAACTTTTTAAGCTAAAGAATCTTCCCAGGTGGCGCTAGAGGTATAGAACCCGGCTGCCAATGCAGGAGTCAGTAGGAGACTTGCATTCCATCCCTGGCTCGGGAAGATCCCCTGGAGAAGGGAATGGCAACCCACCCCAGTATGCTGGCCTGGGAAATCCCAAGGACAGAGGAGCCTGGCGGGCTGCAGTCCATGGGGTCCCAAAGATCTGGACACAACTGAAGTGACTAGGAATCTACAATTAGAAACACAAAACTTGGCCCTCAGCTCCTGGCACATCCACAAAGAAATAAGGAAAAGAGGAAACTTTGTTTCTCTGTCTCTTTGCCTCTCCTTCTAAGTCTTCCTCAACTTTGAGAGTAATTTCTCATGTGGATTTTTATCAACACTTGTTAATCTAGAGAGTCAGAAAAACAGCTGTGCCTACCAGGAAGCCTGATGATATAGGTCTTTAGTAGGAAACGGCTTCCCAGGTGGCATTAGTGGTAAAGAATCTGCCCGCCATGTATGAGTTCCAGGTTCGATCCCTGGGTCTAGAAGATCACCTGGAGAAGGGAATGGCAACCCACTCCAGTATTCTTGCCTGGAGAATCCCATGGACAGAGGAGCCTGGCGGGCTACAGTCCACGAGGTTGCAGAGAGTTGGACACAACCGAAGCAACTTAGCACACACAGTAGAAAAGTGTAGACAGGCGGGCTATAGTCCACAGGGTCACAAAGAGTCGGACACATCTTAGTGACCAAGCATGCACACAGGAACACAGGAGTAGTCCCAAACTTCAAGGCCATGGTCAAGGTAGAGGAGAGAGAAGTTGCTCAGTCCTATCTGACTCTTTTCGACCCCGTAGACTGTAGCCCACCAGGATCCTCCATCCACGGGATTCTCCAGGCAAGAACACAGGAGTGGGCTGCCATTTCCTTCTCAAGGGTATCTTCCCGACCCAGGGATAGAACCCTGGTCTCCCGCATTCTGGGCAGACGCTTTAACTTCTGAGCCACCAGGGAAGCCCCCAAGGTAGAGGCGGTGGTGCTAGTTACATTAAATTAGACTTCCTCAGGTTTCAACCTCTTAGGACACTAGCCTAAGATGTTTTGTGTCTTCTCTGTTTTTCCTTAGGAAGTGTTTGGAGGAAATTACCACTTGGGATGCTTTAGCCCACAAGCCTTAAAATAATCCTAGACAACTTTGGTTCTACAATCTATGACAATAGGTTCCACCCATGGCAAGACCTCCAGGACAGATTTATGAAACGAAATTATCTTATAAAGAAAGGCCTTGAAAGTGAGGAGTAAATAGAGGTGAGGATCCATTCCAACCGAGACCAGAGGTTTTCTGAACTTACTTACAAAAGAGAAACAGACTCATTTATGGTGATCAAGGCGAAGAATGGGGAGAGGAGATAAATTGGGACTTTGGGATGGACATGTACACACTGCTCTATTTACAGTGGATAGTCAACAAGAATCTACCGTACAGCACAGGCAACTGTGCTCGACACTCTGTAACAACCTAAATGGGAAAAGAATCAACTGCAGAAGGAAAAAAAAGAGGGGATATATGTACATGCTTGGCTGATTCACTTTGCTGTACAGCAGAAACTAGCACAACACTGTAAAATAAATATGTAAAATGTGAAAGTGTTAGTTGCTCAGCCATGTCCGGCTCTTTGCGACCCCATGGACTGCAGGTTTCTCTGTCCCTAGGATTCTCCAGGCAAGAATACTGGAGTGGGTTGCCGTGCCCTCCTCCAGGGGGTCTTCCCAACCCAGGAATCGAACCTGGGTCTCCTGCATTGACAGGTGGTTTCTTTACTGTCTGAGCCACTAAGGAAACTCCAAATCAACTATACTCCAATTAAAAAAAAAAAAAAAGAGTGACTGCCTTACTTATCCTTCCAAAATTTCCAAGTTTCCGATTTCCAAGTTTCTAAGTTAGTGACACTGCTCTCTGGGTGCTGCTGAGCCGTTCTGTAAATTGAGTTTGTGAACTTGACCCTGAGTTCATCCAAAGCGTCAGGTTCTGATGAATGAACAATAATATTAAGGGCTTTGCATCAGCCCTGGGCTCATCTAAAATGATTAAAACTTAAAATTGCACATGGGTTTTGTGACGCCCCCTCTAAACGGGACGTAGTTAAAGTGGATTATTTCTCAAGCATGGATTTGAGAAAACAAAAGCCTTCTGTTTTTACAGTGACGTAGAGAACAGTACAGACTCCCAGAGCAAGCAAACCATTAGGGAAATGCAAAGCAGCTCCCAGCGCATCACGAGTTTAAGCTAGATACTTGGAGATGTATTGCAAAAGATTATTTCTGAATCCAAGGTATGCCTTTTTAAAGGTCACCCCAGGAAAGAAGTCTCTGTGCGAGCTACACTGATTTATATGTATTCATAAATGACTGTGTTTTTAAAGTTCAGTAATCGTGATGTTTGAAACCAGCCAGATCTCTCCTAAGAGCAATAGGAGCAAGACGTTTCATTTTGGTAACACTCTCCGGCAGAAATATGGTTTTAATAATGCAACCTTCAGTGTTCACTCTGATCCTCAGCACTGCGGTGTTTCTACCATAAAAACTGCATGGGAGCCGTGTTGCCTGGAGCGAGCTGACAGGCAGAGTTAACTGTATCCTTACAACTCACTTCTGGGTCCACAAAGAACCATGCCTGACGGCATCATGAGGGGCCCCCTTCTTCTCCTGAACCTGCAGTACATGCCTGAACCCGAAAATCTCTTCAGCCTCTCACAGAATCATGACCTAAATGCTAACTTGCTTTTGTGGGCTCTATTGACAAAGCAACTTGCTAGTTCCTGTTCTGCATATCTACATACTCTCAGAGACTGAGAACTTGCACCCCATTTAACTCTTCTCCACTTGACTTCCCTGGTGGCTCAGACGGTAAAGTGTCTACCTACAATGCAGGAGACCTGGGTTCGATCCCTGGGTCGGGAAGATCTCCTGGCAAAGGAAATGGCACCCCACTCCAGTATTCTTACGTAGAAAATCCCATGGACGGAGAAGCCTGGTAGGCTACAGTCCATGGGGTTGCAAAGAGTGGAACACACCTCAGTGACTTCACTCACTCCACTTCAGAAGGTGCTTGTGCTATATTCTCATGTGCCAAGAACACGTCTTCTTTATTGTTGAAGACTCAATCGAATCTTTCTCGCCTCTTGAAGACGGGGGAGATGATCACAAAACTTCCACCCAAGAACTTGGAGTATGGCTGTATTTTGTTTCATCTCTTGAATGTCTTCGTCTCCCAGGTCCCGTCTTTCCTATTTCCACCACCCAATGTTTCTCTTCAAATGATGTCCTTGTGGGTAGGCAAGGTACCATGACCTCGTGGAGCTGGGAGAGGGAGCCGTGGGTCCTTCCACAAGGATGACCGAAATTCTCACTCTTCTCTGTGGCAGAAGGACCTGTGTGGTCTGGTTGCTGGACTCACTGACATCTGTCCACTCTGTTCTTCTGGGAGGATGTGCCCGGAAGCCCAGCCACGTGTTCCAGGTCTCCAAGTATGAACATGGCCAACTATCCTCCTCTCTCAGCCCTCGCTGACCCCTTAGCCTTCTCAGCTCCTCCATATCTCCTCATTAAAGCCTACGTAAAACTTTGGATCCCATACTTGTGACACAAACATTCAGGGGAGCCACAAGCACTGCCCCCAGTTCATCAAAACACAGCTTCAGACAATTCATCAAAACACTGCCCCCAAAGCTCCTAAATCATGTGAGAACAAGAGCCACTGCACAAATCATCTTTCTCTGAGAGCCTGCTCATGTCCCAAGCAAAGACTAGAGAGATAGCTCCAAAATTCCAAGTCATTTCCCAACCGTTTCAACGTTGGTCACTGTTTTTGTTCGGTCGCTAAGTTTTTGCGAGCCCATGGACTGCAGCATGCCAGGCTTCTCTGTCCTTCACCATCTCCTTGCTACTGCTGCTGCTGCTAAGTCACTTCAGTCATGTCTGACTCTGTGCGACCCCATAGATGGCAGACCACCAGGCTCCCCTGTCCCTGGGATTCTCCAGGTAAGAACACTGGAGTGGGTTGCCATTTCCTTCTCCAATGCATTAAAGTGAAAAGTGAAGTCACTCAGTCATGTCTGACTCTTAGTAACCCCATGGACTGCAGCCTACTAGGCTCCTCCATCCATGGGATTTTCCAGGCAAGAGTACTGGAGTGCGGTGTCATTGCCTTCTCTGCACCATCTCCTTAGGTTTGCTCAAATTCATGTCCATTGAGTCGGTGATGCTATCTGACCATCTCATCCTCTGCCGCCCCGTTCCCTTCAATGTTTCCTATGTCTCCTGCATTGGCAGGTGGATTCTGTACCATTGAGCCACCTGGGAAACTCCTTTCAATGTTTAGGTAGCTCCAACCTGGAGGAGGAAGAGGAGAATCCTGGTAACTGATCGCTGTCTGTCTTTCCACCCTTGCTCACAGTGCACGAGGACAGTAGAGACAGACTTCCTATTTCATTTTCTTCCAGCGGTCATATTCTCCTTGAAGATAGAGCCATGGTGCCAACCCAGTCTTAAGGACTGCTATAGAAGGAATGTCTGTGACTCCCTCGAATTCATATGCGGAAATCTTTTCCCCGGTGGTATGGTTTTAGCAGGGATGGCATTAGGAGGGATGGTATTAGGAAGTGATGAAGTCATTAGGGTGGAGCCCTCAGAATGAGATAAGTGCTCTTCTAAAGAGGCCCCAGAGAGCCCCCTCACCTCTCCCACCCTATGAGGAGAGAAGACGTCTTCAGAGAGAAGACGGCCATCTTTGAACCAGGAAGCAGGCTCTCATCAGACACCAAGCCTGCCAGGGACTTGAACTTGGTCTTCCAGCCTCCAGGAAAGTGAGACATGTATTTCTACTCTTTATAAGCCACCCTGATGTGTGTGCTAAGTCGCTCAGTCGTATCCAACTCTTTGCAACCCTATGGATTGTAGCCCACCAGGCTCCTCTGCCTATGGGATTCTCCAGGCAAGAATCCTGGGCTGGGTTGCCATTTCCTTCTTCAGGGGTCTTCTCGACCCAGGGATGGAACCCGGTCTCCTGCTGTCTGCTGCACTGGCAGACAAGTTCTTTACCACAGCGCCACCTGGGCAGTCCATAAGCCACCCAGGCTGTGGTATCCCATTCCAGCAGCCCCAGGACCAAGGCAAGGGCAGAAACTGTCATGACACCATTGAAGACGCATTATCTGACCAGCACTGCTATCGTCCCTTGGGATCTAGCGATTATTCAGAACAAAAATAACATCCTTGTGACTCACGTTTTACAGAGCGAGAGTGCAAAGTGTGTCTTGGCACGGAAGAATACCCTGAGAATTTCTAACCAATCTCATCTTCATTCCTTCTCCACTCTTTTTTTCCCCCCTACTTAATAACTGAACCGTGTCAGAGGACTACGTACCAACTTGAGCAGTGAACAATATTCTGTGCTGTTACTCACACCTGCAGCAAAAACATTCCCAACGACAACCCTCAAATGGGCTGGCGTCGGCGAGCTGAAGGTCAACATATCTCTTATGGGACCAAGCTGAACTTTAGCAAATGATTATTTTGTCCATTTCCAGGCCCCTGGGGGATCCTTCCATTCGATTGATCAGCTGCGCTATCTCAATTCGGGGGCGGCAGGGCACGGCTGTTTCATCTAGAAGAAAAGGACCACTAACAGAATAACCAGACTACTTTCCAAGTATTAGCCTGAAGAAAAGATAAATGAAAGTGGAAACCGGCTGGTGGAGAAAGTCAGAGATCCTTTATGCTTCTGTCAAGCAGAGGGTGTCACAGGGAGGTCTGGGTGGATGAATGGTCTACTTAATAGCATCTGAACAGCACGAAGAGATGAGAATACAGAGGCACGTCTTCCTTCTCAGGGTGATGCCTCCAAGCAGCACCAAGTTGCCCGACATAAGACAGGATGCTGGCAAGGAAGTCCGAAAGGGAGGAGATATATGGCTGACCTTAAAGAAGACTAATCGCTGAAGAATACTGACTTTGACTCTTACTTTCCGCCCCCCCCCCCCCACACTTTCTTTGGTGCATTAAATAATAGCATGTGGCTGTCCATGGTATGGAACCTGCTGCTGCTGCTAAGTCGCTTCAGTCGTGTCCGACTCTGTGCGACCCCATGGATGGCAGCCCACCAGGCTCGCCCATCCCTGGGATTCTCCAGGCAACAACATTGGAGTGGGTTGCCATTTCCTTCTCCAATGCATGAAAGTGAAAACTGAAAGGAAGTCACTCAGTCGTGTCCGACTCTTAGTGATCCCATGGACTACAGTCTACCAGGCTCCTGCATCCATGGGATTTTCCAGGCAAGAGTACTGGAGTGGGGTGCCATTGCCTTCTCCAGGTATGGAACCTTTTCTTGGTCTAATCAAGGAGTGGACAAAGATAGGTAATTTAACATAATGCATTCTTTAATAGATTTTTCAAATTTTATTTATTTTTAATTTGGAGGATAATTGCTTTACAATACTGTGCCGGTCTCTGCCATCCATCAACACAAATCAGCCATATGTATACATATGTCCCGTCCCCCTTAAAAATCCCTTCCACCTCCCACCCCAGCCCACCCCTCTAGGTTGTCCCAGAGCACCAGGTTGAGATCCCTACCTGATACAGGGAATTTCCACTTGCTATCTAATTGATTATATACATTACCATATGTAAAATTAGATATAATATATTTTTAAAAACGACTGTGGAGTTGATTTCCAGCTTTGTCACTTACTGACTTTGAAATTACTTGAGCTCTCAGAGTCTCTGTGGCCTCGGCTCTAGAAATGGGGTGAGTAACAGGATTTTGTGAAAATTCACAGGTTGTACCTATAAAAGCATCTGGAATATATGTGCATGTGAGTATGGCAGACAGAGAAGTAGATGTCTATGTATGCATACAAATATGTGTAATGTTGTCTAGTTGTTCAATCATATCCAACTTTGCTACGATCCCCTGGACTGCAGCCCACTATGCTCCTCTGTCCATGGGATTCTCCAGGCAAGAATACTGGAGTGGGTTGCCATTCCCTTCTCCAGGGTATCTTCCTGACCCCAGGAATCGAACCGGCATCTCTTGCATCGCAGGCAGATGCTTTACCACTGAGCCACCCAGGAAGCCAAATATGAGTATACAGACACATAAACATATACACATACACACACTCATACAAATACGAGTATTATCATTATATTGACATGTATATGTGTATATATGGATTCAAATATTAATTCATGTCCATTTCTTTTCTCCAGATTTTCAGCAAGCCAGAGACTTTTGCTCTAGGAGTCGTAGCTGCTGTTTGTTTACATCTTGTGAGTTTCTGTTTGCGGACACTGTCCCTCTTTCCTCCCTGGGCACTGACCGGCACGAGATGCCCTCATCACGTCAACTGTCCACCTCCTCCATCATCACGGGCTGCCCTGTCCTTCTCATCCTTGGTCCTGGGGTGGATGCAACATTCAGACCTTGAGAAGGAGCACTGTGGCCTCATCCACAGGCAGGATGTGTGCCTTCTGAACAACACGGGGCACACTGCACCCACGGGGACACCTGCCTGCACGGCTCTCTGTTAACACGCTCGCTTTTATTATTGACTCTCCGGGCTGTGACTCACCCACACCTAAGGCTGCCATCTCTATGTCCTGTGGTTTTTGTTTTTTGCCCCCTTTTCCTCTGAGAACTCCTGACTATTTGATTCTGATTCCGTTGGTAGGTCTCAGACTCTGCATTTCCAACAAGCTCCCGGGGGACGACAGTGCTCCTGGCTTGTGGACCAAAGACTTGAAAACTGCGGGCCAAAGGCCACAGCTGGAATCGCCCGGGAAGCTTTAACTCATGAATTTAAAAGTCTGAGTGGTACATTCGAAAGGAAATCAACCCTGAATATTCACTGGAAGGACTGATGCTGAAGCTCCAATACTCTGGCCACCTGATGCGAAGGGTGGACTTATAGGAAAAGACCCTGATGCTGGGAAAGACTGAAGGTGGGAGGAGAAGGGGACAACGGAGGGTGAGATGGTTGGATGGCATCACCCACTCAGTGGACGTGAGTTTGAGCAAGATCCAGGAGTTGGTGATGGACAGGGAGGTCTGGCACGTTGCAGTCCATGGGGTTACAGAGTCGGACATGACTGAGCGACTGAACAACAATTTAGAAATCACTGAAGTAAGAATTACAGTGAATCCCCAGAAGAGAAGTTTGCTTCTTCAGTGGATCACTGGTAGTGAATGTCTGGAGACATTTTTGGTTGCCACAAACCAAAGGCAGGGAGGGTAGGTAACTGATGCGGGAAATGGAGAGGCATGAACGTGTTGTCCAGCCCCAAACAGCCATGGTGCCCAGCCTCAGACACCTTGATGGCGCTCTTACACCAAATCATGCCTCGGACATCTGCTATTTACCATGACAGTATAAACTTAACTCTGTACTACTTCACAGATGAATACCTGGTTATTGCATGTTGAAAAAAAAAACCTGCTCATCCTACAGAAGGTTTTGATAATTGATACTGTTTACCTGAGATGTGGAATAGCAAATAGCCATTCTTCCCAGGTAGCTCAGACAATAAAAAAAAAGAAAAATTCTGCCTGCAATGTGGGAGACCTGAGTTTGATCCCTGGATTGGGAAGATCCTGTGGGAAGGAAACGGCAATCCACTCCAGTATTCTTGCCTGGAGAATCCCACGGACAGAGGAGCCTGGCGGGCTACAGTCCACGGGGTTGCAAAGAGTCGGACACGACTGAGTGACAAAACAATCAGATACAAGGGGACAAGACAGACAGCAGGAGTCCCCCCAGATCTGGCAATTTGGAGGCTGTATCTCCTTGAGATTGCCCTTGATTGTAAACCATGAATTTTGCACGGCAGATTTTTGAGACAGAATCATTGTACTGTGATGTTTTAACTATCAGACTCCTTCAGAAAGGGCTTTCTGTGTGGTAACATGTCATTCTTGGCATGCACAGTGCAGCTTAAATGCTTTATAAATGTTGGTTTCATTCAGTTCAGTTCAGTCGCTCAGTCATGTCCGACTCTTTGTGACCCCATGGACTGCAGTACACCAGGCCTCACTGTCCTTCACTAACTCCCAGAGCTTGCTCAAACTCATGTCCATCAAGTCGGTGATGCCATCCAGCCATCTCACCCTCTGTCATCCCCTTCTCCTCCCGCCTTCAATATTACCCAGCATCAGGGTCTTTTTCAAGGAGTCAGCTGTTCGCATCAGGTCGACCAAGTATTGGGAGTTTCAGCTTCAGCATCAGTCCTTCCAATGAATATTCAGGACTGATCTCCTTTAGGATGGACTGGTTGGATCTCCTTGCAGTCCAAGGGACTCTCAAGACTTCTCCAACACCACAGTTTAAAAGCATCCATTCTTTGGCGCTCAGCTTTCTTTATAGTCCAACTCTCACACCCATACATGACTACTGGAAAAACCATAGCATTGACTAGACGGACCTTTGTTGGCAAAGTAGTGTCTCTGCTTTTTAATTATGTTGCTTTCATGACCCACGTGAAAATGTGCAGGAAGAAACTGAGGAATGGCTGGTATCACTGAACCATCGGAGAAGTTCAGCCCTGGGCAAAAACAGCTGCAGCAGACGCCATGTAGAAAGATACTAGGGCAGGACTCTTTATGAATTCGATTCCATGTACCAGCATATCTTTTATTTTCTGTATTTCCTTCCTAGCTCTGCAAAAATTCTCTACAAAAGGGAAGAAAATAAACTCTGTTGGCTTTTTTACTGAGGCACGAAAACCAGACATATGTATTAAGCAATTGAAGGGTAAAGTGTATTTCTCACCCAGAACTACGGAAGTGAAAATCAAACACTGCAAAAGAGTGAATTATCAGCAAGCTACGTTATGACCATTTTTCTAGAATTTTATGAGTGTCTTCCATGGCGATTCAAACTGTTTACTCCTAGCTTGACATGAGTGAAAATCTGTGAATGAATCAATGACCAGTAACTTTTGATGTGTTTGTGTGAAAGTGAAGTCGCTCAGTCGTGTCCAACTCTTTGCAACCCCGTGGACTGTAGCCTATCAGGCTCCTCCATCCATGGGATTTTCCAGGCAAGAGTGCTGGAGTGGATTGTCATTTCCTTCTCCAGGGGATCTTCCCGACCCAGGAATCGAACCCGGGTCTCCCGCATTACAGGCAGACGCTTTACCGTCTGAGCCACCAGGGAAGCCCCTATATGTATGTGTATATATGAGTGTGTACAGCCACAGGACACTCTCATGAATGCAGAATCCAGGGTAGAATTTTTGATACAAATATCCTTTTAAGAATATGTCAAGAGTACAATGAACAGTATGTCTGTTTTCTGAGTATCATTTAAAGTCATTTAGTTCATTTAGTTTATAACATTATCAAGTTATAATCTGCCATATTATGAAATATTAAGAAGTGTTAGGACAGGACAGAGTCTCAGTCTCTCACTGGATGTATTTACATACTTGTAGAGACAGTCTATATATACAACAGTTCCAATTTTTGACAAACCTACACACAGTATTAAAAAGCAGAGACATCACTTTGCCAACAAAGGCCTGCAGAGTCAAAGCTATGGTTTTTCCAGTAGTTACGTACGATGTGAGATTTGGACTATAACAAAAGCTAAGCACCAAAGAATTGATGCCTTTGAACTATGGTGTTGAAGACTCTTGAGAGTCCCTTGGGCAGCAAGCAGATCAAAGCAGTCCATCCTAAAGGAAATCGACCCTGAATATTCACTGGAAGGACTGATGCTGAAGCTGAAGCTCCGATACTTTGGCCACCTGATGCAAAGAGCTGAGTCAGTGGAAAAGACCCTGATCCTGGGAAAGATTGAGGACAAGAGGAGAAGAGAGCAACAGAGGATGAGATGGTTGGACGGCATCACTGATTCAATGGACATGAGTTTGAGCAAACTCCAGGAGATAGTGAAGGACAGGGAAGCCTGGCGTGCTGCAGTCCATGGGGATGCAAAGAGTCAGACAGGACTTAGCAATTGAACAACAATTTTTGAAGTCTCTTCTGCTTACAAAGTAAATTATATGCTGTATGCCACTTTTCTGTTCTATTAAAAAAAAAACAAGAAGGGAAGTTCTCAGATACACTGGACACCGAATCAGAGGATTCTGGTCTTGCTGTTGGAGCGGGGAAATGATATGCACAGAGGAGAAAAGGGAGACGTGAGATCAAGGGTGAGGACTCCAGAGGCCAAGTCTCCTCAACCTTCCGTATTAGAGACGGTGGGCAAGAGCCTCAGCAGCCACTTGCAAAGCCCCGGAGGAAGACGGAGGGGCAGGAAGAGAAGTTTGTTCATAGGATTCCAACCAGGGAGCCAGCCAAGAGCCCGAGTGTAGACATAAGCTCTGCCTGGGCATGAAATAGTTCTTGTTCTGCATGGCCATGAAACAGCAGCCAACTGTTATTTCATATGGCGCTGCAAGGCTGAACCCTGCTGAACCCTACATACAGCTGATCCCAACACAAATGTGGCAATGAATGTATACAGCGGAAGTCGCCAGAAGCCATTTGTTTGATGCAAAGAGAAGCATCACACTGGATATATCAGCCTTACACGACCAGCATGTGTGGACATGCTAACAGAAGACGCTCTTAGGGGATCCTAGTGACGTAAGGTCACTGCAGCCAATGGGATTCCTATACTCACATCACACAAATGGCTTATGGTGACTTCCGCTGTATACATTCAGTGTCACATTTGTGTTGGGATCTTCAGTATGCAGGGTTAAGTAGGGTTCAGCTAGCACTTCTGTGGTAGCTCAGTTGGTAAAGAATCTGCCTGCAATACAGGAGACCCTGGTTCAATTCCTAGGTCGGGAAGATCTGCTGGAGAAGGGATAGGCTACCCACTCCAGTCTCTTCTTGGGCTTCCCTGGTGGCTCAGCTGGTAAAGAATCTGCCTGCAATGCAAGACCTGGGTTCGATTCCTGGGTTGGGAAGATCCCCTGGAGAAGAGAAAGGCTACCCACTCCAGTATTCTGGCCTGGAGAATTCCATGGGGTCGCAGAGAGTTGGACACAACTGAGTGACTTTCCCTTTCCCTTTCAGGGCATTCCCTGTTGGCTAAGACTCCACCCTTGCAATGCAGAGAACCGGGGTTTGATGCCCAATCAGGGAACTAGATCGCACATGCCACACCTAAGACCCAGCACAGACGAATAAGGAAAAAAAGAAATGTGAAGAAAAGAAGACGCTTCTGTTCTGTGCTCTCAAAGAATGGGCATCTCATAACATCACACATTCCAAAGAATACGTGTACACAGTGGGTGCTTGCCACCAACCCGCCCACATGTGTTGTCTCATCTGGCCCTTCCTTCCCATCAGCAAGGGAAGAGAATCCCAAGGGCCTCCTGGGATCCAGGAGCGTTTCAGGCACTGGTTTTTAGGTATCTGTGCACCTCAACTTCTCTCTCATTAGTGAGTTGAGTATAATAAGTCACAATAAGTCTTTCCCCCAAAGATTGATTCTCGTGTCTGCGCTGAATGCAATAAAAACAACTTGGGTTGCTGTGATTTTTTTTTTTTTTAAAGCAAGTATCTGGCCCAGTGATATGGTTTATTTATTTCAATAAATATTTTTAAAGTGATGGGGAAATTCAGCTTCACCCTGAGTCATTTAAACCATCTTCAAGTTAAGATTTCACGTAATAACTCCCTCTGAAAATCATTTAGTTGTTCAGTTGCTCAGCTGTATCTGACTGTTTTGTGACCCCATGGACTGCAGCACGCCAGGCTTCCCTGTTCTTCATTATCTTCTGGAGTTTGCTTAAATTCATGTCCATCAAGTCAGTGGTGCCATCCAACCATCTCATCCTCTGTCATCCCCTTCTCCTCCTGTTCGCAATCTTTCTCAGCATCAGAGTCTCTTCCAATGAGTCAGCTCTTGGCATCAGGTGGCCAGAGTATTGAAGCTTCAGCATCAGTCCTTCCAATGAATCTTCAGGAATATTCAGGATGTGCCCATCACTGCATGTATTAACAGTCCTGGCTGCCTGGCAGTGGGTACCACTGCGGGAGGAGGGGTGAGCTGTGGGTAGGACCAGAAAGGAAACAGGTGTTTGTTGAAAACAAGAAATCACGAGCTTGAAGTTAAATCGAGGGAACAGAAGTACACACTCCCTCTCTGTGACAGAAATGAACAGCCCATGCCATCATCATGCAATAACGTGCCAGAGCAAAATTTTCTTACCACTAAATTCCCCTTCACGAGCAACCTGTTACATTTTTCAGGAAAGAAATAGACAAAATAGCATAAAGATACATTTCCCTTCATTTCCCACACGTGTATAATAAAAACTTCAAAAATAGTTTGAAATACCATTGTTATAAAAGGTGATAACAGTAACGACAGGGGGAAAAAATCTACATTCTCAAAATTATCCTAAACTTTTATTAGCACTTGGGGAAGTACAAGTGGAAAACGAAGGATGTCCGTTTCTCCATTGCACAGTTATCTATTTAACCTGAGTAAATTCATCCTGAGCTTTCTGGGTGGTTCAGATGATAAAGCGTCTGCCTGCAATGCGGGAGACCCAGGGTCAGTCCCCGGGTCGGGAAGATCCGGTGGAGGAGGAAATGGCACCCCACTCCAGTATTCTTGCCTGGAAAGTTCCATGGACGGAGGAGCCTGGTAGGCTACAGTCCATGGGGTTGCAAAGAGTCGGACACGACTGAGCGACTTCCCTTTCTTTCTAAACTCGTTTTACCCCACTGGGGGTAAATATGATAGAGTGTAGAGTGACATGTATGTGGTTTACACCACAGAACAAATTAGTCGGACACGACTGAGCGACTGAACTGAACTGAGTACAAATTTTAGCTAAATGGCAAGATACATGAGTTAGAGGATTTTTTTCATTTTTTGCTTATCTCTATAAATCTCTTTATTTTTCTTAAAAAAATTTGTTTTGAATGTAGACCATTTTTAAAGTCTTTATTGAATGTGTTACAACTTTGCTTCTGTTGTCTACGTTTTCTTTTGGCCTTGAGGCACGTGAGGTCATAGCTCCCCAACCAGGGATAGAACCCACACCATCTGCAATGGAAGGCAAAGTCTGAACCATTGGATTGCCTGTGAAGTCTTTCTATACATCTTTCAGATAAGCAATGCTGCTTTATAAGAATCCTTTGTTCTGAAAATTCAGCCTAGGCTGTTATGATCATGTAGAAGACAAGAAAGGAATATTCCAGGGATCTACCCTAAGAATCACTGAGACTTTTCACAGCACTTTGTCTGCAAGAATTAAGATAATGGTTACTGGAAATCCCGTCAAACACGAAGCTGCTATGGAATGAAAACTTTTGTTCCATAACTGAAGATAAACTGTCCAGGTTGAAAAAAGATGAAACCAAAGAGTCACTGAAAACTCTTTTTCTAGGGCATGTAGGTATACACACACACACACACACACACACACACATATATATATTTAAGTGAACTGCTATAAATACACATAGCTGGTAGTTTAGAAGGGTATACTGTGAACTTTTCATACCATCAAGCTATGGCAGATATAGTATATTAGGCAACTAGGTAGAACTTGAGTGGGAAAATTCAGTTTCACTCCCAAGTCCGAAAACTGAAATTAATCTGTACACATATTTCATTACAATGACACAAAGGCCTGATTTAACTTAACTCTTGCTATCAAATGATCAAATCCATCATTGTTCCTAAACTTTATATTTTAAAAATAAGTTCGACAGGCTCTCTTTGAATCGTTTTAAATGGTTGGATTTAAATATCATGCTATTTTAAGACTCTGAGCCTATGGAATCTTAACATAAATTGCTGGAAAAAAGAGAGAATACAAAAAGATAAGAAAATGAAAAATAAGTGCACTGAACTATGCATAACAAGTATTATACTAAAGGAACTTGAAAATTTCGGAGAAGGCAATGGCACCCCACTCCAGTATTCTTGCCTGGAAAATCCCATGGGGAGGAGCCTGGTGGGCTGCAGTCCACGGGTCACTAAGAGTCGGACATGAGTGAGCTACTTCACTTTCACTTTTCACTTTCCTGCATTGGAGAAGGAAATGGCAACCCACTCCAGTGTTCTTGCCTGGAGAATCCCAGGGACGGGGGAGCCTGGTGGGCTGCCGTCTCTGGAGTCGCAGAGTCAGACACGACTGAAGCGAATTAGCAGCAGCAGCAGCAGAATAGTATACAGGCTTCCCGGGTGGCTCAGTGTAGAGAATCCGTTTGCCAATGCAGGAGACACTGGAGACGCAACACACACAAGTTCAATCCCTGGGTCGGGAAGATCCCCTGAGGAGGAAATGGCAACCCACTCCAGTATTCTTGCCTGGAGAATCCCATGGACAGAGGAGCCTGGTGGGCTACAGTCCATGGGGTCTCAAGAGTCGGACACGACTTAGCGACTAAACTTCTGTTACTATTGAGAGTTGGGAAGTGGCTGGTGGTTCTGAGTACTTACCTGTGGGCAAGCGCCAGTGATAAAGCTGTTCTGTTTGGCAGTCTGTGTGCCTGGTGAGTGTGAGAAACCACGTCGGACAGATTCAAGCTGGTCCTCAGTGGACAAGACTGCTGATCCTTTCCTCCAGGAGTTTGTCCCCAAGAATGCCGATACATCCTGACTCTTGCTGTTGTTCACTTGTGCATTTCCCCCACCTAGATGAATCCATTTTCATGGACAAAGTCTGTAGACGAGCTTGCATGCATGTGTACTAAGCTGCCTCAGTCGTGTCCACCTCTTTGCGACCCCATGGACTGTAGCCCCGCCAGGCTCCTCTGTCCGTGGGATTCTCCAGGCAAGAATCCTGGAGTAGGTTGCCCTTTCCTCCTCCAAGGGATCTTCCTGACTCAAGAACAGAAGCCAAGTCTCTTATGTCTCCAGGATTGGCAGGCAGGTTCTTTGCCACTGGCAACTCCTGGGAAGCCCAGGTTAGCTTACGCATACCCATGGAGACTATACATTAGCTTATGCATACCCAGTGAAGACTACAGACTAGCTTTCCCGAACCCAAGAGAGGCCACAGGCTAGCTTACTCACACACAGTACAGTCTATAGAGCAGCTTGCATGCTCAGTCGCTGCAGGGGTATCCAACTCTTTGAGACCCCCGTGGACTGTAGCCCACCAGGCTCCTCTGTCCATGAGATTCTCCAGGCAAGGATACTGGAGTGGGGTGCACTCCCTTCTCCAAGGGATCTTTCCGACCCAGGGATCAAACTTGCCTCTCCTGCAGTGGCAGGCAGATTTTTTACCTAAGTCACCTGGGAAGCCCTTCCTTCAGGGTAGGGGTTCCTAACCAAGGGGATCTAATGCCTGATGATTTGAGGCAGAACTGATGCAGTAATAATAGCAATGAAGTGCGCAGTAAGTGTAATATGACTGAATCACCCTGAAACCATCCTCACCCTGGTCTGTGGAAAAACTGTCATCTTCTAAACTGGCCCCTGGTACCAAAAAGTTAGGGGACCAATATTTCAGGGTCAGCCCAGCAGAGAAGCCGAGAAGACAGCTACTGAGGCAATTAGGGGGCAGGGAAGTGGCCAAATTTCCTTTTCAGTCACCTACTGCACCTAGCAATTAGCATACCTTTAAGAGTTCTTTCACTTCAGTTCAGTTCAGTAGCTCAGTCGTATCTAACTCCTTGCAACCCCATGGACTGCAGCATGCCAGGCCTCCCTGTCCGTCACCAACTCCCGGAGTTTGCTGAAACTCATGCCCATTGAGTTGGTGATGCCATCCAACTATCTCATCCTCTGTGGTCCCCTTCTGCCTTCAATTTTTCCCAGCATCAGGGACTTTTCCAATGAGTCGGTTCTAGTGAAACACTAAACTATGGTGGGAGAAATTCCATGAGGCCATTCAGAAATCTGATGTTTTGCATGTACAATTTGCTAGCTGTAGAGCACATCAGTCATCTAGCTGCTTGAAGTCTACAAAAGTAAAGTAAAATGTAGTAAATGGACACAGATTAGGAAGTACCATAACCACTGTTTGTTGACAGACACAGAAAGACTCAAGTAAGGGCTTAGTTAACATCTGTTAAAGGCACTTCCCTGGTGATCCAGTGGTTAAGAAGTCGCCTTCCAGTGCAGGAGATACAGATTCAGTCCCTGGTTGTGAAAATAAAAATCCTACATGCCCCAAGGCAAATAAGCCCAGGCATAGCGACTAAGACTCGAAACACCCTAATAAATATTGTAAACACATCTATATCTATAATGTATATCTATATCTATGAAAGTGTGTTAGTCGCTCAGTCACGTTCGACTCTTTGCAACCTCATGGACACTAGTCTGCCAGGTTCCTGTGTCCATGGAATTATCCAGGCAAGAATACTGGAGTGGGTAACCATTCCCTTTTCCCGGGGATCTTCCTGACCCAAGGATGGAACCCAAGTCTCCTGCACTGGGGTTGGATTCTTTACTGTCTGAGCCACCAGGGAAGCTTATATCTGTAGATAGATAGATGGTTGATAGAGAGACAGACGTATGTATGTATATGTATGGCTAAAAAAAAGCTAATCGCTAGAAAAAGAAATATGATTTTGAGTTCTCTGGATGTTCCCTCTGAAGGCTGGTGATTCGGGACCTCCCTTCAGCACTTGTATTATCTGTTTATAAGTCTGATTTAATACAATGATCAGAGAAGGAATTCCTGTGTCATCTGGCAGACGACCAGTCATGCCTCTCTGCTCTGTTAAGACTGATGAATCTGCCAGGCACTGATTCATCACTCTGTGAAATTCTGCCGCATCTCTGGAAATTAACTCTGCAGAGAATCAAAAGGGAGGTTCGTGGCGTTGGCACACGCGTCCGCAGGACCTCTTCAGTTGTTCCATTGCGTCTGCAGGACGCAGGGGTGCGGAAGATGAACAGGCATCCCTCGGCTTACATGCCTTTGCTCTTCAGTGAGCGAAGGCGCTCACTAGCAATTTTCCTGTACACACTTTTTCCTGTACACACTGGCCCTCAGCGTTCCGGGCTGTGCATTCAGGAAACACACGTGCACATTCAGAGTGGGCTAGTTGAGAGCCTGAGTGCCGATCCATCCCTGGAGACCTAGGCATGAGTGGTGGCATGCAAGTTACATCGCTCAGGGCAAGATGCTGCCTTTTGTAGGTCTTTGCAATTCAGGGCATCTGCTTCCATCAAGATCCACTGAGTTGGGGGGGCGGGGTGGAGGGGGTCTTCCCTTGTGGTCCAGTGGATCCATTCGTGGTGCGGGAAGACCTCACAGGCCACGGGGCGGCTGAGGCCATGCTTGACAACTACTGTGTCATGCTTCACAACAAGAGATGACACCACAGTGAGAAGGCCATGCACACAACTGGACAAACCCATGTGCAGCCGGGAAGAGCCAGCGCGCTCAAAGTTATCTTTACATTAAAAAAAAAAATCAACTTAGTTGGTGGTTCAGGGGTTACGACTCCAAGCTCCCAATGCAGGGGCCTGGGATTTGATCCCTGGTCAGGGAAGTATATCCCACATACCGCAACTAAGAGTTCACAGTCCACAGCTAAAGCAAGCATCTTGAACGGTGGTGCTGGAGAAGACTCCTGAAAGGCCTTCGGACAGCAAGGAGATCCAACCAGTCCATCCTAAAGGAAATCAGTTCTAATATTCACTGAAAGGACTGATGCTGAAGCTGAAGCCCCAATCCTTTGGCCACCTGATGTGAAGAACTGACTCCTTGGGAAAGACCCTAATGCTGAGAAAAACTGAAGGCAAGAGGAGAAGGGGACGACAGAGGATGAGATGGTGGGACGGCATCACCGACTCGATGGACATGAGTTTGAGCAAGCTCCAGGAGACAGTGAAAGACAGGGAAGCCTTGCAAGCCGTACTCCACGGAGTTGCAGAGTTGGGCACGTCTGAGCGACTGAACAACTGTAAGCTATGAACTCACTTGCAGATGCAAACCCCTTAAACACCACTCTCACAGGTCATCCTGAAATAATGCTGAAATTTGAAACGGGGCCACTTTCTTCAAAACCAGGCCTCTGTATTTGAAGTGATTTCACACTTTTGAAAGGTAATGGAGAGTAGGTTGGCTCCCTGGAGAAATCATCGCCTCCGAGCTCTGTATCTGGATATATAAGTGTACCCCAAGGAATCTAGAACTCAATGAATAGGAACTTAGGCAAATGCTGGGAGACAGTGGAGAACAGGGAAGCCTGGCATGCTGCAGTCGAAGGGGTGGGAAAGGGTCGGACATGACTTGGCGACTGAACAGCAACAACAAATATCAAAAAACACAAAAGATCCACAGAGTCAGTCTTAAAACATAAAGGTCAACAGCTTTCTTAGTGAGGACCGGTCTGTTCAGTTCAGTTCAGTTCAGTCACCCAGTCGTGTCCGACTCCCTGTGACCCCATGGACTGCAGCATGCCAGGCCTCCCTGTCCATCACCAACTCCCAGAGTTTGCTCAAACTCATGCCCATAGAATCAGTGATGCCATCCAATCATCTCATCGTCTGTGGTCCCTTTCTCCTCCTGCCTTCAATCTTTCCCAGCATCAGGGTCTTTTCAAATGAGTCAGCTCTTCATACCAGATGGACTAAGTATTAAAGTTTCAGCTTCAACATCTGTCCTTTCAATGCACACCCAGGACTGATCTCCTTTAGGATGGACTGGTTGGATCTCCTTGCAGTCCAAGGAACTCTCAAGAGTCTTCTCCAGCACCGCAGTTCAAAAGCATCCATTCTTTGGCGCTCAGCTTTCTTTATAGTCCATCTGTCACATCCATACATGACCACTGGAAAAACCATAGCCTTGACTGGACAGGCCTTTGTTGGCAAAGCAATGTCTCTGCTTTTGAATATGCTGTCTAGGTTGGTCATAACTTTCCTTCCGAGGAGTGAGCGTCTTTTAGTTTCATGGCTGCAGTCCCCGTCTGCAGTGGTCTGTTCTGTACCCCACTTCCTTTTGGGAACATAACTTTGGAGGACTCTGGACAGAACCATGAGGCACCCAGAACCTGGCTCCCATGCCTAATTAGGATGCCTACTAGGGAATCAGTCAATTTCTACCCCTAGGATCCACGGGTTATACACAAAGGAAGAATTCTAGAGTCATTTTCAAACACCCTAAGGAAGAAAACAGAGACGCGCCAGACTGCCCAGAAACTCAAAACCGAAGCACATTTCAGAGTCCTGATCTGTTTCGAAAAGAAAGAACAATGTAGGTGTTTTTCTTTTTTTGCTCAAAAGATCGTGTTGGTTCTATTTCATCAGCATTTTTCCAACCCACTAACGCAGGGCTGTTTCATACCGTCTTGCTTATGTCAGACACCTGCATACATTCTCCTCTCGCCTTTTAGCAGAACAAAGATTCAGAAATGCTGAGGTCTATTAGAGCGATGTTAAGGGTGCAGATGCTAACTCTGATACTTTTCTGAAATGTTTTCTTTGGAATCTTAGATCCATTGTTCAGCATTCTCTGTCAGAGACAATGAAATAACACCTACTTTGCAAAAGAAAAAAAAAAGTGTTGCTTTTCTGTGAAATAATTTCCAATTATTGGTGGTTTTCCTTTAAATGTCAAGAAGAAGAAAGACTGGGAGACCATATACTACAACATGTAAGCTCTGAAAAAAAAAAAACAGACTTCTGTTTAAAATTTTTTTTTTTCTTCTTTTCACTTGTCTGTATTTTCTGCATTTCCCCTAATGGATAAACTACTTTTTATCATTGTGATCATTTACCATGTATCTAAGGTGGTCACGCCATAGTTCCTAGAATTTTTTAAAATGAAACTGTTACTCAGTTGTGTCTGACTCCTTGCAACCCCACGGACTATAGCCCCCAAGGCTCCTCTGTCCATGGGATTTCTCCACACAAGAAGACTGGAGTGGGTTGCCATGCCCTCCTTCAGGGGATGTTCCCCACCCAGGGATCAAACCGGAACCTCCCACCTTGCGGGCAGATTCTTTGCCATCTGAGCCGCCAGGGAAGCCCCTGTGTGACTCCAAAAGTATCAGTGATTTAGGAGCACTGGCAAGCATCCGATCTAATTCGTGTGATTGATAACCTACCTGAGCAAGGCTCTGCACGGTCTCTTTACTCCAGAAATGTCCACATTTGGTTTCCAATGAGACACCCCAATACCGGCCATGCTTCTTCTCATCCCTTGAGCCTCGGACCCTCAAGGTGAATTTTTTTCCTTTTTTTTAAATGGGCCCCCTTTTCAAAGAGAGGCAGCCTCTGCATCACGACACTGTGATTCATTACTTTTCTGCACAGCTCATCAGAATGCTACACTAATTTTGTTCCCAATAAACTGCTGCTCCCGGATTTTCAGGCTTATATGAGCAGCAAGCCGTCTTAATAATAATAACTATAATTTATTGGGTAGTTAAATATATGCCAGGTGCTCTGCAAAGCATCCTGAATATACCACTGGATTTAATTCTCGAAGCAACCTTCTTATGGAAGTAATATTAATAGCCTCGTTTTTTTTATGAGAAAGCTGATGCTTAGAGAATTTGAGAATTGTATCTACCTTCCCCAAACCTATAAATGATCGTGCCCCGAATTAAACACGGGACTCCCTTGCTGCAGAGAGAGACAAGCACAGTGCCGTGTGATTCGACAGCCAATGTCCACTTTATTGCTTTATCTTTCAGGCAAGAATGTAAACCCAGCTTTCCCTGCAATTTTGATTATGCAGGCAATTTCTTGGTGTTCTTAAGGACATTTGATGATATCTGGAAGACTTTCCCTTTTTTTATTTTCAGAATTTTTTATTTTTCTGATGTGGGCCATTGTTTTAAAAGTCTTTATTGCATTTGTTATAATATTACTTTCGTTTTAAGTTTTCCTTTTTTGACCATGAGGCATGTGAGATCTTAACTCCCCAACCAGGGAATAAACCTGCTTGCTCTGTAGTGGAACCAGTGAACAAGGGAAGTTGCTAAGTCGTGTCTGACTCTTTGTGATCCCATGGACTGTAACCTACCAGGATCCTCCATCCATGGAACTTTCCAGGCAAGAATAGTGGAGTGGGCTGCTGTTTCCTTCTCCAGGGGATCTTTCCCAGCCGGGGATAGGATCTGGATCTCCAGCATGCAGGTGGATTCTTTCCCAGCTAAGCCACCTGTAGTGGAAGGTGGAGTCGTAAAAAACCAGGGAAGTCCTCCTCCTTTATGACTTGATTTCACCCATAAGGCACCAGGAGGAAGCAGTAACAACACATGTCAGAACTGATAACCTCTCAACCCACTTTTCATCTCGGTGACACAGCAGTTAACCTCACAATGGTATGATAAAGAGATAAAACTTAGCCCTTTTGGTATTAACATAATTGCTATAATAATAATTACATAATAATAATTATAGCATGTTATGTTAATAAATGAGGGACCGAGGATGTTATACTAACTTATAATGACTTAAATTTACGAATTTAACCTAAAGATGGACTGACCACATGCCCACAGGCACGGCAGAAATTAACACCAACATACTATATTCTAAGTGGGCTGACTTCAAAGTCTTGCTAATCAAATAAGAGCACGCTGGAAAAAAGATCAGTTATCTATTGATAAGGTCACATGACAAATATCCCTAAGCTCAATGGCTTCAAAGAAAGTATGCTGGAAACTTTCCTGGCGGTTCCAGAGGCAAAGATGTTCCCTTCCAATGCAGGGGATGTGGGTTCGATTCCTGGTCAGGGAGGTGAGGTCCAACATGCCTTGTGGCCCGAAAACCAAATCACAAAACGGAAGCAACGTGTAGCAAATTCAATACAGACTTTGAAAATGGTCCACATCAAATGAATAAACGGATACATAAATGAACCGCAGTGATTTAGCGCAGGAGGCAGAGGGGTGGACATTTAAACTGTGTTCAACTGGGCAGCTCTTTGCTGTCTGCTGATTTCACTTATAGGGTCTGCAATGGTGTGGTGTGAACCAACGAACATCGCCACAGATGTCTTATTTCCAACAAGCTGGCTCAGGCACACGCTCGCTGGCACCAGTGGGAAGAAACAGAACAGTTCAAGTTCTTTCAAAACCTCTACATGCGTTGCTAAGCTACTTCAGTCGTATCCGGCTCTTTGTGACCCCATGGACTATAGCCCACCAGGCTCCTCTGTCCTTGGGATTTCTCCAGGCAAGGATACCGGAGTGGGTTGCCATGCCCTCCTCCAGGGGATCTGCCCGACCCAGGAATCGCACCTGCAATCTCCTGTGTCTTCTGCATTGACAGTTGGTTTCTTTACCACCAGTGCCACCTGGGAAGCCCCTTCAAAAGGTCTACTTGTGTTACAAATGTTTACACACCCACTGGCTCAAGTAAGTGAAGCAGGGCGAGCTCAGTACCAAGGGGGTACAGAACTCTGCCCGATGCAGTGCTCAGAGGAGACGTGGTGAAGGCTGTGGCTGGCACAAGGACCGAGGGATCAGGGTGCTCATGCAATCACTATTCTTCAAGGAACAGCTGGATACGGTGCAAAGTAATTGTTAGAAAGAGCTCAGGGACAGCTATGCACACCCTACAAAAGGCTGTTCAGGGCAAACGCTTCTCACTGTTTAATTGCACAAGAGGGCATGCTACGCGGGGCGGATCTCATATCTAATTCATTCCAGTGGTCACCAGCGGACACTGTGAGGCTCAAAACTGAAACCATTGAAGAACAATACACTTGAGCTTTTTCATCTGTAACAATGCACGCTAACCCAAGCACAGTGCGTTCTAAGCCAAAACGGTATCTCCTGGCTATAAGTCACAGGACTGAGAGGTCTCAAGCGAATAACTGCACACCCTGTTGAAGGGCTCCCATTTCCTGAGATCAAGACTCATGATCAAAATTGGGTGTGGGAACAAAACTGGGATGGACTCTCCTTTTTGAGAATCAGGCTACAGAAGACCTTTCTTTCAATCAACAGCAGAACATCAACTCCGTGGCTCTCAGGTTAATTCTGTTAAAGGCAGGAATTCTAGGATAAACTGGGCAATGGTGAATGTAGTATGCAGCTTCCTACGCAAACACAACTGGAATTAAGCGTCTTTAAGTGGCGTGGTATCCCGTATAATCTTTATATTTTCCAAGTCAAGCCTTTACCAAATATGTCCCCAGAAAATTACTCCATTCACATTACTCTAACTCCCTTTGATTATTCATTAAATATCTGCTTTTGGAATCAGACATATAAATTTTTTTCTTACTTTCTTTCACGTAGCTTCTATATAAACTGCTGATGAGACAAATCCCTCTTAAAATCTGACATCAGGAGAAAACTTTACCTGATTAACTTGTTTGCTTCCTTTATCCAATTAAAAAAAGAGAGAGAGAGATAATTTTGAGCCTTATCTGACTGCATAAAGCACAGAGCAAGTATAAGCACATAATTGCACTTTCTACATTAACTGAGGTTTGAATCAGTGTTGTTATCTTTAATCAGACTTTGCCTACATTAATTTTGTAATGAACTCTTTGGGCGTGTGGGGAGGGGGGTATAGATAGTCTCAGTTACCTAGAGCTACAGAGGCATACATTTAAAATGTAACGGCTAACTATGGAGAACAGAATGGAAGTTCCTTTAAAAAGGATAAGCAGGGTTATGGTATGACACAGCAATTCTATCCCTGGGCACACATCTGGAGAGAAACACGGTCCGAAAGGATCCATGCACCCCAGCGTTCACTGCACCACTGTTCACAATACCCAAGACACGGAAGCAACCTAAATGTCCGTCAACAGATGAATGCATAAAGACGACGTGGTACATATACAGAATGGAATACGCCTCGGCCGTCAAAAAGAAGGAAATCATGTCATTTGTAGCAACATGGATAGACATAAATGAGATTGTCATACTAAGTTAAGTAAGTCAGAGAGAGAAGGAGAAATAGCTTATGATACCACGGATGCAGAGTCTCACAAGAAATGATACAAATGAACTTATTTACAAAAGAGACAAAATCACAGACTTAGAGAATGAACGTACAGTTGCTGGTGGGAAAGGGCACTTAGGGAGTCTGGGATGGACATGGACACACTGCTGTATTTCACATGGAGAACCAGCAAGGACCTGCTGGACAGCACAGGGACCTCTGCTCAATCCTCTGTAATAACCTTATGGTCACCAGGGGGAAGGATGGGGGAAGGGACAGTTAGGGAGTCTGGGATGGACATGGACACACTGCTGTGTTTAATATGGAGAACCAGCAAGGACCTGCTGGACAGCACAGGGAACTCTGCTCAATGTCATGTGGCAGCCTGGATGGGAGGGGAGTTTGGGGGAGAAGGACCTTCCCTGGTGGCTCAGATGGTAAGGCGTCTGCCTGCAATGCAGGAGACCTGGGTTTGATCCCTGGGTCGGGAAGATCTCCTGGAGAAGGAAATGGCAACCCACTCCAGTATTCCTGCCTGGAGAATCCCAGGGATAGAGGAGCCTGGTAAAGCTCGAAAAGAGTTGGACACGACTGAGCGACTTCACTTCGCGTCATACATATGACTGAGTCCCTTCACTGTCTGCTTGAAACCATCACAACACCATTAACCAGCTGTTTCCCAATATGCAATGAAAAGCCTTAAAAAGCAAAACTAATACAATTATGTAAAGTTTTAAAATAAAATAAAATTTAAAAAAAATACATAACTTTTAGAAAATGTAATGGCTCAAAACAGCAATTGATCTCCCGTGATGCTGCGGTGTTGATCATCCAGGCAGGCCTCGGCAGAGATGGCTCACCTCTGTGGTTTGTGGTACCTCTGGACTCACAGCTGAGCCGGCTAAGACAGCTGAGCCCTTTGTCCTGTGCTTACGGTCTCACTTCATCAAGGAGGCTAACCTACGGCTGTACACATCACAGCAGGGTCAAAGACAGCAGAAGCAGAAGTTACACAGCTCCAAGAAGTCCAGTCTTAGATTTTTAACACCCTTCAGTTCAGTTCAGTTCACTCGCTCAGTCATGTCTGACTCTCTGCGACCCCGTGAATCACAGCACACCAGGCCTCTCTGTCCATCACCAACTCCCGGAGTTCACTCAGACTCACATCCATTGAGTCAGTGATGCCATCCAGCCATCTCATCCTCTGTCGTCCCCTTCTCCTCCTGCCCCCAATCCCTCCCAGCATCAGAGTCTTTTCCAATGAGTCAACTCTTCGCGTGAGGTGGCCAAAGTACTGGAGTTTCAGCTTTAGCATCATTCCTTCCAAAGAAATCCCAGGGCTGATCTCCTTCAGAATGGACTGGTTGGATCTCCTTGCAGTCCAAGGGACTCTCAAGAGTCTTCTCCAACACCACTTTGTTGCAATTCTCTGGCTGAAAAGCAAACCAGGAGGCCAGTCCCTGCAGAAGACAGAGAGGGAAAGAGCCTCCCTCTCTTGTGAACTTCGAAAGACGTGTGACCATCTTCAATCTTAAAACGCAGGTGATTCACCCCTACAGGCAGCGACTGGCACAAACCCACAGACTGCTGTTGCGAGAAAATGCTTGTATCCACTTAAGGTAAATGAAAACCCAAATCCCGTCTTTGGCAGATCAAATAGAAATAAGAGTAACTCATGTATATTTCAAGTGAATACAAGATTCATCAATTAAGGCAACATTGGAGATTTCACAGTATAAATGAATTACACAGTCGATGAAACAGAATTTAATTGCAATGTATTGATGCAACGTATGACATCCTCTCAAAGTACTTAAAAGAGTGAACTGAATTATAGCTTTCCTAGGATTTTAAAACAAGGTTTTGATCTCGTTTCCCCTAATACTTAATCTTTCCATTAATGCTACACAGATGTTAAAATAAATATGAGGTTCCTGTGTGTCTAGTTCCAAGTTGTCTACAAGATGCAGCATGGGCTTGCCTAAGAAAACATTAAAAAAAAAATTTAATAACTAGCTCCAAGTCACTGACCCCCAGGAGCTCCGACCAAGGGAAACACAGTCAGGTCTCCAAATAAAGAGTCAAAAAAGTAAAACAAACAAATTCAGCCACTGGAACTTAGAGAAAAGGACAATATCATTCTACGGGCTTATTTCTTATTAAGTGTGCATTTCCAGAATCTCTTAAATTTTTCACTGAAGGATAAAAACTAACGTCTCCTTCCGTATATCTTAGTTCTTCACAATCATGTTAAAGACGAGTAAGAGGCATCACAAAGGCAACTTTGAAAGCAGAAATTTCTCTCTGTGCCTCTCAGCCCTATTCTACCCCAGGATGGATAAAATTGGTATCTTTTCATCTGAAGGGATGCCCTTCTTAGCAGAAGTACAAAGACATAAGAGCCATCTTGACAGCAAGAACTTTTTTTTTTTTTGCAAAAAGGGAGCAAAACCCTCTCTGATGGCTTTGATGGGAGACGGAGTTCAGCCATGAGTGTTCCGCTCAGCGAGATGGATGTTTCGCTCAGACTCAAGAGGCAGAAGGGATTCTTCTGCGAGGCTAATGATAGGGACACAGCCAGAGAGGCATCTCCGGAATCTCTGTATGATTTCCTGCGTCCGTTCACGGGCCGGTCACACAGAAGAACGGCTATTACGGAGTTCACCTCTTCCGCCCGCCATCAGCTGGGGCGTTATTTCCCCATGAACTCAGGGCCGCCGTTACTGTCAGAAAACCAGCTCATCTCCGTGACAGCTGAGAGTTAGATTTTGATTCCTGGAGAGGTTTCATGATGAAATGCAGGGCTTTCCTGGGAACTGACGCACGGGGTGCTTTTCCTTCCTTGGGACTGAGATGCAAAGGTATTCAGTGAGCCAGAGACTACCCTAAGCATCCTGTCTATTGACAAAGTTCCAAGTTAGCCTACAGAACGTCCTACTGCTGATACTGAAACCACGCAGGACCCCATGAGGACCGCTGAGTTCCTCCCCCTGCCTTTTGTCTGTAGAAGAACTTTAGTCCAAGGATCCTTTGAATCAGACAGTGAGAAAATGCAGAAAGCAAGGAAAACAGTCAAGTGAGACAAAATAATAATACTTTAGCCTTTCAACAAAGTCAAACACCTTTAGATCCTCCTCAAGGAGTCTGGTCAAAGCTATGGTTTTTCCAGTAGTCATGTACGGATGTGAGAGTGGTGTCATAAAGAAGACTCAGCAACAAAGAGTTGATGCTTCTGAACTGTGGTGTTGGAGAAGACTCTTGAGAGTCCCTTGGACTGCAAGGAGATCCAACCAGTCCATTCTGAAGGACATCAGTCCTGGGTGTTCATTGGAAGGACTGATGCTGAAGCTGAAACTCCAATACTTTGGCTTCCTAATGCGAAGAGCTGACTCATTGGAAAAGACCCTGATGATGGGAGGGATTGGCGGGGGCGGGAGGAGAAGGGCACGACAGAGGATGAGATGGTTGGATGGCATCACCGACTCAACGGACATGAGTCTGAGGAAAACTCTGGGAGATGGTGATGGACAGGGAGGCCTGGCGTGCTGCAGTCCACAGGGTCGCAAAGAGTCGGACACGACTTAGTGACCAAACAGCAACAAGGACTATACCTTATATTCTGAGCCATGTCCTTTGAACTGTTTTGCAGATAAAGAAACCCCCACCAGGTGGGAGAAGTTACCTAAATGCCGTCCACAAACACGGAGACTGCAGACCAGTAGGAAAGGTTGACGATGCTGACTCCTGATTCCTTCGTCACCAACTGATCAGATGAATGTCCACAAGCTGACCACACCTTGCTCATTGAACATCCTAAGACTCCTGAGTATCCTCTCCAGGGGAGACACATAGTCTTGATCTTGAGGGCATTAGCCTCACTGTGTCCCCTTCTGCCTGGAAAAGCAATAATGTTGTTTCTTTCTACTTCACCCAAAACTGTCTCCAAGATTTAACCAAGCACCGGTCAACAAGGGCCAGATTTTGGCAGCAATAATCATACCGCATTTTCATTTGTGTTGTTCAGTCACTCAGTCATGTCTGACTCTGTGACCCCATGGACTGCAGCATGCCAGGCTTCCCTGTCCATCACCAACTCCCAGAGCTTGCTCAAACTCATGTCCGTTGCATCGGTGATGCCATCCAACCATCTTATCCTGTCATCTGCTTCTCCCACCTTCAATCTTTCCCAGATTCAAGGGTCTTTTCCAACAAGTCAGTTCGTTGCATCAAGTGGCCAAAGTATTGGAGCCTCAGCTTCAGCATCAGTCCTTGCACTGAATATCCAGGGATGATTTCCTTTAGGATGGACTGGTTGGATCTCCTTGTTCCATGATAGTTCTTAACACTAGAGGAGATGCTTCTGGCTCCAAAGAGGTGATCCCCAGTGTCTGCATCGGGATTTGCCGGCAGAAGAAAGTTCCCACTTCCTGAATGGGAGATAGCTTGTGGCGGGACACTCAGAACCTTGGATCTGTCCCGACCCTCATTGACACAGGGTATCACCCGTTGCAGAGTGCCCACCCTGCGGAAACACTGGTTGGTCGAAAGGCACAAAGCCGTCTGCTACCGATAGTGATGGGGAATTTCTCAGTCATGCACCCGGGCTGTGCACGCTTCTCTTCCTATGCTAATTCAGAGAAGTGCTTTTCCTCTGGGGATCGCCAACCTCATCGGATCCGGAAATTGAAGTGGATTCCCTGAAAGAGACCACAGCCAGCCTTCTTATCATGAAGATGAGGGGCCAGATAAGCCTGCAGACTGGACTTTGCAGCAACCTGCTCCCAGGAAGGCCACATGTGTGTGGAAGAGGGCAGGGGAGATGGGAAGGGCAGTCTCCTCTTTCTCTAAAATGCCTTCACTTCACGGTGCCTCTATCAGAGACCCCTTGGCAGACACACTCAGAAGCTATGTGGTACCAGCGACTTAAGCATCCCTTAGCCCACCCTGGTGGACATCAGGTTAACCATCACAAGGTTTCAACATGTGATCATTTCACGTTTACACAACCGGGAGGGTGTATTAGTCAACACGGGCTGCTGTAACAAAATACCACAGGCTGGGGGCCCTGACACGAAAGACATCTATCATGTTAACACTTTGGGAGGCCGGAGTTCCAAGATCAAGGTTGTTCTCTTGAGACCTCTCTCCTGGCCTTGCAGATGACTGTCTCCTCCTTGTCTTTGGTCTTTGCCATCCCTTTGTGTGTCTAAACCCCCCACCCCACCCCCCCACAACTTCTAATAAGGACATCAGTCAGATTGGATTAGGGTCCAGCCCACAACCTCATGCTGCCTGAATCACCTCTCTGAAGGCTTTATCTCCCAAGACAGTCACACTCTGAGGTCCTGTACTTGGCTGTTTCTTACTTTAAAAAAAAATAATTTTAGTTAGTTAGTTAGTTAGGACTTTGCTGGGTCTTCAATGATGCACCCAGCCTTTCTCTCGTTGCAGCAAGCAGGGGCTACTCTCTAGGGCTGGTGCGTTGGTTTTTCATTGCGGTGACTTCTTTTGTCATGGAGCGTGGACTTCAGCAGCTGAGTTCCCCAGACTCTAGACTGTGGGCTCAGTAGTTGTGGGCAAAGGACTTAGGTGGTCCACAGCACATGGGATCCTCCCAGAACAGGGATCAAACCCATGTCTCTTGCATTGGCGGGTGGATGTTTTTTTAACATTGACCCACCAGGAAAAGTGCTAATCACTCAGTTGTGTCCAACTCTTTGCGAGCCTATGACCTATATAGCCTGACAGACTACTTTGCCCAAGGGATGTCCCAGGCAAGAATCTTAAGAGTGGGTTGCCATTTCCTTCTCCAGAAAGAATGTAAGTGAAGTTGCTCAGTTATGTCTGATTGTTTGCAACTTCATGGACTGTAGCCTGCCAGGCTCCTCTGTCCATGGGATTCTGCAGGCACGAACACTGGAGTGGGTAGCTATTCCCTTCTCCAAGGATCTTCCCCATCTGGTGGATCAAACCCAGGTCTCCTGCATTGCAGGCGGATTCTTTACCATCTGAGCCACCAGGGAAGCCCCACCACTGTGCTCTTTTACACAGAGACTTAACCATCCAAGAATTCTGGAATCTGAGGGTATCCTGGAGCCAATCGCAACGTGGATACTCAGAGATGGCTGTAGCGGGGATCAGGGCTGTAACAGGTGGATTTTGGAGGAAACCATTCAGCCTATCATAGAATTTTCTCCTGTAACAACATCTTGGTATAATTCTGTATTTTTCACGACTTCCATTGTTAGAATAATCATACCTCCCCACCCACAGCACCACCATGACAGTCAAGGTAGCCTTTCAGGCCCAATACTAATCCTTCTGATGTCCAGACAGAAAGGCAGGAGAGAGATACTAAGATGGACCTTCAATCGATGGCCATGGCGGAGTTGCAGACCCTTTGCCCTCTCCGGATTGGCTGTGTATCACATTCTACTTTACCATAAAGGACGTGGCACCAAGACGCCCCCAAATAAGGGGCTCTCTGCAAGCTGGACCACATTTTCTGGTTGATCACCAGCTGGTGGCATCACAGCACACATTTTGAGGTTGCACTTTGTATTTTTTTTTTTTTAATGTAATACGATGAGCATAAAAACGGAGGGCCCCGGTTTCACCCACTCTTGTTAAATCCTTGAACTTGGGACTTGAGCGCATGCCGAATCCGGAATCTCAAAGAAGGGCAGACAGGGGCTCAGATAGGTGAACGAAAATCCCCCTGTTACTTTTCACAGCAACTTCAAAACCTAAAAATAACTTACTTGATATTTGTCAAGTGTTTCTCTCTGGAGAACAAGTCGGAAGTGTGTATGTTTTATTAATTAAATCTCAAAATTCAGGTTTAGGTTTTTAATGTCTAGGTATTTTTTTAAAAAATCCTAATTCATTCATAGCATTATCTGGAGTAGTTTATTTTCATCTGCCACTGCTAAAACAATCTTCCAGGAAGCCATGTTTTTACAGGGCTGAAATGGTGGTAAGGATCCAGTAGCAATAATACAGACAGGGCTGAAATGGTGGTAAGGATCCAGTAGCAATAATACAGACATCACACTCTTTTATGCACCAATTCCTTTTGTTTTAGAACAGCTGGGGGTTATGCAAGTTGAAAAAAGAAATCTGTCTTGTTCTCTTTTGGCTTGTCTCTGCAGAAAAGCAGGAAAAGTATTCTAGGAATGACTTTGGTGCTGGAACTTGGACCTAGACCTTGCTTCGTACATGGAGCCTCTCTGACCCTCAGTCTCTTCATCAGAACCACAGGGAGAGTGACAGCTAACAGCAAGAGGTTAGTGAGAACGTATTAACAGGCAGGAAAAAGTGAAAGTGAAGTCACTCTGTCGTGTCCGACTCTGCGACCCCATGGACTGTGGCCTACCAGTTTAAGGATCTCTTAATTGTTGCTAAATGCTTACAATGTTTCAGTAGCTCTTCCAGAATCTGTCTAGATTTTGATACTTCTGTCACTCACGTACTATTTAGTCTACTGAGGGGAATTTCACTTATACAGACACCAGAAAAGCATTCTCAGAAATTTGGAAAACAGATATTCTACAACAAATGGCTTGGCTTCCCCAACAAATCGGTAGCATAGAAGAAGCCAGAAGGGGACGGAATCAAAGTTTAAAAAAAAAAAAAAAACAAAACAGGGTCCTCCCTGGGAGTCCAGTGGTTAAGACCTTGCCTTCCAAAGCAGGAGATGTGTGTTCAAACCCTAGTTTGTGGGGCTAAGATCCCACATGCCTTAAGGCCAAAAAACCAAAACAGAAAGCAAAAACAATACTGTAACAAATTCAATGAAGACCTTGAAATTGGTACACACCAAAAAAACAAACAAAAGTCTTAAAAAGTTAGAAAAACAAAAAGATGTATGTCAGTAGTATGTTTGTCTCTAAGCTCCCAGTATGGAATATACATAAAAGAAAGAAAGGTTCTTACTGTACATGGTTCTTTTATTCCTCATGGAAATCTTTCATCTTACAGAAAATCAGAATTTCATCCCAAGAGCTTTCCAACACTTTCCAGCCATCCATCTTCCATTACGATAGGGACCTTGGGCTAAGGAGATTAAGAGTATTCCTTTAAACTTAAAATTTTTATTTAAAAAAATAAGCCTAACCTGAACCGAATCATGAAGGGAGATCAAGGAAGACTAAATTGAAGACATTCTGTAAAAATTAACCTGCTCTATTCAAAAGTGTCAAAGTCCCACTATGCCAAGAAAGACTGAAGAGTTACTTAAGAGGTGGCTCAGAGGGTAAAGAGTCAGCCTGCCATGCAGAAGACTTGGGTTCGACCCCTGGGTTTGGAAGATCCCCTGGAGAATAGAATGGCAACCCACTCCAGTATTCTTGCCTGGAGAACCCCATGGACAGAGGACCCTGGTGGGCTACAGTCCACGGGGTCATAAAGAGTCAGACACGACTGAATGACTAATATTTTCACTTTCAGTGCAACAAGACAGGTGAAGGATAAATTGGACATTAGTCTTACAGCTGGCTTACAGACACCAGAGACAATAAGTCTCTAGAGACACAATAGCTTTGGGTCGGTGTTAAGCTCCTGATTTTGATCATTGCACTGCGGTTATGTAAGATAAACCCACATTTAACATAGTATTCCTACGGTTCTGGACGTACTTCAGGAAAGCATCGTTGACTATTTCTGTAGAATTCAAGTGTCTACATTATGTCTGAAAACGTGTATTCCTTCTACCTGTGGTCTCCCCTGCTTTCCAAAGTTCTCCATTCTGAACTCACATTTATCTGCAACGATTTTTTCTTCGGTGGGGGGAGTGGGCAGCCTGGTTTATTTTCAAGACAACTGAGTAGCAATTTGGAGAACACAGTGATATATGAAGAGCATAGAGCAGGAACTACCCTTTTGCAGAAGTGCGCAAAACTTTCCTCTCTGACCAGACGACAGAAGGAAGTTCACCAGAATCAGCTCGGAAAGCAGTGTTACTTAAAAGCATCATTTTCAGACCATCCACCCTAGCATCCCCTGGCAAGAACACACAGGCAGACTCCTGGGACCCACTCCAGATCCACTGAATCACAGGCTCTGGGATTTGGCTGGGAAATGCACACTTTAAACACATAGCCCAGGCGCACCTTATCATTCCGTACTGAGCAAATATTTATTAGCGTCTTCTGTGCACCAGATGCCACTCAAGGCTCTGAAGATAAAAGTGTATGAAAAAGCAAACAGCACCCAACATGGCACAGGCTCCCTGAAAGGCAGTGTACAGGTTTCTTACAAAACTAAGCTCCAATACTCTGGCCAAATGATGCAAAGAGCTGACTCGCAGGAAAGGACCCTGATGCTGGCAAAGATTGAGGGCAGGAGGAGAAGGGGACGACAGAGGATGAGACGGTTGGATGGCACCACCAACTCGATGGACGTGAGTTTGGGTAAACTCTGGGAGTTGGTGATGGACAGGGAGGCCTGGCGTGCTGCGATTCATGGGGTTGCAAAGAGTCAGACACGACTGAGTGACTGAACTGAACTGAACTAAAAACAAATGGGCTGGGACCTCTCTGCAAGTCCAGTGGTTAAGAATCCCCCTCGCAATGCTGGGGATGTGGGTTTTATCCCTGATCAGGGAACTAAGATCTCACATGGTGCAGAGCAATGAAGCCCACCCACAGCTAGACTGTCCACGCACCCCAACAAAAGCTGTGGCACGAGACAATGAAGATCCCACGTCCCACAACTAAAGGACCTGATGCCGCTAAATAAAAAAGAAAGAAAGAAAAGAAACAAGCTATGAAGAGACATGGAGGAAACTTCCATGCGTATTCCAAAGTGGAGAAGCCCATATGTAAAGGCCACACACTGTATGATTCCAATCAGATGACATTCTGGAAATGGCAAAACCAAGGAGACACCGAAAAGATCAATGGTTGCCAGGGCTTTGGGGGCAAAGAAGGGTTAAAAAAAAAAAAAAAAAAAAAAAGGTGTAGCCCAGAGGATTTTTAAGGCTCTGACATTATTCTGGATAAGGCTGTGATGGTGGACACAGGCCATCAGACATTCGTCCAAACCCACAGAAATACAAGAGCAAAACCAAACTCAGCAGATCCGATGGACCTTGGGTGACAATTTTTTCTTAAAGCACATCCTTGGCTGCACTCAACAAAATTTAAAAGCAAAATCCCACTGATCCCTGCACTCATGGAGCTCTGGACTACCACCAAAGTTTGAGAACAAGCAATGCAGGAGACACAGGTTTGATTCCTGGGTCGGGAAGATCCCCTGGAGAAGGAAATGGCAACCCACTCCAGGATTCTTGCCTGGAGAATCCCAGGGACGGGGGAGCCTGGCAGGCTACTGTCCATGGGGTAGCAAGAGTCGGACATGACTTAGCGACTAAACCACCACTGCCAAGGATTTGAGGTTGAAGACCACAGAGGTGAAGGGCCTTTCTGCTCACTTCATGCCACGAGGAACAGTATAGCAACCTGACTTAGTGCATGTAAATGACCTTTATCTTGACTTTGACCAAGTAGTAGCCAAGTTAACACCTGTTCCTGTTGATGTCTGGGTCACCCAAAGGATGGCAGGAATGTCTTACCCAGGGAACAATGCAGGTTGGATGGCTGATGGGACACCCAGATGCAATCAGTGGGAACTGAGGTCTTTCAGGGGAAATTTCTGAGATGGATACCCACTCGAGCCACCTCCCAAAGTGCCATGCTGAATCCAGAAAGGGTATCAGCAACCTGGTGATCAATCGCCAAGCATCTCGCCCTCTCTGTTTCACCCCACCCTCCACATGGCAGTGTTTAACGTCACCCGAAGACAAACCGTCTCACCGATCAATCAACTTTCAAAATGCAGGATGACAGTGCTCCCTCAGAATTTCAATACATGTGTTTGAACTGGAAAACGGAATCCCATTTTTGGTAGATGGTAGGTCCAATTTGGCTTCTGGATGATAGCAACCCACTCCAGTGCTCTTGCCTGGAAAATCCCATGGACATGGGAGCCTGGTGGGCTGCAGTCCATGGGATCGCTAGGAGTCGGACACAACTGGGCAGCTTCACTTTCACTTTTCACTTTCATGCATTGGAGAAGGAAATGGCAATCCACTCCAATGTTCTTGCCTGGAGAATCCCAGGGACGGGGGAGCCTGGTGGGCTGCCGTCTATGGGGTCGCACAGAGTCGGACACGACTGAAGTGACTTAGCAGCAGTAGCAGGTCCAATTTGGCTTCTGGATCAAACCATGAGGATTGGCGATCAGTTTTACAAGTCGATTACACACCGCACATTTTCCCATCAACAGATTTGAAACAGCTGGTCTACTATTTCTACAGGAATATATTCAATAAACCACAAGTATACAGATATAATATGCTGATGATTAGATTCTTTGCTAGAGCTCCAGCATGTGAAAAATTTTAGATGCCAAGTTTAAAATAGGTGGGAAAGTTTTTTTTTTTTTTTTCCAAACCATTTTAACATAGCGGGCGCTAGAGGAAAAGTTTTAAAGAAGCGTTTTTTGTTCACCATTCACATTTAACACGTGAGCCTTTATGGAGCTCACCTACTGACTGGAGATGGCATAGAAAGAGACGACCATGGAGGTTTGAGGGTGAGCACGAATTAGAATAAAAATAGAGGCAATTGCGAGCAAATTGTGGGAAGTAATCCAGGAAGATTAACAGCTTACTATTCTGTGCATAATGAGACCTATTTTTATCATCATTTCAAAGAGGTAGTAAGGGAAAGAAATAGAATCTCTATTCCAAAACTTAGAATATTTCCAAGCAAAGAAAGGGCTGCAGCAAAGGAAAGCCTGCTTTATGTTATACAGGAACATGCCCTGGACTTTGACATCAGATTTGCGAGGCTCCATACATTCTTTTGGGTGTGTGTGTGTTTTGAAGTATGTATTTTTAAAAATTATTTATTTTAATTGGAGGCTAATTACTTTATAATATACATTTCTCCCCCCAAAGTGCAGGGGTAAGACTCCATATGGAACACTGGGAACTGAGCTGGTCTCTGGAGAGAAGACTGAACAGGAGGAAAGAGGCATTCATCTTCATGAGGGTTGGAAAGAAGACCGTGGAAGACTGCGCCCGGCGGATGAATGAATAACATCAGACCAGAGTGTCGGATGTGTCAGGAGGATGGGAGGAAGGGATGTGGAGTGGGGAGTGATCAGGAGAGTCGGGGCATCCTTTAGTTTAGTAAGAACAAAATAAGAAACAGGAAAAAAAAAAAGCGCGGTCAAGAGTGGGAGTGAGACGCACGTGAGCCTTAATCACAGGGGACTTGAAGGTCACCGCGTCCACAAAAGCTAGAACGAAACAAGTCCGAGCAGAGAATGGGGTAATGCGAGGGAAAAAGAAAATGCGGTGTCGGCCCGAGGCAAAGAGAAGGGCAGGCACGCTCTGTTATAAATCAGGGCTGTCAGCGCTACAGGAGAGGGGCTGGGAGAGTAAAGGATGAGCTTGGGAGAAAATGATCAAGGAAGCGCAGGCTGAAAAGGAACGCATGGCAGGAAACTGGAAGGCTTAATAAACAGCTTCAACAGGAAGAATGGGACTCAGAGCATAAGAGGTCAGGGGACGGCGTGTCTCTCGGAGGGTGGCGAATAAAGAAAAGACTGGGGACGTAGTTCGGGGACATGAAAAGGCAAGCCTTCATACACTCTGTCCCATATAAACCCCATACACAATCACCAAGGATTGCAGAAATGAATGCAGACCACCACCTCGGAGGCCTGAATGAATGAAACAGCAGCATAACCATGTGCCTCCTACGTCCAAACATTGATGAGTTAGAATACATTCCGGGAGTTTATCCACATACACGGAATTGGTCATTGTGTGTGTGTGTGTGTGTGCACCGTTTAGTTATGTCTCATTCCTTTTCACCCCATGGACTGTAGCCCGCCAGTCTCCTCTGTCCATGGGATTTCCTAGGGAAGAAAATGCGAGTTGGTTGCCATTCCCTTCTCCAGGGGATCTTTCTGACCCCGGGATCGAACCTAGGTCTCTCGCATTGTGGGCAGATTCTTTACAATCTGAGCCACAAGGGAAGCCCAACTGGTCATTGTCAGACTGCAAAAAAAAAAAAATAATAATAATAACAGAGAGAGAGAGGAAGACAGACAATGTCTCTCAATGAACTTTCTCTTTCAAGAATAAAAAAAGATATGCAACATGTTTGATAATCTCCTGGTAATTTAAATAGACATCATCCAGCTTCATAAATGTTACTCATGCCCAGCTACAAAGCTCAGATGTTCTTTAATTTCAAGATCAAAAGAAATACGTTTTTTGAGATCAGTGTCCTGAGTGGAGATGAACCAAGCTTCCTATATGATTCTTCCTTTTAGGGACACTGCTCTGTGAACAGAATAAAGCTTAGGACGTGACAAATGACAAAGATATTCACTGAGAGCAGAGGTGTAGTTGTGAATGAAAGGGGATAACAATTTCCTATATAAGTAAAATCATTTCCTCTCAAATAAACAATCATTCAGATAATTCAATTTTAAGTGCCTTGTGGGAGGTTATACAGGCGGTGGAGACAAGGATTGACATTTTCTGACACATCAGATGTATGTTTCAGTATTAAACGTTTTGTAGCTGATACTTATGAAGATGTTTTTGACTTTTTAGACTGTGAAAAGGGCTGGAGAAGACTCTTGAGAGTCCTTTGGACTGCAAGGAAATCAAGCCAGTCCATCCTAAAGGAAATCAAACCCGAGTGTTCATTGGAAGGACTGATGCTGATGCTGAAGCTCCAATACTTTGGCCATCTGCTGCGAAAGAGCCAACTACTTGGAAAATACCCTGATGCTGGCAAAGATTGAGGGCAGGAGAAGGGGATGACAGAGGATGAGATGGTTGGATGGCATCACTGACTCGATGGATGTGAGTTTGAGCAAGCTCCGGGAGTTGGTGAAGGACGGGGAGGCCTGGCGTGCTGCAGTCCATGGGGTCGCAGAGAGTCGGACATGACTTAGTGACTGAACACCCAATTATTTCAGTACTGATGAGTGAAACAAAACTGAACTGATAATGATGGTAACAGCTTTAAACTCAGCCGTCTCTCTTGTCCACATTTATGTATCACATAGATCAAAAGAAAACTTCCAGATAGAGCAGAGGATCAAAATGATCGAGAAATCCATCAGTAGAAACTAACCCACCACTAAACTAATGCACAACTGAACGAACCCACAACTAACAACACATTAAAGCTGTTAAAGCCATTCTGGTAACTGTATTCTTCATGTTTGACAAGGGAAGTACTCATGATGAAGATATAGTAATAGCCCCAGTCATATTTCTGGGCGTGGAAACTACAAGATTCAAGATGAGAATAGAGGAGGTTAGGCAAACAGGAGATCAGACAATGCAGAAGAAAAGCTGAAAGACCTTGATGGTGTACCAATGAACACGGTACAGAATGAAACACAGATAGAAGAAAATACATTGTAAAAGGAGAAAAAGAACTTCGGTGAGCGCTCTAATATGTGTAGCACTGGACTCACCATTTTTTATATAGACTTCCAATTAAGCCTCATTATATTACTGTCTGAAGGGGCTTCCTTGGTGGCTCAGCGCTAAAAAAAGAAAAAATCCGCCTGCCACGCAGGAGATGCAAGTTTTGATTCCTTGGTCGGGAAGATCCCCTGGAGGAGAGAATGGCAACCCACTCCAGGATTCTTGCCTGGAGAATCCCAAATAGGGTTGCAAAGAGACACGACTGAGCAACTGAGCACACGCACAGCATTACTGTCTAAAATCCAGAAACCTCTAGTTGAGAGCCTCTAGAGAGAACTAGATTTGTATCAGAATCACAGAGGTGAGTCGTGGGAACCAGGTGGTGCTAAAATCTAGCTACTTTGTGTACACACTTTTCACCCATCTCACTACTGGTAAGGATAGAGATAGTGCGACTCTATCCTTGCCTTGGGAGGTGGTGTTGTGTCTAAATTTTGGACCTCTGGGGATGGGGAGGCTATCTTTTGCAAGATCAGTTTGCCTACTTTAGGATAAGAGTTTCACCTCTGGGCTGCTTCTTGAGTTATGACTTATCCATAAGCTTTAAATTCCACAAGCATTTACCCCTCCACTAATGAGTTACTCTTTATCTATTTTGATCCCTAAGGATCTATGCTTTCCTCATCTCCACAATCTTATTACTGGAGTCAAGAAAGTCTGTTGATAAATAAGCAGTTTCATCTATGATGAATATCCAGAAGTTGCAGACTCTCCTGAAGTAGCTTTCTAAACAAAAATATATAGCTGCTACATTTTATAAGTAGCATCTGTTTTAAAGAACAGGCTTTTATTAGCATTATCAATGAGCACCTTAAATAAATACAGAAATCTCAGGTCCTAATCAGTGATTTTCCTAGCCAGCCTGGGTGCACAGTCACTCAGTCCTGTCAGACTCTCTGCGACCCCATGGAATGCAGCCCGACAGGCTCCTCCGTCCATGGGATTCTCCAGGCAAGAATACTGGAGTGGGTTGCCATGCCCTCCTCCAGGGGATCTTCCTGACACAGGGATCCAATCAGAGTCTCTTACGGCTCCCGCAATATCAGGTTGGTTCTTTACCACTAGCGCCACCAGGGAAGCCGCTCCTAATTCTATCTATTGCTAATATTGTGTTCTGGAATTGATACCCAAAGGGAGAAGTTCTTTGATTATTTTCCCATCTATGGACCATTCTTCCTTGAAATACGTTTACCCTGTCAGAAAGCCTATAGTGTCTTTTCCTTTAAAGTTGTTATTAAGAAGAAAAATCACTGGGATAGATGGATGCCTTTCATTTCCCAGGCTCACTATAAAATCTAAAAGCCCCTTTCTCTGGCACAGTTGGCTCTATTATTCCTAAAGGTCACTGTCCTTCTTTCTGTTATTATCACGTTGAGTTTCCAGATCCCCTCAAGAACAGGGGTCCCCATCCTCTGGGATCTAAGGCCTGATAACCTGAGGTGGAGCTGATGTAATAATAGAAACGAAGTGAGTAATACACGTAATGCTATTGAATCATCCCCAAGCTACCCCCACCCCGGTCCATGGAAAAACTGTCTTCCGTGAAACTGGTCCTTGATGCCAAAATGTCGGGGACCGCAGCTCTATAACACTTCTCCAATTTTGTCTTGTTCATCAATTTCATCTCTTCCCTTTGCAGAAATCTGAATTATAGGATCATTTCCATATTTCACCTTCCAATTCACCTTTTTAATTACCCAGCATCCACTTTCCTGCTCTAATTGTAAATTTTAAATATTCAGACACCATCTCCGTTTAATCATTTTTTAATTTTTGTGTGTGTCTGTGCGTGCTAAATCTCTTCTATTCTGTCCAACTCTTTGCCACCCTGTGGACTGTAGCTCACCAGATTCCTCTGTCCATAATCTCCATTTAATCTTGATGTATGATCTCTCTCTTCCATGACTGCTCTTGATCCCTAATCCTTCAAATCCTGATAACGATACTCTTGAGTAGATTTCTCATGGACGCTTAAATGCTGGCACGGTCCCTGTTTTGTTTGCTTATCACGATGGATGGTGGTTTATGTTCTGTCTTATCTTCCCTGTTTGGGGAGTTGAATGTTGACACACCTCAGTTGAGACTCCCTTGGATGGCAAGGAGATCAAAAAAGTCCATCCTAAAGGAAATCAATGCTGAATATTCATTGGAAGGACTGATGCTGAAGCTGAAGCTCCAATACTTTGATCCCATGATATGAAGAGGTGACTCACTGGAAAAGACCCTGATGCTGGGAAAGATTGAGGGCAGGAGGAGAAGGAGACAACAGAGGATGAGACGTTTGGATGGCATCACAGACTCGATGGACATGAGTTTGAGCAAGCTCTGGGTGATAGTGAAGGACAGGGAAGCCTGGTGTGCTGCAGTCCATGGGGTCACAGAGAGTTGGACAGAACTGAGCGAATGAACAACAACAACAAACCACCTCAGCTGGTTCCCAATTTAAGTAATTCAGTTTATAGGAAACGAAGAGAAAAGGGCAGATCAGACTTTCTGCAGCCTCACTTTTCTCTATGGACGAAGCCCTGGGCGCATGCAGGAATACGAACTTGGGGTCAGCTGTTGACGAAGGAAGCCTCTCTGGGGAGGACTGTTTGCTTGCTTGCCCATTTGGTGTGGCTGTTGGGATCAGGATGAATCTGAGACCATCATCTCTAAGTGACACAGCATGTTTCTGAGGAGCCTTCCCAGGTGGCCCTAGTGGTATAAAGAACTCACCTGCCAATAGAGGAGACGTAAGAGACACGGGTTCGATCCCTAGGTTGGGAAGATCCCTGGGAGGATGGCATGGCAACCCACTCCAGTGTTCTTCCCTGGAGAATCCCATGCACAGAGGAGTCTGGTGGGCTACAGTCCATGGGGTTGCACAGAGTCAGACACAACTTAGCTACTGCAAGGACTTTGCCAACCTCCTAACACATACAGACTGGACACACACTTCGAGACAAAGACCACGTTCTCCAGTCTGTTTCTTTCCTCTCCTCTCAAAGAGCCCACAGATGGGTAATAATTCTACCTCTGAACTGCCCTTGGATGGAACTGCCTGAACTTATCTGTATTTCGAAGGACAGAGAAACCTGGTGTGCTGCAGTCCATGGGGTCCCAAAGAGATGGACACGACTGAGCCACTGAACAACCACAATCTGTATTTTGTATCTGAGAAGCACCAACTGCAAGCATTCTTTCATCACATACGCCTTGGTCATTTTCATTGGATTTGGAATAGAAGAAGTTAAATTGAAGTACTCACGTTATCTTGAGCTGAAAATCTCTCTTGTCCAGTCATTGTTTAATCTAGGCTAATCAACTCTCATTCCTTTAATCTACCCGCACGTCATTTATCCCTTTCATCTTCTTTAATAGTCTTCACTAAGCCATGTCTAATGTCATTAATGCACTTTTAAATAAGGTCATACACACTGGATGGAGTTCGGTAAATATGAAATATCACCCAGAATGCAACTGTACATCCATCCAACAATCACAAAGTCTTTATTTCACAACCTGTCTTATGTACAGTGGGCTTCCCTGGTGGTTCACTGGTAAAGAATCTGCCTGCAATGTAGTAGACCCCCGGTTCGACTCCTGCGTCGGGAAGATCCCTTGGGGAAGGGAGAGGCTACCTACTGCAGTATTCTTGGGCTTCCCTGGTGGCTCAGATGGTAAAGAATCTGGCTGCAATGCTGGAGACCTGGGTTTGATACCCTGGAGGAGTGCATGGCAACCCACTCCAGTATTCTTGCCTGGAGAAGTCTAGGGACAGAGGAGCCTGGTGAGCTGCAGTCCATTGGGTTGCAAAGAGTTGGACATGACTGGGTGACAAAGCACACAGCACGTATGTACAGTATGGAGAAGAGGTTCAAAGCTTTGCTATTGTCAGTGTGACTTGGGTCTTGCAGAAGGACAGCTGCTATGTCCTCCACATTTGTTGTCCTTCATTGTTCAGCCACTAAGTGACTAAGTCACATCAAAAAGTACAAGTTTTTTATGAAAACCCATGGACTGTAGCCCACCAGGCCCCTTTGTCCATGGGACTCTCCAGGCAAGAATACTGGAGTGCGTTGCCATGCCCTCCTCCAGGGGATCTTCCCCACCCAGCGGTCAAACCGAGGTCTCCTGCATTGCAGACAGACTCTTTACCAGCTGAGCCACCAGGAAAGCCCACTGTATATAACACTGAAGTGAAGTCGCTCAGTCGTGTCCAACTCTTTGCGACCCCGTGGAGTGTAGCCTACCAGGCTCCTCCGTCCATGGGATTTTCCAGGCAAGAGTACCGGAGTGGGTTGCCATTTCCTTCTCCAGGGGATCTTCCCGATCCAGGGATTGAATCCGGGTCTCCCGCACGGCAAGCAGATGCTTTACGGGCTGAGCCACCAGGGATACAGGTTGTGAAATAAAGACCTTGAGACAATTGGATGGACATGCAGTTGCCTTCTGCGTAACATTCTTTCATATTTACAGAACTCCACTCTGTGTGTATAGTGAGGGAAGGCCAGCGAAGACCCAGAGAAACAAACAAACTAGAAACAGAAACCGCACTCACACGCAAACAACTGGATATAGTCCACGAAATTCAAGGCGTCTCCAAAAACTGAGAGCAGAAATGAAAAGGCATAGGGCAGCTCCTGGGGCTGGATGTAGACGGAGATGAAAAGGCAATTCACAAGTCCATACCGCCGCTGGGACAAACGAGATTCAATGCTCGGTCCTTTGTCCGGACAGTATTTGGAGTCCCAGGGAAGAATTCACCTCGTCTAGACCTGATCACTGCTCAGTCGTTAACAACGGGCAGAAAGGCCATTTGGTACTCAGAGTCCAGGCTTCCCTGCTGACTCAGAGGGTAAAGAATCTGCCTGCCAAGCAGGAGACTCAGGTTTGATCCCTGGGATGGGAAGATCCCCTGGAGGAGGACACGGCCACCCCACTCCAGTATTGTTGCCTGGAGAATCCCACGGACAGAGGAGCCTGGCGGGCTACACTCCAAGGGGTCGCCAAGAGTCGGACACACTTGAGTGATGAAAGAGTAGTGGCAAGGGACAGCCCCACCAACACTACACACAGCCTAGTGGACGAGGATCCTCCCAGAGGAAGTTGCAATGACACATCCCCAGGAAACAGACATAGAAACTTGGTGGCAGAAAGTGAAAGAAAAGAGTAGCTCCTGTTTCTAAGTCAGCTCATCTTCATCCATCTGCTGGCCGATGGCCAGGATTCCTATGGTGGACGCAGATTCCATCTTCAGAACTGGAAGAGTTTACCCCTGCCCCGTTCCCTGCTCCTGCCTCTGTATTCTATCCTCCATTAGGTTGGGCATCACGTATTATTACTTCTTTGGCCACAGGCTCTGTGAGCACCGAGGACCCAGCTGAGTCAGCAGGCGGTTCAGGTGGGAGAGGTGCTCCGAAGCAAATCCCCGGCCATTAATTTTCTAGTTTTTGATGACTGCTCTTTGCTTCCACGACGCGGAAATGGTGCTGTATTTTAGTTACAGCTTTGAAGAAATCTTAGCTGTTCTTTTCGTTGTTGCAGCCCGCCAGTGGCTCTTTTAAAGAGCCCATGTCTCATAGAGAACAAAAACAAGACAATATCAGATTTTAAAATAACTATTAACGAAGAAATCTGCCATCTGGAGGAACACGGTTGTCATTTATTGATTTCTGCTTCTATAGGTAGGGCTATCTAGCTAAAGAGGGATGTTAGTCCTCCTGTAATAAATCCATATATGGTATCTCAGATACATGAAGAATTGTGTATAGATCCCGCAAGCTGACCCAACATGTGACATGGGCGTTATGAAATGCTGGTGTCTTGGACTCTCAATGTTGCATCTGATTATCCTTTTGGTAAACGTCACATGGTCCACTTCCCTACAACCGTCAGTCAGTTTAGTCCAGTTCAGTCCAGTTCTTTGTCACCCCATGGACCGCAGCACACCAGGCTTCCCTGTCCATCACCATCTCCTGAAGCTTGCTCAAACTCATGTCCATCCAGTTGGTGATGCCATCCAACCATCTCATCCTCTGTCGTCCCCTTCTCCTCCAGCCTTCTATCTTTCCCAGCATCAGGGTGTTTTCCAGTAAGCCAGTTCTTTGCATCAGGTGGCCAAAGTATTGGAGTTTCAGCTTCAGCATCAGTCCTTCCAATGAACACTCAGGACTGATTTCCTTTAGGATGGACTAGTTGGATCTCCTTGCAGTCCAAGGGACCATAAATGAGTCCAAATGTCCAAACGGCAAGTAATTCATAGACACCCCCTTTTCCACTCATATTAGACTAGAATACAAAATAGGGATCACCCGAGATTTTCTATAAAACGGTAGAAAGTAGGTATTTGGGGTTTAGTGGACCACAGAATCTCTATGAAATTAGCCATAAAGATAGATGAAGAAATGAGTGAGATTGCATTTCATTACGATGTTATTTATGAATAAGATCTGCAAAGAGTCGGACATGACTGAGTGATTGAACAACAACAATTATTTACATAAACAGGTAACAGACCAGAGTTGGCCCAGGGGTTATAGCTTACACACCTATGGCCTCGAATTCTGCCTTCCGCACCAGTACATTGAGTTCTGATCAACCCAACAATGACAGCGAAAATACTTGCTATCTTTTTAATCATTTATTCAATCTTAATATTATGTATCTATTTACTACATATATATAGGAGGTTTCCGTGGTGGTTCAGCTGGTAAAGAATCTGCTTGCAATGCAGGAGACCTGGGTTTGATCCCTGGGCTGGGAAGATCCCCTGGAGGACGGAATGGCGACCCACTCCAATATTCTGGTATGTATATACATATATATGTATATATTCTACAGAGGTAGTAATATCCATCAAACACAATAAGATAGGTGTCTCTATTTTACAAACCAAGAAGGGAGCTTAGGGACCTAATCTGGTCAATATCTCCAAAACATCCAAATGGACATTTGGATTTGGTAGTTTCAGCAGTTTTAGTCAGGATGGGTTGGGTTATGCTGCAGCGATAAGCAACCCTCAAACCTCAGGAGTACAAACATACAAGAATCTGTTTCTTCCTTAAGGAGAGTCCAGTCACTTCTCCAGGTCGATTTCCCTCTGTGTAGCTATCCACTCTGGTCTGCTTGCAACTCCTATCAGCTCTGAACTGACACATTCTCTTGTGTTCCCTACAATAAGAGAAGACTAGACAAGTACTTTCTCACTCCAGCACGTGTACAAATCACCTAGGATCTTATTCAAGTGAAGCTCCAGATACAAGAATTTTGGGAGTGGAGTCTTAGATCTGAATTTCCATCACTCCATAGTGATGCTGATATCTGGTGACCACATTCCAAGCAGTACGAGGTACCCTGGCAAGAAAATGATTCTATATGGAAAGAGAGACATCTGGTCAACGTTCTGTTGGCCCAAACAAGGCAGAATGCTCTGCATAACTCGAGGAAAATACGGAAGCGGTCTTGATTGCTTTCGTAGGGTATACAGGAAGCACATCTCTTGGGGTGTAGTTGGAATACCTACTCAGTCCATGCTTGGTTGCCTTCAAAGTCTTTACCCAGGTCACTGTGTTACCCTACTTATCCTGCGGACAGTCAATCAGTTCTGACTCCCATCCTGTCAGCCTGGAATCCATCTCGCCCTGAGAGTCTTCATCCCTGAGCCTATGTCTTTATCTTCCATCCCCTTGCTCTGCAAAATGTGGTGCCTGAACCAGGAGCGTAAGCATCATGGGGAGTTTGCTAGAAATACAGAATATCAGATGCACTCCAGACCAACTGAGTAAGAATCTGCATTTTAACAAGATCCTTAGGTGACATGCATGCACATTAACCGACGCAGCTTACCCTCCAGAGACATCACTTTGCCAACAAAGGTCTGTCTATTCAAAGCTATGGTTTTTCCAATAGCCATGTACAGATATGAGAACAGGACTATAAATAAGGCTGAGCACTGAAGACTTGATGCTTTCAAACTATGGTATTGGAGAAGACTCTTGAGAGTCTCCTGGACTGCAAGGAGATCAAACCAGTCAATCCTAAAGGAAATCAACTCTAAATATTCACTGGAAGGACTGATGCTGAAGCTGAAGCTCCAGTGCTTTGGGCACCTGATGCAAAGAGCTGACTCATTGGAAAAGACCGTGATGCTGGCAAAGATTGAAGGCAGGAGGAGAAGGGGACGACAGAGGATGAGACGGTTGGATGGCATCACCAACTCGATGGACATGAGTTTGAGCAAGCTTCAGGAGTTGGTGATGGACAGGGAGGCCAGGTGAGCTGCAGTTCACAGAGAATCGTAAATAGTCTGACATACTTAGTGACTGGACAACAAGAACACTCAGTGTCAGATGATTTTAAATTCTTCCAAATTTTAGCTATCTTTTTATCTACGAAAAGAGGAAGGGGTGGGATATATTCTGATAGACTTGAGTTAAACTAAAAAAAAAACGTTTTCATCAGCACAAAAGCTTTGACTGGAACATTTAAACCCTTACCATAGCCTTAAGGAAGAGGAATTTCCAAGAGAGTCGAGAGTGCTTTTTAGCACATTCCAAAAGAAAAATTCTAAAACCTCAGAAGGCACATAACTGTCAGTTTTTTGCTACAATCCTTGACTGAGCAAAAACTTCCATTTCAGACTGTTCACTGTTAATGTACAGGAAATATCTGATTTTCCCACGTTGACTCTACATCCTGCAGCTGCGCTGAGGTCATAGATTGTTGTCCCCGTTTCTGTGTGGAACCTGGAAGGTTTTTGACGTGCCAGAGCAACCTTTGCCCTTTTTAATCCCGCATCTTTGTCTTATTGCACCTTCCCCTACAAAGACATCTGGCTGATTGATTCATTATTTAAAATACAGAAATCCCAGCAACGGGCTGAAGGAGATGAACACAACCCTGAAGGATTGGATGGCTGAGACCTCCAAGCCCTTGGCTAGGATGCTCAAATAGTGATTCAGAGCTGGGAGTAGTGCTCTTGCCTGGCAGGTGGGCTGATTCTCCACCAGCTGGCAGTGATGGGCTTTTTATTCACATTCCAGGATCAGAAACAGAGAGCGTACTCAGAGAGCGCCACGGGGCAAGGAGAAGGCAAAAAACACTCCAGCACCCTTGGCTGGCTCATCTGTTCTCCAAGTCGCTTGGCAAAATGAGCCAATTTTCTTGCAGCTCTGGCTACTCACAGCCTGGCTTCTTCCTCTCTGGCAGTCATGAGTGTTTTAACCAGAAGCATGGATGGAATGGAATGCCTGAACAGGCCTGCAGAGCTCCCCAGAGCAGGCTCCGCCCCCTCATGAATGTTTAAATGGGCACCTCGGAACCTTGACTTTCAAATTCCCAGGGGCTAAGATATTACAAGTCCCCCTGCCTGATACAAGGGGCCAGGAGATGAAAACAAAGATAATGTTCCCAGCGTGGGAAGAAATATTATCCTGAATAATTTATAGAGAGCTATCCTATCAACTCGCAGTAAATGGAATTCAGGATAGCCCATCTCCTGGCCTATTGTTGATTTTTCCCCAAAGGAAGGTTGTAATTTTGCTTTTTTTTTCAGGTTGAAAAATCGATGCTGAATTTAAGTCTCTCCTCTGCGTTAACTCAAAAAAAAAAAAATCACTGTTTATAGCAAGAAATCAACACAAATCAAATTTTCAAAAAGTACTGATACATCTGGTCAACACTAACCCAGACAGACTCATGCATTCCATTTCTCTCAGCACTATCAAGGTGTAACTGACAAATAAAACTGGAAGATACTTCTTAAAAAGCACAGTGTAATGATGTGCCACACGTATATCTTAAGAAAGGATGCTCGCACATCAATCACAAAAAATACTAACCTTTTTAATTTTTTTGTGAACAACATTCAAGTTCTACTCATCTTTTCAAGTTTCATTTACACAGCACACTGGTGTCAACTGTAGTTACCATGTTACATACTGAATGCTGCTGCTGTACTGAGCCATGTCTGACTCCCTGTGACCCCCGGGCTGCAGCCCACCAGGCTCCCCTGTCCATGGGATTCTCCAGGCAAGGATACTGGAGTGGGTTGCCATTTCCTTCTCCAGGGGATCGTCCCAACTCAGGGATTGAACCCAGGTCCCCTTCATTGTAGACAGATTCTTTACCATCTGAGTCACCAGGAGGCCCAAAGTTCTGATCACACACCATAATTAGATGATGACTAATTGATGCTTTCATCAGGCACTCTATCAATCAGATCTAGGCCCTTAAATCTATTTCTCACTTCCACTGTATAATCATAAGGGATTTGATTTAGGTCATACCTGAATGGTCTAGTGGTTTTCCCTACTTTCTTCAATTTAAGTTTGAATTTGGTAATAAGGAGTTCATGATCTGAGCCACAGTCAACTCCTGGTCTTGTTTTTGTTGACTGTATAGAGCTTCTCCATCTTTGGCTGCAAAGAACATAATCAATCTGATTTCAGTGTTGACCATCTGGTGATGTCCATGTGTAGAGTCTTCTCTTGTGTTGTTGAAAGAGGGTGTTTGTTATGACCAGTGCATTTTCTTGGCAAAACTCTATTAGTCTTTGCCCTGCTTCATTCCATATTCCAAGGCCAAATTTGCCTGTTACTCCAGGTGTTTCTTGACTTCCTACTTTTGCATTCCAGTCCCCTATAATGAAAAGGACATCTTTTTTGGGTGTTAGTTCTAAAAGGTCTTGTAGGTCTTCATAGAACTGTTCAGCTTCTTCAGCGTTACTGGTTGGGGCATAGACTTGGATTACTGTGATATTGAATGGTTTGCCTTGGAAATGAACAGAGATTATTCTGTCGTTTTTGAGACTGCATCCAAGTACTGCATTTCGGACTCTTTTGTTGACCATGATGGCTGCTCCATTTCTTCTGAGGGATTCCTGCCCGCAGTAGTAGATATAATGGTCATCTGAGTTAAATTCACCCATTCCAGTCCATTTCAGTTCGCTGATTCCTAGAATGTCGACATTCACTCTTGCCATCTCCTGTTTGACCACTTCCAATTTGCCTTGATTCATGGACCTGACATTCCAGGTTCCTATGCAATATTGCTCTTTACAGCATCGGACCTTGCTTCTATCACCAGTCACATCCACAGCTGGGTATTCTTTTTGCTTTGGCTCCATCCCTTCATTCTTTCTGGAGTTATTTCTCCACTGATCTCCAGTAGCATACTGGGCACCTACTGACCTGGGGAGTTCCTCTTTCAGTATCCTATCATTTTGCCTTTTCATACTGTTCATGGGGTTCTCAAGGCAAGAATACTGAAGTGGTTTGCCATTCCTTTCTCCAGTGGACCACATTCTGTCAGCACGGAGGTTCGTGACATTGTACAGGAGACAGGGATCAAGACCATCCCCATGGAAAAGAAATGCAGAAAAGCAAAATGGCTGTCTGGGGAGGCCTTACAAATAGCTGTGAAAAGAAGAGAAGTGAAAATCAAAGGAGAAAAGGAAAAATATAAGTATCTGAATGCAGAGTTCCAAAGAATAGCAAGAAGAGATAAGAAAGCCTTCCCCAGTGATCAATGCAAAGAAATAGAGGAAAACAACAGAATGGGAAAGACTAGGGATCTCTTCAAGAAAATTAGAGATACCAAGGGAACATTTCATGCAAAGATGGGCTCGATAAAGGACAGAAATTGTATGGACCTAACAGAAGCAGAAGATATTAAGAAGAGGTGGCAAGAATACACAGAAGAACTGTACAAAAAAGATATTCACGATCCAGATAATCACAATGGTGTGATCACTGACCTAGAGCCAGACATCCTGGAATGTGAAGTCCAGTGGGCCTTAGAAAGCATCACTACGAACAAAGCTAGTGGAGGTGATGGAATTTCAGTTGAGCTATTCCAATCCTGAAAGATGATGCTGTGAAAGTGCTGCATTCAATATGCCAGCAAATTTGGAAAACTCAGCAGTGGCCACAGGACTGGAAAAGGTCAGTTTTCATTCCAATCCCAAAGAAAGGCAATGCCAAAGAATGCTCAAACTACCGCACAATTTCACTCATCTCACACGCTAGTAAAGTAATGCTCAAAATTCTCCAAGCCAGGCTTCAGCAATATGTGAACTGTGAACTTCCTGATGTTCAAGCTGGTTTTAGAAAAGGCAGAGGAACCAGAGATCAAACTGCCAACATCCGCTGGATCATGGAAAAAGCAAGAGAGTTCCAGAAAAACATCTATTTCTGCTTTATTGACTATGCCAAAGCCTTTGACTGTGTGGATCACAATCAACTGTGGAAAATTCTGAAAGTGATGGGAATACCAGACCACCTGACCTGCCTCTTGAGAAATCTGTATGCAGGTCAGGAAGCTACAATTAGAACTGGACATGGAACAACAGACTGGTTCCAAATAGGAAAAGGAGTTCGTTAAGGCTGTATATTGTCAGCCTGCTTATTTAACTTGTATGCAGAGTACATCATGAGAAATGCTGGACTGGAAGAAACACAAGCTGGAATCAAGATTGCTGGGAGAAATATCAATCACCTCAGATATGCAGATGACACCACCCTATGGCAGAAAGTGAAGAGGAATTCAAAAGCCTCTTGATGAAAGTGAAAGTGGAAAGTGAAAAAGTTGGCTTAAAGCTCAACATTCAGAAAACAAAGATCATGGCATCCGGTCCCATCACTTCATGGGAAATAGATGGGGAAACAGTGGAACAGTGTCAGACTTTATTTTTGGGGGCTCCAAAATCACTACAGATGGTGACCGCAGCCATGAAATTAAAAGACACTTACTCCTTGGAAGGAAAGTTACGACTAACCTAGATAGCATATTCAAAAGCAGAGACATTATTACTTTGCCAACAAAGGTTCCTCTAGTCAAGGCTATGTTATTTCCTGTGGTCATGTATGGATGTGAGAGTTGGACTGTGAAGAAGGCTGAGCGCCGAAGAATGGATGCTTTTGAACTGTGGTGTTGGAGAAGACTCTTGAGAGTCCCTTGGACTGCAAGGAGATCCAACCTGTCCATTCTGAAGGAGATCAGCCCTGGGATTTCTTTGGAAGGACTGATGCTAAAGCTGAAACTCCAGTACTTTGGCCACCTCATGTGAAGAGTTGACTCATTGGAAAAGACTCTGATGCTGGGAGGGATTGGGGGCAGGAGGAGAAGGGGACGACAGAGGATGAGATGGCTGGATGGCATCACGGACTTGATGGACGTGAGTCTGCGTGAACTCTGGGAGTTGGTGATGGATAGGGAGGCCTGGCATGCTGCGATTCATGGGGTCACAAACAGTTGGACACGACTGAGTGACTGATCTGATCTGATCTGTGTACGAGAAGATGCAGAAGTCTGGGCTCACTGAAATCATCCCTTGATCTGTGTCTCAGCTGTCAGAAAGAAAGGTGAAAGTGAAGTCGCTCAGTCTTGTCCGACTCTTTGCGACGCGTGGACTGTAGCCTTCCAGGCTCCTCCATCCTGGGTTGCCATTTCCTTCTCCAGGGGATCTTCCTGACCCAGGGATCGAACCCAGGTTTCCCACATTGCAGGCAGATGCTTTAATCTCTGCACCACCAGGCCAAAGAATTGATGCTTTTGAACTGTGGTGTTGGAGAAGACTCTTGAGACTCCCTTGGACTGCAAGGAGATCCAACCAGTCCATCCTAAAGGAAATCAGTCCTGATTGTTCATTGGAAGGACTGATGCTGAAGCTGAAGCTCCAATCATTTGGCCACCTGATGCGAAGACCTGACTCACTGCAAAGGACCCTGATGCTGGGAAAGATTGAAGGCAGGAGGAGAAGGGGACGACAGAGGATGAGATGGCTGGATGGCATCACCAACTCAATGGACATGAGTTTGAGAAAACTCTGGCAGTTAGTGAAGCCTGATGCTGTAGTCCATGGGGTTGCAAAGAGTTTGACATGACTGAGTGACTCAACAACAACAAAAATTTCTATACATTGTGCTGTGTGTATAGTATATGTCTCATTGATCGTAGCATAATATTAAATACACAACATTCTAACTGATGGTTGACTCTCTTCTAAACACTATCTCTAGGAGTTAAGATAAATGTGGAAATACCAATGTGGCTTGATTAGCTACGTTCCCAAGAGAGATAATGACCATTACTAATTGTATTTTTAAGTGCACAGGAAATCTATTGCTCCTCCAGAGAGCCCCAATAAGCTGATTCCATCTGCAGATGGCAGAGAAAGCAGTGCTCCCTCCCCAGGCTTGCTGCATGTCTTGTTGACATCTCAATCTAACCCGCCATGCTGACTTAAAACAGACATCATGCGTCTATGGCCCCGGGCCAAATCTTGCCTGCTGCTTGCTTGTATACAGTACAAGAGCAGTGAATGTTGTGTTTTGTTTAAAGTTTTGTTGTTGTTGTTGCTGTTTTTGCATTTCCAAGTGTTTGGGAACAATCAAAAAGAATAATATTTTGTAACACATGAAGATTCTGTGAAATTCCAATTTCAGTGTCCATAAATGCAACCAGACTGAAATGCAGCCATCGGCATTTCTGCACTGTCTCTGGCTCCTTCTGGACAAGAAAGCTAAAGATGTTTACTATCTGACACTTGGCAGAAGAAAAGATCTAAGGCTTGCTCCCCCTAAGAAACAGAAGCAACACCCCGTGGGAGATGTGTGAAATACTGAATCCCAGGCCAGATCCCGGAAATGATTTAGAATGTCTGATTTAAGGAAGTCCTCAGGTGACTCATGCAGACATGAAAATTTGACAAGTCCACCCTAAAGAGAATGATATCATAGACATTTTTCAAGAGCTCAGTTCAGTCGCTCAATCGTGTCTGACTCTCTATGACCCCATGGACCGAAGCATGCCAGGCCACCCTGTCCATCACCAACTCCCGGAGTTTGTCCAAACTCATGTCCATCGAGTCAGTGATGCCATCCAACCATCTCATCCTCTGTTGTCCCTTTCTTCTTCTGCCCCTAATCTTTCCCAGCATCAGGGTCTTTTGAAGTGAGTCAGCTCTTTGCATAAGGTGGCCAAAGTATTGGAGTTTCAGCTTCAGCATCAGTCCTTCCAATGAATATTCAGCACTGATTTTCTTTGAGGATGGACTGGTTGGATCTCCTTGCAGTCAAGAAAAGGACGTCAATTTGAAGCAATGCAAACAAATTTATTCATAACTCACAAGAGTCAAGGGTAGTTTAGTTGAAAATAAATACTAAATGATGAGACATTAACTTTCATGGGGGAAAAAACATCTGAGGAAATTTTAGATTTAACTCTGAACAACTCTAAAATGGAGAGAACAAATGTAAGCCCAGTTTTCCAGAAAAGGACACTTGCTTACTCATAGTTTTTTTTTGTTTTTAAATTGATCTAAACTGTTCCTTGCGGTAAAGATGTGACTAATTAACCATCAGAGCCATGTAAACAATTTCACCTCTGAAATAGGAATGATTTATGGGTGAATATATGCTCTAAGTTTATGAGCCAACAAAAAGGACTTTCATAGCTCACAGAGCATTATAACCCATGAGATCATTCTAACCCATCAGTCAATAGCCATTTACCCAAATAAACTGTCTGTCGAGCCTTTCCCCTTGACACTTCAGCTGGTTATTTCACGACCAAGGGACAAGGACCTCTTACAGATCCCCGGGACTTTACCCTCAGGAGGAGAGCAGCGTAGATGCTTAACAGCCTGCTTTTCTTACATTGAAACCCTTGTTTCTTTTGATGGGGACCCAGGTTATTCTTAAGATTTTCTCCTCTGGTCATTAATCACAGAGGAAGCATTGACAAGAACAGGACTGTAACTTCTCCTGCAATAATCGTTAACGCAGTCCGTAAACAAGGCTGGCATTCAGCCCAGGTTGTCAGGGGTGACTGCCAAAGATGATCCATTGGCAGACTCACACCCTTATGTATGTTTTCAGTGTCTACTTTAGGTGAGCAACTCTAAGAGGCCGAACTTTCAAACGCTGGAGAGGAAAAACATCTGGAAAAAATTACAAGAGTACTGGAGTGGGGTGCCATTATACTCCAATATAATTTCCTTAAAAAGGACGCCATTTGGTGATAAAGCAGGCATATTCACCCATCAAGGCCATTCACTCAGCAGTCATGAAATTGATTTGCATGGAAATCGGTTGTCACAAGCTATTGACAAACTTAATCAGTCATGCACACCTTTTCTTCACCTCTGAAAGTGTGGTGATCCACGCCCACACGAGGATCTCGGATTCCTTTTATCAGCGCTGATGGCCCATCAGCTTGGGTCTAGATGATACGGCCTCATCCACAATGTTATGTCTCAGTGAGTTTCCTCTTTAATCATTTCACCCGTCCTGTTAGGAGCATGTCCGTCATTCTACTTCTGACTTAATGCTGAGCCCTACCTCATTTCACTGGGGGTGACCTGGAGACAATCACACTGCCCATCACCACAGCCTCTTTCCCACATGAAACGAAACCTACAGTGTGACGGAAATCATCAGGGCTTCTACCACGTCCCTGGTTGGAAGAACTGGTATGACTAAGTGTACCGATTTCCACTTTCAACCTTCACAGGTATGAATCAAATTCCTACTATAAATACAAGTTCTATAATAACAGTATTCTACATAGGAATCCCCTCAATGATTAAAAAAAAAAAAAAAAAAACAAACAGGAAAGGGACACTCCACTATTTTCAACCAGACTGAAAATCAATGTGAACGAAGAGTAAAATAAAATCAGGTCAGAGAGGATTAGAGACAATGCCCCAAAAGGAATGAAGGCCTCTGAAAGATGTCAGCACCAGCGATTGGCTGACTTTTTCATTTGGGTACCACTCCTGGGCTCCCTGGTGGCTCAGATGGTAAAGCGTCTGCCTGCAATGCGGGAGACCCGGGTTCCATCCCTGGGTCGGGAAGATCCCCTGGAGAAGGAAATGGCAACCCACTCCAGTACTCTTGCCTGGAGAATCCCATGGATGGAGGAGCCTGGTAGGCTACAGTCCATGGGGTCGCAAAGAGTCGGACACAACTGACCGACTTCACTTACTTAGCTCGGAGAAGGTAATGGCAACCCACTCCAGTACTCTTGCCTGGAAAATTCCATGGACAGAGGAGCCTGGTAGGCCACAGTTCCTGGGGTCGCAAAGAGTCAGACACCGCTGAGCAACTTCACTTTCACCACTCTGGGATGAATTCACTCCAGCCCTTTTTGTGCTGTGTTTAATATCCACACTCACTAAAGACAGACTCCAACTTGAGTAACTTCAGTTACATATTTACTCCTTCAAGATGCCATGAAGGTTAAGCGGGCTTGTCTAAAACCCATCCTCCCCAAAAAGAAAAAGGCCAGGATGCTACTTTTAAGACAGCGACGTATGAATGGATGACAGGTGATCAAAATAGAAACAGGCCGTGAAACTTCTTGCCTCTCTGGCATCCAGAAAACCCAGCTCTTCACAGACACATTTACAAAACTGTCCACCACCTAACAGGAAGTAGTCATTGCAGGTACAACAAGACTTGCTCCCTAACAGGAGACGACACAGCCTCGCCACCTGGACAACCGTCCTGGGATGCCCCTGTGGTCTCTGGCTTTATCTAGACTCCACAGTGATGTTCGACAACGTAGACAGTGAGAATTAACCACCAGAGCCAATGCGCCCGACCACTTGAGGACAAGGAAGTGAGGTACTTAATTAAAACATGCACAGCAAGTTGTGTACGAGACATGGAACCTACAGGGGGCATATCGTATTTTCCGCCTGTGTCTTTTCTTACCTGCTCAAGTCCTCATGACGGTCGTCGGCAGCACTTGGATTCACGAGGGATCCTTGCTTCTTGGAATGGAGCCACCGAAAGCCTCCTGAGCCCTGCAGGGCTACTCAGGCAGGGGGACATTGTATTAATTCATCCTGACCAGCCTGCATGATGTCAAAGGGAGCGGTCCCAGAGATCCCACTGGGCTCTTCCCAGCGGCCTTATAAGAGAATCCCACGTCCCCAGAAGCATCTAAGTCAGTGCCCCCATACAGCATTCTAAACACCCAAAACAGAGACAGTCGGCCCCCTATAGGTAAGCACAGAAGCTTCATCTTCACAATACTGCTGTTTAAAGTGTGTTTAGCCCGGGGAGACATTTCATCCCTGGCTAGTTCAATGTGCCAGTCAGACAAGCTCAGAGCCAACTGGGGGAGAAACAGACATTTTCTGAATAGGTCTTGAGAGATGCTCAAGAGTAAAGAGAAAACGAGAGAGACAGAAACGCTGATAAATAAAAGCATACACTAGTCCGATGTTGATCAAGGTGGGGGAAATACTTGCTTACAACTATGTGAAGCATATGCAAAATGTTCTGTGCTCTCATCTAAAACTTTGCAGTTCCTTCCTATCTTAATTTTTGTGTGTCTGTCATTTCAGTTTAGTTTTCACCTAGCTTTGTGTGTACTACGTGGTAGACGCTTTACTCTGTACAAAAATGTCTGCGACTTCTTTGTCTAAGACGCTTTCTCACCTTTTTGGAAGGCAGGTTCTCCTGGGATGTAGCTTTTCACGGGACACTTTGAAGCGGAGTTGTTCCTTTGTATTGGGACTTTCCTAGAAAGTCTTCTGTGGAAGAAAAAAAAATATTTTTATTTTATTAATCAGTTTTTAAATTGAAGCATAGTTAAATTGAAATGTGGTGTTGATTTCCAGTCTACAGCACAGTGATTCAGTTACGCGTGTGTGTGTGTATTCTTTTTCAGAATCTATTCCACTATAGGCTGTTATAAGATACTGAATACATTTCCCTGAGCTATAGAGTAGTTCCTTGCTGTTTACTGACTTTATATATCAATGTGTATATGTTAAACCCAAATCCTCAATGTAATACCTCCTACCTTGCCCTTTGGTAACCATAAGTTTGTCTCCTATCTCTGTGAGTCTACTTCTGCTTTGTAAATAAGTTCGTTTGTATCCTTCGTTTTATGCACACGTAAATGGTATCGTAGGATACCTGTGTTTCTCGGGCTGACGTACTTCACTCAGCATGACAATCTCTAGGTCCACCTATATCGTAGCAAATGGCATTATTTCATGCTTTTTCGTAGCTAAGTAATAGTCCGTTGTGTGTATGGGAACCGTCCATTTTTTCTCTTTTCTGGCCTTGCTATGAATCATGCAAGATTGAACCTGTGCCCCCTGCGGTAGAAGCACAGAGTCTTAACCACGGGAAGCGTTAGACTCGGGCGCATTCGCTCTGCTGGTTAATGTCTCACTGTCTACGTTGTCGAACATCACTGTGGAGTCTAGATAAAGCCAGAGACCACAGGGGCATCCTGGGATGGTTGGCCACTTGGCGAGGCTGTGTTGTCTCCTTATAGGGAGCAAGTCTTGTTGTACCTGGAAGGGTTGTAACCAGGGAAGTCCCTTACGACATCTTGTTTATCGGTTCATCTATAGATGGGCATTTAGCTTGCTTCCATGTCCTGGCTATTGTAAACAGTGCTGCAGTGAACACTGGAGTACATGCATCTTTTTGAGTGAGAGTATTTCCCTGACACATGTCCAGAAGTGGGGTTGTATGACCATATGAGCAACTTCACTTTCCCTTTCCACTTTCATGCACTGGAGAAGGAAATGGCAACCCACTCCAGTGTTCTTGCCTGGAGAATCCCAGGGACGGGGGAGCCTGGTGGGCTGCCGTCTATGGGGTGGCACAGAGTCGGACACGACTGAATCGATTTAGCAGCAGCAGCATGCTAACTCTATTTCTAGTTTTTTTTTGAGAAACCTGCGTACTTTTCTCTTTCGTAGCTGCACGAATTCACATGCCTACCAACAATACTAGAGGGTTCCTTTTTCTCCACAGTCTACAGCATTTATAAAACAATGCATCTTTAGGTGATAAGTATACTTGTAGGATAAAATAAATAATTAACAGTAATAAATATACCAAAGCAGTTATACTACCAAAGCAAGAATATCTGTGCTGAGTTTGTTATGATTATTTTGGCAATGCTCTATGACTAAGAAAGAAAAGATGAGGAATTAAACTAATGAAAAATTTATAATAAAAGAAACCATAAACCTATGGATTTATAAGTGATTATTGCAGTGAGTGATATAAAAAGTACAATAAGACAAAACCAATTACCTATTTATTACAGGAGAGATGTGCTGAGGAGGAAAAATAATATTTGTGATTTGCAAGGTTCATAAACCACCAGACATTACTGATTCATATGTATGGGCTTTGAGTTAGTTGAGGTAACCTACCAAAAATGCTCCCCGGGGAAACCGAGAATTCTTCCTGTCTGATTTATCGCCCAAACACTCTTTATTTTACAGCAGCATTTACAGTTTACTGATCGGCTAGTCAACAGGTTCATCCATTTGGGGACAGCATTCTGTTTATGAATAAACCATACAAAAAATCATACAATTAATAAAAAGAACAATAGCAAGGAAAACTGGAGCACAAAATTGAGGTAATAAATTAAGCCACATTTTTCTTTTGATGTGTGTTTTTATGACCCTGACTGTGTTTTACGCTCCAGAACTTTAACTTTCTGCTGTAAATGAAATGATTCTCCAGTTGACATTGACTCACTGCACACCAAAAAAGTTGAGTAATAACATCAGGACTCCTGAATAGCAAGATTCAGCCCCTAAAGGTGATAAGCCCTTCTTTGAAACATTAATTCACTGTTTGCTTTTCATCTGTGGCAGGTCACATTATCACAGACAGCATCAGCTTCATCAAATATCTAACTACTCAATCCCCAATTTCTCCTATAATCCCCTTGCAGACAAGAACTCTACCAACTTATTATAGAGAAAACTAATACAACATCTCAGAGATGGGGACAAAATTACTTGAGAAAGTTTCTGATTCATTCCTCAAGTAATTTTGCCCAATTATTTGAATGATCCTAATTCATCGTCCAGGGCTTCCCTCGTAGCTCAGCTGGTAAAGAATCTGCCTGCAGATACAGGAGACCCGGGTTTGATCCCTGGATCAGGAAGATCCCCTGGAGAAGGGAATGGCAACCCACTCCAGTGTTTGTATTTGGAGAATCCCACCAACAGAGGAGCCTGGAGGGTTACAGTCCATGGGGTCACAAAGAGTAGGATCTGACTCAGTGAGTAAAGAGTAACAACATCAAACTTTTCTCTCCTGTAACTTTTACATTATTCTCTCTACGGACACACACTGACTTCTGTATCATGAGTTAGCTTCTTTGCCATTGATCACCAGAGGAATGACGTCGGTGGAATGCAGAAGGTGCGTGAGTTCATATAAATTGTATTCCGGATTTTAATGTTTCATACCAGTGAGTCACAGCCGTGGAATACAAAGTACACGAACACTATTTCTCTCACCCCACCTTGTCTTTCTAGCCCATGTAGCCAGCCATTCAGTCATCTGGGATGTGCTGATGACCTTGTTTCTCCCTGACTTCTGTACATTTTTCTTTATCTTCCGAAACCTGGGGTACATCCCCCTGCGAGCAAGCTACCATTCTCCAACAGAACGTTCCACACACACGCAGCCTCTGTTTCAAATGAGCACTGTGAGTGTTTTTTCATTTGCTACTGCCTTTGATGTGACTGTATTTGTTATTATGCAGGTTGCAAAGTTCAAAAGGTTTTGAGCGACATGCTCTCAACTATTTTCCCCAAGCCCTGTTATTTTTAACTGTTTTGCTGATTGCTAAATTTATTTTTCAGGCATGTCTCTATCACGGAATAGCAAAACAAACAAAAGCAAAACTCAAATATAAAAACCCTGTATTCACCCTTAGAGGATCCATGAGCTCAGATATATCTTTCTGTAATAAAAAGAACAAAGTCTTCATTTCACCCCATCTCTCCCCGGAACTACAAATCTCTGGCTATCCATCACTTCACAGGGAAATCTCATGAAATATTCATCTCTAATTGCCATCTCCCCTTCACAATTCCTAAGGCTGGTTTTCATCTCCTCCACTGATCTAAAACATCTCCCACACTGGTTAACAGTAAGGTCTTTGCAACTAAATATAACAGACAAAAAAAAACAACCAGGCACAGTCCACAGGCCCCTGGACCAGGGTAGGTGGATGGATAGATTATGGTGCCTTCATAATACAACAGAATTAAATCAGAAGGTGAGAATGATGTATGTGAGAGTGTGGACCAGTCTCAAAGTAATGATGCTCAGTGGGAAAGCCACCTTCAAAGACTAAATCCAGGGACTCCCCTGGTGGTCAGGCAGTTCAGAAATTGCCTTGCAATGCAGGGAACAGGGGTTCCATCCCTGGTCACAGAACTAAGATCCCACAAGCAACTATGAGGAAAGACTCCTGAGTGACAGGTCGAAGGTCCCCAAGGCCACAACTAATTCTCAGTGTTGTTGCCATGGCTCAGTTGCTCAGTCGTGTCCGACTCTTTGTGACCCCGTGGACTGCAGCACTCCAGGCTTCCCTGTCCATCACCCAACTCCCAGAGCTTGCTCAAATTCATGCCCATTGAGTCAGGGATGCCATCCAACCATCCCATGCTCTGCATGAGCCATACAAATAAAACTAAATATTAAAGAAAAGGCTCAATCCTGTGCAATTGCGTTTTACAGGACATTCCAGCCAAGATAAAAGTACACAAGCGGCCCTGGGAGAGCTGAGGGGCTGCTCAAAGGGGCATTTTGAGCGGGCGAGGCAGGAGAGGTAGAGGAATCGTCATATATCCTGAAGCCAAGATCTGTACACTTGGGTATGTTTGTCAGTAACATAAATCTGAACCTGCAAAAGCTCTTTTACTGTATGAAAATGGCACCATAAAAAAAAGCAATGAGTAAACCGGATATGTTTTGGTCCTCGGTGGATTTGAGCGGTTATAGCACAGGACGCAGGTTTTCCTTCTGCTCTGGTTTGTGTCTCCTTCATTTCTCCCTTCTGTCCTGATGGCTCCAATCTGGTCTCTCCCGGATGTCTCTTCCATACACTCCCCCGCACCCCCACTGGCATCCAGCCGTACAAATGCTCCAAAATGCCCCAGTTTCCACACCATTGTGTTCTGACCATCTTCAGATCCCACTTCCTATTCACCAGTTGATTCCACCTACGAGTTGATGACTCGCCAGTTTTCCCAGACACGTCATCTGTCCTAGAAACCCACCTATGAACTCATCTTTGGACATCTCAGGCTTCCCTGGTTACTGAGATGGTAAAGAATCTGTCCGCAATGCAGGAGACCTGGGTTCAATCCTTGGATTGGGAAGATGCCCCAGAGAAGGGCATGGCAACCCACTCCAGTATTCCTGCCTGGAGAATCGCATGGACAGAGGAGCCTGGTGGGTTAAATTCCACAGGGCAGCAAAGAGTTGGATAGGACTGAGCAAATAACACTATCATTTGGACATCTCACCCACAGCTGTCCTGTGAGCTGGAAACATCCCCCTTGCCCCATTCTCTGATTGCTTGCGTGCTCAGTCATGTCTGACTCTCTGCCACCCCATGGACAGTAGCCCACCAGTCTCCTCTGTCCACAGGATTCTCCAGGCAAGAACACTGGAGTGGGTTGCCATGCCCTTCTCCAGGATATTTTCCCAACACAGGGATAGAATCCATGTCTCCTGCATTGCAGGCAGATTCTTTACCATCGGAGCCACTAGGGAAGCCCCCTGGATTGGCAGAAAGCATCCCAACTTCACCCAGAATGGAGAGGAGTTCAGACTTCCTTCCCTGACTCCTCCCTTCTCCATCTCCACAGCATCCTCCACACTTCTGGATAAATGGTTAGCCAGGATCGATCCTACTTTCTACTCCTGGGACCAGCCCTGGCACCTGCTCACGCCTCTCTGTGCAGTTCCCCTGCCTCAGTTCACCCCCGTCCTTATCTCTGGAATCACTGTGCTAATTTCCATCCCTCCTCTCCCTGCCTGCAACCGTGCCCTTTCCAAGCAGCCTCTTATTTGGATTAACAAACACAGGGTCCCTTGGATGTCTCAGCCCTTGACACTTGGTTTCCAGGGCCTCCCAATCCAGTCAATAGAGGCTGAACTCCTAGCAAGTACTTCAACCAGAAGATGTTCAAGGAGACAGCCCTTAAAATACATTGAGTTAAAAAAAAAAAAAAAGAATCATTTACTGTCTATTAAGTGCTAGAGATGGAATCTACAAAGATGAATCATATACTGAGCTGTCCTCAAGGAAACAGGGACGTGAATACACTCAATAACAGGGTTCTTCACCCCCCACCACCAGGCCTCAAAGGCACCCTTTCCTACACTGGCACGTTGGAAATAAATGGGTTGATCAAGAGAGTGTGTCTCATCAGGAAGTGGTTTGCTTATCTCTTTTGTTGATTTTTCCCCCAAGGAAGGTTGTAATTTTGCTTTTTTTCAGGTTGAAAAATCGATGCTGAATTTAAGTCGCTCCTCTGTGCTAACTCAAAAAAATAGAAAGAAATCACTGTTTATAGTAAGAAATCAACACAAATCAAATTTTCAAAAAGTATTGATACATCTGGTCAACACTAACCCAGATGGACTCATGCATTCCATTTCTCTCAGCACTATCAAGGTATAATTGACAAATAAAACTGGAAGACACTTCTTAAAAAGCACAGTGTAATGATATGAGACACGTATATCTTAAGAAAGTGAGAGAGTCATTTCCTAGGCAGGTTGATAAGAAGTCTAGGGGTCCCCAAGGAGAGAGGGGTCTGGAATTCTCAAGGAGGAAGAAAGGACAAACTTTTTTTTCCTTCTCTACATTCCTTAAGATTATATAACAGTAATGTATCCTGCCTGAGGACAGTCTCTGGATTAACCCTTCTGGCTAATTCTGTTATCTTAAAATGTAAATTATGGGAGTAGGTCTGGTGAGGTCTTTACAACCTCCAGACATTCTTTGGATTCATTGGAGAATATATAACTTCATTCTGACACTAGCAGCAGGGTACTGTTTCTGCCCCCTTCTGATGCCTATGTCAGAAGCTTTCTCTATCTCCTTTATACTTTAATAAAACTTTATTACACAAAAGCTCTGAGCGATCAAGCCTCGTCTCTGGTCTCGGATTGAATTCTTCTCCTCCGGGGGCCAAGAATCCTGGTGTCTTCGCGTGATTCAACAACAACCTTTCCAAAGGAGGCTCCTACATCCCTCACAAAAAATGCTAACCTTTTTAATTTTTTTGTGAACATTCAAGTTCAACTCATCGTTTCAAATTTCATTTGCACAGCACAGTGGTGTCAACTACAGTTACCATGTTATATACTGAATGCTGCTGCTGTACTAAGCCATGTCTGACTCTCTGTGACCCCCCGGGCTGTAACCCACCAGGCTCCTCTGTCCATGGGATTCTCTAGGCAAGAATACTGGAGCTGGTTGCCATTTCCTCCTCCAGGGGATGGTCCCAACCCAGGGATCGAACCCGCCTCTCGTTATGTCTCCTACATCGGCGGGCAGCTTCTTTACCACTAGCGCCCTCTGGGGAGCTCCACCATTATCTTCAAACTTTACAGCAAAAGAAACTGAATAATCCAAATATTTAAGTCACTTGCCTCCGATCATACGTTTAGTAAGGGCAGAACTCACATTAGTAAACAGGCAGTCTGATTCTCCACAGTTTATTGGTAATCATGGCTAATACCTTCAAAAACTGGTCAAAATGAAGAAAGAAAATGCAACTTTCATATTTAATGCTAAGAATCTTCTAATTGCGAAAAAAGACAAAGAGTATAAGTTTCTTAAAATCACAGACAAAAGGGGTATGTGAAGGAGAGAAACAGTTCTGTAAAGGGCAATCTTTAAAAAGGACGTTAATATTGATTTTCAAAAAAAAGGCATCTCTGTGGTGCTTACTGAATACAGTGAGAACAGGACGGGCACACAAGGGTTCCAAATCTTTGGCCCATCAATCTGTCCCTTGGATGGAGACCTCCTGACTTAGAATGGAGAGAACTCACGCATAATGACTCCAAAGCTTGGAAATCATATTTCAAGGACTCACTCCATTTTTAAACTAAGCGTGCATAAAATATAGCCACTTCTATTTCCAAAAGTATTTCACTTTGACAGACTTGGCAAAGTATGTGCTGTATGAGGTTGTTTGTCAAAAACTCACAAACTATATCCTAATAATTTTTTTTTTAATTCCGTTTAACCAGAGGAAATATGCAGCACCATATATCTGAGAAAGTTAAATAAGTACCGTCTGTTGTTGGGTTTTTTTTTTTTCCCCATAAGAGAGAGAGCAAAAAGAAGTAAGAATGCTGTATCTTATACCAAGTACTATTTAAATTACCTTTTGACGCGTAACACACAAGAGACCAGAGGCCAGAAGATAATTCTGTGTCTTCAGCTTGCAGAGAATCTCATACCAAGCATGGAATGACCTTGGACAACTGAATCCAATCCCCCACCCACCCAAGATATGCAGAAGACACTTGAGAGTCCCTTAGACAGCAAGGAGATCAAAACAGTCCATCCTAAAGAAAATCAACCCTGAATATTCATTGGAAGGACTAACGCTGAAGCTGAAGCCCCAGTACTTTGGCCCCCTGATGCAAAGAGCTGACTCAACAGAAAAGACCCTGATGCTGGAAAGACTGAAGGCAAGAGGAGAAGGGGACAACAGAGGATGAGATGGTTGGATGGCATCACCGTCTCAATGGGCATGAGTTTGAACAAACTCCAGGAGACGGTGAAGGACAGGGAAGCCTGGCATGCTGCAGTCCATGGTGTCACAAAGAGGAGGACATGACTGAGCGACTGAACAACAAAAAGATTTTTTCACGTGGGACATCTTTAAAGTCTTTACTGATTTTGTTACAATATTGCTTCTGTCTTACATTTTGGTTTTTTTTTTGGCCATGAGGCAGGTGGAATCTCAGCTCCCCAACCAGGGATAGGACCCACAAGCCCTGGATTAGAAGATGAAGTCCCAACCACTGGACCACCAGGGAAGTCCCTGAATCCAGTTTCTTGAGTTGAGAACAGGTGGAGGAAAATCACTGCAGACACTTCAGGAGGGACCGTGTCTAACCGAGCAGGACCCTCTGGGGCTTTCCCAGGACAGACTGTCCCCTCATTGTAGAAAAACTTTCTGATTCTAGACTGTAGAAAAACTCCCACTTCTAGACTGTAGAAAAACTTTCCCCTTCCAGGCCTTCCCTGAGTTCCAAAGAATACATTTAACCAGAGAAGTGAGAAAAAGCGAAAAAGCACAGGAAAAGTCAAGCAAGATAAAATGATAATACTTGAGCCATTAGACAAAGTCAGGTGACATGAACGTGGGTGAAAGGCTTATTTGCTTAGTCGTGTCTGACTCTTCGTGGCCCCATGGACTGTAGCCCACCAGGCTCCTCTGTCCATGGGATTTCTTAAGCAAGGACGCTGGAGATGGTTGCCATGTCCTTCTCCACATGTCTGTATGAGTGCATGCATACACGTATGTGTTTGCATGTGTGCATGTGCCTGTGTGTGTATGTATTTATGTGTGCATGTGTGCATGCTTCACGGGTGTCCCCAAACTCCTTTCATTACTCAGAAGCTCTCCAGGTCTGTGCTCAGATCCTGTCTGCGATAACAAATGTCTTGATCGGGAATCAACTACCTGTTCCGAGGGCCTATTGCGGTCCCTTTGGCTGAGCCAGCGGTGTCTGTATTAACCGTGTAGCTCCCACCTTCCGTCTCCGCCTCTCAGGAAGAGAGACCTTGCTGGAAAAAAAAAAAAGCTCATCACAAACACGGCCAAGCACAACATGCCTCCTCACACAGTCAGAACAGACTTAGGGATGGGTGAGTGACCTGCTGCTATACAGAAGCACATTACAGCCAAGTGAGCAGGCTTTCTGCCCCTGTCTGTGTGCGTTTAGGAAAGCAGCAGGCAGATACGCATTCAGTGCACAGCTAGGGACTGCCAAGCGCATCTCAAGGACAGCTAGCTCCCTTGAGCTGGGAAACAGCAGGCATTGTTACACTGCAAAAGAAGGGGAGATGATTCGCGAGGAATCCGTACGAGATATGCAACAGTTATTCAGAGAGTAATGAGAACAGAAAGTGTCCAAGATGCAGGCTTAGTGGGCAACAGCAGAGAAAGCAGTTTACCGCTTTAAAACAGGGACTCTTCACTGAGGTCAAGTAACTGCTTCCGGTCCCCTCCATGAGCCCCACCGCCACACTTCTCTTCCAGGTCCAACCTGGGGTGCAGGGGGACTAAGCCCAAAGCCAAGATGCTTCCAGCTCCCAAGCTGCCCACCCCACTCCCACATCATGGAACCTACTGCACCGGTCCTCAGACTGCACTTATATCGACTCTTCAGACACTTAGAATAAGGCTGCCAGGGTTTAGAACAAAGCCACCCCAAATGTGCCCATTTCACATGGGGAGTGTTTTGGCCCAGATGCTACTGAGGCCCTGCAAGTTCTGACGCTTTTCAACCCATGGACCGTAGCCCGCCAGGCTCCTCTGTCCATGGGATTCCCCAGGCAAGAATACTGGAGTGGGTTCCCATGCCTTCCTCCAGGGGATCTTCCTGACCTAGGGATGGAACCCAGGTCTCAAGCATTGCACGTGGATTCTTTACTGCCTGAACTACCACGGAAGGCCCCCCGATGACTTAGATTAATTGAAATGTGTGGGTTTTTTTAATTACTTAATTTTAATTGGAGGCTAATTACTTTACAATATTGTAGTGGTTTTTGCCACACGTTGACATGAATCAGCCATGGGTGTATATGTATTCCCCATCCTGAACCTGCCTCCCGAAATGTGTGGTTTTTGTAGGTTTTTCCCCCCGCAAAAGAGTTATTCCCAGAGATAAATGTTAGTTAAGCAACCCCATCTACATGTCAGGGCAAACAGAACCACCCATCGTCTGCTCTTCTTAGCATCCTGGGACTGACCCTCCTGTCCTTGGGAAGTCCAGGCTCCATTCCATTCCTTCACCCAGGGAGCTGCTCAGACCTGCTTTGACCCATCTGTCTCCGAGCCTCCCGTGAACATGAGCAATCTGAGTCTCATGCGAGGCAAGAGTACGGACACAGGTAAGTGAGATTTTCTTCTGTTCCTCTGTCCCACGCCCGTTTAACTCTTAGACTGGCCAGAAGAACCCAGAAAGGGGAAGTTTCCTTTCTCCCCAATGGGACTCAGTACGTATCTGCTTAAATCCATCTCACCTTTGCTAAAATCAGCGTGGAACTACCGATTCCAAACTCTGTCCTGGAAGAAGTCAGGCTTTATCACGAGAGCTCGCTGCTGATGACATGACCCAATGATGATTCTTCCCCTGAAAGGAAAAAAAACCTGGGCATCTGGGGTGTGTGTGTGTGTGTGTGTGAGTGTTAAACAGAGAGAAGGGAGAAGGAGGGAGAAACAGGGAAAAGGTGCTAATTTACAGAAAGCTGAGGGACTTCCGGTAGTTAAGAGTCCACCTTAATGAACACAGGTTTGATCCCTCGTTTTGGAAGATTCCACATGCCTCAGACCAATTAGGGCTTCCCTTGTGGCTCAGCTGATAAAGAATCCACCTGCAACATGGGAGACCCCGGTTCGAACCCTGGGTTGGAAGATTTCTTGGAGAAGGGAGAGACTACCCACTCCAGTACTCTGGCCTGGAGAATTCCATGGGCTGTGTAGTCCATGGGGTCGCAAAGAGTCGGACACAAGTGAGTGACTTTCACTTTCAGAGCAACCAAGCCCGTGAGCCGTAACTACCGAGCCCAGATGCCTTTAGCCGGTGCCTGGCAACAAGAGAGACCACCGCAAGAGAAGCGTCCACCCCACAGCTAGAGAGGATCCCCCCAGCCCCTGCACTGCAACAAGAGAAAGCCCAAGCACACCAATGGAGACCCAGCACAGCCAAAGAGAAATAAGCAAATAAATAGTCAAGAACATTGAATGCAGAAAACGCATGACTCACAGCAAACAGGCAAGCCCATACTAGCAGAAAGACTTGACTCACACCCCACACACAAGCCTCCAGCATGACTTCTCCTGATGGTACTATTGACTGATCTGGCACATGAGGCTGGCTGTAGGAATACGGACTTGTCCCTCTCGAGTGAGATTATCTGATGCTGCTGCCGTGCCTGCCAGAGGAGTGACCGCACCCTCATGCTGAGCTCGCAAGCACTGCCTTGGGACACCCTGAGTCACGTCTGTCTAGCTTCATCGCACACCTCCTGTCAACTGCTCCTTTTTTTTGGGGTGTAAATGGCTGGAGGCATTCACACATTATACCCCGATCACTCCACGTATTATCGATAAGAAAAGAGACTAGGGAACTCCCTGGCGATCCAGTGGTTAAGACGCCACACGTCCACAGCAGGGGCCTTGGGTTCCATCTCTGGTCAGGGAACTAAGATCCTGTATGCCAGGCAGAGCGCCCCGCCCCCTAAAAAAAAGACAGAAGACAGTTTGCACGTGTACCCAATCCACACACAGAGTATATGCAGAGCCTACATTCTGCAGAACAAACACAGGGCACCAGTTGGTTAGAAAAACATCTCCAGGGACTTCCCTGGCGGTCCAGCGGCTAAGACTCCATGCTCTCAAGGCAGGCGGCCCCGGGTTCAATCCCTGGTCAGGGAACTAGACCCCCCGGGCTGCAACTAAGATCCTGCATGTCACACTACACCTTTGTGCAACCAAAATAAACAATTAAAAAAAAAAAAGATCTCCAAACTCTTACAAGTTTTTGTTGCTGTTTCCTTTCTTAGATCATTTCTCCAGCAAGATAAAGAAGGGCTGGCTGGTGGCAGACTCACTTGGCAGTGACTCAATTAGATTGGTCATGTCCCCTTGCCAAGGACATCTGTCAATCTCTGGACATTAAAAACAAAAAACAAAACAAACAAACAAAAAAAGTATGTATTCTTAACTGGAGAATAATTACATTATTGTGTTGGTTTCTGCCATAAAGAGTCGGACAAGACTGAGCGACTGAATGCAGCTGAGAGGAAACAAAAGCTCTTGCAGTTGGTGAACATCAACAGGCTTAACAGTCTCCTCTGCACACAAGATGGGACGATGCAGTTTGGAGTTTGTATGTTGGTTTGTTTGACTGATGTGCTGGCTGTCCTGAGAAAGGTCAAGAGCCTGATTCATTCAGACGTCACATTGATGGAGGTGTTAACCCGCCAACACTTACCACCTCCCTACTCTGTCTCCAATCAACTCGATTTTTTTTTAAGATCTTGTTGATACTTTGTTAAGACTTCTTTAAAGTCTTTATTAAATTTGTCACAGTGCTGCTTCTGTTTTATGTTTTCACCACGAGGCACGTGGGCTCTTACTTCCCCATCCAGGGATCAAATCCGCATGCCCTGCATTGAAGGCAAAATCTCAACCACTGAAAGTCCTTCCAATCAGCTGTATTTAGCTGATTCATTTGTCTACACTGTCAGCCACTATCTCAACTCCCAATTTCTTTCTTCAGTGGGGAAACCAAACATTTACAAAGTAGGTGTCCAGCAACAGGAAAGATAAGCGATTTGATATTAGGGCAGTTTCCATATGGACCACAGACCACTCAGAACACACTCAGCTGTTTGGCAACCTATAGGCTTTTTTTTTTTTTAAATAATGTTTGACAGAAAACAATGAAGTTCTGTAAAGCAATTATCCTTCAATAAAAAATAAATTAAAAAAATACATTCTTTACATCAATGTCAAGATATCTGCATTCACTGCTATACAATTGAGTGACATTGTTTTTTTGTGCCATGTCATGCTTTGTAGGGACTTCCCTGGTGGTTCAGATGGTAAAGAATTTGCCTGTAATGCAGGAGATTCATGTTCAGTCCCTGGGCCGGGAAGATCCCCTGGAGAAGGGAATGACACCCCACTCTGGTACTCTTGCCTGGAGAATTCCAAGGACAGAGGAACCTGGTGGGCTACAGTCCATGGGGTCACAAAGAGTCAGACACAACAGAGTGACTAAGCACTGCACATGATTTCTTGTGTTTACAGTTTCATTTCTGCTGCCCAAAAACAAACAAACAAACAAACAAAGGTTTAGCTTCACTGCGTGGTCCTACAGAAAAGGGAGCATGGAAGAGGTTCAGAAGAACTGACCAAACAAGGCCCCTTCCTTCTGAAAAGTGCAATCTCTCTTCTCTGGGAAGAGCCAAGAATATAACAGCTCAAGTTGAGAGAGTCAGTTCCTAGGCAGGTTGATAGGGAGTCTAGGGGTCCCCAAGGAGAGAGGGGTCTGGAATTCTCAAGGAGGAAGAAAGGACAAACTTTTTTTCTTTCTCCACATTCCTTAGGATTATATAACAATAATGTATCCTGCCTGAGGACAGTCTCTGGATTAAGGACAGTCTTTGGATTAAACCTTCTGGCTAATTTTGTTATCTTAAAATGTAAATTATGGGAGTAGGTCTGATGAGGTCTTTACAACCTCTAGACATTCTTTGGATTCACTGGAGAGTATATAACTTCATTGTTAACACTAGCAAGCGGGTACTCTTTCTACCCCCTTCTGATGCCTATGTCAGAAGCTTTCTCTATCTCCTTTATACTTTAATAAAACTTTATTACACAAAAGCTCTGAGCGATCAAGCCTCGTCTCTGGCCCCGGATTGAATTCTTCTCCTCCGGGGGCCAAGAATCCCAGTGTATTTGCGTGATTCAACAACAACCTTTCAAAGTGACATAGGAAAGGTAAGGATTGAGGGGGACAAGAGTCTTCAGGAAGAACTGATAGGTATATACAGGGTACAGAATGTACCTTTTGTTTGGGAAGACTGTCACTTTAAATATATGTATACACACACATACATATAAATTGCATATACATATTTTTTTAATATATAAATATTTGTATAGCTGTTTTGGGCTTCCCTGCTGGCTCAGATGGTAAAGAATCTGCCTGATGTGCAGGAGACCCAGGTTCGATCTCTGGGTCGGGAAGATCACTTGAAGAAGAAAATGGAAACCCACTCCAGTGTTCTTGCCTGGACGATCTCATGGACAGAGGAACCTGGCGGGCTACAGTCCGTGAGGTCGCAAAGAGTCAGACACAGCTGAGCGACTAACAGTTTCACATCACTTTCACAGTTGCTTTGCACTTCTGTACCAGTTTCTGCTATACAACAAAATTGAATGAGTAACATAATATATAAATATATATACAGAATGCATATCCAGTATTCTTGCCTGTACAGTTCCATGGACAGAGGAGCCTGGCAGGCTACAGTCCATGGGCTGTACAAACATGCCTGAGCACACACACGCAGTCACACAGAACACATTTATTGATAAAGGAATTGACGATATAATGGCTAAGACGCAGGCAGGCTTTGTCTTCAGAAAAGGCTCTCCTCACTTGAGTTCAAGGACAGAGAAATAAACTAAACCCGAGTCCCACTTCAGACAGCTCCGTGGATGTTAAGAGCCACTTGAGCTGTCGGGCTGACCGAAGCCGGATGGAGCATGCAGGCCAAATCCAGCCAGAAGATGAAGGCAAGTGCACCCTGATTGTTTCAAGTCCATCCTAAACAAGCCCTTCTCTGCAACGATGGCCCCTCTCACGTCTGGGGGTCAGGGGGTGGTGGCATTCAGAGCCCTGTGTCTCCTAGGGCACGCCATGCCCACTGCCGTCTGCTATGACATTCACAAGAGCACCTTCCCCACCAACGTGAGACTCACAAACACAGCGGCTGGACCTCCCTCGGTTCTACATCTTTTACACCCAACCTGTATTAGCTGCTCAACAAACCTCATTCAACCGAGAATGAACGAAGATGTGAACGAGGACACAGCTCTCACTGACACTAACTTACCATACACTAGTCAGAGTCCTAAGCCCTGCAACCAACAGGTGGGGACTGTCAGGAAGCATTTAACAGGAGGTTTCCTGTGTGCTGTTTTGATCTGTCAGGAATCCTCTGTTCCTTATTAATTCCCGGGGCTGAGGGATCCAGGCATTTCCTTCATTAGTTTTTCAATATGGCAATAAGTACCCTCTTCCTTTTTATGAACCATATGGTAATATCTCTGCTGAAAATAGCTATCTTGTAAGACAGTATAAATACCTACACAATGTTGAATAAAACACCTCTGCTCCATCAGAGCTTTGGTCCCCGTGTCTTGCTTTCTCTCTCTCTCTCCCTCCTCCTCTCTCTCTTTTGCAGGCTGATCCCAGGAGCGCAGAGGCTCTCTGAGTTTACTTTCCTGCCTGGGCTTCTAAGACCCTCTAGAGAAGGCGCTCTGTGCCTTCACCCCATCGAGAGGGCACCTGAGGCCTTCGTGAACAGAGCAAACCCTGTGCCAGGGGCTTTATTGGCTTTCTGCATAAACCAAGGAATATCAGCCTCTTTCTCTCCTTTACTTTCTTATCGGTTGACTCCGGACCACCAGGTTCCGGTCCATTAAAGGACCCCAACAGGGACCACCCAACTAGGAAGCACTGGAGTCAAAGCATAAACTCAGGATGTCTTAGAGGCTGTTGCTAAAGGCATCTCCATAATAGTTCAAGAATACAGTACAGTGACGACAGTTAATGTGAAAGCTGCTAAACTTCTTACCAAAAAAAAATAACTATGCAAGGTGACAGATGTAGCTACAATTATTGTAGTGAACATTTCACAACATATACAAATATCTACACCTGAAAATAATATAATATTGAAGGTCAAGGATATATCAATAATAAAGCTGCAGCTTTTTTTTAAAGTTTGAGACTTTCGTTTTTTTCCCATCTGTATAACTAATAAAATATCTCACACGTTCAAGAAAAAAAAAATAGAATAGCAATCATTGGAAGCTCACAAGATTAAAGCAATTAATGCTCAGAAGCTGTAAATCAAATTAATACACAATGTGAAACAAACCCTGCTAGGTGTCAGCCAATAAGGATATAAGCCATCTCACTACACAATTATCAAATAAAATGGAAGACTTATGCTATTAGGGCAAGGAGTCCAAGGAGGCAATTGCAAGCCGAAGTGGCTATGAAAAGGAAAACTAAAGCATGTCGCATGGGCATCCATGTGCAAATTCTAAGGACTATCTTCTGCAAGAACCAGCGGGTTGAAACTCATAGAGTGAGCTGAGTGAGCCTTCATCCCTATATAGGACGATGAGAGAAGGAACCCAGGTGTGTCATCACCACCCGAGTGAGTGGTCCAGTCTGGAAAGAAATCTGGTTGGTGAATAAAGAAGCACTTTCTTTCAGAGGAGCCTGGACTTCCCTGGTGGGACAGTGGGTAAGAGTCCGCCTGCCGATGCAGGAGACGTGAGTTCGGGTTCAATCTCCAGTCTGGGAAAATCCCACATCCGCAAAACAACTAAGACTCTGAGCTCCAGCTGGATAGTTGTACAACTAGAGAAAGCCTGCTTGCAGCAATAAAGACCCAGTGTGGCCCAAAACAAATTAATACATAGATAAATAAAAAGAGATGCTGGATGCAAAATCGAGCAACATAGCCAATACCTTTCAGCATTCTAGACAAGTGTAAAGAAAGACATACCATTTGCTACGTCTTAATTGCTCTGCTTATTCAATTATTTATTCATGTATACACTCATTTATTCACTCTTGGTACAGTCGATCAATGATCACCAGTCAGAGCAGCACTTCTTCCACTTTGACGGGCATACGAATCACTCAAGGAAACTCATCAGGATGCAAGTCTGACTCAGGAGGTCTGGGCCAGGTGTATGACATTCTGTACTTCCAACAGCCTCGCGGGTGACATGAATACTACTAGTCTGAGGAAAAGCCAACCCCAACCCCGACCCAGGTACCTGATATACTAAGCAGAACAGGTCACAGTCCTTCTGGTTCAAGGACGGCCTCTACTAGGGGGAAAAAAAAATCAATGTGGTTTTGCTCAAAACGTCTTTCACTCTCCAAGAGACTAAGACACTCAGCAAAAAAAGCATATGCTTTTTATCACTCATAGTGTATTATATTATGCTATACTGTAACAAATGCAAGCATACATACCCACGTGTATGAAGTGGAACATTATTCTTTAATTCTATCTAGTTTGGAATGTGTTATGGGGGTTTCCTGACTCTTAGGTTCAGGATCTGGCAGATGCAAATGAAATGAACAAAACCCAGGTTAATAGAATAAATACGTTCGGAATACCAGACCAGCCTACCAGCCTCCTGAGCCGGTCAAGAAGCTACAGTTAGAAGCAGACATGGAATAACAGACTGGCTCAAAATTGGGAAAGGAGTGCGTCAAGGCTGTATGTTGTCACCCTGCTTATTTAGCTTATGTGCAGAGTACATCATGAGAAACTCTGGGCTGGAAGAAGCACAAGCTGGAATCAAGATTTATGGGAGAAATATCAGTAACCTCAGATAAGCAGATGACACAACCTTTATGGCAGAAAGTGAAGAAGAACTAAAGAGCTTCTTGATGAAAGTGAAAGAGGAGAGTGAAAAAGTTGGCTTAAAGCTCAACATTCAGAAAACTAAGATCATGGCATCCGGTCCCATCACTTCAGGGCAAATAGATGGGGAAACAATGGAAACAGTGACAGACTTTATTTTCTTGGGCTACAAAATCACTGTGGGTGGTGACTGCAGCCATGAAACTGAAAGACAATTGCTTCTTGAAAGAAAAGCTACGGCAAGCGTAAATAGTGTATTAGAAACCAGAGACATCACTTTGCTGACAAAGGTCTGTATAATCAAAGCTATGGTTTTTCATTTATGGATGTGAGAGTTGGACCATAAAGAAGACTGAGTGCTAAAGAACTGATGCTTTTGAACTGTAGTTTTGGAGAAGGCTGTTGAGAGTCCCTCGGACAGCAACAAGATCAAAGCAGTCAATCCTAAAGGAAATCAGTCCTGAGTATTCATTAGAAGGACTGATGCTGAAGCTGAAACTCCAATACTTTGGCCACCTGATGTGAAGAGCTGGCTCATTAGGAAAGACTTTGATGCTGGGAAAGATTGAGGAGAAGGGGACGACAGAAGATGAGATGGTTGGATGGCATCATTGACTCACTGGAGATGAAAACTCTGGGAGAAAGTGAAGGACAGGGAAGCCTAGCGTGCTACAGTTCATGTAGTCACAAAGAGTCGGTCACGACTGAGCTACTGAACAACGAGTGCACAGATTCTACTGTATTAATTTTATATGTATGGAGGGTTTCACAGAAAATAAATGAGCATTCGAAAGAGGAACTTAGATCCAGGAGCTTATGGCATGTTAATAAAGGGTGATAAACTGAGAAGGGACTAGATTATAAAAGAAGGAAGAGTTTTAGCTTCTAGGAGAGGCAATGCAGGGGAAGGAAAATATCTGAGGGAAGCCTAAGGGTTGTTTAGCAAGTCTTGTTACAAGATGCAAGCTGGTACCCTCTGCAGAAAGGAGTCATGGCCCAGTTTTGAGAGTTGTTCCCTTCTCGATATGATAGAATACAGCTTTACAAAAGAAAATGCATTCTGATTATAAAGATAATCCATGGCTTGCGATTAGGCAGAAAGGGGGAAGGCAGAGTTCCCCCTGTGTCCACTCTTGAAGACTGCTTTTAGCTCCAAATATCACATGCTTTTGACAAAGACAGAGTAAAGGCACAAAGTAGATAATTGAACAGCTAATTCCACTAGGGGATTGTAAGTAGGAGAAAGAAATGTGGGAGATGCCTTGAAGTTGGGCTTCCCTGGTGGTTAAAAAAAAAACCAAACAAACCCTGCCTGACAATGTAGGAGACCTGGGTTCTATCCTCGGGTAGGGAAGATCCCCTGGAAAAGGAAATGGTAACCCGCACCAGAACTCTTGCCTGGAGAATCCCATGGACAGAGGAGCCTGGTGGGCTACAGTCTGTGGGGTTGCAAAGAGTCAGACAAGACTGAGTGACTGAACACAAACATGGACATGGGCGAGCACAGGAAAACAGGTTTGCTTAACCACAAAACCAAGCCGGCTTCCTTAGCAACAAAACTATGCAACAGAGGCAGGAGACATGCCCCAAAATAATAAAATAATGGGGGCATGAGACCCACATCCTGCCCAGTGAGTTCAGTAAGTTAGGATAAGCTCTCTACATACATAAAAAAGGGGTAATCTGGGGTCCTAACTTGACCACGGAGGGATGAGAAACTTCCCCTGCCCTACATGGTGAAGGAGCCGAAGATGGAAGTGTTGACACCTACTCAAGTAAGTCAAAGAAGGCTTTCTCCTCCTCCCCTCTCTGCTGCTGCTGCTGCTAAGTCTCTTCAGTCATGTCCGACTCTGTGCGACCCCATAGACGGGCTCCTACCAGGCTCCCCCATCCCTGGGATTCTCCAGGCAAGAACACTGGAGTGGGTTGCCATTTCCTTCTCCAGTGCGTGAAAGTGAAGTCGCTCAGTCGTGTCCGACTCTTAGCGACCTCATGGACTGCAGCCCACCAGGCTCCTCCGTCCATGGGATTTTCCAGGCAAGAGTACTGGAGCCTCCCCTCTCTACCTTTGATTATAAAAATGTTACCTATTGAGTACCCCAGGCACGACACCCCCCTGACTTGTAAGCCTCACAAGAGGTCTATTCTAACAAATCACTTCTTACCACTTTGCCTCTCACTGAATTCTTTCCGTGCTGACACATAAAGGACAAGAGTTTTTTTTTTTTTTTTTTTTTCACAGCCCCCAGAGCCCCGGAAACACCACCCATATATCACTTTGTGGTCAGTCGCTCAGTTGTGTCCGACTCTTTGTGACCCCATGGACTGTAGCCCACAACACTCCTCTGTCCATGGGGATTCTCCAGGCCAGAATCCTGGAGTGGGTAGCCTTTCCCTTCTCCACTATTCCCCTTTGGGGTAGCATACTGTCACCCTCTTCATTTGCAAAGTTAGAAACTGAGTCTTATTAACCCTTTCTTTCTTAGCATTCTCTGCTAAAAACAAACTCTTCCATCAACCCAAAATATCTTCCTGGGGCATTCTGTGGATGTAACTGAGGACCTCTTTCATCTCTTGAAAGTTTCAAGCACCCCAGGTCAGCTAGAAAGATTCCCCGAGTACGCACATGGCCATTACCCAGAAGCAGTTTCAATTTCAAAGTAGCTGTATGTGCTACTTAATCAGAGGCTGTCTTTTCCCCCAGACTGCAGAATCCCAGGTGGCTCAAGCTGCTTGCCACTACAGGAGACATAAGAGACATGGGTTCAATCCCTGGGTGGGGAATATCCCCTGGAGAAGAGCACGCAACCCTCCTCCAGTATTCTTGCCTGGGAAATCCTATGAACAGAGGAGCCTGGTGGGCTACGGTCCATGAGTTAGCAAAGAGTTGGACATAACGGAAGCGACTTGGCACGCATGCACGCACATTGACTCTGGAAGCCTGAAGACGTACATCCTCCACCAGCAGGCTCCACGACACAGGATACACGACACAGGATACAGAGGGTTACGTAATACAGTGATGGATGACATCTGTCCAGTGCTTACCACGCCCACGTAGCCTTCTAGGCGCTTGATCAGTGTTAATTTCTTTAATCCTCCCAACCACTGACTAAGTGTAGTGAGGTCTGTCACCATCTGCCTTTTAGAGTACAGGAAGTCATAGCACCCAAGCAGGCAGGATTCAGACCCAGGCAGTCAGCTATCCCCTCAGGGGACCTAAACTGAAGGGTGGAGCTGAGGAGAAAATCAAGCTGAAACAATGCACTATCCAGAATTCTCTCACGTCTTCCGTTTCACATGTCAGCGCGTGAGAGTCGCTCAGTCCTGTGGACTCTTGGAGACCCCACGGGCTGTAGCCCGCCAGGCTCCTCTATCCAAGCAACTTACCAGGCAAGAATACAGGAGTGGGTTGCCATTTCCTACTCCAGTTTCCTGAACAGAGCATCCCGAATACTCATATATGCACCCCAGATGCCCGCAAAGAACATGCACCAGCTGTGCAGAAGGCAAGTTCTAGAGATCGGATTCCACTCTGGATCCCACTGTCTCTGCAGACTCAGCAGAAACTTGTTTACAAACGTTTGCCTTTCCATCTCCATGTCTATTACCTTCCTCCCCAGTGAAGTCGCAAATCACTGCCCCTGGCATCCTCTGTCGTCTGGAGCTGAAGACGGTATTCAAGAGGAGGTTCAGGGGCACTTTGGTTTCCCAGGATGTCTCCATGTATACATGTTATTCAACTTTTGCTTCATTTTCTTTCTGGCCAATCAGTCTCACATCCATCTAATTCTTAGACCAGCCAGAAGGGTAAAGGAAGATTTCTTTCTCCCTGACAACTGCAAGGCCGAGCTTCAATAGAGCGGTCTCAATACGATCGTTGTAAATAGCTGAGGTGAGCTTGGGTATAGACCCTCTCTTCACGCATGATCAAATGGTGCTTGCTATGCATTTTGCACGCAGACATGTATGAGTTGGCCGGAAGGTTCATTTGGGCTTTTCCACAAGACATTACAGAAAAACCCGAAAGAATTTTTTTTTTTTTGCAAACCCTATCTATTTATCTGTAGGCGCTTCATAGATGGCTCAGAATCTGCCTGCCAATACCAGATGCCAGTTTGATCCCTGGGGTCACGAAGATACCCGGGAGGAGGAAACGGCAAAGCACTCCAGGATTCTTGGAAGAATTCCATGAACAGAGGAGCTTAGGGGCTACAGTCCATGGGGGTCGCAAAGAGTCGGACATGACTGAGCATGCGTGCATTTATATAAATGTGACACATTGCCAGGCCAAGATGTATACACATATGTCATGGGTGGGTTACAGAAATAAATATACAATGTCCATGTGTACTTTCTCTGGACTTAAACTCTCAGGGAATCTCCTGACCTGCTGCGCTTTGTAATTTGGTTTTATTTCCACACTCAAATTAGCATTTGGGCCAGGGCAGACTGAGCGATGTGGCTAAGCCACTGACAACCAAAAAAAAAAAAAAAAAAAACTTTGTCTTCATTGATCAGGGGTCTTTTCAATCTTTCGAATACACACTGCTCTCCAATGCCATCATGTGCTGATCCACTCCTGGAACACACAACTCTTCTCCCCTGTTCTATTTACTCTGCTCTCTTTTCAAGCCACAGTGTACTCGGCAGTTGACAAACGAATGCCATTCTGTTCTGAACAAATACACTTCGGTTTTAATCGCAGTGCACAAACAAAGGATGATCCCCAAGATGGCAAAACACAGCTGAAGAGTTAAAGCAAATAAACACTTGTACAACCTTTTAAAACACGGCACAGAAGCAAAACACTCTTACTTAGAAATGTGGAGAAATGTCTTCAACCAACTGCATCACGTCCAAATCATACCAGTCATTTTTTTCCTCCTTCAATATAATACAAACAGTATGATAACCAATGGTTTTTGAGCCTATTATTACATAAACTAGTGTGGCTTTGAGGATGATAGCAAGAATAAGTTCTGCTTGATACCACATAATTTTTCTGAATGACCAAGTCATGCATGGCCAACAAGTTATGGACAAAACTGTGAAAACTGAAAATCAGGATTTATGATGACTTCTCTGGCTGTCCAGTGGTCAAGATTCTGAGCTTCCACTGCAGGGGGCAGGGGTTTGATCTCTGGTCAGGAAACTGAGACCTTATCTGTTCAGCAAGGTTAAAAAAAATTTATGATTTATAAGGAATTTTCAGTCACATGGGACAATGTTTGTGATGAAATATTCATGGTGAAAACATCATACTATTATACATTGGGTTAATATCATTGTGTTATCAATAGACAATGGGCAGACACAAAATCTAAAGATGCGGATAAATATTAAGACACCAAGATATACAAGCTTCCCAGGTGGCTCAGTGGTAAAGAATCTGCCAGCCAACACAGGAGACGCAGGTTTGATCCCTGGGTTGGGAAGATGCCCTGTGGAAGGAAATGGCAACTCAGTCCAATACTCTTGCCTGGAAAATCCCATGGACAGAGGAGCCTGGTGGGCTAGAGTCTACAGAGTCACAGAAGAGATGGACGCAACTGAGTGACTGAACAGCAGATACATAAATATATATTTTTTTAAAAACAAAAAGCTGTAGGAGAGATACATAAATCATCCTGATTCAGTTACGCATGGAGGAATTTTCCTAAGAATCATTTTAGTAAACAGGTCACGGGGAACTTCCCTTGCAGTCCAGTGGCTAACACTCTGAGCTCACCATGCAGGGGGCCCGGGTCTGACCCCTGGTCAGCGAACTAGATTCCACGTGGGTGCTAAGTCGCTTCAGTTGTGTCTGACTCTTTGCGACCCCACAGACTGTAACCCGCTGGGCTCCTTTGTCCGTGGGATTTTCCAGGCAAGAATCCTGGAGTGGGTTGCCATACCTACCTCCTACATCCCATGCGCCTCATCTAAAGATTCCACATGCCACAGTGAAGACTGAAGATCCCACCTGCTGGAACTAAGACCCAGTACGTATAAATAAATAAACAGATAAATATTTAAACAAAGGAAAGAAACCAGAATGTTAAAAGAGAGAGACACTACAGTGGACCTAGCAGCATCAGTACATCTGTATCACATGAGTTGTAATTCACGACTTGCCATCAACAGGGAACGCGGGTGACCTTACACACCCATCTGTGAATCTGGGCCTGCCCGCCAGGATTCTCTCCTCACACTGCTTCAGGCCAACCATATGAAGGGAACTGTAAAACAAACATTTAATACTTTTTTTCCTACTTCCAGAGTCACACGCTGTGTAAATATGTAAGGCTCTTAGTCACATTGATGAGTAAATAAAATTGAGGTCCCCTGGGAGTAACAGTACTTAGAACAGCAGTTGGAAAAGAATTTCGTATACACACATGCCCACACATAAACACTCAGAGACATATATACACATATACCTGCCCACAGGTATCTGCTTAGGCATATATGTCACACGTGGTATAACACTCAAGGCTATAGTAATGCTCGATAAATAAAATTTAGAGGTTTACACCACATGGGACAAACTGTAGAATATTACATGTAAATACAGCACACACACATTATATACACATATATGCACACACCAAGAGACAGATACACATGTGTGTGTGCATATATATACTGAGTTGGATAAAAATGTTCATTTGGTCTTCCTGCATAGCTCAGTCAGCAAAGAATCTTCCTGCAATGCAGGAGACCTGGGTTCGATTCCTGGGTCAGGAAGATCCCAGAGAGAAGGAAATGGCAACCCACTCCTGTATTCTTGCCTGGAGAGTCCCATGGACAGAGGAGCCTGGAGGGCTACACTCCATGGGGTTGCAAAGAGCCAGACACAACTTAGCGACTCTACCATCATCCACCTTATGAAAAACCCTGAGCGAACATTTTGGCCCACCCAGTACACGCATACACCCAGGTATATGTACATGTATATGATCATAATGAAAAGCATTACCAAGTGAGCTGGAAAAACAATCCCAGAGGAGAGCCTGGGGGATAGGAGCAAGCCAGCGTCCCGTGGCGTCTTTGTCCATTGTGTTCACTGGGCATTGAGTGTCTTGGTTGAAATCCTGCCCACTTCCCTCCTCCCTTATCTCCATACACAGACAGGCACCTCTCACTCATGAGATTTTGAAAAAAAAAAAAAAAGCTACTCAGGCTCACTTTGCCTCAGCTTCTCAGTCTGTTACATGGGCTCAATCACTTTAAAATCCGCTCTATGACTTTTATTTTTTAAATGTATTTGCCAGCACCAGGTCTCCATCGTGGCACGTGGGATCTAGTTTACCAACCAGATATCAAACCCACCCACCCCAAATTGGGAGCATGGAGTCTGAGCCCCCGGACCACCAGGGAACTTGTCTGCTCTATGTTTCTGGTGAGGAGCCCTAAGTCTCCGGACTCAGGCTGCTGCTTAGGAAGCAATTAGTAACCCTAAAGTGGAAGGGCTGTGACTTTGTCCCAGTACAGGACCCCAAACAGTTCAACCTCCCTGGTCCTCTCGAAGCCAGCCACGGGCAAAGGTCAGAACTAGTTTCTACTCCAGGTGGGAGTCGGTGATGGACAGGGAAACCCGGTGTGCTGCAATCCATGGGGTCGCAAAGAGCCGGACACGACTGAGCAACTGAACTGAACTGACCTAGGGTGGTGGCTCAGTGGTAAACAACCTGCCTGCAATGCAGGAGAGCCCGGTTGGATCCCTGGGTCAGGAAGACCCCCTGGAGAAGGGCATGGCAACCCTCTCCAGTGTTACTGCCTTGAGAATCCCGTGGACAGAGGAGCTTGGCGGGCTACAGTCTACAGGGTCACAGAGTCGGGCATGACTAAGCAACGAACACTAGGGTGAGAACAGGGATGGGGCTGGCAAACCGCAGCCCGGGGGGCCGTACCCGACTGGCACCTGTTCTGACCTCCCCGGGACATAGAGACACCCCCTGCCCCTCTGCACTCCCTGGGCTGGTTTCACCTACAGACACAGAGCGTGAGGCTTCTGGGATAGAAATTTACCATAGGGTGTTTTGCAGTAGAAGCCTGCCGAACCCTGGAATTGAATCTTCGTGAGGCCTGGAGGCAGAAATTTGACTCCACGTTGAAGGTTTTCGTCATATATATATATATATATATATATGTATCAGTTCAGGTCAGTTGCTCAGTCATGTCCAACTCTTTGAGACCCCATGGACTGCAGCATGCCAGGCCTCCCTGTCATCCATTACCAACTCCCAGAGCTTGCTCAAACTCACGTCCATCGAGTGGGTGATGCCACCCAACCATCTCCTCCTCTGTCGTCCCCTTCTCCTCCCGCTTTCAATCGTTCCCAGCATCAGGGTCTTTTCCAATGAAAATATATGAATTCCAATGAAAATACATGAATATATATATATGCTGATAGAGGACAGTGGCTTATGCGTGACAATCAACACAGTGTCTGTAGCTACTGGAAGTGTTCTGTGATGAAGAGCAGCTTAACTGTAAATAATGATTTAGGAATCGCAGGCTGAAATAACCACAAAGACACGTCATTCTGAAAGATGTGAGTGAGAACAGTACTCATGGAATCCTGGCTTCATAACACATTCCCCAGCTCAGTCAATAATGTCATGTTTGAAGGGGAGAAAAAAAAAAAAAAGACCAAAATGGGAACATGTTCATTTCCCCTAGAATCATATCCTGTTTCACTGGCTATGTGATTCTAAGTTCTCATGATATCATTTTATTTTCACCATGGAATTTTCATTTTATGACTGGATAGAATTCCTGGTGGCTTTCCTGCTGGCACAGACAGTAAAGAGTCTGCCTGCAATGTAGGAGACCCAGGTTCGATTCCTGGGTCCAGAAGGTCCCCTGGAGAAGGAAATGGCAACCTGCTCCAGTATTCTTGCCTAGAGAACCCCATGGACAGAGGAGCCTGGCGGGCTACAGTCCCCGGGGTCGCAAAAAGTCGGACAGGACTGCAGTGACTTAACACGTACATATGTGGATAACTCATTCACTTTGCTGTACACCTGAAACTAACACACCATTGTAAATTAACTAGGCTCCGATAACATTTTTTTAAAAAAATTTAAAAAGGGGAAATAGTCATGGTAGTGAAGAACTCATTTAAAAGCCAGAGCCTAAAAAATAAAAATAAATAAAAATTTAAAAAAATAAAAAAGCCAGAGCCTCAGTCAGATGCCCATTCTTTGTTTTGAAACTACAGTGGTTTCAGCATGGGGATTACCTGCAGCTAAAGAATTACCTGGAGCTACCAATGGCACCCCACTCCAGTACTCTTGCCTGGAAAATCCCATGGACAGAGGAGCCTGGTAGGCTGCAGTCCATGGGGTTGCTAAGAGTCGGACGCAGCTGAGCAACTTCACTTTCACTTTTCAGTTTCATGCATTGGAGAAGGAAATGGCAACCCACTCCAGTGTTCTTGCCTGGAGAATCCCAGGGACCGGGAAGCCTGGTGGGTTGCAGTCCATGGGGTCGCTGAGAGTTGGACACGACTGAGCGACTTCACTTTCACTACCTATCTCGAAAAGAGGCAGGCAGCCCTCAGAGGAGGTGGTCTCCGGACGCCAATGGCTGAAGATACAAACAGTAGTCTGCAGCTGAACCAACAGATGTAGAGCGTGAGGTGCTGACATTGGCATGAAACATTGAAATTTAACCCCCGGAGGTAACTCGGAGGGGTTCACGGTGGTAAAGCATCCACCTGCCAATGCAGGAGACCCAGGTTCATTCCCTGGGTCAGGAAGGTCCCCTGGAGAAGGGAATGGCAACCCACTCCAGTATTACTGCCTCGGAGAATCCCCTGGACAGAGGAGCCTGGTGGGCTACAGTCCATGGACTGGCAAAGTTAGGCATGACTGAGCGACCAACACTTTATGTCCTGCTAATCATCCCATGCTTGCCAAGGCTGCGAGACTGATAGGGCCACTCCAAAGGAGAGAGGGCTTACAGATGACATGCAGTGGATGGATTCCTCCCTGAAATGGACTTGCAGGCTCTGAACGGTGGGAAATAAAACTGAATTCTAAAAGCCAGCGGCAGGGGTTCCCTGGTGGCTCAGTGGTCAAGAATTCCCCTGCAAATGCAGGGGGCCACAGGTTTGATCTCTGGTCCAGGAAGATCCCACATGCTGTGGAGGACAAAGCCCATGTGCCATAACTACTGAGTCTGTGCTCCAGAGACTGGGAGACCCAACTCCCGAAGCCTGTGTGCTCTGGAATGAAAAGTAGCCCCTGCTCGCCACAAGTGGAGAAAAGTCTGCACGGCAAGAAAGACTCAGCCCCGCCAAAAATAAATAAGAAAAAAATTTACTTAAAAAATAAAAATAAAAGCAAGCAGGCTGGGACCAGTCGGGGCATACGGATGCTCCCAGTCTTGGAAGCGCATGGCCTCAGTGTCAAAGAGTCCCCGTGTTTAATGGCAGCGTCTCTGTCTTTTCATCACCTCTCACCCTCCGTGTCTAGTGGTCTATTGGCTCTTTTCTTTGGCTTTTAGTGACTTCTGTGTCTGGGAAGCTCCGCTTTGCAAAGTGTAATAATTCCTGCCACGGAAACGGACTGATTTTTAATGACAGGAACTTGATTTTACAGATGGTTCCATCAATTACTAAGAAGCTGCCATTGGGTGATAAAAGGTTGGGAAACCTAAAACCTAATAGAACGGCAGCTAAAAGGGAGGAAAAGATACCTCCGGGAAACCATAATAATAAAAACGTCCAACCTGGCACTAAATTGGGACCTAAAAAAGACCCCCCTGGAGAGGGACAAAGTTCCTGCCTGAAGGACATAAAACCCCTCCAAGCTGCCAAGTATCAACAATCATCTGCTAACAATGCCAACTGCCTCTTCCATTCTGGTGGAAAACAGGATTAGTCTTTCTTTCCTATTTTTTTTCCTACAGGACAATGAAAGATTTCTTCCATCGTTAAAATCAAACCTAGGGGGCTCCATGGGAGCTCTCTATAGTTTTTGCTCAATTTAAAAAAAAAATAAAGTCTGCCTAAAAACCAAATCAAACCTCAGAAATCAAAAGCAGTCAGAAAGTCATGGAAACCATGAAGGAAGCACCAGGGTTGTTTTGTGGCTGACATTTGCCGATTCTGGTCCATTCTAAAGGAGATCACTCCTGAGTGTTCATTAGAAGGACTGATGTTGAAGCTGAAGCTCCAATCCTTTGGCCACCTGATGCGAAGAATTGACTCATTGGAGAAGACCCTGATGTTGGGAAAGATTGAAGGCAGGAGGAGAAGGAGGTGACAGAGGATGAGATGGTTGGATGGCATCACTGAAGCTATAGGCATGAATTTGAGCAAGCTCTGGGAGTTGATGATGGACAGGGAAGCCTGGCGTGCTGCAGTCCATGGGGTCCCAAAGAGTCAAACACAACTGAGCTGCTGAACTGAACTGAACTGAAGCCTCAGTGCAACGCTCCTTTCCCACCGTGTCTGCTAAATCTATGGACATATTCCAGGAAAAAAGAAAAAAAAAATGAAATCACACAGCATGCTTTTGCTTTTCTTCTGTGTATTTTCACGACGAGCTCCCCAGGTGGCACAGTGGTAAAGAATTGCCCTGCCAAAGCAGGAGATATAGATTCTATTTCTGGGTCAGGAAGCTCCCCTGAAGGAGGAAGCGGCTACCCCCTCCAGTATTCTTGCCTGGAGAATCCCATGGACAGAGGTGCCTGGGGGGCTACATGGTCCATGGAGTCGCTAAGAGTCAGACACGACTGAGCCACTGACCACACACATAACATCTGATTATAACAGAATGAATTATGGGAAAGACATGCGCAGTAGAGCCTGTGGCTATGCAACTTGCAACTGCCAATTAAAACTGTCAATCTCCGCCTGCCCAGTGAAAGTGCAAGTTGCTCAGTCGTGTCCGGCTCCTTGTGACCCCAAGGACAATGCAGTGCGTGGAATTCTCCGGGCCAGAATACTGCAGTGGGTAGCTGTTTCCTTCTCCTTCCCGATCCAGGGATCAAACCCAGGTCTCCCACATTGCATGTGGATTCTTTACCCGCTGAGCCACAAGGGAAGCCCGCTTAGATGATCACATAAAATCTCTGTCTTGAAAATGCACCCTAACATGAACATTCTTGCACCAGTGCCTCTCTTGGCTTGGCCCACCTCTCCCTTGAGGTAGTCTTTCTTGTCTCTCTTTAAAAAATTTGGCTTTGGCCATGGGTAATATCAGCAAGAGAGCTCCAGAAAAACATCTATTTCTGCTTTATTGACTATGCCAAAGCCTTTGACTGTGTGGATCACAATCAACTGTGGAAAATTCTGAAAGAGGTGGGAATACCAGACCACCTGACCTGCCTCTTGAGAAACCTGTATGCAGGTCAGGAAGCAACAGTTAGAACTGGACATGGAACAACAGACTGGTTCCAAATAGGAAAAGGAGTACGTCAAGGCTGTATATTGTCACCCTGCTTATTTAACTTATACGCAGAGTACATCATGAGAAACGCTGGGCTGGAAGAAGCACAAGCTGGAAGCAAGATTGCTGGGAGAAATATCAATAACCTCAGATATGCAGATGACACCAACCTTATGGTAGAAAGTGAAGAGGAACTAAAAAGCCTCTTGATGAAAGTGAAAGAGGAGAGTGAAAAAGTTGGCTTGAAGCTCAATATTCAGAAAACGAAGATCATGGCATCTGGTCCCATCACTTCATGGGAAATAGATGGGGAAACAGTGGAAACAGTGTCAGACTTTATCTTTTTTGGGCTCCAAAATCACTGCAGATGGTGATTTCAGCCATGAAATTAAAAGACGCTTACTCCTTGGAAGAAAAGTTATGACCAACATAGATAGCCTATTGAAAAGCAGAGACAGTACTTTGCCAACAAAGGTCCATCTAGTCAAGGCTATGGTTTTTCCAGTGGTCATGTTATGGATTCGAGAGTTAGACTGTGAAGAAAGCTGAGCGCCGAAGAATTGATGCTTTTGAACTGTGGTGTTGGAGAAGACTCTTGAGAGTCCCTTGGACTGCAAGGAGATCCAACCAGTCCATTCTGAAGGAGATCAGCCCTGGGATTTCTTTGGAAGTAATGATGGTAAAGCTGAAACTCCAGTACTTTGGCCACCTCATGTGAAGAGTTGACTTATTGGAAAAGACCCTGATGCTGGGAGGGATTGGGGGCAGGAGGAGACGGGGAAGACAGAGGATGAGATGGCTGGATGGCATCATCGACTCGATGGATGTGAGTCTGAGTGAACTCTGGGAGTTGGTGATGGACAGGGATGCCTGCTGTGCTGCGATTCATAGGGTCGCAAAGAGTCGGACACGACTGAGAGACTGAACTGAACTGAACTGAATTGAAGACCTCAACTGGCTTCTCTGTGTCCTTACCAAGAACCAAGCCAAGGACAAAGGGTCCTTCTCTTGACATTTGGCTTGGTTGTCTCTGGCTCGACATCCATCAAGAGATGAGCCCAGCTTTTAGGTAACGGTAGAGAGAAAGGTTGTCCTTTGTATTGTTTCCATTCCAGCAATCTTGGGTTTCATCCTTGGGTTTAGTCCCTTGAGTTAAGAGTTAGGGTCCGTTCTTTCTGGACCAAAATAGCTTCTTGTAGTTTTATGCTTTTGATCAACTCTGGAAATGTAACCAAGTACAAAAGAACTCTAACAAGCCTTTGCATGCATTACGCCAGCCACACACATACCCGCTGTCCCGGAACACACATGTCTGGCTGGTGTCTAGCTGGAAGCAGGGCTCTCGTTTCCATATTCAAGGTGGCTGGTAAATGTCGGGTCTGTTCTCCATGTCCCTTAGTTCTTTGCCAAGGGCACTCCTGATCCAATCATTGAAGGATGATTCATTTCCCTATATTGAATGATTGTGGCAATCATAACATGGGCTTCCCAGGAAACTCAGTGCTAAAGAATCTGCCTGCCATGCAGGAGCCATAGGAGACATGGGTTTGATCCCTGGGTCAGGAAGATCTGCTGGAGAAGGGAATGGCAACCCACTCCAGTATTCTTGTCTGGAAAATCTCACGGACCAAGGAGCTTGGCGGGCTACAGTCCAAGGGTCGCAAAGAATTGGACACGACTGAAGCAACGCAGCACCCGTGCATGATGTAAGGTCTCCCTGTTGTAATATAATAAAATAAAAGAGTATCAACTTCCCTCCATATCTATGTGAGCTGCACCTTTTTGCTTGAAATGCATCAGACAGAAGGATGACTGCTTCAGGCAACGTATGACTCATGCGCTGCTGAGCACTTTAAACCAATTTAAATCCCGGCTTCCTTACTGAGATTAGGAGCTGAAGGCTTTTGTTTCCCTTTTAGTGAGACATTTTTTCTCTCTGCATTTCTGCTTATTATCTCCCTAATGAGTGATCATGTTTGGTCTCAATTCAATGCAGCGATTCCTGTCCTACAAGGCTCTGGTGGTTAGAGCATTGCTGTTTGCAATCTCATTGACGCTCTGTTCTCAACATTCATTTATTTAATGACAAGGGCATTATCTACTACCAAGTGAGGGATGATGAAAATAAAATTAGTCTAGCAGTTAGGACCAAGGAGAGTGGAATCATGGGATCTCAGGTTTGAACGTGGATTTGCCGCGTGATCACTCTGGGAGCCTGAGAAATGTCAACCTCTGTCATGAGTTTTCTGCTAAATATTACGGGGTCACAGTGAGGGTCAGACTTCAACAGTGCTAACCATATAGTGAGTGCTGTATCATGTGTGCTAGGAGGGTGTGAAGACGGTGATGTCATCTACTCTACTGTAAAACTCAGCGAGAAGCAGAAACAATGCTGGATTTCAGTCTCCATGGTCCTGCCAAGAATGGTGTTCTTTCTACTTGTGAGAACTCTGTGTTGCCAGGAGCCACCTGACAAAAATAATTTTGAAAGAGAGCACAGCCCTATAGTCCTTGGAACCCATGTCCTCAGCCTGCCTTTTGCTCGCAGAAAAATTTTAGCCAGGAATGAATTTAATCAGAAGGCAGAAAAGGCAGGAAAAAAGGAAAACATTCCAAGAAGACTAAATGATAATAGTTTCATCGTTAAGGATGGTTGTATGTATGTGAGTACTCAGTTGCCAACTGATGCCAACAGTTTGAAATCCCATGGACTATAACCTGCCAGACTTCTTAGTCCTTGGGATTTCCCAGGTAAGAATACTGGAGTGGGTTACCATTTTTTCCTGCGGGGATCTTCCTGACCTAGGGATTGAACACGCATCTTCTGCATTGGCAGATGGACTCTTTTCCACTGAGCCAATAAAGATCCTTTAGTTCTTCTTCAGTTGTCATGTACAGAAGTGAGAGTTGAACCAGAAAGAAGGTTGAGGACCGAAGAATTGATGCTTTTGAACTGTGGTGTTGGAGAAGACTCTTGAGAGTCCCTTGGACGGCAAGGAGATCCAACCAGTCCATTTTATAGGAAATCAGTCCTGAATATTCATTGGAAGAACTGATGCTGAAGCTGAAACTCCAATCCTTTGGCCACCTGATGTGAAGAGCTGACTCATTTGAAAAGACCCTGATGCTGGGAAACATTGAGGGCAGTAGGAGAAGGGGATGACAGAGGATGAGATGGTTGGGTGGAATCACCGACTCAATGGACATGAGTTTCAGCAAGCTCCAGGAGATGGTGAAGGAGAGGAAAGCTTGCTGTGCTGCATTGATGGGTCGCAAAGAATTGGATGTGACTGAAGACTGAACAACAGCCACAAGAGCTACAGATAATAATATTTACAGGCATATCCTTATGAGCCGTCTTGTAGACACTGAAACACCCACCATGGGGGAGAAGTCAACTACATGATGACCAGACTGTAGCCATGACATAAGCTGCCATAATTTCCAAAACTGACCTCAAAGGAAAGTGAAAGTGAAAGTTGGCTGGTCATGTCCAACTCTTTGCGACCCCATGGACTCTATAGTCCATGGAATTCTCCAGGCCAGGATACTGGAGTGGGTAGCCTTTCCCTTCTCCAGGGGATCTTCCTGACCCAGGGATCAAACCCAGGGCTCCCACATTGAAGGCAGATTCTTTACCAGCTGAGCCACAAGGGAAGAAGCCCAAGATTACTGGAGTGAGTAGCCTATCCTTCCCCAGCAAAATCTTCCAGACCCAGGAATCAAACTGGGGTCTCCTGCATTGCAGGCGGATTCTTTACCAACTGAGCTATCACAGAAGTGCCCTTAAGGAAATGGGTACAAAATGGAACTGAAGATTAACTGTACTTAAAACAACCAACACGATGCTGCTCAGACCACCAATGACCAATTTCAAGATGACTGTCAGAGCTGACTGTGCTTTTTCTGCATGAAGTCCCCTCCCTCACCCAATAAAATATAAAAATTCTTCCCCTTGATTGTTAGTAGAGCGGGGAGTAGGTGTTGGCCTCTGGACAGAAGTCCACCCTCCCCACTGGTTGCCACCATGCAAAATAAAGCAAATCTTCCTTTCTGCCAACCTGGTTTCTTTATTGCTTGTGAGCAGTGAGCAACTGGACCTCAACTTTGGTTATAGTTTTAACAGAGCTGGCTGGTATCTTTTGAACAAATGCAAGCACATCCGTGATGGGTTTGGTGTAGAGACTGAGTCAAATCTCCACTTGGACAGGACAGCAAACTGGAATCTGCAAAACTGAAGACGTTTTGTGTTCACTGGAGTAAAACCACGTTTAATTAAAAAACGACACTGTCAATCAAACTACCATATGATCTAACAACTCCACTTCCAGGTACACAGCCAGGAAAAAATGAAAACATTAAATCACAAAGACACATGCAACCTTGTGTTCACAGCAGCTGGAGTCACAGTGGCTGAGACACGGAAGCAACGGAAGTACCCATCAAGAGTTGGATGGATAAAGAAGATGATATCATGGTTAGTGAAATAAGTCAGAAAAAGACTATACAGTATCAGTTACATATGGAATGCAAAAAATAAAATAACTGTCTGTAAGAAAACAGAAATAGACTCACAGACACAGAAAACAAGCTAGCATTGACCAGTGGGAAGAGGAGAGAGGCAAGACAGGGTAGGGGGCGAATAAGATACAAACGACCATATGTCAAATACATAAGCAACAAGGATTACTGTACGCTACAGCGTATTATAGCCATTAATTTGTAACAACTTTTCAGTTCAGCTCAGTTCAGTTGTTCAGTTGTGTCTAACTCTTTGCGACCCCATGGACTATAGTATGCCAGGCCTTCCTGTCCATCACCAACTCCCAGAGTTTACCCAAACACTCGTCCATTGAGTCAGTGATGCCATCCAACCATCTCATCCTCTGTTGCCCCCTTCTCCTTCCGCCTTCAATCTTTCCCAGCATCAGGGTCTTTTCAAGTGAGTCAGCTCTTTGCATCACGTGGCCAAAGGATTGGAGTTTCAGCTTCAACATCAGTTCTTCCAATGAATATTCAGGACTGATCTCCTTTAAGATGGACTGGTTGGATCTCCTTGCAGTCCAAGGGACTGTCTCCAACACCACAGTTGAAAAGCATCAATTCTTCAGCACTCAGCTTTGTTTATAGTCCAACTCTCACATCCACACATGACTACTGGGAAAACCGTAGCTTTGACTATGATCATCACAGAAAAGTAAAGGTCATATATCTGCAAGAATATTTTACTAAATGATATTGTAAGTCACTGTATTTCATTATGTGTCCTGAAATGCATGTGGAAAGTGGACTCTTTGGTCAATACTTTTTATCAATGACTTTCAAAATGAATTCCACTTAATTTTTTTTTTTAAGTTGAAATACAGTGGACACTAAGCCATTCAGGTATGACCTAAATCAAATCCCTTACAATTATACAGTGGAAGTGATAAATAGATTAAAGGGATTAGATCTGATAGACATAGTTCTATGCACGGAGGTTCACAAATTGCACAGGAGAAGGTGATCAAAACTGTCCCCAGGAAAAAGAAATGCATAAATGCAAAATGGCTGTCTGAGGAGCCTTACAAATAGGTGAGAAAGGAAGAGACGTGAAAGGCAAAGGAGAAAAACAAAGACATACTCATCTGAATGCAGAGTTCCAAAGAATGTTAAGGAGAGAGAAGAAAACCTTCCTAAGTGATCAAGGCAAATAAACAGAGGAAAACAATAGAATGGAAAAGACTAGAGACCACTTCAAGAAAATTAGATATACCAAGGGAATATTTTATGCAAAGATGGGCACAATAAAGGACAGAAATGGTATGAACCTAACAGAAGCAGAAGATATTAAGAAGAGGTGGCAAGAATACACACACACACACAAAAAAAGAAATACAGTGGACAAACGTAAAGCCTATTATACAGAGTGAAGTAAATCATAAAAAGACAGTCAAATATCTTATACCAATGCCTATACATGGAATCTTAAAAAGCAGAGACATTACTTTGCCAACAAAGGTCCGTCTAGTCATGGCTATGGTTTTTCCAGTGGGCATGTATGGGTGTGAGAGTTGGACTGTGAAGAAAGCTGAGCACAGAAGAATTGATGCTTTTGAACTATGGTGTTGGATAAGACTCTTGAGAGTCCCTTGGACTACAAGGAGATCCAACCAGTCCATTCTAAAGGAGATCAGCCCTGGGATTTCTTTGGAAGGAATGATGCTAAAGCTGAAACTCCAGTACTTTGGCCACCTCATGTGAAGAGTTGACTCATTGGAAAAGACCCTGATGCTGGGAGGGATTGGGGGCAGGAGGAGAAGGGGACGACAGAGGATGAGATGGCTGGATGGCATCACCGACTCAATGGACATGAGTCTGAGTGATCTCCGGGAGATGGTGATGGACAGGGAGGCCTGGTGTGCTGCGGTTCATGGGGTTGCAGAGAGTCCAACACGACTGAGCGACTGAACTGAACAGATACATGGAATCTAGAAAGAGACAGCAATGGAGATTTGGATGTAAAGAGCAGATTTGTGGACAAAGTGGGGGAAGGAGAGGCTGGGATGAATGCAGAGAACAGAATGAGAACTGTTGAGTGAAAGTGAAAGTCCCTCGGTCGTGTCCAGCTCTTTGCAACCCCAAGGACTATAACAGTCCTTGGGATTCTCCAGACCAGAATACTGGAGTGGGTAGCCTTTCCCTTCTCCGGGGGCTCTTCCCAACCCAGGGATCAAACCCAGGTCTCCTGCACTTCAGGCGGATTCTTCACCAGCTGAGCCACCACGGAAGCCCAACATGCACACTGCCATATATAAAATAGACAGCCATGGGGAGTTTGTTATACGATGCAGGGAGCTCTGTGATAACCTAGAGGGAGGTTCAAGAGGGAGGGGACATAAGTATCCCTACGGCTGATTCATGTTGAAGTATGGCAGAAATGAACACAACATTGTAAACTAAGTATCCTCCAATTAAAAATATATTTTTTTTAAAAGCTGACATATGATTGACCTGCAACATGATATTGGTTTCAGGTGAACAACTGAATGATGCGCTATTTATATCTATATTACGAAAGGATCATCACTAGACTGCGTCTAGTCAACATTCATCACCAGCAGTTCCGCTGCACAGCTCAAAATTTGAAAAATCTCCTTCCTTGGCAAGATTTTCAAAAGAAGAAGGCTGTCATGTTCTGCATGATGAACTCAAACAGAGATTCTGCCCCACGTGTTAACTTCTGTACCTTTGAACCTACAGGAGTTTCACCTTTTAATTAAACGAGGCACTTCAGAAGCCAGGACCTCCTTGGATAAGATCCTTTTAACCACAGGCCCTGTCTCCTCTCCTAAGGGGAGTTGATTAAGAGTTCTGCTCAAATTCTGCCAGCATGATTTCTTAGATCTTCTAATAACTCCGTGAGCCAGAATGTGCTTCCTTTTATAATCCGTCAGGCGCTGAAAGTTGAACCGTCGTTTGGCTTTTTTTCAAGGGCTTTGTGCTCTGATTATGCAAATCTGTGCTGGATAAGGGATCTGGAGGCTAGTCTTTTTTTCCCCCACCTTGTTGAAGAATATCTATTTTGTCTGACTTCTGATTAACAGAGGCTCTCACTCACCACTCACGCTGTACCTTGAAACTGAAAGTGAAGTCGCTCAGTCGTGTCCAACTCTTTGTGATCCCATGACTGTAGTCTACCAGGCTTCTCTGTCCATGGGATCCTCCAGGCAAGAGTACTGTAGTGGGTTGCCATTTCCTTCTCCATGGAATCTTCCTGACCCAGGGATTGAACCCAGGTCTCCTGCATTGCAGGCAGATGCTTTACCCTCTGAGCCACCAGGGAAGCCCAAGAAAAGGTAAGATTGGAAGATTCTATAGAGAGATAGTTACATAGAAATACAGACGACATGAATTATTACATATATTAGAGGGCTTCCCAGGTGGCACCAGTGGTAAAGAAGTTGTCTGCCAATGCAGAATATGTAATAGGAGACGTGGGTTCGATCCCTGGGCCGAGAATATCCTGTGGAGGAGGGTACGGTAACCCACTCCAAGTATTCTTGCGTGGAGAATCTCAAGGACAGACAAGGCTGACTGCAATAGTTCATAGTGTCACAAAAAGTTGCACAAGACTGAAGCGACTTAGCACGCATACACGCACTGATATATATTAGTGATCGTGTATGCTGCTGCTGCTGCTGCTAAGTTGCTTCAGCCGTGTCCGACTGTGCAACCCCATAGACGGCAGCCCACCAGGCTCCGCCATCCCTGGGATTCTCCAGACAAGAACACTGGAGTGGGTTGCCATTTCCTTCTCCAATGCATGAAATACGATTATACAAAATATGTGCCGTCTACATAATCTATAAAGATATAGCTATAATGCATATTACATACTGATAGGCGTTGGTTATTATGTATATTATTGTTATTCTTGTTCAGTCTCTTAGTCGTGTCTGATTCTTTGTGACCCCCATGGACTGCAGCACACCAGGCTTCCCTGTCCTTCACCATCTTCAAGAATTTGCTCAAACCCATGTCCATTGAGTCTGTGATGACATCCAACCATCTTATCCTTTGTCATCCCCTTCTCCTCCCGCCTTCAATCTTTCCCAGCATCAGGGTCTTTTCCGAGTCAGTTCTTCACATCAGGTGGCCAAAGGATTGGAGCTTCAGCTTCAGCATCAGTCCTTCCAAGGAATGTTCAGGGTTGATTTCCTTTAGGACTGACTGATTTGATTATATAGACTGCATGTGTGTGTGTGTGTGTGTGTGTGTTATGTATATACACCAAAAATTTAACTGGTGATTCACCTTCACATACTGCAATTCACATTCAAGAATAAAGCACTTCCTAAGGGCTGGGTAAGCCATGTAGAGCCCTGAAGTTATTTTTAAAACATAGACCTCACTAGCAGAAAAGGGTAACAAGACAGGGCAAGAAACGGTCTGAGTTTACTGCCTCGATGGAATACGTTCATGCCGTTATCTTTAAGTTAATCCATGAAAAGTCTCTACCTTAGAAGGCTTTGACAGCCAGATTAGTATAAACATTCATTTTTTCAGAGCTATATGTTTCCAAACATATATACCCATAACTAACGGTTTTGTATATCTATCTGTGTGGATTCAGGGCGGGTGTACACAGATATGTATATCATTAAAAATACCTTTAATCTGGGTGAAAAAATTATTTGAAAGAGGATGATATTTTGACTATAAGAGGAGAATACCTCAGAGGCCATTTTAGAAAGCGGAATGAATTCAGCCAATATTTTCTCCCTAATATTTCAAATTTATGTACAAAATTAGTTGTCTTACTTAATTTCCTGAGAAATTCCCTGTGGTTACACTTTTGCCTATGACTGGTTAGATTCATAAGTGCCTCATAGTGACTTTTATTTTTTTTCTAATGAGATTCAAAAGAAAATCAAAATGTTGTTTTATTTCTGGTCATGAGCCAGAACAAGAAGATAAAACTGGCCCTGAATCTTAGGAAAATGAAATAAACATGACCATGAGATGATTACTGGGCAGTTTATTTCAATACCCATCTGTGAAGAGAAAGTCATGTTTGGAGAAAAGGTTACAGAATAAATGCAGTGTGAGAATCCCAGACCAACCCCAAAGTGCAGTGAAGGTACAAAGTGAAGTGAACTTGAGGCCCTCAGTGAAGGATTTGTAAAAAAGTTCTTAGACTACAGAAGAAAAGAAAATATTCCTTATGAGTGGGGGGGTGGGGAAGCAAACCCAGTGGTTCTTGTTTATTAAAGACATCAAAGACATTTTCATATGATTCTGCAATCAAAGCAAAATAACTAATACGAGCAGAGAACAGAAGAAAATGAATGGAAAAGCAGTGTTCTTCTGTGTATGACCTGTGTGTGACATCACAGTCACAGTGTATGGCTTCATATCCACTATGCACGTGACATCACACACACTGTATCTGCGACATCACACCCTCCATATCTATGATCACACCCACTATTATTATGACATCACACCCACTATATCTAACGCTACATCCACTGTATCTGTGACAGCACAACCAACATATCTGTGATCACACCCACTGTATCAATGACATCTCATGCACTATATTTATGACATCATATCCAGTATATATGACATCACGCCCACCATATACGACATCACACACACTTTTTTAAATGAAAACACACCCACTATATCTGGCATCACGTCCACGGTACCTATGATCTCACACCCACTGTATTTATAGCATCACATCCACTATATATGACATCATTCCCACTGTACCCATGATATTGTGCATACTGTATTTATGACATCATATCCACTATATACTATCTCACATCCACTATAATGACATCACATCCACTTTATCTATGACATCAAACCCACTCTTTCTATGACATCATGCCACTGTGTATCATATCACATGCACCATATCTATGATCTCATACCCACTGTATCTATGACATCATACCCACTGCATCATAGACATCACAACCACCATATTTATGACATCATATCAACTATACATGAGATCACATGCAGTATTTGTGACACCACACCCACTGTATATGACATCACACCCACTTTTATGACAAGACACCCAGTATATCTGACATCACATCCACTGTATCTGTGGCTTCACAACCACTGCATCTATGATCACACACGCTGTATCTATGTCATCACACCCACTGTTTTTATGACCTCACACCACTGCATCATTGATATCACAGCCACCGCATTCATGACATCATATCAACTATATATGACTTCACATCCAGTATATATGACATCACACCCACTGTATATGCTGTCACACACTTTTTTTATGACAACACACCCACTGTATATGATATCCCACATTTCTATGACAACACACCCACTATATCTGACATCACATCCACTCTTTCTGTGACTTCACAACCACCATATCTATGATCACACCCACTGGATCTATTACATCACACCCACTATATCTATGGTATCACACCCACTGTGTTTATGACATCACACCCAGTATATTTGTGACATTGCACCCACCATAGCTATGATCACATCCATTGTATCTATGACACCACACCCACTGTATTTATAACAAAATATTCACCATATATGACATCACACCCACTCTATAAGACATCACACCAAGCATATGATACAATGCTCACTAGATTTATGACATCACGCCCACTGTATTTATGACATCACATACTATACATGACATCACACCCACTTCATCTATGACATCAAACCCACTCTTTCTATGATATCACACCCACTGTATCTATGGTACGAAATCCACTGTATTTATGACATCACATCCATAATATATGACATCACACCCAGTATATGACATCACACCCACTTCATCTATGGCATCAAACCCACTGTTTGTAGGACATTACACCCACTATACCTATGGCACATCACCCACTATATTTATGACATCACATTCACTGTATTTATGACATCACATCCCTTATATATGATGCCAAATCCGCTATATATGACACCACATCCACTATATGATATCATACACAGTGTATCTATGACATCACACCTACTGTGTCTATGACATCTCACCCATTACATATGACATCACATCCACTGTATCTATGATATCACATGCACTATGTCTATGATCTCACACCCACAGTATCTATCACATCACATCACATCATGAGCAGGAGGGGAATAGTTCATTTCCTGCCCTCTTAAGATAAAGGCAGGGACTCTCCAGGTGGCTCCATTGTGAATAACCCGCCTGCTAATACAGGAGATGTAAGAGACGCCAATTGATCCCTGGGTCAGGAAGATCCCCTGGAGAAGGACATGGCAACTCATTTCAATATTCTTGCCTGGAGAGTCCCATGGACAGAGGAACCTGGAAAGCTACAGTCCATGGTGTTGCAAGAGTCAGATATGACTTAGTAGCTAAACAAGAACATCAAAGGTACAGGCATGCAGACATTAGGAGGTTAATTCAACAAAGACTTTCCAGCCTGCTCGACATAAAGTTTTACAGACCCAGGGGTTCAGGTCCTGCCAGGATATCTCTTGTAAGGCAAATGAAGCTATAACCCTTGATAACGAACCAAACTAGAGTCTGCTTACCGGAACACAATAAAGCCAATCTACTGACACTGGACTGTGCTGGAGAAAATGGAAATGCTTACTGCAGCTGCCAAGCAGGGAACCCAGGCAGCTTACAAGACCCAGACAAGTTGATGGCTTTTGAGTGTGTCCTCAGTCACTCAGTCGTGTCCGACTCTTTGCGACCCCATGGACTGCAGCCCGCCAGGCTTCTCTGTCCATGGGGATTCTCCAGGCAAGAATACTGGAGTGAGTTGCCATTCTCTTCTCCAGGGAATCTTCCCGACCCAGAGATTGAACCCAAGTCTCCTGCTTTGGCAGGTGGATTCTTTACCACTGAGTCACTCAATGGCTTTCAGGGAAAGGTTTCTCTTAATTGGTTGGTGGTGAGGTAATCTGGAGTCACAATCAACAGCCTTTAGCTTCCAACCAGGTTGGGGTCTATGTGCCTGTGGGCAGCATACAGTTAAGTTTTTCAGGCTGGTTGGGGATTCAGTATCTGCAAAGGAGCTCAAAGGATTTGGTTCAGTCAGTAAAGAATCTGCCTGCAGTGCAGGAGACCCGGGTTCCATTCCTGGGTTGGGAAGATCCCCTGGATAAGGAAATGGCAACACACTCCAGTATCCTTGCCTGGAAAATCTCATGGACAGAGGAGCCTGGTGGGCTGCAGTCCATGGGGTCGCAAAGAGTCGGGCACGACTGAGCGACTAACACTTACTTACTTATTATCTTCAGACCTTGAGGAGGAACTGATCATCCTTGACTTTGTTTAATGCCTAACCTATTATTATTACTTTGTCTTGTTTGATTGTTTTCCTTTGTTTCTACATTGTCTCAGTTCTCTGATTAAATTTATTCTTTGGAACAAAGAAGACCTAGGCAGCTAAAGATTTTCTTCTGAACAAGCGACAGATAGAAGGCATGGATGGGAAGGGTCTGTCCCAGGAATGGCCCGTAGGGTCCTAACTCCTTTACACCATAACTGTTCTTTCCTGACCAAACTCCCCAGATGCAGCAGAAGCAAGATGCTGCAATAAGGAGATTTTCACAAAACCACCAGGCAGGTTTCAACCCACCAAAGGAAGGAGGATCTTCCTATAACCTCCAATAAGTGCATACTTATAGAAAAATGGAAACAGCCTATCACCCATTTGAATAGTAATACCTCATTTCCACGAGCACTCTCATTCTTTGAGGAAATTCTAACTACGACTTATTTCAGATCTCATGACACTGAAAAAAAAAATTGAGAGTGCTTTGACCTCCCCAGAGTTCAGATACGTGCATTAGCGGTGCTGAAGTTTTCATCCTTACGAAACAATTCTTCATTGTAGGTGACACAGAAAATATGCAAATCTGCAATGAAAATTGCAAAATCTGCAGTGAAAATCACAAAACTCTTTCCTAACTCCACTTCCCTTGATAATTTAGAGCATGTTAAACTTGATAACTTGACACATGTTCAATTTTAATGAGAAGTTAACACTTTCAATTTGCTCCAAAAAATGAAGCCGCGGTGCCACCTTTAATGATATAATTGCCCTCTTTGGAGACGCAGCAGAAAACAGCCAGTTTCAAGCAAAGCAGCTACGTATGGGGTCTGCACAGTGTAAATGTCTGCTCAAAGAGTTTGAGATATAAAGTCAACAGCCATTTCGCATGAATGAAATTTAAATGTATAAGTAATCAGATTTCCAAAAGGTCCTATAGTCAACATGAGTAAAGAACGACTCAGTGCAATGGACATTGACTTGATGTCTCTTATTTTAGGCTCCTTGTGGCTCAGCTGGTAAAGAATCCGCCTGCAATGCGGGAGACCTGGGTTGGGAAGATCCCCTGGAGAAGGGAAAGGCTACGCACTCCAGTATTCCGGCCTGGAGAATCGTCCATGGGGTCGCAGAGAGTCGGACCCGACTGAGCGACTTTCAATTTCTTTCACTTTCACCAGGAATCAAGGGTTCAAGGAAGAATAACACGTTGTTCTTATATTCACGGTTCTTACAGTGGTTTAGGAGAGACAACACATAAGCCTTAACTGCACACATAGATCTGAAAGGTGGTAGCAAACTGCAGACAGACGGGAGAAGGACTGGTAGCCGGGGTCTGGGAAGGTACTCTTCCGAAAGCTTATCATCAGCAAGGTTTTGAAGGGAGACACCATCCAGCACTGATGTAATTAGGGGCCAGGTAGGATGTGTCTGGTGGTGAAAATAAAGCCTGATGCTGTAAAATACAATATTGCAGAGGAATCTGGAATGTTAGGTCCGTGAATCAAGATACATTGGATGTGGTGAAGCAGGAGATGGCAAGATTGAAAGCTGAAGCTCCAATCCTTTAGCCACCTGATGCAAAGAGCTGACTCATTGTCAAAGACCCTGATGGTGGGAAAGACTGAAGGCAGGAGGAGAAGGGGACGACAGAGGATGAGATGGTTGGATGGCACCACTGACTCAATGGACATGAGTCTAAGCAGGCTCCAGGAGTTGGTGATGAATAGGGAGGCCTGGCATACTGCAGTCCATGGGGTTGCAAAGTCGGACACAATTTAGCAACTGAATGACAACAAATACCAGAAGCATACACAAAGGAGAGTTCCTGGTTGCCTTTAACCCACTGCATAGGTTCTCCTGCCCTTTAAACCAGCGGTCCACAGCCTTCCTGGCTCCAGGAACGGCTTTCGTGGAAGACGATTTTTCCTGGGACCGGAGTGGAAGTGGTTTCAAGATGATTCAAGCACGTTAAGTTTCTTGCACTCTTATCTAATCGAATACCACCACTAATCTGTCAGGAGGTACCAGCCCATGGCCCAGAGGCTGGGGACCCCTGCTTTAACCCACCCAATTCAGGTGACCAGGATCAGAGTCTTTGGGAGGATAAACACACCCAGACTGAGAATTCTTTCCATGTGTCTTGTTCACCTTGAGTGTAAGCGTGTATGCTCAGTCGTGTCCGACTCCTCTGTGACCCCATGGACTGTAGGCTCTGAAGGAGCCCGCCAGGCTCCTCTGTCCGTGGGATTCTCCAGGCAAGAATACTGGAATGGGTTGCCGTGCCCTCCTCCGAGGGATCTTCCCAACCCAGGCATCGAACCCAAGTCTCCCGCATCTCGTACACTGGCAGGTGGGTGCTTTACCACGATGCCACGGGGGAAGCCTTGTTCACAGTGAAACCCAACTCCCTTCCCAAGGAAAACCCAGTGTGAGATTTTTTTTTTTCCAAGTGAGTTCTCTGTCTTGGTTTATGGTCACTGCACACCAAGCAGGGTGCAACTCGGGATTCCTTCTTATTAAAAAACAAAATCATAAACAAAGCTAGGGATGAGACATCACCTCTGCCAACGTCCTAACTATGTTTCGATGGCTTTTCAAGGAAGAATAGCTTTCTGCAATCATACATCATATGCAAACAAAAGTGAAGTCAGAGCTGAGAGCCCAGCAAATCACAGACATCTTTACTGGAATGACACGAAATTAACTTGAGAAATGTTGAGTTTTGAAAACATTTTTTCCTCCCTTCACTATGTAATATGACGTCTGCACGTCAAAACCCAAGCCTTTTTATTGCTGCTCTTTTCTAAGGCTGTAAACCAGATGAAGGTATCTGCCAGGCTTGCAGGCAGGCTCTGGAGAAGCCATTTTCTGACCTTCAAGGTCATTTATTCTGGTCTTTCTTTGATGCCTGTCTGCCGTCCATCACCCTGCACGATGGGCTTGTGTCACTGACACTTCTCCTTACACACAGAGTGATTTCCAAGGTTGATGACTCCAACACTTAAAAAGAGGCCCGTCATACCCTGAGAGTTAGGTTAAAGTGAAATTCGCTCAGTTGTGTCCAACTGTCTGTGACCCCATGCACTGTACGCTCCATGGAATTCACCAGGCCAGAATCCTGGAGTGGGCAGCCTTCTCCAGGGGATCTTCCTAACCCTTAAATCGAACCCAGATCTCCTGCATTGCAGGCAGATTCTTTACCAGCTGAGCCACCTGGGAAGCCCAAGAATACTGGAGTGGGTAGCCTAACCCTTCACCAGCAGATCTTCCCATACAAGGAATTGAACTGGGGTCTCCTGCATTGCAGGTGGATTCTTTACCAGCTGAACTGAGAGTTTGTTTATCTACAGTCTGAAAAATGTGTTAGTCCCTAAGCCGTGTGTGACTTTTTCTGACCCATGGACTGTAGCCCTCCAGGCTCCTCTGTCCATGGGATTCTCCAGGCAGGAATACTGGAGTGGGTTGCCATACTCTTCTCCAGGGGAATCTTCCCGACTCAGGGATCAAATCCAGGTCTCCTGCATTGCAGGCAGATTCTTCACTGTCTGAACCACCAGGGAAGCCCACAGTCTGAGAAGCCTTCTGAAAACTCTGTTAACAAAAGAACCTGGGGTCCTTTCCTAGAGTGCTGTCCCCTAGGCAAAAGTCTCCTCCAGCAGGGAACACAAAGAAATCATTGGGGACTAAAAATAACCATGCACATGCACAGCTGGGGCAAATGATGAACAATAAGATACAAAGAGACCAAAACCCAAGCAAGCGTCAACTCCGAGGCGCTTGGAACAAAAGCAGGGCCATGACCATGCGTCCTGCACACACACCACTGAGAGGGTGGGGCCAACGACCTAAGCCACGCCTCCAGCCAGACACACCCATCTGCCGCCTGCCATTTAAAGGGCCAGCTCACCCCAACCCAGGGATGAGAAATGGAACTAGATCCTTGTTCTCTCTACCTTGCCTGAATTTCTCTTCTGGCCTCCTCAGTTACTTTTGTTTAAAATTTTTATTTCATTATTGTCTTTTTAAATTATTTGGCTGTGCTAGGTCTTTGTAGCATGTGGGATCTTTTTTTCTTCTTTTCCCTTTTATAGTTGCAGCATGTGGGATCTATTTCGCTGATCAGGGATCAAACCCAGGTCCCCTGAACTGAGAGCTCAGAGTCTTAGGCACTGAACCAGCAGGAAAGCTTCACTGACTATTAAAACAGTCAAAAGACCCAGGTAGGTAACAGTACCAGAATTCCGCATCTGGCCATGCCAATGAAAGGAAACTTGGCTCCACGTCTGAATTTTTTCTACTTCTCTTGACTTAACAACTACTTCCAACAATTTGTGAATTTTGCTTCAAAATTTTACAGCACCCTAGTTATACACCTTGGGATTCCCAGGTGATGCTAGCGATAAAGAATCTGCCTGCCAGTGCAGGAGATGGGGGTTCAATCCCTGGTCAGGAAGATTCCTTGGAGGAGGAAATGGCAACCCACTCCAGTATTCTTGCCTGGAGAATCCCATGGACAGGGAAGCCTGGCAGCTTATAGTCCGTGGGGTCGCAAAGAGTCAGACACGACTGAGCAAGTGAGCACACAGTTAGAGCACAAACTAGTGGAAATACAGGTCATAGCATCTACAATAAAAGGAGCTTATGTTTCTATGTCATTCAGCCTCTTGTTATAGGTGGGTACTATTTCGAACTCTTTGTGAATTCATACATTAAACATTTGCTGGAAACCATCGTGCAATGCACGCAACTCCATACCATGTGCTGGGGGTCCACCGTGCATACCTCTCTTCCTTTATTCAGCAAGTGTTTATTGAAGAGCTCCTAGCTTCAGCAACCAGTTGTAGGCTCATCCAGAGAACACATCACATTTTATATACATTTCCCTAATGGATTTCTAGAAAGTTTCTATTTTTGAAAAAATGCTAGCAAGCGATGGTCCCCTGCTGTTTGCATTAAATGGTTAAAGACTGTGGTGGTAATACTATTTTCAAAGATAATTAATCACGGCTATAATAATCTTAACAATGGAGCTTCCCTAGTAGCTCAGATGGTAAATTATCTGCTTGCAATGCGGAAGACCCAGGTTCAATCCCTGGGTTGGGAAGATCCCCTGGAGAAGGAAACGGCAACCCACTCCAATATTCTTGCCTGGAGAATCCCATGGACAGAGGAGCCTGGTGGGCTACAGTCCACAGGGTTACAAAGAGTCGGACATGACTGAGCATCTAACACACACACAATCGTAACAACAAAACTAATGCAAAGTGAGCTCCTCATTTGAGCTAGATGCCGCACTATGACTCTTTACGTGTTATTTTTTATGATCATCAAAATGACCTGAACGTGTTAAAGTGTTAGTTGCAAGAATACTGGAGTAGGTTGCCATTTCCTCCTCCAGGGCGCCTTCCCCATCCAGGGATCAAACCCAGGTCTCCTGCGTCTGCTAATTGACAGGCAGATTCTTTTCCGCTTGAGCCATTGGGAAAGCCAGCACATTGGTGTATACAAAAAAACAGCATCCATCAAGCCCTTACTGTGTGCCAAACACAAACACTTCGCTAACATCTTTTATTCTTTTTCTCATAAAACCTTGGAGAGTGCGCCTTATCTTGCTTTTAAAATGCACAAACTGATGCTTAGAGAGGTGAAATAACCTGATCCTTGGACCTGGAAGATCCCCTGGAGGAGGGCATCGCAGCCCACTCCAGTATCCCTGCCTGGAGAATCCCATGGACAGTGGAGCCTGAGGGAGCTACAGTCCATGGGGTCGCAAAGAGCTGGACACGACTGAAGCGACTTAGCACGCAGGCACACCCTCAATCTAAGTAATTATTCCCTTTCACCACTGAGCTTCTTAAAGGTACCAGCTGCATTTTGAAATATCTGTGGCTGGACCAAGGGAAATGAGTATGTCTGCAAAGTGTACACAGCTGGATCTCCAATCATGTTGTAAGTAAGCCATGCAATACTCCTGAAGAACCGTAACATGAAACGATGCTTTAACACAACCTATCGCCAAGTTCACTTTTATCAGACCAATGAATCAGTGTCAAACACTTCAATTGCCGTAAATTCCTTTTTCCAAAATTCCACTTAAACCTTCTTTTAATAATACTTAAAAAAAAAAAAAAAAAAACCTTTCTATTGCTTAAGGGCATATGAGACAAGCAGGAAGAATCATCAACACAGAGTAATGAATTTTTGTTAACACCTTACACAATGCTAGAGCGTGCTTTATAGAAATTTAGCAGAGGTCAGTGACCATGGGGCTATATTTTTGAGAACTCATAACACCGTATTTAATTTCAAGGATATCAATAGTGGCACAGCAAATGTGTTTCCATTGAAAGCAACACAGAAACTGTTATTTTCATCTTTCTCAAAGCGGGTAATTGTCTCCACACACCGTTTGGGGGAGCAATTGGCAATATATGAAGATATTTTTTTGTTTCCACTACCTGGGGAGGAGGCAGAAGGCAGGGACTCTTCTAAACACCCACGAAGCACAAGGTAATCAACCCTCTACTGCAGAGAACTAACTATTCAGCCCCAAACGTCAACTGTGCCCAGACCGAGAGAACAGGGCTTACACTGAAAGTGAAAGTGTTAGCCAATCATTTCTGTCTGACTCTGCAACTCCATGGGAGAAGGCAATGGCACCCCACTCCAGTGCTCTTGCCTGGAAAATCCCATGGACGGAGGAGCCTGGTAGGCTGCAGTCCATGGGGTCGCTAAGAGTCGGACTCGACTGAGCGACTTCACTTTCACTTTTCACTTTTATGCATTGGAGAAGGAAATGGCAACCCACTCCAGTGTTCTTGCCTGGAGAATCCCAGGGACGGGGGAGCCTGGTGGGCTGCCGTCTATGGGGTCGGACAGAGTCGGACATGACTGAAGCGACTTAGCAGCAGCAGCAGCTGCAACTCCATGGATTGTAGCCCGCCAGGCTCCTCTGTCCATGCGATTTTCCAGGCCAGAATACTGGAGTGGGTTGCCATTCCCTTTCTCCAGGGAATCTTCCTGACTCAGGGATCGAACCCAGGTCTCCTTCATTGCAGACAGATTCTTTACTTTCTCAGCCACCAGAGACTGAGACCGCAAAATGAACTTCTGAAAGTGAAAGTTGCTCAGTTGTGTCTGACTCTTTCCGACCCCATGGACGATGCAGTCCATGGAATTCTCCAGGCCAGAATACTGGAGTGGGTAGCCCCTCCCTTCTCCAGGGGATCTTCCCAACCCAGGGATCAAACCCAGGTCTCCCACATTGCAGGCAGATTCTTTACCAGCTGAGCCACAAGGGAAGCCCAAGAATAGTGGAGTGGGTAGCCTATCCCTTCTCCAGGGGAATCTTCCTGACCCAGGAATAGGACTTTTCCATAACCAGTAATCATCTGGACTCAATATTTTCTTAGTACCACTTGATACTAAGAATTACTAGAAATCTACAGACTCCCCCATCAGCAAACAGAAGCATCATTTCAACTTCTGTTTAAGGAAAAGACTCGTTTTTCTATCAGTGAGCTACTCAAGTGCAACACTATCGCAGGAACAGGAGATTGACATATGAATTTGACATGATACTGTGATTCTTTTTTTTAATTAATTAATGTATTTATCTAGCTCCCAGTGGGTCTTAGTTGCCAGATGTGGGACCCATTTCCCTGACCAGGGATTGAACCTGGGTCCCCTGCGCTGGGAGCATGGAGTCTTAGCCACTGGATCACCAGGGAAGTCCCTGTGATTTCTTTTAAAAAATGACACAAATGAAACTTTCTATGAAACAGAAACAGATCATGGACACAGAGAACAGCGTGGTGGTTGCCAAGGGTGGAGGGGGAGGGAGAAGGATGGATTGGGAGTTTGGGATTAGCAGAGGCGGCCTAGGATATTTAGAATGGAAAAAAAAAAAAACAAATGTTGTAGTGTAGAGCACACAAAACTATCTTCAATACCCTGTGATAAATCATCACGGAAAAGAACACTGGAAAGACTCCGTAAACAGAATCCCTTTGCTGTACAGAAGACAGGAGTGCAGCACTGTAAACAAATCATACTTCACTTAAAAATAAAAAATTACTCATCACCGTTTCTGGTCCCAAATGATACATCACTGCACATGGAGCCGTTCAAACCAACATCCAGAAAAACATCCGCATGACGGGAAATAAGCCTTAGAGTTTTAAGGCTGTTGCTGCAAAGATGGATCTGATCAGGACGCTTCATTTGCAACTTTCCTTTCCGCTATAACATGGTAATTAAAGTCTTTTTAGGGACTCTGGTTTAGAAACTGCTGGGCTATGGATGTCTGGGCGTTGGGGCTAAATTTTCCTGGCTCTGATCATTGACTGAATGAATCAGATCGATTGTGATTTCCCACAGAAGGACTTTAGAAATAAAGCTGTTCCAGCCATTAATTTCCCCTCTTCACAGAGGCATCAATTAGATATTGATTTATTGGAGACATTTCAGCTTCCTGGATCTTCATTCTAGGCTCAAACACTCATGAGACCGTTTATGGATTACCACACAAAAAAAGTACTTTTCCAGTTAATAAACTTCTTATTTATCTGTTTAAACCTTACACAAAGAGACGTTCATAAAACCATCATTCAATATCCTGAAGGCTCAATTCAGAGTTCTCATTGAAAGGTAGCCACTGTCTCCTATGGCCCAGATTTTTCCTGATTCCACAAAATCCTCACTCCTGCCTTTGGCCAAGGAGGTAATTCACTCTACATTAGTCATCAAAGGCGCGCTTCCCTGGTGGCTCAACAGTAAAATAATCCACCTGCCAAGGCAGGAGACAAGGGTCTGATCCCTGTGTTGGGAAGATTCCCTGGAGGAGGAAAAGACCAACCAGCTCCATTATTCTTGCCTAGAGAATCCCTTGGACAGAGGAGCCAGGTAGGCTACATTCCATGGAGGGGCAAAGAGTTGGACGTGACTGAGTGACTGAATACACACATCTAGCTATCTATGACAAAAAAAAAAAAAATTACAGATTTAAACAATTTTTATGTGAAGGTTATTGGGACACAGAGATTCTTCTAAAAGCATGGGCTTCCTGGTGGCTCAGGGGTAAAGAATCCGCCTGCAATTGATCAGGAAATTGATTCCTGTGTTGATCAATACAGTGGGTTTGATCCCTGGGTTGGGAAGATCCCCTGGAGAAGGAAATGACAACCCACTCCAATATTCTTGCCTGGATAATCCCAAGGACAGAGGAGCCTGGCGGGCGACAGTCCAGGGGGTCGCAAAGAGTTGGACACAACTGAGTGACTAACACACACACACACACACACACACACACAAATTCTGATGGATCCATGTCTCTCTCCTCCCTGTTCCTTGCTGTCCATCCAGTCCTTCCGGCCCACTCTCTATCCCTTTTTTCCTCCTCCAGCCTTCTTCTGGATTTCCTTCCTCTATCTTATCTTGCTGCTAACTAATCTCCTTGCCCCTCCTTCTCCTCATGCGGTGATGACGTTCGGGAACCAGGCAACACGGTTTCCTGACCAGTCCCTTTCTTTTCTGAGCAAAAGCAGCACGCAGACGTGGATGCGGTTTGCAACCAGCAAGGAGGCTGCCAATCCTGTCTGCTTTTCCCACTTCCTGTGGGTGTTTGTATAATATTTAAGCATTAATTATGTAATGTTTGTCGTGTTTGACGCTCCCAGGGAAAAGGCACTATATCAACAGCATTATTATTAGTGTTTTCTCGGCGAAATTTCCATCACCGAACGTGTCGGGAAACGAGCGGTGGCCATCTGTCATGCAGTTTGTAAAAGCTTCCTACACGCAGGATTCTCTTTCGCTGCCGAACGGAGGTGCTTTGGAAGCCATGTACAAGAATTCTTTTTAAAGACGCGTCGAACAGCTGTTGCGCCCTGTACTCGTTTTAACACCTTGCTAGCACCTATTATTTTCAACAACCCGCAAAACAAATCACGGTTTCCGTTACTCAGTAATGCTCACGTAAGTATGGATTGTGCTAGACCAGAAGCCGTTTTATTGATAATGAGCAAAAAAAAACCCCAGTGACTCCTACTTGACTTTTTAATGGATTATGAGGCTCCTGAGCTTCGCAGGTGGCTCAGTGGTAAAGAACCCACCTGCCAATACAGGATACCCGGGTTGGATCCCTGGGTCGGGTAGATTCCCCCGGAGGAGGAAATGGCTACCCACTCCAGGATTCTTGCCTGGAGAATCCCATGAACAGAGGAGCCTGGTGGGCTACAGTCCACAGGGTCGCAAAGAGTCGGACATGACCGAGTGACTGAGCACGCACACACAAGGTTTCTAGGGAAGCCAGATCTTTCGTAAGCCCCTGAATGTCTGGAGACCGAGCAGAGGATGAGCTCCAAAATGCACTCAAAAAGCAGAGACGTCCTGACCAAACCCACGCTCTCCCAGCCCCTTCATCAACACTCAGCGTTTCCAGCTTTCTGTTTCATATTTTCATGTTCTTTAAATAGTTGTTTAAATTATATATACCTTATTTTTGTGCAGATTGTAAGGAAAGAATCTGCTCTTTTACCATCTGGCTTTTCAAGTTGCCCCATCAGTATTAACAAAACAATTATCTATCTTTCTGAAATATCATATTATCATAGACTACATTCCGACGTCTGACAGGGCATTTTTCTGACATTCTACTAACTGCATTGATCCCTCAGTTATTAGGCCAACACCAAGACATTTAAATACATTCACTTGTACCTATTAGGCAAGTTACATATATGAAAGTGAAAGTCGCTCAGTCATGTCCGACTCTTTGCAACCCCATGGGCTATACAGTCCATGGAATTCTCCAGGCCAGAATACCAGAGTGGGTAGCCTTTCCCTTCTCCAGGGGATCTTCCCAACCTAAGGATCAAATACAGGTCTCTCACATTGCAGGCAGATTCTTTACCAGCTGAGGCACAAGGAAATCCCAAGAATACTGGAGTGGGTAGCCTATCCCTTCTGCAGCAGATCTTCCCCACGCAGTAATCAAACCGGAGTCGCCTGCGTTGCAGGCGGATAGTTTACCAACTGAGCTGTCAGGGAAGCCCTATTAGGCCAACATCAGGCTATTTAAATATCGTCTTCATAGTGTATTTTTGTACTGAGTCACACCTTCTCGAGAAGTTGCATTTTCCTTCTAAATGAAACGGACTTTCTTTCTAAATCCTTTCTAAATGGCTCGAAGTGGACACCATGGCATTAACTGCCAACATTCAAAGAAGTCTTTACAGAAAGGAGAAAGTGAATGCCGATGCAGCCCCCTAAAAACCCACTGATACTTTTATAAAGTGAAGCAATTTATGTCTCTGAAAAAGTTTTCAGCATTGTCAACTACACAGCTCTAAAAGCTGAGTGGTCTAGAGTTCATTGGGTATATTACAAAGTATCATCTTTATGGATAGGTTTTGGAAAAGTGCGACTGATCCTTTTTCAAATACCGGGATCTTTGAACTGTGTCTGTAAATGCGAAGAGCTGAATTCCACCATAGCTATGCTCCAAAATATAACAGGTGATCAAAACTAGCCTTTTATCCTGACTCCCAAACATAGCTGGATATCAAATTGTGTGTCTGCCAGGATTTCCTCTGGCTGCAAAAATTCAGCTAGGTTAAGTTACACAGTTCAGGGTGGATTTATCTCTGGGCACACTGCAAGGCTATGGTTTTTCCAGTGGTCATGTACGGATGTGAGAGTTGGACTGTGAAGAAAGCTGAGCGACGAAGAATTGATGCTTTTGAACTGTGGTGTTTGAGAAGACTCTTGAGATTCCCTTGGACTGCAAGGAGATCCAACTAGTCCATTCTAAAGGAGATCAGTCCTGGGTGTTCTTTGGAAGGACGGATGTTAAAGCTGAAGCTCCAATACTTTGGCCACCTCATGCGAAGAGCTGACTCTTTGGAAAAGACCCTGATGCTGGGAGGCATTGGGGGCAGGAGGAGAAGGGGACAACAGAGGATGAGATGGCTGGATGGCATCACTGACTCAATGGACGTGAGTCTGGGTGAACTCCAGGAGTTGATGATGGACAGGAAGGCCTGGCGTGCTGTGATTCATGGGGTTGCAAAGAGTCGGACACAACTGAGCACCTGAACTGACTGACTGACACTGCAGGGGCTGTAGAAGCAACCCCCAGAACATCCCACTGAAAAGTACTCAGGAAGTGTACCCAGGACCCAGGATCCTTCCATCTTTGATTCAACGTATCCTTTCTGGGCATGCTCAGCAAACGGCATTTCAAACTACTGACATGATGCCCAATATCCAGGTAGAAAGAAAAGAGAAAGAAGAAAGTGCCAGCAACAGATGATACCGAGTTTCACTGACCACCCTCATGTCACAAGAACCTTGTTGGCTGCAGAGAACTTTGGTAAATCAAATTCCTTTCCCAGCTTTTGGTATAGAGACAGATAAAGAAAAAAGGAGGCTGGGTATAGTGTTTAAGTCACCAGCACTACAGTATCATATTAAAAAGTTCACCTTCACGTCACAGGGTACGCAGAAATACGAAAAAGAAACCCATGCCTAAATATAGCCTTGGGATATGCGGACATTCAAGAGCAGAAAAAGTTGTCACGACTTCAGTTCCCCACCTCTTCTAAGAAGTCAGACTATCCTGAAGAAAATATGTTTAACTCCAGAATTCTCTTCCAAAGTACACACTGCAGGAAGAAAATAGAGATTTGGGCATCTAAGACTGTAAACACACGTTCTATAACCAGCCAAGGAAAAAACGTTCAGTCACAAAAGGACTTCAAAAGTCTATCAAATTCATGTGCTTTATAAAAAAATAAATTCTTCAAGAATGCTTATAAACAGATAAATGAATCAAATTAATATACCCATGAAGAGAAGTGCTTTGTATAATTAAAACGTCAACAAGCCATGAAACACTGAAACTCTTGGCTGGTTTATAAAGCTGTCATTGTGATGAGGCTTAATTCAACACTCAGAACTAAATCCTGTGAACAATAATGCAACATATCTAGTCCATGTTATAATATATAAATCATTATGTCTACATAACAAACTATATGATAACTAATACAGATGCAATAATCTTGATCTGAAAAAAAAAAAGGCAATTCATTTTAACCAAATCTATGCAGAGGAAAGATAAACGGTGCTAAGGAGTGGAGGGCAAATGATGTGATTTTAGAACTAAGTATCCAGGTATTTTTTCTTGGGTAGAATTTTCAAATACCCAGAGCAGGGAAAACAGAGGAAAACTTGAGCAATTAAGTAAAAGTCAGAAAATGACAAGAAAGAACAAAAGCTCAGAATTTTAAAAACAGCAGACAAATGAATATCATGAAGAAATGAAATTTTACTTCTGTTCACTTTACTTAAGTGAAAGTCGCTCAGTCGTGTCCAACTCTTTGCGACCCATGGACTACACAGTCCATGGAATTCTCAGGCAAGAATATTGGAGTGGGGTAAACTTTCCCTTCTCCAGGCATCTTTCCAACCCAGGGATCAAACCCAGGTCTTCAGCATTGCAGGCAGATTCTTTACCAGCTGAACCACCAGGGAGCCCAAGAATACTGGATTGGGTAGCCTACCCCTTCTCCAGGGGGTCTTCCTGACCTAGGAATCAATCCAGGCTCTCCCACAAAGCAGGCGGATTCTTTACCAATACTTAACATAGAACTAATTGTACACATAATTTCGAACTACGGTTCGTGATCATTCTCACCAGACGAACCTTCCTGAAAGACCCACAGACCCTCAGTGGTAACAGAGGTCAATAGTGCTGCCAGTTGCAAGTCAGGGCTTACATGATCCATCCGATGAACATTACTCACTCTTTTCCAAACAGGAAACCTTCCCCTTCTCAACACCATGGATGAACCTGGAGGACAGGTGCTAACTGAAATAAGCTAGACTCTGTGGGACAAATACTGCATGATTTCACTCACATGCGATTCCTACAATAGCGAAACCCACAGATTCAGAGTATGATGGCTGGCAGGAACTGAGGGGAACAGGGAAGTAGGGAGATGTAGTTCAATGAGGATAAATCTCATTGAAGCAAGATGTACAGACTCTGGAGATATGCTGTACAATAGAGTGCCCAAGGTTCACAATACAGGCTGTGCCCTTAAGTGCGGCCGAGAGGGTAGATATCACGTTAATTGTTCTCACCACCACCACCACCAATAACCCCAGTAAATCAGAGTGTCATACTCAAACTAATTCACCAGTTCTAGCTATCAGAAGAGTCCTGGCCCAATGGGAAGAACCCAGAAATCGCTGCTACCGGGGAGGGCTACCAACATACTCAAGCTTTCCTCGCTTCGGTTGAATATATTTTATTTAAGGCCAGCAGCCTCTGCACACGAGGGTGGAATTTCAAATCCACTGTTTGCGAGCACAAATCCACTGTTTGGTCTGCACTCGTATAGAGCCTCAGATTCTTCCCTGCCTTCCAAACAAATTCATGTTAGGACACGGACTGTGTGTGAGGGAGTCATCCCTCCCAGCTTTTGAGCATTTATACATATTTTTGCTGTTATTCAGTTGCTCAGTCATGTCTAACCCGCCATGGGGGCTCCTCTGTCCATGGGATTTTTACACATATTTGAACACCATGAAACACTGGTGAAACATTAAACATCCTGGGAAAGATCCCCATGAGGTTGACGGGAAACATACATTGATGTTTAGGCTGTAATGACTGACAATGTTTTTGCCAATTATTTACAAGCAGAAGTGATGCTTGCCACTCTGAGCCTAGCTCATAAAGCTCTTCCATGAATTTCCTTTATGTTTCTCTCCCTGTCTGCTATCTGAGATGGAGTTGCTCCCAACCCTCTGTCAGGAAATCCCTGGATACCATATATTTCTTTTTAGTGTTATAAAAAAAAAAAAAAAAAAGCACTGTAGTAAGACTATTGTACCTGCTTAGGTCCATCTAGTCAAAGCTATGATTTTTCCAGTAGTCATGTATGGATGTGGGAGTTGGACTATAAAGAAAGCTGGGCACCAAAGAATTGATGCTTTTGAACTGTGGTGTGGAAAAGACTCTTGAGAGTACCCTGGACTGCAAGGAAATCCAACCAGTCTATCCTAAAGGAGATCCGTCCTGAATATTCATTGGAAGGACTGATGTTGAAGCTGAAACCCCAATACTTTGGCCACCTGATGTGAAGAGCTGATGCAATGGAAAAGACCCTGATGCTGGGAAAGATTGAAGACGGGAGGAGAAGGGGACGACAGAGGATGAGATGGTTGGATGGCATCACCAACATGATGGACATGAGTTTGAACAAGCTCCAGGAGTTGATGATGGACAGGGAAGCCTGGTGTGCTGCAGTCTTTGAGGTTGTAAAGAGTCGGACATGACTGAGCGACTGATCTGAAAATTTCAGCTTTTCAGTGAAGTCATTCCAGAGCAGGAAAAGGTCTAGAGAAGGGAAGACAGAATAATTAAGTATGCAGAGCCACTGCTCTATGCAGAGGGCATTTAAGGATCAGTGGGACTTCATATGGGCTTCACCGGTGGTGCTAGTGGGATAGGACCCGGCTGCCAAGGCAGGAGACATAAGAGATGTGAGTTCGATCCCTGGGTCACGAATGGGCTCCATCTGCAAAGATTAGAGCTGCCAAGGGATATGACTGAAGACTACAAACTCATAAAAGGTAGAATTGGGATGAACACAGACGTGCCCAGCAAATCCCAGTTTGCCACGTCCACCCTCCCATCTGAAAAGGAGGAAATTTAGGACAAACGTAGAAGGATACGTTAACACAACAGCAGGTAGCAAAGGTCTGATGTACAAAAATTGGAAGCTAGAAAACCAGAAAGTGACAAGTTTGATCGCCGGCCAGCTGTCTCCTACACGTTGCTACTCATAGCCTGCAGCCCGCCAGGCTCCTCTGTCCGAGGGAGTCTCCAGCAAGAATACTGGAGTGGGTTGCCATGCCCTCCTCCAGGGGATCTTCTGGACTTTACGGTTCGAACCTCTGTCTTTTGCAATGCAGATTCTTTACCGTTGGAATCACCAGGGGAGCCTGAAGACCAGAGGTTGACTGCAAATATAAAAAACTTCACATAGGTACTAGAAACATGTACAGATGACAGTTCCGTTAAAGGAGCTAAAATGATGCCTAAAAAATTAAAGAGGCTTCAAAGTGACCATCCAGAAATGAAACGCATACAATTAGAAATCCCTCCAGATGGTGAATCTCCCTAACAATGGCCTTGCTCTCACATCCTTTGCAGATTGCTTTGCAGACTGCGCCTGTCTTCCTTCTTCTGCAAACTATGTCTGCTGTTAGATTTATTTCAGACCTGCCAGAGTGCTGCTTTTATGGAATCGCTCACAGACAGGAACCTGTTACAGATTCTGAGTGACCCGAAGAAGTCGTGATAAACTACTAAATTTAGGTAAGATGGAGCGCTACACAGAAATTCTTCACTGACTTCACTGCAGGCAGGAAACAGAGCCACCCATGTAAAACTGTCGTGTGGGCAGTTTTGACCGATAAAGGCACATGTTGCTACAAAGAGCAGTAAGATCAGAAGAGCCGTCTATTCAATGCTTGCAGATTAAATACAGTCACTTAAAAAAAAAGAACAAGTTCCACAAAAGTGTTGCTTTCTACATGACTGCCAACTAAAGCATGTACCAAGGCTTCTGGTTATTATAACACCAACAAACTCAGCTTTTTTTTTTTTAATTGAAATACAGTTGATTTACAATGTTTTGACAGTTTGTGTTGTACAACAAAGAGATACAGGTATACAAGCATACATGTATATCTATTCTTTTTCAGATTCTTTTCCACTACAGGTTATTACAAAATATGGAAGATAGTTCCCTGTGCCATATAGTAGCAGGTCCTTGGGATTAGTCGCTCAGTCGTGTCCGACTCTCTGCGACCCCGTGGACTGTAGCCCACCAGGCTCCTCTGTCCATGGGATTCTCCAGACAAGAATGCTGGAGTGGGTTGCCATGCCCTCCTCCAGGGGATCTTCCCCACCCAGGGATCGAACCTAGTTCTCCCGCATTTAGTTATCTCTCTTAAATATACGAGTGTGTATAAGTGAATCCCACACTCCCAATTTCTGCTAAAGTTGTTTTCTGTATCTGTGAGTTTGCTTATGCTTCGTACGTAAGTTCACTTGTTTTTTAGGTTCCACGTATATGATAGCATGTAATATTTGTCTTTGTCTGACTTACTTCAACAAGTATGATAATCTCTGCAGGCCTCTCATGTTGCTGCAAATGGCATTATCTCATTTTTTTTTTAATTTTTGGCTGAATAATGTCCCACTGTTATGTATGCACCTCGTCTTCTTTATCCGTTCCCCTGTGGTGGGCTCTTAGGTTGCTTCCCGGTCTTGGTTATTATGAATACTGCTGCTGTGAACACTGAGGTGGTTGTCTCTTTTCAAATTAGTTTTCTCTGGATATATATACCCAAGAATGGGATTGCTGGGTGAAGAGGTAACTCGATTTTTAGTTTTTAAACGAACCTCCATACTATCCTTAATAGTGGCTGCTCCAGTTGGTATTTCCGTCTACAGTACAGGAGGGTTCCCTTTTTGCACACCCTCTCAAGCACTGATTGTAGACTTTTTTGAGGATGGCCATTCTCACTGCTCTGAAGTGATATCTCACTATGTTTTGATTTGCATTGCTCCAATCATTCATGATGTTGAACATCTTTTCATTGCCGGTTGACCATCTGCATGTCTTCTTTGGAGAAAGCTTTTTATTAGGTCTTCTGCCCATTTTTTTAAATTGGGTTCTTTATTCTTTTGACGTTGAGCTGTGGGAACTATTTGTATGTCCTGGAAATTAAGCCCTAGTTGGTTACATCACTTGCAAATATGTTCTCCCAGTCCACAGGCTGTTGTTTCATTTTGCTTTTGCTTTCCTTTGTTGTGCAAAAGCCTATAAATTTGATTAGGTCTCAGATGTTTATTTTTCACTGCAGAATTTTTAAAACAAGAAGGCAAATGGTGCCCAGTTGGGAATTCAATGCCTCCAAAGTTAGTTTCTCATGAATTTCTCTGTGGTACTCCAAATTGACGGCATACATATCAGGAATGAGCAGGGTTCTATAGCTGCTATTTGGTACCTTATTACACCAACGGGCACTTTTTATACAAGGATGTAATTAATTAAGTACTTCTCCTCATGCGAAGAGTTGACTCATTGGAAAAGACTCTGATGCTGGGAGGGATTGGGGGCAGGAGGAGAAGGGGACGACAGAGGATGAGATGGCTGGATGGCATCACTGACTCGATGGACGTGAGTCTGAGTGAACTCCAGGAGTTGGTGATGGACAGGGAGGCCTGGCGTGCTGCGATTCATGGGGTCAAAAAAAGTGGGACACGACCGAGTGACTGAACTGAACTGAATGATTTATTATTAAAATTTTTCCAAATCCCTGCTGGCTTCACTTGTACCTTATAATTATGATCAAGGGACATTAACTCTCACTGCCAAATGTATTTTTTTTTTAAACTCTGGAGGTATAAATACATTTCCAGTAACGTGCTTTGTAATCACTATAACAGTAACACTTCATTTCAGTAGCCACTGTCATTTCTTTATCCCTAAACCAAACTTCCCTCAGTTACAAGTCGTGTCTGACTCTTTGAGACCCCATCAACTGCAGCAGGCCAGGTTTCCCTAGCCTTCATTATTACCCAGAGCTTGCTCAAACCCATGGCCATTGAATTAGCGATACCATCCAACCATCTCATCCTCTGTCGTCCCCTTGTCCTCCTGCCTTCAATCTTTCCCAGCATCAGGGTCTTTTCCAATGAGTCAGCTCTCTGCATCAGGTGGCCAAAGTATTGGAGTTTCAGCTTTAGCATCAGTCCTTCCAATGAATATTCAGGGCTGATCTCATTTAGGATTGACTGGCTCGATCTCTTTGCTATTCAGGGGACTCTCAAGAGTCTTGCCCAGCACCACAGTTCAAAAGCATCGATTCTTCAGCACTCAACCTTCTTTATGGTCCAGCTCACATCTGTACTTTTAAGCAGCTTAAAATTCCATTAGAGAAATGAGACACAGCTGCATCTCTGAGTAGGGCTCACTGAATCTCCCCATCAGAGATAGGTCATGAAACTTGGATTTGCATTCTTTTAAAATGTATCACTATCAATAGACATGGCGTGATGCGTTGATGATTTCAGATGAGAAATGCATACGCTGGACCCAGGAGCCAAGTTCTGGCACCACCGTCTTTAGTAAATAAAGCATTAGTGAAGCACAATCACACACATTCATTTACCTACTGGACTGAGAGCCCAACCAGGACCACAAAGGGGCAGAACAGACGCAGATCCCAAAGACAGAAGAAAGGGGAAGTATCCTGAGCAAGCGATACATGAAGAGGCTACTACGCAAAGTTCATGCTCCTGCTCTACGCAAGAATGGGGCAACTGATTTCTAAGTCCACAAGGAAAATTAGAAAGTGCTAATTCAGAAGACTCAGCAAATAATTGCATCTAGGGCCTAAAAATTAGATTTCTATATAGATTCTAGACAGAGAAAACAATTCAAAATACAGTACCCCCTTTCACAGGCCTTCCCTGGAGGTCCAGTGGTTAAGACTCTGTGCTTCCAATGCAGGGAGCAGGTGTTCAAACCCTGGTCAGGGAACTAAGATCCCACATGCTACTTGGGTGGCTAAAAAAAAAAAAAAAATGAAAACAAATTTTAAAACTTAGTGCAGGATGGCAGTGAGAGGCTGAGGCAGGCCCCACCAAGTTCACAGGCTCCTGCCTCAACAAGGTGTAACTCAGAGGCCTCCCATAGAGGCAGAAGGGATGGGGCAACTGTGGAAATTTAAGTGGCGTCTAGGACCTTATCATCCTGACAGCTCACTATCGCTGGGACCCAGAGAGCAGAAGCTAACACATCAGCCAGCATCCTTTTATAAGCAAGCCCAAAGGACCCCACTGGAGCTTATATACAGACTGTTTCAGAGGTGACAATGCAGCTGTTAAGAGACAAAGCCTAGGCTTCAAGGCTGAGCAGCACAGACGGCCATTTGTATTCCAACTGCTCGTCCAAAGCCACTTGCCTTAATGACACTCGAGGGTTTGCGTTCAGATCTTTTGAATGATAATTTCTGGCTCCACTGCCTATTTCCACTGGGCCACTTCCAAATGCAGCTTCTGGCACGGTTGTCTACTGTGATAGAGGGATATTCGCTTTTAAAGTCATTACCTTAATCATCTCTGCTACTTTGATTTAGTATGAGGGATGGCTGATTTCGTTTCCTTGCTTATTGTCGAGACCTTTGCTCAGGGTCAGATGCGTTTTATTTTTAAACTGAAAGTGTGGATCACAGACACAAAAGCTTAGAGCGCAGAGGCTAGCAGCTTCGTTTCGTACACACAGGTGTTAAATCAAATTTAACAACGTGACTTTGCCAGGGCTGAACCGGCCACAACACAGCGTTTGCTGGACGGGAGAGATCGTGAGGAATGAATCTGCAGGACCGCTTCTCCATCAGAGCTTGAGGACAGTGCACCATCAGCGGTGACCATGCCCACCCCTAGGACGGGGACTAACATGTCATGCACTCGATTCAGTGATGTTGCTTCTTATTATCCTTCAACCTGGACTCATGGCTGCATTTAGAAACGTTTTCAGATTTCCTAAACACGGTTTCTCACAGGCAAAGCAATCAAATCATAGACACATTGGATTACATCAAAATTAAACATTTCTGAGCGTCTTAGGGCATAATCAACAGAGTGCCAGACAACCTATGAAATGGGAGAAAAGAATGACAGCTCATACCTCTGATAAGGGGTCAAAATCCAGTATACATAAAGAACTCCTCCAACTCGACAAGGCAGGCACCGCAAACAACTCTATTAAAATATGAACAAAGGACTGAATACACATTTCTCCAGTGATCGACAGATTGACAATAAGCATATGAAGTGATTTGCAGCATCCCTAGTCATCAGGTAAATGCTAATTAAAATCACAGTGACATAGCACTTCACACCCATTAGAACAGCTACTATCGAGAAATAGAAAGTGTTGGCAAGGAGGTGGAGAAATCGGAAGGCTTACGTACTCTGGGCAGGATCATGTGAAACAGTGCAGGCGCTACGAAGAACATGATGACAATTCCACAAAAAAAATACAAGTAGCACTGCCGTATGATCAAGCCATTCCAGTGGTGGGTGTGCACCCAAAAGGAAAGAAAGCAGCTGTTTGTACACACATGTTCACAGCCACAGTTTCCACAACAGCAAGACGGGGAAGCGATGCAAGTGTCTATCAACACATGCACACATCACCACAATGTGGTCCACGCACATTGCGGAATACCATCAGCACTAAAAAGGAAGAAAAGTCTATGCTACACATGCTGAACATGCAACATAGCTAATTCTATGCTGCTGCTGCTAAGTCGCCTCAGTCGTGTCCGACTCTGTGCGACCCCATAGACGGCAGCCCACCAGGCTCCCACATCCCTGGGATTCTCCAGGCAAGAACACTGGAGTGGGTTGCCATTTCCTTCTCCAGTGCATAAAAGTGAAAAGTGAAAGTGAAGTCGCTCAGTCGTGTCCGACTCCTAGCCACCCCATGGACTGCAGCCCACCAGGCTCCTCCGTCCATGGGATTTTCCAGGCAAGAGGACTGGAGTGGGTTGCCATTTCCTTCTCCAGTGCATAAAAGTGAAAAGTGAAAGTGAAGTCGCTCAGTCGTGTCCGACTCCTAGCCACCCCATGGACTGCAGCCCACCAGGCTCCTCCGTCCATGGGATTTTCCAGGCAAGAGGACTGGAGTGGGGTGCCATTGCCTTATGTTAAACATGCATAAACCTGGAGGACAGTTAAAAAATACTGTGTAATTCCACTTATATGAGCTATTTGGGGCAGTCAAACTCAGAGGAATATAGAGTGGTGGTTGCCAGGAACCGGGGCTTCCCAGGTGGCACTAATGGTAAAGAATCTGCTCTGCCAATACAGGAGATGCAGATTCGATCCCTGGGTGCCCCTGAAAGAGAAAATGGCAATGCACTGCAGTATTCTTGCCTGGAGAATCCACGGAGGAGCCTGGCAGCTACAGTCCATGGGGTCTCATTCAGTGCGGGTAGGGTGTGTGGAGAGTTTTCACTTAGAATTTCATTTCTGCAAAATGAAAAACGTTCTGGGGATTGGTTGCACAGCCATGTGGATATACTTGAAACTATTGAACTATTGAACATGGAGAAGGAAATGGCAACCCACTCCCGTGTTCTTGCTGGAGAATCCCAGGGATGGCAAGGCCTGGTGGGCTGTCATCTATGGGGTCGCACAGAGTCGGACACGACTGAAGGGACTTAGCATTGAACTACCGATTTAAAATAGCCAAGATGGCAAATTTAACATATTTCACTGCAATTTTTAAAACGTTAAGTTTAAGAATATTTTCTTAACATCAAGAGGTTTTTACTTTTGTGTTTGCATCCAATCAAAACCTTTTAAATCACAAGTTTTGTATGTCTACCTAAAAATGTAAATAGAATTAATTACACTGTCAAACACAATAAATGGATTTTTCAAGTAGCCACTTTTTTTTTTAAGAAATGTCTCCAAGCCAGAGAGAAATGTGTGACGTGGTTGAAGCCCCGTTTGCCGCCCTTGCTTTTGAACACCAATATAGTCACTGGTAGCTCAATGGTAATAAATCCCCTGCCAATGCAGGAGACACAGGTTTGATCCCTGGGTCGGGAAGATCTCCTGGAGAAGGGCACGGCAACCCACTCCAGTGTTCTTGCCTGGAGCATCCCATGGACAGAGGAGCCTGGCGGGCTACAGTCCAGGGAGGTTACAAGGAATCAGACACAGTGGAGTGCACACTCATCTTCTGATTGCAAACTGTGGTGATCAGCCAACAGGCCTTCCACTAAATCCAGCATGAAACTTGTGTTTTGTAAGCTGTTTCAACTGATGACAGATGTGGATGGAGAGAGACTTCCTTGGTGGTGCAGAGGCTAAGACTCCGTCCTCCCAATGCAGGGGACTCAGGTTCCATCCCTGGTCGGGGAACTAGATCCCACAGGTCACAACTTAATAAAAAGATCCTACATGAAACAGCAAAGACTGAAGATCCCAAATGCCAGAACTTAAGACACAGCACAGCCAAAGAAATACTTATTAGAAAAAAGGGAGCGGGCAAGAAATGGATGGGGAGAGATGTTGAAGGACGGGGTATATATCTGAGGTTAGGATGCAAAGCCCACTTTCTGAAAGCTGACATTTATAAAGAGATTTCCTAGGACAGCAGACTATTCCATGTTCTCAGCAAATAGCCATCAAGGGCTTTCAGGCATGCTACTCAGCTAAAAACAGAGATGGCCAGTTCATGGCCCCCAAGCAGATACAAGGTGACTCCAGGAAATAATGAAAAAAATTCTAGGTGGTTATGTCATGGGGTAGAAATGTCACAGCATGATATACAAACCCAATCCTACCTAAGCCAGTTCACCTTTTCTAGCAGGCATGCTCAGGAAGAGCCACTGAACGGGAATTCACGTTGTGCACTCTTCAAGGAGAAAAGATTTGGCTACTGTTCAAGAACTGCCTTTTTACAAATGCTTGGAGATTTTTTTTTGGGGGGGGTGGGGGTGGTGGCAGAGGAGGAGGCGGGAAAGCTTCTTTTAAAGATGGCATGGATTCTTACACTGGTTAAATTTTGAGTCCACAAAGCTAGATTGTGGTGCCTAGCAGTTTGGTCCAATATTAATCTGGATGCTGCTGAGAAGGTACTTTGTACTGATATATGTGTGAACATCTACAATCTACCGACTTTAAGCAAATGAGAATATCCTATTTAATAAGATGGTAAAGAATCCAGCTACCAGTACAGCAGATGAAAGAGACATGGGTTCAAATCCCTGGGTGGGGAAGATTCCCTGGAGCAGAAAATGGCAACCCACTCCAGTATTGTTGCCTGTAGGATCCCCTGGACAGAGGAGCGTGGCGGCTACAGTCCGTGGGGTCACAAAGAGCCGGACACGACTGAGTGACTAAGCATGAGTGTGACCCTTACCCAGCTGGCTGACGGCTACAGCAGTTTCACGCACTGCAGGATACCTGGAGAGGGAGGAATTCTGCCTCAAGATTGTAACAGACAAATCCAGCCTGCCCTGGATTTCAGACTCAAGACCACAAGATCAGTCCCCAGTATTTTCCAGCCTGAGTGCTTCCCCTAAGATACAATTCAGACTCCAGGAGTCTCGAGATGGCAACACCCATTCGTGCCTGAGTTTCCAACCCACCCTCCTCTATTCTATGGTATCTGGACCTGCCAGACCCTGCAACTGCATGAACCAATTCCTTCAAATAAATTTCTCTCTCATATATATTTATAGAAAAAAAGAGGAAGTGTTAGTCGTTAGTCGTGTCTGACTCTTTGCGACCCCGTGGACTGTAGCCCGCCAGGCTCCTCTGTCCATGGGATTCTCCAGGCAAGGATACTGGAGTGGGTTGCCATTCCCTTCTCCAGGGGATCTTCCCAACAAAGAGATGAAAGTCGGGTCCCCTGCATTGCAGATGGGTTCTTTACTGTGTGAGCCACCAGATAAGCCGTTTATATATTTATATCTGTGTATATATAGAGTATCTGGTGGGCTGCCATCTCTGGGGTCGCACAGAGTCGGACACAACTGAAGCGACTTAGCAGCAGCATGCAGTGTATACATATATATATAACCTATATATACTATAAATATATAAAGTAATGCATATGTGTCTGTCTATTTATCAATCTATCTATCCACCTATCTATTATCTCCTATTGTTTCAAAGAACGCTCACCGGTACAACTTGAAGAGGGCATGGCAACCCACTCCAGTATTCTTGCCTGGAGAATCCCATGGACAGAGGAGCCTGGCGGGCTGCAGTCCACGGGGTGGCCAAGAGTTGGACATGACTGAACCCACATGCGTTGACACAGCTCTTTGCCAAATCAAGAAAGCAAGGCTCAGGAAGATGGGGACGGAGGTGGGAGAGGGGTTCAGGATGGGGAACACATGTACACCCACGGCTGATTCATGTCAGTGAATGGCAACAACCATTACAATATTTTAAAGTCATCAGCGTCCAATTAAAATAAATAATAAAAAAATAAAAACAGTAAAAAGAAAGAAAGAAAGAAAGAAAAGAACAAACTTCAGCTGCAGAGAGGACACTAGCATTTCCTTGTATCATATTCCCTCTCCAATAGAGAGGTCAGGGTGGTTTTTTCCCCCACAGGAACTCCTACTTTGCGAGGACTATGCCAAGACTTGCTTTCCCACGTTGCTTGAATGAGGCGCATTCGGCAGAACGGGAACGTTCCCAGTATTGCTCTTCCCATCACCGCCATGAATAGTAAATATTGATGGCACCTTCTGCCTCGTTACCAATGGCAGCCTCCACCAGCTGCCATTAATCCACTCTGGAGGCTCGCTATGACTGTGGCTGCTCCTGTTTATACCCCACCCGGAAAAAGAGTCAGCATCCTTCGGTGGACTTCTTGCCAGACCTCACACATCTTTTCCGAAGCCAAGACTCATAAATAAACATGAGCCGTCGCCAAAATGCAATCAGACATCAGGGCAGTGCCACAGCGTAATAGCTTTATCGTGGAGGGTACCAGACCATACTTGCAGGACGCCTTCAGTAAACCTAATAAAACATGAAGTAATTGGAAGGGGGGACTAATTAATTTCCCTCATCTACCCTTCCGCCCAAGACAGATGAAACAGCCTTCCTTAAAACAATGCTATGGCTTTTCTTACTTAGGAAAATTGCTTTTCATTCCCTGAATGCATTATACTTAAAACCATTGCCTATAAAAGAGTTGCCACATTCTACTTGGAGGTTTAAAAACAGAATCTGTAACTCGGAGCATAACCTTTCAGTTTCAATTCCTCAACGATGTTTCTATTAACAGAAGTGGTGAGTTTCAAGGTTGTTCACAAAGACCGTTATTTTTTACTTTGTAACTGCCTGAATTCTCTGTCATTTTCATGGGAATCGTCATGCCTAGACCTTGGAAATTCCTCACTGGGCTTCAAGAGCCCTGCTGTGTGCTTTGCGGTACTTTTTAAAGTTTTTGATTTGTTTTTAATTGAAGGATGTTGCTTTACAATACTGTGTTGGTTTCTGCCATACATCCACATCAATCAGCTGTAGGGATACACACGTCCCCTCTGTCTTGAACTTCCCTCCCACCTCGCACCCCTCCAGGTTTTCCCAGATCGCCGGGATGAGTTCCCTCAGCCCTAGAGCAAATTCCCACTGGCTCTCTGTTTCACATGTGGTAATCTATACGCTTCCGCACTGTTCATCTCTCTGTTCATCCATCCCTCTGCTCCCCCCACGTCAGGGGTCTACAGTTCGATTCTCTACGTCTGTGATTTCTATCAGTTCAGTCTAGTGCCTCAGTCGTGTCCGAGTCTTCGCAACCCCATGGACTGCAGCACGCCAGGCCTCCCTGTCCACCACCAACTCCCAGAGTTTACTCACACTCATGTCCATTGAGTTGGTATCTTCAATGCTGCCCTGCAAATAGGCTCATCCATACCACTTGGCTAGAGTCCATTTGTATGCGTTATCCCTCTCTGGCCTCACTCTGTACGAACAGCCTCTAGGTGCGTCGACATCATTAGCACTGACTCAGATGTGCTCTTTGCTAGGGCTGAGTAATATTCCACTGCACACATGCACCGGCTTTGTTGTACATTTTGGTACATAGATTATGAACATGGACACCAGGAAGGATCAAGATGAGGCAGGCACCCATCTCTCTACATGAGAGTTACTCACTCAGTTGAATCAGACTCTTTCCAACCCCACGGACTGTAGTCCGCCAAGCTCCTCTGTCCATGGGATGCCCCAGATAAGGCTACTGCAATAACGTGCCATTCCCTTCTCCAGGGAATCTTCTCTTCCCAGGGATCAAACCCACATCTCCTGCATTGCAGGCAGATTTTTTATTTTTTTTTTTACACCATCTAAGCCACCAGGAAAGTTCATCTCTCTATACACCTTGTGGGCAAACACACTTCAGATCATTCAGAGTGTGTCCTGACCCAAGGAAGATGAAACAGTTTATATAAACACTCGCTTCTGAGAAGAAGAGAGGCAAGCTTTGTGAAAGAATGGGTCCTGGCTCACTATAAATATTTTTGCATGGTGAGATTTGCACTGCTGCGTTACAGAGCTGGGGGAGTAAAGGGAAGCCAATGGCGTACCAAAATTTCTTTCTGTCAATACACAGTAATGTCAGTTTTTATGGAAATATTCCACTTTGCTTGAAGACAGTCATTTCCATGGCTGTCTCTATGTTTAGAGAAAATTATCCTTTAGAGATAGGTTCAAATCATAGGGTATCCTTCAAACATACCTATTGGCATGTTCTATAGCAAATAACCTTAATAAACATACAATTTTATCCTGCAAAGTCTTTTTTTTTTTAATGTAAGAAGAGAAAGGAAAAGTGTTGGGTTGGACAGAAAGTTCTTTGGGTTTTTTTTTCCAGTTGATGTTACAGAAGAAGCCGAATGAATTTTTGGCCAACCCAATACAAGGTAGGATAATGTAAGAGCATCTTTTATTATTGATTTATAATTTAATTGGAGGAAAATTTCTTTACAAAGTTATGCTGCTTTATGCCAAACATCAATGTAAATTGGTTACAATTATATACATATATATACTTATCATGTATATAGATATATAGATATATATATATATATCGAGTCCACTTCTCTTATGTCTCCAACATTGGCAGGCATGTATTCTTGGCAACCCACGTGCATTAGTGGTAAAGAACCTGCCTATCAATGCAGGAAACATAAGCGACGTGGGTTCGATCCCTGGGTTGGGAAGATCCCCTAGAGGAGGGCATGGCAACCCACTCCAGTATTCTTGCCTCAAGACTCCCATGCCTGGTGGGCTACGGTCCATGGGGTTGCAAGAGTCCACAGACACACAACTTAGTGACTAAACCAGCACTTCCATAGTAGGATATTTTCTTGATCATTTTCATTTTCTTACTGTCCTTGAGTTGAGACAGAAGGTCTAATTGAGCATGGAGATCTAAATGACCCACTCACTCGTTTTTCATGCAAAGACCACGCACATGCGCTCCTAGCTCTGGAGACCTCTTCTCAGGGACACCCTGCTTCTGCTGCAACAGGCAAGTGGTGGGGAGCTGTGGAAGGTCTCAGCTCACTGTGAGAGCTACTCTTAGCCACTCTGATTGGCTCAAGAGTAAAAATGTGCTTAAAATACAAAATGGCAATTAAACCACCACTTGTTCCTTCTAAGTGTGTTGCTGCTAACAGTTGGTGATAAGGCAAGTAAACAAGTCGTGTTATGTTTTTCATTTCCGCGAGCATATTAACAGTCGCTGTAGTATTAATAATCACATATATGTGTGCCTGTTCAACACTGCATTTAACATATGGCATCATTTCCATAATCATCGTCCTACTGTTGGGCCAACTCAAAAGTAGCCTGTTTCCATTTCCACGATTCTAGAAATGGGTATTTTAACTACCTATATCATAAATACCTGAGGTCATTTTTTTTTTCAAACTTTAAACTTTCTCTTTTTTTTTTTTTCCCATTGGCCTAGAGCTGATTAACAATATTGTGGTTTCAGGTGAACAGTCACACATACGCACGTATCCATTCTCCCCCAAACTCCCCTCCCATCCAGGCTGCCACATGACACGGAGCAGAGTTCCCTGTGCTGTCCAGCAGGTCCTTGTTGGTTCTCCATGTGAAATACAGCAGTGTGTCCATGAACGTCCCATGGAAATGAACTCAGCCAACACTGAATCTAGTAAACTCGGTTCCTTGGTAACAATGCTCAGGCACCTACTGACATGGCAGGGAGTCACTGCTGAATAACATTGTTTCTAATCATCTAGAGATTTCATTTGCCCTTACTTCTGTTCATGATCCGCATAAATAACAGAGTTGTGTTAGCACTGAAAACAAGCTGTACTTCTTGTTATGTGTATCACACTCATTTGCCACGAAACAGTGGTATTTCCCTGGGAAATGTGAAACAATGATAATTTATCTCCAAGGGTCAGACGCTTTCTATTATTTGCATTTACCTTGGGATCATTTTTTTTTTCTTTAACTGGAGTGCTTTAGCTTGCTTGTTGGCCAGGGAAGATGGAAAATGAATCATAACCCAAAGAATTAGAGGAACAACAGAGTTCTCTTCAAGCTCACAGCATTCTGAGTGGAGACTGTAGACACCTTGGCAAGAGGAAACAGTGAGAATCCTTGAAGGACCACTTTTCTCCCCAGTCTGTAACCAACTCATCCGGCTTTCATCAGAAAAAGCCAATTTTCTAGCTTTCCCTGACTTATGAGCAACAAACCACTTATGGCATGGATCAAATGTTTCTTTCTATCTCTCTAACAACAGAAAATGTATCTTGAATTATTATTTGCTATCGTTGGTCATTTATTAAATAATAAACGTCTAGATCTGCCCAAGTACACAGAAGAAGGACAGTCAACAATGCTTCCGCAAACATCCTGAAATTCATTTTGGCCTTAGGAGATTAAATTAACCGCATGCATGGTACCTGTCACATGTCAGACAGTGTTAGTAGATCAGGATTGAGAATTGATCGTTACATTTAATAATAGGAAGATCACAGGCGATCCTGACAAGGCAAGTTTTGCTGACAGTGGGAGAAGGTTTAGTAGAACGGATTAAGAGAGTAAACAGGCATTTAAAAATAAATCACAAGTGTCACATATATGCAGAACCCAAAATGATACAAACGAACTTATCTATCAAACACAGACAACAAAGCAAAGAGAACAGATTTGTAGCTGCAGGGGGAAGTGGGGTGGGGGGAATATGAATGGAAGTTTGGGATTACCAGGGGCAAATTACAATACAGAGAATGGATAAGGAACAAGGCTTTTACTGTATAGCACAGAGAACTATATTCAACACCCCGTAACAGATCATAATGGAAAAGAATAGAAATAAATGTGTGTGTGGGTGTGTGTGTATAACTGAACCACTTACTGAACAGCAGAAATTAACACAAGATTGTCAATCAACTATACTTCAACAACATAAATAAAAAAAATAAACACAGCCTATAAATGCAGATGTTTTATATTTCAACTATAATCGACCCTTGAACAACTCGAGTTTGAACTGGGTGGGTCTACCTGTATGCAAATGTTTTCAATAAATACACTGGAAAAATTTTTTAGAGATTTGCGACTTGAAAAAAGCCTCAGATAAACCACATAGCCTAGAAATATTGAAAAAACCTCAGAAAAATTTCGGTATATCATGAATGCATAAAATATACTCAGTTGGACATGTATGTGTCTTAAGTTACTTCAGTTGTGTCCAGCTCTTTGCAACACTTTAAAGACTGTAGCCCACCAGGCTCCTCTGTCCATGGGATTCTCCAGGCAAGAATACTGGAGTGGGTTGTCATTCCCTTCTCCAGGGGATCTTCACAACCTAGGGATCGAACTCTCATCTCTTACATCTCCTGCAACGGCAGGCGAGTTCTTTACCGCTAGCGCCACCTGGGAAGCCCATAGTCAGAAATATAACACACAAAATAAGACTTTAGCAACTTTATGCTATCAAGTAAGGCTTCTGGTCAATACTTGGCTATTCACAGTTACATTTTTATGGGGCCAGAAGTTATACATGGATTTCTGATTTTGCTGGGTGTCAGCATTCCTAATGCCTGTGTTCAAAGATCAAGTGTATATGAATGCCATGTTTTCTAATAAAGATACAGCAATAATAATTGCTATATAAAGCTAACTGGAACATACTTTTGATCTTGGAGGAAAAATCGTAAGGCCAAAGGTATTTTTCCATAGGATACATTTCCCCTAAAGCTCCAGGTAACAGAGAAGACATAATCAACAGCAAAATATTTATGTGGAGGCAAGGAGACACAAGCTCGTTCTCACTACGACCCACACGAAGAAGGAACCATAGATTATCTATTAGGATATCTCAGCGGGAGTGGCTTTGGCAACCTAACAGAAGACTTTACTTACAAAAAGTTCGATGCCCCCAGAAATGCCAATGCGGGAGAAAGAAGGGGGCAAAATTCAGCCAGATACCAAGGCAAAGGGCAGAAAACTGCAGCCGTAAATCAGGCAGGTGGACTGCTCGGGAAGCCGGAGAGATGAAGTGAAGGGTGACCGGAGCAGAGACAGAACGAGAGGCTGATCGTTCAAGAGCCAGTAGGGTATCGGTTTTGAAAACACTAGCTTTCTCTCCGTCTTCCTTCACTCAGGATTGTCATTGACTACCTTACTTGAGGTTACTTTTTTCTTTTTTTCCCCCCCAAGGGTCCATTTCACACGAGCAAAGCAAAGTGAGCAAAGGAAAACATGAAATGAATGCGCCCAGCAACCATGAGACACACAGTAATTTATACGGTACAAGGCCAGGCTGGATTGTCCTTGTCAGTCACCAGCCTGTGGATCCAAAGACATCAAATCAAATACAGCTCTGTGAGCGGAAGACCTGGATCCTTGCAAAGGTTGCCCTCAGTGTAGACTTAAAGCTACCTTCGTATGTCAATGAATCTACGCTTTAGAGACCAAACTTGCATGGGTTGCTAAGGGCTCTTTGTTGAAAACACATGAATCGTTTTAAGGACCCGCTGTTTTGCATCACTTTGTAAAAAGACTAAAATATCTAATTAGTTAAAAAAAAAAGTAATCGATAATTGTAAACTATGGTGTCAAGAATCAGAAAAAGATTAATTGCAGGTGGTCCTTGCTGAGAGTGAATTGACAACCCCACCGAGCAAGGTCTTAGCAATTAATAAAACAAACAGCCATGAGATTTACATTAGTGTTCAAAGGTCAGTCCATTACAATGAAAGAGTGCATTCATTAGGAAAACAAATGCTCCGAGGAAATCCTATAACTGCCTCTTATCCTGCACGGCTATATTAGCCTTTCCGCTGGCAAAAACCCTACACAAGGAAAGACACGACAGTCCAATAGTAAAGGACATGAAATGCCCGTGACAAACCCTGAGAAGTTACTTGCTGTATTACACCTCAACTCTTGAACTGCAAACATACGTTGAGCTCGGGGAAAGCAAACACCGGGCCGCACTTGCAATCGTACAGAAATCCTGACTTCTTGTCAAGGCAGCTCGAAGGGGCCGGGGGGCCACCTGGGGGATTATTAATTTATTTTTTCCGTTCGTATTGAGGTGGCCAAAAGACTCATTCCATTGTAAGGGAAAAAATCCGAATGAACTTTTTGGCCAATCCAATGTTTTTCTCTATTTTGCCTTCATTTTTTTTTTTAAAGGCTTTCAGTTCAGTCGCTCAGTTGTGTCTGACTCTTTGTGACCCCGTGGACTGCAGCACGCCAGGCCTCCCTGTCCATCACCAACTCCCGGAGTTTGCTCAAACTCATGTCCATAGAGTCAGTGATGCCATCCAACCATCTCCTCCTCTGTCGTCAATCTTTCCCGGCATCAGGGTCTTTTCTAATGAGGCAGTTAAAGGCTTTACGGAATATTGTTTTGGTTTTATGTTTTGTTTTCTTGGCCATGAGGCACATAGGATCTTAAGCTCAAACCCACACCCCTGAGCTGGAAGGTGAAGTGGTAACCACTGAACCACCAGGTGAGTCCCTCAACCCAATATTTTAATTCTAACTCCTTGTCATGAGATACTGCTGAAATGCATCAGGTCCGCACGGTGAAATTTCCGATTCGGAAGTTAAGAAGGAAAGAGTATATTTGTACGAAAAACACTCAACTATCAATAATTGATTCTAAAATACATAAAATATAGTGCATATTACTTACATGGTATCTTGTGTGAAAACATAAATGAGCATAGCTTGATCATTGTTTGTACACAAGTATGTCCGTGCAAACAAGTCCAAGGTAACATAGACAACTTTTCCTTCACCACCTCAACACTCCCTCCTCTCCCTTTTCAACTGACAATCATGAGTTAACCACTGCCTTGATTCCGAACATGGTACATTCTGTATGTTTTCAAAATCTCTAGCCGTGGAAACATTCAAGCCCTCTTGTGTGTGTTGCTTCCTTTGCTTAATATTACATGTGTGATATCCATTCATGAATATCAGATGAAGGAGTTCAGTTCCGTCGCTCAATTGTGTCCGACTCTTTGCGACCCCATGAATCGCAGCACGCCAGGCCTCCCTGTCCATCACCAACTCCCGGAGTTGACTCAGACTCACGTCCAACGAGTCAGTGATGCCATCCAGCCATCTCATCCTCTGTCGTCCCCTTCTCCTCCTGCCCCCAATCCCTCCCAGCATCAGAGTCTTTTCCAATGAGTCAGCTCTTCTCATCAGGTGGCCAAAGTACTGGAGTTTCAGCTTTAGCATCAGTCCTTCCAAAGAAATCCCAGGGCTGATCTCCTTCAGAATGGACTGGTTGGATCTCCTTGCAGTCCGGACTCTCAAGAGTCTTCTCCAAAACCACAATTCAAAAGCATCAATTCTTCGGCACTCAGCCTTCTTCACAGTCCAACTCTCACATCCATACATGACCACAGGAAAAACCATAGCCTTGACTAGACAGACCTTTGTTGGCAAAGTAATGTCTCTGCTTTTCAATATGCTATCTAGGTTGGTCATAACTTTCTTTCCAAGGAGTAAGCGTCTTTTAATTTCATGGCTGCAGTCACCATCTGCAGTGATTTTGGAGCCCCAAAAAATAAAGTCTGACCCTGTTTCCACTGTTTCCCCATCTATTTCCCATGAAGTGGTGGGACCGGATGCCATGATCTTCGTTTTCTGAATGTTGAGTTTTAAGACAACTTTTTCACTCTCCTCTTTCACCTTCATCAAGAAGCTTTTTAGTTCCTCTTCACTTTCTGCCATAAGGATGATGTCATCTGCATATCTGAGGTTATTGATATTTCTCCCGGCAATCTTGCTTCCAGCTTGTGCTTCTTCCAGCCCAGCGTTTCTCATGATGTACTCTGCATAGAAGTTAAATAAGCAGGATGACAATATACAGCCTTGATGTGCTCCTTTTCCTATTTGGAACCAGTCTGTTGTTCCATGTCCAGTTCTAACTGTTGCTTCCTGACCTGCATGCAAATTTCTCAAGAGGCAGATCAGGTGGTCTGGTATTCCCATCTCTTTCAGAATTTTCCACAGTTTATTGTGGAAGCAGTTATTCCCTTATTAATATAATATATATATAAGATAATATATAATATTATAAAATCAGAGTTTAGACTTTTCTGTACAGTAGAAACTCACACAGCCTTGTAAAGGACTTCCCTGGTGGCTTAGATGGTAAAAGTGTCTGCCTACAATGCAGGAGACCCAGGTTCAATCCCCGGGTTTGGGAAGATCCCCCTGAAGAAGGAAACGGCAACCCACTCCAGTGTTCTTGCCTGGAGAATCCCATGGATGGAGGAGACTGGTGGGCTACAGTCTGTGGGATCACAGAGAATCAGACACAATTGACCATACACACAGCACAGCATACAATGAGTTTTTATAATAAGTTATCAACTTTGTATGAAAGCTGCTCCTATTTTCACCAATACTTGGCATTTCCTTTCTTTTTAACTGTAATCTGGTAGGTTAGAATATAATTTTGATGCATATTTCATTCAATGAAGGCATGTTACACACCTGACCTATTTCCATATTCTTTCTTATTGTAGACATATTGTAAAATATGGATTAAATCTCTGAGGCTGACATTACAGGTGAGAGAGATTATCTCTTATATCAGTTCAGTGCAGTGGCTCAGTCGTGTCTGACTCTCTGTGACCCCATGGGCTGCAGAGCACCAGGCCTCCCTGTCCATCACCAACTCCCGGAGTTTACTCAAACTCATGTCTATCAAGTCGGAGATGCCATCCAACCATCTCATCCTTTGTTGTCCCCTTCTCCTCTCTCCTTCAATCTTTTCCATCATCAGGGTCTTTTCAGTGAGTCACTTCTTCACATCAGGTGGCTAAAGGATTGGAGTTTCAGCTTCAGCATCAGTCCTTCCAATCAACACCCAGGACTGATCTCCTTTAGGATGGACTGGTTGGATATCCTTACAGTCCAAGGGACTCTCCAGAGTCTTCTCTAACACCACAGTTCAAAAGCATCAGTTAGTCGGCACTTGGCTTTCTTTATAGTCCAACTCTCAAACCCATACATGACTACTGGAAAAACCGTCTCTTATATAAACATTAACAAATGACAAAAAATAGAATATTGAAGGGTTACGTTGCTTTCATTGGATTTAGTATGACCTGGCTGCAATTTCTATCCAATGGTCCACACCGTTATTACTCGAGACTGACCAAATCTGCTTTGCTGTTTATTTCACTTTATTCCCTGAACTTTGGAAACGTGACAAATATTTATTTATTTTCATGTTTAAAACATTAAGGTATACACCCACTTTCTGCACTTATTTTCTTTTTTTGTTCTAACTGCTCTCCTGGAATAAACTCACCAATTCTGTTTGTTTAAAAACAGTCCCCATGAAAGCACAGAGGTGCTTCAAACGCCTTTGGCATGTTTGCAGACGCTGAACCAAACAGGAAACTGAGCACAGAAAAATTGGACTTCTACATGCAAATGTTAGTATATCGGAAAGGACCTTAGACATTTTTCAAGTGATTCCCCTGGGTAGTACTTTCGACACACAAGAATATGAATCCAAGGACTTTCCATTTCAATCCCTAAAGCATATGACCCAACCATCCCACTACTGGGCATATACCCTGAGAAAACCATAACTGAAAAAAAGACACATGTACCCCGATGCTCACTTTAGCACTGTTCACAACAGCCAGGACATTGATGAGCTAGAAAGACATCAACAGAGGAACTTTTAAGGAAGTTGTGGTACGCACACACAACAGAATATTACTCAGCCATAAAAAGGAAGGCATTTGAGTCAGCTCTAACGAGGTGGGTGAACCAAGAGCCTGCTATACAGAGTGAAGTAAGTCAGAAAGAGAAAAGCAAATATTTCATATGAAGGCAGATGTGTGGAATCTAGAAAGATGGTACTGATGAACGTGTTTGCAGGGCAGCCTGGACGCACAGACACAGAGAACAGAGTGGTGGACACAGCGGGGCCGGGGAGGAGAGGATGGGGAAATGGAGAGAGTAGCCTGGAAGCACACACACTGCTGAGTTGCTTCAGTCGTGTCCGACTCTGTGGATTCCCATAGACGGCAGCCCACCGGGCTCCCCCGTCCCTGGGATTCTCCAGGCAAGAACACTGGAGTGGGTTGCCATTTCCTTCTCCAATGCATGAAACTGAGAAGTGAAAGGGAAGTTGCCCAGTTTCGTCTGACTCTTCGTGACCCCATGGACTGCAGCCCACCAGGCTCCTCCATCCATGGGATTTTCCAAGCAAGAGTACTGGAGTGGGGTGCCATTGCCTTCTCCGAACATGCACACTACTGTGTGTAGAATAGACAGCCAGGGGGAATTGGCTGTTTGATTCAAGTAGCTCAAAGCGGTGCTCTGTTGACAACCTAGAAATGGGGGATGGGGTGTGAGGTGGGAAGAGGGTTCAAGAGAGAGGAGACAGACGTCTACCTATGGCTGACTGATGTGGATGTATGGCAGAAATTATTACTAACACAACATTGTAAAGCAAGTATCCTCCAATTAAAAGAATAAATCCCTAAGAAAAAAAAAATGTACTGGTTATTTTACGCCAATAAGGAACAGCTTAAAGTAACATTCCACTACAACATTCATTCACTGTTCTCAAATTCATTGCAGAAGTATTTATTTAGTCCCTACCACATAGCAATACTATATGCTGAGATAACAAATTAATGTGGATCCAGTGGTGGAACCTGAAATCAAGTAACGGAATAAATATTTAACAACATCAGTTAATTACACCTTCAGGCTTTGCTGATATGCCAAAAATCTGAGATCGTTAAAGCATAACTCAAGCCACTCATTGATTTTAAGATTTTTACATTAAGCATTTCAGTGGATCGTTAGGAAAAAATTCATCCCAAGGTGAATCCATCCAAGGTGGGTGTTTCAAATATCAGCATTCAGTCTCCTACAAACCACGATGGGACAAAACTGGATGTAAATCTGACACTCACAGCCAACCTCAAACTGCAGACTGACTCGCTGCAATTCTTGTAAGCTTCACTTTGTTAAGGAGGCAATTCAAGGAAAGAGTTCCACATACCATCTGCTGAAACACCTGAAGACAATTTCACCGAGCTCTTGTGTGCGACATACGTGTCCTTGAAACTTTCCCCATCACGCCGTACCGAGCTAACAGAGGACCGCATCGTCAGCCACTGGGTCTCATTATGGAAAAGATTTTCTTCTTCAGTTCAGTTCAGTTCAGTCACACAGTCGTGTCTGACTCTCTGTGACCCCATGAACGGTAGCACGCCAGGCCTCCCTGTCCATCACCAAGTCCCTGAGTTTACTCAAACTCATATCCATCGAGTCAGTGATGCCATCCAACCATCTCATCCTCTGTTGTCCCCTTCTCCTCCTGCCCTCAATCTTTCCCAGCATCAGGGTCTTTTCCAATGAGTCAGCTCTTTGCATCCAGTGGCCAAAGGACTGGAGTTTTAATTTTTATGAATTCAGCAGCTTCTGCAAGTCACTTTGCTGCTTCTGTGTTTTCCTTATAACCGCGTCACCCTTCACACTGCATTATCCCGGAAACACACGACCCATGGATGTCACTCAAGACACTATTCCACTGAACAAAACGTTTACACAAAACCACATATTCTGTTCACAGAGGCCCCAAGCCTTCGTACACAGACCGTCTTGTGTGGGAGCGTGTGTGCTCAGTCACTCAGTCATGTCCAGCTCTTTGTGACCCAATGGAGCGTAGCCCACCAGGCTCCTCCATCCATGGAATTCTCTAGAAAAGAACACTGCAGTGGCTTGCCATTTCCTCCTTCAGGGGATCGTCTCTACCCAGAGATCAAACCCGCATCTCCTGCATTGGCAGGTGGATCCTTTACTACCTGAGCCACCCGGAAAGCCCCTTGTATGGGAGAGAGTCCTTAGAAAGTGAAAGTCGCTCAGTCGTGTCCGACTCTTTGCAACTCCATGGACTGCAGCAAGTCAGGCTTCCCTGTCCATCGCCAACTCCCAGAGTTTACTCAAACTCATGTCCAGCGACATATATATATATATTATATTATTATTATTATTATTGTAGAGAATGGATTGACATGATTCCAGAGAGAGGCAAATCAAAAATCTGCAGACGTCATTTCCCAGTTCAAATGCAAAGGCCAGAAGCAACTGGTGAACCAGGAAGAGGAGTCAGTGACAACACCATCGAATACAAAAGTTTCTTTTATTTCAAGGAAGGTCAGCCTTTTGTGCTGGCCAGGCCTTCAGCTGATTGCAGGAGGCCCACCAGGATAAGGAGAGCAATCTGCTTACTCAGTCTATTGATCTACTGTGCGTCTCATCCCCGACAACCTCACACCCAGAGTAGCATTTGACCAAGGATGCAGCCACCTCAGCGCCCACACAAGCTGACACATACTCTCAACCATCACAGGAACACTGACGGACTCATCATCCATTCTTTCATCATCCAAGGTTGCAGAAGTCATGCAATAGGTCATTTCGAAATTTAAGCATTCAGCACTTCTAATCAGCAACTCCAACAGACTTTACCAGAGCCGAGGCAGTGTCTTACATGAATATATATATATTTAAAGTCATTCAAAGTCTCAAGCCTGCTGAAGTGTGTCAGAAGTAAACACCAAGGCACAGAAATCATTATTTTTGTTATTGGTCAAACCCACGAAACAAATAAGCCTATCCCACTTTTTGAAAGTATTTCATCCTCTGCCTAAGGTGAAGAAAAATTTCAATTTATATTGCATTCAGGTCATAAACCTGCTAATAAAGGTGTGAAAGTCAAATTTCCAGAGAAATCGATTTCAAGATGCTGAGAGATCTTCTATAAAAAGCCTGTGGCACTGGTACTTCTAATACGAATTTTGCCATTTTAATAAATGTTTTCTCTGTTAACATTCCTACGTCTACATTTTGATATTATTTATTATTATTATTCTACTATCCTAACTCAAGCTGGAATCAAGATTGCTGGGAGAAATATCAATAACCTCAGATATGCAGATGACACCACCCTTATGGCAGAAAGTGAAGAGGAACTAAAAAGCTTCTTGATGAAAGTGAAAGTGGAGAGTGAAAAAGTTGGCTTAAAGCTCAACATTCAGAAAACGAAGATCATGGATCCGGTCCCATCACTTCATGGCAAATAGATGGGGAAACAGTGGAAACAGTGTCAGACTTTATTTTTCAGGGCTCCAAAATCACTGCAGATGGTGACTGCAGCCATGAAATGAAAAGATACTTGCTCCTTGGAAGAAAAGTTATGACCAACCTAGACAGCATATTAAAAAGCAGAGACATTACTTTGCCAACAAAGGTCTGTCTAGTCAAGGCTATGGTTTTTCCAGTGGTCATGTATGGATGTGAGAGTTGGACTATAAAGAAAGCTGAGCACTGAAGAATTGATGCTTTTGAACTGTGGTGCTAGAGAAGACTCTTGAGAGTCCTTTTGACTGCAAGGAGATCCAACCAGTCCATCCTAAAGGAGATCAGTTCTGAATATTCACTGGAATGACTGATGCTGAAGCTGAGACTCCAATACTTTGGCCACCTGATGCGAATCAGTGACTCTTGGGAAAAGACCCTGACACTGGGAAAGATTGAAGGCAGGAGGAGAAGCAGATGACAGAGGATGAGATGGTTGGATGGCATCACTGACTCAATGGACATGAGTTTGGGTAAGCTCCAGGAGTTGGTGATGGACAGGGAGGCCTGGCGTGCTGTGGTTCATGGGGTCGCTAAGACTCGGACCAACTGAGAGACTGAAGTGAACTGATCCTAATGCTCCTAATTGCTTCCGCTTCCTGAGACTTTCCACCTGCACTGGACTCGGAAAATCAAAGCCAAACTCATACGTTTCATGTCTCTGAAGTATACTATTGTCATGCAATCACTAAATCAGTATCTGACTCTGTGACACTCTCCCTGTCCTCTACTGTCTTCATGAGTTTGATCAAACCTATGTCCATCAAGTCGGTGATGCCATCCAACCATCTCATCCTCTGTCGTCCCCTTCTCCTCCTGCCTTCAATCTTTCCCAGCGTCAGGGTCTTTTCCAGTGAGTCAGTTCTTCACATCAGGGGGCCAAAGTAGTGGAGCTTCAGCTTCAGCATCAGTCCTTCCAATGAAATTCAGGACTGATTTCCTTTAGGATGGACTGGTTGGATCTCCTTGCTGTCCTAGGGACTCTCAAGAGTCTTCTCTGAAGTCCTTGGCTTTAACTTACTTTTCTGATACTTTTGAACACAGGATAGGTGAATAGGAACAGGAGAAGGCAATGGCACCCCACTCCAGTACTCTTGCCTGGAAAATCCCATGGACGGAGGAGCCTGGTGGGCTGCCGTCTATGGGGTCGCACAGAGTCAAACACGACTGAAGTGACTTAGCAGCAGCAGCAGCTGTGCTATGCAGTGCTTAGTGGCTCAGTTATGTCTGACTCTTTGCAACCCCATGGACTGCCGCCCACCAGGCTCCTCTGTCCATGGGGATTGTGCAGGCAGAATACTGGAGTGGGTTGCCATGCCCTCCTCCAGGGGATCTTCCCAACCCAGGGATCAAACCCAGACCTCCCACATTGCAGGGAGATTCTTTACCATCTGAGCCACCAAGGAAGACCAAGAACACTGGAGTGGGTAGCCTATCCCTTCTCCAGGGGATCTTCCTGACTCAGAAATCGAACTGGAATCTCTTGCATTACAATAGGATTCTTTAGCAGCTGAGCTACCAGGGAAGCCAAATTGGAGCATAGGTTTAGAAATTATGCAGTGAAGGTTTGAATCCTGGGACCTCACTGGTGGTCTGCTAGCTAAGAATCTGCCTTGCAGTGCAGGGGACAGAGGTTCAGTCCCTAGTTGGGGAAGTAAGATCCCACATGTCATGGAGAAACTAAGCCCTCACACCATGACTACTGAGCCCACAAACCACAACTAGAGTCTGTGCGTCTCAACAAAAGACCTTACATGATGAGCTGAAGATGGCGTATGTACCAACTGAGACTGGATGTAGCCAAATAAAATAAAAAGATTTGAATCCTGAAAGACTGTCTACAAAGCAAACTAGGGACATTTTTGTTTTCAGTGTAGCAAGAGAAGAGAACCTTATTCATGGCAGCAGACCCTTGGTCATGTCCAGAACATCCAGAAGACTTTTGGTCCAGGCCAAAACATCTTTGATATCTGATCCTGAGCAAAACATCCAATAGTGTGTGTGGTCCATGATAAATGCCTCTGGATTTGTCACAGATATCAAGCACAAAATATCAAGGACATTTTGGTGTGGACCACAGGTCTTAAGGACCTTTTGGACAAGACCAAATATGACCAAATATCAAGGACCTTTTCCATGGACCAAATGACTCCATAGACTTTCTGGACAGAACCAAACATGACCAAGTATCAAGAACAGTTGGATGAGGCTTGGCTATCTCCCTGGACTTTTTGGACAGGACCGAACATGACCAGAAATCAAGGAACTTTTGCCATGGATGAAACACCTGCATGAACGTTTCGGACAGAAGCAAACACGACCAAATATCCCACAACTTTTGGCATGGATCAACTGACTCCAAGGACGTTTTAGACAGGACCACATGTCTTGCAAGGAATTTTAGAAAAGAAGGAAATGAGATGGAACAGAGGTGATGAAACATGAAGGTAGGCCAAGAAGTTCCTATGTATGTACCCTGTACAAGGAGCTGTCCCATGCATTATCTTGGACTATTCTCGCACTACTCTGCTAAATGATTACCCTTCTCCAACTGTGCAGAGGAAAAAAACCTGAAGCTGGAAGAAGGGGGTAGACTCTTCTACCATCCTAGAGTCACAGAGCTGGTGAATTGCCCAGATCTTCTGACCCTAAATCTCATCTTTCCCATTATTATAAGAACGATTGAGATTGTTATCATAAACTCTCTATTAGAGCCACTTCCACCATAATGAAATTTCAGACTGAGACTACCAAAAACGATCAGAATACTATTCCTTTCCTCCAACAGATTACACTTTGTACAACTCAGGTAAACTTTAGAGAAATAGCTCCTGCTGCTGCTGCTGCCAAGTTGCTTCAGTCGTGTCCTACTCTGTGCAACCCCATAGACGGCAGCCCACCAGGCTCCCCCGTCCCTGGGATTCTCCAGGCAAAAACACCGGAGTGGGTTGCCATTTCCTTCTCCAATGCATGAAAGTCAAAAGTGAAAGTGAAGTCGCTCAGTCGTGTCCGACTCTTCGCGACCCCATGGACTCCAGCCCACCAGGCTCCTCCATCCATGGGATTCTCCAGGCAAGAACACTGGAGTGGGGTGCCCTTGCTTTCTCCAGAAATAACTCCTAGCTTCACGAAATCATCGTCTTTTTAAAAGTGGCCAACAGTATCCCACACCAAAAAATCATCACTGAAGGTCAGAAGATAGCAGAGCAGGTAGTGGGAAGAGGTGTCAAAACTAGAATTGATTTTCCTCACCAAATGGTTGGTAAGGAAAGAGAGACAGCTCTTAAAACTGTAGCACCATGTTAATGGGAAAAATATGAGAAGGCTAGGAGTGTGCCATTTATTTCCTCAGCAATCTGCCTCCACCTTATCTTTGCAGGATCATTGGAGACACTCAAAACACCAGTGGGAGTTGGATCTGGCAGCATCAGCTCCCTGGTTTTCTAATTCGTCGGGGATTATTAGCCAACGGGCTGCATGTGCTTGGTAATCCAAATTTCAAATATGACGGGATGTGAAAAAGAGTATCAGCACTTAATTGTATCCCTTTTCTCCACATCGTAGGGTTGTCCTCTTCCTTGAGTGAGTTTTTTTAAGCCACCACAAATACTTTTACTAAAATACAGGTGGTTCTTAAGATAGAGATCTCAAAGCCTCAAGAATGACTTTATCTTTTCACTTTTCAGACAGAAAGAAATGAAAAGCACAAGCTGTTAGTGAGAATCTACCTCTAGTACCGACTCCAAGTTGCCACTATTTATTCTACCGTGTGTTCAGCCCTTTCTTCCTCTGCCCCTTCCCCACCCATAACCCAAGTTCAAGCATCCTTGATGCTCTGCAAGACACAGAATCTCTAAGCATGTCATAACTTTTGCTGTATGCGGTCTGTTTAACAAGGCAGGAAGGCAGGTGAGAATCGTACCACCGAACCCCCCACATCACCATGTGTGAAATAGAGAGCCAACGGGAATTTGTTGTACGACTCAGGGAACTCAAACTGGGGGGCTCTGTGACAACCTAGAGGGGTGGGATGGGGTGGGAGGTGGGAGGGAGGTTCAAGAGGGAAGGGATGGATATATGTATACCTATTTCTGCTTTATTGACTATGCCAAAGCCTTTGACTGTGTGGATTGATTGTGTGGATCACAATCAACTGTGGAAAAATCTTCAAGAGATGGGAATACCAGACCACCTGATCTGCCTCTTGAGAAATTTATATGTAGGTCAGGAAGCAACAGTTAGAACTGGACATGGAACAACAGACTGGTTCCAAATAGGAAAAGGAGTCCGTCAAGGCTGTATATTGTCACCCTGTTTATTTAACTTATATGCAGAGTACATCATGAGAAACGCTGGGCTGGAAGAAACACAAGCTGGAATCAAGATTGACGGGAGAAATATCAATAACCTCAGATATGCAGATGACACCACCCTTATGGCAGAAAGTGAAGAGGAACTAAAAAGCCTCTTGATGAAAGTGAAAGTGGAGAGTGAAAAAGTTGGCTTAAAGCTCAACATTCAGAAAACAAAGATCATGGCATCCGGTCCCATTACTTCATGGGAAATAGATGGGGAAACAGTGGAAACAGTGTCAGACTGTTTAAAATAAAGAAAAACTTTATTTTTCTGGGCTCCAAAATCACTGCAGATGGTGACTGCAGCCATGAAATTAAAAGACGCTTACTCCTTGGAAGGAAAGTTATGACCAACCTAGATAGCATATTCAAAAGCAGAGACATTACTTTGCCAACAAAGGTCTGTCTAGTCAAGGCTATGGTTTTTCCTGTGGTCATGTATGGATGTGAGAGTTGGACTGTGAAGAAGGCTGAGCACTGAAGAATTGATGCTTTTGAACTGTGGTTTTGGAGAAGACTCTTGAGAGTCCCTTGGACTGCAAGGAGATCCAACCAGTCCATTCTGAAGGAGATCAGCCCTGGGATTTCCTTGGAAGGAATGATGCTAAAGCTCCAGTACTTTGGCCACCTCATGCGAAGAGTTGACTCATTGGAAAAGACTCTGATGCTGAGAAAGGATTGGGGGCAAGAGGAGAAGGGGACAACAGAGGATGAGATGGCTGGATGGCATCACGGACTTGATGGACGTGAGTCTGAGTGAACTCCGGGAGTTGGTGGACAGGGAGGCCTGGCGTGCTGCGATTCATGGGGTCGAAAAGAGTCGGACATGACTAAGCGACTGATCTGATCTGATAGCTGATTCACATAGCGGTTTGGCAGAAACCAACACAATTCTGTAAAACAATTATCCTTCAGTAAAAAAAAATAAATTTAAAATTAAAAAAAGAAATAGGACTGGAAGGCACTGCAGATACAATCTTGGATTATTTGCAAAGACTAAGAGTAGAAAGAAAATATTTCCATACTTTAAACAGAATATTTGAATAAACGAGTCATTCCAGCCCCCGAGTAGAGCAAGTGGCTACATTTGTAACATGTAAATAAGAAGGTGGCTGATTTTATGATGTGTAGGTAGGTGGAGAAGGAAATGGCAACCCACTCCGGTGTTCTTGCCTGGAGAATCCCAGGGACGGTGGAGCCTGGTGGGCTGCCATCTATGGGGTCGCACAGAGTCGGACACGCGTGAAGCGACTTTGCAGCAGCAGCAGCAGCAGGTAGGTAGATGGAGCCTCAGAGATGAGCATGGTTATGTAGTTTTTAGGCGTAGATGCAGACGCTAACACGTCATTTGCACGCACAAGGCTAGGGCCCTTTCGGCGCGTGAGATTCAGCCAAGCATCCCTGCGGTGAGTTAAATTTCTCAGCAGGAATGTTCAAACTCCTGCAAACACACAGGAGCCTCAGGCTTTACCCTCATCCGTTTACACAGGCATCTCGGTCTCTCCAGAAGAACAAATGGAAAACTCTCAAGTCGCATGCAGATGACCCAACAAGTTATATCCACTGATTTTCATAAAACTAGTTGGGCACAGACTTGCTCTTAGCAAAGAAACCCATGGAGCTTCTAGAAATCACAATTTGTTTTATCATCATCTTTTAGAAGATCTCTTCCAGAACATTAAGATTTATCGTCTAACTGACCAGACTGTAATTTCCAGAATGTTATCGTCAGCATAAAACAAAACAAAAAAAACAGCGAAAAAGAAACTGGGTCAACATTCACTCATTTCTAACTCTCATATTTTCTTATGAACCATGATCATTCAACGACTCAAGTAGCTACTAGCCTTGGTCCTGGAGTTTGAAATTATTTTATAAAGTTGTAGCCTATCGTTGTTTCCTCACTTCCATGCAACTCTATTTGCTTTTGGAGAAGGCAATGGCACCCCACTGCAGTATTCTTGCCTGGGAAATCCCATGGACAGAGGAGCCTGGTGGGCTGCAGTCCATGGGGTCGCACAGAGTCGGACACAACTGAGCAACTTCCCTTTCACTTTTCACTTTCATGCATTGGAGAAGAAAATGGCAACCCACTCCAGTGCTCTTGCCTGGAAAATCCCAGGGACAGGGGAGCTTGGTGGGCTGCCGTCTATGGGGTCGGACAGAGTCGGACATGACTGAAGCGACTTAGCAGCAGCAGCAGCTGTTTGCTTTTAACTTTAAAATGTGAATAACATTTTCTTCCACAGAAAAGGCAAAGGAAAACCAGGCTTTGAAGCCATCCTGGACTCTCTTTCTATCTGTTAATATACCATCTGCTCTCAATAACGGGCTTGGGTCCGCTAGCTTTTCCTACCCAAAGGCTAATTCCAAACTACTGTTTAGGTTTCCTGAGCATTTTGCATAAGCCGGGGATTCAGCGTTCCGGGTGTCCTCTTATTATGATGTGACCATTGCACATTTGAAGACGTTCTTTTCCTTTTCAGTGTCATCAGGCAACACGTTGCATTGCCAAGTCTTCTCAACCCCAGAACCCGATGATGCCTGTCATCACAAAACACACCATAAAACTCCCACTCCAAGAAGAGAAAAAAGCCAGCTATTGCTCCAAACTACTGCTTCTTTTGAAAAAAAAAAAAAAAAAACAAGAGTATTTATCTTTTTAAAATTATCTTTAGTGTGGAGAATACCGAATATATAGAAATTAAAGACAATGATGTAATGAATGGAGAAGGAAATGGCAACCCACTCCAGTATTCTTGCCTGGAGAGGCCCACAGACAGAGGAGCCTGGTGGGCTGCAGTCCATGGGGTTGAAAAGAGTTGGACGTGATGGAAGCAACTTAGTACACATGATATAATGAAATCCCAAGAAGCTTTCTCTCCACTTCAACAATTATCGATATTTTGCCAATCTGTCATCTATATCTCTGCCCACACCCAATGTCCATGTAGCTACCATTTAAAAACCTTAAGGCAACGGCACCCCACTCCAGTACTCTTGCCTGGAAAATCCCATGGATGGAGGAGCCTGGTGGGCTGCAGCCCATGGGGTCGCTAAGAGTCAGACACGACTGAGCGACTTCACTTTCACTTTTTGCTTTCATGCATTGGAGAAGGAAATGGCAACCCACTCCAGTGTTCTTGCCTGGAGAATCCCAGGGACAGAGGAGCCTGGTGGGCTGCCGTCTATGGGGTCACACAGAGTCGGACACGACTGAAGCGACTTAGCAGCAGCAGCAGTAGCAGCAGCAGTATTACTTTGCTGGACGTGAAGGTTTCAGGATCTTAGTGTCCCAATCAGGGAGTGAACTCATGACCCCTGCATCAGAAGGCGGATTCTTAACCAATGGACCAGCTGGGGAAATCCCTACAGTTATCATTTTTGCCATCCTGTTTCTGAGGTAAACTGTGCATATCTTGAAATACACAAAAATTAACAGCACAGTTTTGATAAATGCATGCAGCACCATGATCCGGAATTCTAAATACATAGAGCATGTTTTCATCTTTTCAGAAAGCTCTTCCACTCCCCAGTCAGTCCTTCAACATAGAGGCACTGCCTATTGAATTTCTTAACCCCTGAGGTTAGTTTTGCCTGCTCTAGCATCTCATATAAGCATGGCATCAATTCTTCAGTAGTAGGTTTCAGCATCAGGATTTACCGTTCAGTTCGGCTCAGTCGCTCAGTAGTGACCGACTCTTTGCGACCCCATGAACTGCAGCACCCCAGCCTTCCCTGTCCATCACCAACTCCCGAGGTTTGCTCAAACTCATGTCCATTGAGTCAGTGATGCCAGCCAACCATGTCATCCTCTGTCACCCCCTTCTCCTTCCGCCTTTAATCTTTCGGAGCATCAGGGTCTTTTGAAGTGAGCCAGTTCTTCGCATTAGGTGGCCAAAGTATTGGAGTTTCAGCTTCAGCATCAGTCCTTCCAATGAACATTCAGGAGTGATCTCCTTCAGAATGGACTGGTTGGATCTCCTTGCAGTCCAAGGGACTCTCAAGAGTCTTCTCTAGCACCACAGTTCAAAAGCATCCATTCTTCAGTGCTCAGCTTTCTTTATGGTCCGACTCTCACATCCATACATGACTAGTGGAAAAACCATAGCTTTGACTTATTATTTGTTTTACTGTTAGGTCTGTGCTTCATCCCAGTTGCAGGATGTTATCAGTGGTTTGTTCCTTGGGACTGCTGAGCACCACTGCACTGTATGATTATCAGTAAACATACATCAGTTCAGTTCAGTTCAGTCGCTCAGTCGTGTCCGACTCCTTGCGACCCCATGAATCGAATACATACATATCGGATGAATATGACAAAGAGTTCCCCCATTTACTCCTGCTGGGCATTTGGCTGGTTTTCACATTGGGGTACCTGGAACTAAAGCTCTTATGACGGTTCTTGCATAATCACTTTTCATGGACAAACAGCTGAAAATAGAACTTCTGGATCAAAAGACAGATATGTAAGTCATTTTATTAATTTATTTATTTTTTAATTTTTTTTCGTAAGTCATTTTAGAAGAACTTGTTCAACCTCACTCTGATGTTGCTGGACATCAGAGAGTCAGTTTCTCCCATAAAATAGTTGTTGTCATTAAAAAAAAAATTTTAGCCATTCTATTTGTTGCATAAATAGTGTCTTGCTGAGCGTTTCATTTGCATTTCTCGCATAACCAGTGATGCTGAACACATTTTCATGTGCTTACCAGCTGTTTGTGTATCATCATTAAAAAAAAAATACTTTTAGTTTTGAAATAATGTTAGACTTTCTGAGAAGTTGTAAAAATAATAATTACGTTTCTGCCCTCACCCTGCACTCTCTAATGTTAACAATTTATTGTTTAGTCACTCAGTTGTGTCGGACTCTTTGCAACTCCAAGGACTGTAACCCTCCAGGCTCCTCTGTCCACAGGATTGTCCAGGCAAGAATACTGGAGTGGGTGGCCATGCCCTCCTCCAGGGGATCTTCCCGAGCCAGGATAGAACCCAGGTCTCCTGCCTTGCAGGTGGATTCTTTACCACTGAGCCACCTGGGAAGGCCAATGCTGACATTTTACATAAGCCCAATTACCAACTATGGGGAATTAACATCAATTAAATGTCAACAAAATTAAATCTTATTTGTTGAGATGTATTTTGATAGGTGAAAAACCTGTCTGGTTCAAAGCAAAAATTACAGTAAAATTAATTATATTACTTTAATTATATTAAAATTATATCATAGCCTTCTGCCTCCTCAGCCTTCATCTTCACTTCTGACCACTCCTTCTGTGTCCTTTTAATGTTTCTGTATTCAACAAAAAATATTAAGCAGAAAGTAGCATACTATATAAACCTTCCTGTTCCTCACTGTTTTATTTTCTTTACTTAACAGCTTTCTGGAGATTTTATATACCAGCGCATAAACCACTTTGTCATCCTTTTTCCAACCACATTTCATGGTGAGGCTGTACTCTGGTTGACGGAACTACGTGTCTGTTTTAAAGATTCTTCCATCATCATACTTGTCAGAGTGATCTTTTTGGACGGCATTGCCAGAATCTTAAGACCACCCAGTTCCTTTCAGAATTTCCGAGCTGGGGAACATAACTGAGGATGTTCTGAAGAGGCAAGTACAGTCAGGCTGACATTGGGTGCTGTCCATCATGTGTGTGTTTGTTAGTTGCTAAGTCGTGTCCAACTCTTTGCAACCCCATAGACTGTAGCCCACCAGGCCCTTCTGTCCACGGGATTCTCCAGGCAAGAACACAGGAGTGGGTTGCCATTTCCTTCTCCAAAAGGAACTATAGAAAGAAAGAAAATGAAATCACTCAGTCGTGTCCAACTCTTTGCGACCCCATGGACTGTAGCCTGCCAGGCTCCACTGTCCATGGGATTCTCGAGGCAAGAATACTGGAGTGGGTGGCCATGCCCTCCTCCAGGGGATCTTCCCAACCCAGGGATCAAACCCAGGTCTCTTATGTCTCCTGCATTGGTGGGTGGGTTCTTAACCCCCAGTGCCATCTGAGAAAGCTCTCTGGGAACTCTCAAGTAGGAACTCTCCAAAGTCATAAACTCCCTCCCAGCAGATGGCCCGAAGGCAGAGAAGATGAAACTCACAGTCAATGCCTTTCGGGGCTCTTCGGAAATCTACAGGAAATGGAATGGCCCAAGGATGACCCCAGCCCATCTGATAGAGGAACCAGTCCAGACTGGCTCCGATTTCAGAACATTCTAGAAAGACGAGGACCATCCCTCCTACTTCTGGGACCTGTTGCTGATGTAAGTGTTTCCAAGGATAGACAGTGTCTCCCCACGACCTCTGACTCCTCCACATCAGATCTCACCAGGTAACTCAGAACCACACACACAGCAAGGCCATTCCTTGTCTGGCAGCCAGAACTGAGCCACAACGGCCCCTGAAGACACCCCGTCTCAGACAGCCCCACCCATCTGCTTTGTCTTCTCAAGCTGGCCCCAAACCCCGAGACCCTGCCAAAGCTTTGGAACCTGGTTCATTTCCTCTCCTCATTCTGCTGACCCACGGCTTCCAGGAAATTCCTCAACCTCTCTTCGTCTCCATCAGCTCAGCGTTTTTGTTGTAGACTGCACCACGAGGCACACGGGATCCCAGTTTCCCAACCGGGGACTGAACCTCTGCTAGGGCTTTGGTATCACAGAGTCTCAACCACTGGACTGCCAGGGGAGCCCCTCATCTTTAGAGTCAGTTTTAGTCACTCAGTGGTGTCCAACTCCTTGCAAAACCCACGGAGGCCAGGCTCCTCTGTGCATGGGATGTCCCAGGCAAGAATACTGGAGTGGGGTGCCATTTCCTCCTCCCAGAGGGTCTTCCTGACCCCAGGGATCAAACCTGGGTCTCCAGCATTGCAGGCAGATTCTATACCACCAAGCCACGAGACGAAAATATTTCACGGAGCTCCCAGGAAACGAGAACCTCATCACATCCATTTTTCCTGCTGAAATCGCTACAGGGAGTCCCTGCTGCCTTAAGGATAAAACTCCAAGCCTGAGCTGCAGGAAAATATATGGTATCACTCAGTGTTTATGTGCCGGGGTCCTGCCCCGGCTGATCCAGGGTATTCGAAGCGGGGACGGCATCGGCGACCTATTTATTTAAATATTTTATCAAAGATATAAAGAGTAATAGGATGAGGATAGCTCAGTAGGAAAATTCAGTGGAGAAAAGAGGCTGAGTAGCTTGGTTTACGCGGGAGACCAATAAAACTTCAAGACAAGAAGTTTGCACCACTTACGTAGGCCACAGGCGTCCTTCCGTTCTCCCGAAGGAGAGGAGACACTGAGGCCTCCCCGGTCGGATCTTAGAAGCCCAGGCATAATTAGTAAGCATGGTGGGTTCCGCGCTCCAGATGGAGACTCAGCCAGAGTGAGAGAGAGAGCGACATGGGGAGACCAGTATTTCGAGAAACTGATCCCAATTCTTTATTTTCCATGGTCTACTTTTATACACTGAGATGTTATGCAAAAGTCACGCGGGGTCAGCAGTCCTGACTTTTATCAAAGTCAGGTGCTTCATACAAATGTATACAGAGGTCTTAGGGGTGTTACATCATCTTCTGGCCAGGGGGACCTGCTGACAATTTACGACCCTCTCCTTGTGACAGCGGTCAGTCAATCAGGACACTTATTTCTCCAGGGCTGATTATTCTCAAAACAGACGCCACCCAAATAAAGTTACATTCCTACAGGGTGAGGGTGTAGTGGGTTTTAGTTAAGGAAAGAATTTACTTAGCCTAAGGTCTAACGTGATTAATATCAAAGGTTAATTCTATATATTCATTAATGTGTGTAAGGGCAGGGGATATGGAGACTTAGCAACAAACATTGGCTCAACAAATGAAAAACCCTTCACCAATACAATTTCTAATCAGCCCATTATACTTATACTAATAGTTTTCTAACTTTTCTAAGGAACCTGTTTTTAGAAGGTTTAAAGCATCTTGTGCCTCTCACGGTTGGGAGGCTGTGAGTGATCACATGTGGCCGGACAAGCCTGTCAGGCAGGCCAGAGAACCTTCAGAGGAGTTTGTAGGTTAAAACACTCTTATCACGCCCAGGAATTATTATAAACTGGAGCTCTAAGTTAACTCCTTCTCCAAAAGAGGTGGTGGGGGACAGCCCCCCGTAAAGTCAGAGGTGTAGGTGAGCACAAAGTAGTAAAGTAGGCAGGCTCTGGTTATGGGGGTTGATGCTCGAGGAGTTCCAGGGGGACTCCTGAGGCTCGATCCCGCCTTTGCGTATGTCGAGCCTCCTTCCTCATGACCTTTGTCAGGGCGGAGTACCTCACTCTGGCCCCCAACATTTATGAACAGTGAAAATGTGTAAAACCAAGAGTCGTTTCGGAATAAACGTCTCTGTTACAAAATTATGAAGGTGTGAATGAGGCTGGTAAACAATAGTCCAGGGCAGTGCACACGTCTGGGGCAGGAGACGAGGCGGACAGAGCCAGGGTGGGGTATACAGTAAGTGGCACGTCTGTGTGTGTATGCCGTGTGCTCAGTCCTGTCCAACTCTTTGACCCCATGGACTGTAGTCTGCCAGGCTCCTCTGTCCATGGGATTTCCCAGGCAGCTTCCCTGGCGGCTCAGATGCTAAAGAGCCACCAATTGAAGGTTGCCATGCTCTCCTCCAGGGGATCTTCCCGACCCAGGGATCAAACCCACGTCTCCAGCGTCTCCTGCATGGCCAGGCACGTTCTTGACCACTGAGCCACCAGGGAAGCCTCGTCACTGATTTCATAGCATCAGACAAAGTAGAGCCTGTCCCTTCACATGAGCCTCCAGACATAACACCCCTCCACTGCTAACCCTCCTCTTGGGTCTATTGCTGTCATGCCTGGACTGGGTGTGTTATTAAAGCAGATATTCACACAACCCTCAGATGCTACAGACAGCATTTTCTGCACGACCAACACGATGGAATGAAATCCCTACAGGGGCACAGAAAAGTTGTTGTTGCTAAAAGTGAGGAGCCGCCAACTTGGAAGTTCAGATGCCATCGAGAGCCGGAGAACTGGAACCACTTTTAATTTAAGCTTGATGTAGTGAGTTTCAAGCATGAGCATGATACACAATTCACGAGTTGGTGGGAAGTAAGGCTTCAAATACATTATTTCACATAGAGGTCAGGGAGCCTGTGGCATTCCTACCGTTTTTCCACTTATTTAGTCATCTTCATCCCCTCCCCCCAGTAAGTATTTGAGTTGAAACAAAGGGAAACATTTTTCAGTCTGGATAAATTAAACCTGTATCTTATACTTTTTTTTTTTTCAATGTGCAAATGACTGAAACAATTTTGTCCCAGGCAGCCTGGAATACAAGTGGTTTCCTCGGTGAACACAGTGTCTCTCATAAGTCCCTTGCATGTGGATGTGGTATCAGCAGAGTAAAGGAAGTGAAACACTCTACATTGTCAGCTTTTAGTTACTTTGTTCTCAAGATAAGAGCCAGGGAAGGAAGGAAGGAGGTGACGGGGCTGGGTATGAAGGGAGGAATAAGAAAAAGAGGAAGGGCTTGTCCAAAGAGAGGGGGTAGACTGCACTGGGTACCCTGTGAGAATTTTCCACTCTTGCGTATGGTGTTAATAAAGTCAAGATACAGTAGCATCCTGCTGTGGGTGAGGGGAGGCTCATGAGGAGGGGATATGTATGTATATATGCATGTATGTATGTATGTGTGATGTGGGTGTGTCTATTTTCCAGGTGGCCCCAGTGGTAATGAACCTGCCTGCCAACGCACCAGACTTAAGAGACGTGGGTTCGATCCCTGGGTTGGGAAGATCCCCCGGAGAAGGGAATGGCAACCCATTCCAGTATTCTTGCCTGGAGAATCCCATGGACAGAGGAGCCTGACGGGCTCCATAGCATCACAGTGAAGTAAAATGAAAGTCACTCAGTCGTGTCCGACTCTTTGTGACCCCACAGACTGTATAGTCCATGGAATTCTCCAGGCATCACAGAGGTGGACACAAATGATGTGACTTAGCATGCACACATACACACCTATATAAAGATATACGTGTATATAAATATATGCTGCTGCTGCTAAGTCGCTTCACTCATGTCCGACTCTGTGCGACCCCAGAGACGGCAGCCCACCAGGCTCCCCAGTCCCTGGGATCCTCCAGGCAAGAACACTGGAGTGGGTTGCCATTTCCTTCTCCAATGCGTGAAAGTGAAAAGTGAAAGTGAAGTCGCTCAGTCGTGTCCGACTCTTCGTGACCTCATGGACCGCAGCCTACCAGGCTCCTCCATCCATGGGATTTTCCAGGCAAGATTACTGGAGTGGGGTGCCATTGCCTTCTCCATATACATATATACATACATGATATATAGAGTTATGAGTGATTCTCAATGTTGTACAGTGGAAATCAACACAGCATGGGAAAATAATGATCTTCCAATTACATATTAAAAAAAAACTTCACTTGGCTTTCAAACTTAAAAAAAAAAAAAAACAACGATATAACTAGCATCCAGCCAAAGACAACATCCTCAGATACAAGTCGTTAAGATTTAGTGCGTGCCTCCTCGCGATTTTGCAGGAAGTTGGCTTAGGAGGGGAGAGGGAGGGGATACGCCAGGATTTCCCCACCTGTCCAGCTGATGGGAAGTGGAGGACAAAGGGGTCTGTTGATGCGGCCAGACGTCCGGAGCCCCGAGCGCGGAGGGAGACGGTGGGAGGGGTCTGAAGGGGAGCACGCTCGGCCGGCTCCTCCAGCATCGCTGCAGGTTGCTGAGACCTTTCTCATTGGCGCTAGTCGGTGTGATGGTCAACCTCCACCCCACCATTCTTAACTGAGGCCGTCTCCAAGGAGACCACGCCTGGGATGCGGGGAGGGCCAGAGGGAGGAGTCCACCAACGTGTTTGATTTGCTGGCTCATCATTTATTGTTTCCTCTTAATACTAGACTCCAATTTATCCATCACCCATCTAATTCATTCTTTCACTCTTTATCTCTGCTCTCACTATTTATCTGATATACTCTTTCACTCTCATTTGTGACCTATTTATTTATAGCATTCATCAATCTATATATCTATAATGTGTCTACGTATCTATCAACTATCTAATTTATTCTTTCATTACTTATACTTTCCTATTGGACTCTATTTTTCCACTATCGTTCATCATCCGTTCTATCCATTATCTATCATCTGGGTATCCCATTTATCCTTTCCTATTAGGCTCCAAAGAAAGCTGAGCACGGAAGAACTGATGCTTTGGAACTGTGGTGTTGGAAGAGACTCTTGAGAGTCCTTGGACTGCAAGGAGATCCAACCAGTCCATCCTAAAGGAGATCAGTCGTGGGTGTTCATTGGTAGGACCGATTCTGAAGATGCAACTCCAGTACTTTGGCCACCTGATTTGAAGACCTGACTCATTTGAAAAGACCCTGATGCTGGGAAAGATTGAGGGCAGGAGGAGAAGGGGACGACAGAGGATGAGATGCTTGGATGGCATCACCGACTCAATGGACATGAGTTTCGGTGGAGTCGGGGAGTTGGTGGTGGACAGTGAAGCCTGGCGTGCTGTGGTCAGTGAGGTCACAAATAGTCAGACATGACTGAGCGACTAAACTGAACTGATGAGGCTCTAATTTATTCTTTGACTATCTATCTGTCACTTGTCATTTACTCTATCAGCTCTCTATCCACTGTCCGTGTACTATCTATCTGTCCAATTTATTCTTTCACGGTATATTCTTGCCTACTAGGCTCTAAGCGTGCTATGCCTTCTCTTTCCTGTACCCCTTTGTACTTTTGAGCAAAGCGCTTGCACACCAAGTAAAGTTCAAAAAACCAGGTCCTGAATTTGGGCATGAATTCAGACATACACACGAGGGACCATCAGACACAGACACAGCTGCTGTTTAACAGCTGGCGTTCTGTTCTAATTGTATCTCCACGGCACGCCGATCGGCTGCTACAGAAGCCAGTCTATAGACTGAGGGTCCGGAAAGTGCAGCTACCAGGGAAAACCACGTCCTATCCAGCTCGTAGGAGGAAGCGACACGCAAGACCAGGGTTAAGGTTTCTCCATTCTAAAACAACCATCAGTGGACGACTTGCTTAAGAAGATGTGGTGCATGTACACAGTCGACTATTACGCTGCCATAAAAAAGAATAAAATCATGATATTTCTAGCAACGCAGATGGACCTCGTGATTATCATACTAAGTGGACAAATTCAGATACAGAAAGACAATTATATCACATCAGTTATACGTGGAATCTAAAAATGATACAAATAAAAGTATAAACAAAACCCAGACTCACAGGCATAGGAAACCAGCTCAGGTTTACCATAGGGCTTCCTGGTGGCTCAGACGGTAAGGAGTCTGCCTGCAGTGCGGGAGACCCAGGTTCGAGAAGATGCCCTGGAGAAGGAAATGGTAACCCACTCCAGTATTCCTGCCTGGAGAATTCCGTGGAAGGAGGAGCCTGGCAGGCTACAGTCCATGGGTGGCAAAGAGTCGGACACAACTGAGCGACTTCACTTTCCTGTTTACCGAGGGAGAAGGGAAGGGATAAATGAGCAGCATGAGATAAGTAGTTACAAAGCATTTTACATAAAATCAACAACCAAGACCTACTGTCTAGCACAGGGAGCCATATTCAGTGTCTTATAAAATCCTATCGTAGAAAATAATCTAAACAAATATATATACGTGTGTGTGTGTGTGTGCACGCGTGCCAAGTCTCTTTCAGTCATATCTGACTCTGTGCAACCCTATGGACTGTAGCCCACCAGGGTCCTCTGTCCATGGGATTCTCCAGGGAAGAGTACTGGAGCGGGTTGCCATTCACTTCTCCAGGGGATCTTTCCGACCCAGGGATCCAACCCATGTCTCTTATGTTTCCTGCATTGGCAGGCAGGTTCTTTAACACTAACTCCACCTGAGGAGCCGTGTGTCTGTGTGTGTGTGTGTGTCTGTGTGTGTGTGTGTGTGTGTCTGTGTGTGTGTCTGTGTGTGTGTTACCAACTCAGTCGTGTCTGACTCTTTGCGACTCCATGGACTGTAGCCCACCAGGCTCCTCTGTCCATGGGATTCTCCAGGCAAGAATACTGGAGTGGGTTGCCATGCCCTTCTCCAGGGGATCTTCCTGCCCCAGGGATCAAACACCTTCATTGCAGGTGGATCCTTTACCATCTGAATCACCAAGGAAGGAAGCCTGGTGTGTTGCAGTCCATGGGATATCAAAGAGTCAGACACGTCTAAGCAAGTAAATACAGCCATATACATACATATCTATATACACATGTATAGTATATACATAGAACTACATATATATTTAAACAAATCCCTCTGCTATACACTTGAAGCACAGTAACATATATCAATTACACTTAAAATTTGTTTTTAAACTGTCTATTCTAAGAGTTTCTCCCAAAACGTTTTCTCAAGTCACAGGAATCTTTTGGCTCATAAAAGACAAACCGTGCTAACAGAAGCAAATAAAACAGCCTTGGGGAAAATCTCAGAACCAGTCTCTTGTAGATAAGCGTGCCTGCTGGCTGAGTCTGACACAGCACGGAAACCAAGGGCACATTTTCTGATGACAGAACTTCTCTCAGCTACTTCCATGTGATTAAAATACCTGCATCCCATCATGTCCTGCAAAGACCACTGTGAATTTCAATCTCTAAATAGCTAAAATAAAGCGAAGAATCACTCTCAGGACCCATGTCGAGTGTCCTCAGCATGAACACCTTTTTCATCTCCGTTTGATCCTCACGGAAAGTGCTTACCAGGCATACCAATCTATAATGAGATACTTAGAGGCACCTTCTGTACGAGACCTACCCCAGCTTCTATGACTCTCACTCGGGTTAGACTTTGGCCAGCTTTATTCCTTCTTCCGCATTATGGGAAAATAAAGATCTTTCAGCCTAAATATCACTTTACTGAATGAAAAGGGAAAGTCGCTCTGTTGTGTCCGACTCTTTGTGACCCCAAGGACCATATAGTCCATGGAATTCTTCAGGCCAGAATACTGGAGTGGGTAGCCTTTCCCTTCTCCAGGGGATCTTCCCAACCCAGGGATCAAACCCAGGTCTTCCTCATTGCAGGCGGATTCTTTACCAGCTGAGCCCCAAGGGAAGCCCAAGAAGACTGGAGTGGGTAGCCTTTCCGTTCTCCACGGGATCTTCCTGATCTAGGAATTGAATCGGGGTCTCCTTCATTGCAGGCGGATTCTTTACCAACTGAGCTATTCTTTAAAACTCATATATCCATAGGATCCTCATACTCCAAATTCTGGACACAATGGTTCTGTCCATCTCTGCACCTCATCACACACACACACCATTCTTCTCCCTCTCCATATTTTTTTTTTTCCACACCATACAACCTGTGGGATCTTAGTTCCCTGACCAGGGATTGGACCCATCCCGCCTGCAGTGGAAGCTCTAAGTCTTAAGCACTGAACCACCAGGGAAGTCGCTCCCTCCTACGGACTAGCTGTGGCCCGAGGCCCGAGACCACATAATGAGCTGCACCCTGTGAACTAAGAGGAGGGCACAATGGTAGAGGGGAAAGGACATGAGCCAACAAAACCAGAATGTAGGAACCAAAGAGCAACCAGGACAGACCAGTGGGATTTGTTGTTGCTGTTCAGTCGCTCAGTCGTGTCCAACTCTTCGCGACCCCATGGACTGCAGCACACCAGGCCTCCCTGTCCTTCACTAACTCCCAGAGCTTACTCAAACTCCTATCCACCAAGTCGGTGATGCCATCCAACCATCTCATCGTCTGTCGTCCCCTTCTCCTCCCGCCTTCCATCTTTCCTGGCATCAGGGTCTTTTCCAGTGACTCAGTTCTTCACATCACGTGGCCAAAGCATTGGCATTTCAGCTTCAGCATCAGTCCTTCCAATGAATATTCAGGGTTGACATCCTTTAGGATGGACTGGTTTGACCTCAAGTGACCATTTGGCTTTTTATTTCCAGGAATCTAAAAAAAAGACAGGTTTCCATGTGGGAGTTAAGTGGCACTTGACGGAGCTCTAGATCCATGCCTTCGTTTCCTCACTGTGCCTGTTAAAGCAGACTCAGGAAACCAACACAAAGCCAGGGTCCTTGCACTGAAGACCGAGAACCAAGGAAAGAGGGCTTAGCGTGGCCACCGGACAATGGTGACCATGCTAAACCCAGTCTCACGAAATGGAAATCTACCCAGACACTCCAGACAGAGAGGGTTATCAACAGTATTGCATTAAAGGGACCCAACTGGGTATATATGTGTATAAGACCATGCATAATTTAATTTAACATGACCACATTTTCATTTAATGGACATGACAGAACGTCGGACATTCACTTAAACAAGGCAATTCAAATTCACTCCATTACACCAGGCAAATACTGAAGCTTCAGCATCCTCTTCTTTTTCTTCTATTTATTTATTTATTTTTTGCTTTTGGCTGTGATGCTTGGCATGTGGGATCTCAGTTCTCAGACTACGGATGGGAACCCGTGGCCCCTTGCAGTGGAAGCCTGGAGTTTCAGCCACAGGACCAGTAGGGAAGTCCCTCCCCCATCATACCAGCGTGTTTGTACTTCAAAGAAACAGAAAAGACAATCTCTTCCCCAAACCGCTTCCATTTCAGAACGTACCTCCAGCCATGTCAGAGAAGGATGACCACGTGTGTACTCGTGACATCACAAACTATATTTACCAGCATTTGGGTGTTTCTGAAGAATTTAAAGGGATACAACAGGGAGCCAGGCACTGAGATTTTTCTCTAAAAATAGTGCAACAAAGGAGGAAAACATTTAACTTCTTGCCGCCTGTGGGCAGAGACCAGAAAGAGATGTGATTATCAGGCATGACAAGGACCTGCTTTTAGAGCAGAAATAGGTGTACAAGAATTCTTTTTTAAGTCGTGATCCCATCGTGACTTGTGGGTTTATACCATGTAATCCTTTCAAGGGAATCAAAATAGCTTAACCTTCCAAAGATCCCTCAAAGCAGATGGGTAAGACATAGATCTAAATGGAATGCATGACTTAAAAGTCACAGCGTTAGTCACTCAGTCGTGTCTGACTCTGCGACCCCATGGACTGTAGCCCACCAGGCTCCTCTGCCCATGGGATTTTCCAGAGAAGAATACTGGAGTGGGTTACCATTTCCTCCTCCAAAGGGTCTTCCCAACACAGAGATCGAAGCTGCCTGTATTGTAGGCAGATTGTTTACTGCCACCGGGAAGCCCAGATTTGAACAGAGTGCTTAATTTAAAAGTCCTTCTTTCTTTCCTTCACTTCCTTCCTTCCCTCCCTCACACTCTCATTTCCTTTTCTCATTCTAAAACCATTGCAACAATAGAGTTCCTGCAAGATACACATCCATTCTGGAACCTTTCAAACTACAAAAGGCAGTAGTCAGAACAATACCGAAAGTGAAAGAACACACACCTCGAGCTTAAACCAAGGGAGGGAAGTTGGAGGAGGGGCTACCTGGGGATTTTGGCCACTGACAATACCTCCAGGGTGGAGGAAATCTCATATTTATTTCTTCATGTGGGTGGATGCTACACCCGGGTTTTCGTACAACAAAATTCATTGAACTGTATGACCAAAATATCTGAGTTTATTGTTTGTATTTGAAGTGTCAGTGGGGAAGTAAACTTTAAAAGTAAATGTAGAAATGACTACTAGTGAGATATGCTCATATTTAGTTCCTCGTAGTGGTGTCTTTGGCTGCTGCTACATGCATTCACTGGTTTTAAAATTCTGAAAGGTACAGTTAACCTAAATGTCTGTCGATCGAGGAATGGATAAAGAAGCCATGGTACATGTGTAGAGTGGAATATTACTCAGTCATGAAAAAGAATGAATTCCTGCCACGACTTAGCGACTTCACTTTCACTTTTCACTTTCATGCATTGGAAGAGGAAATGGCAACCCACTCCAGTGTTCTTGCCTGGAGAACCCCAGGGACGGGAGAGCCTGGTGGGCTGCCGTCTATGGGGTTGCACAGAGTTGGACATGACTGAAGCGACTTAACAGCAGCAGCAGCACACTGGGGGAAAGAGGTCCCGTTGCAGGATAAAAAGAGGATATCTGGACTTGTAGAGAGGTTACCTGGCCTTGTTCTGTGAGCTTAGGATGAGGAAAAGAAAGTGTCCAAGCTCGAAGGAATTTACCAACTGGGAGCACTGGTCACAGAAGCCCAATTAAGACAGAACAGAAGTCTTTCCAAGCTGAGAGAAGCAGATGGCGTGGGTGTAGTACCAAGATGAATAGGCTTCAGACATACATGAGATTCATTAAAATCTGACTTGTAAACCCTCAGTACCTTGATCCTCTTCACTGGCCTCCTGGCTTGCTCTGTGGGATTCTTACTTCCACGAAAGGAGATATTTCCTCTGCATCTTAGGAAACCAAACCAAATCCAGGCTGCTCGGTTGGTGGTTTTATATAACGCTGTCACGTGGGATGTGGAACAGAAGAGATAATATTGACTAAAAACTTCCCATGTGGGTCAGAGAGGCAAAGACTAAAGAGAGGGAATAATACGGCATACACACCATCAGAGATAAATGACCTTTCAGATATGCAGGTTTGGGAAACAATCTTCTTAGAAATCTGGAGGTTACGTTGTCAGGTTTTTAATTTTTTTTTAATTTTTATTGAAGTGGAGTTGATTTCTAAAACAAGGCTGTGTTCACTTCAGCTGTACAGCAAAGTGAGTCAGTTATCCATCTATATTACCCTTCTAACTATACTCCTTTTCATATTCTTTTCCATTTCCAGTGTCCACGTTTCTTTTGGTATTTCCTTCGTTTCTCTCGCTATCTCCTTGCAGTTTTTTTTTTTTTTATTTTCTCCTTTTGAGCAATACCACGGGTTGCATAGTCGGAAGTTCAGAATTTTTAATATTTTTCCTGGTGAATAAACTGTCCTTTTTTGTGTGTTATGCATTGTGTTTCTTTGTCTCTATGAACGTTTGCCTTAAAATCGCTTTTCCTTTTAATTATAGTTGATTTACAATGCTGTGCTAATGTCTGCTTTACAAAGAAGCAATACAGTTTTCTATATATATAAAAATTTTCATATTCTTTTCCATAATGATTTATCACAGGATACTGAAAACAGTTCCCTGTGGGTCCCTGGTTTTTAATCCATCCTCTATGTAACATTATAGTTTACATCTGCTAATCCCAAATTTCCAACCCTTCCCTTCCCCACCCCCCAATTTCTCAATGTTTAAAAAGAAAACAGAAAATATTCAACTGCTTCAGTACACTGATCCATTATGAATACATCCGGGGCAAAAAAAAAAAAAAAATCATCTTTCCTACACATACACATGTGACACGATGCAATATTCTGCCATAAGATAATACAGACAGAAGAATGGAGTAGAAAGTGTATTCATTGGTGCCACTGGCTAACTGCGGGGCCTTAAAAGACCTGTTTGCCCTCTTTGGGATTTTCTTCCTCATCGGAAAATAAAGAGTTCTTCCCCTGGAACAGTTAAGAGTTGCAGATTCTTAAGGCTGCCTGCCATGTTCAAGGAGGTGGTATAAGTGGGCGTGTCAAGAGCAATAGAATAGGAGGTCAGAGAGCCTGGGCTGCACTGGAAAATTCCTGCCATTGTCAAATCTGTGAGGCATCTCCTAACAAGACCTCTTTGATTCACAGAATGAACTTTGAGGGCATGCATGCTAAGTCGCTTCAGTTGTGTCTGACTCTTTCTGACCCTGTGGACTGTAGCCCGCCAGGCTCCTCTGTCCTTGGGATTCTCCAGGCAAGGTTACTGGAGTGGATTGCCATGCCCTCCTCCAGGGGATCATCCCAACCCAGGGATCGAACCCACGTCTCAGGTCTCCTGCATTGGCAAGCACGTTCTTTATCGCTACCATCACCTACATTATATACACCCAGATAGCAAGTTTAACATACAAGAGGGCCGGCTTGGGTATTCACTTCTGCACCAAGCATTCACAACCTTAGTTTTGCTGTCATTGCTACTGTTCATCACGGCAGCTTTAGTTGTTCTCCACAATCAGTTGCAGACAACACAGAAAACTTAAGCGGGAAAGGATCTATGGGGCAAACAGACAGCTCACCGTCTTCAGAATGGATGCAAAAGTAGACCCAAAGATACATTTTCAAGAGAATCTCCTAGGACCACAGTGAAGAACTGGCTTGATGGAGGAGCAGCTACGTGGCTTCATCGGTAAGCAACTAACAAAAGCCAATCTCATGAATCATGCCGCCAGTGGAGTCAAGACAAAAGAAGGTAGACATGAGTGATCTCTGTCTTGCTTGCTTGTTACAATTGGTGCAAAGTCAGAATTTACAATGAGAGGATGTCTGAAATGAAAAGATGATGCTTCAAAGATTTTCAGGTACCTAGATCTTAAAATGGCTAACAATTCACCGCGTATGGCCATTAACTTTAAGGTTGATGATTTAAAGATGTGTTTTTCTTCTGGGAACTTTCTAAGAGAAATGTTTGCCCAGGGTGGTCATGACTGGTGATTCTTATTTGTATCTTTCTTAAACAAATTACATTATCCAGGGGAACTCTGTAGACTTGGATTTTGGTATACATCCTTGAGAGAAAAAGCTGCTAGACTGATGGTTAAAATCTTAATTGCGGCTCAGGCAATTAACCTATCCTCTGAAACTCAAAAGACTTTCCAAGATGGAGTGGGATTTACGATGTTTGCACGGCAAGCATAAATAAACTTGATGGGGGTGATCAAAGCTTCCGTATTACAAAGGCAGACAAGAAATGAGAAAAGAAGGAGAGAAAGAGGAAGAGGCAGGTTTTGCTTTCAGGGAAAACACAGAGGTGAATGTTTAAAATGGTTATGTAAGATACTTTACGTTTTCTCAAAACCATGGAAGCAAATTTTTTTTACTTTCAAATACATACTAATGATGCGTTTAGTATAAGTCAAACAAGTCTCCCCTATGGGTATATCTTAGGAGACCTTGAAATCGTCCTTACTGTCATATAGTGGTGAGTATATGGTGGTGGATGGTTGGTGGTTTAGCAGTAGTCATGTCTGACTCTCTGCAAGCCCATGGACTGTAGCCCACCAGGCTCCTCTGTCCATGGGATTCTCCAGGAAAAGGATCCTAGACTGCGTTGTCATTCTCTTCTGCAGAGGATCTTCCCCACCCAGGGATTGAACCGAGGTCTTCTGCATCGTGGTCAATCTCTTGCATTGCAGGCGGATTCTTTACCAGCTAAGTCACCCGGGAAGCCTGTGACTACATAGTGGATGAAAGTTTTGCTCTGATCCAGGTTTCTCAGCCTCGGCAATACTGACTAGTGTAAACTAGTAGCCCTCTGCATTCTTGAATATCACACACGTAAACCTGGAGGCAGCAGAGTTTGTGGCCCTTAAATGTTCCAGCACAAGACTTCTCTCATGCTCTCTCTCTCTTTTTTTCCCCAAAGCGGAGTATCTTTGGGCTGGCTATTTCTTTTCGGTGCTTGGAGGATGGGGAGCATCTTATGCTGGGTACCATGGTGAGCAGTATCTCTGGCCTCCGTCCAATGGATGGCAGCAGCACCCAGCCCCTACCCCTCCATCCGCCTTCCCCCCCTCGGCCCCCAAAAATCTCCAGCTACTGCCAGATGTCCCCAGGGGGCAAACTTTCCTTCCTGCATTAAAGAATGTTTTTTCTCAGTGTAAAGTCAAAGAGTGTTGAAGAACTGATGCTTTTGAACTGTGGCATTGGAGAAGACTCTTGAGAGTCCCTTGGACTGCAAGGAGACCCAACCAGTGGATCCTAAAGGAGATCAACCCTGAATATTCATTGGAAGGACTGATGCTGAAGCTAAAGCTCCAATCCTTTGACCATCTGATGCGAAGAACAGACTCATTGGAAAAGACCCTGATGCTGGGAAAGATTGAAGGCGGAGAAGAAGGGGACGACCGAGGATGAGATGGTTGGATGGCGTCACTGACTCAATGGACATGACTTTGGGTAAACTCCAGGAGTTGGTGATGGACAGGGAGGCCTGGTGTGCTGCCATCCATGGGGTCGCAAAGAGTTGGACACGACTGAGCGACTGAACAACTACAATAAAGGAAAACTCATCTTAACATGACTCAGTTATATCTGAAAACAGACAAAAATGATTAGGTTCATTTTTTCTCTCTCTTTTGGGTTAAAATGACTGCAAAATATGAAGGCATCCTCCGAGACTATTCCTTAAAACCGATGAAACAAGAGTCAGAGAAGTCAATTGGCTTCTCTGCCTGAAGGAGGCTGGGGAGATCGCTGTTTCTCTGCCCTGCTCACTGGGTCACGGCTTCTTCCCAACCACAGGGCAGGCAAGTAGCCACGGGATCTGACCAAGTGCCTGCCTCTAAGTCACACAACTGCCTTCTGTCAACATCCGCTCCTACATTCAACACATGCCTGCTTTCATTTTTTCAAAGAAAGATTTAACTCTTAAAAAAAAAAATCAGAAGCCACGGCCACAGTGCAAGAGTACATACTATTTTCTTCTTCTTTTTCCCCAAAGACAGTCACATTTTTTGGCAGGGAACCAAATCACATATATCCTTAAGAAGCACATAGTCTACAAGAGTATCCCACCGCACTGGGTATTATGACACCTAACACCACCAACGTGTTCACATTTTAAATAAAATAAACAGTGGACCCGACGCAAGGCGCCTCTGATGTTGAACAGGTGTATATTCCTTTCCACGTCCTGGCTGGAATTAAAAGATCGCAGGAAGACACAAACAGATTGAGGTGGACATGAGCAAAACTGCCACTGAAAATAATACAGTGTTTTATGTGTGCGTGGCATCTGGAGGGAAACTGGGACCGTGCAAAATTTATCAGGGAATCTTCTATTTTCTTTCTTCTTTTTTTTTTTTTTTGAAGACATCATTCACAGCTCTACTGAAAGACTTACTCCACACGATGCAGGACACCCTGGGGCAATCTGTGGGCAAGGAATTAATTTCTTTCCCTGTGTTAGGAGACCATTTGCAAGCTGTTTGGAAGCCAAATGTGTGTCTTCTGAAATCATTTCTGAAAGAGTGGCTTGCAGCTGTCAGTCACGGCGATGCACACCATAGGAGACACCTATTTCATCTGAGGTCCTGCCCGTGGGCAGCAGTGCCGATCAATTTCATGCATCGTTAATGAGAAATGAGCACAGCCCTTTGGCCAGAGGGCTATCCCTTCCTTGATCCTTTCTAAGCCTTGCTGGGGTCTGCTCAAAGCCCACACTCTGAGGGGCCCTGGTGATTCTTGGCTCTGAACCCCCTGATGTCTCTGACCAGCCGTCTCTGTCTACACAGGAACAGTTTGCTTCTCCGCCTGGTCAAAACTGAGTATAGCTTTGCCCTATTCTCCAGGGTCTGCCTTTGCTCAAGAAATGGGCTATAATATACCATGGATGCCATGGCGAAGTGAGTGAAGTGAAAGTCGCTCAGTCGTGTCCGACTCTTTGCGACCCCATGGACTATACAGTCCATGGAATTCTCGAACACTGGAGTGGGTAGCCTTTCCCTTCTCCAGGGGATCTTCCCAACCCACGGATTGAACCCAGGCCTCCTGCATTGCAGACAGATTCTTTACCAGCTGAGCCACCAGGAAAGCCCATCCATGGCGAAGATGATCATCAAAACCAGACAGAACTGCGTTTTGAAATTCTTACTAAATTTCAGAGCTTTTGTAAGGTTGGAAGGATTTCCTTCCATTGCCTTGGTAGAATACTCTAGCAGCCCCCACAACGATCAATATGACTGAGAAGGGCCAGAAGACCTCTGAATGAAAAACTTGTAGGAGCTTCCCTGGCACTCCAGTGGCTAAAGACTCCAGGCTCCCAACTTCCAACCAGGGTTTGATCCCTGGTCGGGGAACTAAATCCCACACGCAGCAACTAAGAGTTCACGTACCACAGCTAAAGATGTAGTGCAACCACATGAATATTTAAAAATAAAGCGATCGCAATAGCCTTTGATGGCACGAATTACGGACTACACACTGAACAAGGATGACTACGCCAAAACTAGATTTTTCTCAAGTCTGGACCGGAAGACCTTCCCGGATTTCTCAGCCACCCTTGAGGTATTTTCTCCTAAGGCTGACTGCCTCTACCCCACAAGCATGATGTTACTCACATCAAAATCTGGGGCTCACAAGACGTACTGAAGAGGAACATGAATCACCCAGGGTTCCTGCATCTGGTCCCAAATTATTATAATAAGGCTTGTGGTTTTATTGTTTGTATTTCTGGTATTTATTCTACAACTAAGATTTAAGAAACACAAAAAAACACACACCTAGCAAGAGTGAAGCTGAGTCTTTTCCCTTGGGCTTTCTATCTTGGGGAAGATACGGGTAGCATCATTGTTATCTGGAGTGACAAGGATGGGACAGTCGATGATGGCTGGAGCATTGCAGCTCCGTTAGCCACATGTGGTAGATTTTCATTGCCATCCGTTTCACAGGTCTCACTGACCTCGCCGTCACGCTTTCTGACCCTCTACACTGATGGGCGCGTGGAAACGGCCCCCTGGGGCTTTCCCTGTGTTCCACGTTCCATAGAACACCTCCCCCACCCCAGATCCATGTGCTGAGCCTCGATGATCCAATGCTCAGCGGTGCTTCCTGCACATCAGGCATCCTTTTGGCAACTCATGTGGGTAACTCGGGCAAAGAGCTTGCAACATCCGTGTGCAAAAGGAACCTGAACTCTTCCAAAGAAGGGAACTAAGAAACTGAGGCACGGAGAGGTGAAAACACTTGCTGGACATACTAACGTCAGTGAGTGGAAAAAGCAGCAGTAGAAACACTGACACCTTATGCACAAGCCTCATGCAGCCAGTTTGTACCCGCGGACACCGCCCTCCTGACGCTGGGAGACATGGAGGCAAAACGAGAAGAGGAAGACCGAGGAGGAGATGGCTGGATGGCAAGACCAACTCGATGGACATCAGTTCAATTCAATCACTCAGTGGTGTCCGACTCTTTGCGACCCCATGGACTGCAGCACGTCAGGCTTTCCTGTCCATCACCAACTCCCAGAGCTTGCTCAAACTCATGTCCATTGAGTTGGTGACGCCATCCAACCATCTCATCCTCTGTCGTCCCCTTCTCCTGCCTTCAATCTTTCCCAGCATCAGGGTCTTTTCCAAGGAGTCCATTCTTCACATCAGGTGGCCAAAGGATTGGAGTTTCGGCTTCAGCATCAGTCCTTCCAATGCATATTCAGAACTGATCTCCTTTAAGACTGATGTTCCAACCCTCCCTCACCCCCCACACACACAAGTATCCTCACAAGCTTAGCAGTGCCTTCAAAACATTCTAGCACAATGGCAAAGAAATCCACCAGTCCAAGAAAACAGTCATTTAAAAAAAAAAAAAAAAGAAAATACTGGAAATGTGAAACATACATCACAGTGTACCTCAATGATATATTTTCCTCCCAAAGAATATTGGAGTTTAAATCAAAATTAAGTACATTAAAATCTGAGTAAGTATTTTTACAAGGAGCTGCCTTGCATAACCAACTAAAGTAGAATTCAGGAGAGGGTATTCTGCCCGAGGTGTGCTGAGGGAGTCTATTACACACCCACATGGGAGAAATTCTCATCTGAGAATAACGCTGTGAAAAAGCAGAAATCAGTCTTTTGGTTACCAATTGTAATACTTAATATCTTTCAAATTTAGGACGACCAAAGTTTAACAAAAATCTCAGGTTGCACCGGTTTTTGTTAACATTGAAAACGCCGAAATTTTGCAAACTATCGACCTCAAGCTGACCAAGATAAACACTGCCCAACAGTTTATAATGGGTTCTTAATGTCATGCTTTCTTTGCTTCCACATATGTATAAATGGGCTTCCCTGGTGGCTCAGTGGTAAAGAATCCACCTACCAATGCAGGAGATGCAAGAGACATGGGAAGATCCCCTGGAGAAGGAAATGGCAACCCACTCCAGTATCCTCGCCATGGACAGAGGAGCCTGGTGGGCTGCAGTCCGTGGGGTCACAGAGAGTTGGACACCACTGAGCAACTAAACGACAGTAACAACATATAAACAGCATCTCTCCTGCTATTACTAAAAACCAGCTCCTCTAATTACAGTCATGCCCTCCGTTCATATTAACTCCTTCTCGAATTCCTACAGTGTTTATCCTCTTTAGGGCATAATTACCATTTCACATGTGTGGGCTCTGACATTCCAATTTTCAAGCACTTTGTGAATTAAAAGGTTTAAGTGCATTATATAGCCCAACTTACACCAGTTTTAAAATGAAGCATTAAAACCGTGTACTGTAATATTGGTATATGATCATTAAATGCTGCTATTTGTTTTAAAAATGGAGAAATCCAGAATGCAAAATTAAACACCGTGAATTACAATATTTCTGTTCTCCCTCAGCCTACATCACGCACAAATCATTCTCTTAGGAATTGGACTGAATTGAATTTTTTAAAACTCCACTCTGTGTGAGAATTTCACAGATTTTTAACAGAAGGTAAAAGCACTTTTTTTTTGCTTCCTGGCAGTTGAAAGGAATATAAAACAACAGACTGCCTTTCTGGGCATGACTCTCTGGATGAGAAAAACAGAGGCACATATTGTAGATGAGAAGAGGAAAAAAAAACCCACATGAATCATGTGTAATATTCAAATGCTGAACTACTGAGACTTCATCACTGGAAAATTTAGAGTAAGTGAAAGTTGTGCATTTGATGTTCAATCTTTTTTCTTGTAGCTCAGTAAACACTTCATGTGGAATTGTTGTGCAGGCACTCAGTCGTGTCTGACTCTGCGACCCCATGGACTACAGCACGCCAGCCTTCCCTGTCCATCACCAACTCCTGGAGCGTGCTCAAACTCATGTCCATTGAGCCGGTGATGCCATCCAACCATCTCATCCTCTGTCGTCCCCTTCTCCTCCTGCCCTCAAATGTTCCCAGCATCAGGGTCTTTTCCAGTGAGTTGGCTCTTCCCATCAAGTGGTCAGAGTACCATGTAGAATAATCCATAGCTTCCATTAGTTTTAATAAAGCATCTCCCTGTGCTTTGGTTGGTTAAATAGGATGAATATTCTGACCTGAACTGGAAGGTTATCTCCAGGCTAGAGTTTATGTCTGAGCAGTAGAGCCCTTTGGAATAAAGCCTACGATTCCTTGCACTGACAGATATTCTGTGTACAGACTTTGTACTCGGTCCTAGAGAAGTCATCTGTTAAGCTTCTCAGGGGGAGGTCATTGGTCACACTTTCTCCTTGCCAAGCCCCTCTGTTGCTTTATTTGGATGTATAAACTTTCCCACTTCACCATCTTCCCTGTGGTCAGTTCTTTTTGTATGAGGATCTAAGCTGTATTCAGTTCAGTTCAGTTCAGTTGCTCAGCAGTGTCTGACTCTTTGCAACCCCACAGACTGCAGCACACCAGGCCTCCCTGTCCATCACCAACTCCCGGAGCTTACTCCATGTCCATTGAGTCAGTGATGCCATCCAACCATCTCATCCTCTGTAGTCCCCTTCTCCTCCTGCCTTCAATCTTTCCCAGCATCAGATGTTTTCAAATGAGTCAGTTCTTTGCATCAGGTGGCCAAAGGATTGGAGTTTCAGATTCAACATCAGTCCTTCCAGGGAATATTCAAGACTGATCTCCTTTAGGGTGGGCTGGTTGGATCTCCTTGCAATCCAAGGGACTCTCAAGAATCTTCTCCAACACCACATTTCAAAAGCATCCATTCTTCGGTGCTCAACTTTCTTTATGGTCCAACTCTCACATCTATACATGACCACTGGAAAAACCATAGTCTTGACTAGATGGACCTTTGTTGGTAAAATAATGTCTCTGCTTTTTAATATGCTGTCTAGGTTGGTCACAACTTTTCATTGATTAACTTAGTCCAAGCATAAATAGTCAATGACCGAGTCAGTCGAGACATAAATAGCCTATGACCAAGGGAATCCAAGGGAAAATAGTCAATAATGGATTGGGGTAAACACTTGATGACTGATTAGTCCAGGCATAAATAGTCAATGACCGAGTCAGTCCAGGGAAAACAGTCACTGATCAAGTCAGTCCAGTTGATGATGGAGATGACTGTCTGAAATCTCAGCAGAGGGAAACAAAAAGCCCGTGAACAAATCAGTGCAAGGGCAAGAGCTGATGGTGAATCCGAAGTCAAGGAGGGTTCCCCCGGGTCTGTGGGAAACAAGTGATGACCCACTCACTAGAAAGAAAACAGTTAATGATGACATCAGTACAGGGAAAAGAGTCAGTAACCCATCAGGCCAGGGGCAGTAGATGGCCAAGTCAACTCAGAGGGAACATAAGTCATGACTAAAGATCCATCTCGTCAAGGCTGTGGTTTTCCAGTGGTCATTTACGGATGTGAGAGTTGGACCATAAAGAAAGCTGAGCGCAGAAGAATGGATGCCTTTGAACTGTGGTGTTGGAGAAGATTCTTGAGAGTCCCTTGGACTGCAAGGAGATCCAACTAGTCCATCCTAAAGGAGATCAGTCCTGGGTGTTCATTGGAAGGACTGATGCTGAAGCTGAAACTCTAATACTTTGGCCACCTGATGTGAAGAGCTGACTCATTTGAAAAGACCGTGATGCTGGGAAAGATTGAGGGCAGGAGGAGAAGGGGATGACAGAGGATGAGATGGTTGGATGGCATCACTGACTCAATGGACATGAGTTTGGAAAAACTCTGGGAGTTGGTGATGGACAGTGAGGCCTGGTGTGCTGCAGTTCATGGGGTTGAGTCGGACACGCCTAAGCGACTGAACTGAACTGAACTGAGTCAGTGTAGGGAAAAGGATAGATAACAGAGTCAGCCAAGGGATAAAGAGTCCATGACCGAGGAAGTCCAGGGGTAAATAGCTGATAACCAAATCGGCTCAGGGGCAAATCAGTGTATGAAATGCAATAAATTATGAAATAAATTCACGGACAGTCTGGATGACAAAATTAAAAATTATCCCCCCCCAATATAGGATAACAATAATAGCATCAGTCCAAAATACCAAACAAAAACAAGACAAAACCACAGTTGAGAACATGACAATGTTTCTCTCAGTCCAGGGAAGACCAGCGCCAACAGAATGACTGCAGGAACACAATCCAAGACCGAGTCAGTCCAGAAAAAGGAGTCAATAACCAAGTCGGTCCAAGAATAAATATTTGATGACAGGAGTCAGTTGAGGAAAGGGGCATTCACTACAGAGTTGGCCCAGGGGCCCCTATCATGACAGGGTGATCCGTCATCCCAGGAAAAACCAGTCAATGGTCAAGTGACTGCAGGGAAAACAGTTGACCACATGGCAGGCACTGAATGCCTTGGTCCAGGAAAACCAGCTATGTTTGAGATAAGTATTAAGGATGCCACTGATGAGGACAAAAGAGCTCACAGGTGTGTGGACCAAACGCCATCAGGGTCCAGAGCCCGAGGCTTCCAGATGGCCCCCTCCTGTCAAGTTGCAGTCCAGCTCTACACTCACCATGACCAAGGCCACGCTGAACTCACACTTTCTCCAACAGACATGTGCCTTGCCTGTTCCAGAACCTCACCCAGGGTGGGATCCAGAGTGGACACTGGACCAAGGCTCCTTTCTTCCCACCAAAGATTTTACATAGATTTATCTGAAGAATTGATGCTTTTGAACTGTGGTGTTGGAGAAGACTCTTGAGAGTCCCTTGGACTGCAAGGAGATCCAACCACTCCATCCCAAAGGAGATCAGTCCTGAGTGTTTATTGGAAGGACTGATGTTGAAGCTGAAACTCCAATCCTTTGGACACTGATGCAAAGAACTGACGCATTGGAAAAGACCCTGATGCTGGGAAAGATTGAAGGCAGGAGGAGAAGGGGACGACAGAGGATGAGATGGTTGGATGGCATCACCAACTCGATGGACATGAGTTTGAGGAAACTCTGGGAGAGGGTGATGGACAGGGAAGCCTGGCGTGCGGCAGTCCATGGGGTCGCAAAGAGTAGGCCACGACTGAGAGACTGAACTGAACTGAACTGATCCCTGTCATAGGATAAGGAGTCTATAACAAATAGGAACCATCTGTGCTGAAACCTATGAGCATCAAATTAATACAACCATTCCGGTGGAACATTCTTCAAGAATGCAGTAATTCCTCTTGCCCAGTAGGTTTATGTCATAGCTGATCAGTTTTCTTCTGTATCGCCACAGAACTCAACACACAGCCTGGCACTCCGTGGATATTCAGCAAAGAGTGTTCATCTACTAAGACCAATCTCAAGGCCATTAATTGACTGGTCAGGAATCCATCATAGTTTTAACAAAACACAACATAATCTAAAAGAAAAGTCCCTTTACCCCACGTTCCCTACCCCTGCCAACAAAATCTATTGCCTGCTGCATTTTCAGCATCAGGGAAAGTCGTAAATTGTTTCCTGCTGTTTTTCTTCTCCTCTTTGCACTGACTCACAAATCCTTTTATTAGCATCCCTCCCCTATCACTTCTCTGTTTTGTATCAGTCTCATGCCTAAGGCACAAATCACGTGGAGAAGACCTCTTCAGAGGGTGAGAAAATTAAATAGTCTTTCTTTTTTGCTGAGGTTTTTGGGTATCAAATCACTTGGAAGTATTGTCTCGGGGTTTGTCCTTAGATGAATATGAATTCAACTGTCTGTGAATAACCTGCATGTATACAAGTTTCTTAAAATATAATTTAACAGTTTATAAAATATAATTTATACACGTGGATATGTGTGCTCGGTCGTTTCAGTCGTGTCTGACTCTTTGCGACCCTATGGACGATAGCCCATAAGGCTCCTCAGTCCATGGGATTCTCCAGGCAAGAATACTGGAGTGGGTTGCCATGCCCTCCTCCAGGGCATCTTTCCCACCTAGGGATGGAACCCATGTCTTCTGTGTCTCCTGCACTGGCAGGAGAGTTCTTTACCATTAGGGCCCCTTGGGAAGCTCCCATGATTAATACAAGCTTCTTAAAATATGATTTTACAACTTGTTGAGTACAAAACTTAGGCTCAGAAAAGTGTTTCTTCTTCTCCAGTTGAGCAATAAAGATGCTTTCTCTCAACACTTTCTCTTAACACTTTGTTCCCAAAACAAAGTGACATAAAAATTGGAAAAAATGGGAAATTCCCTGATGACCCAGAGGGTAGAAGTCTGTGCTTTCACTGCTGAGGGCCTTGGTTCAGTCCCTGGTAGGGGAACTAAGATCCCACAAGCTGCATGGTGTGGCCAGAAAAAATGAAACAAAACCCACAACTGGAAAAATGTATCAGCTACATGACAAACTTGTGATAAAGTGACTCCGGCATTAACAGGTTAGTTGGTTCAATTTTCTTCTAATAGCATATATTTTTCATTCTTAAACTCATTTAAATTTGCTTATAAATGATTGTAGATAAGAATGTAGTTTTTCTCTTTTTTTTCTAAATAGATAGTCAATGATGACAGAACTACTTATCAAAGAAATTAATCAGTTTGCGTCTACTAAATTAAACTGCAGCCTGAATTACATACGTATTTAATTGTTATGTATCAAAATTAAGTATGAGTATATACACACATATCAGTAATCGCTTTTGTTTAATTACTGTTTGTGTGTTTATCCATTTCTTCACTAGGATTAGCAATTTTAATTGACAAAACTATGGTAAATTGGAATTTCTGTAAATTCGAGCAGCCCCCACACACAAACACACAGGCATCATTGCACAACATTATTTTTTTTTTTCACAATATCATTGGCTGTCAACAGAATGTGAAGAATATTTAATCCTTTTCTTCCTTCCCTCCCCATGCACTGGGATTTTACTGGGACGCATTCAATTTACATATTTGTGTTTTTATACAATTAAGTATTTAAATCCAGGACAATGGACTAGCTCTCATATATTCAGGCTTTCTTTTGTACTTAATACAAATAAATTCTAAGTCCTTCTTATTAAATTTATGTCTACGAACTAGTCATTTTCAACATCATTAACAGCCGGCAATTTTTCATTGCTTTCCTAAGACATTATTACCAACTGCAGGAAAAAAAAAAAACAACTATTGATTTGTGTATGTAACTTGCATTGATGTTAATTAACCTGATAAGATTGGCTTAATTCTAGTTTGCTTTTATTAGTCTCCAGTCTGCAAAAATAAATAATTGTCTCTTAATCTAATATTAAAATAAATGTTGTTATCTTCTTCTGTGTCTTATTATTGTAAATTAACCAAGAGAGTTTAATGACGGTAATGAAAACTGATGTCGCAGTTCTGTACCTAACTCGAACAGCAATTTTCCAAAATCTCACTATTGGATTAATGATTGTTATTTTAATACCATTTATCATATTTAAGCAGTTTGTTTTCCATACCTGTTTTACTTCGTGTTTTTTTTTTTTAATTTGTAAGGACTATGTATTTAATCAATACCTATGTAGTTACATGGGTTTTTGTCTTACACTTTTTATTATCATTAATATATTGATGTAATTTCTGTACCAGATCTTTGTTGCTGCTTGTGGGATGTAGTTCCCTGACTAGAGATTGAACCTGGGCCGCTGCGATGGGAGTGCAGAGTCTTAGCCACTGAACCACCAGGGAAGTCCCTTGATACAGTTTCTGAAGTTTGACATTAATTTCATTCATGAAATACATGGTGCTTTATTATCATATATTATTCTTTGGGTCTAGACCTATGCGAGGTCTGCCAACATTTTTTTTAGAAATTTCCACCTGTGTTCACAAAGGACATGATTCTATCTTGCGGTTTTAAACTATACCATCCAATTCATCAATGAATGCCATAACCTTGAGTAAGATGAAATCAGACAACTTGCATGCTGACTACTGAAGGGACCCACATGACGCCTCCTCCCCCAGACACGCCACTCGGGCAGAATTCATTTGAGCTGAACACAACTGAGAAGAAGAGAAAAACCCTGGGTGCTCCACTGTTTGCTTAAAAGCAGGACACAGATTTCCAGGACGACAAAGATTAATCCCAGAGATAGCTTTAGACACCGTCGCGGGCGGGGCGGGGGGCGGGGCGGGTACTCTGCAGTTACAGCCTTGGGCTTCTCACTGGGCTCACTTGTCTTGTGCAGGCCAGGGGTGCTATAGGGTGCGTGGACTTAAGTAGTTGTGGTGCATGGGCTTAGTAGCCCCTCGGCCTGTGGGATCAAAGTTCCCTGACCAGGGATCGAACCAGCGCTCCCATTCGATCCCTGCATGACAAGGCACTTTCTTAACCACCCGACCACCAGGGAAGTCCTGCCCCTATGGCGTTTTTTCACTCCCAGATTTGTACATCTTCATTTGTCGCTGTTATTAACTGTTTCCTCTTTACCATTGTTTATCTTTATGTCCATGGTATCACACCACTTTAGGGACTTCCCTGGTGGCTCAGTGGTAAAGAATCCGCCTGCAATGCAGGAGATGCAGGTTCGATCCCTAGGTGTGGAAGATTCGCTGGAGGAGGGAATGGCAACCCACTCCAGTATTCTTGCCTGAGAAATCTCACGGACAGAGGAGCCTGACGGGCTACAGTCCATGGAGTTACAAAGAGTCGGACATGGTTTAGTGACTAAACAACAACAATATGCCACTTCACAGTCAGATTTTACAAACATTTCTTCTTCTAGCATATTTCCAATTGTGTGTGACTCTCTCCAGATTTCCAATCCTTGCACAAGTCTTGAAAAGTTTCAAAAACCAAGAAAGCAACCCTCTTCTACGCGTCTCTCCGTCATGGTATTGGGGTTTAACACATTGTAAGTGTCAACAAGTCTTGAAAAAAAAATGGAATGTTAGTGATTTTTTTTTCAGGATGTATTTGTTTCTCCAAGATCCTCGTTATAAATCTTTTCCTCTTGAAATTCTCCCGGAGTCACGTTAGGAAGCCCTGTCCCTACCACTGTTCTCAGTTACTTTTGCCTTTTTCTGGATGATGAAAGAAGTTGGACACACCCATTTCTCAGTTTCTATAGTTTTACGTTAAAGATGAACAACATACAAACTGTAAAGAAATTATGCCCTTTAAATATCACTCAGTGTTTTCTTTCATTGAAATGAGGGTTTTTAACAAGCTGTTCTTGTTTACTCATGACTACTTTGGTAAATAAGAACATTTGTGTTTTAAGCCCAGCTGAATAAAATGAGTGGAGATTTTCAAAAAAAAAAAAAAAAAAAGTATTTTATATTCAGAGCATGAGATCCAAGTCACATGTTTCCAAGCCCACAGAACACATGGTCCAACAAGCAACAATGAACAGGACACTCACGACCTTCCAAAATAACCACCACAGCCACTTACATGAGTACATCTAAAAACCAGGAGGTGGAGAAAAGCAAAAAGCGGCATTTATTTTGGGATTAAAAAAAAAAAATTCACGGTGCTGTCTGTAGTCTGAATTTTTATTTGCAAAGTCACTCCTCTCAACCCCACAGTGACTTCACCAAATTATAGCCAGGGTGTGGGCATCTGGCCCAAACTGTGACCCAGAATTAAAATTTTCAGATGAACCTAAAGATGCCGTCGTCCGAGTCAAGCTCCCCAGCTGAGTTTCAAGGTCATCTTGGTTTCAGCAACACGATTTCAGCAGCAGTTCTCAAACACGATTGTTTCGGGACCCCTTGACTTCGTTAGCAGTGGCTTCAGAAATTAACAGCTCATGTGGTCTGCGTGCGTGTGTGCTAAGTCACTTTAGTCATGTCCGACTAACTTTGCCACTTTCTGGACTGGAGGCCCCCTCCCAGGCTCCTCTGTCCATGGGATCTCCCAGGCAAGAATACTGGAATGCGATGCCCTCCTCCAGGGGAATCCTTCCAACCCAGGGATTGAACTCATGTCTCCTGTGTCCCCTGCACTGGCGGCCTTATTCTTTACCGCTGAGACGCCAGGTAAGCTCCCCATGTGGTTTAGTATGGTGCAAATTGAAACGGAGACATCCCTACATAGTATTTACCAAGTAATGCTCTGTCAAAAACACAAATAACATACTTGTGGAAAATAAACAGATTTTACCACACAAAATGAAGACTCGACAAGCGTCTTCTGGCTGTTGCTGACCTTGTTAACACCTGGCTTCCTAGCGGACACTTGGATTCTAATGTGCGTCCCTGAACTCAATCTGTTGTCATACGCTGCTCTGTTTGGAGGCTCAGAATAAAATCCAATCTTGCACGGATGTGTAGTTGGAAAAGCTTTTTCTCCTCAGAGTACTGTGGACATTCCTCTCTGATGCAGTTAAACGTCTAAATTCTCATACACCCAAATTCCAAAAATGGGTCGTTTCTTAAAGACGGCTTGAAATCTGGAATCTGTAGGATTAATGATCTTTTCATATCCTGTTTCATTCTAAACCATGGCTCTGTCTTGCATTTTGAATGGATCTTTCAGCAGAAATGGATTTTTTTTAACAGAATGCATGATTCATTTACAAAATACTGCTTCAGAATGCCATGCAGTAAATCTAAATATATTCACACATTGCATCATGGAGCGTTAAAGATCGCATTTATTAAAATCACCAGGAATCTCCTCCAAAGAGTCTGTAAGAATTGAGAAGCTATCAAACCTTATCACTGAGAATAACTGATGTCTGCTGTTATCCTCGGAGAAGGCAATGGCACCCCACTCCAGTACTCTTGCCTGGAAAATCCCATGGATGGAGGAGCCTGGTGGGCTGTAGTCCATGGGGTCGCTAAGAATTGGACACGACTGAGTGACTTCACTTTCAGTTTTCACTTTCATGCATTCGAGAAGGAAATGGCAACCCACTCCAGTGTTCTTGCCTGGAGAATCCCAGGGACCGGGGAGGCTGGTGGGCTTCCGTCTATGGGGTCGCACAGGGTCGGACACGACTGAAGCGACTTAGCAGCAGCATAGCTGTTATCCTTGGGGTGACCAGCTCACGTTGGTCACTTCCAAAAATGTCTTCCACGCTTCCGTGGTGGTCCAGTGGTTAAGAATCGCCCTTGCACAGCAAAGGGTCACGGGTTTGATCCCTGGTCTGGCAAGATCCCACAGGAGACTAAGCCCATAAGCCACGCCTACTGAAGCCCAAGGGCCCTAGAGCCCCTGTTCCTCAACAAGAGAAGCCACTGCGATGAGAAGTCTGCACACCACAACTTGAGTAGCCCTGCTTCTCAACCCCCCAAACTTGAGAAAGGCCATGCAGAGCAACAAAGACCCAGCAGAGCCCAAAGCAAGCAAACAAACAAACAAAAAATATGTCTTCTAAATCCTGAAGTCTCTCTAGCAGTTAAGAGAAAATGGTATTTCATAGGGAAAAAAAAAAAAGGTGTCCAGCTTTTGTCTAGTTTAGTACACAACTCAAATAACAGACAAGTGCCTCCTTTCTCAAAAAATAAGTAAATAAGTAAACATGATTTCCCGCTATCAGGACCTGACACATTTCCCCTCTGTCATACAGAAGGTGGAGAAAACATATACCCCAGGGCAGAGGATTAAATTCATTTCTTACTCCACCAAGGACATTCTTAAGGGAAACAGTGTTGAAAGCTACCTACAGAAGCAGAAAGAATAAAACAGTAACTAACACAGTCTTAATATCACTCAACTGATTTATGCTAAGGTACCCACAACTTTCGGCACTCTCATTAAAAAAATAAAATCAACCCAGTGAAAATAGATAAATATTATCTTCGTGTTCTTAGCAAGAGTTCTGACTTAACCACTAGGAAGTTTTGAAGACTCCGAGGTGTGCTCAGATGGTAAAGAATCTGCCTGCCATGCAGGAGACCTGGGTTCGATCCCTGGGTGGGGAAAATTGTCTGTTCGTGGGGTCACAAAGTGTCAGATAGGAATGAGCAACTAACATTACTATTACCACCACCAGGGGTCTGTTGAAGGACAATGTGTTCTAAGTCACTTCAGTCTTGTCTGACTCTCTGTGACCCCATGGACTGTAGCCCGCCAGGCTCCTCTGTCCATGGGATGCTCCAGGCAAGAATACTGGAGCGGGTTGCCATGCCCTTCTCCAGGGGATCTTCCCAACCCAGGAATCGAACCCAGGCCTCTTACGTGTCCTGCCTTGGCACGCAGGTTCTTTACCACTAGCACCACAAAGACTTCTAGGGGTCCGTGAAGGACAATAAGGACCTCCCAGTTAATATCTTGGGACGGCCCGGTTCCCACTAATATTTTTGACTGCATGAGGTATGCTTTTTCTTTCCCTTGCAAAATATTTCCTCCTAAGTGCTCATACATTGGACAGATTTTTTTAAAGGCCCATGTCTGATGTTTGGAAAGATCTCTTCAGGAATGCCTGGTCTCCTGCCACATACGAAGGGCTTGCATGTGAAAATCTGCTGCGGTCCCTTCAAGCCACGAGAGCGTCTTGAAAAATGAACTCGGTCGTTGTCCTGCACTATCATCTTCCCGCCTCCGGAATGAGCACAGTCACGCCCTTAGGACCTGCAGCATCTCCAGACTGATCGCCCAGTGATTGATCAGGGAGCTGTGCTACCTAGAAAGATCGCTTGCCTGGAGAAAATGAATGAAGTTCGGCTCAGGGAAGACCAGAATGAGGAAGCAGCATGCATGTTAATCCATCACTGCATGTCTTCAGGGAGACCAGCGGTGCCAGGAAAACACTTAGAACTGAGTCCGTAAAAGAAAAAAAAAAAAAAAAAGAACCAAGTTCTAAGGATGAATCCCAGGGGGAAGGCAGAAGAGGTTCAGAAAGGGAGAAACTGAAAACCTCTGCTAGCCTCTTTGATCTCCCTTTTGTGTTTTGACGAGCATCACCTAACAACTTGGACCATACAGAGATTTTTCCTTGTGGCAATCAACGCTGAAAAGACCGTTTTATTTTCTACCTTTTTGCCCCAGCATGAGTGTCACCAGCCTACGTACTCATCAATTTCCCCCCTCTTGACCTTACGGCAGATAGACCCCCAAGGAACCCTCCCAACCTGCAGCGTAGTAAGACATGGTAAAGCTTAGCAGAACCATGGAAGGGAGAAGCTGGATTCTAAACAACCCTGGAGAGCAAACCTTTTCTAGGTGGTCTCTTTGTTCTAATCCAAGAGTGGCATGGTCTCTACCTCTAGAATCAGCCCAGAGAAGAGTCAGGTTCTCTTTGGAACCACCGTGGGTACTTTCTTATACGTACACTTATGCTTTTGAGAACTTCAAGAAGTGAGAGTTGGACCATACAGAAGGCTGAGTGTTGAAGAACTGATGCTTTTGAACTGTGGTGCTGGAGAAGACACTTGAGAGTCCCTTGGACAAGAAGAAGAGCAAACCATTCAGTCCTAAAGGAAATCAACCCTGAATATTCATCGGAAGCATTAATGCTGAAGCTGAAGCTCCAATCCTTTTGGCCACCTGATGTGACAAGCTGACTGATTGCAAAAGACCCTGATGTTGGGAAAGATTGAAGGCGAGAGGAGAAGGAGGAAGCAGAGGATGAGAAGGTTACATGGCATCATTGACTCAATGGACATGGGTCTGAGCAAACTCTGGGAGATGGTGAAGGACAGGGAAGCCTGGAGTGCTGCGGTCCATGGAGTTGCGAAGAGTTGGACACGACTCAGCAACTAAACAACAACAAATGCTCTTTTCAACGTACACGTACGCACGCATAATTTTATATGACTACCAGGAAATTCTTGCTGCCGCTAAGTCGCTTCAGTCGTGTCCAACTCTGTGCGACCCCATAGACGGCAGCCCACCAGGCTTCCCCGTCCCTGGGATTCTCCAGGCTAGAACACTGGATTGGGTTGCCATTTCCTTCTCCAATGCATGAAAGTTAAGTCGCTCAGTCATGTCCAACTCTTCACGATCCCATGGACTGCAGCCTACCAGGCTCCTCCGTCCATGGGATTTTCTAGGCAAAAGTACTGGAGTGGGGTGCCATTGCCTTCTCCGAGGAAATTCTCAGATGGTTTAAAAAACTTCAAAGGGTAAAGAAGCCTTAGATGAAGGGTATGAAGCTGACATTTATTCTAAAGTTGGAAGTCCCTACAACATTCTCCTAGCATTCTTTTTTTTTCCTTTTTTTGGCAGCCCTGCACAACATGTAGGATCTCAGTTCCCTGATCAATGATCGAACCTGTGACCCCCTGGAGTGGAAGTACAGAGTCTTAACCACTGCGCCGCCAGGAGAGTGTCTCTTGTAGCATCTGTCATTGAACATGTTGGGAGGTCCCAGCCCTTCCTGTGTGCATTAAGTGTTTCTATTAACTCCTGATACAAGGATACCTATGAGTTATGCTCTGAACATGTCAACGTTGGGGCACCAACTTAGCTCCTGCGGGTGATTCTTGAAGCATGCAAAGGTAGCAGCCAAAGCAAAGCTGAGCTAACTAGCTCAGCCCCCTCATGTGCTTCAGCTTCTAAACATGCAAGTGAAATCTCATCCTTCACGCCCTACAGGCTCTCGATTGACAACTGTTTGGTGAAACACTTGCCACGGAGGCAGGGCTCCGGCAGGCCCTCCCAACCCACAAGGTGGGATGTTCTAGCAAGAAACACACACGAAGGATGATGATCCAAGCCCCATCGTCATGAGGGGGTGAGTGAAAAGACTAGCTGTAACCAAGTCCTGGAGCGCTGCAGTCCATGGGGACGCAAAGAGTCAGTCACAGCACAGCGACTAAACAATAACAACACCATCAAACCGAGTCCTCAGTTGTGGAGTTATCAGTCAGAAGTTCTACACAGTTTGAGGACAGGAGGCTTTTGAATAAGGTACATCATTCCCTTGCACAAATTGGGTCCAGCCTGAATGGCCCAAGGCAGCCTTGTTAGCATTACTCGTTCAGTCGTGCCCAACTCTTTGTGACCCCATGGACTGCAGTCCACCAGGCTCCTCTGTCCATGAGATTTTCCAGGCAAGGATACTGGAGTGGGTTGCCATTTCCTTCTCCAGGGGATCTTCCGAACCCAGGGATCGAACCCAGGTCTCCTGCACTGCAGGCAGATTCTTTACCGACTGAGCTACAAGGGAAGCCTTGAGGTTAAGGCTAATTTCTAGGTCTGCTTCTTCTAGGGGAAGTTGAGTTCCAATGCTTGCTGCTGCTAAGTCGCTTCAGTCGTGTCCGACTCTGTGCGACCCCATAGACAGCAGCCCACCAGGCTCCGCCGTCCCTGGGATTCTCCACGCAAGAACACTGGAGTGGGTTGCCATTTCCTTCTCCAATGCATGAAAGTGAAAAGTGAAAGTGAAGTTGCTCAGTCATTCCCGACTCTTAGCGACCCCATGGACTGCAGCCTACCAGGCTCCTCTGTCCATGGATTTTCCAGGCAAGAGTACTGGAGTGGGGTGCCATTGCCTTCTCCGTCCAATGCTTGAGGTCTCCAGAAACACACAATCTGGGGTCTACAATGAAAATAAAGTCAAAGTGTCAGTGGCTCATTTGTGTCTGACTCTCTGCGACGCCATGGACTGTAGCTCACTAGGCTCCTCTGTCCATGGGAATCTTCACGCAAAAATACTGCAGTCCAGTGCCATCCCCTTCTCCAGACTATCTTTCCCACCCAGGATCAAACCTGGGTCTCCTGCATTGCAGGTGGATTCTTTACCATCTACAGTGTTAGCTTCAAAGATGAAGGATGTTTCACTTTTTTTTTTCCATAGCAAGAAGCATTCTCCCATCCAAGTATTAAACAGGTTTGACCCTGAAGCTACGAATCAGATGAGATCGGGTACGTAGAGGGTGGTGGGCAGTTTGGGGGAGAAAATACACATGTATATGTATAGCTGAGTCCCTCTGCTGTCTCCCTAAAACCGTCACAACATTGTTAATGATCTATACCCCAATACAAAATAAAAAGCTTTTCTTTAAAAAAGAAGCATTCTGATGAGGGTTACAGGAAGCTCAACATGAAAACCATGAAAGATAAGCCCTATAAACAGAATGGCAGGGATTGTATCTTCTAGCTAAGGAATTCTCTCATAAGCAGTCTTTTCTCTTAACAGCTTTTCCATAACCCGTCCATATGGACAGAGAGCAAGAACATCTTTATGTACCTAACTGGACCTGTTAGTGTCCACCACACTTGTAAAAGATTATAAACAGCCGGGGGATGGAGCATATCCAGTATTTAGTGTGTTTACATCCTTCATCCGTCAAGCTAACATCCTGTAGACTGGTGGTTCAGAGGGTAAAGAGTCTGCCTGCAACACAGAAGACCCAGGTTCCATCCCTGAGTCGGGAAGATCCCCTGAAGAAGGACATGGCAACCCACTCCAGTATTCTTGGCTGGAGAATCCCATGGACAGAGGAGCCTGGTGGGCTACAGTCCACGAGGTAGCAAAGAGTCAGACACGACAACAGACACGCATTACCATTACAACATGCCAGTATGCCACAAGACAGGAATCTTGAAAACGCCAATGGAGCTCAGGTTAGCTGTGCTGAAGCACCAGGCATCCTACTGACAGTCTGTAAATAAGAACTGGATGAGAAAGGAGTGGAGATGAAGAACCAGAACAACACCCGGCAGTGAGTCAAGTATACATCAAGTGGGAATCAATACAGAAGACGGTATCGACAGATGATTGGGATATACCGCTCAACTGACCCTCAGAGAGCGGCAAAGACTAATCAATGTGGGCACGTTCCAGGAAAACAAAGCTGGACTTCCTTACTGGATACCAGCTTCTCCAGTAGCTCAGCTGGTAAAGAATCTGTCTCCAGTGCAGGAGACCCAGGGTTGGGAAGATCCCCTGGAGAAAGGAACATCAACCCACTACAGTATTCTTGCATGGAGAATCCCATGGACGCAGGAGCCTGCTGGGCTACAGTCCGTGGGGTCACAAAGAGTCAGACATGACTGAGCAATGAACACGTTCCTTGCTCAATGCTGTCTGCAGTTTCAGGGGCAAGATATGCCAGTAAATAATAAAAATAGGCAAAATGTTAACAAAATGTATACGAAGCACATAAAGCTTTCACTGGAGAGCCACAAAGACAGAACCTAACATAGTTACGAAGTAACTAACACAGTGATTTCATTTAAAAGGCAAATTAAGCAAGAGGAAATGGACCTCCGAGTCTTTCAACACACTTCACTAAGGATACAAGCATTATATTGCATGGTAATGTGCATGCTCAGTCACCTCAGCTGCATCTGAGTCTTTGTGACCCCAGGGACTGTGGCCCACCAGGCTCCTCTGTTCATGGGATTCTTCAGGCAGGAACGCTGGAGTGGGTTGCTATTCCCTCCTCCAGGGAACCTTCCTGACCCAGGGATCAAATGCACGTCTCCTGCATCTCTTGCACTGCAGGCAGATTCTTTTACCGTGGAGCCCACCACGGCCATGATTATCATCTCAGAAGTTGGTTTACCTTCCGAGCTCTTCAAACACTGAGTTTCAGCGTGCCGCTCTTCCTTCTGGTGGAGATGCGTTCAGGATTATATACCTTGGTCAGCGCCTACTCTCACAGGATCAGCCATGACAACTGATTTTGTAGCTAGCATACAGCTGACTTGTAAGTCTTATCCGAGACCCTTGTTAATGGCAATTTTAATGGCACCGTCACTCCGATCAAGAGAACATCAAACCGTTCAGGGTCCCGAAAGAGATGGACAAGTGTGCTGGCTACTGCTTATCTACACTGTCATTCCTCAAAAGACCAAAGGGCTGACTTCATAGAAAATGCTTTTGATCCAAGAAGTGAGCAGGCTTCATGCATTTTTTATTCGTGAGTAACTAAAAGCTCGAACTCTCTCTTCACAAAGTCACTTACGGAATCATCTAACTCAGTCAAAACGGATTCACTTCACCTTCGAGCTTTAAAACTGGTTCAAGTTTCTCATTAAGGCTGTTCTGACTCTCCTTCATCGGATTCCGCTGTAATAAAAATCTCCATCTTACTAGCCTCCCCCTTTCTCTAGCCACTGTCTGTCTTTACTCTTTCTCCGGCTTGGAATTCTACCGGCCTGGCATAGATAAAAACGCTTCCCTATTTTAATGATTAGAATATAATGCTCATTCTCTTACAATTCAGAATTTCCTTACTTTAAGCCTCGCTCACCTACAAGGTCCAGACTTTATGACTTTGAAATCCAGGCCCACCGCAGGCTCACTTTTCCAACCTTGCACATGTGTGTTTCGTTGCTCAGTCATGTCTGACTCTGCGACCCCGTGGACTGTAGCCCGCCAGGCTTCTTTGTCCACAGGAGTCCCCAGGCAAGAATGCTGGAGTGGGTGGCCATTTTCTTCTCCAGGGGATCTTCCTGACCCAGGGATCAAACCCAGGTGTCCTGCATTGCAGGGAGCTTCTTTACCACCCGAGCCACCAGGGAAGACCAGCATTAGGTCCCCGTTTTTACTTTCAGGGATCCCAACTGGCAAACCAGATAACGAATTCCCTTCTGAGTGTACTGTGCCTTACTTAATGCCCTCCTTCGGGACTTTCTCAGACACAGAATACATGTATTTCATCAACAGAATGTCATCTAATGAGCCTGTGAGTATAAGGACCCAACACTGAATTCTGGTCTTCCCCTCTGATTTCAGCACTGTGTGAGTGGACAGCTCCACGACCCACCTTTGATCATCTCGAGCCATCTCCAAGGTTCCTCCCACGCCGCCTTAACACCACAGGAGTTTCAGGCCCTCAGGGCAACACCCTGGGGACAACCCTCGAAACTAACAGGATGTGGGAATCTGTGGATAAGCGCCCCCAAGTTCATATCCTTGCTTAACAGAAGATTTTGCCAGAAACAGTCTTTTTGTAAGAGGCTGTCAACCATGACCTCTTTCTCTCTGATTCCACTTTCAAAGGTAAATGGCAGTATGATCGGCTAGATAGATAGACTTTAATGTCCTACTGGCCTTTCTTTTTATCAAGAAATACAAGAGAAGTATGCTTGATAAGTGCCTTTTCTGTAAGCAGTGTTTCAAAAGTCAACAGCTGAAGATCTGGGGGGCTGTATTCCGAGATCAGTTAAGTAGGAAAGCCAGCTCCACTGTAATTTTACCTGAACAAGCGAGTGAAACAGAAAACGGAAATTGCCATCAAACACAGAAGATTGCTTTCGTGCAATTTCTCTGTTTTATGTTCAAAACCGTTTATTTTCAGTAACACTGTCTTGTCTGTTCCTCTCCGAGGGAATCAAATTCCCAACTTGTGCTGGAGTCTCTCTTTGCTGACACGGCCTTAGAATTAAACTCGAACCGTTCCTTGCTGCTTCAAAGCACCCACCTCCCGCTCCGGTGAAATTCCTGGAGAGACCAAGGGGCGTCTTTTAGAACAGACGACACCAAAGGGACTTCACAGTGTCTCCGAGACACTTGGAGGACACACGACTCAGTGACATCACACATGTCTATCCAGACCGCTTCATCTGCTATTCCTTTTGTTAGGGAGGCCCACAGGTAAGAAAACCATTATTACAAGAAAGAGAGCCTTCAGAGGTCGATGCCTACAGTCATGTGAGGCGGCTGGATAAAAAGCCAGACAAAAATCACCCCACACAAAGAACCTCTGCAAGTGATCTACTCTGATGTTCACTCGGCACCCCTTTGATGGAGCCAGTTGCAGAGAAAAGCGACTCAGCTGTAGAGACTTGCCCTGAATCCTGTCCTTTCTCCAAAAACATCTGATCAACTGCCTTCCCACTGCTGCAGCCTCCTCTGGGGTGGTATCAGAGATCCCCCTCAGAGCTTATGTCTGCACACAGTCAGCTGGAACCGGCTGGTCACGGACCCTTCTTTCCCAGCTCCCGGAATCCTCCACCCATGTCTCTGTTCTCACTGACTGTTGTGTCTGCTCAGCTTTTCAAATATATCAGATGAGGAGAAGGAATAAAACAGAAGAAAAACTGGAGGATTTTCCTGGCAGCCCAGTGGTTACGACTCTGGGCTTTCAATGCAGGGCGTGCAGGTTCGATCCCTGATCAGGGAAGTAAGATCTCACATGCCTGAGTGGCCAAAAATATAAATAAAACAAAGGATTTAAAGCAGATGTATGTTATGTGAAAGCATTTTTTAAGAAGAATAAAAACTAACGGCACTGGGGTTACTGCAGAAGTGATTCTCAATTATTAATGGAAAAAAAAACACAACAAAAAACATTAATTTTTTTTCATTCTTGGAGAGGGCATTAAATGGATTATTCCCATTTGCCCCCAGTAGATACAGTGAGAGTGAGAGCAAAAGTTGCTCAGTCATGTCCAATTCTGCGACCGCATGGACTATTCAGTCCAGGGAATTCTCCAGGCTAGAATACTGGAGTATGTAGCCTTTCCCTTCTCCAGGGCATCTTCCCAACCCAGGGCTCGAACCCAGGTCTCCCGCATTGCAGGTGGATTCTTTACCAGCTGAGCCACAAGGGAAGCCCAAGAATACTGAAGTGGGTAGCCTATCCCCCATGCAGCGCATCTTCCCAACTGAGGAATCAAACTGGGGTCTCCTGCATTGCAGGCAGATTCTTTACCAACTGAGCTATCAGGGAAGCCCTAAGTAGACATAAATCTAGTGCAAAATGGAAGTTAACCCGTGTCACCTGCATATCCTAGAGATGCATTCAGTCTGCCCCGATTGTATCCATCGTATTATGAACCAATTCATGTTTGGGGAAATATAGAGCGATCCCTCCACCTCCCGTCCCATGAATGCAAACAGAAGCTGCTCAGACAGTAAGGAATGTGCATGCAATACAGGAGACCCGGGTTTCATCCCTGGCTTGGGAAGATCACCTGAAGAAGGAAATGGCAACCCACTCCAGTATTCTTGCCCAGAGAATCCCACAGACAGAGGAGCCTGGCGGGCTACAGTTCACTGGGTCCCAAAGTATCAGACAAGACTGAGCAATTAACACACTAGATAGGGGATCAACCACCAACCCCGAGTCTGCCACAGACTCTAAAAGGCAGGCAGAGTGGAAAACAGGATAGAGAGAAAAGCGATGGATTCAGATGTCCCCTGCTTGGAAGCTGTTAGCTTGAGGAGCTGGAGACAGATAACTAGAAGTGAGGGACTTCACGTGTCAGTTTGGGGAGTACATTTCCCCTTCTCTGGTGGGTCCTCTACGGGCAGAGAAGCAAATAAATAAATAAATAGAGAGCACCGTACTGGGATGACGTGGAAGAAGGTATGTAGAGTTGCTTGATGAATATATGACTGGTCTGAGCTCTCTTGCCATATATGGTCTGTCCCTTGTCTGTCTGAGTAATACAGTGTCTCAAGTTCATTTGCAAAGACACATCACTTAAAAACGATGACCTGTTAAGATTACTGATGTAGGAAACAGAAAGAGACTGTTAAAACAAAACATAGAAAAAAGACTTGTGGCTGCTAAGGAATGGGGGTGCAGGGGAGGGAAATGGACTGGTAGTTTAGGGTTAGCAGAAGCTTCCTAGGTGGGACAGTGTGGTAAAGAATCCGGCTGTCAACGCAGGACATGCAAGAGACGCAGGTTTGATCCCTGGGTTGGGAAGATCCCCCAGGAGAAGGGAAAGGCTACCCACTCCAGTATTCTGGCCTAGAGAATTGACTGTATGGTCCATGGGGTCGCGAAGATTCGGATGCAACTGAGTGACTGAACTGAACTGAACTGAACACAGTCTTGACAGGCGTATCGAATATGTTTGCAAAGCTCCCAGCTTCAATATTTAGTGAAGATGGCAAAATGCAACTATGAATTAGTTATCGTCAATGACCTAAAAGCATTCGATGAGCCCGTCGTGTAATTAAAGATAAGAGCATCATTGGATAATTGTCTTGTGTGAGGGAGAGGTCATTTTTTTTAATTAAGCATTATTGATGCACTGCACCTACTTCTTCCCCTTCCTTTGATTTCCTGAGCATCTTGAAAGACGTAAAGTCTATTTTTAGAGAAGGAATCTTGCAGACAATGATCGAAGTGTAAATGCATGCAAATTCACTTTAATCACCTGCCTGTTCGTGCTTGTCAGCAGCCACTGCCAAGGTTTCGCTGATTAGCAAGGGATCCCAAATTATTATTTCATCTACGATCACAATGATTACGAGCTATGGCTTCCAGCTCGGAAGCCACCTTTCACCTTTCACCTTTCACGTTTCACCTTTCACCACCTTTCACCTCTGGTCCACTCCTCTGGAATTAAGCCACAGAGTATAGCCCAAATTCCCATCGACCCCACCTCATTTTGGAAAAGGAAAGGGCAACCCGCTTCAGTATTCTTGCCTGGGGAATCCCACGGACAGAGGAGCCTGGCAGGCTATAAGTCCCTGGGGTCACAAAGAGTCAGATGTGACCTAAAAAACTGGCTATAGTCCATAGGGTCGCAAAGACTGGGACACAACTTAAAAGACTAAACCACCATCTCATTTACATAAATCTCCATCAACTCTTTCCTTGATTAAATCCCAAGCCAGACTCTCTCAAGGGATACAAGACAAGAGGAGGCCTGAAACTGGCAAATAAGGTCTGTGACGTGCTGAGAAACACCTCCCTTGATTTCCACCTCCGACCAGATGCATCTGCTCCAAAGCACTGTCCCACATGTTCGCTTTCGAAATTCATGCTTGCTGTCTGAAATCGGAAGGCTCAAAATGCTGAACACAGGGTCTCCAGACAATAATCTCAAAGTAATTACAAGAGGAGATGGAAGGGGCAGTGTATTGCTGCGTGAGGTGTAGAAAAGATGAGAGGTGTCATTTCACACTCAGGAGGAACAGACATCCTCAATAGAATAGCCCAAACAATGTGGTGTGCGATTTAAGAACTGAGACATCGGTATCAACTGAATGGGATCCAAGTGACACTGCTATAGCAAGGAGTGGGTTCTTTGCTTTAAAAACAAACAAACAAAAATCTCCCATATTAAAAGAAATCCTTGATTCAGCTACAAGGCAGAAAGAGGAAGGTTGGGACCCTAACACCTCATAAACACTCAATGACATTTACCAGATGAATGAAAAATGAATAAAAGCATGCATGCCTGCATGAATAGCTACAATGAAAACTGAAAAGGAAAAAAGGGAAAAAGATGAATAAAGGCAGCTGAATGAGTTTCTTTCCAGAATCCTTTGGAGGTAAGAAGGTAGGGGAATGGACATTGGTTACACTTGTTCACTTCTTTTAGCATAATTTAAAAGTCCTTCCAGGGATGTCCCTGGTGGTTCAGTGGCTTAACACTCCAGGCTCCCAATGCAGGGGACCTGGGTTTGATCCCTGCTCAGGGAACTACATCACACATGGCCATTAACTAAGTGTTTGAGTGCTGCAACTGAAAAACCCCGCATGCCACGAGGAAGGTCAAAGATTTGACATGCTGCAACTAAGACGTGGAGCAGACAAATAAATATTTTAAAAAATTAAAATCCTTCCATAAGCTTTCAGGGTCCTGTGTGGTACATATTCACAATTTATATTCCCCTGATTATTTTGGGGGCTTCCCAGGTGGCTCAGTGGTAAAGAAGCCACCTGCCAAGCAGGAGACATGTGTTCAACCCCAGGGTCGGGAAGATCCCCTGGAGAAGGAAATAGCAACCCACTCCAGTATTGTTGCCTGGAGAATTCCATGGACAGGAGCCTCACAGGCTAGAGTCCACGGGGTTGCAAAAGTCAGACACAACTGAGCGACTGAACAGCAACAGTAAATCGTGTTCTTCCTGACACAGGGCGTTTCACACAAACTCCACGGACGGTGCCCAGAGGAGTCTCGGATGAGAAGCTGCCACTTACTAGACTTCCAACAACTAAGTCTGACATCACAACATCCATTTTCTCGTTTGCAAAATTCACACAGCAAGATCCACCTGCAGGGCAGCCATCAGGAAGAAGGACAATTTCAATCAAGCCCCCTAACACACAGTAGGCTTGCTGACTAAAAATGGCTAACCCCATTCAACCCATCTGAATAAATTTCCCCTTCAACTGACCCAGGCGATTTTATGAATCTTGACATGCCCTCTAAGAACATATTCTATCTTCTTTGCTTGAATAAGCGAGCAAGCGTGGGTACTCAGTCGTGTACGACTGAGTCTGCGACCCCATGGACAATAGCCCACCAGGCTCCGCTGTCCATGGGGATTCTCCAGGCGAGAATACCAGAGTGGGTTGCCATCTCTTTCTCCAGGGGATCTTCCCAACCCAGGGGTCGAACCCTCGTATCTTGGGTCTCCTTCATTGGCAAGGCGGATTCTTTACGGCTAGCAGCTCCTGGGAGTGCGTGGTTCACTCAGAGTGTGCTTCTCTTTTTGTTTTTTTTTTGTGTTTTTCCCCTTATCCAAATGCAAAGCGTATTCCTGAGACTGTGCCTGAACCAGTTTCCTAATATAGGAAACATATATTTTCTTCATTGAATAGACTAGGCTATTTGTTACCTTGTGATATTGACAACTCACGTTGTTTCTTAAGAGGAAAATTCAGGGCATGGTGTGTTTCCATTTTTTCCATGCAACTGCAGTTTCGGAAAACTTGAACACTCCTTAGTATTCTCAAGATTTGTTTCCACAGAAGGATGTATTAAGACACAAAATATCAGTTGAAGAATAAGATAGCCCAGATCACCCAGCAACTTGATTTATAACAGTAGGCTTTCGGACATCTCCTTTAAACATGAAGATTTAAAATATATATATATTATTTCATGTGAAATTTCAGAGGTTCAATAGAATCATTGATCAAGAACTGGCCTGTATACTGGAATGATATGAAATTATTGATTCCAAAAATGATAAAGCATGATTTTTAACTAACTATTGATGGCCCTGCTCGAAACGGAGACAGCAATTCCATTTATCCATCGTCAGGTTGTCTCTCAAGCGGGTCTTAAATGTGACAGATGAGTGTACTGCAGCGAGCATCTTGCCCTGAAAATGTGTTTATATTACTGTAATTTTCCACAATTCAGACTTTAAGGGGGATTTTTTAAAAAGTCACTTGGAATTTTCAATACAAAGATACAGAACTAGGCTCAGGAGATTGTCTTGATTGAGGTTCTAATGAGGAGTGAAGTGCTGTAAGTGAGAATTTTAGTGGTAAGAGAATCCAGAAACACATATGACTTGTGACTCTCTTTTAAAAAATCTTAGTTTGGGATCTTTGCTGCCACAAGCAAGATCTAGTTCCACGACCAGGGATCAAACCGGGAGCCCCCTGCACTGGGAGCTCAGAGTCTTAGCCACTGGACCGCCAGGGAACTCTCATGACTTGTATATCCTTTGAATGAGCTCTTAGGATTGAGCTCAGATGGTCAAGAATTTACCTGCCAGGCAGGAGACCCGAGTTCCATCCCTGGGTGAGGAAGATTCCCTTGGAGAAGGAAATGGCAACCCACTCCAGTATTCTTGCTTGGAGAGTCCCATGTACTAAGCACGGGGTCGCAAAGAGTCGGGCATGACTGAGAGAACAACACTTTAACTTTCTAGGATGGAGCAGGCGATTCCATGGTTAATCCCGCCACACTGGAGAATCAAGCTGGAATCATCTTTATCCGTTCTTGGATGGGTTTCTTCACCTCTCACCCTATGTGTGTGTGCGTGCACTCAGCTGTGTCCAACTCCTAGTGACCCCATGGACTACAGCCCGCCAGGCTCCTCTGTCCATGGGGTTTTCCAGGCAAGAATACTGGAATGAGTTGCAGTTCCCTTTTCCAGGGGATCTTTCCTATCCAGGGATCAACCCGTGTCTCCTGCATTTCCTGCATTGGCAGGAAGGTTCTTTTCCCATTGAGCCATCAGGGAAGGCCCACTCTACAGCACAAAATATTTAATTCCTGTTCAGTGGGTTTGACCACCAACTCTGTTCTCCTCGCAGCTGAATGTAGAAACAGGTAGGCTTCTAACTCATTAGTTTCTAATCCAAATGATGCTCTCACTTCAGTTCAAAATAGATTTGTTCTCCTCTTTGCTAGAGGAGCTAATTCAAGAAATTCATAATTTGAGTGAACTGTGTTTTTTTCTGCCAGCACTGTTGGTAGGAAAAAGCTACATTTAAATGCTGAAAACCCACTGGTAAGTAAAACTTCAACCGTTGAGATTCCGGGTCAAATGGATTCAGAATATGCCTCAGTGATGGAATACTTAAGAGTGTTTTCCTTACTGAAATATTCCAGCTTCTAAGAAACTGTCATCACTTGAGCGGCATCCAGAATTTGTCTTTTTTTTTTTTTTTGGTGAAATGTTCTGACTAAGGGGCAGTGTTATAAAAATGAAATGTGGGCTTTCTTGGTGGCTCAATAGTAAAGAATCTTGGCTGCCAAGGCAGGAGACACCGGTTCGATACCTGGTCCTGGAAGATCCCACAAGCCAAGAAGCAACTAAGCCTGTGTGCAAAAGCCATGTTCTTGAGTGTGTGCTTTAGAGCCTGGGAACTGCAACAACTGAAGCCCAAACAGCCTATACAGCCTCTTCTCTGCAACAAGAGAAGCCACTGCAACAAGAAGCCTGCTACCCAGAACTAGAGAAAGCCCATGTGCCGCAATAGAGACCCAGCACAGTTCAGTTCAGTTTAGTCGCTCAGTCGTGTCCAACTCTGCGATCCCGTGGACTGCAGCACGCCAGGCCTCCCTGTCCATCACCAGCTCCTGGAGTTTACTCAAACTCATGTCCATCGACTCGGTGATGTCATCCAACCATCTCATCCTCTGTCGTCCCCTTCTCCTCCTACCTTCAATCTTTCCCAGCATCAGGGTCTTTCCCAATGAGTCAGTTCTTCGCATCAGGTGGCCAGAGTATTGGACTGTCAGCTTCAGCATCAGTCCTTCCAATGAATATTCAGAACTAATCTCCTTTAGGATGCACTGGTTGGATCTCCTTGCAGTCCAAAGAACTCTCAAGAGTCTTCTCCAACACTACAGTTCAAAAGCATCAATTCCTTGGTGCTCAGCTTTTTTTATAGTCCAACTCTCACATCCATACATGACTACTGGAAAAACCATAACTTTGACTAGACAGACCTTTGTTGGCAAAGTAATGTCTCTGCTTTTTAAGATGCTGTCTAGGTTGGTCATAGCTTTTCTTCCAAGGAGCAAGCGTCTTTTAATTTCAAGGCTGCAGCCACCATCTGCAGTGATTTCAGAGCCCCAAAAAATAAAGTCTCTCACTGTTTCCACTGCACAGCCACAAATAAATAAATTTAAAAATAATAATAAAAGTAAAATAAGATGCAATTTTAAAGCACTTTATAAAGAGTAATTTGCTTCAGGAATTACACAACCTCATAAACACAACAAGAAAAGGACCTTAGAGAGAAAATGTCTGCCCTTTTGTCTAGCTCAAAGTTTCTGAACAAAACTAAGGAATTCAACAGTGGGAAATAGCCCTACGTGACAAAGTCATTATTCGTCAAGTGTTGAGGAAGGGAAAGAATCTGCAAGTGAAGTGATATTTACCTGTCTCCTCATTAATGGAAACAGAATCAGACTACACATAACACTTAAGCTTCCTAATAAAGACAAGGTCAATCTTCTACTGCTAAATAATAATCACTCACACCCTGTGTGCACAGTTGGAAAGATTTTGATCCCTGGGTTGAACAACAGCAACAATAAAAAATAGACTAAGCAAATGAAAGAAACAATAGTGAAATATATAGAATCTCAGTGTCAATGGGTGGGTCAGATTACTGACTCTAAAATATAAGTCAATATAAAAGAGGATGAAGATCAGACTTCTAAAGACACTGAAGGACCTTTGAGCAAGAAGGTCATTTTTTAGTCTGCTCAATTTTTGTTGGGGAACCAACAAATACAAATACTTCTGACTAAATATTTTTAAATCACTGTTGACCTGGGATATAAAATTAGTTTCAATCTGGTCACGGAACTAGATCCCACACGCCACAGCTATGAGTTCGAAGGCTGGAACTATGCCTTGACAAAGACCCAGCTCGGTCATATAACTAAACCCTGGGTCAGGAAGATTCCCTGGAGCAGGGAATGGCAACCCACTCCACCATTCTTGCCTGGAGAATCCCCATGGACAGAGGAGCCTGGCGGGCTACAGTCCATGGGGTCACAAAGAATGAGACACGACGGAGTGACTAACACTTTCTCTTAACATTTTCTGGTAACCCAGTGGTTAAGACTTGAGCTCCCAATGCAGGAGGGCCAGATTCAACTCTTGTTTGGAGAACTACATCCCACACGCCAGAGCTAAAGAGCCTGCATGCTGCAGCTAAGAACTGGCAAAGCCAAATAAAAAAAAAAAATCTTTAAAAATATTAAAAAATAATAATCTCCAATCATCTAGCTTAAGGATACATATTTTGTAAGGGAAATTTTAAGAAGCTATATACCATCTATTTGACCTGTCTGGAAGTTGCTTTATAATTTGCAGATGGAATTTCTGGCTCAACATAGTGGCTGAGAGTATTGGTCGATCAGTGCACTCTGACACTTTGTGGCCCTGTGGACTGTAGCCCGCCAGGCTCCTCTGTCCATGGAATTCTCCAGGCAAGAATAGTGGAGCGGGTTGCCCTTCCCTTCTCCAGGGGATCTCCTTGACCCATGGATCAAACCCGGGTCTCCCGCATTGCAGGCAGACTCTTTACCGTCTGAGCCACCAGGGAAGCTGAAAAAATCTTTTTTTGGCCAGGTCTTGGCACACTGGATTCTGCTTTCCCTGACTAGGGCTCGAACCCACAGCTCCTGCTGTGTGAGTACCCCAGGGCCACCAGGGAGGTTGTGGTGACTGCAGCCACATCTTTGACTATTTGCATCCTCATGTGTTACTGAAGCAACAGTCATGTTTTAAAAGATAAAACAAATGCCCGCACCATGGTAGTGTCAAAAGATGAAAGGGTACAACCAGCTTCCCAGAACACTTACCATTGTTCAATGGAAATGAGACTCTCCAGGTGGAAAATTGACAAATGAACCTTCGAATGTGATGTGTGTGCAGCGGAAATCAAGGCCGGAGAGGGCGGGACATGGAGGTTTACCAGATAGCCACTCACCCCAATGTGGTTATAAACCAGCTGCAGTATCTATTCTGGGCAGAGTCCCCTGACCTGCCTCCTAAATAGTGATAGATTTCCATGGAGAAGCTCTTAATGCAGCTGAGGGATACAAGAAGAGAAGAAGAACAGAAACCAAGGTGATACGGGGTCCCTCTATGGACACAGAAAAATTGAGGGAAGGTTTACCATGGAGTGACGCACACAGGTTCCTCACTTGCCTTGTGCCTCTGCTTTGATCCTGAGGGTGCCCCTGTGACCTCCATGGGCTCCCAGAGGGAAATCTGTGTCTGTGGACAGGACCGGTCACTCCCACATTTTGACAGAAGTCCCTCAGAAACGGAGTCACACTCTGCAAAAGAGCAATCCCTGCAGCCACCTGCAATCAACCAAATTATTATCCAGGAATAGAAACAGGGAAATGGAGCTTGGGAGGAAAACCAACAAGCAGACTGAAAACACGCCCAAGGCATTCTCAAGATGCCCAAGAACTGAAAACGTAAAAAACGGGGAGGGCTTCCCTGCTGGCCCAGTGGTTAAACAACACCCAGCACAGCCAGAAGTAAATAAATAAAGCTTAAAAAAACATACAAAATACAAAATAAAGAAAATCCTCTAAAGCTAAAAGGGCTTCCCCAGTAGCTCAGCTGCTAAAGAATCCACCTGCAATGCAGGAGACCTGGGTTTGATTCCTGTGTTGGGAAGATCCCCTGGAGAAGAGATAGGCTACCCACTCCAGTATTCTTGGGCTTCCCTGGTGGCTCAGCTGGTAAAGACTCCACCTGCAATGTGGGAGACCTCGGTTCAATCCGTGGGTTGGGAAGATGCCCTGGAGAAGAGAAAGGCTACCCACTCCAGTATTCTGGCCTGGAGAATTCCGTGCACTGTATAGTCCATGGGGTCACAAAGAGTCGGACACGACTGAGCGACTTTCACTTTCAAAAAACCCAATTAGTATCTTCAGGGAGACTCACAAGAAAGAGACACAATGTTATTTGAAAAACTGGAAGAGTGAATGATAGTTACTAGATCCTTCCCAGAAAGCCTCATAACAGAAGGAAGACAGATGTACAATGCATAGGATAAAACCGAATAAATCTCCCCAAGACATGAAAAAGAACATAAATATACGTATAACTGAATCACTTCTGCTGTACGGTAGAATTTAACACGACACTGTAAATAAACTTTGCTTCAATAAAACAAATTTATAAAAATATATTTCAGAACATAACGCAAACATGACAAACAAATAGAAAGTAAATTGGAGAGGCAGAGGAGAGACGAAGGAAGGGACATAGCAAGCTCGCAGGATTTCCAGATGAGGGAATCAAGAAACCAGAGGAGGAGAGAGAGGCCATAAATCAAATCTTAGAATAATTTAACCATTTGGAGAAGAAGTGATTGTGACTTTTGGACTGAAAGAGAAGAAGGCGGGTAAATGAATCAACAGTGACCACCACAACACATTCTGATGAACCAACACCCACAACCCCAAGGATGGAGATTAAAAAGCGGAAAGCTGAGAAAGAGGGAGAAGGACAAGACAGTATTTCTTAAAAACACGTCTCATCACTTCCCTGGGGGCTCGAAAACATGAAGCTCTGACTGCAAAGTTCTGAAGGCAAATGTCTGCACCAGAGTTTTACAACCAAAGTGTTAAACAGTTGTCAGAACTTTCCCCCAAAAACTCAAGCGCTCGTAACGTTTAGTACACATGGCACTTTTTCTTCTAAAAACACATCTTTGGGATACGTCCTAGCAAAAACACAAAACTTAAGTACAGGGAGAGACAAGCCATTCAAAGGACAGTACCAGGGATATTCGGTGAAGTACTAGTTTTTAGCAGCAGAAATGGACGGCTGGTACCTGGATACGCCATGGACGGATCTTATCAACACCAAGTTGAGCGGAAGCGGCCAGGCACACGCACACACAGGGACACACAAGGAGTTTCCGCTCTATAATATCAAGTTACACAACAGGCAGAAGGACTCACTGAGACGCCAGTCAGCAGAGCTGGGGGGAGACGCTGGAGCTGTCTCGACCTGTTCAGAATGGCCATGAACAAAGCTTTTGGGAGCACAGTCACTTTCTACCTTCTTATCGTGGTGGTGCTCACCCAAGGCTGCTCATTTTGCAGAAACTCATCAAGCCGGACACTTAAGTGTGCGTTGTTCTGTGCGTTTGGCTACAAGGAAAACTTTGCTCAAATACAAGTAAATAAATTGACTGCTGGGGTCGGGGGTGGGGCAGGAAGGGACTGGGAGTTTGGGACTGGCAGATGCAAAGGATTATATACAGGATGGAGAAACACGGAACTATACTGAAGACACTGGGAGGGACTATAATGGACTTCTCTGGTGGCTCAGTGTTAAAGAGCTCACCTGCTGATGCAGCAGACTCGAATTCGATCCCTGGGTTGGGAAGATACCCTGGAGAAGGGCATGGCAACCTACTCCAGTGTTCTTGCCTGGAGAATCCCATGGACTACAGTCCACGGCATCACAAAGACTCAGATACGACTGAGCGCACAGCAGGCATGCCAACCACCGTGGGAGAAAATATGAACAAGAATGTGTATATATATATGTATACTTGAATCACCTTGCTGTACAGCAGAAATTAACACAACACTGAATATCAACTCCAATTTAAAGAAATAAAATGACTGCCTCTTAGGTTTCATAAAATCTCATGTGGTTGTCAGGGTTCATGGCGCATATTTTGCAGTGAGAAAATGAACCAAGCTGGCATGAAGGAGATGGCAAATTCATGTCGGGCGTTTCTCATCACCAGTCCACAGGTTTAAAGCTCACTTTTTGATAATGAAGGTGAGTTGGAAGCATGCCAACAGTTTAGCTAAGCGAGTAAGACGATAAAGTCGTGTGGATCTCACCCCTGGTCTATTAGGGCCATGGGACACTTCCCTGCAACCTGAAATAAGCATGTTCAGAAAAAAAAAAGGGGGGGGGGGGATAAGCTTTTTGGATTGACAGGACCAAATCCTTTTTTTTTTTAGACCACTCACCAGCATGGGAGGAGACAGTCAACCAAGACTGTTGAACAAGAAATGGGGGTTGGAGGTGAGCCCATTGGACCACAGGACAAGTAACTTTCCTGACCTCTGTCTTCTGAAGAGTCATTAGAAACCCTTCTTTAAAAAGTTATATATAAAAAGTGTCAGTCACTCAGTCATCTGACTCTTTTCAACCCCATGGACTGCAGCATGCCAGGCCTCCCTGTCCATCACTATCTCCCAGAGCTTGCTCAAACTTATGTCCATTGAGTCAGTGATGCCATCTAACTATCTCATCCTCTGTCGTCCCCTTCTCCTCCTGCCCTCAATCTTTCCCAGCATCAGGGTCTTTCCCAATAAGTCCTCTCTTCGCATCAGGTGGCCAAAGTATTGGAGCTCCATCTTCAGCATCAGTCCTTCCAGTGAATTTTCGGGGTTGATTTTCTTTAGGATGGACTGGTTTGACCTTCTTGCTGTCCAAGGAACTCTCATGAATCTTCTCCAACACCGCAGTTCGAAAGTATCAGTTCTTCCACGCTCAGCCTTCTTTATGGTTCAAAATCTCAAATCCATACGTGACTAATTAGAAAAGCCATAGCTTTAATTATACGGACCTTTGTTGGCAAAGCGATGTCTCTGCTTTTTAATATGCTGTCTAGGGAACATCACGATGGCAGGTCCAACAAGTGCCCTTCAGAGAAGTTTCATGTACAGAAGCAGAGAGTGATGAACCAGGAACAGAAAAGAGTACCCCAGGTACGCTTCCTTGGCATAAGGATATTTTTGAGCTGAGTATTGTGTGAAACAGCACAAAGGGGAGAAGCTCTGAAAACAGCACAGAAATGACTCTTTTGAAAGGGAAGTTTACCTTTATCAAGGAAATTATCTGTAAGGATGCTCCCCCAACCCTGAACCGGGAAACAGAACGACCAGACATCAGAACAGAATCTTATCAGAGAAACAGACAGTAAGTTAAACCTTTGTAACAAACGTTATCCCTTTTTACTACAATTTCCATGGTCACCCCACCATGACTGCCCTGCCATACACACAAACACACACCTGCACACACACACACACACACACACACACACTTCTCTGTCCGTGTCTTCAGCTGAGATGCTGTCTAAGCTGGTGAATTAGTGTCTATCAGGGAGTTACTCATGCTCACTGGGTATCTCCCACATAGACATGAGGTAGACATATTAATAAACTGTGTTTCTCCTGTGGATCTGTCTTTTATTACAATGGAGCTCAGCCAGGAGCTCAGAAAGGTAGAAGGAAAATTATATTTCCTTTTCTGATTGAGCAGGCTTGCGTTAGGGGCCCATCCCTCGCCAACCTCAAAGTCTCCTCTAATGTAAATAAAATACATTACCCTACGAATGCACCTTGATAGCTAGACCTGAGGTCATTGTGAGCAGATGCTTTTTAATCCCATTTTGAAACAATGAAGCTGCATTTCTTTTTTATACACAACATAAAAAGTATACATATATGTATATGTATATATACACACAGCATACAAGATATTTACTCATCCCAGGGAGATATAGAAATTCAGAACTAAGAAAACCATACAGGATAAAAAGAGATGAGTGGATATGGAGATTCAAAATAGATTCTCAAAGCGGGCGCGAGCTCCCAAGAAAAGAAATGAGAACACAGAAGCGACGCTGTTGTACAGCCAGCCTCAGGCCAGGACATAGAAGCAAGCTACACACACAAATAGTCACTTCTCCAGCCATCTCAGGGGCTTCCCTAGCACCTCAGCTGGTAAAGAATCTGCCTGCAATTCAGGAGACCCTGGTTCAATTCCTGGGTTGGGAAGATTGCCTGGAGAAGGGAGAAGCTACCCACTCCAGTATTCTGGCCTGGAGAATCCCATGGACGGTCTAGTCCATGGGGTCGCAGAGAGTCGGAAATGACTGAGCAACTTTCACTTTCACTTTCTTCAGCGGTCCAGTGGTTAAGAATGCGCATTGCAATGCAGGGGTCTTGGGTTCGATCCCGGTCGGGGAACTAAGATCCCACACACCTTAGAGCAACTAGGCCAGGCTGCTATAACTACTGAGACTTCCAGGCACCGCAAGTAAAGTTCTCGAACGATGTAACAAAGATCCTGAGTGCTGTAACTAAGACTCAACACAGTGAAATAAATAAATATATTTTTAAAAATAGCCATGTTTTAAATTCAAAGCTATACCTTTGTGAATAAGTTCATCCTTCATATACATACAGAGAATTTAGCTCTGAGGAAACAGGAATTTACGTCACTCTGTGCAAGGCTGTACTACTCCCCTCTCCACCAGAAAGTTGCTCCGTCGTGTCTGACTCTTTGCAACCCCATGGACTGTAGCCCACCAGGCTTCTCTGTCCATGGGATTCTCTGGGAAGTATACTGGAGTGGGTTGCCATTGCCTTCTCCAGAGGATCCTCCCGACCCAGGGATCAAACCCGGGTCTCCTGCATGGCAGGCGGATGCTTTACCATCCGAGCCACCAGGGAAGCCCTCATTCACCTGGTAGGTGCTCAGTAAACACACGTTCATAGAATGCAGCGAATCCTATTCTCACCCGTTTCTGCATTTTTACCAGGCAGCTCCTGAACTTCTACAAGCCCCGATAGCTTGAGATGAAGAGTTCTAGAACATGATATCCAAAAACAGCCCCTTTTTCATACAACTTCTTTTGAGCTAAAAGAATTAAGAATTCTTTTTTCAACTGCCGGCAATGGATAATCAGCAGACTTAGCATTAAGAAAAAGAAAAACACTTTACCAATCTCTAACTGCTTCAACAGAGTGTGTGAGTTTCCCCTTTTGTAAAGGAAATGTGTATTTGTAAAGGAACGTCCCATTTGCAGAGAAGCCCCTCATGAGAGGTACTCCCTGAGACAATTCTTATCACCCGCCCATGGGGAGAACACGTACTAATATTTTCAAAGATCTTTTTAATGTAGGCAATTTTTAATATTGTTACAATATTGCCTCTGTTTTGTTACCCTTTGCTTTGTTGGTTTTGTGGCATGTAGGACCTGAGTTCCCCAACCAGGGATTGAATCTACACCGCGTCCATTGGAAGGCAAAGTCTTAACCACTGGACCTCCAGAGAAGTCCCAAGAGAACCCTTATTTATCATTCATTTTCTCCTTCGCACCCATGAAGTCATTTCATGAAACCTTGCAAGATGCATTTCTTACATCAAGATTACTCTCTTTAGGAACACGCATATATTGAATTTCAACCTTAATAAGATGAGTAGAACTCTTTTGGGTCAGTGTGTTGCCAGAGTCCAACTCCAGCAATCAGGGATTCAACCTGAAAAGATGGACAGTGTCAGCGAGAGAAATGAGACAGCCTCTCAGTTTTCTATGGACTGCCTGTTTATTCCAAGTTTAAGATTCTCTTTTATACTTTTACAAAAACATTAGGCCAGAGGTTTGACATTTTCAGTTCCCCCTCTCTGAGATTATCTCCATAAATCACTGTTGCTCTTCAAACAGAGTTCCTGCTTCAGTGATTCTCTGGGAATCAGCCTTATCATCTGTTATCTACCTCCTCTAACTCATGCTACATTCCTCAGTTACTACTTATCTTCCTAAATCCTGTTTGCCCCTAACATGCTGAGCTCACTATCTCTTAAAAAGGCTTCTAGCTATAGTGTCTCTAAAAGTTCCTAACTTCTATAAGCTATAGTAAAATATGCTAACTTCACAACATTCCTTAAATCTTTAACTTCTAACTATTTTAATTATTTCTAAGCCCTAAATTCAGTAAACTCCTTTGCCATAAACATTTTCCTCACAAATAGACTTCAGATATCAATCCCTCCCATGGCCTCAAGCTACGGCCTACGTGCTCATCCTGGAACACTCTTGTGTAAAAGTCCTTGAACAAATGTCAATGATTAACTTTATGAATTATTTTCTGAGCAATGCTGCAGAAGGCTTTGCGCCTTCTCATGCTCCTCTCAAGACCAATAAGCACCTTAATATTCCTTTTCAGTCAACTCAGCCGAGGAGAGGAAAAGACAAGTCAGAATTACAAGGCCTAACTCCTTCATCCCCGGATCTGTGCCTGCAGAATGAGGAGAGGGGGCTGGGGGCCGTGCCTCCATTTTGTCAGTAATGCCTAACACGGCTCCCGACAGTGTGTGTTATTAGGATGTGTGGGAAAGCCAAGTCAGGCATTCACCTCTTCTGCAGGTAACCTGGTGGGGGGAAGGGGGGCGGTAATTACTGCCATGAATGACCAATATTTTTAAAGGAACTAATAGCAAATATTATGGCCCAGAACACAACACACAACATACCTGCCGCCAGTCCAAGCACATATCTCCCCAAGACATGGAGAGCCAAGACCCCAGGCCACTCCCATCTCACTCTGTCTGAACACCCCTGGCTGCCCGCGGAGACCTTGGGCTCTTTGCCTGGGAGCTGGACCCGAAAAACGCATCCTCAGAATATAACTGCAAGGATGCAGTTTGGAGGGAGAAGGAGGTTGGCCACTTTGAGGTTCTTTTCTAGGCACGAGTGCGTTCTACGTTGAAAATGTAAAAAGCTACTGTACGTAGGCATATAAGGACTAAAACTTAGCTTATCTACAGGGAGTGTTCCAGGAATTCTTTTCCTTACTGTCAACTCACTGGAAAAGACCCTGATGCTGGGAAAGACTGAGGGCAGGAAAAGGGGGCGACAGAGGATGAGACGGATGGATGGCATCACCAACTCGATGGACTTGAGTTTGAGCAAGCTCCAGGAGTTGGTGATGGACAGGGAGGCCTGGCGTGCTGCGGTTCATGGGGTCACAAAGAGTGGGACACGACTGAGCGACTGAACAACAACAGATTTAAAGACAGAGCCTCCAAATGAAGAAAAATTTCCTCAATGGCCCATTTCTCAAAAAGTTACTTAAAACATTTACATAAATGGCGTGCAAAATGGTTTTAAAGATGATCCGCTTAGAGCCTAAATTTTCTGTGATAGTTGACAAAAATTGCAAAAGACATTGCTGTTCACCATACTACATAAACCTAAATCAGATAATAATACATGCACGTGTATGTTCAAAGCATACACAGAATGTATGACATCACAACATACCCAAAACCACTATAATGCTATAATATATATGCATTGTTATATAATAATATATATTACACCTACCATGTCAATAATTTACAACATTATAAATATATATTATATAAAACATTATACTAATATATCATCTAACATGTCAACTTACTATAACATATTAGTATATAATCTCTATTTCAGTTTATTATATTTTAATATCTATGTATATTATATATATTTAATATCTATGTATATCTCAATACCTTCCCCAAGAAGTTCTTAAGATTGACAGTTTCCACATGTGGCCAAATTATCCTGCATTTTCCTCTGTACGTAGAACCAAATCTCTTCCTCCGCTAGTTAGCTAATGGAAGTCCCAGAGATGAAGAGAAAAATCTAATAAAAATGTCTTCTTTTAATTCTATTCTTAGTAGTTCCATAGTGGAGAAAAACTTCCAATCCTCTCTGAGGCTTAAGAAAGGTTTGGCCTCCAGTGACCTCATTTCCCCACCACATTTTCCTTCTGGGTTTTAAACAAGCAGAGTTGATACTTTACACCAAAACAAAACCCAAAAGACCCAATTTATTCGCCCCCTTTGTTCTAAGGACATTCAATGCATCTCCAGACAAGTTTAGAAAATTCATGTATCCTTGAGGCAGAGCTTCCACGGCAAAAATGAAGGTGATGTGTTTCTTTTTTAAGAGAGGAAAAAGTAAAAGCCACCAAAGTCATACAATTAGGAAAATTATGCACATATATGTTACAATTCAGGCAGGGTGAATGAAAAGGCTGAATTCATGTACACATTGCCAGGGTGGCTTTAGCAAGGAGGGAGAGAAGTCTTTCCCCTTCTGCCTTCCTGTGCTCACAGTCGAGGTCTGAAACTCTTCGCTGGTGGGCTTTATGGATGGTCCTTTGCACACTGAGAGATACCTACAGACTGAAAAGTTATGGAAAGCCCAGAGCTAAGATAGGGGTGTAAAACAGTTTTCTCACAGTCTCAACTCACTCCAGGTAAAATCTTCATACGATCCTTAAGTAAGAAGAGATGAGGAAACGACTAAGTTTCCATCACCACAACCACCACCCCTCAATCAGACCTGGCTGAGTGGTGGTCAGATGGTAAAGAATCCATCTGCAATTCAGGAGACCTGGGTTCGATTCCTGGGGTCGGGAAGATCCCCTGGAGAAGGCAATGGCAACACACTCCAGTATTCTGGCCTGGAGAATTCCATGGACAGAGGAGCCTGGCAGGCTACAGTCCGTGGGTTTGCAAATCGTCTGCACACGACTGAAGCGACTTAACACACATGCAAGATGACAGCTCAGGTTCCAGGCTTTGTCTCCAGACAGGTGTTCTTTCCTTTCTGAGTTCCCTCAGGGATCACCAGCTCACCGTCTGGAGTGGCTGCAATCGCTGAAGACTGAGACATCCTTTGTTTACTGATACGGGCAGGCAACTTTCCACTTCTCACGTGTTATGTTACCACAGCAACGGAAACGAACGCAAAATCTACCTACATCAGTCAAAAGGAGAACGGTCACGTCCACACTGGTGCTTCTCTGACATACACCTTGATACTGAGACAAGCATTCTACTGGCCTGATATCACACTCTTTATCTTGCCATCTTCCCTGAGCAAGCCCAGCCCCCGTATTTGCCCCTTCTTTCCCAAACACCTCCCTTTACCAACATTCTCCCTACCCTAAGTCCAATCCCTCTGCTTAAATGTTTGCAGAGAAAAAGAAAAACAGGGAAATGTCTCACCTCAGTCCCCATCTTAGTTTCCTTCATCAGGTTTAAGATGAAAACCTCACACTCCATCCATCCCCTTCTCTCCTTCACCGCCGTCCTTGATGGCACTGCAACTGATAGATTCCGCTGCGCATTTTTATGCCGGTCTTCCAAGTGAATCACAACGCCGTAATTCCCTGGTCTGAACAGCTCTCTCTTTATTCCTTCTGTTCTTTATTGATTCTGCTTTCTCCACAACGTTTGTGAACACAGCAGAGATATCTGAGATAAATCTACAGGATCAACGGGGCTATGGATAAAGGCATTCGTCTCATTTCCACAGCAGACCTGTCCCCTGACTTAGAATATAATTCAAGCTCCTTACCAAGATGCCCACGGACCCTCATAAAGTGGTACCCACTCCATCACTGGGGATAACCCACGTGATCATCCTGGCCATCTTCCCTTCAGCCATTTGCATCCTAGAGAGAGGACTGCCCTTCCAGCAAAGCAAACAACTGCAGCAGCACCAATAAATGTCTGTCGAATTGGTCTGCTTACCTACTAGGGGATACACTGGAAATTCTCACTGCTCCCAGGAACTGCTCTTAAGAGATTCTTCTCCTATCATAACTTGGTCAAAGAAGAAATGGACACTCTACGTGCCACCAATTCTAGAAGCCCTTGCCACCCAGCAGAGCATACTTGGGTACCAGGAGAGTTTTACTAAAGGCTATTTATTGGGTTATGTCAGTTTACTTACAGAATCTTACAGATATACACTACTTACATGCTACGATACATAAAACAGATAAGCAACAAGGTCCTACGCTATAGAAAGTGAAAGTCACCCAGTCGTGTCTGACGTTTTGCGGCCCCATGGGATTCTCCAGGCCAGGATACTGGAGTGGTAGTCTTTCCTTTTTCCAGGGGATCTTCCCGACCCAGGGATTGAACCCAGGTCTCCCACATTGCAGGCAGATTCTTTACCAGCTGAGCTACCAGGAAAGCCCCACTGTATAGCAAAGGAGACTATATTCAATCTAATGTAATAAACCATAAAGAAAAACAATATGAAAAATAATATATATATTCATCACTATATGGGGCTTCCCTGGTGGCTCAGAGGTAAAGAAGCTGCCTGCAGTGTGGGAGCTGCAGAGGACGTCAGTTCAATTCTTGCATCAGAAGATTCCCTGGAGAAGGGCATGGCAACCCACTCCAGTATTCTTGCCTGGAGAATCCCATGGACAGAGGAGCCTGGTGGGCTATGGTCCATGAGCTTGCAAAGACTCAGACATGACTGAGGGACTTAGCATGCTTTGTATCATATATATAATAGGAATATATACATACATATGTGTGCTCAGTCAGTCGGTCACTTACTGATACCCACTTGAAATAAAAACATTCTGAAGTCAGAACTGATGCTGTCAAAATTTTTCTTTCAACTCTCTGCCCAGTGATTCAGCAGTCATAAATGTTTTGGAGGTTATCTTTGACCCCTGTCTTTTCTCTTTCTTCCTCCTTAGCCACACTTCTGAACTGTGGCGTTGGAGAAGACTCTTGAGAGTCCCTTGGAGTGCAAGGAGATCCAACCAGTCCATCCTAAAGGAGTCCTGAATATTCACTGGAAGGACTGAGGCTGAAGCTGAAACTCCAGTCCTTTGGCCACCTGATGCGAAGAGCTGACTCACTGGAAAAGACCCTGATGCTGGGAAAGATTGAAGACAGGAGGAGAAGGGGACAACAGAGGATGAGATGGTTGGATGGCATCACCAACTCAATGGACGTGAACTTGGGCTAACTCTGGGAGATGGTGATGGACAGGGAAGCCTTGCGTGCTGCAGTCCATGGGGCTACCAAGAGTCGGAGGTTACTTAGTGACTGAATGACAACAAAGACATCTTATTCACCCCTTATCCTTACACTGTAGATTAGAGAATTATTTAAATTCAAATCCACTGCTTTTTTTTTTTTTTTGCTTTGCTAGTTTAGCTTGTGGACATTTAGTTATGAGGCTGCAATGAGCTGAGTGTTACATTTGCTTTGTCCCGACTTCCCAATAAATAACTGAAATGCGGCTAGAAGATTTTCTTCTGACAGGGTGCGTTTCAATCTGCCATGCTCTCAGGATCCAGATTTAATGTGAAGATGCTTCTGTAGGAACAGGGCAATCAAACTGTCTCCCAGGTTGGAATAGAAAAGGTTCTTACATTGCTACCTCGGTTCAAGAATTGCAAAAGAATAAATAAACAATAAATGGTTTTGTAGTGCCAGGAGGACCCACAGCCAGCAGACACGGGAAATAATTCTTTTTTTTTTTTGGCGGGGGGGAAATAATTCTTATCACACAGAACTTGAAGCAAAAGAACTCCTGCAGTGCAAAGTATGTGGCTCTGGAGACATAGCAAGTTCCAAATACGTTCCTCCTAAAATTTATCTCGGGCTACTTTGTAATATCTTAAGACAGCAGATTCACAGGTTGGAAGTGTCCTTGGGGGGTGAAAATATGATGTCGTAAATCACAATTCTTAGATTTTTGTAAATTGAGTCTTATCTTGCTTTTATCTTCTGCTTGTGTTATGTAGGGTGCCGTCACTTCTACAGCAGAGCAATAAATTGTACCACTGAAAATCAGACTTTTCAGCAGCACAGTGATTAATTCAGAACCTCCGAGGCTGAAGTGACTCCAGTCTTAGACCACAACTCCCAGCTCTGACAGCAAAGAAGAGAGATGATCACCTATGTCTTACAACTTCCTCCCTCACACAACAAAGTGGGCTCTTCGGGGGTGAACATTTGGACCAAAATGGGACCAATTAGAATCCACCTTCTGGCGGCAGGAGTTCGGACCCTAAAAGGATCGCAACAAATGTGAAACAGTTTCTGGAAACAGGAGACAGGTACCTGGCAGCTACGTGGAAAGAGACAAACCACCACACAAAAAAAGAATGGGACAAATGGCCATTTGTTAAAAGATAAGGCTTTCAGGAAAAGACAAAACCGTGACTCTCATACAGATACAAAATGAATATGTATTAAAGACTTCCTTTTACTCCTACCATAGGAGAGAAGCAGGCAGATGTGACCATCTGTGGAAAGGAAAAACATCAACAATGGGCGTGGACTGCAGGGACAGCATTGCAAATGAAGCAGAGCCTCCCCCGCTCCCCCCACTGGAAGAAGGAAACTGTCTAACTTCAGTCAGCTAGCCACAATTCAAAAAGAGATACAAAATATCTACAAGACAATCAGCGGTGCTAGAAATGAGACAGCCTCCAGGGTGTGTTAGAGGAAATGCAGAGATTTTTATGGAAGTACATCTGGTATTCTCCTGCCTTCAACAGGCAACTCCCCTATCTCTGTAGGGTGCAAAGTCCTCCCTCTTCAAAAAATGTGTCTCTTTGGAAATGAGGATTAATTGTAGGGCTTTCCTGGTGGCTCAGATGGTAAAGAATCTGCCTGCAAATACAGGAGACCCGGGTTCAATCCCTGGGTCCAGAAGATCCCCTGGAGAAGGGCATGGCAACCCACTCCAGTATTCTTGCCTGGAGAATCCCATGGACACAGGAGCCTGGCGGGCTACAGTCCATGGGGTTTATAGAGTTGGACAATTAATTTTAATGGGGTCGCAAGAGTCAGACATGACTTACTATTTCAACATATTTTAACCAGATGACGCAGCAGGTAAGGAGTCTGCCTGCAATGCAGGACACAGGAGACACGAGTTCGATCCCTGGGTTGGGAAGCTCCCCTGGAGGAGGAAATGGTGACCCACTCCAGTATTCTTGCCTGGAGAATCCCATGGACAGAGGAGCCTGGCGGGCTACAGTCCATGGGGTTGTATAGAGTCAGACAATTAATTAATGCTTAGTAATTTCAAGAAAGAGAAGACTTGGGAAGTTTTTCTTTTCACCTCCTCTTGGCTGCCTAAAGAATTTACACATAGGGCTTCTTCCTGAAACACACAGCATCACCAGAGATGTTCCTGCTCTGGACCAGCCATGGTGCAGGGAACTCAGCACGATGTAAAGACCAGAGTCCACCGTGGGGCCCACAGTCTCCGCTGGCCCAGCACACACTCATTTACAATCCATCTGCTTCTCCATCTCCATGTCAACTGCTTTCCTCCCTTTTGAACTGCCAGCCCACTCCCCCTAGCATCCTCTTTGGTCTTTAGCTGAAGATGGTATTCAAGGAGAAGGCTTCAGTTACTTTGGAAACCAACTCAGTTTTCCCAGGTCTCCCCCAGGTATACATGGGATTAAAATTTTATGTGCTTTTCTTTCTGTTCATCTGTCTTCAGTCAATTGAATTCTTACACCAACTTAGACAGCATATTAAAAAGCAGAGATATGACTTTGCCAACAAAGGTCTGTCTAGTCAAGGCTATGGTTTTTGCAGTAGTCATGTGTGGATGTGAGAGTTGGACTGTAAAGAAAGCTGAGCGCCGAAGAATTGATGCTTTTGAACTGTGGTCTTGGAGAAGACTCTTGAGAGTCCCTTGGACCACAAGAAGATCCAAGCAGTCCATCCTAAAGGAAATCAGTCCTGAATATTCATTGGAAGGGCTGATGCAGAAGCGAAACTCCACTCCTTTGGCCACCTGATGCAAAGAGCCGACTCACTGGAAAACACCCTGATGCTGAGAAAGATTGAAGGCAGGAGGAGAAGGGGACGATAGAGAATGAGATGGTTGGATGGCAACACCGGCTTGATGGACATGAGTTTGAGTAAACTCCTAGAGTTGATGATGGACAGGGAGGCCTGGCATGCTGCCGTCCATGGGGGTTGCAATGAATCGGACACAACTGAGCAAGTGAACTGAACTGAACTGAACCAGCCAGAAGAACCCAGAAGAGCAGACGCAACTGCCTTCCTCCCCGACACCCCTAATGCTACATGTTTTAATCTGATCGCTTATTCAGGGTCTACACTGAATTTATATACCATATGCTATTTATACCATAAAGCCTGATTTCATTCCCTCAGCTAGGAGGTCATCATTTTGACTTCCTGCACACTCCCACAGACAGACATTCACCATTTTCTGTAGTACTTGTCACACTCTAATTTGAATTATGGGGTCTTATGTGTCTGTATTTGCCTTCCCTTGGTCTACACCAGAGTCTCTAGCAATGGGTTTGCATAGACGGAATTTAATGAAGCTCTGTGTGATGAATGAATGGACACTGCTCATGCCTGATTGAAGTCCTCTGGCTCTCCCAGGGGTACTGGAGTTCTGGGGCATATTTTTACAGTTGTTACATCAACGCCTGTTGGCATATCTGCTCTGTTGTTTTTTGTCGTTCAGTCCCTCAGTCGTGTCTGACTCTTTGCAACCCCATGGACTGTAGCCCACCAAGCTCCTCTCTGGGATTTCACAGGCAAGAATGCTGGAGTCGGTTGCCATTTCTTACTCCAGGGGATCTTCCCTCTTGTGGCCAAGACCTATTCCCAGCCACCAAGAGCACTCGTATGTGAACACACAACACACATAGCAAACACACTGTCTTGAGACGTTCTCCCTTCATATCCCAGCATATTAAGATGGGTCCGTTAAACATGCTGGCACTGGAAGGTTTCACTCACTGGGCATTCCTTTTCTTTTTTAAGATTTTTGTTTTTGATGCAGACCATTCATAAGCTTAGTTCAGTCCAGTCACTCAGTCGTGTCCAACTCTTTGCAACCCCATGGACTGCAGCACACCAGGCCTCCCTGTCCATCACCAACTCCCAGAGCTTGCTCAAACTCATGTCCATCAAGTCGGTGATGCCATCCAACCATCTCATCCTCTGTCATCCCCTTCTCCTCCTGCCTTCAATCTTTCCCAACATCAGGGTCTTTTCAAATGAGTCAGCTCTTTGCATCAGGTGGCCAAAGTATTGGAGTTTCAGCTTCAACATCAGTCCTTCCAATGAACACACAGGACTGATCTCCTTTAGGATGGACTGGTTGGATCTCCTTGCAGTCCAAGGGACTCTCAAGAGTATTCTCCAACATCACAGTTCAAAACCATCAATTTCTTCAGCACTGAGGTTTCTTTGTAGTTCAACTCTCACATCCATACATTACTAATGGAAAAACCATAGCTTTGACTAGATGGACCTTTGTCGGCAAAGTGATGTCTCCGCTTTTTAATATGCTGTCTAGGCTGATCATAGCTTTTCTTTCAAGAAGCAAGCGTCTTTTAATTTCATGGCTGCAATCACCATCTGCAGTGATTTTGGAGCCCCACCCAAAATAAAGTCTGCCAGTGTTTCCACTGTTCCCCCATCTATTTGCCATGAAGTGATGGGACCGGATGCCATGATGTTCATTTTCTGAATGTTGAGTTTTAAGCCAGTTTTTCAGTCTTTTCTTTATAAACTCTTTATTGCATTGATTGCAATACTTATTCTGTTTTATGTTTTGTGTGCTCCATTACTGTCGTGTCCAACTCTTTGCGACCCCGTGGACTGTAGCCTACCAGGCTTCTCTGTCCATGGGATTCTCCAGGCAAGAATATTGGAGTGGGTTGCCATCTCCTTCTCCAGGGGATCCAGAGATCCAACCTGCATCTCTTGCATCTCCTGCATTGACAGGCAAATTCTTTACCACTAGTGCCACCTGGGAAGCTTTTTTTTTTTTTTTTTTTTTTTGCTAAGAGGCATGTGGGATCTTTCCTCCCCAACCAGGGAATGAACTGGCACCCCTTGCATTGGAAGCTGGACAAGAGAAAGCACTGCAGTGAAGAGCCCGAGACCCACCCACTAGAGGGAAACCCCTGCTCGCCACAACTAGAGAAAAGTCCACACTGCAACAAAGACCCAGCACAGCCAAGAATAAATAAATGATAAAAATAAAGAATTATTTAATGGAAAGCAAAAAAAATATACTGAGCGGGATAGTTGAGAGATCTATCAGTTACCTGCAAGTTACAAAGAGATACAAAACATCTCAAAGATAAATAAATAGGCTAAGAGCCAGCAGTCTTTAATGTCAGAGGTGGGGCATGGAGGTGGGCAGGAGAGCTGATGCATACTTTTTCATAAAAGTGCATTTTTTTATTTCCTCTCAAGATCAGGTGGGAAGCGGGAGGACGAGCCCATGCCTGTTTTTTGATATCTTTGCCCAAACTCGTCTCATTCCTCAAGAGACCCTGCTCTGCGACCCTGCTTCCTGTTCTCCGAAGAAGGCTGTGGCATCCTTGTAATACATTCTGTTCATTTTGTCAAGCATATGTAACAGGATTTCTATTGTTTGCAAAACAAACGTGCCTTTGATAACATTCAAATTATCAGAAGGAAAAAAAAAAAAGAAAGAAAGAAAAAACACCATAAAAGTTTGCTGATGCGACTCTAACCCTTTGTCTGCCCTTCCTTTTCCAAAATCGTTTTTGTTCAAAGACGTCAGGCAGGGACTTCCCTGGTAGTCCAGTGGCTAAGACTCTGCACTCCCAATGCAGGGGGGAGGGGGGTCCAGGTTAGATTCCTGGTCAGGGAACTCAGATCCCACAGACTTGCAATTAAGACAAAGCACAGCCAAGTAAATAAACAAATATTGTTTAAAAAAAAAAAAGACCTAGGGTACTCTGGATAGACCGTCAGCAAGGTCTGACTGTGAGGATACTTCCCGAGGACATTGATGCTGGTGTGTGGCCCAGAAATGCATACAAAAAAGATTAACAGTCAAAAGAAGGCAATGGTCTTAGACGATCGTTACTGGAACAAGTGGTTGGGGGTCATGACATCATCGTTACCCAGGAATCCTTTCTTGAAATGCGGAGGGTCTGTTAACCCGCAGGCAGCATCTCTACTGAGCAACCACAGATGGAAGCTGAGTAAGTATATGTCTGTTCCACCCCACCTGGAGTTCCCGTCCTGTTAACTGCATCCCTTATGGGTTCTCTGAAAGTGAAAGTGTTGGTCACTTAGTCATGTCTGATTCTTTTGAGACCCCATGGAGTGTAGCCCGCCAGGCTCCTCGGACCATGGGATTCTCCAGCCAAGAATACTGGAGTGGGTTGCCATGCCCTTCTCCAGGGGATCTTCCTGACCCATGGATCGAACCTGGGTCTCCTGCACTGCAGGCAGATACGTTACCCTCTGAGCCACCAGGGAAGCCCCTAAGGGCTTCAAACTCTATCTGGCCTCAAACCTTTAGAGATTCTGTCCGGTCCTGTCTGTCCAGTCCCCAGTTGCAGGGTCTGGCCTGCAAGAAGACCCTCAATCCCTTCATGATCACCTCCAAGGACTCAGGCTGCCCTGGGATAGTCCCCTTCAGGCACAACTGTTCCTCAACGACTCTGTGTCCACACAGCAGTTCTGCCACAGTTCCCCAGAAATTACCTTGCTTTGTGTTTGTATGACCCCTGCAAACTCCCCTGAGAAAATTCACAAACTGTCATTCAGACTCAACCTTCCTAACAAACTCATCAGCATTGTATGAAAACAAAATATTATTTAAATACACGTTGACCGCACTATGCTAACAGACTTCTACAGAAGTCCCAGGTAAAACGCTGTTTCTCACCCTACTGCCATGAAAACACTTCCTTTCTCACACTATGTTTCAAATTTTAAACATCTGTGAATTCCACTTTGCTTTCTAGAGCTCTTAATTTCTTCTTACTAATAATTTATAATCTTTCAAAGAGTGATTTAACTACCTTTCTTCTTTTCTCGTACACAGAGTACATGAAAATTAACGATTAAAATAGATGAAATGGTCTCTTGTTAAGAAAATTATAAATGTTTAAGTCACCTGAATTTTTAAATATTTCCATAATAATAAGGAGCTCAGTAGAGAACGTTCAACACAAAAGTCTCCACTTCTGAGCTACGGTAAAAATTCTGGGACTTCCCTGGTGTCTCAGAGGTAAAGAATCCGCTTGCCAGTGCAGGAAACACAGGTTCAATCCCTGATTTAGGAAGATGTAGGCAACTAAGCCCATGTGTCATCACAACCAAGTCTGTGCTCCAGAGCCCATGAGCTGCAAATTCTGAGCCCAGACGCCCTAGAGCCCTGCTCCGCAACAAGAGAATCCAGAGCAACGAGAAGCCCATGCAGCAAAGAAGACCCAGCACAGCCCAAAATAAATAAACTAAATAATAAATTTGGAAAACATTTGTTCAGTTTCCTAGGCTCAGAGCTGGAAGCTTCTGTGGAGCTCTGCACCAGAGTCACAGGACCAAAAATCTTGGGAAATGACCAAGCCCCATAGCAACAGTTGCCATGAGCCTCCAGATCTAAATCAACCCGTTTCCTGACCCCATATTAGGTAAAATACCCACCCCATTACCCACCCTACAGCATTCTAACCAATCACCTAATGCCACCCATCCTTCCAGTACGAAATTTCTGTCTTGAGGCTATAAAAATTGGCTACTAGCCCATGAAAGGGGTCGGCTCCCCCATTAGCCAGCCTCCTGTTCTAACAACATATCCCACGTTAATAAATTTTACTCTCCTCTCATTCTGCCTCATGTCTGGAAATTCTGTTCCAACCTGCGCACAGACCGTCACAGATTCCAGATAAATACATAGATGTACAATCCTGGAAATTCTTTCTTTTCCCTGGTTATGAACCATTTCTTTTCAAATAAAATCTTAGTTTCGGGAAGATGAAGACAAACCACAGGCTCACTAGGAATCATTGTAATACTATGGGAGAGAAAAAAGTTCATTTATGGCAAAGAAAACAAGTCTTTCAAATGTTTTCTTACAAGGAAAGAGTTGAATTTTAAACATTTCCTTGTGAATCTGGATCAAAACATGCTTGTTTCCACAACTAGACTGACAATGATGAAAAAAAAAAAAGATACTACCTACTATCAGTACATAGTATCGATAGGTGCATATTAGAATGGTTGGAAATATGTATTGAGAAATGGAATGAAAAAGTGTCTGACTCTTGGCAACCCCACGGACTGTAGCCCACCAGGCACCTCTGTCCATGGAATGCTCCAGACAAGAATAGTGGAGTGGGTTGCCATGCCTTCCTCCAGGGAATCAAACCTGGGTCTCCTGCATTGCAGGCGGATTCTTTACTGCCTGAGGCAATGTCAACCTTTCCTCCCGTATCAGTAAACAAAGTTTGTCACGGTCACCAGCAATTGCAGCCACCAAAGATGGTGAGCTGGTGCGCCGAAGGAGAACTCGGGAAGTGAAAACTCGGAGGAAGCTCAGAAAGTGGAAACCAGGATATTGGCCCCACGTCAGGTTGCAGGGAAAAGTCAATTCTGACTCCAAGCTGGAACTATTTCTGTGACTTGCTTTTTTTTTTTTTGCTTTTGTTATTATAATCATACATTACAACCAGCCTCGGAGAATCCTGCCCCTCTGCCTGACTGTTAAGCTAGAGTACTTTTGTTCAGGACCCTGTCTTCCTGTGGATGGCTAGATGAAGGAAGAAATTAACCCACCTCCTGCCTGAGGCTGGCCATTCTAGGAGATATTTGCAAGACTGATGGCCTTTTCGTTTCCTCTGTCCTATAACACAATCTGGTATCCAGACCCCAGGAAGATGGTTATTTTGAGACATTAGTCTGCAATCTTCTCAATTTGCTGGCTCCCTGAATAAAGTTCTATTCCTTGCCTCAACACTTCGTTTCTGATTCACTGCCCCGTCATGCAGGGAGCTGAGTGAGCTAGGACTCAGTCATAATAGCTGAAGTGCATATCAAAGGAATGATTTCAGTGAGCCCAGATTTTTGAATCTTCTCATACTCAGAAAAGAGCAAAATTCCTTACCTTGGGGTATCTGGTTCTGCCCTTTGTTGCAAAACTTCTATATAATCCAGCTCCTCCTTTGCTTCCTTAGAGCAGCTCTCTCAGGGTGACTTGAGATGCTGCCTCCCAGGCTTGAAGTCCTAAAACGTTCCCACCAAATAAAACAAGTGTCATCTTTTAGGTGGCACATATTTTTTTTCAGTCAACAGTATCAACAATGTCAAGTGTGCATGCCCAGCTATGCAACAAATCCATCCTAGGGAGGTAGATAGACAAAGGTTCAAACAGATGTGCAAACATCCTCATCACGGTTTTGATTAAACAGAAAACACAAAGTTCAGAAACATTCTAAATATTCACCAATTTCTCGTTGTTCGGTCGCTAAGTCGTGTCCGACTCTTTGCGACACCAGAGACTGCAGCACACTAGGCTTCCCTGTCCTTCACTTTCTCCTGGAGTTGCTCAAACTCATATCCATCGAGTCAGTGATGCCATCCAACCATTTCCTGCTCAGCTGCCCCCTTCTCCTCCTGCCTTCAATCTTTCCCAGCATCAGGGTCTTCCCAATAAGTCAGCACTTCGCATCATCAATAGGTCTGGCTAAACAAATGATAATACAGTTTATACAATTAAATACTACTAATCTACTTAAAACAGTAAGAGACAGGATGAACAGATAGATAGATGGATAGATAAAAAGAAAGGAGGGAGGGAAGAAGGAAAGAATAAATCATCATTGATCTTATCATCATTGATCCTATCATCCTTGATCTCTTCTCGTAGGCGAAGAAAAGCAAATTCAAGTTTTATATTTATTAGCACTGACCTTGATCATGGCACAAATCATGAGCTACGTTTTTTAATGCCAGGATCAGCTCATTTCTACACTAATAACTGTCATCAGGACTTGGAGTTATGACGTATCTATTATCCCTGAGAAACTCAAGGAAAAGGAAGATTACTGTAGGTCCTTGGGGTCATCTGTATCTGATTCATCATCTGATAATGACACAGGTTTTTCATTTAACTAACAGGTGGATAGGCTCTTGATGCAGGAGAAGGTGTATCAAGACACACCGTGCCCTTTCGTCTCTCACACCTGGCTTGGGTCCAGCTCAGGAAATTTGTATTCCACGTAACCCAAGCGACAAGCCTAAAGAGAACAGCATCAGAGAAAAGGCTCTCATCTCCTGGAACAAGGACCTGTGACTGTTGGTCTGTGTTTCCATTTTATAAGCGATCCTACACAAGATGTAGAAGTTATAAACATGGGCCATTTGCCTGCCTGACGTTCCTGGAAATATCTTACTCCAAATTCTCTCCAGAGTGATATTTTTCCCCCTCTCTTTTCTTTCACTGAACAGATGGATAGAAACATGAATTTTATCCTATAATGTCAAATTATGTTTGCCCAACATTTGTGAAACTTGCTGCCTGGGAAACTTGACCAGAAAATTTTGGAGTAAAACCAGACATGTGACAGCAGAACAAAATGGGCATCTCTCATTCTGCAATTCATACTTATAAACAAATTATTATGCATTAAACTAAAACTGCCCAGGATCAAATTAAAAAAAAAAAAAAAAAAGTGGAGATGTCTTATCTATAGAATCCTCTGCTCTCTTTCAGGATTCCTAATTTAGAGGAAGTACAAGCAATAAAAACACCCAAATCAGAAATTATTAGCTCTGTTATCACAGTAAAAGTTCTCTAAGATGACCCCGAGTTAATAAACTTCTCAGACTAATCAACAGAGCCCATTCCTTCTGTAAAACATTCTGACTAACTTCTTAACACACTAAACCCTTATGGTAGCAAACAGCCTAGACTCTGGGCTATGTAAATATATAAATATGTATTTGAATATAAACACACAGACATATACACATATTTGTGATTTATTTATTCACTTTTACACTTATATATTGTTTTATGGGCTTCCCAGGTGGCCCTAGTGGTCAAGAAGCCAACAGGCCAGTGTAGGAGACATAAAAGACGGAGGATCGATCCCTGGGTGGGGAAGATGCCCTAGAGAAGGAAATGGCAACCCATTCTAGTTGCCTGGGAAATTCCATGGACAGAGGAGCCTGACGAGCTACAGTTCTTGGGTTTGCAAAGAGTCGGACGTGACTGAGTGTCTGAGCACACAGGCACACACACACACGTCGCTTTACATGTTATATAGTGTGTGGTATTAGTCGCTTAGTCGTGTCCAACTCTTTGTGACCCCATGGACTTTAGCCCACCAGGCTCCTCTGTCCATGGGATTCTCCAGTCAAGAATACTGGAGTGGGTTGTCATTCCCTTCTCTTACATGTTCTATATAAATACATAAACAGTTTATAAATAATTATATATATATATATATATAAGTTTGATGAACCCAACCTTCCTTTTTCAGATTCTAGATACCATTCCAGGATTATTCCCAGCAATCTCTCCAGAGCAATATTCGTATCCTCCATGGCCTAGTGCACTCCCTATTGGTACAGAAGAGTGGTGGAAACTCATTTCCCACCCCCCTTGTCCACTCTAACCTAGTCTTACACCTAGTGATCAATCCCATTGCCCTTCGCACACTGGAAAGAGAAACTGGATCACTTCCCTATAGAGGCAACATGACAAATTACGGATTTCCTGGAAATGTGTTTATATTAAACTTCTTTTCCTTTTTAGCATGAAATCAATATATTATGTATCTCTATAAAGTTAAATATACTGTTTGAAGTATGCACACATTTGTTATACGATTCCCCATTTTAACCGACTCTTGATTAACTGAATGATTATAAGTCTTGATCTCTTTAAATAAGAAATGAGCGAATGCATGAGAACCCTTCAGAAAAGGTGGTAAGAACTACTTTGACTTTGTTTACACACTCCTGCTGCTCCATTAACTATAACAAAAATCCCAGATTTCTAGTAGAAGTGAAAGTGAAAGTTGCTCAGTCTTGTCTGACTCTTTGCGACCCAATGGACTGTACAGTCCATGGAATTCTCCAAGCCAGAATCCTGGAGTGGGTAGCCATTCCCTTCTCCAGGGGATCTTCCCAACCCAGGTGTCCCACACTGCAAGTGGATTCTTTCCCAGCTGAGCCACAAGGGAAGCCCAAGAATACTGGAGTGGGTAGCCTATCCCTTCTCCAGCAGATCTTCCTGACCCAGGAATCAAACTGGGGTACCTTTCTAGTAAAGGTCAGATTAAAGACCAGTGGGTGTCCTACCAATCCCCGACTGAGTTTCAGATGGCTGTGTCCTCCCACCAAACCTAAAGTACAAAGAACACGCAGCCTGTGTGTGCCCCACAAGGAGAGGGTGTGAATATGGTGGTGCAGGTTCCCAAACTCAAACACACTGATCCTGCCCCAGAAGCAGGCAGCTCCCCCATGGGAAGCGTTAGGAAATAAGGCAGGTGCAGGGGAATGCGGTGTGGAAGGGGGACACAGAAATGTCTGTTCCTCAGTGGAGACAGGGCTTCCCTGATGGCTCAGTTCGCTTGCAGTGTAGGAGACACAGGAGACGCAAGTTCAGTCTCTGAGTCGGGAAGGTCCCCTGGAGAAGGCAAATGGCAATCCACTCCAGTATCCGTGCCTGGAGGATGCCATGGACAGAGGAGCCTGGTGGGCTACAGTCCACGGGGTCACAGAGCGTCAGACACGACTGAAAGACTGGGCAACACGCAATGGGGATGGGCAGACGGTCACATTTCTACACCCTACTCAGTGGCTGAACCCTGAGTGTATCAGGTACGGTAGGAAACACTATTGAGATAGCCACATGGATACGCCTGGAGATTATCATACTAAGTGAAGTCAGAGAGAGAAAATTCCATATGACACCACTTTCACGTGGAATCTAAAACATGGCACAACAGAACCTATCTAGGAAACTGAAAGAGACTCACAGACATAGAGGACAGATGCATGGTTACCAGACAAGAGACAGGGAGAGAGAAACGAGGAGGGCTGGGGTTGCTGCTGCTACTGCTGCTAAGGCGCTTCAGTCGTGTCCGACTCTGTGCGACCCCATAGACGGCAGCCCACCAGGCTCCCCCGTCCCTGGGATTCTCCAGGCAAGAACACTGGAGTGGGTTGCCATTTCCTTCTCCAATGCAGGAAAGTGAAAAGGGAAAGTGAAGTCGCTCAGTTGTGTACGACTCTTAGCAACCCCATGGACTGCGGCCCACCAGACTCCTCCATCCATGGGATTTTCCAGGCAAAAGTACTGGAGTGGGGTGCCATATAAATGCCATCAAATTTTGGAAAAAGGTGAAGTGTTTAGCTATGAACCAAGAAGTTTTAAACAACTTCCCCCCTCAATAACATTTAACATTTTTTCCCCTAATTCAAAGAATTTGCATTCTTGAATGAAAAATCAATATATTAGATACCAGATGTCTCAAGAAATATTCAGGGGCTTCCCTGGTGATCCAATGGTTAAGACTCCTCACTGCCAGACTGCCCTGGTGGTCCAGTGGTTAAGAATGCACCTGCCAAAGCAGGAACACGAGTTTGACCCCTGCTCCGGGAAGATGCCACATGTCTTGGGGCCACTAAGCCACAACGTCTGAGCCCAGATGACCTAGAGCCAGTGCTTTGCAACAGCAGCTGCTGCTGCTGCTGCTAAGTCGTTTCAGTCGTGTCCTTGACTTAGCAGCAGCAGCAGCTGTGGTTGCAAAGCACTGGCTCTAGGTCATCTGGAGGAAGACACCGCAATGAGAAGCCCTTCAACCACAAGTGGAGAAAACCCACGCACAGTAACCAAGACCCAGCTCACCGTAAATAAAGACGCCCCACTTCCTATGTAGGGGGCACGGGTTTGATACCAGGTTGGTAAAGTAAGATCCTCCATGTTGCATGGTGCAGCCAAAAAAAGAAAGAGTAGTATTTCAATCAGGCTGTATGCCCCCTTAAACTTTAAAGTGTTGATGAATACATTGAGAAGTGTCATTGCCATATTATTTCTGAGTCAATCTGATGCTGCTGCAGTTCAAACTATTCAATGGATTAATTCAACGAACACAAGCTCTCTTTGCCAGACTACAGGCACCATTCCAGAATGGATTACTCTCCCCGATCTACCCAGAAAAATATTCCTGGTATGTCCGTGGTCTATTATCTTGAGGGGGTGGAAAAGTGAAGGGCAGAGAAGGGGACGACAGAGGATGGGACAGTTGGATGGCTTCACTGACTCAATGGACACGAGTTTGAGTAAACTCCAAGAGTTGGTGATGGACAGGGAGGCCTGGCGTGCTGCAGTCCATGGGGTCGCAGAGTCAGACACGACTGAGCGACTAAGCTGAACTGAACTGAAGAGGGACAGAAAACTCATTCGTTTTCACCCTTGTCCCCACAGATGTAACCTTTGTTGTTGTTTAATACTCAGTCCTGTCCAACTCTTTGTCAGAACCTGCCAGTCCCCTCTGTCCATGGGATTTCCCAGGCAAGAATACTGGGGTGGGTTGCCATTTCGTGTTCCAGGGCATTGTCCCAAACCAGGAATTGAAGCCACTGCAGGTGAATATTTACCACTGAGTCCCTGGGAAGCCCCCTAACCGAACCTTAGACCCATCAATAAATTCCATTCCCCCTAGCACATCGGATAGACAAATTCAATCACTTTCCTATCAGTGCAACACAACAGATTTAGGAGTTTCTAAAATTATCATGTTTGTATTAAATACAGCTTCTCTTTTTTTCTATTTAGCATGAGACCAATAAGTTGGCTACATACAAAGCTGTGTGGAGTGGGGCAAAATAATCCACCTCAGTAACTCCAGACAGAAACCTGGAATCTTAAGATTCAGTTAAGCTCTTTACCTGTAGATGGCACGCACTGCTTGATTTGGAAAAGCCATTTCAGCTTGTCTATTTCTCCCTCTTTGCTGGGGTGGGGGTGATGAATAGGAAAGCACTCCCCACTTAGAAGCGGAAATAACTGACCGAAGCAATGTATCTCTGTGTTCTGTAACTGTCAAGGGGTCAGGAAACTTATCACCTTTGTGGGATCCTTGTGGAAAGTGCGTTTGCTCTCTGATTAGAGGACCCAAGGTTACAGCTGCTACCAGCAGCCTTGCTCCTAAGATTCCATTGTTCCCCAGAGCAAATTACAACACAGACAATGGGGTTTCAGCTGTTTGTGTGTGCAGTTTTATCTTGCCGGGCAATGGGCTTATCTGTTCGTTAACAGGAACGTGTGCACCTGCCAATGTGGGAGACGCAGGAGACACGGGATTGATCCCGGGGTCGGGAAGATCCCCTGGAGGAGGGCATGGCAACCCACTCCAGGATTCTCGCCTGGAGAATCCCATGGACACAGGAGCCTGGCAGGCTACAGTCCATGGATTCGCAAAGAGTCAGACACGACTGAGCATGCACACAAAGAAGAAATTGGCAAGGAAAGAAGAAATGTTTTTTTCACCTGAATTGAAAACTAAATTTTATATATATATATATATTTAAATATTTCATGTGTGTGGATACTCAGTCACTTAGTCGTGTCCAACTCTTTGTGACCCCACGGACTGTAGCCCACCAGGCTCCTCCGTCCATGGGATTCTCCAGGCAAGAGTACTGGAGTGGGTTGCCATTTCCTCCTCCAGGGGATCTTCCTGACCCAGAGACTGAACTTGCAGCTCCTGTGTCTCCTGCCTTGGCAGGCAGATTCTTTACCACTAGTGCCACCTGGGAAGCATTTAAACAAAAATAATCTATGTTGACCATAAATAATATTTTTTATATATTTTGAGAAATTATTTGTAAATATATTTATAAAAATGTCTTTTATGTTAACCAAAATGGTTTAGGGCTTCCCTGCTGGCTCAGCTGGTAAAGAATCCGCCTGCAATGTGGCAGACCTGGGTTCAATCCCTGGGATGGGAAGAGGCCCCAGAGAAGGGAATGGCTACCCACTCCAGTGTTACAGCCAAAGAGTCAGGCACAACTGAGCGACTTTGACGAAATGAGTTTAAAAGATGATTTAAAAGACAAAGTATCGGTTGTGTTTCTCGAACATATGCACGCTCCCACGCATGGCTTTGGGGATCTTTGATAAATTGGCTCCATCTGTGGACTTCCCTGGTGGCCCAGCGGTTAAGAATCCATCTGCCAATGCAGAGGACACGAGTCTGATCCTTGGTCCTGGTTCAGGAAGATTTCACATGCCGCGGAGCAACTGAGCCCAGGTACCACAACTACTGAAGCCTGTGTGCTCTCGAGCCCAGGAACTGCAACCAAGAGCGGCCCCCATTAACCACAGCCAGCAAAAGCTCTCAAGCAGCAAGACCCAGTGCAATCAAAAATAAATCAGTGCATAAAAATGTCTCCTTCTTCCACTTTGAGCCCCACCTACCACTTCCCTCTGCTACTCCTGCTAAACCACTCTGGCCAGTAAACAGACAGGTAACTAAAATATTACCCTCCACGCTCTTCTGTCCATGGGATTCTCCAGGCAAAAATACTGGAGTGGGTAGCCATTTCCTTCTCCGGGGGATCTTCCTGACCCAGGGATCGAGCCCTGGTCTCCTGCATTGCAAGTAGATTCTTTAGAGTCTGAGCCACCAGGGAAGCCCCAACTGAAATATGCATCAGACCGTTATAACTCTGCGATTGGCATTCTCTATTCTCTCTGAATAGAATACTCGTACCAACCCAACAGATTACTGTTGAATCCAATCTACTCTGGTTAACCAGATGTCCCTGGAAATAATGCCTCCTGGCAGGCAGTGATTGTATGTTATTTCACAGAGGAATCATCAACTCCCATGCATCTTTGCTTCATCAAATTACAGATTGATCACCGAGATATTCCTCAAACTCCAAGCTCACAGTCCCACCCCATTGGTTTAAGCCTTCAGGCAGCACTTTTTACAGCCCCAGAGTTCAGCAAAATGCCTCGAGGCCAACGTCATAAACTAGGAGGGTAAGACAGAGCTACTTGTTTTTTAGTTGCTAAGACGACCTTGACTCTTCGCAACCGCATGGACTGTAGCCCGCCAGACTTCTTTTTACAAGGGATTTCTCAAGCAAGAATACTGGAGTGGGTTGCCATTTCCTTCTCCAGGGGATCTTCCCAACCCAGGGATCGAACCCACGTCTCCTGCCTTGCAGGCAGATTCTCTACCACTGCGCCACCAGGGAAGGACCAAGGCTATAGCTTCTTCAAATCCCAATCCTGGGACCTTCCCTGGTGGTCCAGTAGCTAGGACTCTGTGCTCCCAATACAGGGGGCCAGGGTTCGATCCCTAGTCCGGGAACTAGAGGCAACCTTCTGCAGCTAAGAGTTTGCATGCCACAAATAAAAGACCCCACATACTGCAGCCAGACTCGGTGCAGCCAAATAAATTAAAAACAGTCCAATCCAGGATTTCCCAACCGTTGCGCTTTCCAACCCCTTGATATCTGGGGCTGGACAATTCTTTGACATGGGGTCTGGTCGTGGGCACTGCAGGGTATTTAGCAACACCCCTGACCTCTACCCACTGGATGACCATACCACCACCTCTCTCCAACTGTCACAACCAAACACGTCTTCAGACCTTGCCAAAGAGCAGCCCTAGAAGACCTGTGCGCTTCACGTCTTCTGAACATTCACAGACAACAATAAGTTGGCAAAGGCTCTGAAAAATCCTATGACAAAGAAAGAAGTCAGATCAACTGTATTCTCCTGTGGATTTAGACGTCTGCCTATCTCACAAACTGTGCTGCTGGAGAAGACTCTTGAGACTGCAAGGAAATCCAACCTAAACGAAATCAACTCTGACTATTCATTGGAAGGACTGATGCTGAAGCTGAAACTCAAGCTCCACTACTTTGGCCACCCGATGTGAAGACCTGACTCGTTGGAAAAGACCCTGATGCTGGGAAAGACTGAAGGCAAAAGGAGACGAGAGCGGCAGAGGATGAGATGGTTAGACAGCACCAGTGACTCAATGGACATGAATTAGAGCAAACTCCAGGAGACAGTGGAGGACAGAAGAGCCTGGCGTGCTGCAGTCCATGGGATTGCAAAGAGTGGGACACGACTTATCAACTGAAAAACAACAAACCTCACAAAGCTAACCTTGAAAAGAAGAACATTAGAGAGCCACTGTTCTATGAAATCTTCTTATTAACCCTACTTTAAGGACATGAGGCAAGCACCTGACCTAATTGAGGCACTTGTGAAAATATACCCCATAATCAAATGTCTATTTAAAACCCTTCAATTATTTGCTTATGAATATGAATGGCCACCTAATAGACACAGGTGTAATGGAGATTGGCACTCTAAAATTACTTCAATTAACCTAGGACTTATTATTTGCCGGTATATTTGTCTGGAAATAAAATGTTCTGGTAATATACAGTGTTCCAAATGGAGCTCCTGTGTGTCGGTGATGTACTATTTGTTCAGTTATTTACCAAATTCATTTCAGTTCAGATCAGTTTCGTCTGACTCTTTGCAACCCCGTGGACGGCAGCACGCCAGGCTTCCCTGTCCATCACCAACTCCCGGAGTCTCAAAGTCATGTCCATCGAGTCGGTGATGCCATCCAACCATCTCATCCTCTGTCGTCCCCTTCTCCTCTTGACTTCAGTCTTTCCCAGCATCAGGGTTACTACTTGATAATTTTTGTAGGTGAAATATTGAAAAGAGCATGAGCTTTAAAGCTAGCTTTGTATCCAACGCATAAAACATCCCTCATAAACACAGCTGTGTTAGAAAAATTATGCAAGCCTTTTGAAATAACAATGTTACTATTTAATAACCCAGAGAATGGTTGTGGGGCTTCCCCTTGTGGCTCAGCTGGTAAAGAATCCACCTGCAATGCTGGAGACCTGGGTTCGATCCCTGGGTTGGAAAGAATTTTTGTGCAATTATGGACACCAATTCCAATGTGTGTGGGGTGTTCCCACAGTTATCAAGTAATTCTTGGACACAGGCTGGATGTCCTACAACTCAACTCAATTCTGACACTACCTGGAGATACAGTCAGATTCACAGGTTAAAGGCTCAGTCCTACAAGACTGAAGCAATTTAACACACACACACACACATCTACAAGACTGCCCCAAGCTCCGTAAACTTTAGAAGCCAATTGTAAGTCCAGAGTTTCACCGGTGATTCTGACCAATCGACTCCGCATCAGAATTTCCCACAAACCCCACCCCGGGTGTGATTAATTTCCTGGAGCAGCTCACAGAATTCAAGAGAAAACTTTTACTTACTAGATCACTGGCGCATTATGAAAGATACAACTCCGGAACAGCCAGCTGGGAGTGGTACACAGGGCAGAGTCTGAGAGGAGAGGACTCTTTGCAGGCTGCCATTGTCCCCAATTGTGCACATGGTCACCTACCCGGAAATGCACCCATCCCCTGATTTTTTTCCTTTCTTTTTTTTCTTTCCTGGAGGCTTCATTATGTAGGCATGATTGACAAGACCATTGACCACTGGGGATTAAGTCAACCTCCCGCCCCCTCGCCCCTCCTCAGAGGTCAGGAGGGGGATGGGACTGAAAGTTCAGACCCTTGGCTCACCTGGGTCGGTTCCCATGGCAACCAGCCCCCAGCCCCAGGTGCATTGCAAAAGTTACCCCTATTAACATGAAAACACCTGGAGGGCTCTCCTCAGTTAGGAAATTCCAAGGGTCTTAGGAGCTCTGTGGCAGGAATCGACAGCCAAAGACCAGGCATATATATCATTTTATAAATCCCAATATTAAAACCTGCTTCTGGGGTGATATGTAAATTTCTCTTTCACCATGAAGATGGTCAATAAGTGTTGATTTCTGTTCAAGACTCAATCTGACCACCTGCTGACTGGGGAGAGTGAATTCTATCCTGAGATCTTTTTTTTTTTTTTTTTACAAGTTTGTCGATTTTAAAAGCAGACACTTTTGGGGGGTTGGGGGGCATGAGATGAATCGGGAGATTGGGATTGACATATATACACGGCAGTGTGTAAATCAGATAACTAATGAGAGCCTACTGCATAGCACCAGGGTCTCTACTCCTTCCAGGGGGCCTCCAGATGGCCCTCGTGGCAGAGAACCTGCCTGCCAATGCAGGAGATGGAAGAGACACAGGTTCCTCCCTGGGTTGTGAAGATCCGCTGGAGGAGAGCATGGCAACCCGCTCCAGTATTCTTGCTTGGAGGATTCCATGGACAGAGGAGCCTGGTGGGCTACAGTTCATGGGAGTGTAAAGAGTCAGACAGGACTGAAGCAACTTAGCGTGCATACATGCCCTCTACTCAACAGTCTGTGATGACCTAAATGGGAAGGAAATCTAAAAAACAGTGGATATTTGTATACATGGGGCTGATTCCCTTTGCTGTACAGTAGGAACTCATACAACATCCTAAAGCAACTATATGCTAAGAAAAAAATATTAAAATAAAAACACAGATTTTTATTAGAAAAGGTATTCTTGCAAGTTTTGGGGCTTCCCTTGTAGCTCAGTCGGTAAAGAATCTGCCTGCAATGCAGGAGACCTGGGTTCGATTCCTGGGTCGGGACGATCCCCTGGAGAAGGAAATGGCAACCCACTCCAGTATTCTTGCCTGGAGAATCCCAAGGTCAGAGGAGCCCAGTGGCTGCCAGTCCATAGGGTCGCAAAGAGTCAGACACGACTGAACTGACACACGCATGCAAAGAAGAGATTAGGCAATAGAACATGCTGTCTTTCTCAAAATCAATTCTGACCTTTTATACTTCCCCAGGATATTGAAAAAAGCAGTTGAGGAAGGAAGGAGCTGCTGAAGGTCCTGAAACTTGCCCGTGACCTCATGCAGGAGTCAGCAAACTTTACCTATAAAGGGGGAGATGGCAATAATTTAGTCTTAGTGGATCATAAGGTCTTTGTTACGACTACATATCTCTGATGTGGTGTACAAAAGTGAGCAGAGATGATACATCAAAGAAAGAGTATGCCAATAAAATTTTATTTACAAAAGCCCGCGGTGGACAGGATTCAGTCCCTGAGTTGTTATTTCCCACTTTTACTGCCCTGCAGTGCCAAATGCTGATAAGAAATGAATGAATAGGTAATAAATCTGCAGAAATGCAACAGCACTTGTATCTAATTGCTAGACCCGTTTCAGTTTTGCAATAATACTAATAATTGATTATAAAAGAGCACCAAGGTAAAAATCCATCTGGGGAAATGACTGAATAATCAACTGTTAAAAGTTTTTATCGGGGAAAATACCGGGCTTCTGAATTCTTTTCAAAGTGAAACATTATCATTGCTTTTGGAGCTCGTTTCACAGAATCTTATTATCTTCTGGGTCAACCTGTCTGGTGGAATATTGATTACATTATAATCAGCACAATGTTCTTATTCGGCATTTTTCTGGCAATACAGTAGACCTGGGTTCGATCCCCGGGTCGGGAGAATCCCCTGGAAGAGGAAATGGTGACCCACTCCAGTATTCTCACCTGGAGAACCCCATGGTCAGAGGAGCCTGACGGGTTACACTGCATAGTGTTACAAGGTGAAAGTGAAAGTCACTCAGTCGTGTCCAACTCTTTGTGATCCCATGGACTGTACAGGTCAGAATACTGGAGTGGGTAGCCTTTCCCTTCTCCAGTGGATCTTCCCAATCCAGAGATCGAACCCAGGTCTCTCGCATTGCAGGCGGATTCTTTACCAGCTTAGCCACAAGGGAAGCCTAAGGTCACAAAGAGTTGGACCCAACTGAGAGACTAGCCCTTCCAAGTTACAACCATTTCATCCACGACATAAATCTCTGCAATAATTCCCCCCGAAATTAAGTCCCATCTGTCTTTTCTAATCAACTCACTTTCCTCCTTCAAATTCCAGACATCATCAGGCACGCATGTCTGCTAGAATCTGTTTTTAAAAGGACTTTCTTTGACTAGGCAATTTCCTTCAAGGATGATTGCCGAGAAAACCATCAACAATAATAATATTATTTTCCTTGTGACGCAGATTTGAAATGAAGATGGATTTCTGGTCTTTTTCTTTGCTTCTTTCTTTTTGATTTTTCCCCTCAATCCTCTTTCCCTCCCTCTGTCCCTTTCTTTCTCTTTTTCTTTTTTTCTGTCTTCCTCTTTCTCTCTCCTTCCACCTTCCCTCCATCCTGTTCTCCCTTTCTGTTTGAAGGCTTTGATTTGCCATGGACCGCATCAGCGCAGAGGCTGTAGGTTATTGCATTTTCAGTCGAACAATCCCTGAGTGACCATTCTAGCCAATGTGATTAATGCTCTGCCCTGTTCCCAGCGGATCCTTCATGCCACCTCTCTGTGTGCACACCTCGCACCTCTTGGCTCTTTTCCTGGAGTGTCTCCATCAGGAGGTCTCCTGTCTTTGGGCAGATGTGTTAGTGGTCCAAATGCCCTCCCCACGTGGTGCCTCCACCCCCAATATATCCTCAAGCCCCAAACTATGTAGGCGATGACTGAAGAGGGGTAAATCCACATGCCCAGCTCCCTGGCCTTTAGGCAAACACATACAAAAAAAATCCCCTAAGATGCTGTTTACATCCAAGCATGCTACAGAGATCAGGTTGAAGCTCGGACTTGGCAGAAATCACCTGCTTTTGTCTCACCTCCTTCCTGCCCTGCCTTCTCCTCCTGTGGCTGGCTTCCCTTCCTTGGGATCCTGAGATTCCTCATCCCGGGTCAGCCTGTGGGGAACCTGACCTAAGTCTCTGTGCTGTAGTAGGCTCTGTCAATCACAAATACCTTTGGCCACCTGATGTGGAGAACCAACTCATTGGAAAAGACCCTGATGCTGGGAAAGATTGAAGGCGGGAGGAGAAGGGGACGACTGAGGATGAGGTGGTTAGATGGCATCACCGACTCTATGGGCATGAGTTTGAGCAAGCTCTGGGAGTTGGCGATGAACAGGGAGGCCTGGTGTGCTGCAGTCCACGGGGTCGCAAAGAGTCGGACACAAGGGAGCAACTGAACAACAAGGCCCCTGCCATCTGCCTCTACAAGGATTGCATCAGGTGCTGCAGCCGCTGACTTTTCAACACCCCCTGCAAGGAGCTCCGGGCGGAGAGCCGACAGGAGGCACCTGTGTTCTGGGAAAAAGTAGCAAGACAGGTCTTTAGAGAGTTAGACACTTTCAGAAGCTGATTTTATGCATGCAATTCTTGCATCTCCTCCTATCTAGAAATGCACTAAAATCCTTCATGGTGATGTCTGCTCCGCAGGATGAGCAAGAACCCTCACAAGACTAGCAGAAACCTTCTGGAAAAAAAGAAAATATGTGCTTGATTGCATGTACTATCCCTTCACTAAAATTACATATCTACTGACCTTCCCCTTTGCCTCTTTGGAGCAGTCTCTCAGAGCTATCTAGGGTGCTCTATCCAGGGCTATAGTCCTCATTTTGCCCCCAAATAAAACCTGACTCATAACTCACGTTGTCCTTTGTTGTTTTTTTTAAAGCTGACAGCACTGTGCTAGTTCTCAGGAGCTTGCTTGCACCTCCATATACCAGGAACCTACACTGGCATATTTTGACACCCCCCACCATTGTAACCTTAAACAAACACATCCAGCTAATGCACCCCAAAACTGCAAAACAGAACCAAGGCTAGGTCTGGAACAATGATAACTGCAATTGTTTGCACTTGCTCTGACCTTCCAGACTGCCTTCCAGCCATCTCATGGGTAAGGTGACCTGGGTTTCTTACGAGTCATTGTAAGAATTATCTGCAACGATCATTCTGAATCACAAGATACTTCCATCTGGTTCTGACCGGCGACTGAGATGGGGGGAAAGTGTAGCGCCTCCATTGATTAATACAATCACCTCTGCTCTCGGATCAATACTGTCTGAACTGGCTGAAAAATACAATTTTTATCTATTTAGGCAGCATTGATCAGGCCCTACTAAATTGATTCAGAATGATGATACGGAATAATTTATGAAACAAAAATGTCAGTGTGCAGAATAGCCAAGAGAAAGAAACCGAGCTTAGTCACGGGGGCCTGTGCTCAGCGCAGCCCAGCTCTGCAGGAGCTGATGAGCTTGGGGAGTGAGATATCATATGTGATGGTATCTCCTGCTGGAATGAGAGGAAAGTGACTTAAGAAAGATCCCAGGAAGGCTGAAGCATAAACATCCTAGACCCTTAAACAGGAGAGATATGCCTGTGGAAAAGGCTGGAAATATAATTAAAAGATGCTTGCTACTTGGAAGGAAGGTTATGATCAACCTAGACAGCATATTAAAAAGCAGAGACATTACTTTGCCAACAAAGGTCCATCTAGTCAAGGCTATGGTTTTTCCAGTGGTCATGTATGGATGTGAGAGTTGGACTATAAAGAGAGCTAAGCGCTGAAGAATTGATGCTTTTGAACTGTGGTGTTGGAGAAGACTCTTGAGAGTCCCTTAGACTGCAAGGAGATCCAACCAGTCCATCGTAAAGGAGACCAGTCCTGGGTGTTCACTGGAGAGACTGATATGGAAGCTGAAACTCCAATCCTTTGGCCACCTGATGCAGAGAGCTGACTCATTTGAAAAGACCCTGATGCTGGGAAAGATTGAGGGCCGGAGGAGAAGGGGACAACAGAGGATGAGATGACTGGATGGCATCACCGACACAATGGACATGGGTTTGGGTGGACTCCAGGAGTTGGTGATGAAAAGGGAGGCCTGGTGTGCTGCAGTCCATGGGGTCACAAAGAGTTGGACACGACTGAGGGCCTGAACTAACTAATACTGGAGTGGGTTACCATTTCCTCCTCCAGGGGATCTTCCCGACCCGGGGACCAAATCCGGATCTACTGCATTGGCTGGTGAGTTCTTTACCACTAGAGTCACCTGGGAAGCCCTGTGGAGTGCTAATTGCTGGCAAAATGGCAGGCTGCTGATGTCAAAATGCTCTCCTTGTGGTCAACTCTGCCTCACGTGTACATCTGCTCCTATTCAGGCTGCCGGTGATAATTCAGAGTCACAGTGATGATCTTTATGTGGGTCAGTGATGAAGCCTGAGCATGCTAAGTCCATTTGATTTTCCATTCCTCAGCTCCTCCAATGTTTCTGGCATCTTAACTATCTGAGTGTAGGATTATTAAAGACTTCAGAAGCCGGACGGTTTTGAAGGAGTGTTACTCTGAAAGAAAATGCAATCCGTTGTACCCCAATGTGAAAAGCAACACTTGAAAACTTCTAGAAGTACGTATATTAAAATGTTATGACTTCGAATAGCAAGAGTTTTCATCACCTGGAGAAAGGATGCAAATCAAGAAGAAAAGGATTAACACGTTGATAACGTCAAAACCACAACAAAATTCTTTAGCAACAGCTTTGTTGTTCAGTCGTTCAGTCGTGCCGGACTCTTTGCAACCCCACGGACTGTAGCCCACCAGGCTCCTCTGTCCAGGGGATACTCCAGGCAAGACTACTGGAGTGAGTTGCCATTTCCTCCTCCAGGGGATCGTCCCCATCCAGAGATTGAACCCAAATCTACTGTATCTCCTGCATTGGCAGGTGGATTCTTTACCACTGAGCCACTGGGGAAATACCTGTCATAACTGGACAACCAATACTAATCAAAACACACAAATATAAACCACCGACTGGACTTTTGTGAACAAAACCGATGACTGTTTTGTAGCAGTAATATGTAATCAGGAAACATACAAATCTATATTATGGGCACACTGTAAAATAATGTTACATAAAATATTTTGTATCAACTATATATATATATATCTCTCTTTGTCCATGTGTGTGCAAATTTTGATAAAAACAAAAACCAAAGAAGAGAGATGAGCAAAGAATAGGAACAGTAAATTCTTAGAAAAGGATAGATAAATGGTTAAAAACAAAAGAAAAGGTATTCAACTGCACCGGTAGTCAGAGAAATGAAAATTAAAACAATAAAGTATTATTTCATAACCATGTGCTTGCACATGCGAAGTCACTCAGTCATGTCTGACCCTTTGCCACCCTGTGGACCATAGCCCACCAGGCTCCTCTGTCCATGGGATTCTCCAGGCAAGAATACTGGAGTGGGCTGCCACGCTCTCCTCCAGGGGAGCTTCCCCATTCAGGGATCGAACCCAAGTCTCCGGCAGCTGCTTCGTGGCAGGCGGATTTATTACCACTGAGCCCCCAGGGAAACCCATTCTATAACCATAAGATTGTCAAGTATTAAAAAGTGTGCCGATCTCAAATGCCAGGAGTTTGTGCAAACTCGACAGTGGAGACCATTCTAGGTACATACCTGCCCTCTGAGCTAAAAAATTCATTTCTAATTATGCAAGTTAAAGAAACACTCATATCTGTCTTAAAAATGACATGTTCAGGAAGCTTCCTTATGGCATTTCCAATCACAGGAGAAGAGTGGAAGCAAGTCAGTTTTCCATTCAGGGGATAAAAACAAAATCATAGGTCAGATATTCATGCAATGAAAGACTTGTGTAGGAGATCAAATGAGCCAACCACAGACAGATGAACAGACAACAGTCTCTTAACAAAAATAGCAGGGGATGGTAAAAACCAGAAGGATACGCGCAAGATAATAGCGTTTATGTCAAATTGTAAATCATGCAAAAGGAGTCTATGTGTTGTTTCGGGATACCTAATTCACAGCATCACTTTAAAGACAAATAGACGAAACATAAATACCAAATTGAGGATCCAGATTTTTTTGGGGGGGCAGGGTAGACGCAGGATGGAAATGAATGGGGAAATAATAAAGGACACGGCAACCATGTCTGTAAGTTTCCATTATTTCAGACGCTAGATACTCATTCGATATATGGATGGATGGATGGATGATGAATAGATAGGTTGATAGGTAAATAATTGACATTGGTTTACTTACAATTCTCTGAGAACGGCTAGTCATTATTTGTCAGAAAGTCACTATGTGTAAAGTATCGGCCGGATAATACTTGTTTAGTGAAAATGATCAAGCCACTTCGTTTTCTGAAGGTATGGAAGACTAACCTCGGCCCTGTGTGAGTGCCAATAAACCGCACACCAGACTCGGACAATTTTATCCACTTCTGCCCAATTAAATGTGTTCTTGGTGGGAAAAAAATAGAAACAAATTTTATGTTACTTTAGGATGAGAATAACTGGGAACTTGAGTTTTTTTTAAATATATTTTAAGATCTTTTTTTTTTTTTTAATTACTATCATTCTTACTGCTATTTTTATTTTTTGACCCGTACCTCGTGGCATGTGGAATCTCAGTTCCCTAACCAGGAATCAAACGCTTGATCCCTACATCGGAAGTGCACAGTCTCAACTACTGGAGCACTGGGAAAGAAAGCCCTGGAAACTTGATTTTAATACCAAAATTAAAAATAAAACTCCTGTGAAACTTCGGCCACCATTTTCTTCTCACTCCTCCTTAGCATTTAATCTCTGTTAGCAAAGATCAGAGAGAGCTGATTTACTTAGAATTCAGCTTTGGGAATTTATTTTCATACATTTGGTTTGGGGTATGTAGTTCGCCAGTGCAAGCTACGCCCGTATTTTGTTTTCTCCTTTGCTTTACAAGACCATTTCCAACAATTAAAGTCCTATAGTGTCTCCCTTTTTTTTTTCTTTGACTGCACTGCTCAGCATGTGAGATATTACTAACCTGACTAGGGGCTGAACCCATGGCCCCCTGCCCCATCAGAAGCATGGAGTCTTAACTACCTGACCACCAGGTAAGTCTCTACAGTGTCTCTATTAAAAGAAATACAAACCTGAAGTATATTTGTACAAAGAAATGTGTGTACAAGAGAGATTCTTTAAAAGAGAGGAAGCAATTAACTTTCTGCCCTGTAAGATCGTATTTGCAAATTATTTTCCAGAATCTTAATAAGAAGGCCAATCACCTCTCGGGTATTAACAGAAATCAAATCCTATAATCCTCAACCTCTATAATCTCATCAACACTCGGAATTATTAACCTAGTAGTAAATCCTCCAGAGTTGCAACATTTGGAAATTTTCAAAGCCATCAGTTCAGTTCAGCTGCTCAGTCGTGTCCGACTCTGCGACCCCATGGACTGCAGCACACCAGGCCTCCCTGTCCATCACCAACTCCCAGAGTTTGCTCAAACTCATGTCCATCGAGTCAGTGATGCCATCCAACCATCTCATCCTCTGTTGTCCCCTTCTCCTCCTGCCCTCAACCTTTCCCAGCATCAGGGTCTTTTTCAAGGAGTCAGTTCTTCACATCAGGTGGCCACAGTTGGAGTTTCAGCTTCAGCATCAGTCCTTCCAATGAGTATTCAGGACTGATTTCCTTTAGGATGGACTGATTGTATCTCCTTGCAGTCCAAGGGACTCTCAAGAGTCTCCTCCAACACCACAGTTCAAAAGCATCGATTCTTCGAACCCATACTTGCCTAATCTTAAACTTTTTCCAAAAGTTGCTCCTCACAAAACAGCAAGGAGCTGCAGATTATAAAGCGTATTCATCATCACAGCTGATTCTATTAAGCAAATCATGTTTGCATCCCGAGCAACTGGCCTATGGCCCTCGATGTAAACGCAATTTGAGTGTCATGTTTTATTTAGATACCTGACGTTTTGACCTATACACACAAAGCTTTCTGTCACTCATGAAGGTTTATATAATTTACTCTTAAGTCTGAGGCTTACTGAATCTTCAGGACGTGACGCATGCATAATAAATGTAGCAAGGTGAAAAGAGAAGAAAGCTACGGTCAGGTTGCAGTTTGCTTGACTCTCTTACAATGGAAGAAAAATGAAACCGAGAACTTCCATTCTAAGTAAGACACAAGTGAGTTTCACGTCCGGCCCTGGTGTGGATAATTGTTCCACTGGATAAGCTTTCTAATATGAGCATTAGACTATTAGGAACGAAATACACGGTTTCCCAGGCCTCCTTGTGTGTACCAACACACAAACATGTAACTCTGTGTTGTTACATACACATGTATCGTTCTGTGGATGAAAAGTATGCTTTGCTATGCCTACAGGGTACCTACTAGATTCTTTAGGAAAATGAAATGAGTGTCGAACGGCAGCAGTGAACAGCACACATACTTCCCCATCCAAGTTCTGAAGTCATTAAAAAAAAAAAAAAGTGGGACTTGCCTGGTGGTCCAGGGTTCAATCCCTGGTCCGGGAACTAAGATCTCACATGCTTCAGAGCAACTAGGCCCGCAGATTGCTACTGAGCCAGAGAATCTGAACAATGCTGCGTGACACAAGACAGCTCCCGAGTGCTACTGCAGCTAAGGACCTGACACAGCCATACCAGACAAAAAAAAATGAGGCAACTGAAACCAAAATGTTACCTTTATTATCACTGCTATGGTAGATCACGGGGGTTTTCTGGTTTACTCGCTCAGTCATGTCCGACTGTTTGCGACCCCGTGAACTACAACATGTCAGGCTTCCCCGTCCTCCACTGTCTCCTGGAGTTCACTCAGACTCACGTCCGTAGAGTCGGTGACACCATCCAACCATCTCCTCCTCGGTCGTCCCCTTCTCCTCCTGCCTTCAATCTTTCCCAGCATCAGGGTCTTTTCCGATGAGTCGGCTCTTTGCATCACGTGGCCAAAGGACTGGAGTTTCAGCTTCAGCAGGAGTCCTTTCAGGGTTGATTTCCTTTCGGATGGACTGCTTTTGTCTGGTGACAATTAAGTACTGAGCCCTTAGTATACACTCGGCCACTGGGTTCCAGCCAACACTGGTCTGAACTAGGCTTCCCTCTGTGACTATCCCCATGAGACACACAACACATCAAAATAGCGAAGAATGTCTCCTTCCTCTTGGCTGCTGACTCCCACGACAAAGCGGTAAAGATGGAAGCTGGTTCAAGCATGTTCCTAAAGACTCAGACAAGTCAGTCTGCTTCTCAGGGAAGAGGGAGGGAGGCAGGCAGTAAGTGGGAGGCAAGAGAAATAGGAGGTGGTACACCCACCAGCGAAGAAGGCACTGGGTATGGAGCAGTGTCCCCTCCCTTCTGCAATTAGGAAGAAATGCACTATTTATGTGAAGACCCGAAATCCTGAGCCATTCAATACCACACGTATCCAGTACAGAAACATTTCAGTACCTACTATGTGCTACACACACAACTGCAGAAAGCGTGCATTCCTTCATTCTTAGTGTACGTAAGTGTACATCCTTAGCGTACGTAAGTCAGACTGGCATAGGATATATGAAAGACATATTTGCACCCAGTGTGTACTCAGACAGCAAAAGAAGTTGACACTCGTGAAGCAGAGAGCTTGGTAGTTCACCAAGATTTCAGTTCAGTTCAGTCGCTCGGTCGTGTCTGACTCTTTGCGACCCCATGGACTGCAGCACGCCATGCCTCCCTGTCCATCACCAGCTCTTGGAGTTTGTTCAAACTCAAGTCCATTGAGTCGGTGATGCCATCCAACCATCTCATCCTCTGTCATCCCCTTCTCCTCCTGCCTTTAATCTTTCCCAGCATCAGGGTCTTTTCCAATGAGTCCGTTTGCATCAGGTGGCCAAAGTATTGAAGCTTCAGCTTCAACATCAGTCCTTCCAATGAATATTCAGGATTGATCTCCTTTAGGATGGACTGGCTGGATCTCCTTGCTTTCCAAGGGACTCTCAAGAGTCTTCTCCAGCACCACAATTCAAAAGCATCAATTCTTTGGCGTTCAGCCTTCTTTATTTAGATGGAAGATTTAGATGGAAGCTTTAACCATGGAAGAGAGCAGAATGCCCTGGCTGGGGGACCTTAGGCTTCTCAATATGGTACCCAAACCACAATGAACATAGAGATATCCAGTTTATGGGCCTCATGCTGTGATCATAGAAGGAAGACAGAGACGGAGGGAGGAGGAAGGAGAAAGAAGGAAGGAAGGGAGAAAGCGTAGAAAGGAGAATACCATGAAGGCTTGTATGCCCACATTGCCAATGATGCCATCACAGGCAAAACCAACCCCTCTATCATTTTTCAAGTTTTATAAACCATTGAAGTGTTGATTGCTAATCACGTCTGACTCTTTGAGACCCCATGGATGGTAGCTTGTCAGGCTCCTTTGTCCATGGGATCCTCCAGGCAAGCACACTGGAGTGGGTTGCCATGCCCTCTTCCAGGGGATCTGCCCAACCCAGGAATAGAACCCGGGTCTCCTGCATTGCATTCATTACCGTCTGAGCCAGCAGGTTTATAAACCGTGGCAAACATTTAACAGAGAAGCCAAAACACTCACAGGGAAAGCACATATTGTAAGCCAGAAGTATTTGAAGAGTTAGTGAATGGGAGATACAAATATGAAAATACGACTTATAACAGTGATGTTGTTACTCACTGAAGAGCTAATATTCTGAGGTTCCAGATTAATCAACACTATCTCTGGGACACAGGCTTCCCCAGGAAGTAAAGAATCCGCCTGCAGTGCGGGAGACCTCGGTTCGATCCCTGGGTTGGGAAGATCCCTGGAGAAGGGAAAGGCTACCCACTCCAGGATTCTGGCCTGGAGACTCCCCAAGGACAGAGGAACCTGGAGGGCTGCAGTCCATGGGGTCAAAAGAGTTGGACATGACTGAGTGACCAAGTATAGCACATCACTGGGGCACTGAGTCAGTGGGCTATAAAGATACCTTTGTCCACAGAGAATGATGCTGGTGAATTTTTACAATACATTAGCAATAATGTGGGGGCTTCCCTGGTGGTCCAGTTGGTTAAGACTCTGTGCTCCCAGAGAGGGGGGCACGAGTTCCATCCCTGGTTGAGGAGCTAGATCCCACAGGTCACAACTAAGAGATCAAACATGCTGCAACTAAGATCTGGCACAGCCAAGTAAATAAATAATGAATAGTTGGTCTTTGTTTTTTTTTTTTTTTAAGTTCAGGGGATCACAATATGGCAGCACCCAGATATAGCCTAAGGATCACTTTGAGCTAAAGCAGTTGGGAGCCAACTCTTTTGCATGTTGGCTCAGAAAGATACAGAAACTTTTCTTCCCTCTCCTTATCTGCCGAGAAGTGGGCATACATCTTCTTTTTAGAAAATTCATCACCCCTTCCCCCCAGAAAAAGAGGGCCAACTCGTCTCACCCAAGAGGAAAGTGGACCACAAGATGAGTCTGTCTCAGCAGACCTTCCTAAAACAGCCTGTATCTTGCATTCTTTCCCCACCTATATCCTTTGCTGTTTAATTGCTAAGCTGTGTCTGACTCTTTGAGACCCCATGAGCTGCAGCACGCCAGGCCTCCCTGTCCTACCCTATCTCCTGGAGTTTGCTCAAACTCATGTCCATTGAGTTGATGATGCCATCCAACCATTTCATCCTCTGTCACCCCCTTCTCCTCCTGCCCTCAATCTTTCCCAGCATCAGGGTCTTTTCCAGTGAGTCAGCTCTTCGCATGAGGTGGCCAAAGGACTGGAGCTTCAGCTTCAGCATCAGTCCTTCCAATGAACACCCAGGACTGATCTCCTTTAGGATGGACTGGTTGGATCTCCTTGCAGTCCAAGGGACTCTCAAGAGTCTTCTCCAACACCACAGCTTGACCCATTCCTAGCCTCCATGTTTTGTCATCCCTTGAAGCCCAAGCCGTCTTTAAAAGGGTATATAAGCCCCTGAGTTTGACTGTTTCTTTTCATTTCACGACTTTTTCTATGCACACAAACGTGCATAAAAATTGTGCATCTTTTGTCCTGTTCCTCTTTCTTCAGATAGTTTAACTCACACACTTCCAGGCAACGAATTTCAGAGGGGAGCCGAAAAGTTTTTGTTCCTCAAAAATGAAATCAGAAAAGAAAATTAAACCGAGGTGCTTGCTTCCGAGTAGTTTGCATTTTCTTTTCTGGGCAGGAGTAAAGGCAGAATTCATAGTTGAAGGAAAAAACAAACAGAAGGTCTAAGACATCCAGGTTAATGAACAAAATCTAATTACTAGGAGTTCAAAATAACAAAAGCAATCGCTAATGGAATACAATGACCTGGGTTTTTTAAAGACCAGGCAATAAAAGAAGGTCAGACGTGCGAAGGGAGTTTGCAGGATTATCAAATGTTCTCTCATATAATAGCCTCAGAGCGAGTTTACTCTTAACCAAATTTACATAAGCATCAAGATACAAGAGAGAGGAAAAGCTCTTAATAGCTTCAGTTTAGTTCAGTGGCTCAGTCATGTCCGACTCTTTGCGACCCCGTGGACTGCAGCACACCAGGCCTCCCTGTCCATCACCAACTCCCAGAGCTTATTCAAACTCACATCCATTGAGTCGGTGATGCCCTCCAAGCATCTCATCCCCTTAAAAGCTTAGGGTCAGTATCTAAATGGTTGACATTATTTGAACAAAATGATGTGAGTTAATTAGACACCAATATCTCCCCTTTTCCTGGCTTTTTCTAAAGTTCACTCTTTCTTCTTTTATTTTTGCTTTCTTTCTTTATCAAATTTTTATTTTTATTTTTGCCCATGCCATGTGGCATGGAGGATCCTCGTTCCCTGACCAAGGATCAAACCTGGGCCCCCTTCAAGGGAAGCTCAGAGTCTTAGCCACGGGACTACCAGGTGAGTCCTCCAAAGGATGCTTCATGCCGCCTTGCTTTTACAAAAGGCCGACTCTAGTATCTGTTTCTGCCAGCCCAAAGAAATCCAAACAAGCTTTTCAATCTTCAAGGAGCAAAAAGTGAGGATCTTGTTTCGTGTGTGTTTGGCGGCAGGCAAAGTGCAGAGTCCCAGCAGACAGAGCAGCCCCTCCCCAGGGGCCACCCTCAGCATCTGAGCATCCAGCCGTCAGAGCATTTCTGCTGGGTCCTGAGTTATTTTGTGCCCCTGTAAACCAGACACATCCTAAGGTAATTCCTTCTTCACTTTGCGGTATTTCCGAATGCTGCTTTCATAAATCAGGGGCCCGGGGTGACTGTGAGCTGTCCCCCACCATCCTTGGCTCAAAGACTCCTGTGGGAAGCTTGTCTGTGCTGACCACAGATGCATCAAGAAAAGGTCCACAGTCTGTTCCGCTGGATGCATGGGCCAAGATCAGGTAGGGTGCCCAAATGGATACACTGTTCTGGGCAATGATGCATTTAAAAAAAAAAGTCTCAGGATTGGCAGGGCTCTGAAGCTTAGAAAGAAAGGGAAGGGGGTTGCTTGATTATGCAGTGCCAGACATGGTCAATATTGATTGGAAGGACTGAAGCTGAAGCTCCAATACTTGGGCCACCTGATGCAAAGAGCTGACTCATTGGAAAAGACCCTGATGCTGGGAAAGGTTGAGGGCAGGAGAAGAAGGGGATGACATAGGATGGGACGGTTGGATGGCATCACCAATTCGATGGACATGAGTTTGAGCAAGCTCTGGGAGTTGGTGCTGCAGTCCATGCGGTCGCAAAGAGTCGGACACAACTGAGCAACTGAACAACAATAGAAGTCGTCAAGCTCCCAGGTATTATTACGAAGCTGTTGCTGGAGAACCAGACACCTGCCCTCCTTCCAGGTAGACCTAGAGAAAACCAGAACTAACCGCCTTCTCTAGCTGTGCTTACACGGCTTCTTTCCCTTAGTCTCCATTTTCCCTGTCACGCAAAACGCTTTGCATTTTGTCCCAAATATCCACTGATTCAACCTGTGCTCCGTAACCGTAACAGCGAACGTCTCTGCTGACAGGCAGGGTCAAAGGGACGGACCCGTGTAGCCACCATCCCCTCGACTCTGCAGTCTTAAAGTCCGGAAGCCAGTCTTCCCTGTTAATGGCCATATCCATCTTTGCTTCCATCTCCGGTTCTTTGTTTTCCGGTTCTCATGAGAGCGACATCAGCTTCGGGGCCGACTCCCTGGCTGCGTGAATTGCAGTATAATTGCTTTACGATGTTGTATCCATTTCTGTGGTACCATGAAGTAAACCAGCTATAGTGAAAGTGAAAGGTGCTCAGTTGTGTCTGACTCTTTGTGACCCCATGGACTGCATTGGATTCTCCAGGCCAGAATACTGGAGTGGGCAACCTTCCCCTTCTCCAGGAGACCTTTCCAATCCAGGGATCAAGCCCAGGTCTTCTGCATTGCAGGCGGATTCTTTACCAGCTGAGCCACAAGGGAAGCCTGAGAATACCAGAGTGGGTAGCCTATGCCTTCTCCAGCGGCTCTTCCTGACCCAGGAATTGAAGCGGGGTCTCCTGCATTGCAGGCCGATTCTTTACCAACTGAAACCCAGGGAATCAGCTATGAGTATACAGATATCACCTCCGTCTTGATTCACACCTCACCTCCCTACCCAAAGTCATCACAGAACACGGAGTTGACTTCCCTGCAGCTTCCCACTAGCTGTCTCTTCTACACACGGTCGTGTGTGCACGTCAATGCTACTCGATTTGTCTCGATTTGTCTCGATTTGTCCCACCCACGCTGAAATTCTTACTGTCATCTGCACACTTGCGTCTTGTAAGCGAAATGTGACGGGAGGAGATGAAACACACACCGTGTGGTCCATGATCACCACGGCCTTGCTCACGTGATGCACGGTGAGTAGAGATGTCCACCGGACTGACCGTGTGAGACAGGTGAGAAGCGCAGTGATGGCAAGGTGGGCAGGGGATGTTTGCCATTGAGTAAGGGGAGGCAGAGGGAGGCTAACAGCCCTTCAGGCCATGGTTTCCAGAGTAAGGGGAGACTAACAGCCCTGCCATGGTTTCCATCTACAACTTGCTTCAAATAACAAAAGAAGCAGTGAGATTCTAAGGAACAGTTCTAAGAAATTCTAAGAAACAAGATTCTAAGAAAAGATTCTAAGAGGCAACGAAGGAACCCATCTATGCCATCCTGTCTGGTACTGGCCAGTCGCTCAGGCTGAAAACGATGACCCAGAAGGAAAGATACAGAGGGGCCGGCCCAGAATTCCTGTCTCTGTGTCCTTCCTGCTGGTGATGGTCGTGGTGGTTTGGTTGCTAAGTTGTGTCTGACTCTTTACAACCCCATGGCCTGTATAGCCCACCAGGCTCCTCTGTCCATGGGATGTCCCAGGCGAGAAGACTGGAGTGGGTTGCCGTTCCCTTCTCCAGGGGATTTCCTGACCCCGGGATCGAAGCTGGGTCTCCTGCATTGCAGTCAGATTCTTTGCTGCTAAGCCACCAGGGAAGTCTTGTATCCTTTCTACTTATCAGTGAAATAGTGGTAGAGTGTTGGTTGGATGTGCACAAAGAAAGAAGCAAAACGGGGACTTCCCTGGTGGTCCAGGTGTTAAGAATCCACCATGCAATAGAGGGGATGAGGGTTTGATCCTGGGTTGGGGAACTAAGATCCCATATGCCATGTAGCAACTAAGCCTGGAACTACTAATCCTGAGCAGCAGGACCGGAGAATCCCCACTCCACAATGAAACACCCCACGCGACGCAACAGAGATCCCACGTGCCGCAACTGACACCAGCCAAACAAATACATAAAAAGAAATAAACAATATAAAAACAGCTGCTGTAGGGACGTGCAGTGTTTCTACCGTTCTGATAAGAAAAAAATACATATGCATGTACCAGCTACGAAATATACACTGAGCAATTTCAGCAGTTCTGTATGTAAGTTAAATGCTATTAACATTTGCGTTTAAAAACTGGCATTGTACAACATGAAAATGAATGGTAATATTCGTGCCAATAATTTTCCTGTACTTAGAGCAACATTAAATAGCAAATACAAAACACCGTGACAAGTCAAAAAGACAGAGACTGTGGAACAAAAGAAAAAGCTTTCTATCTCAAGCCTCTAAAAGCATTATTTTCCCTGCTTCTTGAAAAGGGTTCCACAAATGATGTACAGCAAGACTCTGGTGGCTCAGACAGTAAAGAATCTCCCTACAATGCAGGGGACCCAGGTTCGATCCATGGGTCGGGAAGATGCCCTGGAGAAGGGAATGGCAACCCACTCTAGTATGCTTGTCTGTGCAACCCCTTGGAGTGTGGCCCACCAGGCTACACTCCAAGAGGTTGCAAAGAGCTAAATACAACTGAGCACACACACACACACACACACACACACACACTACAAATTATGTAGCCAACTCTGGATATGTATTCTTCACATATCCCCTTCAAGTTTCTAGAAGAATCTAGACACTATAAGAAAAATTATTCCACTTTCTGTATTGACAGCTTCAGTTTTTTTTCACTTGGATACTCAAAATCTTGCGAGCAAACATTGTGCAATTATGTTTTACCTGCCAAAGGAGTCGCTTTAACAAGATGGACTTGAAAAAGGAGGGATGGGTCTTGTTTTGAGGAAGTCAGTCATGTAGGAAAGTATGTATTTGCTACAACATTCCAGTCCCCATCCCCATCAGGTTAACTAGCAAGCATCTTTGATAGAGTTTTTGCCTGTTGTTGACATCAAGCTTGTCAACAGTTCTCAAATTTGGCTGCACATTAAAATAACCTGGGCAGTGACTTCCCTGGGGATCCAGTGGCTAAGACACTACACTCCCAGTGCAACGAGTCGGGGTTCAATTTCCAAGCAGGGCACTAGATGCCGCGTGCCACAACTAAAATATTCCACATGCCTTAACTAAGACCTGGCTCAGACATATTGGAAAAAAAAAAATCACCGAGCTCGCCTCTAAAATAAAAGTGATCCTGGGTCCCACACTTTACCAGAGACAAAGCACTCCAAGTGCTATAGAAATCCTGCCTTCAACCAAGATCAAGGCCAACTGCCCAAATCTACGACAGTGCTTTGCAACTTTGTCTGAACAAAAGAAAACCCCAGGCATCACACTGCAATTCCAGACTCCTAGCCAAATTCATTGAGTTCTAAAAGATTACAATTCTGTACACGTCACACGCACCCCTCAGTTTATTCTTAGAATCAAGTGCACTGAAGAAGCAATGTTTTAAGGTGAATTGTGTGTGTGTATGTGTATGCATCCTCAGTTGCTCAGTCGCATCTGACTCTTTCAGTCACATCCAAGTCTTTGCGACCCCACAGACTATAGCCCTCCAGGTTCCTCTGTCCGTAGGATTTCCCAGGCAAGAATACTGGAGTGGGTTGCCATTGCCTTCTCCAGGAGATCTTCCCAACCCTGGGAATCAAACCCACATCTCCTGCATTGGCAGGTTGGTTCTTGACCACTGTGCCACCTGTGAAGCCCAAGATGAATGGAGAGGGAAGAAAGAAAAAAAAAAAGATCAGCCATGAAGTTGATAGAAATGATAAAAGACTCTTTAGGAATCATGTAGTTTTCTAAATATGCCAACCCTCCGGCATTAGCTATCTATATCTGTTCAGCAAATTAACACAAGCTTAGCGACTTAACCCTGGGCACATTTATTATTATGTCCCGGTTCCTGTGGATCAGGAATCTGGGCACTGCTTGGGTGGGTCTTCCCCTCAAGGCTGCTCCCAAGGGGTCGGCCACAGCTGAGCTCTCATCTGAAGATCAACTCAGGGAAGGACTGACTTCTAAGCTCCCGTGGCGGCTGACAGAATTCAGTTCCTTGTGAGGCTGAGCACTGAGGCTCTCGTTTTCTTTCCAGTGGGTCCCTGGAACATGGCAGCTTACTTACAGAGGCAGCAAAGGAGAGAGGCGGTGAGCAACAGGGGACCTACAGTCTGTTTTTAGGTCTTCCCAGGCGGCGTTAGTGGTAAAGAACCTGCCCGCCAGTGCAGGAGACATAAGAGATGCTGGTTCAATCCCTGAGTCGGGAAGATCCCCTAGAGGAGGAAATGGCAACCCACTCCAGTATTCCTGCCTGGAGAATCCCATGGACAGACGAGCCTGGCGGGCTACGGTCCTTGGGGTCACAAAGAGTCACAGCCCGATCTAGCATAATCACAGAACAGGCAGCAAGTATATGTGTCCTGTGTTGTATTCTGTTGATTGGAAGAAAGTCACAGAGCATGTGTACACAGAAGAGAGAAGGGTATAGATTCTAGGAGGAGGGTTTTGGAAGCCAGCTTAGAGTCTAATAATACGTCAGACCGGTGTGAAAAGGGAATGCTCTTGAACTGTTGGTAGGAATGTAAATTGATACAGCCACTATAGAAGACGGTATGGAGATTCCTTAAAAAACTAGGAATAAAACCACCATATGACCCAACAATCCCACTCCTTGGCATAGACCCTGAGGAAACCAAAATTGAAAAAGACACATGTACCCCATTGTTCACTGCAGCGCTATTTACAATAGCTAGAACATGGAAGCAACCTAGATGTCCATCGACAGATGAATGGATAAAGAAGTTGTGGTACGTATACACCATGGAATATTATTCAGCCATAAAAAGGAACATTTGAGTCAGTTCTGATGACGTGGATGAACCTAGAACCTATTATACAGAGTGAAGGGAGTCAGGAAGAGAAAGATAAATATTGTATTCTAACACACATATATGGAATCTAGAAAATGACTGAAGAATTTATTTGCAGGGCAGCAGTGGAGAAACAGACATAGAGAACAGACTTATGGACACGGGGAGAGGGGGGAAGAGGGTGAGATGTATGGAGACAGTAACATGGAAACTTCCATCACCATATGTAAAATAGACAGCCAACGGAAATTTGATGTTTGGCTCTGAAAACTCAAACAGGGGTTCTTTGTCAACCTGGGGGTTGGGAGGGAGATGGGAGGGAGGTTCAAAAGGGAGGGGATATGTGTATATCTATGGCTGGTTCATGTTGAGGTTTGACAGAAAACAGCAAAATTCTGCAAAGCAATTATCCTTCAATAAAAAAATAAAAAGAAAAAAAAAGAGTGGGCATGCAGATGTGGTCCATATGGACGATGGAATATTACTCAGTCATGAAAAAGAATGAAATAATGCCAGTTGCAGCCACATGGATGGACCTAGAGATTGCCAGACTGAGTGAAGTAAGTCAGAGGAAGACAGATACATGATATCACATATATATGGAATCTAAAAAAAAAAGAAAGGTACAAGTGAATACCTCTACAAGATAGAAACAGAGTCACAGAAATAGAAGAGAGACTTATGGTTACCAGAGGGTAAGGAGTGGGGAGGGATAAATTGGGAGATTGTATATCCAACTCTGTGCAGTCTCATGGACTGTAGCCCACCAGGCTCCTCTGCTCATGGAATTGTCCAGGCAAGAATACTGGAGTGGGTTGCCATTTCCTCCTCCAGGGGATCTTCCCAACACAGGGACTGAACACACATCTCTTGTGTCTCCTGCATTTACACGTGAATTCTTTACCACTAATACCACCTGGAAAGCCCCAGGATAGACACACACACACTGCTGCTGCGAAGTCGCTTCAGTCGTGTCCGACTCTGTGCGACCCCATAGACGGCAGCCCACCAGGCTCCCCTGTCCCCGGGATTCTCCAGGCAAGAATACTGGAGTGGGTTGCCATTTCCTTCTCCAATGCATGAAAGTGAAAAGTGAAAGTGAAGTTGCTCAGTCACGTCCGACTCTCAGCGACCCCATGCACTGCAGCCCACCAGGCTCCTCTGTCCATGGGATTTTCCAGGCAAGAGTACTGGAGTGGGGTACCATCGCCTTCTCCATATATAGACACCACCACATACAAGAGAGAAAACTGATGAGGATCTCCTGAACAGCACAGGAAACTCTACTCAGTACTCTGTAATGACCTACAGGAGAAAAAAATCTAAAACAGAGTCAATATATGTATGTGTATAAGTGATTCACTTCGCTGTACACCTGAAACCATGCAACATTCTAAATCAACTGTACTCTGATAAAAATATTTTGTTAATGGTATATACTTTATAATGTTGCTATTTGAATGACTGCACGCCACCAGTTTGGCCAAATGGCCAGGACACATCAGTATTTCTATAAATAAGAGGTTAGCATTGTCCTTAAGTCCATAACACACTTGGCTATGCTATAATCAAGGCCCATTCTCTCTTTTAGCCAGTATTAGTAAACACAGAAATATGTATTCCATTTTAATATATGACTACAATGAAAGTGGAAATTGCTCAGTCATGTCTGACTCTTTGCAACCCCATGGGCTATACAGTCCATGGAATTCTCTAGGGCAGAACACTGGAGTGGGCAGCCTTTCCCTCCTCCAGGGGATCTTCCCAACCCAGGGATCCAACCCAAAGAAACATCTGTAGGAGACAGTGGAAGAGCAAGGTACTTTTTAAAATGTGACCTTAAAAATAATTGCTGCAAAAAAAGTTTTTAATTAAAAAAAAAAAAATGCTTGGTGTGAAATGAACAGCTATATGAGTCCCTTCACATGATTGCTGCGGGAGCTCAAAAGAGAGCTGTTTTCACACTAGAGAGCAGGCATCGTGCCAGGCTTCAGCACACAAGGGGGAGATAACCACTATGCCCTAAACACTGCAATCGTTACCTTAACTGTAATTAACTCTTTGCGTGCATGTGTGCTAAGTCACTTCAGTCATGTCCGACTCTTTGTGATCCCATGGACTGCAGCCCACCAGGCTCCTCTGCCCATGGGATTCTCTAGGCAAGAATACTGGAGTGGGTTTCTGAAAGGTTGTTGCTGAACCACGAAAGACGCCGGGATTCTTGGCCTCCAGACAAGAGGAATTCAGTCCGAGGTCAGAGATGAGGCTTGATCTCTCAGAGCTTTTGTGTCATAAAGTTTTATTAAAGTATAAAAGAGAGAGAGATAGCTTCTGACATAGACATCAGAAGGGGGCAGAGAGAGTGCCCTCCTGGTTGTCTTTAGCCGGATGTTATATAGCTACTAGAAGTCTGCTAATTAAAGAAAGGAAATGTCTCAAAACTCAGAGAATGGCACCAGGCCCCTCACCCACAACATGCATTTGGGGATAACATTGGCAGCAGGTGAGTCATTCCGGGCCATAAAACGATTGACATGAATCTTGAAGAAAGGCAGATTTCCAAGCAAATAAATCGTTTCGTGAACATAGATTAGGAGAACCATGTAGGAATAAAACATACTGGTTTGTCAAGTCGGTTCTGAGTCTTAGGCAGAACTGACTTAAGACAAGAGTCTAGGGTAAATACGTAGTTCTTTAACATAGCTTCAGACAAACATTTCCATAAGAAAATCGCATTGGTGAGCTCAAGGTTTGAGACAAGTTAAGTTGAGGTGGAACCAGCTGTCGTCCTGGCAACACAGAATTTTAAGAGAATCCACTCTTTAAATTGTACAGAGAAGGGGAAAAAATATAACACGTTTGTTTCCTCCTGCCACTTAAGAAAGAGAGAAAAAAAGTCTGACACTTGCAGCCTATTTCCTCTGTTTGGAGACCCCTGGCCTTCCTGCCTGTTACCCTCTCATTGACATTCCCTCCTCCAGGGGATCTTTCCGACCCAAGGATCGAACCCGCATCTCTCACGCCTCTTGCATGGGCGGGAGGCTTCCTTACCATTAGTGCCACCTCAGAAGCCCTATTAACTGTTTAAGAGACTGACAAATAAGACACCAAGGAGCCCGTAGGTAAAGAGGGTCACTTCAGGCTGCAACATTCCACGTTGAGGTCATCTGACTAAGGAAAGGGCGGTAAATAAAACGCATCTCCATTGGAAAGTCTATAAAAACCAAGGTATTCACGATATCAACAGGCAAGTCCCTTATTTGGCTCAGAGCAGTAACATTCTGCTTGTTCTGCAAAATGACACTGGGCTCCTCCATGGTTTTCTTTGGGTCTGAAACTGACTGCTAGAATCATTCCACGGGGTGGTTGGATACCCTTTCCCCTACATGCTGGTTTACTGGTCAAGACGGATGATGCTACGTGCATTGAGAACACACGAAGGACTTCCTTGATGGCTCGGTGGTTAAGAATCCGCCTGCCTACGCAAGGGGACGCTGGTTTGATTCCTGGTCCGGGAGGATGCCACATGCCATGGGGTAACTAAGACTGTGCACCAGGACTACTGAAGCCCAAGAGACTGGCACCTGTGCTCGACAACAAGAGAAGCCACCGCAGTGAGAAGCCCGCCTACGGCAACTAGAGGGTGGCCCCGCTCGCAGCTAGAGAAAGCCTGTGCATGGAAACAAAGGCCCACCACAGTGGAAAAAGAAAATAAATGTTAAAACAAAAAAGGAATGCATGAAAAGGTTAATTGCTCACATGGTGAGGCTTTGCTAGGGAGGACAGGGCAAGCTCCCAAGAGAAGATACAGGAAAGCTTGAAGCAGGGAGCAGAGAAAAGGCAGGACAGTTTTTAGGAGGTTAGGGGGTGAGCCTGCAGTGAGGGGTCCTGAACACGGGTTGCTGCCTGCAGAGTGTAAACCCTGTCATCAGCTTGCCCAGGTGCAGACAGAAGGGGACGGGGAGAGGAGGACTTGAAAATGGTCAGTGGCCTGATGTCAATGGTCGAGTCAACTCTTCATCAAAGTGCTTTCTCTGTTTCATCTTGGCTGCACTGTGCGGCATGTGGGATCTGAGTTCCCTGACCGGGAGTCAAACCCACACCCTCTGCAGAGGAGGCGTGGAGCCTTAACCACTGGGCCACCAGGAAAGTCCTGCAGAGCACCTCCTTCATGCAAGTTAAGTAACCGAGTCACACGGATTCACCTCGTTGCCTGGGACCAAAAGTCAAACCAACCTCTCCAGAAACAAGCCAGCATCAGACTTGACTACCTGATGGTTTCATTGGAAGGACAGGTGCTGAAGCTGAAGCTTCAATGCTTTGGCCACCTGATGCGAAGAGCGAACTCATTGGAAAAGACCCTGATGCTGGGAAAGACTGAGGGCAGTAGGAGAAGGGGACGACAGAGGATGAGATGGTTGGATGGCATCGCCAACTTGATGGACATGAGTTTGGGCAAACTCTGGGAGTTGGTGAAGGACAGGGAGGCCTGGCGTGCTGCAGTCCATGAGGTTGCAAAGAGTTGCACACAACTGAGCGACTGAACAATTTACAACCTGGGCCCCAGCTTAAGCTTGTGCCAACTTTCCATTCAGGGAAGATCAGGAGAATAACAAAGCGTTGCTGTTGATCTCCCCTGCAGGTGAGACCCTGAAATGCACATTCAAGGGAGATGTTTGAAAGAGACATCACACAACGCTGACCACATCAGAGGAGGTGGAGAGACTGGAGATCCCAGAATGAGGACTCAACCTATTATAAGAAATATGCCATCATCTCCAGCTTATGCGGTTCTATCTCATATTATACACAAGCATTCTACGTAAGGATTTCTTTTCTCTCTCTCTCTTTTTTTTAAGGCAGTTTTAAGGACATCCCTGGTGGTAAAGAATCTGCCTGCCAATGCAGAAGACATGGGTTCAATCCCTGGCTCGAGAAGACCCTACATGCTGTGGAGCAACTAAGCCCGAGCACCACAAATATTACCTGACCCTCTGCTCCAGAGCCCGGGACCCATAACTACTGAAGCCAGTGTACCCTAAAGGCCTTGCGCTGAGCAAGCCACTCAATGAGAAGCCCACCCACCACAATTAGCAGCCCCTGTTCACTGCAGCTAGAGAAAGCTCATGCAGCATGAAGACCCGGCACAGCCAATACATAAATAAAATCACACACACACACACACACACATATATTTCTATGATCGAGTGGACGTTGGCAATCTAATCTCTGGTTCCTCTGTCTTTTCTAAACACAGCTTGCACATCTGGAATTTTTCAGTTCACGTACTGTTGAATATATAAATCTGTCTAAAAAAAAAAAGGCTTTTTTTTTTAAAACAGAATTTCCCTGGTGGTCCAGGGGTTAACAGTCCATACTTCCAACACAAGGGTGTGAGTTCGATCCCTGGTCACAGAACTAAGATCCCACACACCTTGCAGTATGGCCAGAAAATGAAAAAACACATTTTTAAAAAAGAGGCATTTTTACGCCTCAAATTAAGCACACGTATTCTCTGCAAGGATGCCTTGATAAGTAGCTTTTGTGCACCAGGACTGCAGGCTTCCACAACTCCAGGGGAGACAGTTTCAAAGCTCCGAATTAGTATACTATTATTATTATTATTTAATAAACAATGATCCTTATCAGCTCCTCCTCTCAAAGACAGCTGGCTTGCCTTCCAGACAGTGGGACGCTTCCAGAGACAAGGGTCCTTCACTGAAGAGTTTGCCTCGCAGAAGCAGTAAATAGAGGTCAAGGACACCAGCCAAGGGCTTCACTATCTGAGACGCCTCTTACCACCAGCTTACAGCATCTCTTAATACAGGGACGAGAGACCTTCAATTGTCATTCCCCACAACTCATTCATCTTGTGCCGTCGCGAAAGCCAATTAGGCAACATAAGTGTGAGTGACTTCACTGGCAGATCCTCTCTCTTGTCATTAAATCTCCTTCTAAAGTGTTTAAAGGACCCTTTGAATATAGCGCCAAGGGAAAAAAGCAGCAGGCTACACTTCCACCATCTGAGTAATCGCTTTACAACACTTTCATCCCAGCAGACACGCACTCAAGACAGTTCAAGCACTGGGTTTGGTACATAAAATATGTATTGTACTTTCAGTCACTCAGTGGGGTCCGATTCTTTGCAACCTCATGGACTGTATGTATGTAGCCCGCCAGGCTCCTCTGTCCATGGGATTGTCCAGGCAAGAACACTGGAGTGGGTTGTCATTTCCTCCTCCAGGGGATCTTCCTGACCCAGGGATCAAAGCCAGGTCTCCTGCATTGAGAGAGGATTCTTTACCAGCTGAGCCACCAGGGAAGCCCAAGAATACTGGAGTGGGTAGCCTATTCCTTCTGCAGGGGATCTTCCCAACCCAGGGATTAAACCCAGGTCTCCTGCATTGTAGGTGGATTCTTTACCATCTGAGCCACCAGAGAAGCCCAGGGAAAATAAATATATATGTGTACCGATGAATAAGCAGGAAGATAAACATGCAAGCTCAAAAAGATATACTTATTTTATACTAAAGGAACGTGCATGATGCTAACAGGAGCAGCTGCCAACTCAGACCACTCCAGGGATGAAATTCAACTCATCATCACTTAGCCCTTAAGACTCTTCCTTCATCAATATCTACTGAAGGTTTGCTTATTTCATTTACTATGGAGGGACATTTGAATGGGTTTCTTCTATAAAAGTGAAAGTCGCTCAGTCTTGTCCCACTCTTTGCGACCCCGTGGACTATACACTCCCTGGAATTCTCCAGGCCAGAATACTGGAGTGGGTACCCTTTCCCTCCTCCAGGGGATCTTCCCAACGCAGAGATCGAACCCAGGTCTCCTGCATTGTAAGTGGATTCTTTATCAGCTGAGCCACCAGGGAAGCCCAAGAGTACTGGAGTGGGTAGCTTATCTCTTCTCCAGGGGCTCTTGAGGGGATTATAAATAGTGCTGTTAGAAAAATTCTTTTCCATGTCAATGTGGATGAAACATGGATTTCTATGCATGCAATTGCTCAGTTTAGGGTATACATTTTCCTTTAGAGGGGACGGCTGAGCAGTTTTCCTTCCTGAGCAATTTGTACACCGTGAGAGAGTTCTCGTTGCCCCCCATCTTCGCCAGCACTTGATGTTGCCTGTTTTTTCTTTGTTTTAGATTCTGGTGGTAATACAGTGCCGTCAGACCGTGTTTTCAATCTGCCTTCTCCTGATGACTAACAAACTTCAGAAGTTTTTAATGTTTATTGGTTACTTAGATACTCTTTGAGCTTCCCTTGTGGCCCAGCTGGTAAAGAATCTGCCTGCAATGCAGGAGACCTGGGTTCGATCTCTGGGTTGGGAAGATTCCCTTGGAGAAGGGAAAGGCTACCCACTCCAGAATTCTGGCCTGGAGAATGCCATGGACATATATAGTCCATGGCATTATAGTATAGTCCACAGGGTCGCAAAGAGTCAGACACGACTGAGTGAGTTTCTTAGACACTCTTCTTAATTTTATTATTATTGCTTTTATTTTGGGGTGTACCGTGCAGCTTTCGGGATCTTACTTCCCTGACCAGGGATTGAATCCCAGGCCCATGGCAGTCAGTGGAAGTGCTGAGTCCTAAGCACTGGACAGCTGAAAGGATTCCTTAAACAGTCTGTTTGGAAACTGTCTATTCAAGAACTTCCCTGGGAGTCCAGTGGTTAAGACTCTGTGCTTCCACTGCATGGGACACAGGTCAATCTCTGGTTACAGAACTTAAGATTCCAGGCGGTATAGTCAAAAAAAAAAGAAAAGCGTCTATTCAGGCCCATATTTCAATAGAGTTTTCTACATTTTTGACACTGACATATATTGTTTATACATCCAGCACATATATATATATGTATATACATACACATATTATATATATATTAATTTATATATTTCTCATTCTTTTAAGTGAGCTTCCTTTAAGAGGCTTCCCTGGTGGCTCAGCTGGTAAAGAATCCGCCTGCAATGCGGGAGACCTGGCTTCGATCCCTGGGTTGGGAAGATGCCCTGGAGAAAGGAAAGGCTACCTACTCCAGTATTCTGGCCTGGAGAATCCCATGGACTGTATAGTCCACGGGGCCGCAAAGAGTCGGACACGACTGAGCGACTTTCACTTCACTCCTTCAGTGTTGTCTTCTGAGGAACAGAAACTGTAAATATTTTTAGCTTTGACTGTGGTGTAATTTGAGCCTCCCCGCCCCTGAGTACTCAAAAACATTCATCTCAGCCACAGTCTTGAATGAACCCATCCACTGGCTTTTCCAACAAACTGGACCTTGTGTACTGGTTTGCTTACATTACCACACAGGGAACCTGATCTCCACCCCAAAGGACTGTCTGTCTTCTTTATCACAGTAGGAGCATCATAACTCCTGGGTTTCGCTTTTAATACATGTGAAGACTTAAACAACACTCGCTGTTACCATAAAAAGCAGATCAGCGGGAAGTTTACAATATTGGAAATCAGAGGACAATTACATGCCAAATGAACATCTTCTCCATTAACTAAAGGTAGTTTTTGTTCAATAGATAAATCCCAAATTTACCTGGATTACTCATCAGACTTGTGCATCAAGTTGCAGTCAATTTGCCTTTATTCACACATGTAGCTGGGTTTGCCCCTAGGAAAGTATAATTAGGAAGATGGTGGCTCTTAAAATGGTTTCCCAGGTGGCTCTGTGGTAAAGAATACACCTGCCAGTGTGGGAGATGCGAGCTCAAAACCTGGCTTGGGGAAGATCCCTTGGAGAAGGAAAGGGCAACCCACTCCAGTATTCTTGCCTGGGAAATCCCAAGGACAGAGGAGCCTGCGGCAGGGGGTGGGCGGGGGGCTACAGTCCACAAGGTTGCAAAGAGTCAGACATGACCAAGCAAATGCACAAACAACAGCAAGCTCTTGAAATGCTAAATCAAGGAAGACCTTCAGCTTAGCTTTTCACCCTCGCAACGCTCGAGAGCTCAGCTGACAGGGAAAGCACCCAGCTGTGCAGTGGTGAAGAGAGAAAATAAAAAATGAAGGATGATATCATCTTGGGTAGGGTAAAAATAAGGACTGAGGATGGTACTGATGCTGCAGAGGGCGAGGATCTGGGTGGGAAAACATGACGGGCAGTTTTTATATAAAAACTGGGAATTAAACCAAACACCCCCACAACAGAGGTTCAGAGCCTTAACCACTGGACCACCAGGGAAGTCTGATAAAGACTAAGCAGCTGACAAGAGAAAAGAACAACTGTTGATTACCAGCACTCATCACTTCCCCAGAGCAGGTGTCCAAGAGGGGGTGATCACTCAGGGCTTACGGAAGAGGGGTGATCGCTCAGGGTTTATGGAGTCAGCAAATACAGAAAAGAAGGGCTGGCTTGCATCAGAGGATGATAAACTCTGGTGACTGACAGGAGAGAGAGAGAGAAACTTCAGGAGAAGGTGAGGTTTACAGGATGAAAGGAACGATGTTAAGACGTTTTACAAACGTCTCTTACTTTCCAGCTTTTGATCTTGGCATATCCCCTGGAGAACAGCTGTCGCTGGCTCTGCCTGGATTAGCCTTCACCAAGAAAACAGTCATGCAGAGACATGAGAGCTGGACCATAAGAAGGCTGAGCACAGAAGAATTGATGCTTTCAAATTGTGGTGGTGGAGAAGACCTGTGAGAATCCCCTGGACTGCAAGGAGATCCAACCAGTCCATCCTAAAGGAAATTAACCCTGAAGATTCATCGGAAGGACTGATGCTGAAACTCCAATACTCTGGCCACCCAAAGCGAAGAAGTGGAAAAGAAAATATTGAGGGCAGGAGGAGAAGGGGGCAATAGAGGATGAGATGGTTGGATGGCATCACCGACTCAATGGACATGAGTTTGAGCAAGCTCCAGGAGTTGGTGATGGACAGGGAAGCCTGGCGTGCTGCAGTCCATGGGGTCACAAAGAGTCAGACATGACTGAGCTTCTGAACAACAACATCTCCTTTCTGGGCATGGTTTGGCTTCTCCTCCCTCCTCTTCTGGAGTATCTGTCCACGGGGGAGAGATTCCAGATGCTCATACTGGGGTCCACCTATCTCCTGCCTCACAAGGACCTAGTCCTTGGTCTGGGTCCCAAGGCACATTCTGAGACCGAGAAGCACCCTGAGGGGTTACTGGGCACCAGGCCTTTCTGGGTCCCCCCGAAATTTCTTTGATTATAGCAAACAGCTTTCATTCATGTAGGAGACAGACGGGCTAGAGGTTAGGCATTTACAGACAGGCTGCTGTTTGCATTTACTGAGACAAGAGATACCTGGGCTCCAGTTGGGGCATTTACAGTTAGGCTTCTAATGGCTCCTCGGAAGTGGAAGTAACAACAGAAGCAGGGTAAATAGCCAGCCTTTGTCTCTTGCAAACACCTCAAGGTAAGAGTCATGGCAAAGACAAAGGGGCATAATGTTGTGCGAGGGATTAAGTAAGGGATTAAGGGGTCTCCGTTCCCCTCCCCTTTGGGGACAAAGGAGACACTACACACATGAGGAAAGGCTCCTTGTGGGTCAAAAGTTAGGGGCCAAGGCCAGCCCATAATGAGTCACGCCCCTCCCAGAAGTCTTCACTGCAAGATCCATCTCAGCTGGGGGTGTGTGGGCACCCAGGGGAGGGTCCCAGGGTGGGTCGGGTGTGGACAGAGAAGCCAGATACTTGGCCGGAAGGAAGACAAAGACCCGGAAGAACTGACCTACATAAATAAACGATGTAACCACCTCTTTGCACTCTTGTTCACAAGGGCAGATGCCCACACCCTTTCTCTCTGGGCGTGTGCCGCTCTGCCTTGCTCTCAACTAAACCCACTGCTTCTCTGTGTGCTCTCCCACTTGTTGCTGTGCTACGTCTCGAAGAATCAACGTTGCACCCACACTGACAGTTTCGGCCTCTGTGATAAACGCATTTTTCATGGGGGAGCGGAGATCCAGGGAGAAACAGCTTCGAGCCTCTAAGCCCTTGCTGGTCTGGTGGCTAGCATTCCTCGTTTTCATCCAGGCTGCCCAGGTTCGATTCCCTGGGCAGGGGAATCAAGATCTGGCTTCGGGCCACTGCTCACCGCCCAAGATTGAACCTACTTGAGTTTCTCTGAGTTCCAAAGGGCAGATGGAAGCCATGGCTAATTAGGGAAGGGAAGGGATGGGAGACCAAGAAGGAACAAAAAGCCAAGAGCAGGCTCGACGCATCGTTCTGGTTCCCCATCAAGGGATACACACGACGATACCTTTGAGCTGTTTTGCAGATACTGAAACCCCTCCAGGTGGGACAGGTTGACGACTACTGGTCGTATTCTGTCCACACGCGTGTAGACCCCAGACCAGTTGGAACTCAAGGTTGATGATGCTGACTCCTAGTTACCTCACGAGTAATCCGTCAAAGGAAGGTCCACCAGCTGATCACGCCCTCTATGAACCATTACTGCTGCAGCCACATGTTCCAGGAAACAACCTCACTCAGAAGGACAATGCAGATCGTGGGGTGCAGTTGATTACACCAGCGGGCCCAAGGCAGAGTCTCCTCTTAGCCAAGGACCGCGACCTGTTTTTGTGAAAACCTGATATACCCTAAGTGTACGTGCCCAAATCCATCTCCCCAAACTCCCTGAAACTAGTCTGAACAAAGGAAGAGAAAGATACACTCAAAGTTAACCCGTGATTCATGTGCCTTAAGCCTAGGTAGTTAACAGTGGACAATTATCAATAGGCCTGTGGTCATACCCCAATAAGCATAATAGAATGTATGATTCTATTTTGTTACACAGACAATTAGGGTATTCTTTTAGGCGACTGAGAGTCTAGATACGAGCCCTGGGGCTCTTTCATTCGGGGGCTTGGTTTTCCAGTTGGTATGTCGCTTCCATAGACACTGGGCATAGAGCTCAAATCCACAGTCCGGCCCAAGATGGGGCCCTGCTTTCAAGACAGAGCCTTTTCTGTCTGTTTCCTCCTTCATTACGATAAAACTTCTCACTGTCCTCTCCAAGTAGGCACACATAGCTTTTTCGAGGCAGGAACCCGCTGTATCCCCCATTGCCTGGCCAAACAATAAAAGCCACTCTTTTCTCTCCTTCAACCGAAACTCTATCTCTGACGTTTGATATGGCACCGGTGTGCAGAAAAGCTGAGCTTTTGGCATCCATTTCTGACCGCTTTTGACCAATTCTAGGCATCAGTGAGAAGACAATGGCACCCCACTCCAGTACTCTTGCCTGGAAAATCCCATGGGCGGAGGAGCCTGGTAGGCTGCAGTCCATGGGGTCGCGAAGAGTCGGAGACGACTGAGCGACTTCACTTTCACTTTTCACTTTCATGCCTTGGAGAAGGAAATGGCAACCCACTCCAGTATTCTTGCCTGGAGAATCCCTTGGACAGAGAAGCCTGGCGGGCTACAGCCCAGGGGGTCGCAAGTATCGGACACCACTGAGCGACTAAAACACCACCACCAGGCACCAGGGAAGCTGCTTCTAAAGCTCATCTTCCATTTTCACCAGGGAAGAAGCCCCTTTGGCGTGCCCACTCAACACTGCAGGTAGCTTCCCTCTTGGTTCCTTCAAAACGACCCCTCTTTCTGTTGGGGATATAGGAAGCTCTTAAAGAGAAGTGCCAGCCCAAGTAATAGACAAAATAGTTCAAACCCAAGTGCTTCATAACAGCTTTGCAAGAGACTTGAAACGTTTTCAATTATATAGTAGCGCAGGTTTCCCGAGAAGTGGGGCAATTTGTACGCGAGCTATTATTCTCTGATGTCAGATTATAGTACAAGCAAAGCAATTAGATTGAAAGGGCTTAGGAGGACAAGCGTGGAATAGAGGTAGATATCCAGAGACAGGAAGGCCGTCTTCAGGATTCACAGGCAAAGTCCAAGGGCAACAATCAATAGCCTGTACTTGGGTCAACAATAGATGGATTTGCATAATTGTAGCCTCAAGTCTTAGGTTCCCGGGTGAGCCCTGTGGTTGAGTTCTGTGCTTCCTAGGAATGAAGCTCCTGACCAAACCCCCAACCCCACCCCACCCGCCAGCCATGGACAATCCAAGAGCTAGGAGCTGTTTTCCCCAGAGATCTGGCATTATTCTGGGGACTTCCCTGGTGCTTCAGTGGCTAAGACTTTGAGCTCCCAACTCAAAGGGCCAGGGTTCAACCCCTGGGCGGGGAATTAGATCCCACGTCGTTGTTCAGTTGTTCAGTTACGTCGGACTCTTTGCGACCCCATGGACTGCAGCACGCCAGGCCTCCCTGTCCACCACCAACTCCTGGAGTTCACTCAAACTCATGTCCATTGAGTCGGTGATGCCATCAAACCATCTCATCCTCTGTCGTTCCCTTCTCCTCCTGCCTTCAATCTTTCCCAGCATCAGGGTCTTTTCTAACGAGTCAGTTCTTCGCATCAGGTGGCCAAAGCACTGGAGCTTCAGCTTCAGCATCAGTCCTTCCTATATTCAGCGTTGATTTCCTTTATGATTGACTGGCTTGATCTCCTTGCTGTCCAAGGGACTCTCAAGAATTTTCTCCAGCATCACAGTTTGAAGGCATCAATTCTTTGACACTCAACCTTGTTTATGGTCCAGCTCTCATATCCATACATGACTGCTGGAAAAAAACATATCTTTGACTAGATGGACCTTTGTTGGCAAAGTGATGTCTCTGCTGTTTCATACACTGTCTAGGTTTGCATTGCTTTTCTTCCAAGGAGCAAGCGTCTTTTAATTTCACGGCTGCAGTCACCATCTGCAGTGATTTTGGAGCCCCCCCAAAATAAGTCTGTCACTGTTTCCATTGTTTCCCCATCTATTTGCCATGAAGTGATGGGACCAGATGCCATGATCTTAGCTTTCTGAAAGTTGAGTTTTAAGCCGGCTCTTTCACTCTCCTCTCACTTTCTCCAAGAGGCTCTTTAGTTCCTCTTTGCTTTCTGCCATTAGAGGGGTACATCTGCATATCTGAGGTTACTGCTGACTGTGGCTCAGATCATGAGCTCCTTTTTGCAAAATTCAGGCTCAAATTGAAGACGGTATGGAAAACCAGTACACCATTCAGGTATGATGTAAATCAAATCCCTCATGGTTGATTATATAGTGCAGGCGACAAATAGATTCAAGGGATTAGATCTGGTAGACAAAGTGCCTGAAGAACTATGGACAAAGATTCGTAACATTGTACAGGAGGCGGTAGCCAAAATCATCCCCCCAAAAAAGAAATGCAAAATGTTGAAATGGTTGTCTGAGGAGGCCTTACAAATAGCTGAGAAATGAGGAGAAGCAAGAGGCAAAGGAGCAAGGGAAAGATAAACCCCATTGAATGCAGACTTCCAGAGAATAGCAAGGAGAGATGAGAAAGCCTTTTTAAGTGAACAGTGCAAAGAAATAGAGGAAAACAATAGAATGGGAAAGACCAGAGATCTCTTCAAGAAATTTAGAGATACCAAGGGAACATTTCATGCAAAGATGGGCACAATAAAGGACAGATCCTACGTGCTGCAACTGAAAGGTCCTGCATACCCCAACTAAGACTTGGAGCAGCCAAATAAATAAATAGAATAAATTTTCAAGAGAGCAAATTGTCATTATTTCACATATACGCATACTTTGGGACTTTTAGTGAAGCTATTCAAACAAGCAGCCACTTAAGTCATTTCTGATAACCATCATATTCATGCTTTAAAAGAGAAAAGAGAGAAAGTGAAGTCTCTCAGTCATGTCTGACTCTTTGCAACCCCACGGACTGTAGCCCAGCAGGCTCCTCCTCCCATGGAATTTTCCAGGCAAGAATACTGGAGTGGGTTGCCATTTCCTTCTCCAGGGGATCTTCCCGAGCTGGGGATTGAACCTGGGTCTCCCGCATTGGAGGCAGATGCTTTACCATCTGAGCCACCAGGGAAGCCCATTCATGCTTTGAACACATTTGAAATCCACTTGACTTTCAAGCCTATCACATCATATTGATTTTATCCCTTAATCTTTACTAAGGGTGAATGAAGACTGTTGAAGATGATTCATGTAAATCTGGGGCGGGGTGGAGGCGGGGGAACAACTAGCCAAGTCTTAAGATTTATATCAACTTGTGCTTTTTGTTTAGAATAGATCTTTATCAAATGTCAGATCTTTATCAAATGCTCAGTGAAATCAGTTCCGTAAAGTCACAGCATTCTCCTTCGTAGAGACCAAGGAGGAGCGAAAGATGAGATGTTTAGCACACTGATGGTTAGGACGTTTGAAAAGAGATGAAAAAAGACCCACGTTCCTATGAGAGAAAGCACTGTTTTGAGGAACCTAAGTAAGACAGGTCTTCTCAGGGGGCTGCGGTGGTAAAGTATCCAGCTGCCAAGCAGGAGATGCAGGTTCGATCCCAGTGTTGGGAAGATCTCTTGGAGGAGGGAAGGACAACCCACTCCAGTATTCTTGCCTGGAGAATTCCACAGATAGAGGAGCCTGTCGGGCTACAGCCCACGGGGTTGCAAAGAGAAGGACACGACTTGGCGACTGAACACAAGTTAGATGGAGGAGTTAGGCAATTGGAATTCACTCAGCTTTGAAAGGAGTTAGATTTAAATGTTATGTTTTTACCGGTTAAATCAAGCCCTTTATAAAAACTTTGAAGCCCAAGCGATATTACATGAAAGAGACACGGACAGCTTCTGGGCAATGAAGGTGCATATTCCCAGGTGTTCCGCATACCTGTTTGCAGGGCATTTGGCTCCTCTTTTTTGTCTGTTCCCATTTACCATCCACCCGTATTCACTGGGGGTGTCAATGAATGATGTCAACCAGCACGTCCTTCATTCTTCGTCAAGGCCCTTGTCTGCACAGCCATTGTCTTCTTTTCTATTTCCCCACTGACTTGTTCACCTCTCTGCCTTCGGGTTACAGAGAGCAGTGTCTCACCCACAGAGACGTTCCTTTAAGTAAAAACAAGGAAGAAAGGACTTCCCTAAGACACAGAGCTACAAATGACCAGGGGGCCCGGTTTGATCCCCAGCTGGGTGATGCTAGTGGTGAAGAACCTGTCTGCCAAGGCAGGAGACGGTAAGACCCAGGGGTTCGAACCCTGGGTTGGGAAGATCCCCTGGAGAAGGAAGCAGCAACCCACTCCAGTATTCTTGCCTGGCAAGTCCCACTGGACAGAGGAGCCTCTCGGGCTAGAGTCCACAGGGTCACAAAGAGTCAGACACAACTCAAGCGACTTAGCATGCACACAAAGGGAACTAGAGTCCATATGCCACAACTCAAGACTTTACACGCTGCCATGCTCAACGATCCTATGTGCTGCATATAAGACCTGGCACGGCCAAATAAATCAATATTTTTTAAAAATTCAAGGAAGAAATCTCTTTGGGTTATTTTTGCTGCCTCCTCCATCCCCAAGGTCTACTTCCCAGCAACGGGGAACCGGGGATCACTCACCAGACGTCAAGTTGGGACAAAGTTCCTTGTGACAAGCCAGTGCCCCCGTTAAACACTCAAGAGTTCCAAAAACTGGCAGATCCCATCTGGGAGAAGTCCTATTGTGTCCTGGAATCGGCAGAACATTCATCAGGAAAGTTGTTTGTAACCCCACCCTCTCATCATCCTCGTTGAAACAGGACTCTGAGAGAACGTAGGAAAGAATAAAGACCAGAAAAGCAGATTCCATGACATGAAGACATGGCTTTTGAGGGCCTCTGAGCTGTTTATGGACTGTCCATGTACCTCAACTGGTAAAGAATAGGCCTGAAATGCAGGAGACCTGGGTTTGATCCCTGGGTCGGGAAGATCCCCTGGAGGATGGAATGGCAATCCATTCCAGTCTTCTTGCCTGGAGAATCCCTTGGACAGAGAGAAGCTTGGCAGGCTACAGTCCATGGGGTCGCAAAGAGTCAGACACGACTGAGTGATTAAACCAGCACTCAAGGCACAGACACTGGGTCATGAAATGAAGGGGAATGACAGAAAACACAAACTGCATCTCATGTCATCATCTTAGCATTCTTGTGAAGTGAAGTTGCTCAGTCATGTCCAACTCTTTGCGACTCCGTGGACTGCAGCCTCCCAGGCTGCTCTGTCCATGGGATTCTCCAGGCAAGAATACTTGAGTGGGTTGCCATTTCCTTCTCCAGGGGGATCTTCCCAACTCAAGGATCGAACCCGGGTCTCCCACATTGCAGGCAGATGCTTTACCCTGTGAGCCACCAGGGAAGCCCATTCTTTGCAGAACTATGTAGAACTAGCATTCTTTAAGGGATCATTAAACTGTCTCTCTCTCCAAGGTGATGCAATCATTTAATTTACATCAACAAAACCTTTGAGTCAGCTAAACTTTTTTCCTGAGTTTGACACAAATAATTCACGCTTTTTCAACCTGTATTTCTGTTCAAAGAAATAGTTCTCTTTATGTCAAATGAGATTTCTTGAAAAAGAAAGCCAGTTTCTTTGTCCAGATGACACAATGCTAGCTGATTTTATACTTTTTTTTTCCTTTATCTTTTTAAAATGACTTTTATTTTAAAATGAGATGGGGACAACGCCATGCTGTGAAACAAATGCTGTCAATAGACATTGTTATCACAAAACAAGAATGTAAGAAAAACAGTTGACAGTGAGATCTACAGCTTGCTTTAAAATAGTAGCAAAAATTAGTTCAAAGCGTATGCTGTTTGTTACTGGATGTTTTGTGGGAAAATGTTTTATCTGCCCCAAACTATGCAGCTTGGGCTTATTTCTATTGTGTTAGTTGTCAGATTTTTGTCTACTGGACTCCTTAAAATTCAAAAGAGGATTAGACTACATTTATAATTGTACCTATAAATATACTAGCTGAAAGCTTTTTTTTTTTTCTCCCTTGGGGGAAAAAAGACACCGTTTGGAGGATATTCTCTGCATAAATTCATATTTTCTTCTATTTTTCTACTGAGATCAACTCTTTCATCTTTCCATCAAGCCTGTCTTCATTTTCCCCTTTTGGTCACGATGCTAATTTTACCTGAGTCCTCAACTGTGTGTACTGAAATGACAGCTTTGTTTAATAATGGAATTCAACATGTCAAAATAGCTTCACTCCAAAAGAGATGACATTTCTGTGTATTGACTTTGGAGAGTCAGCTCCGAGTGCCATTTATTTTTTAATCTAGTGATATTGGGAGTGTTTATAAATGCTCAAGATTTTTTTCTTTCCTTTTTTTTATTTTTGGCTTCACCATGCAAGCCTGTTGGATCTTAGCTCCCTGACCGGGGATCATACATGCGCCCATACATTGGAAGGTGAAGACTTAACTATTGGAGCACCAGGGAAGTTTCCTCAAGATGCTTTTAACTATAGTTCCTTCTTGCTCAGACATAACCAGGAACTGTGTACCATTCCCGGGGATCTCAGGGTATGTGATATGATGAAACCCATTGTGGTCATATATTAAACAAGAAAGGACTCAACTACTTAAGAACTCATAATGTCAAGAGCTTTGATAACCTCCCAAGAAAAGATGCTTTAAAACAGAATTTCTTTTTTTTTAAGATTAAAATTTTAAAGATTAAATTTTTTTTTAATCTTTAAAAAATATATGGACTGTTTTTAAAGTCTTTATTGAATTTGTTACAACATTGCATCTCTTTTTATGTTTGTGGTCTGTGAGGCATGTGTGACCTTAGCTCTCTGACCAGGGATCGAACTGGCACCTCCTCCACTGGAAGACAAAGTCCCAACCACTGGACCGAGAGGGAAGTTCCCCAAATCGGATTTCTAGTGGGTGGTAACCTCTGAGAGCAGCCAGAGATTTTGGAATGTCCACTTACGCCCTGCAAGTTCAATGCAACTAAATGCTGACCTTAAACTTATCGTCCACAGAAAGCATTAGAGAGTGTTCCCTTCCTTCACAATTCCCCCCAAGGATACTGCAGTCCCAGTAAGCTAGGTCACAGGGCAGCGTCTAACTACTCTGACATCTCACACGTGTAGGGACTTCTCTGGTGATCCAGTGGTTAAGACTTTGCCTTCCAGTGCAAGGAGTATGAGCTCGATCCCTGGTTGCGGGACTAAGATTTCACCTTGCACCCAAAGAATTAAAAAAAAATGAACCCACAGAAGAAATATTGTAACAAAGTTAATAAAGACTTCTAAAATGGGTCACATTAAAAAAAATCTTAAAATCTAACTGGTGCAAAACACTTACTTCTTCCTCATTCTCTCTCCCCAGTGTGGCTGCAGACAGGTTCAGCTCATCCTTGCGACTCACAGACCTGACTGATGGAGGCTCTGCGATCTTACGATGCGTCTGTCCCCAAATGAGGCTCGGTAGCAGCAGGACGACTAAAGAGGCAGGCAGAGGTGATGAGCTCAGCCCAGAAGGGGTGCCTGTCTATCCCCTCTCCCTTGTGTTCCATCACGAGAAGTCTGAACTAGTCACCTGGGCAAATCTACCTCCAAAGCCACGGACTTCTCCCTCCAAAAGTAGAGGAGAAGCCACATGCAGGAATATTTATAACGCCTACCCTGATGCTGGGAAAGACAGAAGGCAAAAGGAAAAGAGGGCGACGGAGGATGAGATGGTTGGATGGCATCATCAACAGACATGAGTTTGAGCAGACTCAGAGAGATAGTGAAGGACAGGGAAGCCTGGTGGGCGGCAGTCCCCGGGGTCCCAAAGACTCGGACATGACTGAGCAAGTGAACACCAACACTTGGAGGGAGTGAGAATTCAGCATGCCTGTACCACAATGGCAAAAATAAAACATGAGGACCCCTGATGCTGGGAGGGATTGCGGGCAGGAGGAGAAGGGGATGACAGAAGATGAGATGGCTGGATGGCATCACCGACTCGATGGACGTGAATTTGAGTGAACTCCGGGAGATGGTGATGGACAGGGAGGCCTGGCGTGCTGTGACTCATGGGGTCACAAAGAGTCGGACACGACTGAGCGACTGAACTGAACTGAACTGACCCTGTAGTCCCTTACTTCAGGGCAAGGGTTGGGATGATTTGAGAGACTATCTTTGAACACGTATATTACCATATAGCAAAATAGATGACCAGGGCAAGTTTGATGCGCAAAGTGGGGTACCCAAAGCTGGTGCTCTGGGACAACCTAGAGGGATGGCGTAGGGAGGGAGGTGGGAGGGGGGTTCAGGATGGAGGGAACACAGGTATCCCTGTGTCCGATGCATGTTGATGCGTGACAAAAAAAATCATCACAATATTGTAATTATTCTCCAATTAAATAAATTGTTTAAAACAATAGCAACAACAACAAAGGATTATTCACCTCTGAATTAATATAATTCACTTATACAAAGAGATGCTGAACTGTGCAAAATGGCCATGGCTCAATCTTGGCAATGACCTCCACCATCCTGCATTAGCAATATTTAGGGAAGGGTGGAAATGAATCATCTTCATTAATTAAATGTATCAGATCCTGCATTTCAGGAAAGCTCTGGAGTGACAGCGACGACTTTATAAGGGAGACAGTGGGAGAAAGCCGAAAATAATGAATCCCACTTTCCATCTCCTTCTTGAGAAACTGCACTGACTCGTATTTAAGAACATCACATTTTGTGATCACCACCAGGAAGGTGAGATGAGAGAGAGACAAAAATCTAGGAGTGCGTTGCCGTGTCAGTTTCTTTCAATTTCCCATCTCTATCTCCTTTTCTTAGTGGACACAGCGTGATTTGTTTCATGCAGAAAGTTACATCCCAGCGGGGATGTTTTTTCCTGCCCAGTTGTGTTGAGATTGGGTACTGTGGTGACTGAACCAATATAACGCTTGCGGGATTATAGGCATGGACAAGATCTCTTCAGGAGAAGATGGAACTCAGTTGGACACAGATTATAGGATCTGTTGTCAGAGGATAAACCGTGCTTTGACCATCTCGCTTAAACGTCATGTAATACTCTCAAAAGTACAGCATGGTGGTTGGTTCAGCAGCACATATACTAAAATTGGAACAATACAAAGCAGATTAGCATGGCCCCTGGGCAAGCATGGTATGGAAATTCCTGAAATGTTATATTTAAAAAAAAAAAAGTTACAGCATGAAACATTTTCCCCCAAAAGGTTTTCAAATTATAATAGCAACTGCATAATTTTTTTTTTTTTTACACCATCGGATCTCAGCATTGTTACTGAAAACAAATATATATCTCAAAAGAAGCAAAGTAGCGAAAGATGTCAGGCAAGGTTTGCTTTTACCATACTCGAAACATTAGCATTTTGAGATGAATGTGTTCACGTGCAAAACGCACTCACTCTGGATGGATCGTGACACGGTGAGCAGATCATGCAAATTAAGATCGCCCGGTTAATCCTGCTGGTATTTATAATCCTTTGGTGCAAAAGGTCAGCATCTTCTGCTGTGGTTTTTTGATGTTGAGGGTCCAAGGTAGGGTGCAGGGTTCATGTATTACGAGTTGACACTTTGTAGCGCAAATCCCTAAAGAGGTGTTAGTTTATAGGTTTATTAGAGAGATTTTTTCCATATATCAAGGGCTTCCCTTGTGGCTCAGCTGGTAAAGAATCTGTCTGCAATGGAGAGACCTGGGTTCAATCCCTGGGTTGGGAAGATCCCATGGAGAAGGGAAAGGCTACCCACTCCAGTATACTGGCCTGGAGAATGGAGTTGCAAAGAGGTGGACACGACTGAGAGACTTTTACTTTTTCACTTCTCTTTCACAAACAGGTTTTTCAATGTGTCAAAGGGCATATGCCTAGGGTTATGCAGTAGATGCTTATGGAGACATTAACCAAAAACAAAAATTAAAATATGCGGAAGGAGAGGAAAAGTTGTTTTACCTGCTTTAGTTGTTGCTACTAAGGAATGGTTGAAGGAAACATACCTTCCTGAGCTTGCAGACTAAAGGACATACTGGTACGTGGGTGGATTTCATGTTAATTTCTATTTTTTTTTTAAAATATGGAGCATCATTTGACTCAACATGGACCCTAGAGACTGTCATACAGAGTGAAGTCGGTCAGAAAGAAAAACAAGTATCGTATATTAATGCATATACGTGGAAACTAGAAAAATTGTTCTGATGATCCTACATGCTATGCAGAAATAGAGACAGGGAGGTGGGGAACACACACGTGGACACCAAGAGGGGGAAGAGCGGGTGGGAGGCATTGGGAGATTGGGGTTGACACATACACACTCTGGATAACTAATGAGGACCGGCTGTGTGGCACAGGACACTCTCGCTGAGCAGATACACACTCTGTGCTGACTTAAACGGGAAGGAAATCCAACACAAAAACAAAAACAGGGGATGTATGGGTATGGACGGTGACTCACTCAGCTGCGCAGCAGAAAATAACACAACTACACTCCAAGAAAAATTAACAATAAGAGAGAAATAACGAGGAGTCATTCTGTTCTGCAAACAGAAACGACACAGCTAGCTTGAAAGGATTGATGATACGCGCTCATCACCGAGGCGTGTTTTCCAACGTACTTTCGGTTCTGAATCCTTCAGTAACGACTGAGTCGACAGCAGGATTGTGTGACCGGACCAACGTCCCCGAATGACTCGGTCCAGTGAAAACTCCTAAAGTTACGTGCATTCCTATATTATGGTTTCTGGGATCTCTGGTTTTGCAAAAGCTGAAACCATGTGTATGATCAGGCCAGGAGAGGAATGCTTACAAGTATTTTTCACTGCAGCTTTCTTGAAGCATTATTGTTTCAAAGACTGGGCATCTTTTGAAATGTATCTCAAATTCCCAGTCTCTTTTCAGTCAATGTGGTGATGTCTTTCATTCACTTTTTTTTCTTAATTGCATGCATTCCTTACTATCTATGTTCACTGATTGACATTCCCACACACAAAAAAAATTCTTTTATGTGTATTTTGGAGTATATACAGTCAGTGACCAAGCCTACTGTAAAATACCTTTCATAAGATTAAAAATGATCTTTGTGATAGGCTATGCAGGTCAGGAAGCAACAGTTAGAACTGGACATGGAACAACAGACTGGTTCCAAATAGGAAAAGGAGTTCGGACGGCTGTATATTGTCACCCTGTTTATTTAACTTATATGCAGAGTACATCATGAGAAACGTCAGATTGGAAGAAACACAAGCTGGAATCAAGATTGCCGGGAGAAATATCAATCACCTCAGATATGCAGATGACACCACCCTTATGGCAGAAAGTGAAGAGGAACTCAAAAGCCTCTTGATGAAAGTGAAAGTGGAGAGTGAAAAAGTTGGCTTAAAGCTCAACATTCAGAAAAGGAAGATCATGGCATCTGGTCCCACCACTTCATGGGAAATAGATGGGGAAACAGTGGAAACAGTGTCAGACTTTATTTTTCTGGGCTCCAAAATCACTACAGATGGTGACTGCAGCCATGAAATTAAAAGACGCTTACTCCTTGGAAGGAAAGTTATGACCAACCTAGATAGCATATTCAAAAGCAGAGACATTACTTTGTCAACAAAGGTCCATCTAGTCAAGGCTATGGTTTTTCCTGTGGTCATGTATGGATGTGAGAGTTGGACTGTGAAGAAGGCTGAGCGCCAAAGAATTGATGCTTTTGAACTGTGGTGTTGGAGAAGACTCTTGAGAGTCCCTTGGACTGCAAGGAGATCCAACCAGTCCATTCTGAAGGAGATCAGCCCTGGGATTTCTTTGGAAGGAATGATGCTAAAGCTGAAACTCCAGTACTTTGACCACCTCATGCAAACAGTTGACTCATTGGAAAAGACTCTGATGCTGGGAGGGATTGGGGGCAAGAGGAGAAGGGGACGACAGAGGATGAGATGGCTGGATGGCATCACTGACTCGATGGACGTGAATCTGAGTGAACTCCGGGAGTTGGTGATGGACAGGGAGGCCTGGCGTGCTGTGATTCATGGGGTCACAAAGAGTCGAACATGACTGAGCGACTGATCTGATCTGATCTGATCTAATGCAAACCTGAAGTGACTCGTCAACTTTCTTTAGTTCTTATCAATTTTACTGCCCTATTTCAGAAGCTTTCCATTTCGTCTCACAGCTTTTCAAGAGCTACGGCCAAAGGATAACTTCCTGCCTCTATTGGCAACGAACTCACTTTCAAGAGGTAAACCCATTTCTTGAAATTACTTAGTATACTTGGTAGAATCGATAAAAGTTTGTGTTCCTAATGTTGTCTTCTTTCTTGATGGCAAAAGAATACAGAAGATACCTGTTCTGTTCAGTTCAGTCACTCAGTCGTGTCTGACTCTTTGCGACCACATGAATCGAAGCACACCAGGCCTCCCTGTCCATCACCAACTCCCGGAGTTCACTCAGATTCACATCCATCTAGTCAGTGATGCCATCCAGCCATCTCATCCTCTGTTGTCCCCTTCTCCTCCTGCCCCCAATCCCTCCCAGCATCAGAGTCTTTTCCAATGAGTCAACTCTTCGCATGAGGTGGCCAAAGTACTGGAGTTTCAGCTTTAGCATCATTCCTTCCAAAGAAATCCCAGGGCTGATCTCCTTCAGAATGGACTGGTTGGAGCTCCTTGCAGTCCAAGGGACTCTCAAGAGTCTTCTCCAACACCACAGTTCAAAAGCATCAATTCTTTGGCACTCAGCCTTCTTCACAGTCCAACTCTCACATCCATACATGACTACTGGAAAAACCATAGCCTTGACCAGATGGACCTTTGTTGGCAAAGTAATGTCTCTGCTTTTGAATATGCTATCTAGGTTGGTCATAACTTTCCTTCCAAGGAGTAAGCGTCTTTTAATTTCATAGCTGCAGTCACCATCTGTAGTGATTTTGGAGCCCAGAAACATAAAGTCTGACACTGTTTCCACTGTTTCCCCATCTATTTGCCATGAAGTGATGGGACCAGATGCCATGATCTTAGTCAATTTTACTGCCCTATTTCAGAAGCTTTCCATTTTGTCTCACAGCTTTTCAAGGGCTACGGCCAAAGGATAACTTCCTGCCTCTATTGGCAACGCACTCGCTTTCAAGAGGTAAACCCATTTCTTGAAATTGCTTAGTATACTTGGTGGAATCGATAAAAGTCTGTGTTCCTAATGCTGTCTTCTTTCTTGATGGCAAAAGAATACAGAAGATATCTGTTAGTTCCATAATACGCATTCCCCAATATTAAAAAAGTGTATTAACTGTCTGACAACTATTAACAGTCAGCACTCAAGTGGCCCTAAAGGACATCAACCCTGCATATTCATTGTAGGGACTGATGCTGAAGCTGAAGCTCCAGTACTTTGGCCACCCACTGGGAAGAGCCAACTCTTGATCTGAAGACTCAGAAAGCAAAGGAGACACAGACAGTACTTAACTGCGTGAGGACAGTTATTCAAGACTACAAGAATGGACTTGAAGTCAGCCTAGAGAGCATCTGGATGCCTCAGTGAAAGAACACACGAGACCAGACTGAATGACGGGCAAGTGGCCAGATTCCACCTGCGCCTCCTGCCCTGCCTCTTCCCATCAATTCCTGTTGTCGACATTCAGACAGAAGCTTCTCCCTTATTCAGAAAGAATTGAAAAAGTTTCTTTATCATGTGTTTGTCCAGCTCAATCCCGCTTCTTACATCATCCCAATGGGAAGAAGAACACGCTTTCAACGCCTGCCTATCATCACCACCTCCTCCCTACTTAACCCCTGGTCCTTTAGAGCCTCTCTCTAAAGCTCTGACAAAACGCATCTCAAAACTCACCGTAGGGACTTCCCTGGTGGTCCAGTGACCACGACCCCAAGCTCCCAATGCAGGAGGCCCAAGGGAGACCCCTCATACTACAACCAAGAGTTCGTATGACTTGATGGAAGATCCTGCCTGCCTCAACAAAGAGCCAGTGCAGACAGATACATAGCAAAATAAAAAAGTCACCCTGAACTCGCTAATCCTGCAATCCAGTTGGCCCTCCCCAGCATTCCCCCTTGCTTCTGTTCACCTCTGCCTTCTGTACTCTTTTCTTTCCTCCTGTGGATTCAGACTCAGCATCTTTGGAGTCTTGGCCTGCTTTTTCCCTCTGAAGAGTTCTTTAAATTTCTTTTCATCTTCTACTTGCTCCGTGGAAATCACATGTCCCCTGCTTCTCACTCAATATTTTACTCACCTGTGCACTTCATCACGGGGCTACAAGGGTATTGGCCGACCCGGGCTTTTATGCAGAGACTCTGAGAAAGAACGGCTTCTGGCTTCATTGTGGTGGTTGGCAGAATTCAGTTCCTTGTGGTTGTAGGACTGAGCTCCCGGTTTCCCTGCTGGCTGTACTGTGGAGTTGCTCTGAGTTTCTAGAGACTGACTTGCATCTTCACCACGTTGCCTGATCCATCATCACACCAGCAACAGCACCACATGTCCTTCTCACGCTTCAGCTCCCCGTGGCATCTGTTTCCATCACATCTCCCCGTCTTGTCCGCTTCTAAGTGCTCCTGAGATTCCACTGGGCCCACCTTGATAAATCACGACAATCGCCCTACTTAAGGTCAGATGACAGATTCCCTGGTGACCCAGTGGTTAAGACTCCATGGTCCTGATGCAAGGGGGTCCCAGGTTCAATCCCTGGTCAGGGCAACTAGATCCTGTAAGCCGGAACAAGAGTTCACATGCCGAAACTAAAGATCCCGCAGGACACAAAGCTCTAGCACAGCCAAACTGAAATACAAGGGCCAGGTGATCAGTAACCTTAGCCGCATCCACAGAGCCCCTTTTGCTTTGTCATATAACATAACCGTGGGAGCGATACCAAGGCTGCAAGGTCATGAAGTGAAGTGCAACTCGCTCAGTCGTGTCGGACTCTTTGCAACCCCATAGACTATACAGTCCATGGAATTCTCCAGGCCAGAATACTGGAGTGGGTAGCCTTTCCCCTTCTCCAGAGGATCTTCCCGACTCAGGGATCAGACCCAGGTCTCCCAAATTGCGGGTGGATTCTTTACCAGCTGAGCCACAGAGGAAGCCCAAGAATACCGGAGTGGGTAGCCTATCCCTTCTCCAGGGGGTCTTCCCGACCCAGGGAACGAACCTGGGTCTCCTTCATTACAGGGAGATTCTTTACTGTCTGAGCCACTAGGGAAGCCCAAGTAGCTGTCTACCTTATTGGAATAGCAAGCAGGCATAAATCATGTCAAACGATCTGTCTCTCTGCGGTCTCATTTGCCTTTGTTTCCATAATTCACATCATTCTTTATCGGTGTTCATACTCATTTTCCCAGACGAATGAGTGTCTGGATAAAATAAATATTTGCTATTGCTATTTGTTATTAAATGTCCAAGGTGCAATTGAGTTTGATTTCTTCTTCATTTTGGGGAGGCAAGGGAAAGACGGAATTTTAATCTCAGTCATGTATCTTCCAGTGAGTTATATCTGTAGGGGGACATGAATCTTAGACTTAAGTAGTTTATGGTGATGAATAGTGTATCACCCAACAGTTGCCATTCTCTCTGTATTCCACTTTCCTTGTGCATTTAAAAAATGGGATTTAATTACAAGTGTCTGGAATTATGATACAGATTGTTTTCTACCAATGTCCTCCAGTGATTAATATTTAACTTTTATATGAATGCTTTTTCTGGTCTCAGCAATGAGCATTATTTCAATTCTTAGACTCCATGAATGATATATCTTCTTTTAACTGTTAATTAAATGCCATTTTTCAATGGAAAAAAATGTGTACTATAATCCCACTGCTAAAAATGCATAATCATGTTATCATTTGCAAATATAGAGGCAAGTGTAAAAGGGCAAAAAATGGATGAATAAATAAATGTATTAATTTATTTATTAGTCATTGTATTCATTTATCTAGATTTCATTTTTATTCTATGCCTCCCAAGCAGCCATGTTCCATGTGGTTGGATACTATTATAATTTAATCAACAGGATACATTTTACTGGGTACTAGGAAGATTAAAAAATTAATAGTTAAGATATGGAGCCCACTATAAGATCTTAAGGCCTTACAGTATAAATGCAAAACAGACTTATGAAAAGTCATAAAGCAGAATAAGTTCCAAAGAGTAGGAACTCTGTTAGCACACAGGAGAGGAATCGCAGTAACCAAGAATGGCCCAGTAATGAATGGCTCTGAGACTTAAAATGTAGCTGGAATCTGAGGGGTAGGAGGGACTGGGAGACTGGAATCGACATATATACACATGGCTGTTGTTGTTTAGTTGCTAAGTCTTGTCTGACTCTTTCTGATCCCATGGACTGTAGCCCACCAGGCTCCTCTGCCCAAGGGATTTCCCAGGCGAGAATACTTGCCATCCCCTTCTCCAGGGGCTCTTCCCAGCCCAGGGATCGAACCTGGGTCTCCTGTATTCCATGCAGATTCTTTACCATCTGATTTAGGGGTAACGCTACCCACAGATCAAACACACATCTCCTCCACGGGCAGGTGGATTCTTTACTAGCTGAGCCTCCAGGGACACCCCGTGTATACACCATTATGTATAAAATAGATGACTAATGAGAACCTCCTGGATAGCACCGGGAAGTCTACTCAAGGCTTTGGGGTGATCTAAGCAAGAAGGAAATCCAAAACAGAGGGGATATGTGTACACGTACGGCTGGTTCATTTTGTTGTACAGTAGATAGAATCAACATTGTAAAGCAACTAAACTTCTGTGTGTGTGTATGCATATAACTGGAATTTCAATAAATGAAGAAGAGCAGAGGGGACTAGAGAAGAAACCTGGAAAGGCGTGACTTTGCAGAGGAAGCTTGCAATATCTGAAATTCTAAGTATGCGACTGGCGGCCAAAAATCGAAGTTGAATTCTAGACAACCAAAATCATGGGATGTGGGTAAGGGAAAGACCTGCCTTGAATCCATTTATGTGACAACAGCCATTTAATTTTATCATTAAACAAAAAATGCTTATAAATCAATGGCAAATAAACGGTGCATAGTATAGAATCCACTGACATAAAACCAGTACATTTAATTATAAAGTTTCGTGAAAATATAGCCATTAACTCCCATGGATTTCGGCCCCTTTCCTGCATTATTGACTATCTTGGATTTCTGAAAAAAAAAAAAACATGGAAAATTCATAATCTGAATTTTTAATAATAGCAGAAGTTGGGTAGTGAGCAAAGAATATGAGCTCCCTGTTTTTAAAATCTTTCTCTTTTTAGATTTATGTTAATGTAGACCATTTTAAAAATGGAGAAGGAAATGGCAACCCACTCCAGTGTTTTTGCCTGGAGAATCCCAGGGACAAGGGAGCCTGGTGGGCTGCCGTCTACGGGGTCACACAGAGTCGGACGTGACTGAAGCGACTTAGCAGCAGCAGCAGCAGACCGTTTTAAAAGTTTGTATTCAATTTGTTACCATACTGCTTCTATTTTATGTTTTGATTTTTTGGCCTCAAAGCATGTGGGACGTGAGGTCCTACATGAGACCAGGGATTAAACCCACACCCCATGCAGTGGAAGGCAAAGTCTTAACCACAGGACTGCCAGGGAAGTCCCATAACTTCATTTTTAAGCATTGCTGGAAGAGGCAGATATTCTCTTAGATCCCTGAGCAATTCCCTTACAACTCACACCACCCTTTAAGTGAGTCACACCCTCTGTGTCTTGCACTTTGCACCTCCACACAAACCGATGCCATGGGACCATTTTCAAATCCCACAGTGGCTAGGATGCTGTGTGATTTAGAGTGTAGTGGGGAAGGATTGGAGTGTGGTAACCTGAAGGGTCGAACCATCTTGACAGGGACAGAATGAAGGGACAAAATAGGTAATTCAATAGTTAATCCCACTAATGGACTATAAGCTTAAAAAAGCAAAAAAACGGGAGGCCCTGTGACTTATAAACAAAGCTGAGAGCCGAAGAATTGATGCCTTTGAGCTGTGGTGTTGGAGAAGACTCTTGAGAGTCCCTGGGACTGCAAGGAGATCCAACCAGTCCATCCTAAAGGAAATCAGTCCTGAATATTCAGTGGAAGGACAGATGTTGAAGCTGAAACTCCAATACTCTGGCCACCTGATGCAAAGAACTGACTCACTGGAAAAGACCACAATGCTGGGAAAGATTGAAGGCGGGAGGAGAAGGGACGACAGATGAGATGGTTGGATGGCATCACCAGCTCAGTGGACATGAGTTTGAGCACGCTCCGGGAGATGGTGATGGACAGGGAGGCCCAGCATGCTGCAGTCCATGGGGTCTCAAAGAGTGGAACACGACTGAGTGACTGAATTGAACTGTGAGTTAATGATAACTCAACAAAACAGGTTTGCTTCACCACAAAACCAAGCGGGCTTGCTTAGGAACAAAAGCCCATGACAGAGCACGGGACCTGCCCCCAAACAATAAAACCGTGGTGGCATGAGATCCACATCTTGTCCAGGGCACTCAGTAAGTTAATGGTCCCTAGGACATGCTCTCTGAACACCTAAAAAGCAAAAATTTGTGGACCTAGCTTGACCATCGGAGAAGGCAATGGCATCCCACTCCGGTCCTCCTGCCTGGAGAATCCCATGGACGGAGGAGCCTGGAAGGCTGCGGTCAATGGAGTCGCTGAGGGTCGGACACGACAGAGCGACTTTACTTTCACTTTTCACTTTCATGCATTGGAGAAGGAAATGGCAACCCACTCCAGTGTTCTTGCCTGGAGAATCCCAGGGATGGGGGAGCCTGGTGGGCTGCTGTCTATGGGGTCACACAGAGTCGGACACGACTGAAGTGACTTAGTAGCAGCAGCAGCAGCTTGACCATGCAGGGACAAGAAAACTCCCCTGCTCAAGCTGGAGGAGGAGCTGATGAGGGAGGCATGACATCTACTCAAGAATGAGGGAAAAGGTGATCTTCTCCCCCTCCCCGCTTTTCTTTGATTATAAAACTTGTAGCCAGGTGAGTTCTCAGGGTGCAGCATTTCTTGCCTGCCTGCTTGTAAGCCACAGAAGCATCCTTTTCTAATAAACCACATCTCATCTACCGTTTTGCCGTCATTGAATTCTTTTCTCTGCTGACATAAAGGACCCTGGTGCCGGAGGTCCTCGGAGTCCCCATGAAATGATAGCAACTGATTTCAGTCTTCCTCTCTTCCCATTGGGCTCAGAGGGATTAATTTCACGGCCTCTTGAGACGTTTTTATAGCAAGAGTTGCCGATGCTTCTGGTCTTTTAGCCTCTTCCTAGGACCTCTCTTGCTATCCGCCCAGCAATGGCTGGGTGACCCATCTTGCACGTTTATGCCATTTTCCAGCACAGGGTCGCCCTACTGAAGCCGTCCTCCAACAGCTTCTTGCACAGGCAAGTACTGGACGGAAAGGAGGTGAGAGAGAGACTGTGACAGAAAATGACAGCTCTGGCCCCAGAGAAGAGGCGGCACCGAAGGTGTCCAGGTAGAAACAGACCAAATGCAACGGAAGGAAGACGCTCTGTAGAGCAAACAAGTATTTCCAACCTCATTCTATATTCACTGTATCCATACCGTCGTCACTCCCAAGTGATGGAATGTGTTAGGAAGCATTGAACAGGGAATAAAAATAGCATTCTGTCCACGGCATCTCAAAACTCTGGTTTTCAAGGCCATTTTCCCCCCATCGAAACACAGGGCTTGTGCGATCTCAGTTCCCCGACGAGGAAATGAACCTGGGCTACAGCAGAGAAAGCACTCGGTTCTAACCATGGGACGGCCAGGGATGTCCCTTCGAGGTCAGAATCAGGAACTGAACCTGGGCCATGACAGAGAACCCGCTGAGTTCTAACCACTGGACCGCCAGGGAAGTCCCCTCAAGATCATTTCTGAGATCACATTTATGTGAATATCTTCCAGTACCAGCAGTTTTTTTTAAAAAAAATTATTTTATACTAGAGTGTAGTTGATTAACAATATTGTGTTAGTTTCAGGTAACAGCAAAGACATTCGGTTATACATACGCAATGATCACATGTACTACTTTTCAAATTCTTCTCCTATTTAGGTTATAGAATAGTGAGCAGAGTTACCCGTGCTGTGCACTATGTCCTTGTTGATTATCTATTTTAAATATAGCACTGCAGTACCAGTAGTTCTGTTCACCATATCTGAAGCCAAGGAGACCTGCTTAATGGCTTAAAAAAAAAAAAATGAAGCATTGAGCTTTTGACAAGAGATAAAACTAGGAGAAGTTTTTGTTCACAATCTGGGACATAAAGTATGAACACATAAACACACGCACCTTTTAAATATTCAGTTCAGTTCAGTCACTCAGTCGTGTCTGACTCTTTGCAACCCCATGAATCACAGCACACCAGGCCTCCCTGCCCAACACCAACTCCCGGAGTTTACTCAAACTCATGTCCATCGAGTCAGTGATGCCATCCAGCCATCTCATCCTCTGTCGTCCCCTTCTCCGCCTGCCCCCAATCCCTCCCAACATCAGGGTCTTCTCCAATGAGTTGACTCTTCACATCAGGTGGCCAAAGTACTGGAGTTTCAGCCTCAGCATCATTCCTTCCAAAGAAATCCCAGGGCTGATCTCCTTCAGAATGGACTGGTTGGATCTCCTTGCAGTCCATGGGACTCTCAAGAGTCTTCTCCGACACCACAGTTCAAAAGCAGCAATTCTTCTGTGCTCAGCTTTCTTCATAGTCCAACTCTCATATCCATACACGACCACTGGAAAAACCAAAGCTTTGACCAGACAGACCTTTGTTGGCAAAGTAATGTCTCTGCTTTACAAGTGGGTTAAATAAAACAATCACTCGGTATTGGAAGAACCTTCTAACTGTGTTACGTTTTCTTTTCCTTTCCCTGGAAATAGTTATTTTCACTTGTGGAGCAACTGTTTCCTCGAGGCTGTAATTCAAGGGTATGAAGCGAAATAACTCTAAACCTTTCCCTGCATTGCTGATATTGAATTGACATTTGCAGGGAATAAAAGTCTTAGTACTTTTAGTCAGAAAACTGACACTTTTGGACATTTCTTAGGAAGGTCCTGCAAATATGTCTGTAACTGTAGGCCAAGCTGGTCCTGAAGACAACTTTTAGCCTTGGGTAGCAACACAGGATTTAAGAGAAACTGCATTCAAAAACAGAAGCTTCATCACACTGCAGCCAGCTGAACCATCGGGTTGGCCAAGAAGCTTTGAGGCAACATCGTGTGGAAAAAACCCAAATGAACTTCTTGGCCAAGGCAACCGTTCGTTTCCTCTCTTATTAAACTAACACTTTGGGTCTTGGCTTCTACTGCTTTATTTAACAAAAAAGCAGCACATGCCTGAATCCGCCGATGGTTCTCTTTACAAAGTTTTTTTACTGGGAAGTGAGGGTGGCTGGAAGAAAGGCTAATTATTTGCTCCATGCGCTGTATCCATCAGAATGACAGCAACAGTTTGACTTTACATAATCCTTCCTTGCTTCTAGAATGTATCTCTTTGGTCGTCCCTTGTTCCTTTTTTTTTTTAAACTGACATTTATTCATTTATTTTTACGGCATTTGGCAGCTTCTGGGATCTCAGTTCCTGGACCAGGTATTGAACCTGGGTCCCCTGCAGCGGAGGTACAGAGACTCCATCGCTGGAACACGGGGGAATCCTCCCTCCGTCTGTTCTTTGTCTTTACTTTTATTGAAACAAAATTGGATCTCTCCTTGTCTCTAAGGCCCCTCAGACCAGCCCTTTCGGAAGCATATTTCTAGTCCCTGCTGCTGTTGCTGCTGCTGGTAAGTCGCTTCAGTCGTGTCCGACTCTATGCGACCCCGTAGACGGCAGCCCACCAGGCTCCCCCGTCCTTGGGATTCTCCAGGCAAGAATTCTGGAGTGGGTTGCCATTTCCTCCTCCAATGCGTGAAAGTGAAGTCGCTCAGCCTAGCCTGCTACAAAGATTCAGTAAATGGTGAGACAGTGAGAGTGTTAGTCACTTCATTCATATCCAACTCTTTTGAGACCCCATGGACTGTATGTAGCCTGCCAAGCTCCTCTGTCCATGGGATTCTTCAGGCAAGAATACTGGAGTGGGTTGCCATTGCCTCCTCCAGGGGATCTTACCAACCCCGGGATCAAACCCAGGTCTCCTGCACTGCAGGCAGATTCTTTACCATCTGAGCCACCGGGGAAGTGAGATGTTGCACGCCTTTGCTTTGTGAACATCCAAGTTACATGTTCTCCAAGGGAATGGGTGCTCAAACAAGCTTTGAACTCTATAACTAAAATGGATACACATTAAGTACAGCTACCTTTGAAATGCATGTTTTAATCAACCTCCACTTTTAGAGTTGAAGGGCGTAGGTACCGGGTAATCGGTGCTACCAGACAGAAGTATGGCCAGCCTTCTCTCCCTAGAGCACACCTGGAAAGACAAAAGCTTAAAACCTTCTACTCAGCCATTAAAAAAAAAAAAAAAAAAAGAATGCAATCACGCCACCAGCAGCCACATGGATGGACCTAGAGATTATCGTACAAAGTGAAATGAGGCAGACAGACAAAGATAAATACTGTACGATTTTACTCATATGTGGAATCTGAAATATGACCCAAAGGAACTTATCTGCGAAGCACAAACAGGCTCACAGCCATAAAGATCAGACTTGTGGTTGCCAACGGGAAGAGGAGGGGGAGAAGGGATGGACTCGGAGTTCAAGGTTAGCAGATGCAACTATTATATGTGGGATGGATAAACAACAAGGCCCTACTGGAGAGCGCAGGGAACTGTATTCAATCTCCTGGGATACACCACGATGGAAGAGAACATTAAGAACAAAGTGCAGACAGATAGATATACGTGTGTTAGTCACTTAGTCATGTCCAACTCTTTGTGATCCCCATGGACTGTAGCCCCGCCAGGATCCTCTGTCCATGGGGATTCTTCAGGCATACTGGAGTGGGTTGCCATTTCCTTCTCCAATATCGATAGATATAGATAAATAAACAGAATCACTTTGCAATACAGCAGAAATTAAACCAACGTGGCAATGCAATGATTTTTCAATGAAGAAAAGCAAACTAGACAAAAAATGCTCTAAATTATCACACAAGGTTTATAGCATTTTATTCCCAGCAACGTTTATTTGTGGATTTTTTTTTTTTTTGAAGCCATTGTGTCAGAGCTACACTATCTCTGACTTCTACAGAGACATGACAAATGGCTGCTACTATGACTCTGTCATCCCCAGCCCAAGCAGCTTTGCTGAAAATGTGACGAAAGCTTCCTAAATTCTCCATGACTTCCCAGGATCGCCGGCCTTCGAGGATGAGGTCTGAAGGCTGGGGAAAGGACCGTGGCTGAGTTCTACCGTCTGGGTGGATGGGCGGCAGAGGACCCTTCTGAAGTCCTGTCGCTAGGGCACTGCTACATAATTATCTCTGCTCAGCTCCCAATGTTTTCTTCCTTTGTCTGGGAACTGGTCTCCCTCCCGTTTATTCTCGGAAGCTGAGAATAATTAAAAAGCGATTAGTGCTCTCTCTCTACGACGATACTACAGAAATTAAATCCCAGCAGTGTTGAAAAGTGCCAGTGTGACCCAGCCCTTCCAGAGCGTGGCTGGAGCTACAGTGCAAATTTCATTCGTGTAAACAGGCCTGCCTCAAGGGTTGTTCATTCGGAACTCAAGGATTTGGATGTAAATCGCGAAAACATATGACTTATGATGACCATGACACCTTCAGCTTCTGTTCCGTCTGAGGAAGCTAATTATGTTTAACATATTAATCGGTAAAGAAGAGCATTTTGCAAAGGGTCTTTGAGAGTAGGGGATGCTTTATTGGTATTTCAGAGGTTGAATAGATGATTTTTTTGGTATTATTTCATGGGAGGTAGGTCCTTAATTGTTATACAGAATTTCTGTCAATGTTTATCTAGACAAAGAGGATTTAAAACATTTTTTTTTTAAGTTAGAGCATAGTACAGGTGATTCACAATGTTGTGTTAATTTCTACTGCACGGAAGAGTGAATCAGTTATGCTATGCTAGTCACTCAGTGGTGTCTGACTCTGCAACCCCACGGACTGTAGCCCACCAGGATCCCCTGTCCACGGGACTCTCCAGGCAAGAATACTGGAGTGGGTTGCCATTCCCTTCTCCAGGGGATCTTTGTTACTCAGGGACTGAACTCAGGTCTCCTGTACTGCAGGCAAACTCTTGCACTGCAGGTGGATTCTTTACCAGCTGAGCCACCAGGGAAGCCCCAGGTCTCACACGCATCAGGTATACATACGCATATATCTCCTTTTCTACATCTCCTTCCCATTCAGGTGACCACAGAGCATTCAGCACAGTTCCGTGTGCTAGACAGCCGCTTCTCAGTAGCTACTTATTTTATACACAGTATGAGTAGTGTCTCTGCCTCAATCCCAACGTCCCAATCCATTCCACGTCCCCTTCCCCATGGGCATGCATTTGTTCTCTGCATCTGGGTCTCTCTTTCTGCTTTGCAAATGAAATCGTCTACTCCAGTTTTTCCAGATTCCAGAATGTAAGTGTCGATACAGACAAAGAGGAATTTTTTTTATGGGTTTGAAAGTAGAAAGTGATGAGGTCTGAATGACCTGAATTCAGGGCAATGATAGTAGCAGTCTTTAAAGGCATTCAGTTGTGCCCAAGGGATGCAACTTCCTTGGTGCTCCACTGGTTGAGACTCTGGGCTTCCACTGCAGAGGGCAAAGGTTCAATGCCTGGTTGAGGAACTAACAGTCCACAAGCCATTCTGCATGGCCAAAACATTAAAAAAAAAAAATAGGATCCAAGAGAGCTTCTCATAAACACATATCCACTCTCCACCTCTCTCAGTTCCTGTGCTGACCGGCAAAGACTCAAGAATTCGACAAGAAATCGTTTCTGCCGGATTGAACATGTGGTCTCATAGATACAAGTGCAGAGCTGCTATAAACATGGTGTAGAGGGAGGGGTCAGCCCAGCACTGCACAGGACTCTGTGATGGTTTAGTTGCTAAGTCACGTCTGACTCTTGCAACCCCACGGACTGTAACCCGCCAGGCTCCTCTGTCCGTGGGGCTTTTCCAGGCAAGATTACGGGAGTGGGTTGCCATTGCCTTCTCCAAAGGGCTCCGTGAGGAGGCAGGTAATCAACCCAGAAGATAGCAAGAGTGAAGGCTTCCCAGAAGGCTAGGGAGAGACTTTGAGGATGGGGAGGAATTACACAGGATTAAAAAAAAAAAAGTCAGAGGGAGATGTCTTTCCCAGGCAGCACAGCAAGTGAAAATGGTCAGAGGTGGATAACTGTACAGAGATTTGATAGCAACCCATTGGCTTCCAGGTTGGTGCAGTGGTTAAGAATCTGTCTTCCAATGCAGGAGACGGAAGTGACAAGGGTTTGATCCCTGAGTCGGGAAGATGCCCTGGAGGAGGAAATGGCAACCTACTCCAGTATTCTTACCTGGAGAATCCCATGGACAGAGGAGCCTGGTGGGCTACAGTCCACAGGGTCGCAGAGAGTCTGACACGACTGAACGACTAACACACCCTATCGGCAGGAGGAAAGGTCAACCAGGGCTTGACTACCATAAGAAGGAGTTTGCAGCTTTATATCCAAGGAAATGAGGAATGATTCCTCCTGGATTTCAAGCAGAGGAAAGACATGAAGTTCCAAGGAAGGAGCAAATTAGTCTATTAAAGCATGTTGCAATGCCAGGTAAATATCAAGGACGTTAAAATTATATAAAGTTATATACACAATTATGGTGGTGGTGGTTTAGTCTCTAAGTTGTGTCCAACTCTTGCAATCCCATAGACTGTAGCCTGCCAGGCTCCTCTGTCCATGGGGTTCTATCTATAATCCTATAATTATATAATATATTAATAGTAATATGATATATTTACACATTACTATTGACACACATCAATTATATAATATTAGTATATTAATTCAGAGAAGGCAATGGCACCCCACTCCAGTACTCTTGCCTGGAAAATCCCATGGACGGAGGAGCCTGGTAGGCTGCAGACCATGGGGTTGTGAAGAGTCGGACACGACTGAGCGACTTCCCTTTCACTTTTCACTTTCCTGCATTGGAGAAGGAAATGGCAACGCACTCCAGTGTCCTTGCCTGGAGAATCCCAGGGACGGCGGAGCCTGGTGGGCTGATGTCTATGGGGTCACACAGAGTCGCACACGACTGAAGCAACTTAGCAGCAGCAACAGCAGTGTATTAATGATAACATATTTCATAGTAACTTAGCAATATGCATAATATACTATATATTAGTGTAAATTAATAATTAATATACAATTGACTGTATAATTAAGTCACATGTTATATGTTAATATTATATATAGAATTATTTATAAATTATATGTAAAATTGTATAAATAGTCATTTATAAATTACATATAAATTTATACAGTTATTAATAAATTATACATATACCCATATATATGGCTGGTATGCTGCAGTCCATGGGATTGCAAAGAGTCGGACACAACTGAGTGACTGAACGACAATATAAATCATTACCTATTGCTAATCCATTTAAAAAATCCTCTCTTAATTATATTGTGAATTGTGTATTATAAATCTATACATTTCATGGTTCAAATGATTAACAATAATCTGGGGAAGAATACTGAATGGTAGAGTAAGTAAGAAATTTGGAGGAAGACTTGAAGACATATTAAGAAAAGAGGCAAGACTATAGACGTCACATGCCGTATGTGATGCACTGTGGTTTATATACTTTGGACTGTTGGTAACACGGGTGGGCCGTCAACAGACTGAATGAGAAACCACATGAAAAATAAAAACATGGGGGCCCTTGTCTAAAATTATAAGAATTTTAAGACAGGCACTTCCCTGGCAGTCTAGTGGTTAAAGGACACTGTACTTCTTCCACTGTAGGGGGAATGGGTTTGACCCCTGGTCGGAGAACTAAGATCACAGCTGGTGCAAGGTGTGGCCAAAAAATTTAAAAATAAATACTTTTTAAAAAAATTTAAAAATAATCATTTTAAAAAATTAAAAAAAATAATTTTTAAAAAATTAAATTTTTTAAAATTTAAAAATAAAAAGTTTTAAATTAAAATTTTTTTAATTATAAATAAATAAAATTTAAAAATTTTAAATAATTTTATTTGTAATATAAATTTATTTATTTTAATTGGAGGCTAATTACTTTACAATATTGTATTGGTTTTGCCATACATCAACATGAATGTGTCACAGGTGTACATGTGTTCCCCATCCTGAACCCCGCTCTCACCTGCCTCCCCATCCCATTCCTCTAAAAGAATTTCAAGACAGTGGCAGGAAAACGTTAAGCCAAGCACAAAGTCCTTATAGACATCTGTCTTTCTAAGTGCAGGTCACACGCTCAGTGAACCCAGTCCTGAAGCCCTTGGAGACTAAAGAGCTCGAGGCACGTCACGCAGGCACGTCCATCGCTGGACTCTCCTGACGGGGCTACGAGAGGATCTCAGAGACGGGAAAAGGCAGTCACCCCGACGGACACTTCTCTTGCAGGCAGTAGCAGACATTGATGTGGAAAATGAAACCAGCTGGTTAGCGACTCCTCGGGTTCAATCCCTGGTCAAGGAACTAAAGTTCCCACATGCCACGAGCCACAAGGGGAAAAGCCAGCGTGCAACTAGAGGAAGCCCCAGAGACACAAAGAAGACCCCACAGAGCCCCCTTCCCCCCCAAAAATAATAATAATCCAAGGCCGGTTAAAACAGCTGTGAAGAATGTCTAACTTGGGAAATAAAGAGAAAACAATCATACGACTTTAAGATAAGTATATTCCCAAAAGGTGGGAGAGATTTAGAAATGCACTTGAGAAAGAAAACTAGATTGAAAGAGCTTCAAATGTGAAGAATCAAGACTCAGGAATCAGTGAAAGTGAAAGTGTGAGTCACTCTGTCGTGTCCGACTCTTTGTGACCCCATGGACTGTGGCCCGCCAGGCTCCTCTGTCCATGGGGTTCTCCAGGCAAGAACAGTGAAGTGGGTTGCCATGCCCTCCTCCAGGGGGGCCTTCCCAACCCAGGGATAGAACCTAGTACCCACACTGCAGGTGGATTCTTTACTGACTAAGCCACAAGGGAAACCCATTATTATAAATAAAGAAATGTATTAATATATACGTGTGTGTGCGCACACATGCTAAGTCGCTTCAGTTGTGTCCGATGCTTTTCATCCTCATGGACTATAGCCCGCCAGGCTCCTCTGTCCATGGGATTCTCCAGGCAAGAATACTGGAGTGGGTTGCCATTCCCTTCTCCAGGGGATCTTCCCAACCCAGGGATCGAACCCGCAACTATGAGGTCTCCCGCATTGGCAGATGGGTTCTTTACCACTAGCGCCACCTGGGAATCCCATGTATACACACACAGAAACACACACAGAAACACACACACACACACACACATCACTCCAAGGGAAAAAAATTCAAGGAATCATTAAAATAATTTTTGGACATAAAGGGATACTTGGAAACTTCCCTGACAGTCCAGCACTTAAGACTCCAAGCTTCTACTGTAGGAGGCATGGGTTCAATCTCTGGTTAGAGAACATATATTCTGTAAGTCGCATGGTGTGGCCAAAAATATTAATAAATAAAAATCTAGGACCTACTGTACAGCACATGGAACTCTACTCAAAACTCTCTAATGACCTACATCAGAAAAGAAGCTAAAAAAAGAGCAGGTATATGTATAAATGGAGAGGGAAATGGCAGCCCACTCCAGTACTCTTGCCTGGCAAATCCCATGGACGGAGGAGCCTGGTAGGCTGCAGTCCATGCGGTCACTGAGAGTCAGACACGACTGAGCAACTTCACTTTCACTGTTCACTTTCATGCATTGGAGAAGGAAATGGCAACCCACTCCAGTGTTCTTGCCTGGAGAATCCCAGGGACAGGGGGGCCTGGTGGGCTGCCATCTATGGGGTCGCACAGAGTCAGACATGACTGAATTGACTTAGTAGTAGCATATGTATAAATGAGACACTTGGCTGTACAGCCGAGAGTATCGTGGCACTCAAAATCAACCATAGTCCATCAACAATAAAATAATTATTAAAGGATATTTGAATTGTGTAAGATCATAAAATCTTAAAGCGTAAAAATCAGAGTATATTACAGTTTCCAGAAAATACTAAACATCAGAAGAGATACTAGTATTAGGAGAAACATATAGAAGAACAAGGGATGAAAATATTGGTAACATGTTCTCCTAAAATGATATGGAACGAAGATGCTAATTAAACACAAAGTGTTTCTCTTCATGTAGAAAATGTGAAGACACACGTACCCCAGTGTTCACTGCAGCACTATTTATAATAGCTAGGACACGGAAGCAATCTAGATGTTCCATCGACAGAGGAGCGGATAAGGAAGTAGTGGTACATATACACAAGGGAATATTACTCAGCCAGGAAAAAGAACAGGGCTTCCCAGCTGGTGCTAGTGGTAAAGAACCCATCTGCCAAAATAGAAGACACAGGAGATGCAGGTTCAATCCCTGGGTCAGGAAGGAGAAGGAAATGACAACTCACTCCAGTATTCCTGCCTAGAGAATCCCATGGACAGGGCAGCCTGGCAGGGGTACAGTCCATGGTGTCGCAAAGGGTCAGACATGACTGAAGCGACTTAGCACACGGAAGAAGGAACACGTATGAGTCAGTTCTAATGAGGCGGGGTGAACCTAGGGCCTATTTATACACAGTAAAGTAAGATAAGGAGAAAGACAAACATATTAATGCATATATATAAATGGAATTTAGAAAGATGGTACTGGCAGGGCAGCCGTGGAGGTGCAGGTGTAGAGCCTGGATTTATTGACACAGGACGGGAACAAGAGGGCAGGAGGAGCTGAGAGGGCACCACTGAAACATGCACTGCTGCTGCTAAGTCGCGTCAGTCGTGGCCGAGTCTGTGCGACCCCATAGACGGCAGCCCACCAGGCTCCCCCGTCCCTGGGATTCTCCAGGCAAGAACACTGGAGTGGGTTGCCATTTCCTTCTCCTATGCATGAAAGTGAAGAGTGAAAGTGAAGTCGCTCAGTCGTGTCCGACTCTTCGTGATCCCATGGACTGCAGTGTAGTACTGGAGTGGGGTGTTATTAAAAAAAAAAAAGAAAACAGAGAAACATTTTAAAGAATATTTGAATTGCCTAAGACCATAATATCTTGACATATAAAGAATTCAGACTATATTACAAGTTTCAGAGAATACCAAACATCAGAACAGATGCTGGTATTAGCAGAAACGTCCAGAAGAACAAGAGATGAAACCTGGTAATACACTCTTAAAAAAAAAGGAATGAAAAAGAAGGTGCTGATTTAAACACAAGGCGTTTTCCTTTGAGTCCAAGGCAATTATAAAAACTCTTCGCTTTTCTTTTGGTTCTCAACAATCTTGCCATCACTTAGTAGAGGATAACCTTCAAAGTTAATGGAGCTTACGCCCCTAAAATTAAAGGCGTGAGAAATCGAATCCTCTTCTCCTGTGAAGTCAGGTTCACAAACATTGTCAGCCCTGTCCTTCGAACATAAGTTTCTCTTTCTCCTGGAACTTTCACACAGATAAGCATATTTTCTACCTAAAATGTTGCTGCGTGTTACAAAAAAGACACCTTTCCCATTGAATCTGACACAGTCACTGAAAACAAAGCTAGGGTCTTGTGGTAATGGGATTTCTTTTTTATCCATTTGTGTCTCCTGTACAGGGTGAAGGCAATGGCACCCCACTCCAGTACTTTTGCCTAGAAAATCCCATGGACGGAGGAGCCTGGTAGGCTGCAGTCCATGGGGTCACTAGAGTCGAACACGACTGAGCTACTTCACTTTCACTTCTCACTTTCATGCATTGGAGAAGACAATGGCAACCCACTCCAGTGTTCTTGCCTGGAGAATCCCAGGGACGGCAGAGCCTGGTGGGCTGCCATCTATGGGGTCGCACAGAGTCGGACACGACTGAAGCGACTTAGCAGCAGCAGCAGCAGCAGCAGTACAGGGTGATCCCTCGACGTGTCTTAGTTTATATAGTCAGCTTCTCACAAGTCTCCTTAGTTAACAGATATTTGTATTCTGCGGTGGTGGAGATGGGCTGCCCTGGTGGCTCAGTAGTAAAGAACCCGTCTGACAATACAGCACACGTGGGTTCCGTTCCTGAGTTGGGACGATCCCCTGGAGAAGGGAATGGCTACCCACCCCAGTATTCTTGTCTGGGAAATCCCATGGACAGAGGAGCCTGGGGGGTTCCAGTTCATGGTGTGGCAAAGAGCTGGATGTGACTGGGTAACTAAATACAGAGACGACAAATGTTGAATATATGATCCTATGCTGCTGCTGCTGCTAGGTCGCTTCAGTTTGTCCGACTCTGTGCGACCCCATAGACGGCCTCCTACCAGGCTCCCCCGTCCCTGGGATTCTCCAGGCAAGAACACTGGAGTGGGTTGCCATTTCCTTCTCCAATGCATGAAAGTGAACAGTGAGAGTGAACTTGCTCAGTCATGTCTGACTCTCAGCAACCCCATGGACTGCAGCCCACCAGGCTCCTGCGTCCATGGGATTTGCCAGGCAAGAGTACTGGAGTAGGGTGCCATTGCCTTCTCCAATGTGATACTATGCATTCTCCCAAACCCACTGATGCTGCTGCTGCTAAGTTGCTTCAGTTGTGTCCGCCTCTGTGTGACCCCATAGATAGCAGCCTACCAGGCTCCCCCATCCCTGGGATTCTCCAGGCAAGAACACTGGAGTGGGTTGCCATTTCCTTCTCCCAAACTCACAGAACTGTACAATCCCCCCCAAAAAAAAGAACAGAAATTAAACTAGGAGGGTTCACTAATCAAAATGTATCAATACTAGTTCACGAACTGCACAAATGTGCCCCATGGACTAAGGACGTTAATAACCACAAAAACTCCTAAAAACAGGGAAGGAAAAACTCTATATGGTTGGCCCAAGTTTTCTGCAAAATTAAAACAGTTCTAAAAGATAAAATCCATTAACTGAAAACATGTGTTAATAATATTCTGACTTACTGAAACCCTCTTGAAAACCAGCTCTTAAAATGGTAACAGACACTAGCACCTTCTTGGCCGTCCAGTGGTTAAGACTCCGCGTGTCAATGCTGGGAACATGGGTCTGATCCCCGTGGGCATGAAGATTCCACATGCCATGGAGGAACAAAGCCCGTGTGCCACAAATACTGGGAACGTGTACCAGATTGGCACGTGCCCATGCTCCACAGTGAGAGAAGCTACAACAAGCAGATGCAAGAGACACAGGTTCGATCCTTGGGTCGGGAAGATGCCCTGGGGGACGAACGGGCAACCCACTCCAGTGTTCTTGCCTGGAGAATCCCCATGGGCAGAGGAGCATGGTGGGCTACAGTCCACGGGGTCAGAGAGAGTCCGACACCACTGAATCGACTTATCAGGCACACACGTGGAAGGGATGTCATGAATCCTCAGGAGCTGACACCTGCTGGACCACTATCGGAGATGCTGAGCATCTTCTGATACATCTCTGGGAGTTAGCTGAGCCTCAGACCGTCATCAAGTGAGTGAGACAAGTTGTATAGGGCAGGGTGAATGAGATTCAGACTGATTTCTCTGGTCTTTCCCAACTCTCAGCTCATGGTCACCAGGGCAGGCAAACCTCCTGTGGGTACCCTGCCCCCAAAGCGTTGCCCTCAGGAATGGCGTGTCTGTCTTTCAAAGACTTGGCTCCTTTATTTTCCTTATTCTGACATGAGTCAGAGGTGGTCAGAATCAAAATATTTCTCTTGTATAAGCAGAATACACAGACCGATATGAGGTAATCCTCCTGCAGAGAGTGGTAGCCATTTCTTATACAGTCAAATATACAACCAGCCGTCCTAAACCAGAATACTCATCCAAGAGAAATAAAAGTGTGTGTCCACACCAGACTTACACCTGAATGCTCAGATCAGCTTGATTAACAAGAGGCGAACATAGACCACAGCCCAAAAGTCCAGCAGCAGTGAATGACTCACACAGGTGACAGGACTTTCATGCCTAAAATAAACATACACAAAGGGAGGGAGGGGAATCTGGGGAAGAAAAGAAACCTTGTTGCAAATTCCAAACATACAAAACCTCAGTTCAGTTCAGTCGCTCAGTTGTGTCTGACTCTTTGCCACCCCATGAATTGCAGCACGCCAGGCCTCCCTGTCCATCACCAACTCCCGGAGTTCTCTCAAACCTAGTGTGGTTGTATTTTCGGGCAAAACACATTTTAAGAATGACTCATTGCTAGATAAACAAGCGGTGAGAAAAACACAGCAAAGGCTTAAAAGACACAAAGCCTTGAAAGAACTAAATGGCGTTATAGACAAATCTGTAACTATCACGCAGGAGTTTAATGTATCTTTTCCAGTAAAGGATAAGCCTCAGCAGATAAAAATTTTACTAAGAATAGAGGATAACAGAATGATTCAATGATTCATTTGAATCATTGAATTTGTCTGCATTTGATTGCAAACACATGCTATGCTATGCTAAGTCGCTTCAGTCGTGTCCGACTCTGTGCGACCCCATAGACGGCAGCCCACCAGGCTTCCCTGCCCCTGGGATTCTCCAGGCAAGAGCACTGGAGTGGGTTGCCATTTCCTTCTCCAATGCATGAAAGTGAAAAGTGAAAGTGAAGTCGCTCAGTCGTGTCCGACTCTTAGCGACCCCATGGATTGCAGCCTAACAGGCTCCTCCATCCATGGGATTTTATATATGTATATATATGTCTGTGTATATATATATATATATATATATGTATATATATGTGTATATATATATGTCTGCATTTGATTTAGCAGACATATATATGTGTGTATATATATATATATATCTTATTTTATGCATGCTAAGTCACTTCAGTCGTGTCTGACTCTTTGTGACCCCATGGACTGTAGCCTGCCAGGCTCCTCTGTCCATGGGATTCTCCAGGCAAGAATAATGCAGTGGGTTGCCACGCCCTCCTCCAGGGGATCTTCCCCACCCAGGGCTTGCACCCGTGGCTCTTATATCTCTTGCAATGGTGGTTGGGTTCTTTACCACTAGCGCCATACTGCAATAGGAATCAAAAGTACACCCTCTGTTCGGGACTTCCCTGGTGGTTGAGTAGTTAAGGATCTGCCTTGCAATGCAGGGTTCGATCCCTGCTCAGGGAACTAAGATCCCATGTGCTTAGGGACAACTGAGCTTGCCCACCACAACTACTGAACCCATGAGCTACAAAAGAGAATCCGTGCACCCCAACAAAAGATCCTGAACGATGCATCAAAGAACCCACATATCACACCTAAGACCTGACCCAGCCAGATAAATAAATAAACAAATATTTAAAAAATATATAAAGAAGTACATACTCTCTGCAGGTACATCAAAGAACCCACATATCACACCTAAGACCTGATGCAGCCAAATAAATACATATTTTAAAAATATTTATCTATTAAATATGTATACATTATAAATAAATACTTTAAAATATATAGAAGTACATACTCTCTGCAGGAATACAGAAAACTATCAAACTGTGGCACCAAAACCCAAATCTTAATATATTTCAAGAGACTGAAAATAATATACTGCAGATCTCTGACCGCCATGCAACTAACTTTGAAATCTCCATATGCTTGGAAACGTTTTGAAAGTCTGCATTATCCACAGATAAATGGGGAAAATGTCACTGAAATTAGAAAATATTTTTGAATGAATGATGTGAAGAGTACATACCAAATGTTTTAGATGAGACCAGAATAGTATTGAGGGGATAAGTGTGTATTAGCGAAGAGGAAAGACTGAAAACTCACAAACTCATCGCCATCTTAAAAAGTTAAAAATTAGTAATTGAGAAGGAAGGAAATATACAGATATGAGCATTGTTTACTTTAGTAGAAAATAAGTGTCTCTGTGTGTGTGTGTGTTAGCTGCTTAGTCGTGTCTGATTCTCGGTGACCCCATAGACTGTAGCCCTCCAGGCTCCTCTGTCTACGGAATTCTCCAGGCAAGAATGCTGGAGTGGGTTGCCATTTCATTCTCCAAATAAATATATAGCAGGTTCAATTGACAAAAACAGAAGCCAGTTCTTTCTAAAGTCCACTGAATAAACAGATCAGCAAGTCTGATCAATAGGGAGAGATGGAAGGTAGAAATAACCAAAATTAGAAGGCAATGGCACCCCACTCCAGTACTCTTGCCTGGAAAATCCCACGGACAGAGGATCCTGGTAGGCTGCAATCCATGGTGTCGCTGGGAGTCAGACACGACTGAGCGACTTCACTTTCACTTTCCACTTTCCTGCATTGGAGAAGGAAATGGCAACCCACTCCAGTGTTCTTGCCTGGAGAATCCCAGGGACAGCGGAGCCTGGTGGGCTGCCATCTATGGGGTCGCAGAGAGTCGGACACGACTGAAGCGACTTAGCAGCAGTAGCAGCAGAAATGAAAAAGAGAATACCACAAGATCTTACAGCATTAAAGAGATAACAGGAAAACCATTACGATAATAATCCCCTGGAAAGATGCAACTTGAAAACAGAGAATAAATAGAATACTCGGAGTCACAGATGCATAAGACTGCTGAAATAAAAAGTGAAAAAGTGAAAGTGTTAGTGGCTCAGTCTTGTTCGACTCTGCAACCCCATGGACTGTAGCCCACCAGGCTCCACTGTCCGTGAGATTTCCCAGGCAAGAATACAGGAGTGGGCTGCCATGCCCTCCTCTAGGGGATCTTCCTGACCCAGGGAGATTAAATCCCTGTCTCCTGCATTGACAGGCAGATTCTTTACTGTCTGAGTCAGTCGAATTCCCAGTCAAATATTTCCAGAAAGAAATCGCTGGTCCACATGGGTTCATCAATGAGTGTTCTAAGGCATTCAAGGAACAAGTAATTAATTTTATTCAAACTCTTATGGATAACAGAGAAGGGAACACTCAATAAATCATTTTATAATGCTGAGATAATCTTCATTCTAATATCTGACAAGGCAGCGTGAGGAAGAATATTACCAGGTCAGTTTCCCTCAGCAGATCCAAAAGAGAACAAAACAAAGCCTAAAGAAAATTTTAGCAAACACCTCCACTGGTGTATTAAATAATGGTAATTATCATAACCAAGTGGGCTGTATCCCAGAATGCAAAACGCTGGTTTAACTTATTAGCATCATTCTGAAAACCCTTCCTTACGGACTCAACTTTTATTGCATCTGCTTGCATTTCAACACGAAATGAAAAATTTCAGTGGACTCCCTGAATCAAAAAAGAAGGGAAGTAAAAACTGCAGTTTGTCAGGAAGGATCTGATTACTTGGAAAATGAGGTTGAAAGCGGGTCACGGGAGAATGAATTCTTGTGAGCGCAGCATTGGTTCATCCTTAGAGGATTCGTAGGTGGCTCAGTGGTAAAGAACCCACCTGCTAATGCAGGAGACCCAGGTTCGATCCCTAGGCAGAGAAGATCCCCTGGAGGAGGGCATGGCAACCCACTCCAGTGTTCTTGCCTGGAGACCCCCATGGACAGAGGAGCCTGGAGGGCTACAGTCCATCGGGATGCAACTTGTCAGACACGACTGAGCGACCAAGCACACACATACACACACTGTTAATTCATTTAAGAAATTCCTTACAGCCGTCATTTTGTACAGCTTCCCTTCCAGGGAAATACAGCAGAAAGGAAAACTAGGGATCATCCCCGAATGAAACAAAGGTGCATTCCGACGTGGCCTTTTCCACCACCGCATTCAGAGAGAAAAAGTACCAATAACCAGTGGACACAAAGCTTAACCGGCCAGCTTCCCACCAAATGGAGCTAAATCCTCCAGGGTATGAAATTCTTACCCAAGAAAAGAGAAACTTTCAACTGACGCTCAGCCAGGATCGTGGACGTGGCCACCTGAAAGCTTAGTCTCCGTGGCTCCTGGGGACTTGTCGTTTTCCCAGAAGCAATCATGTTTAAGGCCATGGGATTATCTTACTCCAAATCAACGCAAGCAGAGCACATCCTCAGAACACAGGCCAGTGTGACTATTTGACTAGAGAGCAATCATAAAAGGGTTTTCCAGCTTTAGGAGAAGCAAAAAAAAAATAAAAGCACCAAAAGGCTGAAAGCACTGTCATTTCAGACCACTCGGAAACCACCCAGCTGAACAGGTTTGCAAGATCTGAGGTTCAGATATCAAGGTGGTCGCGCCAGGCCGTGCCGGGGCGTTTGTAAAATGGACACAGAAGCCCATTTTTAAAGGAAAGTCTCATCTCCTCGGGCCCCCACGGTGCTTTTGAAGGTCACAAAGGCGGGTGGGGTCCACCACCCACAGCAAACGAGATGGGCTCTTGAAACGTGGGCGACCTGCTTGATTTCTACGTGGTGTAAGCTTGGTGCTGGAAACCAGACAGAGTCACGTGCAGGGCTGAATCTCTGCTCAGCAGTTAGCCTGCCTGTGTTGGCTGGACCCACAGAGAGCAAAAGGCAGGGGCCTGTAGGCACATCTCATACAGGTGGCTAAGGAGAAGGGTTCCAGTCCACGCAGTCTTGCTTATCTGCCATGAAATCTGGCCAGCTCCCTCATCTTGCTGGTCTTTACAGTCACTTGGGGATTTTGTGAGTGAGAGTAGATGTCTATGGAGGGCAGGCTTCTTAGGTGCTCCCCACCGCCCACAGAATGATCCTGTGTCTTCCTACTCAAGTCTCTGGGGGACACCCTTTCCTGGGGTCTGGGCTGGGACCTAAACACATCCATCAAACAGAATATTGCAAAGGCAATGAGTATTACCTCTCTAACTAGCTTTTTAAACGACTCTGACTTCCATCTTACTGGGCTTCCCTGGTGACTCAGATGGTGAAGAATCCGCCTTGCCAATGCAGGAGACCCCGGTTCGATCCCTGGGTCGGGAAGATCCCTTGCAGAAGGGAGTGGCTACCCACTCCAGTATTCTTGCCTGGAGAATCCCATGGACAGAAGAGCCTGACGGGCTACAGTCCATGGGGTCGCAAAGACTCAGACATGACTGAACAACGAGCACTTTCACTTTCTGTCTTACTAGCAGACTCTCTTTCTAGCTTTGATGGCGCAAGGCACCAGGCTGGAGACACTCAACTCCATGCCAACCGGTCCTTGGTGGGGGTGGTGCTTGGTGGTTTAGTGGCCAAGTCGTGTCTGACTCTTGCAGCCCCATGGACTATAGCCTGCCAGGCTCCTCTGTCCATAAAATTCTCCTGGCAAGAATACTGGACTGGGTTGCCATTTCCTCCTCCAGGGGATCTTCCCAACTAGGGGATCAAACCCAGGTTTCCTGCATTGCAGGCAGATTCTTTAAAGACTGAGCTACGAGGGAAGCCCATGCTGGCCTCCAGCTAATGCTGAGTGATGAAGAACTCTGTCCCACAGCTCCTGGGATGCATGGAGGAGCTTGACAGCAGATCCTTCCCCAGTCAAACCTTGAGTTTAGGGCGCAAGTCCAACCAGCGCCTTGTGAGAGATGCTGGGTTTTAGGGCACAGGGAAGCTATGGTAGGACTCCTGACCCACAGAAACTATGAGATGATAAGTGGGTGCTGTTTTGGGACACCCCTTGGTGGTCTAGAGTTTAAGGCTCTGACCTCCCAATGCAAGGGACCCGGGTTTGATTCCTGGTCAGGAAACTCGGTCTCACACATGACAACTAAAAGTTCGCAAGCCACTACAGATCCTGCGTGGCACAACTAACATCTGCCATGGACAAACAAAGAAATTTATATATATTTTTAAAAAAGATGTATTCTGCTTCAAGCCCCTAAGTTTTTTTTTCACCCATGAAAATGTACACAGCCAAACCCAGAGTATTTATAGCAACCTCCTAGGTCTTCACCCCCCGCAGTGCCAAGAGATCTTTAAAGTCCTGGAAATGAAAGTGGAAATTACATCATGATCTCTGAGAAGCACCTATCCATCAAAGTCAAGATCGCATCACACAATCCACCAGCATGCTGGATAACACACCACATTTCTCAGGATTTATTACGGGTAACACACAGATTGGAACTGCAACGTAATTTTGATGAAGTCTTTCTACTTCACAACGTACAGATATGCCTTCAGGATGGGGGAAAGAATGAACTTTCCTTTTCGTTTGTAGCAAATAATGACTTGGTCTTCAGGCTGCAAGGGCTGTAAGTGAATGATCCCTTCACATACCATCCAGCGGCAATCATTCAGAAGGCTAATTGCATGACACGCCCGTTCAGTTCAGTCCAGTCGCTCAGTCGTGTCCGACTCTTTGCGACCCCATGGAGCACAGCACGCCAGCCTTCCCTGTCCATCTCCAACTCCCGGAGCTTGCTCAAACTCATGTCCATTGAGTCAGTGATGCCATCCAACCATCTCATCCTCTGTCATTCCCTTCCCCTCCCACCTTCAATCTTTCCCAGCATCAGGGTCTTTTCATATGAGTCGGTTCTTCACATGAGGTGGCCAAAGGATTGGAGTTTCATGTTCAGCATCAGTCCTTCCAGTGAATATTCAGGACTCCAAGTCATTCAGTGAGAACCTAACAAAATAATTTTCAATCATGTTTCCTCTTAGATGATACAATGCACTGAAAAACTGAAAGTTGGCTTGATGGTTACTTTATAACTGTTTAGTGCCGATGTTTGCTCCTTGGCATTGCTTTTATTACTCAAAGACACGTGTTTTTCCGTTTTTCATTTGCTACCATACCAACACTTTCTGGTAGCTGGTGGATGTTATCAGTAATGCGACTGATAACCAGTAATGTTATCAATAATGCGATCAGTAATAAATAATGGGGCTTTCCTGGCGGCTCAGTGTTAAGGAGTCCGCCTGCCAATGAAGAAGACGGGGGTTCCATCACTCATCTGGGAAGATCCTACATGCCTCAGACCAACAAAGCCCGTGCGTCACAACTGTTGAGCCTGTGCTCTAGAGCGTGGGGGGCCACGACTACTGAGTTCACACGTCACAAGTACTGAAGTCAGTGATTCCTAGAGCCTGCACTCCAGACAAGAGAAGCCCCCACAATCAGATGCCCCTGCACTCCAACTACAGAGTACCCCCCACTCACCACAACTAGAGAAAAAGCCCGCACAAAGTCCCAGCACAGCCAACAATAAATAACGAAATCATAGAATTTAATGTATGAACAATGATGACCAGTATGATGAGAATTTCCCCAAGTCACATGAGTGAGGGGAGGGGGAGTGGTTAGAAATGGAGGGTTCTATTCAAACATTCTTATCTCAAATCTAAAAATATGGCTTACCACTCTTGTACGTGGCGTGTTTTTGTGACAGATTCCAATGGTTTATATTATTCTTTTTTTTTTTTCCAAAAAAAATCTGTCTTCCCGAATGCTAATGCCAACAGCTAAGTTGTATTTTCTGACCATCCAAGAAGACCCCACCACTGACTGCAGCTGAATTCCTTTCCACATTATTATAGACTATGGGAAAGCATTATTGTTTTCCCTTCGGCTTCACTGATAGCTCAGTTGGTAAAGAATCCACCTGCAATGCAGGAGACTCCAGTTCGATTCCTGGGTCAGGAAGATCCGCTGGAGAAGGGATAGGCTACCCACTCCAGTATTCTTGAGCTTCCCTGGTGGCTCAGCTGGTAAAGAATCCACTGGCAATGCGGGAGACCTGGGTTTGACCTCTGGGTTGGGAAGATCCCCTGGAGAAGGGAACGGCTACCCACTCCAGTATTCTGGCCTGGAGAATCCCATGGACTGTATAGTCCATGGGGTCGCAAAGAATCAGGCACGACTGAGCGACTTTCTTTTGCTAAACCAGCTGTTTATCAGTTATGAGACAGGAAAGATATGGCAATTGCCGTTTTCTTATTCTTACCTTGACATATAAAGTCTGAAATCATCAGAAAAAAAGTAACATTCAATTAAGGTAGTGTTATTAGCTACTAAGCGGAAACTTGCAAACCTTTCTTTTTTTTCAAAATGTCAGCATGTTGAACACTGTTACCAACATCCTTGTGTGGTTTCTTCTGTAAAACCGGTTCCTGTATTATACTAATGAGCAGAAATGTATCAGAAGTCACATTCCTACCTTTCCAAATGTTGTACCATTAAAATTTTAAATTTGTGGTGCTTAAAAATGCAATTACACAGTAGGTGGAAGGGGAATGTAGGATGAGATGTATCACATGGTTGGAGGGTGCGTGAATGAAGGTACCCTGAAAGGTAAGTCAGACCCGTCTAAATGTGTAATACGAGGGACCCTGCCTGGTTGTCCAGCGGCCAAGATTCCAAGGTTGTAATCACGGGGCCTGGGTTGGATCCCTGGCCGAGGAACTGGACCCTGAATGTGACAATGAAGATTGTGTTCTTCAACTAAAAAAGATCCCACTTGGCGCAACTAAACATCTGACATGGTGCAGTGGAGATCAAAGATCCCACATACCTCAACCAAGACCCAGTGCAGCCAAATGAGTAAAATAAAAATTTTTAAGTGTTGTTAAAATATATATATATAAAGCAAATAATCACAGATTAGATGTTTTCGGAAATTATCTACTATAGAGCATGTGTTAGTTGCTCAGTCGTGTCTGACTCTTTGTGACCCCATGGGCTGTATGTAGCCTGCCAGGCTCCTGCTCTGTCCACGGGATTTTTCAGGCAAGAAGACTGGAGTGGGTTGCCACTCCCTTCTCCAGCAGATCTTCACAGCCCAGGAGTCGAATCCCAGTCTCCTGCATTGCAGGCATATTCTTTACTGTCTGAGAAACTGAGAGGCAGAGGGTTTGCCATGGACTGAACTGTACACGTCCTAAATGCATAGAGGAAAGCCATAACTCCCCCATGCGCTGGTATTTAAAGACGGAGGACTTTGGGAGGTGGTCAGGGTTACAGCAGGTCATGAGGATGGGCCCCCCTCCATGGGATTAGTGTCCTTATAAGAAGAGATAACAGAGAGCTTACTCTCTCTCTCTCGCCATCTCTCTCTTCCCTGCGTGAGGACACAGCAAGAAGGCAGCCAGCGCAAGCCAGCAAGAGGGTCCCCAGCCTCATTTTCAGTTATGGCAAAGCTGCCAGACATCAGTCGACAACGATTCACTTCCTCTGTGTTTCATCTTCTCTGACACTTGTCAACAGTGCTCAGCTAAATGGGGAAGGCGGTCATTATTTCATCAAGAGCACTTTTTGTCAAACTTCCGAATACACGATTAATTTTTTTTTCTTTGTTGCTGATTTAATGTGCTACACCCAAACTCTGTAATTTTGCAAATACAGTTTTCTTCTCCCGGAAGCTGTGTGGTTTAATACTATAAAGAGGAAGGCACTCACAAGGCAGTAGTAAGGGCTTAGTTTGAGTTTTCAACCTCGTGTATGATCTTAAATCAGTGTTTTAACTGCTATGAAAAACAAGTGGATGACCTGTCTGTGAAATATCTGCCCACATGTGAATCCATGTTGAAACTCCAATACTCTGGGCCACCTGATGCAAAGACCTGGCTCATTGGAAAAGACCCTGATGCTGGGAAAGATTGAAGGCAGGAGGAGAAGGGGACGACAGAGGATGAGATGGTTGGATGGCATCACCGACGAGATGGACAGGAGTTTGAGCAAGCTCCGGGAGTTGGTGATGGACAGGGAGACCTGGTGTGCTGCAGTCCATGTGGTAGCAAAGAGTTGGACATGACTGAGTGACTGAACTGAACTGATGTGAATCCATGGAAGAAATCTCTCGGTAATGGTAAAACTCTACACAAGTATGAAGTTCTCTGGTTACAGCTATTAATGTCATTGGCATTATTATTAGAAGCCATATCTAGAATCCATTCTAATGACTTGCACTTTCTCAGTCAATAACAGCGTGCTCTTCCAAAGAGACTCTGTTTATTATGCACATGGAATATAATTGCATTTTTGATGTTCAGATGATTTTCAAAATCATTAAAAGACCATTGCAGACTCAAGCACTCTGTCTGCCGTGCACTTCATCAAATGCTTGATACGATGCATATGAACCAATCATTTATGTCCCTTTTTTGGGGGGTAGTTAACCTCTCATCAAGCTGATGGTGCAGTCCACCGAACGCATTAGCCATGACTAGTTATTAATCTTATAACCTTTTCTAATTAACAGAATAAGCTGTAAAATGAAGATAAATTGAACGTATCCAAGGGTGAAATACATTCAGGCACTAAATGCATACTTACACAGAAAAAAATAACCTATGAATCCTTCACACGTGGGCGGGGGCGGGGGGCAGGGAAGCTGGCTTGTCTCGTTTTATAGACAGAACTCGAACACGCAAACAAACCCTTTTGTCCCTGGCTTCTCTGTGTCTTCTTACACGATGCTCCTGAAATTGCAGAGAAGTACTGTAAACATAGTCACTATTGTTCTTTATTTTATACAGCTCTCCTTGGAAGGATCCCAGAGTTGCTGGATAAACAGAAAAACACTGAGAAGTAGCAAAGAGCCACACACACATTTGTAGCAGGAAAACATGCACAGGAAAAAAAAATCATAAAGAGTTGAAAAGAAGTAAGAGAGGAGAATAGTAAAAATGAAGACGATTTAAGTGCTGGCAGGGGTGAATACTGATGTCTTTGGAACAACTGCAATATATTAAAGGGGTGTGTTTTGGTTTTTTCTAAAAGCAGCGTCTGAGAAACAGAGCTCCTTACGTCAAAAATGTAGGATCCCACATGCTGCATAGCATGGCCAAAAGAGAAAAAAAAAAAAAAAAAAACAGTATCTAGGCAGCATGCTTCCGTAATCAGGACACACTTAAGGCAACATCACTTCCCAGGTGGTTTTAGCAGTAACGAACCCGTCTGCCAATGCACGAGACATCAGAGATGCGGGTTCGATCCCCGAGTCAGAAAGATTCCCTGGAGGAGGGCATGTCTCCCCACTCCAGTACTGTCGCCTGGAGAAGCCCATGGACAGAGGAGCCTGGCGGGCAGATTGCAAAGAGTCAGACATGACTGAAAGACAAAACAGCCAGTTAGCCACTAATGCAATATTAATGGAAGATACCACCACCCTGTCCCCCAACTTCTTCCCAGGCAGAAGAGTTTTTTTTGGAGAATTCCTCCTCCTTCTCACTGTGTGTCTGGAGAGAAGTCTACGACCCTCTCCCCTCCCCTACCACAGCTGGCCAATCGTTCTAGCACCCAACCCGAAAGGTAGCATCGTGGACTCTTAGGAAATAAGAAAAAACATGTTTATGAATTATTTGGCTTCAGCGGGTCTCAGCTGCATCCCACGGTTTCTTTGGCTGTAGTGTGTGCGCTGTGGAGTATGAGGGCAGAGTCGCCCCCATGGCATGCAGGATCTTAGTTCCCTGAATCAGGGATCCAACCTGTGTCTCCTGAATTAAAAGGTGGACCCTTCACCAGTGGACCACCAGAGAATTCCTGAGAATGTTTATATTAATCAGAAGGGCCAGAAGCAGTGGTAATTCTACATGATGAACAGAAATATATAAAAGTCTCTCTCCAGTCATTTTAACATTCAGCCTCAAATCTAGCATCATGAGCTAATAGAAAAGACAATCTTAGAACTTTTTCTCGTAACCAGAGGGCTTCCTGGGTGGCTCAGTGGTAAAGAATCTGCCTTCCAATGCAGGAGATGTGGGTTCGATCCCTGGGTCAGGAAGATTCCCTGGAGGAGGGCATGGCAACCCATGCCAAGTATTCTTGCCTGGGGAATCCCATGGACAGAGGAGCCTGGTATGCTATACTCCATGGGGTTGCAAAGAGTCTGATTGATGACAGAGTACACATGCACACACTTAGCCTCTGTAATCAATAGAAATTGATGAGAGGAAAGATGCAAAAAATGCAGACAAGCCTTTATTTGGGCCCCTGCAGCAGCAACATGGAGGGGAGGGAGAACAAAAAACGGGGTCCCTTGGTTGCTAATGGAGGTCCCTAATGGAGGTGAGCTGGTTCTTCTTACGGAACACAGGTAGGGGCATGTCCTGGGGTCAGGCTGGAGGCGTGGCTTAGGTGCTGTGCCCATCCTGTAGGTGGTATTGTGTGCGGGGGGCACACACAGTACCCTGCTTTTGCTCCAGACTCCTTAGAAGTGGCAGTTGAGGTTTTGGGTCTTTTTTTCAGATCGTTTGTCCAGAATTCATTCTAAGTGCACATGCGTGCAGGCTTCCCAGGAGGAACTCAAGGTAAAGAACCTGCTTGTCAATGCAGGAGGCGTAAAAGACATGAGTTCAATCCATGGGTCAGGAAGATCCCCTGGAGGAGGGCCTGGCAACCCATGCCAAGTCTTCTTGCCTGGAGAATCCCATGGACAGTGGAGCCTGACAGGCTACAGTCCATGGAGTCGCAGAGTCAGACACGACTGACGCGACTGAACACGCATGCATGCACGTGAATGCAGTTATTTTTAGTCCCGTACAGTTTCTTTGCATTGTGGCAAAGGATCCCACATCTCAGACTATCTCAGTGCCGGTCCATCAGGAGGACCACACACAGGCCGCGTGTGAAGAAGTGAAATTAAAGTGAAAGTCGCTCAGTCGTGTCTGACTCTTTGCGACCCCATGGACTACAGAGTCCATGGAATTCTCCAGGCCAGAATACCGGAGTGGGGTCGCCATTCCATTCTCCAGGAGATCTTCTCAACCCAGGGACTTAACCCATGTCTCCCACATTGCAGGCAGTTTCTTTACCAGCTGAGCCACCAGGGAAGCCCAAGAATACTAGGGTGGATAGCCTATCCCTTCTCCAGGGGATCTTCCCAACCCAGGAATCGAACCAGAGTCTCCTGCATTGCAGGGGGATTCTTTACCAGCTGAGCCACCAGGGAAGTGCAAGAATACTGGAGTGGGTAGCTGTTCTGTTCTCCAGGGGATCTTCCCAACCCTGGGACTGAACCCAAGTTTCCCACATTGCAGGCAGATTCTTTACCAGCTGAGCCACCAGGGAAGCCCAAGAGTACTGGAGTACATACATTTCATCTCCATCTTCATGTAGCCCTGTTCTCTGCGGCCAACCCAGAGCCGTCTGGGACGTTAGCACACAGACCCTGAAGTTTCTTGTTCTCCGTGGACTCACTCCCTGCTTAAACTCCCAAACTACATCTTTTACAGACAGGCTGAATATTGAGGACGAAAATCAAGAAGAATCAAATCATATGTTCAAAAATGGTTGAAGACAACACGAAACACCATATTCCAGTGTTTTTCCTCTCTCATCCAAAAAAAAAACGTCATCATGGGGACTTGCTTGGTGGTCCAGGGGATAAGAATCTGCCTGCCAATGCAGGGGCAAAGGGGCTGGTCCAACCCCTGGTCAGGGAAGATGCCACCTGCCTCAAGGGAATGAAGCTGTGTCATAACTACTGAGCCTGTGCTCGTCTAGAGCTCAACACAACTGGAGAAATTCTGAGAGAAGTAATGAAGACCCAGCGCAGCCGAAAACGAATCAGTAAATAATTAAATTTAAAAGAATACATGCTGCAAAGCTGGGGATTCGGGTTTGAGTCCCTGGTCAGGGAGGATCCTACTAAGCCTGCCTGCCACAGCTACTGAGTCCACGGGTCACAACTAGAGAGTCCAGGAGCCAAAACAAAAGGTCTCATGTGATTAAACCAAGATCCAAAGCAATAAATAACTACAAATATTTTTTAAAATGTCATGATTAGCAGAAATACACCAAACGCTGCCCTCTTTGCTCTTCACCCTAAATGGCTTTAGTCTCTGTTTGTGTCATAGTGACAGCTGAGTTCAATTTTCACACTGGTACTGTAGAATATGTCACACCGCCACCCCAGACTTAATTTTCCCTTGGGTTTTCCCAGAAATGAAGATGTAATCATGTAGACTTTATGAGTATGCTTTTATCACGTACGGATGTGAGAGCTGGACCATAAGGAAGGCTGAACGCCGAAGAATGGATGCTTTTGAACTGTGGTGTTGGAGAAGACTCTCAAAGGGCCCTTGGACTGGAAGGAGATCCAACCAGTCCATCCTAAAGGACATCAGTCCTGAATATTCATTGGAAGGACTGATGCTGAAGGTGAAGCTCTAATACTTTGGCTACCTCATGTGAAGAGTTGACTCATTGGAAAAGACTCTGATGCTGGGAGGGATTAGGGGCAGGAGGAGAAGGGGAAGACAGAGGATGAGATGGCTGGATGGCATCACCTACTCAATGGACATGAATTTGAGTGAACTCTGGGAGTTGGTGATGGACAGGGAGGCCTGGTGTGCTGCGATTCATGGGGTCGAAAAGAGTCAGACAGGACTGAGCGACTGAACTGTACTGGACTGAACTGAATGACTCAATAGGTAAAGAATCCACGTGCAATGCAGGAGATGTGGGTTCGGTCCCTGGGGTGGGAAGATCCCCAGGAGAAGGAAATGGCAACCCACTCCAGTATTCTGGCCTGGAGAATCCTATGGACAGAGGAGCCTGGCGTGGTGCAGTCCACAGGGTCGCAAAGAGTCGGACACGACTGAGCGACTGAATCACAACTTTTCGAAAAGTTCTTGGCACGCATGCTAAGATGTTATCCAACACAAACTCTCACCAGCACCCTGACTTCAGCACTGGAATGTGTATGACTCCTGTCAAGCACGTAGGAAGGCACTGGACACACGTTTAGGGAACAGACCTTCCTAAGGTTGGCTTCTGACGTGCACGTCGTATTCCCCTCTCCTGTCCTACTTCATCTTCCTCTCATCATTATTTGCTGTGTGCTGAAGGTCTGTGTCCCTCAGAGCGAGATCCACAGGTTGAAGCCCTCACCTGCAACGTGAGGGCATCTGGAGGTGGTACGCTTGGGAGGTCACGAGGTCATGAGGGTGGAGCCCCATGAACAGAATTAGTGTCCTTATAAGAGAGACCCCCAGAGAGCTCCCTGGCAATTTCCACCATGTGAGGACGCCCTGCGAAGCCGACCATCTATGAACCAGGAGGAGAAGTATCACCAGGACCCATATCAGCTGGGTCTTGGTCTTGGACTTTCTGCTTCCAAACAGATGAGAAAGAGATGCTTTTTTATAGGTCCCCAGTCTACAGTACATTCTCTCATAGCACCCTGAAACAAGCTAAAGCATCATATAATCAAACAATATAGAGGGCTTCCCTGGCAGTCCGGAGGCTAAGACTTTGTGTTCCCACTGCAGAGGACCTGGGTTCCATCCCTGATCAGGGAAATAGGTCCCACGTGCTGCAACTCAACACCTTCATGCCGCAACTAAGATGCACAACAGCCAAATACATCAATCAATTAAAAAAAAATTACTGGACATTTTTAGGACCAGTATCTTGGAAAGTTCTTACAGCAGTTCAGCGTCTTTAAGTCTTGTAATCGACATCTTAGAACGTTCACGCCAAGGTAAACCAGGTGGACAAGTTTCACCATGGGGAGACCCCGTGATGCCTGCCACCTAGGTCCTCATCTGGGACCTCAGCTGTCTCTGTGGACAATGACAAAAAGTGGAATCACAGGCATGATCCTCTTAAGTCATAAGTCACACAAGCACCTGCACAAAATTTCTCTGTGGTCCTGAAAAAAAAAAAAAAAAAACAACAGGAATTCTGTTAGATCAAAGCTCACCCATCACTGTTGAGCTTTCAGGCGAGTTAAAGATAAGACTGTCTGGGCTTGGGGTTGTGGGGGTAGTTGGTTTACGCCCCAGGATCAAGAAGGTGGCGTCACAGCGATTGTGTGTCTCTAATTTCTTTTTTATGACAAGCCCCAGTTTCAAAACAAGAACCACCTACAATACATCTTTGTGTCTGTCCGGCTTCACACAGGGTGGACGTTAAGGGGAAACAAAAATCCCGAGTGCTTCACATTAAACTGGGGACTCAGTGGGATCTCTCTACTTTCACCGAAATCTAAAGAATCTGTGATGTTTTCCACAGTCAACCAAAGAACCTAACCGTGTCTATGTCATTAAAAAACAGGAATAACAAAAGTGCAGCAGAAAAATCTCTGCCTTCTGGTGAATCCTTGAAGGTTATGTGTTTGATGGTGGCTTTTTGTCCAACTCAGAAAATGTCATCTTTATTGATGATGATCTAAAGGAAATCATTTTTCATCCGGGACACAGGAGAAAGATAAGAAAATAGAGGCTGTTCACTTTGCTAATGTCTTTTATATTTTTGGCAAAACAATTGATGAGTTTCTCTGGGAGAATAGGAAAGTAAAGGTTAGCAAGCCAAAGGTTAACGGGATCAGTGTAAAGAGTTGCGCGGTTTTCGACTGCATTTCTTTCCAAATATTTTGAAGGCTTCCTGAAATGATTTTCTGACACACATTTCGGGGAAGGGAAAAAAAGAAAAGAGTGCACATCTGTATTCTCAGAATAAAGATGACAAGTGGCACATCCTTCTTGGAATATGTGAGCTGATGGTTTTGCCCTCGGGAATAAAAACACACGTGTGGACCATATTATCTGGGCGCCATAGCAACAGTAGGCCAATGATCAAGACAGGATGCGGTTCAGAGGGTCGGGCTGCGGTGTCGTTTCTGAAAACAGCTCAGGCTTCAACACGGCTCTGCGTGGACATCCGTAGGAATCAGGACACCGAGTTCAACGCCCTGGAGCTCCCAAGGCTGCTTTGTCATGCTGAGCGGGGACCCTGGGCAGGAACAAAGCGACACAGGAAGAGAAAAGGCATGCCTGTGTGGGAGCTTAGCTCATTCGCATTAGATTCCCTGGCTGCTGGAAGAAACCGCTGCACACATTCAGGGGCTGAAATCAACACACAATGTAACATCTTACTCCTCTGGAGGTCGTAAGTGTGAAAGGAGTGTTAAAGGCATAAAATCAAGGTGCTGGCAGACTGGCATTTCCTTCCAGAGGCTCGGGATTGGAGGCCAAGGTGTCCATTTCCTAGCTTTTCGCTGCTTCTCGATGCTACCCACGTTCTTTGACTCCAGGTCCCGTTATTAGTCTTTTTTATTTAATATTTATTTATTTGGCTGTGCCAGGTCTTAACGACAGCAGACAGGACCTTCGATCTTGCAACAAAGCAAGCGGGACCTTTAGTTGTGTCTTGAGGGATCTTTAGTTTTGGCTAAAGATTCAAACTCGTAGTGGCGGCATGTGAGATCTAGCTCCCTGACCAGGGATAGAACCTTGTATTGGGAGCATGGAGTCTTAGCCACTGGACCACCAGGGAAGTCCCCGGGTCATGCTTTTTGCTGATCTCTGCTTCCATCCTCACAGCTCCTTCTCTGACTCTGAACTTCCTGCCTCCCTCTTACAAGGACCCTTGCGGAATTAAGCCGGGATAGCCTCTACACAATGCAAGTTCCTTAACTTTCTCACACCTTCAAGGTCCCGTTCACAAGTAACTTCTTCCAGAGGCTCGGGATTGGGGATCGAGGGGTCCATGCAAGGTAACTTCTTCACAGGTTTTGAGGATTCAAACATGGACATCTTTGAGGCCAGGGAAGGGGTCGTTTTTTCTGCTTATCGTCTTGCTCTAATGGGACTACTCGAAGATTTCCTGTTTCCCCCAGAGGATATTGACAGGATACTTCCTAACTTGATTCATTGAGTGAATTCTCACCACAGCTTGATCTTATGCCTCTAGGTCTTCCCTTGGTGAAATTTCCAGCCATTTTTTTTTTTTTTAACCTCATGAAAATGCACTCTCTTTCCCTTTTCTGAATCTTGGCTTCCAGACCGCCACACTGCTCATATGAAAACATGCTGTCATCCAGGAGTCCTTTCTGGCCACCCACTCGCAAGCTGAATTTTTTCTCAGACAACTCCCTTTCAGATGCCATTTCTATCTTCCATTGCTGCCATTGAGGTGCAAGGTAGATTTCCAATATCAGACTCGAGGACATCTTCCCATCATTCCTATTTGGGTCAACTTTTTCCCCCCACCCCCGAGCCCAGTGACTAACTCACTCATTCACAGGTTCATTCATTCAACAAATACCTATGGAGCACACACTACATACAATGAACAGTTCTAGGTGCTCAAACAAGTTGATGCATCTACAAGGGAATGAATGCATTAACCACTCCAATACCTTGGCCACCTGATGCCAACAGCTGACTCAATGGAAGAAAACCCTGATACTGGGTAAGACTGGAGGCAGAAGGAGAAGAGGGCGACAGAGCGTGAGATGGTTGGTTGGCATCACCGAGTCAATGGACATGTTCTTAGGCAAACTCCGGGAGATGGTGAGGGACAGGGAGGCCTGAAGTCTGTGTGGTCACAAAGATTCAGACACGAGTTGGCAAGTGAATAACAACAAAATGCTAATGAGAGGCTGTCAGCATAAATGTTCCTGGCTTAACTTGGAACCTTCTCTCTAGAAGCACTTACGTGAAAAAAAATAAGCTCTATGGATATCATAACCCAAAACATATGGATAACACTATTTTCTACGCTTTGGAATAGGTTATATAGTCTATTAAATTGCTTATTACATCCTTCACGATGAATATTCAAGGGACATGGTGCGCATGAGCGTGGTCAGTTCTAGCCGACTCTTTGTGACCCTGTGGACCATAGCCCAACAGGTTCCTCTGCTCATGGGATTCTCCAGGCAAGAATTCTGGAGTAGGTGCCATTCCTTTCTCCAGGGGTATCTTTCCAACTCAGAGATGGAACGTGCGTCTCCTGTATTGCAGGCAGATTATTTAGCACTGAGGCACCTGGGAAGTTTCAAAAGACATTAGAAATCATTTATTATTTTCATAAGAGTTGTGTCAGAGGAGCAATGTGCAAGAAATTTGCCTGTTTGCCTTACCAGCAAGTTATAAGCTACATGGTGGCATGCCATGTGGAGAGAATCCATTTCTTTTCGTAATACTTTGGAAAAATGGCAAAGCAATGCCTATACACCTCCTTAACAAAAATTGTAGACAAAGTGTGTGTGTGTCTCTATGTCTACATCTATAATCTTCCCCATGATAAGAAACTTTTTTAAAATTGGCAACTGGATGTACTTCACCTGTCAAGATTTTACTCAGTGGACGTTCCACTGAGACCTGTACTGATCTGTGCATTACCTGTCCAAAAGCTTTGAGAAGGTGTCAGCACACCTGGTTAGGTAGCATCACCGACTCAGTGCACATCAACTTGAGCAAACTCTGGGGGACAGTGGAGGACAGAGGAACGTGGCACGCTTTGGTCTATGGGGTTGCAAAGAATCAGACTGAGTGACTGAAGAACATCAACAAACAGCATGCAAACCCCCAGCTGGCTTGAAGCATGGTTATTGCATTTGTAAAGGGTGTTGGTTTGTTCCAGAGTCTTCCAAGAGGGCCTGGAGAAAGACTGCCTCTCAATTTTAAACCGAGAAAAAGAATTTTGCATTGATTAGAACATACACCTTTAATAAGTACCTAAAATGGATTTCATTGACTCTGTGCATGCCCAAGATAACAGAATGATTAAATGCAAATAAATCACAGGAGAAATACAGAAAATATACAAAAAATGAATTCCTTGATCTACTCTTCCAACTACTATTTCTTTTATTTCACTTTTTTATTCTTTCTCTTTGTATTACCTCCGTCAGTTCAGTTCAGTTGCTCAGTCCGGTCTGACTCTTTGCGACCCCATGGACTGCAGCACACCAGGCCTCCCTATCCATCACCATCTCCCGGAGCTTGCTCAAATTCATGTCCATCGAGTCGATGATGCCATCCAACCATCTCATCCTCTATCGCCCCCTTCTCCTCCCACCTTCAGTCTTTCCCAGCATCAGGGTCTTTTCCAATGAGTTGGCTCTTTGCATCAGGAGGTCACAGTACTGGAGCTTCAGCTTCAGCATCAGACCTTCCAATGAATATTACCTTCTTATTTCTTATTAATGAAAGACAGAGCCCCCGTTCAAGAAACAAGTAATTCCTCTCTTTCTTGGTCTTGTCTGCCATTTCCAGCAACGTGGATGGACCTAGAGCTTGTCATATTGAGTGAAGGAAGAGAGAGAAGGACAAATACCATATGATATTGCTTAAATGTGGAACATTAAAAAATGGCAGAAATGAACCTATTGACCTAACAGAAACTGTGTTACAGGCGTAGAAAACAAACTTATGGGTACTGGGGAATAAGAGGGGAGAGGGAAAAATTGGAAGATGGGGATTGACATACACACATTTGTGGCTGAATGTGCTCAGTCACGTCTGACTCTTTGTGACCCCATGGACTATACAGTCCATGGAATTCTCCAGGCCAGAATACTGGAGTGGGTAGCTGTTCCCTTCTCCAGGGGATCTTCCCAACCCAGGGATCGAACTCAGGGCTCCCGCACTGCGGGCGGATTCTTTACCAGCTGAGCCGCCAGGGAAGCCCTATCTCAGATTGTCATACTGAGTGACGTAAGACAAATGTCATAAGACACAGCTTACATGTTGAATCTAAAAAAAATCCTACAAATGAACTTATTTACAAAACAGAAATAGACCGATAGACATAGAAAACAAACTTGTGTGTACTGGGGGGGTAAAGAGGGGAGGGATAAATTGGGAGCTTGGGATTGACACACACACACTACTACATATAAACCAGGTAACTAATGGGGACCTACTGCACAGCACAGGGAACTCGACTCCATACCGTGTAACGGCGTAGATGGGAAAACATCCAGAAAAGAGTGGATATATGTGTACGTGTCACTGATGCACATTGCTGTACCCCTGAAACTAACAACATTATAAATCAACTATACTCCCCAGTGGAAAAAAGCTTTACAAAAATGCTTTCAGAGTGCCAGTCACTGGACTCTGAGTTGGTTCAGACTCCTCTGTGTTTTCACTGTGAGGGGATACAGCCTGAAGAATGAAGTACCACCTGGAGGCATACAGCCCAATTCAGAGCATCCACGGGGTTCTGCATGGATTCTGAAGACTGCAGTCCAGTTTTCTGCTAGAGCTACATCCTGGCTCTGCTCGTGAGGACTTCAAAGATTAGGGGTACATGAAGCAACCAAAAATGTCCCAGGCACGTGTGGACTGGTAAGTGTCCAAGAGGAAGAACCATGCAACATTCTCAGCTAGAGCATCTGTGCTTCGGTATAAACCTTGGAATAAAAATGGAGAATGTGAGCAAATGCCCTCACAGTCCACATCTGACCTATATACCACACCGGCTGCTGTAGCAGATGGCTTTAGGAAGTCTATCAAGTGGTGTCTCGGATGGTAAAGAATCTGCCTGCAATCTAGAGACCTGGGTTCGATCCCTGGGTCATGAAGATCCCCTGGAGGAGGGCATGGCAACTCACTCCAGTATTCTTGCCTGGAGAATCCCACGGACAGAGGAGTCTGGTGGGCTACAGTCCATGGGGGTCGCAAAGCCCACTATTAAGGATACTCACATTGAAAGGCTAAATGTTCCAGAATGAAAAGATTTTGCATGTTGCCCTCTGGATCGAAGGATCCATTCTACAAAAAGATGCACACCCATGGCTGATTCATGTGTATGGCAAAAACCACCACAATATTGTAAAGTAATTGGGCTTCCCTGGTGGCTCAGAGGTTAAAGCGTCTGCCTCCAATGTGGGAGACCCGGGTTTGATCCCTGGGTCAGGAAGATCCCCTGGAGAAGGAAATGGTAGCCCACTGTAGTATTCTTGCCTGGAGAATCCCATGGACGGAGAAGCCTGGTAGACTACAGTCCATGGGGTCGCAAAGAGTCGTAAAGTAATTAGCCTCCAATTAAAATTTTTTTAAAAAGATACTGAGAAGGTACACGTGGAGTGGATACTGGGAGAAACACGACACGGAGTAGACAGCTGAGAAGAGATTATTGTACGTCTCCAGAAGAAAAGGATAATCATGACTGACTGAGGGTGTCACCTGCCTCAGACCCTGTGTCCTGCAGGTGGAGGTTCTGATGTTGGCAGGTGTCAATTACTGTGACCTTGCCGGGGAGGTCAAGGTCATCAGAAGATTCTTCAGATCTTGCGAGAAAGATTTGAAGAGATGAAGCCACGTGCCCAGGGTCACACAGGCAGCGTAGGAACAACCAAGAATTTGAACCAAAGACTGTGAACGGAGCTCGGGTCTCGGTCATGCCACCTTTGGGGGCCACGTGTCTTAGATCACGTGGTGCTGCTGGGCAGTGGGGGTGGCGGTGAGAGACGGAAGACCACGTGGTGTGACACTGTCTACCTTCCCCCCGGAAAACTCCACGTACCCTGCTTCCTAGTTCCTATCTTCTTAGGAAGGTGGAGAGGCAACACGGGTCTGTTCTAGCCAAGCAGAAATGCAGGGATGAGGAGGAAAAGTGAAGCTCTCGGCAATACCAGCCTCCGAGCAGAAGGGATGGCTAGCACCCTGTGAGGGACAGCGTGAGGTCGTGAGGAATCGGGGTGCCTTTTACCTCTCCAAGGCTGACATACCTGGATGGATGAATAAGCTAACCTAAAGAGCAAAGCTTCCCCCACAGCTCAAGCAGTAAAGAATCCCGCCTGCAATCCAGGAGACCCAGGTTCAATCCCTGGGTGAGGAAGATCCCCTGGAGAAGGAAATGGTAACCCACTTAAGACATCTTGCCTGGAGAAACCCATGGACCGAGGAGCCTGGCGGGCTACAGTCCATGGGGTCGCAAGAGTTGGGCTTAGCAACTAAACCACTACCATCAAAGAACACAGAGGTGCAAGCACATCGAGGAAGCTCTGAAGCTGAGGTGAGGACTTGAGTGCATCACAAGCTACAAGGACACTCTACCAGGATACTAAATATCATAATTTTTTTGGAGGGCAAAAATCTCCTAATTGACCCCTGTTGCTGCTGGTGTTCAGTCGCTCAGTCGAGTCTGATGTTGTAGTGATTTCGGATCCCAAGGTGAATCTGACCCCATGGACTACAGCACATTAGGTTTCCCTGTCCTTTACCAGCTCCTGGAGTTTGATCAAGCTCATGTCCATCGAGTCGGTGATGCCATCCAACCAACTCATCCTCTGTCATCCCCTTCTCCTCCTGCCTTCAATCTTTCCCAGCATCAGGGTCTTTTCTAATGAGTGAGCTCTTTGCATCAAGTGGCCAGAGTATTGCAGCTCCAGCATCGGTCCTTCCAATGAGTAATCAGGGTTTATTTTCTTTAGGATTTACTGGTTGCATCTCCTTGCTGTCCAAGGGACCCTCAGGAGTCTTCTCCAGAAGCACAATTCAAAAGCATCAATTCTTCAGCGTTCAGCCCTATTTTTGATCCAACTCTGACATCCATACATGACTACTGGGAAAAACACAGCTTTGATTAGACGGACCTTTGTCACCAAAGTCATGTCTCTGCTTTTTAATACACTATCCAGGTTTGTCATAGCTTTCTTTCCAAGGAGTAACCGTCTTTTAATTTCATGGCTGTAGTCACTGTCTGCAGTGACTTTGGAGCCCATGAAAATCAAGTCTGTCATTGTTTCCACTGTTTCCCCTTTTATTTGCCATGAAGTGATGGGACTGGATGCCATGACCTTAGTTGTTTGAATGTTGAATTTTAAGCCAGATTTTTCTCTGTCTTAAAATTCCCTCCCCATATTATCTCATGAACAAACTTTTGCCCTGGATGTTTACTTCCATAACTTCCTGGGATATGACTTTGACATATCACCAATTACATAAGTTTATGCTGGAAAAAATAGACACTCTACCCATTGTCTCCAAAGAAAAGACCGACAACTTCCTTTTCAAATCATTTTCTCCTCGGGAAGATTAGAGTTGAAAACTGACACTTATGCTAACTATAAATATGTAAAACAGGCTTATTTTAATACTCGCTACAGAGTAGGGTTCAGAGATTGGATAGGAAATACACATCTCTTCAAATACAAGCCTAACAGTCTACTGGAAATATTAAAGCAAGCTATTTTTTTTTTCCCCCTTTAGTTCATGAGGGTGAACTGTCCAGTAAGAACAGTGGATTCGATGACTTTGGAAGAAGGCATACACCCCCAGGGCAAAGATCTCAGCACTTGATTTGGGTTGCAAAGTGGACGTGTTTCAGTCTTCAGAGACACTCTTGTTTTGCACGCTAGGCGCTGAGAGCGAAGGAGAAGCCTTTCTAAGTTCAAAACATTTTTCACAAAGGATGAAATAGAGCTGTAGGTGTCAGGAGCAGGAACTACAGAAGAAAGGAGAGAGAGGTCGGTGCGTGTGGTGTGGAAGTCAGAGAGTCGAGATGTGGGTGTGTTGACTCCTCTAAGACCTTTGTTTAAAGATTTTTTTTTTTAATGTGGACCATTTTTTAAATTGTTGTTGAATTTGTTATGAGGCTGCTTCTATCATACAGTTTGGGTTTTTATGACCCTGCAGCTTGTGGGACCTTAGTTCCCCGACCAGGGATCAAACCCTCATCCCCGACATGGGATGGTGGAGTCTTAACCACTGGAACACCAGGGAAGAATCTCTAAGGCCTTGAGGAGCAGAGAAGAGACTGCTGAAGCTGGGACAGACGTCCAAGGCAGAGGCAGTCACAGTGGAGGGCGACGGCGGGCTGGCTAGGGCTCACAAAGTGAACACCACCCAAGAAATTGGTCCAGAGAAATCCCCCAGACCTCCAAGGGCTCTGAGTGCCCATATATATCACACTTTGCTCTGGTGAGTCAGCGATTCCTTCTTGGAAGGAAGCTCAATGTGGCTTGTTGCTATGATCAGCTATTCCTTTGCCCTTGGCGGGGGTCAGGGGGAGTTATTCCATGCTGGAGGACGGCAGAACAGAACACCCCAAACAAGCAAGAGAAGTGAAACAGGTGGCAATGAGGCAACAAGAGTGTTGGCCAAGGTGGGGGCTCCATGAGCAGCTCCATGGGGTGGGTGCATCCCAGAAGCCTTTTCTTTTTCCTCCCAGCATCACTGGATGTGGGACTCTGGACAATAAGACAAGGCCACACAGAAAATAATGAAGGGGACTCCCCCTCACTCACCCAGACACCCTAAATGTAGTGTGAATTTTTTGGGGGCCAGATTTCGTGGCATGTAGGACTTAGTCCCCTGACCAGGGCTTGAACCTGCACCTCTTGCATTGGAAGCGGGGAGTCTTAATTGCCGGACCACCAGGGAAGTCCCTAGTGTGAAGTGTGTTGACACAGTTCTGCGGTTGGCCCGAAAGTCTGCGGTTCTTGCAAGACGCTCTCCTTCAACTTTCAGGGGTTGTTTTGTGACTCACCCAACAGATTGAATCCCGAACCAAAGAGACTCAGAGAACCATAGCACCTACCCAGATGACTGACAAGGTGGCCACGACTCTCTCCTCTGTTTGACTGTTTCTGTGAACTTCTCATAAGACAGCCTTGATGCCAATTCATCTGCCAACCTTACACAAATGCTTAGCCCTGATTTCCTTAAGTCTAATCCCTACGTTGACTACAAGGAGATCAAAGCAATCCATCCTAAAGGAAATCAACCCTGAATATTCACTAGAAGGACTGATGCTGAAGCTGAAACTCCAATCCTTTGGCCATCTGATTCGAAGAGCTGACTCACTGGAAAAGACCCTGATGCTGGGAAAGATTGAGGGCAGGAGGAGAAGGGGACGACAGAGGATGAGATGGTGGGATGGCATCACTGACTCGATGGACATGAGTTTGAGTAAACTCCAGGAGTTGGTGATGGACAGGGAGGCCTGGTGTGCTGCAGTCCATGGGGTCGCAAAGAGTCAGACATGACTTACAGACTGAAGGCACAGTCATATATGTTTGATGATTTTGTAAGTGAGAAAAAGATGGATATGTTGCTGACAGCTGAGCACAAAGAAATTTGAAGTATCCAGTTAGATTCCAGCTTTCTGAGGACATCAGGCTGTATTTTCAGAGCTGGCAGTTGGTGACACTGAATGCGAGAATGTCAACAGTCACCAGGAGTGCCTGCAAAAGTTACAGTCTTTCTATGTATCAACCATGCGTCCATCCACAGGATACAAGAAACATGTTAATAAGCTCATGGATATACGTATGATAGACTCAATAGTGAAGTGAAAGTCACTCAGTCATGTCAGACTCTTTGTGACCCATAGACTATACAGTCCATGGGATTCTCCAGGCCAGAATACTGGAGTGGGTAGCCTTTCCCTTCTCCAGGGGATCTTCCCAACTCAGGGATTGAACCCAGGTCTTCCTCATTGCAGGCGGATTCTTTCTCAGCCGCGCCACCAGGGAAGCCCAAGAATACTGGAGTGGGTAGCCTTTCCCTTCTCCAGATGATCTTCGCAACCCAAGTATCGAACCAGGGTCTCCTGCCCTGCAGGCGGATTCTCTACCAACTGAGCCATCAGGGACAGACTTAATAAGAGAACAATAATAACAATGAATGGTATTCACATATGATTATCCACATGCTGATGACATTTCTGGAATCAGTCAACATGAGTGCTTTTTCTGGCCCTCCCCTAAGGCTTGTGCGATCTTAGTTCACTGACTAGGGATTTAACCCGTGTCCCTTGCAGCGGACGCACGGAGTCTTAACCCCCTGGACCACTGGGGAAGTCCCTTAGCATGGGTCCTTAATGTACCAAGAATGTTAGCTGCACGATGAATCTCCCAGTGCCTATCTTTGCCCTCAATCTCCTTGCTCATCAACAATTTGAACCTCAGGCAAAACAGACTGGTTTGGTTTATATGACAGCACAAGAGCACAGAGGAGGACTCTGACAGTGTGACACATAATATATCCCAGATTCTGCAAGGACAATATCTGGATGACCATGGAGGATATCCTGCCTGATAGTAGTATTTAGAAAATGCATATAGGAATATGGGCTTCCCAGGTGGCTCAGTGGTAAAGAATCTGCTTGCCACTGTAGGAGACCTGGGTTCAATCCCTGGGTCAGGAAGATCCCCTGGAGGAGGAAATGGCAACCCACTCCAATATTCTTGCCTGGAGAATCCCACAGACAGAGGAGCCTGGCGAGCTATATAGTTCATGGGGCCGCGAAGAGCTGGACATGACTGAGCAACTGAATAATACATAGGAATATAGGAATCATATGCACTCTTTCCAAGGTCACTGCCAAGTCTGGATTTTGTACTAACACAGTAATACATGCCGTGCCTATGCATAAATCTTTCATGAGCAATAAGTTCTCAGAATATACTGAACTTACCTGGCAGTTGTCTGCAGCTGTGTTCATAGGAATGCAGAATGCCAAGGTCAAGACTCTCATTACCACTTTTATTCACTTCAGACATATTTATTCAGCATCTATGCAATAATGCCTTCACATAACAGCTGCCTGTTAGTGTGAAGGATCGATTCCTCTTTGCCTTCACTATTTTTTTGACATGATCTAATGGACACAGGTCTTCTGAGGTGGCTCAGATGGTGAAGAATCTGTTTGCAATGTAGGAGACCCACGTTTGATCCCTGGGTCGGGGAGATCCCCGGGAGGAGGAAATGGCAACCCACTCCAGTATTCCTGCCTGGAAAATTCCATGCACAGAGCAGCCTGGAGGGCTCCCATCCCTGGGGTCCCAAAGAGTCGGGCATGACTGAGCACCAGTACCATCACCACCACCAATGGACACAGTCTTTTCCTATTTGCAAAGAAATCCCGGACCTTACCTTCTGAAAAATCTGAGAGCCCTGGCATAGGAAAAACACCCTGTCATGAAAAGACATGGTTAAAAGACCCACTTATAAAGAAGGAAAAAGCCACCAGGCAGATTGTACATAAGTGGCACCTCCATCATTCCATGAAAACTAGGTTACCGAGTCTAACTATTTGACACATATTTATTCCAATTAATTTCAATTAGGCAAAACAAGTGTCAATGGGTATGCAGACATTCGCTTCCCAGGCAGCTTGTCTGAGATCATTGGACATGATATTTACGCATCATTATTAGTACAACTGGTAGACCATGAATCAGTCCTTCCAGCAATTGGTGCCATTGGGTAGAAGTTATGTGGTGACAACCCTTAAATTGAATCTCCATTAAGGATTCCAATCAATCTTGACGAGCACATGAGTTCTTCCACTCCCCCCTCCCTTTTTTTTTTTTTTTTTGGTTAAGTAAATTAATAATGCATAAGAATTACGGAAACCAACTGAAGCAGCCTCTTTTTCATCTCTTTTTTTTTGGAGGGGGGGGCATGCTGTACAGAGGCCGGGCAAGGAGGGGCCAGGACTTTTGCAGAAGATGTTAAGTCATGAATATTCAAGGCAGAGTCCCTGAAGAATCACCCAAACGTGGCACATCTATCTCGCAACCTGAGATCTACACAGTTGCCCATGAAGGAATGACAACTCTTCTTCTGAGGTCTGCAGACCCTGCAAGCCGTGGAGAGTTATACAAGAGGAGATCAGACCCATAGGGTCTTTTTCCAGGAAGAGGCTATTAAGAAGAAAAGTTCGTCAAGACCTTCCATATGTCTAGGCCTGGATGGAAGCCCGTGACAGGGTGAGCAGATGGGGTCAGATTAGACTTGTGCAGGGGACTGAGGAGAAGTCCCTGAGGGCACGCTTGGTCAATGAAATTCCCCTAGGAATGTTTTTTTGCGGGAAAGAGGTAAGTCATGGGGACAACTGCATTTCTAAGAAATGTCATTTCTCAGCAGTGACAGAGGAAAATGCTTGTGTGAGAATACAGCATATGTCTCAGGCCACACAACAGGTACACTTACAGAGAACTTTGTATGCACAAAACATCATACATAGATTTATTTTTTTTTCTAACAACACTCCTGAGTGGTACATTCTTTTTCACACTCATAGGTCTTCTCTAGGGGCTCAGACAGTCAAGAATGCCTGCAGTGTGGGAAACCCTGGGTCGATCCCTGGGTGGGGAAGATCCCCTGGAGAAAGGAATGGTAACCCCAGCATTCTTGACTGGAGAATCCCCATGGACAGAGGAGCTGGGTGGGCTACAGTCCATGGGGTCGCAGAGTCAGACACGACTGAGCAACTAAAACACACACACACACACACACACACACATACACACACACACAAACCCATTGCTTTTCAGATTCTTTTTCAATACAGGTTATCGCAGAATACATGAGTACGATTCCCTGTGGAGGACTGTAGGTCCTCGCTGGTTACCTATTTTATGCATAGTGCTGTGTGCATGTAGACCCCAAACTTGTCATTAATCCCTCCCCACCACATTTCCTCATTGGTAACCGTAAGTTTGTTGTTTTGCAATCTTGAGTCTGTTTCTGTTTTGTAAATAAGTTTATTTACATCGTTTTAAAAATTAGATTCCAGAACAGCTGAGCCAGCAGCCCTATGTAAAAAAAAAGACAAACAACCTGATCAAAAAAATGAGCAATCTCAATAGACATTTGTCCACAGAAGACGTACAGATGGCCAACAGGCACATGAACGGATGCTCCACATCACTAGTTACCAGAGAAAGGCAAGTGGAAACCACAATGAGGGACCACCTCACGTCGGTTAGAATGGCCATCATCAAAAAGTCTACAAAGACACTGGCTACAGAAGGTGTGGAGAAAAGGGAACCTTCCTACACGGTTAGAAAAGAAAGAAAGTGAAGTCGCTCAGTCGTGTGTGACTCTTTGAGACCCCATGGACTGTACGGTAGCCCACCAGGCTCCTTCGTCCATGGAATTTTCCAGGCAACACTACTGGAGTGGGTTGCCATTTCCTTCTCCAGAGGATCTTCCCGACCCAGGGATCGAACCTGTGTTTCTCGTGTCTCCTGCACTGGCAAGTGGATTTGTTACCACTGTGCCACCTTGGAATCCCTCCAAATAACCCAGCTGTAAATGTTTTATCCCCATTTCCCAGAAGAAGTAACTGAGGCTTGGCAAGCTGGCAGGGGGTGTCTCCCTTCATCACCATCACAGCTTGGTTACCAGAACCCCAAAACTCTTCCATCTCTGCTAGGATGTCAAGTCAGGTCTTCATCACAGAAAAGGAGCACAGGGAGCATGTGACAAATTAGGTCTTAGACAGACGTGGAGTTAATAGCACCCGGGATAGAAAATGGTCCCTAATAAGGAATTCACACAAATCTCCAACCCACATTATGCAAAACAAGCTTTAAGACGGGAATGTGGCGTGGCCATGAACATTTAGGAAGAGAACTACATTTTAAGAGCGCGTCCCAATGCAAACTGGATTGATGAAAGGGCAATTATAAAACACTTGCTTTTAGAGGTACCCTGTTATTCAGTCTTCATTTTAACATCTATTTCTCTCTCTCTAGTACTGCTTTTATTTACAATTGCTAGTGTTGCCTGTGACATTTATCTCTATGAGCTTTTCAAGGTGCGTTTCAGGAGAAGGGAATTAAAAGATTGTTTCCATTTGTTTCCCTTTCCAATCCACTCTTTTCTTATTACAAACACAAGGACAGCTGTATCCTCCATGGGGTTTATACGCTTAACAGCATCTTTATTTTCTTTACAGTTTCTTTAGATGGTACATATTTCTTGATCTTTATTTAACAAAGATCTTTGCAGTATTTACTCTTGCAAAGTCTCCCATGGACAGAGGAGGCTGGCAGGTTACAGTCCATGCGGTGAAAAAAAAAGAGTCGGACACAACCGAGCGACTAACACTTTCACTTTCAAATGAGTAAAAGCTACAAGCAAATAAATAAACTACAACAAAATTAAAAATGATAAGAACACCACCACCCAAAACTCAAAAGGCTCTGAAGACCTAAGTTTGGCTGATACAGAAATAGCCAGGAACAAGTATCGTAGCTGAGAAGTTTTGCTTTGTTTTGGCGTTCAGAGAAGTGACTGGAGACCAAGGCAATGATGAATCTAGAGTTTTAGCTGCACAGCTGATGGGAGAGAATGCAGGTTCCGAGCCAAGTCCATGCTAACTTTCGTGATCTTGCCAAGCATCACTCAAGGATGCTGTCTCCTGCATTCCCATGTAGGGGTTTGCAGCATGGACCTCACACCCCTTGGAATCTGGGAAACATTTCACAAGGTCCTTGAGAACACATCCACCTTCATCGTAATAGGGAATTGTCATGCACCATTTCCACCTTGTTTGCAGTTGTACCGAAGGTGCCAAAAGTTGGGAAAACTGTTGGCAACTTACCAGTCATCAAGGCACTGAATGCAAAGTGTAGTAATATTCATCACCACCGTGCTCTGGGATATAAGAATGTCAGTTTCATTTCAGAATGTTGTGTATTTTTGTGATGTTTATTTATTTGATTGCACTGGGTCTTAGAGGCAGCAAGCAGAATCTTCTATCTTCATTGCAGCTAGCAGACCTTTAGTGGAGGCATGTGGGAGCTAGTTCCCTGACCAGGGATTGAACCTGAGGCCCCCTGCATTGGAAGCTCGGAATCTCACCCAGTGGACTGACAGGGAATTCATTCCCTAGAATACTTCAGATGAAGTGGTAACATAGCTGATTTTCTTAAATATCTAGAGCCAACCAGTCCATTGTAAAGGAGATCAGCCCTGGGATTTCTTTGGAAGGAATGATGCTAAAGCTGAAACTCCAGGACTTTGGCCACCTCAAGCGAAGAGTTGACTCATTGGAAAAGACTCTGATGCTGGGAGGGATTGAGGGCAAGAGGAGAAAGGGACGACAGAGGATGAGATGGCTGGATGGCATCACCGACTCGATGGACGGAGTCTGAGTGAACTCTGGGAGATGATGATGGACAGGGAGGCCTGGTGTGCTGTGATTCATAGGGTGGCAAAGAGTCGGACACGACTGAGTGACTGAACTGAACTGAACTGAGGTGTCTTTGGGCTATCCTGCATGAAGAAATGGGATGTATATGTAAAGCTCTTCCCTTTCCCAATGAAGTTCAATGTTTGTCTCTGGGGCGGGGAGCGGGGGGAAGTGGGCCACTGTTTGAGAAACAAGGAAAAACAGTAGCTCCCATTTTTACTTGATACAGTGACTGAGAGACCATTTATGGCCATTCAGACCTGGGTATGTGGCAGATACTTCCTCGAAATTGAACAAAGTGAATCTGTCACTTCGTTGAAAACAATTGGGAGTATTTGTTGCCAGTGACAAATTCAAGATTGCAGGAAAAACAAAATTAGAATTTCAGACGTCTTACATCTGCCCCTACGAACTCGATGGGCTCCCAACACTTAAATAATTCATTCCTGAGTTGGAGATGGACAGGGAGGCCTGGCGTGCTGCAGTCCATGGGGTCGCAAAGACTTGGACACGACTGAGCAACTGAACTGCACTGAACTGAATAACGTCGGCGGTGATGTTAATAAGTGTGAGGTTTCTGTCAGTGCTGTTATTGTCTTTGTTCTTATTTTGCCTTCCCCGTTCATACACTGGGAAGAAGAAAACCTCCAGGCTGCAGCTGCGTCCTTGGGAAGGAACAAACAAAAAGTTGGGGAGGAACTCAGTTTTCCAACACACATATCAGCGGAATGCTTTCCCAGTCAAACCTCGAGATGACATCTCAGCCCTGGTTGGCACGTGAATCGTAGCTTCATGAGAAATCACGCTTGGATCTCGTAAAGGACCCGATGCCTGGGTTCCTGACCCACAGTGACTGTGAGATGATGAGTGTGTCTCATTCCAAGCCCTTTGGGTTGTGGTTTGTTGTCATTCAACAAGTACACAATGGATACAATGAGTGTGCGGGCATTTCTGCTTCGACGTAAGTCACAGTCAGTATCAACGTGAGTAGCTCTTAGGAAGATTTACCCGTCGTCACGTGGTTTGCTTGCTTCAGTCACGTCCGACCCCATGGACTGTAGCCCCCCAGGCCCCTCTGTCCATGGGATTCTCCAGGCAAGAACACTGGAGTGGGTTGCCATGCTCCTCCAGGGCATCTTCCCGACCCAGGGATCAAACAAACCCAGGTCTCCTGAACTGGCAAACGGACTGTTTACCACTGAGCCAGCTGGGAAGCCTTACCTGTCATGGTTTGTATTAACTGATGCCTTTATTATTTTAATTTTTAAAAAGCAGCTCTTTATTTTTTTTTTTTTAACATTTATTTTATCTCCCCATGCTGGGGCTCAGTTTTTCCACATAGCAACTTTATTGGCACGATGCGAACTCTTGGGTGTGTCCTATGAGATCTATTACCTAACCAGGGATTGAACCCAGGGGCCCCGCATTGGCAGCTCAGAGTCTGAGCCACTGAACCACCTGGAGGTTCCCTAACTGATGATATATTATAATTGCTCATGATCTGGACCTCAAAGCGTCTCAGACACAGCAAGGATTTAACAAAACTTGCAGCAAATTGTTGGGACAACATCCTCATTTTAATTCACCAACATGCATAAGGCGTTCCGTTAGATTCCACAAATGAATATCAAGGGGATCGGGGTGTGGTCTCAGAGCTCCTCTAATTCATCACCGGTGGTGGGAGGCAGACTTGTAAATAAGCTTCTATAATTAAATATTCCACAGAGTACAGTGCTGCACAAAAAGGACATTTGCAAACACTACATCGCAGTTATACCTTGAAGGAAGCCACAAAGCTAATGCCACTTTGCAGGGACAGGCTCTGCATTCTGAAAAATGACTAGGGCTTTTTGTCATAAGCCAAATGCCGCCCGCCCCTCCTCCTCCGAGAAGTCCACACCCTGATCCCTTGTACTGATAAATATGTCAAGTTACGGCTTCCTTGGTGGCTCAGCTGGTAAGGAATCCACCTGCAATGCAGGAGACCTGGGTTCCATCCCTGGGTCAGGAAGATCCTCCCCTGGAGAAGGGAAGGGCTACCCACTCCAGTATTCTGGCCTGGAGAATTCCATGGAATGTATAGCCCGTGGGGTCGCAAAGAGTCAGACACGACTGAGTGACTCTCACTCACACGATGGTTACGTAACTAACATTACGGACCTTCAGATATGGAGATACTCCTGCATTACATAGGCTGACCCAATCCCACCTTTTTCTAGCTCGAAAGTGGGAGACACATGGCAGAAGCCAGAGAGATGAGAAGCGTGGGAAGGACTCAGGGTCTGGCTGTTCGTTTGAAAACAGAGGGGGCTACATGGCGAGGCACACGCAGAGGGCTATGAGAAGCTCAGAAGGGCGCGGCTGCTGGCGCACAGTCAGCAAGGAAAATGGGGAATTCAGTCCTACAGCCAGAAGGAGCCAAATTCTGCCAGTCACCAGGAAGGGGTTTCTTCCTCTGAGTCTCCAGATCAGATCTCTGGCCATCCATAACCATTGAGTTTAGTCTTACGGAACACATAGCAAAAAAATCAAAGACACATCATAAACTTCTGACCTACATTTCTGGGAGAAAAGAAACATGTGATGTTTGAAGCTGCTACATTTGTCTTCATTGTTTGATGACAGGATCAGAAAACTGATCAAACTGGTTAGTCCTAAAGGAAGTCAACCCTGAATATCCATTGGAAGGACTGATGCTGATGCTGAAGCTGAAGCTCCAATCCTTTGGCCACTTGATGTGAAGAACAGACTCATTGGAAAAGACCCTGATGCTGGGAAACACTGAAGGTGGGAGGAGAAGGGGAAGACAGAGGATGAGATGGTTGCATGGCATCACCCACTCGATGGGCGTGAATTTGAGTAAACTCTGGGCGTTGGTGATGGACAGGGAGGCCTGGCGTGCTGCAGTCCATGGGGTCGCAAGGAGTCGGATACGACTTACTGATTGAACAGCTACAACGAAAAACGGATAGACTTCAGTGGCGGGGGTGCAGGGGTGGGGCAGAGAAAATGCCCTCAAAACAGCGGTATCTGTTAGCATGAGCCAAGATGTGTGCCTGTGACCAAGGAGAGGAAATGGCAACTTATCTGATGTGGCCAGATCATAAATATAGAGAGAAGAGGAAACACAGACAGGAAGATAAGGGTCAGGAATGCATATCAAGAAAGCAAGTCCCGGGATTTGTCTGCAGGATAGATGAGAGAAGAGAATATGTAGGAAGGATGATCAATCAGAAATAACCTAGATAAGCCACAACAAGACCCGAAACGAAGAGAATGGCATCTGGAATCAATAAAAGTGTACCCATGCAAGGTCAGTTCAGTTCAGTTCAGTTGCTTAGTTGTGACTCTGCACACCAGGCTTCCCTGTCCATCAGCAACTTCTGGAGCTTGCTCAAACTCATGTCCATCGTGTTGGTGATGCCATCCAACCATCTCATCTCAACAGTATGAAACAGTATGAAAAGACAAAAATGTATGACCCATGCAACAGACACTTCCACAGTGGAGTCAACACAAGTTGATACAATTAAACAAGTTGTACAAGTTAATACAAATTAAATGTAGAGAAAACAACTTGTATATTTTGAGATGAAAGTAATCAGAAGATGGTCATGCAGTTACCCATGAGTAAGAGGTGGTCTGGGGCTTCCCAGGTGGCTCTGTGGTAACGCAGGAGATGTGGGTTTGATCACTGGCTCAGGAAGATGCCCTGGAGGAGGAAACAGGAACTTCCACTCCAGTCTTCTTGTCTGGGAAATCTTGTGGACAGAGAAGCTTGGAGGGCTACAGTCCACAGCGGGTCACAGAAGAGTCGGACACGACTTAGCCAGTAAACAAGAGAAGACTTGGGTGGATGTAATTTTTTTCTTTCCCCTCAGGGAATGGGGAGGTTAATTCATTCTGTTTGGGATGTGTCCGGTTGAAGCTGTGTAGCAATTTACAACACCGATTGCAACTTTGGGTCAGAGTAAGAGCTGGTGGCTGTGGTGGAGGCTGGGGGTAGGGGGGAGGTTGGGAATTATTTCTAAGAGGAAGTAGATACAGCCAGGAGTAAACATAAAATGAGAAATGAGAAAGCTCAAGGGGAAAATCTCCACACTTATCAGATAGGAAGGAGGGTGGTAGGGGACTCCTAAGTGACTCAGTGGTAAAGAATCCGCCTGCAATGCAAGAGACCCAGGTTCTATCCCTGGGTCGGAAAGATCTCCTGCAGAAGGGAACGGCTACCCACTCCAGTATGCTTGTCTGGAGAATCCCATGGACAGAGTAGCCTGGCAGGCTTTATTTTTTGCAGACAGTCGGACACGACTGAGCGACGGAGGCTATTACTTTCACCAAGACAGAAGAAGGTGCAAGGGCACAGGGAAGATTCGAGATGAGCAATGCCAAGCTAAAGGGGCATCAGTCATAGAAGCTCCGAGTGCTCAGTTCGGTAAGAGTCAGAGGGAATGGGGCCAAGGGCTGGAGACGTCAACACAGAGGCCACGTTGTGAACGTGGGGGATGGAAGAGATTGTCGTGCAGAAGAGACGCAAGGTCTTCTGGAGGGCGGGCCAAAGGTGCGGGGGTATTCATAGATTCTAAAGAGTGCAGGGCATGCGATCCAGAGGCTGCAACCACTTTTCTGTACTCCTGTGTGTGTGTCTTAATCACAGCAGGTCACAACCGTCTGAGGGGACCTGGGTACAGGGCCACATGACCGGGAGCCGTGGACTTGTAAAAGCAGGTGTGCTACCCGGCCTTTGGGGCCAGACTTTGTTCTCTGCAACAGTGCAAGACGAGGGAGGGATGGGGAGAGACAGAGAGTGAGAGGGAGGTTGCCACGGAAGGATGCAGCCGTATGGAGTAAGAAAATGAGTTAAGGACTTCCCTGGGGGCTCAGTGGTAAAGACCACCAATTCAGGAGGCACCGGTTCAACCCCTGATCTGAGAAGATCCCACGGCTAAACCCGTGAAAGTGAAAGTCCCTCAGTCAGGACTCTTTGCAACCCCATGGACTATACAGTCCATGGAATTCTCCAGGCCAGAACACTGGAGTGGGTAGCCTTTCCCTTCTCCAGGGGATCTTGCCAACCCAGGGATTGAACCCAGGTCTCCTGCATTGCAGGCAGATTCTTTACCAGCTGAGCCACCATGGAAGCCCAAGAACACTGGAGTGGGTAGCCTATCCCTCCTCCAGGGGATCTTCCCAACCCAGGCATCGAACCCACGTTTGCCACAAGTAATGAGCCTGCACTCTGGAGACTGGGAACCTCAACTAGTGAGCTCACGCAACACAAATACTGAAGCCAGAGTGGACTAGAACCTCTGCTCGGCAACAAAGGGAGGCCGCCACAATGAGAAGCCCACCCACTGCAACTAGAAAGCAGCCCCCACCCACCGCTGGCAAAGATCCGTCTAGGCAAAGCTATGGTTTTTCCAGCAGTCCTGTATGAAAGTCAGAGTTGGACCATAAAGAACACTGAGCACTGAAGAATTGATGCTTTTGAACTGTGGTGTTGGAGAAGACTCCTGAGAGTCCCTTGGACTGCAAGGAGATCCAACCAGTCCATCCTAAAGGAAATCAGTCCTGAATATTCATTGGAAGGACTGATGCTGAAGCTGAAGCTCCAATACTTTGGCCACCTGATGAGAAGAGCTGACTCATGGGGAAGGACCCCAATGCTGGGAAAGATTGATGAGGGAGGAGAAGGGGACAGACAGAGGATGAGTCGGTTGGATGGCATCACTGACTCGATGGAATGAGTTTGAGTAAACTCCAGGAGTCGGTGATGAACAGGGAGGCCTGGTGTGCTGCAGTCCATGGGGTTGCAGAGTCGGACGTGACTGAGCAGCTGGACTGAAGTGTCTTTTTAATTTCATAGCTGCAGTCACTGTCTGTGGTGATTTTGGAGCTCAAGAAAGTAAAGTCTGCCGCTGTTTCCATTTTTTCAGCATCTCTTCGCCATGAACTGATAGGACTGGATGCCATGATCTTAGTTTTCTGAATGCTGAGTTTTATGCCAGCTGGTTCCTATGAAACACATCGTGCACAACGCCATCAGGCATGGGACTGAAAATCATTTCCACTCCCCACTGTCTCATCCTTTATTTGATCATGGAGTGTTTGATACACTGCCTCAGAGGCAATAAGAAGAAGCAAAGAACAGTTGTCTTTCTTCCAAGATACATGGGTCGGCACAGATGTCGTATCTCAAGAAAGAAACCTGTTTGCTGCATCTGCTACAGCCTGAATTCATTTACAATCCTGACGTGATTGAAGTCTGCCTGGTTACACGACACTCAAGCCTCTCGCAAAGATGCTCAGTGCAGAGGGGAGTCGGGGAAGGGCAGGGAACACACAGGCGCCTCCAGCTTTGCAGAAGAGTCATTTTCTCACCCTGCATCCTGGAAGAAAAATGAGCCTTTTGTAAAAAGAAAAAAAAAAGATGCTTGCAATCCTGGAAGGGAGATTCTGAGTACGATTTTACTTTTCTCCTCTGAAGTGCAGAAGTATAACTCCCCGGAATATGAGAAGCACTTGGGCATTTTACAGCACGCTGTACAGAAGGGGGGTGTTTTACCCCTTCCAAGACAACAGGTTTGAGCATCACTTGTCTATAAAGTGACGAACTAACTGACTTGCTTTAAGGACAAAACCTTGTATGTTTCTGCTTATCATCCTTTAGTCGACTGGACCACTGAAGTCACCAAGCGGGTGAAACACACAGGCAGCTGCTGTGTGTGTGTGTGTGTGTGTGTGTGTGTGTGTGTGTGTGTGTCTTTAGTCGCATCCGACTCTTTCCAGCTCCATGGACTGTAGCCCACTAGGCCCCTCCGTCCATGGGATTCTCCAGGCAAGAATACTGGAGTGGGTTGCCATTTCCTCCTCCAGGGGATCTTCCTGACTCACGGATCAAACCTGCGTCTCTTACACCTCCTGCATTGGCAGGTGGATTCTTTACCACTGCACCACCTGGAGGCCCACTGAGGCAGCCACTTATAGCCATGATGCTATAATTCTCAGAAGCATGTTAGCTCCTTTCTTCAAACCTCCCAAGGCTCCTGTCACCTTAAAAAAAAATGCAGAACATGAGAAGTGCGAGTTAAGTTTTCTTTGGGGCAAATGAGAAGTGCAGCCTGTGAGACAGCTCCTCAGATAACTCTGCGAGACTGCTCCATAGAGGCAGGGGGAGGGTCAGTATGGATGTGATTTTGGTGGAGAGGGTATACATGCCAATCAAACACCTAATTTTTTGTAGAAAAATGTTTGCTAGTCATGAGGAGCAGTCATCACCACAAAGGACTTGAGCGCTTTTCTAGATATAAGGAGATGCAAGAATTTGGCTCATCAAGTCAGCTCCTGAAAATATCTAGCTCTCTGAAGACCTGTCTAGCCAGGCTTTCCCAGAGCACAGGTGCCTCCTGTGTGCGGTCCACCCTGAGCTCCTTTTGGGGGTGTTAAAGGTCAGCAGCTGCAGCTGCGCCTGTTGTAAGCCTTGTAGAGGTCCATGGCAAGTGCCCATGGCGAGCGCCAGTGTGTAGTGGACACGAGCTTCCTCAGCCATAGCACTGAATTTCAGCCCTCGTAATTAACACACACAAAAGCGTCCTCAAACACACACAGACACACATATGTACATGAAGGCATGAATTCAGACACACACAGGTATACACACACATCAGCCCACAGTCATGAAAACATTAAAGGGCTTCCAGTGGCTAGAAATGAAAGAATACTTCACCCTCCCTTCCCTGACGCTCTTTCAACCTTCTGCCTACAATTTTGTCATTGCGTCGTTCTCCCGCTGAAAACACGTGCCCTCAAATGAAGTACTTTCCCCCTCATCTGTAAGTAGACACGATAATTACTCTTCCACGGATATCATACGAGACTGAAATGGCAATGGAAATGAGATTGGTGACAAGTTGGAAGGCAGGTCATTAGGGAGGGTAGCAGAGGCCGCTGATGGCACCAACATCTATTCTGCACTCCATTCATAATTACAGACTTATGACCTGAGCACAGACCTACTCTGCTAAAGACTACATTTCCCAAAATCCTCTCTAAAGACTACATTTCCCAGAATCTTTCCTAAAGACCACATTTCCCAGAATCCTTGGTGGCTTAGACATGTGACTGTGTCCCAGCCAATAAGAAATGAAAGGGCAACATACAAATTGCAAAAGGAGCTCTTGAGTCATCATGGAAAACAGCATTGAAGGATGATTAAAAAAAAAACAACAACAAAGGGAACTTCCCTGGTGATCAAATGGCTAAGAGTCCTCGCTCTGAATTCAGGGGGCTTAGGTTTGACCCCTTGTAAGGCAAAACTAGATCCCACATGCTAGAATTAAATTATAAAAAGGAACAAACAAACAAAAAAAAACAGGATGGAAGGAGTTTGAACCCCCGAAAAAAATCTTAACAGAAAGCCACCCCCAAACCAGTGACATTCAATAGTGTGGAAATTCACATTTAATTTGAGTCTCTGTTGCTAAAGAAATCAGTCCTGAATGTTCACTGGGAGGACTGATGCTGAAGCTGAAAGTCCAATCCTTTGGCCACGTGATGCAAAGAAGTGTCTCACTGGAAAAGACGCTGATGCTGGGAAAGATTGAAGGCGGGAGGAGAAGGGGACAACAGAGGATGAGATGGTTGGATGGCATCCCCGACTCAATGGACATGAGTCTGAGCAAGCTCCGGGAGTTGGTGATGGACAGGGAAGCCTGGCGTGTTGCGGTCCATGGGGTCGCAAAGAGGTGGACGCGACTGAGCAACTGAACTGAACTATTAGTGCAAAAGCCTTTATTCCAACGGATAACTGCAGCAGCCAGAGCTCAGACAAATGGTGAAGCAGCCAGTTCACCGTGAGCTTTGCCTCCCTTCTCAGGATTCATCTCTTTTCTTCTGGTTCTTCTCTCCTCCCAGCCCCTAGCCCCACACCGCAGCGTCTCAGGCTGTCTGTCCTGGCGTTGATGGCTCCCAGTCTCCCATCCCTGGCTCGTCTAGGGCAGGTGAGGAAAGTCATGGGGGGGCTTGAGCCCCATCAAAAGATCAGCCGGTCTAAGAGAGAGGTCTGTCTTGGCCCTGGGGTGTTTCTGGATAGTTCCTCTTCATCTTCATCTCCTCTCGTGAAGCCTCCAAGTGTCACCTTCAGTGGAGTTCCGTCTACTGTCACTCGCCTAAGTGTTAAACACCTCTGGGCTAATCTCTGAGAAAAGAGACCCCGTCAAGTGATGGTTCTGACTCCTGGGTGAGATGACGAAGCAGGGTTGGCATCGGTCAGTTTGACCTCAGAGCCACTCAGATGCAATCCTTCCACGCTGCTCTGTCTCAGAAAAATCCGTCCTTTAGACCCTGGAGAGGGCTGTGGTCGTCCCAGTCACCCACTCCACACATTCCTACTCCAGGTCTCCCTCTGCAGTTTCATTAATTCATGGGATGATTTTATTTTAGCACATTATTTACCAGAGACCTCTTAATACAACTTTTGTTAGCGGAATGTTATTGACAGGGGATGTATCAATACATTTTCAGGGAGTGATACAATTAACATCACCGTGCGAAGTTGTTGAAGGTTAAAATTGACCAAGGTTCCATTATACAATGTATGACTGTCATTATCATTCACGCTTTGCTCAGTTAGGTTTTTGTTTCAACCTTCTGTATATTATAAATGCAAAATTTTCTAAAGCGACGCACTGTGAAATTTTGAATAAAGAAGAATTTTTTTCTGGTGAATTTTAATGCAGATGAACTTTCTCACTGAGTGGCATACATACTAGTGTCTCAGAAGATGATAGGTCTTAGGAATATGGCTCTGGTTCAGACAATGTAGATATTAGACCAACAAAAAGACAAAAGACCTTAGTGATTGATTCTGATAAAGACAGTGAATGTGAAACTCACACTGCTGGAGAATGCTCCTTTGCTTCTACAGAAGCATGGCTTGAAGACAACATTTCATGAAAATTAGACTTTACAGGTGCGTCAGGTGTAACTACTGAAGGTAATAACCCGCAAAATGTTAGTGAAATAACAATTTGTTTTGGGCTGGTCAAAACAAAGATCACCGGCCACAGGCAACAGTTTCTGCAAAAAATCCTCTGGTCAGTAATGAGTGGAGTCGGGGCAGGTGACACAGGAATAGAAATCTGAAGATACTGCACCAGTGACCTGGTTCCACCAACCACAGACACACGTCGGGTTCAGGGAACACTCAGGCAGACATAACTTACAAGTAGTATGTAGATACTCTGGGCATGGCAAATGGGTCTGGTTTCGGGACTCAGCCCCTTCTCTCATATTGACAGATAGCAAGCAGTAGGTAGCAACACTTTCTTTGCAGGACTTAAGTATATCCACTGGCCTAGATGGTAAAGAATCTGCCTGCAGTGTGGCAGACGTGGGTTTTGATCCCTGGGTTGTGAAGATCCCCTGGAGAAGGAAACGGCAATCTACTCCAGTATTCCTGCCTGGAGAATCCCAAGGACAGAGGAGCCTGGTGAGCTACAGTCATGGGGTTGTGAAGAGTTGGACACGACTGAGCAACTAACACTGCATGGATCCTTCTTGGCTGCCCTGCGCCTTGCTGTGTACCCTCCAAGCCTTATTCCGTGGCCATCTGAGATGTTTCTGGAAATTATATCTTTTAATATGGACATTGTATGTATTATTGTGAACTAAGTATCCTCCTTACTACTGACATTGGTTTCTGAAATACAGATTTTCTGAATTTGTGATCACCGTGGAGCAGGTGGCGACTCCTTTCTCTCAAAACTTTTCCGGCTAAAATACGTACTATCAAACTTTTGTTCACACAGCTTATTGGAATGTGACATGGCCCCCAGAGGCCACTAACACGATTGTTGATGCAAACTGAAATGGAGTCTCTGAAATAAGATGACAGAAACTCAGTCATGCAGTATTTGGCCAGATCACCCAGAATGTTCCGGTTGTTTCTTAAAAAATTAAAAATTTCCCTTGTACTCTCAATAAAATAAGAATTTGGGAGCTCCCTGGTGGTCCTGGGCTTTCCAGCTGGTGCAAGTGGTAAAGAATCCACCTGCCAATACAGGGGACCAAGGAGATATGTGTTTGATCCCTGGGTCGGGAAGATCCCCTGGAGGAGGGCATAGCTACCCACTCCAGGATTCTTGCCTGGAGAAGCCCATGGACAGAGGAGACTGGTGGGCTACAGTCCATGGGGTCGCACACAGTTGGACATGACTCAGCATCTGAGTGCACAGTAGTGGTCAGAACTCTGTGATTTCACTGCCGAGGGTGTAGGTTCGATTCCTGGGTGGGGAACTAAGATCCTGCAAGCCACACGGCACAGTCAAAAATAAATAAAAACACACAGCTGATAGCAACTTTATTTTGAAAATGAGAACATAATGTAAAAAGTTCTATAGTGAACTCACAGACACCCTGACAATCTGTAGATTACAATCCAGAAGTAGTTCTGCAGTGTATATGCAAAATGTTTACAACTATCCTGGATTCCACGGTCAGAAGCATCTTTTCTTCTCCCTTGTCTTCTACACCTTGTCAACCACTAAGTGCTATCCACTTCATCTCCTAAAGAACTCTTGAATCTGTCTAGTTCTCACATTCTCCAGGACTACACAAGACTCTGATCTCTGCATTGCACTAAGAATGATCTATTAAGTGAGATCAGCCCTGTCCTCTGATTTAATGAAATTAAGATGCTTGCTCCTTAGAAGAAAAGCTATAAGCAACCTAGACAGCATATTAAAAAGAAGAGACATTACTTTGCCAACAAAGGTCTGTCTAGTCAAGGCTATGGTTTTTCCAGTAATCACATATGGATGTGAGAGAGTTGGTCTATAAAGAAAGCTGAGTGCTGAAGAATGGATGCTTTTGAACTGTGGTGTTGGAGAAGACTATTTAGAGTCTCCTGGACTGCAAGGAGATCCAACTAGTCCATCCCAAAGGAAATCAGTCCTGAATATTCATTGGAAGGACTGATGTTGAAGCTGAAACTCCAATACTTTGGCCAATACTGATGCGAAGAGCTGACTCATTTGAAAAGACTCTGATGCTGGGAAAGATTGAGGGCAGGAGGAGAAGGGGACAACAGGGGATGAGATGGTTGGATGGTATCACCGACTCGATGGACATGAGTTTGAATAAGCTCTGAGAGTTGGTGATGGACAGGCAGGCCTGGCGTGCTGCAGTCCACGGGGTCACAAAGAGTCGGACACGACGGAGTGACTGAACTGAACTGAACTGATGGCTTCCCAATGACTTTAGACCACAGGACACCCTTTCAGTGAGACTGCCCACACAGTTATCCCTGCCTGTCATCTGCCTCCAGCCCCATTTCCCGCTTCTTTTTTCAACTATTCTCATGAACTTGACATGCTCTGTGATGGTGAATTTTATGAATCAGTTTGCCTGAGCATTGAGGTGCCCAGATACTTAGCTAAACACTGTTTTCAGGGTGTTGGTGAGGTGTTTTCCAGATGAGGTCCATATTTGATTCCCCTCAGAGTAAAGCAGATTGCTCTCCCAGTCCGGCTGGGTCTCATCCAATCAGTTAAAGGACAGAACAGAACAAAAAGCAGAGAAGAACTTGACCTGCAACGGCTGGTTTAAAGACAGAGGAGCCCATGCAACAGTAAGGGCATTAACTCTGCAAATAACCACTGAGCGTGGAAGATGAGCTCAAAGCCCAGGTGAGAATGGTCAGTCCCAGATGGTACACTGGTTCCAGGCTGTGAGACACATAGCAGAGAACCCAGCTGGGCTGTGCTGGACTTTGGCTTGTGGAACTGTGACTCAACACACGGATTTTGGTGTCGGCTGCTAAGCTGGTGGCGATTCATTGCCCGGCCACGGAAAATTATCTGGGGAACAAGTAGACTTTCTTGCCACCTGCTTCAGCCAACGAAATGTGAACAGAAATGGCCGTTACAGGCAAAGATGTGAAGAATAGCATGTGTTTCCTCTTGTCCTTCTGGGTTCTTCCATTCTCTGCCCTGCTAGCCTGGGTCCTGTTGCATGGCATGGAGCAGAACCATGTCAGATGACCCACAGACCAATGAACAGGAGAACAAATGAGTATTCAAATGAGTATTCCTATGCCATTGCATACGACTGGCTTGTTACATGGCAGTATCATAGACATAGCTGACTAATACATGGTCCCTGCCGAGACAAAGTCCATGAGAATTGGGACAGAGTTGACCTATTTCTCTGAAGCTCTACTCCTGTGGTTCTCCAATATATGGTATTAAACAGAACTCGCATCAAAGAGCTGAGTTCCAAAACTTCCAACAACAGCTTCAAAACTGTCTGAAGAAACGGTTCAAACGAGAAATTGACGAGCGTATGAAAATAAACCTGTTCAAGTAAAGGTCTGTCCTGAATCAGAGCCACTGAATGCCACACACTTAAAGTATGTAGGTTATCAACGCAAATAAACCGCATCATACATGCCTAAGAAATGTTACTTTTCTAAGTCGCCAAAGTTATGAAGTTTGTTCATTAACCATCTATATTAAGTCTAGTCCTGTGGTATTTCAGGCAGTTCGAGAAGGCAGTAAAACCAGGCATTCAATTCTAGATGCTAGAATCAGCACGTTAGCTCAGACGAATGCTTCTTAGAAAATCTACATCTTCTTCAAAACAACAAGCCTTAGGAAATCTGTTTCATGTCTTCTCTCCCTCAAGTGCAGAAACTGCTCAGACCAAAAAGGAATAATTAAACAATCAATTTGATTGAAGGGTAGGAGAAACATACAAATTGTTTTGCCAGTTTTTAAGGCTTTAATTCTATGACTAAAGTTTAATTATCATTCACAAATCCCTAAGTCTCTGAGATTTTAGATAACTGAAAGTTGAATGCATGATATACAGCTTTTGGAATGACTTTAATTAGGCCAAGGCCTTCTTCCTATTATTATCTTCAGATATGACTTTAGCTATTTTAAGCCTATTTTAAGAAAACAAACAAACAAACAAACAAACATTTTTTGTTCTGTGGCTCCAGCATTTTTATTTCCAGAGCTAGCTAGGTTTGCATTTTTATTTTTTATTGCTAAAAATATAAATTCCCAAATACACCAATGTATCATTTGGAGTCTAGAACCCAGGATAAGTTTAGAAACTGCTATTATAGGATATTCCATGAGATATTTATTTCAAAGTAACACAAAGAAAAATTTATTTTAAAAAACTGTCCACTAAGGGAAGAAGTGGATAAAAGTGTATATGACACAATCATTTCACTGAGATTTCTAGGTTAATGAAAAATTGCATATGCTGATATAAAAATTCAGTTCACTATGATTCTTATGGGACAATTCATTATTTTCAATTGCACTCATCTCACACGCTAGTAAAGTAATGCTCAAAATTCTCCAAGCCAGGCTTCAGCAATATGTGAACTTTGAACTTCTGGTTTTAGAAAAGGCAGAGGAACCAGAGATCAAATTGCCAACATCCTCTGGATCATGGAAAAAGCAAGAGAGTTCCAGAAAAACATCTATTTCTGCTTTATTGACTATGCCAAAGCCTTTGACTGTGTGGATCACAATCAACTGTGGAAAATTCTGAAAGAGATGGGAATACCAGACCACCTGACCTGCCTCTTGATAAATCTGTATGCAGGTCAGGAAGCAACAGTTGGAACTGGACATGGAACAACAGACTGGTTCCAAATAAGAAAAGGAGTACGTCAAGGCTGTATATTGTCACCCTGCTTATTTAACTTATATGCAGAGTACACCATGAGAAATGCTGGGCTGGAAGAAGCACAAGCTGGAATTAAGATTGCCGGGAGAAATATCAATAACCTCAGACATGCAGATGACACCACCCTTATGGCAGAAAGTGAACAGGAACTAAAAAGCCTCTTGATGAAGGTGAAAGAGGAGAGTGAAAAAGTTGGCTTAAAACTCAACATTCAGAAAACGAAGATCATGGCATCTGGTCCCATCACTTCATGGGAAATAGATGGGGAAACAGTGGAAACAGTGTCAGACCTTATTTTTGGGGGGCTCCAAAATCACTGCAGATGGTGACTGCAGCCATGAAATTAAGATGCTTACTCCTTGGAAGGAAAGTTATGACAAACCTAGATAGCATATTGAAAAGCAGAGCCATTACTTTGCCAACAAGGGTCCATCTAGTCAAGGCTGTGGTTTTTCCTGTGGTCATGTACGGATGTGAGAGTTGGACTGTGAAGAAGGCTGAGTGCCAAAGAATTGATGCTTTTGAACTGTGGTGTTGGAGAAGACTCTTGAGAGTCCCTTGGACTGCAAGGAGATCCAACCAGTCCATTCTGAAGATCAGCCCTGGGATTTCTTTGGAAGGAGTGATGCTAAAGCTGAAACTCCAGTACTTTGGCCACCTCATGCGAAGAGTTGACTCATTGGAAAAGACTCTGATGCTGGGAGGGATTGGGGGCAAGAGGAGAAGGGGACGACAGAGGATGAGATGGCTGGATGGCATCGCTGACTTGATGGACATGAGTCTGAGTGAACTCCGGGAGTTGGTGATGGACAGGGAAGCCTGGCGTGCTGCGATTCATGGGGTCTCAAAGAGTCAGACACGACTGAGTGACTGAACTGAACTGAATTTATTTTTTAAAGATTTTTTTTTAACGTGGGCCATTTTTAACGTCTCTATCAATTTGTTAGAGTATTTCTCCTGCTTTATGTTTTGGCCAAGAGGCGTGTGGGCTCTGAGTTCCCTGACCAGGGATCGAACCTGCACCTGCTGGGTTGGAAGGCAAAGTCCCAAACACTGGACCATCAGGGAAGTCTTAAGACAGCCATTTTTACACAGGTAGTTTGAAACCAGTCTAAATGGTAACCGAGCTGAAGGGGAATCTCTCAATAGTTTATTCACTTTGTGGATGCCTCCGATGACAAGAGGGTATGATAAGGTGTCCTGCTTGGAAAAATAATGCTTTCACCTTGACTCTTTAAGAATTTTTCCGGATTGCTCTGCAAAAACCATTGCGTCGCATGAAGGAGGCATAAAGAGGTTCTGACAAAGACTCACATCAGGTGGGGAAGGGACAAAGAGTCACAGAATGCAGTGAACATGACTGAAGGGGGCAAATTTTCTTTCAAAGGGAACAGATGTAACCATGAGCTGGGCTGGGCGGTAAAGAATTCATCTGCAATGCAGGAGATGTAGGTTTCGCCCCCTGGGTCGGGAAGATTCCCTGGAGGAGAGCATAGCAACCCACTCCAGTATTCTTGCATGGGAAATCCCACGGACAGAGGAGCCTAGCGGGCTACAGCCCATGGGGTCGGGAAGAGACCTCCTGCACGCTTCAGTGACTGAACAAGAACAACACACATTTAAGGTTCCTGCATGTCTTTCCTTGACTTGACAGTTCATTTCTTTTTAGCACTTTTTAGCACCAGTGTCTGGACGGACCATAGTTTATTTATCCACTGACCTACTGAAGGACACCTTGGTGGCTTCCATGTTTGGGCAGTTAGGAATACTGCAGCTGTAAACATCGGTGTGCAGGCCTTGGTGTGCATGCAAGTTTCCAACTCCTTTGGGACCACTGTGTTTTAATCGCCTGTACATCATGAGCAGAGGAGGAAGAATGGACAGGGAGGACTGGTCTTGGATGAAATGGTCCAGAGACCTTGGAAGGCATAAACTTGCCAGGGTCCAGAGTCAATGAAACATTCCTGCGAAGGTTTTAGACATCATTCTGTTCACGTGACATGCAAATTCTAGATGTCCATCCTAAATAAGATCAGTCCTGAATATTCATTGGAAGGACTAATGCTGAAGCTGAAACTCCAATACTTTGGCCACCTGATGGAAAGAGCTGACTCACTGAAAAGACCCTGATGCTGGGAAAGATTGAAGGCAGGAGGAGAAGGAGATGACAGAGGATGAGATGGTTGGATGGCATCACCGACTCGATGGACATGAGTCTCAGTAAGCTCCACAAGATGCTGAAGGACAGGGAAACCTGGCGTGCTGCAGTCCACGGGGTCACAAAGAGTCGAACACGACTGAGCGACTGAACAACAAAGAGACGTAGATGTGAATAAAAAGTGGTCCTTCCCCCAAGGAGCTGACGGTCTAAAACACACCTCAGATCCACCTATACACACAAGATACCAGAGCAGTGGTTATGAGTTAAAATAGGGAAACGCTATGCTTCCTAAAAAGGAGATGATTCTAAGATCAATAGTGGCTCATGGATTTTCGGATAACAGTCAGTGGATGGAGAAGGGGGAATGCAAGGCATGAAGAGTAGCTGGAACATAGCTGGTTTGTTCATTGCTGCTGCTGCTGCTAAGTCGCTTCAGTCGTGTCCGACTCTGTGCGACCCCATAGACGGCAGCCCACCAGGCACCCCCGTCCCTGGGATTCTCCAGGCAAGAATCCTGGAGTGGCTGTGACATAAATCACAGCAAGATCCTCTATGACCCACCTCCCAGAGTAATGTATTTCCATTACTTCCATTAAAGCAAAATAAACAAATGGGACCTAGTTACATTTAAAAGCTTTTGCACGATGAAGGAAACTATAAGCAAGGTGAAAAGACAGCCTTCAGAATGAGAGAAAATAATAGCAAATGAAGCAACTGACAGAGAATTCATCTCCAAAATATACAAGCAACTCCTGCAGCTCAATTCCAGAAAAATAAGCAACCCAATCAAAAAATGGGCCAAAGATCTAAACAGATATTTCTCCAAAGAAGACATAGAGACGGCTAACAAACACACAAGAAGTTGCTCAACATCTCTCATTATCAGAGAAATGCAAATCAAAACCACAGTGAGGTATCGTCTCATGCTGGTCAGAATGGCTGCTATCCAAAAATCTACAAGCAATAAATGCTGGAGAGGATGTGGAGAAAAGGGCACCCTCTTACACTGTTGGTGGGAATGCAAACTAGTACAGCCACTATGGAGAACAGTGCGGAGATTCCTTAAAAAACTGGAAATAGAACTGCCATATGACCCAGCAATCCCACTGCTGGGCATACACACCGAGGAAACCAGAATTGAAAGAGACATGTGTACCCCAATGTTCATCGCAGCACTGTTTACAATAGCTAGGACATGGAAGCAATCTAGATGTCCATCAGCAAATGAATGGATAAGAAAGCCGTGGTACATATACACAATGAAATATTACTCAGCCATTAAAAAGAATGCATTTGAGTCAGTTCTAATGAGGTGGATGGAACTAGAGCCTATTATACAGAGTGAAGTAAGTCAGAAAGAAAAACAGCAATACAGTATATTAACACATCTATATGGAATTTAGAAAGATGGTAACAATGACCCTATATGCGAGACAGCAGAAGAGACACAGATGTAAAGAACAGATTTTTGGACTCTGTGGGAGAGGGAGAGGGTGGGATGATTTGAGAGAATAGCATTGAAACATGTATATTACCATATGTGAAACAGATCGCCAGTCCAGGTTCAATGCATGAGACAGGGTGCTCAGGGCCGGTGCACTGGGATGACCCTGAGGGATGGGATGGGGAGGGAGGTGGGAGGGGGGTGCAGGATGGGGGACACATGTACACCCATGGCTGACTCATGTCAATGTATGGCAACAACCACCACAATATTGTAAAGTAATTGGCCTCCAATTATAATAAATAAATTAATTTTTAAAATATATAATTGGATCACACACACACACAAAAATAATGGAGTGGGTTGCCACTTCCTCCTCCGGGGATCTTCCCAACCCAGGGATTGAACCTGTGATGCCTCTTCTATCTCCTGCATTGGGAAACGGATTCTTCCCCACCTGGGAAGCCCCATCTTTGTAACAATAGTTGGTTCCATGTCATATCCTTTAATAGACATGAAACCACTTTGATCTTCGCCTTTTTTTTTTTTATGACTGTCACTTTTTTCTCTTACCAAAAGGTTTCCAATGCTCACCCACGATGTCGCATGTTTCAGCTCTTTATTCCCTCCTGGAGAAGGCTTTCTGCACTGAGCAGGCTCCAAGTCAGGTCAAAAACAGACAAATAAACCGTCCTTTAGGAATGAGGATTTGCTCAAGGCCGGGCTGATCTTTCCTTCTGCTCCCTGCTAGGGAAGCTGGGGACTGCTGTTTTTCCAGATTGCAGAATGATGGACTGTCCTCGCCAAGTTACAATGCTCCCGAGTCCAGTGTTTTTACTGAGATCCAACCATTTTGCTGGAACAAATGCTCCTGGATCGCGGCAAGCCTTTGGTTAATTTCCAGATCCACGCTGAAGTTATTTCTGACGACTTTTTCCAGCTGTCTCACTGATTTTACGGCGAAGCGAAATTATGCTGGTCCTTACTTTGCCGTTTTCACCGCTGTCAACTTGAGTTCTTTCACTGAGAAAACTTTATGAAATAGATGGTAACGCTGGCCACAGGCGTTCCCTCCATTGTACGCATGTCCTGTTCTGATGTCAATGTGTCATTACTCCCTGTGACCGCTGAAATCTACGGATCAACCTTCTGCCTCTGGGTTTGGCATGGAACTTGTTTTCAGTGGAAAGTAGTATACACACACCCACACAGACTTGAAACATATCTGTACCTGGGGTTGCCCTCGCCTCAGCTCAGTTCAGTTCAGTTCAGTCGCTCAGTTGTGTCCGACTCTTTGCGACCCTAAGAACTGCAGCACGCCAGGCCTCCCTTTCCATCACCAACTCCCGGAGTCCACCCAAACCCATGTCCATCGAGTCAGTGATGCCATCCAACCATCTCATCCTCTGTCATCCCCTTCTCCTCCTGCCCTCAATCTTTCCCAGCATCAAAGTCTTTTCAAATGAGTCAGTTCTTCCCATCAGGTGGCCAAAGTATTGGAGTTTCAGCTTCAACATCAGTCCTTCCGATGAACACCCAGGACTGATCTCCTTTAGGATGGACTGGTTGGATCTCCTTGCAGTCCAAGGGACTCTCAAGAGTCTTCTCCAACACCACAGTTCAAAAGCATCAATTATTCAGCGCTCAGCCTTCTTTATGGTCCAACTCTCACATCCATACATGACCACTGGAAAAACCATAGCCTTGACTAGATGGACCTTTGTTAGCAAAGTAATGTCTTTGCTTTTTAATATGCTGTCTAGGTTGGTCATAACTTTCCTTCCAAGGAGTAAGCGTCTTTTAGTTTCATGACTGCAGTCACCATCTGTAGTGATTTTGGAGCCCAGAAAAATAAAGTCTGACACTGTTTCCACTGTTCCCCCATCTATTTCCCATGAAGTGATGGGACCGGATGCCACGATCTTCGTTTTCTGAATGTGGAACTTTAAGCCAACTTTTTCACTCTCCTCTTTCACTTTCATCATGTTGAAACCACTGGGTCGGACAAGGCTTGAGGACAAGCTTGGACCAGCCTCCTCCCTGGAGAATGAGGGGGCCACATGGAGAGGGGAACCCCGAGGTTCCCACCGTCACAGGTAAAGTCATAGTAAGCCAGTCACCTCATACAGATGCCAGAGCCAAGATCCGCATAGACAGCTCCTCACAGGAAATAGCCACCCAGGACAGCCTGAACGTCAAGGTCAGGGGCTAAATAAATGGGTACTGCATGAAGCCAGTAAGTTCTGTGATGCCGTGACACACACAGAGAACCTTGATACTTTATGTCTATGCATCATCTTCCCTCTTTACCCCTGTGAAACTAAACACCTACACACAGGCGGAAAAAAATGTAACCATTCAGGCAGACTATCTTGCAACATTAAAACAGTTATATTCTGATCCAGGCATGACCATGGGTACTTCTAAAATATCCTAACTACAACTATATCTGAAGATGGTGATGATGCCTGAAGCTTGGGGGTGAGGTCACGGAGGGGGTCAGTATTACAGTCTTTCTATCTCCATGTTTGTTTGCAATTTTTCACCCTACAATGCTTTTTTAAAAAAAATACGGTTAGCAATTACCTTGCACTCTTTGTATCCTGTGTTTCCATTTGGAATAACGTCGATGAGACTGAATTTTAAAATGTCAGTGTCCACCCAGTGCCTCTCTCAAGAAACATATTACACTATTTCATTCTAAGCTTTCCTTTCACATTTCTGCAGTTTCAAAGGGCAGACTGAAAGCATTTTCCTGTCAACATGAACCTCCTTCAATCCCATGCAAATTATAAATAAATGATCCTTAGTAATATCACAGGTAAAAAAAAAATTAAAAGGCACAGTCTGCTCTAAGTTCGTGTCACATTTTGTGCTTGATGGCAATGTCTTGCTTTTCTAATACCTAAGATACTGGCTGGAAAGATTGAGGGCAGGAGGAGAAGGGGATCACAGAGAATGAGATGGTTGGATGGCATCACCGACTCAACAGATATGAATTTGAGCAAGCTCCGGGAGTTGGTGATGGACAGGGAAGCCTGGCGTGCTGCTGCGGTCCATGGGGTCGCAAAGACTCAGACACGACTGAGCCAGTGAACAACAAGATATTGGCAACTAAAGTGGACCACATGGTAATCAGAGGGTTGAGTTCTACTTGGAAAGAACCCTCTATTTCTCTGCCAAGATAAGAGAAAATGTAGGGCAATGTGATTAACTCCCCACATTGGCAAATCCATATTTTATGGTTCAGGAAAATATTCTTCTACCAACCAGGGAATGGTTTGGGGTACTATTTCAGTTTGCATTTGTCCTTATAAACTACAATTAAAACAGCAGGAAAGATACATCAGAATGGGTTTTAATGTGGTCCTGCCGAAAACACTTTCTAATTAGGTAATCTTCTCTTATTAGGAGAATTAAAATGCATTCTTCGAAATTGTGTTTGATCATAATGGTGCCTTAAAATTCAGCAACCACTGTCACAATCTTCCATTCTCAGGCACTGGAGTGACTTACATCATGAAAATTGAATTATTTTATGTTGGAATTCAGTCTTCAAAATTAGTGATTTAGAGTCCCATTCGTTCACTTGGTCAAAAGCTTTTTCTTCCATGAAAATGAAAGTCACTCAGTCAAGTCTGACTCTTTGCAACCCCATGGGCTGTATAATATACTGTATAGACTGTATCGTCCATGGGATTCTCCAGGCCAGAATACTGGGGTGGGTAGACTTTCCCTTCTCCAAGGGATCTTCCCAGCCCAGGGATCAAACCCAGGTCTCCCACATTGCAGGCAGATTCTTTACCAGCTGAGCCACCAGGGAAGCCCAAGACTACTGGAGCAGGTTGCTATTCCCTTCTCCAGGGGATCTTCCCGACACAGGGATTGAACCCGCCTCTCCCCCATTGTAGGCAGATTCTTTACCACCTGAGCCATCAGGGAAGGCCAACACAGCCTCCAGGGCTGCTACCAAGCCCAGTTTTGTCACGGCCATCAATTTCTAGGAAGGGCAGCTTGCCATCCAGCTGTTAGGACTCCTGCTTGCGGTGGCCAGATTCTCAAAAGAGAATCCAAGGGCCCTGTCACTTCCTAGAACAAATCACCACATCTTCAGAAGGGATTTCTGGCATTTCTAGGAAACTTCCAGGCCGTGGGGAAGCATAGAGGCCATCTTCTGCAGAGACGTATGTATTTTTAGAGCATGGTAAATGATGATCTGACGCTGGATCCCTTAGATGTATGAGACACTGAGGGGTGAAGGTCAGAGATTCAGGCTCCTCTGTCTGCCCCGGCGTGATATAGTTGTGTGGGTAGGAGCATGCATCACGCGCTTTCTCAAGCATCCTCTAGGGTCAGCGAAGACGGACGACTACGGGGTAATTGCCATGCTGCGACCCGTGGCAACTTTGGTTCTCCGACCTCTAGTTTATCATCTTTTAAGAGAAACGCGCCATAAACAGAAGTGGGGACGATTAAGCTTTGCTTCAACGTCCAACATTGATCTTCCTCTCCCTCTCCCACCGGAAGACATTAAATCGAGGTCTCGTTTCTGCTTGGCCGTTCTCTTCCAATTGTCATCCTTGCCGAATTTAAGCAAATATACACAGGCAGGACCATTTTTAGTCCCAGAATACCTCTAACATTGCTGTGATGGAAACTGCACAATACGGCTTTAAATATTTTTTTTTCCTAACACGAGTTGCCCTTTAAAACATCACCATGGGAAAATGATACCACTAGATTTTTTTTTTTTTTTTTTTGCACCAGAATTCACTGAACAGTCTTGGGCTGAAAGTAAAAAGGACAGATAATACAAAGGATAAAAGGTCAGAAGGGGGTTTACTGGCATTTAAGCTCATAATGGTAGGATGCAAATAAATATCACTGTTTTGACTGTGTGTTCTTTTTACTTTCAACACAGTGTCAAAAAATTTTAACATACAATTAAAGAAGGTTAAACATTGTGAACACATTGAAAAGGGCACGCAATGTAGAGTTTGTTGTTATCATTAAAGCAGAGACACTGAACTTGTACAACCCTTGCTAAGTTTCCATGTGATGTAACATGTTACCCAGTGATTTATTCATTTTTTTTTACCTCCAAGATGTGCATGCAGGAAAGGTTAGGACATGTGTACATTTCTGAAGATACAGTCAACCTAAATGTTAATTTTTGTGTTTTTTAAAAATGTGTTTGTTTGGTCCTCCTGGCACAAAGCCATTATTGTTTTTCTTCTCCTCTGACAACCTAAAATATCTTTCTAAGTGTGCATCAGTTCAGTCAGTTCAGTCACTCAGTCGTGCCCAACTCTTTGTGACCCCATGAGTTGCAGCACGCCAGGCCTCCCTGTCTATCACCAACTCCCAGAGTTCACTCAAACTCATCCATCGAGTCAGTGATGCCATCCAGCCATCTCATCCTGTTGTGCCCTTCTCCTGCCCCCAATCCCTCCCAGCATCAGAGTCTTTTCCAATGAGTCAACTCTTCTCATGAGGTGGCCAAAGTACTGGAGTTTCAGCTTTAGCGTCATTCCTTCCAAAGAACACCAAGGGCTGATCTCCTTTAGAATGGACTGGTTGGATCTCCTGGCAGTCCAAGGGACTCTCAAGAGTCTTCTCCAATACCACAGTTTAAAAGCATCAATTCTTCGGTACTCAGGTTTCTTCACAGTCCAACTCTCACATCCATACATAACCACAGGGAAAACCACAGCCTTGACTAGACGGACCTTTGTTGGCCCAGTAATGTCTCTGCTTTTGAATATGCTATCTAGGTTGGTCATAACTTTCCTTCCAAGGAGTAAGCGTCTTTTAATTTCATGGCTGCAGTCACCATCTGCAGTGATTTTGGAGCCCAGAAAAATAAAGTCTGACACTGTTTCCACTGTTTCCCCATCTATTTCCCATGAAGTGATGGGACCAGATGCCAGAATCCTCGTTTTCTGAATGCTAAGCGTGCATAAGCCTCAACTATTCCAGTGTCCAAAGTGTCCCAAGATTCCTTAGGACATAATCTCTAAGGGGGAAAAAAATGAGAGATGAAATGTTTGGCAAAATTTAATCATTATTCCTTTGCAGAAAAAGAGGGGTGACATAAGTCAGTCAAAAAGAACATGCTTAAAGAGGCAGTGATGACATTTAAATCCTGGGGAACTCAAGGAACAAAAGGATTATTCCTGGCTCACCCTAGGTGGGCTTCCCTGGTAGCTCAGATGGTAGGAAACACTCCTGCCAATGCAGGAGACCTCGGTTAGAGCCCTGGGTCAGGAAGATCCCCTGGAGAAGGAAATAGCAACCCACAGCAGCATTCTTGCCTGGAGAATCCCATGTGGACAGAGGAGCCTGGAGGGCTACAGTCTACAGGGTTGCAAAGAGTCGGACACAAGTGAGCGACTAACACTTTCACCCAGAGGCCCAACCTCTATCTGAGATGCTGGAAATTTCTCTCCTAGCAACAGGCCCTGCAGCTCCCAACTAACAAGGGACATTTCTCCGAACACACAAGGTCACTATGTCTGAGGACCACGGATCAAGCCACAGGTCTTTAGAAATCAACACACTGCTGGCTGTATCACAATCAGTGCACACACACAAAACCACGTGCCTATTTCCTTGGAGGCAATAAACCAGCTCCACCAATCTGATCTCCGTTTTAATGAGCAGGACCCTCACGCCATTATCTTCACTCCAGAAGTGCCCCAGGTCCATATGCTAGCTCATGGATTCGATGCTTGGGTTGAGTTCACACAGTGCTCTCCTGTCCTCATTGTCAGGCCAATCAAAATAACAAGTTCCATCAATGACTTACATATCTTGCTCTCTCTACATCACAATCTATCCAAGGCTGCCATGTATGGTGGATCAGGTTGCGCACTGAACAAACAGAGGATCCAACGCTTCCTATGGTGGAGTGTGCATATCATCCCCGGAGTTGTGCAGTAGGCAGCAGACAGAGTCACACATGGAGACTGAAAATCCATCCATTTACTTTTTTAAACGAAAACATCACGGCGTAAATCTGAGCATGAAGCATATTTACATCCTGTTTTTTGTATGTTTCCTCATCTGTAAGAGGAGAATCATAACATCTGATAGAGATGTGCATGTGTGCATGCTAAGTCTTCAGTCGTGTCCGACTCTTTGTGACCCCATGGACTGTAGCCCACCAGGCTCCTCTGTCCATGGGATACTCCAGGCAAGAATACTGGAGTGGGTTGCCATGCCCTTCTCCAGGGGATCTTCTTGAACCCGGGATCAAACTCGTGTCTCCTGAATTGCATTCTTTACCACCAGCACCAGCTGGGAAGCCCCTGATAGAGATGTAGTGAAGATTCCAAGTCCATGAACCCACAGAAGCACTCGGAATCAGGCCTGGGATGAAGGAGTCAAACCAAACATTATTCCACAGGCCAGCCTATCAGAGCAACGTGTGGGCCCTGCGACCTTTTCCCACTTCACCTTCAGGGCGACGAAATATGCTGCAGAAACTCACTTATCTCTGCTTCTGATGGTACAGCTGGGAACACGTCTCCCTGATACAAGCTCTAACCGATGAGCTGTCTGATGACTCTCTCTCAGCAGTCTCCGACCCGACGCTTTTGATGCAACGCCCCGAGTGCCCTTTTCGGAATTATCTGAAACTCTTAACTTCTCCCAACCTTTTCATATGGCACTTGTCACGTTTGCTGAGAGGCACTACAGGAAGCTGCTTTCCAGTCTGGCTGCAAAAACGCTCCTCAGATTTTAACACGGAACTGATGCTCTGCGTAAACGGAATGTTTTCGATGCTGACTTTTAAAGGGACGCTCAGGAAACAGGCATCTCGTGGTTTAATTGGATATATTAAACACAAGCTACATGCACTATTTCAAAGGTTGCTGAAAGGAGTTGTAAAAACATTACATCATCTTTTGATCTTTTTTTCCTAAGGACAAAATCTGATCAACAAAAACTAAAAATATGACAGTCACTGGACTCTTTCACATAGGCACAGGACATATTTCTGAAGGTATTTCAAAAGTGATAAGGTTTGCAGGGCATTAAAAAAACAATATTCCCCGCAGGATACCTGGTCCTGCCCAAAACTTGCATCGGACATTTGGTCCAGAAGACATCTGGTCCACACCAAAAAGTTCTTGAAATTCGGTCCTATCGAAAATGACCACAAGCAGGTGTGGCCCACGCCAAACGATTTTGGACGGGATGAAGTATCAAGGACCTTTTGGCGTGGACTGAGAAGTCTCCATGGGCATTTTGAAAAGGACTGAATATAACCAAACATCTAGAACCTTTTTGAGGGCTGCCCTGGTGGTCCAGCGGTTAAGAATTCATCTGCCAGTTTGCAGGGGACACAGGTTCAATCCTTGGTCCAGGAAGATCCCACATCCCGGGTAGCAGCTAAGCCCGTGGGCCACAACGACTGAAGTCCGTGTGCACCTACAGCTTGTGTTCCACAATGAGAGAAGTCACTGCAATGAGAAGCTTCCACGCCACAACGAGGGAGTACCTCCCCCAACCTTTGCAACCAGAGCAAGGCTGCAGGCAGCCATGAGGACCCTGCACAGCCAAAAACAAAAGAAGAAAATTTAAAAAGAGACTTCGGATACGAATCAAATGTCTTAAGAACACTTTGGAGAGGGCCAAATCTGAATATTTTGCTAACTAGAATATTTTATTAAAAAAATGACTGAGTCCCTTTGGTTCACCCGAAACTATCAACATTGTCAATTGGCTACACCTCAATGCTGCTGCTGCTGCTGCTAAGTCGCTTCAGTCGTGTCCAACTCTCTGCGACCCCATAGACGGCAGCCCACCAGGCTCCCCCGTCCCTGGGATTCTCCAGGCAAGAACACTGGAGTGGGTTGCCATGTCCCTCTCCAATGCATTAAAGTGAAGAGTGAAAGTGAAGTCGCTCAGCTGTGTCCGACTCTTAGCGACCTCATGGACTGCAGCCTACCAGGCTCCTCCATCTATGGGATTTTCCAGGCAAGAGTACTGGAGTGGGGTGCCATTGGCTTCTCCGATATGATCCTATGCATTCTCCCAAACCCACTGCTGCTGCTCCTGCTAAGTCCCTTCAGTCGTGTCCGACTCTGTGTGACCCCATAGACGGCAGCCCACCAGGTTCCCCCGTCCCTGGGATTCTCCAGGCAAGAACACTGGAGTGGGTTGCCATGTCCTTCTCCAATGTATGAAAGTGAAGAGTGAAAGTGAAGTCGCTCAGTCATGTCCGACTCTTTGTGACCGCATGACACCTCAATATAAAGTTTTTTAAAAAAGCTTTTTAAAAATGCATTCATTACGGAGTAGGAAATGGCAAACCCACTCCAGTATTCTGCCTGGAAAATTCCATGGACATAGGAGCTTGGCAGGCTAGGGTCCATGGGGTCACAAAAAATTGGACACACCTGAGCAACTGAGACACACACCCAAGGGGAATTACAGGATATTTGACAAGAGATGGGACACCACTCTGAAGTAAAATGAATCTTTAAAAAAATATATACTCATTAGAAGATTTGGTATTAGAAATAACATCTCTCCTAGGCATAGATAATATCTTTTGAAATCTGCTATCTTCCTGTAATCAATGAAGCAAAATGTCATATTCCACCATGAGAAAGACTCTCGATGTTTAATTAATCATCAACTTGTCAGTTGTGTCAAGAATCCATCTGTGTTTCTCACTCACTGAGACAGCAGTTGCAGAATCAGTTCTCCATTCTGGGCCATAGGCAGGTGGTGGTAACGCATAGTACATTTTAACGTTTCTCTTTCCCACCTTCTTTGGGGTCGCAAAGAGTGAGACACGACTGAGCGACTGAACTGAACTCCCACCTTCTAAGCGTTGAAGGCCTTTAAAGAATTAAGCCATATTCCATATATCCTTGTCTGTTCATCTGTCAGTGACATTAAAGATCCTGTCTACATCAGCTCATACTGTGACTAATGTTGCAATGAGCATGCTTGTGCAGGTATCTCTTTGAGATCCTGATTTCAATTTTGGGGCAAAATACCCCAGGAGGGAGAAGGCTGGATCATATGGTAGTATGATTTTTAATGTCTTGAGGAGCCTCCATAATGTTTTCGGCAGCGGGGGAGGGGGGGGGCTTCCCTGGTGGCTCAGCGGTAAAGAATCCACCTACAATTCAGGAGATGCAGGAGACTCGAGTTCCATCCCTGGGTCAGGATCAGGAGATCCAGGAGACTCAGATTCAATCCCAGGGTTGGAAAGATCCCCTGGAGGAGGGCACAGCAACCCACTCCAGTATGCTCGCCTGGAGAATCCCATGGACAGAGGAGCCTGGCGGGCTACAGTCCATGGGGTCGCAGAGTTGGACAGGACTGAGCAATTGAACTGAAGGGGTTGGAGGCGTGAGGAGAAGGGGGACTTTTTATCAACAGATACAAAGTTTCAGTTATGCAGAAGGAATAGATTTCCTGTACAACTCTGTGCCCGCGGTTAAGAAGATTGTATCCTCTCCTGCAAAATCTAGGAGGACAGATCTCATGTTGAGTGCTGTTCCCATCATAAAGTCAAAATTAAAAATAAAAATTCGTGCATAGGCTTCTATTCAAAGCAACACCAGTAAATTGGGAAAAAACACCTTTTTGCAATCCAAGACACTCTCATAAGAGTGTCAGGTTTTTGTAATATGGCTGTGCAGGCGAGCTTAGTCACTCAGTCGTGACCGAGTCTCTGTGACCTCATGGACGGTAGCCCGCCGGGCTCCTCTGGCCATGGGATTCTCCAGGCAAGAATGCTGGAGCGGGTTGCCATGCCCTCCTCCAGGATGTCTTCCCAACCCAGGGATCAAACCCAGATCTGCTGCATTGCAGGCAGATTCTTTACCAGCTGTGCCACCAGGGAAGCCAAGCTAGTGTATTAGTTGAGATAAGTAACTCCAGCTGCTGTTACACTGACAACCTCCAAATCTCAGTGTCTTCAAAATAAAAAGACTAGGTCTTTAAAAATATATCTATTTGTTTATTTGGCTGCATTGGGTCCTAGTGACAGCATGCCGGGTCTTCTGTCTTCATTGTGGCGATTCTTGATTATTTAGCTGTGGCATGCGGGATTCTAGTTCCCAGACTAGGGATCAAACCCAGGACCTCTGCCCTGGGAACTCGAAGACTTGGCCATTGGCCCACCCGGGAAGTCCCCAGAAAAGAGTAGATCTTGTTCTGGTCTCAGTCTTCTGTCTCTCAGGGAAACCGTGGTTTCTCTGGAGCTGCCCCAGGTGGTGACTCAGGAGATCCAGGCTATTTCACCACCATCATCGAATCACCTCCCGCTTAGGACCATCTCAGAGTCCTTACCTGGATGCTCTGCATTGAGTAGCTACAAATAGAGCACGCTGTGGGAAACGTGCTGGCTGGGCCTGAGTGCCTCAGTGGCCCCGAAGATAAAAGAGAGTGGAGACAATCTACCTCAATGACACCGTACATGAGACAGTTTCTGCTTCACATGCAGTTACAGAGGGGTCCCGCCCACCCAAGCAAATGCCATATCTTGGTGTGAGACTGAGTCTTGAACCCTGTGTTACATTTAGACGACATCAATCTCAATAGGCAACTCAAAGTTCGTATTTATAAAAACATATTCATAGGAAATTTTTTTATTATGAAACCAATCAAAACCATGGACTGAATATATCCTTGGTATCAGGGAGATGGTTACAAAGGAGTTACATGGAAAAAAAAAACGATTATAATATAACTGGTTATAATTCATTTCTGTAACATACAACTGTGTGCGGGTGTGATGGTGTGTGAAAGTGAAAGAAAGTGAAAGTTAAGTCGCTCAGTCGTGTCCAACTCTCTGTGCGACCCCATGGACTGTCGCCCACCAGGCTCCTCCGTCCATCCGTGGGATTTTCTAGGCAAGAGTACTGGAGTGGGTTGCCATTTCCTTCTCCAGGGGGATCTTCCCAACCCAGGGATCGAACCCAGGTCTCCCGCATTGTAGGCAGACGCTCTTACCGTCTGAGCCACCAGGGAAGTCCAGTGATTGTATGTATAAAGTCTTAAAGATATACTCAAAAATAGCTCTGGTATTTTCTGCTTGATGATCAGGTTAAAAGTGATTCTTTCTCTTTTCTTGTGTGTATGCTGTATTTTTCTACCATTATATTTTTTGGTAATAAAAAAACACTTGCAGATAAATATAAGCAAGGGTGTAAAGATAGCTAACACTTTTTCAGGACTTATAACATGCCAGTCACTTTCTAACTATGATCCCATTGAATTTACTACAAGCCTTTCATTGGAAATTGACCAACAGCTGTAGCAACACACAAGCGTGACATGGCCTTGGAACCCAAGAGATGGCCAGGGCGTCTAATCACGAAAGTCAGGGGCTACCTTATTTATTATTTCTCATCCATCTGTGTACTCCCCACCCCTCCCTGGAGCCTCTGACACTCTGTAAAGATTTACCAAACTGATACCCCATTCCCGCATTACTTAACATCATACCCCAAACATAGTAAACACCCCTCCAGGCTCCTCTGTCCACGGGATTCTCCAGGCAAGAACACTGGAGTGGGTCGCCGTCCCCTTTTCCAGCGGATCTTCCCAACCCCGGGAGGAACGCAGGTCTCCCACACTGTAGGCAGACTCTTGACTGACTAAACACTCCACACACTTGCTGAATTAAGCCCCATGAAAAACGAAGCAGGAGAGAATTTTTAATTGCCAGGGAAAGGTTTATTTTCATTTCAAGTTGACATGACAATGAGGTTCTGGGAAACCTTCATAGATGCGATCATGTCACAGATCCCATTGTTCAGACACGTGACAAATACGTTGCCTGTTTCTTCCATGGATGTCCTTCAGGGCCACCTGCCATCTGCTCCCCTTCCTGAAACCTTCATCACCTCTGATACATAGGTCGCAATTGGGCTTTTCATGAAATGTTAACGATGTTGTCAAATCGTGCCTGTCACTAGGTCACTGTTAGCTTAAGCTTTTAACGTCTGTGAAATGCTAGAAATATAACAATTTTTTTCCCCAAAAGAATGTGTTTAAAGCTTCAAAACCCACAAAGAATAGGACATACAAGAGACCACACCAGTGGGAATTCAAATTTCCTGTTGTGCATTCCAAGCCAAACTTTCAGGTGGTAAGTGGTAATTACGATTATTACAAAGAAACCTGATTTTCAAATACACTGAAACATAATGGAGATCTAAGTTATTTTGAAGCAAACACTTAAAAGCTCATTGTGAGTCTAGAGGTAAATGTATCCTTTGTTGGCTGTTAACCTGTGTACAGATTAAACAATCAATGCTATACAAAGCTGTGCATTAACAACATCTGCAACAGTCCTTCCACTTATTTCAACCTCAAACACAATGTTCTGACATTGTGCATTGAGTGTGTCCAACTCTGAGCAAATATGGTCATCTTTTAACACATTAGTTGGTAACAGCAGCTTTAGATAGGTTTTGCATGATAACAGCAATAATTTGAACACACTAGTAACATGCTTGGAGAAGGCAATGGCACCCCACTCCAGTACTCTTGCCTGGAAAATCCCATGGATGGAGGAGCCTGGTAGGCTGCAGTCCATGGAGTCGAGAAGAGTCGGACACGACTGAGCGACTTCACTTTCACTTTCTACTTTCATGCATTGGAGAAGGAAATGGCAACCCACTCCAGTGTTCTTGCCTGGAGAATCCCAGGGACGGGGGAGCCTGGTTGGCTGCCGTCTATGGGGTCGCAGAGTCAAACACGACTGAAGCAACTTAGCCAGTAGCAGCAGCAGTAACATGCTCATGCGTTCTTTCATGAGAGTATTTCTTAAAACAACACGACACGCTTTTGGCAAATTTCTGGAATGAGAAATCCGAATTAAGAAAAAGAATCCTGCTTGCTTTTCAACTCTGAACCATTCCCAGGGAGGTGGAAGGAATTGTCTTTTTTTTTAAGACAAAGAAAGATTTGCAATCTGAAATAACAGACTCCTCGTGATCCCCCTCATTAGAACTCACTGAAATGCATTCCTTTTTTACAGGTGAGTAATATTCCACTGTGCATATGTACCAAGTGAAGTAAGTCAGAAAGAGAAAGACAAATGTTGTATATTAACACATTTATACGGAACTTAGAAAGGTGGTATCGATGATCGTACATGCAGGGCAGCGAAGGAGACACGGATGTAAAGAACAGACTTTTGGGCTCTGTGGGAGGAGGGGAGGGTGGGATGATTTGAGAGCACAGCATTGAAACATGTACATTACCATATGTGAAATAGGTGACCAGGGCAAGTTCGATGCATGAAGCTGGGTACTCAAAGCCAGTGCCCTGGGACAACCCAGAGAGATGGAGTGGGGAGGGAGGTGGGGGGGCGGTTCAGGATGGGGGGACACACGGTCACCCGTGGCCGATTCATGTGGATGTACGGCAAAGACGACCACAGTATGGTGACGTCATTATGCTCCAAGTGAAATAAATTAATAAATTAAAAAAAATTCTGAAATAGCAGACCGTAAGGAGGAGCTTGGAGAAGGCAATGGCACCCCACTCCAGTACTCCTGCCTGGAAAATCCCAGGGATGGAGGAGCCTGGTAGGCTGCAGTCCATGGGGTCACACAGTGTCGGACACGACTGAAGCGACTTAGCAGCAGCAGCAGCAGCAAGGAGGAGCTTGGGAGATGCTGTCAGAGCTTAGACGTTGTTCAGCGGGGACAAAGACCAGAAGGCAGAGACCACTGTCAGAGAGCCCGAGACTCGCTTACCCACATTTTTCTCCAAAGTGTCTGGACGGCAGGGTCCATGCACCTGGGGGTGGGGGGGGTGGGAGGCGGGGCAGAGTAGACCACTGACCTCCACTCCCGTCGGATCGAGAAAACCCCTGAGCCAAGAGCAGATAGATGCTCAGACATGTTCGCTACAGAGATGAAAGAGAGGCAGCGGGACCACAGCTCCCGTGTACAGATGAGTGAATGAATCCTCACCATGTTGCTGGAGAACGTATAGTGTCTGAAGGTCACCTAGGTATTCTCCACTCAGGAGAACTCTTTGCCCAGAAGGGGCTGGTGGTCCGGACTTGGGAACTCTATCCAGCTGTGCCCTGTCTCCCAGTCTCCTCCGTGACCCCGTTAGGCCTCATCCCTGCATTCCTGAGGTCGCAGGAAATGGGATTCAAACGAAAGTGTGCATGTCACGACCAACACGAGGCACAGATACTGCTTACCCGCAGGGTCAGGCCAACAAAATACAAGGACGGGTGTGAACCACCATTCTCTCGTCATGAAATTCGGCATCGAGATGTAACGGGTATGGGTCGCGGACTGCTTATGTCTGATTGCTCGTGTCTTTTTGGGTATGGGTCGTTGATTGGTTATGTCTGATGGCTCGTGTCTTCATGGCTATGGGTCATGGACTGCTTATGCCTGATTGCTAGTGTCTTCTTGGGTATGGGTCTTGGACTGGTTATGTCTGATGGCTCGTGTCTTTGTGGGTATGGGTCGTTGATTGGTTATGTCTGATGGCTCGTGTCTTCATGGCTATGGGTCATGGACTGCTTATGCCTGATTGCTAGTGTCTTCTTGGATATGGGTCTCGGACTGGTTATGTCTGATGGCTTGTGTCTTTGTGGGTATGGGTCGTGAACTGCTCTGATGGCCTGTGTTTCCCCCACCCCATACCCCCCTGCTCCTGTGAAATAGCATACATTTCACATGCCAGTAATTCTGAATCTGTTAGAGGGGATTTCTTGGACTGCAGAATCTATGAAGTTGGATTTTTAGTTCAGAAACACCGTTCACCCAAGGGACAGCAGAAGCCAAAACAGCGTGCTACAAATGACGGGCTGGAAACACACGGACCGGAGAGGTGTGTCTCAGCTTCGACATTCGCTGAGAGAGCTCACCTAAAGGCGGTCGCACAAAACACATCTGCGAGCCTCTGTTGCTTCTCCTTCAACAGTGATGAGCTTCTAAATATTGCAAGCTTCTCAAAGAAAGACACATATCCATGTACAAACACGGATAGCGTGAAGAGTGATTCATACGTATTTGCAAATAATACTGACAGTAATCGCCTTTCAGAAACCAGAAGATGGCAACTTAACCATCATCCGTGATTGGGCAAGATGCTCTTTTACGCAGGGTAAAAAAAGTGGCATGTGTTAGATTTCAGTAAACACTTAACATTTGATTCACTCTCGTGCGATGCTCTCTAGGGGAAATCCTGGTGGCTGGTGCATCAAGTCAGCGACGCCTTCAGCCGTGGATCACGCTGTCTGAGAGGTCAGCAGCTCACCTGTGCCCCTTCCTGCCCTCCACCACACAGATGTTGGACACTCATTGCCCAGTCATCCATCCACGTGAACAATTGGCCTCGGAAGACGATGTAAGTAACGTCTGTGTCTCTGTTTATTTCAAAGTTGATTCCCGCCCCGGGGGGGAAAGGTGTGTGTGTGTGTGTGTGGAAGGGGGTCTTGGCGGAGTCTCCAGGTGCGTGGGGAGGAGGGAGGAGGCCAGGGCTGCCTTCCCCCAGGGTCGATCCTGGGCGTTCACCCTAATGCTGCCAGCTGGGCGCTCCTCCTACCCCCATGCACCCCCAGACGCTGCCCATAACGGCTAAGGGCTGTGTCTCCCATCCTGGTCCTCCCGGTCACACTGGCAGGAAAGCCCCAGCGATGAGCAGCACAGCTGCAGCCACGGCTTCCACATCAGGTTCCCCAGGGACAGCTGGTTGGGGACGTCCTGAAGGGTCCGGGCGTGGCGGGCTGCCGCCTCCTGCATGGCCTCCAGGATCTCCCAGAACCGCGGCTCCGATGTCGGGGTTAACGGGTTTCTCTCCCGGGGGTCTCTGGAAATCTCAAACAGCAGGGGCGGGTCGTGGTAGGTGACATACTGCCCGTAACAGAAACACACGTGTGTGTCAAAGCATCCGTTGGCGCCCTCCGGGGAGAACTTGGGGGTGAAGAAAAAGGCTTTCCAGATGGACGTGCCTGTGGTGGGACAAGCAGAGAAGCGGGTGTGGTGGGAACAGGGTCGTCATAGTCACCCCCAAAGAGAGCGTGCATGGAAAACCACCCTCTGGGTGCTTCAAGAAGGCAGAGACTCAGTTATGGATGGACTGGATTTATCACACTTAAGGCTCAAAAAAGAGTAAGCATCATAGCTAAAAAGAAAAAGCAAGAAAACATGAGTTGTTATCTAACTGCCAAGGAGGAAAAGACAAAGCTGATTATGCAATAGCTGTTATAATGCAAAAACTGGAAAAAAAAAAAACTGATTTATTTTTTTGGACCTCGCCTCTAGGGGGAGCCCGAAAGCTGAAACTGCTGAAGCTGTGGGCCCAGGAGCCCACAATGAGAGAGGCCCCCGCGATGACAAGCCACAACTACAGAAAGGAGCCACACACACACACACACACACAGCAACAAAGACCCAGGGCATCCAGAAATAAATAAAATAAAAAAAGCTTAAAAAATGCAAGTGTTGTGTTCCATTTGTTGCTGTTGTTCAGTCGCTTGGGTGTGTCTGACTCTTTGCAACCCCATGGACTGCAGCACGCCAGGCCTCCCTGTCCATCACCAACTCCTAGAGCTTGCTCAAACTCATGTCCCTTGAGTCAGTGATGCCATCCAACCATCTCATCCTCTGGCACCCCTTCTCCTCCTGCCCTCAATCTTTCCCAGCATCAGGGTCTCTTCCAATGACTAAATAGCCAATATTAAAATTTTAGAAAAAAAAAAAATTGATTTACAAACAAATGTGAAAGATTGTTTTACTGTTTATCTTACGATGCTATGACTTTCTGAGAGCTGGCTCTGATAGAGGTCTAGAGACTGCATCCTGGGTAGAAAAAGGTGGCAGATGAAAACAGAGTTGACGTGTATAAACCAAGTGAAATTAGGTTCAGGCTGAAAATGTCCTTTTCCGCTTTATACTTCCAGCTTTTCTATAGAAAACCATAGAGACCGTCCCCCTAGAAAGCATCGCACACCTACTTAATTCACTCTGATCATCTGTTTGTGTCATGGAAACGCTGGTTTTGTAATTGCACATACCGAGTGCTCACCCACGATCTAAATGCAAAATGAATTAATTGACCACACAAGACAATTACCACGGGTGTCCACATTCTCCCCAAAAAGCCCCTGACCCCAAACAAGTATATTCGAGTGCGAGTAAGGGTAAATATTCCCTGGAGGAGGGCATGGCAACCCACTCCAGTATTCTCACCTGGAGAATCCCATGGACAGACGAGCCTGGTGGACTACGGTCCATGGGGTCACACAAAATTGGACATGACTGAGCGACTGAGCATGCACACACGCAGGTTTAAGGACCAGTCAGTAAATAAACCTTAAGCATTCTTACAGGGAGCAGACACGCAGCTCAGACAAGTGTAGAACTAAGAATTAATTTTTCTGAAGATTTGTTTGGTATGCCATCGAGGTGTCTGCCTTTATAGCACCCAATCTGGATTTTTAAAACCTTTTTATAAAACGATACATTGTGTATTCTCTGCATAATTTGTTTACACCACTTTGGGTTTGCTCAAATGCATTTTATTGCATGTGCCAGGCTCCTCTGTCCTCGGAATTTTCCAGGCAAGAATATAGTGGAGCAGGTTGCCATGCCCTCCTCCAGGGGATCTTCCTGACCCAGTGACTGAACCTGCATCCCTTGAGTCTCCTGCATTGGCAGGAAGGTTCTTTACCACTGTGCCACCTGGGAAGGCCTAGGTTTATAGGATATGAAGCCTTAGCTCAGGGTCTGTTCTGTTGTTCACCAGGAAACCAAGAATCGACACTGTCAAAGGTGTCATTTCAATGAAAGGAGGTACCCTGCATTTCTACTATGTCTGTTTAATCCTATGTTTCAAATTTATTTTGAGGACGTATTTCACCTGGGATTTCTCCATATACTACTAAAAATCTTTTGAGTTAAAAAACTTTTTTGTTTATTGTTAAAATTCCAGTGCACTCTGAAAAAGGTTGTTTTCTGTCTCTGTCACAGATAAATATTTTGACCACCACGGAATCTTAAACTCAGCTACAATTGAGATTCAATGACCAGAGGAAGGAATTATTAAACTTTACAGTGAGAATGCAGGGAAACTACAGGCAGCATTTTTTTCAAAAACAAAACTACATAGTGATGGGAACAATAATTTGACTTCAGTTTAAATGATGCTTTAAAGTTTAAGAGAAAGTGAAAGTCACTCAGTCGTGTCTGACTCTTTGCGACCCCATGGATCATATACAGTCTATGGAATTCTCCAGGCCAGAACACTGGAGTGGGTCGCCTTTCCCTTCTCCAGGGGATCTTCCCAACCCAGGGGTCAAAGCCAGGTCTCCCGCATTGCAGGCGGATTCCTTACCAGCTGAGCCACCAGGGAAGCTCAAAATTTAAGAGAGTTACAGCTAAACCGAAAAGATGTCAGTGACTTATTACAGTTGCAGGAGGGCTTTGTCACTGTCATATGAAGTGCTACGGAGTTCACTATTTACCTCTGAAACATTTTTATGTAGAATCACAGCTTAACAGGGGGCTTCCCTGGAAGCTCAGATGGTAAAGAATCTGCTTGCAGTGAGGGAGACCTGGGTTCGATCCCTGGGTGGGGAAGATCCCTTGGAGAAGGAAATGGCAACCCACTCCAGTATTCTTGGCTGGAGAATCCCATGGACAGAGGAGCCTGGCGGGCTACAGTCTGCAGGGTCGCAAAGCGTCAGACACGACAGGAGTGACTAACACTTTCACAGGTTAAAAAAAAAAGTGACTCACTTTCTTTTCATTCACAAGAAAAGAAAGCTTCCAGTCCTTTGACAAAGTGGCAAATAGAATTTAATCGAGAACAGCCTGACTCCTGAGCTGGACCCCGAATTCAACCCTTTCCAAGCTTCAGATAAGCGACGGTGCCCTGAGATTCGCTGGGGCTCTGAGGGGCGTGTGAAGCCCAGGACAGGTACCACTGTTGTGATCTTGATAGCTTTCAGGGACTTGGCCACAAGAAAGGGTTCTGAGGTCCCCTGGCAGACAAGCCTCGAGAATGAGCACTCGGGGGCCCCAAGAACAAACAGGGGGACGATGCAAAGCCCACTGGGCTGTCCACAGAGGCATCAGAAGAACATTCTGCAGATAAAAGATGCTTAATCCCTCCCAACACATGCCAGTCTGCTTTGCAAATCACATCCCCCTTTATGCAAGGATTCTTGTGGGTCTAGACCCATGACAAGCCTCCTAGGGATACATCCCTTATTCTGAGCTTGAAATGGTGTCTTGTCTTGGTGGCTCATTGAGTACAATCTACTTGAACTCTCCCGCCCCCTCTATTGGCTCTGACAGGGTGGGTTCCAACCCTAGCTATGCTATCTCCTAGCTGTGGGATGCTGGGCATGGCTGTTAACCTCTCAGGCTCTCGTCTCCTTTTCTGATTTGCTGTTGTGTAGCTGCTCAGTTGTGTCCAACTCTTTTGCGACCCCACTGACTGTAGACCGCCAGGCTCCTCTGTCCATGGAATTCTCCAGCCAAGGATACGGGAGTGGGTTGCCATTCCCTTCTCTAGTGGATCTTCCCCGACCCAGGGATCGAACCCAGGTCTCCTGCATTGCAGGCAGACTCTTTACCTTCTGAGCCACCAGGGGAGCCCGCCTTTGAATGTAAAGCTGCCAGCAGTCTAAGACGAGGCCACTGCTTTCCAGCTGTTCTTCAACCTGTTGCCACTGCAATACAAGTCTTAAGACACTTTTCCTCATCCCCGCCATCTTCAGGATTCTTCAAGAACATGAACAACAAAATTTAAAGGGCTTCCACACACCGACTCTTAATTTATCACTCAGATTTTGATGGCCCTTGATGAATGTGGTTTAACTGCTTGTCTTGGCAAGATTAATTCTGTATGCATGGGGGACTCCATGTATATATCATAACAACCAAATATAGTCATTTGGGGGTTTTTGGTCTTAGCAGCATTTCCCACCACAAACTGCCACCTTGGGGTGCTTCGAGAGGTATTGCAGGGACTTCCCTGGTGGCTCAGTGGTAAAGAGTGCACCTGCCAAGGCCGGGGACACAGGTTGGATCCCTGATTTGTGAAGATTCCCTCGTGCCTTGGGGCAACCAAGGCTGGTAGCCTCAACTTCTGAGGCCACGTGCTGTAGCTAGTGACGCTCACACACCCAAGAGCCTGTGCTCCACGAGATAAAAGCAGGCACCAAAACAAGACAGTAGCCCGCACAGCAACGAAGACCCAGCACGGACAAAAATAAAGAAAATAAAATTATCTTTTTTAAAAAGAAAAACAAGAAGCATTTCAAAGACTGCTCTGTTTCCCCCTGCTCTGAGCCACCCATACCGTCCCCTGGGACCCTCAGCTGACCCCCCTCAGTAATCTTGATGTCATCTACCGAACGTGTTACAGGGAAGGGCGGATTTCGGTTCCTCCTTGGATCTGTTTCTTTGCCTTTAACCATTGCTCTTCATCGCTTTGATTATTCTAATCATTCATTGGAAGGACTGTTGCTGAAGTTGAAGCTCCAACACCTAAAGTGAAGAGCCAACTCATTGGAAAAGACTCTGATGCTGAGAAAAACTGAGGGCAAAGGAGAAGGGGGCGACAGAGGATGAGATGGTTGGATGGCATCACCGACTCGATGGACATGAGTCTGAGCAAACTCCGGGAGCTGGTGGTGGACAGGGAGACCTGGCGTGATGCAGTCCATGGGGTCGCAAAGAGTCAGACACAACTCAGCTGCAGCAGTTACTTTATAGACTTATGTTTATCTTCTCAAAACTCTGTACCAAAATACCACAGCCAAAAACATCTACCAGTCTTTCAAGACACATTTGACCATAAAATCCAGTTGCCATTACATTGACTTTATACTAACATGGATACCTAAGTCAAAACTCAAAGCCACACTTTTTGAATACATGCTGAACAGGAAATTTAAGCTCAAAATTCCCATCATCACTAACCAAAGTTATCCGTGTTCTAATAATGCTTTTGTGAGTTCTCCTAAAATGTAATGGCAATAATGATCTCAGATGATGATAAACTTAAGCCGCTCAATGTGCTGAGACAACTAAATTACAGAATCATTAGAATTATAGAATTATTTAATTATAGAGAAGACACTGTACATAAAAGCTGAAAGGGATTCATGTTTTAAGAGAGTAGACAGCGTTCTGGCTCTAATGTTTTGGAAAAAATGAGTTTTTAACAAGTCTGGAATTGTAAGTTAGTGAAAGTGTCAGTAGCTCAGTCGTGTCCGACTCTTTGCGACCCCGTGGACTGTAGCCCGCCAGGTTCCTCTGACCGTGGGATTTTCCAGGCAAGAATACTAGAGCCGGTTGCTATTTCCTTCTCCAGGGGGATCTTTCTGACCCAGGGGTCGAACCCGGGTCTCCCGCATCACAGGCAGGTTCTTTACTGTCTGAGCCACCAGGGAAGCCTATGTACGTGATCATTTTTAAAACCAGTGCTCACTCTTAGGGAAAAAAATAAATGAAGACTTCTCATCACCTCAATGTGCTGAGACAACCAAGTTACAGAATCATTAAAATTACAGAATTGTTCAATTATTATAGAGAAGACACTGTATATAAAAGCCAAAAGGGATTCATATTTTAAGAGTAGAAACAGCATTCTGGCCCCAATACTCAATGATTATGGAGAATACATTGTATATAAAAGCTGAAAGGGATTCATGTTTTAAAAGAGTAGAAACAGCATTCTGGCTGTAATATTTTGGAAAAAATGAGTATTTAACAAGTCTGGAATTGTAATAGGTAGTAAAAGCATCAATTGCTCAGTCATGTCCAATTCTTTGTGACCCCATGGACTGTATGCAGCCCACCAGGCTCCTCTGTCCATGGGATTCTCCAGGCAAGAACACTGGAGTGGGTTGCCATTCCCTTCTCCAGGGGGGTCTTCCCGACCCAGGAATAGAACCTGGGTCTCCTGCTTTATAGGTGGATTCTTCACTGTCTGAGCCACCAGGGAAATCTACGCATCTAACCTCATCAAGACAAACACGAGTTGGATCTCCCCAATGCTGCCACTCCATTCTAGTAGACAGGTACCAGTGTCCTGCTGGAAAGCTCTAGCTTCTCTGAGCGAGGAACACGGTCGACATCTGCTGTGTCTGCCAGTTGCCATGGTATAGACGCTCCCCACAAGGCTGACTTCCAGGTAGGAATGTGTTCCCCACAAGCTGCTGAGATTCCTCAGCTGTCAGGAGCTGGCTCTGACTCACTGCTGCCCTGGCACTACATTTACAAACCCTGAGCCTAAATGTCTCTCTTCTTTTCTAACCAAGTATCTGGAGTTCAAGATACTTTGGCGCTCAAGGTGGCAATACCATTGCCTTTAAGAATTATGGAAAGCGTCCCCCAGGTGGTGATGACCACAGACTCCTATGAGCATAGATCTCAGATGATCCAAGCCCATCTCTTCTAAACAGTAGTAGTTCAACGTCTGTGAATTGTCCACAGTCTCCTACCAACTTAGATCTGAGATGATCCAAGTGATGTCCTCCAACTAGACTGCTTTAAGTTCTATGCTGACCCACAGTCTCCTGCCGATATAGATCCAGAAGCGAAAACAGAGCGGGACCTTAAGGTCCTCAGCTCGCCTTTTGTCTGTGAAAAGCCTTGAGCCAAAGAATACGTTTAGTCAGAGTTCAAGCAAATTCAAGGAAAGCTCAAAGGCTTTGTGGAGAAGGGAATGGCAACCCACTCTAGGATTCTTGCTTGGAGAATCTCATGCACAGAGGAGCTTGGCGGGTTGCAGTCCATGGGGTTTCAAAGAGTCAGACATGACTGAGTGACTTCACTTTCACTTTTCACTTTCATGCACTGGAGAAGGAAATGACAACCCACTCCAGTGTTCTTGCCTGGAGAATCCCAGCAACGGGGGAGCCTGGCGGGCTACAGTCCATGGGGTTGCAAAGAGTCGGACACGACTGCAGTGACTTAGCACCAAAGGCTATATAGATAATATTCTGAGCCAGGTCTCATAAGCTGCTTTATAGATAGTGAAACCCCCACCAGGGGGAAGATGTTAACTCCATGACAGCCAGACCGTAGCCATGATCTAAGCTGCACTAATTCCCAGAACTGGCCTCAAAGAAATGGAAACCAATCAACCCTGGGACTGAAGAGACTGCTCTGCTCCGCTAAGTCATCTCAGTCCTATCTGACCCTTGGCGACGCCATGGACTGCAGCCCTCCAAACTTCTCTGTCGCTGGAATTCTCCAGGCAAGAATCCTGGAGTGGGTTGCCATACCCTCCTCCAGGGGATTGTCCCCGTCTAAGGATCGTGTCCTGCATCGGCAGGTGGGTTCCTTACCGCTAGCACCACTGGCGGTAGTGAGACTGAAAGTTGAACTGTACCTAAAAGAATCAAGATGATCCTGATCAGACCACTGACAATCAGTTCAAGATGACCATCAGGGCTGACTGTGCTGTTTCTGCAAGGAACCTCCCTCCCTCTGTCTATAAAAGCTTTTACATTCTGACTGTCAGAGAGTCAGCCTTTGGACAGATGTCCTCCCGCCAACCGCCCCTGGCTGAGAGCATCCCAAATAAAGCAAGATGCGTGTATCTTCCTTCCCACCACCCTGCCCTCTCCAGCACCCAGACTCCACTTTCGATTACGAGAAGATCTAAGCCATCTCTTCCAGCTAGTACTCATGCAGTACCAGTAACCCATTCATGTAGTGCTAGTAATCTAAACGCAGGGCCGCCTCTTCCAACTAGGACTCATGCAGGAGTAGTAATCCTCACGGGCAAGGGACACCTCCTGAAACAACTCTGCATTCCCGGGGGTTTGCCCAGCCTGCAGCTCCCCCGTGACCTAAGAGGCAAGCAACTCCCGGGCAGAGAACTCAGTATGTTTTGCTCACCGACAGGTGTCCAGTCCAGCAGGTGCCACACAGTAGATGCTCAATAAATACGTGTAGAACAAATGAGCAGACAAAGATACTGAGCAAACAGCTGCAGGGAGCCACGAGGGACAGCCACAGCGGCCACCACCGAGCCTGAGTTTCAGGGCACGATCTCCAAAGGAGACAAGATGACTAATTAAAAAAGAGAAACCCAGGGTTTCCTCAGACCCGTTGACTAGATGGATGATTCCGGCATTGAAAGACTGTCATTTTCCCTCCTCTGTCGCTCGCTCGAGGCAGAAGACGGCAATGAGCTGCTTAAGAGGAAATGTCCTTGTGTCTGTTTCAGCAGCAAATTTGATCCCCGGGCCTGCTGCCTCTCAGCATCTGGGTCTGCTTTTTCTCACTCACCCCTATTTTCTGCCCCTTCCTGTTTATTTCTCCACATAACTGTGTTTCCCCAGCCCCTGATCCAATATGTTCCTTCCGGCCCCTGTAAGTGGAGGTGGCTGGCTTTACTTAAATGCTATTCGTCAAGGTTCAGGACGTCTTTAAACAGCCAAGAGCCCAGGAAACTTGGTTCTTTCAGGCTCAGGATAAAAGGAAGCGGGAACGTGGACACACTGCTACGTTTAAGACGCATAACCGACAAGGACCTACTGTATAGCACGGACAACTCTGCTCAGAATTATGCAGCAAGCTACATGGGAAAAGCACGTGAAAAGGAACAGATGCGTGTATGTGTATCACTAAATCACGGCGCTGTATACAGGAAACTGAGGTAACACTGTTCCTCAAGTATACGTCAATATAAAACAAAAAGCTAAAAAAATACAGATGGGGAGGACCACATGTCTCCTTTATGAGACGGCTCAGATTTAAAAGAGATGGTTGGATGGCATCACCGACTCAATGGACATGAGTTTGAGGAAACTCCAAGAGATGGTGATGGACAGGGAGGCCTGGCGTGCTGCAGTCCATGGGGTCGCAAAGAGCTGGACACAAGTGAGTGACTGAACTGAAATGACTCAGATTTAAATGCTGCCAGCTGTTTACTCACCAAGTCACATCCGACTCTTTGCGACCACATGGACTGCAGCTCACCAGGCTCCTCTGTCCGTGGGATTTCCCAGGCAAGAATATTGGAGTGGGTTGCCATTTTTCCTCCCCCCAAAATGCTGCCAATTAACCTGAAAAAACAGACAGCATGCTACGGATGTTAGGAGTGATGGACACGTGGATGAGATAGGTAAATAGGGTCCTTCCAAGCCTAGAATTGAGAGCGTGCGATTTTGCTACATTCATCTTCCGGAAGTTATCAGAAGGAAGTCATACAGATTTAAAATGTAAAATCTTCCAGAAGTTATCTCAGGGCACTCTTCCAGATTTAAAGTATAAAACTTCCAAGGGTAAACCTGGTCTGATTTCTGTGGACAAAGGAAGGATCACAATCTTCCACTTGAAAAATAATGGAGCAGCTGCTCTTTAAATGCTGTCTTGGGTAACTCGGCTGGGTGACGAGGATGGGGCCAGGAATGCACTGAAATCCATTATGAGCATCCCCTGAATTTAAGAATGAGCCACCAGCTGGTGGCGTGGTGACCAGATGCTCTGGGAGAATCTCGCCTCTGGGAGCAGAACCCAGAACATGCTACAGAAAAGGAGAGCTTCATTCCCTCTCTCAAGAGGTAACTGAGACTCTAACATCAGCGTCGATCTCTAAGATATACAGTAGGGGTATAATAGGTCCTGGGTTCCCACAGACGCCTAGGCATCTCAGTGATGTGATGGTGTTGGTTCAGTCGCTCAGTCGTGTCCAACTCTTTGTGACCCCATGGACTGCAGCACGCCAGGCCTCCCTGTCCATCACCAATTCCTGGAGTTTACCCAAACTCATGTCCATTGAGTCAGTGATGCCATCCAACCATTTCATCCTCTGTTGTCCCCTTCTCCTCCCGCCTTCAATCTTTCCCAGAATCAGGGTCTTTTCTAAAGAGTCAGTTGTTTGCATCACACGTCCAAAGTATTGGAGCTTCAGCTTCAGCATCAGTCCTTCCAATGACTCTTCAGGACCGATTCCGTTTAGGATGGACTGGTTGGATCTCCTTGTACTGTAATTTAACATTTACATTATGAAAACCAGATGTGGGACTATCGCTACACGTATGATAATCACTTGATTTCACTTGGTCCTTTAGGCTCGTTAGACATGCAGCCGTTGGGCTGTCTGTGGTGGTTCGGTGGTTAAGAATCTGCCTGGCCATGCAGGAGATGCAGGTTTCATCCCTGGTCCAGGAAGATCCCACTTGCCGTGGAACAACTGAACCTGTGTGCCTCAACTACTGAACCTGTGCTCAAGAGCCAAGGAGCCACAATTATTGAGCCCAGGGGCCGCAACCACTGAAGCCTGAGTGCCCTAGAGCTGGTGCCCTGCAAAAAGAGAACCCACCGCAATCAGAAGCTTGCGAACTGTGAGCAGAGAGCGGCCCCTGCTCGCCGAAACTACAGAAAGCCTCCGCAAAGCCACAGACACCCAGTGCAACCAAAAACACATACCTGAATAAAGAAAAATTTTCAATAAAAGGAAATGCACTTTTATATCTGCTGTCGGCAGACCCAGAGTATGAGTACATCTTGTCACTGACACAGACGTAAAATACACTGGGTCTGCGAACCACGATGACATCAACACATCAGAGCATTGTCTTAAACATCTACGGCCAGCAGACACACACAGAGAATCTGTGACCAACCAGACGGACAGATCGGTGGGTGACGACCCACCACCTTTGAGGCTCAGGGTACAAGGTCAGGTAGACATCTGAAAGCCACCCAGCACCAGTGGAAAGCTAGAAGACTGCAGGCAGGGGAGATGGCATTTGAGGGGCATCACGGGAGGTGGGTAAGCATTAACCAGGAAGGAAAAGAAAGTCATTCGAAGCAGAGGGAACCGAAACAGAGACCAGCCACGCCAGAGCAGAGGGACTCTTGGGCAGAAACTCAGACGGAAGGTGGGACCAGGAGACGCAGCTGGGTGGCTGGCGGAGCGGGAAGGAAGTAGCTTCAGAACCCTGCCGACCACCTGGCACGTCCTCTGCCCCCTCAGGAGGAAGGAGCCAGAAAGCACTGGCATAGAGCTGGGCGACTGCCCTGGTCTGCCGAGACAACTGGGGTAACCAGCAGGCTCAAGAGAAGAGAGTAGGAACAGGAGGAAGGAGAAATCAAACCCAGCTTCTTTGCGGCGGGGAAGGGTGCATCTCGTGAGAGCAATGCCCGCTTGCGGTTTTATTCTCTTCCCCTGCCCCTCCCTGATGGCACGCAGCCCTCAAAGCGAGGTGGGGAAAGATACACAAGAGGAGAGACGCGTCTACTCACTGTTGGGTGGGTGCCAGCGCACGGCGTTCAGGTAGGAGTTGCAGTAGTGGAAGAGAAACTCGTGCTCCGATCGCTGGGTCCGCATCTGAAGCAAGGGCATCAGGTCCCGGCCGTCGATGACCCTGGGGGATGAAGCAGGTGGGACGTCAGGTGGCCATGTCTGCCAGGGGGCTCAGACACCCTGGCTTGTCTGAGTTATCCTTCAGTACACGAAGGCGTGATGGGGCTACAAGGTGGTCGTTCAGCAAGGAATGCTGACTGACCATCACCGGGCACTGTATGCCACGTAGGGAGGCAGGTCCACTCTGCTCACACATGAACTCATTTCATCCTCAAAGCGAGAGTGTGAGTTGGGACCGTGATACGGAGACATGGAGTGATTCGCCCAATGTCATCAGTGTCACACGTCCGTGGGGTGGACCCACTCATGGGCATATACCCCAGAAAAAAAAAAAAAAACCCTAATTCAAAAAGACACAGACACTCCAGTGTTCACCACAGCCCTATTTACAGCAGCCAGGACATGCAAGCAACCCAGATGTCCACCGACAGATGAACTGATAAAGACGATGTGCCGCATGTATACCGCAGAATACTACTCAGCCATGAAAAAGAACAAAGCTGCCTCATTTATAGAAATGTGGACGGACCCAGCGTCTGTCATACACAGTGAAGTAAGTCACAAAGAGGGAAACAAATACTGTCTATGAAGGCAGACATATGGAATCGAGAAGGATGGTGCTGATGAACCCATTTGCAAAGCAGAAACAGAGGTGCAGAACTAGAGAACCGACTTGGGGACACAGGAGGGGAAGAAGGGGGTGGGATGACCTTCTGCTGGTTCTGCACCCACTTTTCTGCTTATTGCCTTGGCAGCTTTATTCACAAACTCCAGATCTGTTGAAAACAAGAATCTCTGACAATCTGCCTTTAAGAAAAAGATAACATATATAGTAGCATGGGGCCACTTAAACTGGATAGACTTCAATGAAAACAAAGTTCTAAGTCCCAACGAAGCGATTTGCAAATAATGATGATGATGATATCAAATGCCCCGAGGATGGAAATATACTTAGACACATTTACATACTACACACACATGTGGCAGGCATGTTTATGCTCTCAAAGGTAAGCATATCTCTTCAGTGGTTATACCAAAAGGCGGAAGTTTCCAGATGGCAAGGGATAACTGTAATACAACGAGTGATGAGCAAAATAAGACTGTTTGGAGGTTTGTCGTTTAGTCGCTAGGTCGTGTCCGACTCTTTGCGACCCCATGAAATGCAGCCCACCAGGCTCCTCTGTCCATGGGATCTCCCAGGCAACAATACCAGAGTGGGTTTCCACTTCCTACTCCAGGGGATCTTCCCGACCCAGGTCTCAAACCTATGTCTCCTGCACTGGCTGGCAGATTCTTTACCACTGAGCCACGTGGGAACTCCCTTTTGGAGGTTAAGTAAAGGAAAAAAAAAAAAAAAAGTCTAAACTTTTGTTTTGAGTGAAACATACATTAACACCCACTGGAGAAATTGAAGGCATTGACGCTCTGAGGCCACTGCCTCTGAGACCTGGGGCAGAAAGACACCGGCAAAGAGTGAGATTGTTGAATTTGAGGGTTTTCTTTCTCTGATTGAAAACACTCCCAAGACAAACATCATAATGCTAATGCTTATATGTGGAATCTGAAAAAAAAAAAAAGGCGTAAATGAACTTACCTACAAAGCAGAAACAGAGTCACAAATGTAGAAAACAAATCTATAGCTGCCAAAGAGGGGAAACGGGGGAGGGATCCATTGGAAGCCTAGTATTGACGATACACAGTACCGTATACAAAAGTGAAAGAGAGTGAAAGTCGCTCAGTCGTCTTTGGCTCTTTGCGACTCTATAGTCCGTGGAATTCCCCAGGCCAGAATACTGGAGTCGGTAGCCTTTCCCTTCTCCGGGGGCTCTTCCTGACCCAGGGATCGAACCCAGGTCTCCCACATTGCAGGTAGATTTTTTACCAGCTGAGCCACCAGTGAAGCCCAAGAACACTGGAGTGATTAGCCTATCCCTTCTCCAGCGGATCTTCCCCACTCAGGAATCGAACCGGGGTCTCCTCCATTGCAGGTAGATTCTTAACCAGCTGAGTTATCAGGGAAGCCATATATTCAACAGATACTAATAAGGACCTACGGTATAGCACAGGGGACTCTACTCAGTACCCTGTAATAATCTATATGGGAAAAGAATCTGAAAAAGAATAGATCATACTGATGACTCCATGGTAATGAATCCGCCTGAAATGCAGGAGACATGGGAGACTCGGGTTCGATCCCTGGGTCCGAAGATCCCCTGGAGGAGGAAACGGCAACCCACTCCGACATTCTTGCCTTGGAAAATCCCATGGACAGAGGAGCCTGGAGGGCTGCAGTCCATGGGGTCGCAAAGAGGACTGAAGCGACTGAGCACACAGCACATGTATAAACGAACCACTTTGCTGCACAGCAGAAAACTAACACCACACTGTAAATGAACTACATTCCAACAAAAGCTTAAAAAAAAAGAGAAAAACCCCAACACTCTATGTCCATCCTTTCCTACCATGAGAAACTGGAACTTAAAAAAAAATTATTTAATTTAATCGGAGGCTAATTACTTTACCATATTGTGGTGGGTTTTGCCATACGTTGACATGAGTCAGCCACAGGTGGACACGTGTCCCCCATCCTAAGCCCCCGTCCCACCTCCCTCCCCATCTCATTGCTCACCGTTGTCCCAGAGCACCAGCTTTGAGTGCCCTGCTTCATGCATCGAAGTCATTGGGCATGCATGCCCAATCATGCATTGCCCTAGTCATCTATTTCACATATGGTAATATACATGTTTCAATGCTATTCTCTCAGATCATCCCACCCTCGCCTTCTCCCACTGAATCCAAAAGTCTGTTCTTTACATCTGTGTCTCTCTAGCTGCCTTGCATAGCGGGTCATCCTTACTTGCTCATATAATTCGGGTGAGCACTCTTGAGAGGCCCGATGTCCCTCAGGCTTTTCTTCCTTTCTTTCTTTTTTTGGTGGTGCCTTTTGGTGTCACTAAAACCCTCATAAAGTAATTACAGCCTTGCTGCTGAGTGCCTGTCTGGCACCCACCCTGCATGATCCGCCACGCTCTCTGCCAAAGTCCACAGAACTGAAAATACTCCATTACCGCTAAGTTAAAAATAAGAACAAAAGAGAATTGGCTCGCTTTCAAAGCCTGCTTGCTATTTGCCACGAGAGGAACAGGGTAGACGGACAATTCTATCGAAAAGCAGTGTGTGCTCTGAATACCCTTTCTATGCTGAAATGGCAGGTATTGTGAAATTTCCACAAAGACTCAGTCCTTAAGACCGAAAGCGAAAGTGGCTCAGTCGTGCCTGACTCTTTTCGACCCCGTGGACTGTATCCATGGGATTCTCCAGGCCAGAACCCTGGAGTGGGTGGCTGTTCCCTTCTCCAGGGGATCTTCCCAACCCAGGGATCGAACCCAGGTCTCCCGCGTTGCAGGCGGATTCTTTACCAGCTGAGTCATTGTGGAAGCCCATGCTTAAGACTATGAGATCCTAAAGAGGTGGAAATGAAGCAAGGGATGAGGAGAAAGGAGCAGAGAGGAGGATTGGAGCATGAAAAATACTGGGCTAAGAATTATGAGGTTGAGATGGACCCCAGCTCCCTCTATCACGTTTTTGTCCACGTGGAGGTAAGGCCTTTCCATGAAGGTTCAAGACTGGCAACGGATCTCCTTTTCCCCCAATCAATCTCTCTTTTTCATTTTTCATTACCTCGCTTTTTCATTTTATTCTCTTACAAAAATTTTTTATTTTTATATTGCAGTATAGTCAGTGAACAATGCTGTGATAGTTTGCAGGTGAATACTGAAGGCACTCAGCCACACGTGTACATGTATCCCTTCTCCCCCAAACTCCCCTCCCATCCAGGCCGCCACGTGACATCAAGCAGAGTTCCCTGTGCTGTCCAGCAGGTCCTTGCTGGTTCTCCATGTTAAATACAGCAGTGTGTCCAGGTCCATCCCAGACTCCCTAACTGTCCCTTCCCCCATCCTTCCCCCTGGTGACCATAAGGTTATTACAGAGTATTGAGCAGAGTTCCCTGTGCTGTCCAGCAGGTCCTTGCTGGTTCTCCCTGTTAAATACAGCAGTGTGTCCATGTCCATCCCAGACTCCCTAACTGTCCCTTCCCTCAGGCAACCATAAGCTATGTCTGTGAATCTGTTTCTGTTTTGTTAAAGAAATTCATTTGTGTCATTTCTTTCTATAATACATTCCACATATAAGGCATGCCATACGATATTTCTCCTTCTCTGTCTGACTTGGCTCACTCAGTATGAGAATCTCTAGGTTCCACCCGTGTGGACCTAGAGATAATAATAAATAATAAATGGCATTATTCTACCTCTGTTTCTGGAAGCTTTGTTTCGTCGTATGCCCACAAAACTCAGCACTTAACAACACAGGAATCAGAACCATTTTCTTAAGATCAGTATCTCATGACTAAACTGGGCCTTGATCCTACAAAGGGGGACTTAATGATAAAAGAAATCTCCAAGTCTCAGAAACTTCCTTTCTTACTTCCAAGCAAAAGATTTAAGTCTTTTTTTTTTTTTTTAAGGAGAGAAGCAATGTCTGTTTTGCAACCTTCTTTTTCCTTGCAATGCAGAGAGAGGTCTCATTTTTAATATTTTTTTATATCCTGCATCTAACGTGCTCTTTCCTGGAAGCAGTAATAAATCACGTGGTGATGGAAACCACCGCTGAACAGTGCTGCAGAAATATGGCTTGTCAAAAAAAGGCTCATTTCTGCCATGAAAAATGGGAAGTGATTCTACTGAGCTAAACTTTTAAACAGTGTCTGAGGTATCAAAACAGTTGGGATGGCTGGAATGGAAATGTTCCTACAACATCACATTTTGTGGCAGAGTGGCCCGTACACTCTCAAAATCACACACAGCATCGCAACTCTATTCAGTTCAGTTCAGTCACTCAGTCATCTGACTCTTTGTGACCTCATGGACTGCAGCACGCCAGGCCTCACTGTCCATCAGCAACTCCCAGAGTTTACCCAAACTCAGGTCCATTGAATCGGTGAGGCCATTCAACCATCTCATCCTCTGTCATCCCCTTCTCCTCCTGCCTTTAATCTTTCCCAGCATCAGGGGGTCTTTTAAAATGAGTCAGTTCGTCGCATCAGGTGGCCAAAGTATTGGAGTCAGCTTCAGCATCAGTCCTTCCAATGAATATTCAGGATTGATTTCCTTTAGGATGGACTGGTTGGATCTCCTTGCAGTCCAAGAGTCTTCTCCAACACCACAGTTCAAAAGCATCAATTGGCGTAAGGCTTTAGTGTAGTCAATAAAGCAGAAATAGATGTTTTTCTGGAACTCTCTTGCTTTTATGGGGATCCAACGGATGTTGGCAATTTGATTTCTGGTTCCTCTGCCTTTTCTAAATCCAGCTTGAACATTTGGAAGTTCATGGTTCACATACTATTGAAGTCTTGCTTGGAGAATTTGAGCATCACTTTACTAGCGTGGGAGATGAGTGCAATTGTGCAGTGGTTTGAGCGTTCTTTGGCATTGTCTTTCTTTGGGATTGGAATGAAACTGACCTTTTCCAGTCCTGTGACCACTGCTGAGTTTTCCAAATTTGCTCGTATACTGAGTGCAGCACTTGCACAGCGTCATCTTTCAGGATTTGAAATAGCTCAACTGGAATTCCATCATCTCCACTAGCCTTGTTCATAGTGATGCTTCCTAAGGCCCACTTGACTTCACATTCCAGAATGTCTGGCTCTAGATGAGTGATCACACCATTGTGGTTATCTGGGTCATGATTTTTTTTATATAGTTCTTCTGTGTATTTTTACCACCTCTTCTTAATATCTTCTGTTTCTGTTAGGTCCATACCATTTCTGTCCTTTATTGAGCCCATTTTTGCATGAAATGCTCCCTTGGTATCTCTAATTTTCTTGAAGAAATCTCTAGTCATTCCCATTCTATTGTTTTCCTCTATTTTTTTCTTCATTGATCATTGAAGAAGGCTTTCTTATCTCTTCTTGCTATTCTTTGGAACTCTGCATTCAGATGGATATATCTCTTCTTTTCTCCTTTGCCTTTAGCTTCTCTTCTTTTCTCAGTTATTTTTGTAAGGCGTCATCAGACTACCACTTTGTCTTTTTTGCATTTCCTTTTCTGGGGGATGGTCTTGATCCCTGCCTCCTGTACAATGTCACGAACGCCCGTCCATAGTTCTCTACAGGAATTGTCTGGACTTCTCTGTCAACGAACTCAAGCTTTCATAGCATGTTTGCAGGACAGCCGCGGCTACAAACTTGGATGTGTTCTTTCCTGGCATCTGCTCACTTTTATGAAAAATGTGCTCATCTGAGATTGTGTCCCGGGTGGCTCAGACAGTAAAGCATCTGCCTACAATGCGGGAGACCCGGGTTTGATCCCTGGGTCAGGAAGATCCCCTGGAGAAGGAAATGGCAACCCACTCCAGGACTCTTGCCTGGAAAATTCCACGAAGGAGCATGGTAGGCTAGAGTCCATGGGGTCGCAAAGAGTCAGACACAACTGAGCGATTTCACTTTCACTTTCACTAACTTGGAAAGTGAGTTGGTTCTCCCCCTGGGGTCCTGACCCCTGACAACCACGAGGATATTAACAGTTTAATATCAAGGAGTGTCACGGCCAAGTTTCAGGTCCAATTTAATAGCCTGGGGGGACTGTCTCTTTCTTTAACATTAAATTGATTAATTTTGGGGTGCTGTGCCGGATCTTCCTTGCTGCACGGGTTTTCCTGAGTTGGGGGCTCCTCTCTAGCTACAGTATGGGGGCTTCTCATCACGGGGGCTTCTCTTGCCCTGGAGCACGGTATCTAGGGCCTGGATGCTTCCCCAGTGGTCGTGCTCAGGCTGAGTTGCTCTGTGCCAGGCAGGATCTTCCCAAACCAGAGACTGAACCCATGTCCCCTGCATTTGCAGACAGATTCTTTTTTTTTTTAAAAAAATGTATCTGTTTTAACTGGAGGATATTTACTTTGCAATATTGTAATGTACAATATTGTCACCTTACAATATTGTGACGGTTTTCCCCATACATCCACATGAATCAGCCACAGGTACACAGGCGTCACCCCCATCCTGAACGACCCCCCAACCACCTACCTCCCCACCATATTCCTCCAGGTTGTCCCAGGGCACCAGCTTTGAGTGCCCTGCTTCATGCATGAACTTGCACTGATGATCTGTTTCACATATAGTAATACACATGTTTCAATGCTGGTCTCTCAAATCATGCCACCCTCGCCTTCTCCCATGGAGTCTAGAAGTCTGTTCTTTACATCTGTGTCTCTTTTGCTGCTCTGTACATAGGATCGTTGGTACCATCTATCTGGACTCCATATTAATAGATAGTATTTGTCTTTCTTTTTCTGACTCACTTCACTCTGTGTCATAGGCTCCAGGTTCATCCACCTCATTAGAATGGACTCAAATGTACCCTTTTCCATAGTTGAGTAATATTCCATCATGTATACCTACCGCAACTTCCTTATCCGTTCATCTGCCTATGGACACCTAGGTTGGCAGATGGAGTCTTCACTACAGAGCCACCAGGGAAGCCCGGGTGACTTTCATGTAACTGAAAAGGGTAAGTTTGGGGAAATTTTCAGGGGGACAGTGATGTCATTCCCCATGAATGCTCCATCTCTCTCTGCTCTGAAACCAGGGAATCATCTACCTGGGGATGTTCCCATGACCTGCCTTTGCATGGTTCAGCCTGAGAAGGATTTGGTTATCCTAACAGAAGGGGAAGCTTTGGGGGACTGACAAAGAGGTTAACTTGGGGGCACACTATGAGTTACCTGTTGCCAGATTGCAAACAAAGTGATTCTTTTTTTTCAGTGTAGAATAGGAAAGGAAACATTTGTAGGAGAAAGCACATAGATCTTTGACGAAGTAAAGCAACTCCTAAGTGCCCAGAAAGTCACTTGCATCATGAAAGCAACATCTCTGCTCGTAAACATTCGACACTCTGATATATATGAACAGAAAGCAAGCTCATTCACAAGGAGTTTCATGCACATGAAGAACTGCAACTCTTATTCTGCAAAACGGAGCTGAACTAGGTACCGCTCATTCAACTGTTTCATTTGCAGGGCTCAAGGAGATCCAAGCAGTCCACTCTAAAGGAGATCAGTCCTGGGTGTTCTTTGGAAGGACTGATGCTAAAGCTGAAACTCCAGTACTTTGGCCACCTCATGCGAAGAGCTGACTCATTGGAAAAGACTCTGATGTTGTGAGGGATTGGGGGCAGGAGGAGAAGGGGATGACAGAGGATGAGATGGCTGGATGGCATCACCGACTCGATGGACGTGAGTTTGAGTGAACTCCGGGAGTTGGTGATGGATAGGGAGGCCTGGCGTGCTGCAATTCATGGGGTCGCAAAGAGTTGGACATGACTGAGCAACTGAACTGAACTGATGGAAGAAGTTTTGTGTGGTCACCCAGATACATATCAGCAAAAAAAAAATTTTTTTAATCTTGTTTTGCTGTTGCTGCTGGCCATAACTCATGGCTGGCAGGATCTCAGTTGCCTTATCAGGGACTGAACCTGGTCATGGCAGTGAAAACCGGGAGTCCTAACCACCAAGCCATCAGGGTCCTCCCCAACATCAGCCCAACTTACTGGGAGAACTAAGTCACTCCCCCTGCCTTCATGACACATAAGTGATGTCAAACATTTGGATTTCTTTCCCAAACTTGGAAAAAAAAAGAAAGAAATAGAATTCTAATTACAGAATGTGTGTGTCTGTGTTAGTCGCTCAGTTGTGTTCAACTCTGTAACCCTATGGACTGTAGCCTGCCAGGCTCCTCTGTTCATGGGATTCTCCAGGCAAGAACACTGGAGTGAGTTGTCATTTCCTTCTTCAGGGCATCTTCCCGACCCAGGGATTGAACTTGGGTCTCCTGCACTGTAGGGAAGAGGAGACCTAAATATTTCACGACTACAGAGTGACTCTGGAGAACTGTGAACCTGTCCTTCCGTCCTAGCACTGTGATCTGTGGCCAGAATTGAGGTGTCTTCCAAAGGTGCAGCCACCTATGGCATGCTGAACTCTGTATTACCACAAGGAAAGAACATACGCTCACGATGCTAATATTCTGTGTGCTTGCAAAGATGAGGCCAACAGAAAGGTTTTCACTTTATTGCTTTGCTATATTTAGGTAGTATATTTCTGTGGCTTATGCGTGTTTTCTTTTTTGGAAATTTTTATTGGAGTCTAGTTGTTTTACAGTGTGGTGTACACCACAGCAAAGGGAATCAGCTACATGTATGAAAAAGTGAAACTTAGTCACTCATTCGTGTCTGACTCTTTACGGCCCCCCAGGGACTGTAGCCCACCAGGCTCCTCTGTCCATGGCATTCTCCAGGCAAGAATACTGGAGTGGGTTGCCATTTCCTTCGCCAGGGGATCTTCCCGACCCAGGGATCAAACCCGGGTCTCCTGAATTTCAGGCAGCCGCTAGGGAAGCCTAGCTTTATGTACATCCCCTCTTTTTTGGATTTCCTTCCCACTTAGGTCAGCAAAGAGCATCGAGTAGAGATCCCTGCAGTATACAGTGGGGCCCCATTAGTTACCCATTTTATACATGGCATCAATAGTGTAGGGGTTGCCCAGGTGGTTCAGTGGTAAGGCATCCACCTGCCAATGCCAGTTGATCCCTGAGTCAGGAAGATCCCCTGGAGGAGGAAGTGGCAACCCACTCCAGTATTCTTGCCTGGAGACTCCCATGGACAGAGGAGCCTGGTGGGCTACACGACTGAGCAACTGAATACACATGCATGGATAAATAGAATATTATCCAGCTGTCATTACTGAAAAGTTGCAATAAGGTTTTCCTTATAATGACATTTTCCATGAAAGGGCAATAATAAGCCTCTGAGCAGAATTCTCAACCTCAGCATTACTGACATATTGGGTTGGATCACTCCTTCTCATGGGTGGGGAGGGGGGACTATCTCCCGGGGTCGTCCCCCAAACTGTGGGCTGTTGAGGGGTCATCTCTGGCCTCCACCCATGAGATCCCAGCAGCATCGTGAGTCCCGACAATCAAAAATGTCTCCAGACATTGCTAAACCACCCCTGGGAGGAACAGTCACCCCAGGTGAAAACTATCCCTTTAAATGATCAAAGTCACCAGGGCAGACACACGAGGGTATTTTCCGGACCTGGTTGCTAACATTATCTAAATAGAACACTGAGAACTCATTTTATTCCCATGAGTGACATGGAAGCAGATTTTTTGTTTTCTTTGCGGCCTCTAGCATGACAATGACATCTAAGAGGGACCTCCACTCAGACACAGTATCACTGGGTTGAGTAAGACCATCAGCGATGGTGCATAGGAAGAACCTTCAATATTCAGAAAGGGCTCTACTGAAGATACCTGCTCACACAGAAAAGACTTGGGTCTGATTACCAGAGGTGGGGGCTGGCTTCCTCCATCAATGGACACATGTGAGAAAACCAGGTTGACCTGCATCACCCTCAGGCTGGGGTGGGAAGGAGGTGCCTGCAGTGAGATTTCCCTTTAAGAATCTCCCTCTTTGCCTCTGAACTTCTGCCTTCCCTGGCCTCTTCCCAGTGAGATGGAAAACCTTTTAAAGATGCTCTGAGAGCCCGAGGAATGTCCCTGGTGGTAAAATGGTTAAGAATCCACCTTGCAATGCAGGGGATACAGGTTCGATCCCCAGTTGGAAAACTAAGATCCCATATGCCTTTGAGCAAATAAGCCTGCATGCCACAATTAGAATCTGCAGGTCACAATTGGAGAGTCTGCATGCTGCACCAGAAGATTCCAGAAGACACAGTGGAGATCCTGAGGGCCCCAGCTACAACCCAATGTGGCCAAAAAAAAAAACACACTATGAGAGAAAAGAGCAGTGATGATATGATATCCTGAGCCAAGAATTGATGCTTTTGAACTGTGGTGCCAGAGAAGACTTGAGAGTCCCTTGAACTGCAAGGAGATCCAACCAGTCCATCCTAAAGGAAATCAATCCTGAATATTCACTGGAAGGACTGATGCTGAAGCTGAAACGCCAATCATTTGGCCACATGATGGAAAGAGCTGACTCACTGGAAAACACTCTGATGCTGGGAAAGATTGAAGGAAGGAGGAGAAGGGGAAGACAGAGGATGAGATGGTTGGATGGCATCACCGGCTCAATGGACATGAGTTTGAGTAAACTCCCGGAGTTGGTGATGGACAGGGAAGCCTGGCGTGCTGCAGTCCATGTGGTCGCAGAGTCAGACAGGACTTAGCGGCTGAACAATAACACCAATCTGAACTGTCTGTGTGCAGTCTTCCCAATACTATTCACATTTATACCAAGGGAAAGAACCAGGGCTAAAGAGCAGATAAAAGAAGCAGGGAGACTTCTGATTGTCTACAAGAAAAAACGTTTGGGACTTTTCTGGTGGTACAGTGGTTAAGACTCCACGCTTCCACTGCAGGGGGCCACAGGTTCCATCCCTGGATGGGGAACTAAAAATCCCTCACGCTGCATAGAGTGAAGAAATACATAAAATAAAATCTCTTAAAAAAAAAAAGAAGAGACTTTTGATGAGTTCCCATTGCCGAGTTTTCCATCATTAGAGGAAAGGCAGATTAGTGTGACTGGAGGGTAAGATCTTTGAAGCCCCCCTTCAGCCTTCAAAGTGATGCCCCTCTAACCCCCGATGGAGATTGAATGCGGGAGTTGCAATAACTCTTTTTCCCTATGGTGGATGAAGCACAAGAGACAAGTATTCACGCCTCTCCACTCTGCACTTGCCAGCCTCTGATGCTTTCCATCTTCACATCAACCCATTCAAGGGCATGCAAGGCTGAACCCATCTGCAGGAGAAGAAACCAAGGCCCAGGAAGTTTGGGGCTTTGGCAGCTGTTAAAACAGCCAAGATGCGAAGCCCTGCATGCAGTACGGCTCCAGGATCTCTGTTCTTCTCCGGAGCACCAGCTGCTCTCCAGGTGTGGTTCAGAGACCCGCAGGGATTCCCTGAGATCTATCAGGAGGTCTATGAGCTGAAACGATCTCCATGGTGATTCGAAACGCTCTTTGATCTCTTGCATCACCTGTCCTTCACAAGTTCATTGCTCGGGCCTCTCCCCAGCTGCTCCTTCATCCCTCTGCCAGCCGACTCAATGCTTGCTTGGGCGCTCTTGCGTTTAAAGACTCTGATTTGAAGATCTGATCACTAATATGGCAAACACAGATGGATCCCACCCACAGAAGCAGAACACCTTTGGATTCCCCGATCAGTGAAGTGTTTGTGAGGGTCTTGAGACCGGAACTCCATGAAAACAATTAATCAGCATGTCTCACTTAGAACTCTGCAGATGGGTCATAACACATAAGAAGGGCTACACTCTATAATTTCACCTTTCTCATTTGTGTGTGGGTGTGTGTGTGTGTGTGTGGTGTGTGGGCACACTTCTGGCGGAAGGTATACCCAATGTAGAAATTTGGGGAAAAAAGGTAAGAATGAACCAAGCTTGCACGCGAAGGAGCTGAGCAAACCTCCACCTGGACTGAGCTCTGGCAGAGCTGTTGTTTTTGTCCCTGTTTTCCAGTCTCTGCTGGGTTCCTGCGGCAGCTGAATTTAAACCAGATTTGTGGCCCGTGTGCCTCCATCGCCTGCCACCTGACTAAGGAAAACAATTAATCAGCACGCCTCACTCAGAACTCTTTGGATGGGTCATAACACTTAAGGAGAAACTGTTGGCAATGTCATCGGAAGTTGTATTTAAATGCAAGAGAAAGAAGTTTCATTTAGAACCTGCTAGATGAAGACATGCTGGGGAAACAGGCCTGATGGAGGAGCCAGCTGTCTTTCTCGGCGCTCCTGCAGCAAAGAGCTGCTGGGTGGGGTTGGGAGGAGGTGTGTGTGATGAGAGGAGGGGGGTTACTCTATTCAGCTGCCCTGCTGCAAGCCGATGAGACAGAGAGAGACAGGGGGAAAGAAAATCCACCGAATGCCAAAAGAGGGAGGCTCAGCTAAAGACTGCAATCCCATTCCTGGGCATGTACCATACAGTCCATGGGATTCTCCAGGCCAGAATACCGGTGTGGGTAGCTGTTCCCTTCTCCAGGGCAATCTTCCTAACTCAGGGATTGAACCCAGGTCTCCTGCATTGTGGATTCTTTACCAGCTGAGCCACCAGGGAAGCCCATCACAATTGTAAAAGACACATGTACCCCAGTGTTCACTGAAGCATTATTTACAACAGCCAGGACATGGAAGCAACCCAGCTGTCCATCAACAGGTGAATGGATAAAGAAGTGGGACATGTATACGATGGAATATTACTCAGCCACGAAAAAGAACAAAATTGGATCTTTCCTAGAGACATGGATGGACCCAGAGACCAGAAGAAATTAAGTCAGCTGATACGAATACCAGATATTGATGCATATACAGAATCCAGAAAAATGGTAGAGATGAACCCATTTGCAGGGAAGGGATACAGACGACGATGTAGAAAATAGACTTTGGACACAGAAGGGGGAGGAGATGATGAGATGACTCAAGAGAGCAGTGCTAACATATGTACACGACCCTGTGTAAAACAGACAGCAAGTGGGAAGCTGGTCTATAGCACCGGGAGCTCAGCTCGGGGCTCTCTGATGACCTAGAGGGGAGGGATATGGGGTGGGAGGGAAGCTCAAGAGGGAGGGGGTATATGTCCCCTTATACCCGATTCACACTGTGGTACCGCGGAAACCAACACAACATCATAAAGCAATTATTCCCCTATTAAAAAAATGCAGATCCAACACGATAGGGAAATACATTTTGAACTAAAGAACACAACACAAAACAAAGAAATGGAGCATCCATCCCCGTCAGGTCTCGGACTTTGTTTTCCCTGGGATTAGCGGATGGACAGAGCCCTGCTTGCCCACCAGAGCCATCAGGAAAGCCCAAGATGACTGGAGTGGGTAGCCTATCCCCTTCTCCAGGGGATCTTCCCGACCCAGGAATCAAACCGGGGTCTCCTGCATTGCAGGCAGATTCTTTACCAACTGAGCCATCAGGGAAGCCCCTTAACCCACCAGTTATCTTCCAGAACTGGGCATGGATGACCAATCCAGTTGCAGGCAGCCTGCCACGGAGCAGGTGAACCAGAGCTCCCTTGCCTGCACAACCTGAGTGAGAGCATCCCAGGGAGCTGGGAGTCACGGTACCTGTCTTGCGGCAGAGGAGACCCCGCGAGTTTGGCCACCGTGGGAAAGATGTCCATGTTGCTGGTGGGCTCATCAATCTCCAGGCCGGCCTGGATCACTCCCGGCCACCGGACGATGCCGGGAACCCGGATGCCTCCTTCCCAGTTGTTGGCTTTTCCCCCTGGAACGCAGAAGGAGAGGTGTCAAGGAGATGTGTCTTTCCAGCACTCGCCAGCAGTACCCTCTTCAACAGTCGACCTGGGGTGGCCAGTCTGCAAGAACTAAGTGCTTTGACGACAGGGATGGGACGAGAATCTCCTAGTATCTGCGGCTTCCCTGGGGCTCGAGTGGGAGAGAACCTGCCCCCCAAAGCAGGAGACACAGGTTCCATCGCTGTTCTGGGACGATCCCACATGCCTCAGAGTAACTGAGGCTGTGAGCCACAAGTATTGAGCCTGTGCTTAAAGCTCGGGGGCCGGAATGACTGAGGCCACGAGCTGCAGCTACTGATGTCCGAGTGTCCTAGAGCCCGTGCTGCATGACGGGAGAAGCCACTGCAACGAAGTCTGAGCACGGCCACGAGAGAGCAGCCCGCAGTCTGCACAGCCAGAGAAACGCCCGGGTACCCATGAAGACCCAGCACAGCCAAAAATAAAGGAAATCATTACAAAATGCATCGTGCCTGTTGCGATGAAAAATACATACAATATATAGAGTTATATATGATGATAACAATATGCAATGTATATAATATATAATTGTATACTGGAAACATATAAAGTTATCTGTAAGTATAATATATAAATTACATGTTCGATATATATTTATATATAAATTATAAAACGTATAGTTATATATAATTATAATATAGTTATATATATATTTATAATATAGTTATATATAACATATAAAGCCATATATATTTATAATATATAACATTATATACAATTTATATGTAAATTATAAAGTATAAAAAGTTACCTATAATTATAATATATAAATTATGTATTTAATATATTCATATATATAAATTATAGCATATATAGTTATATAATAATATAGTTTATATATAAAATAGTCATATATAATTATAATATATAACATTATATACAATTTATATGTAAATTATAAATTATATAAAATTATCTATAATTATAATATATAAATTCTGTTCAATATATATTTATATATAAATTATAAAATATATAGTTATATAATTACAATATAGTTTTATATATAGTCATATATAATTATATAACATATATAATTTATATATAAATTATAAAGTATATAAAGTTATCTATAATTATAATATTAATTTATATATTTAATATATATTCATATATATTATAACATATATAGTTATATATATAGTTATATATTTTTTAAATTATTATATAATATATTATATATAAAGTCATATACAATTTTAACATTCAGTTCAGTTCAGTCGCTCAGTCATGTCCAACTCTTTGTGACCCCATGGACTGCAGCATGCCAGGCCTCCCTGTCCATCACCAACTCCTGGAGTTTACTCAAACTCATGGCCATAGAATCGGTGATGCCCTCCAACCATCTCATCCTCTGTCGTCCCCTTCTCCTCTGGCCTTCAATCTTTCCCAGCATCAGGGTCTTTTCCAGTGAGTAGGCTCTTCACATCAGGTGGCCAAAGTATTGGAGTTTCAGCTTCAGCATCAGTCCTTCCAATGAATATTCAGGACTGATCTCCTTTAGGATGGACTGGTTGGATCTCCTTGTAGTCCAAGGGACTCTCAAGAGTCTACTCCAACACCACAGTTCAAAAGCACCAATTTTTAGGCTCCTGCATTGCAGGCAGACGCTTTACCCTATGAGCCACCAGGGAAGCATTCTTAGGCTAGTATACATAATACATATAAAATACAACATACTATATATAATATATATAATAATATATAATGCATGATAACATATGTTTTGAATATACACACACATATATATACATACACACACACACACACACACACACACACACATATATATATATAGGCCGAAAAGTTTGTTCAAGTTCTCCATATGATGTCATGGAAAACTCAAACTTCCAGTGAAGTTGCTCAGTGGTGTCCCACTCTTTGCGATCCCCTGGGCTGTAGCCTGCTAGGCTCCTCCATCCATGGAATTTGCCAGGCAAGAGCTCTGGAGTGGGTGGCCATTTCCTTCTCCAGGGTATCTTCCCAGCCCAGGGATCGAATCCAGGTCTCCGGCAAACTTTTCAGCCAACCCAGTATATATGGCATGGTGACTACATGCATGACACGTGGCCAGCACTGCACGGTGGATATGAGTCATGACTGTAACCAGGGACGCTGAAATCTTGCAGCAACCAAGACTCACCAAAAAAAAAAGACTGACAACAATGACTCTGAAGTCACGGGGTTCCAATTCCATTTCTTTTTTTTCCACTGGTGGAAGGCAGGATAATGTTGACCCTGTGTGCTGCGTGTTTGGTCACCCAGTCGTGTCCAACTCTTTGCAACCCTATGGACTGTAGCCCCCCAGGCTCCTCTGCCCATGGAATTCTCCAGGCAAGAATACTGGAGGGAGTTGCCATTTCCTCCTCCCAGGGATCTTGGAGGCCCAGGGATCAAACTTGAGTCTCCTGCATTGGCAGATGGATTCTTTAATATTAGCTCCTCCTGGGAAGCCCAGTGGAGCCCCCATATGTCCCCCAATGGAATCCGGGGAAATGGCGCCTTATACGACAAAAGGAGAGTTTATTCTGGGCTCTGTGAGTGGGCTGAATACAATCATGAGGGTCTTTCTAAGGGAAAGAGAGAGACAGGGGCGTTGGTGTCAGAGCTGCAGTGAGACAGGTTTCAGGATGCTACGTCAGGAGAAAGCCAAGAGATGCAGCTGGTCTCTGGCCACTGGGAGAGGCAAGGAAGTAGGCATTTCCGAGAGCCTTCATGAAGGAACGTGGCTCTGCCACCACCCTGATTTCAACCCTCGTGGGCTCATTCTGGACATCGGACCTGCAGAGCCATAAGATCATCCACTTGGGTTGCTCAGAGGCACCAAAGCAGTGGCGACTTGTCAAGGCAGACCCAGGAAATGAAAATACAGGTTCTGTGCCCGTGGGTGCACAGATCAACTGTGCCATGCTGTGCGTTACAAACAGGGAAGATGTGAGTATTCTACGGGACTAGGACCTCCGGCCTGGAAGGCAGGAGGGCAGCAACAGTGGCATTTTCATCACAGTTAGAGTTAGCCACTCAGTCCACTCTTTGTGACCCCATGGGCTGTAGCCCACCAGGCTCCTCTGTGCATGGGATTCTCCAGGCAAGGATACTGGAGTGGGCTGTCATTTCCTTCTCCAGGGGGATCTTCCCCACCCAGGGGTCGAACCTGGGTTGTCCTCATTGGAGGCAGATGCTTTAACACTAGTACTACCTGGGAAGTGATTCAAAAGTAACTAAGCAGAGCATGAAAGGGCTAACAGGAGGGGCTGCAGGGAGGAACCGGGAGAGGGTCAGAATGTCCACAAAAGATGCTCAGCAAGGCCTCCCGCTCACGGACCCTGGGGAAGGCAGACGGGAACACGGAAGCCTTGGGCTCAGAGAGGCCAGGGCTACGGGGTCCCTCTGGCAGAGAACACGGGGATGGATGGAAAAACAGACACGCTGCTCCCCCCGCCCAGAGCAGTGCCCCTTTTAAAACATGCTGTGCAGAACTGGAGGCCAAGAACAAGCCCAGACGATGCCTCTTGCCTGGAGGAGCACCGGCTCTAAATAAACAGCCTTTGAGTTGGCTAGGGAAGAAGAAAGATGGTTCGCAGGGCAAGGCGGGAGGGTTGTAAGGAAGATACATGAAACAAAAGAGGTGAAGGAGGCTGGATTCATTTTTTTCTGAAAACGCCTGAACAGAGAAAAGAGCACGGTCTGAATTTAAAACCCTGGTCGAGTCACTGTCAAATTTGCACGTTTAACATCCTGCTGGTACTCGGTCCTGATGGGGAATCACAAAGGGATGAGGACTGAGTCCATCTTCCTGCAAAATTCCTCCACCATTCACTCTGAGACTCTTGTTAGCAGCTGTCTTGTTAAGAGCTGTCTCCAAACCAGCCTTCCATTTCTGTCCCTGTCGAATCCTTCCACACGGCAGGTCAAATGCCTCTGAGTGGCAGGAGCGTATGCTTGTCCCTCTTTTTGCCTCATCTGGGCACAGACTTGTATGAAATTATCCATTTGTCATTTTGTTGCTCCTCTTAGGCATCTCCCTGCCTAGATAACACTGATTCCCTGGGTTGGTGTGAACCCGAAGGAAGCAGAGGCTTCCCTGGTGGCTCAGCGCTAAAGAACGCACCTGTCAATGCCTCTCAAGAGTGCTTGCCCAAGTTAAATGACCAAGCTGCAGCTCCAGGGTCTCCATTTCTCCCAGTAGTAGGGGACAGGCATAGAGCATTGGGTGTTAAAAAAAAATGTTATTGGAGGGTGGTTCATTTCTGATTCGCAGCAAAGTGATTTGTTTATACACACGTATCTACTGTTTTTCAGATTCTTTGGCCACTTAGGGTATTACCGAGTACTGAGTCGAGTTCCTGTCCTATACAGGAAGTCCTTATTGGTATCTCTTTTATATATAGCAGTGTGTACGTGGGGTTTCCCAGGTGGCGCTAGTGGTCAGGAACACGCCTGCCAGTGCAGGAGACTTAAGAGCTGCGGGTTTGATCCCTGGGTCCAGAAGATCCCCAGGAGGAGGGTTCGATCCATGGGTCAGGAAGACCCCTGGAGGAGGGCATGGCAACCCACTCCAGTGTTCTTGCCTGGAGAATCCCATGGACAGAGGAGGCTGGTGGGCTACAGTCCATGGGGTCGCAACTTAGCAACTAAAGAACAAGAAGGAAACCCGGGACAAATGTAACTAGCCCAAGCGTCATCTCAACCAAGAGACTCTAGCTTCCATTCTCCTCCTCGATGTGTTCATTCAAGAGATTAAAAGGCCGCCAGACAGAGATGGGACAGGGCGCAAAACTGCCCAGCTTCGAGCGAAGTATGATCCACCGCCAAACAGGGCAAAAATAAACAACAGTTGTCTGCTCGCGCCCCTGAGGAAGAGGAGAGGTGAACAACTGCAGAACACCCTTAAAATAACTGACCTGGTTTGAAAAGTTGAAGGTGACGCTTGAAGCAAGACATCAAACAGCAAAATTATCTGAGCCCAGGGCTGACACGTGTTCTCTCTCAAGAGCCCGGCGGGGGGCGGGGGCGGAGCGGGGGGCGGGGGCGGGGTTGGGGGAGGAAGGCACTATTTCACGAACTGTCGGTGCTTTGCCCAAGTTCTCAGAAGCTCAGAAACAGCAGGGCCAGACTCCAGCAAATGAGGATAGCTTTATTTCAGGAAATCCTGATCTAGCAAATCAGCCATCAGACCGAATCTGGCTCAACTGCCATATTCTGCAGCTGCTGCTGCTAAGTCGCTCCAGTTGTGTCTGACTCTGTGCGACCCCATAGACGGCAGCCCACCAGGCTCCCCCGTCCCTGGGATTCTCCAGGCAAGAACACTGGAGTGGGTTGCCATTTCCTTCTCCAATGCACGAAAGTGAAAAGTGAAAGTGAAGTCACTCGGTTGTGTCCGACTCCTAGCGACCCCATGGACTGCAGCGCACCAGGCTCCTCCATCCATGGGATTTTCCAGGCAAGAGTACTGGAGTGGGGTGCCATTGCCTTCTCCCATAATCTGCAGAGCACTGCTTTTTTTTTTTTTTTTAAATAATTGGAATATAGTTGATTTACAATGTTATATTCGTTTCAGGCATACGACAAAGTGATTCATCTATACATAATCCAGTATAAGCATTATACTTACAATCTTTACAAAGATCAGCCCTCCATCTACATGTTAGATCTTATTTCCTACGATCTTCTTGGAAGCCTGACATGCTCGTTGACCCCGACTATCTTCACTGCTCCTGTGTGCTAAGTCGCTGCAGTTGTGTCTGACTCCTTGCGACCCCATGCACTGTAGCCCACAAGGCTCCTCTGCCCATGGGACTCTCCAGGCAAGAATACTGGAGAGGACTGCCATTTAGGATCTTCCTGACCCAAGGACTGAACTCACGTTGATGTTCAGTCTCTAAGTTGGGTCCATCTCTGCAATCCCATGGACCGCAGCATACCAGGCTCCCCTGTCCTTTACTATCTCCTGGGGCTTGCTCAAATTCACGTTCATTGAGTCAGTGATGGCATCCAACCATCTCACCCTCTGTCATGCCCTTTCTCCTCTTGCCCTCAATCTTTCCCAGCATCAGGGCGCTTCCCAATGAGTTGGCTCTTTGCATCAGGTGGCCAAAGTCTTGGCGCTTCAGCTTCAGCATCGGTCCTTCCAATGAGTACTCAGGATTGATTTCCTTTAGGACTGACTGGTTTGATCTCCTTGCAGTCCAAGTGGGCCTCGGGAAAGTCATATGAACAAAGCTATCGGACGTGATGGAATTCCAGCAGAACTGGACTATTTCTCAGCATCCATTTCTACAGACCACGTTCTTCCCTGGACCGTCTTCTCTCCTGGTTATCTCTCATTTCCCTGTCACTCTCTTTTTGTCCCTGTTGTTTCCTTTGTTGGATCATCTACCATCTCACCTTCTATATTTAACACATCTTCTTATTTCAAATAACCCCATACACCTCTTCAGACAACAACCCAATATGGGTCTCTGCTCAGGAGTCCCAATTCCTCAAGGAAACCTCTACCTACCCAATCACACCAGCCACAAACCATAATGATGGTTTGATGGTTGATGATGCTTGATGTCTTTTTCTTCCTCAAACCCCATATCCAATCCGTTGCCACTACCAATGGATTTTTTCCAACACAATCACGCTCTTCCACTGCTTTCTTCACTGAGTTAAACCATTGATCTTTTGGGTTCCCTGGTATCTCAGTTGGTAAAGAATCCGCCTGCAACACGGGAGACCTGGGTTCGATCCCTGGGTCGGGAAGATTCCCCTGGAGAAGGGAAAGGCTACCCACTCCAGTATTCTTGGGCTTCCCTGGTGGCTCAGCTGGTAGAGAATCTGCCTGCAATGTGGTAGACCTGGATTTGATCCCTGGGTTGGGAAGATCCCCTGGAGAAGGGAAAGGCTACCCACTCCAGTATTCTGGCCTGGAGAATTCCGTCGACATAGTTCACGGGGTCTCAAAGAGTCAGATGCGACTGAGCAACATTCACTTTCATTGATCCTTGAAACCCAAGCTCAAGTGTTTTTTTCTATTTACATATTGACTCAAAAATCACTCCTTTTAAAATATTTATTTACTTACTTATTTGACCACACCAGATCTTAGTTGCAGCATGTAACCTCTTTAGTTTCGACATGTGGGGTCTAGTTCTCTGACCAGGGATTGAACCCGAACCCCCTGCACTGGGAGCTCAGAGTCTTAGCCACTAGACCAGCAGGGAAGTCCCTGAAAAACCATGTCCTACAACAGGTCAGGCACTGTTCTCGGTTCTGGGGATACAGGTGATGTGGGTACAATGTGTCTGCCGACAGCGGTCTTGCACTCGGGCAGTTACGTAACAGTCAACCCTGCCCTCACTAAGGGCACTTAGGAGACACTCTGCATGCACAGCCTTTTAAATCATTGTGACAATGCTCTACGACGTTCCTACAAGGACAATCCTATCATTCCGGTTCTAAAGACAGGGAACCGAGTCTCTGCCCAGGAGGCCTAATTCCTCAAGGACTTAAGCCTCTATCCACCCAATCAGACCAGCCAAAAGCATGACATGTTTTGTATTATTCCTCAATTCATCCTTATCCTCACTCCTTCAGCGTTTCCTTATACCAGATTTGGGTGATATTCTTGACCTCCCATTTTAACTACTACCCAAATGGAAATAACTGCATACATACATATATATACGTATATACATGTGTGTGTATATATATACACATACACACATTTATTTTGTTTTTTTTTACATCCATTCATCTATCTATATCTATCCATCCATTTATATTTATCTACCCATTCATCGATCTATATCTACCTATCCATATGTATCTATCTATTATCTATCTATATCTACACATCCATCTATATCTGTCTATCCATCCATCCATCTATATCTGTCTATCATCCATCCACCTATATCTATGCATTCATCCATCCATCTCTATCCGTCTATGCATCCATATGTATCTGTTTATCTATCTACGCAGCCATCCATCCCCATCTAATCATTCTATAGGATGCATTAATGGGGATGTAGGATACCTCTCCTCAGTTACATCACACAATAGCTCTTGTTCACAATTTCATCTCCAGCAACACTGAGCTGCCTTTTCGCTCCCCAGAAGCATCTCATTTCTGCCTGGAATGAACTTTTCACCTCTCCTCCCTGCCAGCCAACACTTTCACACATCAGCCTGCAAAAGGCCAACATCTCCTGGGAGGTTCTCTCAGTTCCCAGGTTGGGAGAGCAACCTCCGCTGGTCCCTTCTCAGAGGTTCCTGTCTAGTTTGTAATCTGACACCATGTCCTTTGAGCTCCATCTCAACAGAAGACTATGAGTTCCTAGCGGTCAGAGACCCTGTATTCATTGCCATGATGCCTTAGAAGCTGCCCCGTGCCTGCCATACAGTGTAGACTCAATAAATGCACGCTTGTCACTGGAACTGAACCAAAGGATTGAACTGCTAAGCGGGGATAACATATGACCTTCTTTCAAAGAGGAAAAGCCCAGTGAACTCCTAGTACACAAGTCCCGCCAGTAGAGGGACCGGCCAGCACTGCCCACTCTCAGGAAGCTGATGAAACTATTTACCAAAATCTGAAAGGGGCTTCCCTGGTGGCTCAGGCAGTAAAGACTCCACCTGCAATGCAGGAAACCCAGGTTCGATTCCTGGGTGGGGAAGATCCCCTGGAGGAGGAAATAGCAACCCACTCCAGTATTCTTGCCTGGAGAATCCCACAGACGGAGGAGCCTGGAGGGCTACAGTCCATGGACTGAATGATGAACCTAAATGTAACCACCTCCCAATAAACTACCAGAGCTTCTTGCTCTTATTGTTTTTTTCCCCAATGAAAGTATCCATTGCTCTGAAAGCTGTGGGACTCTATGAGGCAAGGAGAAGCCAGACTCAGAAGCAATCTGGACTCCAGCCCATCAGCTCCTTATGAAATGTGTACTTCAAGGACCAGCAACTGCAGGACCGTCCATCCAGGACTCAGGAAATTTGGCAAGCCTCCTTTCTTGCACATACAGGAAAAACATGATTTTCAGCCCCCACCCCTGCCAACCAGTGTTTCTGCAGACGTTATCTACACACAGGGTTAATTTATCCACTCCACTGGCATTTATTACCTGCCTTTAAATTTATCCAATCCACTTGCATTTATTACCTGCCTTTAGGCAGAGTAGAAGGGAGGTGGGGATTGACAAGGGAGCCGCCTGCTGGGTGACCTTGACTTTGGAGAGGAACAAAACTGAAGCCAGAGCCAGGAATACAATGCTCTCAATCCAAGACCTTGGGGAATTTTCAACTATGAGGAAGAGAGTGGAAACACTCAACTCTAAAAGAATCTTAGGTTATTCTGGTCCCAGCTAAGGGAGGGTATTTTAAGGAAAAGGTGAAAATGACTTTACAAATACTATGTGTTGGGGAGGGTGGGAAGTAAAGGGAACCCTTCTGCACTGTTGGTTGGAATATAAGTTGGGGCAGCAGTGTGGAAAACAGCATTCAGTTCAGATCAATTCAGTCACTCAGTTGTGTCTGACTGTTTGACACCCCACCGACTGCAGCACGCCAGGCCTCCCTGTCCATCACCAACTCCTGGAGCTTGCTCAAACTCATGCCCATTGACTCGGTGATGCCATCCAATGATCTGTTGACCCCTTCTCCTCCCGCCTTGGAGGTTCCTTAAATAACTAAAAATAGATCTATCCTAGCATCCAGCAAGCCAACTCCTGGGCAAACATCCAGAGAAAACTAAACATATATGTAACGAGAGGTGAGTGGATAAACAAAATGAGGTACATATATACAATGGAATATCACTCAGCCATAAAAAAGAATGACATGATGCCATTTGCACCAACTTGGATCAACCTAGAGATGATCATATTAAGTGAAGTGAAAAAAATGCATTTGAGTCGGCCCTAATGAGGTAGATGAACCTAGAGCCTATTGGATGCAGAGAAGAAAGTCAGAAACAAAAAGACAAGTATATTAACAAATACAAACAGAATCAATTGCACTCCTCTCACACGTTAGTAAAGGAATGCTCAAAATCCTCCAAGCCAGGCTTCAGCAACATGTGAACCGTGAAATTCCAGATGTTCAAGCTGGTTTAGAAAAGGCAGAGGAACCAGAGATCAAATTGCCAACATCTGCTGGATCATTGAAAAAGCAAGACAGTTCCAGAAAGACATCTATTTCTGCTTTATTGACTATGCCAAAGCCTTTGACTGTGTGGATCACAATAAACTGTGGAAAATTCTGAAAGAGATGGGAACACCAGACCACCTGACCTGCCTCTTGAGAAAGCTGTATGCAGGTCAGGAAGCAACAGTTAGAACTGGACATGGAACAACAGACTGGTTCCAAATAAGAAAAGGAGTATGTCAAGGATGTATATTGTCACCTGCTTATTTAACTTCTATGCAGAGTACATCATGAGAAACGCTGGGCTGGAAGAAGCACAAGCTGGAATCAAGACTGCAGAGAGAAATATCAATAACCTCAGATATGCAGATGACACCACCCTTATGGCAGAAAGTGAAGAGGAACTCAAAAGCCTCTTGATGAAAGTGAAAGAGGAGAGTGAAAAAGTTGGCTTAAAGCTCCACATTCAGAAAAGTAAGATCATGGCATCTGGTCCCATCACGTCATGGAAAACAGATGAGGAAACAGTGGAAACGGTGTCAGACTTTATTTTTCTGGGCTCCAAAATCACTGCAGATGGTGACTGCAGCCATGAAATTAAAAGACACTTACTCCTTGGAAGGAAAGTTATGACCAGCCTAGACAGCATATTAAAAAGCAGAGACATTACTTTGTCAACAAAGGTCCGTCTAGTCAAGGCTATGGTTTTTCCTGTGGTCATGTATGGATGTGAGAGTTGGACCATAAAGAACACTGAGCACTGAAGAATTGATGATTTGAACTGTGGTGTTGGAGAAGACTCTTGAGAGTCCCTTGGATTGCAAGGAGATCCAACTAGTCCATCCTAAAGGAAATCAGTCCTGAGTGTTCATTGGAAGGACTGATGCTGAAGCTGAAACTCCAGTACTTTGGCCACCTCAGCAAAGAGCTGACTCATTTGAAAAGACCCTGATGCTGGGAAAGATTGAAGGCGGGAGGAGAAGGGGACGACAGAGGATGAGATGGCTGGATGGCATCACTGACTCGATGGACGTGAGTCTGAGTGAACTGCGGGAGTTGGTGATGGACAGGGAGGCCTGGCGTGCTGCGGTTCCTGGGGTGGCAGAGAGTCGGACACGACTGAGCGAGTGAACTGAACTGGATGGAATCTAGCAAGATAGGACTGATGAACCCATGTGCAGAGCCGCAGTGGGGGACAGACGTGGACACAGCGGGCTAAGGAGAGGGTGGGACGATTTGCGAGAACAGCATAGAAACATGTACACTACCGTGTTTAAAATAGATGGGAATTTGCTGTATGACTTACGGAGCTCAACCCAGGGCTCCGTGACAACCGAGAGGGGTGGGATGGGGTGGGAGGGAGGTTCAAGAGGGAGGGGACGTCTGTATACCTGTGGCCGACTCACGCTGATGCAGGGCAGAAACCGACATAGTTCTGTAAAGCAATTATCCTCCAGATAAAAACAAAACAGGGAGCAGCAGTGAGCATGCTTTGCAGATTGGATGAAAACCGCAAGCCCGCAGGCATCTCTCAGACCTTTGACCCTCTCTTTCTGACCCAGACTCACCATCCTCTTGTGTTTCTGAAGACTCAGCTATCATCACGAAATCCCACTACAGCCTCCTCCTTCTCTGCTCCATCCGGCTTTCTCAGAGTCATCAGCTGGGGTTCCTCTGTCCCCAAACTGGGGCTGTATCCCACCGTGTATGTGAGTTTCGTAAATAATGTATCACCTGCTCGCCCCTTCTATTACTGTGATTTATGTCCACATCGCAGCAACAGCCGCTAAGCCGCTTTGGAACCTAAAGGACCCTCTTAGAGGGAATGAATGGATGGTGGGGATGTGCGGTGGGGTGGGGCGGCTAGCACATGACATTCAGTCTGTGAATGCATCTCAAGAGACGCTACCATCTATCAAATAACAAAACCAACTTTCTGAACACAGCCCATAACCTCATGGAAATAGGGGAAAAGCACCTCATCTTCTTATATAGGAATACAAGCTTCCAGCTTCTCGCCACTTGAAAATAAGAGTAAATACAGGAGGGCTGGCTGAATCATTTTACTAAAGAGTTCCTGGAGGGCTTTGCTGGTGGTCCAGGGACTAAGAAAGTGTGCTGCCAAAGCAGGGGGCCCAGGTTTGACTCCTGGTCGGAGCAATAGACCCCACATGCCACATCTAAGAGATCACGTGAAAAAGTGAAAGCGTTGGTCACTCAGTCGTGTCCAACTCTTTGCGACCCCATGGACTGTAGCCCGCCACGCTCCTCTGTCCGTGGGATTTCTCCAGGCACGAATACAGGGGTGGGTTGCCATTTCCACCTCCAGGGGATCTTCCCCACCCAAGAATCGAATCTGCATCTCCCTGCCTCCAGTTTGGCAGATGGATTCTTTACCACTGAGCCACCTGGGGAGCCCAAATACATAAATAAATATGCATATTAAAAAAAAAGAACAGGACTAAGGTCCTCCGAGGTCCGGAAGAAGGTGAGTGAGGGCTGAGCCGGGGGGCCCAGCACTGATGCCACGGGCACTGCCCACCCGAACACATTTCTTACCTTTGTAGATACCGTTACTGCCTCCTTGAACTTCCCCTTTGACGGTCACCTCCTCTACGTGAGCTCCTTGGTCGGAGGAGAAGTACACCAGGGTGTTATTAGCCAGTTTCAGCTCGTCAAGGACATCCAAGATCTGCCCTGAAGGGGAGGAAACACTCAAGGTTAAAAAAGCACAATCTTTACAACAGAAACAGAGGTGATTTGCCCTTGTGCACTCGTCTGGGAACTGGTGATGCTGAGGAGACAGTCTTATACCCTGAGTCCTCCCGCCCATGCGGATTCTAATCCGGGATGCTCCATAATCAGAAGGACCCACAGTGGCTGGGCACTCGGCAGAGACAAGGAGAAAGGTTAGTCATGGAATTAAGTCTCATCTGTAAGCATCATTTGAACCTCTAGGCATCGTGGGGCAATCCTCCAGGAAGGCTCGATAAACATTCTAGAAGAACCAGGCTCACAGACTATGAGCCCTTTGGAGGAAGATGCTAGCAGAGGGAAGATTGTTGCAATCATCAGCTGGCCTTGGTCTTGAGGTCATAAAAACGTCTACTAGATGCCATCAATATGTGTTAATATACGATCTTTGTTTTTCTCCTTTGAACTTACTTCACTCTGTATGAAAGACTCTAGGTGGATCTACATCACTACGAATGACCCAATCTTGTTCCCTTTTATGGCTGAGTAATATTCCACTGTATATATGTATCACGACTTCTTAATCCATTTGCCTAGAGGAGTCAGATGAGGGGGTAGGGAGGAGGTTCAAGAGGCAGGGGATATATATGTATATACCTACAGCTCACATGTTGTACAGCATAAACTAACTCATCATTGTAAAGCAATTATTCTCCAGCTAAAGAAAAAGAAGTCTACTAGCTTTCCTCACTGTCTGGTAAAAAACTAAACCATCAGGGCTCCTCTTATATGACGAAACATCTCTATAAATACTTTTTGATGAAGGCCCTTTCTAATAGTTACCATAGATACCCAGGTCTAAAACTGCCCGTCATGAAAAATCTATTGTCCTCACATTTTCCTTTTCCTTGTCCTCATCTTTTTTTCCCCAAACTGCATGTTCTAGACTAACCCTAACATATTGTTGTTGTTTAGTCGCTAAGCGGTGTCTGACTCTTTGTGATCCCGTGGACTGTAGCCCACCAGGCTCCTCTGTCCATGGGATTCTCCAGGCAAGAATACTGGAGTGGGTTGCCCTTCCCTTCTGCACAGGATCTTCCCCACCTGGGGATCACACCCGGGTCTCCTGCATTACAGGCAGATCCTCTACTGTCTGAGCCACCAGGGAAGCCTAGGAAGTGGCAGACAACAGAGAAAGAGTAAGTCTGATAACAAAACCCCGACTCTCAAAGCCAGCACAGCTTAGCAGATGAACAGACCCACGGATGGCATGGTATGACAGCTTCTCTCTTCATCACATTCGTCCAGGAAGATGGGAAGCGAGTACAAAGCATGATGACCCTACATCAGACCTGACTTCATCAATTGGTAAAGGTGGGCCCAGGACATGTGGCGCTTGACTGCACTTTTCTCCCTTTATATCTCAAATTTTTCATAAGGAAAAAAAAAATTACAGAAGCAAGCTGAAGATGGAAGAATGGGCTGAAACACAGCCTCTCTGATTAGGAAGCTCTCATCTGGGCTTCCCTCATAAGTCAGTTGGTAAAGAATCCACCTGCAGTGTGGGAGACATGGGTTCCATCTGCCTGCAGTGTGGGAGACGTGGGTTCCATCCCTGCATTGGGAAGATCCCCTGGAGAAGGGAAAGGCTACCCATTCAGGTATTCTGGCCTAGAGAATCTCATGGACTGTATAGTCCATGGGGTCACAGAGTCAGACACAACTGAGCAACGTTCACTCAACTCATTCATCTGCTCTCAAATCAGAAGAAAATGATGGTCAGACTAGAGGCATCTAATTTATAATTCCCACAGAGATCCCTTATAGTCCCATGGTGCTGGCTTCATTTGGCCAATGCAGGCAGTTAGTTATACTGTGAGGTATTAAAGGGCCTGAGCTGGTTTTCTGAGGTCTGCTAAGAGCTTTAAATGCTTCTCAAGTGGCTCAGCCGAAAAGAATCTGCCTGCCTATGTAGGAGATGCAGGTTCGATCCTTGAGTCGGGAAGATTCTCTGGAGAAGGAAACGGCAACCCACTCCAGTGTTCTGGCCTGGGAGAATCCCACAGAGGAGCCTGGCTGACTGCAGTCCATGGGGTCGCAAAGAGTTGGACAGGACTTAGGAAGTAAAAAGCAGGCACAAAGAGTATTTAGACCTCATCTCTGCCTCTTCCATTTGCACCCAACAAGCTTACAAGAAAGCCTACGGGCTCCTTCCCTCAGTGCCCACGGCAGGTTCAAACTGTACCAGCTCCTACCTACACGCAGGAACCCACATCTAGGAGTCAGCTTCTATCTCCCACAACAGCTTATTTGTCTCCTTTTCCCCATCTCCTGAAAGCCATCTTCACAGCGGCCCAGCAGCTACCCTGCTCTGTCCAGACAATCTCGTCACCTGGGAGTTACAACCCTTTCCGTATCATCTTGGTGTGGCTCAAGGATCGCTCATCTCGACGGGGGACCCACGTTTTGGGGTGAGGTCAGTGTAGGATAATCACAACGGGAACTCTACAAGCACACCGGGCATCCTTGGCAGCAGAAGTAACAACTGAGGAGGCTGCCCTGGTGGTCCAGGGGCTAAGGGCCGCAGTGGTGAAGAATCCGCCTGCAAGGCAGGAGATGCAGGTTCCATCCCTGCGTCGGGAAGATCCCCTGGAGGAAGGGAATGGCAACCCACTGCAGGATTCTGGCCTGGAGAGTCCCCACGGACAGACGAGCCTGGCGGGCTGCAGTCCATGGGGTCTCAAAGCAGTCGGACACGACTGAGCGACTAAACCACCACAACCCAGGGGCCGACACTCCACGCTCCCAATGCAGGGGGCCCGGGTTCCATCCCTGATGAGGGAACTGGAGCCCACCGGCTGCAACCCAGAGTTCAGAGGTCACAACTGGAGACCCCCACATGCCACGGTGAACATCAGCCATCCTGTGTGATCTCACATGCGACAACTAAGATCCTACTCAGCCAAATAAATAAATATTAAATTAAAAAAAGGCAATAACCAAATATGGGTAATTGGTCAAATAAATAAATGTTTAAAAAAAGACAAAATAAAAAAATTAAAAATAAAATAAAGATTAAAAAATAAAATAAAAAAAGGCAATAACTGAATATTGGTAATCAGCCAAATAAATAAATATTTTTAAAAGACAATAACTGAATATGGGTAATCGGCCAAATAAATATTTTTAAAAAAAGACAAAATAAAAAAAATTAAAAAATAAAATAAAGATTAAAAAATATAAAAAAGACAATAAACTGAATATTGGTAATTGGCCAAATAAATATGTGTAAGCCTATCCAGCAGACAGATCACATACCCCATGGAGTCAGGCCCTCCACCCCGGGGGCTGCACCCTGACTGATTTTGTCCAAAAAGAGGGCATAAAAAGCTACAGGGTCCACCCTCTGTGGAGGTGGCAGACATGATTTCCAATGCAAAAGCAACATCCGCTTCATCTGTCACCAGACATATTCTTGCTATCTGATTGCAACGCCACAGGCTAGAGGACGCTCAGTCTCTCTCAGTGCTTCATTCCGTACAATAAACATTCCTGGAAGCCTCGCCGTGGAGATGAACGTCGTCCTCAGGATCAGGGGATAAGACGCGCAGGACTGTTTCAGCGAGTTGTCTCCCGTGATCAATCATCACCAGCCAGACATTTATTGGGCTGTGCTTTGATTCAGCTCCACAAACCACCTGTGCACGCAGGATTGGGGTAATTGGACTCTGACACTAATTTAAGGCTTATCACTATGCGAATGGTAATTAGTTTAATGAGTTGGCACAGGAAGGAGCAACAAGGCAGAGATACAACCCCCACGTACACTCTGACGGAGAAGGAAATGGCAACACGCTCCAGTATTCTTGCCTGGAGAATCCCGTGGACAGAGGAGCCTGGAGGGCTGCTGTCCATAGGGGTCGCACAGAGTCAGAAGCGACTTAGTATGCATGCACTGGAGAAGGAAATGGCAACCCACTCCAGTGTTCTTGCCTGGAGAATCCTAGGGACAGGGGAGCCTGCTGGGCTGCCGTCCATGGGGTCGCACAGAGTTGGACACGGCTGAAGCGACTTAGCCGCAACAGCATACACTCTGAAGGAAGAAGGCCCCTTTGGGGGCCTTCCCTGGTGGCTCGTTGGGAAAGAACCTCCTGGTCAATGCCTTTGATCCCTGGTCTGGGATCAAATTTGGGTTTGATCCCTGGTCCGGGAAGATCCCACATGCCGAGGGGCAACGAAGACCATGTGCCACAATACTGAGCCCGCGCCCTAAAGCCCCGGAGCTGCAACTCTTGGAGCCCATGCAACCTACAGCCCATACTCCAAAACGAGAGAAGCCCCCGCAATGAGAAGCCCACACCCCACAACTCGAGAGCAGCCCCCTCTCCCTGCGACTAGAGAAAAGCCCGTGCAGCGACGAAGACCCAGCCCAGTCAAAAATAAAAGGAAAGAACTGCAAAGAGAACATGTGAAAAAAATCTACAAAAAAACCCCACGAACGTCCCTTGCATGCACATAAAAATTTCTAAGTATTAACCAAACAACACAGATCAGGGTTTCACTTCCCTGTGCTGTAATTGGTATTTGCAAAAGGCCATACAACCATGCACCTCTGTTTCAAACGAAAGTATTTTTGAATATACATATATAGAAGTAGCTTAGTATAAAGAAAAATGCTATGAAGAAATATCTTTTTGAAAAATGCGGCTTCCGTGGCAACTTCTATGAAAACAACACAAATATTTAGAGCTTGTTTATTTATAGTTGCCAAAACCTTGGAAGTAACCAAGGTGTCTTTCAGCACCTTGGTAGGTGAATGGATAAACTAACTGGGGTCTAGCCACTCAATGTGATGTTATTCACCGATACAAGGAAATGAGTTATCAAGCCATGAAGAGGCATGGAAGAAACTTAAATGCATATGACTATCACAGGAGACCTGGGTTCCATCCCTGGGTCGGAAAGATCTCCTGGAGAAGGAAATGGCAACCCACTGCAGTATTCTTGCCTGGAGAATCCCATGGACAGAGGAGCCTGGTGGGCTACAGTCCATGGGGTCACAAAGAGTCAGAAACACCTGAGCGGCTAAACAACAAACACACACAGACGTGAAACAAGCCAATCTGAAAAGGCTGCATACAGCATGATTCAACTCTGTGACACGCCGGAAGACGCAAAACCATGCAGACAGTAAAAAGATCAGTGCTCCTGAGGGGCTGGGGATCAGGGAGGGACGAACAGGGAGGGCAAGTATTGTATTCAGTTGAGTTCAGTCGCTCAGTCGTGTCTGACTCTTTGCCATCCTATGAACTGCAGCACACCAGGGCTCCTTGTCCATCAGCAACTCCCAGAGTCCACCCAAACCCATATCCATCGAGTCAATGATGCCATCCAACCATCTCATCCTCTGTCATCCCCTTCTCCTCCAGCCCTCAAACTTTCCCAGCATCAGGTCTTTTCCAATGAGTCAGCTCTTCGCATCAGGTGGCCAAAGGATTGGAGTCTCAGCTTCAACATCAGTCTTCCAATGAACACCCAGGACTGATCTCCTTTAGGATAGACTGGTTGGATCTCCTTGCAGTCCAAGGGACTCTCAAGAGTCTTCTCCAACACCACAGTTCAAAAGCATCAATTCTTCGGCGCTCAGCTTTCTTCACAGTCCAACTCTCACATCCATACACACCACTGGAAAAACCATAGCCTTGACTAGACGGACCTTTGTTGGCAAAGTAATGTCTCTGCTTTTTAATATGCTGTTTAGGTTGGTCATAACTCTCCTTCCAAGGAGTAAGCACCTTTTAATTTCATGGCTGCAAGTATTGTGTATGATACTGTAATGATTACATATTTGCCCCAACCCACAGACGGTACATTGGAAAAGACCGTGATGCCGGGAAAGACTGAAGGCAGGAGGAGAAGGGGACGACAGAGGATGAGATGGCTGGATGGCATCACCGACTCAATGGACATGAGTTTGAGCAAACTCCAGGAGTTGGTGATGGACAGGGAGGCCTGGCGTGCTGCAGTCCATGGGGTCACAAAGAGCTGGACATGACTGAGCGACTGAACAACAACAAAAATAAAAGGCACAAATTCAGTAGTGAACTGTAACGACAACTATGCATTTTAACTGATATTAATGGGGTCACAAAGAGTCGGACAGGACTGAGTGACTAAACTGAATTGAATGTATCAATATTGGTTCATCACAAGCAACACACATACCGTGCTGCTGCTGTTGCTGCTGCTGCTAAGTCGCTTCAGTCGTGTCCGACTCTGTGCGACCCCACAGACGGCAGCCCACCAGGCTCCCCCGTCCCTGGGATTCTCCAGGCGAGAACACTGGAGTGGGTTGCCATTCCCTTCTCCAATGCCTGAAAGTGAAAAGTGAGAGTCAAGTCGCAAGGTCATCTGAAGTTTGGACTTTTGCCTTCCAATGCCAGGGGGTGTGGGTTCAATCCCTTGTCGGGGAGCTGAGATTCTACAAAAAGACAAATGAACAAAAAAAAAGCAGAAGCAATAGCATAAGAAATTCAATAAGGACTTTAGAAATGGTCCACATAAAAAAAAAAAAAGAGAGAGAATACAGCAAATTGTGTGCAGAAGAAATGACTATAGAAAAATTCTCTGTACTTTCTGCTCTGTTTTCCTGTAAACTTAAAACTGCTATACAAAGAAAAATAGTCTACTGCAAACTGCAGTCCAGGGGTTAGGACTTTATGTTTTCACTGCTGAGGGACCAGGTTTGATGGCTTCCTGGAGAAGGAAATGGCAACCCACTCCCGCATTCTTGCCTGGAGAATTTCATGGACAGGGGAGCCTGGCAGGCTACAGCCCATGGGGTTGCAAAGAGTCGGGCACGACTGAGCGAGTAACACTCGGGGAACTGGGATCTTGCAAGCTGCTTGGCTTGTTTTTTAAAAAAAAGACACAATATTACAATGAGCAAACATTTCTTTAAATCGTCTGCTAATTTTTAAAAGATGCCTTTCAAATGCCCTGTTGGTTCCCACACATCATCATACTGCATTCAACTCGTGTTGACAAAAAGCCACTGAAAAAGGGATAAAAACCAGAGCGTGCAGAGTGTCGGGGATGGCGGATATTTGATCCCAGATCCCCCTGGTTGATCACTGCCTTTCCTCAAGGCAGCTACATCCCCCCATGACAGTTTTCCCTGCAGGCTGTTTTCAAACCCAGATGACCCAGCAGCCACACTCACTACACAGAATCCTTCTACTAAAATATATGTCACATGTGAGCAGAAAAAAAAAAATAAAAAAAAAAAAAAAAAATAAAATATATGTCACATCTTCCCTCATCTTCACACTCCTCCCTAGATATCTCCTCCAAATTCCAATATTTTCAAACGACCATGATAAGATACTTCCTTTGCCCCCATCCATTCCTTCGATCCATCGCCTAGAGTGATAACTTGATCATTTTCATTAAAAGGACATTATACCACTGGGCTGGGATTAAGAATCCCAGAGAATCTAGCTGATGCTCCCAAGCATGGATACCTGAAAAAGCATCATATTTCTGATTCTCTTTCAGTTCTTTTTCTCCCTGAGAGAGGCACCCTCGTATCTCATCCTATTTGGGTCTTAAACGCAGAATCTCATCCGAAAAGCCCATTAGCCGTTAGATGTTTCATGACACTGATCTTATAAAGGTCTAACATATTTCTCGTCTAAAAAAATTCTGCAGCGAAATCTCCTGTGGGAACAAACACCGCTGTATTATTCTTGCTTTCAGACCCGCATGCTGCAAGTCAGAGGTCCGCAAATATTATCTTTCAGAGGTTCTCAAGGTATAATGACGCCAATTTATATCAGATGATAGTTCTGAAATACCGGTGGAGGGCTGCAGGATAGTGTATAAATGAAATGTTTTATTTCCAAAGCTTCCCCACATTCTTCCCGAAAATGAAACAAATACAGAAAACAAGCCATTTTCGAGAGCACTTTGTTATCTAACCGGAGACAGCAAAGATTGAGTGTATCGGAGGTGGGGGAGGGAGGGAAATGAGGGCTCGCTGACGAGGGTTCGGTCATTTTAAAGCAGAAATCTGGGAGGTGTGAAAATGACGGTCCCTTCCTCCCACAAGTGTGGACGCAGGTTGAAAGAAGCCCGAGTTCTGGAGAATTTGTCCCTTCCACTGATTCATGCCACATGCAAGAGTGATAACACGTGCCACTGTGATGCACAAAGTGAGAGAGAAGGTTTTCCAGCCCTCAGCCGGAATCCTAGGTCTTGCCTGAGACGGAGTTGCCGTCATGGAGAATTGACTGTCCAGGGTCTGGCTCCCAGGTCCCAAGTCCTGGGTCCCTGGTTTGCTCACTGCGGTTCTTGACTTCTGAGTGGGTGCACTCGTCCTAAGTCGCTTCAGTCGTGTCCGACTCTGTGACCCTATGGGCTGCAGCCCTCCAGACTCCTCTGTCCATGGGATTCTCCAGGCAGGAACACTGGAGTGGGTGGCCGTGGCCTCCTCCAGGGGATCTTCCCGACCCAGGGACTGAACCCAGGGGCTTCCTGCATTGGCAGGTGGGTTCTTTACCCCTAGCGCCCCCCGGGAAGCCCGTTTAAGTTGGAGGTCATAACATATAACGGTAGAGGGTTGCCATCAGTGATGACAGAGATCTGCATCGCAAACTCAGCCCTGGACCATGAGTACTCAGCGCAGCTTAGCTCTTCTTAAAGCGGAGTTAAAACTCAGAGTTAAACTATCAGCTTGCCTGACAGCAAAACTACCACGAGGCACTACCTCCCACAGGTCACAATGGCCATCATTAAAACATCTACAAATGTTAGAGGGGTTGTGGAGAAACGGGAACCCGCCAACACTGCTGGCGGGAATGTACGTTGGTCCAGAACACTATGGAGGTTCCTTTAAAAACTAAAAATAGAGCTTCCGTATGATCCTGCAATCACACGCCTGGGCACATATCCAGAGAAAACCATAATTCAAAAAACATACATGCACCGCAATGCTCACAGCAGCAATATTTACAATAACCAAGACTTGGAAGTAATCTACACATCCAGGGAGAGAGGAATGGACAAAGAAGACGAGCCACGTATACAAAGTGGAATATTACTCAGCCATAAAAAAAGAACGGAATAATGCCACCTGCAGCAACATGAAAGGACCTCGAGCTTGTGATACTGAGTGAAGTTAAAAAGAGAAAGACAGACATCCTATGATACTGCTTTACATGGAATCCAAAAAATGATACAAATGAATTCATTCGTAAAACAGACACAGACACAGAAAACCCACTTGTAGCTAGCAAAGGGTTGGGAGAAGGGATAAATCATGGATTTGAAATTCAAAGATACACACTACTTTACATAGAGCAGATAAACCACAAGGACCCACTGTATAGCACAGGGAGCTATATTCAATACCTTGTAACAATCTGTAACAGAAAAGAATCTGAAGAAGTTGTGTGTGTCTATATAAAACTGAATCACTTTGCTGTATACCCGAAACATTGTAAATCAACAATACTTCAATAACAAAAATTTTTTAATCAAGTTGTCTAAGGGAAGACTTGCTATTTCAGCAAATCTGGCTTTTCTCTTGTTTCCTATAAGGTAGGTTGCTGCTGCTGCTGCTGCTAAGTCGCTTCAGTCGTGTCCAACTCTGTGTGACCCCATAGACGGCAGCCCATAGGCTCCCCCATCCCTGGGATTCTGCAGGCAAGAACACTGGAGTGGGTTGCCGTTTCCTTCTCCAATGCATGAAAGTGAAAAGTGAAAGGGAAGTCGCTCAGTCGTGTCCGACTCTTAGCGACCCCATGGACTGCAGCCTACCAGGCTCCTCCGTCCATGGGATTTTCCAGGCAAGAGTTACTGGAGTGGGGTGCCATTGCCTTCTCCAATAAGGTAGGTGGATTCAGGCAAAATATGGAAACAAAAACGCTGTGATGTTGCTATTCAGCTGTCTGGAAACACTGAGCTCATAAGGAAAGGGAATATCTCCTGAAGCAGACACACACCATGCATGAATAATTAAGAAAGAATTTCCACCTACTCAGTGTAATTCAGGGAACACAGGAAATGCTGAAAGATTCGCCTAAAAGCATTTCAGTAAGTCCTTCCTGTGATCAACAGGTCAACGATGGAACGCAAATGTTCCCAAAGAGGGTAGGATCTGAAGATAAACGAGAGAGCGTGTATTAATAAGTGTAGCACCCGGTGGTGGCCACGACTGTCTGAGGGGCTTGGGGAAACAGTAGGTGGTATTTCAGGGAGCAAGCTTCAGCCTGTGTTCTGATGCGCCCCTGCATCAGCTACCGGGAGAGACAAATTATGCTGTCGTTGAGCCTACAAAGGCAATTCTTTGTTAGCTGACGTGGGGTTAGGAGCATAGCCAACATGGTCATATTTGTCAACGTACTGACATTGTGCGCCTGCTTAGCTGCGCCCAATGCTTTGCAGCCAGCCTTGTAGGCCACCAGGCTCCTCTGTCCATCATCCAGGCAAGAAGACTGGAGTTTGGGTTGCCAATTTCTCCCCCAGGGGATCTTCCTGACCCAGGGATCCAACCATTGTCTTCTGCATTGGCCAGGCAGACTTTTTACCCCTGGGCTACCTGGGAAGATCTTTATGTTGTCAATGTTCATCGCTCAGTCGTGTCCAACTCTTTGCGACCCTGTGGACTGCAGCACGCCAGGCCTCCCTGTCCATCACCAACTCCAGGAGCTTGCTCAAACTCATGTCCATCGAGTCAGTGATACCATCCAACCATGTCATCCTCTGTCATCCCCTTCTCCTGCCTTCAATCTTTCCCAGCATCAGGGTCTTTTCAAATGGGTCAGTTCTTCACATCAGGTGGCCAAAGGATCAGAGTTTCACCTTCAGCATCTATCCTTCAGGGTCGGTTGCCTTTATGATTGACTGGTCTCATCTCCTTGCAGTCCAAGGCACTGGCAATAGTCTTCTCCAGCAGCACAATTTGAAGGCATCAATTCTTTGGCGCTCAGCCTTTTTTATGGTCCAGCTCTCACATCCGTACACGACTACTGGAAAGACCATAGCTGTGACTAGACGGACCTTTGTTGGCAACATAATGTCTCTACTTTTTAACACGCTTCCTAGGTTGGTCATAGCTTTGACTAAATACAATAAATAATTAGGATGATCAGGGTAACTAAGAAGCATGAAGCTGCGAGATGGAAATGTTGTTTTCTCCGAACGATCCTTTCCTGACGTGGCTTCACTTCACGTCACTTCTCGGGTTCCTTCCTGTCTGAGTCCACACTGTCTCCAGGAAATCCATCCTTATTCTGCGTTGCCCCGGTTGCTATGATTACACGGTGATTTCCAATCTTAAGCCCATCTCTGCCCTCATCGCAGCTCTACTGTGAGATGGATTCCCTCCGCCAGCATGTGTTCCCCACCACTTGGGATGCTTCCGAGGCTCTGATAACCATCTTCTCCAATTAGCAAGAAATTCTGTTTTTCCACCCCCCTCACCTCCCCAGGGTGTTGCATGGGATGGAAATGATTTCAATAACTCCAACCAGTCCTCATTCTCAGCGAGCACAGCTGTGCTTTCACGCGTGTACACAACAGCAGTGTCTCCGAGTGTGGTCAGTGGCATCGCACGTGTGCGTCTGCAGGGGGAAATCAGAGTCAATACGCCCGCGGGTCAGAGGAAGGCTCTGCGGTCAGTGTCTGTGGTCGTTGCCTCCCCAGGAGGATAAGCATCACAGAGGATTGGCTGACCTGGGCAGCGGGTGCTCAGACAGCAGCAGTCGTTTTAAAGGGCAGCTCTCGCAGGAAACACAGGTCTCCCCGCTCTTGATGCAGCTACACCTCTGTATCTGCTGGTCTTCACTGGGTTGCAGAGAAGAAAGCCTGCATCTCGTTTGCTCTGTGCAAACGGCCACCGGTTGAACTTGCCAGGGAGGGTTGTCTGGGGTTTGTGATGGAGACTGACATTGCCCACTGGTCCAGGGGGCACTTTCTATGGTCCAAGCCAGTGCAGAGCTCTAGAAAGGGGTCGGCCAGAACTTCTACAGCGATGGAAGAGATGACCGTTACACTTCCCACCTGAGCTGGGCTGTGAGCAGTGCATGTCCAGAGGCGATGGACAGTGAATGACCAAGGAAACCAAGCTCTTCAGAAGGCTCTTTTTTTATGATGTCCTTCACACCATCCCTCTTCATCTTCTTTTCAATCTTTAAACTGTTTTATTTTGCATTCTTGTTCAGTCGCTAACTTGTGTCCAACTCTTTGAAATCCCCATGGACTGCAGCATGCCAGGCTTTCCTGTCCTTCACTATCTTCCAGAGTTTGCTCAAACTCACGTTTGCTGAGTCGGTGATGCCATCCAACCACCTCATCCTCAGCTGTCCCCTTCTCCTCCTGCCCTCAATCTTTCCCAGAATCAGGGTCTTTTCCAATGAGTCAGCTCTTCACATCAGGTGGCCAAAGTATTGGAGCATTTGGGGCACAGTGAGTTAACAATGTTGTGACAGATTCAGGTGGACAGCAAAGGGACTCAACAATATAATATATACATGTATCCATTCTCCCCTAAACCCTCCTTTCATCCAGGTTGCCACATAACATTGATCTACTCATTTTTTAATCTCAGGACTAGATTTTTTTTTTCCTTTGGCATTGGATTGGACCATATATAAAGCTGAGGATGTAAAATGGAAAATGATGCTTCTGTTTGCAGACACCTTTACATTATTCACAGATTCAACTCCTCCTCACCATTCAAATTAAAACCTGGACATGCTGGGACTTTCTTGGTGGTCCAGTGGCTAAGATACCACACTCCCAATGCAGGGGGTCTAGGTTCGATTCCTGGTCAGGGAACTAGATCGTACATGCCACAAATAAGACTTTGCATGCCACAACCAAAGACCCGGTATATTACAACTGACGTGGTGCTGCTGCTGCTGCTGCTAAGTTGCTTCAGTCGTGTCCAGCTCTGTGCGACCCCATAGACGGCAGCCCACCAGGCTCCCCCGTCCCTGGGATTCTCCAGGCAAGAATACTGGAGTGGATTGGTATCTCATTCTCCAATGCAAGAAAGTGAAAATTGAAAGTGAAGTCGCTCAGTTGTGTCTGACTCTTCAATACCCCATGGACTGCAGCCTATCAGGCTCCTCCGTCCATGGGATTTTCCAGGCAAGAGTACTGGAGTGGGGTGCCATTGCCTTCTCCAAAGACGTGGTGCAGTCAAATAAATAAATACGTATTAAAAAAGAAAAGTGGATACATTGACTACCACCCCACCAAGCTCCTCTCTTATGTCCAAGTGACCTCCAGCTTGCTGCCTGCAGTTCCTGAAATGTCCATCTAACTCTGGGGTGACATGCTGACTTCATGGGGAGAGCTCAAACTCTTAGAAGCAATTCAGTTCCGTCCCTAAGATCCTGAACACCAAAGCCACAGGCAGAAGGGCTCTGTGGGGAATGTGAAGTCCAGAGTGAACACTTCAAATAGAAGATGAAAGAGCGACAGTGATGTCAAAACCCACAAGATGGTCCAAATACTTGTCTCCTTTTCCATCACGGACTTTTTTTTTTTTTCTCATCCATGACTTTTCTACTCAATATCATGTGGGTGTATGTACATTTTAAGCAAACATGCTTCACCCATCTGTGAAAGGGAGAGCAATAATAATAGCAATAGTAATAATAAAAATAATAATAGCAGCAGCATTTACTGAGCACTTGTTGCATAGCTGGCACTGTGCTGAGTGTTCTAAGTATGTGACTTCATTTCATCTGATTAATTCAACTCGTTCGAGCAGGTGTTAACACATCACATAGGAGGATTTTTTTTTACGTCTTTACTGAATTTGTTACACTGTTGCTTCTGTCTGACAGATTGGTTTTTTGGCCTGTGTGATCCTAGCTCTCTGACCAGGGATTGAACCCAACCTGGGGCATTGGAAGGCAAAAATCTTAACCACTGAAACCCCCCCAGGGGAAGTCCACATGCATGGGAATTATTGCTTTTGACTTTTTGACCGGCGCTAATTGACTCATTGGAAAAGACTCTGATGCTGGGAGGGATTGGGGGCAGGAGGAGAAGGGGACAACAGAGGATGAGATGGCTGGATGGCATCACTGACTCGATGGACATGAGTCTGAGTGAACTCCGGGAGTTGGTGATGGACAGGGAGGCCTGGCATGCTGCGATTCATGGGGTCACAAAGAGTCAGACACGACTGAGAGACTGAACTGAACTGAACTGAACTGAATTGGGTGTCACGACTTGAAAGCAACAAGTATTCAAATCTGCTCCTCACCCCTAATTTTGAGCTCACCTTTCAAATATAGACACTGGTCCTCCGTGGAATACCATTTAAACATTGCTTTAACTCCATCTCTCAAATCCTAATTTATCTTTTCTTGCTATGCCTAGATATATTTAATTAGCAAATTAAATGTGCTAATCGAAAGAGGCTGAGGGAGAAGCCAGTGTTGTACAAAACACCCCCGAGACACCCAACATGCACACCCTATTGTTTTCTGCATCTGTTTAATTTTTTCTTTTTCTTTTTTTAGTTGGAGGATAACTGCTTTACAGTATTGTTGTATAGGTTTCCGCTACACAACAAAGTGAATGAGCCATATGTAAACATATCCCCCCTCCCTTGTTAGGCTCCCCTGGACGCCCCCAGCCCAACTCTCCAGGTCATCACAGAGCGGCGAGTGGAGCTCCTGGCGCCATACGGCTGCTTCCAAGCAGCTCCCTGTCTTACGCAGGGTCGTGTACAGATGTGAGGGCTACTCTCTCGATCGTCCCACCCTCTCCTTCCCCCGCCACATCCGCATGTATGTTTCCTTCACCTCTTGTCTCTGTTCCTGCCCTGGAAAGAGGTTCATCAGTATCATTTTCCTAAATTCCACACACGTGTGTGTCAGTTAACATACACCATTTGCTCTTCTCTTGCTGACTTCTTTCACTCTGTACGACGGACTCTAGGTCCATCCACAGCCCTACAATGGACTCAAATCCTTTCCTTTTCACGCCTGAGTAATATTCCACTCTCTATACGTACCACAACTTTTTTATCCATTCATCTGTCCATGGACATTGAGGTCACCTCCATGTCCTGGATACTGCAAAGACTACATCTCTAGAGGGTGTGAGACAAGTCAAGAATGCAGGGATGGATGAACTCCTAGGATACAGGAGCTGGAGGGAAATTGTTGGAGGCCATTGGTCCAAAGAGTCTTGTCTTATAGATAAGCCGCAGCTGGAGAGGAGACACGTCTACTTTCTCAATTAACTCAACAAACTAGAAACCTTTTCTGGCTACAGAGAAGCAGTGTAGCCTAGTGGCACCTGGGCAGTCTTACACGAGTCATGAGCCTCTCCAAACTTCACTTCCTCACCCACAAGGATGATAAAAATCTCTTACAACACCATTGTGAGGCCACCACTAAACTATCCATGTGAGACGTTAGATAACTGACTGCTGCTGCTGCTACTAAGTCGCTTCAGTCGTGTCCGACTCTGTTCGACCCCATAGACGGCAACCCACCAGGCTCCCCCGTCCCTTGGATTCTCCAGGCAAGAACACTGGAGTGGGTTGCCCTTTCCTTCTCCAATACATGAAAGTGAAAAGTGAAAGTGAAGTCACTCAGTTGTGTCTGACTCTCAGCAACCCCATGGACTACACCCTACCAGGCTCCTCCGTCCATGGGATTTGCCAGGCAAGAGTACTGGAGTGGGCTGCCATTGCAAGTGACTAGCATATACCAATTTTAGATTTTAGCTATTGTGAGTCAATAAACATTTACTATTCTTGTTGTGATAGCTGTTGTGGTTCTGGAGCCAGAAATTTTATTAATCTTGTTTGACTCAATTGGGCACCTTGATTCCTCAATAATTTATGGTGTTATCTTCTTTAGGGAAATGATTTTGTGGAAGAGTGTGAAAACATACTCATTTTAATTTGAGATGTAAACTCAAGGTAAAATAATATCCATCCTGGGCTCAAGAACATAAAAATTAAGCTTTGGGCTTTGGAAAAAAAATGGTAATACAATTACAGAGTTTATGAAACCCAGAGGTTAACGATTTATAGGATAAATTAATTTGGAGAATGAAAATCAATATTCTACATAGTGAATTTCTAACTACACCTTATGGCCAAAAGTCTGGATTAACAGACTTCAACTGCTCCTGTCCCAGGGCTCTCTTCCCATCCTAACTGCCTGACTCTTCACTGTCTGCATGTCTAATCTGAGGCTGCAAAAACGGAATCTTTCTGCAGAAGATTACTATTTTGTCACAAATACAGGAAACTCACACAGGAAGCAAAGATAACTTGAAAACATATATAAATTTTGTATATAAAACTTATGTTTTAGATATATATATATTATGTAATATGTATATGTGCTTGCTTGCATGCATGCTAAGTCGCTTCATTGGATGCTTTTGAACTGTGGTGCTAGAGAAGACTCTTGAGAGTCCCTCGGACTGCAAGGAGATCCAACCAGTCCATTCTAAACGAGATCAGTCCTGAATATTCATTGGAAGGACTGATGCTGAAGCCGAAACTCCAATACTTTGGCCACCTGATGGGAAGAGCTGACTCATTTGAAAAGACCCTGATGCTGGGAAAGATTGACAGCAGGAGGAGAAGGGGACAACAGAGGGTGAGATGGTTGGATGGCATCACCAACTCGATGGACACGAGTTTGGGTGGATTCCGGGAGTTGGTGATGGACAGGGAGGCCTGGTGTGGGGTTGCAAAGAGTTGGACATGACTAAGCGACTGAACTGAACTAATATGTGCTATATATATACACACACACACATACATATATATGTATATACATAAATGTAAGCAGATACATTTTGCTACCCTATCTTTTGATTTTCTAATATCCTAATTTATATGAAGCTTTCCAGACGTGCATACCTCACAGACATATAAAATCAAGAATAGATTAACAGAGAAAAATTGCACTTTGGCAGACAAAGATTCATTTGCAAGAGCAAAGCACTGAAAATGAATGCCATTGATACAGATGGCCAAGAGGCACATGAAAAGATGCTCAACATCACCAATTATTAGAGAAGCACAGATCAAAACTCTTAACAACGTATCACCTCACCCTGGTCGGAATGGCCACCATCAAGAAGTCCACAAATAATAAATGCTAGAGACAGTGTGGAGCAGAGAACGCTGCTACCCTGCTGGTGGGAGTGTAAATTGGTACAGTCACTATGGAGAACAATATGGTTGTTCCTTAAAGAACTTAAAGTACAGCTACTGCTTGACCCAGCAATCCCACTCCTGGGGGGATATATCCAGAGAAAACCAGAATCTGAAAAGATACATACTCCCCAGTGGTCATTTCTGTTTGCTTGTTCAGTGGCTCCATCGTGTCCGACTCTTTGCGACCCCATGGACTGTAGCCCGCCAGGCTCCTCTGTCCCTGGAATTTTCTAGACAAGAAGCAGTGTTTACAATAGCTAGGACATGTGTGCTAAGTCACTTCAGTCATGTCCACTCTGTGCGACCCTACGGACTGTAGCCCCACCCAGGGCTCCTCTGTCCATAGGATTCTCCAGGCAAGAATACTGGAGCGGGTTGTCACACCCTCCTCCAGGGGATCTTCCCGACCCAGGAATCAAACCCACGTCTCCCGTGTCTCTTGCATTGGCAGGCAGGTTCTTTACCACTAGCTGGGACATGGAAGCTACCCAAATGTCCATCGACAGCTGAGCAGACAAAGAAGAGGTGCTGCATATATACACAGCAGGATGTCACTCGGCCATAAAAAAAAAAAAAAGACTGAAACAATGCCATTTGCAGCAACATGGATGGCCCTAGAGATTCTCACACTAAGTCAGACAGAGAATGACAAATATCATATGATATCACTTATATGTGAGGTCAGACAAAGACAAATATCGTATGATATCACTTCTACATGAAGTCTACAAAAAAGGACACAAATGAACATATCTAGGACACAGCAACAGGCTCACTGAAACAGAGAACAGATTTCTGGTTGCCAAGGGGGAGGAGGGTCAGCGGGAGAAATGGACTGGGAGTTTGGGGTTGGCAGAGGCCAACTATTTTATATAAGACGGATAAACAAGAAGGCCCTAGTGTACAACATAGGGAATTGTACTCAGTATCCTGTGACAAACCATAATGGGAAAAGACACGAAAAAGAATATATATATGCAACTATCAGCGCATCAATTTGCTGTATAGCAGAAATAACCCAACACTGTAAATCAACCACACTTCAATAAAAAAATAAATCAGAAAAGAGACAAATAAAATGTACGGAGAAGGACTTTATGGAAATAGGTTCCCAGATGACCCAGCTTGGCCCATTCTTCTACTGCTTGGGAGCAAAGAAAATGTCTTAGAGAGTCAGTCCCCTGTAAAGAGACTTTCCTTCCCAAACGCATGATTTGTAGTTCTGTGCGTGCACGCTCAGGCACACACACACACACACAGGTGAGTGTGCATTCTACCCTGGAGTCACCACCACCCACAATACCTCTGTTGGTCACAACTGCATATATACGGCCCTGCTCACAGGTTCCCTTTCCTTCAACCCAATCGAGGGGACCACCCCCTCCTTGATCAGCGATGCCTGATGCAGCCTCACTCCTGAGTGCAAACACAGTTTGCACTCCTCACTCCTGAGTGCACTCCTGAGTGCAAACTCCTGTTTTGTTTTGTTTTTTTGCACACAAGCATTCCTGTGTGGGGTGAGGCATCAAAGAGCAGAAGCATCTACTCTATTGGCACCCAGAGGCACTCCCTCTATTCCAAAGTTGACAGCAATGCCCTTTCTGGAACTCTCCTCTCTACCCACCGCCTCCCCCCGACCCCCCGCACCCGGCCCCTGCCTTAATTACAAAGCAACACCAAGCAAAACCCAAACGCCACGTTGTTGAGACGAGGCAAAATGACTTTTCTCAAAGTCAGCGCTCGAAGCTTCCGAGATCGTCAGAGATGCTTATTTCTTGTAGCTTTCTCTCTTCCGAGCGCACGGCTTATTTACTTGCTGAAAATCAGATGCATAAATGCATAAATAAGGTGGTTGTTACCGATGAGATTTGGCAGGCTGGCAACGGGGTGTCGACAGAGGTCGGTGACGGGCAATTCTGCTTTCAAATGATCAAATTTAAAAGGCGTAAAATGCCGTAATGCTGTCATTTTTGCTCTCTTCTGGCTATTGTCTTACTTCCGAGTGGGGGAAAAAAAAATATTATGACAGCAGTGTTCCTTCTCTAACGGTTTTGCGTGAACTGGAAACGTGAATGTGCTGCCCAAATCACAGTCAGTCACGGCCGACTCCAGAAGAGCGTGCAGTTGAATGCCACTGACCGTTCGTTTTAAAATTGAAGTAACCGATAAAATCGGCAAACGTCTCCTTAGAGTCGACGGGTGGGTCTGATGTTAGTGACCTTAATGAATGGAATTTTGTGTAAAGTGCAGCAAGTACTCGACGAACTCCAGAAACAACAGAGTTTTATTTCGTTTGAGTTTTCTGCTTCACTCATATCTGGGGTACCTGATGGACAAGATCCATTTTGGATGGAGAAGGGGTTTGTTTATGGGAGTAAGCTACTTGAAGACCTCACCTCTCTTTTCTTCTACTGCTTGGGAGCAAATAAAGTGACTTACACAGTCTTCTGTAAAGAGACTTTGCTCCCAAATGCTTCCATGCTAACTGAAGGGTATAAAGTCAGGGGCTCCTCTGGCGGTCCAGTGGTCAAGACTCTCTGCACTTCCAGTGCCAGGGGTACGGGTTCACAGTCTGGTTGGAGAACTAAGATCCCACATGCCGTGAGGTGTGATCAGAAATGGTTGTTGTTCAGTAACTCAGTCGTCTCCGACTCTTTTCTACCCCATGGACTGCATCACGCCAGGCTTCCCTGTCCTTGTCTATCTGAGCGGGCACATATATGCGTGTGGGTATGTGTGTCTGGGTGTGCATGTACAACTGAGTCACTTTGCTTTATAGCAGAAATTAACACAACATTGTAAATCGGCTATGTGGTGGTTTAGTGACTAAGTTGTGTCCGACTCTTGCAACTTCATAGACTGTATGTAGCCTGCCAGGTTCCTCTGTCCATGGGATTCTCCGGGCAAGTACACTGGAGTGGGCTGCCATTTCCTTCCACTTCAATAAAATTAAAATAAATAAAGGTATCCTCCAGTAACAATATCCCATTTATTATTTTTCAGAAGCCTTGCATTTCGAAATCTTGCAATAAGCTCTCCCAAATGTCCTAACGGCACATTTTCTTAAGTTTCTTTTGGCACACGTCCTGAAGCTTAGTCTCTGTGTTTGGAAACGGGGCAGGTGATCTTTCTTTAATCCCGTCTTTTTATTCGACATATTTGACAGCCATGGAAAGAAAATTGGACGTAGGTGGGTCTGTATTACTCATTTTGTTACAGGGCACAGGTTGTCATCGCTTCCTAAATGTTTTCTTAAAATTCTGAAACCTCATTATGTTATCTCGCAATTCGAGTAAACAGTGGTCTGTAATGGAAAACAGGTCCATCTCTCTCCTGTCTAGATCTGCTTGAATAAAAAGCCTGCTCATTAGGGCAGAGGTTTCTGTAATGCTAGACCCTGTCAAAAGTGCCGGCGAGGATGCTTTCTGCAGCCTCCGTTTCCTGATTATCTGGGTAACCAGAGATTTCGGCGATTGCACCAGAGGTCATGTTCTGTCTGTCGTAGAGCTAAGCTGCCATCCCGAGCATATATCCAAGATTGGATACTCTGGAATCAACTGGTGCATTTTCTTTAAAAAAAAAAAATTCAGTTTCCACTTTGGGTATTTAGAATCCCAGGGAAGTTATTGAATTAAAAGCAAATTTTTACAAACTCAGGCTTTTAAAAGCTGTGTTACTAAGGATACCCTGGAAGAGAAACATCGCAAAAGGACAAGTGTAAACACGTACCTCTCTCTCTTCCCCCCAGAGCACTTAAAAGTCTTTCGAAAATTCCAAAAAGGAATTTTTCAATAAAGGAAACCGCCAGTGAGAAAATGAGGTCCAATTTGTTGCTTGAGTTGAGTTTTAATGACCGTGTCGTTGATGGCTCGAGAGTCGGAACAGTGTTTGCTGAATCTTTAAAATACATTTTGTAAGCTAATCTTAGAGGTATGATTAGCAGAGGAGAACTCGTGAAAAATTCAGCAGCCGCTGTAGTCCCTTACTACAGGAGGATGGGGCTTGTGAAATGCTCTGACCCCACTTGATAAATAATAGATTTTTTGCTTTTGGTTGTTTAATTTTTTAAAAAATGAAAGAAAACTGACCTCTTTAGAAATCAACCTGTGCGTGCCTGCTAAGTCACTTCAGTCGTGTCCAACTCTTTTTGACCCCATGGACTGGAGCCCGCCGGGCTCCCCTGTCCATGTGATTCTGTATGCAAGAGTACTGGAGTGGGTTTCCATGCCCTTCTCCAGGGTATCTTCCCAACCCAGGGATCCAATCCGTGTCTCTCATGTCTCCTGCATTGTCAGGCGGGTTCTTTACCAGTAGCGCCACCTGGGAAGCCCTCGGAATCAACACCGTAACTTTCAAAAAAAAAGATGCCTTCTTTCAGTATAAACTATCATGCACAAAGTAAGTTATAAAGATGTATATCGTACATCATGGGGAATGTATGAAATAGTTTATAATAACTATAAGTGGAATATAAGCTTTCAAACTGTGAATGATGATTACCTGGTACACTTGTAACTGATATTGTATATCAACTACATTTCAATACAAAATTAAATTAAAAATTAAAAAAAAAATAATAGAGTTACCCTCTTTCACCCATCTCAGCAACATTTTATCCACTTGTTCCTCCCCCAAGACTTTGCTGCTGGGGAGTTCATTGAGGTTGAAAATCAGACTTGGTTGAAAATCAGACCACAACGGCCCAAAGGCTTCCTCAGAAAGAGCGTGTCCTGCTGAAACACTGAGGCAGGCCACTGGCCACATATGGGGACTCATCCCTTTCTAAAAGCTCTCCAAACTCATCTGCGCCTCCTTCCAGACATTCATTCATTCCTCCTTCCTCTGCATTATTTCGAAATCACTTGGAGGAATCTTAACTCCCTTGCTGCTGTTTCTCAGTGGCTCAGTCATGTCTAGCTCTTTGCGGCCCCATGGACTGCACCATACCAGGCCTCCCTGTCCATCACCAACTCCCGGAATCCACCCAAACTCATGTCTATTGAGTCGGTGATGCCATCCAACCATTTCATCCTCTGTCATCCCCTTCTCCTCCCACGTTCAATCTTTCCCAGCATCAGGGTCTTTTCAGGTGAGTCAGCTCTTCACATCAGGTGGCCAAAGTATTAGAGTTTCAGCTTCAGCATCAGTCCTTCCAATGAATATTCAGGACTGATTTCCTTTAGGATGGACTGGTTGGATCTCCTTGAAGTCCAAGGGACCCTCAAGAGTCTTCACCTCATTTCGAAAGCATCGAATCTTCCATGCTCAGCCTTCTTTATGGTCCAACTCTCACATCTGTATGTGACTATTGGAAAAACCACAGCTTAAGACTGTACAGACCTTAACTCCCTTAGGAACCCTTACATTCCCTTAAGCCAAGGTCTTATATATTTGGCACACAATGGCATGTATTAAAGGTGATGACCCTTTCCCTGTGACTTGCTGTGGACTGCACACTATTCTGATGGAAAGGGAACACCACCCTGACCGTTGACATCACAAAGGGAGGGGACATGTGTGAAGGCAAGACCAGGTGCAGGGCACGCCCTTTGCAGGCAGTGAGTGTGATCAGTACAACACTGCCCACCTCTCAAACTGCACAGCGGTGTTAGGGTTTCAGGATTTCGGCCACCCCTGTGGACTTTTACTGCCAGCCGTCTCACATGTGGGCTCCCCCGGGGGCTTAGCGGTACAGGATCCACCTGCTATAAGAGATGTGGGTTCCATCTCTGGGTCAGGAAGATCCGCTGGAGGAGGGCATGGCAGTCCACTCCAGGATTCCAGGAACCCCATGGGCAGAGGAGCCTGGCGGGGCTACAGTCCATGGGGTCGCAAAGAGTCCGACAAAGACTTAGCAACTACACAGCAACACCAACCCGTGGCGTAGACTTACACCATATCTCCGCGGTCCGTCCTTTCTCGGTCATAACAAGAATACAAGCAACAGTGAGCACACAGCTGCGAATCAAGCCGTCCAAGCTCCACAACTGGGGGTGAGATTGGCCACGGCGGACAATTAAATAAGAAAGGATCTTTCATGAATATGCTTTTACGGGTATGGAGAAACCCGCAGTGGGGAAAGCTGTGCTGTACAGTTATGCTGTCTCCAAACATTTAGAAAGAAGACGCCCTAAACTTTAGAGCATTTTAGAGTCTAAAAGACAGAGCTACGGCCTGTCTGCCTGACGGATTCTAGCTCAGTCTCCCATGGTGCTTGAGGTATTTCTTTTGAGCTGATACCTCCGTGTCATTTTATTACACTTTTACCCAGAGTCCCCTTCTTGGTGACACAGAAAGGGTCTTCCTGGAAAGAAGCCATCTTCTTCAAAATGCTCAGAGGTATTGAGTTTGTAAAACAACAGAAACATCCTAAGCCATGAATGTAATGGCTTAAGGGGAGAATTTTATTTTGGGCAAAAAAAAAAAAAAGGAAAAACACAACCACCTATTAATATGATGCCAGGGTCTACTGAGATCACAAAGATTCCAAAAAATGCTCCGTTTTACTCACGAGGGGTGAGTAGCAGAAACACATTGGAAGTTAGATTTGTTTTTAATCAGTGAGGGTAGGAAGCTGTGCTGATCTAATTAAATAAAATGTAATCAATACGTGTGATGATACTGGCAAAAGCCTGCTTGCCAGCCAAGACACCTCAGAGAGCTGGATACAAAACTGGTTACATTAATATACAACCCTCATTAAAGAGATTAAATGTTCTACTGATTCACACTGTGGAGGACTATTCTATTGATTTACACTACTAAGGTGTGGAAAATGTAAGCTAATTTACACGCAACATTTTAAGAAGCAGAAATGAAAGACGGCGGGCTTGTATGAGCTGTATGCCAAAGCCCTGAGTATAATGAATCCTTCTTACCGATCTCATTAGGCGGAATGTTCTGGCCACCTTTGTTTTTCCTAGTATGTGTTCATCATTTGACTGACTTGTGTGGCATTACAGAGAAGGTTAGAAGGAAACTCAGAAGTTGCTTCACCTGAACTCATCAGTCACAGAGATTTAAGACATCGAGTTCACGCAGATAGTTAGGGAAACAGCTAGCAGCTAGAACAGGGCCGCAGTCACCTTGTCCAAAAGACGATGCTCCTCCCAAGGTTTAAATGAAATGAAACAAAAGTTGTTCTTATCATTGCCACGGTCGGTGACCCTCGTCACGTTCAATGTGCTCTTAACACAAACCGGCAAAGAAAACTCTACGGCCACGTTCAAGGATCTCCTAAACACCTTGCTGAGAAAAATGCTGAATTCGGGGAACCACAAGGAAAGGAAGTACGAGAGAAGGGGCAAAAGGGGAAAAAAAAAAAAAAAGGAAACATGACAAAAATCTTGAGCAACCTGTTGACAGTGCCGTTGACTCACTTTTGTCCAATTTTGTGCGGAAGGAGCCAACGACCTTAGCACCAAAGACATCGCTGGAGCACACAGGAAGTGAATGGGAAGTTCAGATTTTTCAATCCCTCTGTTTTACCCACACACTCTGGCTTCCCCTGCACTCTGCAGAAAAAAATCCTGAGGCTGAGAAGCCGTGTAAGAGACAGCGCAGGTGTGCACACTCACTTGTGTCCCTGGTCGTCTCCAACTCTGCAACCCTTTGGACTGCAGCCCGCCAGGCTCCTCTGCCCGTGGGATTTCCCAGGCAAGAATCCTGGGTGGGTTGCCATTTCCCCCTTCAGGAGATCTTCCCACTCCAGGGGGATCAAACACATGTCTCCCATGTCTCCCTGCACTGCAGGCAGATGCTTCACCTGCTGAGCCATCAGGAAAGTCCCAAGAGAAAGCGAAGTCACCATGATTTCACGTCGATGTGCAATGCACAGCTTACAAAGTAACACCTCAGGGACTTCCCTGGTGGTGCAGTGGTAGAGAATCTGCCTTCCGATGCAGGGGACGCACAGGTCTCAGTCCCCGCTTGGGGAATTAAGATCGCACACGCCGAGGAGCATCTGAGGCCGCCCACCGCAACTACTGAGTCCCCACATCCACAACTAGAAAATCCACGCATTTCAACAACAACAAAAAATCCCAGATGACACACAGAAAAAAATCCCAGATGGTAGAACTGAGATCGCAATTGTCACAAGCGAGACCCACCGCCACCAAGTGAAATACACATTAAAAAAATATCTGCTAGAAAGGAAAAAAATTCACCAAGAAGTCTTTGGGTTCCTCCAAAAAACATGCCACGTCTCTCAGGAAATAGGGTAACCCGCTTAGGGAGGAGGGACGCAGAGAGCAAGGGAACCCCCGCCATCCTCGCAGACGCAGCAAGAAGCACAGAAGCTGGAGGAGAAGGAGACAGTGGGCGTTAACAGGATGCACAAAGGAAGAAGACCTCAAGGTTACTGCAGCGAGACTGTCCCCAGCTGTACCCGCCTTGCAAGTCTTCTGTCTCCCAAACCTGCCCTGTACCCAACTGCGCTAGAGACAAGGGGCTGCTCAGATTCAGCTGCTAAAACAGTCAGTGGTGGGAATCCCCTGGCGGTCCAGGGATTAAGAATCCACCTTCCTGTGCAGGGGACTCGGGTTCAGTCCCTGGCCGGGAATTAAGATGCCGCCTGCCACGGGGCAACGAAGCGGGCATGCAGCAGCTGCTGACCCCAAGGTTACTGAAGGCACCCCAATGAGAAGCCCGAGACCCTCAGTTAGGGAGTAGCCCTCATTCGCCCCAACTAGAGAAAGCCCACGCACAGCAGTGAGAACCCAGAGCAGCCAAAAATTAAAATAAATACATAAAGAGAGCATAACGGGAGGAAAGAATAAAGGCTTGACTCTTTTTCCTTCATTCATCTCTTTGATCAGCAGCCCACAGACCCAGACTCCCATCAGTAACCTCAACCGCACCTGCGGTTCCGATGCTTCTTATATGCTGCTTACCTGTCGTTTGATCCCTGAGTTGGGAAGATCGCCTGTAGGAGGAAATGGCAACCCACTCCAGTATTCTTGCCTGGGGAATCCCATGGGCAGAGGAGCCTGGCGGGCTACAGTCCACGGGGTCACAAAGAGTCAGACACGACTGAGCGACTAACCCTTTCACTTTTACCCACCATGCTCAGCGTTTGTCTGGTGACTTTTCCTTGGAACACAAACAAAAACAAACACACACACAAAAAAAACAAGCACGTGCTGCCTCTGATGGTGTCAGACACACAGGCAGAAACTCAGAAGAAATAAGCTAGGAGGCAGGAAAAGTCACAGCCACTTCTGAAGTTCAGACTGAACACTGTTGTTGCTTAGTCGATAAGTCATGCCTGACTCTTTGTGACTTCATGGACTGTAGCCCGCCAGGCTTCTCTGTCCGTGCGATTCTCTAGGCAAGAACTCTGGAGCGGGTTGCCATTCCCTTCTCCAGGGGATCTTCCCCACCCAGCGATCAAACCTGCACCTCTTGCATTGGCAGGCAGATTCTTAACCACAGAGCCACCTGGGAAGCCCACAGACCGAAGATACAGGGATACATACCGACGCTCCAATCCATCTCCTCAGCGGCATCCCCGTAGGAGCCGTGTTGACTTTTGCCGGCAAAGTCCTTGGAAGAGAAGAGAGCCGTGTGCATGTGCAGGAAAGACAGGACAAGCAGGAAAGGGGTCTTGGCATTCCTAAAAAAAAAGAAAAAGCCAAGGGCAAAATAAGCATGTTGGATGCCGTTGTTGTTGCTGTTTAATTCTGAGAGTGAAAACACTTATTCCCTTGGTTAAAAAAAAAAAAAAAAAGAAGAGAAATATCCATCTTGCAAAAATATCAAACTGTGAGGATTTCCCCAGTTGGTTAAAAAAAAAAAGAAGGGGAATATCCAACTTGCAGAAATAAAATCAAACTGTGAGGATTTCCCCCCTTGGTTAAAAAAAGAAGAAAAAGAGAAATATCTAGCTTGCAAAAATAAAATCAAACCGTGACGATTTCCCCCCTGGGAATAGAGATGTCATCAGCGGAGCCCTGAATGTAGGCTAGACAGATTGGTCATTCTGCCCTGCTCACATCCTTGGGTGTGACAGACAGCTTGCTCTTTTGGAGGAAAGAAGATCCCCTGGACAAGGGAAACAGCAACCCGCTCCAGTATTCTTGCCTGGAGAATCCCATGGACAGTGAAGCCTGCCGGGCTACAATCCATTGGGTTGCAAGAGTCGGACACCACTGAGCGACTAAATCACCCACTCCAGTATTCTGGCCTGGAGAACTCCATGGACTGTAGACTCCATGGGGCTACAAAGAGTCGGACACGACTGACCAACCTGCACTTTCTCTTAGGAACCTAGGCTCAGCTGTCCTTCCAGAGAGATGGCAGGAAAAGACCCTCACAGTCCCATCTCTCTTCCTCTCTACGACCTTGAAAACTAAAGGAGCACTTGAGCGAGCCGGCAGGAGGGAGATCTCCCCATAACAGCTTCACTCCATTTTTTTTTTTATTAGCTAAAGCACTTCAGTAAACAACTCTTTTGAAAATTTACTGCTGTCCAGCCTTGCAGGCTGTGTGAAGAGAGAGAACTTTTCGGCTGCTACACGCCTTCTCTCTATTTGTTACAAATACAGAAGGCGGCTCTCTGCACCTTGCCAGCAACCCATGATCATGCCAATCTCAGAATCACAAAGATTTACATCCTGTCCTCCCCTGGGAGTGAGATCCAGGCAGGAAGACAGCTACAGTGTAATTCTTCTCCTGCCTGTCAAGAAGGTCTTGCATAGTACATTCCTCTTCTAAGAAAGAAAGAGTCAATCACGTCCGACTCTTTGCAACCTCATGGACTATAGCCCACCAGGCTCCTCTGTCCATGGGATTCTCCAGGCAAGAATGATGGAGCAGGTTGCCATTTCCTCCTCCAGGGGATCTTCCCAACCCAGGGATCAAACTCATGTCTCCTGCACTGCAGGCAGATTCCTTACCCACTAAGTCATCCAGTTGAAATTTGTTGTGATAGTCACTAAGTCATGTCAGACTCTTTCAACCCCAAGGACTGTAACCCATCAGGCTCCTCTGTCCTTGGGATGCTCCAGGCAAGAATACTGGAGTGGGTTGCCATTCCCTTCTCCAGGGGATATTCCTGACCCGGGGATTGAACCTGGGTCTCCCTCATTGCAGGCAGTTTCTTTACCGTCTGAGCCACCAGGCAGAGCCTCTTCTTCTGAGAATCTGAGTTTTCCCTGAGCGTTCCCATTTGCATCAGCATCGGGAATAACTGGAATGCAAATATAGATGTCTATGGATGGCTTCCGAAGGCCCTTGGAAGCTGGCAATCAGACTAAGGTATAAACCAAGAGATGGTGAAGGACAGGGAAGCCTGGCGTGCTGCGGCCCATGGGGTTGCAAAGAGTCAGACACAACCGAGCGCCTGAACCACAACCATAAACCAGACAGCGGTAACAACATCCAGCCAGCCAAAGTGCAGGTGACCAACACTCTGCACTCGCAGATGGACACGTCCGGGTGTTCATTTCATCCACCGAAGCCTCTCGCAACTACTCTGCCCACATGGCACCAGGCACTCAGAATATAAAGCCAGGATGGACCAAGCCCTGCCATCCAGCCACCCAGAGTTCAGAGGAGACCATTCAGAGTTGCCTGGTCTGAGCTGCTTAAAGTGCTGTGACCGAATGTATCAGAGGATGGATACAGATGAGGAGCGTGAGCGGCGGTCAGAACCCTCTCCTGGAGAGAGCGTGCAAAGTTCCTGCCGTACGTCAGTGTGTGTGACTGCTTTCCACAACTGTGTCAGAGTCTAAGCCACTATCCCTCCAGCCACACTGTTCAGACACCGAAGTGGACGACGGTGGAGACATAACCCGAGCTCTTAAAAGCATGACTTCTATGGCACATTGCCCCAGGCTCTTCATTCGAACACACTTCAGAATACACTTTAAATTTTTTAAAATATTTTTTTTTGATGTGGATAACTTTAAAGTCTTTATTGACTTTGCTACAAAATTGCTTCTGTTTTATGTTGTGTTTCTTTTTTTTTTTGGTCACGACGCATGTGGGATCTGACCTCCCTGACCAGGGATCAAACCCCACACCCCTTGGCTTGGAAGGCAAAGTCTTAACCACTGGACCACTGGAAAAGTGTTGAGTTTTTAAAACCAAAAAATTATCTATATAGATTTTTACACTGACTGAAAGATATCACTAATGGGGCTTCCCAGTGGCATAGTGGTAAAGAATCGGCCTGCAATGCAGGAGACCTGGGTTTGATCCCTGGGTCAGGAAGATGCCCTGGAGGAGGGCATGGTAACCCACTCCAGTATTCTTGCCTGGAGAATCCCACGGACAGAGGAGCCTGGTGGGCTACAGTCCAGGGGGTCACAGAGTCAGACACAACTGAGCTTTCTGGGAGACCCTAAAAGGACACTTTTATGAAACACAAGACATATCTGGAAATGAGCTTCAGTGAAAATGGTTAGTATGCATTTTACTTCTCATTATATACTTTAAAGATATGTATATAATCAATGAAAATGGTTAGTATGTATCTTACTTCTGATTATATATATATATATATATATATATACACATCTTTAAAGTATATAGCAAGAAGTAAAATATATACTAACCGTTTTCACTGAAGCTCATTTTTGGATATGTATTGTGTTTCATAAAACATATATATAAAGAGATGATATATAGATATTTCTGCTGCTGCTGCTAAGTCGCTTCAGTCGTGTCCGACTTTGTGCGACCCCACAGACGGCAGCCCACAGGCCGCCCCATCCCTGGGATTCTCCAGGAACACTGGAGTGGGCTGCCATTTCCTTCTCCAATGCATGAAAGTGGAAAGTGAAAGTGAAGTTGCTCAGTCGTGTCCAACTCTTCGCAACGCCATGGACTGCAGCCTACCAGGCTCCTCCATCCATGGGATTTTCCAGGCAAGAGTACTGGAGTGGGGTGCCATCGCCTTCATATATCTGAGATATTTATATGTCGGAGATTTTTGTCTCTCTGACAGATGATTTATGTGTTTCCATATATAGATATCGGAGAAGGCAATGGCAACCCACTCCAGTACTCTTGCCTGGAAAATCCCATGGACGGAGGGGCCTGGTGGGCTGCAGTCCATGGGGTCGCTAGGATTGGGACACGACTGAGCGACTTCACTTAATTTTTTGACTTTCATGCATTGGAGAAGGAAATGGCAACCCACTCCAGTGTTCTTGCCTGGAGAATCCCAGGGATGGGGGAGCCTGATGGACTGCCGTCTATGGGGTCGCACAGAGTCGGACACGACTGAAGCGACTTAGCAGCAGCAGCAGCATATATAGATATCTGTGCTATGCTGTGCTAGGTTGCTTCAGTCCGACTCTTTGCAACCCCATGGACTGTAGCCCACCGGGCTCCTCTGTCCATGGGATTCTCCAGGCAAGAATACTGGAGTGGGTTGCCATGCCCCCCTCCAGGGGATCTTCCCAACCCAGGGATCAAACCTGCAAACTCTTCCGTCTCCTGCACTGGTGGGCAGGTTCTTTACCACTAGCGCCCTCTGGGAAGCCCTAAGGACTGGACTATAGACATGAGCTTATCTAAGAATTCCCAGGCGTGTTCCCCTTTGGAGGAGTGGAACCTGCCCTCATACATTTGGAGCAGGGCTGTTGAACTCCCTAACCTTCTTCCAGATAATCCACACTCAGACCTGGTTGGAAAGTCTGCAGTCAGTGCAGAAGCAGAGAAGGCATCAAGCTTGTTACAGTCTACTCGGGAGGGCCCTCAGAGAGTTAGAGGTGGGCTTTCATCCACTATATACTGTGTGCTTGTGGGGCTTTGGAGATCGCTCTCAACTTCTGAGCCCCAGATTCCTCCACAAGAAGACACCTGAACCCTCATCTCCCAGGGTCCTTCTGTACCATGTAAGAGGTGAGGGTGGGGCAACTCCCCTGGTGGTGCAGTGACTAACACTGCATTTCCAATGCGGCAGGCCTGGGTTTGATCCCTGGCAGAGAACTATATCCTACACGCTGCAACTAAGAGTTTGCATGACTCAACTAAAGATCCAAATGCCCCAATACAGATCGAAGATGCTACATGCCTCAACTAAGACCTGGTTCAGCCAAAAGAAAAAAAGAGGTAATGGGTATGAAATGTGCCCAAGAATATGTGTATATATGCACAGTAAGTGATGTGTAACTAACCAGTATCTGTTAAAACCTGAACATGCCCCTAGGTGGGCACCCAACCTGGATCTGTTTTATAAAGTGTGGGACAGAGTCATGACCAGGGAGAAGACTGAAGGACCCTTCTTCAGGGCACAAAAGGAGAGTTAAGGATCTCTAAGAAATCTACAAGTCATTCCTGCCTATCAGAGCAGCGAGGATTGCTAGTTAATTATAGTGTGTTTTGGGCTTCCCTGGTAGCTCAGTGGTAGAGAATCCACTTGCCAATGCAGGAGACAAAAGAGTTAGGAGGTTTGACTGAGTTTGATCCCTGGGTCAGGAAGAGCCCCCGGAGAAGGAAACGGCTAACCCACTCCAGTACTCCTCAGTACTTCCGCCCTGAATCTACATCCCATGAAGGTGGTGTTGTTCAGTTGCAAAGTCATATCCTATCATTTGCAACCTCAGGTACTGCAGCCCACCACACTCCTCTGCCCATAGGATTCTCCAGGCAAGAATACTGGAGTGGGTTCCCATTTCCTTCTCCAGGGTATCTTCCCCACCCAGGGATTGAACCCATGTCTCCTACATAGGCAGGCAGATTCTTTACCACTGAGCCAACAAAGAAGCCCCATAACGGTGTTAAGAGCTGCCTACATTTGTTAGGATATTCTGGTCAAAGAGATAACACATTTATGTGCCTTCAGACCCTTTAAAAAACTTTTTATAAATGTGGCGGTGTCCCCAGTCATTATGGTTCTCTGGTGCCATATTGAGGCGATTCTGTCAAGATCCTTAAGTACAGCAATTCAGCAACTCAGATATCTTCTCTAACAGAGAGAACTATGTTACCCAAAAAATGGTTTTACCTAGGTGCTTCTTTTTTAATGCAATAATAACTTTTATTGGCAAATATCTTTACTAGACTTATTATGGGCATCGTTTCGTAATGTATTTAAATGGCAAATCACCATGTTGTATACCTGAAATTTAGTGTAAGGTTGTACATCAACTATATTTCAAAATTAACTTTAAAAGTTTTTAATGAGTACAGCTCAGAGAGAAAAAATTAATTAAAAAAACACAGGAGAAAGCAGCTAATCTAGATGCTTTTTAAATCTTCCGGTCTTCAGATAACACATGTGAGAAGCTCCTTACGAAGGGCGCTGTGGCAAATAGGTGGTAGCATTTTCACTAATATTGACCATTAAGTATCGCTCCAACACGGGCAACAGGCATTTACTGGGTTGCCCAAAAGGTTCATTTGGGTTTTTTCCTTAAGACATCACTTTACAGTCCATGGGATTCTCCCGGCCAGAATACTGGAGTGGGTAGCCTTTCCCTCCTCCAGGGGATCTTCCCAACCCAGGGATTGAACCCAGGTCTCCCGCGTTGCAGGCAGATTCTTTAACCAGCTGAGCCATGAAGGAAGCCCAAGAATACTGGAATGGGTAGCCTATCCCTTCTCCAGGGGATCTTCCTGACCCAGGAATCGAACCAGGCTCTCCTGCATTGCAGGTGGATTCTTTACCAACTGAGCTATCAGGGAAGCCTAAGATGTCACAGAAAACTCCAAATGAACTTTTTGGCCAACCTGATGCATTGGAATCATCCCTTTGAAGACAAACCCATTAAAAATAACTCAGCAACCACAACCACCAACTATGGTATTGCTGCTGCTGCTGCTAAGTCGCTTCAGTCGTGTCCGACTCTGTGCAACCCCATAGATGGCAGCCCACCAGGCTCCCCCGTCCCTGGGATTCTCCAGGCTAGAATATCCTAAACATCTAATTCTGAAAGAAAATTGCAGAAACCTCAGTAAAATCAAGATAAACTGGTTGGACAGACAAGTATTAGAGAAATGCAAATTCAATCTGCAATGAGGTACTAGCTGACGCCAGTCAGAACAGCCAGCATCAGAAAGTCTACAAATAGGGACTTCCCTGGTGGTCTAGTGGTTAAGACTCTGTGCTTCCAATGCAGGAGGTGTGGGTTCAATCCCCGGTCGGGAAAGTTACATCCCACGTGCCATGCAGCATGGCAAAAAAATTAGACAAACAAAAAGTCTACAAATAATAAATGCAGGAGAGGGTGTGGAGAAAGGCAACCCTCCTACACTGTTGGTGGGAATGTGAATTTGTGCAGCCACTATGGAGAACAATATGGAAATTCCTTTAAAAAAATTAAAAATAAAACTATCACATGATCCAGAAATCCCACTCCTGGGCATGGTTTTCTGGACAAACCCATCATTATAAAAGATATATACACCTTAATATTTATAGCAGTGCTATTTAAAAAAGCAAAGATATGGAAATGAGGTAAATGTTCACCAACAGAGGAATTGGTAAAGAATACGAAAGACTAAAATAATGCCATTTCTTTTAGTAGAAAAATGGATGGAGCTAGAGATGATCATACTTAGTGAAGTTAAGTTAGACAGAAAAAGACAAATACCATATGAAATCACTTGTGAAATCTAAAAAAAAACCAGTGCAAGCGAACTTATTTGCAGAACAGAAGTAGCCTGATGGACATAGAAAACAAATGTATGGTTGGTTACCAAAGGGGAAAGTGGAGGGGGAAAGAATTAGGAGTTTGGGATTAACAGATACACACACTACTATATATGAAACAGATAATCAACAAGGACCCACTGCCCACAGCACAGGGAATTATATCCAATTATAATAAACCTAGACAGAGGATGAGATGGGTGGATGGCATCACTGACTCGATGCACGTGAGTCTGAGTGAACTTCGGGAGTTGGTGATGGACAGGGAGGCCTGGCGTGCTGGGATTCATGGGGTTGCAGAGTCGGACACGACTGAGCGACTGCAGTGACTGACTGACTGATAAGGGAAAAGAATCTGGAAAGTATTATCTATCTATATGTTACAGACAAAACTGAATCACTCTGCCATACCCCTGAAACTAACACAACATTGTGAATCAATGCTACTTCAATTTAAAAATAAATAAAAATTTAAAAGTTTAAAAAGATAAACTGTCTGAGGTTGAATACCCTCAGGCTAATCAAATGTTTTTTGATTCCCCTCTCAAGATCAAACGCTGAGGAATCCATTAGAATTCCTTCTAATCGTATGAATATTCACATATCATAGAGTTTCAATCATCTGGGTCAAAATACCACCAGCTGCAACAGACCGACTTGCCCTGGAAGTTGAGTGTCATTCCTGAACCCTGTCATTTTATAAGGAGCAGGGTATCATTCATCTCCTCCCGGCAGGTTTCGGAGAGATTCTGGGGAGTGGAGACGGACATAAGAAGGTTTCGCTGTTTCAGTAATATTTTGAGCACAAGTCTGCTGTATTTTGGCTGAAATGTGTAGGTCTGACATCCACAGAATACCACTCTACTTCAGAATGGACTTTCTCTTATTTATAAAACAGTGTAAGGTTAACCCAGGAGGTTAACCTCAATAGTGTAAGGTTATACTTAAACTACTACTACTTAAAACTGTACGGTTATACTTAGTGTAAGGTTACGCTTATTAAGTGTAACTAAATAGTGTGAGGTTAACTCCTTCCCAGGAGGTAATAAGAGCTTCGTCTGCCATGCAGACTGGCACTCCTTGCTGAGTCACGATGTCAACTGAGTGTCACGACCAGATCATTTTTTGAGAAAATGAAAACGGAATCAGGTAGAAAGCATCAGAAGCAATCCCTCTGAGAAGAAGTAATTCCTTTCGGGAAAGGTTTGTTTCAGCTAAACATCTGTGTGTGACCTCTTACCGGTTGATGGTGTAAAGCGCACGTCTTCCAAAGTTCAAAAGCTTTTGCTGCCTTCTAGAAAAACGTAGCAAGAGGGTTGCAAAGAGTTCGACGTGTGTGTTAGTTACTCAGTCGTGTCCAACTCTTTGAGACTCTGTGGACTGTAGCCTGCCAGGCTCCTCTGTCCATGGGCTTCTTCAGACAGGAATACTGGAGTGGGTGGCCATGCCCTCATCCAGGGGAATCTTCCCCCAAAGAGTTGGACACAACTGAGCAACTAACACTTCCACTTTCTTTTTCAAGCAGCCTAACAAGAGGAGAAACCCGCAGAGGGCCTTGCTGGAGGTCCAGCGGTTAATAACTTGCCTGAAGTTACTTAGCACACACACACAGGAGCATTGGGAACACATCCCAGGTGGCTCAACGGTAAAGAATCCACCCACCAATGCAGGAGACCCAGGTTAGACCCCTGGGTCGGGAAGATCTCCTGGAGACGGGAATGGCGATCCACTCCAGTATTCTTGTCTGGAGAATCCCATGGAGAGAGGAGCCTGGTGGGCTACAGTCTGTGGCGTTGCAAGAGTCGAACACAACTGAGCACACACACACACTCATTTGCACAGGATGGGGGGCACCTGGCAAAGTAACTCTGGGAGGAGGGAGCCCACAGCATTGCAATTCCCAAGCCCCGCTTAGATCAGTTCAATTCAGTTGCGTCCGACTCTTTGCGACCCCATGGACTGCAGCATGCCAGGCCTCCCTGTCCACCACCAACTCCCCGGAATTTACTCAAACTCATGTCCATGGAGTCGATGATGCCATCTGAGCATCTCATCTTCTGTCATGCCCTTCTCCTCCCGCCTTCTATCTTGCCCAGCATCAGCGTCTCTTCCTCTTGCTCCCAACACACAGCTCTGCAAAGCACGCCATCTCATTTCCACGTGCATCCTTTGGAGACATGCCCCCAAGCACAGGAGTTTGGAAACGTGGCTTGCCGAGCACCCCGGTCCCCACTCCCCCCACCTCTGCCCAGATCCCCGAGATGGCACCGTCCGCGCATCCCAGGCACCGTCGGGCCGGGAGAGGTGACCCACCGACGTAAGAAGTGGGCGGCGTCCGCCGTGAGCCTCTGCGTGAGGTTGTCGTAGGACATGGGCTGCTGCGTGATGTCACGGTTCCGCATCAGGAAGCAGTTGAGCGGCCGAAAGTAGTGCAGAAAGCCGAGCAGGAGGCCGAGTAATAGGGTGGCCAGAAGGAAGAGGAAAAGGAAAGCGCAGGGGGGCGCCCGGAAGAGCCCCAGCCACTTGAGAACGACCAGGGTCAGCAGGGCCAGGGCGATGAGCTGCATGGGCAGCAACACCAGCAGCCGGAAGGCCGCGGTGAACACACTGCCCTCGCCCAGCTTGCAGTCCCGCATGTTGGTCAGGGGCAGCCCGTGGAAGTAGTCGAAGCCGTGGCTGGTCGGGTGGTGACAGAAGTCGCCGGGGTCGTGGCAGCTGATGCCCAGGTGCCACTTGCCTAAGGGGGCAGACCACAGGGGCAGTGAGTTTAGAGCCAGTGGAAACCGCCCCCCACCCCGCCCCGCCCCGGCCCTGGTGCCCAGCTCAGCTTTGGATGCCTGTGAGCTGACACCCCGTAGGGCCTGTCTGCTCGATCATCCAGATACATCTATTCGATCCCGTTCACCTCCTTTTCCCTAAACAATCTAGGGTAGGAACTACTCAGGCCACCAGGAAACAATAGGCGATTTGAGGACTGGAAAAAAAAAAAAAGCCCCAAGACCAACACTTTGCATCCTTCACGTTGCTGAGTCATTAAGCCGTGTCCGACTCTTTGCGACCCCGTGGACCGTAGCCCACCAGGCTTCTCTGTCCATGGGATTCTCCAGGCAAGGATACTGGAGCGGGATGTCATTTCCTTCTCCAGGGGATCTTCCCAACCCAGGGACGGAACCTGCGTGTCTTAAATCTCCTGCACTGGCAGGCGGATTATTTTACCACTGATTATTTTATCCTACACTTTATAGGCAGGAGAAAAAAACTACAGAAGAAAACAGCAGTGTTTTTCTGGGACAGGTGTTTTTTTTTTTTTTTTTTTTTTTAATATTCTCTTTTCTTTTTTTTTGACATGCTGTTTACTCCCTGAGTCATGTCCAGCTCTTTGCAACCCCAGGGACTGTAGCCCACCAGGCTCCTCTATCCATGGGATTCTCCAGGCAAGAATACCAGAGCGGGTTGCCGTGCCCTCTTCCAGGGGATCTTCCTGACCCAGGGATCAAACCCACATCTCTTATGTCTCCTGCTCTGGCAGGTGGGTTCTTCTCAGTGAGAAGCCCGTTTTGGACACGGACCACTTTCAAAGTCTTTACTGATTACAATACTGCTTCGGTTTTAGTATTTTGGCCATGAGGTATATAGGATCTTGGCTCCCCAACCAGGGTTTGAAGCCACACCCTCTGCCTTGGAAGGAGAAATTTTAACCACAGGACAACCAGGGACATCCCACAGGTGCTTTTTTTAAAGACATTTCCTTAAAAGGAAAGTCTTAGAACCAACTTGATTTTCTCCCTTGAAAGTTAACAGTGGAAATGAATCCTTACATAAAAATGACTCCCGAGGCATGAGGAAATCGTACTCATACGTCAATAATTATTTTAAACACCTCTAAGATGGGAGGGTCATGTTGGAGAGGTCTGACAGAATGTGGTCCACTGAAGAAGAAATGGCAAACCACGTCAGTATTCTTGCCTTGAGAACCCCATGAACAGTATGAAAAGGCAAAATGATAGGATACTGAAAGGGGAACTCCCCGGGTCGGTAGGTGCCCAATATGCTACTGGAGATCAGTGGAGGAATAACTCCAGAAAAAATGAAGCGATGGAGCCAAAGCAAAAACAATACCCAGCTGTGGATGTGACTGGTGATAGAAGCAAGGTCCGATGCTGTAAAGAGCAATATTGCATAGGAACCTGGAATTTCAGGTCCATGAATCAAGGCAAATTGGAAGTGGTCAAACAGGAGGTGGCAAGACTGAATGACATTCTAGGAATCAGAGAACTGAAATGGACTGGAATGGGTGAATTTAACTCAGATGACCATTATATCTACTACTGCGGGCAGGAATCCCTTAGAAGAAACGGAGTAGCCATCATGGTCAACAGAAGAGTCTGAAATGCAGTACTTGGATGCAATCTCAAAAACGACAGAATGATCTCTGTTTATTTCCAAGGCAAACCATTCAATATCACGGTAATCCAAGCCTATGCCCCAACCGGTAATGCTGAAGAAGCTGAAGTTGAATGGTTCTATGAAGACCTACAAGACCTTTTAGAACTAACACCCAAAAAAGATGTTCTTTTCATTATAGGGGACTGGAATGCAAAAGTAGGAAGTCAAGAAACACCTGGAGTAACAGGCAAATTTGGCCTTGGAATACGAAATGAAGCAGCGTAAAGGCTAATAGAGTTTTGCCAAGAGAACACACTGGTCATAAGAAACACTCCCTTCCAATAACACAAGAGAAGACTCTACACATGGACATCACCAGATGGTCAACACCGAAATCAGATTGATTATATTCTTTGCAGCCAAAGATGGAGAAGCTCTATACAGTCAGCAAAAATAAGACCAGGAGCTGACCATGGTTCAGACCATGAACTCCTTATTGCCAAATTCAGACTTAAATTGAAGAAAGTAGGGAAAACCACTAGACCATTCAGGTATGACCTAAATCAAATCCCTTATGATTATACAGTGGAAGTAAGAAATAGATTTAAGGGACTAGATCTGATAGACAGAGTGCCTGATGAACCATGGATGGAGGTTCGTGACATTACAGGAGACAGGGATCAAGACCATCCCCATGGAAAAGAAATGCAAAAAAGCAAAATGGCTGTCTGGGGAGGCCTTACAAATAGCTGTGAAAAGAAAAGAAATGAAAAGCAAAGGAGAAAAGGAAAGATATAAGCATCTGAATGCAGAGTTCCAAAGAATAGCAAGAAGAGATAAGAAAGCCTTCCTCAGCGATCAATGCAAAGAAATAAGAGGAAAACAACAGAATGGGAAAGACTAGAGATCTCTTCAAGAAAATTAGAGATACCAAGGGAACATTTCATGCAAAGATGGGCTCAATAAAGGACAGAAATGGTATGGACCTAACAGAAGCAGAAGATATTAAGAAGAGATGGCAAAAATACACAGAAGAACTGTACAAAAAAGATCTTCATGACCTAGATAATCATGATGGTGTCATCAGTCACCTAAAGCCAGACATCCTGGAATGTGAAGTCAAGTGGGCCTTAGGAAGCATCACTACGAACAAAGCTAGTGGAGGTGATGGAATTCCAGTTGAGCTATTTCAAATCCTGAAAGATGATGCTGTGAAAGTGCTGCACTCAATATGCCCGCAAATTTGGAAAACTCAGCAGTGGCCACAGGACTGGAAAAGGTCAGTTTTCATTCCAATCCCAAAGAAAGGCAATGCCAAAGAATGCTCAAACTACCACACAATTGCACTCATCTCACACACTAGTAAAGTAATGCTCAAAATTCTCCAAGCAAGGCTTCAGCAGTACGTGACCCATGAACTTCCAGATGTTCAAGCTGGTTTTAGAAAAGGCAGAAGAACCAGAGATCAAACTGCCAACATCTGCTGGATCATGGAAAAGGGAAGAGAGTTCCAGAAAAACATCTATTTCTGCTTTATTGACTATGCCAAAGCCTTTGACTGTGTGGATCACAATAAACTGTGGAAAATTCTGAAAGAGATGGGAATACCAGACCACCTGACCTGCCTCTTGAGAAATCTGTATGCAGGACAGGAAGCAATAGTTAGAACTGGACATGGAACAACAGACTGGTTCCAAATAGGAAAAGGAGTACGTCAAGGCTGTATATTGTCACCCTGCTTATTTAACTTATATGCAGAGTACATCATGAGAAATGCTGGACTGGAGGAACCACAAGCTGGAATCAAGATTGCCAGGAGAAATATCAATAACCTCAGATATGCAGATGACACCACCCTTATGGCAGAAAGTGAAGAGGAACTAAAAAGTCTCTTGATGAAAATGAAAGAAGAGAATGAAAAAGTTGGCTTAAAGCTCAACATTCAGAAAACGAAGATCATGGCATCTGGTCCCATCACTTCATGGGAAATAGATGGGGAAACAGTGGAAACAGTGTCAGACTTTATTTTTCTGGGCTCCAAAATCACTGCAGATGGTGACTGCAGCCATGAAATTAAAAGACGCTTACTCCTTGGAAGGAAAGTTATGACAGCCTAGACAGCATATTGAAAAACAAAGACACTACTTTGCCAACAAAGGTCTGTCTAGTCAAGGCTATGGTTTTTCCAGCGGTCATGTATGGATGTGAGAGTTGGACTATGAAGAAAGCTGAGTGCCGAAGAATTGATGCTTTTGAACTGTGGTGTTGGAGGAGACTCTTGAGAGTCCCTTGGACTGCAAGGAGATCCAACCAGTCCATCCTAAAGGAGATCAATCCCAGGTATTCATTGGAAGGACTGATGCTGAAGCTGAAACTCTAGTACTTTGGCCTCCGGATGTGAAGAGCTGACTCATTGGAAAAGACCCTAATGCTGGGAAGGATTGGGGGCAGGAGAAGAAGGGGATGACAGAGGATGAGATGGTTGGATGGCATCTCCGACTCGATGGACATGAGTTTGAGTGAACTCCAGGAGTTGGTGATGGACAGGGAGGCCTGGCGTGCTGTGATTCATGGGGTTGCAAAGAGTCAGACACAACTGAGTGATTGAACTGAACTGAACTGAAACATTTCTTATAAAATGTGAAGTGCATTAGTGAATTAGTGAGCGCCTCACACAAGAGAAAAAGTGATGGTGGCTTTATGACCAGATGTGGGAAGGAAGAGAAGGGTCGTTTTGCTCCCATGAGATTTTCCATGATTCTTCTGATGACCTACGTAGACCCAAGCTCATCAAGGGAAAGGGGAGAAGGATTCATTTCCTATCAAGGGAATAAAATCAATGGGCATGTCAAATGAGAAACATTCAGATGCAATTGTATTACTGCCATGTAAGATGAAAATCTTTATCAATAGTATGGTGTGTGTGTGTGTGCGTGTGTGTGTGGTGGTGTTTGCTGTGTGTGCACAACTATGCATTTTTCTGTTATCTACCATATATTTCAACTTTCTGCCTCTGTGTCTCATCCATCCAACATCCACTCATTCAGCATCCACCATTCATTCATGTATCCAATCACTCACCCACTGACCCACTCACCCCTTCATCCAGCCAGTCAGTATCCACTAGTCATCCACCCACCCATCTATGGATTCATTGTTCATCCATCCATCCGATATCCATCATCCACCTACCATCCATCCATCATCCATCCACCTACCATCCATCCATCCAGCATCCACCATCCATCTATCATCCACCCACCATCCATTATCCATCCATCCACCCACCATCCATCCATCCATCTATCCAATATCCACCATCCATCCATAATCCATCTACCATCCATCCATCCGTCCATCAATCTATCCAGTATCCATCATCCATCCACCCACCATCCATCCATCCATCTATCCAATATCCACCATCCATGCATAATCCATCTACCATCCATCCATCCGTCCATCAATCTATCCAGTATCCACCATCTGTCTACCATCCATCCATCATCCATCTACCTTCTCCCATCCAGCATCCATTCATCCACCATCCATCCATCAGCAACTACCATTCATCCAGTAGCCATCATCCATGTACCATCCATCCACCATCCACCCACCCACCATCCATCCATCCAGTATCCACCATCCATCTACCATCCACCCACCATCCATTATCCATCCATCCATCCACTATCCATTCATCAGCATCCACCATTCATCCATTTATCTAGTATCCATCATCCACCTAGAATCCATCCATTATGTATCCATCCACCATCCACCCAGCATCCATCCATCTCTCCAGTATCCACCATCTACCTACCATCCATCCACCATTCACCCATCCATCCAGTAGCCACCATCCACACACCATCCATCCATCCAGTACCACCCATCCAGTATTCGCCAGTCACCTCCCATCCATCCATCGTCCATCCACCTCTCCATCCATCCAGTATCCACCACCCACCTGCCATCCATCTATCCACCATCCATCTACCATCTACCCAGCATCCATCCATCCATCCAGCATGCACAGTTCATCCATCAGCCATTCACCCATCATCCATCTCATCTACTGAGCTACCTCTCCCTGTCTCTATCACCTGACTCAACTATCTTTCCATCTATCCATTTGTCCATCTGTCAGTCCATCTGTGTGTCTATCATTATCTACCTATCACCCATCCATCCATCGACACACATACACACAGATACATAAATAAGGAGACCATCCACACATTCAAACACTGCATACAGATGCCTGCTGTTTTGATTTAGAGTTGAAATTGTTTCTTCCCTTTCTACAGCTGTGCAAGTTCTATCAGCCATGTCACCCTGAAGATGGCTGCGGTCACGCCCTCCCCAGTCTCCCAACCACCCCGCCCAGATCCTCAGTCCCATACCTATCAGAGCTGTGGAATAGCCTTGATCCTTCAGAAGCTTGGCGAACGTAATCTCACTGGGGGGCAGTCCTCCAGAAGAGGCCGAGAAGAGGAAAACTCCCACTTGGGACTGAGATGCCATTCCTGAGCAATGTGAAATCCACCATGAAGACGGGGAGGACCATTATGGCTGGGAGGAGGACGAGGAGCGTGGTGCTGGAGCCAGCGGTGAGGGGGGAGGGCATTACCTGAGCGGACAGGGTACCGGCCGGTCATGAAGGCCGCCCTGCTGGGCGTGCAGAGGGGTGATGCTGCCAGGTGCTGCGTGAGCTTCACACCCCCTCTGGCCAGGCGGTCGATATTGGGAGTCCTGGAACAGAGACTCGTGGGTCATTCATCATGATCTTAAGAAAGCTTCTTTGTGGGCTTTGCACAGTGAGTCGCTTCTCAGTAACCCAGGGAAATAGAGCCATGTGTCTTGGTGGGAAGGGGACGACAGAGGATGAGATGGTTGGATGGCATCACCGACTGGATGGACATCAGTTTGAGCCAATTCTGGGATACGGTGATGGACAGGGAAGCCTGGCATGCTGCTGTTCGTGGGGTCACAGAGAGTCAGACATGGCTGAGTGACTGAACCACAAGATGTGGGGGGAAGGAGTGAAGGAAAGGGAGCGGACACAGCACCATGGCTCTGAGTAAGGACAAAACCACACTGAGGGCTCCACGATCGAGGTCAGCCCTCTCTGGGGGACCTCACGTGCCCAGGGCTCTGAGCTTCTGGTTTAGGAGGGAGAAGACGAGTCCTGAGAATGGGCTGCTGGGACCAGGGGGATGGAGATGTTTCAAGGTCTCTCTCCTTCTCACCTGTCCCTGCCAGTCGCCTCCGTATGCCCCCAAACGGGAAAGCTCTGGGGGCAGCCTGACTCTCCTCTTCCCAACCACAGCCAAAGAGAGGCTCTGAAGAAGTTGTCATCAGGCTCTGCCTGGTGGCTCAGACGGGAAAGAATCTGCCTGCAAGGCGGGAGACCTGGGTTTGATCCCTGGGTCAGGAAGATCCCCTGGAGAAAAAGGACATGGCAACCCACTCCAGTCTTCTTGGCTGGAGAATCCCATGGACAGAGGATCCTGGCGGGCTACAGTCCAGGGGGTCACAAACAGCTGGACACGACCGAGCGACTCACACTTTCACTTTTCCAGGGACAAGGGGGTGACGGGACCCCCAAGAGCAAGGAAGCAAGGGCTCCAGGTGCATCTACCAGGGAACTACCCGGGGTTCACAGAGTCCAGGGCAAAGCTGGAAACAGGTCAGGCCGTGAGTCACTCACACCCTCTGTGGACTCCAGGGTTTTCCCGCTGAAGCGATGCTCACGGAGGGTTTCACTTCGAGGATGGCGCTCTGTGCAGGACAAGCCATTCTGTGGCCTTTTCTCCAGGAAGGTCGTGGCCCCGTCACCTCGGAAAATCACGCCAGACTTCCCCGGCATGGGGAGGGGAAGTTCTCACAGGTCTGGGGCCACTCTGAGTGGTTATCTCATATCCTTTTAAAGAAGCCCTGGTCCCTGCCACTCTGCCCATCTTTTAGACTTCGGTCCTGACCATACATGGGACCCCCTGCGGCCTTCCCGTCCTGTGGGAGGAGTCTGCTCCACCTCTGGATGTCTTTCTATCCCCCATCTCAGCAGCTTCCATCACAGCATAAAAGCACGATGTGATTAACTGCACTCCCTTCCTGGCCTGTGAGATGGGACATGTTATCTGGTTCACAGCGGCCCCACCGTCCATGGTTCAGTGCCCAGAGGCCAATCAGGTAACAGTGAAAGTGAAAGCCGCTCAGTCGTATCCAACTCTGTGACCTCCATAGACTGTACAGTCCATGCGATTGTCCAGGCCAGAATCCTGGAGTGGGCAGCCATTCCCTTCTCCAGGGGATCTTCCCAACCCAGGGATGGAACCCAGGTCTCCCGCATTGCAGGCGGATTCTTTACCAGCTGAGCACCCAGGGAAATCCAGCAATACTGGAGTGGATAGCCTATCCCTTCTCCAGCGGATCTTCCCGACCCAGGAGTCGAACCGGGGTCTCCTGCATTGCAGGCGGATTCTTTCCCAGCTGAGTTATCAGGGCAGCCCATGGAATAGCGCATACCTCAGTGGGCAAGATGGTTGTACTGCCCTGTGGTCTCAAACTCCTCTCCCGTTTATTACCTTACTTTATCCATTTAATTGTCAACATTTCCACTTGGCTTTGGCCTTATGTTACAAGATGCTGAGAATACTGAAATTGTATGTGTGATTAGTGCCTACATTGGCTACTGAGAAATCTATTTGGGGGTGTGATATTATAAAATGAAGCATGTCGTTCAGAAAGAGCTGGGTTGGGGAGAGGGATAAATTAGGAATTTGGGATTAGCAGACATACACTCTAAAACAGATAAATAACAAGGAGGTCCTGTATAGTATCGGGAACTATATTCAATATCTTGTAACAAACAATAATGGAAAAGAATTAGAAAACAGAATATACACATGTATACAGAAGATATGTATGTGTGTGTCTATATGAGCTTCTCAGGTGGTGCTAGTGATAAAGAACCTGCCTGCAATACAGGACACGTGAAGAGATAAGGGTTCAGTTCCTGGGTCAAGAAGATCCCCTGGAGGAGGAAATGGCAACCCACTCCAGTAATCTTGCCTGGGAAATCCCATGGACAGAGGAGCCTGGCGGGTTACAGTCCATGGGGTCGTAAAGACTCTGACATGGTTGAAGCCAGTTAGCACACAGCACACGAATGTGTGTATATATACATGCTAAAACAATATTGTAGATCAACTGTACTTCAATGAAAAGAAAAAGAATTGGATGCTAATATGGGGATCAAGATAGATTTAGGGTATTACTATGAATTTATTATTATAAATTCTTACTGTATAGCCCTTTTCTTCCTTTTGATAATTAGCAGACAGTGAACTTTAAAGACTTGATTGCAATTTTTTAAATTAAGACTCCGTAGTGGAATCAGTGCCTATTACATTAATAAATTTTAGGAATATCACGTCTGGTAGCATATCTAATATGAACTGTTGTTGTTCAGTCGTTAAGTTGTGTCCGACTCTTCCGGACGGTAAGAGAATTCCCTACAAGGGTGAAGAAGATGAAGCTCCTGCTTTTCGTGACCTCAGAACACCGTGGTTCACGTGGCTCGAGGGCAGTCTTGGTTTTCAGTGTCTACACAGAGCCACACATGGCGTGCAGCTGGAGGGGAGCATGGGCTTTGCACGTCTCCCGGTGGCCTGTGTTCCACGAACGCCCGCAGCCTGTCACAGGGCGGCCAGCCTGTGGAGGGGTCCCTGTGTTGACCCATCACCGCACCTGAGCGTCTTGTTGCCATAGCAACCGGGGTCCCCGATGCCAAGGTCGTCAGCCATCAGCAGGACGAAGTTGGGCTTTGATGCCGCCCAGCTCTGGGCCTCGCAGAGGAACAGCAACAGAAGCAGAAGGGTCATCATGTCCCTGCAAAGAGCGAGGGCAAGAGAGTCGTGAAGGATGCTGGCGGGAGGGACCGTTCTCCTTGTCTGGGATCCTCCCTTCTCCCTCTCCCCTTAGGAGAAAGGGTACTGTCCACCCACCCGCCCCGGATGGGACGGGATCCAAATCAACTCAGACGACACGTGCGTGCTAAGTCGCTTCAGTCGTATCCGACTCTCTGCAACCCCATGGACTGCAGCCCACCAGCCTCCTCTGTCCGTGGGATTCCCCAGGGAAGAATACTGGAGCGGGTTGCCATGCCCTCCTCCAGGGGATTTTCTCCGACACACAGACTGAACCCCAGTTTCTTGCGTCTCCTGCTTTGGAGCCACCTGAGAAGCCTGAGACATAACGTAGAAAGAACCACATCCTCTCTGCCCTGTGTTTGTTTCTACAACAAACAAACATTTCTTTCTCCCTGCACAGCGCTGATCTCTCCTTTCTACTTCAAACCAAAACACAGGCTCTGTCTGGAAAAATGAAAACACAGTCATCTCTTCTTCAAAAATGAAAACAATCATCTCTTTAAGGCAGGCTCTGTTGTCAGCTAAACGTTCTCTACTCTGCCCTGGAAAAACTACAGAAAAACAGGCATTTCAGGATAATCCAGTTGTCGATGTCAACCCCTTTCTAAAATTAGCCGTGACTGTCACCTGTGCGGGCAGCAGCTTTTAAAAGGGAAACCTGTAGACATGGGAGTGTCGCAAACCTTTCCAAGCTCAAGGAAGACAAGGTTCATTGCTCCAGCACTGGGTGCTAAGTTCAGTTCAGTTCATTCCAGTCGCTCAGTCGTGTCCGTGTCTTTGTGACCCCATGAACCGCAGCACACCAGGCCTCCCTGTCCATCACCAATTCCTGGAGTCCACCCAAACCCATGTCCATCACGTCGGTGATGCCATGCAACCATCTCATCCTCTGTCCTCCCCTTCTCCTCCTGCCTTCAACCTTTCCCAGCATCAGGGTCTTTTCCAATCAGTCAGTTCTTTGCATCAGGTGGCCAAAGGATTGGAGTTTCAGCTTCAACATCAGACCTTCCAATGAACACCCAGGACTGATCTCCTTTAGGATGGACTGGTTGGATGTCTTTGCAGTCCAAGGGACTCTCAAGAGTCTTCTCCAACACCACAGTTCAAAAGCATCCATTCTTTGGCGCTCAGCTTTCTCTATAGTCCAACTCTCATATCCATACATCACCACTGGAAAAACCATAGCCTTGACTAGACAGACCTTTATTGGCAGAGTAATGTCTCTGCTTTTTAATATGATGCCTAGGTTGGTCATAACTTTCCTTCCAAGGAGTAAGTGTCTTTTAATTTCATGGCTGCAGTCACCATCTGCAGTGATTTTGGAGCCCAGAAAAATAAAGTCAGCTACTGTTTCCACGGTTTCCGCATCTATTTTCCAGGAAGTGATGGGACCAGATGCCATGATCTTCGTTTTCTGAATGTTGAGCTTTAACATTCGGAGCTAAGGGTACTAAGAGGTGGCAGCAAGCACAGCGGAGGGGTGAGTTCATCACACCCCACAGCAAAAGACCCCACATGCCACGGCTAAGACCCTGGCACCATCAAATAAATACATAAATATAAAAACTTTAAAGGAACTGTGTCTCTAACTTCTGTATACATATTTCATAAAATATACAAATGAGAGCTTGGAAGCAATTCTGTAAGCCTGCCCGCCTCACTATGAGCATCTCTCACTCTATCTTTACGACTCGGTCACCTTAAAAACGACGAATGTTCTACCTAGATGGCCATCGAGAGATGAATGGATAAAGAAGTTGTGGTACATATATGTGGTGGAATACTACTCAGCCGTGAAAAGGGACTCATTTGAGTCAGTTCTCATGAGGTGGATGAACCTAGAGCCGGTTAGACAGAGTAAAGTGAGTCAGAGAGAGAAAGACAAACACCATATATTAAGGCATATATAAGGAACGTAGAAGATGGTGCTGATGAACCTATTTGCAGGATAGCAGTGGAGATGCGGACCCAGAGAACAGACTTGTAGACGCACTGAAGAGCAAGCAGAGGGTTGGAGGAACAGAGAGAACAGCGCTGACACATAGACATTATCACACGTAAAACAGACAGCCAGTGGGAATTTGCCGTGTGATGCAGGAAGCTCTCTGACAACCTAGAGGGGTGGCATGGGCTGGGAGGTTCAAAAGGGAGGGGATGTGTGCATCCCTATGGCTGATTCACGTGGATGTATTGTAGAAACCAACACAATATTGCAAAGCGATTATCCTCCAATTAAAACTAAATTAATAAAAAAAAGAATGTCTGAAATTTTACCTTAGTAGTCACTTACAATCCCACTGCACGAAAATTATTATCATAATGACCAGAACTTACTTTTCACCCACAAACATGGAGTAGAACAGGTGTTCCTAAAGACGTTTCAAACTCTTAAAGGACTTAGTTGATAAAAGTACTTAAAATGAAATACAAGGGCTCTAAAATATTAAGAGTATATAGCACATTCATTTCTGAAAAAACGGCAAACGCTCCTCCCTGAAAAAATTATTTTTCTGAACAAACTTCGTTTGGCAAAAAAGAAAAACAAAAATTTTTGAGAATGTTGCTGTTTCTAAAACAGAATTATTCTGCAGCAGAGAGACAAAAGAACATTTTCATAACTAGTGGTATAATTACATTGAATCTGTTCATTATAAGAAAATTAACACTGCTCTGACTTAATGGAAAACTTTACCACGGCAACCAACAAGTTTCGGATCTATTTGCCAGGTGCAGAAAAGGTTTCCTGGAAACAAAGAAAAACCTACATCGCAAACCATATTTTGTTTAGAAGTGATGCTGTTTTGTTCAATTTGAGCCATGTATCATCAATGATATTTCCTCAAGTGTCATCTACATAGATGAACTCTTTGAAAGTCAATAAGAAATACTGTCTGACATTAGAGCAGGAAAAATCCCATCTGAATACGTGCTCTTCTTAAAAGCTGTGGTTTTTCCAGTAGTCATGCATGGATGTGAGAGTTGGACCATAAAGGAGGCTGAGCGCCAAAGAATTGATGCTTTTGAGCTGTGGTGTTGGAGAAGACTCTTGAGAGCCTCTTGGACTGCAAGGAGATCCAACCAGTCCATCCTAAGGGTAATTGGTCCTGAATATTCACTGGAAGGACTGATGCTGAAACTGAAGCTCCAACACTTTAGCCACCCGATGTGAAGAGCTGACTCATCGGAGAAGACCCTGATGCTGGGAAAGATTGAGGGCGGGAGGAGAAGGGGACGACGGAGGATGAGATGGTTGGATGACATCACCAACTCAATGGACCTGAGTTTGAGCAAGCTCCAGGAGTTGGTGACGGACAGAGAAGCTTGGTGTGCTGCGGTCCATGGGGTCGCAAAGAGTCGGACACGACTGAGCAATCGAACAACAACAAATTGGTGGAATCTTAATTTAAAAAAAAAGATACAAATGGGCTTATTCGCTTAGATTTCTAACATTCAGTATGAAGGAATGGGCCAACATTTATAGGCTACTTGGAGAGAATGAAAATGCATGAGGAGAAAACAACAGAATATGAAGCATAAGCTTTGTAGCAGAAGAGAAAGGGAGGGATTTGGAAAAGGCTTGACATTCTTTTTTAAGGTTTTTTTTTAAAATTTGGACCACTGTTAAAGTCATGTGGGATAAATGCTCCCTGACCAGGAATCAAATCTGCACCCCTTGCAGTGGAAGGTGAAGTCTTAACCACTGGATCACCAGGAGAAGGCCGGTGATATTCTTCTTTCCATCCTGATATTATCATCTGTGCTGTAAATACCAGAAGGCCTCTGGGAACAACCTAAAGGCTTCACCACGAGGGTGAGAACTGTGCGGCGCAGGCCACGTTTGAGAAGAGAAAGAGGAACATCATTTGACCTATTAGCATCGGGGCTTCTCGGGCGGCTCATCGGTAAAGAACCTACCTGCCAATGCAGGAGACATGGGAGACCTGGGTTCGATCCCTGGGTCTGGAAGATCCCCTGGAGAGGGCATGGCAACCCACTCCAGGATTCTTGCCTGGAGAATCCCACGGATGGAGAAGCCCTGGCGGGCTACAGTCCATGGGGCTGCCAAGAGTCGGACATGACTGAGCACGCCCAGGATCGGGGCCAAGCTTAATGGCTGTAACAACCAGAGTAGGGTCACGAGCCAAAGACGGCTCCAAACAAGTAGGATGTGTGCTAAGTGCAGGGCCAGCTGCCACTCTCAACCCCACACTCCAGCAAAGCCAGCGAACCCCTCCACACTGGAGCCATTTCAAACAAATGATCCTGAGCCCGGCCATCCGTCCAGGCAGGATGGGGGTGCCCCCCTCCCCAGCCCTCACACAATCACTGATGTTCTTTTCGAGATTATAAGCAAGTGCAGAGAACACTTACTATAAGCAGATATAAGCAAGTGCAGGGAACACTTACTATAAGCAGATATAAGCAAGTGCAGGGAACACTTACTATAAGCAGAAGGCAAAGGCCTTTTTTAAAAAAAGACTTTGGTAGTTAAGATAGTGGTGCAGCTGAGAGGCACGGCCTAACCACAGTCAGGATATTCTCCCAGGTATAAAATCCAGCCAGAGAAAGTTGTTGTCATTTACTTGCTCAGTCGTGTCCAGCTCTATGCGACCCCATGGACTGTAGCCCTCCAGGCTCTTCTGTCCATGGGATTCTCCAGGCAAGAATCCTGGAGTGGGTTGCTATTTCCTCCTCCATGGGATCTTCCCGACCCAGGCATCAAACTCACATCTCGTCCACTGCAGGCAGGTTCTTTACCACTGAGGCCTCGGGAAAGCCCAGCCAAACTTAACTAGGTTGAACCTGTCCAAAGTGATGGAACAACCACATCCTTGATTGTAAGTCTGCACAGAATCCTCCTTGTGGCGTGTGGGAACTGTGAGCTGGCCTGACATCCACAACTACACACCTGGATCCTCCAGCAAACAAGCCTGTGTGTTCGGGTGTCTGCACAGCCATCCCTGGCTCAGAAAGTAAAGAATCTGCCTGCAATGTGGGAGATCTGGGTTCACTCCCTGGGTGGGGAAGATCCCCTGGAGGAGGAAATGGCAACCCACTCCAGTATTCTTGCCTAAAGAATCCCATGGACAGAGGAGCCTGGTGGGCTACGGTCCAAGGGGCTGCAAAGAGTCAGACACGACTGCAGTGACTTAGCAGGCACTCAGTCTTCTCCAGTCCTCTGCTTGTCACTGCTAACTCAGTTTGCTCATGTCATGGAAATGTTTGAGGACCCCACCAAGAGAAACCGCACATGTCTGCAGAGGTGATTTGAGAGCAGGGTGGTAGCTGTCATTTTTCGGAATAAAAACACAACTCCTGAATAATGCAGAAAAATCAATCAGCAACTCTTAAAAATGTGCTTCCTTTTCGTGAGGGAACAGGTGTCATTTTTAATAAAAATGTTAAGCTATGAAAATGGATTACAGGAAAAGAAAATGAATTCGCTTGCCAAAGCCACGCGGATGAATTATCCTCTCTGATAACTCAATACGTCTGCGTCGTAGATCAGATAATAAGTACATTCACAACATTTTTCAGCCTAACTCTGGTTAGTTCTTCAACTTAGAATTGATATTCTACTCAACAGAGGGACATCCTTGCCTTTTCTTTAGTGCTCCTGGATTCTACCCGTCTGTATTTACTTGCAGTGGAAAATAAAAGCTTGAATAGCTGATAAATGGGACAAGATGCTTTAATCACCATATTAGGGTAAAACATTTGCAATAGCTGTTTTTTATTAAAATGATAGACGAGGACTTCCTTGGTGCTCCAGCAGTTAAGAATCTGCCTTCCAGGGGCTTCCTGGGTGGCTAGGTGGTAAGGAATCTGACTGCCCAGGCAGGGGACACGGGCTCAATCCTTGGTCTGGGAGGATCCCACTTGGCTCGGGGCAACTAAGCCCGTGTGCCCCAGCTACTGTAGCCAACACGCCCTAGAGCCGATGCTCGGCCCCAAGATACGGCACGACAGCGAGAAGCCCGATCAACACAAGGAAGAGTGGACCCTGCTCACCAGAGCTAGAGAAAGCCCACACACAGCAGTGACAACTCAGTGCGGCCAAATCCAAAATCAGTCCAGTTCAGCCGCTCAGTCGTGTCTGACTCTTTGGGACCCCATGGACTGCAGCACACCAGGCCTCCCTGTCCATCACCAGCTCCCAGAGCTTGCTCAAACTCATGTCCATTGAGCCGGTGATGGCATCCAACCATCTCATCCTCCGTCGTCCCCTTCTCCTCCCACCTTCAATCTTTCCCAGCATCAGGGTCTTTTCCAGTGAGTCAGCTCTTTGCATCAGGTGGCCAAAGGATTGGAGTTTCCGCTTCAGCATCAGTCCTTCCAGTGAACACCCAGGACTGATCTCCTTTAGGAGGGACTGGTTGGATCTCCTTGCAGTCCAAGGTCTCCCAAGTTGCAGTCAGATTCTTTACCATCTGAGCTGCCAGGGCGCTCACCAAGAATGCTGTAATGGGTTGCCATTTCCTTCTCCAGCTTTCTTTATAGTTCAACTCTCGCATCCATACATGACTACTGGAAGAACAATAGCTTTGACTAGACGGACCTTTGTTGGCCTTCTCCAACACCACAGTCCCAAAGCATCAATTCTTCCCCACCCAGGGATCGAAGCAGGGATAAAGCTGGTGACTCCTTGCCGGGGTCCAGCCCCAGTGGACCCAGGGAAAGGCAAGTTAGAGAGCCCTTTCTCCCCTGTGATCAATCATCTGAGTCATTTGGCCTCTTGGATCTATTTCCTTTGAGATGCCCTCACCCTATCTTCCCACCATTCTGCTGAATTGTCTAACATAGGATGTGTTCCCACAGTTTCTGTTTTGTTCTCCAAATGTATGTTTTGTGAAGCATCCTTGATTTTGTAGCTGACTGGTTGTTTGATGGTTGGTTGGTTGATTATTTATTTATTTTTTTTAGTCTTTTTATTCCAGTTCTTTCTTCTGCAGATGCCCTTCAAAGGCATTCTGGTTCTTAGCTCTCCTCTTCCAGGGCATCTTTCCCCCCAGTCACTGGGTCTTAGCTGAAATATGCAGGATCATTACTTGCATCATGTGGGCTCTAGTTCCCAGACCAGGGATTGAACCAGGGTCCCCTGCATTGGGAGCAGAGTCTTAGCCATTGAACCACCAGGGAAGTTCCCGGTTACAAGTCTTGCTTCTAACTTTACATTTGCTGTTAGGCTATGACACCTGTTGGCTTATGTGACATTGCTGATGGCCCATCTTTTAAAAAATTTTTATTTATTTTGAAATTAAAAGATGCTTGCTCCTTGGAAGGAAAGCTATGATCCACCTAGACAGCATCTTAAAAAGCAGAAACATTACTTTGGGTTGGGAAGATCCCCTAGAGAAGGGCATGACCACCCATTCCAGTATTCTGGCCTGGAGAATTCCATAGACTGTATAGTCCATGGGGTCGCAAAGAGTCAGACACGACTTAGCGACTTTCACTTTCCCCAGTGTTCTTGCCTGGAGAATCCCACGGACAGAGGAGCATGGTGGGCTACAGTCCCTGGGGTCGCAGAGAGTCGGACACGACTGAGCGACTAAACGACAGCAGGAAACACGACATAGGTTCAGAAGTCGAGGGCACGTATCTCCATATGGAACAGACTACTGCAGGTCCAAAATGGTAAATGAGAACAGACCTTTCACGGAATCTTTGGACCCTTAATGTCAACTATACATCCCAAGCACATGGTGAATGGTGGGGACAATGGTAAACATATATATACTCAGTCGTGTCCAACTCAGAGACCTCGTGGACTGTAGCTCGCCCGGCTCCTCCGTCCATGGGATTCTCCAGGCAAGAATACTCGAGTGGGTTGCCATTTCCTTCTCCAGGGGACCTTCCCACCCAGGGATTGAGTCCACATCTCCTGAGTCCCCTGTGTTGCAGGCTGATTCTTTGCCCACTGAACCATCGGGGAAGCCAAAACGATAAATCAGTTCACTCAGTTCAGTCACTCAGTCGTGTCCGACTCTTTGTGACTCCATGGACTGCAGCACACCAGGCCTCCCTGTCCATCACCAACTCCCGGAGTCTACCCAAACTCTACGTCCATCGAGTCAGTGATGCCATCCAACCGTCTCATCCTCGTGATAGATAAGTATCTGCTATTCTAGACCAATGTGAAGTCAGAGGTATTAAACCCAAAGAGGGATCTTTAAAAAGAAGCTATTCCATAAATGGTAAACTGGGGGGCAAATTTGAAAGACAAAAGAAAGTCCAGCCTCTCCACATTTTATTTTATTTACAGTGCTATGTTAGTTTCTCTCTACAATGAAGTGAATCAGCCACATGTATACATATGTCTGTTCCCTCTTGCCCCTCTCCCATCCTCCCATCCAGCCCTCGAGGTCATCACAGAGCAGCCCGGTGCTATACAGAGGCTTCCCACTAGCTGTCTATTTTACACACGGTCATGTATATATGTCAGTGTTACTCTTTCAATTCATCCCACCCTCTCCACCCGCTGTGTCCACGAGTCCATTCGATGTCTGCATCTCTATTCTTTTCCTGCAAATAGGTTCAGCTGTAGCACTGTTTTCGACTCTACACATGCGTGTTAATATAAAAATGTTTGCTTTTCTCCTTCTTAGTTCTGAGGTCTATGCTATTTTTAAAATATTTATTTATTTTAATTGGAGACTAATTACAATATTGTAGTGGGTTTTGCCATACATTGACATGAAGCAAAACCCACAAGTAACTCATGAAACGGCATCTACTCGTGATTATAAATGTACGTTAGCTTATGCATTTGATCAACCCCCCCCCGAATATCAGACTTTAGCGATAAATAAACTTGAAAGATGACTAGAAGCAATGGGCTCTCCATTAATCTGATATGAAATATTACACAGTTAAATTCACTCAGCAAAAGCCGTCATGCTCTGGAAACAAACTAGCAGGAAAAAAAAAAAATCAAAGAACTAGAGACTTATGTATAGTTAATAAAAATTTCAAATTCTAAGAAACAACACATGTTTTAAGTTATGAAAGCGGGGGATTAGGAAAACATAAAATGAATTCATAAATTTCCATTATGCTTTCAAATCCAGAGGGGATTTTAATAAAAATAGAGAAACAAAGCACTGTAGCGAAAAGCAATATAGAGATGCTATTAAAGTTGATACATAGTAATACAATGGTATAGGTTAAAATAGTATTATACCAACTGCTCATTGGCAATAGATTATATAATTCTAAAACCTGAATACTGTACTCCTAAAATTATAAAAATCTAACTACAGACATTTTATTGCTACCAAGGCCTTCCAACCTTTTACAGAGAAAAGGAAAGAATTACAGGCTGTTGTATACATTATTTTCTGATTTCAAATAGGACATTTTAAACCTGAAATGGTATCGTAGACTATCTTACCATACAATTCACCTCTAAAATGCAGATTTTAACATGCGCTTCATATGGGGAAAAAATAATAATAAGCAGAACCCCCGACATGCAGTATAAATATTGGAACTGCAAGAGATGCACCTCAGTGACTGTCAGTGAAAAAACTAATGAAATAGATGCAGTGGAAATGGCACAAAATTCCAGTTACTTAGTTTAAAATTGTGCTTCATTCTTTACAGAAAAAAAAAAAAAAAAAAAAAAAGCACTTGCTTGTGCCAGGTGGCTCTGTTCCTCTCCAGAATCCCAGGTAGCCGAGTGGGAGGTAATGTTTAACAAGTATGGAGTTTCATCATATCTGGCCAACAGGAAGGTTGAGAAATCCCAGATCAGAGGTAAAGATCATTGCTTACAGTGTGTAGGTTAGAGATCAAATCAATCAGGAAGGAAACTTTTTTTTAAAAAACAGTCCTCTTAAGAAATCTGTATGCAGGTCAGGAAGCAACAGTTAGAACTGGACATGGAACAACAGACTGGTTCCAAATCGGAAAAGGAGTACCTCAAGGCTGTATATTGTCACCCTGCTTATTTAACTTATATGCAGAGTACATCATGAGAAACACTGGGCTGGAAGAAGCACAAGCTGGAATCAAGATTGCCGGGAGAAATATCAATAACCTCAGATATGCAGATGACACCACCCTCATGGCAGAAAATGAAGAGGAACTAAAAAGCCTCTCAATGAAAGTGAAAGTGGAGAGTGAAAAAGTTGGCCTAAAGCTCAACATTCAGAAAACTAAGATCATGGCATCCAGTCCCAACACTTCATGGGAAATAGATGGGGAAACAGTGGAACAGTGTCAGACTTTATTTTTTTGGGCTCCAAAATCACTGCAGATGGTGACTGCAGCCATGAAATTAAAAGACGCTTACTCCTTGGAAGGAAAGTTATGTCCAACCTAGATAGCATATTCAAAAGCAGAGCCATTACTTTGCTAACAAAGGTCTGTCTAGTCAAGGCTATGGTTTTTCCTGTGGTCATGTATGGATGTGAGAGTTGGACTGTGAAGAAGGCTGAGCGCCGAAGAATTGATGCTTTTGAACTGTGGTGTTGGAGAAGACTCTTGAGAGTCCCCTGGACTGCAAGGAGATCCAACCAGTCCATTCTGAAGATCAGCCCTGGCTGTTCTTTGGAAGGAATGATGCTAAAGCTGAAACTCCAGTACTTTGGCCACCTCATGTGAAGAGTTGACTCACTGGAAAAGATTCTGATGCTGGGAGGGATTGGGGGCAGGAAGAGAAGGGGACGACAGAGGATGAGATGGCTGGATGGCATCACTGACTCAATGGAGGTGAGTCTGAGTGAACTCTGGGAGTTGGTGATGGACAGGGAGGCCTGGCGTGCTGCGATTCATGGGGTCGCAAAGAGTCAGACACGACTGAGCGACTGAACTGAACTGAACTGAACCTTCTTAGTTAATTAAAACCCAAAGAATATCATTTAATGGCAGGATTGATATAGTGGAGAAGGAAATGGCAACACAATCCAGTATTCTTGCCTGGAAAAGTCTCATGGACGGATAAGCCTGGTAGGCTATAATCCATGGGGTCACAAACAGTTGGACACACCTGAGCGATTTCACTGTCTCTAACTTAATACAGCAGAGAAACCTTTTTTTTCCCCCTCATCTATGTATTAAACAAACAAAAAAAAAAACTTTATTTCTTTGACTGCACCAGATCTCCATCGCAGCATGCGTTATCTTTAGGTGTGGCAGGTAGGGTCTTAGTTCCTTGACCGGGGATTGAACCCAAGACCCCTGCATTGGAAGCACAGAGTCTTAGTCACCAGACCACCAGGGAAGTCCCAGGGTAAGATCTTGAAGCTGGGACTCAGGGCAAGGGTCTCAACAATAATTCAACACTTACTTACTAAACGTCTATAAGGCACCCTGCATTGCTGGAACACCGTGAGTGAGAGTTGTATGTTTCCTATGCTTATGGTGGTGGTTTAGTCGCTCACTTGTGTCTGACTCTTTTGCGACTCCATAGACTATACAGTCTATGGGATTCTCCAGGCCAGAATACTGGAGTGAGTGGCAAGTTTCCTTCTCCAGGGGATCTTCCCAACCCAGGGATCAAACCCAGGTCTCCCCTATTGCAGGCGGATTCTTTATCAGCCGAGCCACCAGGGAAGCCCTCCTCTGCTTATAGAGCTTGCAAAATGAAAGCGAAAGTGTCAGTCACTCAGTCATGTCCGACTCTTTCTGACCCCATGGACTGTAGCCCGCCAGGCTCCTCTGTCCATGGGATTCTCCAGGCAAGAATACTGGAGTGAGTAGCCGTTCCCTTCTCCAGGGGATCCTCCCAACCCAGGGATCAAACCTGGGTCTCGCACTTTTTGAGTAGATGCTTTACCATCTGAGCCACCAAGGAAGCCCCATATAGAGCTTGCAAAGCATTTGCAAAAAACACACAGGATTTAAGTCAACGCTGGACAATGACTACATCGACGTTGATATGAAACTGTCAATGGGACCAGCATGCATGCACTGTGGTGTGGGCATTACTGGCCCGAGGCCCGGGGCAAGGAGAAGCTGGCTGGTGCTCACAGGAGGATGCTAACATGGCTGGTAGGGGGGATTTCGTAAGATAAGAAGAAAGCAAGGGTGAGCCACATGCTAGAAGGGCCTGACGGGGAACTCCAACTGGAGCTCTGTGACAGCCTGCATGGGTGGGGTAAGTGTGGGCGGTTGGAGGGAGGTTCAAAGAGGGAGCGACCCCATGGACTATACAGTCCATGGAATTCTCCAGGCCAGAATACTGGAGTGGGTAGCCTTTCCCTTCTCCAGGGGATCTGCCCAACCCAGGGATCGAACCCAAGTCTCCAGCATTGCAGGCAGATTCTTTACCAGCTGAACTACAAGGGAAGCCCAAGAATACTGGAGTGGGTAGCCTATCCCTTCTCCAGGGGATCTTCCCGACCCAGGAATCGAACCAGGGTCTCCTGCCTTGCAAGTGGATTCTTTATGAACTGAGCCACAAGGGAAGCCCAAGAATACTGGAGTGGGTAGCCTGTCTCTTCTCCAGGGAATCTTCCTGACCCTGGAATTGAACCGGGGTCTCATGCACGGCAGGCAGCTTCTTTACCAACTGAGCTATCAGGGAAGTCATGACATATGTACATTTATGGGTAATTCATGTTGATGTATGGCAGAAGTCAAACCAATACTGCAAAGCAATTATTCATCAATTCAAATAAACATTAAAAAAATATATGGGGGGTGGGGGAATGGGCCTGAGGAACACGGAGGGTGCTGGGAGCCGGATCATAGAGACTGTTCCAGCCATGGTTCTGGAATTCCACCTGCCTTCCGAGGGAAAGGCATTTGGAGAGCTCTAACAGGGCCAGTTAAGGACAGGGAGACCTGGCGTGCTGCAGTCCACAGGGTCGCAAAGAGTCGGACACAACTGAGAGACCGAATAACAAACAGGGCCTGGGTAGGATCAGAGCTGGGTCCGGAGAAAGTTCCCCTGCCAGGGTGCTGGGGAAGGTAGCAATGGATGTAGACAGGTCACTGGAGGCCACACTCGTGAGATGAAGCCGGCTCAGCCCCGGGCGTGACCGGTCCAGATGGAGAGACAAGTGACAGCCAAGAAGGTGACCCAGGGGCTGTGGGAGTTTTTCTTTTTTTACATTAGAGTGTTGTTGCTGTTGTTGTTCAGTCATCAAGTCGTGTCCGACTCTTTGCGACCCCATGGACTGCAGCATGCAAGGCCTCCCTGTCCATCACCAACTCCTGAGAGCTTGCTCAAACTCATATGTCTATCGAGTCGGTGATGCCATCCAACCATCTCATCCTCTGTCGTCCCCTTCCGGAGTGATGCTGAAGGCGAAGCTCCAACGCTTGGGCCCCCTGTGCGAACAGCCGACACGAGAGAGCTTTGTGTCTAAACGCAATTTCTTCCGAGATAATCCCTGTGGCTTGACAGGCATGCCACTAAAGAAATCTCAGCTACGACGCAGGGGAGGTCACAGACAAGAGTTCACTTGTCTCTATGTAAATAACTGAGCGGGCGTCAGCCTCATGGCTTACACGACAAACAGGTGGAGAAATCAGGAGGCACTGTTTATGTTTTATTGTCTTCATCATCTTTAGAGCCACAGGGATCTGGTTTCGCCAAGGACCACCCACCACCATGCTGCAGACTGATGGCCTGAGAGAAGACCTGAACACCATGGCCAGCACAGGCTCCCCAGAGGCAGGGGAAGGAGGATACACAACATCGACCTCTTATGATTGATCCTCGGTAAAATTTTAAAAACCAAAGAAATCGGTGGAGCAAAACCACCTGTTCAATAACAGGAGCAATAAAATAAAACTTCATATGCATTTCCCCCCAAAAAAACCTTTAACACATTTTTTTTCAACTCTACAAAATACATACATCATACACATCGGGAAATGGCAACCCACTCCTGTATTCTCGCCTGCAAAACCCCATGGACAGAGAAGCCTGGCGGGCTACAGTCCATGGGGTCCCAGAGTCGGACGTGACTGAGTGACCACATGCAAACATCATATAGTTTTTCCACATCACAAGATGTTAAAAGGATAGGGCTTCCCTGGTGACTCAGTTGGTAAAGAATCTGCCTGCAATGCAGGAGACCTGGGTTCGATCTCCTGGTTGGGAAGATTCCCTGGAGAAGGGAACTGCTACAGGGCTTCCCTGGTGGCTCAGTTGGTAAAGGATCCGCCTGCAACGCAGGAGCCCATGGTTCAATTCCTGGGTTGGGAGATCCCCTGGAGAAGGGATAGGCTACCCACTCCAGTATTCTTGAGCTTCCCTTGTGGTTCAGCTGGTAAAGAATCCACCTGAAGTGAGGGAGACCTGGCTTTGATCCCTGGGTTGGGAAGATCTCCAGGAGAAGGGAAAGGCTACCCACTCCAGTATTCTGCCTGAAGAATCCCATGGACTGTATAGTCCATGGGGTCGCAGAGTTGGACACAACTGAGCGACTTTCACTTTCAAGGCGTGCATTTGTATTTGTGTGCCATCATGTTTCAGAGTGAGCTGCGTACAAAGCAGCACTTTGCCCCCTAAGTATTTTGGTCTGGGTCTCCTAGAGCAGGAGTCCCCAACGCCAGGCCATGGAGCTATCGCGCTCTGCAACCAGTTAGGAAGCAGGCCTCAGAGCAGGAGGTGAACGGCAGGTGAGTGTGCCAAGCTTCATCTGTATTCACAGCCGCTCCCCACTGTTCACTGAGGCCAGAGTTCCACCTCAGGACAGATCACCAGTAAACTTAGGTTCTCAAAGGAGCACAACGCATTTTGGGTGTGACCGTCTTCCATCACCCCCGACGGGACCGCCTAGCTGCAGGAAAACAGGCTCAGGGTTCCCACGGATTCTCCATTATGCTGAGTTGGATCATTATTGCATTATGTATCACGATGTAATAATAATGGAAATAAAGGGTACAATAAACGTAATGGCCTTGAATCGTCCCCAAACCATCCCTTACGCTGTGCCCGTGGGAAAAATCTGTCTTCCATGAAACCAGTTCCCAGTGTCAAAAAGCTTGGGGACCGTTGTCTTATTAAAATAAGGATAGCTTCTCCCCTACCACAATACGATAAAAACTGTTCAGAGTAGCACTGATTCCATCAACAAACCTAGACAATCCCCAAATATGTGTACCACTTGGATCTTCTTTTACCAATCCAGGAGCCATCCGAGACTCGGATATCATTATGCTTCTGGGTCCTTTTGAGATCTGGAATGGTCTCTCAAGTCCTGACCTTTCTTGGGTTTTTTTGTGACATTGACTTTCAGGGGGAAGAATTCACATCAGCTGTCTTAGACAATGCAGTACATTCTGAGTTAGCCTGCTTAGTTCTTCTGAGCAGATTCAGGTTGAACCTTTTTGGCAGAGATATTATACCATTTTTTTTAACTAATTTTTTAAAAATGATTTCTTTATTTTTGGCCGTGCAGGGTCTTCGTTGCAGGGTTTCCTCTACTTGTGGCGAGCAGGGGCTACTCTCTAGTTTCGAGGTGCAGGCTTCTCATCGGGCTTCCCTGGTGGCTCAGTTGGTGAAGAATCTGTTTGCAATGTAGGAGATCTGGGTTCGATCCCTGGGTTGGGAAGATCTCCTGGAGGAGGGCCTGGCAGCCCACTGCAGTATTCTTGCCTGGAGAATCCCCATGGACAGAGGAGCCTGGCAGGCTACAGTCCGCGAGGTTGCAGAGAGTTGGGCACAACTCTCGGAGCACAACTCTGCGGCTGAGCACAGCTCGGCACAGCCTTTTCATTGCAGCAGCTTCTCTTGTCATGGACCTCGGGCTCTAGGGCATCCCGGCTTCAGCAGTCACGGCACGTGGGCTCCAGAGCAGACTCTCAGTAGCTGTGGAGCACAGGGCTTTGCTGCTCTGAGCCATGTGGGATCTTCTCGGACCAGGATCCAACCCTTGTCTCTGGAATGGGCACGTGGATCGTTTACCACTGAGCCACCAGGGAAGCCCTACACCAGTTGCTCAGGCCCAGGATATGGAGACAGGTTATGGAAGCAACCTAGATGTCCATCAGCAGACGAATGGATAAGAAAGCTGTGGTACATATACACAATGGAATATTACTCAGCTATTAAAAAGGACACATTTGAATAAGTTCTAATGAGGTGGATGAAACCGGAGGCTATTACACAGAGTGAAGTAAGCCAGAAAGAAAAACACCAATACAGTATACTAATGCATATATATGGAATTTACAAAGATGGTAACGATAACCCTGTATGCGAGACAGCAAAAGAGACAGAGTCTTTTGGACTCTGTGGGAGAAGGCGAGGGTGGGATGATTTGAGAGAATAGCATTGAAACATGTATATTATCATATGTGAAACAGATCACTAGTCCAGGTTCGATGCATGAGACAGGGTGCTCAGGGCTGGTGCCCCGAGATGACCCAGAGCGATGGTATGGGGAGGGAGGTGGGAGGGGGTGTTCAGGATGGGGAACACATGTACACCCATGTCAATGTATGGCAAAACCCACTACAATATTGTAAAGTCATTAGCCTCCAACTAAAATAAATAAGTTTAAAAAAAAAAGAGGGCTGTGATAACAAAGTGTCCCACTCTTGGGGGTCTCTTGGTTAGGAGGACAGCCTCCAGATTGCTCTATTTTATGTTCCACTGTCCCTCTTAATGGATCTTCTCCATCATTTTTTCTGAGACGCACAATACAGTCACCATAATTTTTTTTTTTTTTTTGCTTGGGATTATCTTGACACCCAAATGTGCCTATGATCATGGGTATTTGCTGCCATCTCAAATATCCTCATTAAGGATTTACAGTCCACTTGAGGAACCTTTTCATCATCATCAAAGGATTAAAGAGAAGAAAGGGAAAAACGACTTGACTATCCCACCAGATAGTTAGGCAGAGTAAGCAACAGACAGGTCGGGTCAAATAAAATGACATCGCATTAAAAGAAAATGTTTTTCCTTTTTTTTTAGTTCATAAGAAAACTTTAATGTCTCCAATAAATCTTTTTTGGGGGGGGGGATGGAAATAAATTAGAAAGAGGAGAGACAAGATCAAAGTATTTCCTTGATTATTATCAAAGTCTTCATCCACTTAAAGGAAAGGGATGTTTTTATATATAAGAACCACAAACTCTGGATTTTGAAGTACATTGAAACACCTGGTAAGGGGACTTCCCCGGAGGTGGGGGAGTCCAATTTTTAAGACCCCTTGATTCCCTTGTAGGGCATGCGGGTTCGATCTCTGGTCAAGGAACTAAGATCCCACGTACTCTGCGGCATGGCCAAAGAAAATCCCCCTCAACGATGCCTTTATGTTGGTAAGATATAATGGATATTGTTATTAGGTATTTAGGAAGAGGTATTTTAATCCCCACTGAAAGATTCTCACTTTGCATCAGAACATTCAAAAAGGATAATGCATTGTCATATTAATTTATCATGAATTAATCATGAGTCTTTTTTCAGCTGCACATTTTTAATTAGCTACCAACTCTGTGAATTTTTTTTCCCCAAGCTCTGCTAGCTGCGTCCAAAGAATGTCAATCTCCTTCTAGACTAAAACAATAAAAAAAAACAAAGCAAAAAATTTCTCAGAGCATTTCCTTGCAAAATGTACTGCTGTTTTCCAGAGGAATAAAAATAAAACTCTTACTTAGCAGGTGCTTAAGGCTTTGAAAGCTGGGTCAGAAATCAAAGCCGGCTCCCACATTAACAAAACATTGAGAAAATAAAGTATCCCTTAAAAAAATCCCCCAAAAGTTGGTTTCTCAAAGGGGAAAGGAACCCAAGATCCTTTTAAAGAACAAATTACAGAAATCACAATAGAAAATGAATCTGTTAAGCCGCTCAGCGTTAAGAAGAAACGCAAACCCAGACTTGAAGCCTCTGGGGATGTTTCCTCTACGACCAGAAAACCTCTGCTTCGGGGCTTTAGATTTAATACAAAAAAAAAAAATTCCTAAAAGATCATTGTATTTTTCTACTCTTTAATTTGGATTCTAACTCTAATCCTCAAAGTAAAATACCAGTGACTATTTTAGGAAGAAAAAAGATTTAGTCTCCTGTTGCATGGATAAGTTTCTCCACTTGGTGGTCCTGACATTGGAGGCTGGGGGAACAAGTGCCTGTGGGCTGTCTGTGCATTTCCAGAAGGGTGACCAGCATTTCTGCTTCCACCACACTGACTCCAGGAGCCGAGCCCCTCCACACTTAGGAAACCCAAAATACCCCCCAGTTCAGTTCAGTTCGGTCACTCAGTTGTGTCGGACTCCGCGACCCCATGGACCGCAGCACGCCAGGCCTCCCTGTCCATCACCATCTCCCGGAGTTTACCCAAACTCATGTCCATGGAGTCTGTGATGCCATCCAACCATCTCATCCTCTGTTGTCCCCTTCTCCTCCTGCCCTCAATCTTTCCCAGCATCAGGGTCTTTTCCAATGAGTCAGCTCTTCACATCAGGTGGCCAAAGCATTGGAGTCTCAGCTTCAACATCAGTCCTTCCAATGAACACTCAGGACTGATCTCCTTTAGGATGGACTGGTTGGACCTCCGTGCCATCCAAGGGACTCTCAAGAGTCTTTTCCAGCACCATAGTTCAAAAGCATTAATTCTTCAAATATATCCCCCAGACGTTGCCAAATTCCCTCTGGAAGACAGAATTGCCTTCCAGGGAGAAGGGCTTGCCATCAGTAACCTCAGAGTCCCAAGCTGCATTCGGAGGACAGTTACATCTGTCTGTGGGCTTCTCAGATGGCCCTAGTGGGAAAGAACCCGGCTGCCGATACAGGAGACATAAGAGACACGGGTTTGATCCCTGGGTCGGGAAGATCCCCTGGAGGAGGAGAACATGGCAACCCACTCCAGTATTCTTGCCTGGAGGCTCCCATGCACAGAGGAGCCTGGTGGGCTACAGTCCACGGGGTTGAATAGAGTCAGACACGACTAAAGAGACTTAACATGCACGCACCTCCATCTGTCTGCAACCCACCATCTCGGCTGGGAGGACCATCCAGGTATTGATCCTACTTCTCCCAAACAAAGCACATCCTTTACATTTCATAACCACCCTGTGCACTTCCACTGCATAGAGGAAACCCCGGGCACAGGAAGGTAAATCCACTCTCTGAGACCAGGAGGTCAGCGGGGGGCAGGGGTGGGGCTGGCATTCAAAGCCTTGAGTCTGCGTTGTACCACCTCTGGGAGCCTTCGGGGACCACTGTGAACCGTATCTTCTCTGACAGCGTGTCCTTGCCCGTTGCTGGGATCTGTTGCTAATGGAGGTCAGTGAACGCTCCCTAGCACCACCCTGATATCACAGTATCAGAGCATCACGAAGATGCAGCCTTTGAGACTTTCCCAGAAGTCGAGTGGTCAAGAACCCACCTGCCAAGGCAGGGTATGCGGGTTCGATTCCTCATCCGGGAAGAGTCCACATTCCTCGGAGCAACTAAGCCCATGGTTCAGGCGCTAAGCCAGGTCTGACTCTTTGTGACCCCATGGACTGTAACCCACCAGGCTTCTCCATCTCATGGGATTCTCCAGGCAAGAATACTGGAGTGGGTTGTCATTTCCTCCTCCAGGGGATCTTCCCGACCCAGGGATCCAACCCGTGTTGCCTGCACTGGCAGGCAGATTCTTTGCCATTATCGCCACCTGGGAAGACCAGTATTATTTTTTTTATTTTAATTTTAAAAATTTGGGAGCTGGGACATCGCACGTGCCATGCACGATCCTAGTTCCCCGACCAGGGATCGAACCTGTGTCCTGGGCATCGGAAGTGTGGATCCTTAAGCAGGGAACCACCAGGGAAGTCCCATGAAACACCATTACCCACGTGACTCAGACAACAGAGCCGGAGCATGGTGTGAAAAGGCGGTGACATTTTCAGAGTGAAAACATCCCTACACGCACGTCTCGTGCTCACACTGACAACAGTTTCAGACGGTCTTGGGTGCCTGTCCTCAGGATGTTACGTCACCGAGACGAGCATGAGCAAGGAGGGAGAACGTGGAGCACCTGTCTCAGCAGACAGAAACGGGGTGTGCCGCGCTTATCCCGTGCAGCCATCCAAAAGGAGAAGAATCAGATACCGAGTGAGCACATTCTGAGACAGTTTCGCGAAACGCGCTCTTTCTGGCCTCGGGGTAGCCTCCTGCTGCCTGTTGCTTCTTTTCACGCTCTGCCCAACTCCTACTCATCCGCAGGAGTCAGCTGAGGGGCCACCTCCTCAGGGAAGCCCCCCGTGATTTACACAGTCTAAAGCAGTTGCCCCACGGTTGATGAATCCTGGCACTGCTCCACGTCCTCCCCAGAGCAACTGTCACTGTTTGCCATTGTCTATTTGTTTGGTTTTGTTTTATGTGGTTATCCTGTCCTTTGCATAGCCTCGAAGGGTCAAGAGGGTAGGAACATTTGTTTCTCATAGCAAGTTCTCTACAAATATTTTCCCAGTAGAGCTGGGCTCACAGACCAAGGCAAATGGGACTATGTCCCTGTCTGGGTTTGGAGCCAACGAAGGTTTTCATATTTTTAAACGGTTGAAAAAAGAACATTTTGGGGGACACATGAAAAGAATGTGAAATTCATATTTCCAGGTCAATAAGCAAAGTCAAAAAATACTGCAACACTGATTCACTTATCATCTGTCTGCCCCATGCTACAAAGTCCAAGCTGAGCACTTGTGACAAAGATTGCTTGGCATGAAAAGCTGAAAATATTTTACTATCTGGCTGTCTATATGAAAAGTTTTCCAGTCTCTGGTCTAGAAGCCCCACATGAAATGAACTCAAAGAAAGTCAGATGAATGGTTTTGAACATACTATAGAATATACATGTGTGTGTGTGTGTGCGTGTGTACGGTAAGTTCCTTCAGTCGTGTCCAACTCTTTGAGACCCTGTGGACTGTAGCCCACCAGGCTCCTCTGTCCATGGGATTCTCCAGGCAAGAATAGTGGAGTGGGCTGCCATTTACTTCCCCAGGGGATCTTTCCCACCCAGGGATGGAACCCATGTCTCCTGTGTCTCCTGCACTGCAGAAGAATTCTTTACCCACTGAACTACCTGGGAATCCCACATACACACACACACACAGAGACACACACGCTACACACACTTGTGTATACACACACACACACATATATATGCATATATACACATATTCCAATCTATATACATATACATTTGGCTTCCCTGGTGGCTCAGTGGGTAATGAATCTGCCTGCAATGCAGGACACTTGGGTTCGATCCCAGGGTTGGGAAGCTCCTCTGGAGAAGGAAATGGCTACCCACTCCAGAATTCTTGCCTGGAAAATCCCATGGACAGAGGAGTCTGGCAGGCTATAGTCCATGGGGTCATAAGAGTTGTACACAACTTAGCAACTAAAGTACCACCATACATATGCACATACATGTGATATACATGCACACACACACACACATATATATACACATACTGCTGCTAAGTCGCTTCAGTCGTGTCCGACTCTGTGCGACCCCATAGACGGCAGCCCACCAGGCTCCGCCGTCCCTGGGATTCTCCAGGCAAGAACACTGGAGTGGGTTGCCATTTCCTTCTCCAATGCAGGAAAGTGAAAAGTGAAAGGGAAGTCGCTCAGTCGTGTCCGACTCTTAGCAACCCCATGGACTGCAGCCCACAAGGCTCCTCCGCCCATGGGATTTTCCAGGCAAGAGCACTGGAGTGGGGTGCCATTGCCTTCTCCATATATACACATATCATATATATATATATGATATATTTGTTGTACACCTGAAACTAAAGTGAAAATCGCTCCGTCGTGTCCAGCTCTTTGTGATCCTATGGACTATACAGTCCATGGAATTCTCCAGGCCAGAATCCTAGAGTGGATAACCTTTCCCTTCTCCAGGGGATCTCCCCAACCCAGGGATCGAGCACAGGTCTCCCGCTTTGCAGGCGGCTTCTTTATCAGCCGAGCCATTGTAAATCAATCATACTGCATTTAAAAAAGTAAAAGTTTAAAAATATTTAAAATAAAATGATTTTTTTCTTTCATTTAAAAAGCAAAGCATGGGAGTAGTGTGATGTCAGCGTTGACCCTTCACCTCCGCCAGGCAAGGTCACCTCTCCTGACCCTTCACCCTCACACTATCTTCCCAGATTAAGATCATAAGGACGTGAATTGGAACAACTGGGTGACTCCCCTTGGGAGCCAGCAAAGATCCACTTCATCACAATCCTGTCTCATGGCCACACCTGTTATTTACAGAAAACAGATTTAGGAGATGGGCATGGAAGCCCTCTGACCAGTTTATCTGCCACTTTATGAAGAGGAACAAAAAAGAACAAACACGTCTAAAGGGAGTAGGTCACCACGCCTTTATGATAAGGAATGAACACATCTAAAGGATTACGTCACAATGCCTTCCAGGGCAGTGTGGCCACCAGGAACCAGACCAGGAGAGGGAAAAGACAAAACGGAAGCCGAACAGCCCACACTCAGAGGGCACTTTGCAGAATAACAGCGGGATATTCTGAGCCACAGCGATTTTGCCCCACGTGGGTCAGTAGACAATGCCTAGAGGCATTTCTGAAACTCAGACATGGAGCGGGAGGCTACTGTTGGCCCCCAGAGGGGAGAGGGCACAGATGTTGCTAAATATCTCATGAAGCACAGGACAATTGACGCCTGTGACCATCCCCGTCCCCCGCCACAACAAACGAGGTGTTCTCACTCATCGGCAGTCCCAAGGTTGAAAAACTGCATCAGACGATTGGTCCGGTAATCGTTTAACCGGCTCTGATGCTAGAGACTGGCAGACAAAAAAAAAAAAAAAGGACTGGAAGAGGGTCATACCTAGTTTGTTCAAACAATGATGCACAGCCAGTGATAACTGAGACTTCACCTGTGTGTACACACTCAGTCGTGTCTGACTATTTTGACCCCGTGAACTGCAGCCCGCCAGGCTCCTCTGTCCATGGGATTCTCCAGGCAAGCATACTGAAGTGGGTTGCTGTTTCCTCCTCCAGGGGAATCTTCCCCACCCAGGGATCAAACTCAGGTCTCCTGCATTGGCAGGTGGCTTCTTTACCACTGAGCCGCCCGGGAAGCTCCTACAGGTATGTGTACTGGTGTTTTACTTATTCTGAATTGCTACATTTCACGTTTTCCTTAGAGACAGGAAGTACCCAGGGTGCTGACATCCTCACACAATTTAATTCACTAGTATACAAATCCACTGTAACTATTACAGCAGTTGTCTTCCTGTAACCCACAGGGAGAGATATTCATACATTTTTCTGCAGGAATATTAACACCTTTGACTACTGACTGCTGCCCGCACCTGCTGGTGGGGGGTGGGGTTTGTCCTAGGAGATCTGGAAAAGACACGTGTTGGCTTTGTAAAATATGCATAACTCAATTCCAGAGTACCGCTGATTCTGAGCACTTCAGGTAAGAAACTCTGTATCAATCAATAGTCAGGGTGTGTGGAGAGCTTGTGTTACCCAGGACTGTGAAAATCCTGGGAGTTTAATCAGAGCCAGGGCCAAGTTGTCATTATGTATCAACATCCAGAATTGACAAATTAGATAGCTGTCCCTTCCAAAGCAAAAACCACTGGTGTTTCCCGGTTTTCCACAGCAGAGACTCAGTTATGTGGCTGAGAGGTTGGGTCAATTTTCAAATCCACAATCGGAAATACTATGATTTCAGTTCATGCATGAGTGTTCAGTCGCTCAGTAGTGTCTGCCTCTTTGCGATCCCATGGACTGGAGCACTAGCCAGGCTCCTCTGTCCATGGGATTCTCCAGGCAACAATACTGGAGTGGGTTGCCATTCCCTTCTCCAGAGGATCTTCCCAACCCAGGGATTGAGCCCGCATCTCCTGCATTAGCAGGCGGATTCTTTATCAATGTGCCATCTGGGAGGCCCTATCAATGTCCAATATAATCATCTATAAATCCTTCAACTATTGAATCTATGATCATCATCTGTAAAGTCTTCAATTATTGAATGTATCATCATCTGCATACCCTTCAATTACTGAGTTTATGCATATCTGTAAGCCTTCAATGATTGAGTCTATGACCATTTGTAACGCTTCAGTTATTGACATCACCATCGTCTTATAAATCCTGAAATTATTAGCTGTATCATCACCTAAACCCTTCAACTATTGAATCTATCGTCATCTGTAAACCCATCTCATCAGAGGATGAGATGGTTGGATGGCATCACCGACTCAGTGGACATGAGTTTGAGTAAATCCCTGGAGTTGGTGACTGACAGGGAGGCCTGTAACTGTGCTGCAGTCCACGAGGTTACAAAGAATCAGACAGGACTGAGTCATGAACTGAACTGAACTGTAAACCCTTCAATTATTTAATCTTTGCTCATTTGTTCAGCTCAGTTCAGTTTCTCAGTTGTGTCTGACTCTTTGCAACCCCAAAGACTGCAGCACCCCAGGCCTCCCTGTCCATCACCAACTCCTAGAGCTTGCTCAAACTCATGTCCATTGATTTGGAGATGCCATCCAACCATCTCATCCTCTGAGGTCCCCTTCTCCTCCTGTCCTCAATCCTTCCCAGCATCAGGATCTTTTCCAAAGAGTTGGCTCTTCATATCAGGTGGCCAAAGTATTGGAGCTTCAGCTTCAGCATCAGTCCTTCCAATGAATATTTAGGACTGATTTCCTTTAGGATTGACTGGCTGGATCTCCTTGCAGTCCAAGGGACTCTCAAGAGTCTTCTCCAACACCACAGTTCAAAAGCATCAATTCTTCAGTGCTCAGTCTTATTTACGGTCCAACTCTCACATCCATTTATGACTACTGGAAAAAACTAAAGCTTTGACTGGACGGACCTTTGTCGGCAAAGTAATGTCTCTGCTTTTTAATATGCTATGTAGGTTGGTCATGGCTTTTCTTCCAAGGAGCAAGTGTCTTTTAATTTCATGACTGCAATCAACATCTGCAATGATTTTGGAGCTCAAGAAAATAAAGTCTCTCACTGTTTCCATTGTTTCCCCATCTATTTGCCATAAGGTTATAGGACGGGATGCCATGATCTTTGTTTTTTGAATGTTGAGTTTTAAGCCAGATTTTTCACTCTCCTCTTTCACTTTCATCAAGAGGTCCTTCAATTACTGAATCTATGATCAATTATGCAGGGTGTACAGATGATCATTCTTTCATATCAAATTTAAGTGGGGGGAAAATTATGACAAAAAGTTGGGTACATCCATAGGAAACAAAATCAAAGTATAAACTATAACCTTTGGTTCAAAAGTGATTCCTGCAACACCAAGTCATAAGACAAAAGTACTTCATCTCAGCCATGACGACATTTCTGAAACTTCCTTGGACTTGCAAGCCCAGCAGTAACTCACTAAACAGCCTGTATCTTCCATGATGCTGGAGTGTGCTTGCGTTTTGCTGGGTGTCTGATGGTGATAGTCAGGTGGCAGGCTGGGGACTCCACCATGGCTGATGGCCAGTGGTCAGAGACCTGCATCCTTGCACAGTGGTGGAGTCTACAGACTCCCTTCCTTGTTCAAGACACGCCCTCGGGGTGTTTGCATCCACAGCTCATGGAAGGTCACCTTCCCAGATGGCTCCGCAAAACAGCACCTCGTATATTCGTCCCCCCTCAACCGTCCTTGGCCTGACCTCACCTACTCACTGGTGTTTTCACCACCAGTGATGGAGCTCAGCTGCCTCTTGGGACCTGGCAGTTGGCCAACCAGTCTTCAGAGTCACTATTTTATGCTAAACAGGAAAACTTATTGAGTTCCTGAATATGTACAGAATCTTCCAAGCGGTATCAGACAAACACCACTTCTGTTTCCATCTAGTCAGAGCTATGGTTTTTCCAGCAGTCATGTATGCATGTGAGAATTGGACTGTAAAGAAAGCTGAGTGCTGAAGAATGGATGCTTTGGTGTTGGAGGAGACTCTTGAGAGTCCCTTGGACTGCAAGGAGATCCAACCAGTCCATCCTAAAGGAAATCACTCCTGAATGTTCATTGGAAGGACTGATGCTGAAGCGGAAACTCCAATACTTTGGCCACGTGATGCAAAGAGCTGATGCATTGGAAAAGACCTTGATGCTGGGAAAGACTGAAGGAGGGAGGAGAAGGGGACGACAGAGGATGAGATGTCTGGATGGTATCACCAACTCGATGGACATGATTTAGAGTAAACTCTGGGAGTTGGTGATGGACGGGGAGGCCTGGCATGCTGCAGTCCATGGGGTTGCAGAGAGTCGGATACAACTGAGTGACTGAACTGACTGACAGTCCCAGATGTCACTAGGAGTAAAGAACCCGCCTGTCAATGAAGGAGATGTAGAGATACCCAGTTGGATCCCTGGGTCGGGAAGATCCCCTGGAGAAGGGAATGGCAATCAATCCAGTATTCTTGCCTGGAGAATCCCATGCACAGAGGAGCCTGGCGGGCTACAGTCCATGGGGTCACAAAGAGTTGGACGTGACTGACTTGACTAAGCACGCACATCACATCAGGCTCCATCAGTTACCAGGGAAACCAGGTTCCTCAGCTGAACAACCATTGCCCTTTTATAAAGTAGCAGGTGGAGACATTCTGGCCGAAGGGGGGAGGGGTGGGGCACATCCAGTCATGTGAATAGCATGGACATGAAGTGTGTCCAGCAGGTAACATGCAGACCGCAAGAGAACACCCATGCTGAGTGGCCTGGCGGTGCACACAGGTAAGCGGCACCCAACTCTTGAGAATAATCTGTCAACCTTGGAATGTCGATTTAAAAATGTGATTTAGAGGCAGACTCATAATTACTTGGTTTCACTGTAAAGGTATTAATCTAGGATAGTGGGGGAATTTATGGAGTGTGCCAGCTACCCTAGATTAATAATTTTACATTGAAAGCAACTGAAAAATGACCTAATACTCAATCAGGAAAGACCGAGGGCAGGAGGAGATGGGGACGACAGAGGATGAGATGGTTGGATGGCATCACCGACTCGATGGACATGAGTTTGAGCAAACTCTGGGAGATAGTGAAGCACAGGGAGGCCTGGTGCACTGCAGTCCATGGAGTCGTAAAGGGTTGGACATGACCGAGCGACTGAACTGAACTGATGACTTAAAATCCAAAGAGCTCAGTTTATAGGTGAGAGCACAGATGCCCGTGAAGGGTGAGTGCCTGACCCAGCGTCACCCAGGAAGCCAGCTGACACCATGTAAAATCTGAGGTCTCCAGACCCTAGTTCTGGGTCATCCATATGGCATTATTTGCCTCTCTACAGGATGAACATTGTTACCTGTTGACAAGCAGTCAACCTCAGCCACCAAGGGCAACTTATGTCAGGGGCCTGTGTTTGCCAGGAGGTGACTTTAACAAGACTGCAAGATAACCTTTCTGGGTGTTTCATCTAGGGCACGTCTAAGCATTAAAGGGAGTGAGTTGAGTCAAGTCTGTCAACATCCATTGGTTGGCCAATTGGTTTGCTTGTTTGGGTAGAGTTTTCACAGGCCAAGTTTCCTGCTAGAATCCCATGAACAGAGGAGCCTGGCAGGCTACAGTCCATGGGGTCCCAAAGAGTTGGACTGAAGTGATTTAGCTAGCACGCACGCATGCACGCACTCATGAGATGAGCAGCTGTGAATCTACAGATTTGATGGGGGTGGGTGGTGGTGGGTGGATCTGAAACAGTGGGAACCACAAAGGAGTCTTAGTTTGTGTTAGTAAATCTCTTGCAACCCCATGGACCCATCAGGCTCCAGTCAGTGTCCATGGGATTTCCCCAAGCAAGAATACTGGAGTGGGTTGCCCTTTCCTCCTCCAGGGGATCTTCCTGACCCCAGGATCGAACCCAAGTCTCTTGTGTCTCCTGCATGGGCAGGTGGATTCTATACCCCTATCGCCACCTGGGGTTCCCTTGTTAGTAAATCAAACAGCACGCACTGCCAAAGACAGCTCAGGCTGTGAGGCAATCCTTTGCCATGGATCAAGCGAGCATTTCCACGTGATGGTCTCAAAGAAAGTCATCACCACCATTCGGTGCATAAAGTGCACAGATGCATAAATCCAGGTGGGGCAGCCAAAGCATCCGCTGTGATAAGCTTTGGAACTTTGAAAAGACAGATGCTGTTTTAGTGGGTTTTTACCTTCCTAAGTATTAGGTCTGAGGCAGTGGGTCTGCTATCCTGTCAAAGTGCACAGAAAATGCCTGGGTAGACTTGGAAACTAGAGCCCCACGCTTTTTTTTTTTTTCGGCTGTACCAAATGGCATCCACTTGCAATGCAGGAGAGCCGGGTTCTATCCCTGGGTCAGGACGATCCCCTGGAGAATGCAGTGGCAACCCACTCCAGTACCCTTGGCTAGAAAACCCCATGGATGGAGGAGCCGGGTGGGCTACAGTCCACGGGGTGCCAAAGAGTCGGACACGACTGAGCGACCTCACTTTCACCTGGAGTGTTTGGATGAGTTTGTTTGGGCTTTTTGGTCTTCCTGACACGACGTTTCTCTGCCACTTGCCCAGCCTCCCAAACATTCCCTTTCAAACTTTGGCGTCATTTTTTTTTTTTTTTTTTTCTACACTGACTTTCTACTCTCTCCCTTCCCCACTGGGATCTTTAAGGATTTGTGATTGTCAGGGCAGACATTCATGTCTGAGTCCATTCTAACGCTTGAGTCATTTCTTTCTCACAGTCCCTGGCCAGGAGATAAAATCTATCTTTATCTGAACAACTCTAAACCTCAGGGCACATGTTGATCACTATTTCACATGTTTAAAAGAGTCAGGTCACTTCCTCCCGAGAATGTCTATCACTTCGCTTCACCAACCAATTCTTCCTAGTTTATCACGGTCAATTTCCAGAGTAATATTTTTATCTGCTCGATGAAGTCTCCAGAAAGAAGAGATGTTTATCAGATACTAAGCTTTCAGCTGGGCAAGACCTCCAGCAGATGTCCATGAGCTAAATTTTCAGATCACCAAAGTTCACTATTCATAGTCTGGACCCAGCCTGGGTACCTACTGTATATTTCCAAATTACATCACTTCACCTTTTCTCTCTTTCGAAAATCCTTACCAAATAATGACTTCCCTGGAGACTTGGGTTCAATCCCTGGGCTGGGAAGATCCCCTGGAGAAGGAAACGGCAACCCACTCCAGTATTCTTGCCTGGAGAATCCCACGGACAGAGGAGCCTGGCGGGCTATTAGTTCCTTGGGGTCGCAAAGAGTTGGATACGACTGAGCGACTAACACTTCCACTTTGATCAAATAATACCCAAGCATGCTTCTATGTGCAGATTTAAAGTTTCAGTCTTTATTAAGAACTACACAAAGTGAGTGTGAGGTCACTCAGTCATGTCCAACTCTTTGCAACCGCATGGACTGTAGCCTACCAGGCTCTTCTGTCCGTGGGATTCTCCAGGCAAGAATACTGGAGTGGGTTACCATTTCCTTCTCCAGGGGATCTTCCTGACCCAGGGATCAAATCTGGATCTCCTGCATTGGAGGCAGACGCTTTAACCTCCGAGCCACCAGGGAAGCCCAAGAACCACACAAGCTGCCCATATTAAAGCAGCTCCCTTAATCCTATTATTAGCTGTGTCTGTTGAAATAATCATACAGGTATTCAAACAGACAGTGAAAGTGAAAGTCACTCAGTCGTGTCCAACTCTTTGCGAACCCATGGACTGTAGCCCGCCAGGCTCCTCTGTCCATGGGGTTCTCCAGGCAAGAATACTGGAGTCGGTAGATGTTCCCTTCTCCAGGGGATCTTCCCAACTCTGGGGTCCAACCCAGGTCTACTCCACTGCAGGCAGATTCTTTCCCATCAGAGCCACCAGGGAAATTCTGATGACAACAGTCTGAGAACACCAGCAACGATCATCTGGTTGACAAATAACGGTTTCCCTGGTGGCTCAGATGGCTTGCATACCTCTCACTTTTTTAATAAGGGAAATGGGTCTTGAGGACTTAAGTCCAGGAAAGCGTTCTATAAACCTTTCCTTTGGAAATGAGCATGATTCAGTTCAGTTCAATCGCTCAGTTGTGTCAGACTCTTTGCCACCCTATGAATTGCAGCACACCAGGCCTCCCTGTCCATCACCAACTCCTGGAGTTCACTCAAACTCACATCCATGGAGTCGGTGATGCCATCCAACCATCTCATCCTCTGTCGTCCCCTTTTCCTCCTGCCCCCAATCCCTCCCAGCATCACAGTCTTTTCCAAGGAGTCAACTCTTCGCATGAGGTGGCCAAAGTATTGGAGCTTCAGCTTTAACATCAGTCCTTCCTAAGACCACCCAGGACTGATCTCCTTTAGAATGGACTGGTTGGATCACCTTGCAGTCCAAGGGACTCTCAGGAGTCTTCTCCAATACCACAGTTCAAAAGCATCATTTCTTCGGTGCTTAATGAGCATAATTAGAACTAGCAATTTGGAGAAGACGTTGAAAATGGCAGCAGAGGGGTCAGGTGATTTAGTGTGAAGGCAAGCATTCCAAACAGTGAGGGGCAGGAGGGTTGACAGGACTCAAAGGTTTTATTTCCTCACGCCCGAGCAATTAGTTCTGGGACCTCGTAACACAAGAATTATAAGGTCATGTTGTAGAGTGATATAATCTGATGACTGTTAGCATGGGATGACTCTCATCACGGAGGATGACAAGAAATACGACGAAACGGAGGAAAATACGACTTTTTAAAAACAAACTCAGGCAAAGGGTGGCAGCGGGGATTTAAAGAAATGGGCGTTAAAGGATCTCGCTGGGGTGATGAAAAGCTTCTAAAACTGACTGATGTGATAAATAGAATGTGATCATAGCATGACTTGGTAATTTAATAAAACCCACTGAATGGTAGAAGTGGTTGAGTTTCACAATATGTAACGTGAAAATGAGTCATTCAGTCATGGCTGACTCTTTGCGACCCCATGGACTGTAGCCTGCCAGACTCCTCTGTCCATGGGAGTCTCCAGGCAAGAATACTGGAGTGGGTCGCCATGCCCTGCCCCAGGGGATCTTCGTTGACCCACGGATCGAAGACCCCCGGGTCTCTCGAATTGCAAGCAGATTCTTTACCATCTGAGCCATTGGGGAAGCCCTCATAATATGTTAAATATCCCTTGAAAAAGTTGTAAACACATATTACATCATTTAAAGAAAAATGATACAGATTGAATTAAAATATATATAAATATATATATATATATATATATATATGTAAACTTAGAACAGAGTGTCCTCGTGTGCCAGTGTAAATTGAATAAGGTGGTTGCACTTTCACACACTTCATCATTTTTCTCTTTTTCGTGCGTGTGTGCTAAGTCGCTTCTGTTGTGTCCAACTCTGGGTGATCGCATGGACTGTAGCCCGCCAGACTCCTCTGTCCACGGGAGTCCCCAGGCAAGAATCCTGGAGTGGGTTGCCATTTCCTCCTGTAAGGGATCTTCCGAACCCAGGGACTGAACCTCCATCTCTTATGGCTCCTGCATTGGCAGGTGGGTTCTTTACCTCTAGTGCCACCTGGGAATCACTTCTCTCTTTCTGCTAAACATGTGGGTGTGAGTCAGGTGTGTCCTGATGCTCCCCGTGGGGACACGGCCACTCGGGCGGACCTTCCGCAGTGTCTGCCCCATCAGGATGGGGAATGAACATGCTTGAGAGAAGCCAAGGTCTCCGGAAAGGTCAGTAATGCATGGGCAGAAACGTCAGAGAGTAAAGCAAACGGGCTTTGACTCAAGGAGTAAACTAACAGGATTCAGTGCGGGGGAATGTCCCAGCTCAGGGGCTCAGGGCCACCTTCCCCAATGACTGGGCTCGTGGAGGCCTTGGAGAGTTTGCACATGGTGTGGGCACAGTGGCTCAATGGCACATGGATTTCCAGAGTGCAAGCACAGGGCTTTTCACTGCCCCTGTCTTAAACGAGTACCCGATACTCTCTTTATGGATAGTCCAAAGTCATGATTTTTAGTAAGCTCTCCAAAGACAGCAGTATCTTCAAGATTGAAAGTGAAAGTGAAAGTGGCTCATTCCTGTCTGACTCTGTTTGACCCTACAGACAATATAGTCCATGGGATTGTCCAGGCCAGAATCCTGGAGTGGGTAGCCTTTCCCTTCTCCAGGGCATCTTCCCAACCCAGAGGCTGAACCCAGGTCTCCCGCGTTGCAGGCGGATTCTTTACCATCTGAGCCACCAGGGAAGCCCATCTTCAAGAGTATTTCCATGGACTCACGCAAGTCTTTAAATCAAAGCAGGTTTTTATTACTGAAACCCTGCCAAGCGTAGATGCTAATTCTTTCCACTCGAATTTACTTAAATTCAATGATTAGGAAAGCTCCAGGACTGCAAGGAGATCCAACCAGTCCATTCTGAAGGAGATCAGCCCTGGGATTTCTTTGGAAGGACTGATGCTGAAGCTGAAACTCCAATACTTTGGCCTCCTCATGCAAAGAGTTGACTCATTGGAAAAGACCCTGATGCTGGGAGGGATTGGGGGCAGGAGGAGAATGGGATGACAGAGGATGAGATGGCTGGATGGCATCACCGACTCAATGGACGTGAGTTTGAGTGAACTCCAGGAGTTGGTGATGGACAGGGAAGCCTGGCGTGCTGTGGTTCATGGGGTCACAAAGAGTCAGACAGGACTGAGTGACTGAACTAAACTGAACTGAATGACTCAATAGGTAAAGAATCCACGTGCAATGCAGGAGATGTGGGTTCGTTCCCTGGGGTGGGAAGATCCCCAGGACAAGGAAATGGCAACCCACTCCCAGTATTGTGGCCTGGAGAATCCTATGGACAGAGGAGCCTGGCGGGCTATACTTCATGCAGTCAAAAAGAGTTGGACATGACTGAGCACACACACACACATATACACACATCATATGGTTTGTGGAAGGTGGATGCAGAGTCGTACTGGTAAACATGTTTTTATGAATGCAGCAATGGCATGTCTGCTTTGGTTTTCAACTGCATGGAAAGAAATTCATTTCCAGAATGTTTATTCTTCCAACAGCCTAGGAAGAAGCCACAGTGTGCATCTTCTGCAAGAAAAGCAGAAGTGCTTTCTACAAGAGCTGCTGATGAAGCTGAGAATGCAATGAATTTTGTGCTTCAGGCAAGATTCTCCTGGGACGGCACTGATGCCTTAGGGGACTACAGGTTTGGTGAAGAGGGAAATCGTAATTCTTATTGAGAAATATAGGCAAGTCTGTGAATACACGTAACTGTGGGCAGCATCCTGAGCAAACTGATAAATAACCAACTGTCATGTTCGTGCACGCGTGTGTGCTCAGTCACTCAAGTCGTGTCCAAGTCTTTCCGACCCCATGGACTGTAGCCCAGCAGGCTCCTCTCTCCATGGGATTCTCCAGGCAAGAATACTGGAGTGGGTTGCCATGCCTTCCTCCACGGGATCTTCCAACTCAGGGATTGAACCTGCATCTCCTGTGTCCCCTGCATTGCAGGAGGATTCTTTTCCACTGAGCCACCTGGGAAGCCCTGTTGCATTCAAAGGAAAATGTAAAAGGACCACAGATATGTTTCAGAATATCTCTGACACATAGTTATCACAGATTTAAATGGACTTGCCCCTCCAATTTAGCTCACCAACTGAACCAAGAAAAAATAATCGAAGTATAATGTCATGTTTTGAACTGTGGTGTTGGAGAAGACTCTTGAGAGTCCCTTGGACTGCAAGGAGATCCAACTAGTCCACTCTGAAGGAGATCAGCCCTGGGATTTCTTTGGAGGGAATGATGCTGAAGCTGAAACTCCAGTACTTTGGCCACCTCATGCGAAGAGTTGACTCATTGGAAAAGACTCTGATGCTGGGAGGGATTGAGGGCAGGAGGAGAAGGGGATGACAGAGGATGAGATGGCTGGATGCATCACCGACTCGATGGACCGTGAGTCTGAGTGAACTCCGGGAGTTGGTGATGGACAGGGAGGCCTGGCGTGCTGCGATTCATGGGGTCGCAAAGAGTCGGACACGACTGAGCAACTGACCTGAACTGAACTGATAATGTTATGCATAAGGTTCGTTCAGCTTAAAAGATGCAAAAGCAAAGAAATCATAGGAACAGCTGTCCCATTTGAAAACTCTGGTGGCAGCGTGGCTGGGAATGTTTGCAATTTCTTTAACTCTTATGTTTACTTATTTTTTAAATTGGAGTAAAGTTGCTTTACAGTGCTGTGTTAGTTTCTGCTGCTTAACACCATGGATCACCTACATGAATACATATATGCCTCCCTCTTGAGCCTCAGTCACCAGCCCCCACTGAAATTCCTGAATTTTTAAAAGAAGGCCGCCCAAAGTCCCCATATTGATTCCTCCAATGGCTCTAATGCAATATGGAATGAGGTACGGCGTATATTCCACACACACATTGTACCCGGGAGGCTTCGTTTCCTTAGCTAGAAGCCCTCTTTTCACTGAAAATTATATGTAAGTAGTCACCCAGCCTCTTTCCGCCTATTATGTTTGATAAAATCCATAACCTTGTAATTTGTCCACTGGATGCAAGTGTATTTATTGAGGGTAGAAATAAGAGTTGGAAGAGAGATGGAAATTACTGCAGTCAACCCAAAGATAAAGGGTCCTAATGTAACTGGAATTTGAATAATTTGAATATTCATAAGGTGATGGGGCTTTGCTGACAAAGGTCCCTGTAGTCAAAGCTATGGTTTTTTCAGGAGTCATGTACGGATGGGAGAGTTGGACCATAAAGAAGACTGACCGCCGAAGAACTGATGCTTTTGAACTGTGGTGTTGGAGAAGACTCTTGAGAGTCTCTTGGACTGCAAGGAGATCCAACCAGTCCATCCTAAAGGAGATCAAGACTGAATGCTCATTGGAAGGACTGATACTGAACCTCCAATACTTTGGCCACGTGATGCAAAGAGCTGACTCATTGGAAAAGACCCTGATGCTGGGCAAGATTGGAGGTGGGAGGAGAAAGGGATGACAGAGGATGAGATGGTTGGATGGCAACACCAACTCGATGGACATGAGTTTGAGTGAACTCCAGGAGTTGGTGATGGACAGGGAGGCCTGGGGTGCTGCGATTCATGGGGTCGCAAAGAGTCAGACACGACTGAGCAACTGAACTGAACTGAACTGGAGAAGGGAGGTGACAGAGGATGAGATGGTTGGATGGCATCACCAACTCAATGGACATGAGTTTGAGTAAATTCCGGGAGATGGTGATGGACAGAGCAGCCTGGCATGCTTTGGTCCATGTGGTTGCAAAGAGTTGCACACGACTGAGCGACTGAACCATGACAACAAAAGTTCCACCTTCTGGACTTCAAAACCTTCAACTGTGTCCCTAGACCAAGGCCAGCTGGGATGGGAGCGACACAGTGTGGGGTGGAGGGCAGTGAGAGGCCCGTGACCTGTGCTGGAGATCAGGCAGGTGGCCGGAGGGTCCCAGGAGACCTGTTTGCTCCTGGCTCCATGGTGCATTTCAAGGTCAGAAGCAGACTCTGCTCTAGGACTCACTCCCGGGATCGCCACCCCCATCCAGAACATCGGCAGCTCTGCTCAACAACGACTCCCAATCAGGAGTCATCCCAAGGGATTTTTTTTCAGGCCTGTCTGCAGCTGGCAGGACAGGTCTGATGGCCTGTCTGGACCCATGGGCCTGCCCAAGATTGACTGATTTCTGGGGTCCTTACACCCGAGCCTTGGCGGTTCCGCCTTTCCCAACAGGCTGCAGGGCAGACAGAAACCAGTCTTCCAGAGGCTCCTGATCCAAACAGAGGCTTGGCCAAGCCCCCTCTCCTGGGGAAAAGGCATCTCCCTGAACCCAAGTTCTGACCAGAGATGCTGTCATTTCATGTCTCAGGGGTGCTCAGCCTAATCAGCGAGAACCCTTCAACAGGAAAACCTCAACAATGAACAGAGATTGAAAACCTGAAACTTGGACTGGAGGGGCCTCCCTGGCAGTCCAGGGGTGAAGATTTTGCCTTCCCGTATGACTCAGGGTCTCTGGGACAACCTAGAGGGGTGGGATGGGGAGGGAGGTGGGAGGGGCGTTCAAGAGGGAGGGGACATTGTGTATAGGTCTCACTGATTCATGCTGATGTTTGGCAGAAAGCAACAAAAGTCTCTAAAGCAATTATCCTTCAATTAAAAACATACATACATTTACAATTAAAGAAAAATAAAGTAAAAAGATGTTGCCTTTCAATGGGAGTGGGTGATTCAGTCCCAGGATGGAGAGCTAAGATCCCACCTGTTTCACAGACAAAAAAATAAATAAATAAATAAAGCAGAAAGAGTGTTGTAACAAACCCCATAAAGACTTAAAGACAACAACAGCAACTTGAGATGGGAAACGGCACAGCTGCTGCTGCTGCTGCGTCGCTTCAGTCGTGTCCGACTCTGTGCGACCCCATGGAAGGCAGCCCACCAGGCTACCCCGTCCCTGGGATTCTCCTGGCAAGAACACTGGAGCGGGTTGCCATTTCGTTCGGGAAGACCTTAAAAAGCAAGGAATGCGGGGAGAGAAGGCAGACGCAACAGGCCACCTATCGCGTGTGATTCCTCCTACAGAAAATGTCCAAAATGAGGATGTGGCACACGTGTACACCCGTGGCTGATTCAAGTCAATGTATGGCAAAAAAAACACTACAGTACTGTAAAGTCACTAGCCTCCAATTAAAATAAATTAAATAAAAAAAGAAAAAAGAAAACATGTCCAAAATGAGTGAATCCCTGGACCCAGAAAGGAGACAAGGGGTACAGGATAAAAAAAGGGTAACTCAAACCAGGGTTCTGTGACCACCTAGAGGCGTGGGAAAGGCTTGGAGGTGGGCGAGAGGGGATGCGTGTATATCGATGACGGATTCGGGTTGATGTATGGCAGAGACCAGCACAACATTGTCAAGCAGTTATCCTTCGATTAAAAAATAATACATTTAGAACAAAGGGAAAGCAGACTGAGTGGGGGATGACTCCTAGAGGGCACGGGGTTTCCGGAGGGGATATTGAAAACATTCTAGAACTAGACAGAGGTGAGAATGGCACCCCACTCCAGTACTCTTGCCTGGAAAATTCCATGGACGGAGGAGCCTGGTGGGCCGCAGTTCATGGGGTCGCTAGAGTCGGACACGACTGATCGACTTCACTTTCACTTTTCACTTTCATGCATTGGAGAAGGAAATGGCAACCCACTCCAGTGTTCTTGTCTGGAGAATCCCAGGGACAGGGAAGCCTGGTGGGCTGCCATCTATGGGGTCCCACAGAATCAGACAGGACTGAATTGACTTAGCAGCAGCAGCAGCAGCAGCAATGTAACAAACTGGTTCAGAATTAAGATGCTCTAGAATGGCTCTCTGCTTTAGTCCCTGGTTGAGGAACTGAAATCCCTCAAACTGCGCCTTGTGCTCAAAAAAATATTTTTTTTAATCAGTTTATTTATTTTAATTGGAGGCTACTTACTTTACAATATTGTAGCAGTTTTTGCCATACATTGACATGAATCAGCCATGGGTGTACATGTGTTCCCTATCCTGAACCCCTTTTCCACCTCCCTCCCCATCCCATTTTTTTTTTTAATAAAAAGGTTCATTGTATGTTAGGCGAATTTCACCCCAGGCTTTTGATACAAAGAATTTAACAAAGAAACACATGGGGCTTCCCCGGTGGCTCCATGGTAAAGAATCCGCCTGCCAATGCAGGAGACACGGTTCGATCCCTGGTCCGGGAGCATCCCACATGCCGTGGAGCAACTAACTGAGTCCACACGCCACAGCTATTGAAGATCACACACCCTCAAGCCTGCACTCCACAACAACATAAGCCACTGCACTGAGAAGCCTGAGCTCCAAAACCCGAGAGGAGCCCTGGGTCTCTGAAACAAAGGAAAGCCCGTGAAACAGCAAAGTGCAGCACAGCCGGAAATTATAATTAAGTAGATGAAGAAATATATGAAACATCAAACTGAAGTTTAAAGAAAAAAAAAAAATACCACCAAGCTTTCTAATACCACGAGTATGATGTTACATCCTCGAATGGAGATTTGTGCCAATGGCAAACCCCCACTGGGAGTGCTCAGAGGACAGGAGGAGGTCACAGCTGGTGATGATCTGAACCCACCAGCTTAGCCTAGGGACCACAGATTCGGGTGCAGGGAATCTTCTGATAAGCACAGAAGGATCGGACCACTCAGGGGACAGTGCAGTGAGAATTTCTGATCAATAAGAGAACAGTTTCGGCTGTAAGACCTGGCTGGACTGAACTCGATGTGGGGAGGGGGGTGGGGTGTGCCCAAGGCTGACCAGGTAGCCAGGCTCATGGTGGAAGGAGACTGCTGGGGTCTCCTGGGTTTTGGGAGACATGGTCATTTTGTCCACAGAGACCTCATTAAGCCTGCCTGTTGTTCACTCGCTAGGTCATGTCTGGCTCTTTGCGACCCCATGGACTGCAGCATGCCAGGCCTCCCTCTCTATCACCAACTCCCGAAGTTTACTCAAACTCATGTCCATTGAGTCGGTGATGCCATCCAACCGTCCCATCCTCTGTCGTCCCCTTCTCTTCCCACCTTCAATCTTTCCCAGCATCAGCGTCTTTTCAAATGAGTCAGTTCTTCACATCAGGTGGCCAAAGTATTGGAGTTTCAGCTTCAGCATCAGTCCTTCCAATGAACACCCAGGACTGATCTCCTTTAGGATGGACTGGTGGGATCTCCTTGCAGTCCAAGGGACTCTCAAGAGTCTCCTCGAACACCACACTTTGAAAGCATCTGGTCTTTCCTGCTTATCTCCTCTCTCTTCAGAGTGGCCACCCCAGCACCACACATGTTTATGAATAAGATGAAGACAGAGCTTCACTGAGTAAGAGGAGACTCTGGTGTAACACAATGGAATCTTCAATTATTTATTGGATTTCTCATTCCTTTATCAACATCAAATGTAAGTAAACAATGCTAAAATGAGCTAGTCGACTCTGAAGCTGAAGCTCCAATACTTCCACCACCTGATGCAAAGAACTGAGTCATTGGAGAAGACCCCAATGCTGTCAAAGATTGAAGGTGGGAGGAGAAGGGGACAACAGAGGATGAGATGGTTGGATGGCATCACCAACTCAATGCACATGAGTTTGAGTAAACTCTGGGAGATGGTGAAGGACAGGGAGGCCTGGCGTGCTGCAGTCCATGGGGTCGCAAAGAGTCGGACATGACCAAACAACTGAACAATGACATCATTCATTTTTGCTATACATCCCTTTCTCCAAAAGACCGTGTGTAAGTAGGCTCTTGGGTTCTCAGCACGCATCTTGTAAATCCTACTGAGGTTTCCCAGGTCCTCCCAGAAAAAGGAAGTCCTTTGTAGGCAGGATTCTAAGATGACCTCTCTGGCTTCCACCTCCTGGTACCCAAACCTTTGTATGATTCTCTCCTCTTGAGTATGTGCACATGAGCGGGGGTACCTTAGATGTGCTTCTAAACAGTAGGGCATGGAAAAAGTGAAGGGATGTGACTGAGGTCCCCTAGTCAATTGTCTTTGTATGACTCAAAGAGGAGATTGCTGGGGGTGGGCCTGGCCTCATCAGTGGAACCCTTGGAAACAGACTCCAAGCCTCAGAAGAGGTGCTGGTCTGCTGGCTTTCACGGGATAGTCATGGTGTGGAACCCCTGCAGGGATGGTTGATCCTTAGGAGTGAGGAGCCCATAGCCACAGGTAACTGGATTCTGCCAACATGCTGAGCGAACTCGGAAGGGAATCCCAAGCTTCAGATGGACACAAATCCCAGCCACCATTTTGCAAACTTGTAAAGGACTGTGAGCAGAGAAGCCAGCTAAGTCGTGTACCAATGCCTGAACTGCAGACTTGGAGATAGCCAGTGGATATTGTTCTAAGCCATTAAATTTAATGTGGTCACTGGATGGATAACTATTAAAACACACACCCACTCGCAAATGTACATAAAATGGTAATAACACGATTCCATTTAACCGGGATGCAAAGCCAGCAATTCACAGACATAGTGGCCGCCTCCATCAGCAATCACACATAGCTGCTGTTTTAGTCGCTGAGTTATGTCCGACTCTTTGTGACCCCATGGGCTGTAACCTGCCAGGGTCCTCCATCCATGGGATTCTCCAGGCAAGAGTACTGGAGTGGGTTGCCATTCCCTCCTCCGAGGGGTCTTCCCTACCCAGGGATCGAACCTTCATCTCCTGCATTTCAGGCAGTAGCGATGAGTCAAGTCAAGTGGACTTACGATGAATTCTCTGCTTATATTTCAAACAAGCATGCCTGCCTCCCCCCAACCCCAGGACTCCTCCTTTGACTCTGTAACCCTCCCTCTCACCCCCTGGAAATAAAAAAAAATCCCTTTCTGGCTGTGAGCGAGGGAGACCACAGAGTTTTGGTCACTTGCAACCAAAAACCGTCTGTGTGTGTGGCCACAGCAGCTCTCGACACGCGTGACTTCCACCTCCTTGATCGCTGAACTCATCACCTGCACTCACTGGCAGTCAGAAGTTGCTGGAATCCCGTGCGTGTTGCCGAGCATACTGAGTCTGCCTTAGGATGTGTACATTACATGATGTGACCCGGAACGCCCAAGAAGACGAATGGTTTTCAACACCCCTTTGGATGAGTCAACCATGGGACATGTGTCAAGACAGTGGAGTGGAAAAACTCTTGGCCCCAACACTCTCTACAGAATATACTTTTGGGTTTTTTCTTATTGTTCTCAGCGCTAAAACAGGATCCTGGGCTTCCCTGGTGGCTCAGTGGTAAAGAATCCAACTGCCAGTGCAGGAGGATTCAGTCCTTGGGTGGGGATGATCCCCTGGAGGAGGAAATGGCAACCCACTCCAGTCTTCTTGCCTGGAGAATCCCATGGACAGAGCAGCCTGGCGGGCTGCAGTCCATGGGGTGGCAAAGAGTCAGACTCAACTGAGTGACTGAAAACAACACCAGGTATAGGGTTGAACACACAGGACAACCTCCCACCTAGAACAAGGACTGTCAAGTCCCAGTGACTTTGTTTTCCAGAGGACACAGGGTGCGGTGTGGACATGTTTCTGGTTGTCACAGCTGTGGGCGTTGCTCCTGGCATCCAGTGGGTAGATGCCAGGGATGCAAATGAATATCCCACAATGCACTGTGTGCCAAGAATGATACGGGCCCAGGCGTCATCCATGCCAAGGTTGGAGAATCCTACTCTCGGGCCAACCCTTTGTCTTACTAATTCTTAAAGGCTTTTTCTTGACCAGCAGTCGTCAACAAGGGGTGACTCCGCAGCCCTTTCCCAACGCCCCACCCACGGAGACAGTGGTGATATCCAGAGTCATTGTGGTTGTCACAAGAGGGCTTATGCCCTTAGCACCTCCTGGAAGGTGTCCAAGGATGAGACGAAACATCCGACAATGCGCAAGACCCATTCCACGACAAAGAACTCCCCAGCCCCACAGGTCAACTGCACTCAGGCTGGACAGAGGCAGACAAGCTCACCAAAGGACAACTGTTCTTTCTTTTTAATGATCCAAAAAACGGCACTTTTCCTGATGGAATCACATAACTGGCCTTTCTAAGGTCGGGACAGGCCTTTCGGTTTGAATATCAGCTTGGGCCCTTATGACCCCTCAGTCTATTTGAGTAAAGAATGCTCTGCCTTTAAGGAGCACACTTTGGGGGCAGGGGTCAGAAGCTGTTCACGTCTGGGCACAGGGTTCAAGGGCGACAGCTGTTCTCCCCAGTTTTTCTGGCCACATTTAGTTTTCTGAGCATTTTCACCTTATCACAAAGCTTAGGGACTACAGAAAAGTCACGAGGTTGTACGCAGTAAAAGCGGCTTCTAAGTGTATATAGGAGCATAGGAGGGCACAGTAAGTGAGAAAAAGCCCACCTAGCACAAACACCATCTGATGTTCATAGTCACCACGGGCTAAAAGGGACCTGCCGGCACTTGCAATTCCTGGTCCACAGTCCCGAAATGCCCAGGTGGGTTTCAGAACTCAGAACTGTTTGGATTTGACAAGGTCACGGCTCTTATTAAAAAAAAAGTAAAAACTAATTTGTTAAAATGATTCAAAGAATCCCGCCCCCCTTCAGAGCCGAACTGTCTTCAGGACAGTTTATGGCAATCATAACACTGAGAGTAGTTTTCCACAATGAAGCATTCATCTTCACACCATTAACACCATTTAACAACAAGGAAAGGCTGTAACTGGGTGAGAAGATCCTGACCGAACATTATGGTGATCATTTCAGAATAGATACAGTATATCAAATCCTTATGCTGTACATCAGAACCGTATACAATGTTAGAGGTCAATGATACGTGAGTCAAACTGAAATTATCTATCTAAATTGTCATTTCATAAAGACAGCATATATATGTAAATATAGACATATATTTATTCACCATTGCCTTCATATAACCTGGAGAAGGAGATGGCAACCCACTCCAGCAATCTTGCCTGGGGAATTCCACGGACAGAGGAACCTGGCAGGCTACAGTTCATGGGGTTGCCAAGAGTCAGGCATGACTGAGCATCTATGACTCACTCACCTTCATATATAGAGATATATTAAATCTATATATGTATATATTGACCATTACCTTCACATAGAGAAATGCAACGTATCTATAGATGTATACTTTCCTGGTGGCTCAGATGGTAAAGAATGTGTCTGCAATGCAAGAGACCCAGGTTCAGTCCCTGGGTCGGGAAGATCCCCTGGAGAAGGGAATGGCAACCCACTCCAGTATTCTTGCCTGGAGAATCCCATGGACAGAGGACCTGGCAGGCTACAGTCTGTGGGGTAGCAAAGAGTTGGACACAACTGAGCGACTAATGCTATTTATTATTTAGAATTGTATATTCACCATTACCTTCCTATACACAGATTATCTATATATATATATATTCACCATTATCTTCATATATAAATAGATATAATGTATCCATATACGTATATATTCACCACTACCTTCATATATATAGATATATCTATATATATTCACCATTACCTTCACATATATAGAGATGTAATGCATCTATATATATATATATATATTCACCAGTACCTTTATATACATGCTATGCTATGCTAAGTCACTTCAGTCGTGTCCGACTCTGTGCGACCCCATAGACGGCAGCCCACCAGGCTCCCCCGTCCCTGGGATTCTCCAGGCAAGAACACTGGAGTGGGTTGCCATTTCCTTCTCCAATGCAGGAAAGTGAAAAGCGAAAGGGAAGTCGCTCAGTCGTGTCCGACTCTTAGTGACCCCATGGACTGCAGCCCACCAGGCTCCTCCATCCATGGGATTTTCCAGGCAAGAGTACTGGAGTGGGGTGCCATTGCCTTCTCTGTTTATATACATAAATATAAATATATACTATATATAGTCACCATTACCATCACATATATAGATATAATGTATCTATATATGTATATATTCACCATTACCATCAAATATAGATACAATATATCTATATACTATATATATTCACAATTACCATTACATATATAGATGTAATGTATCTATATATGTATATATTCACCATTACCATGACATATATAGATAAAATATATCTATTTATTCACTATTAACTTTAGATATACAGATACAATATATCTTCAAATATATCACGTAATCCACATACTTTTTTATTTTTGGCCATACCACACAGCTTGTGGGATCTCTGATCCCCAACCAGGGAACTGGGGGAACACTTGTCCCCCTACAGTGCAAGTGGGCAGTCTTAACCACCGGCCTACCAGGGAAGTCTCAGCGTATACCTTCAGTGAAGTTTTGGACTACACCCCGCCATCACACATATTAATAGTTCTGCAGTCATAAACACAAGGGCTCTTGGCACTCTCTCAGGTAAAGAAAGAGTACTCAGCACATCAGTTTCACATTCCTGGATTCAGATCTAGCGTTGCTGCCAAAGAAGCTGTCAAAACACTGGGCTTCCTAGTCTTTGCCTTTTCTGCCTGATTACAGACAAAGGGCTGGAAATGGGAGAGCAGGGCTTGGAGAGAAGAAGGTGAAGAAGGCAGGTGCTGGCCAGGCCCGCCTATGCTGAAGAGCATCCTGGCCAGTCCTGAGAACTGATGCAAATCCAGGCTTTCCTTCTCTGTGACGGAGGTGGCAGGCAGGGGCCCAAGAAACCCTGGCCCAGTGACTCAGCTAGGGCAAGCCGGGACAGCCTCCAGCACAAACAATGAGCTTCCAGGGAACCTGGAGAAGTCCTGCGAACAACACGCCAGGGCCGTCTTCCCGCTTGTATCATATACCCTGGGTGCTACTTCCTGTCTCCAGTTCAGAAGGTCTAAAGAGGGGGTGCCGTGCCTCCCCGAGAAGGCTTCAGCAGTGTCTGGAGATAATTATCGGACCGGGACGGAGGTATGCAATGCTGTCTCTAAGTGGGAGGTTCTAAATATCTAACAGTGCACAGGACACCCCCATATCAAAGGGACATGTGGCCCCAAACATCATCAGTGCTCACGCTGACGACCCCTGCTCTCCCCCGAAGCTCTGCCTGACGCATTTCAGTGTTTTATGAAGAAGAGTTGATGTACAATGCTGTGTTGATTTCAGGAGTATTGCATAGTGATCCAGGGTTCTTGCAGATTACTTTCTGCTATAGGTTATTACAATGGCCCATTTAATAACCTATAATAGGTTATTATAATGGCCATAATTCCCTGTGCTATACAGTAAATCCTTGTTGTTTATCTATTTCATATATAGTAGTGTGTCTCCATAAATTCTATACCCCTAACTTGTCCCTGCCTATGTCTCTCTCCCCTTTATTTGCTAACTCGCTTCAGTCATGTCCAACTCTTTTCTACCCTATGGATAGTAGGCTGCCAGTCTCCCCTGTCCACAGGGATTCTCCAGTCAAGAATCCTGGAGTAGGTTGCCGTGCCCTGCTCCAGGGGGTTTTCCCAACCCATGTCTCTTATGTCTCCTGCATTGGCAGGCGGGTCCTTTACCACTAGCTTCCTTGGTGGCTCAGCTGGTGAAGAAGCTGCCCACAATGCGGGAGACCCAGGTTCCATCCCTGGGTTGGGAAGATCCTCTGGAGAAGGAAACGGCCCCCCACTCCAGTCTTCTTCCTTGGAGAATTCCATGAACAGGGGAGCCTAGTGGGCTACAGTCCACGGGGTCACAAAGAGTCGGACACGACTGAGCGACTCACCCAACAACACGTCTCTCTCCCCTTGAGTAACAGTTTGTGATGTGTCTATTTCTGTTTTGTATACATGTTCATTTGTATTATTTTCAAGATGCCACATACAAGCGATATACAGTATTTGTCTTTGTCTGACTTATCACTAAAGAGTAAGACCCTCTAGGTCCATCCATGCTTTTGCAAATGGCAACATTTTACTCTCTATTTATGCCTGAGTAATATTCTGTTGGGTATATTGACCTCATATTCTTAATCTAATTGTCTGTTGGTGGGCACTGGGGGTTGCTTCCACGTTTTGGGTATTGCAAATAGTGCCTGATGAAGCTGAACCTCCAATCCTTTGGCCACCTGATGTAAAGAACTGACTCATTGGAAAAGACCCTGATGCTGGGAAAGATTGAAGGCGGGAGGAGAAGGGGATGACAGAGGATGAGATGGCTGGATGGCATCACCGATTCAATACACACGAGTCTGAGTTACTGTAAAGGAGAGCCCCCAGCCCCCGGCCAAACTCTCCATCCTTCTGTAGGCAAGAAAACCCCTCTCCTGGAAACACAAAGAGGAACACTGACTCTGGGAACCATCTGGTGTGACCTGGGGGCTTTCAACCAGAGTTGAGAGTCAATGGGACTTCCCTGGTGGTCTGGTGGCTAAGACTCCATGCTCCCAAAGCAGGGGACCCAGGTTCCTCCCTGGTCAAGGGAACTAGATTCCACGTGCCACGACTAAAGATCCTGCATGCTGCAACTGAGCCCCAACGAAGCCAAATACGTAAATAAGAATGTTCAATAAAAAAAAAAAAAAAAAAGGAAAACAGCAAATCCAGCTGCTGCTCTAGCTGAGCCCAGCGCTGTGTCCTTCCCGGTCCTTCCTGTTCTCGACGAGTGTTGAATGACCACTGACCTCAGCTCTTGCAGTCTTTTACCAGGTTTTTTGTTTTCTGTCTTGGACAATCTCAGAGGTGAGGCTGCACCTGTGTTTCATCATCACTCCCTCTTTTATTACCTGGATCCCGGGGTGCCAGGTGAGAGCTTGCTGAGTCAGTGACCGAGTTTTTCAGGGCTAACACCCAAACAAGGCAGGCAGTTTAAGCAGAAGACAGGAGCCCGACAAAACGGCGGAGGTGGTGACGGGGTCTTGAGAACACGGCTTGCAGTTTTTACCCGCAAGCTTTTTTTTATTTATTATTTTATTTTTAAGATCTTTTTTTTGGATGTGGACCATTTTAAAGTCTTTACTGAATTTGTTTTTTTTTTTTTTTTTTTTTTTGCCGAGAGGCCTATGGGAACTTAGTTCCCTGACCAGGGATCTAACCTTCAGCCCCCTGAACTGGAAGGTGAACTCTTAACCATCGGATCACCAGGGAAGTCCCTACTCACCATCTTTAAAATTTTTTTTAATTTATTTTTTATTAAAAAAAAATTCTACCAGTTTATTGCTTCCAACCCATCTCCCTCCACCCTCGTGCATTCATGCTCGGGCATGTAACCCCATGGACTGCAGCCCTCCAGGCTCCTCTGTTCATGGACTTTTCCAGGCAGGAATACTGGAGTGGGGTTGCCATTTCCTTCTCCGATTTATTTTTCATTGGAAGATAACTGGTTTACGATGTTGTGTTGGTTTCTGCCACATATCAACATGAATCAGTCACAGGTATACATGTGTCCCCTCCCTCTTGAACCTCCCTCCCACCTCCCACCCCATCCCATCCCTCGAGGTCAGCCCAGACCACCAGGCTTGAGTTCCCAGCACCATACACCAATTCCCACTGGGTACCTATTTTCCACATGGTAGTGTATGAGTTTCAGCACACCTCTCTCCATCTGTCCATCCTATTCCTTTCCAGAGACCACAGTCTATTCTCCATTGGTGCTATGCAAATAGGGTCATCAGTACCATCTTTCTAGGTTCCATATATGTGTGCTATTATTTGCTTTTTCTCCTTCTGACTTACTTCACTCTGTATAACAGGCTCTAGGTTCATCTACCACATCACAATTGACTCAAATGTGCTCCTTTTCATGGCTGAGTAATATTCTGCTGTGCATGTGTACCACGATTTGTTTACCCACCCATCTGTCGATGGGCATCTAGGTTGCTTCTATGTCCTAGCTACTGTGAATTCCCTGGTGGCTCAGACGGTAAAGCGTCCGCCTAGACCCAGGTTTGATCCCTGGGTGGGGAAGATCCCCTGGAGAAGGAAATAGCAACCCACCCCAGTACTCTTGCCTGGAAAATCCCATGGATGGAGGAGCCTGGTGGGATACAGTCCATGGGGTCGCAAAGAGTCAGACACGACTGAGCAACTTCACTTCTTCTTCCTAGCTACTGTAAACAGTGTTTTCAGAAACACTGCCTACCCATAATCTTTTAAAGACAGTTTCTGGAGAAGGAAATGGCAACCCAAAGTCCACGGGGTGGGAAAGAATAGGACACGACTGACAAAAAAATAAGAAAAGAAAGAGGAAAAAAACAGAGAGAGAAAAACAATAAAGACAGTTTCATTCAACCTTTTAAGGGATACCTGACAGATACTGTTTACCCTTTAAATACAAATAGAGGGACACATTTTTCTCTCTCTCTTCTTTTATGTCTGGAAGCTTTTACACTTCTGAGTCCTGATAGCATCAGTTGTTACACTTACAATCTCATTATAAATGAATATGGGGCAATATCTCAGTTGGCAAATAGGAATGTCCCTGCAAACACCAATTCACAGGAATAATCTCTCGGGTATCCTCATGTGGTTAGTGAACACACACAGTGCCGATGGCAAATAACCATGACACAGAGGAATCTTTCCAGAAAACAGCCTCACCATTTTTAGTGACATCATCTTAGATGACAATCATTTCTATCAGTGCCTCCAATTCAGTGTGCAAGGGACAGCAGAAAGGAAAAAAACTGGGGTAGACAGAAAATATGTGACCCTCAGATAAGAAGAAGAGCAAGCAAGAAGTGGACATCTTAATTCATTCTGATTATTTGCTGATAAGAGAAACATGAAGCCTCAGGCTGAATGGGGTTTACATGCATTTCTTAGCCTCTATCGCTGGGAGAAAAAAATCACATATTTTGTTGGTTCATAATAAGTAGGTTAGGTGTGGCATTCACTGCAAAGGATACATTGTCCCAAATGCTGATTTTCTGTACTTGATAGACATGCACAGAATAAAATGGTTGATTTCTGAACTGCAAATGCATTCCCGGTTTAACCCAGCTCCTTTATAAAGACAGACGACACAGCCAAACCCTGGAATAATAAACAGCACAGCCAAAAACACACCCATTGCAGCCACAAAGAACCCAAGACACAACTGTCCTGAGGACGCATTGATCGATGTGCAAGCCTCTCAGTTAGGAAACGTGGTTCTTTGCCATTTTTCAGGACACAGATTCAAGTGGTTCATGACAGACTTATCCATATATTTAAGAAAGAAAACACAGATGCAAAGTGGAAAAAAAAACGGCGGGGGTGGGGAGGAGAAAATAGTGGACCTGCTATTCATTCTGCCTCCAAATTGTTTTGGAAAAAGCAAGCAGTTGCTTTTCCAAAGCAAGCTGAGAATGACATCAGTCTTTCACAGAAGCCGTTTCAGGGCACATGCGTCTTATTCATATTCCTTGTATCGAACTCAGAAGCAATGGTTCTGATATTATGGTTGGCAAGGCTAATTGCTTACATTTCTGTCTTGAGACAAGCTATAGCAGAAAATGCACCTCTCTGCTCACTTCCTCTTAAGAGTTCTTCCTCCCGAGCTCTCCACTACTCTTTTTTTTTTTAAACTTTAAAAAATTATTTATTTGTCCATGCCAAAAGATACGTGGACTATTAGTTCCCTGACCAGGGATTGAACTCACTCCCCTTGCCTTGGAAGCACGGAATCTCAACCACTGAACCACCAGGACGTCCCATCACTATTCCTTTTACCAAACTCGTGTTTTGGGCTTTCATCCAGAAAGACCAAAAGACTATCTGGCAATTGATTCCCTCTCGTACGAGACCTCCTTGTTTCAGAGCAAACGAACAAATGACTACATATCAGATAAACGGCTGTGTGTGGCTTTGCAGGTTTGGCCAAAAGCTAACAGTCTTTTCTTTGCACGGTAACGCTTTCTTTTTCTGCATGGTTCAGAAATCTCTGTCTCAGCCTTCGGCCACCTGATGCAAAGAGCCGACTCACTGAAAAAGACCCTGATGCTGGGAAAGATTGAGGGCAAAAGGAGAAGGGGGCGGCAGAGGACGAGATGGTTAGCATCACCGACTCGGCGGACAAGAGCTTGAGCAAACTCCGGGAGTCAGTAGAAGACAGAGGAGCCTGGTGTGCTGCCGTCCACGGGTCACAAAGAGTCAGAGACAATTTAGCAACCGAACAACAACACCGAGCCCTTCAACTTAATCAAGTCGTGACTTGTAGGCTATCTCACTATCCTATAAAAGGAACAAAACAGGAACCTGTAGACGCCGCCCTTTGAAGCTCTGTGCTAAAGTTCCTATTGCCAGGAGCCGTTTACTATCATTTATCTGAATCCCTTGGCAGTAGAAGGGGAAAAAAAAAAAAAATGAATGCAACTCACCAAGCCATTCACGGTGAAACAGACAAGGTGCCCGGACTTGATCGCAGGACCTCACACAGCTTCTCCGACTGACCACACAGGATGACACCCTGGGCCCTCTGCCTGCCTGGCTTCTGAAGAGTCACTGCACGGCCCCGGGGCAGTTATAGGGAACCATCACCCGGTTGTAAAGTCATCCCTGGACAACCGGTGAATCTCTCATAAAAAAGTTACCTAGGGCCCACGCCTGCATCTCTCCACATGTCTGTCCCTGACTGCTGAGTGCCTCATGCATAAATCAGAAGGGGAGCTGGGCTTGCTGACCTCAATTGTTATGCCACGGGGGAGGAAGGAATCAAAGGGACATGACGGTCATCTCGGAGGACGTTTAGGCAGAGCACTTCGGAGGTGCGCTAGGGCTGGCCCATGGCCGACAGGCACACCGGGGTGTGAGTGGGGAAGGGGCGTGTGGAAAGGCAGGGGGGTGGGGGCACGTGCGGGGACCACTGATCACACGGTGGTCCCCAGTGGGGGGGCGGTGACGGGTGAGGGCGGGCACACCGCATGCTCTGAGCACAGTGTGCAGGAAACCATTCCCGCCTCCCTGCCCATCGCCCCCACAAGCTGCACACAGAGCCCCGAGGAATGCATTTCTCACCGCCACTCTGGGCGAGGACGCTGAGCCAGGTCACCCACCCGCCCACCCCCCCAGTCTCGTGGGCGGGGTGCAAAACAGCAGAGAGGAAGTGAGCCGGGGATGCCCCTGCCCACACGTCTGGGGGACGTCTCTACCCATCAAAGGATAACTCGCCCCTGTGACTCTCTGAGGGCTTCCCTGGTGGCTCAGGGGTAAAGAACCTGCCTGCCAGTGCTGGAGATGCCAGAGACTCAGGTTGCCTCCCTGGGTGGGGAAGATCCCCTGGAGGAGGGCATGGCAACCCACTCCAGTATTCCTGCCTGGAGAGTCCCACGGACAGAGAAGCCTGGCGGGCTGCAGCCCATGGGATCGCAAAGAGTCAGACACGACTGAAGCAACTTAGCACTCCTGTCTCTTTTATTTATTTGGCTGTGCCAAGTCTTCCTTGAGACACACGGGAGCATCCACCTTAGTCACTGTCTAGTGGGATGTAGTTCCCTGACCAGGGATTGAAGCCAGGCCTCCCGCATTGGGAGCATGGAGTCTTAGCCACAGGACCCCCAGGGAAGTTCACACCCTGTCTCTCTGACCAAGTCCCCTCCTGTCATCATTTTCTTTTGTTTAGGTTTAAAAAAAAAAAAGAAGACTCACTCCGTCTTTGTTTTCATGATTCCCCAGTTTTAATTGTTTTGCATGCCCCGGGCATTTGGCAGGTTCTCCTATAATTAATACATAATGCAGCGGCTGTTGACACATTTCCCATTCTTTATGGAAACCCAGGGATGATAGTAAGGTGAAACCTGAACAAAAAGACTTGAGCCTGAGTAAGCATGACCTGGGGGGAGCTTCTCCAGGGGCTCAGTGGGCAAGAATCCGCTTGCAATGCAGGAGATGTGGGTTCCATCCCTGGGTGGGGAAGATCCCCTGGAGGAGGGCATGGCAACCCACTCCAGTATCTCTTGCCTGGAGAATCCCATGGATAGAGGAGCCTGGTGGGCTACCGTCTACGGAGTCGCAGAGTCAGACAGGACTGAATGGACTTAGCATGCACGCAGGCGTGACCCAGACATGATCCAAAGGTGACCTCTGGTCTTGGGGTTGGGTGGGGGTGGGGATATCTACAAAACTTACTCGTCGGAGAGATGGTTCAAAGCTTGGCGTGGAGGTCACGATTCCAGCACACCCTGGGATGCTTGTGGTCGCAGACTGCTGTACCAGTGGCTTTAGATTCTAAAACTCCTGGCTTAATTCCGGGGTCAGTCAGTTAGCTGTCCATTAAGGCGTGGTCTTAGTGGTCCGGAGACTTGGAGACAATGAAGAAGGAGCCTCTGGTGTCCTTATGGATCATTCCCTACCCTTCTAGCTGCTCTTGGGTCTCTTCCAGGAAGGAATACAAAGGGACAAGGTCAAAGGACAGACTACACCCCTACGACCCCTACTGCCCAGAGATGGCTCCGGGCCTCTGGAAGCTGACCCGCCCTCAGCAGCGCCTTGGGACAAGTTCCTGGGACCTGTCCCAGCAGATTTCCTTCCCAGGGGCAACTCCAGAGCCTGAGGGGTGGTTCCCTCTCAGCTGGAGTCTCTCCCACCCCCAGGAGCAGAAATCCCAATGGCTGCAAGACCTTGGCTCTGCCCGTCACCACGAGTCACCCAAGGTCAGCATCTCCAAGCACCCAGGCCAATCCAGGTTTTACGGGCATACCACCCTGCCTGGTCCCTCAGGCAGGGATCAGCTCCTCAGGGTCCCAGATCTTCAGCCTGAGGTCTCACCCTCTCTAAGGGGCCTCTCTGAGTCCTCACAGGGCAGGAGTGAAGCAAGAAGACTCACTCCCATTCTCATACACACTAGGAGAGTCAGTTCAGTTCAGTCACTTGGTCACGTCTGACTCTTTGTGACCCCATGGACTTCAGGATGCCAGGCCTCCCTGTCGATCACCAACTACCGGAGCTTGCTCAAACTCATGTTCATTGAGTTGGTGATGCCATCCAACCATCTCATCCTCTGTCATCCCCTTCTCCTGCCTTCAATCTTTCTCGGCATCAGGGTCTTTTCCAGTGAGTCAGTTCTTCACATTTGGTGACCAAAATATTGGAGTTTCAGCTTCAACATCAATCCTTCCAATGTATATTCAGGACTGATTTCCTTTAGGATGGACTAGTTGGATCTCTTTGCAGTCCAACAGACTCTAAAGAGTCATCTCCAACACAGCTCAAAAGCATCAATTCTTTGGTGCTCAGCTTTCTTTACAGTCCAACTCTCACATTCAGACATGACTACTGGAAAAACACTCCAGGAGAGGCAGGATTCTAATCCCAAAGAAAGCTGTTGTCTTGCCTTTTAAAAAAAAAATTTATTTATTTATTTTCAGATCAGATCAGTCGCTCAGTCGTGTCTGACTCTTTGCGACCCCATGAATCGCAGCACGCCAGGCCTCCCTGTCCATCACCAACTCCTGGAGTTCACTCAGACTCATGTCCATCGAGTCAGTGATGCCATCCAACCATCTCATCCTCTGCGTCCCCTTCTCCTCTTGCCCACAGTCCCTCCCAGCATCAGACTCTTTTCCAATGAGTCAACTCTTCGCATGAGGTGGCCAAAGTACTGGAGTTTCAGCTTTAGCATCATTCCTTCCAAAGAAATCCTAGGGCTGATCTCCTTCAGAATGGACTGGTTGGATCTCCTTGCAGTCCAAGGGACTCTCAAGAGTCTTCTCCAATACCACAGTTCAAAAGCATCAATTCTTCGGCACTCAGCCTTCTTCACAGTCCAACTCTCACATCCATACATGACCACAGGAAAAACCATAACCTTGACTAGACGAACCTTTGTTGGCAAAGTAATGTCTCTGCTTTTGAATATGCTATCTAGGTTGGTCATAACTTTCCTTCCAAGGAGTACGCGTCTTTTAATTTCGTGGCTGCAGTCACCATCTGCAGTGATTTTGGAGCCCAGAAAAATAAAGTCTGACACTGTTCCACTGTTTCCCCATCTACTTCCCATGAAGTGATGGGACCGGATGCCATGATCTTCATTTTCTGAATGTTGAGCTTTAAGCCAACTTTTTCACTCTCCTCTTTCACTTTCATCAAGAGGCTTTTGAGTTCCTCTTCACTTTCTGCCATAAGGGTGGTGTCATCTTCATATCTGAGGTTATTGATATTTCTCCCGGCAATCTTGATTCCAGTTTGTGTTTCTTCCAGTCCAGTGTTTCTCATGATGTACTCTGCATAGAAGTTAAATAAGCAGGGTGACGGTATACAGCCTTGACGAATTCCTTTTCCTATTTGGAACCAGTCTGTTGTTCCATGTCCAGTTCTAACTGTTGCTTCCTGACCTGCATACAGATTTCTCAAGAGGCAGATCAGGTGGTCTGGTATTCCCATCTCTTTCAGAATTTTCCACAGTTTATTGTGATCCACACAGTCAAAGGCTTTGGCATAGTCAATAAAGCAGAAATAGATGTTTTTCTGGAACTCTCTTGCTTTTTCCATGATCCAGCAATGTTAGCAATTTGATCTCTGGTTGCTCTGCCTTTTCTAAAACCAGCTTGAACATCAAGAAGTTCACGGTTCACATATTGCTGAAGCCTGGCTTGGAGAATTTTGAGCATTACTTTACTAGCGTGTGAGATGAGTGCAATTGTGTGGTAGTTTGAGCATTCTTTGGCATTGTCTTTCTTTGGGATTGGAATGCAAACTGTCCTTTTCCAGTCCTGTGACCACTGCTGAGTTGTCCAAATTTGCTGGCATATTGAGTGCAGCACTTTCACAGCATCATATTTCAGGATTTGGAATAGCTCAACTGGAATTCCATCACCTCCACTAGCTTTGTTCATAGTGATGCTTTCTAAGGCCCACTGGACTTCACATTCCAGGATGTCTGGCTTTAGGTGAGTGATCACACCATCGTGATTATCTTGGTCGTGAAGATCTTTTTTGTACAGTTCTTCTGTGTATTTTTGCCATCTCTTCTTAATATCTTCTGCTTCTGTTAGGTCCATACCATTTCTGTCCTTTATCAAGCCCATCTTTGCATGAAATGTTCCTTTGGTATCTCTGATTTTCTTGAAGAGATCTCTAGTCTTTCCCATTCTGTTGTTTTCCTCTATTTCTTTGCATTGATCACTGAAGAAGGCTTTCTTATCTCTTCTTGCTATTCTTTGGAACTCTGCATTCAGATGTTTATATCTTTCCTTTTCTCCTTTGCTTTTCGCTTCTCTTCTTTTCACAGCTATTTGGAAGGCCTCCCCAGACAGCCATTTTGCTTTTTTGCATTTCTTTTCCATGGAGATGGTATTGATCCCTGTCTCCTGTACACTGTCACGAACCTCATTCCATAGCTCATCAGGCACTCTATCTATCAGATCTAGGCCCTTAAATCTATTTCTCACTTCCACTGTATAATCATAAGGGATTTGATTTAGGTCATACCTGAATGGTCTAGTGGTTTTCCCTACTTTCTTCAATTTAAGTCTGAATTTGGCAATAAGGAGTTCATGGTCTGAACCATGGTCAGCTCCTGGTCTTGTTTTTACTGACGGTATAGAGCTTCTCCATCTTTGGCTGCAAAGAATATAATCAATCTGATTTTGGTGTTGACCATCTGGTGATGTCCATGTGTAGAGTCTTCTCTTGTTTTGTTGGAAGAGGGTGTTTGTTATGACCAATGCATTTTCTTGGCAAAACTCTTATCAGTCTTTGCCCTGCTTCATTCCGTATTCCAAGGCCAAATTTGCCTGTTACTCCAGGTGTTTCTTAACTTCCTACTTTTGCATTCCAGTCCCCTATAATGAAAAGGACATCTTTTTTGGGTGTTAGTTCTAAAAGGTCTTGTAGGTCTTCATAGAACCGTTCAACTTCAGCTTCTTCACCATTACTGGTTGGGGCATAGACTTGGATTACTGTGATATTGAATGGTTTGCCTTGGAAACGAACAGAGATCATTCTGTCGTTTTTGAGATTGCATCCAAGTACTGCATTTCAGACTCTTTTGTTGACCATGATGGCTACTCCGTTTCTTCTGAGGGATTCCTGCCCGCAGTAGTAGATACATGGTCATCTGAGTTAAATTCACCCATTCCAGTCCATTTCAGTTCGCTGATTCCTAGAATGTCGACATTCACTCTTGCCATGTCTTTATTTTCAGTGGAGGCTAATTAGTTTACAACATTGTGGTGGTTTCTGCCCTACATTGACATGAATCAGCCATGGGTGTACGACCCAGCAGTCCCACTGCTGGGCATACACAGTGAGGAGAGCAGAACTGAAAGAGACACGCGTACCCCAGTGTTCATCGCAGCCCTGTTTACAATAGCTATGCTCTTCTTTTCTGTTCCTGCTGCCAGAACACAGAGCCCATGGAGGTTTCAGCTGCCTGCATTAACTATTCCTCCAGGACTTAATTTTTTTTTTTTTTTGCCCCTCAGCCAGCCCTTGTGAGTGAAGTCGCTCAGTCGTGTCTGACTCTTTGCGACCCCATGTACTGTAGCCCGCCAGGCTCCTCTGTCCATGGGATTCTCCAGGCAAGAATACTGGAGTAGATTGCCATTTCCTTCTCCAGGGGATTTTCCCGACCCAGGGATCAAACCCAGGTCTCCCGCATTGCAGGCAGACACTTTACCCTGTGAGCCCTTACTACCCTGCTATCATAAACATTCCCTCCGCGTCCCAAGGATTTATCTTACTGAAGGGAAGGCAGACTTGAAGTCAGGCCCCAGGCTAATCATGTGACGAGCCCGGAGCAGTGGTTGGCTTTTGTCCTGCATTCAAGGCAAGGTTCCTCACCAGATAGAGAAGCAGGGTGCAGTGCATGGAACGTAAATTGAGGCTCCTTTGGGGCCAGTTTTCTTTGGGGGGAGGGGCTTCCCTGCTAGCTCAGACAATAAAGAATCTGCCTGCTAATGGAGGAGACCTGGGTATAATCCCGGGGTCCGGAAGATCCACTCTTCCCACTCCAGGATTCTTGCCTGGAGAATTCCCATGGACAGAGGAGCCTGGTGGGCTATGGTCCATGGGGTCACAGAGAGTCAGACACGACTGAGCAACTGACCCTTGGGCCAGTTTTAGAGACTCAAGTGAAAAGACTGCACCTGAGCTATGTAAGCCACTGCACTCTGAGGTCAGGAAGAGCAGAGGCTTTGTGTTATTCACCCTTGCAGGGAATGCCCTGGTGGTCCAGGAGTCCGCTCCATGTCCCAAAGGTAAGGGATGCGAGTTCGATCCCCAGTCGGGGAACTAAGATCCCACATGCCAGGCACCCTCCAACCGCCGCCCCCTCACCCCCTGACCCCTGCAGAACGGAAACCCTTGAAGAGTGTTCGACACCTGTCTCACTACACTGGTCACCAAGGGAACCCTCAAGCTAAAACCGGACATGCCTTCCCGCTTGGGACTCTGCAGAAGAGTCCAGCGGACAAACAGCTGGTGGAGAATCCCAGCGGAGGGCAGTCAGTCCAAGACTGGCAAGTGGAGACTCATTCTCCAAGACCGAACTGAGGCTTGGCCCTGAGGGTGTTGAGTGGGGGGACTGACATCTCAGGGCAAATCAGGCAGCTGGGACGAGGGCGACCGGACACTTGTGGGAGGCTCCTCTCTTGAGCCGGACGGGGGCCTGGAAGCTCAGGATCCACTGGGCGGCTGCCTTATGATCATCTGCAATCAGCATCTATTCTCTCTGTATGCATGGGACCAAGTGGGCACATTCCCGGGGTACGGGTCCTGCTGTGAATTTCAGGATGGGCTCAGCTACTCTCCGGCAAGCCACCGCCACCTCCAAAAGCCCAGGAATGTTCACTAGTACATAGAGAAGGAATAAACAACAAGGCCCTGTGATACGAGAGAGTGGGAGAAGAATACACTGGTCTAACTGAGTCACCTTGCTGTACAGCAGAGATTAACACAACACTGCAAGTCAAGGATACTTCACTGACATGTATAAAAGTAAAGTCCAGAAACCTGAACGAGTATACATATAGAAGGGATAAACAACAAGCTCCTTCTACAGTTGGACCTCTACAGAGCACAGGGAACTCTTTTCAATACCCTGTGATAAAAGAGAAAGGAGAATTACAGGGCAGCAATAGAGAAACCAAGACCCTGATGCTGGGAAAGACTGAGGGTGGGAGGAGAAGGGGACGACAGAGGATGAGATGGTTGGATGGCATCCCCGACTCAATGGACATGAGTTTGAGTAAACTCCGGGAGTTGGTGATGGACAGGGAGGCCTGGCGTGCTGTGGTCCATAGGGTTGCAAAGAGTCGGACACGACTGAACAACTGAACTGAATTGAATGGAGAAATGGATATAGACAACAGACTTGTGGACACGGGGAGAAGGGAGGAGAGGGTGAGATGTATGGAGAGAGTAACATGGAAACTTACGTTACCATATTTAAAACAGATAGCCAACGGGAAGTTGCTAAATGTCTCAGGAAACTCAAACAGGTACTCTGTATCAACCTGGGGGTGAGGAGGGAGATGGGAAAGTGAAGTCGCTCAGTTGGGTCCAACTCTTCACGACCCCATGGACTGCAGCCTACCAGGCTCCTCCGTCCATGGGATTTTTCAGGCAAGAATACTGGAGTGGGGTGCCATTGCCTTCTCTGGAGGTAGATGGGAGGGAGGTTCAAAAGGGAGGGGACATATGTATACCTATGGCTGATTCATGTTGAGGTTTGACAGAAAACAGCAAAATTCTGTAAAGCAATTATCCTTCAATAAAAAAATAAATTAAATTAATAAAAAAGAGAGGATGGAAAAGTATATATATATATATGTCTAACTGAGTCACTTTGCTGTACAGCAGAGATTAACACCACACTGTAAATCAAGTAAACTTCAGTAAAAGGTATAAAAATAAAGCCCGGAAATGCTAACTATTATATACAGGAGGAATAAACAGCAAGATGCTACTGTATAGACCAGGGAACGCTGTTCAGTATCCTGTGATAAGGCATAGTGGAAAAAGAATACGAAAAAGAATATATACGTATAACTGCATCATTTTGTTGTACAGCAGAAGTTAACACAACACTGGAAATCAGCTCTACTTCGTTAAAAAAATATAATAAAAAAAATGAAGCCCAGAAATGCTTACAATTATACACAGGTTGAGTACACAACAAGATCCCACTGTATTGCACATGGAACTCTATTTGATATCCTGGGATGAATCATAACGGAGAAGAATATTAAAAAAAAAAAAACAATGGACGGCCGCCTTGGTGGCTCAGACAGCATAGAATCCACCTGCAATGCAGGAGATGCGGGTTCGATCCCTGGGTCGGGAAGATCCACTGGAGAAGGAAATGGCAACCCACTCCAGTATTCGTGTCTGGAGAATGCCACAGACAGAGGAGTCTGGGTCCATCGGGGCTTCAAAGAGTAGGACATGACTAACACTTTCACTTTTTCTTTTCATACATATGTGTAACTGAATTGCCGTGCCGTAGGGCAGAAATTGACACCACCCTGTAAATCGACTCTAATACAGTAAAAAATAAGAAAATAAACATGAAGCCCAGAAATGCTAGAATATGACAACGGCTGTTACATCTCTAAGTTATGTCTAACTCTTTGCAGCCCCATGGACCGTAGCCTGCCAGGCTCCTCTATCCATGGGATTCTCCAGGCAAGAATACTGGAGTGGGTTGCCATTTCCTTCTCCAGGGGATCTTCCTGATCCACGGATTGAACCCGGGTCTTCTGCATTGCAGGCAGTTTCTTTACCAACTGAGCTACGTGTTGAGACCCTCCATGGAGGCTAAAGGGAGGTTCTCTGGCAGCAAAGAGCAGAACACACGTGGACCCCATTCACTGACTCAGTCCTCTGGGGCCACACATAACATGAACCAGAGCTGAACAACAGAGGGAGATGAAAAAATCTGAGTCATTTCAAGGTTGCTGTTTTCGGTTATTTACGGTTTTTAATTATCAAGCACAACCCGTTTCTTCACGAGCTGGGCTAATCACAGTCTTGTCTTTGATATACTGCTTTCGGGGACTTGAAGGTATTGTGGCTTTATTATCAAACCCCAAATAGAGTCCCAGTAAATTACCTTCCTTTTTGTGGCATTCCGGTGACTCCAAGAGGGGAGAGGGTCACCGGGATTGATCGCCACCGAGGTTCTTTCAGAGGAGACGGGGCTGGAATAGATGCTTTTTTAAACGTTCTTCTTTATCCATTCATATACCGGCTCGGTGCCCACAAACATATTTGATTGAAATGTGTCTGCAAAGGAACAAAATACATGTAGTGTAACTGTTTGATCCATCCCGTCCACTGAACCTATTACACAACTCTGAAGCTTGAACAATTCTCTTTACCCTTTGTATTACACATACACCAAATTTTACAGAAGGAGTTTTCATCTACATTTCTTTTTCTTTTCTTTTTTTGGCTGTGCTGGATCTTCATTGCTACTCTCGCTTTTCTCTGGTTGTGTCGAGCGGGGTCTGCTCTCTATTTGCGGGGTGTGGGCTGCTCATTGAGGTGGCTTCCCTTATTGTAAAGCCTAGACTCTAGCATTCACGAGCTTCAGAAGTTGTGTCTCCCGGGGTCTAGAACACAGGCTCAGTGGCACATGGGCTGAGTTACCCAGGGGCATGTGGGATCTTTCTGAACCAGGGCTGGAACCCATGTCTCTTGCATTGGCCCTTGGATTCTTTACCACGGAGCCCCTGGGGAAGCCCACAACCTAAGTTTCTTAAGGCAACACACACGTCTATTTATCAATAATATGATGTTTGCAAATATACAAATTCAGTATGTGTATGTGATATGCCTATCTTTCCTCTTGCTTTTCTTATACTCACATCCATGCATAATTATTCATTGGAAGGACTGATGCTGAAGCTAAAGCTCCAATACTTTGGCCACCTGATGTGAAGAACTGACTCGCTGGAAAAGACCCTGATGCTGGGAAAGACTGAGGGCAGGAGGAGAAGTGGACGACAGAGGATGAGATGGTTGGATGGCATCACCGACTCAATGGACATGAGTTTGAGTAAACTCTAGGCGTTGGTGATGGACAGGGAAGCCTGGCGTGCATGGGGCTGCAAAGAGTCAGACATGACTGAGCGACTGAACTGAACTGATAACACAGAAGAATGTGTGTCTCTGTAAGTTTAAATTTTATGTAAACACAATGCCTCAAGTTTCTTAAAGTCACACACACAACTTGATTCCTTACATATATCACATAAATGTGTGTGCATGTCTATATATACACACACATCCCATTTTCATGATTGTTAAACTCTTTACCCTTTGAGCTACTTCAGGTTCTCTGTCTGTACAATTTACTATGCAAATTTATGCTTACTTTAATGCTCTGGGTACCCCAGTGACTTGCCGGGATGCTAAGTTCATTCTCAATGATTGCTTTAGGACAATCTGGTCAAGAGAGCTGGAAGGTCTCAGTGGACCCCAAGCACACCAGTAGTCTGGCGCTTCTAAAAGCATATTCTTGGTGCAGGGTTGGGGAGGCAACAGAGATGCAACTCAACGGGAAGTTAACAGAGGTTACTTTCTTGTTAAAGGGAGTGTGTGATGTGTTTGGGAAATGCTACGTTTGAAGAAAAAAAAAATGAGAGAAGTGTATCCTGGACCTGAATCATTGTGAGTGGACAAGGGGTTTGTGGATTTCAGAGGGACCATACAAGCTGCCCTACTTTTTCCAGGCTTGTGTTATCTTAGGGAATGAGAGGAGGCGACCAGCAGCCTACTTTCCGCTGCTGTCTTTCTGCTGTCTGCTTCACTGTGGTTTGCTTGGTTAGGCTAAACAGGACAAAACCTGCTTCTCTGGGCAAGGCTGGGCTAAGAGTTGCTTAGTCAGACACTGTGCTGCTGCTATTATGGGTTAACATTCAAATGGCAGGTGGAAAAAAACCAAATGTTTCTTCATTTGGTTTATTTTGGGGACTTTCGTTTTCCTTTTTTTCAAATAGTATTTATTTTTTTTTGCTGGTGGTCTCCAGGATAGATAGAGGGAGGGAGGGAGGGAGGGATGGATGGACGGATAGACAGACATAGATGGATGGATGGACAGACAGACATGGATGGATGGATAGATAGATAAGACAGAACAATAGACAGATGGATAGATAGATTGGACAGATAGATACAAGGATAGAGGGATGGGTGGATACAGAGTTAGACAGACACAGGTGGATGTATTCATGGATGACAGACAGACAGATAGATATGATAGAATTGACAGATGGATAGATACGCAGACAGACATAGATGGATGGATGGATAGATAGATCAATGGATGTGGAGAAAGACATGGACAGGATGGATAGATGGGATTGATGGATGGATAGATGGATGGACATATGGATGGATGGATGATGTATGTATGTATGTATGGATGGATGGATAGATGGATGGACATATGGATGGATGGATGGATGGATGATGTATGTATGTATGGATGGATGGATAGATGGATGGACATATGGATGGATGGATGATGTATGTATGTATGTATGTATGGATGGATGATGGATGGACATATGGATGGATAGATGGATGGACAGATGGATGGACAGATGGATGGATAGATGGATGGATGGATGGATGGATGGATGATGGATGGATAGATGGATGGACATATGGATGGATGGATGAATGGATGGATGGATGGATGGGTGATGGATGGATAGATGGATGGACATATGGATGGACGGATGGATGGATAGATGGATGGATGGATGGATGGATGATGGATGGATAGATGGATGGACATATGGATGGATGGATGAATGGATGGATGGATGGATGGATGATGGATGGTTGGATGGATGGATGGATGGATGGGTGATGGATGCACATATGGATGGATGGATAGATGGATTTATGAATGAATGGATGGATGGATAGATAGACAGATGGATGGATGGATAGATGGACGTATGGATGGAGAATAGATGGATGAAGGATAGATAGACGTATGGATGTATGGATGGATGGATAGAGAGATGGATGGATAGATGCATAGATAGATGGATGGATGGATGGATGAATGGATGGATGGATAGATGGATGGACAAATGGATAGGTAGATGGATAGATGTATGGATGGATGGATAGAGAGATGGATGGATGGATGGATGGATGATAGATGTGATAGAGGGATAGACAGATGGATAGATAGGTAGATAGAGAGATATGATAGAGGGATAGATGGATGGATAGAGAGATGGAGAGATGGATACACACATAGACAGAATCATGAATGCATTTGATTTTCTCATCAGTCATCTATGAGGGATGTGGTTTTGACGATCCACAGCAGAAGAAACCTCAAAAACACAGACAATATAAAAATAGATAGTTCTGCCTGTCGGTTCCTTGAGAAGAAGCAAGACACCACTCTCCCTGGACTCAACTGATTTCCTGTTTTCTTCATAAAATCATCACAAGCCAAGATTCTCATGCATCTGCTCACCACATGCACCACGGGATTTGAGGGGATCAGTGGCCAAGACCCCCTGGGAAGCCTGGGTGAAATGCAGATATTGGTTCAGGTGGGTTTGGTGGGGCCTGGGGGGTCTGCATTTTTGGCAAGGTCCCCAGATGGTGCTGACGCTGCTGGTCTGTGGATCACTTCTGCTGTCTACCACTGTGAGGAGTATATAGAGCCCTCTCTGGCAGGTAGGTCATCTGGGTGGTAGTCTGATAGCAAAGACGGTCAAGACAAATGACCTTCCTGCAAAAATACCAACTGCACCCAGGAGGAAAATACCACAAGCAGAACATGCAGCCATCCACATCAGGCATCCCTCCCAGAGCTCCCTGGGCTGGACACAAACGGATGGGTGGAGGGGAGCAGAACCATGGTCCCTACTGCCACACCAGCTATGTACGGAAGCCAGAGCTTGCTTCTTTTTTCTTTGTAGTAAAGGACTGTATTTACTAACATAGCATATTTAGTTGAGTGGGGGCTTCCAAGAAGGCTCAGTGGTCAAGAATCCGCCTGCCAATGCCAGAGATGCAAGAGATGTGGGTTCAATCCCTGGGTCGGGAAGATCCCCTGGAGGAGGAAATGGCAATCCACTCCAGTATTCTTGCCTGGAGAATCCCGTGGACAGAGGAGCCTGGTGGGGCTACAGTCCACGGGGTCACCTAGAGTCAGACATGACTGAGCATGCATGCATGTTTACTTGAGCACCTACTATCTACCAGGCCTCACTAGGATGTGGTGGCAGAGGGGGTCTTTCTCCTGAGCTTGCTGATGGTAGGTATGGGGCTCAGACATAGCCATAGCAAACTGCCCATGTAAACAATGGAGAATCACAGCTCTGAAGTGTTAGGGTAGAGTTCAGAGATCACATGGAATATGTAAATAAGGAGATCTTGCCTTCAGGTAGATGAGAAAGGCATTCCTTTTTGTTAAAAAATTTCTATTTATTTATTTGGCTGCTCTGAGTCTTAGTTGCAGCATGCAGGATCCTCACTACGGCATTCGAACTCTTAGCTGCTGCCTGTGGGATCTAGTTCCCTGACCAGAGATGGAACTTGGGTCCACCTACATTGCGAGCATGGACTCTTAGCCACCGGACCACCAGGGAAGTCCTGAAACCAGAGCTCTTAGTTTCCCCGCCTTGTCACAGGAGAATCCCTGCATGGGCCCATCCTGACGCTGAACGTGATGTGGAAGCCCTTCTCCTTGGGCTGGAGGAAGCGGGGGGCAAGGCTCGTGAGCCCCCCATGGCTGGAGCAGAGCAGACTCTACAGGCGCCCACCCGCCAGGAGCCGCAGGGACCACCGGGCTCCGGTCTGCCCTGCCACCAATCTCAGCTGAGTGGTACCCACGCCTCACAGACACACGAAGACAAGGATGGGGCAGAGGGAGGTGACGGATGGTGAGACAGACGGCTCCAGCAAGCCGGCAACCAGACAGACAGACCCTAGCTCTCCAGGAGCTGTGCGACCTCGCCCAGTTCCCGTCAGCTTGCTTATCTGGCATCTCGAAGGAAAGGGTTAATTAGCAGGAGACTTAACTGGGTTTTACAAGCGTGGAAGGACACTTTGTCTAAGTTGCAAAATGAGCGTGTTGTTGTCAGGAGGTGTTGTAAAAAGGAATCAGTGAAATGTTTCAGGTCTACGGGGAGCACATTCTTATTTTTTTTCTCTAATGCCTCTTGAGTCCCAGACTGAGAGCTCTTTGAATCAGGTCAAGGATTCTTGGAGTCAAGGGACATGAAGATGCTGACTGCATATGCAGGGCAGAACCTCTGAGCTGCAGCTCCGCCTTCTTGTTTCAGTAGGCTCCTGGGATCCTGTGCACATAGGACTCCTTATATGTGTGTGCATGTGTGTATGCGTAGACAGAAATACAGATAGGTGGATAGAGAGATAAATGGATAGATGGATAGTTAGAATATAGATGGATAGACAGATAGATGGATGTATGGATATAGATGGATGATAGATAGAAGGATGGATGGACAGATTAGATGGCAGGAGGAGACCCGAGTTCAATCCCTGGGTCGGGAAGATCCCCTGGAGGAAGAAATGGCAGCCCACTCCAGTCTTCTTGCCTGGAGGATCCCCTGCACAGAGGAGCCTGGTGGGCTACTGTCCATGGGGTCCCAAGGAGTCGGACATGACTGAGCAACTGATACACCCACAGATGTTTGGATGGACAGATAAACGGATAAACAGAAGATGGATTGATGAGTAGATGGATGGAGGATGGACAGAGAGATAGGATGGATAGATGGACAGATAAATGCATAGATGGATACATAGATAGGAGATGGATGGATCGATACATGGATGGGTACATAGAGGGATGGATACATATATAGAAGGATAGGTGGATAGATAGAAGGATGGATGGATGGATAGATGGGTGGACAAACAGAAGTGTGGATGGACAGATGGATGGATGGGTGGACAGATAGTGGCTGGATCTATAGGATTGATAGATGGATGGACTGATAACCAGACATACAGGAGGTGTTTGCTACTGGCATTTAGCAGGTGGAGACAAGGAAGGCTGCTACATACCCTACAGCGCCCAGGAACAATCCTCCTGCTGCTAAAAATTATCCTATTATTTTGCCAGGGCGGCCATAACAAAGTACCATAGGCTGGACGGCTTCTAAGTAACACACTTGAGTGTGTTCTCGCCTGTCCTGGAGGCTGGAAGTTACCGATCCAGGTACGGGCAGGCTGGGTTCCTCCCGAGGCCTCTCTCCTGGGCGTGTCGACGGCCGTCTGCTCCCTGTGCCCCGACGTGGCCGTCCCCCTACCCCCGTGTGTGTCTGTGTGCTGACCTCCTCTTCTTATAAGGACCCCGGTCCTGCAGGATCAGGGCCCACCCTAGTGACTTCCTTTTATCTTCATCGCCTCCTCTTTAAAGATCTCCAAACACAGCCACATTCAGAGGTCCCGGACGTTCAGCCAGGACATCCACATTGAATTTGGGGGCACACAATTCAGTGCGTAATGACCTTCCTGCCCCAAATATGTACAGTGCTGAGGTGGTGGTGGTGGTGGTGGGGAACCCTGAACTCGGGGCACACAGGCAAGTGGTCTCTGCACGGTTCCCAAACCTCAACTCACCACTTCTTTCTCTGCTTCCCTTATCTGCGTGCTCCAGGCCTTGGGGCCACCTGCCCCAAGGGCCACCCCTGGTGTCATATCAGCCCACGCAGCCCCTGAGGCCAGAGGTCTGCAGCAAAACCTGCATTTCCAGTCATCAGGGTCAGCGACCTTAGCTTCAGGCACCTGCCCCTAATGACACACTCCCTGCTTGAAAGGCCTGCAGGAGCGGGCTCACGCCTGTCACGTTTTCCCTGCCTTGTTCACTCTCCTGGGCTGGATGGTCTCCTAACTCTGCACGATTGGGTGGTAGCTCAAGATAGGCTGGTGGTAGGTCCCCGTAAAAACCTGCGGGGGAAACGCTCCCTGCCTGCAGGGATGTCAGTGTGAAACCGGGTAACCAACCTGCAGTCACTCTACATAGGACAGAAGTAAGCAGACAACCTGGGTTACCGATTTTTTTAAAGAACAGAAGACGATATTCTCTGATGGACAGAACGTTTGAGTCCCCCTAAAACTCCTAGCTGGAAGCCGTAACCCCCAGTGACTAGGATTTGGAGGTGGGATCTTTGAGCGTTTACTTGTAATTTTCTATATTTTTTAAAGCTCATTTACAGCCCCTTTTTTTTTTTTTTTACTTTTTATTTTGCATTGGGGTATAGTGGATTAAGAAATGCTGTGACAGTTTAATTGAAGTATGTATGTCTGTCCAGTTGCTCAGACACCCATGGACTGTAGCCCGCCAGGCTCCTCTGCCCATGGAATTTTCCAGGCAAGAATACTGGGGTGGGTTAGGGTTAGCACTGTTGAATTAAAATGCTGTGTTAATTTCTGCTGTACAGCAAACTGACTCACTTATACACATGTATGAATACATTCTTTTTTCATATTCTCTTCCATGACGGTTTATCACAGGATATCGAATATAGGTCATTGGGCTATACATTTGGGCCTTGCTGTTTATCCATAGGAGTTTAGTTCTGATATCAGCTCTGACTGCAGGGTTTTCAAGGGGAAAACCAGTCCCCACAATTAGCTGCTTTGCAAAAGTCACCTTATCAACACAACAAAAGACACCTTGGAGAAGCAGTTCCCCAACACCTCTGGGGTGTCTGTCTGTTGTATCCACATCTCAACTCAATTCTGATCTGTCTACTGCGAGACAGCATTGGATCCCACAGTGTAAGGGCTCCGTCCCACCAAACTGCCCCCCACCCAACCCCACCTCTTTCAGACATCAATCAAAAGTCCACATAGTCACCTGTCCTTCCGACTGACCAGCTTGAGGCCCCAAGTTCCTCCAACCACCTCCTTGAGTTTCATTTCCTACAGTGGCTCACAGAACTCAGGAAAACAAGTTACTTTCGGGTTCACTGGTTTATTATAAATGGATACAACTGTGGAACAGCCAGAGACGCACCGGGGAAGGATATGGAGGTACGTGGAAAGGACACGGAGCTCCCACACCCTCGCCAGGGAACCATTGTCCCATCACCTCCATGGGTTCACTGCGTGTTTTTATGGAGGCTTTACTATGTGGGCGTACTGATTACACCATTGGCCATGGGTGGTTGGTTCAACCTCCAGCCCCTCACCCTTCCTTGGATGCTGTGGGTGATTCTGAACCTTCTGAGGCTCTCATGAGAAAATCTATCTGGCGCTTCCCTGGTGGCTCGGTGGTAAAGAATCTGCCTGGCAATGCAGGCCACACGGATTAGATCTCTGGTTTGGAAAGATCCCACATGCTGAGAAGCAACTGAGCCCGTGTGCCACAACTCCTGAGCCTGTGTTCCAGTGACCTGGAGCTGCAATTACTGAAACCCAGGTACCCTAGGGCCTGTGCTCTGCAGCAAAAGAAGCCACTGCATTGAGAAGCCTGGGCCCCACAATTAGAGAGTAGCTCCTCCTTGTCTCAACTAGAGAAAAGCCCACACAGCAACAAAGACCCAGCACAGCCAAAACTAATTAATTAAATAAAATTAAAAAAAGAAAGCAAATTGGTTCCCCTGGCAACCAGTCCCCACAATTAGCTGCTTTGCAAGAGTCACCTTATTAACACAACAAAAGACACCTTTATCTCTTTCTTCACTTAAGAAATTGCGAGGGCTCCAGGAGCTGCCTGAAATGGAATGAAGACCAAACAGGTATTTCTTATAACTCCCAGGGAAGTAATTAGACTTAGACGAGGTCACGAGGGTGGTTCAGTTCAGTTCAGTCGCTCAGTTGTGTCCGACTCTTTGCGACCCCATGGACTGCAGCACGCCAGGCCTCCCTGTCCATCACCAACTCCCGGAGTTTGCTCAAATTCACGTGCATCGAGTCAGTGATGCCATCCCACCATCTCATCCTCTGTCGTCCCCTTCTCCTCCTGCCCTCAATCTTTCCCAGCATCAGGGTTTTTCCCAAATAATGTATGTTTATGTAGATCCACACTTTACATGCATGTATGTACATAGCTTATGTACACATGGATATACTTTATGTATATTTCTATCCATCCATACATAAGGACTTTCCCTGATGGCTCAGAGACTGCTATGCAGGAAACGCAGGACCTGCTGGTTGGATACCTGGGTAGGGAAGATTCCCAGGAGTGGGGAAATTGCTCTAGTATTCTCGCCTGAAAAGTCCCATGGATAGCGGAGCCTGGCAGGCTACAGTCCAAAGGGTCACAAAAGGTTAGACACGACTGAGCGACTGAGCACGGAGCACATATAAAATACGTATTTTATGTATATAACAGATATGCTATTATATACATAAAGACATCAAAGTTCCACTCAAGACATTGGTACTTTGGGACTTCCCTGGCCGTCCCCTGGTTGAGACTTTGCCTTCCAAAGCAGGGGGCGGAGGGGGGCGGGGGCGGGTCTGATCCCTGGTCAGGAAGCTAAGATCTCACAAGCCTTGGGGCCAAAAAACCACAACATAAACAACAGAAGTGATATTGTAAGAAATTCAATAGACTTAAAAAAAATGGCCCACATAAAAAAATGGGGTTCGGGATGGGGGACACATGTACACCCGTGGCTGATTTATGTCGATGCATGGCAAAAACCATACCAATTACCCTCCAGTTAAATAAATTTTATTCTCAAAAAAAAAAAAAAAAAGATATCAGTACTCTGATGCCTGTCTTCCATCTCCTATACTTTAAACTTTCAAGCTGCTCCCCTGTGAGTTCTCCAGCTAAAGGACTGTCAAGCATGGAACCCTTGCACCTGGAGGGGACATGCTGGCATCTCCCAAACTCACCACAAAGTCCGTCTGCTCCTGCCAGTAGCAGCCCCAGATGTTTCCTGTGTCTTGAGTCAGCAAAGCCCTTTTGGACTCGGCTCAGCCGCTGTGATGGAGGCACTGTGGTGCTCTGTATGTGTAACAAGCAGGTCGGGCCTCACCCATCAGCCTCACACTTGCTAGGAGCAGGGCAGACAGAGCTACGGAAGGAAACTGGAAGCCGCTGAGGGTCATCTGCAGGGCTGGAACTGCTTCCAAAGAAAACCTGGCTTCTACATGGCTCTCCAAATACACTCAAAGGAAACATACAGCCGGAAGAACCAAGGCAGCAAAATAAGGAAGCTGATGTAAGCTGGGGCTGTGGGCTTCCCTGATGGTCCACAGGTGAAGAGCCTGCCTTGCAACGCAAGGGACACCCGTTTGATCTCCGGTCTGGGAAGATCCCACATGTGGCGAGGCAACTAAGCTCGTGGGCCACAACTCCTGAGCCCTTGTGGTGCAACGACTGAAGCCGCCATGCCTAGAGCCCTCGCTGTGCGACAAGAGAAGCCATCGCAAGCACAGCCCGTGCATTGCCACGAGAAAGTAGCTGTCCTGAAGCGATGAAGCCCCGGCACAGCCAGTAAACAAATAATTTTTTTTAAAAAAGAAACAAGGTGATACTGTATATAGAGTGGACTTCCCTGGTGGCTCAGACGGTAAAGCGTCTGCCTACAGTGAGGGAAACCCGGGTTCAGTCCCTGGGGTGGGAAGATCTCCTGGAGAAGGAAATGGCAACCCACTCCAGTCTTCTTGCTTGGAAAATTCCATGGACGGAGGAGCCTGGTGGGCTACAGTCCATGGGGTCACACAGAGTTGGACACGACTGAACGACTTCACTCACATACATATATGTATATATATTCTGGGGCGATTCCAGGTGGCGCAGTGGTAAAGAATCCACCTGCCAATGCAGGAGATGCGGGTTTGATCCCTGGGTGGGAAAGATTGCCCTGCAGGAGGAAAATGGCGACCCACTCTAGAATTCTTGCCTGGAGAATTCCAAGGACAGAGGAGCCTGGTGGTCCTCGCAGTCGCAAAGAGTCGGACACAGATCAGTGACTAAACAACAAGAACAAAAAACACCTAATGACATGCGTAGTAACCACTTGAATAGAACACATTTTCCTGGTTTTTTTCTAGTCGAGCTTGTGACAAAGACACATGACTCAGTTTTCTCATGGTTGTTGATATTTTGAGGTGTCTTCCATTGTGGGCAAGAGACGTTTCTGAAGGGTGTGGAAAAGAAGACTTTAAAAAAAAAATGACCTGAGCCATGTTTTCAAGCCTTGTGGGAGAAGTTTCCTAATGTAACTCATCTGCAACTGCACTACCCTGAGATTTTGCCCGCTTAGCCTCCGTGAAAGGGGAACTCCCCTCTGCCAGCGCATCCGTTTCCTGTAAGTGAACAAACTGGATTGTGTGCCGAGATGTGCCCAGGGCTGCAGTGGCTGAAACGGGGCAAGGGGGACCCTCCAAGTATCTCTGTGCCAGGGTATTGAGAGGGTAACAGGCAGGAAGGCCAGGGGTCTCCAAATAGAGGAAATAGCCTGCAAGTGTCAGACATTTTTCTCTCTCTTAAGCAGCAGGAGGAAACAAACTAGCAGTCTTTTTTCTTCTCTATACACATTTAAAGGGAGGTTTCTCTTAAAACACTGTGTTGCCATAATGACACCTGGTTTCGCCTGAAGTTAGCTATTCTTGAGCCTAGAGATAACCAATGCCTTTTTCTTATGGAAATGTTTGTCTTAAGCTATGCTAATGTGCTATGCCTTTACCCCAAACTCTGTCTCCAAGTCGGTTCCGCCTCTTGGCCCAGAACCTACTCTACAAACCAGTATGTTATACTCAGATATTGTTCCCCTAATCTATGTAAATGAAACTATTTGTATGGTGGTCTGCCCTTCTTCAAGATTCAAGTTAATCATTTTATGGCCCAGGATAAACCATTTGGTGCCAAAATTATCCCAAAATGCATCTTATGGGTGAGGGGCCTGGTGCCATTCTGAATTTTAAGACACTCCTTTCTTTCATTAACAGACTGCTAGTGACTATATAACATCCAGCTGAAGACTAGCAGGGGGCTACTCTTTCTGCCCCCTTCTGATGCCTATGTCAGAAGCTTTCTCTATCTCCTTTATACTTTAATAAAACTTTATTACACAAAAGCTCTGAGCGATCAAGCCTCGTCTTTGGCCCCGGATTGAATTCTTCTCCTTGGGGGCCAAGAATCCCGGTGTATTCGCGTGATTCAACAACAACCTTTCAGTATCTCACGCCTTCATCACCTGCATCTGTGTCTGCTTATTTTTGCAGCGAATCGTCACAAAGCGTCCAAACCCAGGCAACTCTGTCAGCACCTTCTAAGGAGCCCCCTTTCCCTAACACAGAGCTTTCCTCTAGCTCCCGCCTTACCCTTGCTGTTTCCAATTCTTAACCCTGGCATTGGAGCTTTTTTCTTTTTTCCTTTCCCTTTTGAAAACACTCCTTTTGTCTAAGGAATCAACAAAGTTGTTACAACCAGAGAAGTGTCCATTTACATTTCTAAAAATGGAAAGAAGCTGAGCAAGAATTCTAAAGGGTCCAACAGCTGAGCCTGGGCAGACAGGAGGCCCCCAATATTTATGGAATAACTGTGTTCCAGGTTGAATTGTGTGCCCCTCAAAAAAAAAAACAAAACAAAAAAAAAACAAAACATAAAAACCCTGCATAGGAGGGACTTCTCTGGTGGTCCACTGGCTAAGACTCCCTGCCTCAATGCATGGGACCTGGGTTTGATCCCTAGGTGAGAAGGATCCCCTGAAAGAAGGAAACGGCAACCCGCTCCAGTGTTCTTGCCTGGAGAATCCCACGGACAGAGGTCGAGCCTGGCGGGCTACAGTCCTCGGGATCACAGAGTCAGACACGACTGAAGGGACTGAGCATGCGTGCACACAGGAAACTAGATTCTGTCCGCTGGAAACTCACATGCTGCAACTAAAAAAAACAAGATGCCACAACGAAGACTGAAGATCCCACAGGCTGCAACGGAGACCCAGAAGAGCCAAATAAATAAATATAATACATATAAAAAAAATAATAGTGTAGGAGTCCTGACCACCAGTACCTCAGTGTGACCTTACCGGAAGAGAAGGTCTTAAAAAAAAAAAGGTCTTGACATAGGTAATTAAATGAGAACGTGGTCATGAGTCTGGGTGGCAATCCTGGATGACTGGTGTCCTTATAAAAAGGGGAATGTGAACATGGAAACAGATGCACGGACAGAAGATAAGATGACGAGATAAAGAGATAAGACGGCTGTGTAGGAGCCAAGGAGAGAGGCCTGGCACCATCTCTTTTCTCAGAAGGCATTAACCCTGTCCAGCCTCTGATCCCGGACTTTTGGCCTTCAGAACTGGGAGGCACTGACTTCATGTGGTGGCATCTACCCACTCTGTGGTCCTTCCATACGGCAGCCTAGCACATTTGGAGGAGGAGGAAACGGCAACCCACTCCAGTATTCTTGCCTAGAGAATCCTGTGGACAGAGGAGCCTGGTGGGCTGCTGTCTATGGAGTCGTACAGAGTCGGACACGACTGAAGCGACTTAGCAGCAGCAGCGCATTTGGGGCAGAGTCTGCTCACTAACTGGCTGATGAACTGCCCTCTCTGAGGTCCAGCGTCCTCAACAGGAAATCATGATTGGATGAAACCAGGGAACGTTTTGTCACAGCCACAGCTTGACAAAAAGACATAAGTTAACTGAGCATATTCTATTTGCCACTTCCAACTGCCTGCCCAGTCCATGGGGTCGCAAAGAGTCGGACATGACAGTGACTAAACTGAACAGCTTGCCCTGGCTTGCATCATGTAACGCTTTTGTTTCATGCACACAGAAAGGCAGGCACAGAGGTTTAATGTTGATATGTGCTAAACTAAGCTGTCTGAGTGCCCAGTTGACACACTTCACCAGAAATACAACGCTCACATTTTAAAGTCTCTGCAGCTTTCTTATTTCTGCCTCTTGAAAGATCCTATCTTTATGTTTAAACATGCATTTGAAAATGCAGTCAGTCCTCTCCTGACTCCTTGCAACTCCATGCACTGTAGCCTGCCAGGCTCCTCTGTCTGTGAACTTCTCCAGACCTGAATACTGGAGTGGGTAGCCATTCCCTTCTCCAGGGGAATCTTCCCAACCTAGGGATCGAACCCAGGTCTCCCCCATTGCAGGCGGATTCTTTACCATCTGAGCCACCCTGGAAGCCCATTTGCCAACATGCATTTACAACACCAGCTAACAATAATAGAAATGGGTTGGGGGAAGGTATTTCTGAGAGTGGGAAGGAAAAAAAAAAAGAAATGCTGCTTTTCAGCTTGCCTTCAGACAGTTTGGGGCGGGGAGGGGAATAAAACTCAGTAATCAAAGCAGATGAGATATACAAGGCAAAAACGGGCAAGGCATTTAAGATGTCTTACTCTGGCTTTTTACCAACTGAGCTACCAGGGAAGCCTCAGAGTCCCTTGGACAGCAAGGAGCTCCAACCAGTCCATCCTAAAGGAAATAAGTCCTGAATATTCATCGTAAGGACAGATGCTGAAGCTGAAGCTACAATCTTTTGGCCACCCGACTCGAAAAACTGACTCACTGGAAAAGACCATGATGCTAGGAAAGATTGAAGGTGGGAGAAGGGGACGACAGAGGATAAGGTGGTTGGATGGCATCACCCACTCCATGGACATGTTTGAGTAAGGGCTTCCCTCGGAGCTCAGTCGGTAAAGAATCTGCCTGCGGTGCAAGAGACTGGGGTTCAATCCCTGGCTTGGGACGATCCCCTGGAGAAGGAAATGGTAACCCACTCCAGTACCCTTGCCTGGAAAATCCCATGGACCAAGGAGCCTGGTGGGCTGCAGTCCATGGGGTCGCCAAGAGTCGGGCACGACTGAGAAACTAACAACTTTGACAACACACTTTTGGAGTAAGCTTCGGGAGTTGGTGATGGACAGGGAAGCCTGGCTGTCCTGCAGTCCATGGGGGTCGCAGTGAGTCGGGACACGACTGAGCGACTGAACTGAACCGAACCGATGCCGGCTCTCTGCTATCAGACTTCGGCTGCGGAATCGCTCCGGGAGATGCACCAGCCAGGGTTGCTCGGCGATACAGGCGCTCAAGGAGGGGGACCCGCCGCGCCATTGCTCACGCTTCCTGCCAAAGCCGAGGTGGCGGGGTGGGGGCGGCTATAAACTGAAAGGGAAACTTGCCAAGAGTTTGGGGACAGGCGCTCCGGGGCCCGGGCCGAAGTCCCCGCGGGGGCGACCCCATGACTAAGGCCACCCTGCTGCCCATGAACTTGGTGGCTCTGAAGAGAGAAGCACTTCAAGCGCGGTCGAACCTCTGTGCCCTCCCTCCCTGCCTCCCTTCCTCCCTCTTCAGGCGCGTTCCAAATTCGAGCTGTACGCGCTGACCCCTGGACTAGCGACGCGGCGGCCCGTTTTCACGGGTGAGAAGTGACCCGGGTGGGTGGACGCGGACAGGAGGCCCAGGGCGCGTCTCGGGAGCTTTGCGAGGAGGCCGGCCGCCGGCACACGCCGAGGAGCTGTGTGGCTCAGAGCGCGCGCTTTCCGAGTGGACCGCGCGAGGAGGCGAGAGGCGCGCGTGCGCAGAGCGGCTGCCGGAGCAAGGGGCTGGCCGCAGCGCGCGTGCGCGGGAGCAGCTTCGGGGGCGCGGGCGAGAGGAGGAGGAGGAGGAGAAGGAGGAGGCTCGGGACCGCGCGTGCGCAGAAGGGCTCGGGATGCGCGCGCGCCAGGCCAGAGCGCGCGTACGTGCGGGAGCAGCCCGTGGCGGGAGGATGGGGGCAAGGGCGCGAGGAGGCTGCCCGGGGGCCGCGCGTGCGCAGAACGGCTCGGGACGCGCGGGGCAGGCCGGGAGCGCGCCTGCCGGCGCCTCCTCCCCGCCCTCCCTCTCCCCCCGCCCACCCCGCGAGTCGGCAGAGAAATGGCGGCGCCCGTACCCCTTCCGCGTCCCGTCACCCACCTGCTTTTTGACATGGACGGCCTCCTTCTGGGTGGGTAGCCTGCGGCCGCCTCCCGCCAGAGCTGTCTGGGGATTGGCGGGACGGGAAACGCAGGCCCTCAGCGCCGGGGTCGGGGGGCCACGACGGAGCGGTGTGAGGAGACCCCTCGGTCACCTCAGGCGGGTCGCCCGCCCGGGGCTGCAGCGTAGACGGCTCCCGGGCACTTCCGGCGGCCGCGCCGCGCTTGGGGGGCCGGCGCGCTCAGGGACCACCGCGCTGGCTGTGGAGTTTCTTGGTGAGGTCCCCCACCCCCCACCCCAGAGGCCGCGAGCGCTGCGCGCAGCCACCCAGCCTCAGTTGCCCTGTCTGCGCCCCGAGCTCCCCGGGGCCCTGCCGGGGCTCTGCCCTCTGAGGTGCACGCACCTGGTTGGTAGCATCTTACAGGCAGGACATGGTCCTCCATCCGCCGATTTGGGGGTGTCGGGGGCGGGCGCGGGAGCCTCTGCCGACGTCTGCAAGCGTTTGGGGGTGACCTAGCCGGAAGGCGGGAGTGCCATGCAAGCGGGGTTGCTGCTGAAACGCTCTCCGCAGTGCAAGGGACCCCGCCACGGCCACTGCAAACGCTCCTGACCCCCAGTGTCTTGTGCTGAGGAGGAGGTGATGGTAGTGATGGAGCCCCGCTCAGAGGTCCGGCTGGGCCGAGGGACTCCCAGCACGGACATCCGAGCGGGCAGCCTCTTTGCAGTGCGGTGCCCGGGTCCCCACCCCGCCGCTGCCCAATCAGAATCTGCACTTATTTAACCCAAGTGTCGGAAAGTTGGAGATGCATACAGCGCCCAGGGTTTGGAGTGGTTTAGCAATCCCGCGCACCCCCTCCGAACTTGTCCTGCAGTGGCTTGGTGGTAGGTGTGACCTCCACCAACCGAAACGGAATTCAAGCAGGATTCATAGAAAGCACTCACTTTTTATAACTCAAGAGCCCGCTAACTGCCCTGAGTGCAGCCTACGGCTTGGGCCATTTTTTCCATAACGGTGCCAAGTGTTACACGACGTTAGGGCCTGCGTGTTCCTGACCTCAGTCTCCAGAATGTTTCACAGAACTGTAAAAATGTGTGCATACTTTATGTAGACTACTGATTTGCTGGAGGTGTGTGTACTTTTAATGTGTGTGTGGTAGTCATTCAGCCGCCTCCGACTCTGCAACTCCATGGACTGTAGCCTGCCAGGCTCCCTGTGTCTATGGGGATTCTCCAGGCAAGAACACTGGAATGGGTTGCCATTTCCTTCTCCAGGGGAATCTTCCCTGTCCAGGGGTCGCACCCCAGTCTCCTGCATTGCAAGCAGATTCTTTAGCGTCTGAACCACCAGGTAAGACTTTCATGTACTTTAATGCTTCCTCTCGTAAAATCCTGCAATGTGGGAGAAAATATTTATGTTGACTAACTGAAAGGAAAAGCTTGCACAGCTCAGAGAGATAAAGTGACTTGCCCAAGGTCACACAGCTAATAAGGAACAGAGCTGAGAAATGGTTACAGATCAATCTAGTTCTAAATAAAAGTGCTGCGCTCAGCTTAATGAGAGTGAGTGTGACCTTGCCCCTGTGATCATGTAACTCGGTTCAATAATGGGGCTGTTTTTTTAAAGGCACACAAAAACCAGTCTCTTATTTCTTTTCACGGACCCAGGGCTTCCCAGGTGGCTCAGCAATAAAGAATCCGCCTGCAGTGCAGGAGACTCATGAGATGTGGGTTGGATCCCTGGGTGGGGAAGATCCCCTGGAGGAACGTATGGCATACCCACCCTGAGCAATCCCATGGAGAGAGGAGCCTGGCGGACTACAGCCCGTGGGGTTGCAAACAGTCAGATGTGACTAAGCAACTTAGCACATAGCATAGCACAGAACTGTAAACCAGTGAATTCCTAAGGGAGAAAAATAAGTTCCTGTCGAGGTCACTGACTGGATGGAATAGTGTATGTGGCCACTAAACCTGATATGACTCAATTTCAAAAAGGCCTCTGGGATTCATAAGTATAGTTTGTGGACATGGGTTTTCCTGCCCAGGTGGTCAAGTTAAATTGTCAAATAAATGCTTTACCCTCTAATGAAAGGTCTAGAGAACATGTTTTGGGAGTCTCATGAATTTTAATGCAGACTGAGGTGTCTCATTAAAGTTAAATTTATTAAACTTGTAAATGAGCTTGGTGCTTCATCCCCACTCAAGACACACATACGTGTTCCCTGGAGCCATGAATGTGACTTCTGTGGTGGTAATTGCAGGGGTTATCAACCAGGGGCTTCCCTGGTGGCTCAGCTGGTAAAGAATCTGCCTGCAGTGTGGGGGACCTGGGTTCAATCCCTGGATTGGGAAGATCCCCTGGAGAAGGGAAAGGCTATCCACTCCAGTATTCTGGCCTGGAGAATCCCGTGAACTGTATAGTCCCTGGGTTCGAAAAGACTCAGACACGACTGAGCAACTTTCAGTTATCAGTCAGTCTCCACTTCACTAGTTAAGGCAAGTTGAGTGGTTTGTCAAGCATTGGACTGGCAGTTGTGTTACCCAATCCTCTGAACAAGTCAGAGAAGCAAAGATTAGTGGCCTTTGGGAACATAAGACCCAACTCTTTTTCTCCCTTTTACGTCATTCTGCCCTGACTCTTCCTGGAGGTGGTAAGGCCTTGCAGAACTTCCTCAGAAATGCGCCTTTGGTTATTCTGTTACTTTTTACAAAACGTCTGGAATAAAACACCAGTTTCCAGAATGCAATATTTTACTTCCTTTAATCTGCTTGATTATACCTGTTCTAGGGCACCCCATTTCAGTACTCTTGCCTGGAAAATCCCATGGATGGAGGAGCCTGGAAAGCTGCAGTCCATGGGTTCGCTGAGGGTCGGACACGACTGAGTGACTTCACTTTCACGCATTGGAGAAGGAAATGGCAACCCACTCCAGTGTTCTTGCCTGGAGAATCCCAGGGACGGGGGAGCCTGGTGGGCTGCCGTCTGTGGGGTCCCACAGAATCGGACACGACTGAAGTGACTTAGCAGCAGCAGCAGGGCTTCCCTAGTGGCCCAATCAGTAAAGAATCTGTTTGCAATGTGGGGGACCTGTGTTCGATCCCTGAGTTGGGAAGGTCCCTTAGAAGAGGGCATAGCAACCCACTCCAGTATTCTTGTCTGGAGAATCCCCATGGACAGAGGAGCCTGGTGGGCTGCAGTCCATGGGGTTGCAGAGTCGGACACGACTGACCAACGAAGCACATACCTGTTCTAATTTTCAAGGGCCTGACTTCAGTTTGTCTGTTGTTTGCATAACAGTGCGTCATCAGTTAATAATAAGTTCTTTTTTGGTCTGCCCGCTTTTCAGAATTCCAAATGCATTTTCCCAGGAAGTTCTGTTTGTTTGTGTTAGCCCCAGTACTTGAATTTTCCAAGAAGTGGATCAGAAAACAGTGAGTTGGGTGAGGAATTCTTAGAGAAGGGCGAAGCTTGTGGACAATGAGGAAGTCTGGAGATTGTTGCAGGAATGCTGACAAGAACACCAGGGTTACTTTCTAGTGCTTTTGAAGTGTTTGCTGCTGTTGTCTTTTCAATCTTTGGAATTTGATTTTTGTTGACACAGGTAACAATTATCTGTGAGCTAGGTAGTAATTTTGGCCCTCAGATGCTATTTAGACCCAGAGACAGAGGGGACTGAGATTATTTATGATCAAGGATAAGATTTTGAAGGAAGAAGATACAAGTATTAAACACTCAGCTCCTGAACAGGAAGGATTTTCTTGTTGCTTAAATAACTGAAGTTGTTTAATGACTGGAGGAGCACAAGAGGCTCTCTTTAAGAGAGGGGAAAGTTGGTGGTCCAGAGTCCTGCAATCTCATAGGCGTCAGATCAGATCAGATCAGTTGCTCAGTCGTGTCCGACTCTTTGCGACCCCATGAATCGCAGCACTCCAGGCCTCCCTGTCCATCACCAACTCCCGGAGATCACTCAGACTCACGTCCATCGAGTCAGTGATGCCATCCAGCCATCTCATCCTCTGTCGTCCCCTTCTCCTCTTGCCCCCAATCCCTCCCAGCATCAGAGTCTTTTCCAATGAGTCAACTCTTTGCACGACGTGGCCAAAGTACTGGAGTTTCAGCTTTACCATCATTCCTTCCAAAGAAATCCCAGGGCTGATGTCCTTCAGAATGGACTGGTTGGATCTCCTTGCAGTCCAAGGGACTCTCAAGAGTCTTCTCCAACACCACAGTTCAAAAGCATCAATTCTTCGGCACTCAGCCTTCTTCACAGTCCAACTCTCACATCCATACATGACCACAGGAAAAACCATAGCCTTGACTAGACGGACGTTTGTTGGCAAAGTAATGTCTCTGCTTTTGAATATGCTATCTAGGTTGGTCATAACTTTCCTTCCAAGGAGTAAGCGTCTTTTAATTTCATGGCTGCAGTCACCATCTGCAGTGATTTTGGAGCCCAGAAAAATAAAGTCTGACACTGTTCCACTGTTTCCCCATCTATTTCTCATGAAGTGATGGGACCGGATGCCATGATCTTCGTTTTCTGAATGTTGAGCTTTAAGCCAACTTTTTCACTCTCCACTTTCACCTTCATCAAGAGGCTTTTGAGTTCCTCTTCATTTTCTGCCGTAAGGGTGGTGTCATCTTCATATCTGAGGTTATTGATATTTCTCCCGGCAATCTTGATTCCAGTTTGTGTTTCTTCCAGTCCAGCGTTTCTCACGATGTACTCTGCATATAAGTTAAATAAACAGGGTGTAGGACTATGTAAGAGAGCAAAGTTAAAAAAGGAAACAGACACAGAGGAAATGAGCTTGAATGGAAACTTTTTCTGTCCTAACACATCCAAAATATTGTTACTCAACACATAATCAATTAAAAAAAATCATTGAGATAGTTTACCTTCATTTTTTTACCTAGCCTTTGAAGTCTGTGTGTATTGGACACTCAGAACGCATCTCCACACAAATTAGCCAGGTTTCCAGACTTCACTGGCCACGTTTGGCCAGGGCCTCCCTTGTTGGATGACCCAGGTACAGGGTTTTAGGAAGCAATTCATTGATGATTGCCCTTGATAACAGGGCCAGGTGGAGGGTGGATGTTAAACATTCTGCGGATGTGTAAGATGTGATATACATATAATGTGCTTTCTAGGAGTCTGATGCAGTAATTATAATCCTTAAAAAGTCAGCCTTAGGAAAATAACTTATTTTCAAATTCTTAAAAAAAAATCAGAAAAATAATATTGTGATAGATGGGTCAGGGAAAGTATGATTATTTGCAGTGTTGATTATAACTGACCATGTCTCCATAAACATGCAGATATTACAGGATTTTTTATTTGTTTATTTTTAATCCCACAACATGTGAGATCCTTGGCTCAGTGGTAAAGAACCTGCCTGCCAGTAGAGGAGATGTAGAAGACGCTGGAAGAGGAAATGGCAACCCGCTCCAGTATCTGGGGAATCCCTTGGACAGAGGAGCCTGGCGGGCTACGGTCCATGGGGGCACAAAGAGCTGGTCAAAATTGAGCACCACGTGTGGGATCCTAGATTCCCAAGCAGGGACTGAACCTGCACACCCCCATGGGAAATACCGCTCTTAACCACTGGGCCACCAGCAGAGTCCCAAGATGGCCGGATTTTAAGGGGTGACACCTGGCTTCTAATTCACCATCACGGAGAGGAGCGGATGGCCTGTTGTGTACCTGTTTGCGCTCCCATAGCTTTGTCCCAGGAGAAGGCAATGGCACCCCACTCCAGTACTCTTGCCTGGAAAATCCCATGGACGGAAGAGCCTGGTGGGCTGCAGTCCATGGGGTCGCTAGGAGTCGGGCACGACTGAGCGACTTCACTTTCACTTTTCACTTTCATGCCTTGGAGCAGGAAATGGCAACCCACTCCAGTATTCTTGCCTGGAGAATCCCGGGGACAGAGGAGCCTAGTGGGCTGTCGTCTATGGGGTCGCACAGAGTCGGACTCGACTGAAGCGACTTAGCGGTAGCATCAGCAGCTTTGTCCCTGCCCAGTAATGGCCCTTGAGATGGTGTGGGAGGGCCCGGTTCTCCTTCTGGGTGCCTCTGGGTGAAGGCAGGGCCTCTCTGGAGCTCAGCAGCTCACAGCTGTGCCCACACGGGGTCAGAGTCCCCTGTCACCCGTCGTCCTTTTGTTCACTCCCCTATGCCAGATTGTCTAGACCCCGGAACCTCCACACAGCTGATGACAAACAGAGTCTCCTTAGATGGCTTTAGCACTTTCGTAGGTTACTTCCCTGAGGGCTCCGAAGGTCAAGAATATGCCTGCAATGCAGGAGACGTGGGTTCGATCCCTGGGTCGGGAAGATCCCCCGGAGAAGGGCATGGCAACCCATTCCAGTATTTTTCCCTGGAGAATCCCAGGGACAGAGGAGCCTGGCGGCTACAGTCCATGGGGTCACCAAGAGTCGGACACGACTGAGCAACCAAGGGGCAGGTGAAGGTACCAACAGACCATGTTGCTTGCCCGAGAAAATCCATCAGGAATAAGAAAGGACTCTAGAGGGGAGCAAGGTGGGGAAACTCAGGCCTGTTAAGCTGTGCTTCCTAACAGTCCCAAACCTTGTCAGCCTTCAGTGTGTGCCTGCCATTAGCAGTTCCTATCCACCACAGCGGCTCCTGTTTCTAGAAAAACTGGGAAGAGGGTGAGATCAAAATTGCAGAATTCTGCAGGTCGACAGGAGTTTGGTCCAGCTGGCAAGACAGCTAAAATTCTCAGCGGGTTTCTGCCAGCGCAGGTGCAGAGCATCCTTGCCTTGCTTTCTGCTAGCTTCCTTATCCTCCTCGTGGTGTGCTTTCCTCTGGAATCTCAGCAGCGAAAACAAGCTACGATCTCAGGAGTCATCGTTTTTTCTCTCAATCTGTTTTTCCCTCCTTCTCCTTGGAAAAAGCTGTGTGTTGGGGATTCTTTGGTCCCTTTTGTCTTTATGATGATTCTCTCTTTTCTCTGTTTCAGCTTCTTTTTTTTTCTTGCTTTCATTTTGTAAGCTGCTATAATTTATCATTTACGCCATGTCATTCTTCAGGGGTAGACCGAGATTTAACGTAACGGAAAAGAGCAAAGGAAATAATGCCCCCAAGAAACGTCTGCCGAAAGCTGTCATTACAGAGAGTTGCCCAAGTGACTTTTTAAACCTGTGTTTGCAGTGTTTGAAAAGTGACGGATACATAGCCTGAGGTCAGAAGGTGCCATGGTGTTTGCATTACATTCAAAAATAAAGATCTCACCATCAGCTGTACATGAATACTGGCTTCCCAGGTGGCACTAATGGTAGAGAACACGCCTGCCAGTGCAGGAGACAGAAGAGACACAGGTTCGATCCCTGGGTCGGGAAGATCCCCTGGAGGAGGGCATGGCAACCCACTCCTGTATTCTCTCCTGGAGAATCCCATGGACGGAGGAGCCTGGAGGGCTGTCGTAGACTTGTAAAGACTTGGACACAGCTGAAGCGATGTAGCACGCACAGGGTATTAGAAGCTTCCTAGAATTGTGTTGAAATGGGGGGCGAGGGCAGTGCTGGTGTTACAGAACACATTTCTGTGGTTTAAAATGGCCTTCTGGGTGTCTGAGGAGAATCTTCTTGAACACATAATGATCGTGACAGACTCACATTTCTGTTTCTTGAGCAGAAATGCTTAAGAAGTGTTCTCCCGCTTTTGGTCTTTGCAGAGGTGGACGACCATCCCAGCAGCCCTCAGGTTACCTTCTGAGTGTTGGTCAGATCCATCCCCATTTTCCTTTAGGGTCTGGCTCTCTCACGCCCTTTGCTGTGATGCCTGCGGTCAGTAGCTTAGCTTCTGTGCACAGAGTACCTGTGCAGACGGGGGCCTGTGCCTGCGCTGCGGTCTGCTCCATGCCCTGGCCTGGCAGGCAACTCCGTAGGCCTGCCTCCTGCCCCTGGGCCGGGCAGTCGATGGCCCTTAACTCGCCTCCCAAGGCCTAGAGGCCAGGAACGGATCTAGAGGCGCACTAGAGTCTGCTCGACGCCCGCTAGCCTGTCCAGGCTACGTGAGATGCGGACCCGTGATCACAGCTTGCATGTGTGTGTGTGCTCAGTTGGTTCAGTCGTGCCCGACTCTTCGACCCCATGGACTGTAGCACCCCAGGCTCCTCTGTCAGTGGGATTCTACGGGCAAAAATACTGGAGTGGGTTGCCATTTCCTCCTCCAGGGGATCTTCCGGACCCAGGGATCGAACCCATGTCTCTCAGGTCTCCTGCTTTGGCAGGTGGCTTAAAAATCCATAAAGGACTATTTGGGAGGATGGGCTCTGGGTAGGTTGGTTTGCATATGAAAGGCACCCTCGTTTACATACAAAAGACAGCTTCTTACCATCTCTGGGAATTAACTAGCCTTGGGAGGGGCAGTCTCTTCCCCTGGGTCAGCTGGTCAGAGTATCAGAAGTACTTCCCTGTCCTCCTCCTCCATCCCCTTCCTTGTCTTTTTTCCCACTTGGAGCTGGGCCCAGGGATCTCTGAAGACATTTGGGCACCAAATTTTCTTTGGGGGGAATCTTTTTTTTAATTTATGTTTATTTGGAGGATAATCGCTTTACAATGTTGTGTTCGTTTCTGCCGTACATCAGTATGAATCAGCCATCAGTTCAGTTCAGTCGCTCAGTCGTGTCCGACTCTTTGTGAACCCATGGACCGCAGTGTGCCAGGCCTCCCTGTCCATCACCAACTCCCAGAGTTCACCGAAACTCATGTCCATGGAGTCGGTGACACCATCCAACCATCTCATCCTCTGTCGTCCCCTTCTCCTCCCGCCCCCAATCCCTCCCAGCATCAGGGTCTTTTCCAAGGAGTCAGCTCTTTACATCAGGTGGCCAAAGGATTGGAGCCTCAGCTTGAGTGATATGTATACATACATCTCCTCCCTCTTGAGCCTCCCTCGCACCCCATCCTGCCCTCCGGGTCATCACAGAGGGCTGAGCTGAGCTCCCTGCGCTGTAGAGCTGCTTGCAACTATTTTACGCCTGATAGTGTATATATGTCCGTGCTGCTCTCTTCATTCGCCCCGCTTCCTCCCTCTCACGCTGCTCCACAGGTCTGTTCTCTGCTGCGCATCTCTATTCCTGCCCTGCAAATAGGCTTGTCAGTACAGTTTTTCTAGATTCCCTAGTTAAACGTTAATATAGAATATTTGTTTTTCTCACTTACTTCACCCTGTATGACAGGCTCTCGGTTCACCCATATCACCACAAATGACTCAGCTTTGTTTCTTTTTATGGCTAAGTAGTATTTGATTGTTGGAGAAGGCGATGGCACCCCACTCCAGTGCTCCTGCCTGGAAAATCCCATGGACGGAGGAGCCTGGTGGGCTGCAGTCCATGGGGTCGCTACGAGTCAGACACAACTGAGCAACTTCACTTTCACTTTTCACTTTCATGCATTGGAGAAGGAAATGGCAACCCACTCCAGTGTTCTTGCCTGGAGAATCCCAGGGACGGGGGAGCCTGGTGGGCTGCCGTCTATGGGGTCGCAAAGTCGGATACGACTGAGGCAACTTAGCAGCAGCAGCAGCAGTATTTGATTGTATATGTCTGTGTGTGTGTGTGTGTGTGTGTGTGTGTGTGTGTGTGTGAGACGTCTTCTTTATCCATTCACGTGTCAGTGGACATCTAGGTGGCTTTCATGTCCTAGCTGCTGTAAATAGTGCTGCAGTGAACACTCAGGTACCACGCATCTTTGAATTACGGTTTTCTCAGAGGTATATGCTCAGTACTGGGCTTGCTGGGTCATACGGTAGTTTTTATTCCTAGCTGTTTAAGGAGTCTCTGTACTGTTTTCCATACTGGTTGTATCAATCTTTATTCCCATCTTTTGGTAGAATCTTGAACAGCAGCTGGTATTTAGTTAAGAGATCACATTCAAAAAAAAGAGAGAAGCTTCCTACATGTCCTCCTGAAGTAGCCACTCACGGATACCTGCAGCTCACAAGGTGTGCCCGTCAGACCTTGTGACAGCCGTGTCCCTCGGGAACCCGGCAGCCCTGGGCCGACGCCTCTCTGCAGACGTCTGCCACTGCAGGCCTGGCGTGTTCTCATCCATCACTCCTGAGGCTGGAGCTCGAGCTGGAGTGAAGAATGACATGGATTTAACAGCAGTTCTGGCAGTGCTGGGCCAGCGCTGTCCTTGGCGTGAGGGCCCTGTGGCTGCATTTTCACAGGTCCACAGGGTTCTCTGTCCATGTTCACCACGGTTTCATTGTCTTGGAAACCTTTCTGCTCCTGCTTTAAGAAAAGGGGATCACTTGGTTATCGAAGAAACGTTTTGTGCCAGCAAGGTGTTACTTGGTGTTTTCTTCCGGCTACAAACAGTTGATTTCAGTTGGTCGCTGGTACATTCCAATTTCTTCTCTGCGTCTGTTATTTCCCTTTTTTATCTTCGAAGCATTTCCTTTGGTTACACTGACAGCGTGTGTTTTTTGCCTGATAACTGTATAATCAAGGCCGACTCTGAGTCCAGCTGAGATAACTGTCTTTTGCCACCATGTACTTTGAGTTTGGCACTGACAGCTGGATGACCATGCGTTAGCTTTGAAAGTGGTATGTGGAGGTGACTGGCTTTGCAGAGGGGGAGTTCTGGTCGAATTTGAGATGTGTTTGGAGAAACCATCGAGCTGCCTGGAGAACCCAGAGAAAACCGAGCCCGCTGTTTCCTACTGGGTCGTTTCAGCAGGCATCTCAGTGGGTGGCCTTGGGCCAACTTGGAATGCCTGCCAGGCAACCGTCACTGGTTCAGGCACAATGGGACATCCTTACTGGGCTTCCCAGGGGGCGCTGGTGGTAGAGAACCCACCTGCCAATGCAGGAGATGTGATAGATGCAGGTTCCATCCCTGGGTTGGGAAGATCCGCTGGAGAAGGAAGTGGCAACTCACTCCAGTATCCGTGCCTGGAGAATGCCATGGACACAGGAGCGTGGCAGGCTACAGTCCATGGGGTCACAGAGAGTCGGACACGACTGAGTGACTGAGCACGCATGCATCCACCACAGAGACCACAAAGCTGACCCCTCGTGTTCTAGCCTTTGTCTCACTCCGAGGGTCGATGGAGGGTCCCACTCAGGCCCACCTGTGCTCACTGAACATGTTAGCTATCACCTGGAGAAAGCCTGCTTCCTCACTTCACCCTGGTACCCGCTCTCCCTGCCATCTTGGTGCCATTCCCCGTCCTCAGGCGTTCTCCTGCAGCAGAGCCCTCCCCCACCTTTGGGGTCTCGGGCATGTCTCAGACGGGGCGGGACCCTCCTGGGCCTTCAGAGGCTCGTCAAGATACAAGAAAGTCAGGTCCAAGACAGCCTGCTAGCCGACACAAGGCCTTCAGTGTACTGTTTTTTGTTGTTATTGCTGCTGCTGTTTTTTAAATTAATTAATTTTATTTTTGGCTGTGCTGGGTCTTCATTGCTGTGAGGGCTGTTCTCTATCTGTGACAGGCAGGGGATATTATCTAGTTGTGACAGTGTGACAAGCGGGGCTGTTCTCTAGCTGTGACAGGCAGGGCTGTTCTCTAGCTGTGGCAGTGTGACAGGTGGGGCTGTTCTCTAGCTGTGACAGGCGGGGCTATTCTCTAGCTGTGACAGGTGGGGCTGTTCTCTACTTGTGACAGGCGGAGGCTATTCTCTGGTTGTGACAGGCAGGGCTGTTCTCTAGTTGTGACAGGTGGAGGCTATTCTCTGGTTGTGACAGGCAGGGCTGTTCTCTAGCTGTGACAGGCAGAGGCTATTCTCTGGTTGTGACAGGCAGGGCTGTTCTCTAGCTGTGACAGGCAGAGGCTATTCTCTGGTTGTGACAGGCAGGGCTGTTCTCTAGCTGTGACAGTGTGACAGGCAGGGCTGTTCTCTAGCTGTGACAGTGTGACAGGCAGGGCTGTTCTCTAGCTGTGACAGGCAGAGGCTATTCTCTGGTTGTGACAGGCAGGGCTGTTCTCTAGCTGTGACAGGCAGAGGCTATTCTCTGGTTGTGACAGGCAGGGCTGTTCTCTACCTGTGACAGTGTGACAGGCGGGGCTGTTCTCTAGCTGTGACAGGCAGAGGCTATTCTCTGGTTGTGACAGGCAGGGCTGTTCTCTAGCTGTGACAGGCAGAGGCTATTCTCTGGTTGTGACAGGCAGGGCTGTTCTCTAGCTGTGACAGGCAGAGGCTATTCTCTGGTTGTGACAGGCAGGGCTGTTCTCTACCTGTGACAGTGTGACAGGCGGGGCTGTTCTCTAGCTGTGACAGGCAGAGGCTATTCTCTGGTTGTGACAGGCAGGGCTGTTCTCTAGCTGTGACAGGCAGAGGCTATTCTCTGGTTGTGACAGGCAGGGCTGTTCTCTACCTGTGACAGTGTGACAGGCGGGGCTGTTCTCTAGCTGTGACAGGCAGAGGCTATTCTCTGGTTGTGACAGGCAGGGCTGTTCTCTACCTGTGACAGTGTGACAGGCGGGGCTGTTCTCTAGCTGTGACAGGCAGAGGCTATTCTCTGGTTGTGACAGGCAGGGCTGTTCTCTACCTGTGACAGTGTGACAGGCGGGGCTGTTCTCTAGCTGTGACAGGCAGAGGCTATTCTCTGGTTGTGACAGGCAGGGCTGTTCTCTACTTGTGACAGTGTGACAGGCGGGGCTGTTCTCTAGCTGTGACAGGCAGAGGCTATTCTCTGGTTGTGACAGGCAGGGCTGTTCTCTAGCTGTGACAGTGTGACAGGCGGGGCTGTTCTCTAGCTGTGACAGGCAGAGGCTATTCTCTGGTTGTGACAGGCAGGGCTGTTCTCTACCTGTGACAGTGTGACAGGCAGGGCTGTTCTCTAGCTGTGACAGGCAGAGGCTATTCTCTAGTTGTGACAAGCAGACCTGTTCTCTATTTTGACAGGCAGGGGCTGTTCTCTGGCTGTGACGGGCAGGGGCTGTACTTTATTGTGACAGGTGGGGCTGTTCTCTAGTTGTGACAGGCGGGGGCTGTTCTCTAGCTGTGACAGGCGGGGCTCTTCTCTGACTGTGACAAGTGGGACTTTCTCTGGTTGTGACAAGCATGGTATATTCTCTAGCTGTGACAGGCGGAGGCTATTCTCTAGTTGTGACAAGCAGACCTGTTCTCTATTTTGACAGGCAGGGGCTGTTCTCTGGCTGTGACGGGCAGGGGCTGTACTTTATTGTGACAGGTGGGGCTGTTCTCTAGTTGTGACAGGCGGAGGCTGTTCTCTAGTTGTGACAAGCAGACCTGTTCTCTATTTTGACAGGCAGGGGCTGTTCTCTGGCTGTGACAAGTGGGACTTTCTCTAGCTGTGACAGGCAGACTGTTCTCTAGCTGTGACGGGGGGGCTGTTCTCTAGCTGTGACAGGTGGGGATTGTGACAAGTGGGACTTTCTCTGGTTGTGACAAGCGCGGTATGTTCTCTAGCTATGACAGGCGGGGCTGTTCTCTAGTTGCGGTGTTTGTGCTTCTCTTCACATTGCTTTCTCTTGTTGCAGAGCATGGGATCTGGGACAGGTGGGCTCAGTAGTTGTGGCTCCCAGGCTCAGCTATTACACAGCATGTGGGAATCCGGGGCCAGGGATCAAACCCATGTGCCCTGCATTGCATGCTGGCCTCTCTTCCACTGGACCACCTGGGAAACCCTTGTGCAGTGTTTACTGTGACTTTGCAAAAGAGATGTAGTTGTCTGAATACGATACAGCCCTTCTTCATAGCATTTGTGTGTGTTATTAGATCTGGTAAAGGCACGTCCGCCCTTGGTGAGCAGATGGCACACATGTGAACTTAACAGCTTCGTGTAACCGCACCTGTGATACTGAATAACCAGTGCAGGGTACCTGTCTTGGCGTTTATCATATCATATTGAGCGTTGGGCTGGAGAGAGAGTCAGGCCCTGAACTGGAGGGGTCCTTTTCACACCGGCGTCTTCCTCGGTGCCCGGGCTTGGGGTGAGTGTGCAGGACTCTGCAGGCATCAGCTGTCCTTCCCATCCGGGAGGGAGGTGGTCTTCCTGTTCAGACTGATGCCCCCACATGGGCTGGCCCTGGCCCTTCCTTCCTCAAGGGACGGAAGGGTTGCCTTTTCTAAGGAATGTCACCAGCTCCTCTTTTCCCGCTGCTTCTAATTCTTCTGTTCTTTAGTCGCTCAGTCATGTCTGACTCTGCCACCCCATGGACTGCAGCCTGCCAGGCTCCTCTGTCCATGGGATTCTTCAGGCAAGAGTCCTGCAGTGGGTTGCCATTCCCTTCTCCCAGGGATCTTCGCACCCCAGGGATTGAACCCGAGTCTCCCACACTGGCAGGCGGATTCTTTCCCACGGAACCACCAGGGAAGCCCAGGGCTTTAGTACCTGAGCACAGCTTGTTCTAGATTATCACTGAAACACAATTTGCCTGCTGTCCAGGCTCCATCCTGCCTGCACGCTTTCCACCCACAACCCAGGAACTTTGTCAGGATGAAGGGTGCAGTGACTTTCGAGTGGCTGGCTTGCTGTTGTTCAGTCGCTCAGCTGTGCCTGACTCTGCGAACCCACGGACTGCAGCACAGGCTTCCCTGTCCATCACAATGTCCCAGAGTTTGCTCCGACTCACATCCATTGAGTCCATGTGTGGCCGGCATCTCTTGTGTCTCCAGAACTTTGGGCTTCATGAGCCTCTACTACCCTGCTCTGTCCTGCGCGTCTCATCTGTCTGTCCTCCTCTGTCCGTGTTCAGGGCCCTGGCCTTGGCCGTGGACCCCTTCCCTGGATCTCTCATGGACACGTGGCTTCGAGGAGCCTTCTGCTCTATCGTCTCTGGGTCCCTGTGCGCACCCTCACCTCCCATTTAGCTCCCTCCACACTTCCCAGTGCCCATGGGCAGTCCACCCAGAGGCCACCCCCAAGACCCAGGTTTCAAGCCGAGGCCAGACCAGTCTGCCACGCTCTCCATGAGCCACTTGTGGCCTTTCTGTGTTCTGACCCTCCACTGTCTCTTCCCAACATCAAGTCCTTCCTGCTGGCTGAAGATTCACGGTCATGCTGGTGTCTTCGGGCCCCCCGTCTCCCTCCTTGGGTGACAGTGTTTCCCGGGAGTCTTCCCCGTGGACACTGCCCGCCTCAGCTGGTCCCCTGGCAGGGAGCCAGGCACCCTGTTCCTGCCCATCTTCCTGCATTTCCCGGCTCCACGGACCTCACCTCCGGGACAGAGCCTGACCGGCGTTGCCTCTGCAAGAGAAGAGATGCAGCTATTTAGACTCTCGGGTGCCCGGGGCAGGTGTGTCCCTCCCAGACACGCTGGTGACAGCAGGTGAGTGTCGGTGCTCACGTGGGGAAGACGGCATACAGTGCCCGGTGCCCGGCACATACAGGTGAAGCAGGCTTTGCCAAGAGGACCCACCCCAGCAAGAGTTTTCCCCCCAAGTGCCCCTGCTTTGCCTGCTCAGAGGAGTCTGCACAGAAGTGGGCCCCTGAATACTGTCCAGGAGGAAGGCATCCGGGCCTGTAAAAATAGCCCTTGACTCTACCTGTTGCGGTACATCTGACTTGCCCTCCCGTGTGCTGGCTTTGTGTGTGCGTGCGTGTGCGTGTGCGGTTATGACACAAACACGTAAGTGATCTCCGAGTCAGCCAGGTGCAGCCGGATGAGCATGTTCTTCCCCAGAAGCCCGAGCTGTATTGCAGCCCTCATCTCATTCAGCCAGGCTGAGAGCAGCCTGATGCAAAGTCTGACACTGAGTGATTTCGGGCCAGTCCCCCCCAAGGAGGAAGTGTGATCTGAGGCTGACCCGCCCAGTTGGGGAGCCTGCTTGAGGACAGGGTTTTTGGTTCAGAGGGCATTTAAGATCAGCGTGACAGCAGGGATTCGCCAGGGCGGTCGAGGGGAGAGACGGTCAAGGCCTCGCCTCGCTTCTTGAGCCTCACGGTTTTCCAGAGGTCCTGAGGCCAGTTCAGGGAAGGACAATCTGCTCAGCTAACCCAGTTTTCCTGGAAGCCGGGGGCAGGAAGCGAGTCATGCCTCTCAGGACACTGGATTCGTCCTGAGCAGGCCCACGGGAGGGCCTCCGTGGTGGCTCAGTTGGTAAGGAATCTGCCTGCAAAGCAGGAGACTCGGGTTCCATCCCTGGGTTGGGAAGATCCCCTACAGAAGGGAAAGGCTACCCATGCCAGCATCCTTGCCTCGAGAATCCCTTGGATGGAGGAGCCTGACGGGCGACAGTCCATGGGGTCACAAAGAGTCAGACACGACTTGAGCGACTGAGCACACCGCCCAGGGCTGTGGGAGCCGGCTGGGTGGCAGGAGGGGGGCCCCCTGTGCACGCGCCGAGGTGGGGAACAGCCGTGGCCCCAGTGCAAGGTGAGCGCAGAGGCCTCAGGAAGGGCACCCAGGGTGCTCTCTGCCTCGCACCAGCCCCAGGAACGTAGACCTCACCTCCCGCCTGTCACCCGGCCCCACAGTCTCGGGGTGCCACACAGGGCAGTGACCTCAGTGGGGGTGACCGAGCCCGCGAGGCTAGGACCTGCCTAGGGGCTGTCGCAACCGTCCAGGAGAATGAGGCAACGCACACGCACGCTTGTTATTCCCCAGGGATCCCTGCGGGCCCTGCTGTCTCATCCAGCGGGTTCCTGACCTCTGCTCGCATCATCCTGCCTTGGCGTGCACACTGGCGTGTTCAGGAAGGGCCTCGAATAATCCAGGTACCCAGCTCTTGGATAACCCAAGCTTGTTTTCCTCAGGTGTGAGCGTCACAGGCAGAAGCTAGATGCCCAGCCTCTTGTTCAGCTAAACCCGCCCCGCACCTGCCCGGCTGTTGTCTGTACACCCCCGACTGCCCGCCTCCTCCTGATCACGGGGAGCTCGGTCCTGGGAGTGCCAGGGGCATTCCTCTGCCTTGGGCAGCAGCGCTCCACTCCAGTGCCCGCGGGTCCCCCTTCTCACCCCTCATCTCACCCCCACATGCACACGGGCGGCATCTCACGGGGCTGTCTCGTTACTGAGGAGGCTTCTTGTGTGTCCAGTTGGCTCCTGGACACTGGGTTTTAACGTATTTACTAGTAGCTCCGTTGGTAAAGAATCCGCCTGGAATGCATGAAAGCCCAGTTTGATTCCTGGGTCGGGAAGATCCCCTGGAGAAGGGATAGGCTACCCACTCCAGTATTCTTGGGCTTCCCTGGTAGCTCAGCTGGTAAAGAGTCCGCCTGGAATTGCGAGAGACCTGGGTTCGATTCCTGGGCTGGGAAGATCCCCTGGAGAAGGGAAAGGCTACCCACTCCCGTATTCTGGCCTGGAGATTTCCACAGACTGTATAGTCCACGGGTTCGGATAGGGAGGCTCTAGAGAGAGGGATACACGTACGCACATGGGTGATTCACACTGTTGTAGGCAGAAACTAACACAATACCGTAAAGCAGTTACATTCCAATTAAAAGCATTATCAACTGTTAAAGTTTCAGAATCGTACTTGTCCCTTAAACACTTCTGCTTATTCTGTTAATAAATCTGGTAGACATTAACCATCACTATTAAGAGGACAGGATGATATTTGACTCTGCTTACACGGGTTTTTTTTTCATCAACATAAACAGCCTGATGCTTGTGATCCTCTGTTTATCTGAGGTCTTCTTGAAAATTTGTTCTTTATCTGACATTTTTGCTCCGGTGGTTCTTCACTGCCGTGGGCTTTTCTCTAGTTGCGGTCGGAGGGCTTCTCCTCGTGGGGCTTCTCTCGTTGCAGAGCAGAGCCTCTAGGTGAGCAGGCTTCAGTAGCTGCAGTGCACTCGGTCAGTTGCCCTCGGCATGTGGGGTCTTCCCAGACCAGGGCTCGAACCCCGTCCCCTGCATTGGCAGGCAGATTCTTTACCTCCGTACCCCTCAGGGAGGCCCAAACACTTCACTTGAGCTAGTTCGGTTCACAGCTCTGATAGATGTTAACCATCACTGTTAAGAGGCCATGATAGAGTTTGACCGTTTGCACATTTTTTAATCCACTTAAACACCTTTCTGCTTGTGAAGCTCCGTTATAGCGCGTTTTATTTCCTGGTTCAGTACTTCCCTTTTCTGAATTAACACACAAAGCCTTTCTGAATAGACAGTGGTCACTTTAAGGCCTAATACATGAGATCTATAAAACAGATGAGCATCAAGTTCACTTGAATCTTCCAGTAGAGTTCCAATAATGTCGTCTTTGTGGAAATTATTTGACTGTGCGCGGTCTTAGTTGTGATGTGGTGGAGTCTTTAGTTGAAGCCCGTGGGATCTTAGTTCCCCAGCCAGGGATCAAACCTGGGTCCGCTGCTTTGGGAGCACAGAGTCTTAGCCACTGGATGACGAGGGAAGACCCTTGATAATATTGTCTTGAAAGGGCAGGTAAAAATTAGTAATCTCAGTGTGTACTTCAAAGTTTATTTATACCATTGTTGCCCCAATAGGCCAAATTCCATTAAAGAGTACATATAACAAAATGACAAATAACTTGCAAAAACTTATTCCCCTTTTACATGCCTGTGAATGTTTTGGGAGTCCAGAGGTGCCTGCCTGTTCATTATGGAAACCGTTTTTCCACCCAGCTGATTAGATTTTTGCATTTCTTGGCATATATGAATGTTTTCCACCTAAATCCCATAATCTTTGAACCTGACGAGAATTCTGCATTTGTTCAGTAGGTTTCCCAGGTCCGTGCAGGTCCTGGGGGCAGGGCCATGAAAACGATATGTGAATGGCTGAAGGATTTCTTGCATGTCCTGTGTCTGACTTGGAGTAACATGGGCGTAAGGCTGTATACCTGTGGGAGTCAGAAAATGAGCGTTAATTGTGCGTCTGAGGAGCCTGTGCCTGTCCCTAGAGGACACTTCTGGGTCCTCAGAGTTGCAGACTCAAAGGCCCTGGCGTTTGCGAACAGGGTGGGCACCTGTGTCTCCTCGTCTCTCAGAGCCCCTGAGATTGGGGGACTAGGACAGGAGAGTTTCTACTTGTGCCGACTGAGCTCCGCCTCCTGTGGCCACAAAAGGTGCGCTCTGCTTGGGAAGGGAAAGGACGCCTGACTGCTTGTTCGTCTTTGCAGAAATGCTGGGGTAGAAATAAATGAAGTCTGAGATGTGCGAACCACTGTCCATTTTGTGAGCAGATGTTCTTTAAAAGAATATTGACTCGTATTTCCTGGGGTCCGTCTTTAGTCCCTTCCCATAAAAAAACAAGACACAGAAGGATATTTTTTAATCAGTTGCCCTTGCCTTTGATGAGGAGGGCATGGCAACCCTCTGCAGTATTCTTGCCTGGAGAATGCCATGGAGAGAGGAGCTTGGCGGGCCATAGTCCGTGGGGTCGCAAAGAGTCATACACAATGGAGGTGACTTAGCACGCACGCCTCATACACACGCACACCTTGCCTTTGACAGAAATGCTGTGTGGGTGAAGATCAATAACTCAGAGTTGTGGGCTAATGTGTGCACCACCAAAATTCATATTTTGAAGCCCTAACCCCCTGGGCCTCAGATTGGGGCTGTACTTGGAGTCAAGGTCTTTAAAGAGGTAAGTAGGTAAAATAAGGGCATTAGGCTGGATCCTGACCCCTTAGGTGGAGAAGGGACTGGCAGCCCTCTCCAGTGTTCTTGCCTGGAGAATCCCATGGACAGAGGAGCCTGGCGGGCCACAGTCCACGGGGTTGCAGGAGTCAGACATGACTGAGCGACTCACACACACACTTTGACCCCTTAGGACTGGTCCTTATAAGAAAAGAACAGCACAGGGGCACACACGGGGACCACCACGGGGGGACACGGGAGGAGACGGCTGTCTGCACACCCAGGGGAGAGGCCTCAGGAGGAGCCAGCTCTTTCCATGCCTGCATCTCCGGTTTCCAGCCTCCAGGGCTGGGGGAGAGTAACTTCCTGTTGTTGAAGCCCCCCAGCGTTCGGTGCGTTGTCATGGCAGCTGCAGCGAGCGAATCACCCCCGGAAATGTAGGGTGTTTGATGCCGGGAAGGGGTCAGGGAGCTGCACTGGCGTCGGACAGATCTCCCAGGCAGACTGCGGCCAGGGAGGCACCCCCTGGACGCCCAGAACTGTGCTGTTGGTAGCTGAGACACCACGATTACCGTGTGATTTCCCCCAGTCTTCCTCCTGTCATCGCTTTCCAGTTGGGTTCTCTGACAGTCTTCTACCCCACCCACACCAAAAAAACAAGTAAACGGAAGCGCACAGAGCAGCTAAAGAAATAGCGCCAGTGACACAGTGGCTTGTGTATCTTCAAAGGAGAAGAACTGCATCCTTTTTTTACCTTTCTCCATCTCTTGCTAGATCCCACAGCGCTTTGCACTGTACTAAATTAAAAGTGCTTTTGGCGCTGCCTCCGTACCAGTGCATACACCACGCGTGATCCAGTCCATGGGGAATTCAATCCACTGTACCCACAGCAAGGATGAAAATGTTGGGATAACAGGAGCAGCCACTGAAGGAAGGTCTTGAAAAGAAGTGGAAGCTGTTGATCTGGGTGGGAAAGGAGGGCTTTAAAAAACTGCACGTCTCTGGGTTTCAAGGTGAAGTGTTGCATTCAAATGACTCCCGAGCTAGCAGGGATTGATGGATAGACCCCACTCAACACATGAATTCAGGGCAACACCTTGAAAGAACTCCTGTTCTCTGTCAGTCTTTTATGCAGCTTCTTCAGACCCACTTTGGTGACAGCCTGCACGTTCTTTTCTTTTTGGCTGCACCAGATCTTTGTTGTCGTGCACAGACTTTCTCCACTTGGAGTGACGGGGGGGCTACTCTGGTTGCGGTGTGCAGGCTTCTCATTGTGGTAGCTCCTCTTACCGCAGAGCGTATCGGCTCCAGGACATGCGGCCTTCGGTAGTTCACAGCTACATGCCCAGTAGTGGTGGGTCCCAGGCCCTAGAGTGCAGGCTCAGGAGTTGCGGCTCTTGCTGTGTTTCTGCTCATCTGTCCCTTATGAGGGCCCTGGCATTGGATTTAGGGTTTCCCTCATCCAGGAGGACCTCATCTCAGACCCTTCACTTCATCACATCTGCAAAGACTGGGATGTTTCCAGAGAAAAACAAATCTTGTGAGTTTCCAGAATGGCGTTCAGTGCTCTTCACATGTCAGTTCATCCGGTGCTCATCAGAATCCTCCAGGTGAGGGCAGTGATGAAGGTGAGGTTGCCTAGGAAGAAACGGAGGGTCGAGGCGCGTGACTCAGGGCTGTGATCCCCGAGGAGACGTCAGTGACATGGCGAGTGATAGAGGTTTCCCCTTAAAACAGGGTGTCTTTCCCACTGTTACAGTTCATAACAGGCAGGAAACAGAAACCACCTAAGTGTCCATGGATGGGTGGCTGAATGGATCAGTGGGTGGATGCATGGATGGATTAGTGAATGGATGGGTGGGTGGATGCATGGATGGATGGATAATGGGTAGATGAATGGCTGAATGGATTAGTGGGTGGATGGGTGGACAAGTGGGTGCATGGATGGATTAGTGGATGAGTGGGTGGGTGGGTGGATGGATGTATTGATGGATTGATAAGTGTGTGGTTGAATGGCTGAATGGATTAGTGGTTGGATGGGTGGATGGATGGATGGGTGGACAAGTGGGTGGATGGATGGATTAGTGGATTTTAGTGTGTGTTAGTTGCCTGGGTCTGCTGTAACAAAATGCCACAAACTCACTGGTTTAAAAAACAACCCAGATGCCCTTTCTTGTGGTTGTTGGAGTCACAAGTCCAAGACCAGTCTCCCTGGGCTGAAGTCGAGGGCTGGTTCCCTCTGTAGCAGGCTCCAGGGCAGAGTCTTGCTTTGCTAGCTTCTAGAGGCACCCTGCCTTCCTTCCTTGTCTTCAAGCCCTTCAGTGCTTCACCTCTAACCATCCTTTTTTTATTACAGGCGTTTACAGCCCTCCACTTCCCTCCAAGCACTGCTTTTGTTAAATGCCACAGCTGTTGGTGTGTTGCATTTGTATTTTACTTCCTCCCAGCCTATCTTATAAATCCCTTGTAATTTTACCTTTTCACAACTCACCATTTAGGTGTGTATTTGTTTAACTTCCACAGAGTTGTGAATTTCCCAGGCTCTCCCTCTGTGAGTGATTTCTCATTCTGTTCCATTGTTGATCAGGGAAATACTTGGCATGATTTTGATCCTTTGTGGATGTATTGAGCCTTGTTTAATGGCCTAGCTTATCATCTTTCCTTGTGAGTGTGAGAAGAATACATTGTTTTGTAATGTTTGGGTGGAGCATTTCCGTAGTGTCATAAAATTCAGTTGGTTTATGGTATTTAAGTAGTTAAGTCGTATGCAGCAGTAGTTATCTATAGTCTTCAGCTATAGAGTTTTACCTGTAGAGGTTTAAATCCAGTCTTGTGTTCCTTGTGAATTTTCAGTCCAGCTGTTCTGTCCGTCATTGAAACTGTGTCGTTAAACGTTTCCAGCTACTGTGGTCGACACCTGTTTCTTCCCTCAGTTTGGTCAGTTTTTGTTTTAGGTGTTGTGACTTTGTTGTAAGTTTCTTACATGATTATAGTTGTCGCATCTTCTTCATTAAATTACCCCTTTCTCCTTATACAGTGCTTCTATTGAGTTTTTGTTTGTTTCTAGTAGAAACGTTTGTCTTAAGTCTGCTTTGTTTAATGTGCTCAGTGTGGCTTTCTTTGGTTACCTTGTGCATTTAATATCTTCATCCTCTTTCAAGCTTTTTGCACCTTTCCTGGTAAAGTGTGTCTTGTAGACAGTATATAATTGGGTCACGTGGTTTTTCATTTTTAATCTGTTCTGCCAGTCTTTACATTAATTTGTATGTAACCTTTTACATATAGTGCCATTATTGATAAAGGATTTACCTATATGGTTATCTTACTTGTTTTCTCTTTCTTTTTTGATCACACACCATCAATCTGTATTTATTAACTAGCATTCTGCTGTAGAGAAGACTTTGCTCTGTCCACATTTCTTATTGCAGGGTTAGTTCACTGGCAGTATTGTTTCAGGTGTACAGCATAGGGATTTGGTAATTGTATAGACTGCACTCTATGTAAAGTTATAAAATGTCGTTATTTCCTGTGCTGCACTTCACATTCTTGTAACTTACTTACTTTACTGCTAGTAGTGAACACCTCTCAGTCTCCTTCATCTGTCTTGTGTCTCCCCCAGCCCTCTGCCCTGGGGTAGAAATAGTCTCTGAACTGTGTCTGTTTCTGTTTATATTAGTTTGAAATGCGGCCCTTTGCAACATGGGTGGACATAGAAGGTAAGTCGCAGAAGGACAGTCCTTATGTTTCCATGTGTCTGTGGGATCCAGAAAAGAAACACATCTGTGTCTTTTCCTTTCCTTCCCTTTCCTCCATTCCCCTTTCCTCCATCGCTGGCTTCTTTTATGGTAACTAGGTATTTTCTTGTGTACATTTTAACTGTTTTATTTCTCTGACCTTTTTTTGTTTTTTAGTTATTTCCTTAGTGGTTGCTCTATGTATTACAGTTACCAACTTATACCATCTAGTTTGCATTAATACCCGCGTAGTTTAAATAGTATACAAAAACGTGGCTGCTGTGTATCTCCTTCCTACCCTCCTTTGTGGTGGTATTGTCCTAAAGGTTCCCTCTTTATACATGTTGTGCATTGCATCTTTACATATGTTATGTGCCCATCAGCAGAGATTTCTAATTATAATTTTATGCAGTTGTCTTTTAAATCAGATTAAAAAAATGATCCACAAACAAACAACACATTTATCTTGTCTTTTAAGTCCCCCAAGGGCAAAATCACCCTGATTATAAACCATCACTTTAAGGATTGGGGGGGCGGGGGAAATTGTTATCACATCACCATCTATCAGCTCATTTTAAAGTAACTTTGCATAATTTAGAAAGATTGCCAAGGAAATAGTTGGATTGGTGATTGGGTAATGAATCAAGTGTGTAAAACACACTGCATACTCAACTGTTTGCAAATCTTGCTTGATGTTTTCCAAAACAAAAGATACAGTAAAAATTTACTATGATTCTTGGGTTAAATGCCACCTTCAGGTTAAAATTTGGGTCTGATAAGTTCTGTTCAAGTATAGAAAATACTGTTGACTGAGCTTCACCGACTTGATGGACCTGAGTTTGAGTAGACTCTGGGAGTTGGTGATGGACAGGGAGGCCTGGCATGCTGCAGTCTATGGGGATGCGAGGAGTCAGATACAACTGAGCGACTTGACTGAACGAGCAGAGAAATAGATACAAAAACCATAAGCTGACTCTAGTAGTGGTTTCTTGGCCTTCTGAGGAGCCTTTCTGGAGAATCACTGACTGTCAGTTCATTGCCTGTTGCTGTTTTTTGTGGGCTGCGTGGTTGGGGGGTCACGTACTCTGAACATGCTCTTCCGCTGTACCTTCTGAACACGCTTTGGTGTGTAAGTTGGTGACCACAGCCCACACGTGAGCCTGCCACGGGGCCCAGTCCTTTTCAGGAGCCCCAGGTGGAAGGACGGCACCGTTCCTGAGCCTGCCACGGGGGCCCAGTCCTTTTCAGGAGCCCCAGGTGGAAGGACGGCACCGTTCCTGAGCCTGCCACGGGGCCCAGTCCTTTTCAGGAGCCCCAGGTGGAAGGACGGCACCGTTCCTGAGCCTGCCACGGGGCCCAGTCCTTTTCAGGAGCCCCAGGTGGAAGGACGGCACCGTTCCTGAGTCCTCCACCCTCGTGCCCAGCCTCTGTCCTTGGACCCGCTGTGCCCCCTACGAAATGACGTGCTGATGGATTTTCTTAAACTTTATTACGGATTATGCGAGAAAAAAAGAAAATAATTCTTGACTCATACCCACATCTGTTAGAGGTGGTTGATCGTTCCACTGAACCATACTAAATGCTAATCAAAACTTTCACTTGAGAAAAGATCACTTGGTTAAATCATGACCAATCTTCATTTAAAAGAGTTGCGTTTATTGTTACTCCTTCACAGTTGGAAACTGGCTAGCTTTCAGCCACAAGAAACAGTCCATCACACCCTGAAATACTTGTTCTCAAAACCTCTGAGAGCAAGCAAGCTCCTAATTTGAAGCAAATATTACCGGGACTCATCATTTCACGCTTGTTAACTACTCATTTAGGTCTCTTACATTCCTAAACACAAGGAAGCTGCTGGCTCTTGCAGGCAAGCGCGTCTGTAAAGGTTAAACTGCACGGACTAGACACGCTTCTCCCGTCTCTTCCGTGTGCGCAGATGACACACGGAGCTGGCGGCCCTGGGAGGGAACACCAGAGTGTCCCGGGCGTGGCCGTGAGTGCTGTCTGGTGGAGGCAGCCTCCGTGACCTCCCCGTCCTCTTTTCTCTCTCTGCTCCCCAGAACACCGGGCCCCTCTCTGCGGCGTCTGACACACCGTCTGCCACCACTCCAAGGTCTGAGAGGACTTTCCTGAACTCCCAGGGCCTTGGGGTCAGCAAAGGGCCACGTATCATTGGGTCTCAGTGGAGAAAAATACTCTGATGTACGTACTGCCTTTCAGTCACTCGTTCTGCAAAGCTTCCTCTACCTCCCCAGGTGACTGTTCCTTTTTTTTTTTTTTTTTTTTGACAACAAACATCAGGGAGCTTTCCAGTTGCAGTCACCGTTGCTGTTCAGTTAGTCGCTCAGTTGTGTCCGACTCTCTGCGACCCCATGGACTGCAGCATGCCAGGCTCCCCTGTCCTTCAACATCTCCCAGAGTTTGCTTAGACTCATGTCCACTGAGTCAGTGAAGCCATTCAGATGTAGAAGCTGGATTTAGAAAAGGCAGAGGAACCAGAGATCAAATCGCCAACATCCATTGGATCATAGAGAAAGCAAGAGAATTCCAGAAACACATCTACTTGCTTCATTGAGTACATGAAAGCCTTTGACTGCAATCTCTGAGTATGTATTTAAGCTCGCAAGGATGTTTGTGTCTCATATGTTGTTTCAGTGGGTCTCATGGAACAGGTGCCTGATAAAACCCTGTGTATTTATTACCTGGTGGGGAGAGGTGAACGGAGCTAGCTAGGGAGTGGGGTCCTACCAGCGAGTGGGAACATGCGAGGGTTGGCTTGTGGAGGGTCAGGTGGCTGCAAGGAGACATGGATTACGGGGTTGGGCAGACCGCGTTCTGTGTCGGTACTGGGTCGGGCAGTTTGTTAACACATATTTGTGGAGCTAGTCTGATGTGCTGGGAACATGTGATAGAAACTTTGGTGAATGGATTCCCAATGGGTACTGCCTTTTTTTTTTTTTAATGGAACATTTGGAACAAGGAACTCTTAACTTCTCAGATCATACGGCCCTTGCCATTGCAGGAGCCGTGTGTGAGCTGTCGTGGACAGGGAGAAAGCAGAACTCATAACTGCCTCTTCACACACAGAGGATCCCTAACGGCCCTCCTCTTAATTCACAGAGGATCCCTAACTACCCTCCTGTTAACTCACAGAGGATCCCTAACCACCCTCCTGTTAACTCACAGAGGATCCCTAACTGCCTTCCTCTTAACTCACAGATGATCTCTAATTGCCTTCCACTTAATTCATAGATGATCCCTAATCTCCCCCCTGTTAACTCCCAGATGATCCGTAACTGCCTTCCTCTTAACTCACAGATGCTCCCTAACCTCCTCCTTTTAACTCACAGAGGATCCCTAACTGCCTTCCTCTTAACTCACAGTTCAGTTCAGTCTCTCAGTCGTGTCCCATTCTTTGTGACCCCATGGACCGCAGCACGCCAGGCCTCCCTGTCCATCTCCAACTCCCGGAGCTTGCTCAAACTCATGTCCACTGAGTCGGGGATGCCATCCAACCATCTCATCCTCTGTCGTCCCCTTCTCCTCCCGCCTTCAATCTTTCCCAGCATCAGGGTCTTTTCCAATGAGTCAGCTCTTCGCATCAGGTGGCCAAAGTATTGGAGTTTCAGCCTCAGTCCTTCCAATGAATATTCAGGACTGATTTCCTTTAGGATGGACTGGTGGGATCTCCTTGCAGTCGCCTTCCTGTTAACTCACAGCAGATCCTTAACTGCCTTCCTGTTAACTCCCAGAGGATGCCTAACCTCCCTCTGGGAGCCCCTGCCTCCTGCCCTAGGGGCTCCAGCCGGTGACGCTGGTGCCGGCGCTTTGCTCAGGGCTCCGGGCTCGGCACAGATTCCCCGCTCAGGTGACACAGACGCCCAGTAGGCGTATCCTTGTTCTTGCACCCCCAGCGTACAGAGAGGTTAGCCAAGGCCCCACCTGGGCCCTGAGCACGGGTCCCCAGCTCCCAGCTGCTGGTCAGCCACAGAGCAGGCCTCCAACCCAGGCCGCTGGCCCCAGAGCACCCGCCGCCCCCAACCTGAGTCCTCGGGAGCACCCCGGCCTGCGGGCAGAGTCTGCTCCCTGTGGCCCCCACCCACCTGGAAGAAACCCCAGGTCGGGGAGGGAGGCTGAGGACATGTCTGCTTCCTTCAGGTGTGGTTCGGAGAGGAAGAGGTGTGCAGAGGAAGCAGTCGGGGTGTGCAGAGGAAGCAGGTCTTACCCTGCACACTGGTCACGGAGCCTCTGCTTGGGGTGTTTCGCTCTAAAACAATGCAAGTCCCGGTCATCCAGCTGAATTATAAGCGGGGACTGCCCTCCCTCCTTCCCGTCTTCATAGGGCAAAACACATGCTGATGCCGTCCTCAGAGGCCGGGGTAAACACGTGTAAATACGTCCTCTGTGATCAGCTGGACTCAGTACTGCGCAGTGGAACCTCAGCCCCAGACAAAGTGGAGAGGAGATCAGGCGTGCTGAGGCCTTTTGTGGTAACAGCTCGGGGACCCTAAAGGTCAGTGCACACCCCAGCACCTGGGGGCCCAGCCTGCAGCTTGTGAGGAAAACCCGGGCCTCTGGGCTGGGTTCACACCTGCATCCAGTGCCCTCCTGTCTCTGCCCACCTGGCCCGTTCACCTGCTGCCTGAGTGTCGTCTCTCCTTACTGCCCCCAGGACTGAGGCCCAGGTGTACGTGCGGTACTTTTTTAGCACACCGGCGGAGGGGAGCACCCTGTGTGGCTGTGGCTCGTTGCAGACCACGCGCGAGCTTCCCGTGAAAAATAACCCAGGTGCAAGGTGCAGAGCCCGGAGCTTTGGAGGCCGTGCGTGCATGGGACGGTTGGGCACGGCTGCTGTGCGCTCCTTCCTTTGAATTATTCTTTTACTTTTATTTTTAAATGATCTTGTTTAGTTCTGGCTGTGCTGGGTCTTCCTTGCTCCGTGGGCTCTTCTGTAGTCACGGTGAACACGGGCTGCTCTCTAGCTGTGGTGCTCAGGTTTCTCCTATCTCTTGTTGCAGAGCGCAGGCTCTGGGGACTTTGGGCTTCTGTGGTGGGGGCGCATGTGGGCTCAGTACTCACGGCTCACGGGCCCCAGAGCACAGGCTCAGTAGTTGTAGGGCACGGGCTGAGTCGGATCCTCTCAGACCGGGGATCCAACCCATTTCTCCGGCATTGGCAGGTGGACGCTTTACCTCTGAGCCACCAGGAAAAAGACTGACTTCATTGGAGAAGACCCTGGTGCTGGGAAAGATTGAAGGCAGGAAGAGAAGAGGGCGGCAGAGGATGAAATGCTTGCATGGCATCACCGACTCAATGGGCATGAGTTTGAGTAAACTCCAGGAGTTGGTGATGGCCAGGGAGGCCTGGCGTGCTGCAGTCCATGGGGTTGCAACGAGTCGGACACAACTGAGAATCTGAACACCACCACCACCAGAGAAGCGCACTGCTTCCTTTTTATTTTGGCTTCTGGGAGAACTTTCCCTTCAAAGCACTGTCCCTGTCATTGGTTGTACGCTGTCGTCTGCTGGTATACTCTTTGCCGGATCGGAGGAGTTTGACAATGTGTTGAGATCCTTGCTTATCTCACCGAAGGTTTGGCGTGATTTTCATCTACATTGTGAAGAAGAGTTACGTGACTGCAGAGTCTTCTGCAGATTTATAATCCCCCTGTTCTAGGCCTTGTAAGTGAAAAGCACCAGCTTTAGAGGAAGAGCGTGTAACGCCTTTTAAAAGAATACAGCTCTTTTCCATCTTTAGACTTTGTCGTTTCTCTTGCTCATTTCTTCCTCCTGCACTTGGCTCATGGCGAGTCCCGAGTGGTGCTCCTCGCCCAGCCTCTGCTGTTTTTCCTGGCACTCTGCGTGCTTTCCAAACCCAGCGGTAGTTTCTCACTCGCTCAGTGCCTGCACTGTCTTGTTAGTCTCTTTCTCCCAGCTGCTGGAAGAAAAGTGTTCACAGGAAGAAAGCAAAGTATACACAGGCTGCCTGCCAGGCCCTGCCTCTGCACACCTGCAGAGCCCTCCTGGTCTTGAGGGAAGCGGGATGTGAGCGAGCATTCGATACGGCCACCCCTCCTCATTGTCCCCCAGAGGCGTGGGCCAGCCCTTCCCTCTCCGCTGGGACTTCTTCAGAGAGATGACATGCAGGGGGGCTTCTGGAAGAAATCTGAGCCTCTCAGGTTACGATCCAAACACTGGCTTCCTCCACCAAGGAGCCCAGGAGGACTTGTCTTTAAGTCTCACCTTCCTTTGTACCAGAAAGGGAACCAAAACGGACGTGTCACCCAACCCCGGGGTCATGCCTGAGCAAGAGCAGTCAGGTGTGTACCAGAATGGAGATCTGAGAGCTGCTTCGTAAGTTAAGTGTGTTAGTCGCTTAGTCGTGTCTGACTCTTTGCGACCCCATGGACTGCAGCCCACCAGTCTCCTCTGTCCATGAGATTTTCCAGGCAAAGATACTGGAGTGGGTTGCCATTTCCTTCTGGGGATCTTCCCAACCCAGGGATCAAACCCAGGTCTCCTGCACTGTAGGCGGATTCTTTACTGACAGCTACAAGGGATCTGCTCGTTGTGTGTCTCTTACGGTGTCCCCTCCCACTGTCTCCCCATATCCAGCCCATGGTAGAAAAGGGAGGACCCAGATAGTTAAACGGAGAAGGCAATGGCACCCCACTCCAGCACTCTTGCCTGGAAAATCCCATGGACGGAGGAGCCTGGTAGGCCGCAATCCATGGGGTCACTAAGAGTCGGACAAGACTCAGCAACTTCACTTTCCCTTTTCACTTTCATGCATTGGAGAAGGAAATGGCACCCCACTCCAGTGTCCTTGCCTGGAGAATCCCAGGGACGGGGGAGCCTGGTGGGCTGCTGTCTATGGGGTTGCACAGAGTCGGACACGACTGAAGTGGCTTAGCAGCAGATAGTTAAAGCACTGAAGATGAGTTTGTACTTGATACGCAGCTATACGTGGTTTTGCCTTGAAAAGCAGAGAAAGCAAAGCCGTTCTGTGCTGCTGCTCCTTGTCCAAGGCTGGGTCCTGCCGCCACTGGCCAAGTGTCCAGGGCCCCTTCCTAGGAAGCGGGCTGCAGGCAGGAAGGACCAACCAGAGCAGAGCGGGCTGGGAAGGGCAGGTCAGCTGCCTGGAGATGCTGCCTCGGGCTGGGGTGGCTGGGGGTGGTCTCCGGGGCCCGTGCACTTCGCCGCAAAGTGTAGAATCAAGTTACCTTGCAGGGAACCCCCGCCGCTACTGCTGCACGACAGGACCGCTGCGGGTGGGGGGCGGAAATGGAGAGCACCGGACTTGTGCCTTCCTCCTGGGAGGTGCAGGCGGGCATCGGTGCTCACGCAGGGGCTCCATTCAGAGCCGCACCCGCGTCCGCCCGCTCCCGCCGGAGTGATTGCAGGGGTCGCGGAGCACTCGGTCGGTCCCTCGCGGTGCAGGCCCTGCACACAGGCTGCAGTGTGCACGCTCGCGGGTGCTCCATCAGGACGCCAAGTCTCAGTAGTGGTCAGGCTCAGCAGAATGTGCCTGTCAACGGAAAAGACGCTTGAACCATAACGCAGACATTTCGGGGCTTCCCTGGTGGGTCAGCGGTTAAGAATCCGCCTGCAGTGTGGGAGACGAAGGTTCGATCCCTGAGTCTGGAAGATCCCCTGGAGGAGGAAATGGCAACCCACTCCAGTATTCTTTTTTTTAGTCTAAATAATGTATTTTTGTCTGTACTAGCTCTGTTACCGCGCAGGCTTTTCTCTAGTTGCGGAGAGCGGGGGGGCCTCCGTGTAGATGCCGTGCGTGGGTTTCTCACTGCCGTGGGCTCTGTCTGCCGAGCACAGGCTCTAGAGCATGCGGGCTTCAGTAGTTGCGACACAGGGTTCAGTAAGTTACAGCTCCCGGGCTCTGGAGCCCAGTCTCGGTTAGTGGTGGCTCAGGGCTTTAGTGGCTCCAAGGTAGGTGGGATCTTCCCAGATGGGGGATTGAACCCATGTTCCCTACATTGACAGGCGGATTCTTTCACCACCGAGCCACCAGGGAGGGCCCCACTCCAGTATTCTTGCCTGGAGAATCCCACGGACAGAGGGGCCTGGCTGTCCACGGTCCACAGGAGCGCGGCATTGGACGCAGCTGCGCACAGACTTCCTTTCCCTCCCACCCTGTAAGGTTCCAGCGCAGCAGAGGGCAGGCCGCCGGGGCACCGTCTGAGTCTCCAAACCCGCCAGCGTTTCCCCTATGTCCACGGGCCCCGCTCCCGAGAGCTGTCTGCTCTGAACGCGGGCTCTGCGCGCCGTGAACACATCCCTCAACGCCGCTGTATCTCGGCCCCCTCGTCTCCGCAGATACCGAGCGGCTCTACTCAGCTGTGTTTGAGGACATCTGCGGGTGCTACGGGAAGAAGTACAGCTGGGACGTGAAGTCTCTGGTGATGGGCAAGAAGGCGCTGGAGGCGGCCCAGCTGATCAGAGACACGCTGCAGCTTCCGATGTCCGCGGAGGAGCTGGTGGAGGTGAGCCAGGCCAAGCTGAAGGAGGTCTTCCCCACGGCCGCGCTCATGCCAGGTGAGGTCCCCGGAGTGCGCTTGGGGCTCTGAGCGGCAGGTCTCAGCCTGCCAGGGGGCGCGCTAGCGTTCTCCTCTTCCCTGAGAACTCGGAAGATGCCCTTCCTGGTAAGGCTCCGAGGGACTCATTAGAGACGTTGGAGGATGCTGGCACGTGCTGTGGGTTTTCCGGGGTGGCCCAGTGGAAGAGAACCCTCCCGCCAGTGCAGCGGACTCAGGTTCGATCCCGGAGCGGGGAAGATCCCCTGGAGGAGGCATGACCACCCACTCCGGTGTTCTTGCCTGGAAAATTCCACGGACAGAGGAGCCTGGCGGGCTACAGTCCATGGGGTCACCAAAGAGTTGGGTGTGACTCAGCGACTACAGGACGGCAGCATCATGTGCTTGTCATTTTTGAGCTTTCTTAATATATGTTCTTTTCACGGATTCCTGAGGCCCGAAAACATTTGCATTTTGTTCATGTCAGTGTGACCTAGAGATCACATTCCTGAGAGAATTGCTTCCGAGTTTCAAATAGGTGGCTTTTGCTTTTCACAATCAGATAGAGAATTCATGTTTCAGCAGCTATGCAAACTTGAACATGTTGATGATAGGCAAGCAGCTAAATCTCCCTAAAGAAGTTTAAAAAAAAACTTATTTTAAGAGTTAAAGGTGTCATTCAGTTCTAACATGTCTGTGTGGCCTTTACTTGTTTTCCTTTGAGAGCTAAGATGACTTTTCTCCCCTGGGGCTTGTTAGCTGAAGATGGAACAACAGAACTGCCTGCTATTTCTTACTATAAGTGAGGAGGTCAAGAGTGTTCTAGGTTACAGGGACCAAAATGGCTTAAAAATGGAGTGTTATTTTAAGATTCTTCTAGGAAGAAAGGTGAATTACTCAGTCTTTAGAATTCCTGGTGCTCAGGGAGAAAAAAGTTTACAGTCAGAGCAGTAATTTTGGATTCAAAATGGTATTAACATGAGTCATGGTCATTTTTTGAAACACATGTAATTATCTGCATTTATACATATATCCAGAGGGGCAGATTGAATATCCCCTGGAACTAGTGAGTTTCCTGGAAAGGACCTTGCTATTACTGCTGCCTGGTATTACAAAGAAACCGTGTGGGCTCTTCTTGGATTACACACACACACACACACACACACACACACACACACGCCTGTACATCACACATACATACACGTGAATGTCACACACACGTTAGACACATGCAGACATATGTCACACACACAAACACGTCACACACACACACTTATGTCACACATATACACGTTATGTCACGGAAATACATGTGAACACACACGTACCTCGGCATATGAGCACAAGCACCATGACACACACTCCCTTCACCAGCTGCCTTTCTGGGCCGTTTGCACACGTGGGGATGCTGACAAGCTTCAGTGATGGAAGCACAGCTATTAATAAACGTCACAGAAGTTCTTAGCTAAAAGTTTATCATCTTACCATTGTTGAGTGTGCCAGCTGAGCGTTAAGAATGTTCAGACGGTTGTGTAACCAGCAACAGCATCCATCTCTCTCAACTTTTTACCTTGTGGAGTTGAAGCTGTGTACCCAATAGACCCTAACTTCCATCCCTTCCTCTGTCTCTCTCTCTCCAGCTCCAGGGACCTCCCCTTCTGCTTTCTGTCTCTGTGAATTTGAACTACTCTAGGTATCTCACATGGCGCTAGTGTTAAACAGCCCACCTAGCAGTGCAGGAGACACAGGTTCAGTCTGTGGGTCAGGACGATCTCCTGGAGAAGGAAACAGCAACCGCACTGCCGTGTCCTTGCCTGGAGACTCCCGTGGACAGAGGAGCCTGGCGGGCTGCAGTCCATGGGGTCCAGAGTCAGAGCTGCCTGAGTGAGCGCACGTGCACAGATCCTCAGTGTTTGCCCTCCTGTGGCCAACCTCGAGGTTCGTCAGCGCTCTCATTCCACACGTGCAGCGTGCGACAGGCTTCTCTCCCTCTGAAGACAGAATCATACTCCATTGTGTGGATGGATCTCACTTTGCTTATCTGTTCATCTGTCGATAAACACTTGGGTTGCTTCTGCCTCTTGGCTACTGTGAAAACCACTGCTGTGAACATGTGCATAGAAATACCTCTTCAGGAACTTGGTTTTATTTATTTATTTTTTTTGGGGGGGTACAGTCCCAGAAACACAATTATCGAATTATAAGGTGATTCCCTTTGTGGTGTTTCGAGGGTCCCCCGACTGTTTTCTAGACTGGCTGTGTCATTGTATGTTTCTTCCAACAGTCCACAAGGGTTCGAGATTCTCTACATTTTCACCAACTCTGGTTATTTTCTCTCTTTTTGATAGGAACCATCCTAATGTGTGTGAAGCCATTATCTCTTGGATTTGAATTTCTTGAATAATTAATGACATAGAGCGTTGTTTCTTGCTGTTAGCCATTTGTGTGTCTTCTTTGGAGAAATGTTTATTCAAGTCCTTTGCCCATTTTTTGATTTTTTTTTTCTTGTTGAGTTCTAGGAATTCTTCATATAATAAAGTCTGAATACAAACCCACTTATCAGCTACATGGTTTGCAGATATTTCCTCCCATTTCAGAGGTTGCTTCTTCACTCTGTTGAGTGTGTCCCTTGATACCCAGAACTTTTTACGTTTGATGTACTCCCATTGACTATTTCTGTTCTTGCTTGAGTTTTTAGTGTCATAGCCAAGAGTTTAAAAAAAAAAAAAGATCCTATATCTTAATGCTTTCTTTCTGTTTGTTGTCTTTTAGGAATTTTGTAGTTTTAGCTCTTACCTTTCGGCCTTTAATCCACCTTATATTAATTTTTGCATATGGTATAAGAGTCCAGCTTTGTTCTTTCCAAGTGGATATCCATGTTCCCAAAACACACTTTGTTGAAGAGACTGTCGTTTTCCCCATTGAGTGGTCTTGGGAGCCTTGTTGAAAGATCACCTGGGTGTTGCATGTGTGAAGAGTTATTTCCAGGCTCTCTATTCTATTCCATTGGTCTATATGTCTGTCTTTATGTCAGCACCAAACTGTTTCGATTACCATATCTTTGTAATATGTTTTGAAACCTGGAAGTGTGAGATTCTCCAAGTTTGTTCTTCTTTTCCAAGATGGTGTATGGCTATTCAGGTTCCACTGAGAGTCCATATAAATGTTGGCATTGACTTCTGTATTTCAACAAAAAGTGCCTTGGGATTTTGGTATGGATTCCTCTGAATCTGTAGACCACTTTGGGTACTGTGGGCACTGTAAAGATGATCAGATCTTGCGGCCCATGAGCCTGGGAAGTGTTTCCCTTTCTTTGTGTCTTCTTCAGTTTCTTCCAGCAGTATCTTGTAGTTTCAGCATTACAGGACTTTCACCTTCTTCTGTTTCTCTTTGATGCACTTCTCAGTGGGTTTATTTAAATGTTCTTTTCAGATTTTTCCTTGTTTAATGTGTGGAAATACAGCTGACTTTTGCATGTTGATTTTTGTCATCTGCAGTGTTGCTGAAGTTTGTTAATAGTGCTATGGTCTTATGTATATGTGCAGAATCTTTAGAGTTTTCTACGTTTAGGATCATTTCATGTGCAAACAGATGACTTCATCTCTTCCTTTCTGATGTGGATGTATTTTATTTCTCTTCCTTGCCTAGATGCTCTGGCTAGGACTTATAGTGCTGTGTGAGATAAAAGTGAGACGAGAAAGCGTTGTTTTCTTGTTCCTTATTGCAGAGAAAAAGCTTTCAGCCTTTTAACATTGAGTATGATGTTAGTTATGGAATTTTCATATATGGCTTTTATTATGTTGAGGTACTTTTCTTTTATTCCTGGTTTGAGTGTTTATGTCATGAAAGGGTGTTGAGTTTTTTCCAAATGCTTTTTCTGCCTCAGTTGAGATTATCCTTTGGGTTTTGTTCATTTTGTTAACACGGTGTGTCACGTTGATTTTTGTATGTTGAACCGTCCTCGAGACTCCAGAAATAAATCCCCCTTCTTCACGGTGTAGAAGAATCCTCTGAATGTGCTACTTAAATAAGTTTGCTAGTGTCTTGTTGAGTGTGTTTGCCTCAGTTTCTTGTCATTTCTTTCTTTGGCTTTGGTGCCAGGGTAACGCTGGCCCGATGGGATGAGCTTGGGAGTATATCGTCCTCTTTTAATTGTGGGGAAGAGTTTGAGTACTGTTGGTGGTAATTCTTTACAGTCTGGTGGAATTCTCCGGTGAATCTGTTTGGTCCTGTTTTCCTTGTCGGACGGCTTCTGATTACTGAATTAATCTCCATAACACATAGAGGTTTGAACAGACTTTCTTTTGCTTTGATCTCGATAGCTTGTATATTTCTAGCAATTCATCTGTTTCTTCCAGGCTATTCAGTGTGTCTGCTTACAGGTTCTCACATTATTCTCTTTGAATCACTTTTATTTCTGTGCTGTTGGTTTTCGTGTCCTTGCTTTCATTTCTGATTGTATTTATAAGCCTGGTGTTTGTTTTTTTTCTTCAGTAATCCAGCTAAGTCTATATTGTTTGTATTTGACATGGAGTCTCTTGCATTGTTTAACATACAAAGCACCCTTGGTTTAGGCACGCAAATCTCCTCTTTCTTCTTTATCCACCCAAGCCTTTCAAGTGGTTTTCCTTCCAGAATTTTTGTGTCGTTTTTTTTTTTTTTTAAGATAAACTTGAGACATGATGGTCGTGGTTTAGGCACTAAGCTGTATCCGACTCTTGGATACCCGCATGGCTTATAACCCACCGGGCTTCTCTGTCAATGGGCCTGCCCAGGCAGGAACACTGGAGTGGGTTGCCATTTCCTTCTCCAGGGACCTTCCCAACCCAGGGATCCAATCCATGTCTTGGCAGGCAGATTCTTTCCCATTGAGCCACCAGGGAAGCCCATACTTGAGATATATTCTACTACAATTCCAAGAAAACGATGTCTTCTGCAGCTAGCCTGGTAGTTTGGCTGGAATGCCATCAAGTCTATATTATGGAGTCTATTTGGTGATCCAGTCCATGTAGTATCCTCATCTTGGCTTTCCCAGTGACCAGATATTATGTAAATAATACCTCATCCTGGGTAATCACTGAAGAGAACGGAACCCTAAAACCAGCTCCAGTGTAGAAATGAGATGAGAACTTGTTCTTCCTAGACGGTTTAGTCCTGCTGAAGTCGCCTGGAAGACTCTTGTCTCTGCATACATCTCATGCCAGTCACAGACACGGTAAGGACAGAGATCTAGTTTCTACTCAGAGAGACGTGCTGCACCCCCGAGTTGCCATCTGTGCCGCCTCCCTCCCAGCACCTCTTTTATGTGAGCCAAAGCCGAGCCCCACCGGAAAGGCAGCCTCCCGGGTCTGGAGTCCAGGGAGCGGTGACGGTAGCCAGGAACAGACCACTGCCGTCTGTCCAGATCAGGTGTTCCTCTTGTCCCCTTGCCGCTTTGACTCCATCATGCAGCTCAGGATGATCGAGGTGGAGCCCTTGACTTCCGTTTCTCTTCCCTCTTCGGGTGTTTTCTTGGGGGGCGGGGGCATTTCCAGCTGGGGCAGGCACCTTGAGCCCATGAGAGGAAGGAGCCTGTCTGTAGAGAGGGTGTTTTATGAATCCCACGTCCTTCATTTTGCACAAGGAAATGGCAGCCCACTCCAGCATCCTTGCTTACAGAATCCCCACCGACAGGCGGGCTGTAGTCCGTGGAGTCGCAGAGAGTCGGACACGACTGAGCCACTCACACAGACGTCCTTCATTCTGACGATGCAGCTCTGCCTTCAGGTGAGCGCTGTGGCCCGGCAGGTCCTTAGTGCGGAAGGGAGGGCAGGTTGCCTGGGAAACAGGCCCTGCCATAGTGATGCAGGAGGTCGGCCTGGGCCGTCACCAGGGTGACCGGCCCCTGATTATGAGGTGCGTGCGGCTCTGCCTGGGTCCCGCCTCACGGAGGGTCGGGCTGGCCTGTGCGGCTTGGAGGCCAGGCATGAGTGACTTGATTCCCTCCTCATGAGCTGTGGACACCTCTCTTTAAAATCGGCTGTGGATGTTCTAGGAGGCAAGTACTTTTTTTTTTAACTTTTTATTTTCTATTGAGGTATAGCTGATTAACACTGTTGTGATGGTTTCAGGCGGACAGTGAAGGCACTCAGCCGTACATGTACATGTATCCATGCCCCCCCAAATTCCCCTCCCATTCAGGCTGCCACATGACATGGAGCAGAGTTCCCTGTGCTGGACAGCAGGTCCTTGTTGGTTCTTCATATTAAACACAGCAGTGTGTCCATGTCCATCCCAAACTCCCTGACTATCCCTTCCCCCATCCTCCCCTCTGGAAACCATAAGGTAATTACAGAGGATTGAGCAGAGTTCCCTGTGCTGGACAGCAGGTCCTTGTTGGTTCTCCATGTGAAACACAGCAGTGTGTCCACATCCATCCCAAATTCCCTGACTGTCCCTTCCTGCCATCAGGACAGAAGTACTTTTGTCCAGTATGTCCTGTAAGCATTTACCACATCCCTTAGTGATGAAACAGAATGTAAGTCAGCCAAGGGTCTAATTATTTTCTGAGAATAGACATCTTCTTAACAGTGGCAAAAATTTTTGACCAAAAAAAAATATATATATATATATATATATATTTTGAAATGTATGTGGTTTTACATAGGAAAAATTTTGACATGGAATGTAAGGAAACCGTCAGAACAGTGTTCCCCGTGAAGGGTGCTGATAACCTCCAGTGTATTTTTTTTTTTAATTACTGTTTTTTAATTAAAAAAATGATCTCTTTAGTTTTGGCTACACGAGGTCGTCGTTGCTGCGTGTGGGCTTTGTCTAGCGGAGGCGAGCAGAGGCTGCTGATGGTGGTGTGCGAGATTCTCACAGCGGTGTCGCTTCTCTTGTTGAGGATGAGCTCTATGGCTTAGTTGTCTCACGGGCTGTGGGGTCTTTCTTCCCCAGCCAGGGCTGGAACTCCTGACCCCTGCGTGGGCAGGTGGGTTTGTCACCCCTGAACCACTAGGAAAGTCCACCTGCACCGTATTGTGGAGAAGATTGCTTCAGTCGCGGGTTCTTGGAGGTGTATGACGGTAATGTGTTTTGGCATCGTTTAAGCAGGAGTAAGTTGGTTCGGAAGGCCGGTAAATAAAGTCTGTGGTTTTTAATGGTGTGAAACCCCCAAGAAGGTCTGCTGTTGCCGTGGCTCTTTGCTTTTCCTGCTCTTTTTCCCTGGGGGTGGGGGTTGGGGATTTCCCACAGAAAAGCCCAGGACGTGACTTCGGGCCCGTGGAGGGGACGGGGACAAGGCCCCGCCCAGGACTGCTGGCCCAGAGGCACTGCCCCGTGACATGGGCCCCTGAGGAATGCAGGTCCACCGCCACCGTGGAGTGTCGCCTGGGTGTTGCCCGTGGGGACAGGTCCCAGGTGGAGACAGGCCTGACCCGGACAGGTCCTCACCGGGGCTCCGAAGTCCCTCACGCCAGGACAGGCTCGGGATTCACTGACGCTGCTCTCGGGAGCGCCCTGAAGACTACAGCGCAGCCACCCAGTGGGCAGCACTTTCCCTGGGGGGCGCCCCGGGCCCGGTCCACCTGGGCCTGTTTCTTCTAGGCCCGGTGCCTGAGCCTCTTGTCTGTTTCCACCTGTCTGCCTTTGGCTTTTCTGTTTTGTTCTTCATCTGCCTTCCACCTTTAGTTCCCCATGGCTGTCAGCCAGCATGACCATCTCCCGCCACCCCACTTGGTGAATACACCTTCCACCACCCTGGCAAGAAGGCACTCGCTTTCTCAGGGTCCCTCTGTAACTTCCTCTTCCTTTACTTAACCCTTACGTGCAGCTGCTGCTGAGTGGGTGCTCAGGGAGACACAAAAGAAACGTCTCCTTCTCCACGCAGTCCATAATCAGACTAGGACCCATGCGTCTCAGTTCAGTTCAGTCGCTCAGTCCTGTCCAACTCCATGTGACCCCATGGACTGCAGCACACCAGGCCTCCTTGTCCGTCATCATCTCCCTGAGCTTGTTCAAACTCGTGTCCGTCCAGTCGTAGAGTTGACTAAAATGTCTTCATCTTTTTTTCTTATATACAAATAAATTTCAGGTCTTACAAGATCAGTTCAGTTCAGTCGCTCAGTTGTGTCTGACTCTTTCTTAAACCACGTACTATATAGTCCGTGGAATTCTCCAGGCCAGAATACTGCAGTGGGTAGCCTTTCCCTTCTCCAGGGAATCTTCCCAACCCAGGGATCGAACCCAGGTCTCCCGCATTGCAGGCGGACTCTACCAGCTGAGCCACCTGGGAAACCCCATTACTTACTGTTTAACAGGGATTCCCAGGTGGTGCTAGCGGTAAAGAACCTTCCTGCCAGGTTTGATCCCTGGGTCGGGAAGATCCCCTGGAGGAGGGCACGGCAACCCACTCCAGGATTCTTTCCTGGAGAATCCCACAGACAGAGGAGCCTGGCGGGCTGCAGTCCACGGGGTCAGAACGAGTCAGACACGACTGGATTGGCTTAGCATGCGCACGCTGCTGAGCCATTCAGGATGCCTCCTTCTAGGACATTTCTTAGGATACCTGTGTGATGTGTGTATACACACACACATCCCTTAAAGGAACTAAAAAAAAAATTCACCAACATCCAAATCAAGTAAACAGTTGATGCATAGAATGAAAATCCTGAAATATTTAAATTACATTGCTTGGCAACTTTTCTAGGAAGAGACAGGTGTTTTTTTTTTTTTTGTTTGTTTGTACATGAGGTGAGTCTCCTTTATGAGCCTGAGGCGTGTCAGGGACTAAAAAAGGAACTAAAAAAAAAATTCACCAACATCCAAATCAAGTAAACAGTTGATGCATAGAATGAAAATCCTGAAATATTTAAATTACATTGCTTGGCAACTTTTATAGGAAGAGACAGGTTCTTTTTTTTTTTTTTGGTTTGTACATGAGGTGAGTCTCCTTTATGAGCCTGAGGCGTGTCAGGGACTAGCTGAGAAGTCAGGTCCTCTGTGTGTTCTTACGTGTGCCTGCGTGTCAGCCTCGGGTCATTTTAGCACCTGCACTTCCCAGGTGATGCTCTGCAGTCCTGCGAGGTTTAAGTAAGCTGCCCACAGATGCTCAGAGCTGGCTTCTGACTGGCAGGGGCTCCAGCGAGCAGAGCTGCACTGTTCGCAGGGCAGGATTTGGAGAACGCACCCCTCAAAGGCAATGCCGACTCATAGGAAGAGTCCTCTTCCAGGCTGTGCCATGCCCCTGAGCCACCCACCCCACTCTTGAGGGGGGCTTCCCTGGTGGCTCAGATGGTAAACGATCCTGCCTGCAATGCGGGATCCCTGAGTCAGAAAGATCCACCCTTGAGGTGGTGCCAGTGGTGAAGAATCCCCCCTGCCATTGTAGGAGATGAAAGAGACTCAGGTTTGCTCCCTGGATTACGAAGATCCCCAGGGAATGACTACCCGCTCCAGTATTCTTGCCTGGAGAATCCCAGGGACAGAGGAGCCTGGCAGGCTACAGTCCAGGGGGTCGAAAAGAGTCAGACACCACAGTTGAAAGGAGAGTGGCCCTCAGGGTGAGTCAGCAGGAGGTTATCCCCTTTATCTGCCCTGGAATGTGAGCTCATAGCCTGTGGTCATGCCATTCCAAAGCAACTGATTAGAAATCCACAATGATGTTGAAATCCAGGCATTGCTCAGGGTGCTCTTTGAAGGGGCAGAGGTGTCAGTGCAACGGTTGGGATGTTGTTTCGGGGCGGGGTGGGGGGGCTCTGAAGAGCTCCAGTACCATAGTCCTTTCTGTCTCAGCACAGAGAGGAGTTCAGAGAGAGCAGAGTGGTAGATACTCGTGGCTAATGAGAAGACGCCTGTGAGGCTCACAAGCAGGTGGACAAGACTTGTCACGCCCCGAGAACTTGGCCAGCCACAGTTTTATAATCAAAAGAAAAGTAGGGAGGAGGAGAAGACCACCTTTTTCCTCATTCTTGAGTAGATGTCACGCTTCCATCATCAGCTCCTCCTCCACGTTGGGCAGGGGAGTTTTCTTGTCTTGCATGGTCAAGCTATTTCACAGAGTTGTTTTTTCATGTGGGCAGAGCATGACTAAGTCACTGAGCTCACTGGGCGGGATGTGGGTCTCATGCCACCGCCCTTTTATTGTTTGGGGGCAAGTCTCCTGCTTCTGTTGCGTGGTTTTGCTGCTAAGCTCCAATCCTTTGGCCACCTAATGCGAAGAACTGACTTCTGGAAGAGACCCTGATGCTGGGAAAGATTGAAGGCGGGAGGAGAAGGGGACGGCAGAGGGTGAGATGGTTGGTTGGCATCACCCACTCGATGGACATGGGTTTGAGTAAACTCTGGGAGTTGGTGATGGACAGGGAAGCTGGCGTGCTGCGGTCCAGGGGGTTGCAAACAGTCGGATACAACTGAGCGACTGAACTGAGCGAAGCCTGCTTGGTTGTGTGGTTAAGCAGCTCTCCTTTCCTGAGTGATCATTTAACTTACGGGGGTCTCCCATATTTTTTTGTGCTTCCAGTTGCCTCATAGGGCTAACTGTCTGATCGCCTGCTTTGTCCCTTCACTCTGTCCCCGTCATCTGGAGCCCTGCTCTGAGAACCTGCTCCTGTAAGTTGCCACCCCCTTGCACCTCCTGGCTGTCATTCTAGCAGAGAGACCTGGTCTCGGGGTCCAAGGTGGCAGCTGGAGATTCCGGGGGCTTTTCCCTACTGCTGCCGAGAACCGGTGCTCCCCTGTTGTTCCTGTGTGTGTCTGTGTGTCTTCTCTTTCTTTCCTGAGCTTTATGCTTGAGGGCTAACTGTTTGTCAAAATTTTGCCAGCACACGTTTGTATTTGCAGTCATGAACTACAACTCCTTCTCATAATCACGGCCCCCTGTTTCTAGTCTCCACCTCAAGCTCCTACCTTGGGTCCGTTTCATCAGTTTCCTGTGGCTGATATTCCAATGACCGACAGATGTGGTGTCCTGGGACAACAGAAATTTATGTAGGCACAGTCCTGGAGACTGGAAGGCTGAGGTCAGTGTGTAGGCAGGCCCACAGTCCCTCCAGGGGCTCCAGGGGAGGCTCCTCCCCGCCTCTTCCAGCCTCTGGGGGCTCCAGGCGTCCATCCCTGGGCTGGTGGTGGCTGCCTCCCTCCTGTCTACAGCTCCATCTCCACGTGGCTTCTCCTCCGTGTCCATGTGTCTCTTCTGTGTCTTATGGGGAGCGTATTGTGGGATTTAGGGCCACCCTCATCCAAATGACCTCATTTCAGAATCCTTTACTTCTCATCTGCAAAGATCTTGTTTTCAAGTCAAGTCCTGTTCTGAGGTCAAGTCGTCCCAGGGCCAAGGATCCTCCAGAGGCTCCAGGGGAGGGTCTGCCCCGCCTCTTCCAGCCTCTGGTGGCTCCAGGTGTCCGTCCCTGGGCTGGTGACCGCCTCCCTCTGTCTCCACGTGGCTTCTCTGTGCCTGTTGCCCTTCCTCTTGTGAGGACACCAGTTACTAAGGGCCCTAGTTGCTGTTACGAATGTCTGTGGGTCTCTCTGAGTTCATGTAGTTGAAGTCCTGACCCACAGTGTTAATGTATTTGGAGGTGACCTGATTGCGGGGTGGTGAGATCATCAAGGTGGCACCCCAGGAATGGGATTAGCGCCCTTCAGTGAGAGGCCCCTCAGAGCTCGCTCCCCCCACCCCCCACATCAGGACACGGGGTAGGTGGCCGTGAGTCAGGAAGAGGGCCCACTCAGGAGACCCTGAGTGGGTGCCTTGGTCTCGGTTGCAGCCTGCAGACCTGTGAGAAACAGATTTCCGTGTTTACACAGCAGCCAGGCCGATGGGGCTGCACGACAACAGCTGGAGCAGAGGAAGGCAGACGTCACTGGGCTGAGTGCATGTGTGCGTTGCTCAGGCGCATACAGTCTCCTTTTTCGACCCGCATGGACCATAGCCCGCCAGGCTCCTCTGTCAATGGGATTCTCTAGGCAAGAATACTGCCGTGGGTTGGCATTTTCTTCTTCAGGGAAATCTTCCCAACCCAGGGATCCAACGTGAATCCCCTGTGTCTCCTGCGTTGGCAGGCACATTCTTTACCGCTGAGCCAACTGGGAACTCCCACTGGGTTTAGGGCTGATCTCATTCTGAATGTCCTTCATCACCTCTGCACAGACCCTCCTCATCCCAGGTCAGTTCATGGTCAGATACCCCAGGGGTGAGGACCTCACCTCTGCTCAGACCCTCATTGTCCCAGGTCAGCTCACGGTCAGAAACCCCAGGGGTGAGGACCTTCACCTCCACACAGACCCTCCTCATCCCAGGTCAGTTCACAGTCAGAAACCCCAGGGGTGAGGACCCTTATCTCTGCACAGACCCTCATTGTCTCAGGTCAGTTCACGGTCAGAAACCCCAGGGGTGAGGACCCTTATCTCTGCACAGACCCTCATTGTCCCAGGTCAGTTCACGGTCAGAAACCCCAGGGGTGAGGACCCTTATCTCTGCACAGACCCTCATTGTCCCAGGTCAGTTCACAGTCAGAAACCCCAGGGGTGAGGCCCTTCACCTCTGCACAGACCTTCCTCTTCCCAGGTCAGCTCACGGTCAGAAACCCCAGGGGTGAGGACCTCACTTCCGCATAGACGGTCTCCTCATTGTCCCAGGTCAGTTCACAGTCAGAAACCCCAGTGGGGAGGACCTCACCTCTGCTCAGACCCACGTCCCAGGTCAGTTCATGTTCAGAAACCCCAGGGGTGAGGACCTCACGTCTGCTCAGACCCTCATTATTCCAGGTCAGTTCATGGTCAGAAACCCCAGGGGTGAGGACCTTCACCTCTGCTCAGACCCAGGTCCCAGGTGAGTTCATGTTCAGAACACCCTGACGTCTCTTTCGGGGCCCACCACTGCACCCACCGCCCTTGAAGGCGTCCCCTGTGGCCTGTGCCACGCTGGTGCCAGCCTGTCCCCTCCCAGGCAGGGGCACTGTCACTGTCTAGGAGAAGGGTCTCCCTTCCACCCTGCGGGCTGCGATGAGGAGGGACCGAGCCTCGTGTCCAGGAATGCTCGGATTGGAGGTCTGAGCGGGGCAGCCGGCTTGCGGCAAACCCTATGCCAGGATGGCGTGGTGTCTGCTCTCTCCCCGGGTGGTTCCATCAACCAAGCCCCGACTCTGCCGCCCCACCCCCGCGCCTCCCCGCAGGACTCTAGACTCCGCGGCTGCTCCGCGGTCCCCTTGTGCTGAGCCCGTCCCTGAATAGTGTCGTCTCCCCACCCTGGGTCCTTTCCGCTCCCAACCACAACGTGTCTGCGGGCTCAGGTGAAGTGTCACAGAGGACGCCTGAGCTAGATGGGGGGCTGCTGGATACAGCCACCCAGCACCTGAATTTCAGGGCAGCAGCTGAAAGAACCCGTGTCCCCTGTCGACCTTCTCTGCACGCGTCCGTGTGCAGAACCACCTTCCTGGCTCTTCCGTGTGCAGACCCACTTTCCTGGCAGCCTCCACATCTCTCCTCACCAGCCCGAAGCCTCTTGGATGAAGTCAGGCAGAAACACTCAGCTCTCAGCATCGCTGATCTTCGACAGTTCTTTCCTTCCCTGTAGATCAGTCCTGGGAATGCTCATTCTGTGTAGCAAGAGCGATCTGTCTGTGCCCGGCCATGAAACCCACTCGAGCACCCCGAGGCTACCAGCTGTCTGCTGGCTGGGTTTCATTTATGTACCTAATTAATGAGCTTCTGTGCAGGACAGAAGTCCCATCATGTTTCTAGTCTTTTACTTCGCAGAGAGACTAAGAAAAAGTCAGCGTAGGGTATTTAAAGGACACAAAAGTTTTTGAAGTAATCGGGCAGTAGCATGTTAATACCAGGAGAGTTGAATGATTGACGAGTAACCTGAGTTTGATGGATTGGTGGCGACCATGGCTTCTACCATCTTGTGGGGCCTTGCCTTGCTGTGTGTGGTTTTATGGGTGGTGTGTTTTACAGGTGTTCCCTCACAGCGTCACCACCCGGAACGCTAATCGTCGCTGTATCCCAGGACAGAACCGAGCCCCAGACATGGGGCTGCTTGCCACGGGCTGTGCTCAGCCTCCCTGACTCTGGGCTCATGTTTGTAACCATCTCGGACATCTTCACGGAGCTCATCTGATTTAAAAGGAGTCTTTCCCGGACTCCCTGGGGTTCCGGTGGTTAGGGATCCGCCTTCCTGTACAGGGGCCACAGGTTTGCTCCCTGGTCTGGGAAGTAAGTTCCACACGCCATGGGCCAACTAAACCCGTGCTTCGCAGCTAGGGAGGAAGCCTGGACACTGCACCGGAGATCCTACGTGCCGTGACTAAGATGCGGTACAGCCAAAAATAAATACATAAATAAAAGCAACAGATCTTAAAAAAAAAATTTAACAGTCATCCAAAAACTTATTCATTCCCCTATGGATAACAATGTTGACTCTGTTTTCCAGTGTAGGCTTGCTGGTGTGTATTTATTTTGGTTAGTATTGCCCCGTTAAGTTAGTGCATTACAAAATAGTCACAGAACTAGAAATACTTAAAGTATAAGCTAAAGTGAGATCAACCATATTTAAATTTTTATAATCAATACATCAGAGGACTCTTCCAGCAAAATTTTCTTTTTCCAGTAGGTTTTAGAGGAAGCATGTATTTAAATATGCTCCAGTATTTTTTAGTATGCTGGTTTACTGTTGGGTCATACAACTTGAACCTTTTGTTTTAATGCCAGTCATGTTGATACTCAGCTTTAATCACCATATCCAGACCAAGGTGATTATTGGATGTATATTTGTCATAGGCATTCTTTCATCCTTTTAATTCACCAATTCCATGAAGATTTTTTATGGAAATTTAGCTAATGTAATTCTACATATTGGTCATTAGTTGTTGCAAGCTAATTAAACAGTGTGGCTTTTTAATATTTTCAGATAACAGGTTCCAACCCCACAGCAACTCTTCAAGTAGGGTACTTTCATAGTGGTTGTAAGTTGGCTTCAGTGTGAGGTTAAGTGTGTGTGTTCACAAGACATACAGGTCTGTAGTTTTTGTATGTTTTTCTCTAGCTTCCGTATCAGAAAAGTGCCAGTCTCAAAAACACGAGTTGGGAAATAAGTGTTCCCCGTGATTTTCTGAGGTTTCCTGAGAATTGGTGTGGTTTCTTCCTGGGATGTTTGGTAAGTTCACCAGCGAGGGCGTGCGGTGCCAGTTCTGGGACGGTTCTTAGCTTAGATTCAGTCTCTTTCCCGTGGATCTAGGGCTAGTTACGTTATCGCTGTGTTCCCGAGTGAGCTGTCAAAGAGCTCTCTTCCAAAGAACGTTCCTCTTCAAGAAGAACTTGTCCATGTCCTCTACGTTGTCACAGTTCTTGGCAGCTGCCCGGCTTTGCTCTGATAGTGGTAGAGCTTTCGTTGCTCAGTCGTGTACCACTCTTTGAGACCTCATGGACTGTGGCCCACCAGGCGATTTCTCTGTCCATGGGATTTCCCAGGCAAGAATACCACAGTGGGTTGCTATTCTCCTCCTCCAGGGGATCTTCCCAACCCAGGGATGGAACCAGCATCTCCTGCGTCTCCTGCATTGCAGGTGGATTCTTTTATTTTTTTTTAATTTATTATTTTTAATTGAAGGATAATTGCTCTACAGCATTGTTTTCATTCCCGCCTTACATCAACATGGATCAGTCACAGGTGTACCTGTGTCCCCTCCCTCTTGAACCCCCTCCCACCTCCACCCTGTCCTCCCCTCCAGGTTGTCACAGAGCCCCAGTTTGAGTTCTGTGAGTCGTACAGCGAATTCCCCTGGCTGTCTTGTTTTACATACGGTAATGTATGTGTCTCCATGCTCCTCTCTCCATTCATGCCACCCTCTCCTTCCCCCACTGTGTCCACAAGCCTGTTCTCTGTGTCTGCATCTGCTTTGCTGCCCTGCAAGTAGGCTCATCAGCACCGTCTTTCTAGAGTCCACATGTATGTGTTAATATACGGTAAGCACCATCTTTCTAGAGTCCACATATATGTGTTAATATGCGGTAAGCACCGTCTTTCTAGAGTCCACATATGTTTTAATATACGGTAAACACCATCTTTCTAGAGTCCAAATATATGTGTTAGTATACATAACGGTGTATCTGTTTCTGACTTAACTTCACTCTGTATAAAAGACTACAGGTTCATCCACCTCATCAGAACTGACTAAAATGTGTTCCTTTTATGTATGAGTAATATTCCACTGTATACTTGTACCACGGCCTCTTTATCCATTCATCAGTGCATGGACATCTAGGTTGCTTCCACGTCCTAGCTATTGTATGTAGATACTGTTCAGGTGGATTCTTTACCCGCTCAGCCGTCAGGGAGCCCTTGCTCTGACCGGCGTGGCAAGCAGAGCACCAGCCATCCCAGTAGTCGCCTCTGATCCTCTGGGAAAGGCCATCGCCGAGCCCTGAACTGCTTTTCCATGTCAGTGCTGAGTGCAGATGTCCCCGTGCTGACATCCCTGCCCTGTGAGGACAGCGGTGAGATCAGACGAGGCTGCAGGCTGGGGGGAATGGGGCTGGCCCAGCGTCGCCCCCACCCCCCTCCACCGCCGAGGCCTGCACACACCCCCCTCATCCCTGACGGTCCCCCTTCCTCCACCCCCCGCCCCCAACCCAGGCGTGGAGAAGCTGATCCGCCACCTGCGGAAGCACGATGTGCCCTGTGCCGTGGCCACCAGCTCGGGGACGGCGTCCTTCCAGCTGAAGACCAGCCGCCACCAGGACTTCTTCGGCCTCTTCCACCACGTGGTGCTGGGCGACGACCCTGAGGTGCGGAGCGGGAAGCCTGAGCCCGACATCTTCCTGACCTGCGCGCGCCGCTTTTCTCCGGCTCCTCCCGCAAACAAGGTACGCAGCGTGGCTGGGAATGGGGGAGATACCCGGTGCAGGTCGGGGGCTCTCCGTGTCCACGCGGACGGCTGCTGCGCGGCTCCTGAGACTCGAGGCGAGGGCACTGCAGGCAGTGGGAGCGCCATGCCTGGGGAGGGCCCTGCACGTCGTGGGGGGCAGCGCGGAGGCCCTGAGACTCGGCTGGAGAGACCCACCAGACTGAACCGCACGGGGTGCCCGGGGGGTCCCAGAGCGTCTAGAGCTGACCAAGCGTGGCCTATGGGCACCGAGCGGGGAAGAGGGGCCTTTGGAGACACGGGACTGCGGCATCCTCATTTGTGACGCGCAGACCCGGACGTGCATGTGCAGTTCGGTTCGGTGATTCTGACGTCGGTCAGCCACCCTCACCGCCGCTCTGCCTGCGCTCTTCTCGGTGATACTTCGTCACCGCCGAGCTGGTGCGTGCGAGGGCGCTTGGTTTTCACTGAGCGGTCGACAGGCTTCTGTGTGTTTCTCCCGCTGGAAAGGGCTGCCAGAGGAGCTCCACCTGCATCACGCAGGGTCCCCCGTGGGGAGCGGAGGAGGTGTCTGAGTCTGGGACAGGCTGGCGGTGAGCAGTGGTGCCTCATGGCGCACTGGGGCTGCTGAGGTGCAGGGCGGAGCCTCGGCTGTCCGCAGGTGTGGATTCCGGAGCATCTGGGGGCTTCTCCAGAGGCGTGGCTCCTGGTGACCCCGGGGTGTCTCCGCCAGGCAGGGCGTGTATCCACTGGGGTGCGGCGTTCCCAGCTGGTTCCAGGATCCTGGATCAGGTGCCTTGTGGGGAACCCGTGCAGGGAAGAGCGTTTCCCTGGAAGGTCTTCTCACCGTTGTGCCCTCCCACTAACCAGTGAGCCGGTGATGGGACCCAGCCTGGTGCCACAGAAATCAGAGCCTCAGGACTGTTACTGCAAAACCAGTCTCCAGAGGCAGGAGATGGGGGAGCGTTCTTGAATGACCTGCTTTTGGGTTTAGGACCTGACTTGCTGCATTCAGCTTATAAGGGCAATCGAAACACAGAACCAGCACCACCAGTCCCAGCCCCAGCCTGTGCCTGATCTCAGACCCGCACTGGACCTCCCACGATTCAGTATACCTAGGACAGGAGCTCCCCTGGAGTCAGTGCAGACCCCGGCTTAGCGGCTCAGGTCCCAGGGACGGCCCCCACTTCACACGCCAGTCACCAACGGAGGCATTGCAGCCACCCACACTTCTCCCCGGCCGACCACAAGCTTGGGGATCCCACAGAGCCCACTACCTCGGCAGTTGTAACTCACTAGAACGACTCAGAACTCAGGAAGACACTGTGCTTGCCTTCACTGGTTTACCCAGGCAGCCCAGTAGTAAGACTCTGGGCTCTCAATGCAGGGGCCCTGGGTTCTATCCCTGCTCAGGGAACTAGATCCCCCGTCACCGTAGTTAGGAGTCCGCACGCCATAGCTAAAGAACGAAGCTTCTGCCTGCCACAGCCAAGACGTCCTGCAGCCAGATACGTGATATAAATACAGCCCAGGAACCCTGCAGCAGAGAGCTGTGTGGGGTGAGGGGCGGGTGGCTGGGCTGCTGGAGTGCTCAGGCCCACTGGGTGTACCAGCCTCCACCACCCACCTGTCTTCAGTGCCATGCCTCCTTGGCACCTCCTTCCAGGGGTGTTTGTGGAGGCTCCATTGCCGGCAGTTAATTCACTGGCCGTTGGTAAATAAACGCATCCTTTGCTGGCCGTGCAGATGAGGGGATGGGCTACAAGTGGCCGCCCTCCAATCACGCCTTGGGGTGGGACACAGCCAGGAGCCCACCAATCACGCCTTGGGGTGGGGGTGGGACACAGCCAGGAGCCCACCAATCACACCTTGGGGTGGGACACAGCCAGGAGCCCTCCAATCGCTCCTTGGGGTGGGACACAGCCAGGAGCCCATCAACAACCCCCCCCCACCCCCACCCCGCGCATCCTGCGTCCATCTAGGGACCAGATACTCAGGCATGCTTGAAAGGGGATTAGTATGAATGACGTGGAAAATGTGCTCACTGCCCAGGACATGTCAAGGGTTTTAGGAGCTCTGTGCAGGAAAGTTAAAGTAGGGCTTCCCTGTTGGCTCAGACGGTAAAGAATCTGCCTGCCATGCACGACACCCAGGTTTCATCCCTGGGTCAGGGAGATTCCCCTGGAGAAGGGACTGGCTACCCACTGCCCACTCCAGTATTCTGGCCTGGAGAATCCCGTGAACAGAGAAGCCTGGCGGATACCGGGGGCAAAGACCAAAATTTTTTTTTTTTACATTGCAGCCATAAGCATCATTGAGTGTCAGTGAGGGACAATGATTCCCATACACGGCAAGTTCAGCTCAGTAGTGGATGCAGGCCAGCCGCTAAGCCGCAGAGTTGGAGCTGAAGCCGCAGGGCTGGCAGGGCAGGGGCTGGGGGCCGAGCGGCTCTGCTTCTTATGTCAGGACGTGTCCGTGTCCACGGGCTCAGCGTCCCGCTACAGGTTCCACACAGATGGGTTCTTTTCCCTAAGAACTGCCCCCCCCTCCCGCCCCACTTAATGTTGACCCCTTCAGGTGATAAAGCGGCTTCTAGAAGGGCCACCTCCTATATGCACTGCAGGTTGCTGTTGATCAGCCTGGCGAAGCGAGGCGCCACCCCCCTCCCCCTGGGCAGACTGGTACCTCCCGGGAGGCTCCCAGAAGGAGCACTGTTTTCCAGCCCATCCTGGCAGCTGAGAGGACAAGATGCTGGACCGTCACCTCCTGAATCGTGTGGCCGCGGGAGTTCAAAGAGGAGGCTGCTGCCTGCCTGCCTCCACCTCCAGGCAGCCCTTCCTTTGCCCGGCACCCTGTTCATGGAAACACGGTGTTTGCAGGTTGGCGAGTGTGTGTGCAAGCAGCGACAAGGAGACCATGTTGCTGGCTTTGCGTGAAGACATTTGCAGCAAAACCATGGACGGGGTTGGGGGGGTGGGCAGGGGTTGGGGCTCTAGCTCGCAGGGCAGGAGATTCCCTTGGTGAGGCGCCGGGCCGGAGCTCGAATGGCCCTGTTGCCCGCCCTGACGGTGTTCATTTCAGATGCGTCAAAGGAAGCTGAGCGAGTGCGTGGCCTGGGCGTAATCCAGCTCTTCCGGTGTCCTCCGCCAGTCACCCTTGTTCCACACCCACGTCTATTCATGCAGGTGTTTGTCTTGCAGAGGACAACCTCTCTTGTCCCATTTCGTACGCAAATAACAGCTCATGCATTTGGGTTTTCCCCTGGTGACGTGCTTCTGGTGGTAAGAAGGGCTGTGTTGACAGGCTCCTGGTTGTGCCCCACTCTGCAGCCCGATCATCCTGTACTTGAGTTTGTCTCCCGAGTGCAGGGGCTTCCCAGGGGACTCAGTGGTAAGGACCCCGCCTGTCAGTGCAGGAGATGTAAGAGATGCAGGTTTGATCCCTGGGTCGGGAAGATCCCCTGGAGGAGGGCATGGCCACCCACTGCAGTATTCTTGCCTAGGAAATCCCATGGCCAGGGGAGCCTGGAAGGCTGCAGTCCATGGGGTCGGAGAGTTGCACACGACTGAGTGACTTAGCACCTGAATCCAGGAAGCGGGTGCAGAGAGGCCTGTGCAGACACGACAGAGCTCTTAGGTCATGTCCTGTGCTCTGCCGATGACACAGTGCAGGCCCCAGCACGCGGGGGTGGCGAACCTCAGAGTGCAAGGGCGTGTCACACTATTAGTAAGTCCCTGCAGAGAGCCACGGTGCCGGCGCAAATTTGCGATGGTGTGCGTGTCACCGAATGAACTCAGCACCGCGGTACTAATAGGGAAGCGGGAAAGCACAGGTGGTGTGAAAGGGGGGTTTGCGTTCACACACTGGTTACGGTCTGCTAGGAGGAAACGCCTCACAGGGCTGGTGTTCATTGTTTTCACTGAAACTGTTTCCTCCCAACCTGTCCAGGTGTCATCCTTCTGTGCTTAAAATATGTAGTGATAACCAGGTCCCGGGGGCATGTTCTGGGACCTCTTCCTGTACGCTCTTAGGTTCTGTGTACGGGGTGTGTCAACTAAATGGACAGAAGACATTAGCAAGAGAAAATACAGATTTCTCTCTGCATAAGAAGGCACTGCACAGGAAATACGATTCAAGGAGGCATATAGAAGCTGGGGTTTATATACCATCTTAATAGGGCTTGGGGAGAAAAAGAGGGGCACTTCCGGGAGACCAGATATCTTTCAGGAACATAAATGGGCTCTCAGGAGAACAGAAGAGAGAGACGATCGTCGTATGGTGACGTCTGTTGGGGTGATTTCTTACACAGGTGTTGACCTCTGCAGACTTCCGTTTAGTCATAAAAGTCAACGTTCCTGGGTTGTGAAAATCTTAAGGAGAGGCTTTATGGCAGTAGAATTTCTTTTTCTTTGTATATATTTTATTGAGGTATAGTTGACTTACAATGTTTCAGGGGCACAGTGAGGTGATTCAGTTATACATATATACATATATATTATTTTTGAGATTATTTTCCATTGCAGGTTATTATAAGATATGACTACAGTTCCCTGTGCTATACAACCTTTGCTGCCTGTTGCATGTGTATTTTTTAAAAAAATTAGAAATCTAGCACTCTATTCATACTAGGTCAAACGAGTGGAATCGAAATGTCAAATTTTTTAGTTAGGCCAAAATTCCCAAGTTTTCTACAATATATATTGTATTTATACACTAGTATATTGTCATTATTGTATTATAGTACACTATTTATATAGGTGTATATCAAAGCTTTTCTAGTGTGCTTGATAAAGACTTGAGAAAGAACATCAAAAAAAAAAGAGAGATGGAGAAATTGGAAAACATAAACTAAATGAAATAGCAGTGAATGTGAAACAGAAAAAGTGAAACAAAGTGGGTAAAAGTGTAAGATCATCATATAGTCCAGTTGTTTTCAAACGTGGCAGCTCACCAGAAACACATCTGGGGCTTTGGAGAAAAGCAAGCAATACCTGGGCATTTGTATGTTTCAAAAAATTCCAATTTACTTCTGACAGCCATATGGATTTTAAAAAGCGATTACAGGTTTTTCTATTACATGGTTTTTTATGGATACAGTTTTGTTGATACAGAATCGTATTATTTTCCTGTTGACCGATGATGAGACAGTGGTATTAAGTGAGTAATAGTTACATAATCACAATAGAGAAAGATGTTTATCAGTTTTCACAGTCAGTAGCCAAACAAAAAAATAAACAAAGATCATTACACTTGCAAGCCATAATGGGAACATGGTTAACATAACAATATAAAATAATTACATATGATCTGGGGGGTCAGGCAGAGTGATGTAGAAGGTGGGGGTGGGTGCCTGCACCCAAGAAGCCCCTCGAGTGCAGGCAGTCAGCACCTTTGATATTTCCAAGCGCCCCTTCACCTCCACAGAATGGAACAAGCACAACTGATATGCCTGTTTTCATCTGCCGGGCAAGTCTGTCTTTTGGTTGGAATGTAGCTCAGTTTGTAAAGATTCTGCCTGCAATGGCGGAGACCCTGGATGGATTCCTGGGTCAGGAAAATCCACTGGAGAAGGGACAGGCTACCCACTGCAGCTTCCCACATGGCTCAGCTGGTAAAGAGTCCGCCTGCAATGCGAGAGACCTGGGTTCCATCTCTGGGTTGGGAAGACCCCCTGGAGAAGGGAAAGGCTGCCCACTCCAGGGTTCTGGCCTGGAGAATTCCATGGACTGTATAGTCCGTGAGGTTGCAGAGTTGGACATGACTGAGCGACTTTTCACATTTCACTTGGTGCATTTAACTCATTGACACTTAAGGTAATTATCGAAATACATGATCATGTTATATTTTCTTAATTGTGTAGGGTTTATTTTCTGTAGGTCTTCTCTATGCACAAAACACAAGAGAAGGAAGGGACGTACTGATTTTTTTAAATGTTTTGTGCTCGTGGCACGGGGTATGGGATCTTAGTTCCCCCACCAATGATGGAACCTATGCTCCTAGCATCAGTACCACTGCACCACTAGGGAAGTTTCTGTGCAATTGAATTTTTCAGGGAGGCTTTAAGGGCTTGGTAAAGCCCATTCAGATGGTAAAGGGTCTGCCTGCAATACAGGAGACCCAGATATGATCCCTCGGTTGGGAAGATCCCCTGGAGGAGGAAATGGCAGCCCACTCCAGTATTCCTGCCTGGAGAATCCCATGGATGGAGAAGCCTGGCGCGCTACAGTCTGTGGGTTGCACAGAGTCGGACACGACTCCACGAGTAACACTAACACAGGGAACCTTTGCTTTGAGGAATATAAAGAGGGGTTAGGAAAAAGCCTCTTCCCACTGCTGTTGATTCTCAATGTCTTCAGCTCAGAAGAATCCTTGGGCCCCTGTGGCATGTTCTGGGCCCCCTTTACCCCTGAGGGAGTTCCTTTTTTGTTTTTCTCCCGAACCCCTCCTTGTCACCTTCCTGATTCCTCTCCCCTGACATTCAGCATCTGGCTGGCCAGCAGGAAGGCCTCTGCTCAGTGAGCTCTGCATTTCTGGAGGCCCTCAAGTCCTCCTCCATCCCGAGAGGTCTCACTTTCCCCGTGCCTCCCTGGTCCTGGGCTGGCCCCGGGAGCCTCCCAGGCTCTGTGATGCCCGAGTTGGATCCCACCTGCACCTTCCCGCGGTCTGTGGCCACTGGCACGTCCCCGGCCCTCCCCAGCTGGGTGGCTCCAGTGACCTCCTGAATGGGAGGCCCTTGTGCCCTCGCATCTCCCCCAGACCCGCTGCACCACCTCGCCCTGCTGGCAGCCCTGCAGAGATCAAAGGCCATGGTCCGAGGTCCTCTGGATTGCAGGGTGACTTAGGCGGCCAGGCCTGGGCGCTCCCAGTTGTCATGAAAACACGGGCTCCCATGGGACTTCCCTGGTGGCCCACTGGTCCAGAACTTTGCCTTCCCGTGTGCGGGTTTGATGCCTGGTTGAGGAACTAAGATTCCCACCTGCCTGAAGGCCCAAAAATGAAAACATAGACATAAGCAATGTTTACCAGACCTTCAAAATGGTCCCATATGGAAAAAAAAATCTTAAAGAAATGGGCCATCTACAGCTCACAGGCCTAGAATGCATAGCGAACAATGCTGTGTAATTACATTATTTAGAGCCATAAGGACCCACTCTCAGCTGTCTGAGATGGAACGATGGGGGAGATATAACTCTTCCTGGACAGGAGATATGAAATATACCTCCTACACACACTTCTCCTCACGTCACCTGGATGGGTGTTCATCTCTGTTTTCACATCCAGTCTAGTTGTGTATGTGTGTGTGTTAGTCTGACTCTTGGGACCCCATGATGGACTACAGCCCACCAGGCTCCTCTGTCCATGGGATTCTCCAAGGCAACAATACTAGAGTGGGTTACCATTCCTTTCTGCAGGGCGTCTTCCCAACCCAGGGATGGAATCCATGTTTCCTGCGTTGGCAGGTGGGTTCTTTAACCGCTGAGCCACCCGGGAAGCTCTCAAATGTCGCCAGTCGTCGCGTTTGATGTATTTCAAGCCTCTCGACCTCCACAGAATGGAACAAGGAAATCCAACGGCAGCCCCATCTCCCTTTGCAGGAATCATTAAGCAATCTCGCTTAAGTTCCAGCACTGAGAACCTCTTCCTACACCCCTGCCCCATCTCCCTTTGGCATCACAGGGAGCATCCACCTGACTGGAGCCCTTTGCTGTGTCTGTCTGTGATGTTTCTGTTTGGTTGTGTTTGGCGTGACTCCTGGTAAATAGATCTCAAAGCAATTAAGTTGCTTCTGGTTCTGTGGATTCATATGCACAGACACATACATCAAACAAGATGTAAGTTGGTGCAGGGGTGTGCCAGAAGCCAGCTTTTGTTACCGACTGGAAACATCACTTGAGGGGCTCCTGTATACTTTGCTCCTGTAGTGTGGTTGCACCAGCGTGACTGCTGAGCGGCTTTTTCGGTTCTCTACACGTGGCTGTGAAATTTCCCCACGTGGGCCGTTTCAGAGGACGGTAGTTCTCATGAGGTCATCAGGACAGCGTGTTCATGTAACCCAGCCATCTCAAGCCGCCATCACAGAATGAAAATCTGACAGGACTTCAGACCTTTACAAGGATGGGTTGTATCTTGGATTTCTGATAAGTTAACTAAATAGCCATGCCTGCAAATACATGTATTAGACACACAGGACTCTGCTAGTCTGGGAGCATTCGGGCTTTCCAGATGGACCTAGTGGTGAGCGACCTTCCTACCAATGCAGGAGACGCAGGTTCGATTCCCAGGATGGGAAGATCCTCTGGAGAAGGGAATGGCAACCCACTCCAATATTCTTGCCTGGAGAATCCCATGGACAGAGGACCTGGTGGGCTACAGTCCATGCAGGTTGCAGAGAGTGGGACACGACTGAAGTTACCTAGCATGCACGCATGGGAGCAATCTCACTTAAGTTCCAGCACTAAAAACCTTTTCCTACACCCCTGGTTTTGCCTGGGGAATGTGTGTACAGCACAGCTGTGGTCTTGTTTCCAGTTCAGTCTGCCTGGCTCCCCACAGGACCCCATCAAGTGTATACCCTTTCACCCAGCCACTTTCTCCCTTGCTGGTTCCTGCAGAATTCCATCTTAGCTGCTGCTCGTGTGAGTGTGAGTGAACATCGCTCAGTCGTGTCCGACTCTGCGACCCCATGGACTATACAGTGCATGGAATTCACCAGGCCAGAATACTGGAATGGGCAGCCTTTCCCTTCTCCAGGGGATCTTCCTGACCCAGGGGTGGAACCTAGGTCTCCCGCATTGCACGTGGATTCCTTACCAGCTAAGCTACCAGGGACTAGTGTATAACGGGCAGGGAAGGGGTGGGAGTCACCCTATAGGGTTAAAAAAAAAAAAAAAACAGCTGAATGCAAAGACTTCTTAGGGTGTGCCAATAAACAGAATGCCTAAGAAACACTGGATCAGTTGTACTCAAGGTTAAACAGATTCAATGGATCTGAACTTGGACAAACTCCGGGAGATGGTGGTAGACAGAGAGGCCTGGCGTGCTGCTGTCCATGGGGTGGGGAACAGTCAGACACGCCTTGGCGACTGAACCACAGCAACAGTGGTTCAGGTCATACCGAGTTCGTTATTGGTGTTCAGTCGCTCAGTGTGGTATGGGGGCTTGCCAGGTGGCTCAGTAGTAAAGAACCTGCCTGCCAGTGCAGGAGACTGATTTGATTCACCGGTCGGGAAGATCCCCTGGAGGAGGAGGGCATGGCAACCCACTCCAGTATTCTTCCCTGGAGAATCCCATGGACAGAGGAGCCTGGCGGGCTGCAGCCCATGGGGTTGCAAAGAATCGGACACGCCTGAGCGTGCACAAACACACGTTTCCTTGCGTGTGTATCACGTCCTGTGGTAACCGCCAGGCTCTCTGTACATGTCGTCTGCAGGTAGAGGGGGAAAATCCCCTCAGCGGGTCCGTCGGCAATAACCCTGTTTGCGGCCGGAGGAAGCGTGCGCTGTGTCACCCGGGAAGCTCCTGGTTCCTCCGCGCAGACCACAGGCGGCTGCCGTCTGAGCCATCCCCAGGCGCTTCTTCCTCGGAGAAGGTGCTCCGTGGGGTTTGCCGCACAGCTCGCCCCGGGCGTGTCGTCACAGTGTGCTCGGGCGGCCGGAGAGCAGGAGCACAGACTGGGGGGAGCTGCAGTAGCAGGCACGTGTGCCTGCTGGTCCTGGGGCCGGGGTCCAGCCCAGGGGGCGCTCATCAGGGCGTCCTGCTCGCTCCTGTGTCCTCACGGGGGCGGTCCTCCGGGGGCGAGGAGGGCGGGGTGGGCAGAACGACTTCCCCGTCTACTTCGAGGGACCCCCACCCTCTCTGATGAGGCCCCCTTGGGACTCGGTCACCTAAAAGGCCTTCCAGGGACCCCGTCTCCAAGTCTGCTGGGTGACGGGCTTTAGCACTGGATGTATTCAGACACATTAGCCACCTGCGGGGTGATCATCAAGGCTGACAGCGCAGGCCAACTTTCAACACGGGAGACCAGTGGGGCCTTGGGCCGGTGCTGTGGTTCACCACAGTATCCGCAAAAGGCCGAGGGAGCCACCTCTGCTCACACCCAGCTCTCGCCTCTCACATTCAGCCCATCTCCTCTGATGCTCACATACCTCTGTTCACACCTAGCCATCTCTGATCACACGCAGCCATCACCTCTGACACTCACACACCTCTGCTCATACCCAGGCACCTCTGATCACACCCAGCCCACCTCCTCTGACACTCACACACCTCTGCTCACATGCAGCCATCTCTGATCACACCCAGCCTTCACCTCACACCCAGCCCACCTTCTTTGACGTTCACACACCTCTGCTCATACCCAGCCATCTCTGATCACACCCAGCCTTTGCCTCTTGACAATCACCCACCTCTGCTCACACACACTTCTGATGACACCCAGGCACCTCTGATCACATCTAGCCCACCTCTTCTGATGCTCACACACCTCTGCTCGCACGCAGTCATCTCTGATCACACCCAGCCCTCACCTCTCACACCCAGCCCACCTCCTCTGATGCTCACACACCTCTACTCACACCCAGCCCTCGCCTCTGACACTCAAACACCTGTGCTCACACCCAGGTATCTCTAATCACACCCAGCCCTCGCCTCTCAGACCAAGACCTCTTCTCTGACACTCACACACCTATGCTCACACCCAGACATCTGTGGTCACACCCAGCCCTCGCCTCTGACATTCACCCACCTCTGTTCACACTCACATACCTCTGTTCACACCCAGCCATCTCTAATCACACCCAGCCCACCTCCTCTGACACTCACCCACCTCTGGTCACACGCAGCCATCTCTGATCACACCCAGCCCATCTCCGCTCACAGCCAGCCCTCTCCTCTCATACTCAGCTGCCTCACCTCACACCCAGCCCGCCTGCTCACACCCAGCCCGGTCCTGCTCGCGCAGGACAGAGGCAGGCCCGTCTTGTCTCTACCTGGCCCTCCCCAGTGCCCTCAAACCTAGGCTGTCAGGAAGCAGGCTCTCCTTCCCTCCACCGTAACGGTGACCCCAGTGCCCTCCTCGTCAGAAAGCCTGGACTCCCCTTCACCTCAACAGGGGCTGTGTCGTCCATCAGCCTCCACGTCGCCTCTGAAGGATTTCCCTGATCCCATCCTCTGTCCCTTCCGTCCACCACCATCACATGGAGATTCTCTTTCGTGCATCTTCATTACTAGCAAGTGGACCATCTTAGTTCTGATGATGCTTGTCTTTCAGGGATCTCCTGACTCCCTGGTGGTTCAGACAAGCAGCCAGGTGAAGCTCGTGGACGTGGGTTACCCCACAGGGCCCCCCGCTGAGTCTGAGCATCTCTGGAGGAGCAGGGTCGCCACCTCTGGGTGCTGAGCCCCTGAAATGCTTCGCTTCACCTCCCCGGTCGTTCGTTGCAAATGTCATCCCTTCTAAATTAAACCCCTCCAGCTACAGTTTAATTAAGCTCATCTGTTCTCCTGGAGATGAAATCCAGATATATTTGAGCCCTCAGCTTGGTGAAGTGAAAAGAACACTGCATTCTGGAGACCTGGACGCCATCCCTAAATGCTGTGACCCTCCTGCCGCTGTGACCTTCAGCTCACCTCTGAGCCTTGGTCGGCGCAGGTCCCACACTGGGGACAGTGACAGGAGAGTGCTGGCCAGCCTCTGTGCTCCCGTGTAGCACTCTGCAGCCCCTGTGTGGCTCTGAGTCCTGAACGGGGCCCTTCGGCCACTGCCCCAGATGTAGCAGGCAGAGCTCAGGTGCCCGCTGTCTGCCTGGCACTGTAGCGGGTGGGCTGCGTCTCCCACAGACCTGCCCGGTTACACACACAGGCTGTCAGAGGAGTGTTCCTGACCAGCCACTGCCTAAGACTCTTGGAAGTGTGTCCTGGGGTGCCCGCTATGGGTGCCAAGCTCCTTAGAGTCCCGAAACTGTGTCCGGTGCCTGCTAAGGGTGCCGAGCTCCAAACATCACCCTCGTAGGTTAAAGGTTCGTATATGTCGTGGTCCGTGTGCAGGTTGGAAAAGACATTCCAGACCTATAACATTTAAGAGTCGAGTTTGTTAGAGTGGAAGACGCTGTCAGAACAGCGGCTCACGGGAGAGCCGATGCTTTCGTGGGTCGGTAGTGGGTGTTTGCAGCCTTGGGCCAAAGCCGATTGCTGCTGGAGGGGTGGTATTAGGTGACTGGTTATTAGGGCATTACAGGGTGAATGTTTTATCTAATACGGAGTCAGGGAATGACTGGTGTGGCTCAGGGGGCCTCATGTCAACAGTTTCTATGGAGCTTGGTCCGTTCCAGATGACCCAGTTACACACAGGGCTCCACAGCTGTGACCCTGGTACAGGGCTGCTCAGTACCCACAGGATGTCAGGGCGGGGGGTGAGGTGCAGGGGCGGGGAAGGGTGTTCTGTGCCCCCAGCCTCTCCACCTGCTGCAGCGCCTCACAGCCCTCACCTTAGTTACGGGGACTGTCTCTCTGCAGAGACCAATGTGCATGTCCGCTAAGGTCACATTTTCCAAGTAGGTGTGACTGAGTTTTAGGTCCAGTGCGATTCCATCAAGGCAGAGTTGGCAGGGCTGGGTGAGTCACTGAGGGAGCAGTGAAGTGACGGAAAGGAAGGAAGGAAGTGAAGGTCAACACCCGCTGGCCGGCGTGGGGGCCCGAAACCACCGGCAGGCCTTGGGGGACCTGCCAGGAGAGCACGTGCGCGTGTGCTCAGTTCTCAGTTGTGCACATGTCCTCCCGCTGTTGGTGTAAGGTGTGAGCTGTACTGCTTTGGCTTGTGTCTTTCAGTGGTTTGGTGACCCTTAAGTCCTGTGATAGCTGGGCAGACTCTTTCCGGGTAACTTTCAGAGCTCTGTTCTTTGATTTCAACACCTAGGCAGGCCGTGCAGGAAACACACATGCAGCGTGCAGAGCTCTCGTCCCTGGGTGCCTCTCGCCCGTGAGTGCTCCTGGCAAGACCGTTCGGTCTTAGGCAGTGCTCCCTCGCCTTGTCGCCAGGGCTCCGTTTCATGGAAGACGGTTTTTCCTTACACCGGAGCAGGGGGCTGGTTTGGAGACGACTCAAGTGTATTTGCATTTACTGAGTATGCGATTTCTATGATCATGACATCAGCTCCGCCTCAGAGTATCAGGCATGAGATCCCAGAGGCTGGGCGCCCCCGTTCTCAGGAAACAAAGACGCAGAGAATAGTGAGCACATAAAAGCCGTCTGAAGCATTTTGACTGGTGCTTCACAATCCAGTCGTCATGCTGGTTCGCAGTCTCGCCACTTCTAAGAAGGCGGGGAAAGCCTACGATTCCAGGTGCCGTCGAATGCCCAAGAAGCCGGTTCTGTCCCCGTGCAGCTGGCACTGGGGTTAGTGGGCGCTCGGACCGGCACCGCTGCTGCTGGCTCTCAGCAGGATTGGGGCTGTGTGTTTTCCATCCTGCGGCTGACTGCTCTGTTGGGCTTGTGTGAGGACTGGGCCTGGCCTGAGATGCCGGGGGGTCCTGTTCCCCCTAAACCACACACCCCACTACACACCCGAAGCTGTGTTTCCTGCCACAGTCTCCTCATACACGCTCCAGTGGACCGGCCAGTTCCGTGACCCAACACAAGCGCGTGTCCCTGGCACACAGTGAGGCCAGACAGGGCTGAAGCGTCGGGGTCTGGAGCTGAGAAAGGTTGACTGCAGGGCCAGTGAGGAGACGTGCCTCACCCTCCCCCGCCACGAAACCCCCAACTCCCTGAACGGGTTTCAGCAAAGCATTTTAAAGGCGAGAGAAGTGGGGCGTGGTTGGTTGTGACCAAGTTCTGGGTGCAGGAATCCTAGGTTCTAGGTTCTTACAACAGCATTTTAAGACAGCTTTTTACGTCTGTAAAAATGGGAAAGCGTCAGCCCTTTAAACGTCAGAGCCTTGAGGATGGCCTTCCTGTGTATTTCAGGCTAGGGGCTTCCCTGGTGGGGCTACTGGTAAAGACTCCACCCACTAGTGCAACAGACTGGGGGTTCAATCCCTGGGTGGGGAAGATCCCCTGGAGGAGGGAATGGCAACCCACTCCAGTATGCTTGCCTGGAGAATCCCACAGACAGAGGAGCCTGGCGGGCTACAGTCCACAGGGTCACCAAGAGTCGTGCGCGACTGAACCAGTGAACAGCAACAATATTTCAGGCTGTCAGCAACGTTCTTAACTCAAGCAAAAGCAGTAGAAGAAAAGGTTAAAGGGAAAGAAACAAATCTAATGTGGAGTCAGATTTCTTCTTCCCTATTACAGTTCGCTTTTAAAAACTTCAAATTCTCTTTCGCCATCTCTGTACTTCTCAAATTCTTGTTGCGGATGTCAAGAGTCTGCCTGGCGCATGAGAAAAGTGTTTTCTCAGAGCCGTGAAGTGAGGAGGCTGGGTGAGAAGCCCGGAAGGGCGGGATTTGAGGAGCTCCCGGCACAGTGTCTGCAGTCACGGTTTCTGTTCTCATTTGGACTGGATTTACTGCACAGCTTGGTGCAGCGCTAAGGCATCCGCCTGCCAGCACAGGAGAGAGACATGGGCTCCAATCCTGGGTGAGGAAGATCCCCTGGAGGAGGGCATGGCAACCCTGTGCAGTGTTCTTGGCTGGAGAATCCAATGGACAGAGGAGCTTAGCGGGCTACAGACCATGGGGTCACAAAGAGATGGACATAATTGAGTACACATACCCCACAGACTACGATTGCTTTTTACCTTTGAGGACAGTCAGCATCCTGAGTGAACGGGTGCACATGCCCCAGCTTGTCTGCTCGTCTTTTCCCTCAGTCATTTCGAGGACCCGGCATACTCACTCTCAGGATGCCCTCCCACCAGCCCTCTTGCTACACCAGCCCCTTAGATCCCCTCCGCCTGTGGACACGGGGACTGGCCTCCCTGATCCCCACCACCCTTTCCTCTGCAGCCCGCATGCTAAGCATCCTGGTTCACGTCTCCTTGGTAATCAGGGCGGTTCCTTCCAGAATTAGGCGGGGACAAATGATGCGCTGAAAAGAGTCACTAATAAACACGCCTCTAGAAAGAGCGAAACTTGGGGAAGCGGGGTATGTCAGCCTCCTGGTTGGTGCCCTAAAGGGCCGCACAGCTTTTCCGTGTCAGTCCGCCGTGTGCTGCTGGAGCGTCAAGGGCGTGTGGACACAGCTCTGCGTTTGCTGTGTCTGCATATGTGCTCTGCGTATCGCCTTTGTGGGCTTGTGAACGGGCCGTCGAGTGTGAAAGCACTGTTCCCTCTCCTCGGAGAAGGAGAGTGTCCTGGGCCCCTGCTTTGCTTTGTGCCCCCGTTTCCAAGCCTCCGCTCTCTCCTACTCCTGCCCACATGCTCCTCGGAAGGAGCCTCTCACAAATGGTCTAGGTGTTTTCGTAACTCGAGCCAGACACCGTGAGGCCAAGGAATCAGCTAAAATCTCTTCCTCGGCCCCTCCGAAAGGTCCCAGGGGGCCCACACCGCGCTTCAGAACCCTCGGGGGTCTCAGAAACAAAACGCCAGTTGACATTTCAGTGCCTGTGCAGGTCCCAAGTAAAACCCCAGGGAGGTTGGGAATCCAGGCCGGTTGTATCCTGAAAAGGCAGGGAGCGAAACAGCGGGGCCAGGAAGCGCCTGGCTCAGCTGGAGAGACCGCCCTGGGCGGCCTGAGTGCAGTCCCCCTGTCCGAGCGAGAAGGCGTCCCTTCCCGGCCGGGGCAAGAGCCGGAGTCCCTGCTGTCCGAGTGTGAAGGCGTCCCCTCCCGGCCACGGCAGATACATGGGGGAGTCCGGGGCTGTCCAGGCGGGATTGCGGCCCCTCCCTGCTGGGGCGAGAGCCGGCAGTGTCCGGGGCCGCCCGAGGCCTGCCGGGCGGGCGGCGAGCGGGCTGTTCCGGGCCCAGGACCCTGCTGTCGGCCACCGCGTGCCGGGCACCCGCCCACCCTGTGCGCTGCCTGGGGCTGACGGCTGGTCCTCGCCCCGTTGGCAGATCCACAGTTCAGCCCCAGAAGGAAGGGATGAAGGGAAGGGAAAGAGATCAAGTCGGCGAGCCTGCTGCAGACCAGAGTGTGTGGTGTGTGTATGTGTATGTGTGTTTTGTTCTGTGTGTATTGTGTTTGTGTGTTGTGTGAGTTTATTGTGTTGCTTGTGTGAGTCTATTGTGTGTTGTGTTGGGTGTTGTGTGAGTGAGTATATTCTGTGTTGTGGGTGTGTCGTGTGGGTGTATTCTGTGTTGTATGTATTGTGGGTGTGTTGTGTGTACTGTGTGTATTGCGGATGTGTTGTGTGTATGGTGTGTGTTGTGTGTACTGCAGGTGTGTGTGTCGTGTGTGTGTTGTGTGTATCGTAGGTTGTGTGTGCTGTTGTGTGTACTGTGGGTGTGTGTGTTGCGGGTGTGTTATATTGTGTGTATCCTGTGTGTCGTGTGTGGTGTGTACAATGTGTGTTGTGTACTGTGGGTGTGTTTTGTGTATTGTGGGTGTGTTGTGTTGTGTGCATCCTGTGTGTCGTGTGTGTTGTGTGTATTGTGTGCTCTGAGTGCTGCGGGTGTCCACCCCTGGCGTGCTGGGGCAGCGGTGCATTGGGCGCCGAGGAGAACATCTCGGTGGACCAGGGAGCAGCCCTGCTGACGGCCACGCGGCCCCCCGCAGACAGATGCTCAGTGCAGAGGGTGCCTCGGCCCCGCAGAAGGGCTCCCTGGGGCTCCGGGGGAAGAAGCCGCCTGCAGCGCGCAAATGCGCGCCCGTCCCTGGGCGGGGAGAGCCGTGGAGGAGGGCAGCCTGCTCCCGTGTTCTTGCCTGAGAGTCGCACGGACAGAGGAGCCTGGGGGGCTGCAGTCCACGGGGTCACAGAGAGTGGGATACGACTGAGTGAACACACAGGCATGCGCGCACGCTCCCACGGCCCGTGTGGAGTGCCACAGGCGCAGGGAGACTGGGCAGGCGCGTGTGCTCCCGGGAGGGAAGGGGTGTGAGGCTGACGGCCCGCTCAGCCCCGGGCAGGCCCGTCTCCCACTCGGAGCACGGACTACCCTGAACCTGGCATGGGCTATGCCAGCTTTCGGGGCTCAGCGATGGGCCAGCCTGCTGTCAATGCCAGGGTGGGCCGTGCTTGGATGGGGAGCCTGCCAGCCCCCTCCGGGCCCCTCACGGGTGATGAACCGGGCAGCCCCCGTCCACACCTTCCTGGGTCCCGCAGAACTCCTGCCACGCCCACAGGCGGACTCAGCCGCCGGCCACGGTGGCCGTGCCCACCCAGGCGAGACGTGGGTACCGACTGGGACGACAACCCTCTTTTTTTTTTTTTCCTCCCTTGCCCCGCAGTGCCTGGTGTTCGAAGACGCGCCCAACGGGGTGGAGGCGGCTCTTGCCGCCGGGATGCAGGTGGTCATGGTCCCCGACGGAAACCTGAAACCAGACCTGACCTCCAAGGCCACCCTCGTGCTGGGTTCCCTGCAGGATTTCCAGCCCGAGCTGTTCGGCCTGCCGCCCTACGACTGAGACGGCGCCCACCCACCCCAACCCCGGGGGTCCCTGCCGGGAGAGGGCCGGGGGGACGCCCCGAGGAGCTGGAGGGAAGCCCCGCGCCCAGACCTTCCCCGGAACTGGCCTTCAGCCGCCAAGCCTTCTCACCCCGCAGAGGGCGGGGCCCGCGCTCTCCACAGGGGCCGCAAACCCTCACTTGACACGCAGAAGACAGATCCGGCCCGGAACACAAGATGGAAAATTCTCACTCGAATAATCGAATTTAGTGTCCGAATAATTCAGCTTCACGTCCTTTATCTTTTTTGGTGTTCTCAACCCTGGCTGGCAACTGTAAAATATGTATGCATATATGTATGTGCTTGTATGTATATATATGTAGGTACATATTTATTTATATTTATAGACATCGAGTACTGTATCCTCTTCAGTGTTTTTTCATCTTCACAGGCAGTAGCCACTGATACAAGTGAGGTGCTCATTCTGTCTGTAATCTGAGTGGGAAATTCACATCACGGGTGAGCTTTGAATAAGTGACGCTCTTTATCAGTAGACAATGGCATTCTTCCTGTGTTCTTCAAAGTGCTCTGGACCTGTGGTCAGAGCCTGTGACCGCAATCATCTGTCGTTTGCCGTCGATGTGAACATCATTGTAGCCTATATCTTATATCGAGGTGCATATATGCACGTTCGAGAATGTTTTCTACCTCAGAGAAATCGTTTCCTTTAAGATCATTTATTTTTCTAATACGCTCTTTGGTACAGATAGAATTGGACTGGAGAATGCAGTCTTGGTACCACCAAGAACCCATTTGGGGAACAGTTTATCGGACATTACGCTCTGGTGATTAACGCCTTCTAATAGATTTCCTTCAGAAACCTGGCACGCTGCAGTCCATGGGGTCGCAAGGAGTCAGACACGATGTAGCAACTGAACAACAGGCTTCCTCAGCCTTTTGCGATGGGAACATCATTAAAAATGAGAATAATGTAATCACAGGGTGTTCCTACTGGGTGGCCCCCACCAAGTATTCTCTGTTACTGATTGTCTTGAGCTGATTTTCAGCTGTGTAAGGTCTTAGAAAAATGATAGAAATATGTGTTATGGTGATGATTGTTCGTGATTATTGCTGGCCTTTGACCAGTTTTGCACCGTTTCAGCTAATTGATCTCAAAATTTCTTGATGGCCCCGTATACGTGTCTGTTCTTTGAATTCTCCCTGAAATTGCTTGTAACATCTTACTGTTTCTTACCAGTTAATTTCTCATCTTACCAGTTAATTTCATTGAATAAAAGTTTTGACTCTTGTTTCTGTTTTATTTGTGAGTGTGATTTCATCTTTCTCTTTTAGAAACAATGTCATATCCCAGGGACTTCCCTGGTGGGGCCCTTCCCCATCCAGTGCTGGGCCTGTCAGTTCCATCCCTGGTTGGGGCGCTTACCATCCCACATGCCTTTGTGGCCAAAAATCCAAAACAGAAAGAAACAATATTGTAACAAACTCAGTAAAGACTTAAAAAAAAAAGTATCCTCTAACAAATGTAAAAGGTAAATATGACTGGTTGACTATTTGTTTTAAGCCACAAACAGTATTAATACTGTAAGATGATATTTGCATATGTGTATTTTTTAATTTTTATTGAAATATACTTGTTTTACAATGTCATGTAGCTTCAGGTGTTCAGCAAACTGATTTGCTGATATACATGTATGTATTCTTTTTCTGATTGTTTCCCATTATGGGTTATTCCAGAATATGGAGTAGATTCCCTGTGCGGTGCAAGTACGTCCTTGTTATCTATTTTATATACAGTAGGCATTTACATATGGTCAGTGAACCAAGCTTTCTTTGCACTCAGCAGATAAAGGTTCTCAGTGAAATGGTCACATACTTGATTTGTAAGGGATCACATTCTTCCCAAAAGCTTGTGTTTCGTGCATAAGGTCGTTTCTATCCCTTGTTTTACACTGCACATATAAATGATATCATACGGTATTTGTCTTTCTCTGACTTCCTTCGCTTAGTACGATCATCTCTGGGCCCACCCATGTTGCTGTAAATGGCATGTCTTTAGATCTCTTATTAAACGTGAGACCGTGGGAAACATGCCATTAAATACGTTTACTCATTGAGAACCTTGTCAAAGAGGTGGTGAGTTCATATATTATGCAGAGGCATTTAAAATGACTTGTTTACAAAATCTGCTTTGCAGAAGAATTGCCTTGCATTCCACATTCAGAGTCTCAGTCAGATAAGGATAGATATGTAATCCAAGTCAATACTCTTAATTGGTACTAACTATTCCGTTTAAAAGTCAAAAACAAAAGTATTCCTCCTTCAGTACGTTTTTATCACCATTCTAGAAGTTCTAGTCAATGAGTAATGCCACTTAATGTTTACATATGAGTCCCATGATATAAAAACTCTCCGAACGGTGTCTATTTCTGCACTTCCGAAGGATGTCTTCACTGGATCTTGAATTCTGAAGTGTTAGTTGCTCAGTTGTGTCTAACTCTTTGTGACTGCATGGACTGTAGCCCGCCCAGCTCCACTGTGCATGGGATTCTCCAGGCAAGAATACTGGAGTGGGTTGCCATTCCCTTCTCCAAGAGATCTTCCCGACCCAGAGATGAAACCCAGGTCTTCTGCATCGGCAGGCGGATTCCTTACTGCTGAGCCATCCAGGAAGCCCAAGAGTGCTCCTTGTTACCTGCCTCTAAGTCTGAACGTCTTGAGGAGACAGACTGAGGCACAGTCAAATGGTTTTGTATCTTATGAGGCCAGTGCTGGGGCTGACTCTTAAAGGTTAACCCTCAGGGCAACACTCCAGAAAACGTCATCATTCCCCACACTGTTAATCGTGAGCTGCAGGGAAATACATAGAAATTGTTGGTAATTTCAAGGATGTTTGGCATTTCAACACCATTGTCTGGGTGCAGAACTGACTCTTCTGGATCTTGCCTGGATGTGGCCAGCCCTGTATGTATTTCCTCGTGGGCCCACGCTGTTGAAAGCAGCCCCCAGAACACACTCTTGCTTTATTAGCTGCACCATCCTTTTTAAAATATATATATATATATATATATATATATATTATTTTTGATCTGGACCATTTTTTTAAGTCTATTGAAATTCGTCACAATATTGTTTCTGTTGTATGCTCTGCGTTTTTGACCACAAACCTTGTGGGATCCTACTTCCCCAGCCAAGAATCGAACCTACATCTCCTGCCTTGCAAGGCGGTGTCTTAACCGCTGGACCGCTGGGGAAGTCCCTGAGTCATCTATTTTTAATTAAGAAGAATATTTTCCTTACACAAGTTTGAGACGCCCACTAATGGAGAAAATACGAAGCCTCTGGAATGCCAGCTCTTATCTCTTGCCTTCAATGGCTCCCTCCTGACTGCGGTCCTCAGGATTCTCGAGTTAACCTCCGGGAAGCTGTGAAATGTCAGTCTCCAGAGCTCGCTCTTGGGAAACACCAGGCCCCCGGGTGATGAGCTGTTTGTTCTCTGCTGATCGCCTTACTAACACGCAGCCATGTTGGTGAGGCAAGCGGTTGGTCCGTCCAAGGCCGGATCTGACGCGAGAGCGATGCGCCTGTGTTTTCAGCATTCCTGCGGGGTTCCTGCAGGTCATCCATCGCTAGGCTCACGGTCCCCTGAGCAGAGCATCCGCTGGTGGTGGTTTAGTCGCAGTCACGTCCGACTCTTGCGACCGCCCCCACGGTACAGTCACTGTATCCCGCCAGGCTCCTCTGTCCGTGAGATTTCCCAGGCAAGAATACTGGGCGTGGTTGCCATTTCCTTCTCCACGGAGATCTTCCCAAGCCAAGGGTCAAACTTGCGTCTCCTGGTTACTCTTAGGGCAGGTTTTTAACCTCGTTCTCAAGGACTGGGATCTGAGGTTTTTTCATCCATCTCTCCTTTCTCTAACGGTATTTTTTTTTTTTTTTTTGTCTTTTTATTTATTTTGTAAATGTATTTTTAATTGGAGGCTAATGGCTTTACAAATGCTGTGTTGGTTTCTGCCGCGCAGCCAAGTGAATCAGCTACATGTATCCCTATATGTATATCCCCTCACTCTTAAGCTTCCGTCTCAGCCCCCATCCCACCCCTCCAGCTCATCACACAGCACCGAGCTGAGGTGCCTGTGCTATCCGGCGTCTTCCTACTAGCTAGCTATCTTACACACATGGGTAGTGTATATGCATCACTGCTGTTCGACTTCTCTCATTTTGGTACCTCGATTCCTCCTCTGCAAACTGCAGGTTGTCCATACGACTGTCCTGACGACCCCTCCCCACCACCGTCCCCACCCCCACACCATCCAGTGAGAACTTGGCTCCGGGGTTTGGGGATGAAGGGAACTCAGCCTTCAGCCTGTTGGCTTCAGGGTCCCCAGAGCGCTGCTGAAGGTGTGGGAGACGAGCTGCTCCGGTCAGGTGAGAGTCCCTGTGGGCCGCCCACTCTCCTGTTAGCTGCGGATGCACAGCTTCCTTTCTCTGCCCAGAACTCCTTGGAAGCAGCAGCTCAAAGTATATCCCAGAAGTTTGCAGGCTAGATATCTCGCAGCACCTGACAGGGTTTGTTTCCCAGCAGTGGTAGACCAGATGGTTGTGATCTGACCCCCATGCAATGTGGAATTTAATATAAGGGCTATAGTTAAGGACCCATAGAAATGTACAATTGCAAATTGTTATACATGCTGGGAGGCAGAAGAACAGTGTCTTAGGGGGAACAGTGGTGGGCACCTCCTTTAAATTGGGGCCTGTAGGGTCAATGAGACGGCCTCAGTATAGAAGCAATATATAAGGAGGCAGTGGAAGTTGGCCAGTTTCTTACGAACTTACTGATCAGAGACATGAATCTGTCTTTTGTTGCCTGACTGGAGTGTCTCAGTGTTCACTTAACAGATTGCCAGCCATAGGTGTTAGTTTCTGCCAGAATCCCCTGGTCAATAAATGTGTTAAAAAGCAAAACAGAGATCGACTATACGTTACCCAGCATTTCCACTCTTGGGTAAGTACTCAGGAGAGATGAAAAGGTTTGTCCACACAGAAACTTGCACACAGATGTTCGCTGCAGCGCCATTCGTAATAGTCAAAAGGAAGAAACCCCAGGAGCCATCCAAAGAGGAGGGCTTGGAGGGAGTTGGCTGTGATAAGGTCCGAGATTCCAGTGTTATTCGTACCTTTTAACCAACATCCAAACACGTTCCTCTAATTAGCTCACATTAGAAGGAGCTTCCTGTATGTGGAGCAAGTTCCGTCATTTGGACAAGAGACGGCTAGAGATGTCAACCAGGGATTGAAGTCTGCAAAATGAATTGATGAACTCAGTCCATTTTCTGATGTTAAATGCATGTGTTTTTAAGTGTACATCACTGGGACTTCCCTGACGGTCTAGTGGCTGAGACCCCATGTTTCCAGTGCAGGGGGGCCCGGGTTCGATCCCTGATCTGGGAAGTAGAGCCCAGATGCCATGACTAAAGAACATTTGTTGCTGGATGCCACAACAAAGACCCTGCCTGCTGCACCTAACACCCAGTGCAGGCAAATAAATACACATTGAGTAAATAAGGAAATATCACTCAGCTGCATGGCAACAAGCTGTCGGTGAGAGGAACCAACGGAATGGACAAAGTAAAAGAGGAGGAATTCAAATCACTTCATGGTGTGTATTCAGTTTCTAGTGATCCAGTGGTCCTGTGATGGTGTGTCGAGGTAAGCCAAAGCCTGGCTTAGGAAATGCAGAGCTTCAGGAGAATCTGGGTCCTAACAGATGAGAAGGTGCCCGGTGAAGACTGGTCGGAAGGAAGTGATTGCAGCGTCATAATGCTGAAAGTCTCAGGACTTCCCTCGTGGTCCAGTGGTTAAGAATCCACCTTGCAGTTCAGGGGACATGGGTTCCATCCCTGTTTGGGGAGGGGTCCAGTGGTTCAGAATCTATATCTTGCAGTTCAGAGGACATGGGTTCAATCCCTGTTTGGGGAACTAAGACCCCACATGCCACGGGGCAAGCAAGCCCGTGCACCACAACCAGAGAGTCTGTGCATGGCAGAAACAAAAGCTCGCACATGAGCCAGTGAAGATGCTGCGCGCTGCAACTAAGACCCAACACAGCCAAAGAAAGAAATAGCGAAAAAGCGAAAGTCCACCTCGAAATACAGCCAGGAGAACAAGGACCACCTGGACAGACAGGTGGACACGCAGTCTGGGTACCTGTGCTTGGAGAAGAAGAGTTCTGGGGGCCAACGACAGACTGGAGAAGATGAAGGGGAAGGGCTTGACACCATGAGAGGAGACTACACTTGAGAAACATGACCGATTAGGGGAGCAAAGACTTGGGCCTGTCCCTCCAGGGGAAAAGTGAGCCTGGGGAGAATCTGCTGTCTCTTGTAGTTTTCTGTGGACTGAATGGTTCAAAGTGAGTAGAAAGAGGAGGAGGTGCTTTGTCACCCCAGACGGTACAGAGTTGTGCAAAGGAATCTTACCTTGATCCTAAATGAAAGGAGGGCCCCTGGCCAGCGGGCAGGGTTGAAATGTCTCTTTCCAAAGTCGAGGCTGCGGACAGAAAGGGAGGACTTGAGAACAGGCTGACCCAAGGGAGGGCAAGCAGAGAGGAAAGGACTCCTGAAGTGGTTGGCATTTCCCCCTGAAAGTGCATCTAATCCCGCAAATCCAGCACAGCCCGGTCACTAAAGGTCTCTCAGCCTGCGTCTTCCCAGCTCACCACACCAGATGTCTGTTTTCAGCTTGCCAAGGACGCAGCCACCGGCTCGTATGAGTCAGGCCCCCGACAAACACTCCTGAATCCACATCTCTCTGCTTGCACTGAACCAGGTTGGGTCCTGCCTTTGTTCAAGCCCTGACAAACACTGCTGAGCCTGCATCTCTCTCCCTGCACTGAATCACGCTGGTTCCCGCCCTGTTCAAGCCCCCGACAAACACTCCTGAGCCTGCATCACTCTCCCTGAACTGACCCAGGCTGGATCCTGCCCTTGAGCCGGCACGTCACTCCGTGCACTGAACCAGGCTGGTTCCTGCCCTGTTCAAGCCCCCTACAAACACTCCTGAGCCTGCATTTAATTGCCTGAACTGAACCAGGCTGGGCCCTGCCCTTGTTCGAGCCCCCAGTAAACACTCCTGAGCCACCAACTCGCCCCCTGCCCTTGAACTAAGGTGCATCCTGCTCTTGTTCAGTCCCCCAGCAAACACTCCTGAGCCCGCATCTCACTCCCTGCAGTGAATCAGGCTGGGTCCTGCCGTTGTTCAAGCCCCTGACAAACAGTCCTGAGCCTGCGTCTCACTCGCTGCACCGAACCAGACTGGGTCCCGCCCTTGTTCAAGCCCCCGACAAACACTCCTGAGACCGCATCTGACTCTCAGGCTGGTTCCTGGCCTTATTCAAGCTCCGGGCAAAATATCCTGAGCCCCCGACTTTCTCCCTGCCCCTGAACTACTGTGTGTCCTGCGCTTGCTCAGTCCCACAGGAAACACTCCTGAGCCCGCATCTCACTCCCTGCACTGAGCCAGGCTGGGTCCTGCCCTTCTTCATGCCCCAACAAACAGGCCTGAGCCCACATCTTGGTCCTAGCATTGAACCAGACTGGGTCTTGCTCTTGATCCACTCCCCCAACAAATGCGCCTGAGGCCACATCTCGGTCACTGTACTGAACCAGTCTAAGTCCTGCCCCTGTTCAAGCCCCCGGCAAATACTCCTGAGACCACATCTCGGTCCCTGCACTGAACCAGGCTGGGTCCTGCACTTCTTCAAGGCCCCAACCAACACTCCTGAGCCTGCGTCTGACTCTCAGACTGGTTTCTGGCCTTATTCAAGCCCCCAGCAAACAATCCTGAGTGCACATCTCGGTCGCACATCTCTGTCCCTGCACTGAACCAGGCTGGGTCCTGCAGTTGTTCAACCTGTGACAAGTACTCCTGAGCCAACATCTCAGTCCGTGAACTGAACCAGGCTGGGTCCCACCCTTGTTCATGGCCCCGCCAAATACTCCTGAGACCACATCTCGCTCCATGCACTGAACCAGGCTGGGTCCTAGCCTCGTTGAGCCCCGACAAACACTCCTGAGCCCACATCTCGGTCCCTGCACTGAACCAGGCTGGATCCTGCCCTTGTTCAAGGACCGGAAAAACACTCCTGAGCCTGCATCTCGGTCCCTGCACTGAACCAGGCTGGTTCCTGCTTTTGTTCAATCCCCCGGCAAACAATCCTGAGCCCACAACTCGCTCCCTGCCCCTGATCTAAGGTGTGTCCTGCCCTTGTTCAATCCCCCAGGAAACACTCCTGAGCCCGCATCACTTGCTGCACTGAAGCAGGCTGGGTCCTGCCCTTGTTCAAGCCCCTGACAAATAGTCCTTAACCCTCATCTCGGTGCCTGCACTGGACCAGGCTGGGTCCAACCCACGTTCATGCCCACTACAAACAGGCCTGAACCCACATCTTGGTCGTAGCACTGAATGACACAGTGTCGTGCCCTTGTTCCATCACTCAGGAAATACTCGTGAGCCCACATCTTGGTCCCTGCACTGAACTAGGCTGCTTCCTGCCCTGTTCAAACCCCTTACAAACACTCCTGAACCTGCATCTCACTCCCTGCACTGAAGCAGACTGGATCCTGCCCTTGTCTCTCCACGCAGAACTCCACAGTGACTCCCCACATAGCCTGTGAATCCACTTGTGACAATACAGAGGCCCCGGAGATCATAACTTCCCCACTCCATCCCTTCTATCAGAGTGCTCCCTCCTTGTTTTTGGCCGAGAACCGCTAATAAAGAGGGAATGACATTTTGATGAGCTGCTAATAAGAGGGAATCACATTTTGATTTTTGATGAAAAATCACATTTAAAAATTTTTTTAAATTTTTTTATTGAAGCATAATTGCTTTACAGAATTTTACTCTTTTCTGTCAAATCTTAGCATGAATCAGCCATAGGTATACATATATCCCCTCCCTTTGAACCTCCTTCCCATCTCCCTCCCAATCCCACCCCTCTAGGTTGATACAGAGCCCCTGTTCGACGTTCCTGAGACATACAGCAAATTCTTTTTGGCTCTCTATTTTATATATGGTAATGTAAATTTCGACTGGTGTGCTGCAATTCATGGAATCGCAGAGTCGGACACGCCTGAGTGACTGAACTGAACTGAACTGAACTGAATGTAAATTTCCAGGTTACTCTCTCCATACATCTCATCCTCTCCCCATATCTGTTAGTCTATTCTTGGTATCTGTTATTCCATTGCTGCCCCGTAAATAAATTCCATTTTTCTAGACTGTATATATGCATTAGTATACGATATTTATGTTTCTCTTTCTGACTTACTTCACTCTGTATAATAGGTTCTAGGTTCACCCACCTCATTAGAACAGACTCAGAGGCTTTCCTTTTTATGGCTGAGTCATATTCCATTGTCTGTATGTACCACAACTTCTTTATCCATTCATCACATTTTGAAGATACGGACAGGCTTTTGAGTAGGAAGCAGTAGAGGAGAAAGGTCTGAGTGGCAACTTGCTGGGACCGTGGAGGAAATTTCCAAAGTAACACTGTTACACACTGTTTTAGTGACATGAAAAGTCGCTCAGTCGTGTCCGTCTCTTTGTGACCCTGTGGACTATACAGTCCATGGAATTCTCCAGGCCAGAATACTGGAGTGGGTAGCCTTTTACTTCTCCAGGGGATCTTCCCAGCCCAGGGATCGAACCCAGGTCTCCCTCATTGCAGGCGGATTCTTTACCAGCTGAGCCACCAGGGAAGACCGCACACTATTTTAAGAGAGTTCCAAAGTAAACTTACAAGTGTGAGATTAATTCTCAAATAAGCCATAGTGATGAGTGACTGAGTTAATGTCTCCTTAAAAAAAAAAAAAGAATGTCTCCTGAAGGCTGACCGTGGGCATCCACAGCCTCCCCGAATGCCAGCTCCTTTTATTGAATTACCGGTGCATGAGGCAAGCCCGCCTCCGTCCTGGGCAGTGAGAAGGCCGTGGGATCAGGTTGGGAAAGGACGTGCCCCTGGACGCTCGAGCGGCAGTGCAGGGCAGCACCCGGTACTCATGTTCTTTAACCCTCTTGTGAGGGTCCTTGCCCAGGGCACCGCATCTCTCCGTTTCCACCCCTGCGGCAGCAGCATTCAGCTGACTTCTCAGGGCGGAGCCACGATGGGGCTCAGCCAGCTTCTAGAACATGCTCCAAGCTCTGGGGTGACACAGATGCCCGCATCTAAGGGGGTCTGAAGATGAAGGTGGTGCCCGCTGGACCACTTTTCCTGGGCAGCTAGAGACAGGGCTGGTTTCACAGACCTGCTTCATGAAAGACTCTGTCTCCAGACTCATGTTCACAGTGGGGTTGCAACCCCAGAGGGCAGACAGTCAGTCTCCAGAACTTCCCTCCTTCCTGACTGCTCACCCTCTTTTGGACAAAAGATTGACATGGTAGATGTCTGTGTGAGGGTGTTGGCTGTACCCCAACCCCTGACCTTCCCTGTGAGGTTCAGAGGGTCTGAGCTCAGAGGAAGAAATTGACACATACCTTCCAGGATTGGAATGGCTGGTCTTCCTTATCAGAACCCAAATCCCATGGTGGCCTGGAGAACATTGAGAAAATAAACAGCATTCTGGGCTGTTTTCTCCACTTACTAGACTCACAGCTTAACGAGAAGAATGCCGGTATCACGCCCCCAAAGTTAGTCACTCAGTCGGTCATGTCCGGTTGTTTCAACCCTACAGACTGTAGGCTGCCAGGCTCCTCTGTGCATGGGATTCTCCAGCCAAGAATACTGGAGTGGATTGCCGTTTTCTCCTCCAGGGGATATTCCCAACCCAAAGAACAAACCAGGGTCTCCCGCATTGCAGGTGGATTCTTTACTATCTGAGCCACCAGCCTACACTTAGCCACAACGGCACTCATAAAGGGAACTCACCACTGGAGAGTCATTTCCAAACCAACATTGTTACACATTCTCTCAAGAAAGTTCCAAAATAAACTTCCACCTTTCTCTATATTCTATTATCTCCCTGATATATATATATATCAGATTAATTCTCAGATAAGCTGTGGTAATGGCTGACTCAGATATGCACTTCTTAAAAAAAAGTGTCTACTGCAAACATTCAGAAGAAAACTTCTTGCATGAAGAAGGAAAGGGCAGTCAGAAAAAAACGGAGAGCATCCCTCCTCGCAGGATATGGAGCTCAGACTTAAATACAGGGTTCATTTCTTCTTTAAGACTATGATGTTTTTCTCCTAAAGTGGCCCTGTTTCAGTTGACTGCAAATTTATTATAATATGAAGTTACTGAGTCAGGTGTATTAATTCCCACACCACCAGAGTGGTATACATTTGGGGAATTCTGTTTGTTTTTCAGCGTTGAATGGTTTCCCTACCCACTGAGCAGGAGTAACCCCCTCTCCTTCTAAAACCTTTTATTTTGTTGAAATAAGTCAGCTGCTACAAGGAAGAGGTATCAAAACCAACATCTGTCTTTAATCTCTTTTCAAAAAATCCACACACTTCACCTCCCTCTTCAGTGTATCTAAAAGGTGATCTGAAACCCTGAAAATGTAAAATCGCTGCACGTGGCACTTGTGGGGATGCCCGAGGACGATTTCCACATCAAGTCTGAATCCTTCCCCTGTGGCCTCCATAACCCACAGCCCCCAGGTGATCCTCCCCTGCGGTTTCCTGATAATATCTGCTGCGTTCATCGGGGCTGCAGACTTTTTACTCAGCAGCATGTTGAGCTCAGACAGAGAGTGCCTTCCACAGAGAAAACTGGAAGGGAAAGGAGAAAATAGAAATTATCATAGGAAGGGGAATAAATACGGTATACACACCTGCATGTCTATATAGCTCTTCTATCTATCTATCTGCCCACCTGCTTCTATCATCTGTCTGTCCACCTATCGATCTGCCATCTATCTACCAGTTTCTGTAAACTATCTACCTATTTATCATCAATATATTCCTGCTTCTATCATCTATTATCTTCCTGTTTCTATCATCTATTATCTGCCTGTTTCTATCACCTATTATCTGACCGTTTCTATCACCTATTATCTGACCCTTTCTATCATCTATTATCTCCCTGTTTCTATCATTTATTATCTGCCTGTTTCTATCATCTATTATCCACCTGTTTCTATCATCCATTATCTGCCTGTTTCTATCATCTATTATCCACCTGTCTCTATCATCTATATGTACCTATCTCTATCATCTATTATCTGTTTCTATCATCTATTATCTCCCTGTTTCTATCATCTATTATCTGCCTGTTTCTATCATCTATTATCTGTTTCTAGCCTCTTGAGAAATCTGTATGCAGGTCAGGAAGCAACAATTAGAACTGGACATGGAACAACAGACTGGTTCCAAATAGGAAAAGGAGTACGTCAAGGCTGTATATTGTCACCCTGCTTGTTTAACTTATATGCAGAGTACATCATGAGAAACGCTGGACTGGAAGAAACACAAGCTGGAATCAAGATTGTCAGGAGAGATATCAATAACCTCAGATATGCAGATGACACCACCCTTATGGCAGAAAGTGCAGAGGAACTCAAAAGCCTCTTGATGAAAGTGAAAGAGGAGAGTGAAAAAGTTGGCTTAAAGCTCCACATTCAGAAAACAAAGATCATGGCATCTGGTCCCATCACTTCATGGGAAATAGATGGGGAAACAGTGGAAACAGTGTCAGACTTTATTTTTCTGGGCTCCAAAACCACTGCAGATGGTGACTGCAGCCATGAAATTAAAATACGCTTACTCCTTGGAAGGAAAGTTATGACCAACCTAGATAGCATATTCAAAAGCAGAGACATTACTTTGCCTACAAAGGTCCATCTAGTCAAGGCTATGGTTTTTCCTGTGGTCATGTATGGATGTGAGAGTTGGACTGTGAAGAAGGCTGAGCACCGAAGAATTGATGCTTTTAAATTCTGGTGTTGGAGAAGACTCTTGAGAGTCCCTTGGACTGCAAGGAGATCCAATCAGTCCATTCTGAAGGAGATCAGCCTGGGATTTCTTTGGAAGGAATGATGCTAAAGCTGAAACTCCAGTACTTTGGCCACCTCATGCTAAGAGTTGACTCATTGGAAAAGACTGATGCTGGGAGGGATTGGGAGCAGGAGGAGAAGGGGACGACAGAGGATGAGATGGCTGGATGGCATCACTGACTCGATGGATGTGAGTCTGAGTGAACTCCGGGAGTTGGTGATGGACAGGGAGGCCTGGCATGCTGTGATTCATGGGGTCACAAAGAGTCCGACATGAATGAGCGACTGAACTGAACTGGTCATCTATTATCCACCTGTTTCTATCATCTATTATCTGCCTGTTTCTATCATCCATTATCCGCCTGTTTCTATCATCTATTACCCAACTGTTTCTATCATCTATTATCTGCCTGTTTCTATCATCTATTATCTCCTGTTTCTATCATCTATTATCCAACTGTTTCTATCATCTATTATCTGCCTGTTTCTATCATCTATTATCTGTTTCTATCATCTATTATCTCCCTGTTTCTATCATCTATTATCTGTCTGTTTCTGTCTTCTATTATCTCCCTGTTTCTATCATCTATATTTCCCTGTTTCTATCACCTGTATCTACCTGTTTCTACTATTTATCTTCCCGTTTCTGTGTTCTATCATCTATTTATCTATCCCCTCTCATTAACATCTGAGTTTAGTGCAGTGTGTCTGCTATAGTTGACAAGCCAGTATTATTACCTGATTACTCAGTAAAGCCCACAGTTTATAACCACCTGTGCTCTGTCTAACCCCTCCACTCCTCCTTAACCCTTGGCAATCAAAGACTTTTTTTTTAACCATCCCAGTTGTTTTTGTTGTTCAGTCACTAAGTCATGTCCGAATCTTTGTAACCCCATGAACCGCAGCACGCCAGGCCTCCCAGCCATCACAAACTCCCAGAACTTCCTCAACCTCATGTCCATCAAGTCAGGGATGCCATCCAACCATCTCATCCTCTGTCGTCCCCTTCTCCTCCAGCCTTCAATCTTTCCCAGCATCAGGGTCTTCTCTAATGAGATGGCTCTTCTCATCACACGGTCAAAGGATTGGAGCTTCAGATTGGAGCTTCAGATCTGTCAGTTCAGTCACTCAGTTGTGTCCATCTCTTTGCAACCCCATGGACTGCAGCACACCAGGCCTCCCTGTCCCTCACCAACTCCCAGAGCTTGCTCAAACTCATGTCCATTGAGTCGATGATGCCATCCGACCATCTCATCCTCTGTCGTCCCCTTCTCCTCCTGCCTTCAATCTTTCCCAGCATCATTGTCTTTTCCAATGAGTCAGCGTTTGGCATCAAGTGGCCAAAGTATTGGAGTTCATCAGTCCTTCCAACACATATTCAGGCTTGATTTCCTTTAGGATCGACTGGCTTGATCTCCTTGCAGTCCAAGGGACTCTCAAGAATCTTCTCCAACACCACAGTTCAAAAGCAGCAATTCTTCGGCGCTCAGCTTTCTTTATAGTCCAACTCTTCACATCCATACATGACTACTGGAAAAACCATAGCTTTTCCTTTGTTGGCAAAGGAAAGTCTCTGCTTTTTAATATGCTGTCTAGTTGGTCATAACTTTTCTTCTAAGGACCAAGCGTTTTTTAATTTCATGGCTGCAGTCACACATCTGTGGTAATTTTGGAGCCTGAGAAAATACAGTTTATGACTATTTCCATTGTTTCCCCATCTATTTGCCATGAAGCGATGGGACCAGATGCCATGATCTTAGTTTTCTGAATGTGGAGCTTTAAGCCAGCTTTTTCAGTCTCCTTTTTCAGTTTCATCAAGAGACTTTTGAGTTCCTCTTCACTTTCTGACATAAGGGTGGTGTCATCTGCATATCTGAGGTTATTGATATTTCTCCCGGCAATCTTGATTCCAGATTGTGCTTCCTCCAGCCCAGCGTTTCTCATGATGTACTCTGCATGTAAGTTAAATAAGCAGAGTGACAATATACAGCCTTGACATACTCCTTTTCCTATTTGAAACCATGTCCAGTTCTAACTGTTGCTTCCTGACCTGCATACAGATTTCTCAGGAGGCAGGTCAGGTGTCCTGGTATTCCCATCTCTTTCAGAATTTTCCACAGTTTGTTGTCATTGACACAGTCAAAGGCTTTGGCATAGTCAATAAAGCAGAAGTAGATGATTTTACAATCTCTTGCTTTTTTGATGACCCAACAGATGTTGGCAATTTGGTCTCTGGTTCCTCTGACTTTTCTAAATCCAGCTTGAACATCTGGAAGTTCATAGTTCACATACTATTGAAGCCTGGCTTGGATACTTTTAAGCATTACTTTGCTAGCGTGTGAGGTAAGTGCAATTGTGCGGTAGTTTGATCATTCTTTGGCATTGCCTTCCTTTGCGATTGGAATGCAAACTGACCTTTTCCAGGCCTGTGGCCACTGCTGAGTTTTCCAAATTTCCTGGCATACTGAGTGTAGCATTTAACAGCATCATCTTTTACAATTTGAAATAGCTCAACTGGGATTCCATCAGCTCTACTAGCTTTGTTTGTAGTGATGCTTTCTGAGGCCCACTTGACTTCACATTCCAGGATGTCTGGCTCTAGGTCAGTGATCACACCATCGTGATTATCTGGGTCGTGAAGATCTTTTTTGTACAGTTCTGTGTATTCTTGCCACCTCTTCTTAATATCTTCTGCTTCTGTTAGGTCCATACCATTTCTGTCCTTTATCGAGCCCATCTTTGCATGAAATGTTCCCTTCGTATCTCTAGTTTTCTTTAAGAGATCTTTAGTTGTTCTCATTCTGTTGTTTTCCTCTATTTCTTTGTACTGATCACTGAGGAAGGCTTTCTTATCTGTCCTCGGTATTCTTTGGAACTCTGCATTCAGATGCTTATATTTTTCCCTTTTCTCCTTTGCCTTTAGCTTCCCTTCTTTTCACAGCTATTTGTAAGGCCTCCTCAGACAGCCATTTTGCCTTTTTGCATTTCTTTATTTTGGGGATTGTTTTGATCCCTGTCTCCTGTACAGTGTCATGAACCTCCGTCCATAGTTCATCAGGCACTCTCTCTATCAGATGTAGTCCCTTAAATCTATTTCTCACTTCCACTGTATAATCATAAGGGATTTGATTTAGGTCATACCTGAATGGTCTAGTGGTTTTCTCTGCTTTCTTCAATTTAAGTCTGAATTTGGCAATAAGGAGTTCATGATCTGAGCCACCGTCAGCTCCCGGTCTTGTTTTTGCTGACTGTAGAGAGCTTCTTCATCTTTGGCTGCAAAGAATATAATCAATCTGATTTCGGTGTCGACCATCTGGTGATGTCCATGTGTAGAGCCTTCTCTTGTGTTGTTGGAAGAGGGTGTTTGCTATGACCAGTGCGTTCTCTTGGCAAAACTCTATTAGACTTTGCTTTGCCTCATCTTGTACTCCAAGGTCAAATTTGCCTGTTACTCCAGGTATCTCTTGACTTCCTACTTTTGCATTCCAGTCCCCTGTGATGAAAAGGACATCTTTTTTTGGCTGTTAGTTCTAGAAGAAGCATCAGCCTTCCCGATGAATATTCAGCGTTGATTTCCTTTAGGGTTGACTGGTTGGATCTCGCTGGTGTCCAAGCGAGTCTCAAGAGTCTTCTCCAGGAGCACCACAGCTTGAGAGCATCGGTGCTTCGGCATTCAGCCTTCTTTTCACTTTCCTAGAAAGTCGTCTAGCTGAAGCATAGGGTGCTGTGGTTTTTCACACTGTCCCGTTTCACTTGGCCGTGTGCATTTTAAGGTTCTAAAGATTTTCAGAACAAAACATTCCGCTTAAATCAAGAACAATTCAGGAATCATACATATTTTCCATAACTGCAAAATGGACCGACTCGATTTTTCTAACATTCCACGTGAAGGCCCCTAGTTCTGTAACCAGCATGCAACAGTGTGGTTATATCTGATATTTAATGCCAGTCTCATTTGGCTCATGCATTCTTTGCATTTTTATGCATTCATTCCACACTTGTGTATTCATAAAGCCCTTGCTTGAAAGGAGCTTACAATTATTTTTATTACAAATGCCATTACAAGCGGGAGCTTACAACTGTTTTTTATTACAAATGTCATTACAAGCAGTAGCTCATGTATGTCTACATTTTTATCTAAAGAAGTCAGAAAATACACATGCCAATGAACTCCGATTAAAATCCAAAAATTAGGGTGTCCTGGGAGATTTTGCATTTCATGTGCGTTCATGTTTAAAGAGTCTTTTGTTCTGAACATATTTATTCGTGACATCTATCAGAGTAGTTTTCAACTGTGAGTTTACCTTGTCCTAAGGAAACTCATCTCCCCTATTTCAGACTTTCAAAGTAGTGTGCCAGGAACAAAATTGCTAAGTACCTGGGGGACTTCCCTGGAAGTCCAGTGGTTAAGACTTGCCTTCCAATGCAGGAGGTGCAGGTAACCCTTGGTCAGGGAGCTAAGATTCCCCCATGCCTCCTGGCCAAACCTCCCCTCCCCCCCGGCACACAACATAAAATATAGAAACAGTATTGTATCAAGGGGCTTCCCTGGTGGCTCAGACAGTAAAGAATCCACCTGCTAGGCGGGAGACCTGGGTTCCATCCCTGGGTTGGGAAGACTCCCTAGAGGAGGGCATGGCAACCCACTCCAGTATTCTTGCCTAGAGAATCCCATGGATAGAGCAGCCTGGTGGGCTACAGTCCATGGGGTCGCAAAGAGTCGGACAGGACTGAAAAGTGTCAGACACGACTGAGGGACTAAGCACACAGCACATTGTAACAAATTAAATAAAGGCTTAAGCAAAAGAAATACTTGTACCACTCCCCCCCCGCAATAGCCTACTTGAATCCATCAAGAGAGCATCGTATTTTGACATCTAATAACTTCCTAATCAGAAAGAGGATTTACCCCCTCCCAAAGTTAAAACGCATTCTCTGGTGGTAGAGAATTAGTCCTGCTGAGGTCAGAAATGAGAATCCCAGCTGGACGTTTCGAGTCTTCGTGAGCAGCGGAGTGTCGGCCCATTGGACAGAAGCTGCTTCATTTTGTGTCTCACAGCCCTGGGTCCACAAATATCATTTTGAAGATTGAAAAAAAAAAAAAAGGGGGAGGGTGAGGACATGGCCAGTAGTATAATTATTGCACGTCTGCACATATGTGTGTGTGTGTGTGTGTGTGTGTGTGTGTGTATTTTGTGGTCGCGTCCAAGTCCTTTGCGACCCCATGGACTGTAGTCCACCAGGCTCCTCTGTTGATGGGATTTCCCAGGCAAGAATACTGGAGTGGGTTGCCATTCCCTTCTCTAGTGTGTGACATGAAAGAAATATATATTTATAGTTTGAGAGTTTCCATAATATAGACCTCCCAATCCAGTGTGAGAATAGGTGGTCTGTGTGGTCTGAGCCCCTGAGGTTTTATGGTGGAGTCTGACACATGCTAATTTACAACCTCAACAGAAATCCCCATGCACAGAGGGTGCCTGGACTCTGTTCTCTTTCACGTTGAACTCAGTGACATTGGGACTTCCCTGGTGCTCCAGTGGTTAAGACTTCAGCTGCCAACATGGGAGAGTTGCGGGTTTGATCCCTGGAGAGCTAAGAGGCCATGTGCCTCACCACCAAAAAACCAGAACATAGACAACAGAAGCAATATTGTAACAAAAATCAATAAAGACTTTAGGAATGGTTCACATCAAAAAAAAAATCTTGAAATAAAGAAAAATGAACCACACAGCTCCCCATCGTGAAGACTGATATATGATGATGTAAAACAATTAAGCAAAAGCATCTATTTGCTTATCTAAGAATTGTGAAGTTTTTATAGTGAAAAGTGCTAAATCTATTTTTAAGGTTGACAGAGGATATTTGTCACTTTTCATGGTCTTTGTATGATGAATTAAGTTCTGTGCGTTGAAGATTTAGTATAATTGACCTTTTTAAATAAAGGGAAGACAAAGCTTGTCTCCCCCTGGGATTCAGAGATGCTGGTGTCTCTTGAAAATAGGGTGTTTGAAAGTCGGGAGACCTATGAAAGTTCTGGGTCCATCCCAACCACAAGATACCCCATTCACCAAGGACTTATGGATCAGAAAAGTCAGCGCCAGACGGATGAAGCGATATGTTCAAAGCTGTCCAGCAGGGAGTTTTCGCTACACTTCCAAGATGCCACCACTCATGGTGACTTTTCTTTCTTCTGTATTGTATGCCGTCGGGCTCAGATACTCAGCAGCACCTTGGACCCTCCTTCTGGTCACTGAAGAGTGCATGGAAAATGTAGAGACAAGCTTGGCTTCGAAAAGACTTCATGGTGGTCAGGGGTCACTGCTTCCTCTCAGTGATACTGCCTTGAAGCCAGCAAAATTTCTCCTTCTCGAGACTCTGATTTCCCCCTCTCATCACAATATATCCACCAACAACGAATCAGCATTCCGATAAGTGATTTAATTTATATCATTTCAAAAAGCAGTGAAAGCACACTACTAAGCTAGGTTTGTTTAGGAATGCATTCCTTGTTTTCAAAGAGCAGAAACAATTAAATCCATAAAGAGCAGGCTAGGAATTATCTTTCCAGGAGGAGAGGAAGAGCTTTTTGATGGACACAAAACTCATGGGGTTGGAAAATTTCTGGGGGTGCTGCGTGCTTTAATTTTCACCCCGGGTGGCGGTTACACAGCTGTCGGCCTTATGTTATTCCTCAGACTGTGTGTATACTGGTTTTAGGGGCTTCCCAAGTGGCGCTCGTGGTAAAGAATCCACCTGCCAAGTCAGGGGATGCAAGCAACGCCCGTTCGATCCCCGGGGCGGGAAGATCCCCTGGAGAAGGAAATGGCAACCCACTCCGGTATTCTTGCCACGGACAGAGGAACCTGGCGGGCCACAGTCCATGAGGCCTCATCAAGTCAGACACGACTGAGCAGCTAAGCACACAGAAGTATGACATGTTCAGGGATAAATTTGAGAAAGAATGTGCAAAACCTGTAACGCAAAAAGCTCAAACACAAACAAAAATCTTGAGAGAAATAAACTAAATAAATGGAGAGCTATGCATTGTTTATAGGTTGAAAGACTGAATATTAAGATTTTACATTTTTCATGAGTTGATGGGTAGATTTAACACGATCCCAATCAAAATCCTAAAAGGCCTCTTTCCTTAAAATTATCCAGTTGATCTCAAACCCATAGTGAAATTCAAAACACCCAGAATAGCCGAATCACTTTGGAAAAAAAAAAAAAGAGAATAAAGTTGAATGACTTAACACTGCCTGATTTCAAGAGGTATCATAAAACTGCAGTAATCAAAAGAGTGTTGTATTGGCATTAAGTTCATAGATCAGAGGAATTGGTAGGGCTTCCCTGGTGTCTCAGACAGCCCTCTCAATAATATTCAGTAGGGCTCTAAGATAACCGTGTCTTTTGACACCTCTGTACTAAGGACTCGTCTTGGTATGGATCAAACATCTGTAGACTTGGACCCTGCGGTTGCAAATACGATTAGCCATAGATTGATAAAATAATAGAAGCGACTTCTCCTTTATCACGACAGAAGCAGGGTAGAAGAATGGTCTGAAGCTGAGGAGGTGGTGCCCACAGTCCACTTGGTTGATTCTATGCAGGCCGTGTTTTGAATGCCGAAAATAAACCCGAGGAACGCTGACAGAGACAGCAGAGAAAAGGATGCTGCAGGTGGAATGATAAAACCACTTGGGGAAAGCATGCTTCCATCTTTAATTCGGTTGTTTAACTGCGCGTAAAATCAGCCCTATTATATTGTCCTGAAAATTAGGCAGAACCCCACCCTTCACCTGCTTCTGGGACTTTTGCAGCAAGTATCAAAAAATGAGGTATTAACGAGCATTCTGTGCATGTGATGACCCAGCAAAGACCTCCAAAACTACACGCAGCCGTCACGGCTTCCGTCTTGACAACGTGGATACAAAATTGCTAGCCGCCATAATAAATCACAGAGACGTGACTGAACAGGTGTCTGTGTGGGTGTGTATATTTTTCAGCAAACCTGCAACTCAAAACTGTTTACCTTAGACATTCCAAACGTACGACGTTAACCAGTGGTTCGTGACAGTTAACATAAAACACGTCTCCCCAACACTGTTAAGTAACTGGCGTGGCATTTTGATACAGCGTAAGAAGGTCAGGGGTTCCCTGGTGGCTCAGATGGTAAAGAATGCGCCTGCAATGCCGGAGACCTGGGTTCAATCCCTGGGTCAGGAAGATCCCCTGGAGAAGGGATAGGCTACCCACTCTGGTATTCTTGGGCTTCCCTGGTGGGTCAGATGGTAAAGAATCCGCCTGCAATGCCGGAGACCTGGGTTCAAGCCCTGGGTCAGAAAGATCCCTGGAGAAAGGATAGGCTACCCACTCTGGTATTCTTGGGCTTCCCTGGGTGGCTCAGCTGGTAAAGAATCCATCCGCCTGCCATTTGAGAGATCTGGCCCTGAAGGAGGACATGGGAACCCACTCCAGTATTCTTGCTTAAAGAACCTCATGGACAGAGGAGCCTGGTGGACTACAGTCCACAAGGTCGCAAAGAGTTGGACACGACTGAGCGACTAAGCACAGCATGGCACACGGGGGCAGAGGGGGAATTAAAGGCATTCGCGTGGGGACAGAATCTCTTTTTGGCCTCTGAGGGTCTCTGGTCTGTAGCACAAGCCCTTCCAGCCAATGATTTCCAGGTTGCTAAGGAATTAGATCCCACTCCAGCTGGCCCTTTGAGTTCATTTTTCTTCCTAAGGTTGTACCAGTAATCGCAAAACTGACATTCATTCAGCTGCCGTTGGAGTGAAAGGCAGTGCTTAAATTTTATAAGCAAAGGATCCTTATTGGAGCCGGATACCATTTGAAGCTAGCAAAGATTAAAGCAGAGGCCTTGGGACGTGGCTTGGTCTGTAAAAGAGGAATTTTTGTTTTCTTGAGTTCCTCTCCAGCACTTGGTTTTTCTCCAAAGTGCTGAGATCTCAAAAAAAGCACCTGTTCCATTTCTCAAATTATCTTTGATGTGTAATACCTGAAAGATGTTTAGCCTAATACACCAAAAAAAAAGGTGTTCTCATGGTGCATTTATGATTGTGGGTAAAAGTTCAATTATATTATTTTCCTTATTTGCAATTATATAGATTTAAATGGTGTGTGTGTGTGTGTATGTGTTTGTGTGTGTGTGTGTTAGTCACTCAGTCGTGTCTGACTCTTCACGACCCCATGGACTGTAGCCTGCCAGGCTCCTCTGTCCAAGAATACTGGAGTGGGTTGCCATTTCCTCCTCCAGGGGATCTGCCCGACCCAGGGATTGAACCAGTGTCTCCCGCATTGCAGGAAGATTCTTTACCAGCTGAGCCACCAGGGAAGCCCAAGAATACTAGAGTGGGTAGCCTATCCCTTCTCCAGGAGAATCAAACCTGGGTCTCCTGCATTGAGGCGGATTCTTTACCATCTGAGCCACTAGGGCAGAACCACATACATTTAAATTGATGAGGAAAAGGTAAAGTGAATATTCCACATTTACTCCTGTCTACTTCTCTCTTGGGTGGGGGGAAGAAATGGTCTGGTTTGTACCCTGAAAGCTCACCAGGCTTCGGTGTGTGTGCAGGTGGACGTCTATAAGATAGATTGTGGGTCGTATCCAATTTTAGGAGGAATGCTTAAGGGATCTTGGCCACCAAGGCAAAAGAAAGGCTTGGTTTTTCCGCAGTTGCTCAGCAGGTAAAATGAAATCTGTTCTCACTTTCTGCAGCCCTCCTGGCAAAGGCTCTTTAACCGAGAGCAAACTGCGCGGACAACAGCAGCTAGGGTGTAGAACCGAGTGGGCTATTGCAATCTACCTGAGGCCCGTGGTCCCCTCTTCGGAGATAGGGGATATTTGGGCCGAAGAAGGGACGTTTGATGACAAATCCCAGCGGGCCTCTGCCGTGCTTTGTCATTCACACTAATTTTATGCTCTTAGCAGCCTTCAGAGCAAGAGGCTTTGGTGTCTAATTATCCCCGGCCCTTCCCGAAACAGTGTGAGCTCAGCTTTTCAAACAGAACCGCAGTACTTGGCGTGCTCTATTAGCTTAACCTGCAGGAGAAGCTGTGTCCTGGAGCCTCAGAAATAACAATGCATCCTCAAAAATATGAAATGAAAACGTGTGCTCTCGCAGTCTCTGCCTGGGTGAAGCGGGGGGCTGATACAGAGGGCTTGGGGCAGGCGAGCTCAGTCTCTCAGTCGTGTCCCACTCTTTGCAACCCTTTGGACTGCAGCCCTCCAGGCTCCTCTGTCCATGGGGATTCTCCAGGCAGGAACGCTGGAGTGGGTTGCCCCGTCCTCCTCCAGGGGATCTTCCTGACCCGGGGATTGAACCCGGGTGTCCTGCGTTTGGAAGTAGATTCTTTACCAATCCGAGCCACGAGGGAAGCCACCTCGGGGCAGGAGACCAGAGCCGTGTGTACGACGTAACATCCAGAGGCTGTACGGGGTCAGCGTGGAAGTCAGCTTATCAGCTGGGGGCCTGGGCAGAAGGCACAACCCGAGGTGGTGGTGGGTGGTGGGTATGAGCAGAGAAGGGCAGTACAGGTGGGAAGTATCGCACGTGGTCAGACGCATTCAGAACGTAGACACAACACCCTGGATTGCTGTGCGGTCCGAGTGCCAAGGGCCAGGGTTTGTCCAGGCCGACACTCGCTCCTTGGATGCGTGGTAATTGTCTCCAGCGTGTTCTGCAGGGTCCCTCTGCTCACACACCTAATAGAAAGGACACTCAGCCCGTGGTCCCAAGGACCATCCTGACGATAGATGACTATCTGTCTCCATCACTACCATCCACCTCAGAGAAGCCCCCGGGGCAGAGGAGACATGCTTGGTCACCCCCTCCTCCCCAGTCCCGGAAAGCGTCCACCAGCAGTCTCTGGGGTGGGTAGGCGCCTCCGGACGAGGCTGCAGAACCTCTCTTTATTACGTTGTCCTGATGGTGAAGTCAGGAAAGGCTTCAGTGTGGAATCCAGTCCGTATTGATCTGACTACTGACACGGGAGGGTGAGACAACAGGAGGACTTGTGACTTGTGCTTCTCAGCCTGTGTTTTCCTTCTTTCAGTTCAGTTCAGTCGCTCAGACGTGTCACACTCTTTGTGACCCCATGGACGGCGGCACGCCAGGCCCCCTTGTCCATCACCAACTCCCGGAGCTTACCCAAACTCATGTCCATTGAGTCCATGATGCCGTCCAACCATCTCATCCTCTGTCGTCCCCTTCTCCTCTGACCTTCAATCTTTCCCAGCATCAGGGTCTTTTCAAATGAGTCAGTTCTTCACATCAGGTGGCCAAAGTATTGGTTTAAGCTTCAACATCAGTCCTTCCAATGAATATTCAGGACTGATTTCCTTTAGGATGGACTGGTTAGATCTCCATGCAGTCAAAGGGACTCTCAAGAGGGCTTCTCCAACACCATAGTTCCAAAACATCCATTCTATGGCACTCAGCTTTCTTTATAGTCCAACTCTCACGTCCATACATGACTACTGGGAAAACCATAGCCTTGACTAGATGGACCTTTGCTGGCAAAGTAACATCTCTGCTTTTTAATATGCTATCTAGGTTGGTCATAGCTTTTCTTCCAATTCCATCTCACGCCACATATGAGAGAGATCACACAGCTTTCTTTAATTTCATGACTGCAGTCACCATCTGCAGTGATTTTCAGCCCAAGAAAAGAAAGTCTGTCACTGGTTGCATTGTTTCCCACCTATTTGCCATAAAGTGATGAGACTGGATCCCATGATCTTTTCCTTCTTTATTGAGGTGTGATTGACACATAATCCTGTATAAGTTTAAAAGAGAACTGTGTTATGATTTGATACACTTATACATTGTGAAATGACTAACACCGTAGAGTTAGCTGACACCTGCATCGCTTCACATACTTTTTATTTCTTTTTGGAGGGCTTCCTAGGTGGCTCAGCAGGTAAAGAATCCGCCTGCAACGCAAGAGACGCAGGAGACGTGATTTTGATCTCTGGGTCAGGAAGATCCCCTGGTGGAGGAGGAAATGGCAACCGGTATTCTTGCCTGGAGAATCCCATGGACAGAGGAACCCGGCGGGCTACAGCCCATGGGGTCACAAAGAGTCAGACATGAATGAAGTGACGGAGCATAATTTCTGTCCATTTCCATGGTGATGAGAGCATTTAAGATTTACGGCCTTGGCAGTGTTCATGTATATAAGATGGTGCTGTTGACTGTGGCTCCCCGTGCTGTGCATCACGTCCCTGGAATTCATTCCTCTTACAGCTTGTCCTCTTGTTCTCCGTGACTAACATCTCCGCATTTCCAATCCCAGCCCCCAGCCCCTGGGAACGACCACTCTACTGTCTAAGAGTCCAGATTTATTTCACTCTACTGTCTGTTTCTAAGACTCTGGATTTTTTTTTTTTTTAATTGAAGGATAATGGCTTTACAGAATTGTGTTGGTTGCTGCCAAACATTACCATGGATCAGCCCTGGGTATACATGTGTCCCCTCCCTCTTGAACCTCTTTTCCACCTCCTTCCCCATCCCACCCCTCTAGGTTGTCCCAGAGCCCGGGTTTGAGTTCCCTGAGTCATGCAGCAAATTCCCACTGCCTGTCTCATTTTGCATATACTAATGCATGTTTCCATGTTACTCTTTCCATACATCTCACGCCACAGATGAGAGAGATCACACAGTATTTCTCTTTCTATCAGTTCATTTACCATTGTGCCCTCATGGTACATCTAATTTGTAGCCAATGGCAGCATTTCATTCTCTCTTCTGGCTGAATAATATTTCTGTGTGTAGAGTGTGTGTGTGTGTGTGTGTGTGTGTGTGTGTGTGTGTGGTACCTTTATCCCTTTTTTCTGTAGACGGGCATGTAGGTTGCTTCCACATCTTGGCTATTGCAGATAAAGCTGTATAGAACACGGCTGCAGACTTTTCTTCGAGATCTTGCTTTCATTTCTTATGAAAATGTGCCCGGGAGTGGAATTGCTGAGCCATATGGTCGTTCTAATTTTAAATATTTTGAGGAACACCCCTACTGTTTTCCACAGTGGTTGCAGTAATTTACGTTCCTACCCCTGGTGTGTAAGGATTCCTTTTTCTCTGCATCCTCACCAGCACTTGTTATTTTTGTTTTGTTTTGTTTTGTTGTCTTTTTGAAGATGACCATCTTGGTTCAGACAGTAAAGAATCAGTCTGCAGTGTGGGAGGCCCTGGTTTAGTCCCTGGGTCGGGAAGATCCCTGGAGAAGGAAATGGCAACCTACTTCAGTATTCTTGCCTGGAGAATCCCATGGGCAGAGGAGCCTGATGGGCTACAGTCCACGGGGTCGCAAAGAGTCGGACACGACTGAGCGACTTCACTTCACTTCACTTCTTGGGGTGTCCTGGGTGGCTCCGTGGTGAAGAATCCCCCTGCTAGTGAAGGACACCCAGGAGACACGGGTTCCATCCCTGGGTTGAGAAGATCCCCTGGAGAAAGGAATGACCACCTTGTTGTCATTCTTGCCTGGAAAATCCCATAGAAGGAGGAGGGTTGCTGTCGAGGGGGGTTGCAAAGAGTTAGACACGACTGAGCACTCCAAAGAAGGGAAGTGGTGATTTAATCATATCCTATGTCACCTCTGAGGACACACATGAGACCCGTGGGTAAAAGTTACAGGAAGTCACACTTTGGTTTTTTATGATGAGAAAACCTAGTTTTCAAATAGCTATTAATTACCATTGGGAGTCACAATTTGTGACGTCTCGACTTCCCAATCCTGGACATGTTCTAACCCTCTGGCTACCCCAAGATGGGTTAAGTGCCTCAGAGTTGCTTTAAATACCTCTCCTTCACTCTGTTCTGTCTCTAACATGTTCTCTGTATCTGTATTTTCAGTCTTCCATGCTAGGTTGTCAGTCTTTTAAGGACAGAGATTATTCATGTCTTACCCACCTTTGTATTCCTAGTATTCAGGATATAGCAGTGTTACTGAAAAAAAAAAAATTCCTTGATTGGAAATAGAAGCTGTGAAGTTGTGTGTGGGTTGGGGGGGTGGGTGGGGATGGGGGTCGTACTAGTTGAGAGATAATGTTTCATTAGCTTAAAGAGCCTCCTCAATTTTAAGCTTCTCAGAGTCTGTCCTCCAGCAAAGATTATGATGTGACCCATCACTATCAAGTTAGATGTTTTGAACTGACACTTCAGTGGGTTTAAATAGATGCGATTCCTGCTTTCCAGTTTGACAAACTCCTGGTTCGTGTTGGGAGCAGGCATTCATGGAATTGCTGATTGTGGGCATGGTTTCCAGCTGAACCACCCTAGACAAGACCACAGCCAGCACTCTTGTCTTAGATCAGCTTAACTTGGTGGTGACCCACCGCAAAGCTGTGGACCCAGAAATGTACTCCCCTGAAAAACATCCCCCAACCCAGTATTACCAGAACACCATCTTTGCTCTAAAGGTAACAAAGAAAACCAACACCTAATTGCTACCCTAATTTTTTCATTTCTGGCTGTTGGCTTAGGCCCTTGAAGTGTATATCAGATTGACTGGCTTCCATATGCTGGGAATGGAAATTTGGTTCGAAAGATCACTCCATTCTGTCGTTTGGAAAAAAAAAAAAAATCAGTCCCAAACTAAGTCATCATTGTGCAGGCTGCCTGACCTGTGGGATTCTGCAGCCTAATTCTGTCCGTGCAGAGGGAGCCCCTGATATCAGTGGGTCAGGAGTCTACCAACGTCTTTTACTTCTCTGTATCAGACGTATCCTCCTTCCTTGTGTCAGACGTATCCTGAAGACCAATCAGGAACAAGTCTTATGAGTTGTACTTTAGTTTCAATCTTTGAGGACTCGAGCATTTCACTCTGCATGCCCTTGATAATTCAGTCCTCATTTACAAGAGTATGGAGGAAAAGTCAGTCTGTCTGTGGGTCTCTGTCTCACACACATGGCGCTCTCTCTGTCTTTCTCTCTCTCTCTCACACACACACACGTCTGTCTTCACCAGTGATGTTTCCCTATATTGCCGAATGCATAATACTAATAAATCTAGCAGAAGATGCCTTTGAGATTAACAGAGGTCATTGAAGGTGAAAGTTGCTCAGTTGTGCCCAACTCTGCGACCCCGTGGACTATACAGTCCATGGAATTCTCCAGACCAGAATCGTGGAGTGGGTAGCCTTTCCTTTCTCCAGGAGGCCTTCCCAACCCAGGGATTGAACCCAGGTCTCCTGCATTGCAGGTGGAATCTTTACCAGCTGAGCCACCAGGGAAGCCCAAGAACACTGGAGTTGGTAGCCTATCTCTTCTCCAGCAGGTCTTCCAGACCCAGGAATTGAACCAGGATCTCCTGCATTGCAGGCAGAATCTTTTATCAGCTGAGCTACCAGGGAAGCCCCACAAAGGTCATTACATTTTTAAATATTAAATACAGTTGATTTTTTAAATAAATACAGTTGATTTACAAATTATGTTAGTTTCAGGTGTAAAGGATAATGATTAACGTGTTTTTTTTTCAGATTATATTCAATTAGAGGTTATTACAAGATACTAGGTATCATTCCCTCTGCTCTACAGTAGATCCTAGTTGCATAGCTTATATGTATATTAGTTTATATCTGTTAATCCCATACTGCTAAGTCCCAGCACTCAGCGGTAACCACTACTGTTTTGTATGTCTGAGACTGTTTTGCATATACATTCATTTGTCTTAGTTTTTAGTCCACACAGTAAGTGGTATCATACGATAGTTCTCTTTCTCTGACATTTCACTAAACATAACAGTCTCTAGGTCTATCCACATGGCTGAAAATGGTAATGTTCCATTCTTTTTATGCCTGAATAATATTTTATTATATATATATACATGGCTTCCCTGGTGACTCAGACAGTAAAGAATCTGCCTACAGATGCAGGAGACGCGAGTTCGATGCCTGGTTCGGGAAGATCCGCTGGAGAAGGAAGTGGCAACCCACTCCAGTATTCTTGTCTGGAGAACTCCATGGATAGAGGAGACTGGTGGGCTACAGTTCATGGAGTCGTAAAGAGTCAGACACGAGTGAGTGACTCAGCCATGTATATATGTGTATATGTATACACACACACACACACACACACACACACACACATACACACACACACACACACACACACACATCTTCCTAATTCAGTTCTCTGTCACTGAACGCTGGGGTTGCTTCCTTATCTGGGCTACCGTGAAGAGAGCTGCTATGAACATCAGGGCGCATGTATCTTTACCAACTAGAGCCTTCTCCAGACATGTGCGCAGGAGTGGGCTTGCCGGATCTCATTTTTTTTAGTATATTTATAGCGCCTTTGTTCTGTTCTCCACAGCGGTTGCCCCAGTTGACATTCCTGCACCAACAGTGTGGGAGGGTCCCCTTTCCTCCACACCCCACCTCCAACAACACCCCCCCACCAACGTTTATTATTGGTTGGAAAGGTCATTACAGGTAAAGAAAGTTCGAGGTTGGGCTCCTTCTGTGGAACCATCTCCACGTCCAAGGCTGTGGCATCAGCAGGAGGTCCCGTGGGTGTGCAGGTCTGAATTACGCTCTTCCTTTATATACCGCCTGGCTCCACCGCCTTTCTACACGTTCTCTAGTCTCCCCCGCCGCATGTCCCTCCAGCTGGACGGCCACCTCCGCAGGGCCATCTGCTGACCTCCCAGTCCCTCCCAGGCCCCAGATCTTCCTGCCCAAACTGGCGGCAACTTGCCTGTCCCCCAACTCCAGGAGGCAGAACGTCTTTATCTCCAAACCCTGGGTAGTGGCTCTCGGAGTGGAGAGCCTCTGCCTGTCTTGCGGAACGGAGTGAATCTCTCTGAATAAGACTTATCGGGGAACACGTGTCCAGGGGCTACAGATAGGAGCTTTTAGAAGAGAAATCCTTGTCGGTTTCAAAAGATAAAAATCTCCGGAGCCCGCTAATCATCTTTACGGAGCACCTAACTGCCAGAAGCTCAGAGCTTTCTTCTCCCATAATCGCATAACGGCTGGCATCAAAACATTACTCCGAGATGGCTAAGGGGTGTCTATTACCCTCATTTTTCCACAAAGCAAACCGAGATAAAGGGTTTAAGTGGTTTTGCCCAGAGGGACAGAGAAGAATTAGAAGGAGCATCAGAGATACAAGAGAAGTGCTTGGTTTAGACTTGGGTTATATTAGATGACTTTGTGAAATAAATAAATGCTTTGATACACACACACATATATATATATTTCTATGTATAAATCTCTCTCCCCGTTTGTCTCTCTCTTTCACACACACACACATGCACGCACGCACACACACACACATTTATTCCCCAGGTGGTAGAATATGCTTGATGTTGCAGTACTCTGAAGACACAAACTCTTGTTGTTTAGTCACTAAGTCTCATCCTTCTCTTCTGCGACTCCATGGACTGCAGCCCACCAGGCTCCTCTGTCCATGGGGCTTTCCCAGGCAAGAATACTGGAGTGGGTTGCCATGCCCTCCTCCAGGGGATCTTCCCGAGCCGGGGATCAAACCCCCATCTCCTGCGTCTCAGGCAGCATTGGCAGGTGGATTCTTTACCAGTGTATCACCTGGGTAGCTAAAGACACAAATTACCTGGAGGAAAATCCCTGTGTCCCTCTATTTTGTTTGAGACTGAGAGTCTACTTTCCTGTAAGTCGCAGATTCTTGGCAAACAGACCATAGCCATCTAGTCCTATCAATGGGACATCCAATTTAGCTTTCTGTTTCATGACTTTCAAGGACACCTCTTTCTGCTTCTCCCTCTCAGCAACTTCACGGAACCACAGATTAAAAAAATGTTAATAGTTCTCTAACGATAGTCTTCTTGACCTGCCTGGTATGAAGCTACATTCCAAACCCTTTAACCAAAGTTCAGATTGTTCCGTTCCTCCTCAATTACATATGTCCACTGCTGCAAGTGATATTTTCAATGTTTCAGGACCACAATGTCAGGTTTTTTGTGCAATAACCTTGGAATTCAGGACTTGTCCTTAAGCATGCTTCATTTTTTTTTTCATTGTCATTTTAAGGCATGGGTTTATTTTATTTCATTTTCAAGCTTGGGTCATGGTGAAGAAAGAACACTATTTTAATGTTTATCTCTGTTGTCATTACTCTGGGTCCAGAATTTCCAAGAAACAGTACAGATAACGGGGGTTATGTAAGTATTTTCTCTTTCCTCTAGTGAAGAAGAAACAGAAATAAAAAACCGCTTTTAATGGAGTGTGCAGACAGAATATGCTGTTGGCGTAGCTGTCTGGTGTTGACACAGACGACAACATATTTCCGAGTCTTGCCAGGATCATGTAAATATTCCTTGAACTAAATTTAAGCTGTGCCAACATGAAGGCAACACCAGATAAGACAGGAAACACTCAGTGAAGAGGTGACTCACTATGTCGGGATTCTTTTTGAAAGAAACTTTTTTTTTTTTAATTGAGTTATGGTAATTTCATTGTACTTCTGAAGCCCTTGCCTACGTATCAGCCTTTGACATTTAGACATCTGTCCGAGGTTTCAAGGAATAAGATAATTATTCATTAATGATAAAATCGCCACGGTCCTTTAAAACCCAGCAGGTCTGTGGCGACCTTCACTTAATCCACCACGGAGATTAAAGAACTAATCCTGAAGTCTGTCTTCAGAGTCAGCCCCAGAGCGGGTGTCAGGTCTAAGACGCATTCACCTGTTTCTCTGCCAGGCGATTTGCCTGAAGGGAGAAATGGGGGGAATCATTGAAGGGAAGCCCACCTCCTCCCCACCCCTCCACTCACTCTGCTTCTGTGGCTGAATCTCTTGACAGGGACAAAGCTGGTGGGCAGCACAGGATTCTTCTCAGATGCTCCATCACTGCTGGGATGAACAGGGGGTGGGCTCCTGGTAGCATCTCAGAGGCCTCATTGCCGTGAGGATCATTCAGGAACGAGAGGGCGTTTGCCAAGTGGATGGTGTTGATGACAGTCTACTTCTGGTGTCATAAAAGCAGAGGTGCTGTGCGTGTGCACAGCGGTGTGTACTCGTGCAGGACTCTGCAGACCCTCCCAGGGATCCTGTGCAGATGCTGAAGGGTGCTCTTCCAGGACCGAGCTGGGATTGGAGGATTTGACCCCTAGCCTCTGGAGGTCTCCCTTCTTGGCCATGATACCCTGCTCTGCCTTCTGCCGGCTGGCTCTTAGAGGGCGACCACAGCATGTTAGAATCACCTTTCCGCAGTTTGAGGCAGCGTCGTCCCGTTTCAGCCTGCTCCTGGGTCTGACTCCCTCCTGTGCAGGCTCCTCACTGTCACTGGACTAAATATTCCCACGTCTGAGAACAGACTGGCCAATGCTCTTGCCCTCGGGGTCTCTGTGACTTCCTGAGAAATCCAACTCCACCTTGGAGAGGGCTTTCAAGCTGTCCCGTTCATGGCCAGAGTTAGGGTCACGTTTCCAGATCTTAACGTTCGACTCGTGTACACAGACCCTTGCCGAACCATCAGTCGTGTTTAAAGATACTGCTCAACTCAGCAACCAAAAAATAAACAACCTGATTCAAAAAAAAAAGGGCCAAAGTGCTTCCCTGGTGGCTCAGTGATGAAGAATCTGCCTGCCAATGCATGGGATACCGTTTTGATCCCTGGTCCAGGATGATCGCACAATCCTCGGGGCAGTTAAGACTGTCCTCTACAGCCCAGGAGAGGCCATAACTTCTGAGCCCATATGTCCTAGACCCTGTGCTTCGCTACAAAGGCTGATTCTTTACCATCTGAGCCACAGAGAATGAATTCTATGATTTGTGCACATTAGCACAATTTAAAGAATTTAAAAAGATTCCCCTCCACTCCCCACCATTTTCTTCCTGCGTCTCTCTCTATAGAATCCTCCCAACTCCTAAAGGTCTAGTTCAAACGCGACCCTCTCCACGAAACAGTCCTTTTTGCAAACAGCTGAATTGGAAGAGTCCTTTCCTGGAATGGCCATCACAGCCCTTGCCATGGAAGTCTGTGTCTTATGGCTTCCTCTGCTTTTTATCTAGCAAAGGGTCCCACATCCTAAACGCCCAGATTGAATCATCTGACAGCTCTCTCCCTTTCTCTCTTTTTTTGCCAGAACCTTGGGGAAGATACTGGAACTTTCCCTGGTGCTTATGAGATGCTGCGTCCTTCTGGAGTCGGGCCACACGGGGTGTCTCATTTAGCAATGTAAATTTTTTGGAAGGACCTCAAACTGGCATGTGAAGCTATTTGAACAGGTCGAGATAAGCTTCTTTCTGAAGAAAGAGCTTTCCGACCTCTTAATCCTTCTTTCGTACCCTAATCTTTAAATAACGTTTCCAGCAGTAATTCCATTTTTCCACACACGTCGCGGAAGATCTGGGTGTCATCGAAATATAAAATCACCGTTTGTCAAATATTATTAGGTTTCTGTCTAATATGGAGAAATAGGTACGTCAGGAGGCCAGATATAAGACATGTGGTTTATTAAAGGATAGCAGAGAGGAACCCGCATTTATGATCGTCACATCGTGGTAATTTGTATATGCTGTACATGCAGTTGTGAAAAATGGGCTAAATGTTAGGGATGGGTGAACAATTTCATCTCAGTCTTTGTTTATAAGTGTCTGTTTATTAATTGTTGTGAAGTCAAAGCAGCTTTCCCAGTAGTTCTTCCTGGCTCCAACTTGATAGATGTAGCTCATGGTAAATATTTATTGCGGATTTTGTGTGTGTGCGTGTTTGAATAAGTGATTTTTAGAATCAGTGAAAAGTGTCTTCTGGTCTTACTTTTTTTCCCCCCACACTCCCCGCCCCCTCCAACTGTCATTATTTTTTCAAGAGAACCAGCCCAGTTCTTCAAATCGATTATCCCAAATCTCCACTATCCCCTCCCCTCACTGTTCCCTGACATGCATTTGTTCATTTTCGCGTGAATCGAAGAAACATCTTTCTGCGTGGACCTGCTCATCCTTGACCTCATATTTTAACATGCTCTCTCTTTTTTAAAATTATTTTTAAATTTTTAAAATTTATTGAATTTTCATTGGAGGAGAGTTGCTTTACAATAGTGTGCTGGTTTCTGCCATACGTCACCATGAATCAGCCATAGGCATACGTATGTCCCCTCCCTCTTGAACGTCCCTCCCACCTCTGACCCCATCCCACCCCTCTAGGTTGTCCCAGAGCTCCGGGTTGACCTCCCTGCGTCACACAGCAAATCCCACTGGCTGTTCTGCACACGGTCATGCAGATGTTTCGATGCTTGTCTGTCCACTCGTCCCTCCCTGTCCTTCTCCACCCCGTGTCTACGAGTCTGTTCCCATTTCTTTTCCTTTGCTCTCAGGGGTTACACTGTGTGGTCTCGTTTCCACTGCAAGATCCGCATTGCTAATTTGGGTCATCCGCAGACACACTCTCTTTCTGAGTTTTAAGGCTGACTCTCCTCCCGTTCTGTCTCTCCCTTCCTGGAGACAACGGGCTTTCCCCTCGCCGTGGGCTTCCTGCCCCTGTGTAGCCCACCTGCTTGGGCCCTGTCCGAGGCTACCGTTTTCTGCCCTCCCAGGGAAACGAGAGAGTTCTGCAGCTGCGTGTCAATGACCCTGTGTTCCCTTCGTTAGCCCGTCTTTAGCCAATAAGAGTTTAAGAAAGAATCTCAGGGCTTTGCACAAAATGTGCCGTTGGAGATAGCAACAGACTTGACGCTGGTGTGAACACCCGTCATTTCTTAAAACTGGTACTGATTTTCTTCTTATTTAAAAAAAAAATTTTTTTTTCAATTGCTTGGTTTTGCCAGGTCTTAGTGGCAGCATGATGATCTTTCCATTGTGGCCTGTGAACTTCCTAGTTGCAACATGTGGGATCTAGTTCCTTCGCCAGGGCTCAAACCCACGCCCCGCTGCGGTGGGAGCATGGAGTCTTAGCCACTTGGACCACCAGGGAAGTCCCATAATTTTCTTCTCCTTCTTCACTTGTTCAGGAAATCGTGGTGATTGTTCAAACCTTTCAGGATGTAACATGTGTTCAGAATGTTCTGTGCGCACCCCTTCCTATTTCATCCCCAAGCAAACGAATGTGTTTGACGTTAGAATCGTTAATATTGATTGACTCTATCATCAGCTTTGGGAAGTGAAGGGGTAAAGTGGTTAAACAGTTAAACCAGACAAGCAAGGAGCAACCAGCGTGCTCCCCAGCAAAGCCATCCGGATAACTTCCTTAGCTGTGACCTCACTCGGCTCCCCAGAGACCAATTTCTAGACAGTCTAACCTGAAGTAGCTAAAGAAGTTGTAAAGCTTTATGGAGAAAAGAAGCTATAAATCTAGGTTGCGCTGACTTTATCTCTGCGGGGATGCACGCCAAAAAGTGCCTGGAAAGAAAGCTGCAGTTAGCTCTTCACGTCCTCCAAGGTTAGTTGAACCCGACTGCCGCCAGTGGGGAAAACGCAAGAGCGAGCATCCGAAGAGCAAACACATTCATTCATTCATTCATTCCTCTAGGAACCTGCCACCCTACCCCTCTGTGTTAGGATATCCCAGTCTTCAGAGGGAAGACGGATAAGTCGGCCGTTTCAGTATCCTGCGATGCCGGCTGTGTGTTTTTTTTAAGCCGGCGCTCATGGGGATTTGTTAAAAGCAGCAGGAGGAAGCTAACACAGGTTGATGAAAGCTAATACAGCTCTGCACTCTGGTGAAGAACATGAACATGGTCCAGATGGGAATAGTCAGGAATTCCAGGGCCACCCAGGACCCCTGCCTGAGGGCTGAGATTGAGGCTGCAAAAGAAAGCCAGGGCACCCACTCAGGTCTAGAGGCTTTTGCGAAGCTGGGTGATGAGGATGGAGAGAAAAAGACAAAGAAACAGTTTACCTTGGGGCTGTAAGATGCCACCTTCCCATGCAAGAGGTGCAGATTCAATCCCGCGTCAGGGGAGCGAAAATCCCTCATTCTCTGTGGCCAAAACAAGCCAAAATATGAAACAGAAGCAACATTGTAACACATTCAATTAAAGACTTTAAAACGGCTCCACATCAAATAAACAAAAATCCTTTTTTAAAAAGAAATGATTTACATCAACACAATGGCCTTTTCTATACCGTCATTCCTCCAGGGTGGATTTATAACAGTTAACCTTATTCTTGAAAAGAGGCTTTAGAAAGAGACGTATATTTCTGAGAGAAAGAGACAGAAAGAAAGAGACAGATTTAAACAGCTGAAAATCTGGCAGTGTCCCCCAACACAGATACCTGTGAGTGGATGCTCACTTGCTTCAGTCGTGTCTGACTCTTTTGTGAGCCCACAGACTGTAGCCCACCAGGCTTCTCAGTCCATGGGATGCTCCAGGCAAGAATACTGGAGTGGGTTGCCATGCCCTCCTCCTGGGCATATTCCGGGCCCAGGGATCGAACCCACGTCTCCTGTGTCTTCTGCATTGCAAGCAATTCCTTACTGCTGAGCCACTGCTGGGGAAGCCCGTGACAGATATCATCACAGGCAAACAGTTTCATCTCTTTACAGTCCCCTCGTCTGTAAAGGGGGTCAGTCCCACTTCCAAGGCCTGTATCTTAGGCTTCCTTGCAAATTGTACACACTTTAGAAGTGATACAGAAGCACACACTTTAGAAAGCATGGCTGTTTGTTCCTTCTGCTTAATAAGTAGCATATCTAAGGCTAAAGGAGAAGTATGAGAGAGGATTTTTCTAATCGTTTTATATATATGTGAAGTGAAGTGAAAGTCGCTCAGTCGTGTCTGACTCTTTGGAACCCCATGAGCTATACAGTCCATGGAATTCTCCACACCAGAATACTGGAGTGGGTAGCCTTTCCCTTCTCTAGGGGGTCTTCTCAATCCAGGGATCGAACCCAGGTCTCCCACATTGCAGGTGGATTCTTTACCATCTGAGCCACCAGGGAAGCCCAAGAATACTGGATTGGGTAGCCTTTCCCTTCTCCAGGGGATCTTCCCCACCCAGGAATCGAACCAGGGTCTCCTGCATTGCAGGCGGATTCTTTACCAGCTGAGCCACCAGGGAAGCCCCGTTATATATATAAACATATGCAAACGTCTTCGGGAGAAGTTCACCCCAGGCTGGCCCCTCTAGAGACGGCCCCGTCCCAGGTGGAGATGCTGAGAGTGTTCTCTTCCTCCCGCCCCACCGCAGCAGCAAGCCAGTGGCCCCGCCACCTAGCCTGGGCTTGTCTGTACCTTGTCACTCAGGTCCCAAGCCTGCTGCCTCCACCCTCAAATGGCTCAGGTGCCCAGTGCTCGCACACACTCTCTCCCGGTTAGACTCTAATCGCAGCAAAACCTCCAGCAGATCACAGCCGCACCTGGGGCCCAAGAAAGCCAGAGAGACTTAGCCTTGCTCTTTAATAACGAAGTCATAAACTGTCCCCTGCTGAAGGTACGCCCTTGAAAACATGTTTAAAGATGGAACTTCCCCAGCAGCTAGAAAAACAAGGGAGTTGCCGGGCCCTCGGCTCTGAACCTCACTTTCCCTTTCTGCTACTTCTTCAGTGATGTCTGGCTCTGAATTTAAGCACCCTCTCTGGGGCCTTCCAACAGGACATGTACCCTGGTTAGCTGCCCAGCCCTCGAAGGTACTAAAAACAAGCAGATATGAAATACAGATGTCGAGGAGTCAGAAAAGCAGTAAATTGGGCTTACGTTGTATTTTCTCCTGCCTGTGAAGGTCCCGGAAGCAGAGCTTTGTTTCCAGCCTCAGACCTGAGGCAGCTCTGGCTTATTGAGCCACACCCCACCCTACGAATCAGAGCTGGATTTGCACACCGGCTCCTCCTCAAGCTGCCAAAACCCCGCGTTCATCTGTTCCCCGAGCAAAATGAAATTAAGGGCTGCAGCATCTGCTCTGGGGGCCATCACTGTTCACGCGCAAACGTGAACGACTGGAAATCACCAACAAAGGGAATACGAGGAGTGAACGTCGTCCGGGTCAGACTTGACGCCTTCAAACACGACAGAGGGCAGAAAGCCCGCACGGAAAAAAAGGCAGAATGCACGCAGCTTAGAAGCGGCCTGAGGAAGGAGGCTGGATGAGAAACATCAGACACACAGCAAAAATGGACATCTGTCCTATTCAGAAGCATCAGCGTCACCAAAGGAGCATCAAACAGCAGCTTAGGAAGGAGGCAGCCGTGGAAGGGAACCAGCTCTCCGGCTCAGAAATGAAAGACGTGGGGTTTCATTTTCCAGCTAGCGTCAGTCATGTGAATATATATATATATTTAAATTCATTTCTTTTTGGCTGCCGTGGCTCTTCCTTGCTGCTCGAGGACTCTCCCTGGTTGTGGCGAGTGGTGGCTACTCTCCATTACGCTGCTTGGGCATCTCATTCTGGCGGCTTCTCTCGTTGCAGACTCTAGGGCACACGGGCTTCAGTAATTGTGGTGCACGGGCTTAGTTTTATGTGGGATCCTCCCTGACCAGGGATCGAACACGTGTTCCCTGCCTTGGCAGGCAGATTCTTAAGCCCTGGACCACCCAGGGAAGCCCTGTATGAATTTCTTAACATCCCTGGGCCTTTATTGCAAAAAGAATGACCGTTAATAGCGAGCCCACAGGGCTGCCGGGTTGAGGTTACGTATGTGACAGCAAGTGGACTTTTTGGGTGGCTCGGTGGTAAAGAATCCGCCTGCTGAGGCAGGAGACGCAGGTTCGATCCCTGGGTCAGGAAGGTCCCCTGGAGGAGGAAATGGCAACCCCCTCCAGTATTCTGGCCTAGAAAATCCGATGGACACAGGAGCCAGTCTATGGGGTTGCAAAGGGTGTAACTGAGCACGCACGCATGTGATAGCAACCTAAGACAAACGGGTTAATAGCATTTATTAGATTTCATGACCCGTGGGAAACGTTTTAGAATGGAAGTCAGCAAACTGTGCCCAGCAGTGGACCAAGTGCAGCCCACTGTCTGTGCCTTTACACACTTGGTAGACATTTCGTCCCGTTCAGAATGTGCATAAAACATTGGGTAGATATAAGACATTTGCTTCGCCCCAAAGGGTTCTTGATCCCTGTTTGTATTTGCTCCAGTCCAAAACATCCCTAAGATGATCGTGGTGGTTCAATCGTCTCTGACTCTTTGGGGGAATCTTCACTGACCTGGGAACCCGAGTCTCCTGCATTGGCAGGCAGATTCTTTACCAGCAGTGCCTCCTGGGGAATCGCCACCGCACTCGATGTCAGAAAGAACCTTCGTCATTGAACACACGCTGCACTTTCCCTCTGTGACGTGTAACACAGACCTAACTAAATATGTGAGTATTTATCTGTGTCCTCTTCTAGGTGCTAAGGCAGGTCCAGGGGGATTAGCACTGTTAGTCTCTTTCATCACTGTATTCTTTTTTTAAAATCAATTAATTTTTATGGAAGTATAATTGATTTACAATGTTGCATTCATTTCGGGTGTACAGCAAACTGATTCATGGATGATGCAGTGGTTAAGAATCTGCCTGTCGATGCAGGAGATGCAGGTTGTATTCTTGGGTGGGGAAGATCCCGTGGAGGAGGAAATGGCAACCCACTCCAGTATTCCTCCCTGGAGAATCCCATGGACAGAGGAGTTTGGCGTGCTGCAGTCCAAGGGGGTCACAGAGAGCTGGACACAAGTCTGAACAGCAAGAGCAACAGTTGATTTACAGTATTCTGTTCATTTCAGGTGTACAGCGAAGTGATTCACTTTTACATAGATACTTATCTATTTTTCTTTCCGATTCTTTTCCACTAGCGACTTTTTTTTAAACTTATTTATTTGTTATTAATTCATTAATTTTTAACTGGAGGAAGATAGTGTACAGTGTTATGTTAGTTTTTGCTGTACCATGGTCTTCTTTTAAAAATATTTGTTGACTGGTCTATGTGTTTATTTGTTTGGGCTGCACTGGGTCTCTGCTGCTGTGCGGGCTTGTCTCTAGTTGTGGTGTGTGGGCGTCTCATTTGAGAGGCTTCTCTTTGATGCAGAGGACAGGCTCTGGGGTGTGTGGGCTTCAGGAGTTGCATCACTTGGGTTCAGTGGTTGTGGCACCTGGACTTACCTTCCCCAAGGCACATGCTGCTGCTGCTGCTGCTAAGTCGATTCAGTCGTGTCCAACTCTGTGTGACCCCATAGACGGCAGCCCACCAGTCTCCCCCCCTTCCCTGGGATTCTCCAGGCAAGAACACTGGAGTGGGTTGCCATTTCCTTGTCCAATGCATCAAAGTGAAAAGTGAAAGTGAAGTCACTCAGTCATGTCCGACTCTTCACGACCCCATGTACTGCAGCCCACCAGGCTCCTCCGTCTATGCGATTCTCCAGGCAAGAGTACTGGCGTGGGGTGCCATTGCCTTCTCCTCCAAGGCACATGGGATCTTCCCAGACCCATGATCAAACCCGTGTCTCCTGCATTGGCCACCATTGAGCCACCAGGGAGATCCCTGTACCATGGTATTCTTAATGTACATTAATTCTTCATGTACAGTGATTGTAAGCATGCACTGAGCACTCCCTCAACCTCCTTGAAAGAATTTTTTCGTTTTTGTTCAGGAAATCAGTAACTTCCCTACCTAGCGGAAAGTTTAAAAACACAAAATGCAATGAAAATAAATCAAGCACTTCATGTTACTGAAAAGACATTGCAGCCTGCAGAGGGAAAAATGCATATATCAGTGCAATCTATGAAATGATTATGACCACTGAACACTGAGTTCCTAAAGCAGACGATTAGTAAATCGCATCAGGCTGCTAGAATATAAGTCACATTCTCTCCCCACGATGCATCCTGCGAGAAACCAAGAACAAAGAGATACATAGAAAACCTCCACAGGGACATTTTAAGGCGCACAACTTAAAAAATGAGTGGGTCCAATGAGAACTCATAAAGGAAAGTGAAAATATAGATAAACAATAATAACACCATGTACTTTTAAAAGGGAAATACGATGAATTGAGAGGGAAATTTAGAACTCGAAATGTTTAGAGTAGGAGAGAAATACTGTGGAAATCAATGAAATGAGCATCTCAACACAGGCAGTTAGGAAAAGCACAGCGGATTAAACTTCACCAAATTAAAAAAAAAATCAATTAGGAAGATTGGAAAACTCTTGGCAAGAGTGAATGGGAGAGAGATGGGGAAGAGGAAATAGAAGGGTGAAATGCGGTAGAGGAGAGGGGAACAGGTGGCTGTGGTAGACTGGAGAACAAATATTAACTATTTTTTAAGAGTATAGCAGTTTCAGAGAGCAAAAAGATAATAAAGTTACAGCATTTTCAGCCTTACAGCACTGAACTTGAAACCTTACCTATTCAAAATCCCAGAAAAAATGGAAATGACTCAAGAAGAAATAAACTATAAAAACTGTCAGTAGTTTAAAAAAAAAAAAAAAAGAAGCTTTCCACAAAGAAAGAACCAATGCCTTGATGGTTTTGTATGCTCCTTCTAACAAGCAACAAGTCAATTTCAAACCAGTGCAGCTCTTGCAGAGAACAGAGAAAATAAGAAACTGAACTCATTTTATGAGACTGCCTAACTTTAATAACTAAATTATCCAAGGAGAATAAATCCTACTAAATTCAAGGACAGAATCTTGAATAGAATATCATCAAAGCAATCCAGCAACGTGTAAAGAATAATGTGAAAGTGAAAGTCGCTCAGTTGCGTCTGACTCTTTGTAACCCCATGGACTACACAGTCCAGGGGATTCTCCAGGCCAGAATACTGAGAAAAGCCATTCCCTTCTCTGGGGGATCTGCCCAACCCATGAATCGAACCCAGGTCTCCCACATCACAAGCGAATTCTTTACCAGCTGAGCCACCAGGGAAGCCCAAGAATGCTGGAGTGGGTAGCCTATCCCTTCTCCAGCGGATCTTCCAGACCAAGGAATGGAACTGGGGTCTCCTGCATTGCAGGTGGATTCTTTACCAGCTGAATCATGAATAAATTAGTTTTTTCCTAGAAATACACACTTGGATTACCATTAGAAAGGTCAATCCAGTGATTTCCGGGCAGGGGGGGAATCTATGTGATCATATTAAGAAATGAAGAATAAATCATTTGATAAAGTTAGTATCTATTCCTGACTTACTTATAAAATAGATCCTTAGCAATTAGGGATAGAAAGTAACTTTCCTACACTGATAAATAATGCCTAGCAAAAACTGAGTTGAAGCATCATGTTTAATGGTGAAGAGTATTCCCATTTAAGATGAGAAGTAAAAATGCTTTGTGTGACAACCTCCATTCAGCTTTGTGTTGGCGGGACTAAAGACCAGTAAGAAAAATATAAAATGGAACTTACTAACATTACAAAGGATGGGGCGGTTATCCTTCAGAACGTGTTCATCGTCTACCTTGAAAACTCCGAGTCTCAAAGACGATTTAGATAAATTATTAGAATCAGAGAGGTTTTATCAACGTTGTTGGATACAACATAAATATCTGCTATTACCTGTAATGGGTATGGATAAGCTAGCAATAACTAGATCATACACTTTTAGAAAATATCTTTCACAAAAGCCTCCAACATATAAAAAAAATTAGCACTAAGTAGGAAGAAAAATGATAGAAAGACTTTATGAGAAAAATTTTAAAGTATGCTGAAAAATACTAAAGCAAAAGGAAATGAAGTGTTGTAATAACGGTGATAGCAGTGTTAAAGATATGCTTTACGCCCTAAAATCATCGGTGAGGACCGGCCTGCAAAGCTGGAGTCCAACGTCTACTTAGTTCTGGACCGTCAGTCACTCCTGGTTCTCAGCAGACACCAAGCATCAGTTTCCATCTCTGACCCGAGGACTCACGGATATGACTCACTGGGAAAGGTTCAAATCTGTCCCTAACAGGGGTGATGGATCGGGAGACACCAGATGCTGTGTTTCATCCTCCATTAAAATGATTCTAAGAGCATGTGCCTTTTTATACAGTTCACGGGATTCTACTTCCCTTCTCCAGTGGACCGCGTGGTGTCAGAACTCTCCACTATGACCCATCCGTCTTGGGTGGCCCTGCACGACCACCAGGTAACTCATCGCTTCACGAGTTACGCGTGCCCCTTCACCATGAAAAGGCTGTGATCCAGGAAGGGGAAAAAAACAACAACAACACAGATTTTAAACATTTACCCACAGACACTGCTGCAAGATCACAGCTACGCAACCAATATTTCACCCCAAGGAATGTCTCACCCGTGATGAGTTCAGTGACCTCTTGATTTTCCTCGATGCATATTTACCCCCTTGGGTTTCATTCCTTAAAATCACGCCTTTTGTGCCTGTAAAGCGAAGCCCAAGACTGTGAGATGCCACTGTCCTGTATTTCCAACACGGTGACAGCTCATTTATCACTTTTATTTTTATCTGCAAGGATTTTTCGGAACAGACTTACTCACGATCTAGAACTCTATAATTAGCGATTTCGCTCTGTTGCCTTCATCAATATCTCTAGGAAAGGATGAGTCATTGAGAACATTTTTTGTTTTTTGCTAGTGTTATCTAGATCACGGCGAGGGAGGCCATTGACTGAAGAACTGAACAAAATAAAAGACGGCATGTCCCCAAAACCCCTGCATGGTACTTATTTTGAAGTATTCTAATCAGAGTGTATTGATTTGTGACGTCAAATGCTCCCTGATTCAGCTGCAAGAAGACATATTTTGAAAGATACCAGTTTTATGCGATGTAGCAAATTATTCCATTATGCTTTATCTGTTGTGTTTTAAAACAGTAAATGTTAAATAACAATATTATGGTAGAAGCAGCTCTCAACCATGAGTCTTCAGTCTTGGTTTGTTGTTTAAAGATAACTTATCCTCTTCCTGTTCCTTGATATGTAATCGTGACACTGTCTGTGTTGATCTGGTCCAGGCCTTTAAACAAGCTATCCTGTTTAACACTGAAGGGCTTCCCTGGTGGCTCAGTGGCAAAGAATCTGCCTGCCAATGCAGAAGACAAAGGTTCAGTCCCTGGGTGGGGAAGATCCCCTGGAGGAGGAAACGGCAACCCACTCCAGGATTCTTGCCTGGAGAATCCCATGGGCAGAGGAGCCTGCTGGGCTACAGTCCCTGGGGTCTCAAAGAGCCGGACACCACTGAGCAACTAAACTAAACAACACAACTAAACTGTACCTATTTAGCGTTATTTTGAGGTGTAAGACTGGACATCTAAAGTTCAGAGGTCACAAGGTTGGCAGATGGACTTGGGAATGGATTGAATGCAGACTGCTTTTTCGAGAGACAGGAAACCAAGGCTGTGGACCACAGTTCACACTTTGAGCTGTCTCAAGAGTCTTACCTCTTTGCTCTCGGTGGTTTCACAGGAGTGACATAACTTACCATCCCCACGTAAAAACATTCCTTGGCTCGGATGGCCCAGAATCGACTCTTGAAACTTTTCCCCCCGCCTTTGGTTTTGGTATGTCTTCTCTGTTGTGTTTTTGTTGCTGTTGTTCTTCGTTTTTATCATTTTGGCCACGCCGTGCAGCTTGTGGGATCTTAGTTCCCCGACCAGGGATTGAACCTGCACCCCCTCGTAGTGGAAGCTCAGAATCTTAATCGCTGGACCACCAGGGAAGTCCTGTACAGCCGTCTTTGTTTGTAATCTGGGAGGATCACTGTCATTTGCTCATTTCTTAAATAATCTGCCTTTGATCAAACACCACTAACCAACGTCTGACCTACCTGGAGTCAACTATTGCTGTTTTGTCATTCTTTAGCGGGGAGTTCAATCTGCACAAATTTATTTTAAAAAACAGTGAAAACTAAAATTAAACTTACAATAATCTTTATTATTTCACTAATTGTAATATCATACAGGGAAAAAAAAAAACGGATACATGTTTCTATTGTTGATTCTGGTTCTTTTCCTTTTTCTCTGAGGAAGAATTGCCTGCGGAATTGAATTTCCATGGAATTGCCTGCCAAAGACGGAATTCAGCATGAAGACCGTCCGGGGCTCCATGAAAGAGAGGACTGAAATGCCAAAGGGCCTTCAACATGTCCAGAACCGGGCCTGAAAGGTAAAGAAGGTGGGCATATTTTGTCTCTTACGGGAATGTTCTAGAAACCAGAGAGGCATGGGGTTTTCCCAGATGCAACCCGTGCTTTTAACAATGTTTCATTGCATAGAGGCAGGGAAGAACCATTTTCATGATAACTTGGGACCCTGGCCCCAAACTCTGATGTCCAGGCTGGCGGGGCTGGACCCTGTTTGAAAAAGTTCGTTTTGCTAAGACAGCAGGAGATCCCAAGTGCCTGAAACCCAAAAATTTCCAGGAGGCCCTTGGCCATCTTGCTGCCAAGGCCAATGGTCACCAGGATGCAAAATGGCAGAGCAAGTTTGATATCCTCAGTAGGGGCTCCGCTTCTGTTTCGCTGTGGTGACGCTCTTTGCCATGGTGGAGCTTCTAACAAGCTGGTACCCAGCACTCCAGCCCCATGTGATGGAGCCCCTCTGTGCCTTTGGGTCCTCAGGGGGCTGAACCAGCGGAGGCGGCCCCTGGTAGCATCCTCTGGACGTCCTGGCATGATTGCTGCTGAGACTTTGTAAATACACGTTGTCCCTCGACATCGCGGTCCAGGCGTCCAGAATCACAGACTCAAACCACAGCAGGAGGAAAGAGTGACTCATCCCATGAGTGCCATAAATATGCTCTGATGTCACAAATGTGCTTCCACCGATCATTCTTTAAGGTACAAAAGGATGCAGGCCAACATGGAAACGGTCTCTATTCTGGGGACAGATTCCATCAATGTGTGTGCTGCTGATTCTCACTCAAAGGTGGAATTTTTTCTATCTGTGGGACCATGCTGGTTTGCACCAAGCCTTCTCCTCTTAGGTATCTGCCCCTGACACTTTTGTGTCTGCATCCCGAAAGCTTGGGATCAAGTTTCTTCCCAAGTGGCTCAGACGGTAAGGACTCTGCTTGCAATGCAGGAGGCCCGGGTTCGATCCCTGGGTCGTGAAAATCCCCTGGAGGAGGGCATGGCAACCCACTCCAGTATTCTTGCCTGGAGAATCCCACGGACAGAGGAGCCTGGCGGGCTGCAGTCCATGGAGTCGCAGAGAGTCAAACATGATTGATGGAGTGAGCAGCTCTTTCAACACTTTACGTGAGGACAGCCGTGGTCCGCACCGTGAGATCTCCTTCTTTCTGCCCATTCGTGGAGTGACTTGGGGAGCAGAGAGCTGATCAGCAGGAGGACCTCTGGTAGAGGTAAGACGCTCCTTGTCTATTTATATGAAGCCTGACTGTGGGCAGCTCCAGAAAAGCGTCTGGGAAGGTCTCCTTTATGGAGCACGTTTTCTGTTGCCTAGGATATGTCTCCTTAGGCTCTGTCTTGGGTTGTGAGCGGAATTTACAAGCAGGAATCGTCCCTGTTTCGCATGGGTCCGTGTCGGTGGCATGTTTAGAAACGCCCTCTGTGTCAATAATTACGTTGTTTGCATTCCGCATTCAGACAGTCACACGGGAAGGGGTGTTTCACTTTGGTGTTTTCGCTCCCGGGATGGTAGGCACGTGAGGAGCTTTGGTCCTCCTTGTCCAGGAGGTATCAGGTGAGGTCGAAATCTCCAAGAAACAGTAGGAGGATGCTCCATTTTTGTGCCTTTGTTCCCCCCCCCCTTTTTTTTTAAATTGTGTTTCTTCTTGGCTACGCTGGGTCTTCGCTGGTGGGCGGGCTTTTCCCTAGGTTTGGCGAGGGGAGGCTACTCTCCAGTTGCGATAGGCAGGCTTCTTATTGCAGAGGCTTCTCTTGCTGTGGAGCCCAGGCTCTAGGGCACCTGGACTTCAGTGGTTGTAAAAGGTGGGCTCCAGTAGCTGCGGCTCTGGAGCCTTAGAGTACAGAGTCAGTCTTTGTGACGCACAGGCTTAGCAGCTGCATGGCATGTAGGATGTTTTTGGATCAGGGATCCAACCCGTGTCTCCTATATTGGCAGGCAGATTCTTAACCCCTGAGCCACGAGGGAGGCTCCTGTTTGGTTCTGTCAATGGAACACACATTCAGAATAGTCTAAGAAAGTCGCTGAGAACCTTGATGCTGAAGCTTACTGCAAGAAGACTTTCTCAAGTGTCTGTGAGCCAACTCTTGTCCAGAATCTTGTAGGAGCCGCTGTGAGCACCGTCTGTTTCGGTCTGTGTAAATGGATTCGCTCCCCGTGGCTGTGTGAGCTCGGACCACCGTCTTGTCAGGGGTGTAAACTTCACCCTAGGGGTGCAAGACGGGGGCTGCACCTAGAAGTTTGACCCCCCCACTCCTCATAAAAAAAATACCCTCTTTTCCTGGCTTCTCGCTTTATGGAGAAAAAGCTCGGCTTGTGGCATTAGTACGTCTGAATCAGACCCTGAAATTCTGAGTTTGGAGCCACCAGGAGAGCAGTGGCTTTCCATTCTCTGAAAAGATGGATAATTATCCTCAGGGGAAGTTTCATTTTAAGACATAGAGGCAAAGAGCCCTACCACGCGTGGGCAGATAGAAGACGCCTTGTCTATTCCGCAGGCCTCCGTGTCCCTCCCTGGATGGAGTCTTTCTACTTTCAGGGTTTCCCAAACCTGATGACACTTCATGACAAGTAGAAGGGGAAAAAGTGGGAACAGTGACAGATTTTATTTTCTTGGGCTTGCAAATCGCTGCAGACAGTGACTGCAGCCATGAAATCAAAAGACACTTGCTCCTTGGAAGGAAAGCCATGACAAATGTACACAGTGTATTAAAAAGCGGGGATCACTTTACCAACAAAGGTCCCTATAGTTAACAGCTGTGATTTTTCCAGTAGTCATGTATAGAGAGTTGGACTGTAAAGAGAGCTGAGTGCCAAAGAATTGATGCTTTTGAATTGTGGTGCCTGAGAAGACTCTTGAGAGTCCCTTGGACTGCAAGAGATCAAACCGGTCAATCCTAAAGGAAATCAATGCTGAATATTCATTGGAAGAAGTGATACTGAAGCTGAAACTCCAATACTTTGGCCACCTGATGCGAAGAACTGAATCACTGGAAAAGACCCTGATGCAGGGAAAGATTGAAGGCGGGAGGAGAAGGAGACAACAGAGGATGACATGGTTGAACGGCATCTCCGACTCAATGGACATGAGTTTGAGTAAACTCTGGGAGACAGTGAAGGACAGGGAAGCCTGGCATGCTGCAGTCCGTGGGGTGGCAAAGACTTGGACACGACTGAGCAACCAAATGACAATAATACATACATTTGTATCTGTCTTATTTATCTGTGGAGAGATGTATTTTCAGGAACTGGCTTGTGTGATTCCAAGAGCTGGCAAGTCCAAAATCTGCAGGGAAATTCAGGCAGAGATTCTGTGTCGTGGCCTTGACAGAGAATTGTTTCTTCTTTGGGAAACTTCCATCTTTGCTTTGAAGCCCCTCGCCTGATTAGATAAGACCCACCCACCATCCACTATGTCCTGCCCAGTGCCATTATGGAGGGCAATCTGCTTTACTCAAAGTATGCCAATTTAAATGTAATCACATCTAAAAAAAAAAAAAACAAACCCACATAGATACTAGTGTGAAACAAGCAGATGGGTCCTGTAGGCTAGACAACTGATGCATAAAACTAATTATCACAGCACAGCACTTTCCTCAAATAGCAAGCAATTGGCAATGTCTATGCAAGCAATTTGTGTATAATTTCCTACGGCAATAACAGTAGCAGTGACCTATGCAGGTCTGTGAGCTTATACCAAGGCTTTGTTCCTTGGTCTTTGCTCACAATATGATCTTTAATCCTCACAGCTGTCTCTGAGTCTGGTGCTTTTGCTCTGTGTGAGGTGACAGAGTTAAAGTGTTTATAAACCAAATGGATGAGTATATTGTTCCGCTTCTTCTTTATCCATTTATCTGTCGATGGACATCTAGGTTGCTTCCATGTCCTGGCCACTGTAAATAGAACTACACTACAATGAACGTTGGGGTACATGTGTGTTTTATAATTATGGTTTTCTCAGGGTCTATGCCCAGTAGTGGGGTCGCTGGGGCTTGAAAGTGAAAGTCGCTCTGTTGTGTCCGACTCTTTGCGACCCGATGGACTGTACAGTCTGTGGAATTCTCCAGGCCAGAATCCTGGAGTGGGTAGCCTTTCCCTTCTCCAGGGGATCTTCCCAACCCAGAGATTAAACCCAGGTTTCCCACATTGCTGGCGAATTCTTTACCAACTGAGCTACCAGCTGGGAAGCCCTGGGGCATATGGTAGGTGTATTTCTAGTTTTTTTTAAGGAATCTCCATCCTCTTCTCCATAATGACTGTGCCTGTTTACATTCCCACCAACAGGGCAGAACGCTTCCCCTTTCTCCACATCCTCTCCAGCATTTATTGTTTATAGTTTTTTTTTTTTTTTTTTTAATGATAATCAGAGAGGGGCAAAGCTGGCCTTTGAATTCCAGTCTCTTAGAGAGTAGAGTCTAGCTTCAACCCTGATCTTCTCGCACCTTCTTCTGCTGTTTCTCCTACTTACTTCGTTACAGAGTTTATAATCGTGTGCTCAGAAGGAAGAGAAGTGTGTCTTTCCTGAACTGTTTCTCTAAATGAGTACTTAGCAACAACTTTGCTCCTCTCAAGTGTGTTGAAGCAAAACAAAACAAAAAGCAGAACTCCTGGGCTGCATTAAGCCTCTTAGAACCCCAGTGCCTCTCTCTTGACCGCCGGCTGCTGCTGGTTTTAAAACAATACTTGGAAGGAGATAAACCAGTAGCTCTTTGGAGATAAACCGATAGCTCTTCTGGCTGAGCTAACGTTATGCTGGCTTCAGGGGACGATTACCATAACTTTATGCGTCAGGAAGCGATTTTCCAAATGACACTTCAGTGACCCCGGAGAGCTTTAAATCAAAGAACAGAGTCTTGGGTTGTGACAATTGAGCACAAATAAATAAATAAACCATGTGTCGGCTTTTGGTTTTTTAAATAATCAAGCAAATATCACACAGAGGACCAAGCTATTTAGTTTATGGTTCTTTGGAATATTGTCTGGGTCCAGCTAGATGTCATTGTTTCCTTGTCATTGTTTCCATCAGTGTTTTCAGATCTAGGCAGTAAAATTGGATGGTATTAGGGGAAAAACACCCCAAACTTGCGTGGCAGTTGGGACATCTATTTTGTTTTTTTATAAGTACATAAAAGGTTTAACTTTTTTTTTAAGGATCAGGTCTTCTCTAGGCTAACATTCTTTTTAATTATTTTCTTTTGTATTGGTATATATCCAATTAACAATCTTGTGATAGTTTCAGGCGGACAGTGCAAGAGCTCAGCCATACACGTACATGGATCCATTCTCCCCCAAACTCCCCTCCCATCCAGGCTGCCACATGACATTGAGCAGAGTTCCCTGTGCTGTCCAGCAGGTCCCTGTGGGTTCTCCAAGTTAAATGCAACAGTGTGTCCAGTGTGTCCACGTCCATCCCAGACTCCCTGACTATCCCTTCCCCCATCCTTCCCCCTGGGAACCATAAGGTTATTACAGAGTATTGAGCAGAGTTCCCTGTGCTGTCCAGCAGGTCCTTGCTGGTTCTCCATGTTAAACACAGCAGTGTGTCCACGTCCATCCCAGACTCCCTAACTATCCCTTCCCCCATCCCTCCGCCCTGCAACCAGAAATTCCTTATCTCCGTCTGTGAGTCTGTTTCTGTTCTGTATATAAGTTCATTTGTATCATTTCTTTTTAGATTCCACATATAAGGGATGTCATACGATACTTCCGCTTCTCTGTCTGACTTACTTCACTCAGTATGACACTCCCTAGGTCCGTCCATGTTATTGCAAATGCCATTATTTCATTCTTTTTAATGGCTGAATAATATTCCACTGCATATATGTACCACATTTTCTTTACCTATTTCTCTGTCAATGGACATTTAGGTTGCTGCAGCTGGGAATTCTTGACTGGGGTGTGTGTAAAAGCAGGTTAGAAACGTCTCAGGAGGTGGGACCATGTCTTACACAACAGTGTATCTCTGGCCTCTTGAACCGTGCCTCATTCCAGCCACAGAGAAGACCCAGACCCATTTCTTGAGCTGAGTCCTTGAACCGCCCCCCCCAAAATGAAGAGTCAGGTCTTTGAGTAACAAGTTGGTTTTCTCCTTTATCTAACACCATGGTTCTGAAGACACACGGAGTATAAATATGTCTTTTTCATTCCTGCAGTTTGTAATACATTTTGCCAAAAATAAGATGTACGCTGACGCCATTTCACTTGAAAGAGCTTTTGACTAAGACTACGATGGTCATTTGGAAACAGTAACTTGCTGTTTGTGTTATGCAAAAGACTTTGTCTGAGGAACCTTGCCAGCCAATGAAGCTCTCCATTGCCTGTAATATAGATGTGGGTCCACCGTCCTCTTGGGGAAGGACCAGAGTTGGCTTGAAGATTCATACCACATAACCCTATGTGGTTGGAAGAATTGTGGGTTTTTTGGGGGAGGAGGAAGAACATGGCAGTGATGAAGAACGTGGCCAAGCATCACCGAATATTCAGTTCCTCCCCCATACATGGGGCTTCCCTCATAGCTCAGTTGGTCAAGAATCCGCCTGCCATGCAAGAGACCCCAGTTCAATTCCTGGGTCAGAAAGATCCCCTGAAGAAGGGATGTTGGAAAAAGGGATCTTTAAAAAAGGATTCTTGGAAGCAGGGAAGGAGACTGTGGCACTCGGGGCAGGGGGGCTCTTGCATCGGGGACAACACCGTCCCTCAGTGGGCGGCAGTGGGCAAAAGGGGCTTTGCTTTTGTTTCACAGGGACGGCCAGAGGCGACTCTCCTCCCCTGAGTTCTAGAAACAACTGGGTAAGGGGAAGTGGCGTGAAAGGGTGGCAGGATCTGAAAGAGACCAGATGCTACTTTCCCTGAGACCATCCTGTGTCAGGGTGAGGGTCTGCTGGCCCAGGCTGGGCCTGGATCCAAGTTTTTTCAGGGTCCCACCCAGCAGGGGGAAGGAGAGGGTGGGACGGATTGAGAAAGTAGCACTGATATACATATACACCACCGTTTGTAAAATAGACGGCTAGTGGGAAGATGCTGGATAGCACAGGGAGCTCAGCCCGGGGCTCTGTGATGACCTAGAGGGGTGGATGGTGGTGGCAGGCTCCAGAGGAGGGGACATGTGTGTACATATGGCTGGTTTGTGTCATTGTACAGCAGATACCAACACAATACTATGAAGCGATTATTGCTCAGTCGCTCAGTCGTGTCTAACTCTCTGCGACCTCCATGGACTGCAGCACGCCAGGCTTCCCTGTCCTTCACCATCTCCTGGAACTTGCCCAAACTCATGTCCATTGAGTCCATGATGCCATCCAACCATAGTCCAGTAAAAAAAAAAAAAAGTAAAAGCAGCAAAAATTAAATAAAAAGTTGAGAGTCCTGGGGGCTGGGGAGAGAAGCTGAACCCAAGTTAGGTTCACAAGCATTTTGTTGCAGTTTTGATCAGAGGTAGACAAACCAAGCAGTAAATCACTTATGAGACTGAGAGAGGGTGGAAATGTGGAAGATCTGTGTCTGGCTTTGCTCCTAGGTGTGCAAGGGGTCATCTGTGCGTTTCATCTAACCTGTGTAAGGGGAACGGAGGTTCCTTGCAATCAGTGGTTTTCCAGGACGCAGCAGGTGGGGTGATTGTCTCACCTTCCCTGGTTTCCAGGACCACAGGATTCAGGTGCCGTCCAGCATTGTCCTGAGTGCGTGGAAACAACTAAATGTCCACCGGCAGACGAATTAACGAAGACTAGGTGTTGTTTAGTCGCTCAGTCGTGTCCGACTCTTTCCAACCCCATGGACTGCAGCCCACCAGGCTTCTCTGTCCATGCGGTTTCCCAGGCAAGAGTACTGGAGTGGGTTGCCATTCCCTTCTCCAGGGGGGTTTTTCCTGATAGCTAGGTTGGTAAAGAATCCGCCTGCCATGCAGGAGACCCCGGTTCAATTCCTGGGTCAGGAAGATCCCCTGGAGAAGGGACAGGTTACCCACTCCAGTATTCTTGGGCTTCCCTGGTGGCTCAGCTGGTAAAGAATCTGCCTGCAATGCAGGAGACCTGAGTTCGATCCCTGGGTAGGGAAGATCCCCTGGAGAAGGGAAAGGCTACCCACTCCAGTCTTCTGACCTGGAGAATTCCATGGATTGTATACTCCATAGGACTGCAAAGAGTCAGACACGAGTGAGACACTTTCACTTTCATTTTCACTTGCTCCAGGGGATCTTCCCGACCCAGGCATCAAACCCGAGTGTGCAGCATTGGCAAGTGGGTTCTTTATCGCTGAGCCACCAGGGAAGCCCATGTATTTAAAAGGAGAAATAAAACCAAAACAACCCTTTGCAACGGCCACAAGAGATTGAAGGAAAGTTTTCCCCAGCAGAAATTTGTGGCGGAAAACTTTGCCTTTTTGAGGGACTGTCATTACTTAGGCGTTTGCTCTGGGACTCACCGAACAAAAGAAGAACTTTCCAAAGTGACTGTGTTATGTCGCAGACTAGCTTGTGTCAACCTTCCAGCCTTGTGACTTATTTTAATACTTATTTACTTGTCTGTGCCAGGTCTTAGCTGCAGCATATGGGCTTCTTAGTCGTGACACGTGGAATCTGCTTCCCTGACCAGGGATGGAACCCAGGTCCCTCTGCTTTGGAAGCTCGGAGTCTTAGCCACGGGACCACCAGGAGGTCCCATGACTGATTTCAATCCTTAGCCTTTGGCTTCTCGGCTGGTGTGTTCATTTAGACATGAAACGATTATGTGGGCCCGTTCCCGTCTTTTCTGCGTTGAGTGTGTGCTCAGTCGTGTCCGACTCTCTGTGATGCCATGGACTGTAGCCCACCAGGCTCCTCTGTCCATGGGATTCTCCAGGCAAGAATACTGGAGTGGGTTGCTGTGCCCTCCTCCAGGGGGTCTTCCTGACACAGAGACTGAACCCGGGTCTCCCGCATCGGCAGGCAGGTTCTTTACCACTATCATCACCTGGGAAGCATTTTCTTTTCTAATGCCGGTACCCTTTCCCTCCCGTGAAATTTTAACACCACACTTGTTACACTGTATGTCTATTTAAGTGCTGTATGCCTGTCTGTGCTTTATACATTAAAAAAAAAAAAAAAAAAACAGTAAGAGCTGTCACCCTAAGAGCCAGTTTCTGCTCTTAAATGGTGCCCCTTAAGGACCCCTCTCAGAGTCCCCACTGAGGACGTGCCATGTAGCCAGAAGTGGCAGCAGGGAGTGCTCAGAGGGGACTTCAGACAAGACAGGATGGAGACAAGTCCTGTCACCATGCTGCCTGAGGAGTCTTCAACGTTCCCACCTGACACTGTCCACAGAACGTCTCTATGTCTACAGCTATGTCTCATTCTTATGTTTACATATATACGTATGCACCTTCCAAATGCTTATGCGGTTTGCATGTGTATATATATTTAGGTTCTTATGCCGCCAGGGAAGCCCATATTTAGGTTGTTATGCTTCATTATATTTTATATAGTATAGGTGTATATACTGTAGTACAGTATATACTCTGTATTATATACTATATATAGTATCAGTTCAGTTCAGTTCAGTCAGTCATGTCGGACTCTTTGCGACCCCATGAATTGCAGCACGCCAGGCCTCCCTGTCCATCACCAACTTCCAGAGTTCACCCAAACTCATGTCTATCGAGTCAGTGATGCTATCAACCATTTCATCCTCTGTCGTCCCCTTCTCCTCCTGCCCCCAATCCCTCCCAGCATCAGAGTCTTTTCCAATGAGTCAACTCTTCACATGAGGTGGCCAAAGTACTGGAGTTTCAGCTTTAGCATCATTCCTTCCAAAGAAATCCCAGGGCTGATCTCCTTCAGAATGGACTGGTTGGATCTCTTTGCAGTCCAAGGGACTCTCAAGAGTCTTCTCCAACACCACAGTTCAAAAGCATCAATTCTTCGGCGCTCAGCCTTCTTCACAGTCCAACTCTCACATCCATACATGACCACTGGGAAAACCATTTCCTTGAGTAGATGGACCTTTGTTGGCAAAGTAATGTCTCTGCTTTTGAATATGCTATCTAGGTTGGTCATAACTTTCCTTACAAGGAGTGTCTTTTAATTTCATGCTATAGTATATACAGTTTATATAGTATAGGTATAGCTGATGTCCAGTATTATATAAGTTAACAAGGGTACAATGTAGTGACTTGCAAGTTGTAAAGGTTATGCTTCATCTGTGTGGTTGTCGTGGTCTAGTCTCTGAGTCATGACTGTTTTGTGAGTCCCGTGGACTGCAGCCTGCCAGGCCCCTCTGTCCAGGGGATTTCCCAGGCACATATACTGGAGTGAGTTGCCATTTCCTCTTCCAGGGGATCTTCCCAGAGCAGGGATTGAACCTTCATCTCTTATATCTCCTGCACATGTCTCTTATGTCTCCTAGGCAGGCGGGTTCTTTATCACTGAGCCACCTGAGCCCATATGTAGATAGATTGAGATACGATGTCATCTCGTGCACTATTACTGTGTCAGCCAGGAGACAGTCTTTATCAAACTGTGATGTCTTTATCAAAAATTGTTGTTGTTTAGTCACTAAGTCGTGTCTGACTCTTTTCCGACACTATGAACTGTAGCCCGCCAGGCTCCTCTGTCCATGGGATTTTCCAGGCAAGAATACTGGAGTGGGTTGCCATTCCCTTCTCCAGTGGATTGTCCCGACCCAGGGATCAAATCCAGATCTTCTGCATTACAAGTGAATTCTTCACTGCTGAGCCACTGGGGGAAAGCCCCTGATTCTGGGAGAGATTGAGGGCAGGAAAAGAAGGGGATGACAGAGGCTGAGATGGTTGGATGGCATCACTGACTCGATGGACATGAGTTTGAGCAAGCTTAGAGAGTTGGTGATAGACAGGGAAGCCTGGCGTGCTGCGGTCTATGGGGTCGCAAAGAGTCAGACACGACTGAGCAACTGAACAGAACAGAGCCACTGGGGAAGCCCATACTCCATCTCTAGTTACTATAAAATATGGGCTATACTCCCCATGTTGCATAATACATCCTTGTAGCCTGTTATTTTATCCATGGCAGTTGGCATCACATGTGATAGCCGTCTTGGTGAAGACTTTGAGATTGGTGAACTTTTTCATGAGTTAAATATCAGGGCCGGCCCCAGGAAGGGGTTGAAGCCAGGACCTCAGTGTAGTCCACAGGATGCAATGCAAGGTTCCAGCCCAGAAGCGGGAGGGCAGTCCTGACCGGGGCGGGGTGTGTGTGCGTGTGTGTGATGGTCCTAGCAGAAGCACAGCTCCTCAGGGCTGACACACGCATATCCTCCCAAGGCATGGTGCAGGGTGGGCTAACCTGTCTGACAAGCTGGACGCAGGGGAGGGCAGACAGCATTCAGGACCAGCCAGTGCTAGAGAAGATGCTTTGAGCACAAGGGGGAAAAATGTCCCTGTTGCAGTCAGGGAGAGCTCCCTGGAGGAGCGGGCTTCAGCTACTTTTGCAAGATGAGTTATACCCACGGAGGCCACTTGGAGCCTGGGGGCTGCAGGACCAAGGGTCCAAGGCCCGGATGTGAGAACATACGCTGTAAATACGTAATATTTCTTTTATTTGTGGGGAGGGAGGTCTGTGTACTAGAGTGGCAGGGGTCAAATTTGAACAGCTAGTAGGTGACCTTAAACCTCCTGGCTTAAAACATTTGGGTTCTCTCCTACCTGTTTTATGACTTGCCGTCTTTAACTGTGGCCTTGGGAAGATTGGTTCTAGAAAAGAAAACCGGTCTGTTAATATTTAATTTAGAGGGCTCTTGTGAAATGTAAGTAGGAAATGTATATAAAATATTTATTACATTTCTTCGTACCTCAGAGATGCCTAGACTATGGGTTTCCTTTCATCCCAACCAAGAATAGCCTCCAGGTTTCAGCAGGAGAGTTCGGGGAGGAAGGTGGTGTTTAAGAACTATTTTTTTTTTCTTTCCCCTCCTAGAAGAAAACAACAAAAGTGAAATTGAATTAGAAGTAAATTGAGACTAGAAAAAAAAAGGTCCGTGGAAATAAGAAATAGCTCTGACTTTAGGCAATTTGAAAACGAATGCATTTTTTAAAAGTCCCATGACTGCCCTAAACATGGAGTGATTCGCAGTGCAGAAACTCGACAGACACGTATTCACCAAGGGATCACGGTTCCCCAAGTCTACTGGTGAGCCGCGTGGAAGTCGTGGACCCCTGATATGGCGTGGTGGGAAGGGTACCTCAGCTCTGAAGATGTATCCATTTAAAACCCATCAGTTCAGTTCAGTCGCTCAGTCATTTCCGACTCTCTGCAACCCCATGGACTGCAGCACGCCAGGCCTCCCTGTCCATCACCAGCTCCTGGAGTTTGCTCAAACTCATGTGCATCGAGTCGGTGATGCCATCCAACCATCCCATCCTCTGTCGTCCCCTTCTCCTCCTGCCGCCAATCCCTCCCAGCATCAGGGTTAACTCCAGTTTAGTATCCAGAAAGACACCAGACAGACTCAGATGGAGGGACATTCTAAGAGATACCTAACTGCTAAGATGATGAAAAGTGAGGAGATGCTGAGGAACCGTCACGGTGCAAAGGAGACTAAGGCATAATAATGAAATACAGTATGGTGTCCTCCAACAGAAAAAGTATCATTGTACAACCTGGGGAAAATCCTGATAAAGCCTGAAATACAGTGAGCAGTGATGTCTCAACGTCCGTCTCCCGGTTTCGAGCAGCGTGCTGTGCTTAAGTGAGATGTTAATGTTAGCTGAAATGAGTGAAGACTATATGGGACGTCTCCATGCTCTGTTTTAAAATATGCATTTATTTATTTGGCTGGGTCTTAGTTGCTGCATGTGGGATATAGTTCTCTAACCATGGTTTGAAACTGGGCTCCCGCTGCATTGGGAACACAGCATCTTAGCCCCTGGACCGTGGGGGAGGTCTCTCCATGTTCTGTTTAGAACTCTTCCGTAAATCTAAAATCATTGTGAACCAAAACACTGATCTGAAAAAAAAAAAAAAAATACGAGTCAAGGAGAAAAGTTTTCAGGAAAGAAAAATTCTTCCTAATTCAGTGTGGACTCTCCAGATGAGTGTACTGCCAGGTAAACCACTCTGCTTGGGATTCTAAGCTCTCAACAGTGGACGTTCCCACGGCCACACCCAACAGAGCAAGAGACGAGGCCATCGGAATAAAACCCTGGTCTAGCAGTACTGTTCTCAGATGACTGCAGCCACACCTCTTGTATGCGACAGTCACTCGGAGTGAAATGAACTGCCCACATGTCTGTTTTGAGATGTAGCCACTCCCACAGGAAATCCACACATCTCCCAGTAAGTCCTGTTCCTGGGAGGCTCAGTGGTAAAGAATCCGCCTGCCATTGCAGGAGATGCAGGAGACGCAGATTCGGTCCCTGGGTGGGGAAGATCCCCTGGAGGAGGAAATGGCAACCCACTCCAGTATTCTTGCCTGGAGAATCCCATGGACAGAGAAGCTTGGCGGGCTATAGCTCATGGGGTCACAAAGAGTCGGAGATGGCTGAGCGACTGAGAATGCACACCCAGTAAGTTACTTCTGCTTCAAATCTTTTCTTGTCTTGTAGATCAAGGGCCACTGCAATGCCTTGGCATCTTTAGTGACTGTTTTTTTTTTTTTTTTTAGTATTTATTTACTGACTTGGCTGTGACAGGTCTCAGTTGCAGCATACAGAATCGTCGTGGTGGCCCACGGACTGTCTGGTTGTGGTGCCCTTGGGCTCAGTAGCTGCTTTGAGGCCTGGGGGATCTTAGCTCTCCGACCAGGGGTCAAACCTGCATCCTCTGCGTTGCTTGCAAGGCAGATGCTTAACCACTGGACTACCAGGGAAGTTCCGGTGAGCGTTAACAAAGGAGGTATGACTGAATCCAGGTAGGACTACCCCTCGTCCTGGGGAAAGGTCAGCCTTTCAGTTCAGTTCAGTCCAGTCGATCAGTCATGTCCGACTCTTTGCGACCCCATGGACTGTAGCACACCAGGCCTCTCTGTCCATCACCAACTCCTGGAGCTTGCTCAAACTCATGTCTATCTACTCGGTGATGCTATCCAACCATCTCATCCTCTGTCGCCCCCTTCTCCTCTGGCCTTCAGTCTTTCCCAGCATCAAGGTCTTTTTCAAGGAGTCAGTTCTTCCCATCAGGTGGCCAAAGGATTGGAGCTTCAGCTTCAGTATCAGTCCTTCCAATGAATATCCAGGATTGATTTCCCTCAGGATGGACTGGTTGGATCTCCTTGCTGTCCAAGGGACTCTCAAGAGTCTTCTCCATCACTACAGTTCAAAAGCATCAATTCTTCAGCACTCAGCTTTCTTTAGAGTCCACCTCTCACATCCATACATGACTACTGGGAAAACCATAGCTTTGACTTTTGGGTCTGTTAACATTCAGGCCTTCCCCTGATCAGACGAGGCCCACCCACATTAGTGAGGGCAATCAGCTTTACTGAGTCCACTTGTTTAAATGTCAGTCTCATCCAAAAACAGCCTCCCAGAAACACTGACAGTAATGCTTGACCAGCAAGCATGGCAAAGGATGGGAAGTCACTTTCATGACTAGGCTGTAACACTGGGGCTCCATCCTGGAGCAGACGGTCTCTACTGGAAGAAAGAGGCCATGCTGGAGATACGGCAAGGGTTGTAAGGCATCATTTGTAGGCAGACAGGTTGGAGCAGTTCAGTTCACTCAGTTCAGTTGCTCAGTCATGTCTGACTCTGTGACCCCATGGATTGCAGCACGAGAGGCTTCCCTGTTTATCACAAATTCCCGGAGCTTGCTCAAACTCATGTCCATTGAGTCCGTGACGCCATCCAACCATCTCATCCTCTGTCGCCCCCTTCTCCTCCCACCTTCAATCTTTCCCAGCATCAGGGTCTTTTCCAATGAGTCAGTTCGAAGTATTGGAGTTTCCGCTTCAGCATCAGTTCTTCAAATGAATATTCAGCACTGATTTCCTTTAGGATGGACTGGTTGGATCTCTTTACAGTCCAAGGGACTCTCAAGAGTCTTCTCCAACACCACAGTTCAAAAGCATCAATTCTTTGGCGCTCGGCTTTCTTTATGGTTCAACTCTCACATCCATATATGCCTAGTGGAAAAACCATTGCTTTGACTATGGGGCAGAGTGCTGTCTTTATCATTTACTTTCATTCTAGAGGCCTTGACCATCCATAGGTGGGTGCTAGTCTCTCAAACCTCTTTGGATCAGATAGGATCAGCCCAGCTGGGTCCTGGGCAATGGTGGTTGGTGGTGAAAAGGGTGGGGGTTGGTCCCTGAGGAGCCGTGGGGGTAAGACACCATGAAGAAGATGCCGGGGCACAGAACTGAAACCCAGAGTTCCCCAGGGGCCGCTCTGGGTTCAAGATGTGCTGGGGTCCACATCACTGTTGAATCAGCTTCATCAATAGAAACAGGTACAGACGGACCCTGCATTCAGTGTTTCCACTTAACGTTCCGGGGGCAGGAAGACATATGCGTTCAGCAGACACCACAGTTCAGATTTTGAACGTCGGTCTTTTCCCAGACGAGCGATGGGAAGCCCTCCTCCTTCATGAAGAGGAGCATCGGCCGCCCCCCATCAGCCTGTGATTGGAGTGTGAACGACCCAAACACTTATGACCATTCTGCTTCTCGCTTTTCACAGAGAACAGACTGAAGGGACAACGTGGGTGATTAAATAGTTAATCCCACCAGGGGATTTTAAGCAGAAAAAGTATGGGAGACCTCTGTACGTTAATATTCACTCAAGGAAGCAGGTTTGCTTAAACACCAACTAGGCAGGCTTGCTTAGCAACAAAACCATGCGTTAGAAGCACACAGAACTGCCCCCAAACAATAAAACAGTGAGGACAGAAAAAACCCACATCCTGCCCAGTGAGCTCAGTCAGTTAAAGACGTCTAGTCAAGGCTGTGGTTTTTCCCGTGGTCATGTATGGATGTGAGAGTTGGACTGTGAAGAAGGCTGAGCGCCGAAGAATTCATGCTTTTGAACTGTGGTGTTGGAGAAGACTCTTGAGAGTCCCTTGGACTGCAAAGAGATCCAACCAGTCCATTCTGAAGGAGATCAGCCCTGGGATTTCTTTGGAAGGAATGATGCTAAAGCTGAAACTCCAGTACTTTGTCCACCTCATGCGAAGAGTTGACTCCTTGGAAAAGACTCTGATCCTGGGATGGATTGGGGGCAGGAGGAGAAGGGGACGACAGAGGATGAGATGGCTGGATGGCATCACTGACTCGATGGACGTGAGTCTCAGTGAACTCTGGGAGTTGGTGATGGACAGGGAGGCCTGGCGTGCTGCGATTCATGGGGTCACAAAGAGTTGGACACGACTGAGCGACTGAACTGAACTGAACTGAACTGAGGACATGCTCTCTGCACACAGGGAAAAAAAAAACCACAGTAATTTGAACCTAGGTCTAATCTGAACCATGGCCTAGCCCGACCATGCAGGGATAAGAAAGCTCCCCTGTGCAACTTCAAGGAGGAGCTGATGACCGAAGCACACTGTCCACTCAAGAGACACAAAGGTCTTCTCCTCACTCCCCACTTTTCCATTGAGTATAAAACCATAGCCCCCACTAAGTACCTGGGGCACGGCACCCCTCACCGTCCCACCTGTAAGCCTCACAATCGTCTTATTCTAATTAATCACGTCTTATCCAGCACTTTGGGCTTCCTGCATAGCTCAGTAGGTAAAGCATCCATCTGCAATGCGGGAGACCTTGGTTCGATCCCTGGAGAAGGAAATCGCAACCCACTGCCGTATTCTCGCCTGGAGAATCCCCTGGACCGAGGAGCCTGGTGGGAGCTGCAGTCCATGGGTTTGCAAAGAGTCAGACACAATTTAGCGCTGTCTTTTTTTTTTTTAACCTATCACTTTGCTCTCTCTGGATTCTTCTCTCTGCTGAGACAGAAAGCACTGTCGTTCTGGAGGTCTTCACGGCCCCAAACGACCCCCAAAGTGTTTCACGTTCGGCGCAGTGTTCAGGAAATGATGTGAGGCATTCATCATTTTCTTAGCACGCGGGCTCTGTGTTAGAAGACTCTGCCCCACTGTTGGCTAACACTGTGTGTTCTGAGCACGTGTGTGGTAGACGGGCTAATCCGTGATGCTTGTGAGGTGAGGTGCATTCAAAGCCTTTTCTACTTAACAGTACTTTTGACCTGTGATGGCTGTTAAGGATGTAACTGGGCTGCAAGTCGACAAAGGTCTAAAAGTTTTCAGGATGTTAGCAAGAGCCCGGAATGGATAAGCCCGCACCTCCAACACCACCAGATCGAAGGAAGTGAACCTGCCCTTCTTGCTTCTTCGTTTTTCTCCCCCATCTCGGTTCACTTTAAATGATGTAGGCGTGGCCTTAGATCCTCGATCCTTGAATGGCAGGGGATGGATGTGTTTACGAGTTTTCCTGAGGGAGAAGGAAACATTCCCGTCTCCCTCCAGTGTTTGTGTGTGGGCTGCTCTGTGAAGTGTTTAGGACATGGCATCCTCTAAGGGGGGGCTGCTGAAAGGCGATTTCTCTTTATTGCCTAAGGACCAGCTTCACATGCTGAGTCTGAGGTTTCGTGAGTAGAAACAAGACCTACGCACTAAATATCTCTGCTCGTAATAAAAACACGGTCTTCCAGAATGTCAAGGTTTTTATTCCTTTCCTTTCTGGCTGAATGTCTAATATTTGGGGTGAAGGTTTGCTGCTTGCTCAACACTTTAAAACTGTTTTTTACAATTTTTTCTTGTTTTCCTTAAAAAATTTTTTTTAAGTTAATTTATTTGGCTGTACCGAGTCTTAGTTGGGGCACGCGGGAATCTTTATTTGCAGCATGTAGAATGAAGTTCCCTGATCAGGGATTGAACCCAGGCCCCCCTGCTCTGGGAGGTTGGAGTCTTAGTCACTGAACCCTCAGGGAAGTCCTTTCTTCAACACCTTACATTCAAATGTTGGGTTAGAATTCTCATTCAATTCCTGGTCTGTGAACAACAATCACAAAAACCCAAATCACCAAAATCTGGGATAATAAGGCAAACGGTTTTGCCTCTGAACTGAAAGCAGGCGTTTGACTCACAGCTCCCTGCATGAGAGGACTTTCTGCTGAGATGAGAGAAACCTTTAAAATATTTCCGATATTAAAGTAAGTGCTAAGATGTTAATGGGCAAAGGAAAAAAATTTTCTATTATTCTATTAAATGTTTTAGAAGTCCTGGTGATTAAGACTGTCTGGAGATGCGTAGGTGGCAGCAGAATGTGGACATTTATATGAAAATCTTAAAATGTATGTTTTATAAAAAGGCGCCCGTTGTCCCCAGCATATGTGAAAAGTGTAGAAATTTGATTCATAGTATGTGTTGTTGCTGAGTCCCTCAGTCATCCCCGAATCTTTTCGACCCCATGGACCGCAGCAGGCCAAGTTTCCCTGTCCTTCACCATCTCCCGGAGCTCACTCAAACTCATGTCCATTGAGTCGGTGATGCCATCCAACCATCTCACCCTCTGTCGTCCCCTTCTCCTCCTGCCTTCAATCTTTCCCAGCATCAGGGTCTTTTCCAATGAGTCATCTCTTCTCATCAGGTGGCCAAAGGATTAGAGTTTCAGCTTCAGTATCAGTCCTTCCAATGAATATTCAGGACTGATTTCCTTTAGGATGGACTGGTTGGATCTCCTTGCTGTCCAAGGGACTCTCAAGAGTCTCCAGCACCACAGTTCAAAAGCGTTGTTTCAGAGATTAAAAACGAGGCTGAATGTTATAGACTCATGATTATTTCATCTCCATGTTTTCAGACCTCTTCACCAGAATGGCCTTTATGAATTCAGTGAACACCACCATATAACAGGAAGAGCTAATTCAATGTCAATGATGCAATCCATGGCAATGATGTTACACAAATCTTCTTTATCTGTTGGAAAAATCTTTGTGGGATTCCTTCTATAACAGCTATCTAGAACTCTTGAGTTTTGTTTTTTTTTTTTCCATAGAATAGCATCTCTAAGTCATAACAACACATGTATTTTAGGCACTGGGAAATTCATACGAGAATGAAATTTTTTTTTTTTCTAACGCTATGGCTTTTGTGACATCTCTAAGGAAATCTCTCACAGATAGCGGAACTTTCACCTCTCCACCCTGCCATGTCGGCAGACTGTCTGTAAGGATAAAAATCTCTCTCCTCTCCGTGGAAGAGAAATTGCGTTTCCTCGACTTCCTTCAATATAAAGTTATCACCAGGTCACCTAAAACGAGGGACCGGACTCTGAGATAAAAAGTCATGGTTCGAATAAATCAAAAGAATGGAAGAGTTGAGAACAAGTTTGCAAAAAGATAATTTTAAGCCTATATTGTAATTGGTCTGCCAGAGACCATTATCCCTTATCTGCTTTTTTTTAGATTTTCTGGGACATCGTGGATAACTGGGCTTAGGAATTTGAAAGTAAAATGTGACATTTGCATAAAGGTTCTGTGTTCACCCTTTGCCCCTCTGAGCTTTGATGGGGTCAGTACGCAAGGGGAAAAAAAAATTGCTTCATGAAGGTCGTTCTTAAGTTGACATAATTCATGGGACCCTTGACCTGAAAAGGTCCCTCCCCTTGGCGAGGTTGGCTCCCACGTCTGGTCCTTTCGGCAGAACAAACGCTCGGCTCTGCAGAGATGCAAGGATGAACCTTACTTAGCAAGTACGAAGGATGCGATGTGAATTTCCAAGAAGGTGGCCGAGAAAACCCTGTGCGTGCCAACTTGCATGATCAGAACCTGCAGAAACTTCTGCTTCTGTTGCGTCATCCCCTGGGAAAGGTCCTCTGTGCAAGAACCATCCATCATGGCTCAGACACTTGTCTGTCACCAGGCTGAGTTTATACAAAGTCCCCAAGCAGGGCTTTGGAACTCGGCTTTAAGAAGTGTTTCCACACAGCTCACACAGGAGCACACGCACACACAGTTGATTAATGAACGCATATTTAAGAAGTTGCTTGCGGAGGGTGTTCACAGAATTAATTTTCACTAATCTAAGAGCTTTTTTTGCATGAAGCGGTATGAGTTAAAATATCATTAAGCTCACATGTTAAACAGGAAATAATATATATATATTTTTAAATAGCCAGGGAGATTTTAAACTTTCTTGCTGCAGCTGATAAGGAAAGAAGCGTGGAACAAAATGATGTATCTTGTTTATCTCGGGCCCAGTGTTCCGGGCACTGCAGGTGGGGGTCTGGCCACCATTGGAAAGGTCTGGCCCAGCTTCCGACCCCTCCCAGCGGAGCGTCTCTGCATGGCAAGATTACACACACCCAAGAGCCAGCCTCCGTTCAATCTTGTGATGAACGCCGGCTTTCTCGGTAGCAATTAGGAACAGAAACAGAAATAGCAAGCACCCTGGGTTTTATTAGCTCCATACACTTTCATCCCAGGGTGTATAACAAGCCTCCCTAATTATTCCCTTACCGGTAGACGTTTCTGCTTTTAAATATAACCCAGTCTCGAGCCGTCACGTCCTTAGCGTTTCTCTCTCTGCTTTTCTGGGAGCAGGCTTTTCAGGAGAGTGGTCCATGCCTGCTTTTTTATATTTCCTTTTCTTGGATGGCATCACCGACGTGATGGACGTGAGTTTTGAGTAGGATTTGGGAGCTGGTGGTGGACAGGGAAGCCTGGTGTGCCGCAGTCCGTGGGGTCGCAGAGTCGGACGCCGAGTGACAGAACAACAACATTAATTACTGTATTTCTGGCCGGCTCCTCTGTAATTTCAGTGCTCAGGTTTCTCATTGAGGTGGCTTCTTTTCCTGTGGAGCACAGGCTCTTGGCCATGTGGGCTTTAATAGTTGCAACGCACGGGGTTAGTTGCTCTGGGGAATGTGCGATCTCCCAGGACCGGGGATCGAACCCACGCCCCCGGCAATGCAAGGCTAATTTGTTAACCTCTGGACCAGCAGGGAAGCCCTCTCTCCATTTTCTGACCCCTGGTTCCCTCCCAAGCTCATGGCAGTTTGCCTTCCAGCCTCTCCACCCACACCCTCTCAGTTCACAATGAGGACAGCGGTAATTCTGAACCACCTGGGCCCCGGGGCTACATCTCAGGGTTTTGTTCTTCTAAGGGTTTCTCAGCAACCTGGCTGCTTCCCCGGGGCCCGCCGGCCTCCTGGCTCATCCTTCCTTACTGGCTGGGCCTTCCCTCGTGGAGGTCCCTCCTCCTTTGCAGACCTTCCTGTGTTAAGAGACGAGCAGGTCTTTGTCCCGGGCCCTCCCCTCCTCTCCTCTGTGGCCTCTGGTTGAGCCATCTGAGCTCCAGGGGGAAGGCAGCCATGGAGGACTGGTCAGGAAACGGTTACAGGGTGTTTGTTGCAGACGCTCGACTCACCTAATCCTCTGTAGGATCCCGAGGAGGAGGGCCTTATACTGGGATTCCCCTTGGACACAGGTGGGTTGTTCAGTCGCTCAGTCGTGTTTGACTCTTCGCAACCCCATGGCCAGGCCTCCCCGTCCATCACCAACTCCCAGTTTACTCAAACCCATGTCCATCGAGTCGGTGATGCCATCCAACCATCTCATCCTCTGTCATCTCCTTCTCCTCCTGCCTTCAGTCTTTCCCAGCATCAGGGTCTTTGCAGTGAATCAGTTCTTTGCATCAGGTGGCCAAAGGATTGGAGTTCAGCTTCAGCATCAGTCCTTCCTATGAATATTTGGGACTGATTTCCTTTAGGATGGACTGGTTTGATCTCTTGCAGTCCAAGGTACTCTCAAGAGTCTTCTCCAACATCACAGTTCAAAAACATCCATTCTTCAGCACTCAGTCTTCTTTGTGGTCCAAAATTACATAATTTTATTTTTATAAAAATAATAAAAAGAAACAAAAATAAGGTAGCTTTTCATATTGAGTCCTCCTACTACCCAGAGCATGGTAATTTTAGTTCATTTTAGAGGCAGTGTAAAGGATCATTTTCTTAGTATCCATAGGTGTCCATGGCTAAACCATTTGTTGGACAAAAATGGTGCCAGTAACTTTTTTTTTTTTAAAGGATGATTTTAGAGATGTTGGGGGACAGTTTTATCAGACTTGTCCTAGTTCTAGCCGAGCCAAAGGGGAGAGTGCCCCACGATGTCCAGACTAGTAGTATAAATGAAGTTATTCTATAGGAAGCACGTAAGTGCCGTTGGCCTAATTTAGGCTTCCATTCTTGGTAGCAACGGATGCGTGATGAAATGGTTTTGCAAAAGAGCAGAGAACATGGGAGGAAGCGCATGTATGGGCATCTTGCATTTTCAATAACTGTCTGCAGACCAAAGAACAGGATGGCATTAATTAAACCGAATTAGTGCCGGCTGCCTCCCATTTTCCCTTTCAAAGGCTGTGTGTTGCTTTCTCTTTTCGTGGAATTGGAATGATTTTATTTTTTTTAAAAAAAAGGAGAACAGAGCCTTCAAAGAAAAGATCATGCTTTTCAGACCTGTAATTTAAGCTCTGCCGTTGCCATTTAAGTGTGCCCATAATTCTGGCTCCTTTTGTGTTTCTGATTGTGTGTGTTTATTCAGTGGTATTTTTAGACACGCTAATTCCATTGCAGGCTCCTGTTCTGAGTGTGAGCAGAAGGCTGGGGGGCAGACGCAGGCAGAGGACCGGTTTGAGCGATGTGTCTGGCTAGGCTGTCTACCTTCTGCATCTCGGAAGGGAGCACCGTGTCGGAAAGGAGCATGGCAGTCAACAGTGGAATCTACCTAAGCAAGCAGGATGCAGTCTTCTCTCTCCTTCACCCTCCTCATTCTGCCGTACACACCTGTTACTCAGAGATCAAACCCTGTTCAAGAGCCACAGGACTGCTTGGGGCACTGGAGTTTACCCAGCGCTCAGAATCCCATGGACAGAGGAGCCCGGCAGGCTATGGTCCATGGGGTTGCAAGAGTCGGACACGACTTAGCGACTAAACCACTACCACCACCAGACTTTGAGGAAGAGAAGCACAAAATCAGAAACGTAATCCTTGGCTTCTGGCAGATCGACATACGAGCGAAAGAGAAACAGCAAAAAAGAGAGGCGGGAAAGATGAGACAAATTCACCACCTGGCTACCAGGCTACTGACAGCCAAGTCTTTGGCTCACGTTACTTAGCTGATGAATCGAGAGGGCTCAGGGGCTTCCCAGGCGGCCCTAGTGGTAAAGAAACCGCCTGCCAATGCAGGAGACACGGGTTCCATCCCTGGGTTGAGAAGATCCCCTGGAAAAGGGAGTGGCAACCCACTCCAGTATTCTTGCCTGGAGAATCCCATGACCAAGGCGCTGGTCATGTTGCAGAGAGTCAGACACAACCAAGGTGACTTAGCACGCACACACGGACACTAGAGGACTGACTCAATGTCTCCTGATGAAAAGGATAACTTTTCATCATCCCATTGTAGGCAGAAATGTCTCACTTCTTAAAATAAATTAAAAAAAAAAAATTTATTTGGCTGTGCCAGGTCTTGATTGTGGCATATGGTATCTAGTTTCCCTGGCCAGGGATCAAACCCAGATCCCCCTGCACTGGGAGCTCAGAGTCTTATCCAAAGGACCTCCAGGCAAGTCCCAGAAATGTCTCACTTAAAAGCAGCATAAAGGGGACATGGAAATAGAAAGTAAAAGAGACTTTTTTTTTTTTACTCTGTATTTGTTCATTTTGTTTTTCTAAGACATGTGGTGCATCGTATTTCTACCTGGAGATCATAATATTTGCCAACAGATTTCAGTCTCAAACACAGCAGAGCACCTCTTCCCTGGAACACTCCGGTGTCTGAGAAGTGCGTCATCCTAATTGTAGTCACGGGGGCAGATGGTTCTAATACCCGAGTGCTGACAGAGAAGAACAGATCTATTAGAGCTCGTTCGATAGCTGTAGTTTATATCTAAATTACACATTTTAAAGAAAAAGGCAAGTAGCTCTGAAAAGCCAGGGTAGTGTTTCGTCTCCCCAGGTTTTTTCTTTTCCTTTTTTTTTTTTTTTTTGGTGTGCACCATTTTAAGTCGTTTTTGTATTTGTTACAACACTGCTTGTCTTATGCTTTTTTTTTTTTTGGCCACAGGGCAGGTGGGAGCTTAGCTCCCCAACCAGGAAACAAACCCACACCCCCCCTGCAGTGGAAGGCAAAATCTTAACCACTGGACCACCAGGGAAGTTCTTCTTGTCTCCCCATTTTAACCCTTCTATGCACCTACCTTCACCCCTTCCAGCTCTTTCCACTGGTACCTGGCATTCACTCAATAAATATACCAGGCTCCTCTGTCCATGGGATTCTCCAGGCAAGAATACTGGAGTGGGTTGCCATCGCCTTCTCCAGGGGAATCTTCCCGACCCCAGGGATCAAACCCGGGTCTCCTGCATTGCTGGCAGACTCTTTACCATCTGAGCCACCAGGGAAGCCCAGTAGGCATGATCCATACATAAAACATCCAATATGTGAGCAGGAGGTGAGTTCCGAGGACAGATGCATGGTGGTGGGGTGGGGCTGGGGTGGGGGTAACATATAGTGTCAAGGTTTTGGGTGAAATTTTTCACAACGTGTCTGGGAGGAACCCTTAGCTGGAGAATTAATTGGCATGAGGCTGACAAGGGTGAGGCTTCCCTGGTGGCTCAGGCATTAAGGAATCTGCCTGCAATTCGGGAGACCAGGGTTTGATCCCTGGTTGGGGAAGATTCCCTGGAGAAGGGCATGGCAACCCACTCCAGTATTCTCGCCTGGAGAGTCCCATCGACAGAGGAGCCTGGCCAGCTACAGTCCAGGGGGTCTCACAGAGTCAGTCGAAGATGACTGAACACTTTGACTTGACGGAAGGGTGGGAGCAGATCCTGTGGTTGCTGGGGTGTGAGAGCAGGTCTGGCTGGAGCAGGTCCAAGCGGTGTACAGAGATGGGGTGAGTTTGGGGCCAGCGGAGTAGTACAGGGTGGCTGAAGCCCTCTAGGAGCACCCTGGTTTCCGAGATGAACATCCTTCAAGTCACCAGGGCCCAGAGGCTTGCCCAGCCCCCGAGAGTCAGCGTGACGCTGTGCAATGCACAGATGTGAGCTTCACCTCTCAAGGCGCTGGTGCCATCAGGAGGGGCGGCCCCATGGCGCAGACAAGACACCGAGGGACCACCCGGGAGAGGCTTGCAGTACTAAGTAGTAAGCTCCCCCAGCACTCCGGGACCTCCCCCCACCCGCCTAGGGAGAGTGGTTGCTGCCTGCACGTTGATAAGAAGACGTCTGTTCCACTCTTCGGGGTGGGCAGACGCAGGGCGTGGAGTGGGGTGGGTACCAGGACCGTGTGTGCGTCCTCTTCTGCGTCCTTCCGTGTTTCTCAGGGCAGGAGAAAGTGGGACCGGAAACCAGATCAGGCATGCGCACGCGAGCAGAACTGCAAGGAGCCACGTGCAGGCACCCGTGGGAGACTGGGGGTGGGAAGCAAAGATGTAGAGAGCAAGGGGGAGACACGCTCGCCGGCCTGGGGGAAGCCTCGGCTGGAATCTGGGAGCTGCCTTTCTGCGAAACCCCCCACAGCACCATCTGGGTTTCCGTGTTCTGATCACATTGGCGTTCAAGGAACCATCAAAGGAGGTGGGGGTCAGCGGCTGGAAGGAGCTGCTTGGGTTGGGTGATCGTGAACTGTGAGATTGCAGACAAAGACGCCAGGAAAACAGGAGGACATGGAGTGGGGTGAGATGTGTGAAATTTATTTTATGAAGACGAGGCACCGTGGAGGACTAATTCATGATGGGCCGTAGGAGGCGGTGGCTGACCTGTGCAGGGTAAGACCATGGGTGTAAGGGGGAAAAATGATGGTGACCCACTCAGAACCCCAGAGCTGGCGTCAAGACATTTGAAACTCAAAAGATGCAGACAGAAGCCTCCGTTTTTCATGAGTGTTCTTTTTTATTTTAAATTTTATTTTTTTAAAGATTTTTTTTTGACGTGGGCCATTTTTAACGTCTTCAATTGAATTTGTTACCACATCACCTCCGTTGCTTATATTTCTGGTTTTTGGTCACCAGGCACGTGGGATCGTAGACCCCGCCCCCCGCCAGGGATCAAATCCCCATCCCCTGCCTTGGAAGATGAAGTCTTCACCATTGGACTACCAAGGGAAGTGTCAAGTCTTCCCTTTTAAATTTTTCATTGGGGTTTCAAAGTTTTTTTGTTTTTGTCTTCTAATCCTGTTGCCGAATCCACAAAGGCACCACGATGAACCAAACAGGTGGCAAGGCAACATGACTTAGGACAAGTCCCCATTCGCTTCTGATTTTGAATGAGAAGTGTACGCTTGCATTAAGGTTTTGTGCTCACGTCGGGCAGGGAGAAGAAGAAGCAGATTTTTTCTGATGGCTTGTCGCGTACGTCTTAGCCTTTCGAACAAAAGCTCAGATAAACGGTGACTTGCACCGGGAGGCCACATTGCCTGCAGCCAGCGCACGGCGGAACCCAAACATCCACTGAATTGGAGGGAATGGCATTTGGTTTCCCGGACAAATGCTCATGTCACTGGAAGGTCCATGGCTTTTGCTGAAAATTAAGGGGTCACAATATGTCTAGCAGTCTTTGATTATTTTTTAACTTAAAAAAAAATTAACTTTTATTTCTTTTTGGCCGTGGTGGGTCTTCATTGCTGCGTGCAGGCTTTCTCGAGTGGCGGCGAGCAGGGGTTACTTCCTAATTGGGGTACACGGACTTCTCATTGCGATGGCGTCTCTTGTGGCTCCTGGGTTCTAGAGCTCAGGCTCAGTAGTTGTGGAACACGGGCTTAGTTTCCCCAAGGCCTGTGGGGTCTTCCCAGACCAGGAATGGAACCTGTGTCTCCTGCATTGCAACGGAGATTCTTAACTGCTGGACCACCAGGCAAGCCCTGTTAATTCACTTTTAGCTACTCACTGAAATCATGATAAAGCCATCGCACGTTGACCTTGGAAGCAACACCGAGTCAGCTGTGAGTGAACGCAGATTATAAGTCAGAATCCATAGCTTGATGTATCTTATACCATCTTCATCTTTAGAGAATTTTTTCTGTGATTTTCATTGTTTTTTGTTTTGTTTTTGTTTTTGCTATTTGTTTACTAACAGTATTTTCAAACTTGCTAATTTGTTAGCACAGTGGAGGAAGTTTTTGATTTAAAGTTGAAGTGCTGTAAATAAAATGTAAAGAGAAAAAAAAAAACTTAGCATTTTTGTTTGCCTCTTGCATGTTTTTAAGGTATTTTAATACATGTTTTCCATAAACATAGAAAGAACAAAATGCTAAGGTTTTCTTTTTTTTTTGTGGATCCTGAATATTTTTCCTTTCATTTTTCCTGGAGAAAGTCTGCACAGACACAGAAATAATACTTTGATTAATAGCAATCTTATTTTATAAATGTTTTTCAGTTAACAGTGAATGAAAGCAATGGATAATATTAACATGAACTAAGGAAATGGCAACCCACTCCAATACATTTGCCTGGAGATTCCCATGGACAAAAGAGCCTGGTAGGACTACAGTCCATGGGGTCAAAAAGAGTCGGACACAACTGAGCGACTTCACTTTTATACATTAAAGTTTCTTCAAAGGAGACTAGCTTTTGAGTAAAAGGTGTCAAAATCAAATCAGGATACTAGCTGCATCATGGAAAAAAGTTATGGATTTGCAGGGTTGGTTCAACAGCCTGCACATGGCATCACCAGGGCAAGTTTTGTCTGTCATCCTGCTCTGCCATCTTTATCATGTGGCTCTTGGCCTCATGGCCACATGATGGCTGCTGCACTTCCAGGCATCACATACACATTCCAAGAAGGAAGAAAGGGGTCAAGTGTCAAGAGCTGGGAGAAATATGCTGAGTCTGATCCTCTTGGTACATGGTAAGATGGAGAATCCACCTATTATTATTTTTATGTTTTTTTTTTAATGTCCTCATATAGATTGGTTCTTATGACTTAGTTGCAGCCTGGGGATGTGTGAGAAGAAGGGAATTTAAAAAAGGTGGAGTGAATGGTCTGAGGAAGCAGGATACCAAATGTACCATGTTTAGGCTCAGCACCACTTACACAGACTTGTTTCTTCCTCTTTTTTTTTTTTTTAATATTTATTTATTTAGCTACACCTGGTCTTAGTTGTGGCTTGCGGGGTCTAGTTCCCTGACCATGGATTGAACCTGGGCCGCCTGTAGTGGGAATGCAGAATCTTAGCCACTGGACCACCGGGGAAGTCCCCATATTTGTTGATCTGGTTGTCCATGATTATTGGTGTGTGTGCACACACGTGTAAGCCAAGCCACGGCATGACACATCGATGACTGGGTAGAAATGTGTAGACGTGACGGTGATGGTTAATTTTCCTTGTCAACTGAACTGGACTGTGGAGTACACAGAGATTTGGCTGAACGCTGTTTCTGGGTGAATGGATAAAGAAGCTGTGGTACATATATACAATGGAATAGTACTCAGCCATAAACAGGAACACACTCGAGTCAGTCCTAATGAGGTGGACGACCCTAGAGCCTGTTATCCAGGGCGAACTGAGTCAGAAAGAGAAAGACAGATATCGTACATTAGCACATGTTTATGGAATCTAGAAAGACGTTACTGATGAACCTATTTGTACGGCTTTAATAGAGATGGACATGAGTCTGAGTGAACTCCGGGAGTTGGTGATGGACAGGGAGGCCTGGCGTGCTGTGATTCACGGGGTCGCAAAGAGTTGGACACGACTGAGCAGCTGAACTGAAGTGAATAGAGATGCAGACATACAGAACATACTTGTGGACAGAATGAGAGAAGGAGAGGGTGGGAGGAATTGACAGCATTGAAACATAAACGCTCCCATATGTAAAATAGAGAGCAGGTGGGAATTTGCTGTGTGACACAGGGAGCTCCAACCTGGGGCTCTGTGACAACCTAGAGGGATGGGATGGGGTGGAAGGTGGGTTCAAGAGGGAGGGGATGTATGTATACCCATGGCTGATTCGTGTTGATGTTTGGCAGAAACCAACACAATTCTATAAAGCAATTATCCTCCAATGAAAAATAAATTTAAAATAAATACATAAAATCAGTTAGAAAATGACAACTGGGTTTACTTCTCCAGAGAAGTCATATGTAAATGCTATATCCAATGTGCACGGCTGCACAATATTTGGTGGTGGTAGAGAGAGAATTCAATGGTCTGCAGTTTTGTTTTGTCTTCCGTCTTGTGAATATGAAATATTTTTAGTCAATTTCACAGCTTAGTTTAGTTCAGTCACTCAGTCGTGTCCAACTCTTTGTGACCCCATGAACTGCAGCATGCCAGGCCTTCCTGTCCATCACCAACTCCCGGAGTTTGCTCAAACTCATGTCCATCAAGTCGATGATGCCATCCAACCATCTCATCCTCTGTCGTCCCCTTCTTCTCCTGCCCCCAATCCCTCCCAGCACCAGGGTCTTTTCAAATGAGTCAGCTCTTCGCATCAGGTGGCCAAAGTATTGGAGTTTCAGCTTCAACATCAGTCCTTCCAATGAATATTCAGGGCTGATTGCTTAAAGATTGACTGGTTAGATAATCTTGCAGTCTAAGGGATTCTGAAGAGTCTTCTCCAACACCACAGTTCAAAAGCATCAATTCTGTGGCGCTCAGCTTTCTTTATGGTCCAACTCTCACATCCATACATGACTACTGGAAAAACCATAGCCTTGACTAGATGGACCTTTGTCGGCAAAGTAGTGTCTCTGCTTTTTAATATGCTGTCTAGGTTGGTCATAGCTTTTCTTCCAAGGAGCAGGCGTCTTTTAATTTCATGGCCGCAGTCACCATCTGAAGTGATTTTGGAGCCCAGAAAAATAAAGTCAGCCACTGTTTCCACTGTTTTTCCATCTTTTTGCTGTGAAGTGATGGGACCGGATGCCTTGATCTTAGTTTTCTGAATGTTGAGTTTTAAGCCAACTTTTTCACTCTCCTCTTTCAGTTTCACCAAGAGGCTCTTTAGTTCTTCTTCTGTTTCTGCCATAAGGGCGGCGTCATCTGCATATCTAAGCTAACAAAGCCCAAGTCCTTGGGGAGGACAAACATCCTCCTGCGGAGTCCTCGCACTCTCTCTACCCCCTCTTCTGGTGGCCGGTGTCTCTTAAACAAGAAGTCCCCTCCGGAAAGTGTGTTTCAACGTCCGTGTCCTCCTGAACACCAAGACGAACCTCCCTTCCAAGGCAGCCTTCTGAAAAGCAACCTCTGAAAACGTGTCGTTTCATCTCTCATGCGACTTCTATTTCCTTCTTGTAAATCGAGTCAGAAACAAACGGGGATACAGCGACTGAGGGTTCGTTCTGGAGGAGAATGAGTCGCTCCAGGTGTCTTCAAGAGACGGGAGGCTTTTCCAGAGACCAAGGCAGTCTTGGTGTCCTCTGTCCGTGAGTTCTGAAACAGGCCAGGAGGCCTGCTCTGCGCAAATGACATGGTTGCGTTCCCAAATCATTTCCATCTGTTCTCAGGATATGAAGCGTTGTTTCACAAAACTTACTCTATCGAGGGCCGGGGAAGATTAACTTTGCAAGTATCGAGGACAGAAATGTCACTAATTGAGAGCCGAGGCCTTGCGAGCTCTGGTCATAAAATGAATAAATGAAACCGAGTTAGAACAGCTTCTCTGGGGACATCCCTGGTGGGCCAGTGGCTAGGACTTGGCGCTCTCACTGCTGGGAGGCCAGGTTCAATCCCTGGTGGGGCAGCTAAGATCCTGTAAGCTTCGAATGCAGACGCTCAGTCGTGTCCGACTCTGCGACTCCCATGGACTGTAGCCCACCAGGCTCCTCTGTCCGTGGGATTCTCCAGGCAAGAATCCTGGAGTGGGTTGCCATGCCCTTCCCCACTTGTGATAAGTTATCCTCCACCGTGGATAAATTAAATCTGGAAGTCCCCCAGACTCGTGTGTTATGTTACTAACACAACATAGTAAATCAATTATATGCTCAGTCGCTCAATCGTGTTTGACTGTGACCCCCTGGGCTGTAGCCCACCAGGCTCCTCTGTCCATGGGGTTCTCCAGGCAAGAATACTGGAGTGGGTGGCCATTTCCTACTTCAGCGGATCTTCTCAACCCAGGGATCGAATGTGTATCTCTTGCATCTCCTGCATTGGCAGGAGGATTCTTTCCCACTAGCCTCACCTGGGAAGCCCCTATAAGTACGAGGCACTGCCCAAAAACAAACAAAAAAAGACAAAAAAAAACCCCCACAAAAAACCTCACACAGTAGTTTCTATGTCTTACTTCCAGTGGTGAGGTGCTTGTTATGAATAAAGTTCACAGAAAACTTTTATACCCACCAATATTTTGCATCTGTGACAATACCTACATTCCCTTACTGGGAGTTGAGATGTAACCTTAAGGCTTCAATGTTTTTACGTTTGTTTTTCTAAGTTGATGCTGATTGCGTACAATGGTATTACTGATAGGAATTTCCAGAGGAACAAATCGTCTTCATAACCTGCTTAACTACTGCCTTAAGTAACTGTGATGAAGTAATTGTGTTGACACTTTTTTCTGAGAAAGTGTTAATCAGTCAGTCCTGTCTGACTTTTTGCGACCCTCATGGACTGTAACCTTCCAGGTTCATCTGACCATGGGATTTTCCAGACAGTAACACTAGAGTGGGTTACCATTTCCTCCTCCAGGGGATCTTCTCAAACCAGGGATCGAACCAGGGTCTCCTGCACTGCAGGCGGATTCTTTACCAGCTGAGCCACCAGGAAAGCTCCTTCTCTGAGAGGCTGTTGTTGTTTTTCAGTTGTCCAGTTATGTCCGACTGTTTGTGACCCCATGGACCTCAGCACGCCAGGCTTCCCTGTCCATCACAAACTCCTGGAGCTTGCTCAAACTCATGTCCATCAAGTCGGTGATGCCATCCAACCATCTCATCTTCTGTTGTCCCCTTCTCCTCCTGCCTTTAATCTTTCCCAGCATCAGGGTCTTTTCTCATGAGTTGGCTCTTTGCATCAGGTGGCCAAAGGATTGGAGTTTCAGCTTCAGCATAGTCTTTCCAATGAATTTTCAGGACTGATCTCCTTTAGGATGGACTGGTTGGATCTCCTTGCAGTCCAAGGGACTCAAGAGTCTTCTCCAGCACCTCCTCTGAGCGGTAGTATTTTTTTTTAATTCTCCCCACCCATGCAACAGAGCATTTTAATAGTCATTTCTGACTATAGTTACGCTCTGTCACTGATAATCTGGGAACAAGATTCTCAGTGTTCTGGAAAAATTGGTAAAAATTAACGACTGGATGAACTGAAGTTGAAAAGTAAGAGATGAATGAACTTGCATGATTGCTTTTAAAACAGTGTCTTTCCTGGAGACACCCACCTGGTTTTTATGGACTAACTGATGCCCATACCCCTGTTCATCATGTTGGAGTCCTAACTCCCAGGACCTCATAATGTGATTGCATTTGGAGGCGAGGTCTTTAAAGAAGGGGTTAAGGTAAAAGGAGGTCACTAAGGTGGACCCTGACCCCACAGGACTGGGCTCCTTATAAGAAGAGGAGGTCAGGACTCAGACCCACACACACAGGGAGGAGCAGTGAGGACTCAGGGAGGAGACGGCCGTCGACACGCCCAGGAGAGCGGTCTCGGGAGGAACCAGGCCGCCCCACACCTGGGTCTCAGACTCCAGCCTCCAGGACCGGAAAGATGAATGTCTGTGGCTTAAGCTCCCCCACCATCCGTGGGCCTCATGATAGTGTTAGCGGAAGCTCCCTGACGGAAACCGCCCGCCCTGGCCAGACAGCATAGGAAGCATCTGCGTGGGTTGTTTCAGGACAGGAAGTCCTGGGGACAAAGACGAGACTCAGAAGCCACCACCCACCGGAAGAGTTCGGGAAAGGTCAAAGGGAGACGCCACGGTCCTTCCACCTCCCAGAATCCTCTTCGCTGGCATCCATCTTGGCTGAGCGATGCGCGCGCCACCAGGAAGGACTCTAGTCAGAAGGATTGGCGGACACTTAGCCCATCATCCTAAAAGCCGAGACTGCCAGCCCCGAGGCAGAGCCATTCTCCTGCGTCCCCTCACCCTCCTGCTCTCTACCCAGGCTCCCCTTCCCAATAAAGTCTCTTGCTTTGTCAGCTCGCGAGTCTCCTTGGACAGAGTTCATTTCCCGCATGTTAGACGAGCGCCCACTCTGGGACCTCGGAGGTGCCCCCACTTCTGCCACAACAGCAGCTGTCGGTGACTTAATTCACCCGGCTTCCCCAGTTCTCTGAAAACCCACCTCTTCTCACCAGTCAGCCTTAAGGACACGTCCTTGAAACCGACAGGAGTAATCCAGCCTGAGTTGAATTACAACTTGTGCTTTGTCAGCCCTTGGCTTCACAGAAGGGTTTGTATGCTTTTGCCTTGGAGTGTGGCTTCCTCCCTACGGCTTCCCTGGTGGCTCAGACAGTAAAGAATCCGCCTGCAATGCTGGAGACCAGGGTTCAATCCCTGGGTGGGGAAGATCCCCTGGAGAAGGGAAAGGCTACCCAATCCAGTATTCAGGCCTGGAGATTTCCATGGACTGTATAGTCTGTGGGGTTGCAGAGTCAGAGACGACTGAGTGACTAACAAACTCTTCTCTCTATGAGTTAAATCTTCTCATTCCCTATGACTCCCCTCTTCACAGCTAGAAGGCAGGACAACTGCTGCTTTTGTGATTCCTTAGAAAGTAGTTCATTCCAAAAATGTAGCGAGGTGGGTTAGTGGGCGTGTTACCGGATTCAGTAAAGAAGAATGCAGAATGCCCACTTTGAGTTTTACATAAATAAGCAGTCACTTTTTTTTTTTTTTTAGTGCTATATATCTTATGAAATGAGGTTTCCAAAGTGACGCTAGTGGTAAAGAACCCACCTGCTAATGCAGGAGATATAAGAAATGTGGTTTGATCTCTGGGTTGGGAAGATCCTCTGGGAGTGGCAACCCACTCCAGTATTCTTGCCTGGAGAATTCCATTGACAGGGGAGACTGGTGGGCTACAGTCCATGGGGTTGGAAAGAGTCAGACAGGACTGAGCGACTTTCACTTTCACCAGATACCTCACCGCATGCTTTTACAGTCCCTACCAGACACCCTGTGCTTTGAAATACAGATACTGAACTACCGTCCCCTGGACAGGACTGTGCAGAAAAGCACGCAGAAGCCCAGCACTTGTAGACGATGCACGCGACAACATGTGCTAGATACATGAACTAAGTTCCAGCATTGGACATGCAAACAGACGTTCGCATCTTTTCAAAGTTCCAAACTTGAAGGTCTGTGTGTACGGGACTTGCTGTACTGACCCTACTCCCAGATCAAACGCAGGGCTGGGCTCTCAGAGCCCGTGGTCCCAACACCGTCATCGCCCAATCAACCCATAACTTCACTTGGGTCTAAAGACACCTTGTTTAGTATGCGCTTGATTCCTTGACATTGGAATCACGGCCAACGCTCGTGCCTGAAGGACACCTTTCTTCTTTTTTTTAATTAATTTATTTCTCATTGGAGGCTTCTTGCTTTACAAGACTGTGCTGCAGTTCATCAGCATGAATCAGCTGTAGGTGGGCATATGTCCCCTCGCTCTTGAACCTCCCTCCCACCTCCCACCCCCACGCCACCCCGCTAGGTTGTCACAGAGCTCTGGGTTTGAGCTCCCTGCACGAATGATGCTTTCCTAACGCACGTATTTTCGCCAGAAGGCACATCACAGCTGCCTCGTGCTTGGAAACCTCAGACAACAGCTTAGCGACTATAGTTGGGGACCATCGTGAAGAGTGAAATCACTGCAAAAAAGCACAGGATTGCAAAAGAAAAAGAAACTACTAAAAGCAAAAAAAAAAAAAAAACATGTTTCTGAGTACTTCGAAAAAGACACCTGTTTATAGCGTGAGATCTGAAACGAAAAGGCCCAGCTTTGTCTCGTTGGACTTCAGCTAGAAACATGAGTGTGTGTGTGTCAGGCCTCTCGAACTTTTCACCACCGTACTCACGCCTGTATGTGACTGTGAAAGTGACACCGTCTTGACGTTGGGGTCACAGATCAGTGTTACCAAGGATGAGAGCGTTTGGCAATGCAGACTCCAGAAACTCATGAGGACCAGCTGGGTTTTGCTTTTACACCCAGCTCACGTGAGGGGATGGATGAAGATGAAATTCCAGAAGCCCTGACTGTTTGGCGGTCGGTCATGCTGCCTGTGTAAACAGAATCACAGGCTGGAAAATCGCAGCGTATGATTTTGACGTGTATGTTTCTTTAGGTACGAGCTTCCCTGGTGGCTCAGATGGTAAAGAATTGCCTGCCAAAGCAGGAGACCCAGCTTCAATCCCTGGGGTCAGGAAGGACCCCTGGAGAAGGGAATGACAACCCACTCTAGAATTCTTGCCTTGAGAATCCCATGGACATAGGAGCCTGGTGGGCTACAGTCCCTGGATTTGCAAAGCATCGGACACAACTGAGTTCCTTTCAGTTTCTTGAGACCAGCACATCTGTGGTCAGGGGCAGAGTCACCCCCGGGCAGAGCTACGCCACTGAGCTCTGGCACACGCTGAGCCCACCCCTGATCCAGATGGCACGTCTCTCTTTTTCGTCTCCAGCCTTGCCTCACCTTCCCGGTGGTTCTTCTCCCTGCTTAACCCTGCTCCCCAGCAGTTCACACCCAGCCACCTCCCGGGGCTACTGAGCAATCCCCTTGGAGCTCAGGGAGTCCTGTCTCCGCTCCCCTTGGCTCTCACTTCCCCAGGGCCTCTGTGTTCAGTGCCCCTGTGGGACTCGAACACAAGCTTGTGTGCCCGATGCACGGTGAGGCTGAGCACACTGAAACGGCAGTCTGGAGTAGAGAAAGGCCTATTATACGGCTGCGCAAGGAGACAGGGGTCTCGTGCCCCAGACTCCCAACTGGCAAGCTTCTCATTGTGCTGGCTTCTCTTGCTGCAGAGAACAGGCTCAGTAGCTGTGGAGCAAGGGTTTAGTTGCCCCGTGGCCTGTGGGATCTTCCCAGAAGTGAAGTGAAAGTTGCTCACTGGTGTCCGACTCTTTGCAACCCTATGGACTTGCAACTCCATGGAATTCTACGGGCCACCATCCTGGAGTGGGTAGCTTTTCCCTTCTCCAGAGGATTCTCCCGACCCAGGAATCAAACTGGGGTCTCCTGCATCGCAGGCAGATTTTTAACCAGCTGAGCCACCAGGGAATCTCAGCTTCCTGGGATCTTCCCAGACCAGGCATCAAACCCGTGTCCCCTGCATGGGCAGGTAGCACTCTTAACCACTGGGCCACCAGGGAAGCCCACCGTGAGCGTTGAAGAAGGTCCAGAAATCACATAAAAGATAAGGTGATGAGGTCAGTAAAGGTAGACCAGATTGGAAAGATAGCAGGGAGAAGGAAAAAAAAAAAAGTTAACAGCGTTATTCATGCGTCCGTGCTGCAAATAATCTGTTGAGCACACAGGGTACAGAGTTAAAGTGTAGGGAGAAGATGTCACTCACGCCAAGCCAGAGAGAAGAACACAGACGCCACTCTCAATCATGTCAAACTCCGCAGGAAGGTAACTGTGAATCCAGGAAGCAGGAAAGACAGAGAGACAGCCAGCCGGAGAACCAGATCACATCCTAGACACACAGAAAGTCAGGACATACTTGGATCTCCCCGTCACACCCGGGCAGAAAGGAGACACCTCGGCTCTGCGTGCAGGTGCTCTGAGTCAGAAGGCGAGAGTGTCCTGAGCCGCAGTCACTTTTCCACCAGGCAAGTCTGGGTCTTTTCGCCGCGCCCTGAGTGCGTCTCGTGTAACGAACGACTCGCAGTGTGCGTCCTGGGGTCATCAGCCCGGTGAGTCACGTCTGAGTCCTTCCCCGTGGTTCCAAAGCTCTGTTTCCTGAGACGAAAGCTACCTTGGGCTCTCCCCTCCTTGCCAGCATGAGCGGAAGCGTTAGTCACTTCAGTCATGTCCAACTCTTTGCGACCCCATGGACTGTAGTCCCGCCAGGCTCCTCTGTCCATGGGATTCTCCAGGCAGGAATACTGGAGTGGGTTGCCATTTCCTCCTCCAGGCGATCTTCCTGACCCAGGGATCGAACCCGGGGCCTCCTGTATTGGCAGGCAGATGCTTTACCAGCTGGCTGAATTCCCAGAATCAGTACCAAGTTCCAGACCCATCCTCTGTCCAGAGTGTGTTCCAGGGCGTTCTCCCAAGGATGCGGCTGGCTCTGGTGGGCTGAGCTCTGACCTGAAAAAGGGCAAGGCATCTTGGAACGGTGTTGGGAAGCGCCGTCTCTGGGAAGACCATGCCATTTCTCATCCCGTTCAGCCAAAGCCCGAGCCATCACTCTGACCTGGTCGCCATCCAGGTGTCCTTAATGACGACGCCAGATTCTACCAACCCGGATCCCTCTTGCTGTGGATTGTGCCCGTGAGATGGACTTGCTCTTGGTAACAAAATGCTCACCCACACGTGCTAAATTGCCTTTTCTGAGGCCATTGCCATCACATTCAGAGTGATCTCCCTGCGCCACATGGAACCAAAGAGACGTGGCCAGCTGGTACTGCACTGCATTCCACATTAGCGGTGTGCTCGCTCCAAGGAGAAATTCCTCCTTCAGGAATGAGTTTTTTCAAACTTTTGTCAAATAACAGCAATTAATATTTTGGAATGATTGTGCCCCCTCTCAAAAGCAACAGCCCTGTTTAACTCTTTGTGTCTTTGTTGGTGGTGGTCAGTCGCTCAGTCATGTCCGACTCTTTGTAACCCCATGGACTGCAGCACACCAGGCTTCCCTGTCCACCACCAACTCCTGGAGTTTACCCAGACTCACGTCCATAGAGTCAGTGATGCCATCCAACCATCTCATCCTCTGTCATCCCCTTCTCCTCCTGCCCTCACTCTTTCCCAGCATCAGGGTCTTTTCCAGTGAGTCAGCTCTTTGCATCAGGTGGCCAAAGTATTGGAGCTTCAGCTTGAGCATCAGTCCTTCCAATGAATATTCAGGTTGATTTCCTTTAGGATGGACTGGTTGGATCTCCTTGCAGTCCAAGGGACTTGCAAGAGTCTTCTCCAACACCACAGTTCAAAAGCATCAATTCTTCTCAGCTTTCTCTATGGTCCAACTCTCACATCCATACATGACTACTGGAAAAAACCATAGCTTTGACTAGACGGACCTTTGTCGGCAAAGTGTTGTCTCTACTTTTTAATATGCTATCTAGGTTGGTCATAGCTTTTCTTCCAAGGAGCAAGCGTCTTTTAATTTCGTGGCTGCAGTCACCGTCTGCAGTGATTTTGGAGCTGGAGCCCTCAAGTTAGTAATTGCTCGTACGTGAGAAAGCCTTTGTAATGAGTTAAGAAAGTCTAACCCCATCACTTCAAAAATAAAGGTAAGGAATAAAGCTTATGCATGGAAGAAGCCTGCCAGTTACAAGAATTTCTAGGGTCAGGAGTACCTATTGGAGTTCCGAGGAAAATGGTTTATATCTGTACTTCCATCATGCTTTTGAGAATTTCTCTGAAAAAATAAAGTTTATGTTTTCCTACTCTTCCTTTCAAACTAAATAAGTTCCTCCGTTATCAAGGCAGGCGACCCAAGACTTGAAACCATTGCCTTCGGAACTTCAATTACCAGCCTGTAGAAAAAAATTTTGTATAAATGAATAAAAGACCCGCCTCTGTATGTAAAGACCTATTTCTAGAACAACTGCAATGAGAAATACTCTTTGAATTTATTCTGGGAAATGATTCAGCTTAATGCAGATTACATTAGGAGAATGAGTTCATATTTGCATAGGTATTTTGGAAGAGCTGTTCATTTTACAGTTAGATGCTGATAGCCAGAGAGGCCTGATAGAAATAATTAACACGGACCATATGCCTGTTTGTTTCTCTGCTTTACGGGAAGGCCAAGACACTTTCATTTTTTTTTTTTAATAAAATTTTTTTTTCTTTTTCAACAACAGAAAGATGTTTGGAACTTCACATCTTGGAAAATGTTACATGATCATTTATGCATTATGAAAAGTCATTTTGTACATTCCTAGAAAGGTGAGAGAAAACTTCAAGGAAAGTGTCAATGTATGTTTTATCGAGCTCAATTTGTTCTGTTTTGGATCAGCACCTTGCTTGTAATCCATCTGCCTTTAATTTTTTTTCTTTTCACCCTGAAGTGTACTCTGACATATAAATATGAGCTGGCAAGCCTTTCTTCAGGGCAGGGCCAGAGAGTTGACATTTTGTGTTTTGCAGGCTATCTGAAGGGCTTCCCTGGTGGCTCAGAAGATTAAAAAACCCGCCCGCTACTGCAGAAGACGTTGGTTTGATCCCTGGGTCGGGAAGATCCCCTTGAGAAGAGAATGGTAACCCACTCGAGTATTCTTGCCTGGAGCATCCCATGGACAGAGGAGCCTGGTGGGCTACACGCCACGGTGTCATAAAGAGTCAGACATGACTGAGTGATGAGTGATTTCAGTTCAGTTCAGGTCAGTTGCTCAGTCATGTCTGACTCTGTGCGACCCCATGAATCGCAGCACACCAGGCCTCCCTGTCCATCAAAAACTCCTGGAGTTCACCCAGACTCACGTCCATCGAGTCAGTGATGCCATCCAGCCATCTCATCCTCTGTCGTCCCCTTCTCCCACTGCCCCCAATACCTCCCAGCATCAGAGTCTTTTCCAATGAGTCAATTCTTCGCATGAGGTGGCCAAAGTTCTGGAGTTTCAGCTTTAGCATCATTCCTTCCAAAGAAATCCCAGGGCTGATCTCCTTCAGAATGGACTGGTTGGATCTCCTTGCAGTCCAAGGGACTCTCAAGAGTCTTCTCCAACACCACGGTTCAAAAGCATCAATTCTTCGGCACTCAGCCTTCTTCACAGTCCAACTCTCACATCCATACATGACCACTGGAAAAACCATAGCCTTGACTAGACGGACCTTTGTTGGCAAAGTAACGTCTCTGCTTTTGAATATGCTATCTAGGTTGGTCATAACTTTCCTTCCAAGGAGTGATTTAGCAAAGGCTAAATCTGAGCTCTGTCTTAGCTACTTGTGATGAAGCGTGAAAGCAATACCGCGAATATGGAAACTGACAGGGACCAGATTTCTTGTGAGACATGTGCCTTTCTTGGTCCACGAAGAGGAGAATGACTCTCATCACTGGAGATAAGATACTGAGAAAAGTCTGCACTAACAGCCCTTGCTAAAAATAACCCTCACATTCTGTGAGTGTGCTCAGCATATTTCCTACTCACTTGCCATAGTTTATCACCCTTTTGTCAAAATGGAACATTAAGTCCCAAAGTGTAACTCCTTTTCCTGTTCATTCCTTTTCTATGAAGGCCTCCATCTGCATACGTGAATCTTTCTACTGTTAAACTGGCTTTTATCAGTTTAATTCACATGCCCCGGGTACAGCACATACAAGGGTAGAGGGAGCTTTACTCATCACCTACCAATCAAGTGGGCATGACCATGTTATCCTATAGTAAAACTTCATTTACGCGCTGGAACTGGCCTCCAGGCTGATCTAAATACTGAGCATCTCTGTCATCCCTCTTCAGTTTTACGCTGTGTGGGAGGAGAGTGGTGAGTGGCTTTATTTTGATGACACTCTTTTACAGTTAAAATAGAAAGCAGCCTTGCTCCAGTAGGTACTGAAGATGCTAAAATCTGCCCCTGCCTCAAATTGTTCCTCCTTAGATGCAAAAATGCCCACTGCCAGAGTGGAAGTATTTGGTCCACTTCCTCCTGATGCGTTGTGACAGGTGGTGATGTTAAAAAGTCATAATCTTTATTGCATGTCTTCCTGAGGAGAGTCAAGCCTCTGTGAGGATGAGGACAGGCTGTTCTGTTAACCTCTGCATACCCAAGCCCAAGCTCAGGGACTCTGTAAAGAAGACCTTCGAATACTTATTGACCTTGACTCTGGCATTGTGTTTATTAATCTGAACTGCTGTTTTTGCAGACTGAAAATGCTTCTACACCATTACTTTCCTAGGATTCAAGCCAAAATCAAAGACAGTTTTGAAATTAAGAAAATGACAGCTAATCGTGACGTTCATCCTAGAGATGTCAGGAAATGGTTAGAACAGTGTTCTCCAAACTTAACATTTTTAAGTCCCTTCTTTTGTTTATTTATTTGGCTGCACCGGGACTTTGGTGTGGCATGAGTGATCTTTAGTTGCAGCGTGTGGGATCTAAATCCCTGGACAGGGATCAAACCCAGGCCCCTGACATTGGAAGCCTGGAGTCTTAGCCACCAGACCAACAGGGAAGTCCTGTTCTCCAAACTTTTGTGCTCACACGCCACCATGGAGAAGCAAGAAAAGCCCCAGGAGTTTACCTGTTGTTGTTGTTTTTTTAAATAATGTATATACACATCGGATATAATGTATATCACTTCATGGCAAATAGATGGGGAAACAATGGAAACAGGGATAGGCTTTGTTTTCTTGGGCTCCAGAATCACCGCAGATGGTGATTGCACCCGTGAAAGTAAAAGATGCTTGCTCCTTGGAAGAAAAGCTATGACCAATCTAGACAGCATATTAAAAAGCAGAGACATTACTTTGCCAACAAAGGTCCATCTAGTCAAGGCTATGGTTTCTCCAGTGGCCATGTATGGGTGTGAGAGTTGGACTATAAAGAAAGCTGAGCACTGCATAATTGATGTGTTTAAACTGTGGTGTTGGAGAAGACTCTTGCGAGTCCCTTGGACTGCAAGGAGATCCAACCACTTCACCCTAAAGGAGATCAGTCCAGAATGTTCATTGGAAGGACTGATGCTGAGGCTGAAACTCCAATACTTTGGCCACCTGATGTGAAGAACTGACTCATTTGAAAAGACACCGATGCTGGGAAAATTTTAAGACGGGAAGAGAAAGGGATGACGGAGGATGAGATGGTTGGATGGCATCACTGACTCGATGGACATGAGTTTGAGTAAACTGTGGGAGTTGGTGATGGACAGGGAGGCCTGGCGTGCTGCGGTTCATGGGGTGGCAAAGAGTCGGACACGACTGAGCAGCTGAACGACAATACACATCAGCCCCTGCCCTCCTCTCCAGATGCCGTGTACCTTCATGGGGAGAACCATTCACTACTGTGCATGCAGATGAGGCTTTTAAGTAGCCTTCTTGAAAATTCAGAGTCTCATCCAGAGGGGGAGCTCAGATTTTGTCAGACTTCATTAGCCTTTGCCTTTAATTTGAGAGTGTGCTGAGCTGAGCGGGGCAACGTGTCTGCGGCTACACTTCCTGTGGTCGGCTCGAGCTTGGTGTTCTTTGTTAATCAAGGCCAGTCCTGCCATCTCCGCAGCGATCTTTATGGCCCTCACGCATTTGGTGAGGGCTGGCTTCACGAACAGCAGGTAGCATCATCACTGAATTCTCTCATCTGGGCGCCGGAAGCTGGCAAAGGGCTGGAAATAAAGACAAATGAGCCGCACTGCCGTCCCTGACACAGGGGTGTCCCCAGATCATCTGTGGAACTTCAGGACAGTGGATGCATAATCTGGATTTAAACTGACCGTAAGCTCCATTTACCTGACTTCCCTGATGGTTCAGGTGGCTAAATCTGCCTGCAGTGCAGGAGTTCACTTCACTTTAGTCCAGTTGCTCAGTCATGTCCGACTCTTTATGACCCCATGGACTGCAGCACGCCAGGCCTCCTTGTCCTTCACCAACTCCTGGAGCTTGCTCAAAACTCAGGTCCATTGAGTTGGTGATGCCATCCAACCATCTCATCCTCTGTCTTCCCTTTCTACTCCCACCTTCAATCTTTCCCAGCATCAGGGTCTTTTCCAATGAGTCAGTTCTTTGCATCAGGTGGCCAAATGATTAGAGTTTCAGCTTCAGAATCAGGCCTTCCAATGAATAGTCAGGACTGATCTCCTTCAGAATGGACTGGTTGGCTCTCCTTGCAGTCCAAGGGACTTCCAAGAGTCTTCTCCAACACCACAATTCAAAAGCATCAATTCTTTAGTGCTCAGGTTTCTTTATGGTCTAGCTCTCACATACATACATGCAGGAGACCTGGGTTCAATCCCTGGGGCAGCTAACACTTTTCACTTTCTAAGCTCCGCTTAGAACCTACTCGTTAGATACAAAATGGAAATGCTACCATTTCTTCTCATTCATCCGGGAATAGCTTTGCAGACACCCTGCGCTGGGAACACTCAGAGAGCCCCTGGATCAGAGCATATTTATTTATAACTCAAGTGACGACGGAAGTATCATAAACAGAGCATCTCGTGGGAGCAGAGTGTCAGGACTGAACCAACACACCCCCGTCTGCTTGCAAGATGCTACATTCCCGGGTTCCTGATGAGCAGACGTGCCCGTGGGCATCCTTTTAACCACTTCAGCTTGAAAGCTGTCCCTTACAGAGACTTGCATGTGCTGTCTTAAATCATGGAGCGTCAGTGATAGGATGTAGAGTTTATTTACATGAGCTCTGAAGGAGACTGGCGAGCCTGGCTTCGTGGCCCACATGACTCCGGATGGTGTCCTGAGAAGGGCCTGAGAAGGGCCTGGTGTCTAGAGAAAGTTGAGGCCCAGTGTCTGGACAGACTGGCCAGCTCCAAGCAAGCCATGTCTCAGGCAGATCGAAACCCAACAAGCGAAATCTTGTTCTGTAGCAATGGGTTCTGCTCTGTTACTTGTTAACTTTGTACGAATAACAAAATTACAAAGACTTTATGGCAAAGTACAAAATATTTGAACAGAGCTGAGGATGAGATGGCTGGATGGCATCACTGACTCGATGGACGTGAGTCTGAGTGAACTCCCGGAGTTGGTGATGGACAGGGAGGCCTGGCGTCCTGCGATTCATGGGGTCGCAAAGAGTCAGACATGACTGAGCAACTGAACTGAGCTGAACTGAACTGAAATGTGTGTAGACTCATGGCTATTGCACAAATAATGGATTTTATTTTCTGGGTTGGAGGTACGCACTGGTCTTCCGAGTCCTTCATTCACGCATATAATTTTTCTGCCTATTGATGCATCTCTACGATGGGCATCAAATTTTTTTTTTTTTTTGCTAAAAGTTCCTTCCTTTATTACAAGAGGTGTCAGTGCTACCCAGGTCGCTCAGATGGTAAAGAACCCACCTGCCAATATAGGAGACAGAGGTTCGATATCTGGGTCGGGAAGGTCCCCTGGAGGAGGGCATGGCATCCCACTCCAGTATCCTTGTCTGGAGAATCCCACGGACAGAGGAGCTGGCGGGCTGCAGTCCATGGGGTCGCACGACTGAGCACAGTTTACGAGCATGAGGCGTGCAGACTTGTACCTGAGCTTTGCACTGCCCTCTGCACGGCTGTGCACTGCCGCGTGTTCCTTGGTTTATCGTCATGTCTCTCAACAGATGTTCCGGGGTTCCATGGGAAACGTGGCTCGGGCTCTGGGCCTCCTTGCACACGATGGGATATAAACTCGGGTGTGCTTGCCAGTGTGGGAATGAAAGGAAACTGTCAACTTACAGCAGAATTGCCTCACGGCCACTTAGTCACGTGGTAAAGATGTTTGCGGCAGAGATGTATGCAGCCAAGAGGCTTGGGCCAGGGATGTTTATGACACAGAAGCTTAAATACATTGTTCTTGTGCTGTTTAGTCGCTCGGTCGTGTCCGACTCTGTGCGACCCCATGGACTGTAACCTGCCACACTCCTCTGTCCACGGGATTTCCCAGGCAAGAAAACTGAAGTGGGTTGTCATTTCCTTATCTAGGGGATATTCCCGACCCAGGGATAGGACTAGCACCTCCCGCATTGGCAGGCGGATTCTTTACCACTAGCGCCACCTGGGAAGCTTATAAATACCTGCTGCTAAGTCGCTTCAGTCACGTCCGACTCTGTGCGACCCCATAGACGGCAGCCCACCAGGCTCCCCTGTCCCTGAGATTCTCCAGGCAAGGACACTGGAGTGGGTTGCCATTTCCTTCTCCAATGCAGGAAAGTGAAAAGTGAAAGTGAAGTCCCTCACTCGTGTCCGACTCTTCGCAATCCCATGGACTGCAGCCCACCAGGCTCCTCCCTCCATGGGATTTTCCAGGCAAGAGTACTGGAGTGGGGTGCCATTGTCTTCTCCTATAAATACCTAGGACCAGTTAATTTTAATCTGCTCAGTGAATGAATGAAGTCCATACAGTAAGTGGGAGAGCTGAGACTGTGTATCTCTAGTCACGTGACATTAGCCCGTGTTATTTGCAAATTCTCTCTTTATGTCCATTATTTCAAATGAGCTTCTGTTTTCAATTGACTTCTTAAAGGTTCTGGTTCATCTGGAAATCTCTCATCAATAGAGTTTGTGGAGTTGCAGGATGCTCTGTAGCAGACTTAAATGATAAGATCGCCTAACCATCCCAGGCTACTTGGGAACTGAAAAATAAACAAGAAACTGTCCTGTAAAAGTATATTTTACTGTTCTGTTAAAAAAAAAAAAAAACCCGAAGCCAATAAGATATGAAGGGAAGCTGTTTGAACAGTCTTAAATTCTGAGCTGGGCAGTATTTTAAATGATGGAGACATTAAAAAAAAAACAACACACACACACCTTAATCATTCAAAATGAATTCTGATTCATCCGTCTCCCGGGAGAAGGCTGAGACCCAGGGGCCTGAAATGACACAGCGAGAAGTTGAGTTAAACAGAAACCCATCTTCTCAGTCCCGGAAGATGCCCTTTACACGTGTGTGTGTGTGTGTGTGGTTATTATTTTTCTGTCACACACTCAGTTCCAGAAGCCAAGTTTCATGGAAAAGAAGGCAAGTGCCACAAGAAAAGTCAGTCCCTTCTCAGGCCAACACGCATGATCACCCTGGGATACGCCCCTGCCTAGTCTTGGCCCAGGGAGGTGGCTCACGGCTCTCTCTCTCCCAGAACGCTACCATGCGGAGTTCTCTGCGAGCTGTGGTCCTGTCTGCTCACCGCTTTCTTACTTTATCACATGCAGAACGGGGGCCGTGGGGGTGACGTGATCCCTGGCCGTGCAGAATGGATTTAGACCGTTCTCTGTGATTGAGGGTAAGTGTGACACACCCTTAGGTTTTCATTTAGAAAAGGCCTTTTCCACCTAGTCAGATATTCAATAGGCACTCTGCACCGTGAAACTGACCGTGGAAAATTATTTTCAAGATCCTTACGCCTCGCCATTCATTACCATCGCTCCCAGTTCTTGAGACGCCCTGACAAGAGAGAGGGCTGTGATTGAACCAAGGATCAGATGTTTGAGAGATAGCTGTGAGCGTTTGGACATTGCCTTGGGCTTCCCTGATAGCTCAGTTGGTAAAGAATCTGCCTGCAATTCAGGAGACCCCCGTTCGATTCCTGGGTCAGGAAGATCCACTGGAGAAGGGACAGGCTACCCACTCCAGTGTTCTTGGGCTTCCCTGATAGCTCAGCTGGTAAAGAATCTGCCTGCAATGTGGGAGACTTGGGTTCAATCCCTGGGTAGGGAAGATGCCCTGGAGAAAGGAAAGGCTACCCACTCTAGGATTCTGGCCTGGAGAATCCCATGGGTAACAAAGAGTCGGACATGGCTGAGCGACTCTCACTTATTGAGTGATTTAATGCAAAGAACCCCTTGATCTTTAATGAAAAGCGTAAGCTTCAACACCCTGGAGGTAAAACAGGCTCTCCTGTCTCTACCCGCCAGCTCTTCGCACTCTTGGAAGCAGGCCTGGGCTGCTACTTGTGATAGCTGATTTAAATTATATCTGATGGAAGCTTAATTAAAACCCAGGCAGCTCATCCTGCTGAAAAGATTTCTAGCCTCCTCCATCAAGACAAGCTGTGAAAGTCGGGTAAACCTACAACAGATGGCTTAGATGGTACTTGAGGGGTGGAAATTCCACACTCTTCATGGTAATGGAAGATGGACAGACTCAGGGAGGCACTAATGTGTTCTGTCATTTACACAACAACACCGCTCTTTTGTTGAAACTGGAGCCATGCAAAATAATATATGCCTGGGGAAGGATATGGCAGAATCAAGGCAAAACAATAACGGGAAATCCTATTGTGGTTAGGTTGTTTAAGACTGTAGAGGAAGCGGTGGTTTATCAGTTACTCCATGCAATAACTTTTAAGTTTGAAATCTAATGCTCTAGTTCAGTTCAGTCCCTCAGTTGCGTCTGACTCTTTGTGACCCCCTGGACTGTAGCACACCAGGCCTCCCTGTCCATCACCAACTCCCAAAGCTTGCTCAAACTCATGTCCATTGAGTTGGTGACGCCATGCAACCATCCCATCCTCTGTCATTTCCTTCTCCTCCCGCCTTCAATCTTTCCCAGCATCAAGGTCTGTTCCAATGAGTTGGATCTTCGCATCAGGTGGCCAAAGTATTGGAGTTTCAACTTCAGCATCAGTCCTTCCAGTGAATATTCAAGACTCACTTCCTTTTGGATGGACTGGTTGGATCTCCTTGCAGTCTAAGGGACGCTCAAGAGTCTTCTCCAACACCACCAGTTCAAAAGCATCAATTCTTTGGTGCTCAGCCTTCTTTATGATCCAACTCTCACATCCATACATGACTGCTGGAAAAACCATAGCTTTAAGCCAGGGGCAGATAACACTCTAAGTTATCTCAGTTAGAGTTAACACTCTAACCCAGGGGCAGGTAATGCGTTTTTTCACCACAGTCGATTCAACTGTGGTTTCTCTCCTAGAGAAAAAGTCTGAAACCAGAGAAGAGGGGTCTCGTGTTCCCTTTGCAAGGAGTTTAATTGCTTTTCCCCCCATCCCTTCCCTTATGATGTTGTTTGATTTCCCTGGCATAGAAGCTCAGACCATTTTCCTCAGCATCACCTGGAAGCCGGGGGGCAGGTCTTTGAGTGGAAGCCCAGGATTTTGGGGCGGCGGGGCTTAAAAACCCTTACTTTTAACAAGCATCTTTTATCAAGGAGCTTTGGCTTCACCCTGAAGGCTGGGCTGAGGAATTCATTCAGCACCTTTCAGCCCCTGGGAGGGGTCTGTCTGTTAGGGACTTTGTGATGGATGCCCGTGGATCCGGCTTATTGCACCCGCACATCAATGACCCTCATCAGTTGCCCGAGGAGACCTCATACCCTTTGGTCTCAAAGCCTGCTTTCAGGGCCATCTTCTCCTTCCCCAGTGACCTCACAGGAAAGCTCTTCAGGTCCTGGGCCCTCCTCCATCGTGGCATTGCAAACAGCCCTCCCACGCTGGGAACCCTAAGATGTGCTTCAGAGACCATTTTTGGAGCTCTAGGCTTTTCATAACGAAATAGCTTCATGTTCTTTTGTGTGTGTGTGTGTGTGTGTGTGTGTGAGAGAGAGAGTGAATCACTTATCGTCTTGTCCTCTGAAAGAGTACCCAAGGGGACGGGAGTTCAAGTAAATATATGATTATGTCGGGACTTCACTGCTCAACTCCGCCCTCTTAAGCACAACTCAGCTTAGAGGGCCCACCGGTTATAATGATCACAGATTTCAGAACAAATGGAGAAGGGCATGGCAACTCACTCTGGGATTCTTAGTTGGAGAACCCCATGGACAGAGAAGCCTGGCGGGCTACAGTCCATGGGGCTGCAAGGATGCAGCTGAACACCATACAAAGGCACACACACAGCAGAATAAACGCCTCACTTAGCCACATGCTGTGGAGAAGACATGCACATTTTTGTAGAGAGTAGGCCAGAACACGTAGGTACATGGAAGGGTGAAGTTAACCAGCAGTGAAAGTGTTAGTCACTCCATCATGACTCTCCACAACCCCATGTACCATGTAGCCTGCCAGGCTCCTCTGTCCACGGGATTCTCAGCATCTATTCACATCCTTCAAGTATGCCTTCCCAAGGGCTTCCCTGGTGGCTCAGAAGGTAAAGAGTATGCCTGCAATGCAGGAGACCTGGGTTTGATCCCTCGGTCAGGAAGATCCCCTGGAGAAGGAAATGGCAACCCACTCCAGTATTCTTGCCTGGAGAATCCCACGATTGGAGGATCCTGGCAGTCTACAGTCCATGGGGTTGAAGAGAGTCTGACATGACTAAGGTATTTCACTGTACGCCTTCCCATACTGCAAACTTATGGCCAACCTAGACAGCATATTAAAAAGCAGAGACATTACTTTGCCAACAAAGGTCCGTCTAGTCAAGGCTATGGTTTACCCAGTAGTCATGAATGGATGTGAGAGTTGGACCATAAAGAAAGCTGAGTGCTGAAGAATTGATGCTTTTGAACTGTGGTGTTGGAGAAGACTCTTGAGAGTCCCTTGGCCTGCAAGGAGATCCAACCAGTCCATCTTAAAGGAGGTCAGTCCTGAATATTCATTGGAAGGACTGATGCTGAAACTGAAACTCCAATCCTTTGGCCACCTGATGCGAAGAACTGACTCATTTGAAAAGACCCTGTTGCTGGGAATGATGGGAGGCAGGAGGAGAAGGGGATGACAGAGGATGACATGGTTGAATTGCATCATTGACTCAATGGACATGAGTTTGAGTAAAGTCCGGGAGTTGGTGATGGACAGGGAAGCCTGGCGTGCTGCAGTCCATGGGGTCACCAAGAGTCACACACGACTGAGTGACTGAACTGATACTGCAAAGCCTGAACTGTCAAAAACTACATTTCCCAGACTCCCCTGCAGCTTGTTTTGGGGCACATGACTTTGATCCACCAATCAGAGGCATTCTCTTAAAGACAGGAACTGAGACAGATGGGGAGAGAAATGGTCGTGTCAGGGTGGTCCAGCAGGTGAAGTGGGGTCCTGGGTTCAGTCACACAGGCAGACAGACGCCTGGTCCCCCAGCTGTGGCAGAGCCCACAGTTCCAGGTACAAGGACTGCTTTTGTTATTTTTGCCTGGGAGGCCTTCGTGGTGGCCTGACTGGTGATTTGTAAACACTTGTTCTGTATTAATTGTTTGCAGCACAAAAGACCAAGAATGCTGCCTATTATCTGCAACTAAGTCCAGCTGACACACTTACTCAAAGTCAAGATTGCATGAATATTAACTGATGTGTAGGGGATGGAGTTTGGTGGTGGGGGGGTGAGTTACAATTGGTGAACGTCATTTCTTGCCTCATTTTTATGTTGAATTTGAATTTGCAGTGCTCAAACTCTAGTTCCATGAAGAGTAACTGCTAGGAAGTAAAGAAAGAAAAAAAAATTTAAACTCCAACAATGTATGTTTTGTTATTTTCCTCCAAGTCTTTGAGTCATAACAGATATTGACAAGAGAAGGTATTCTCAGATTTGGAGATTTTAGTTTTGGTGTTGACATTCCCATGTGGTTTCTCAGAGGAAAGGATGCTATAGAATCTCCCGGACAGAAACGTGATGATTATTTCAGCTTCCTGGAAGGAGTTTAGTCACTGGTACCAGCGTACCAAGTGAGGAGACACCCTAGGGGAAAGCAGCCGCGTAAAAGGCACTTTACTGTGGTAGAAAGAGATGATGGTGCTTGTCTTCCCGTTCAGAATATTTGATTGGCATCTGGATGCGTCACCGGGTTGGTACAACTTCACACTTCGTTGGCCGCATGTAGACACAGCCTCTAGTTTCCTGCTTTGAGCATCCCTCCTGGGCAGCTAGCTTTTACCCTCACACAGTCATCTGATGGACATCTATACTGATAACACAAATCTCTGCCAGACAACATCTCATCTTCTCAAAATATTTACCTATCTATGGATGGTCTGTTTCCTCTACACTTAGCCTGAAACAATTTATGGGGAATTTAACAACCAATGATCAGTGAATGCTATTAATACTATCAGATTAAGTTCTTGGTTTCTATTTCTGCTAGACACATCAGGTAGTTAACACAACTGGCTTCCATCTCAAGTACATAAGATATTTTTAAAACCTTTAATAGAATGGACCCCCCCACCAAAAAAAAAAAAGAAAATTGAAGGAGAAAGCAATGGTGATTTTTTTGTGATGAAAAAAGTGCTCAGCGCTAGGGGGAAGAATTCTAACCGTAAAACATTCGAAACGTCCTTGAGCCCAAGATGTTTAAACGTTGATTTTCTTCTGATTAGTGTTTCACTTAATGCAAAAACAGCCGTGTATTCTTAGGTGATGTCAGGATTTAATGGGATTTGATGTAATGGCAAGGTACAAGAACAAATTGGTTACTCCATCCATCTGGGTGACAGGCAGCTTTTGCTGTGCCACTACAAAGTCTGTAATTGCCTGTTGCCCATGGGTGTTGACAGACTTCTAGTACAGGGTAAGTGTAATAGATGCATGAATTTTTCAGCTCTCAGCACCCTTTTAACATACATAGGATATGGCATTATATAATTGCCAATTCATTATTTGATTCCTTTAATGGGCTTTGTAAAAAAAAAAAAAAAAAAGACCAAAAAACAACCTATGAGCCACTGGAATGTAGACTTAATGCAACTGGAGGTGGACTACTCATATTTTTGATGACAAATACATGGTTTTAGGCCACCAGCATGTCAACATTTATTGAAGCAAATGTTTACTTGATTGCAGTCTGCTAAGCTGAAAGGATTAATTTTCCTTAAACACTATTGGCATTTGCGATTTTGCCACATTATCCTCGAACTAAAGAAGAAGGCTGATCCCCTTGCTATCTATTTTTCAATGAGGAAAACGCAAGAGAAGATGGCATGATGAAACCTATTTAATATTATATCTTAGGGATTCCCTGGTGGCTCAGACAGTAAAGCGTCTACTTGCAGTGCAGGAGACCAGGATTCAATCCCTGGGTCGGGAAGATCCCCTGGAGAAGGAAATGGCAACCCACTCCAGTACCGTTGCCTAGAAAGTGCCATGGATGGAGGAGCCTCGAGAGCTACAGTCCATGGAGGTTGCAAAGAGTCGGACACGACTGAGCGACTTCACTTTCACTTCACTTCTCACTTTTTCATGCTACTGTATATAAAATTGGCGAAGCAGCGAGGTCATGGCTACAGAACTGTGTTAATGTGAGGGTTACAAAATCTTAGGCGTCCTGGAGGGCTGAGTGCAGGGGGGCCGTCAATCAGTCACCCAGCACAGCCTGCTTTGTGTCTAACTTTCCTGGGATTGATGTTGCAAATCTCGTGTCCAGGGAAAGCTCTTACTCCTGAGATAACAAAGACAGTTGGTCAGTCTGAGCTGGCACATAAACTTCCCTCGGCGATTCACCAACTGTGAGCAAGCTGCTAAGTCCTCTGAAAGCGAAAGCGTTAATCGCTCAGTCATGTCTGGCTCTCTGTGACTCCATGGAATGTAGCCCCGCCAGGCTCCTCTGTCCATGGGATTCTCCAGGCAAGAATACTGGAGTGGGTTGCCATGCCCTCCTCCAGGGAATCTTCCCAACTTGGGGACCGACCTACGTCTTTTGCATTGGCAGGTGGGTTCTTTACCATCTGAGCCACCAGGGAAGCCCCCTAAGTACTCAGTGGCTCTTCAAAAGGGAGAGCGGCTGACATGACCTTTGGCGAAATGCTGCTAAGTGATCTGGACAGGTCCTGTGAGTAGCTGGCATCCTTCAGGGCTTACTCCAAAGAGGTGCTAAAAAGACTTCCTGTTTCAAAAATATGTTCCCCCTGGCCCAGGGGTAACCTTAAGTTTCCACTGCTCTTCTGAGCTTTCATAGATTTTCCATCTCGAGACCGTTTTAGCTCCGATTCTCTAGGAGCAGAGCCTGGTCTGAGGAGTCAGGCACAAGTGATTTATTGATGGATGTCTCTGAGGAGAAACTTCCCGGGAAATGAGGGGAGCCAGAGGCGCAGGGGGACAAGGTGGAGGGGGGTGATTGCCGCTAAAGTCACCTCTGCTTGATCCTTTGCGGAGCTCTGCTGCACACATTTCTATGGACTTGCCCACCTTATTCCACAGGGTAGACCCTAGGACAAAATGATATTGCTTTTTTAATTGGAGTATAGTTGACTTCCCTGGAGGAGGGCATGGCAACCCGCTCCAGTATTCTTGCCTGGGGAGTCCCGTGGACAGAGGAGCCTGGTGGGCTACAGTCCATGGGGTCACAGAGAGTCAGACACGACTGAGCGACTTAGTATGTTCGCCTGGTTGCCTTAACAGTGTTGCGTGAGTTTCAGGTTTTCAGCAAAGTAATTCAGTTACACGTACACACGCGTGGACTCTCTTTTAGATTCCTTTCCCTACAGGGCATGATAAGAGTGTTGAGTAGAGCTCCCTGTGCTATAGAGTACGTCCTTATTAGTTACTTATTTTGTATATAGCAGTGTGCGTATGTCAATCTCAAGCTCCTAATTTATCCCTCCCATCCTATGCCCCTAATATTCATGCTTGTTTTCTATATCTCTGACTCAATTTCTGTTTTGTAGAGAAGTTCCTTTATTCCCCCCTTTTTTTTTTAGATTTCACATGTAAGTTCTATCATATGATACCTGTCTCTCTCTCTCTGACTTCACTTAATGTGATAATCTCTAGGTCCATCCAAGTTGCTGCAAAATGGCATTACTTTAATCTTCTTTTATGGCCCGGTAATATTCCATTGTATGTATGTACCACATCTTCTGTATCCATTCCTCTGTTAATGGACATTTAGGTTGCTTCCCTGTCTTGGCTATTGTCAACAGGGCTGCAGTGAACGCTGGGGTGTATGCATCCTTTCAAACAGTTGTATGGTCATGGGGAAAGTGAAAGTCGCTCAGTCATGTTCAAGTCTTTGCAACCCCATGGACTATACAGTCCATGGAATTCTCCAGGCCAGAATACTGGCGTGGGTAACCTTTCCTTTCTCCAAGGGATCTTCCCAACTCAAGGATAGAACCTAGGTCTCCCATGCTGCAGGCAGATTCTTTACCAGTGGACCCAGAGTCATGGTTCAGTTCAGTTCAGTTCAGTCGCTCAGTCCTGTCTGACTCTTTGTGACCCATGAATCGCAGCATGTCAGGCCTCCCTGTCCATCACCAACTCCCGGAGTTCACTCAGACTCACATCCATCGAGTCAGTGATGCCATCCAGCCATCTCATCCTCTGTCGTCCCCTTCTCCTCCTGCCCCCAATCCATCCCAGCATCAGAGTCTTTTCCAATGAGTCAACTCTTCGCATGAGGTGGCCAAAGTACTGGAGTTTCAGCTTCAGCATCAGTCCTTCCAAAGAACACCCAGGACTGATCTCCTTTAGAATGGACTGGTTGGATCTCCTTGCAGTCCAAAGGACTCTCAAGAGTCTTCTCCAACACCACAGTTCAAAAGCATCAAGTCTTCGGTGCTCAGCCTTCTTCACAGTCCAACTGTCACATCCATACGTGACTACTGGAAAAACCATAGCCTTGACTAGATGGACCTTTATTGGCAAAGTAATGTCTCTGCTTTTGAACATGCTATCTAGGTTGGTCATAACTTTCCTTCCAAGGAGTAAGCGTCTTTAATTGCATGGCTGCAGTCACCATCTGCAGTGATTTTGGAGCCCCAAAAAATAAAGTCTAACACTGTTTCCACTGTTTCCCCATCTATTTGCCATGAAATGATGGGACCAGATGCCATGATCTTCGTTTTCCGAATGTTGAGCTTTAAGCCACCTTTTTCACTCTCCACTTTCACTTTCATCAAGAGTCATGGTAATACCCTCCTTATCAAGACGGTGGTCTGCCTCCCGTCCCGTTGAATATCGGCAGAACGCTGGTTGTTCCAGCAAATAGACTGTGCTGAAAAGGACAGTATAGGACTTTAAAACATTTTTGTTTGTGGTCATGTACACAGAACAGAACATTTACCATCTTAACAGATTTTAAGTATGCAGTTCAGTGACTTCAAGTACATTCTTATTGGATCACCATCTTTCTACAGACCTATCTCCATCTCACAAAACTGAAACTCTCTGTCCATTCAGCATTAACTCAGCAGCCCCCTCCCCAAGTCCCTGGCATCCACCATTCTGCTTTCTGACTTTACAAACGAGACTGCTCCGAGTGTCTCATATAAGTGGAAACGTACAGTATGTTTTTGCCCTGTATGCCTGGCTCATTTCACTGAGCACAGTGTCTTGAGGGCTCGGCACATTCAAGCCTGTGTCAGAATTTCTTTCTGTGCCTGCATAATACTCTGATGTATGTACAGACCACACTTTTGCTTGTGTGAGTCGGCTCTCTGCATCAGGGGGCCAGACTATTGGAACTTCAACATCGGTCCTTCCAGTGAATAGTCACTGTGCCAATATTCCAATGGATGCTCGCTATGCCAAGTCCAAACTCCCACCCGCACAGGTCATGAGCTTTGCATGATGGTTTTTGTTTTAGGTTTGTGACCCTGGGGTGGTTTGCTATGTGATAACACATAACTGGAGAAGGCGATGGCACCCCACTCCAGTACCCTTGCCTGGAAAATCCCATGGATGGAGGAGGCTGGTGGGCTGCAGTCCATGGGGTCGCTAAGAGTCGGACACGACTGAGCGAGTTCACTTTCACTTTTCACTTTCACGCATTGGAGAAGGAAATGGCAATGCACTCTAGTGTTCTTGCCTGGAGAATCCCAGGCATGGGGGAGCCTGGTGAGCTGCCGTCTATGGGGTTGCACAGAGTCAGACACGCCTGAAGTGACTTAGCAGCAGCAGCAGCAGCAGCACATAGCTGGAACTCACATCAGTTGTTGGTTTGAGCTATCCCTGGAGAGGAGTGTAAACTCCCGTGTAAGTCCCACTTGGCAGAGAGCGGTTGGTGTAGCTGATAGCTGCTAGTATCCAGTGTTCTCAACTGGGGAGTGCAGACCCCAAAGTGGCAGAGAGGGTATGTGGGTGTCACCAACAGTATCTACTGTGGAACACATTAGTGACTCCTCTTCCCTGGGTTAGGGAATAGTATTTGGCCAGAAAATTAGTGTCGACTTGAAAAAACATGGGAAAAGTGACCGAGGACTAAGACAGAAAAAATAAGAGTGTTTGCGATGCTGTGCCAAGATGCTTCAGTCACGTCCGACTCTGTGTGACCCCATGGACAATAACCCGCCAGGCTCTTCTGTCCATGAGATTCTCCAGGCGAGAATACTGGAGCGGGTTGCCATGCCCTTCTCCGAGTGAGATGCTAAGACTGTATTTTTTTTTTTCCCCCGTTTGTCAGTTTTCTCCAGGACGAAGTTTTAGTTCCTCATTTAAACATGAGGACAGCCAAATCAGTAGTTCAAAAATTGCTAGAAAAACACTTATTTTTGCAGACGCCATAGATCTTTACAGAGATATTCTTAAGACTACAAACACACCAGAAGACATGAAGTAGGCTTCCTATTGAAAGCAAGCTGATAGGAACAAAAACGCTTTCTAGAGGCCTGAGAAAAGACTTCGGAGTACAGAGACATAGAGCGAGCCCTAACAGAAGTCTAAACGCTGGTCTGAGTTTCTTCCCTTCCTTAGAGTTTCAGTGATATGTATAATGGGACAAAAACTGTCATGAGAAATCCTCTAATGTATGCATTTGTGTTAGTCTCTCAGTCGTGTCTGACTCTTTGCGACCCCATGGACTGTTAGCCCACCAGGCCCCAGGCTCCTCTGTCCATGGGATGCTCCAGGCAAGAATACTGGAGTAGGCTGCCATTCCCTTCTACAGGGGATCTTCCCAACCGGGGATCAAACCTGGCTCTCTCATATTGCCAGCAGATTCTTTACCGTCTGAGCCACCGGGGAAGCCTAATGTTGGTAGAATATCAGAATAAGAGGATAGAATAGACAGCCCATTCATTTAAAATCATATATATATATTTATATATTTATCTATTTATTTGTGTGCCATGAGTCTTAGTTGAATCCCCAGAATCCTTGTTGTGGCATACAGGCTTGGTAGTTGTAGCTCTCAGGCTTAACTGCTTCACAGCGTGCGAGATCTTACTTCACTGACCAGGGATTGAACCCTTCTGCCTTGCATTGCAAGGTGGATTCTTAACCACTGGACCACCAGGCAAGTCCTCGAAAGCCCATTCCTATTCTGATGATAAATGTTGTTTCTGAATGTCTCTGCTCTGCTGCTGATATGCCTGGGCCTCTGCACATGTCCAGTGAAACCTCACTCATGAATATGCAGCATGGGGTGCCCTTTGCCAGGCCCCTTGGCTTTGAGATCCGGGTACACGTCACTGCTTCTAAGAGGTCTCTCCTGAGTGTCTGTCCAGAGTAGGTACCAGGGTCCGGGGCATCAGAGCGTAAGTGTGGCAACTTGCTGTGCAGCGACCCTCAGCACCTCCTCCATCTCCACTGACTTCACCTTCACCAATCCTTACCTCCCGCTTCATCTCCATCACCTCTGACACCGCCTCTAACCCCACCTCCACCACCACCGCCATGCTCTCGTCTGCCACCTCCAGCGGAAATCCAAAGCACGGCGGCCCTTCCTTGCGCCCTGCAGGCCAACGTGGGCTCCCTTTCATCCTGCCCTCCACACCTTGTCAGTCAGCAATTTTTTTTTGAGCTTTTTTTTTTTTGGTAAGTAATAGCTTCCCCGGCTCTCTGAACCTCAGTGGAACTAACTATCTACAGGGAATGAATTTTCCTTCTTCAATGTTTAAAACACACTTTTGTGAGACTTCCCTGGCAGTCCAGTGGTTAACACTGTGTACTTTGGCTGTAGGGGATTCCAGTTCGATGCCTGGTCCAGGAACTAAGATGCCACATTCCTGCAAGGCGTGGCCAAAAGATTTTTAAAAAATACACTTTTGCAAGGGTACTGTCCTTATGGCACATTGACTTTTATTTTTTAATGCAACACTTAGGAATGTTTGAATTTAGTTTTCTGAATTTTTTTTAAGTTTATTAATTATGTACTACTTCATATTCTGTGGTATAGCGTGACTAGGATGAAAAAGCAAATGTGTAAATGTTCCTTTGAAAAAATGGACTTTTCTTCCCATCACCGTGGATATTTGTTTTGAAAGGGGGTCTTCCTTGTAGCTCAGCTGGTAAAGAATCCACCTGCAATACAGAAGACCTGGGTTCAATCCCTGGGTCAGTAAGATTCCCTGGAAAAGGGAATGGCAACCCACTCCAGTATTCTGGCCTGGAGAATCCCATGGACAGAGGAGCCGGGTGGGCTACTGTCTAGGGGGTCACGAGGAGTCAGACACGACTAAGCGACTGAACCACCACCACCACCGAATTTGATTTCTAGTTACTAGTTTACCTCTAAGCCCTCATGGGAGAAAATTGTGGAATTCTTTTTGAGCTAAATCAACTTCATTGCATATATATATATATATATCTGTTTTTACTTCTGAGATATGTGTAAATTTGTTCCATTCTTTGCATTTCTGGCATGATTGAAGTAGCTAACGGAATTCCCAATCGAATGGCAATTAATTCTTTTCCCTATAAGACATGTTACACTCTTAGTTAAAATTCAGTGACCCATTCACATAATCTTAAAAAAAAAAAATTATGTGCCTTTCTGATAGCGGAAGCTTCAGAGAATGTGTCTCTACTGGTAAGAACATTAAGTGTTGAGTGTACTGTTCTGTTCCCCAAATTGACACATTTACCAAGTGAACAAAATTGTGACAATCTTTCTTGGCATCTCTTCTCCCATATGTCTGTGGGAAGAATCATCAGATGCAACATTTGCCTGCCTGTGAATGAGAGAGAATGTATAAAAACACGCTGAAAAGGATGTTCATGGGAAGGTTGACGATGGTAGTATATAGATGGTTGCTATCAGCAGAAAGCTAGCTGTTTTACTTTAGAAATATTTTAGACTTGTAAAAAATCATACTAGTTCATGACAAGAGCTATAAAACTGTGATGAGAATGAAAAAAGAAATAATAAGTATTAGTTCCCAGTCTATTGCAAGTATCCCTGTGGTCTAGAAGGGGCTTCCCAGGTGGCGCTAGAACCCGGCTGCCAATGCAGGAGACATGAGACTCGGGTTCGATCCCTGGGTCGGGAAGATGCTGTGGAGGAGGAGGGCATGGCAACCCACTCCAGCATTCATGTCTGGAGAATCCCATGGACAGAGGGACTTGGAGGGCTACAGTCCATAGGGGCCGCCAAGAGTCAGACGTGACAGCGACTAACACTTTGAACTTTTCAAATGTCACAGTCACTAGGGAAGGGACAGCCTGGGGAATTTGGACTCCCCCCACAACTCTAGGGTGAAGGTCACAGACTTGGCTCCTCCGTGTGTGTGTCTGTGTGTGTGTGTGTGTGTGGGCACGCGTCTTCAGATGTGTCCGACACTTTGCAAGTCTTTACCACTCTTGGCTGCGGCACAGAGGTGATCAGTTATGCACCAGCTGCGGGAGAAGTGGAGGCCGTACCCTGACGAATCTCTCTCATCATCTCGATACTAAAACCAACACAGATGGGGTCCTCAAGGCTCCGGCCCTGTTGCAAAGTGTATGATGCGCGGACAGGACTGCAGGGTTCAGGTCAGCTGTGATTCTCTCTGTATAAGATCCCGGGAGAAGCACTTCGGTTGTGTCAGCGAGAAAGATGGCCACGTGCATTCCTTGTAATTGAGCGTCACCGTATTTTTATCTGCTTGCTTTTCTCTCCTGAGGGTTGAACGCTTTGTCACAATAGACGTCATGCTGTTGAAGTAACAACATTATTCCCTCTATGCGAAGGTGTGGGGATAGCCGGGATAAATATATGCCCCTATATCGGCTGAAGCAGAAGCATGTGGTTAGAAGGCATGTTGGGGAACAGTGAGACCTGCCTGGGATTGCCCCGATGGTCCAGCGGTTTAGACTCTATGCTACCAATTCAGAGGGTCGTGGGTTTGAGCCCTGTTCAGGGAACTAAGATCCCACATGCTGTGTGACACGGCCTAAAGATTAAAAACAAGAAGAAGAAAAGGCACTGCCTGGGATCGAACTCCAGGGTCGACCTTGAGCTGATGGCGTGACCTTGTGCCTCGGCTTCTTGACTGTGCAAATGGCATTCACAGCCGCTGCTGATTTGGTGAAGAGAGAGCTGTGTTAATGTGTGTTCTTGTGTTCAACCCCGGCCGTGTGTACAGCTGTCCACCACTGGCTCTAACCACAGGAATTAGGGCAGACCCCTGCAGGACCCCAAGGAGACTGTCCTTACTGTGGGGCCCCGAAGCGCGGTCATAGGTGTGGAGCCCTGTAAACAAGGTCACAGGATAAAAATCCCTGGAATGGACCGAGCCCCACAGCACGTGCTGGCATGAGCTTCTGGATCTAAACCGGCCCGTGCCTTGACCCCATATTAGGTAAAATACCGAGTGTACCTTCTGCTGTATAGCATCCTAACCGGTCACCTAACGCTGCCATTGCAGCAGGAATTTTCTCCGTGTTGAGGCTATAAAAATCGGCTGCTGGCCTGTGAAGGGGGTCGGCTCTGCTTTGAGCAGGCCCGCGTTCTAACGGCATCTCCTACTCTAATAACCTTTATTCTCCTCTCATTCTGCCTCATGTCTGGAAATTCTGTTCCAGCCTGTACCCGGACACGACACTTATTTCAGACGCTAGCCACACCATCTGAGTCCACAGACCACCTGTACTTTGGACCAATCTGCTGTAAATTCAGAGCTTCTCCCGAACCCCTGGTTCTGAAAAGACTGGTAGCACTCAGGAAAGAACCATACGTAGAGTTTTCTTACAAAAGATGCATGCAGGCTGAGGTTGGGCGTGAACCCAGAGCTTCTGAGCCTCTCCCCGTGGAATCAGAGCCCCCATCCTGCAAAGTGACCACAAGGCAGGGGGCTCCCCCGAGGCCCTGTGTCCAGAACCCTCCCTGAGGTATGTGTGTGTGTTATTTATTTCTAATTGAAGTGCAGTTGCTTTGCAATATTGGCTTCATTTCTGCCATCCGTCAACATGAATCAGCCATACATACATATATCCCCTCCCTCTTGGGCCTGCCTCCCACCCCATCCCACCCCTCTAGGTTGTCACCGAGCCCCGGTTTGAGTTCCCCCAACCCAGAGTCACTACTCACTGAGGTTTTTTATGTGGTGGGCAGTGGTCCGTGACTGGATACTGGATTGAATTCAGCCTCCACCCCCTTCTCAGTGCCTGGTGGTGGAGCGGCTGGAAGTCTCAGCCTCTTTATCATGTCAATAGTTGAACTTTCTGGTGAGCTGCCTCCTTTTGGAATCCACATTGGAGGCTCTGCAGAGTCACCTCATCAGCATAACAAAGACGTCCGTATCACTCAGGAAGTTCCGGGGGCGGTTTTCTGGCTCAGGAACCTGGGACTAAGGCCAGGCCAGATGATTTATAGCCGGTGTGTGTGTCAAGAATAAAGGCCAGCACAGGCCACGTGAGGAATATATGGCCGCCAGGGTTAGAGGCGATGAGGGGGACAGGTGTCAAGTGACACCTTGCCTCTCATTCCTAAGCCTCCTGAATTTGAAGCGTGCCCTTAAGCTTTTTCATTCCCGCTGTTCTCTTCCCTCAGAAGAAATTCCAGGAGAGTGACTTCAGCCCTTCCTGTGCTCCTGCACACACTTGCCTCTGAAACAAAGTGGAAGTGTCCGTCGCTCAGTCGTGTCCCAGTCTTGGCGACCCCGTGGACTGCAGCCCGCCAGGCTCCTCTGTCCATGGGATTCTCCAGGCAGGGATACTGGAGTGGGTTGCCATGCCCTCCTCCAGGGGATCTCCCCCACCCAGGGATCGAACCCAGGTCTTCTGCACTGTAGGCAGATTCTTCACCGTGCCTCTCTTGAGTTTTCTCCAATTCAACATGTCATTTATGTTCACTCTGTCCCCCCGCCCGCACACACACCCATTCTTTGGGGGACATTTTTATTCATCACTCTCCCCGCTCAAGAAGACTTTCTGTGCACGACAGTGAATGACTGGTGGTTTGTTTGTTTGTTTGTTTGAACAAGCGAATCAACGGTTGTTGCATTTCTCTAGGTTTTAACCTTTTCCTTTCACCCTGAGCAGACCTGTACAGAATAGACGTGCACGTGTGATCATTTCAAATGTCTTTATCTGTAAAGCAGGCAGCGGAACATCATCTCACTTTCCTGGTGACTAGGCAAGGCTTCCTTCCTCCCATTGTTTACTACGAAATGCAAACAGATTTCCATTTAATTTGAATATGTGTCTGTGTCGGAACGTCTGACTTCTTAATTGGCGTCTTTAAATCACAACGTCAGGAAGCGGGTAGAAAATCAAAGCTGAAACGGAAACCTGGGGCCCACAGTGGGGATGTGTGTGTGCCAGTTGCTCAGTCATGTCAGACTCCTTGCGACCACCTGGGCTGTCATCTGCCAGGCTCCTCTGTCCATGGGATTCTCCAGGCAAGGATACTGGAGTGGGTAGCCTTTCCCTTCTCCAGGGGATCTTCCCAACCCAGGGACTGAACCCAGGTCTCTCCCATCGCAGGCATGTTCTTTACCAGCTGAGCCACAAGGAAGCCCAAGAATACTGGAGTGGGTATCCATTCCCTTCTCCAGGGGATCTTCCTGACCCAGCAATCAAACCCTGATCTCTCACATTGCGGGCAGATTCCTTACTGTCTGAGCCACCAGGGAAGCCCCTTACTGGGTATAAATAACATCTATTGTGTTTCATGAGACCCCTGACTCATCTTTTTGAAATTACTCCATTTTGCAGACAGGTCTTACATCTACAAATTGCTGAGAGATGCCACGTTCCATATCTACACCCAGTAGTATGGTTATTTTAGAGAGAGGGCCCTTCCCGTGATCAGACTTAAGGTATGAAATTTCAGATATCATTGGTTGGCATTGCCAGCGTCTGACACTCATTCATTTATGAAGGCAGTTGAGGAGGGACTCGCTCGCGGCTCGGCCAAGGTGTTTTGCGGTTTAGGAAAAAGCAGAACTGCCGCCCGCGGGCCCAGCTTTGGGCTTGGTGATGCCGTGGGTGACACACGCCCGTGACGTTTCTTGTTTCCCAGTGTCGACAGGTCAGCTCCCATCTGACGTCCTCACTGTCCGGACCTGTAACCACACCATGAGAGGTTGGTACAGCAGAGCTTTTCATTTTACCTGGAACAGGCTTTCAAGCGCTCCACGGTTGTAGCGGCTATGAAATAACATTTCCAGATAATGTAATCAAGCAGGTTTATTTTATATGCTCTCTCTCCCCTCCTCCCCTCCCTCCCTCAAGAAAACTTATAGTAAAATTCTGCCCACACCTTATTTTCGCATCGACAAGATGCCCCCTGCTCCGCGAGCACCCTCACCAACACATCTGCCATCTTTGGGAATGAGATTCTGAAACCGAGAGAGAAGCAAGGATAACGCCTAATTGCTTTTGCTTCTCTGGAGATGCTCAAAGCAGTGTTAACATCTGGCATTGTATCCTTGCTCGAAAGGCACTTGGGTTTTCTGAGAGCAGCTCCTCTTTCCTGATATTGCAATCCCTCCACCCTCTTCAGAGACGCTTTGGAATTCAAGACAAGAAGTGATCATCTTTTCACATGAACGTGATTTTTTTTTTTTTTTTTAATGGATAGGGGTGTGTGAGGGTGTAGGTCCTAGGAAGTATGTTTCCTTAAAGAATGCTCATTTTCTAGGGGAAAGGGTTTCAGATATGTACCTATCTGTATGATTACAGAAACTGAACGTTAAAGTCGCTTAGTCGTCTCCGACTCTTTGTGACCCTAGGGACTATCCAGCCCATGGGATTCTCCAGGCCAGAATACTGGAGTGGGTAGCCTTTCCCTTCTCCAGGGGATCTTCCCAACCTAGGGATGGAACCCAGGTCTCCTGCATTGCAGATGGATTCTTTACCAGCTGAGCCACCAGGGAAGCCCAAGAACACTGGAGTGGGTAGCCTTTCCCTTCTCCAGGGGATCTTCCCAACCTAGGGATGGAACCCAGGTCTCCTGCATTGCAGGCGGATTCTTTACCAGCTGAGCCACACACAGAAGTTAGATGCCTAACAAGATTTTATTAAAAATGAGTGAGAACAGTCGATTGCATTTTTCCCCCCCTTTTATCTTTTTCCCTAAAGAGGCTTCCGCGTTTTTGTCAGATGCATATTCACAGGCTTGTTCATTTTATTTTTTCTATATATACATCTTGTGTGCAGGCACTGGGTTGCTGGGTTAACCTGATTTTAGTGTTTTTATCTACACCTGCAGAGGGTGATGGTGGTGTCAGCTACTTCATTTTAATGGGGTTGTTTGGTCAGAGCTAACATACAGGACAAGGCATCTTTGGAGAGGCCCCGAAGGACACTCCTCTAATTTTTAATCTCTCCTTCAGGGACGGTGAAGCAAATACATTCTGAGACTCCAAAGGGTTAGGCTGTAAATTTAGAATAATGTTGTTTATAAGGTAAATTCCTGAAACCAGCGTTCTCATTTATTTCTCTCGCTCACGTGGGCCTCCTGCTGCGAGGTGCTGAGATCGGTCTGAGATCACAGGTAATTTATCATTTAGATTAATTAAATAGTTTGATTCCATGGTTTCCTTTAGGATTGGTGACAAATTGGTGTTGGCCTGAATTTCAATTTTCAGTCTAAAGACAGTAATCCTTTACCCTGGGACGTTGTCTGTAAAATAGCCGAAACCACAGGCTTCAACCTTGTATGCTATCCATTTTTTTTCTTTTTAATTTTTTTGAACTAATAGTTGATTTTAATGTGTTTAATTTCTGCTGTACAGCAAAGTGATTCTATACACATACACATATATATATGTACATCTGTGTTCAGTTACATTCAGTCGCTCAGTCGAGTCCGACTCTTCGCAAACCTATGGACTTCAGCACGCCAGGCCTCCCTGTCCATCACCAGCTCCCGGAGCTTGCTCAAACTCATGTCCATTGAGTCAGTGATGCCATCCAGCCATCTTATCCTCTGTCATCCGCTTCTCCTCCCGCCTTCAATATTTCACAGCATCCGGGTCTTTTCCAATGAGACAGCTCTTCGCATCAGGTGGCCAAAGGACTGGAGCTTCAGCTTCAACATCAGTCCTTCCAATGAATATTCAGGACTGATTTCCTTTAGGATGGACTGGTTGGATCTCCTTGCAGCCCAAGGGACTCTCAGGAGTCTTCTCTAACACCACGGTTCAAAAGCATCCATTCTTTAGTGCTCAGCTTTCTTTATGGTCCAACTCTCACATCCGTACATGACTACTGGGTAAACCACAGCTTTGACGAGATGAACCTTTGTTGGCAAAGTAACGTCTTTGCTTTTTAATATGCTGTCTAGGTTGGTGATTGCTTTTCTTCCAAGGAGCGAGCGTCTTTTAATCTCATGGCTGCAGTCATCATCTGTAGTGATTCTGTCGCCCCACCCCCGCCAAAATAAAGTCTGTATTTACATATGTGTGTAATATGCTTTTATACTCTTGTCCATTACACTTCATCACACGATAGTGAATAGAGTTCTCCGTGCTCTGGAGTAGGACGTTGCCATATATACTGTTGTTCATCTCCTAACCGGAAAATTCTCAGTCCTTCCCCGCCCCCCTACTCCAACTCCCTCCTCCTTGGCAACCACAAATCCAAAAACAGAGCAGGTATTTTTTAACATGCGACAAGAATTCTTATCTTCTCCTCAGCCACAGTGTACTTGAATTTTAGATATTGTGGTAATTCTTTGAAAACACTTTGGATTTAAGCAAAACACTGTTGTTGTTTTATTCTTTTTTTGGGGGGGGTGTGTGGCCAGGCACAGCTTGAAAAGGATTTCTGTTTCAGACCTTTCTAGTACTGTTCCTTGGTCTTGAAAAAGAGACTTGCATCATCAAATGTCAGCTCCCGACAACCTGCCTTTGAGAACGTTGAGGGTATTTCGGGGACATTTTCATGATTTCTGCTGAATACATTGAGCTCTTATCAGAATTTATATGCTATTCAATGATGCCTCTGAAATCATTCATTTTCCTATTTAGCAAAGAGCCTCTGCAGCTAGGTACTTAGAATTCGTATCTCCAAAGGGCTTCAGGAAAAGTGGCCACCGAGCTTCCTATAAAGTGTCTTTATAGTTTCAGGTTCGCACAAGGGACCTCATGATGGACGATGACCTTCAACTAGGTACAGATTCAATTGTCATTATTGGGTGAAACCAGACATGGTCTTTGGGTGTAAGTTACGAGTGGCAGAGTGGAAAGAATGGGAGCTGGTCCCCAAGCCAGCTGGGGACAGTTATAATGTCTTTGGATTCCATTTCCTCATCCGTAAGATGACTCACTTCCCTGGTGGTTGCTGCTGCTGCTGCCGCCAAGTCACTTCAGTCGTGTCCGACTCTGTGCGACCCCATAGACGGCAGCCCATCAGGCTCCCCCATCCCTGGGATTCTCCAAGCAAGAACACTGGAGTGGGTTGCCATTTCCTTCTCCAATGCATGAAAGTGAAAAGTGGAAGTGAAGTCACTCAGTTGTATCCAACTCCTATCGACCCCATGGACTGCAGCACACCAGGCTCCTCTGTCCATTAAAGGGTAAAAAAAAATAATGTATATAGAGTACTCTGTAGTGTTGGGAACCTCTTAGACAGGCAGGAGGTAGGAGCCTTCACCACGCGCTTTTATTGTCTGGAATTTTGTAGCGTAATACAGAATTTCAAGGCAAAGGTCAGCGAGTGAAGACGGCAGCAATGGAAGGTGGGATGGTCTTGGGGGAGAATTCCCTAAAAAAAGGGGGCGTCAGAGGGAGCAGGTGTTTGAGAGGTCTCAGAACGGTGTACCTGAGTCTTCCTCACCCACAGCTTTGGGGAGATAGAAACAGCACTGGAGCTGTTAAAAAAACTTAAGTGTTTTGTTAAAAAAAACACTTGAAAAAAATAAGAAGTTCCAGTGTTTCATGGACCAGCACTTGTGAACCAAGTGTATTATGAGAAAGATGAAACTACAGAACATCAGCTTGCATTTTCACCACGAGAATCCCCAGACCATTGCTGGATGCATGGATTCAGTGACTGACGGGAAGTCCTCTGGTGGGAGAGAGCTTGGGAAACGAAACAGGCTACTTTGTATTTTTTAAAATTTTATTTATTAATTGCTTTACAATGCTGTGTTGGTTTCTGCCATACACAAACATGAATCAGCTGTAGGGATACATACATCCCCTCCCTCCTGAACCCCCTTCCCACCTCCCACCCCATCCCACCCGTCTAGGTTGTCACAGAGCTTCAGACTGAGGTCCCTGCGTCATACGGCAAATTCCCACTGGCTGGCTGTTTTTCAAACAGTAATATATATGTTCCCATGTGCCTTAGTATTCAAAAGCTAGAATGTGCACCACTGAGAAAGAGGCAGTGAAGAAAGCCTTCCATAAACCGAAGGGCTGAAGGATGCAGTAGCTTAGTTGCATCATGATGAGAAGGACAGTTGCACGTGTGCGGGGGACATCCCCGGGGAATCACGCAGTAATCCTCCGCCCTCATCTGCCAGGAAGGCTTGATGCACAGGATGCAGCATGGATGTGACTGATAGAAAGGGAACTAGACACTTAGGGGAGAAACTCTCCTAATGGGAGCCCCTCGTTGCCCACCTCCAAGGGGCACACCGTGATGAACCATGCACAGCTTGGACTTCAACTTCTTCACTCTCCCGACCAAGAAATACTCAGGCCCAGACAAGGTAGAAGGTTTGACAAGCACATTTTGCTGGCGAAATAACAACCAGCTCACAAACAATCCCCAAACAGCGAGATCCCCATTCTCATGCTTCACCTACTAGAAGATTTCACCCTTCCCCAACAGACTCATTATTATTTATCTCGGATGTTGCTGTTCAGTTGTCAAGTTTGTGTCCAACTCTTTGTGACCCCGTGGACTGCAGCACACCAGGCTTCCCTGTCCCTCACCGTCTTCTGGAGTTTGCCCAAGGTCATATCCGTTGAGTTGGTGATGCCATCCAACCATCTCATCCTCTGTCACCCCCTTCTCCTCCCACCTTCAATCTTTCCCAGCATCAGGGTCTTTTCTAATGAGTTGGCTCTTCACATCAGGTGGCCAAAGGATTGGAGCTTCGGCATCAGTCCTTCCAAAGAGTTATTCAATCTCGAATGTGCTGTACTGATTTAGTGGTGGTCAGTCACCAAATAGACTATCACGAGGGTTGAGTGAAACCAGAAAGTCTGGATGAAGAAGCTGAACATGTCAGAAGCATTTGGAAACTCTTGAAATATACTTATCTTAACCTACACCCATCCAGCCCGGCAGCTAGAGATGTCATCAACGCAGACTCCTTCTACCTCATTCTCCCCTAAGCTTCTCAGAGGTTGTTGGTGTGAGTTGTCCATGCGACTGTTTTAATTCTGGGAAACAGATGGCAGTGGCTGGAAGCTTTCATCTGCTTGCCTTATTTTGAGCACTTGTCCACGCTTGAAACTGCGGCGTTAAATGGGTTAAGCTGCCTGGATCTTGAACGGTTACTCTAAAGAAGGATGGTAAACATTCTTGGAGGATTTTCTCCTTCCCTACAATTCCATTTTATTTTCTTTCCAAATAATTGAAGAGCCTCTGCAGATACCATTTTGGTGAACAATTCCTCCCGGACAAAGGGTAAAGAACTAACCTCACAGCTCATTTTCATCCTTGGGATCATGGCTTCACATGTAACTCTGGCAGGAAAACGGTGGACGAAACGCTCCTGTCTTTATTTTTATACAAAAGCATGGTTTAATAAGAACCCGAGCATGTATGCATGTATCTAAATTTTGATTATGCATTTACATTTCTATTGTGTTGGGATAATTATAGAGCACATATAGATGTATGAGGTATCAGTTTAGTTCAGTTCAGTCTCTCAGTCGTGTCCGACTCTTCGTGACCCAATGAATCGCAGCACGCCAGGCCTCCCTGTCCATCAGTAGCTCCTGGAGTTCATTCATACTCACGTCCATCGAGTCAGTGATGCCATCCAGCCATCTCATCCTCTGTCGTCCCCTTCTCCTCTTGCCCCCAATCCCTCCCAGCATCAGAGTCTTCTCCAATGAGTCAACTCTTCGCATGAGGTGGCCAAAGTACTGGAGTTTCAACTTCAGCATCATTCCCTGCAAAGAAAATCCAGGGCTGATCTCCTTCAGAATGGACTGGTTGGATCTCCTTGTAGTCCAAGGGACTCTCAAGAGTCTTCTCCAACATCGAGTCTTAATAAAGAAATATCCAGAAGGTCTTTAGCCATCCCTATTTACCTCTCAGGTTGTTCTGCCTGCCTGGGTGAGAAGTTGATATATATACAAACAGTCTTTTTGTGCTTGAACTTGAAAGAAAAATCTAATAGGAGTCAAAGGTCACTTTTGTAGTGTATGTCTATATACAGACACGACTGAGCGACTTCACTTTCACTTTTCACTTTCATGCATTGGAGGAGGAAATGGCAACCCACTCCAGTGTTCTTGCCTGGAGAATCCCAGGGATGGGGGAGCCTGGTGGGCTGCCATCTATGGGGTCGTACAGAGTCGGACACGACTGAAGCGACTTAGCAGCAGCAGCAAGTAGGTAGTTGAGATGGAAAGATACATAGACTGCTGTTGTTGTTGAGTCAGCAAGTTGGATCTGACTCTTTGCGACCCCATGGACTGCAGCACGCCAGGCTTCCCTGTCCTTCACTGTCTCCCACAGTTTGCTCAGACTCACATCCATGGAGTTGGTGATGCCAACCAACCATCTCATCCTCTGTCACCCCCTTCTCGTCCTGCCTTCAATCTCTCCCAGCATCAGGGTCTTTTCCAATGAGCTGAATAAGAGACATAGGTACATAGGTGAGATGGGTACATAGATGGATAGATAGATGGCATTTGCTGTCCAGATGGATGCATAGATGTTATTCCGTACCTGCTGTCTTATGAAGCAGGGTGAGTTTTGTGGGTTGGGCGGTCCCCTCCCGGGGAGAGATTAGCCCACATAACCTCCCTTGGGAGAGTCGGCTGAGAGTGGTAGACGCCAGGGTTGATTTCCATCTAGAGCCTCAGATGGGTTTAACGGTACTGTCAATACACAGTCCATATACCGCATGTTTACAGAACTGCAGATTCTAGAGCTGCACGCGTCAAGGGTCTGAGCCACCGTGAGTTCCACTCTGAAAGTGCGGGATTTGAAGGCAGAGGAGAAGATAAATTGTGAGGCGTCCAGAAGGTGAATGGTGCAGCCGGGATTAGGAAACTGCCTTCCGTGTGTGTGTGTGTGTGTATGTGTGTGTGCTCAGGAACCCGATCTGCTGAAAGGAGACGACTGAGTTTTTTCCAGTGTGATAAAACTAGCCTCTCGCAAGGAGGAGGAGCCCCACGGTGGAGCTGTGACTCTTCTCCCGTAAAACATAGATTCATATTCATGTGTCTCCACCGCGGTGGCTGCCGTGTTCCTTCCATCAGAGCGTCCCTGTCACAACTTAGACAGCTGTGTTGGCAACCCTGTTGGGGTGGAGAGATTTCTTTTGCCCCTTCAGTCTGCAGAGTGTGTTATTTGCCCTTGACTAGAGGTGAGAGATGTACCCAAAGGTTGGGAGGATCTCCAGGCTGATAATCTATCCCCTTGGCAACATTTCTAAGCTCACTGTTTGAGTGTCACAGAGTACTTGCTTAACTCAGTTCACCTCCCACCATCCACAGTCATGTTGAGACAAGGACATGGAAGCTACAGTTATAACATCGTATGAGCTTAGTGGCGCCAGGATATATATATGGACCAGCTGGGTTTGGATATTGAGATGGCTGGTGCAAAGGGTTTCTGCACCATGCATTTCTTTTCTTTCTTTACCTTGGTCTGGTCACAGGTGGTGAGGATGGAAAATAGGAATTGGGGGATACGCTGCCTGGTACAAGTTTTTATTTGTTTATTTTACAGTAGATCCCTTTTCTGTTTTAAATGCAGCAGTGTGTCCATGTCCATCCCAAACTCCCTAACTATCCCTTCCCCCATCCTTCCCCCTGGTGACCATAGGGTTATTACAGAATATTGAGCAGAGTTCACAATGCTGTCCAGCAGGTCCTTATTGGTTATCTAGTTTAAATACAGCAGTGTGGAGATGTCCATCCCAAAGTCCCAATCTCTCTCCCCTACCCTTGTGAAAATGTTCTCTAAGTTTGTTTTGTTTTGAAATAATTTCATTTGTATCATTTTTTAAAGATTCTGCATATAAGTGGTATCATCCATACTTGTCTTTCTCTGACTGACTCTCTTCCCCTAAGTGTGTGATGAGTGAAAGTTTTTGATCAGGACCAATCATGGATAAATCTATGAGCAGGTCACCGTTCCATCCTGGCTTTCTGCCCGGGGTAGACAACAGGGCACATGTCCATGACTTCATGCCCAGGACTTGTGTGTGTGCTCCCCTGTCTAGAAAGCGGTGCTTTCTTGATGGGAGGGAATCACGAATTTTTAAGTCGGGGATATTATACTGGGTTATCTAGGCAAGTCCAAACCAATCACATGAGTCCTCAGACTGGAGAAGCCTTCTCGCCCATGGGCAGAAGGAGAGGAGATTATCGAAAATGATCTGAAAGAAGTGGTGTTCGTGGCTCTGGCGATGGCGAAAGTGAGGAGGGGGCTGCAAGCCAGGGAAGGCGGATGTCCTCTCAAAGCTGGGAAAGGCAGGAAACAAACCCTTTCCGAGGCATCAGCAAGAACCAAAGCCCTGCCAACATCTTACTTTTAGTGCCCCCGAGACCCACGTCAGCGTTCTGACCTACAGAGCAGTAAAGTAGCAAGTCTGCATTTTTCAGCCCCCAGGTTTGTGGTCATTTGTTACAGCAGCAACAGAAAATTGATACAGGCAGCAGAATGATAGAGGTGCGTTGAGGAAGAAGTTAAAAAGCATATTATAAATCTGTAACGTATTTAGAGGTTATTATTGGATATTCAAAGTATATGTGCGTGTGAGGTATAAATACAAACAGATGCAAAACGATACCTACATAAAATGCAACATTTAAACTTGTATTCCTAGAATGTGCAAGTTATTTTGTTATATACTGTTATAGATATTATGCAGTTACATTGGTGTTAGTTACCGTCTTAGTCACTCACTGTATCTGACTCTTTGTGACTCCGTGGACTGTAGCCTGCCAGGCTCCTCTGTTCATGGGATTTTCCAGGCAAGAACACTGCACTGGGTTGCCATTCCCTTCTCCAGGGGATCTTCCCACCCCAGGGATCGGACCAGGGCGTCCTGTGTTACAGGAACGTTCTTTACCATCCGAGTGACCAGGGAATCCCTAGTATGATTGTTAACTAGTTATTGTTACAATTTATGACTGGTGGAATTAGTCAGTATCATGGGGAAAGAGACAGAGAATTTTTCTTTCTACCTTAGAAGAGTCAACATCTTTGTTTCTCGTGGACAAGAGTCATATTTCTCAGGAAATAGCTGCTTCATTGTTGTTGATTACATTTTAACGAGATTTATCATACATCTCTGCTTAGAAATATCCCCTGCTACAATGTGTAATATTACCCTATTCATTTTCCTTTGCTGCCTTAACAAGGAGCCACAAACTTTGGAACTTGAACCAACGTGAGTTTACTATTTAGAGTTCTCCAGGTTAGCAGTGACACAGGTGGGTTCTCTGCTCATGGTGTCACGAGCCTAAATCAAGGTCTTTGCCAGCCAGCTGGCCTCTCATACAAAGATTCTGCTGGAGAATCAGCTTCTTAACTCCTTCAGCTTAAGTCTGGATTCAGTTCCACGTACCAGGGGAGAGCCAGCTCTCTCGGTGCATGCTGACTGTCAGCTGAGGTTGTTCCCCGTTTCTGGAGAGCCCAGAATTCCTGGCCTGGGGGTTTTCTTTCTGGCCTTCCAAGTCGGCCACCACAGGCAGACTGCCTTTCACACTTCCAGTTTCTCAGACTGCCAGTTGTCTCATGCCTTTCTTTAGCTTCATCCTCTGCGTGTAACCTTTTCCCAGTAGTCATGTATGGATGTGAGAGATGGACTGTAAAGAAGGCTGAGTGCAGAAGAAGGGATGCTTTTGAACTGTGGTGTTGGAGAAGACTCTTGAGAGTCCCTTGGACTGCGAGGAGATCCAGCCAGTCCATTCTAAAGGAAATCAGTCCTGCATCGGAAGGACTGATGCTGAAGCTAAAAGTCCAATCCTTTGGCCACCTGATGCGAAGAGCCGACTCATTGGAAAAGACCCTGATGCTGGGAAAGAGAAGGGGATGACAGAGGATGAGATGGTTGGATGGCATCACCGACTGGATGGACATGAGTTTGGGTAGATTCCGGGAGTTGGTGATGGACAGGGAGGCCTGACGTGCTGCCGTCCATGGGGTCGCAAAGAGTCAGACACGACTGAGCGACTGAATGGAAATGAATTGCTTGTAACCGCATGAAGACACACAGCAAATCCACCATGCAATTCCCGCCTTCGGGTTAATGCCATCTTAAGGTTGAAGCTGTCTGCAGGTCCGTCTTGCCACGTGAGGTCCCATGGTCTCACTCTGGGGGATCGAGGCATGGACTCTCCTTGGGGACTGCGGTTTTATCAATATCATGCACGAAACACAGTCTGGAGACCCCGACGAGCCAAGCCATAGGTCGCAAAGGCAGCTTCATCTTCAACCTTTCCCTGCCGGGTTATTTTAGAAAGCAGGTCCTCAGGGCTGTTAGTAAAAGGGTCTGGTTGGCTGCAGAACAAGAAGGAAGCTCTAAATTCAGCTCTAAATAAGAGGATGCTTGCAGCATTTCATGCAGCAGATGGTGGGACCCTGCTCCCCCTCAGAGGGAACACCTGTTACTGACTGCATTGGGTCATGGCGGCAAATGAAGGGTGAGCCCTCCATTTTTCTCTTCTTTTGCTTCCTGTGCAGCCTTAGAAAGGTCATCTTGATCTTTTTATGGTCTAATTTTCTGCGTATTCCAGTTTTTTCTTTTCTGTGAATATATACCCTTATGTAAGACTTCTGGCTATCTCAGACAACGTTCTTAAAATATAATGCATAATTATAGGATGGGTATATTTACAATTTGGGATTAGATTTTCCTGGGCTCCAAAATGGTCCATGATTCAATGCTACTTTTTTTTCCCCCCAACGTCTTTCTGGGTACATGTAACTCTATATTGGATGAGGCAGAAACTATTATTTATTGAAAATCTTTGATGGCTCAGGTTTGTGACAGGTGATAGCATCTGATCTTTATAAGAACTTTGCTGAGTATACAATTAATATTTCTACCTTACAGGTGAAGAGACTTGAGAGATTCAGTTAGGTCCTTTTCTCTAGGTCACTGAGCTGTATGTTAGAACTATATTCATAAGTGACTCCAAAGAGACATAGGTACCTGAACGTCTGTCCGTCAGTCTGTATCCATAGATCCCCTCTCTCTCCCGCCCTCTCTGTCTGTCCATCTCTCTCTCTGGGTTTATCTGTCCATCTCTGTGTATCACCCATACAGCTATCCATCAACACTGTAATTATATCTGTCCACTAGAGATGTGCTTCTTACAGAACTGGTCTTGTGAAAATGTGGTTCTGCACTGCCCTCCCATCTTTATGTGGTTGTAAAGGCCCCCTTAGCAGTTTGTGATCTAAATACACCTGTGTGTCTGTGTGTCTGTGTGTCTGTGTGTCTGTGTATGTGTGTGTCCGTGTGCGTGTCTCTCTGTGTGTCTGTGTGTTTGTGTCTGTGTGTGTGTGTGTGTTAGAGATTGGAGAAGGAGCTCCCAGCTGAGCCCGTCCACATCTGTTGTCAGTGGGACCCCGGTTCCGCTCGGGTTTGTGCTGGTCCAGTGACCCAGGAACAGCGGGCCGTGGGCACCCGGAAAGCTGCCCCCAGGGTAGCCTGGGGCGGTCAGCCCCTGAGTGCTCCAGGCTGGTCCAGCCCCGCCCCAGCACTCACCGCTGTGGGCCCCGCCTGGAGACGCCGGGGCGGCTGCTGCTCCGGGACAGACCCGCATTTATGGGCGCACCTCCCGCTGCACTCTCCCTGCGGCTAGCCCAACGATCGGGGCTTTATTCAACTCTTGAGAGCTGCCCTCTGTAGGTCCAGCAGAGAGGAGGCTGTGGGGGCTTCCCAGACCGTCTTCCGTGTGTTTCTCAGGGAATTACACATGCTTCTCGGGAGGGAGAGTGTTGAACCACTCCTGGTGGCCTCGTGCATTGGGGCCCCATTGCTCTCAACAGGGCATACTTTCTTTGAACTAGCTGGCATTTTCTTTTGCTACCCTTTGCTGGTCTGAACATCACCACTGTTTCTCTTCTCTCTGTGGCCTGTTCCCTTTGGTAATTTTCATCATGTTCTAGAGGTTTTGTTAAATATGACTAGAGGGCTGAGTTCTCCTCTGAAGCTTTTCTATTCCTCCAAATGTTTGGACTTGTTTTTTTTAGCCCAATTGGAGAGAGGTGGGAGGGGAACCTTGTCTCCCTTCCGACACGATAACCTGTGTGATTGGCTCTGCTTCTGTCTCCTTGCTAACGAGGCGTTGCGAGCATCTCTCGCTGTTTCCTTTGCTTTCTGTCTTTTGTCATATAATGATGTCTTATATGCGTGTATCTTACAGATTGGAAAGCAGATCCTCCTTTAAAATATATGATTGTGGTTCTGTTTTCATTTTTTTAATATATATTTTTATTTTATATTGGAGAATACTTGATTAACAATGTGGTGATACTTTCAGGCGTTCAGCAAACTGTTTCAGTTTATACATATACATGTATCTATTCAGATTATTTTCCCATTTAGGTTATTACATAATATCCAGCAGAGTTCCCTGTGCTGTCCAGCAGGTCCTTGCTGGTTCTCCATGTTAAATACAGCAGAGTGTCCATGTCCATCCCAAATTCCCTAACTATCCCTTCCCCCATCCTTACCCCTGGTAACCATGAGGTTATTACAGAGTATTGAGCAGAGTTTCCTGTGCTGTCCAGCGGGTCCTTGTGGGTTCTCCATGTTAAACACAGCAGTGTGTCCATGTCCATCCCAAACTCCCTAACTATCCCTTCCCCCACCCTTCCCGTCTGGTAAGTTCATTCTGTAAGTCTGTGAGTATGTTTCTGTTTTGTAAACAAGTCATTCTAGTTTTTCAAGAATATAACTGCTGTAGATGGCTCTCCCCCCACCTCCCAAATTCACATGTTGAAATTCTCACCGCCCCCGCCACCCCGTAGGATATTAGGAAGTAGGGCCTTTGGGAGGTGATGAAGTCACAGGGTGGAGCTCACGTGAATGGATTTCCTGCCTTTATAAATGACACCCAGAGAGTCCCCCGACCCCTTCCAACACAGCAAGGAGGCGTCCGTCTATGAACCAGGAAGCTGGTCCTCACGGAACCTGCCAGGATCTTCATCTTGGACTTCCCAGCTCTCTTACCTGTGAGGAGATGTCTGTTGTTTATAATCCACCTGCTCTGTGGCCTTTTATTATAGCCGCCCAGACCGACTGAGACAGTCATCAACCCCCTATTACAAACCTACATGAGCCGTGCTGGGAAGAATGCCTGGCTCCTAACAGGTGTCTCAGACATATTAGCTGTTTTCATTATGGTCGATACTGACATTATTCAAGATCTCGAATGCCGTGGTTGTCTTTTTACCTCAAACTATATCCAGTGAGGGAAATTTATATTTTATAGACTCATACTTTCATATTCTTTTCTATGAGAAGATGGGATTTTAAAAGATTCTAGAAGATGGGATTTTAAGCCCAAATTATTATTATTATTGGTACTAATTATGTTAAAACAAATATACCCATTTGCAGAAACTTAATCATAGCATTTAATTCCTTTGGGTAACCATTTTGACACTTTTTTTTTGGTATAAAACACGACGCTTCTCTGGCATTAATAGTTTGGGACCTTGTATCCCATAATTTGGGCTCCCCTGATGACTTAGCGTGTAAAGATTCTGCCTGCCAGTGATGGAGACTCGGGATTGATCCTTGGGTCAGGAAGATCCCCTGGAGGAGGAAATGGCAACCCACTCCGGTATTCTTGTCTGGAGAATCCCATGGACAGGGAGCCTGGTGGGTTACGGCCCATGGGATCCCAGTCAGACACGACTGAGCCACTGAGCTCAGCAGCACATGTCATAATTTATACATTCCTGAGTTGTTATTTGGGTTTCATCTCTGGTGAACTAGAGTGGATTTTATTTTTGGGAAACATATTTGGGCTATTAGAAAGCTTCTTGAATTTGTAGAAGTCTTTTCTTCTTTGCCTTTCTTTAGGACAAGACTTCTTGGTTGGACAGAAACGTCTTTGGATATCCATTTTTCTACTCTAAGAGAAAAAAGATATTTTGAATCCAGGCTTCTGCATGAAATACCAGAGCACCCCATGATATTGGCCTCTTTGAGATAGCCTCTTATTTTATTTTTTTCTGCCTGAATTCTTGACGAATGTTTTCCCTTTATCCCCATGCCAGATTACATCTTGGTCCCCGTGAACCTTCTTAATCTTCACGTTGACACTGTGGTTCCTCGTGACTCTTTTTTTCCTTCCATACATCCGCAGATTTTGACTTCTTTTCTTAAGTCTTTGAATGAAGAGAGATTTATCTAGACCTGATTTGTGCCCACACACCGGATCCATGGCTTTTTCTTGGCCCTGCTGTCTGCCCTCTTCTTCTGGGGGAAGAAGTTTAACACTATTTTGGGTTGACACAACAGAGGTGTGTTTCCTGGCACCAAGAGGCGTTATCTCACAAAGTTGATAATCCTGTGATCATTGTCTTTACCCCATGACTCGATTTCTTTTTTATTCTCTGAATTAATTTTTTTTCTGCTCCCTAAGGGTACTGGTGTCAGAGCTCTCCCTAGCCCCACCCATGCAGCATCCTGTATCCCAGACTTACCCTTCCTGGGACCCTCTGAGCTGCTACTGTGCATAACTGTGTAAGATTAGCTGCCCTGTATGTGCACTTGAGTTTTTGCTACTCTGTGTATCCACAAAGTTTATCAGTATACTTACATATATGCACATGGTACCCCTGTAAGTCTTCACTGGCTATTCACTTAGAGTCTCCTTTATACCTCCTTGCTTTCCAGTTGGCCCTCCCTGGTGGTCTGGTTGCAGAGAAGGGAGTCTGGAGAGTGAGCGGGTTGAGAACCATCTTCTTGAATACGACGTTAAATCCCTCTGCAGGGATTCCCGTAGCTCTCCAGTAAAGACAGGAATGAAGTGAGCGTCCTTCCTGTCTGATATAGCTTGCATATTTGTAACAGTCCTGCATCAGGTTCTTATAGGTATTATTATTTTCGTTTCAACTTTGCAATAAAGATCATCTTTTAAGGTATGTTATAAAGTCAAGTTTAGACTGTCCATTTAAAAGTTTACAGGAAATTTCTTAAGGGTCCAACTATGATCATCTTCCCTTTGAAATTTAGTGGAGGTGAAACTAAAAGTCGCTCAGTTGTGTCCAACTCTTTGCGGCCCCATGGACTATACAGTCCATGGAATTCTCCAGGCCAGAATACTGGAGTGGGTAGCCTTTCCCTTCTCCAGGGGATCTTCCCAACCCAGGGGTTGAACCCAGGTCTCCCACATCGCAGGCGGATTCTTTACCATCTGAGCCACCAGCGAAGCCCAAGATACTCTCCAGGCCAGAATACTGGAGTGGGTAGCCTGTCCCTTCTCCAGCGGATCTTTCCAACCCAGGGATTGAATCCAGGGCTCCCATATAGCAGGCTGATTCTTTACCAGCTGAGCCACCAGGGAAGCCCAAGAATACTTGGGTGGGTAGCCTATCCCTTCTCCAGCTGATCTTCCCGACCCAGGGATTGAACCCAGGTCTTGAACACAAGAGAAGGTGCTAGTCTATATATGGGAGGGTTTTCAAAGTATTGAATACTGTTTCTCATGAGCTCAAGAGAATTTATATGAAAGCCCTAGCAGATGTTTTGAATGAGAATATATGTTACATCAGGAACATTTTTGTAATGACAGTGAGAATTGACTCTATGAGGTTTTTGCTTTTCTTTTTAATTGTTAGTGTCAATTGCACCTGGTTTTCGTTAAGTCAAATCAAGTCAGAATGCTTATTTTGATCACGTGCCCATAGTTCCAGCCACTACTGTCTCCTTTGAGTCTTAGAGAAAGAGATGGCAACCCACTCCAGTATTCTTGCCTGGGGGAATCCCACGGACGGAGGAGCCTGCTGGGCTACCGTCCACGGGGTCGCAAAGAGTCGGAGGAAACTGAGCAGACATACACACTGCAAACAGACATCTCAGAAATCCATCCTGTGTGAAGGGGTGGGAGGAGAGGGGATCCTGTCAGAAATTCCAGAACATCTGCAGTCTCAGCCCGGGTGTTCCTCCCCTAGATGCCCCCCACGTGGGTGATGCTGAGAACTCACCACTCTGCCCCCCATCAACTCCTCTCCCCTCTACAAGAGTCTCGGTCCAGGAGGAGCCAGAAATGCATCCATCCCCCACCCGCAGAGTCCCCCAGGAGAAGAAGCAGTGGCCTCTGGTATGTTACTCCTTCGGCACTGCCTTCCTGCTCAGCACCTAACCCACCACCCTCCCATGAGAGCCACTGCATGGTCAATACGACGGGACCACGGAGCTGTCTCTTTCTGCCCTGATTCTGCCCAGCCACCAGAAAGCTTCTGTCCCCCAGAGGTGACGTGTGGTTTTTATACATCTGGGGTCAGCGAAGCCTGATGGGAGTTTCCCAGGGTGCTCTGCAGCAGCTCCGAAGCATCTCGTGAGGTCAACTGCCCAGGTTTTCCACTCTCGCCTTCTGGGGTCCATAGACGTTCTGTGTACTAGGGATTGTGAGTTCTGCCTGCATCCCCTTACCAGGGCCTGCTTGAACCCCCTGAAGCCCCCGCTCCAGGGTCCCCTTTGCAGTAACCATCTCCCACCCTCAGAATATCCAGAGTCCCCTTTCCAGTAACCATCTCCACCCTCAGAGTATCCAGGGTCCCCTTTGCAGTAACCATCTCCCACCCTCAGAGTATCCAGGGTCCCCTTTCGAGTAACCAGCTCCCCACCCACGGAATATCTCTTGAACCTACAGAACTGTGGGTTTTTCAAACGTGTTTAGAATTCATGTTAACGTTTACCATTTCACATTAAGATTTAGTCTCGTAACGTGTATGCCCACAGCACACACTGCTTTATTGAAAAGAGTATGAAAGTGACTGCAGACACGCTTTCCATAGCATCCTTTTATTCTTCATTTTTACATGACGCTGACACCCCCCTGGCCTCCCGCCAGCCTCGGCCACCTTGGGGAGGTCGTCTGCCTGTGACTGAAGCCCACCTGCAACCCCGTGGGTGTGTCCCCAACTCCCTCTCTGCTCAGACCACCGGTGATGCTGACCCAGACTTCCTCATGATGCAGACCTGTCAGACTGACCTCAAGCTGTCCTACTGGTTTAGGCAAGGCTCTTTCACCCACGACAGCCCACTCTTGTTCTTTAACATATCATTTCCTGTGTGTTCTGTGTTCCCCCTCTCCAAGTATGATGTGGATCGCAGAGGCATCAAACGTGGTGACAAGTGCGCCTTGTCTGGGACTAAACATGGAAACCGGCGGAAAGAAGAAAACTCTCTTCTAAAAGCGAGGAGACCACACAGTCCCCTACCTGGCCCCAGACACAGATGATTATCCCCGAGGGCTTGGTTTTAGAAAACAAGTCAATCTAGGGAAATCAGTGAATGCAAGAAGGCTTTTTTTTTTTTTCCCCAGCCATGGTTTTGAGCAAATCCACTGTTCCTTTGCTTCACTCATTCTATGGAGATAGAAAGAGAGAAAAGACAGATGTCAGTCAGCAGCACAAATCTTTGCACTTAAGGATGCTGTAAATGGTTCCAGGCTGCCTCTCCCTGGACCGGCGTTCGGGGCAGAGTGAGACAAGGAGGGGCAGTGTGGGAGAGAGAAAGACAGAGAGAGGTGATGGTACAATTCAGGTTGAGGAAACACACAGCCGTGGGAATTGAGCTTTTGTGGCAAGAGGTGAGAGCTTTTCAGAATCCCATTTCCCTCTTGCATAGGAGACCCATCTTCATGGTCTTAACCGACCTTAGAACGGCATAGGAATCCTTCCTTTTTCTCCAAAGTGTGCTGAGATTTTCATTCTCTGTTCATACTGAGGTGATGCCCTTTAAGTGTTGAACTCTTGGGGATCTGAGCACATTGGATCAATTATTTACAGTAATAGGAATGTCTTTCGGGAGAAATTTCTTTTTTTTTTCTTTTAATTTGTACTATAGTTAATTTACAGTGTTGCGTTGGTTTCCGCCGTACACCAGTGTGAATCCCCTCCGTCTTGAGGCTCCCTGCCCCGCCCACCCCTCTAGGTCATCACAGAGCACCGAGCTGACCGCCCTGTGCTATGCATAAGCTTCCCACTAGCCGTGTATTTTACACATGGTATCATCTATATTAGGGCCTCCTTGGTGGCTCAGCTGGTAAAGAATCCGCCCGCAGTGCAGGAGACCCGGGTTCGATCCCTGGGTTGGAAAGACTCCCCTGGAGAAGGGAAAGGCTACCCACTCCAGTATTCTGGCCTGGAGAATTCCATGGACTGTATAGTCCATGGGGTTGCAAAGACTCGAACACGACTGAGCGACTTTCACTCTCACTATATGTGTATTTCAGTGCTACTCTGTCGGTGTGTTTTGTGTTAGTTTAAAGTGTACATAAAAGTGATTCAGTTATACTCACACACAGACGCACACACATATATGCAGACACACACGTACACACTGTTAATTCTTTTCCATTATATGTTATTATCGGAGAAGGCAATGGCACCCCACTCCAGTGCTCTTGCCTGGAAAATCCCATGGACGGAGGGGCCTGGTGGGCTGCGGTCCATGGGATCTCGAAGAGTCGGACACAACTCAGCGACTTCACTTTCAGTTTTCACTTTCATGCAGTGGAGAAGGAAATGGCAACCCACTGCAGTGTTCTTGCCTGGAGACTGAAAAAAAAAAAAAGAAAGAAAAAAAAAAAAAGAAATTTCTCCCAGAAAGACATTCCTATTACTGTCAGTAATTAATCCCAGGGACGGGGGAGCCTGGTGGGCTGCCGTCTATGGGGTCGCACAGAGTCGGACACGGCTGAAGCAACTTAGCAGCAGCAGCATAGGTTATTATAAAACATTGAGTAGAATTTCCTGGGGCTGTACAGTCATTCCTTGTTACTTGGCAGGAATTCCTTAGCAAACTCTAGAAACAGCAGAGAGAAAGACAAGAGACGATGCTTGGATACATTCTGTTCTTGGTTTAATTGAACTTTTGAACTGTCACCACCACCATCAGAAAAAGTATTACTCACATTTCTTAACTGATAACAAGACAGAGTTAGAAAGAATGAACTATTTGCACATACTTCACAAGTGCTTTATTTAAGCTCACCTACACACCCAAAACTGTGTAACTCTAAAGCTGCTGCTGCTGCTCCTAAGTCACTTCAGTCGTGTCCGACTCTGTGTGACCCCATAGACGGCAGCCCACCAGGCTCCCCCGTCCCTGGGATTCTCCAGGCAAGAACACTGGAGTGGGTTGCCATTTCCTCCTCCAATGCAGGAAAGTGAAAAGTGAAAGTGAAGTCGCTCAGTCGTGTCCGACTCTTAGCGACGCCATGGACTGCAGCCTACCAGGCTCCTCCATCCATGGGATTTTCCAGGCAAAAGTACTGGAGTGGGGTGCCATTGCCTTATTTAAAAAAAAATTTTTTTAACCATACTATCTGGATTCTATGTTTTACCTGTGTCAGGGGAAACAAGGAAAGAAAGAAAGCAAGCGGGCATCTTCAAGTCTCACACATGCCAGCTGCATTCCAGTTTATTCCCAAGGCACATTCGTTGTCTAAACACCCAAAGTTAAGTCTTGTGTGGATTTACCAATAAAAATGCTAATAACAGTGCTTTGTATTCCTGTTTTGTCGGGGAAGGCAGTCGTGGACATTGACAAATTTGGTGTCGTTGGTTTTTAATACACGAACTCCCGTGTGGTGTGGAGGAAATTGGAAAAGTGGAGATTTCGTTCCGTGTCCCAGGAGCCCAGCATGGTTATAAATCCATTCTCTTCCAGGAGTCAGGAACCTACGTCTGGCAGATAAACACATCTATCGAATCTTAAATGTTTTGGCTGTATCCGTACAGCAGGAGTCTGTCTGCGACTCGAAACAGAGCAAAGGAAACTAAAAATAAAATCCTCTAGCCCAGGGTCCCCGTTAAGATAATCTCCATCGGTTCTTTGGAGAATTACTCAGCGGGTGCCTTCCGAAGAGCTGGGATTTCGAAGCGTTCCAAACAGTCTGAAGGATGCTCCGGAGGGTGGCTGTGGGGTACCACGGGGCTTCTGTCTGCCTCTGAAACTTCAAGGCTACTGGAGAACAAAGCCTTCTCGGCCTGAGCGGAGACAGTCCATATATAACACAGGTTTCGAGACATCAAGCGGGACCCAGCAGACCAAGAAGCACCCTAGCACAGTGGGTGTCAGAACACACGCGTTCACACACCTATTCGTCTCTTCTGGGTAGCTGCTCACTGGCTTATGCAGAAAAGATCTTGATGGTTGTGGGCAGATTGAAATACACGTTCCTAAAATAAAACAACTGGGACTTGAGGGGAAAGAAGAGACAGAGAGAGATTGTTCTTGTTTTTGTTTTGTAAGAGATTGATTTGTGCATTTCATTATTATTTTTTGTCTGTGCTGGGTCTTTGTTGCTGAGTGGGCTTCTTCATTGCGGTGGCTTCTCTTGCTTTGAGCCACGGTCTCTAGCCACAAGGGCTTCAGTGGTTGGGGGTCGTGAGCTCTAGGGTGCTTGGGCTTAGTTGCTCCATGGCATGTGAGGTCTTCCCAGACCAGGAATAGAACCCACGTCTCCTGCACTGTAATGGGCCAAGGTGCTTCAGTCGTGTCTGACTCTTTGCAGTGCTGCAGACTATAGCCCACCAGGCTCCTCTGTCCATGGGGATTCTCCAGGCAAGAAGACTGGAGTGGGTCGCCAAGCCGTCCTCCAGGGGATCTTCCTGACACAGGGGTCAAACCCACGTCTGCTGCATTGCAGGCAGATTCTTGACCACTAGCACCACCTTGGAAGCCCTCCTTCATTGTAAGGCAGATGCTTAACCACTGGACCATCACGGAAGCCTTTGTTTTCATTTTGAAATGATGACTAGCCATGACCAAAGATTCGAGTGCAAGCAAAGACCAGTCCATGGGATGAAGACATGCGAACGTGGCTTTTATGAGAGATTAAGTGAAACGGGGACCTGCAGAAGCGAAAACCCAGAACTGTGTGTGTGGAAGCAGCCCGACCAAAGTGACCCCAATGAGTCTTGCTTCCTGATAATCACAGCCTTGTTTAAATCCCTCTGTCTCTGTGTGCAAAGGCCTCCTAGGGACTGCTTCTCAATGGACAGAGTGCAGAGAAAAAGTACAGAGATGAGGTTTTTTTTTGGTCTTACCTGCTTGGGCTGCTGTAACTGAATGCCATGGACTAGATGACGTAGTGGACAGAAATATATTTGTCAAGGTGGTGGAGGCTGGGAAGTCCTCCACCAAGGTCCTGGACACACCTTCTTGCTGTGTCCTCAGATGAGGGAGGGAAAGCAGACCATGCCGTCTCCTCTTCTTCATGTAAGGGCACTAATCCCATTATGGAGGGCCCCACCCTCATTACATCATCTACCCCATCATGTGCCCCCCGACCCTTATGACTTCATCTGAACGTAATGACCTCACAAAGCCTCCACCTCTGAATACGATCCCATGAGGACTTGGGACTTCAGTGTGTGAACTTGTGGGTTGGGGGGATGCAAACATTCAGGTCCTAACAGGTATCAAAGACTGGGACTCTCTGCTGTTAAGAGACTCTGGATTCTCTCTGTTGCCACCCTGGCTTGATGAGTCAGACTGCCATATTGGAGGAGCCCACGGGTCAGGGAACCAAGCAAAGCCTTCGGCCAACAGGGCGTGGAAGCCACAAGGGTCTCTGTCCATCAATTCAGGAGGAGTTGGATCCTTCCAACAGCATCAGGGAGCTTGGGGATGAGTCCTTCCCACATGGTTTCTGGGAGAGGACCACAGCCCTGACTCAAAGTTTCCATTTTATCTTGTGAGAGAGCCATCCCTGCATCCAAAGTAGAGGACCCAGCAGAGCCTCGATCTGGAGGCGGGGATGGCAAGAATACTGGAGTGGGTTGTCATTCCCTCCTCCAGGGGATCTTCCCGACCCAGGGGTCGAACCCAGGTCTCCTGGGTCTCCTGCATTGGCAAGCAGGTTCTTTACCGGCTGAGCCAACTCCTTGTGTAGTTCCCACATACATGGAGAGGCATAAAATGTTCCGTTCAAGTCATCCCTTGAAGGAATATCATTCTAAGTACTCCCAGTGAAGGGGTCATCCATAAGCTGTGAATTCACCCCCACCCCACCACCCTAGAATTATCAGACACTTTGGGGATGGTAACTTGATGGAAAAACACGGCTCCCCTTGTTTTAAAGAGGGGCTTCCAGGCACCTGCGCTTAAGCCTCGAAGGGTTTGACAGAGTTGTCAGAACTCCCCAGCCTCAGCTCTGGAAGCAGAGCCCTTCAAAGCGACACGTGCAACGTCTGAGTCTCTGAGTCTCAGGGCGGGAGATTAAAGTGTCTGTGAACACCTCTCTCACCATCGTTTACAGCCGTGATCCTCACCCAGGGATGCAAATCCGTCTCCTTGGAGGAGCCCTGGGAGGTCACAGATGCTGTCTCCCGGCAGGGCGGCCAAGCCCTGGAACCTCTCAGGGTTACGCTTCACACCTTTAGTCTCCTTCTCTCCCCACTCCCATGTTCTGTTCTCTGCTCTGTCTCTCCCCATGACCTCTTTTCCTGGAATCCCCGTCTCCTCTGTTTTAATTCTGACTGCTCCTCAGTCACTGCAGCTGAGGGGCTCCAGCCCACTCCCCCTGCACATTCCCATGGAGGGCGTCCATGGACCCTCAGTTTTAGATACGCCTTCTCCTCCTTTTTGCCTTTTCATGCTGTTCATGGGGTTTTCACAGCAAGAATACTGGAGTGGTTTGCCATTCACTCGTCCAGTGGATCATGTTCTGTCAGAAGTCTCTGTTGTGACCCGTCGGGTCATAGCGTCATTGAGTTATGCAAACCCGTTTGCCACGATAAGGCTGTGATCCATGAAGGGGAAAAGGACACCACTGATAAAAATGTGTATCCGCCCCACACTCCAAATTTAATTTGCATTGTTCTCATATGAAACTGTCCTGAAGGAAATCGGTCCTGAATATTCATTGGAAGTACTGATGCTAAAACTGAAGCTCCAATACTTGGACCACCTGATGCAAAGAGCTGATTCGTTGGAAAAGATCGTAATGCTGGGAAAGATGGAAGGCAAGAAGAGAAGGGGATGACAGAGGATGAGATGGTCGGATGGCATAACCGACTCGATGGAGATGAGTTTGAGCAAACTCCGGGAGATGGTGATGGACAGGGAAGCCTGGTGCGCTGCAGTCCCTGGGGTCACAAAGAGTCAGACATGACTGAGCATCACCAGCCTCCTCCTTTGTCTGAGCTGGAAGTGGTAAAAGATAAAAATGACAGGCAGAGAGAATGGTTCTCGTGGGAGAAATTCCCTGTTTTCAGATCTACGTGTATCTACTCACAATGGTCAGTCCATCCTCCCCAGACGCTGAAGACACAGAAGTAACTTCATCCATGCAACTGTTATGTCATCCATACACAGGGAGAGACTTGTTTTTCTGAAGGTAAAGGTGACTGATTATTTGACCTGGGAGTAAGACAAGGAGGCTCATAGTTTTGCTGGAAGAGCATCAGGGAGACTGACCAGCACCCTGGCTGAGAGGGGAGTCTAGCCTGGGACTGGGGGAGGCACGGTAGTCCCCGTAGGGTCTAGCGTGGCCCCAAGTTATGGGGTCATCACATGTCTTGTAGACTCAATGTCTCTTCATGTCCCTAGTTCCAAACACCCGTGTCCAGCAAGTGTCCATCCACTCAGCCACCGACGACTTGTTCTTAGGGGGCTGCCTCTGGGCAGGTTGGTTCTTTCCCTGCTGCTTGGCAGTGATTTCTTTGCAGGGGTAGCTCTGCAGCCATATTCTCCTTGTAGGTGGGGAACTGCTCTCATTCACCTTCTTGACCTTGGACTTGAGCTCTGAAAGCTCCAAGGTGCTTCAGACAGGCTTGCAGACTCAACGCACTATTCAAATCGTACGTGTATCCTAAGGGGTAGGTAAGTTGGCATCCCTATTTTCCTTGCCTTCAACTGGACTAATTCTTAGGAGCCATGTCGTGCTTAACTTAAAAAAATGAACACAAACCCGCTTTGGTACCACGGCAGTTATTACAATGCTCCTTTCTTTTGGTGATTTTTATGTGAAAGAGAAGGAAAACGGGGAGGGACTTAGGCCAAGGCAAGCTCTGTTTCTGATCTCTGGGTGACAGCATCAGAGTGTAAGCATGATGCAGCTCTCTGCATATAAAGGGTCATTTCCTGCAGGCACACATCATAAGCACGGAATAGAATTTACATCCCTGCAGGCTTTAATTTCGTATTTATGAAATTTTTATAGGCTCTCTAATAGAGACGATGCCTCGAGTTTTTTGCCAAGGTGTGAAAAATAGTTGGTAGCAGGTGGATGTACCCACCAGTGTCCTTCAGACATGAGAGGACAAATATAAATATTGGAGACATTTTCTGATGAAAGCCTGAACTCTCATGGAGGGGTGAACCCCATGCCGTGCTGTGCTATTAGGCACTTTGATATATATTATCCTATTTAATGCTTATAAAACCCACTAAGGTAGGACGCGGGCTACCCTGGTGGCTCAGATAGTAACAAATCTGCCTACAATGCTGGAGACCCAGGTTTGATCCCTGGGTGGGGAAGTTCCTCTGCAGAAGGGAGTGGCTACCCACTTCAGTATGCTTGCCTGGGGAACCCCCGTGGACACAGGAGCCTGAAGGGCTACAGTCCATGGGGTTGCAAAGTGTTGGATGAGACTGAGTGACTAAGGCTTTCACAAGGTAGAACTCAACGACTTTTTCATACACAAGGGGACCGAACAGGGCCCAGAACTGTGGTTGCAGTGCTTGTAAGTAATGAGTGTGTTGGAGCCTGGTTTCCCTGACACTGAGAATGTGTCTCTGCCAGGCTCATCCCCTCACTTGCGGAGTATCCTTCTTTTGTCTATATATGTATATATAGACATTTCCTTCATAAATATATATATATGAAGGAAATGGCAACCCACTCCAGTATTCTTGCCTGGAAAATTCCATAGACAGAGGAACCTGGCAGGCTACAGTCCATGGGATCGCAAAGAGTCAGACACGACTGAGCACATCAGCACACACACACACACACACACATTTTAACCTGACTTCCTTTTCCTAAACGCACCTGATACCATCTTTTTGGCTTATTCTCGTCATGAACCTGTTTTTCCACGGTCCAGTTCAGCCACTTGTACTTGTCTGCTGTGGGTAACAAATGCTTCCCGGTACCTATTATAGAGACGCATATATTTCCATCTATCTGCATACGGAGAAGGGAGACTCCAGCCAGGCAGAGGGTCGCTTCGAATAATCTGCCCTCACGCATTGAGATGAGGACAGACGCTGAGTGCCGGCCAGTGACGGCCAGCCTCGGAAGTCCCCACTCTGACCTTCGAGCTGGCTGCTGCCCTCCCTCTCAGACGTGACTCCCCTGTTCTTGTCGTCCTGAAGGGAAAACACACGTGTCTGCCCCAAGAAGCCCTTACACACCACGCTTCCCTTCCAGTGTTGTACGCATTAAACATCTGCTGAGTAGAAATGCCAGGAGCCAGGACACCCAAGTTCTCAGCTTTGCCCTTTGCCTTTGTGTGAGCATATACCTGGTTTTTCCTTCTGTCTGGCCTTTTTATCTCCACCACACCTAAAAAGGCCTTCCCTGGTGGCTCAGACGGTAAAGAATCTACCCGTGAAGGAGGAGACCTGGGTTCCATCCCTGGGTCAGAAAGATCCCCTGGGGAAGGGAACGGCAACCCACTCCAGTATTCTTGCCTTGAGAATCTCATGGACAGAGGAGCCTGGTGGGCTACAATCCATGGAGTCACAAAGAGTTGGACATGCCTGAGTGACTAACACACAACAACTCCTAAGAAAGCAAGCACAGAGCCCCAAAGAAGGGGTCACACAGCTCTTCCTATGGGTTACTGTGCCTGGCCACCTTGACCCATTGGTGGGATGACACCGGTGAGGAATTAGAAGGACCACAAAACACTTGAAGGCACACCAGAAACACACACACACAAAGGCAACGGCCTTTCCAGATTCCTGAGTCAAAGTGGGACTAGAGCATAGCTACAAAGATGACCTAGTTCAGTTCAGTTGCTCAGTCGTGTCCGACTCTTTGCGACCCCATGGACTGCAGCACACCAGGCCTCCTTGTCCATCACCAACTCCTGGAGTCTACTCAAATTCATGTCCCCTGAGTTGGTGATGCCATTCAACCATCTCATCCTCTGTCATCCCCTTCTCCTCCTACCCACAATCTTTCCTAGCATCAGGGTCATTTCCAATGAGTCAGTTCTTCACAAGCAGGTGACCAAAGTATTGGAGTTTCAGCCTCAGAATCAGTCCTTCCAATGAATATTCAGGACTGATGTCCTTTAGGATGGACTGGTTGGATCTCCCTGCAGTCCAAGGGACTCTCAAGAGTCTTCTCCAACACCACAGTTCAAAAGCATCCATTTTTTTTGTCCCTCAGCTTTCTTTATAGTCCAACTGTCACATTCATACATGACTGCTGGAAAAACCATAGCCTTGACTAGACGGACCTTTGTCGGCAAAGTCATGTCTCTGCTTTAAGATGACCTAAGTTGACTCACTGGAAAAGACTCTGATGCTGGGAGGGATTGGGGGCAGGAGGAGAAGGGGACGACAGAGGATGAGATGGCTGGATGGCGTCACTGACTCGATGGATGTGAGTCTGGGTGAACTCCGGGAGTTGGTGATGGACAGGGAGGCCTGGCGTGCTTCGATTCATGGGGTCGCAAAGAGTCAGACACGACTGAGCGACTGAACTGAACTGAACTGAAGCTGTTCAAAATAAAACAGATGCAGAAACTTGCCTGTGGTCCGCTTTCCGACAGCTCCTTCTCAGCCTCAGTTGCCTGTCCTGCCTCGTCTGCATGCCCAGTAACCCCAGTCATTGTCAGAGCCTGGCTCTGTGTCTGCTGGTTGAGGGTGCATGTCCGCCTACCCTCTGCCTGTCAACAGAACTCTCCCTGCACATGTCCCACGCAGTCTCTGTGGACTACTCCCACACTGCACATGGTCCTGCCTGACTAGCATCACCCACTTGCATGCCTTGGATGAACTTCAGCTTCAAGGAGGTCGCCAGTAGGGTTCATGGACCTCTCCTTTCTACCCATCCATTGCTCCAGGCCCACCCTCCTTCCTTTTGGTCTCCCTGAAGAAAGATGCACTCATAGAACTAGCTCTCATGTTACCTGGGGTTCAACTTACACATGCTTCCCTCTCTCTCATCGCTCCCCTCCCAGCCTGAAGTCTCCAGTAAAATCCTGCCTGGCTGACTCTCTAGATGCCCCTATTTGGGGGCGAAGGCGTGGGTGCAAGAAGCTTGGAGAGGGAGATGCACCTTCAACAGAAGCAGCACAGAGACTTGGGTGATGATTAATCAGGGTCACAGGTTTCTCTTCCCACTCCTTTCCCTTGGGCAGTGAGGCAGGCAGGAAGAAGAATCAGTCTGTTTCTCCTCTGTCTGTGCAATGTGTGTGTGAGTTGCTCAGTCTTGTCTGACTCTTTGCAATCCCACAGACTGTGTGTATGTATATATATATGTGTGTGGGTGTGTATATGTATATATTTATATATATGTGTATTTGTGTGTATGTATATATTTTTGTTGCTGTTTTAATCGCTCAGTCATGTCTGACTCTTTGTGACCCCATGGGCTGCAGCCCTTCAGGCTCGTCTCTGTCCATGGGATTCTCCAGGCAAGAATACTGGAGTAGCCCGCTTGCCATGCCCTTCATACCGGGTGGTAAGCGCTCAGGGAGTGTTCACGAAGGGTGACGATGATGCCTGACTGTTGCAGTAGCTGCAGAGTCGTGGCAGCTTGAGGACTCTGGAGCACAGGGTTGGGAGCTGTGGCAGAACACAGGCTTAGCTGCCCTGCAAGACATGGGGGGATCTTCGTGGACGGGGATTCAAACCCGTGTCCCCTACACTGGCAGGTGGATTCTTAACTACTAAAACCAGCAGGAAGCCCTGATTCCAGCTTTGCACTCTCTTCCCTGGGAACCTCCCAGCATAGAGAGAACCAGTCCGATGGATAAATTAAGATGGAGAAGGCTCTTCCCTGGGAACCTTCCAGCAGAGAGAGAACTTCCGTCCTACGGATAAATTAAGAGCGAGAAGGCTCTTGTATTGTGAGCACACATCAGGTTGTCTGAATGCCCACTCTCCTCAGCCCCCCGATTACCAGCCATGGTCTGTAGACACACGTGTATACATCCTCGCTGGTGGGCGTGCTCGAACGCTTCCTGCAGCTCACTGCATCCCTTGACCCTCCTTTACGCGTTGTTAGTTCTGGAGCCTCTGGAATCACATCATCTCTAAAGCCAAAATCATCATCGAAGAAATATGGCATCCCGTGCCGAACTCACAAAGGCAGTCCCCCTGAATGAGTCCTCGCAAGTATCGTTAAGGCATCACATGGGGAAGAATATGAGCCTACTCACTTCAGAGCCACGGCTCTGTGAGACGGTGTGTAGGTCTGTGCAGTAATCTCCTCCATTGATCGCTGCAGACGTTCATCTGAAGATCTCAGACCACGCCCACCACCAGCTGATTTTGACTGACGTCCTCTTACGTAAATCCCTCAGCCATGTAAAACAGGATTGTGCCCTTTTCTTGCCCAAGGAAGAGATGCATCAGACTCGGAGACACGTACATCTCTGATTAAAATTTTAGCAGTCATCCCGTTCCTAAGAGAGGAGGTCAAGATAAGGGTGGCTTCCCATGACGCAGTCTTCAGGACAGGACCATGCTTGCCCTTGTGTGGGCCTTCACCTGCCTGCCTTCTCCCACTTAAACCTGGCTGATGGGCAGAGCAGCTGCTCTGGAGTGGTGAGGAGGACTTCCCTGCTGGTGCAGTTACGTAAAGAGCCAATGCAGGGAGCACGGGTTTCAGTGCCTGGTCCAGGAAGACCCCACGTGCCTCGGGGCAACTAAGCCCTCTCGCCACAAGTACTGAGCTTGTGCTCTGGAGCCCAGGAGCCTCACCCACTGAGCCCGAGGGCCACAGATACTGAAGCCAGCGCACCCTTGAGCCCTGGCTTCGCAACAAGACACCACCGCAGTGAGAAGCCTTCACAGCACAACGAAAGAGTAGCCCCCGTCTCAGCCCAACTAGAGAAAAGCCTGCAGGCAGCAATGAATACCCAGCACAGCTACAAATTCTTTAATTAAAAAAAAAAGAAGTGGTGATGAGTTTGGGACCGTGAGGTCCTCTTTTCCTCTCCCCACAAATGCCACCCTTCCTGAGATTCCTGCCAGCAGTGATTACTTGTGAATGTATGGGGGAGCTCCGTGTTTCTTTTTCCAGTGGTCATGTATGGATGTGAGAGCTGGACCATAAAGGAAGCTGAGCACCGAAGAATGGATGCTTTTGAACTGTGGTGTTGGGGAAGACTCTTCAGAGTCCCTTGGACTGCAAGGAGATCCAACCAGTCCATCCTAGAGATCAGTCCTGAATATTCCTTGGAAGGACTGATTCTGAGGCTGAAACTCTAACACTTTGGCCCCCTGATGCAAAGAGCTGACTCATGTGAAAAGACCCCGATGCTTGGAAAGATTGAAGGCAGGAGGAGAAGGGGATGACAGAGGACGAGATGGTTGGATGGCATCACCGACTCAATGGACATGAGTTTCAATAAACTCTGGGAGTTGGTGATGGACAGGGAGGCCTGGTGTGCTGCAGTCCATGGGGTCGCAAAGAGTTGGATACGACTGAGTGACTGAACTGAACTCATGACGATGTTTCTTTGCATGGGCTCCCATAGAGAAATGGGTCCTGGTGGGCTGGGCCATCGTGACTTCTGGGAGATGCCAGTGTCAGCCTTGTAACAGAGGGCTGACTTTTTAACTCCCTTGGCTTACGTGGTATCCAGCCATAAAGGCAGTGTGTGTGTGTGTGTGTGTGTGTGTGTGTGTGTGGCGGTAGGGGGCGGGGTTCTTTGTGAGAATGGCGACCAGGAAAAGAAAGGACATAAGAACATTGTGTATCCTTTTCTTTCTCAATAAGTGTGGAGTGGGGTTACATTAAATTAGGCTCTGTGTCTTCATTCTCCTATGTTGTGGTTAGTCCCTCAGTCATGTCCAACTCTTTGCAACCCCATGGGCAGAATACTGGAGTGGGTAGCCTTTCCCTCCTCCAGGGAATCTTCCTGACCCAGGGATCAAACCCAGGTCTCCTGCATTGCAGGTGGCTTCTTTACCGTCTGAGCCACCAGGGAAGACCTCCTTCTCCTGGGGCCTCATCCAACAAGGCTTGCGTCCTGGGATCCGATAGCAGGTCTGTGCTGGTACTGTCTGCCACGTGACCTCCCATCCATCAATTCCCAGCTTGAAAGGCAGGGGTGGTGTGGAGGTGACGGCATGGAGCCCACTCCCCCACCTCCACTTCCCCTAAAATCCCCCGACACCCTCTGCCCATCCCAGCCATGGGTGGGCAACCAGTGGACTCATTGGGCAAGGCAAGCACACACTGTGAGTTTGGGCAAGTCTGGGCTGTTAAGGAGAAGGGCACCCTGGTCCTGATCAGAAGCCCGCCTGATTGCCAGGCAGAGCTGCCTGAGGCGTGAGCATCGATCAGATGCACTTACAGGAGGGTTTGCGGTTGCTGTCCTGGGAGGCTTTGTTAATAGAGGCTGGCTTGCTGAATGAGATAAAATTTAGTGCTGCCACAATTAATGCGCTGCTGTCTGAGCATCCTTCACCTGATAACACAAAATCAAGTTTACGTGGTAGGAAATAGGACTCCTGTTGAGAGCTGAAACATTTCAGAGGAGAAAAGAAGAGGATGGTTTAAAAGAGTCTGTGGCGATGAGTCAGATGAACAAACGTTATGTGTCTCTCCTGATGGCTCAGAGCCAATTTTTAAATGTAACTACTGAATGTGACCCTGATGCCGGGGAAGATTTGAGGCGGGAGGAGAAGGGGACGACAGAGGATGAGACGGTTGGATGGCATCACCCACTCGATGGACAGGAGTTTGAGCAAGCTCTGGGTGATGGTGAAGGACAAGGAAGCCTGGCGTGCTGCAGTCCGTGGGAGTCTCAAAGAGTTAGACACAACTGAGCGACTGAACAACAAAATGTGATCTGACAGCTAAATAGTTATGGTGGCTATTTTATTTTCCTCCATTGAGGTTTAGGATTTTTTTCCCATTGGATAAAAAGTGAAAGTGTTAGTTGCTTAGTTGTGTCCAACTCTTTGAGACCCCAAGGACTGTAGCCCGCCAGGCTCCTCTGTCCAGGGATTCTCCAGGCAAGCATACTGGATTGGGCTGCCTTTCCCTTCTCCAGGGGATCTTTCCCAACCAGGGATCAAACCCAGGTCTCCCTCATTGAGAATACTGATGGACCACAGCTTGGTAGCCCTGGGAAAGAAGACTCTAAGACATGGAAGTTCAGCATTTAAACCTTAGAGAGGCTGGATGGGGAGGGTTGTTTCTAAGTGTTGGCTTCGATTAGAATCTGAAAGAAGAAAGTTTAATAAACTATCTCACTGTTTCAGATGCCAGTCTTGCTTCAGCATCTGCAATGTGTATAGAATACACTCTCTCCCACTAAATTCCAGTTTTTCAATGATGTGAAAGTCAGTCAGTCGTGTCCAACTCTTTACGACCCCGTGGACTATAGAGTCCATGGAATTCTCCAGGCCAGAATACTGGAGTGGGTAGCCTTTCCCTTCTCCAGCGGATCTTCCTGACTCAGGAATCGAACCAGGGTCTTCTGTATTGCAGGCAGATTCTTTACCAGATGAGCCACAAGGCAAGGCCAAGAATACTGGAGTAGGTAGCCTATCCCTTCTCCAGTGGATCTTCCCAACCCAGGAATGGAACCAGGGTCTCCTGAACTGCAGGCATGTTCTTTAAAACTGAGTTATGAAGGAAGCCCCTTTTCAATGATAAAAGGTTTTAATTAACTCCCCTCTGTTAAGATTTCAGAGACTTTACCAAAAAGAAAAAAAGAATCCTTGATCTTCTGTATAGCACAGTTCAAATAGGTTTCTGTTTCATTTTTCTTGAGCAACTAATTAAGAAATAACAATTTCTTAAATGATCATTCCTTAATCATTCCTTAAATATCATTCCTAAAATGATATTAATGGATGTACTATAATTTGTGAATCTTAGTTTTAAAGCCCATTTCTTAAAAATCTTTCATGGAACAAGGATACCATTTTTTTAAAAAAAATCAGTGTATGTATAATTTGTCTTTCTTCTCAAGACATTTTTAGAAATGAACCACACAGAGTATTACCATGTTTATTCCAAGGCTTGTTTGATGCCCAAATATGGTATTCATCTTGTGATTTAGTAATGTGTTTGAACATCTAGAAATAAAGACCTTAAAAAAACTTCAGATGATGTCTTAAATATCTAGAGGTCATTAAATCTTAAAATTTGTATGTATTTATTTTGCAAGTTTATCCAGGTGTGTTTTGAACTTTTAAAGACTGAGGTCTATTTGAACCACTAAAACTTGTCACCTCAGGAATCTGTACTTCCTCTAAGTTGTTTAGGTAAATAAAATTAAAATGTAGTAAAGAATCTTCAATGTCAACTAAAAATGTGTTCTTATAGAAGTAAGAGTAAAGTTTAGCAGTTAACCAGATAGTATGTCTGTGGGTCATCTATTTTACATCTGATTGTAGCCACAAAAAGTGACCACTTGGAGATTACACTGTAGTTATACCGAGAAGCTTTATTTTTTAAATGTTTCAATGGCATTTTATCAAATGCTGTTGTTTAGTCACTAAGTCGAGTCTGACTCTTTGTGACCCCATGGACTGCAGCACACCAGGCCTCCCTGTCCATCACCAACTCCCAGAGTTTGCTCAAACTCATGTCCATTGAGTCGGTGATGCCATCCAACCATCTCATCCTCTGTCGTCCCCTTCTCCTCCCGCCTTCAATCTTTCCCAGCATCAGGGTCTTTTCTAATGAGCCAGCTCTTCGCATCAGGTAGCCATAGTATTGGAGCTTCAGCAGCAGTCCTTCCAGTGAATATTCAGGGTTGATTTCCTTTAGGATGGGCTGGTTGGATCTGAGTGTACTGCCGTTTCCTCACCATTATTCTATTGGTGGACACTTAAATTATTTCCAAGCTTTTTGTTGTTTTACTTGCCAAGTCATGTCCAACTCTGCCACCCCATGGACTGTAGCCCATCAGGCTCCTCTCCATGGGGTTCTCCAGGCAAGAATACTGTGAAAGGAAAGTGAAAGTGAAGTCGCTCAGCCGTGTCCGACTCTTTTCGACCCTGTGGACTGTAGCCTACCAGGCTTCTCCGTCCATGGGATTCTCACTGTAGTGGGTTGCAATTTCCTTCTCCAGAGGATCTTCCAGACCCAAGGATTGAACCTGTGTCTCCTGCATTGGCAGGTGGATTCTTTACCAGCTGAGCCACTACGGACTCCCCTCCAAACTTTTAACTGCTATCAATACTCACACAGTAAGTGTTCTTGTCATATTTTATGAACCAGAAACACACTGTTATGAAATCATGTTTTAAAGCAATGCTTATCCGTGAGCCATCATTTTCACCCTTAGTTAACTTTCTTTTCCTGAATTTTACTGGCTCTTCTGGGCATGTTTTTCTCCCTCTCTTGGAATCAGCTTGTGTCATTCAAACACAATCTGATTATCCTTTTCTCAAGCGCAAACGTGGACCTGCGAGAATGATGAAAAGATAAAATCTTTTATCCTCTGATACCCCCAGTTTGAGAGATTCTGCACTGTAGTCCACTGGCTATAATATCTGTGAGAGTGTGTTCACGCCAACTGATGACTTAGGCATGTGAGATTATCACAGTAATCTCACCATCAATGTCATTGACACCAATTTCATTGAACACCAGTATCAGGCAACGTGTGGGGTAATGAAAATCCTTCTCATCTCAGCCACAGTCTTGTTGCTGAATCAAAGTCAGGTCCTCTTACCCCACACAGCACAGCCACTCTACTCACACCAGACTGCGGTGAAGGAAAGTCCAATGTTTCCTTCAGGTGCCAAGCAAGAAGTCCAGAAAGCTGGTGCTTCAAAGACCTAAATGCCCCAAAGATTTGAAGGGAAAGGAGTTGTGGAATGTGTGGTCAGCTTGTGGACACCCTTCTGACTGGCTGGTGGTGAGGGAATCGGGGGGTCAGCATCAGTAACCTTCTGATTCCAAGGTCTGGGGGCTGTGTGCCGATAGTCAGCATTATAGTTGGCTCCTTCTGTGTGGTGGGGGCTTTAGATCCTGCAAAATAGCTCAAAGGGACATTGCTCAGAATATTATCTACAGCCCTTGAGGAGGAAGTAAAGGTCCTTGACTTTGTTCAATGGATAAACTATTAAGTGTTTCATCTTGCTTCACTGTTCTCCTTTGCTTTTTCCTTCTCTCACTTCTCTGACTTTATTTCCTCTTTAGAACTTGGAGAAGGTCTAGGAGGCTCCAGGTTTCCTACAAACCAGAGGTGGCGGACACAGCGGGGGCCGTCTGTCCACAAGACCTCCCTGAAAGGTCCTCCTTGGTTTCAATCTCAGCATTTTTGTCTTGTTTCAAGTGTAGAAGATGGTGTCGGTGCTTATATCCCTCGGTTTTCTGCTGAGGTGTAACACAGCAATGCAAAGCGCAGTGGCTTACGTGGCTCGGTCTCGGTGGCGTGGTGAACTTCAGGGGGCTGGGCTGGGGGTTTCCAGGTCAGGGTATCTCGTGCCATCAGCTAGGACTGCACTCATATCAAGGCTTGACTGGGACTGGATGGTCAGCTTGCAAGACGCCTCACCTGTGTGGCTGTTGGGCTGGGGGTGACGGTTTCGAACTGTCTGCTAGAGGGAGGTCTCAGAACCTCGCCATTCAGTCATCTCCACGGGGCTGCTTGTGTGTCCTTCCGTGATGGCCCCTGGGTATCTTCAGCGTGGGAGAACCAAGACAGAAGCCATAATGCACTGTACGACCTGACCTGGGGAGTCCTGCTCCATCGTCATATAAAGAGCAGTTCTCTACTGGTTACGCAAGCGTCCTCTGATACAGGGTAGGGAAGGTCTATATAAGGGTGTGAATAGCAGCCCGCAGGGATGGTTGCAGGCCACTTAGAGCTATTTGAATAGCTGATACTTTGAGTTCTCACTCTGCAGCCAAAGATGCTGTTGTTCAGTCGCTGTGTTGTATCCGACTCTTTGCAACCCTATGCAGTGCAACACTCCAGGCTCCTCTGTCCTCTACTTTCTCCCGGAGCTTGCTCAAACTCATGTCCATTGAGTCGATGATGCCATCCAACCATCTCCTCCTCTGTGGTCCCCTTCTCCTCCTGCCCTCAATCTTTCCCAGCATCAGGGTCTTTTCCAGTGAGACTCGTTGGAAAAGACTCATTGGAGAAAAGATGATTTTTCATTTAAATTTCCACTGCATATAGTCCAGTAAATTCATTTTCTAGTTTGGTCCCATCACCAATATGTGCGATTTAGTATGTTCGATGACCACAACTACGAAGGTGGGCACTCCAGTACCGTTTACGGTGACTCTAACAGCGGTCTCTTCATTTATCTCCTTCCTTTTATTTTGGCATAACCCTTTAAAGAATTTATCAGCTTACTGTTTTCCTCCTCCGTAGTGAATTCCTCATTTGGGTTGAAAATTATTTCCCGAAACCAGCAGCGTTCCAATTGTTTGCATGCAGGGTACCAGAGCGTGTACCATCTGTTGTACACCCAACAGGGCTGCACAGTGAATATTCGCATCAATCTGGAGGAAATGTCCTTTTTACTGGGCACATCTCACCCATTTACCAGATCTCTGCTTGGTTCCAGAAAACTCGGACGAGGGAAATCACTTTGGAACGACTGAGGGATATGACTTCTTGTGCTTTTTCATCTCTCTGCGTGTGTGTTATTTGGTCTTAGATTACAAATATACACACATCCGTATATAATCTAGAAAGACTCGAATGTTCTACTGATTCCGTCAGAGATAAACTACAAAACACGGGTTTTAAAGCAAATTCTTTACTCTATTCTGCGTGCCCTAGGTAGGATCCTTGAGATAATGAATTGGTGGAAGAAGTAACTGAGGAGAAAAATTAAAAACAGTGAGACAGAGGAAGCACTTTGGGGTGATTTACTGTATTGCCCAGGAAACTTTGGGTCTTTCTTTTTATTCATTCTTCTCCAGTCACGCTTTGATTGCTTTTAAGCAGTACTTTTGGGGCTTCCCTGGTGGCTCGGTGGTACAGAACCTGTCTGCCAATGCAGGAGATGTGAGTTGGATCCCTGGGTCGGGAAGATCCCCTGGAGTAGGAAATGGCAACCCACTCCAGTATTCTTACCTGGGAAATCCCATGGACAGAGGAGCCTGGTGGGCTGCAGTCCATGGGGTCACAAAGAGTCAGACACATCTTGACGCTTACAAGAAGTAACTGTAGTCCAAAGTATCAGTCGTAATAAAGGGACCTGCTGTTAAAGACTGCTCATCAATACACATGCAAAGCGCATGCTCTTTGAACCTAAACTGCCATCAGTTTCCATCCCTCGGGCCTGTCTAGTGAGATAAAAATCGTCACGTTTGATAACGGCCTTCCCTTCAGGGCTCCTTATGGCCCACAAGGCTGGCACCCACCCAACAGGAAGACATTGACTTGGGTTTGCTGTGGTACCTCCCCAGCACTTAGAATACGTATTTGCTGCTCATTCAATATTTATTATTTGATTTTCCAAAAGATTTTTTAAATGAATGAATGAATTAAAAGATTGGGATGGTGATTGCTTTACCGTGTTCTGTTAGTATCTGCTGTCCAACAGCGTGAATCAGCCACACGTATGCATATATATATCCCCTCCCTTTTGAGCCCCCCTGCCAACCCCATGCCACCCCTCTGGGTCATCACAGAGCCTTGCGCTGAGCTCCCTGTGCTGTAGAGCAGCTTCCCACTAGCCGTCTGTTTTACACACGGGCGTGTATATATGTCAGTCCCGCTCTTTTAATTCATCCCACCCTCTCCTTCCCCTGCTGTGTCCACAAGTCTGTTCTCTGTGTCTGCATCTCTATCCCTGCCCTGCAAATAGGTTCAGCAGAAATTGAGTATTTATTGAATGAAGGTTTGATTATTTTCCTATGAAGTAAGATAGAGTAAAAAGATGTAAAACAAACAAACAAACCACAAACTATGTGTAAACTACTATTAATTTTTTTTCCTTAGCACAAGTTTCAGGAACAAAACCCTAGTGGTCAAAGTATAACAGGCATTAGTCTCCTTCAAGATTTACAAAAGCAACTTTCCCCAAGCTTTTGATAAAAACTACAAAGATAATCTGCTTGAGTCCAGTGATTAAAATAACAACAATTTACCCATACGTATATAACAAGCTCAAGTGTCAAACACAATTCGTCTTGAGAAGAAAGTCATTAATGACTGCACTGTTCCATTCTCAGCAAATAAATGATGTTCCAAATCTTGGTCTCCGGTAATTATGCTATAAACACTAGAAAAATTGTGTAAAGGGGTTTCAGGGGAAAATATTCACCTGCAGTTGCATGAAGGATTGTGTAGCAGAGGAAAAATGACTTTTACCCTGCACCTTCTGATACGCTTGTGATAATAGAGAGATGCACAGAAGTTCATTGCCTGCCTGCCTCGTGTCTACATAGGGGGGTCACCCAGGGGCGACTGAACAGCTCCCCAAGGCAGCTCTGGGGGGAGGCATGGGGGGACGTGGCCCTCTCTGGGGAGATGAAATGGTTTTCAGCAGAGATGACCAGGCCTTAAGGGATGATGAAGCGTGTCTGGGTGTGATGAGGACCACATCTCAGTCTTCATGTCTCTCCTCTGCGCTGCAGATGTAGGGGATCCCATCGCTAGGCGCCTCTCCTGTGATGGGCGTCAAGCCTGCCTGGCTGACGACACCCCCAGTGCGGGGATGGGTGACCCCTGGGCTCCTCTGAGAGGCCGTGTCTTTAGGAGATGAAAGGAGATTACAGGGAGCCTCACCCTGTATTTGCTGATTTCCACATGCCTACAGCTCAAAATCATCACTACACCAAAGTGTGTATTTTGGGGCGACATATTTTGAACCCCTACGGTCACATCTTTGGGGCTGTGAATACCTGAGTCACATTTGGGGTGACATGTTCTGGACCCTTGAGTCACATCTCTGGGGTAATATTTCCTGAAGCTGTACAGTCATATATTTGGGGTGACACGTCCTGAGGCCCCTAAGTCACATTGGGGTGACATGCCCTGAGCCCCCTACAGTCACGTTTGGGGTGACATATCCTGAACCCCTCCAGTCACATCTTGGGGTGACTCATCCTGAGCCCACTAAGACACATCTTGGGGTGACTCATCCTGTGACTTAGGAGTCACATTTGAGGTGACATGTCCTGAACCCCCTAACTCACACTTGAGGTGACATGTCCTGAGACCCCTAAGTCACATTTGGGGTGACATGTCCTGAGCCCCCTAAGTCAAATCTTGGAGTGACTCATTCCAAGCTCCCTAAGTCACATCTTTAGGGTGGCATGTCCTGAGCTCACTGTCTCATCTTTGGGCTCACACGTCCTGAGACCCCTAAGTCACATCTTTGGGGTGACACGTCCTGAATCCCTACAGTCACATCCTGGGATTACACGTCCTGAGCCCCCTAAGTCATGTTTGGGGTGACACCTTCTGCTCCACTTCTTGGGTCGCAAAAAGGGTCAGACATGACTGAGCAGCTTTCACTTTTCAATATCAAATCCTCAAAAATTAATAGAATGCATATATAGAAAAGTAGAAGGATATAATAGACCTGGGAAGCACCATGAACCAATTCAACATAATGAAGATTTATATAATTTTCACACAACAGCAGGATACAAATTCCATTCAAGTTTCCATAGACTGTAAACTAGGAGACATTGGAGCATATCCGTGGATATAAAACAATGCACAAAAATTTCACGGTCTAACTGTATTGAAATCTTAAGAGTATCTGTTCTCGTATCACTGTGGAATTATGTTAGAAATCAGTATCACAAGAAATTTCAAAAAAATAACCCACGTATTTTCAAGGGCAATGTGACTTTTACCAAGAGAGCTCTTTGACCTTGTCATTGAAAGCCTCAGTAAAGTTAGAGGACTTAAAAAGTACAGAGCGCGATGGCAGAGAAGAGAGCATGTAAATGAGAAATTAATATCAAAATGAGAAGTTAATACCAAAATGAGAAGTTAATATCAAAATGAGAGATTCATATCAAAGATACTTTATATTTAAAAAACCCCATGCATTTGGAAATTACACATCCACCTTTAAATCATGGGTGTCAGATTCTTGACATGGGACTCAGGCTGTTAATAAATTAATGCCTCCTGCGTTTCTCTGCTGAGTGTCTGTTTCGCATCCAGAGTTTTAAACTCTACGACCCAGGCACTGAGCAATTCTCCTGCACTCCTCTGCCCCTTGGGCCACGCATTTGTTGGGCTCATCAGATCAGATCAGATCAGATCAGTCGCTCAGTTGTGTCTGACTCTTTGCGACCCCATGAATCCCAGCATGCCAGGCCTCCCTGTCTATCACCAACTCCCGGAATTTACTCAGACTCACGTCCATCGAGTCAGTGATGCCATCCAGCCATCTCATCCTATGTCGTCCCTTTCTCCTCTTGCCCCCAGTCCCTCCCAGCATCAGAGTCTTTTCCAATGAGTCAACTCTTCGCATGAGGTGGCCAAAGTACTGGAGTTTCAGCTTTACCATCATTCCTTCCAAAGAAATCCCAGGGCTGATCTCCTTCAGAATGGACTGGTTGGATCTCCTTGCAGTCCAAGGGACTCTCAAGAGTCTTCTCCAACACCACAGTTCAAGAGCATCAATTCTTAGGCACTCAGCCTTCTTCACAGTCCAACTCTCACATCCATACATGACCACAGGAAAAACCATAGCCTTGACTAGACGGACCTGTGTTGGCAAAGTAATGTCTCTGCTTATAGTAGATGATTAATAAACAGTTAATGTGGAAGGCAGTGAAAGGTGAAACGGCCTTGATTTGACTCACCACGGAGCCTGTGTTACAAGCGTCAGGGGGCTTTGCAACAGCAGGGGGCAGGCGGCTGTGTATTCGTGGAGTTGGTTGGATCTGGTGCAGGCCTGGAAGGAGGGGTGAGATTTCTAGAGAAAGAACCTGGACAGGGCCAGAGGAAAGCTCCCCCATCACACAGAACCAGAACATACTGCTCTTTCACTTGAAAGAGAGGATCAGAGATCAAAGGGCCTGTGAGGTGTACGAGAGCAGAACCATACAAAAACGCCTGCGATAAACCCACGTCTGTTCACTGTAGACAGCACTGTCATTGTGTTGCTATATGTTCACCTTCTTGACATGGGACTCAGGCTCTCAATAAATCAATGCCTATATGTCATTGCTCTATGTTACTGTGTTGCCCTGCTAACAAAGTCACTGTGGCGTTTCACTTGTTGGGAGGGGTGCGCAGTCGATCGAGTGATGGAAGCAGAGAAAGACACGAACATTTGACACATCGATCATTTCTTTTCCCAACAAACTGCTGCTGCTAAGTCACTTCAGTCGTGTCCGACTCTGCCCGACCCCATAGATGGCAGCCCACCAGGCTCCCCCGCCCCTGGGATTCTCCAGGCAGGAACACTGGAGTGGGTTGCCATTTCCTTCTCCAATGCATGAAAGTGAAAAGTGAAAGTGAAGTCGCTCATTCGTGTCCGACTCTTAGCGAACCCGTGGACTGCAGCCCACCAGGCTCCTCCATCCATGGGATTTTCCAGGCAAGAGGACTGGAGTGGGGTGCCATTGCCTTCTCTGTCAACAAACTGAGGGCAAGCTAACTTAACACACAGCTTCCCTGGTGGCTCAGCTGGTTAAAGAATCCGCCTGCAATGCAGGAGACCCAGGTTTGATCCCTGGGTCGGGAAGATCCCCTGGAGATCTTCCACATATGTGTGAGATCTTCCAGGGATATGTGTGGAAGATGGGAGCTCCATCCTGGGAGATAACGCATGAGTATGTGTTAGCTGCTCAGTGGTGCCTGACTCTTTGCGACCCCATGGACTGTAGCTCACCAGGCTCCTCCATCCATGGGATTCTCCAGGCAAGAGTACTGGAGGGGGCTGACATTTCCTTCTCCAGTGGATCTTCCCAACCCAGGGATCGAACCCAGGTCTCCTGCACTGCAGGCAGAGTCTTTACTGTCTGGGCCACCAGGGAAGCCCAAAATTTTCTATGAAAATGAAAACCATTAAGAAAGGAAATATAATTTGAAGAGGCAGGTTCAAATACCAAAATGGAAAATCGCTTGGAAACACGTCCCTGGGTAGTAAGGAAATTAGCTAATGAATTTTCTTACCCATTTGCCGAGTGAAGGAATGTTAAAGGCAAAATAAAACCATGGGTAATGCAACATCCTTTGAGTTACTAATTTAAGCACGTGACTATAGAGAGAAGCCTGCCTCTAAAATTGGCTAATAGTGGCTGTAAAGAGGAAAAACCCTCTTGAGTTATCACTGGTTGAATCAGCTCACAACAGAAAGAATGAATTGCTCTCTGATAAAATGTTCAAATTGGTGGAATGAGGAATGGCTGTAGCTTTGTATCCACGAGAGGGGGATTAAATGTTCTTGTGTGTGTGTGTGTGTGTGTGTGTCTGTGTTCATTCGTGTCTGACTCTTGCGACCCCATGGACTTTAGCCCGCCAGGCTCCTCCGTCCATGGGATTCTCAAGAATACTGGAGAGGGTTGCCATTTCCTCCTCCAGGGGATCTTCCCCACCCAGGGATTGAACCCAGGTCTGCATTGGCAGGTAGATTCTTGACCACTGAGCCCTCTATAGCACTTGAGGAGGAAATTCAGGTCCTTGACTTTGCTTAACAAATACAGTATTATTGTCATTTTTGACTGTTTTCCTTTGCTTCTGCGTCTTCCCACTTTTCTGATTAAATTTATTCTTCGACTGATGTTTTTCTGCAGATGAGAGACAGGAGGAGGATGTGGTGGGGGTCGGCGGGGGACATCTGTCCTGGGAAGGTCCCATTGGGTCCTGGTCAGTCACAGTTACACCAAGAGCTTTTATTAATTAAGGTTCTCTCATATGATGCTTTCAGAGATGACCAGGCTGCTATTTGCGGTCTCCTAGGCTGGCTAACACTGAGAGATTTATTAATTATGGTTCTCTCATACGATGCTTTCAAAGATGACCAGGCTGCTGTTTGCTGTCTTTTAGTCTGGTTCTCATGTTTTGCAAGATGGGGCACCAGGAAGAGGCCAGTCCTGGGACAGAGGCCAGCATGTGTGCTCAGAAATCTTCGTGTGTTTCCAGATGTGCGTGGTGCTCAGGGATGGGCTTGTAGTGTTCCAGGCAGGACGTGTTTCCTGCAGAGGAAAAGGGGAAAGGAATCAGGCATCTGAACTTCCCTGCCAGGCACAGACCAGGAACTCCCAGTAAAGCTGCATCCCCAGGAATCACGCGTCCGTCTCTAACACTCTGGAGAACCTCAGTTTTGTCCTAGGTGAGGCAGACCTGATTCCATTTTGGGGGTTTGGACAGTGCATTCAATCCTGGTTGGGGAAGGTCCCCTAGAGGAGGGCATGGCAACCCACTCCAGTGTTCTTGCCTGGAGAATCCCACGGACAGAGGAGCCTGGCGGGCTACAGTTTGGTGGGGTTGCAAAGAGTAGGATGGGACTGAGCGCCTGAACAACAACCACCATTGCCTCTAAGATGAGACAGTTGCTGGGATTCATGTGTCATCCTTAATGAACTGAACCCCACAAACACATGAATGAGCCGTCCTTCCCTGAGTGCCAGGGCAACGTTGCAGTGAAGAAGATGCCTCGGTTCTGCTGGGTGGGGAGAGAGGGTCACCCAGACTGGTCCAGGGGCCACTGAAATGCTCGAGACCTGAGCTTGAGTTCTGGTGGGAAGCGTGAAGATGGGAGCTGAGTGATCCCAGGGAGGGTGCTGGAATCCACCTGCCCAACAGACCCCGGGTCGCTGGAGTGGGAGGCAGACCTGTACCTGCCCTCAGTCTCCATCATGCTCGTGTTTAGGACACCAGTAGCCCTTCCGAGCTCCTGGCTCCTCCTCCTCCTCCACCTGCAGCAGGGATTCCAGGTTGGCATGCTGAGAGCTAATTCGTCTCCCCTTCCCCACGCCCCAACATCCTGCGTCCCGACTGACAACTTGGTACCCAGGCTCCAGGGAGAACCGAGGAACGTGACCTCAGCCTTCGTGCTCCCCCTGCTTGTAACTGACACCACTCTCTCCACGTGACCCTGCCTTTGTCAGCTCCTTGACAAAGCTTTGCAACTGTGTTGCAAATTGGCTTTATTATTATTATTAGTGCTCTTTCTCTCCCTCTGCCCCTCCAAGTGTGAAACCAGAGGAAGGGTTCCCCAGTCACTTCAAAAGCATCCTGAGGGTCTATGCCTAGGGGTGGGATGGCTGGGTCATATGGTGGTTTTATTCCTATTTTTTTAAGGAATCACCATACCGTCTTCCATAGTGGCTGTATGGATTTACATTCCCACCAACAGTGTAAGAACGTTGCCTTTCTTCCACCCCAGCTGATGTGAATTTGCTCTTTGGCTCAGGAAACTCAAACAGGGGCTCTGTATCAACCGAGAGGAGTGGGATGGGGCGGGAGATGGGAGGGAGGTTCAAGAGGGAGGGGACATGTGTATACCTACGGCTGATTCGAAGAGCTGACTCATTGGAAAAGACCCTGATGCTGGGAAAGATTGAAGGCAGGGGGAGAAAGGGATGACAGAGGATGAGATGGTTGGATGGCATCACCCACTCGATGGACATGAGTTTGGGTAAACTCCGGGAGTTGGTGAAGGACAGGGAGGCCTGGCGTGCTGCAGTTCATGGGGTTGCAAAGAGTAGGACACGACTGAATGACTGAACTGAAGTGATGGCCGATTCATGGTGAGGTCTGACAGATAACAACAAAACTCTGTCAAGCAATTATCCTTCAATAAAAAAATTATTTATTTAAAAAATAATGAGTGTCCTGAGCTGAGGGAGGTAAGATGCCAAGGATTGATTCTCTTCCTCTGAGTCGTTCATCACAGCTCCTCATGGCCAACGCCACCCCCCCACCCCCAGGAGTCCCCCTGGTTCTTCCAGGCTGGAGGAGATGCACAGGGTAACAGGGGCTAGGCGTCGCGTCCTCATATCCGTGCAGCAGGCTGGGCCGTGAGCGCTGCACAAGGTCGCAGGTGGCCCTGCATCCATCTTCCTCCCGGTGACTCATTTCCATTCTCCTCGAGAGGCACGTGTCTGTCCTCCTACTGCAGGTAAAGGGCATCTGCAGCCTTACCCAGGCTTCCCCAGTGGCTCAGACAGGAAAGAATCTCCCTGCGATGCAGGAGACTCGGGTTCGATCCTTGGGTCGGGAAGATCCCCTGGGAGGAAATGGCTACCCACTCCAGTGTTCTTGCCTGGAGAATCCCACAGACAGAGGAGCCTGGTGGGCTGCAGCCTGTGAGGTCACAGAACCAGACACGCCTGAGGAAGGAGCATGCTCAGGACTGCCCTCACCCCTAGCAAATCCCAGCTTGGATGCTTGGGAGAGAGCTAGTATTTCAGGGAGAAAGAGGGGCAAACAGACAGACAGATGCTTGCTGTGCTCCAGCAAACAGCTCTGTCTGTTCCTCACGGCCTCCTGCCATCTCATCAGGGCTCATTACAACACGCAGAAACCTTCTTTTCTCTCTCTGCTTCAGGACAGACTCTTCAGAATGCATCTTTATTGGGAGAAGTGTTATTTGTGGTTGGAGGGAGACGGGTATCTCTCAAAGCTAAAGCCAGGTATTACTCACTGTACCCCTCAAGTTCTAGAAATATTCCTATTGAGAAAGAAGACCAAGGCTTTTTACAGCCACTGCTGACAACAGACACTGTTAACTCTTTCTAGTTTGATGTGAGAGCTTCCACTACGTAGCCAACCTGTTAGCACTGAAGGTTTAGAAAGGAAACGTCAGTATCAAGTTTATTACCTAGCACGTTACTGTATCTTTTGATGTTTCTTTATTGCCTTTTCCCCCAAATGATTTGAGGGCTAACCCACCTGCCAAAGCAGTAGATGTAAGAAACATGGGTTGGACCCCCGGGTCAGGAAGATTCCCCTGGAGAAGGAAATGGCAAACCCCCTCCAGTATTTCTTGCCTGGAGAATCCCATGGACAGAGGAGCCTGGCCGACTCTGGTCCATATGGTCAAAAAGAGCCAGATGCAACTGAAGTGACTTTGCACGCACACACCCTCAAGACGAATATGGTGAAACAGTGTGTCAGGACAGAAAACCAGTGAGTGTGAACAATGTGAGGTCTTATCCCATCAATACCAGCGCTTCCTCTTAACTGTGAGTCAGGCGATAAAAAGAGAGGGCAGAGTTACTCCTATCCTTGATATCAGAGAAATTTGCAACAGAACTGGGAGTTCCTTTTCATACCTGGGATATCTTTTAATGCTCATTGTGCCTGGAACTTGATCAGGGTTTTTGATTTTGCAAACTGGGAAGGATGTTTACTTTTAGGGTATTCCTACATTTTAAAAAATTGCATTTATTCACTTGTTTTTGTGTTTATCTGGCTGAGCTGTGTCTTAGGTGCGGCATGCAAACTCTTAAGTGTGGCCTGTGGGCTCTTGTGGCCTGTGAAAGCTAGTTCCCTGACCCGGGAGGGAAGCCGGCCCCCTGCTTTGGGAGCACGTAGTCTGAGCCCCCAGGCCACCGGGGAAGTTCCTAGCATGTTTCTCCGTTTTGTGTCAGACCCAACACCATCCATATTTCTCCATTTTGTGAGACACCATCAAAAGATCCCCTGGAGAAGGAAATGGCAACCCACTCCAGTATTCTTGCCTGGAGAATCCCATGGCAGAGGAGCCTGGTGGGCTACGGTCCATGGGGTCGCTAAGAGTCGGATATGACTGAGTGACTTCACTTTCACTTTTCATCAAAAGAGACGGGCTTGACTCACCTCCCTAGAGTTCACACAACCCATGTTAGGCTCCCGAGGTTGTCCAGCTTAGCACTCAACTGCTTTTTTCCCTACATTTTCTTATTTGTGCTTGTCCATCGTACAAACCAATGAGACAGTAAAATTGTATTCGAATGGGAATATGCAACAATAATACTCAAGTTGCACACTTCTGCAGTCACTCCAGGTCCCTTCACAGAAGGATAATTCATGTCCTTATCTATGGCTCTTTTTTTTTTTTTTTTTTTTTGAGAAATGGAAATAAAAGCCAGAAATCCACTATTTACAAAATCTAACCGAGGTGCACCGATGCCCAGCTCTTTCAGGAGAGTGTTCAAACAGTCCCCACAACGTGCACACGGCAAGAGCTGGCCTCTTAAGAATTCAGAGCAAATGAGACAACACGGGTCAGGCTCATGGCAGTGTCAGCTCGAAACGAATGAGGACATTTCCACTGGGGCACCTCCAGGAGGGAGACTTTGGAAGCAGTGAGTGTAGTTACAAACCCACCTCACATGTGAGCCCTGCTCTGGGATTGCAACGTGCTTTCCCCACATGTAGCTTCCCTCCTCCGTGGGTTCTGAGTAGAGCCTGTGAAGCAGGCAGGTGCATTCGTGCCCCCCCTCCCCCCACTGTGGATAGAGAGACAGGATGGAGAATTTTAACGACTACCTCAACCATCTTAGATACTCAAGAAACAGAGGGATGCTGGGAGAATCCTGGAGAATAAATCTGACTCTGCACTGATACTCAGGTAACAGAGGGAGGCTGGAAAAATCCTGCAGAGTAAGTATGACTCTGTATTGGTACTCAAGAAAAAGAGAGATGCAAAAATTCCTGTGGAATAAATCTGACTCTGCATTGATGCTCAAATAGCAGAGGGAGGCTGGAAAAATCCTGCAGAATAAATCTGACTCTGTATTCATACTCAGGAAACAGAGGAAGACTGGGAAAATCCTGGAGAATAAATCTGACTCTGAATTGATACACAGGAAACAGAGGGACACTGGGAAAGTCCTGGAGAGTAAATCTGACTCTGTATTGGTATTCAAGAAACAGAGTGATGCAAAAATTCCTGTAGAATAAATCTGACTGCACTGATACTCAAATAGCAGAGGGAGGCTGGAAGAATCCTGGAGATAAATATGGCTCTGTGTTGATATTCAAGTAACAGAGCAATCGTGGAAAAATCCTGGAGAATGAATATGACTCTGCATTGATACTCAGGAAACAGAGGAAGACTGAAAAAAATCCTGGAGAGTAAATCTGACTCTGTATTGGTACTCAGGAAGCAGAGTGATGCTGGAAAAATCCTGGAGAGTAAATCTGACTCTGTACTGATACTCAAGTAGTAGAGGAAGATGGGGGAAACCCTGGCGAATAAAGATGACTGTATTGATACTCAAGAAGTGGAGGCATGCTGGAAAAACCCTGGAGAATAAACCTGACTCTGCATTGATACTCAGCAAACAGAGGGAGACTGGAAAAGTCCTGCACAGCAAATATGACTCTGTATTTAACCCCCTCCACCCCCCTAGTTTGGGAGGAGAATCAACTCATCATTCGTGACACCACAGTATTTGCAACATACACAGTGTAACCAGTAATTCATCTCTTCCTCCTCGTGGGTGATGTGTGGATTTCCATATTTGCAACACACGCAACGTAACCAGTAATTCATTTCTTCCTAGCTCGTGATGTGTGTGATTTCCATCCGCAGGAAGAGCTCGTACCCATCCCACCTCAGGATCAAGAGGACAATGTGAAAACTCTACCATCTGCCTGGTAGAATTCTAAAGGGAACCAAAGGCACAATTGGGAGAGGTCGGCAAAGAGTTATTGTCTGGAGCATGCGTTGAGCGCTTGTTTGTATTTGGGAAAAACCAGAAAAGGCCAACACCCTCCCCCTACATGGTTAAGGGAGTCACGGTCTTGTTTTGTGTTACAATATCGTGAATAATGACGTTGCATTTTCTTTTTTTGTTTTCTTTTTAATCGGACGATAATTGCCTTACAACATTGTGTTGGTCTCTGCCATACATCAAGATGAGTCAGCCGTGGGTGTGCATAGGAGTCAGCCGAGGGAGGTCCCCTCCCTCGTGAGCCTCCCCTCCCCCCTCCCCCCACCCTCTAGGTACTCACAGAGCACTAGCTGAGCCTCCTCAGTCACACAGCAAATTCTCTCTGGCTGTCTGTTCTGCATTTGGTAATGGGTATGTGTCAGGGCTACTCTCTCAATTCGTCCCACTCTCTTCTTCCCTGAAGTTATATTTTCAAATCAACATACACGGTGCAGGGAAAGGCCCAAGATATAGAGCTGGGTGAAAATAGGGCATTGGTGCTGAAACTGTAGAGAGGCCCTCAGTTCAGTTCAGTTCCATTCAGTGGCTCAGTCATGTCCGACTCTTTGCGACCCCATGGACTGCAGCACGCCAGGCCTCCCTGTCCATCACCAACTCCTGGAGGTTACTCAAACTCATGCCCATTGAGTCGGTGATGCCATCCAATCATCTCATCCTCTGTCATCCCCTTCTCCTCCTGCCCTCAATCTTTCCCAGCATCATGGTCTTTTCCAATGAGTCGGCTCTTTGCATGAGGTGGCCAAAGTATTGGAGTTTAAGCTTCAGCATCAGTCCTTCCAATGAATATTCGGGGCTGATCTCCTTTATGCTTTGCTAATCGTATCTCACTTTTCAAAGCATGTCCAGGCAGCATCCGGGAGCTTCTGATTGACAGTTCTGGGATGAGGCTTCTTGCAAAGCTTCCCAGGTGATTCCAATGTGCATCTGGGACTGACTGAAGACCACTGACCGGTTGGGGATTACAACAGCAGTGACTGAGGGTTGGCAGCCCTGAGTGAGGGGAATGGAGCTTGGGAAGAGGAAGGGGCAGCTGTAGTGGGTGGACACTGTGTCTTTGCTATTCAGCCTCCAGGTTCCAGCAGCATCCGTCCACCTGGGAGCTTGTCAGAAATGTTGTCCCCGTTGAAGCCCCACCCCAGACCTTCCGATCTGTTACCTGACTTTCAACAAGAGCCCCGTGGTTTGCTACTCACTGAATCCCAGAATCGTGGGAGCAACCGCATGGCCTCTCCAACATCAGCTGTCATCCAGTGAGTTACTGTTCCTTCCACGGAGATGAAGGGTTTCTACCATCCATCTGGTTTCAGAATTGCTGGTGGGAAGAAAGTTGATCACTTGCCTATCCTTCTCTCTGAGAACCTCCTGCATCTCACAGCTCTCCGTGATTCTCAAAGGGTTTCATACACATTCCTGTCTCAAATTCTTTGAAAAATTAAAGTGGAAGTGAAGCTGCTCAGTCGTGTCCGACTGTTGGCGACCCTACGAACTGTAGCTCACCAGGCTCCTCCATCCATGGGATTCTCTAGGCAAGAACACTGGAGTGGGTTGCCATTTCCTTTTCCAGGGTATCTTCCTGACGCAGGGATCTAACTCAGGTCTCCCACATTGCAGGCAGAACTCTTTACCCTCTGAGCCACCCCCAAATCCCAAAGTGAAAGGGAAGTTGCTCAGTTGTATCTGACTCTTTGCAACGCCATGGACTGCTGCCTACCAGCCTCCTCCATCCATGGGATTGTCCAGGCAAGAGCACTGGATGGGGTACCATTGCCTTCTTCTTGGTCCACATCAAAAAAATTTAAAACAAAAATAGAAGAAGAGATGTTGGAGGCGGACAGGGTTCCTCACCAAAGATGACCCTTTGTCATCCCAAGTCAGGAAAACTCAAATGTCAGCCCTCAGTGAGGCTAAACCAGAAAGGTCAGGTTTTCTATCCTTACTGGGCACGTTCCTGACAAAAGTCTCAACTCCTCACTCATCTCCCAGCACCCTGACTTGTTTCTATCAAACTCCTCCAGCTGACATTTGTCCCAACGAATAATGTCTAAGAAAAAATTTAATATGTGGTTTTGAAATCCATCCTGAGATGAACTCAATTTCTATAAAGAATAAAACTCCCCAGACAAGAAAGAAAACTCATAAACTTGTGTGTGTGGGGGGGGGGCGGTGCGGTGGGGAATGTCAACTGCCCTGTTTGCCCTAGTGATAGACTTTCCCCTCCCCTCTGTATTTCTCTGAATATCTGATAAATCATACTCAAATTTGCTTTTCTGGAAATGGCTTGAAATAGCGATGTATGTTTTAACCCAATGCGATTTCATTCAAGCAATTGTGTGGACGGGGAACTCAGAGGCCAGAGATGAGCCTGGTTCCAGTAAGGAGCTGATGAAAAATGATTTTCCTGTTCTTTGCATCAATCTTTTAATATTAGCTTATGGATGGGATGAGGACTAGATTCGTAGACCCTTCTTAAACCAAAGCTTTCACTTCTGCTCAACATTTCATGAGTCGATGACAATAACCACAGTAAAAAAAAGGGGGGGGTGGTTTTTTTTCTATTTTAATACACTGAAAAGAAGAATTTCCAACCCGAGCCCTCATTTTTGAACTCAGTTAATTGCCACAGGTTCAACGGTTCTGTGAAACAAGTTATTTGCAAACGAGCAGTACTAACAAACTGAGCAGAAGCAAATAAAATGAGAAGAAATGATGTTCATAGCCATGAGCCTCCAAGGCATCGAGGGAAAAAAATTTCTTTAAGCCTTTATTGTGAGAAAATTAACATCTGCTTATTTATTTATTTCCTGGATAGAGAACATATGTTAGGGTGTCTTTCTGTTCAATGTGTGTTTGGTGCCGCGTTCCTGGAAACACGCACCGTTCCCCAGTTGACTTTTTGGAAGGACCTGAGAGCTCTAGCCTGTGGCCCCGATGCAGCCATCACCTGGTTTTGTTGGGTTCTATCGGGTCAGTATTGCCAGATTTCCTCTTCCTGGGGTCTAAAATCTCTGCGGATGGTGACTGCAGCCATGGAAGCAGAAGATGATGGCTTCTTGGCAGGATAGCTATGATAAATCTCGATAGTGTGTTGAAAAGCCAGAGATGTTACTCCGTCAACAAGGGTCCATATAGTCAAGGCTATGGTCTTCCCAGTGGTCACATACGGTTGTGAGAGCTGGATGGTCAAGAAGGCAGAACACCCCAAAATTGATGCCTGCGGTGCTGGAGAAGACTCCTGAGAGTCCCTTGGACAGCAAGGAGACAAAACCAGTCAATCTTAAGGGAAATCGACCCTGAATGCTCATTGGAAAGACTGATGCTGAAGATGAAGCTCCAGTACTTTGGCCACTTAATGCAAAGAACAGAATCATTGGAAAAGACCCTGATGCTGGGAAAGATTGAAGGCAGGAGGATAAGAGGGCATCAGAAGATGAGATGGCTGGATGGCATCGTTGCTGCAATGGACATGAACTTGGGCAAGCTTCGGGAGATAGTGAAGGACAAGGAAGCCTGGCATGCTGCAGCCCATGGGGTCGCAATGAGTCGGACACGACTGGGTGGGTTTACAGCCCCACTTGCTCATTTGCTGACTGTCTGTGGCTCCTTCCACGGCACACAGCAGTTGTATAGCTGTGACAGAGACCAGCAAATCCTGAAGCAGCCAGCGTCTGGCCCTTTACAGAATACTTGTGCACGTGAGGTGGTTTCTGCCTGCACTCCATGCAGGAGGACGCATCCACTGGGATGGAATCAGATGGAACCACCCCCATCCACCTGCGCGTCAAGCTGGCCGTGCCCCACGCCGACTTTGGAAGGGCTTCAGGCACCATCTCAGAGCAGACCGTGCTTCCAGCATCCCTGCCTTTTGTATCACCGCCTGGGCTCCACGGGTGCGCACGGACCCCAGAAAGCGACTGAAAACTGCCGCTCCCCGGCAGAGTTTCCTTGCCATCACTCTCGCCGTTTAGCTGAGAGTGTCTGAGAATGCGGCTGCCAGGCTTCCTGTCCAACAGTCTCAATGAGCCCCTGATTGTTGGACAAAGCAGCTCTCCAAGCGCCAGGAAGGTGTGACAGTGGTTACCCACGTCTGTCATTCCCTCCCAAGCAGCCGGAAAGACATACTCCCCGTGTGAGCCATCAGACCAAAGCCTTCCTGACAACATCAACGAGCGAGGAAGCCAGCAAGAAGGGGGAAACCTCTTCCTGATGTTTCTTTTCTTTCTCATCACGGGGTTGAAATTGAGGCCCCTGACAATCCCGCCTCATTGCCGGGGGTGTCTTGGTGAAGAATTACCTGCCTGCCGCCTGCCCCCAGGGACTGATGAAGGACCAGACAGGAGATGCAGAACCATCAGGCAGAGGGAGCTTGCCTAATAAGCTCGTCCTGCCTTCCCTGATGAGGGTGAGGAAGGGCGTGCAGCGGGCAGCCCATTGTTTTCCCTGCACCTTATTGAGAAAAATTGACCCACTCGGGTCTCCAGCTGTCTCTGCTGTGTCTGATCCAGGCCGTTTCTGCAAAGCTTGTCCTCTGCTCACACGTTGAAATCAGGCCGAAGGCCCGAGGACGGCAGGTCTCAGGCAGATGGCGTGGAATCAGGCTGGAGGAGTAATAGATCGACTGGGACACCAGCAGGCTTTTACACCCCAGGTTCAAGACCCACTCTGAGGACTGTGAGCGTGATTTATCCCACACCCGAAGCCCTGTGCACGTTTCACCACCCCCCTGCACACTCACTTGTGGTACTTCAGCCTTCTGTGTTTTGCTCATCCTCAACTACATGTGTGCTAAGTCGCTTCAGTTGTCTCTGACTCTTGGCAACATAGGGACGGTAGCCCACCAGGCTCCTCTGGGCTTCCCTGGTGGCTCAGCAGTAAAGAAGCAGCTGCAACACAGGAGCTACAGGAGACGCAGCTTCGATCCCTGAGTAGGGAAGATCCCCTGGAGGACGGCATGGCAATCCACTCTAGTATTCGTGCCTGGAGAATCCCACGGATAGAGGAGCCTGGGGGACTATAGTCAATGGGGTCACAGAGAGTCGGATAACGACTGAGCAACTCAGCATGCATGGACTGTAGCCTGCCAGGCTCCTCTGTCCATGGGATTCCCCCAGGCAAGAATACTGGAGTGGGCTGTCACTTCCTCCTCCAGGGGATCTTCCAGACCCAGGGATCGAACCCATGTCTCTTATGTCTCCTGCATGGGCAGAAGGGTTCTTTACCACTAGCCCCACCTGGGAAGCTGGACTACTCAACTACAGCCTGTAGCACTTCCCACAGGGTGGCCATCAATCTGGAGCAATAGTAAAGAAGGAAAATAAAACTCACAGCTTTCCTGTGACCAGCTAGCTTTCCATGTGTAAAACGTGTACACTGATGTTCTGCCCTTGAGAACTTCCTGTTGAAAAATTATTTACCTTTTGAATATGCAGGTATGCTGGTTAAAGGGAATGACATCTATTGGGGGCATCACAAACAAACACAAACGGGAACCTGAGGTCAGTGTCCACAATCTGGGTATGTTTGATGAATTTTCTGTGAATTCTGGTTCTTGCTGTTTTTATTTCAAAAATAATCCTATAGGTAATAATAGACACTAGCTCCCCAGGTGTCTTAGCGGTAAAGAATCTGCCTGCCAATGGAGGAGACCTGGGTTCAATCCCTGAGTCGGGAAGATTCCTTGGAGAAGGGCACGGCAACCCACTCCAGTCTTCTTGCCTGGAGAATCCCACGGACAGAGGAGCCTGGGGGGCTACAGTCCACGGGATTGCCAAGAGTGGGACACGACTGAGTGACCAGTGTTCTCAATGTCAGTAAGTTACCTGTATTTACTTACTCAGTCTTCCCTGCAACCCTGAGGCAGGAATCATCACCATTAGCATTTTAGGGAAGGCACTCAAGCAGACACAAGCTGTAAGTGGAGAGGAGGCTGCAAGCAGGCAGAGTGGCTTCGAGGCCCTGTTCTTAAACCCTCTTTGTATTCAGGATGACCCAGCTGTCTTCAGCTCAGCCCCGACGACTTCTGGGGCTGGTGACTCTCTGCTGCGGGGTGTCCTCTGCCAGCGGGCATCCTGTGCCCTGTTGGGTGTAAAGCAGTGCCCCCTCCTTGATAACAGCTCCTTCCTCCCCACTTGTGACACCAGAGAATAACTCTGGACCAGCCAGTTGTCTACTGAAGGGGGAAGGGGAAACAGGAATGCAGAATGGCCCATGTTTTCAAAACACTGAAGTTAAGACGCATATGTATGTGTGTGCACGCGTGCACACGCGCTAAGTCACTTCAGTCGTGTCGGACTCTTTGCAATCCCATGGACTGTAGCCCGCCAGGCTCCTCTGTCCTTGGGATTCTCCAGGCAAGAATACTGGAGTAGACTGTCATGCCCTCCTCCAAGGGATCTTCTTGACCCAGGAAGGCTCAAACCCACATCTCTTATGTCTCCTGCATTGACAGGCAGTTTCTTTGCCACCAGCACTACCCAGGAAGCCCCAAATCAGGGTATTCTTCAGAATCAGAATTGTCAACTGAGCTGTGTGCAGGGACCAAGCAGATCGCATGAACAAGGGAAGAGGTTCCTAGTAACCAGAGTTTTGGTTGGCTGTACGATGATCTGTCTAGTTAGTGTACAGTTGAGAGCAATTATTGCATGCATGCTCAGTCTCGCCTGACTCTTTCTGACCTCAGGGACTGTAGCCCTCCAGGCTCCTGTGTCCCTGGGATTCTCCAGGCAAGAATACTGGAGTGGAGAATTTCCTTCCGCTTCTCCTTAGAGCAATAGAGAGGGCGAACAAAACAACTTGTAGGAATTGCCTTTGGCCCGCGGGTTGCCTTTTTGTGATTCCATGAACTAAAGCAGGGTTTCTTCAGCTTGGCGTACTGAACTGTGAGTCTGGGTGAATCTTTGCATCATTGGAGGAGGGATGCCGTTCTGCGCATTGTAAACTCTTGAGCAGCAGAGATGGTCTCTATCCACCAAATTTCAGTCTTACTCCCCAAACCCGTCCCAGTTCTGAGAACACAAAATGGGTCCAAATGTTGCCTAGTGTCCCCAGAGAGGACAGAGAAAGCCCTGAGATGAACCACACGAAACTACCAACCCTTGGTTATTTCTGAACTGCTGACAGGGTGATTGCATATGGTCCAACCTGTGTTTGCAGGGAGCCCCCAGCTTGCCTGACAGGTCAGCTTTTCAGGTGGGACAGAATAGAGGTAGGTCACATATAAGGAAAAGTGGAGACACAGAAGCCTGTTGAGACCCGGGAATCCTGTCTGCGAAATAGTTTCGAAGACACCCCCATTCTGGACAGACAAAAAGAACCGCGTGGTTTACGGACTTTGAGATCACAGTGTTTCGAAGCACACATAGAGATGAAGTGTCCACCAGGAAGGCTGAAGCTGGACCTTGACGCAGCCCGCAAGCAGTTTCTTAAAGGCTAAAACCAACAATAGACTTGAACCAGCTTGTTCCTTGCCCACCATGGCATCCAAGTTCAGCACGAAAGAGACCTTCGATCGCAATAGACTCTTTTGCATCCCTGACGAACCTCCAGGTCGGGCCGTGGACGCTGGCTTTGAGTCCCACCTGTGCCACGTGGCTGGCTGTGAAGTGACCCACGTGGTCAAAGGACGCCTGTGACTCAGGGTGAAGAGGCGCCGTCCCGAGTCCTCGTTAGGACAAGGCGAGCCCATTAAAAGGCACCGCTGTTCCCGTCCGGCCGCCGGCAACTAATGAGGGAAGCAGAAGAGAAAGCGGCTCCCCTCCTGGGAGGTCTTCCGTGGGGGCAATGCAGGGCCTCATTAGTGAGCTCGCTCTGTCATAGAGCGAGAGCTTGGATGGATGGCAGGGCTCAGCACCTGCCCACTCGTCCCACGGCGACGGCCCCCGGGTCGAGTATGTTAACTGCAGACCCCACGTGTGTTGCTGTTGACCCCATTCTTCATGTCACGGTAGCCTGCCTGTTCTAAATAACAGTTCCCCAGAGTTCCAGAGGAAGTACTATCTTCTAATTTTATTTTTCCGTTGATGAAACTGAAGCCTATTCCACAGAGTGAAGTAAGTCAGAAAGAAAAATACCAATACAGTATATTACGTATATATGGAATTTAGAAAGATGCTAGTGACGACCCTATATGCAAGGTAGCAAAAGAGACACAGATAAAAAGAACAGAGTTTTGGACTCTGTGGGAGAAGGCGAGGGTAGGATGATGTAGGAGAATAGCATTGAAACATGTATATTACCGTATGTGAAATAGATCACCAAGGCAAGTTCGATGCATGAAGCAGGGTGCTCAAAGCCGGTGCTCTGGGACAACCCAGAGGGATGAGGTGGGGAGGGAGGTGGGAGGGGGTTTGGGATTGGGGGACACATGTACACCCATGGCTGATTCTTGTCAATGTATTGCAAAAACCACTACAATATTGTTAAGTAATTAGCCTCCAATGACAGTTGGACTATAAAGAAAGCTGAGTGCCGAAGAACGGATGCTTTTGAACTGTGGTGTTGGAGAAGATTCTTGAGAGTCCCTGGGACTGCAAGGAGATCCAACCAGTCCATCCTAGAGGAGATTCCTGAATATTCATTGGAAGGACTGTTGCTGACGCTGAAGCTCCAATCCTTTGGCCACCTGATGTGAAGAACTGACTCACTGGAAAAGACCCTGATGCTGGGAAAGATTGAAGGTGGGAGGAGAAGGGGAAGACAGGGGATGAGATGGTTGGATGGCATCACCAACTCGATGGATGTGAGTTTGAGCAAACTCCAGGAGTTGGTGATGGACAGGGAAGCCCGGCGTGCTGCAGTCCATGGCATCACAGAGTCGGACACGACTGAGAGACTGAACTGAATTGAACTAAAACAAATAAATTAATTAAAATAATTTTTATTGGAGTATAGTTGCTTTGCAGTGTTTTATTACTTTCTGCTGTACAGCAGAGTGAGTCATCTTGCACATACACATATATTCCCCCTTTTTGGATTTCCTTCCTGTTTCGGTCACCACGGAGCATTGAGTAGAGTTCTGTGAGCTATATAGTAGGTTCTCATTAGTTATTTATTTTATGGGTAGTATCAACACTTTGTATATGTCAGTCTCAATCTCCCAATCCATCCCACCCCTTCCCTGCTTGCTATCCATACGTTTGTTCTCCACGTCTGCATCACTATTTCTGCTTTGCACATATGTTCATCTGTACCGTGTTTCTAGATTCCACATATATGCATTTGTAGACTATATTTATTTTTCTCTTGCTGACTTACTTCACTCTGTGTATCAGTGTCTAGGTCCAACCACATCTCTGCAAATGACCCAGTGTTGTGAGTTTCTATGGCTGAATATTATTCCATTGTATGTATGTACCTCATCTTCTTTATCCACTCTTCTGTTGATGGACATTTAAGTAGCTTCAGTTCAGTTAAGTTCAGTTCAATCACTCACTCGTGTCCTATTCTTTGTGACCCCATGGACTGCAGTATGCCAGGCCTCCCTGTCTATCACCAACTCCCGGAGTTTACCCAAACTCATGTCCATCTAGTTGGTGGTGCCATCCAGCCATCTCATCCTCTCTCATCCCCTTCTCCTCCTGCCCTCAATCTTTCCCAGCATCAGGGTCTCTTCTAATGAGTCAGCTCTTCGCATCAGGTGGCCAAAGTAGTGGAGTTGCAGCTTCAACATCAGTCCTTCCCCTGAACACTCAGGACTAATTTCCTTTAAGTAGCTTAGCTATTGTGACTAGTGTGGCTGTGAACATTTGGGGGTGCATGTGTTTCCTTGAATTATCATTTTCTGGGGGTATGTGTCCAATAGTGGGATTGTTGGGTCATATGGTTTTTAGTTCTGCTTGTAGTTTTTAAAGGGCCCACATCACGGCTGCCTGATGGGCTGCCGTCTATGGGGTTGCACAGAGTCGGACACGACTGAAGCGACTTAGCAGCAGATGTATTCTTACAGTTTTTAAAGTCTTATATACCATTTAAATCAACATGATATGCATGTTCCTCCATCTTATTAAAAGCTCTTTTGTTGCTACTATAATGTGGACAGTAACTTTATCCTATTTATTGAATTAAATATTTTATGTCGACACCATGATAGAACTAGTGTTATAAGAAATGAAAGAGACATGACATGTGCTATGTATCCAGTTTCCCGCAATAGCATTATTTTGCAAAGCTGTAGTATACCAGGCTATCCATAGAATCAACATGTTGAGTATTTCCACCACTAAAGGAGTCCCTCATGTTATCCTCTGATATCAGTACCAACACCTGCTTCCTTCCTGCTCCCACCCTCTCCTTAACCCCTGCTGCTGCTGCTGCTAAGTCACTTCAGTCGTGTCCGACTCTGTGCGACCCCATAGACGGCAGCCCACCGGGCTCCCCCATCCCTGGGATTCTCCAGGCAAGAACACTGGAGTGGGTTGCCATTTCCTCCTCCAATGCATGAAAGTGAAAAAATAAAGTGAAGTCGCTCAGTCGTGTCCGACTCCTAGCGACCCCATGGACTGCAGCCCACCAGGCCCCTCCGTCCATGGGATTTTCCAGCCAAGAGTACTGGAGTGGGGTGCCATTGTCCTTAAACCCTGGAAACCACCAGTTTATCCTCCATTTCCATAGCACTGTTATTTCAGGAACATTAAGCACGTGGAATCGTGACCTTCGGGACTGGTTTTTTTTGCATTCAGCATACTTCTCTGGCGGTTCATGAGATTGTCCTGTGTATCAATAATTTGCTCCTTCTTATTTCTGGATACTATTCCACATTTTTAAAAGCCATTAACCCACTGAACCCTGGTGGCTCAGAGGTTAAAGCGTCTGCCTGGAATGTGGGAGACCCTGGTTCGATCTCTGACCTGGGTTCGATCCCTGGGTCTGGAAGATCCCCTGGAGAAGGAAATGGCAACCCACTCCAGTACTCTTGCCTGGAGAATCCCATGGAGGGAGGATTCTGGTAGGCTACAGTCCACGGAGTCGCAAAGAGTCGGAGACGACTGAGTGACTTCACTTTCACTTTCAACCCACTGAAGGAAAACTGACTTGTTTCACATTTTGACTATTACAAATAAAGCTGCTTTAAACATTTGTACATATGTTTTTATATGACCATAAGTCTTCATTTCTCTGGGATGAATGCCCAGGAGTGAAATTGCTGGTTTCTAGGTTAGTTGCATCGTCAGTTATTTAAAAAAACTATTGATTCGTTTTTCAGAATTTCAATGCTTTATATTTTTTTACATTTTTCAGAGTTTTGAGGCTTTATATTTTTATATTGCCAATGATAATGTATGCAGGATTCTTATTCACTGCATCCTTGCCAGCATTTACTATGGTCAGTATTTTATTTCAGCCATTTTAATGGGTATATAGTGATAGCTTATTGTAGTTTTAATTTGCATTTCTCTAATGGAGAAGGCAATGGCACCCCACTCCAGTACTCTTGCCTGGAAAATCCCATGGACGGAGGAGCCTGGTAGGCTGCAGTCCATGGGGTCGCTAAGAGTCGGAGACGACTGAGCGACTTCACTTTGACTTTTCACTTTCATGCATCGGAGGAGGAAATGGCAACCCACTCCAGTGTTCTGGCCTGGAGAATCCCATGGACAGAGGAGCCTGGTGGGCTGCCGTCTATGGGGTTGCACAGAGTCAGACATTGGAAGGGCTGATGGTAAAGCTGAAACTCCAATACTTTGGCCACCTCATGAAAAGAATTGACTCATTGGAAAAGACTCTGATGCTGGCAGGGACTGGGGGCAGGAGGAGAAGGGGACGACAGAGTATAAGATGGCTGGATGGCATCACTGACTCGATGGACGTGAGTCTGAGTGAACTCCAGGAGTCAGTGATGGACAGGGAGGCCTGGCGTGCTGCGATTCATGGGGTCGCAAAGAGTCAGACACAACTGAGCAACTGAACTGAACTGAATGGCTAAGAAAGCTGAGCGCCACAGAACTGATGCTTTTGAACTGTGGTGTTGGAGAACACTCTTGAGAGTCCCTTGGACTGCAAGGAGATCCAACCAGTCCATTCTGAAGGAGATCAGCCCTGGGATTTCTTTGGAAGGAATGATGCTAAAGCTGAAACTCCAGTAGTTTGGCCACCTGATGTGAAGAGTTGACTCATTGGAAAAGACTCTGATGCTGGGAGGGATTGAGGGCAGGAGGAGAAGGGGACGACAGAGGATGAGATGGCTGGATGGCATCACCGACTCAATGGACATGAGTTTGAGTGAACTCCGGGGGATGGTGATGGACAGGGAGGCCTGGTGTGCTGCGATTCATGTGGTCGCAAAGAGTCAGACACGACTGAACGACTGAACTGAACTGAACTAAACTGAACTGAATGGCTAACAGTGTTGAACATCTTTCCGTGTTCTTATTTGCCATATGCACGTCTTCTTCAGTGCAATGTCTGCTTATGACTTTTCTCCATATTCTACTTGGACTGTTTGCATTTTCACTGCTGTGTCTTGAAGGTTCTTTGTATATTCTAGACACAAGATTTTTTTTTTGTCAGCTATATAGTTTGCAAATATTTTCTACCCCTGTATAGTTTGGTTTTTAATTCTCTTTAACAGAGCCAAAGTTTTCAATTTTGATGAGAAACAAATTATTTGTTATATAAATCCTGCTTCTGGTGTTAGGTCTAAGAATAGTGTTTATTTCTTCCTTTCCGACCTATATGCCTTTTACTTTCTTCTTTGACTAGAACTTCGAGTTCCATGTTGGATAAGGGTTGTGAAAGTGGGCATCTTTGCCTTGTTCCCTGTTTTAGGTGAAAGCATTCAGCTTTCCACCTATAACACCGGCTACAAGTAGTTTATATCTGCTCTTTATACACGTGAGGATATTTCCTTCTGTTTCTACATTTCTGCGAGTATTTAACATGAATGGATATCAGTGGGTCTTTTAATTGGAATATTTAGACCATTTACATTTAATATGATTTTTATAAGTTAGGGCTCAATTATGTGCTTTTTATTACCTCCGTTTTTCACTTCTCTATTTTCTTTTTCTGGCTTCCTGTGGGTTACTTAAACATTATTCAGAATCCCCTTTTTAGTTTATTTATACTGTTTTTAGAGGATCTCTCTATATGAATTTACCGTGGTTTCTCCAGATGATATATTATAAGTTTGTAACTATCTGTCTACTGACGACACCTTTACCTATATTAGTGCACTGTAGAAGTCTTACCTCTTTTCCTTCACCCACTTGTATTACAATTATCTTAAGTGTTTTTTCATCGGACACTTAGAACCACATGAGACAATGGTCTAGGTTTTGCTTCAACCCTCAAATGTGATTTTTAGAAAACTCAAAAGGAGAAGAAATTTTAGTTTACTGCTGCTATCACTTCTCCGAGATATTTTAGGTCCCACCCAATCTTGAATCACACCTGAGCAAATATCCGAATCACCTTCATGCTGCTGTTTTAGTAGCTAAGTCATGTCTGACTCTTTGCAAGCCCCTGGACTATAGCCCACCAGACTCCTCTGTCTGTGGAATTTTCCAGGCAAGAATTCTGGAGTGGGTTGCCATTTCTTTCTCCAGGGGATCTTCCTGGCCCAGGGATCAAACCTGCGCGTTTTGTGTTGGCAGGCAAATTCTTTACTGCTGAGGCACTAAGGAGTTAAGAAAAGCATAATCATCCATATTTTTGCATATCATGTTTCTTTTTCCCTCTGTGATGTTCCAGTATTTCTTCTTTTATCACTTCCCTTCTAGGTAGAGAATTTCTTGTAGCCTTTTTGTGCAAATTTGCCATTGAAATGCTCTCTTAGATATTCTTCATCTGAGAATGTCTTCATTTCCCTTTCATTTAGAAATGGTTTTCCAGCATGCAAAAAAATATTGTGCCATTTCCAGGTAATACCCTTGGTTTCTGCTGAGAAATCTGCTCTTTTCTTTTTTTTTCCCCCTTAGAGGTAAGATGTTTTTCTCCTGTGGCTTCTTTCAAGACTTTTCTTTGGTTTGGCTTTCAGGGGTTATGAAGATGTATCTTGGCATAGATTGCTTGGGGTTTATCCTCTTTGGTATTCATACAGCTTCTTGAACTGTAGGATTATATCTCTCGTCAAACTTCAGCAGCTTTCAACCACTGTTTCTTCAAGGACTCTTTCAGCCTCCCCCATCTGGGACTTTGTCCATCGTGTGGTCTCTAATTGGAAGATACAGCTCACTGAGTCTGCACAAAGAGGGATTCTGAAATCTCTTCCTGGCTTCATCGGGGTGAATTTTCTATGGTCCTTATAGATAAAATAGTTTCCTATCTCACCTTAGTCTTCTCTTAATAATTTTAAAGCTTTCATAGATAGGATCACTTACTAATTATTTCAGATTACTTTTGGGGAACAAAAAACTTACAAGATTCTAAAAATATCCATTAAGAATTTATATTGTCATACAAACCTTCAGTTTGCTTGGGAAAACGGGAATAGTTAAAATATTAATATTTTACATCCTGGAACATGCTTTTTTGTTCATTGCTGGTGCTGCTGCTATGTCACTTCAGTCGTGTCCAACTCTGTGCGACCCCATGGACTACAGCCTATCAGGCTCCTCCGTCCATGGGATTTTCCAGGCAAGAGGACTGGAGTGCGGTGCCAGTGCCTTCTCCGCTGTTCACTGCTACAAGTGTAATTTTAGAGTATATTGCTTGGTAAAGTTTTATGATCTTATTTCTAGCTTTTACATATTTCTCTTTAAAGTTATTTCTTGATTTTTTTTTTGTTTTGCTATTGGGATTTGACCTTATCAGGTGATACCATGAAATTAATTGTTTTTTATACATATTTATATTGTATTTACCATTTTATGAAACTTCTAATTTATGCTAGCTTTTTCAGTAGGATTTTGTCTCTTTTAGAATGTTTCTCATATATTTTATGCTTCCTACCACAGGTTCCCATATTTTGCTATGAAAAAGTTAAAGCATATTCTGAAAGATGGCTAATAAATACAGTTTCCCATCCTCAATAATTTTGGGAAATGTCACATCTTAATTCCCCACTTGCTGATTCACAATTCACCACATCAAATTGGCCTTGAGATGTCTGGCTTTAAACAGTCTTGTTTAACCTTGCCTAATCCGATATTCTCCATTTGCAAGTCATACACATCAAAAACCGATGGAAATCCCGCATAAATTGGATTTAAGAGGAAAAAGGCAGTTATTAATCTTAAAATATACAGAGGTCTTTCAAAGTCATTCAAAAAACTATGAACTCCCTGCTAGAGAAAAATGGGCAGCTAACAGGAGTAGCACCAATGACCGATATACCATTTTCCTCAGTCAGATTAACAAAGCAGACCGTGATGGTATCCAGCGTTGCCTCTCTTTCACATGCTCTGTGGATATAGTGGAGAGACTCGCCTTGCACTGAAATTTAAAGTGAAAGTGAAAGTGAAGTTGCTCAGCCATGTCCAGTTCTTTGCGACACCATGGAATGTAGCCTACGAGGCTCCTCTGTCCATGGGATTTTCCATGCAAGAGTCCTGGAGTGGGTTTCCATTCCCTTCTCCAGGGGATCTTCCCAACCCAGGGTTGGAACCCGGGTCTCCTGCATTGCAGACAAACGCTTTACCGTCTGAGCCACCAGGAAGTTCTATATAATTGCTTGTCGTCCTGGCCGCCCGTCCCAGGACAGGGAGCCATCTGCCTTGCATTCTGCTCTGTGAGCATCAGTCCGTCTGCTCTGCTGCCTTCTCAGCGATCTCTCCGGTGTTCTTATTCTAACTCCTGATGCCTGTCTGGATTGACCACTGATCTCACCAGCCAGAGTGTCTGCTGGGTGTAAAGTGAAGGTTCAGCCGCAGTCCCTGTGCATGGGACAGGTGGATGTAGGCCATTTCCTAGCTACCAACACTCTGAGAAAGAGTGGGAAGGATGCAAGACAGAGAAAGAGACCAACTAATCATTTCTTAGTTCCGTGGTGTCTGGGGATGATAAACCCGTGGGGCTTCCCTAGTGACTCGGTCCTTTAAAAGCCCTCCTGCCAATGCAAGAGACATGAATTTGATCCCCGAGTCAGGAAGATTCACTGGAGGAGGGAATGGCAACCCACTCCAGGACTCTTGCCTGGGAAATGCCATGGGCAGAGAAGCCTGGTGGAATGTAGTCCATGGGATCACAAGAGTTAGACACGACTGAAGGACTAAACCACCCCCATGGAGTCACAAGTTTTGGATACAACCGAGGGACTAAATCACCACCACCACGAGGAAACTCAACGACACTGATGCACAACTCCCATTTCTTGTAAGCTTCCTTGGTGTAAAGCAGGAGGTACTCTCTGCCTTTCTGGAGAACAGGAGATGAGGCGGTTTAAAAATACCCGTGACCTTTGATCCATGATGAATTACCCAGAACGAGATTCAGAGACGTCACCCACAGTTCAGGTCAAGATAAGTCACAACACTGTTATCTAGAATAGCAAGGGAAAACTCCGCAGTGCTCAATAATAAGGAAACATTAATTATAAAAGATGAAAATCTGATAAAATGTATGAATTATGATATTTGCAGAGGTTACACAATTATGTAGCTCAGCGGTCAGCAAACTTTTTCTGTAAGAAGCCAGATAGTATGAATAAATACTTCAGGCTTTGAGGATCATAGAGTCTCCATCACAATTTTCCAACTGCCCTTATGGGGTCAAAAGCAATCACAGTCAGTGTGAAAGGAATATGAGTGACTGTGTTCCAATAAAATTCATGTAGAGACACTGAAATCTGAATTTCATATTTTTTTGATGCGTCCTAAAATACCTTTTTTTTTTTCAAGCATTCACTCTTAGCTTGAAAACTGCACCCAAAAAAGGTTCTGGTCAGTATTCCCATGGGTTTCTGTTTGTTCTTTCCTGTTACAGCTAATAAAAGTCATGCTTTTGAATGTTACTTTACATGAGAAAACACTCACAACAAAATATGGATTTGAAAAAAAATACAGCGTAAAATCGCTTTTAGAATATGCCCCCCATTTTGTAAAATTAAAGGCATACAAAAAGGACTGGAAAGAAATACCCACAAAACATTAAAATGCTTTTCTTGTTAGGGTGGACTTTGCGTGATTTTTATTCCCTTTGTATGCTTTTCCGTATTTGCTAAGTGCTTCACAGTGAGTGCGTGTTATCCTTATAAAAAGTAACATTACTTTGAGAAATGCTCTTCTAAACAATTGTTCTCAAGCTGGTTCTTTCTCCTGGCATTTTAAGGATTCATTTTCCATACTCTGTATTTATTCCCACCCTGTCACTTGTTCTCTTCTTTCGGGGATGTTTGTCTTCTGTTTTGAGAACTTCCTTCAAATGTTTCCTTACTCACTCTTTTCCTGTTTTCCCCCTCTCTCTCTTCTCAATGATCTTTCTCATGTGTGACATTTTTCAAAGTCATTCTGAGCCCAGAGGGGGAAAATATTAAGCATATTCATGATATTGGAACTACGCTTTCAAACACCACTGATTTAATTTTAACATTTAGGGGATCAAGAGATTGCTCAATGTTGTGACCGTGATGTTTTCAACAGAAAATTAAATATGAATTTAGAGATTTAATTAAATGATTAAAAATGGATTTCTCCTGAATGTGCACTGACCCCCACAAAGTCCATCGGGCCATGGTTCCCTTATTCAAGGTGGAAGATGACTGGCTTTAAGTGGGTCCCCCTTCTCTTGCTGTGTGGTCTTCCTCTACTGCAAACCCATGTGCCCCTCAATCTTGCTCCCCAGGGAAAGTCTTCTTAGAATATGCTTCATAGCCAATTAGAATATAGACTCACAGTCCAGGCAGGTGTACCCGGGACATTCAGAAGTTTCCTAGTCAAGACGCAGAGCTGGTGGTTTCCATGGCCAGTGGTTTCTGAGGACCTGCTTGGGAACAGACACTGTCCCAAGGACGAGAAATTCATGGCTGCACTCCTGGGCACATATCGGGACAAGGCACTAACTCGAAAAGACGCGTGCACCTCTGTGTTCTTAGCAGCACTATTTACAGTAGCCAGGACATGGGAGTCACCTAGATATTCATCAGCAGAGAAATGGATACAGAAGAATTGGTGCATAGGTACCGCCGAATATGACTCAGTCATACAAAGGAACAGAATTGTGCCATTGGCAACAACATGGACCTAGAGATCATCACAGTAAGTGAAGTAAGTCAGAAAGAGATAAATACCATATGATATCACTTCAATGTGCAGTAATGGCAAACAAAAACTCCTATGGTCCGCTCTCTGCCAGCTCTCTGCTCTCTGTCATGGCTTGAGACTGTCAGTTCAGTTCAGTCGCTCAGTCGTGTCCGGCTCTTTGTGACCCCATGAATCGCAGCACACCAGGCCTCCCTGTCCATCAGCAACTCCCAGAGTTCACTCAGACTCACGTCCATTGAGCCAGTGATGCCATCCAGCCATCTCATCCTCTGTCGTCCCCTTCTCCTCTTGCCCCCAATCCCTCCCAGCATCAGAGTCTTTTCCAGTGAGTCAACTCTTCACATGAGGTGGCCAAACTACTGGAGTTTCAGCTTCAGCATCATTCCTTCCAAAGAAATCCCAGGGCCGATCTCCTTCAGAATGGACTGGTTGAATCTCCTTGCAGTCCAAGGGACTCTCAAGAGTCTTCTCCAACACCACAGTTCAAAAGCATCAATTCTTTGGCTCTCAGCTTTCTTCACAGTCCAACTCTCACATCCATACATGACCACAGGAAAAACCATAGCCTTGACTAGACGGACCTTTGTTGGCAAAGTAATGTCTCTGCTTTCAATATGCTATCTAGGTTGGTCATAACTTTCCTTCCAAGGAGCAAGCGTCTTTTAATTTCATGGCTGCAGTCACCATCTGTAGTGATTTTGGAGCCCCAAAAAACAAAGTCTAACACTGTTTCCACTGTTTCCCCATCTATTTCCCATGAAGTGGTGGGACCGGATGCCATGATCTTCGTTTTCTGAATGTTGAGCTTTAGTCAAGTTTTTCACTCTCCACTTTCACTTTCATCAAGAGGCTTTTGAGTTCCTCTTCACTTTTTGCCATAAGGGTGGTGTCATCTGCATATCTGAGGTTATTGATATTTCTCCTGGCAATCTTGATTCCAGCTTGTTTCTTCCAGTCCAGCGTTTCTCATGATGTACTCTGCATACAAGTTAAATAAGCAGGATGACAATATACAGCCTTGACGTACTCCTTTTCCTATTTGGAACCAGTCTGTTGTTCCATGTACAGTTCTAACTATTGCTTCCTGTCCTGCATACAGATTTCTCAAGAGGCAGGTCATGTGGTCTGGTATTCCCATGTCTTTCAGAATTTTCCACAGTTTATTGTGATCCACACAGTCAAAGGCTTTGGCATAGTCAATAAAGCAGAAAGGTGTTTTTCTGGAACTCTCTTGCTTTTTCCATGATCCAGTGGATGTTGGCAATTTGATCTCTGGTTCCTCTGCCTTTTCTAAAACCAGCTTGAACATCAGGAAGTTCACGGTTCACATATTGCTGAAGTCTGGCTTGGAGAATTTTGAGCATTACTTTACTAGCGTGTGAGATGAGAGCACTTGTGTGGTAGTTTGAGCATTCTTTGGCATTGCCTTTCTTTGGGATTGGAATGAAAACTGACCTTTTCCAGTCCTGTGGCCCCTGCTGAGTTTTCCAAATTTGCTGGCATATTGAGTGCAGGACTTTCACAGCATCATCTTTTGGGATTTGAACAAAATCCATACATTGACATCCTAAGCCCAGTGTGATGGTATCAAGAGGTGAGGCCCTTGGCAGGTGCTTTGGTCATGAGGGTGGAGCCCCATGAATGCGTTTAGCATCTTTATAAAGGGACCCCAGAGAGCTCCCCCCACCTTGGGATGACACAGCCAGAAGATACAGGTTCTAAACTAGGAAGAGAGCCCTCATCGGCTCTCACCCATGTGCCATCATCTTGAACTTCCCAGAACTAAGAGAGAGCAATTTCTATCGTTCTAACCTCCCCAGTTTGCAGCAATTCGCTTCCACTGCTGGAACAAGCTGAGATTCCCAGGAAAACCAGTGTTTCCCTTGTTCCAGTCCAGAGGCCTAGGAAACAGATTGGACAGTTGCTAAGGGCAGGAGTAGGGGGTGGCCAGGCTAAAGCAGAGAGAGGGAAGTTCCCCTCCCGTAGCCTCCTCTTCTGTCCTTGTCATCAGGGGACTGGATGAAGCTCACTCACATTGGAGGAGGCATCTGCTTCCAGAAACCCTTACAGAAACAGCTCTTACACTCAAGAATTAGTCCATCTAGTCAAAGCTAGGGTTTTTCCAGTTGTCATGTATGGATGTGAGAGTTGGACTATAAAGAAAGCTGACCACTGAATAATTGATGCTTTTGCACTGTGGTGTTGGAGAAGACTCTTGAGAGTCCCTTGGACTGCAAGGAGATCTAACCAGTCAATCCTAAAGGAGATCAGTCCTGAATAGTCATTGGAAGGACTAATGCTGAAGCTGAAATTCCAATCCTTTGGCCACCTGATGCGAAGAACTGACTCATTGGAAAAGACCATGATGCTGGGAAAGATTGAAGGCAGGAGGAGAAGGGGACGACAGAGGATGAGATGGTTGGGTGGCATCACCGACTCGATGGATATGAGTTTGAGCAAACTCTGGGAGTTGATGATGGACAGGGAATCATGGCATGCTGCGGGCCATGGGGTTGTGAAGAGTCGGACACAACTGAGCAACTGAGCTCAACTGATACCCCATGCTGGTGGGTCGCAGCAAGGAGCAATTGTTTCCTCAGTGGCCATCTGGAAATGTCTGGATTCATTTTGATCGTCACAGCTGGGGAGAGGGCAGTGGAGTTGCTGGTCTCTGTTTCCCATGGGTCAGTGTTGCTAAACCTCTTAAGACAGCTGTCTACAAAAAAGGGATTGTGCGTGCATCTGTGCATGCTCAGTCGCTTCAGTCGTGCCCGACTGTGACCCCATGGACTGTAGCCCACCAAGCTCCTCTGTCCATGGGATTCTCTAGGCAAGACGACTGGAACAGGTTGCCACACCCTCCTCCAGGGGATCTTCCCCATCCAGGGATCAAACTTGCCTCTCCTGATGAAAAAGGAATGATCTGGTCCCAAATGTCAATAGTTCTGAAATTGATTAACCATGTTCTGAACAGAGAAGAGCTCTTTGTGAAAACCAATTATAAATCCCCTGGAGGAGGAAATGGCAGCCCACTCCAGTATTCTTGCCTGGGAAAATCCTGTGGACACAGGAGCCTGCTGGGCTATGGTCCACAGGGCCGCAAAGAGTCAGGCACTACTGAACGACTGACACATCGGTGATATGGGAAACCCCAAAAGAAGGGATCAGTGCACTGACCCAGCTCATGAGAGGACAAGCAAGTCTTAGGCTCTGATCAACTGAAAACATACGAGCATCTCTAAAGTCATGGACTTCCCTCGTAGCTCAGTTGGTAAAGGATCTGCTTGCAGTGCAGGAGACCCCTATTTGATTCCTGAGTTGGGAAGATCCCCTGGAGAAGGGATAGGCTATCCCACTCCAGGATTCTTGGGCTTCCCTTATGGCTCAGCTGGTAAAGAATCCACCCACAACGACAGAGACCTGGGTTCGAGCCCTGGGTTGGGAAGATGCCCCCTGGAGAAGGGAAAGGCTACCCACTTCAGTATTCTGGCCTGAAGAATTCCAAGCACTGTATACTCCATGGGGAAGCAAAGATTCAGACACGACTGAGCGACTTTTCACTTTCACAGTTACCCTCCAGAGTCAGAGCTGCTGTCTGGGCAGGATGCTTGCAGAGGAGAGCACTTTTCACATCCACGTCATCTGTCCTGCGTGGCAGCTGTGAACACCTTTCTCTGGACAGAACTCTCTCCTTGCAAGTGCTGTGGGGTGCTTGTCTTTGGGACCAGCCACTTAAGCTAGGATGGCAGCTGCACAGCTTGACTCCGCCGCAGCTGTGTCCTCAGGGGGACATGTCCATGTCACGCAGCACATGCAATTTCATCCTGCTCACTGCCACGTCTCCCAGTCACCCTGATGGTGCGGCTTCCCAGTGCCCTTGCCCAGAGCCCCCGTAATCACCTGACTGCTGTCTCATCCATCCTTTGTCTGACTTGGAGCTGGTAGGCCCCCGGGGGCTCACCTTTCACCCAGGTAGATGGACGCTCCTCTCCATTTTGTTTGTGAGTCTCCCCTTGGTCTACGAGGATCGATTCGAAGCATGGTAGAAAACCCACGGCACGTCTGTGTCATGCTCACATGGCCCCTCATTTCATTTCACCTTGATCCTATAAAGGACACTTAGCTTTGGATGCCGGCCAAGCAGACGATGAGCTTGTGTGCGGCGTCTGCTCTCGTCCGGTGACTGCTTAACCGAGATGGCTTGACGCTGTGATTTTTTTGTTTTTAAGGATAGATATTTATCTGAGAGCTTAGTGTGTGGTCTTGGCCATCTTTAAATCGACACAATTATTTGCCCAAAGCCGTTCATGTGAGAACGTGCCTCTCAGAAAATCCCTCTCAGCGGTAGAGAAAAATAGCTCTTGATTATCCACAAAGAGTTTCTCCCAGAACGTAAAAAAGGTATCCATCTTGAGAACTGACAGCATCTCGTTTAACTGAGACAACTCAGTGGCAGAAGTGTCGGATGTCCTCAGAGACCGAGTAAATTGAGTTGAGGGCTGGTGGAGCTCAGAAAAGACAGTCCTACGGGCTCACTTGTTCAGAACAGGTCCTGCCTGTCATCAGCTGAGAACTAACCACTTTTTGAAACTTAAAATTTATACTTTGGGGATTCATACACATGTGCCCATCAGCTGTCAAGCACCGTCAGTCCCTGTTATTTATCGAAAAGTCCATGTCTCATTTTGAGGATCTGCAATTTCCTGTATCAGCTTGTTCAGATTTTATAATTCATACATCCAAATAAAATAGCCTGGGACTTCCCTGGCAGTCCAGTGGTTAAGACTTTACCTTTCAACGCAGGAGGCATGAGTTGGATTCCTGATCAGGGAACTAAGATCCCCCATGTGCTAAGTTGCTGCAGTCGTGTCTGACTCTGTGACTCTATGGACGGGGGCCCACCAGGCTCCTCTGTCCATAGGATTCTGTGGGCAAGAAGACTGGAGTGGGTTACCATGCCCTCCTCCGGGGGATCTTCCCAACCCAGGGATTGAACTTGGGTCTCCTGTGACTCCTGCTTTGCAGACAGATTCTTTACCACTGAGCCATCAGGAAAGCCCAACATGAAAGTGAAAGTGAAGTCCCTCAGTCGTGTCCAACTCTTTGCGACCCCATGGACTGTAGCCCACCAGTCTCCTCTGTCCAAGGGATTCTCCAGGCAAGAAGACTGGAGTGGGTTGGCATTTCCTTCTCCAGAGGATCTTCCCGACCCAGGGATTGAACCTGGGTCTCCCGCATTGTAGGCAGACACTTTACGGTCTGAGGGAAGTCCTTTACCACTAGGGAAGTGCAACATGACTTGTCCACCCCCTCCCCCCAAAAAAAGAAAGAAATGAGACACACACACACAAAGACAGAATAAATATTTTAACAAATCATTAAAGAGTTTTAAAAAATGGTCCACATTGAAAAAAAGTTTAAAATTACATAAAATAGCTATAATCCATTGCATCTCTTGGGATTCCCTGGTGGCTCAGACAGTAAAGAGTCTGACCCTGCAATGCAGGAGATCCGGGTTCAATCCCTGGGTTGGGAATATCCCCTGGAGGAGAGCATGGCAGCCCACTGAGTATTCTTGCCTGGAAGATTCCAGGAACACAAGAGCCTGGTGTGCTACAGTCCATGGGGTCACAAAGAGTCAGACACGACTGAGTGACTTCACTTTATTGTATCTCTTGTGAAGGCATTTATCACATTTGTCATTTCTCCTTGAGTTTTCTTCCCGGAAAAACAGTTTATCTCTGTTGCTGATGAGTTTGGGCCTCATCTGTGTTTTCTACTCTCTGACTGGTTCATGTTAGCCTTGCTGCCCTTCCCAACCTCCTATTTCCAATGAAAAGGTTCTTTCCTTCAGTTCTGAGCCCAGGTTTACCAATTGCTGTAATCCATTCTTATCTCATTCCTCTGCCCTGTAATTTCTTGAGCCATGGCAGAAACCACCATCCTGCTTCTCCACCTCTAACCACCCAAGGTCAGGGGGGAATTTGTATCCTGCCACTTCCTTTGGGTTTCCCTCATAGCTCAGTTGGTAAAGAATCTGCCTGCAATGCAGGAGACCCTGATTCGATTCCCTGGTTGGGAAGATCCGATGAAGAAGGGATAAGCTACCCACTCCAGCATTCTTGGGCTTCCCTGGTGGCTCAGCTGCTAAAGAATCCACCTACAATGCGGGAGACCTGGGTTTGATCCCTGGGCTGGGAAGGTCCTCTGGAGAAGGGAAAGGCTACCCACTCCAGGATTCTGGCCTAGAGAATCCCATGGACTGTATAGTCCATGGGGTCGAAAAGAGTGGGACATGACTGAGCGACCTTCACTCATTTCTTTTACTTCTGACTCAGAAGGACCCCCAGGCCATCAGCAATCCTCACACACCCATGGCCTTTCAGGTATCCCAGATCTTCATCACCTTGCTTCCTTTGCAGTTCCTTTGCCTTCCTCTAAGTTGAGTGCACTCCTTGCCTCTGAAAAGAACGTGGGATGCCTCAGGATGAGCTTGCTCCACACTTTGCTGCTATGTCTGACCCTTGTCCAGTAACCTGCAACTGTTTCCATGTGAACTTATCCCCTCTGATCTCATGGATGAATTCCCTCCAGTGAAATAGTTTGAGTAGAGGGATAAAGACAAACCTGCATGCCTGCTGGTGAAGCAGGGAAGGTCAGGAAATGAGCAAAAGAATCGCAGATTACCCTGTTGGAACTATGGATGAGAGAGAAAAAATGTACCATCTGGAGAGGGAAGAAGATATGAGAAGAGGGAAGGAGTTTGCTGAAGTTCATGTCCATTGAGTTGGTGATGCCATCCAACCAAATCCTCCTCTATCACCCTCTTCTCCACCTGCCCTCAACCTTCCCCAGCATCAGGGTCTTTTCCAATGAGTCAGCTCTTCACATCAGGTGGCCAAAGTATTGGAGCTTCAACTTCAGCATCCATCTTTCCAATGAATATTCAGGGTTGATTTCCTTTAGGATTGACTGACTTGGTCTCCTTGCAGTCCAAGGGACTCTCAAGAGTCTTCTCCAGCACCTCAGTTCAAAAGCATCAACACTTTCAAAGTGAAGTCACTTCATTCATGTCGGACTCTTTGTGACCTCATGGACTGTAGCCCACGAGGCTCCTCTGTCCATGGGATTCTCCAGGCAAGAATAGTGGAGTGGCTTGCCATTTCCTCCTCCAGGAGATCTTCCCAACTGAAGAATCCATCCCAAGTCTTCTGCATTGGCAGATGGATTCTTTATCGTCTGAGCCACCGGAGTTGATGCTTGGCCATAATTCTTCTTCTCTAAACCTCTCTCGAGGCTTCAGAAACACCAACTCTGTTTCTGCTTAAGTGCTTACTAAATTCCTCCTCCTGTAAAAATATCTTGCATAATTTATAAGTTTTCACCGGTAAAATATGACTCACACAAACATGGGGATTTCTGGGGTAAGAAGCAACAAGAAGTACCCATCTAAGCATCTCTGATAATGAGCTTTCTGTGTCTGATGCCTCTTAAAGTGAGATGAAAGGTCGCCCTTCTATCTTGAAAAATGATGGACCCTCAAAAAGCTTCTCCTTACCTAGTAAGAATTTTGGCTTCATGCTGCGTTACTTCTTTTTTCTCTTTAAAGGAAGCATTCTGTGTTTTCATTGCTAAAGTATTGATGAGCAAGCTGTTTACTAAATAAACTCGTAGAATGGAGAGCTGGAGGAGGTAATTAGGAAAACATGACGAGGGACCAAAATATTCCTCCATCACCAGCTTCTGTGACTTCTTTATGGGAATCCAGAGAGCTTGTAAAGGGGTTTGCAAAGTGAGTCAGGAAGAGAAATCATGAAGAACAGCAGGTATGGATTCCATTTTCCTCCTCTTCTTCCCATGTGTGAAGGACACAGCACGCTTTCTTGAGGTTTTTGCGCTCCAGTGGTAGCCTTGCTGTTGTGTCACTAACCTGGAAACTCCCCAGGATGTCGCGGAGACAGGATCTCCATGTCCCCTGCGGGCCTCTCGGTTGAAGTAGCTACTGGGTTAATTACAAAACCTCAACCGATGTGAGTGAGTGTGCCTGGAAGGTCCGTGGCTCATCTCACAGTTGGCATGGAGACCTCCCCGTGACGTCCTTGACAGTTTAAATTTAATTGTCGCTTTGAAGGAAACGCAAAAGCCCACCCCTTCCCAGCAGGGCAAGCAGCAGTCACGGATTCCAACAGAGAAATCCAGCTGCCTGCAGTCAGCCAAGTCAGCAACCCTCACCTGGTACCCCATGTGTGGAAAATACCACATCCGTACCATATGTGGGAGCCAATCAGGGAAGAGACAATGTGTGTCGTCTTTGATTGTAAATAGCACACCTGCTTGTATGCACACCCACCCACACACACGCGCACACCCACAGACACACGCACAGTGCCTTTGGTGACCAAGGCTCCCCAGGAGATGCAATCACTCAGAACACCTCCAACGTGATGATCACTTTCTTTCCAGGTTCCCTCCCTTTTACACGTGTTATGTTTGGGAAACTGGGACCAAGCCCTGTGCTCACGGAGGGTTCTGGGCTCCAACAGTACACGCACTCATTCCCTGCATGTCGCCTTGACCTTGTTAAGCACCCTGATGAAAGGAGCCACAAACATCAAGAGGCATGCCTCCCAATCGCTTCACCCAATCTCACTGGTTCGAGCTGTGCCCTTGTAATGTCGTGCATATGTTAAATCACTTCAGTCGTGTCCGACTGAAGCCCACCAGGCTCCTCTGTCCATGGGGATTCTCCAGGCAGGAATGCTGGAGTGGGATGCCATGCCCTCCTCCGGGGCTGTTTAATGTCAGGACTTATTGGTCATGACTTATACCGGACTCAGGCTTCTGCCATCTGCCTGTGCTTTAGTCTGTAGCTCGTTTCATGATCAAATCTCATGCCTCGAGGCCAAAATTATTGCTGCAAGAAAAGGAGAAGAAAAAAATTATGCGTGTCATCTCTGTGGTCCCCAGCCAGACTGACAGGGCAATTTTCACAGTGTGGTGAGAGGTTCCAGTGTAAGGGATGATGCTAGTAACTCCTCTTGTTCATTTCCTTCCAAGATGTAGGAAGGTGATTCTTTTTTTTTTTGTTTTTTTAATATTTCTTTCTTTCTTTGGTTGCTCTGGGTCTTCATGAAAACTCTTAGCTGTGGCATGTGGGATCCAGTTCCCTGACCAGGCATCAAACCCTGGGCTCCCTGCCTTGGGGGCATAGAGGCTTAGCCGCTGGGCCAGCAGGGAGGTCTCATGCAAGCTGATTCTTACGTGGCTCGTTGGAGGAGATGTGTACTTGCAGAAATAGTCCGTGAAAAGGATCACTTCCCTCGTCATAAGCAAAGCCATCGTGCAAACAAAATATGGAACATGGATGGACCTAACACTCAACCCTCAAAGGAAACTCATCATGGTTTGTCTGCTGTTTCAGGGACCTCAACGCTCACCCCTTTATTAATCGTCCACCATGAATGAGACACTAAAGTTCTTCCTCTCTGCAGATTTCCCTAGCAGTCCCCTTTCCATCTGACTTCAATTGCTACCATCACCTCTCTAGACTGTCGAGGTCTAACCCCCACACCCTTCCCCCTTGCCCCTTGTTCTTTCATCAAATCAGCTCCATCTCACCAATGCCCAGTCCCAGCTCAATCTTCTGATGAAAGGGGAAAAGCATTATTAGCAAGCAGTAACCTTCCTTGGCTTTTCGTATCCCCTGCAGAATGATAGATACCTGCCTCCGTTCTTCTCTCAAGTCTCCAGGGAACCAGGATGGACCAAATCCATCCTTTCCCCCCTCTCTCTCACCACCAACCTTTTAAAGAAGAACAAGAGTGTGTATAAATGAACGAGTTCCCCATGTGTCCCAATGTGGTTGACAAACACCATCTGTCAGTGTTATCCAGTTTTAGCATCTTCTGCACTCATGTTCACAACTCTCACCTCCTGCTTATTTCTGAACTTACCCTACGTCTGTTGTTACCGTTCAGTCTCAGATATTGGAAAGGTCAGTCATCAGTGACCTTCTACACACAAGCATAATGACCTCTCTTAGGGCATATTTCTGGGCTTCCCTGGTGGCTCCCTGGTAAAGAATTCGCCTGCCAATGGAGGAGACATGGGTTCAATCCCTGGTTCGGGAAGAGCCCCTGGAGAAGAAAACAGCAACCCACCGCAGTATTCTTGCCTGGAGAATCCCACGGACAGAGAAGCCTGGTGGGCTACGGTCCGTGGGGTTGCAAAGAGTCGGACACAACTGAGTGATTAAAACAACTACAAGGGCATATTGCTACCTGGTCTCAGTGCACAGGTTATGTGATTATACCTGATCACAGAGTGGACACTTGTTTTTCTTTTTTTTTTAAAGTGTCTTTCTCTTTAGGACAGGAGTTAGCACTCTTTCTGGTTCAAGCAACAAGCTCTTCTAGAATTTCTTGTGTGTGTGTGTGTGTATTTTTGTCCAAGCACTGCCTGGAGAGGCAGTGTGGAGCCCTGAGGGACACAGAACAATGAGTCCATTCAGGGGTGTTTACCAGAGTCCCGTCTGCACTGTTACATGAGCAGTGGGTACCCAGGATGTGAATATTCAAGACTGAAGAATCATTCTGGCGACAGTAACAGAGCCACGGTTGTGCAGTAAGGCTCTGCATGAACGCGTGAGGGTTCAACATAAAAAGAAGCTTGCAGGAAACCCAAGCAAGCTTCTGATCTCACGCTGAAGATGACGGAAGCATGTCTCTGGTAAGGAGATGCTTCTCGTGTAACTGGAAGTGGGGTCCCTCTGCTCTTGTCTCAGAAGCCATTAGAGAGGACAGGTTGGTAGAAAGGAAAGTGTATTTTGGATGCTGGCAACCACAGGGGAAAGGGATAAGGGGATACTGCTGTTGAGAGACCAAGTTCCCCGTCACCGCTAGTCATGGGGCAAGAGATTTTATAGGCAGAAGAGAGAGGGGTACATGCAGAAATACTGCAGTCAGCTCTGGCGGTCATGTTGAAGGAGGCCACCCGTGGTCTGATCAGTGTCATCTTGATTCTTTCTTTTTTTTTTTTTTTTTAAGAGAAGTCATTAGCTAAATTATAACCCATTCCTATGATAGTATAATTTTCAGTCTTTACCACTAGAGAGTATGGGCAATGGATGTTGGCATGACACTAGATTGGACCAGAGTGACAGTCACAAATTGGTAACTTCCATCCCATCGGTCAATAATAATAAATTATTAGGGGCTACTTGGAATGTGTGTGGAGAATGATTATGAAATACATTATGCTTAGAGTCTATTATGGCTCTGGGAGTAAAGGATTTCATTATACCTGGGCTTGAAGGAAGTGTCTGCTACAATTGCTTAGGGTTTGGATACCTAAGAGGGCTTGAAGGAAGTGTCTGCTACAATTGCTTAGGGTTTGGATACCTAAGAGGAGATGAGGAGACTGGATGGGGAAAAAAGATGGGGCTAGGGAAGGGCTGGCAGAGAGAACCTCAGGGCCTTGAGCAGTGTGCTTAGCAGGCTGAATTCTCCCATGTTAGGGAAGACAATGGCAATATCCTCTTCTCTCTTCTTTGTGGGCGGTAGTTTCTAAGCATCTTCATCAACACCGTCTATTAGACTTAGGAGCGACCCCATGGACTGTAGCCCACCAGGCTCCTCTGTCCCTGGGACCCTCCCAGCAAGAATGCTGGAGTGGGTTGCCATTTCCTTCTCCAGGGCATCTTCCCGACCCAGGGATCAAACCCACATATCTTGTGTCTCCTGCATTGGTAGCCTGATTCTTTTTTTTTTTTTTTCGGGGGACTGCTCCAAGACAATTTATTTATGTATTTATTTTATTTTTTTATGTTAATAAACTTCTGTTTGATTTTGTCCTGCTATTCTGTCATTTCTTACAGAGATCCTCAGCTAAGAACTCAGAAGGGTAAAGGGAAATAAGCCTCTATGTCACCCTAAGTCAGCTTCAATAATTGCCATAGTGAGCAGTCTTTTTTTTGGGGGGGGGGATGAAATGTCCTATAGCTATCAATTAGGTCTAACTGGTCTATTGTATCGTTTAAAGTTTGTGTTTCCTTGTTAATTTTCTGTTTAGTTGATCTATCCATAGGTGTGAGTGGGGTATTAAAGTCTCCCACTATTATTGTGTTATTGTTAATTTCTCCTTTCATACTTGTTAGCATTTGTCTTACATACTGCGGTGCTCGCATGTTGGGTGCATATATATTTATAATTGTTATATCTTCTTCTTGGATTGATCCTTTGATCATTATGTAGTGACCTTCTTTGTCTCTTTTCACAGCCTTTGTTTTAAAGTCTAATTTATCTGATACGAGTATTGTGACTCCTGCTTTCTTTTGGTCCCTATTTGCATGGAAAATCTTTTTCCAGCCCTTCACTTTCAGTCTGTATGTGTCCCCTGTTTTGAGGTGGGTCTCTTGTAGACAACATATGTAGGGGTCTTGTTTTTGTATCCATTCAGCCAGTCTTTGTCTTTTGGTTGGGGCATTCAACCCATTTACGTTTAAGGTAATTACTAATAAGTATGATCCCGTTGCCATTTACTTTATTGTTTTGGGTTCGAGTTTATACACCATTTTTGTGTTTCCTGTCTAGAGAATATCCTTCAGTATCTACGAGACAGCTTGCAGGACATGGCTCAGAATATCGTCCGTAGCCCTGGAGGAAGAGCTAGACGTGCTCGTCTGTGCTTCATGCCTAAATGCTTTAGTCTTGCTGAAATGTTTTCCTGTTTCTGCCTTTTTTTTTTTTTTTTTTTCACTTCTCTCAAGTTGAAACTTACTCTTTGGCTGAAGTTTTTCCAGAGACAAGAGACAGGTGGAGGATATGGGGGACAAACTCCACTTCAGTTTGGGTCCCCAAATCCAACTTACACTCCACAGAGTGTCTGCTTGGTCCTGACCTTTGACCTGGGTGTCCAGTTGACAAGACCGGGGTTCTTGTTTGTGCACAGCTTTTTTCCAGAGGAGTTCCCCAGAGCCATCCTCCCAGGCACATATCCTGATATCTACAGGCAGCCTCTTCCAAAACAGACGGCAGAGCTGAGCTTCCCTCCACGGTTTTCCCCTTCCTTGTCAGTCTGCTGGGCTGAAGGACACGGGACAACCTACCATGATTTTCATGCACCGTCTCCACACACATTTTTCTCTTACACTCTCTGCCACTCGTTCTGCAGATTTTAAGATGTGAGTCTAAAAATAAAGACGTGTGAAGATTCAATCACCACTGTTCTTTTATTTAAAGCTCTGGACAATTACTGAGGAAAAAAAAAAAAAAACCCGAGGGATGAAAAATAGAGATTAGAAAAATTGAATAAGAAAGTCATTATGTACAATACATCATTTGGTATATGGTGCACTGCGATCTTGAATTTTAATAATGAGTCAGAGAATTGTTAGGATTTTTACCGAGTATTATGACCCTGTAAAATTATTCCCATAAGGGCAGTTTCCTAAGTACCTCAGAGATTAAACTTACACTTAAACATACCTTTCTAAAGCGGATATTGTTTCCTATGTATTTTAAAACGATTATGGCTGTCTAATTAACATGAGCCAATGATCAGTATGCTCGTCACTAATTGGATAATCCTCCAAAATGATTCATGCAGTTAATTGGACAGCAACTCCGTAATGTCTGTTTGTATCATCTAAAGAGTATTTAAATATTGACAAATGTCTCATGCATATGTATGTACCTGAAAAGGTCAAGATGACTCAGAAGATGGCAGCTTACTACTTGAGAATGAAGTTGAAAAAAATACATGCAATGCACTTCTCCAGTCCACAGGTCAGACACACCAGTGAAACCACATGCAGTGACTCCGTACCGGATCCAGTAGGAAACCTAACATCCAACCTGGTGAACGGTGAAGTCGCTCAGTTGTGTCTGACTCTTTGCGACCCCATGGACTGTAGCCTACCAGGCTCCTCCGTCCATGGGATTTTCCAGGCAATAGTACTGGAGTGGATTGCCATTTCCTTCTCCAGGGACCTTCCCAAACCAGGGATCAAACCCGGGTCTCCCACATTGTAGACAGACGCTTAACCGTCTGAGCCACCAGGGGAGTCACCCAGCTTGGGGCACCCTTAAATCATTTATTCATTCATGCATTACAAAAAAGCCTGCAATACAGGAGACCCAGGTTTGATCCCTGGGTCAGGAAGATTCCTTGGAGAAGGGAATGGCAACCCACTCCAGTATTTGCCAGGAGAATTTCATGGACAGAGGAGCCTAATGGGCTACAGTCCATGGGGTCGCAAAGACTCGGACATGACTCAGCAACTAACACTTTCACTTTTTATGTGTCAATGAAGGTGAGGTACTGAGGAGTGAGAAAGGAGACAATCCCAGTCTCAAGCCACTTACCATCCTCAGGAAAGCAATGGAGAACTTAAATGCAGGCACGGGGATTGAATTTGTTGTCTGAGGTCAATACTTTCCATTTATAATAGAGTTTAAAGGAGTGGAGTGCAACCCTGTTCTTTCAAGATCTGTATGGGTGCCCGCTCAGTCATGTCCAGCTCTTTGTGACCCCATGGACTGTAATGGCCCACCAGGCTCCTCTGTCCATGGGATTTCCCAGGCAAGAACACCGGAGTGGGTTTCCATTTCGTTCTCCGGGGGATCTTCCAGACACAGGGACAGAACCTCCATCTTCCGTGTCTCCTGCATGGGCAGGTGGATTCTTTACCAACTGTGCCAACTGGGGTACCTCAGGGCCATTAAGCTCCTATGTCCTGAGTATCTCTGCTGATTCCTGAAGGATAAGTGAGAGTCCTTCCCGATGTATGAGGTTGGCAATGTCGTCCCTGGCACAGGGACCAGCAGTGTCCAGCATAGGGTCTAGAGGGAGCCACTTACTGGTGTGTGGCCACGTAGGAGTCACCAAGCTACAGACCAGAGAGCTAAGAATGGTGCTCACGTTTATAAGTGGTTGAAAAAGTCAGAAGAAGACGAGCGTTTTTGTGACACATGAAGATTATACAAAACTCAAATTTCAGTGTCCGTCAGTGACACTTTATTGGGAGGCAGCCATCTGCATGGTCTTATCTCATTTGTGATGTCAAGGACTATGTTCACGCTACAGCAACAGAGTTGATTGGTAGTAATAGTGACCATGTGGTCCTGTCTGTCCCCGGACAGAAAAAAAATTTGCTGATCCCTGGACTTGCAGGGATCACATCCATGCGAGTGGGCAGAGGTGAGCCATAAAGGTGAGCCCCAGATGGTGCAGAGTCTTGCAGGGAGACCAGGAAATTGGATTTTATTATCTGCCGATTGAAAGACATGGAAAGCAGGGAAGTAAGTCTATTATCGAGAATGAACATTTTAGGAAGCTCGCTTGGGTGGACACATGAGTGAAGATCTGAGTAGGAAAGCCAGGATGGAGTTAGGGAGGTGTGGCAGTAACCTTGCCAGGAGCAAAAGAAGAATCGGTGTGTAGGCAGTGACCACCTCCAACCGTGGAGGGAGGGATAAACAAGACAGAGTAGAATATTCCCAGAACAGTTTTGTGTGTTGGCCAGTGATACCATTGTCTTCTGGTTACCTGGACCCTCTTGAATACCGTCTGTTACACCTGGAGGGGCAGACTCAACCTGCGTATGAACAGATTTGATGATTGGAGTGGAGACAGCCCGTGGGCCATTCCCATCGTCTCTGCACCCGCTTCTACATGCCACAAGCTGTTCAGTGCTCGCTCAGATGGTAAAGAATCTGCTTGCAATGCAGGAGGTCCAGGTTCAATCCCTGGGTCGGGGAGATCCCCTGGAGAAGGGAACGGTAACCGACTCCAGGATTCTTGCCTGGAGAATGCAGAGGAGAGGACAGAGGAGCCTGTGGGGCTACAGTCCATGGGGTCGCAAAGGGTCAGACACGCCTGAATGCGTTTCACTCAGTCATTCATTTCATGCCACACGTTGCTCGCTGTCAATACCCCTGCTTGTCTTCTTGGAGTGTCTTTCTCGCCATGGGAGGCATGCCGGGACCAAGTACAGGATAGCATGATGTTCTAGAGAGATGCTGGCCTTGTCGGCATCCCTCAGACCATGACATATGAGGTGAATACATACCCTGCCTCCTTCTCCATCCATCAGGTGGGATGAGGCTGGAGTGTGTCTTTCAGATAGTTTACTGGGCTTCTGTTATCCGCAGGGTTGGCTGCCCTGAGAAGCCATCCCTGTTTTTGTTTTCTTTTTGCAACAAGTGATACATCCAAGTGCTCAGTTCATAGTGGTCTTTGGCCAGAGGGCATGGAACAGCAAAAGGAAGTCCAGGTTTGGTGTAAGGAGATGACTTGCGGGGGGCTCAGACAGTAAAGAATCCACCTGCAATGCAAGAGACCCGGATTCCATCCCTGGGTCGGGAAGATTCCCCTGGAGGAGGAAATGGCCACCCACTCCAGTATTCTTGCCTGGAGAATCCCGTGTTCAGAGGAGCCTGGCGGGCTACAGTCCCTGGGGTCACAGAGTCGGAGACGACTGAGCGACTAACACTTTCCCTTTGCGCTGCACCCACAACATAGTCCATTTAGACCAAGAGGACATCGCTCACACATGTAGGATGTTTGCAGGAATGCATGCTTACGTGGCTAGCAAAAGCATCACCAAGGCTAAATGCCTCAGAGGTCCCCATCCCCAAATCCCTCAGCCCTTCACATCCTCTTCTGGGTAAACTGAAAGGCTTGGCCTCCTTAACACTGAATGACATTTTATCATCAAAAATCAGTGCATCCCTCAGGAGCACAAAGTCAAAGCAGTAAGATTCGTATTCTAAGTTATGCATAGTGTGGACATGTACACACATGTGCTGAAAGAGTGAAACACCCACCCCAAGACACACACACACACACACACACACACACAGAGCTTGGAAAATGGTCCCATGAAAACGCAACCATCACAGTAACCATCTGTAGATCTGTTTCTCCTTAATCCTGAAGGCTAAGCTGTCGGGATTCAACTCAGCTCTTAGGGACCCACGAAAGCAGCAGCCCATGACATCCGGGAGACAGTTGTCACCAATGTGTCTAAAAAATAAATCCCCTGGTCGTTTTCAGGAAGAGAGCCCTCTGCGTCATCTCCACGGAGGTGCAGGACTCGACTCGTCTTTTCCCGATTTTTGAAAGCAGCCAATTTAAGGATATCTGACTTTGCTCCTGAGTGAAAGCTCTTGTGTTTCAGCTTCCTTATTTCTTTAAACGTTTCCTTATTAGCCCTTATTTCTTAGGAACTTGGTTCCTAAGAAACTTAGAGTTAGGGTTAGCAGAACTTGGTTCTCTTGAGTCTGTGTTAGAGGTAGGAAAAACTTTCCTGTACAGGGGCAAATAATAAATATTTTGCCTTTCTGACCCACACAGTCCATGTCACATATACTTCTGTTCCAGACAGTATCTATGTGAACAGGTATGATCAAATGCTAATAAAACTTTATTTATTAAAAAAAAAAACAGAGAGTGCAGCCTGGGACTGCAGTTTGCTGAGCCTGCTTTAAATTAACTTACCTAATATCCGAATCAGAAGAGAGATTTGCTAGTTAATTCAATAAATCCACTTATATCATCTCCCTGATACTTATCTAGAGTCTACCATACATCAACCTGAAAAATACAAGACAGAAATATGTCTATTAGCATGCAGAATTCCATTTTGAAGAGGGGGAAAAACAGGCATGAAAGCAAGTTGATGTCAGGGGTCTACTGGTTTTTAAAAACTTCAAGATGTATCATGGAATGTATGTATATATGCATGTGTGTATGTATATATGTGGGGCTTCCCTGGTGGCTTAGCAGTAAAAAATCCCGTCTGTCAATACACAGGAGACACAAATTCCATCCCTGGGTTGGGAAGATCCCCTGGAGGAGGAAATGGCAGCCCACTCCAGTATTCTTGCCTGGAAAATCCCTTGGGCAGTGGAGCCTGGGGGGCTACAGTCCCTGGGGTTGCAGGAGTCGGACGCGACTGAGTGGCTAAACAGGAATAAAAAATGCATGTATGTATAATATCTACCTAGACTGTGCTGTGCTGTGCTTAGTCGCTCAGTCGTGCCCGGCTCTTTGCAAACCCTTGGACTGTAGCCCACCAGGCTCCTCTGTTCATGGAATTCTCCAGGCAAGAAGACTGGACTGGGTTGCCATGCCCTCCTCCAGGGGATCTTCCCCACCCAGGGAATGAACCTGTGTCTCCTGCACTGCAGGTGGATTCTTTCCTGCCCAAGCCACCTAGCGGACGCCCCACTAGTGAGTACCGGACACTGAAACACTCCCCAGAGGGTGGCTGAGTATTCCATTGCAGCCCGCCTTCACATGTTGCGAAACCCACTGGTAGAGCATGACTGTAAGCACAGCAGATAACTAAGCCACAAGTATTTGGAGGAGAGAGGATGTCAGTATGTACATAAATCACATTAAATATTATTTTTAAAATTTATTATATTTTTATTGAATGATAAGGATGAGATGGTTGGATGGCATCACTGACTCGATGGACATGAGTGTGAGTAAACTCCGGGAGTTGGTGATGGACAGGGAGGCCTGGCGTGCTGCAGTCCATGGGGTCACAAAGAGTCAGACACGACCGAGTGACTGAATTGAACCGAATTGCTTTACTGAACTTTGTTGTTTTCTGCCAAACCTCAACATGAATCAGCCATAGGTATACATAAAGATTATTAATAGGGCTGCTCTATTTTTTCTTTATCCTACCTGCTTTTTCTGGGGTTTCTCAGCATCACTGACATTTAGGCTGGATTCTTTATTTATTTTTTTATGTTTTACAGCTCTTTACTATGGGAAAAGAAGCCAAATACAAAACAATGTGAAAGAATTCCGAAATGAACACCATATGCACACAACTTAAATTCAAAATTGTTAATGTTTGCGTTCCTTTGGTGTAGGTATCCCATGTGCTCTTGGTTTTAGCTCTGCTATTTGCAATCAAGTTATAGACACCCAGTACTTTAATAGGTTTCTCCTACAGACAACGACATGCACGTGTGCGTGCGTATGTGCTCAGTCACTTCAGTCATGTCCAACTTTTTGTGACCCTGTGGACTGCCCTCTGTCCATGGGATTCTCCAGGCAAGAATACTGGAGTGGGTTGCCATGCCGTCCTCCAGGGGATCTTCCACATCCAGGGATGGAACTAGCATCTCTTAAGCCTCCTGAATTGGCAGGCAGGTTCTTTACCACTGGCGCCGTCTGGGAAGCCCAGTTCAGTTGCTCAGTCGTGTCCGACTCTTTGCCACCCCATGGACTCCAGCGTGCCAGGCTTCCCCGTCCATCACCATCTCCCGGAGCTTGCTCAAACTCACGTCCATCAGGTCCATGATGCCATCCAATCATTCCCTCATTTGGGAAGCCCAGATAAGGACATATTCCTACATAATCAGACTTTAATATGTATCTTTGACACGCCTACATAATGACAATAGCCTTGTTATAGCTAAGATAATCATGTAATAATTCATAATGTGATCTAGTATCCATACTTCCGTAATACGATCTAATACCCAGTTTCGTGTGCAGCGTCTTCATCTTGAGGGGCTGTCCTGTGCGCGGTGGGACATTGGGCAGGGTCCCTGCTGTCCCCCCACCGCAGAACACTAGTACTCCCACCCCTCAGTTTGTAAGGATCAGAAAGGTACCCAGAGGGGCTCTGTCGCCTCCCGCTGACAACCCCTTGGGACCTCTACAGACAGTGGACTGTCCACAAACACAAAAGCAGAGTCGGGAGGTCCCTGGTCAGACAGGCACAGCCACGTGAGGACCTCCTCTTGGGCCCCCAGCCAGTCGTCTGCTGTTTCCAGAAGATGACGTGGCATCTTGGCACGTGGAGATGCCCTGTCGACCCACACGCGTGATTTCACTGACGAACCCACCCTTCGGTACTGATGAAGTTTAGTTCCAAACCCTTAAGGAGCAAAGACTTTGGACCCGACCTCAACACCGAGCATGTCCTTAAAACTTATCAGATCACTAACTCAGCTCTCACAGACACAATTCAGGAAGGAAAGGAATATGCAAATAGGTGCTTCCCCTTGTTCTCAAAAACTGCTAATTGCTCCCCCCACGAACCTCCTAAAGGCACTTGTGTGTGTGCGAGAGGTGGTGATTCAGCCCAGGTGTTTCCACTACTCAGCACTCTCTTCCTTCCTTCCACACACCACCTTCAGACTGTCAGTTACAGTCCAAAGTGGCAAAAAAAAAAAAAAAAAAAAAGAATGTGCGAGAGTCTGGCAGTTACTCAGGGACTCATGAAGGCAGTAACCAAATTCCCAGAGTTTGGGACAAAGTACGTCAGCTTCTGCATTGTTGATGCTTGGGGTTGGGTAGTTCTCTGTGCCGGGGACCGCCCTGTGGTCTGTAGGGCATCAAACGTCGTCCCTGGACTCTAGGGTATGTGTGTGCTCAGTTGCCTCTGACTCTTTGCGACTCCACGAACTGTAGCCCTCCAGGCTCCTCTGTCCATGGGGTTCTCCAGGCAAGAATACTGGAGTGGGTTGCTGTCTGCTTCTCCAGGGGATCTTCCCAACCCAGGAGCCACCCAGGAAGCTCAGACTCTAGGATATAGTAGGATGCTAATTAGGTTATGGCAACCATGAATTGCCATCTCGGCAAGGAGATCCAACAAGTCCATCCTAAAGGAAATCAGTCCTGCATATTCACTGGAAGGACTGATGCTGAAGCTCCAATACTTTAGCCACCTGATGTGAAGTATTGACTCATTTGAAAAGACCCTGATGTTGGGAAAGATTGAAGGCGGGAGGTGAAGGGGACGACAGAGGATGAGATGGTTGGAAGGCATCATTGACTCCATCGAAATGAGTTTGACGAAGCTCCAGGAGTTGGTGATGGACAGGGAAGCCTGGCGTGCTGCAGTCCATGGGGTTGGAAACAGTCGCATGTGACTGAACTGAACCATGAATATCTCCTGACATTGCATAGTATCCCTGGAAAGGGGAATCCCCCCAGCTGAGTATAATGGCTTGTGGCAGGGGTCCCCAGCCTCCCAGATCTCATGCCTGATGACGTGAGGTGGAGCTGATGTCATAATAATAGAAATAAGTAGTAGTTAGTAGTAGTTAAGTCACTAAGTCGTGTCTGACTCTTGTGACCCCATGGACTGCCAGGCTCTTCTGTTCATGGGATTCTCCAGGCAAGAATACTGGAGTGGGTTGCCATTTCCTTCTCCAGAGGATCTTCCTGACCCAGCAGTCGAACCCAGGTCTCCTGCATTGCAGGCAGATTCTTTACTGACTGAACTATGAGGGAATGGGATGCACCTGAATATTCAGAAACCATCCCCTCCCCACCCTGCCCCAGTCCGTGGAAAAATTGTCTTCCACAAAACTTGTCCCTGGTGCAAAAAACGTTGGGGATCACTGGTTTACGAGATAAATTCTTACTGAAAAGGAAGGACACTGACATGAAACATTTGGGGAAGGGCCTGATTGGAACTTTCAAAAAGACTTCCGCCTGGGTCTCACCCTTGGGACTTTGGAAATAATTGTCTGGGGTTAAGCTTGAGTACAGGGTTTTTCAAAACTTCTGGTTTGATTGTAATACACAGACAGGCCTGAGAGCCTCCAGATCTGGGAAAAGATAATCATGACCTGATTTCAAAGGAAGCTTCACCAACGCTCTCATAAGTCAGTACACCACCTGATCCCACTGGATGGTTGACCACGTTGCATCATGGTTTGATAACCTGTAGAACTCTTGTGGTACAGTTGGTAAAGAACCCACCTTCCAGTTCAGGAGACATAAGAGAGGTGGGTTCCATCCTTGGGTGGGGAAGAGCCCCTGGAGGAGGGCATGGCAACCCACTCTAGTATTCTTGCCTGGAGAATCCCATGGACAGAGGAGCCTAGTGGGCCCCACTCCATGGGGTTGCAAAGAGTCGGACACCACTGAGCACACACACAGAACCCGTGTTAGTCTGGGGACAGACGCCAGTCCTTAGTACTGTTTTGTCCACAGGTTGAAGAAGACATGGTGGGCTGGCAGATGAAAATGCATCAGCCACCCTTTGAGAGTCCACTTTCTAGAACTTGCCCTGGTTTCCCAGGCTGTCATGATGGAATGTTCATCCACTCTCCATCGAATGTCCCATCTATTGAACTTTCACAATCTACCCAGAAGATGACCTCTTCTCATGATGACCTCCACTGTTCTTCTAGAAACTTCCACCATTATCTCCCTCAGGATAATAAAAATCATTGCTACTAATTGTTATATGTTCAGTTCAGCTCAGTTGCTCAGTCATGTCCGACTCTTTGTGACTCCATGGACTACAGCACACCAGGCCTCTCTGTCCATCACCAACTCCTGGAGCTTGCTCAAACTCATGTCCATCGAGTCGGTGATGCCATCCAACCATCTCATCCTCTGTCGTCCCCTTCTCCTCCTGCCTTCAATCTTTCCCAGCATCAGGGTCTTTTCAAACGAGTCAGCTCTTCTCATCAGGTGGCCAAAGGATTGGAGTTTCAGCTTCTGCATCAGTCCTTCCAGTGAATAATCAGGACTGATTTCCTTTAGGATGGACTGGTTGGATCTCCTTGCAGTCCAAGGGACTCTCAAGAGCCTTCTCCAACACCACATTTCAAAAGCATCAATTCTTTGGCGCTCAGCTTTCTTTATGGTCCAACTCTCGCATCCATACATGACTACTGGAAAAACCATAGCCTTGACTAGACAGACCTTTGTTGGCAAAGTAATGTCTCTGCTTTTTAATACGGTATCTAGGTTGGTCATAGCTTTTCTTCATATAATACATTGTTGTATGTATTATTATATTAATACGTTATTTGTACACAATTAAAGTATATTTACACAGTTACTTCTCCTCTGTCTCCTCTTTCTTTTTTTCTTATTTGATTACCACTAGCATCACTACAGGGGCTTCCCAGGTGGCTTAATGGTAAAGCATCTGCCTGCAAATATAGGAGACGCGGGTTTGATCCCTGAGTTGGCAAGATCCCCTGGAGGAGGGCATGGCAACCCACTCCAGTCTTCTTGCCTGGAGAGTCCCATGGACAGAGGAGCCTGGTGGGGTAGTCCATGTGGTCTCAAAGAGTCGGGCATGACTTAGTAACTAAATGGCGATGCAGTCAAATTACCACAAGCTTGGGGTGGGTGCCTTAAAACCAACAGAAATTTATTCTCTGACATTTCAGAAGGCTAAAAGTCAGAAATCAAGGTGTCCCAGGGCTGAGCTCTCACTGGAGACCCCAAAGGAGGTTCCTTTCCTCCCTCTTCTAGCTTCTGGGAGGCTCCAGGTGCCCTTGTTCTTGTGGTCATATCTGTCGAGTCTTCGAGATCAGCTGCTTCAAACCCCTGGCCCCTCTGCCTTCACCGTGTCTTGGCCTGTGTGTGTAAATCGGTCTCCGCCTTCTTGACACACGTGACATGTTCAGAGCCCACCGGCTTAGTCCACAATAATCTCTCCATCTCAAGACCCCAGATCACATTTTCAAAGACCCTGTTTCCATATAGAATTTGTAGGTTCCAGGGCTTAAGAATATTTTTCTTTCTTTTTTTAAATAAATTTTATCGGGGTAGACTTGATTTACAGTGTCACGATAGTTTCAGGCATACAGCAAACTGAATCCCTTATACACATACATACATCCGCTCTTTTTAGTTTCTTTTGCTGTATGAGTCATTACAGAGTGCTGACTAGAGTTCCCTCTGGTATCCAGTAGGTTTTCATCAGCTGGAGCTGATTTCTTGAAGGGTTCCGGTTACTCTACCTACTGCTCCACTGCTTCATTTTTCATGTTTATTTGTATATTAGATTTCCTCTGCTACGATTTAAAATTCATTAGGGACAAAGTCTTTTCAAAATTTCTTATTCCACTGTGTTTCCCTACCGTATTGCATCACACAGTATTGTAATAACCCCATTGTACACCCCATCTAAAATACAGAAATTCAATACATTTTTAAATCTTTTTTTTTTTTAGACGAAGGGATAAACAGATTTGTGTGTGTGTGAAAAATAGTATTACTGACTTAAAAGTACCTTCATGGAGTAGATATTAATCAAAGGGAAACCTCCAAAGGGATTATATATCACTGAGCATTGAATGATACTTCTGACAAGATGACCCAGAGTGTAACACCAGCAGGAAAAAAAAAGAGTTGTCAAATAGGAGACAGGAAGGAAGAGCCCTTAGAAGATAAAAGCAGGACTTTGTATAGGATTCACTGGAGATGCGGAAGAAGAAATCAAAATAAGAGACTGGGAGAACAGTCCAGCACTCAACAGGCAGTTGAGTCCCTAGCCCTCCTCTCTGCCCAGGCCGTCTCTCCCCTCTCGTGCTCGGCATGCCTTCTGAAATAGAGTCGGAAAGTCGGAGGCCATCACCCTCCCTGAGATGGGCATTTATGGTCATGCCCGCCACTGCTATCTGCCTCCTTCCCTGGAGCTGGACCACTCATGCATCTTTGCAGGCAGGGTGCAGTGCATGAAAGAAAAATGGTGCTCCACCAGACTCCTTTTATAAATTAGACGTGTTTTATAAATATATGTATATATATGTATATGATTAATGCAAACAATATGGAACAGATTGATCAGAGTGCTCAAATTGCAGCTTTATTCATTCACGACTTCAGTTGTATTCCCAGCCATCGTATCTAGAAAGTTCTCCATCCTCCCGTCTCCATCCTCCCCAGTTCCTGTAGAGTAACTCACCCACGCCCTCCTACTTTGCAGAAGGAACAACTTCCAACAATTAGCAGTGTGTCTTCCCTTATGTATTGTGTGTTTTTGTGCCTTTTCAAAAATACACAAAATGTGATGTGACGCACACGGGAATCTCTCAGTGTTACTTTGCGATGTCTCTTTCATCTAGCAATCTATCTTGGGCATTTTTCACTGTCATTCCACTGAGACACTCAGAAACCCAGAGAGTGTCAGGCACGCTAGGCTTTGCCTGGATAATGGTACTGATGGGCATGACATCGTTTCTGTTTTTTTGCTACTGTCAGCAAGGACCCCCATAAAAAAACCATGGTATAAATCTTTTTGAATACTTGGGTGAGTATGGATGTGGCTTTTTCAATAGGCTATGCTACGATAATGACATTATTATTTCAAACTACAGAACCTCTTGATGAAAGTGAAAGAGGAGAGTGAAAAACTTGGCTTAAAGCTCAACATTCAGAAAACTAAGATCATGGCATCTGGTCCCATCACTTCATGGCAAATAGATGGGGAAACACTGGAAACAGTGTCAGACTTTATTTTTCTGGGCTCCAAAATCACTGCAGATGGTGATGGCAGCCATGAAATTAAAAGATGCTTGCTCCTTGGAAGAAAAGTTATGACCAACCTAGAGAGCATATTGAAAAGCAGAGACATTACTTTTCCAACAAAGGTCTGTCTAGTCAAGGCTATAGTTTTTCCAGTGGTCATGTATGGATGTGAGAGTTGGACTGTGAAGAAGGCTGAGCACTGAAGAATTGATGCTTTTGAACTGTGGTGTTGGAGAAGACTCTTGAGAGTCCCTTTGATTGCAAGGAGATCCAACCAGTCCATCCTAAAGGAGATCAGTCCTGGGTGTTCTTTGGAAGGAATAATGCTAAAGCTGAAATTTCCAGTACTTTGGCCACCTCATGTGAAGAGTTGACTCATTGGAAAAGACTCTGATGCTAGGAGGGATTGGGGGCAGGAGGAGAAGGGGACAACAGAGGAGGAGAAGGGGACGACAGAGGATGAGATGGCTGGATGGCATCACCGACTCAATGGACGTGAGTCTCAGTGAACTCCGGGAGTTGGTGATGGACAGGGAGACCTGGCGTGCTGCGATTCATGGGGTCACAAAGAGTTGGACACGACTGAGCGACTGAACTGAACTGATGCATTTTGAATGTCAATCAGGAACAACCAAGCGTGATATTTTAACAGTATTTTTTATGTTTTAATCTTTGCCACTTTGGCAAGTGACTGTTGCTATCACATTTGGAAGTGTACGATGTAAACATTAGGGGAAAGTGGAGTGAGATAGGTGGCGATGCTTTGTGGTAGCTTGTCCAATTTTCTGTAATGGCGAAAACGCGTGTTGGAATTAAAGACTCAAGCTGCTCATTTTACCAGCTGTGTGACCTTCCACAAGACACCTAACCTCTCTCTGGCTCAGGTTTCTCATCTGTAAAATAGAGCCAGCATTGGTGTCTGGGATTAAAGACCTTAGAACTGTTTCTGGGACTTCATAAGATAAAAAACCCAACATGTTTTGGAATGATGTCATTACTTTATATATTAGGATTGTGTGATTCTAATGTATCTGTGATTTTAATGGCATGTTTATTAGATCCTAACACTCAGATTCATTTATAGTAAAGATCTGTTCTTGTTCAATCACTAAGTCATGTCTTATTCTTTGTGACCCCATGGCCTGCAAGATGCCAGGCTCCCCTGTCCTTCACCGTCTCCCGGAATTTGCTCTAATTCATGTCTATTGAGTCCGTGATGCCATCCAACCATCTCATCCTCTGTTGTCCCCTTCTCCTCCTGCCTTCAATCTTTCCCAGCATCAGGGTCTTTTCAAATGAGTCTGCTCTTCGAAAAATATGGCCAAATTATTGCACTTTCAGTCTCAGTATCAGTCCTTCCAATGAATCATCAGGACTGATCTCCTTTAGGACGGACTGGTTGGATCTCCTTGCAGTCTAAGGGATTTCAAGAGTCTTCTCCAACACCACAGTTTAAAAGCATCAATTCTTCAAAGCTCAGCTTTCTTTATAGTCCAACTCTCACATCCATACACGAGTACTGGGAAAACCACAGCCTTGACTAGATGGACCTTTGTCGGCAGAGTAATGTCTCTGCTTTTGAATATGCTGTCTAAGTTGGTCATAGCTTTCCTTCCAAGGAGCAAGCGTCTCTTAATTTCATGGCTGCAGTCACCGTCTGCAGTGATTTTAGAGCCCAAGAAAATAAAATCTGCCACTGTTCCCACTTTTTCCCCATCTGTTTGCCATAAAATGATAGGACTGGAGCAAGGTTTAGTAACATCCTTTAATGGATAAATGGGTGGATTAAATGCAAGAACAGACCAGGATCTTCAGGGATGGAGATCACAAGAATGCTAGATGATTTACCATCAAAAAACAACAACAACAACAAAAAAAACCTAGGAAAACAAAACACCCCCTCGAAGATGCTTTACAGGAGAGAGAAGCAATTTTGCAACACAATTTCCTCATTGCAGAAGCCCGATCAAGATAATTTGGAACATCCTTAAGGCAGGCTTTGTCAGTGACAATCCTGGCTCTAGCAAAACTCTCCAGATAATGGGATGACAGTAATATGATTTCCAAGCAATAAATCGTGTCTCTAAACTTCCCAGAATAAATTATCAGCTAAATGGCAAGCAAATGAATTAGCTCGTGGCCACGGGTTATCAAAAATGAGTCAATTAAAATTTTCATGGCATCTGGCAAAAAATGATGATGTTTATTCATAAATACTGAGTAATAAATCTTTTTTTTTTTTTTCTGACAACTTTGAGACTGCAGGAGCAATTATCTGTGGAGGCAACTCCTTATTTTGAATAAATAGCATGCTGTGCATGTAGGAAACCTTTCTAGAAGATTCCCAAAATGCTTTCCCACCACTAAAATAGGAAGCCAGACAGAGGGGCTTGGAGAACATTCCCTGCTTATTTTTACAACCTTACTATCACTACCTCATCCGTTGAGAAACCATATGTGCTTGCTCCGACTTAGCCGTGTGTATGCGTGCTCAATCAGTCATGTCCAACTCTCTGCAAAGCCCATGGACTGTAGCCCACCAGGCTCCTCTGTCCATGGGATTCTCCCGGGAGGGATACTGGAGTCGGATGTCATTTCCTCCTCCAGGGGATCTTCCCAACCCAGGGATCGAACCCAGGTCTCCTGCATTGGGAGGCAAACTCTTTACCATCTGAACCACCAGGGAAGTCCTATTTGTCACCATTACTTATACTTAATTCTATAGTTAGCTTCCTGTTTGCTGCCTCTCTTACCACGCCTATAATGGTCAGTTGTAAATTTCAGTTTTGATTGATCTCGCCTTTCACTGGAGTTCGTCTGCAAATGTTTATTTATTTCCAGGAAGACTTATGGGTGATATATTTTCCGAGTCTTTGCACACTAAAAAAAAAAAAAAAAAAACACCTTTTCAGCTAGTTTTTACATGGGTGACATTTCCTGGAGTGTGTGTTTTATGACCATCTCCACTCAAGAAGAAAGGGACGTGTAAATCACATTAGGATTTGGTTTAGAATCTATTTTTTAACATGTGTACCAGAGATGACGTTGTGACACGGGGCCATAGATATCTTGATTCCTAAGAGCTGTTAAGATTTGTCATCTGAAACATGATCAGGAACAAACACTGATGATGCCCATGTCTCCTACCTCTCTGAAGTTGGATGCAGGGATAAGCCAGAGGGGCAGAAGGACTCAGCTGCAGTATTGAGAAAATGGGCAAAAGATGGCATGCTTGCTTGCTGGGTTCAGACGCTCGTGCTCAGTGACTCAGTCATGCCTGATACTTGGTGACCACATAGACTGTAGCCCACCAGGCTCTTCTGTCCATGCGATTCTCCAGGCCAGAACCACTGGAGTGGATTGCCATGCCCTTCTCCAGGGGAACTCCCCAGTCCAGGGATCGAACCTGCATCTCTCGCTTCTCCTGCATTGACAGGTGGGTTCTTTCCCACAAGTGCGACTTGGGAAGCCCTTACCTCCCAGTGAAAGTCACTCAGTCGTGTCTCACTCTTTGCAACCCCATGGACTGTAGTCCATGGAATTCTCCAGGCCAGAATGCTGGAGTGGGTACCCTTTCCCTTCTCCAGGGCATCTTCCCAACCCAGGGATCGAACCCAGGTCTCCTGCATCTCAGGTGGATTCTTTACCAGCTGAGCCACCAGGGAAGCCCAAGAATGCTGGAGTGGGTAGCCTCTCCTTCTCCAGGGGATCTTCCCGACCCAGGAATCGAACCGGGGTCTCCAGCATTGCAGGTGGATTCTTTACCAGCTGAGCCACCATGGAAGCCTCAGAAGCTAGAGGAAGATGGAAACTACCTGAGCACCATCAGAACTTGGGGCACATCACATACACCCGGAGAAAGCTCCCTATTCTCTCAGCTGAGCCTCGATGGCATTATTCTTGAGACAACACACCTGTGCTGTGTGGTTTCCCTAACAGCCCATGGCCAGGTCTCTGGGGACCAGCCACTCTGAACCCAGGAAGAAATACCTGCAGACCATGATGAGCAGTGACGATCAGGGGCCAGGACAAGCTCTGCCATCCCTTCCCTCGTCCATTCATTTAAAAAGAAATATTTTCCCTTCTCGAGTGCCTGATGCATGTTCAGAATGCTCCGCTTTTGTTAGATCGCAGAGTCGGGTGTTTAAAACAGACTTCTTGAAGTTCCTTGGAGCTCTGTTTGCCCTGGTGGGTGAGGCTGGAATCGTTACTGTTACAAATATTTCCCCAGGCTCTAATTGACTGGGGGATCCGGTTAACCACTTCTGCATAATGGACGGATTCTTTGTTGCATTTTGAACCCTGTTTAATTAATGACTTATTTCAGTGTAACAACTGGAAGATCAAACTGAATTCCTTTAAGTCCTGAAATCACAGCTTTGCTTCCTCTTGCAATGAGCGCCTTTCTGGCAGGATATTTCTTGTCTAACAGGTGGGCTTATGCCAATATCTGGGCTTCCCAGGTAAGGAATCTTCCCAGCGGTAAAGAATCTGCCTGCCAGTGCAGGAGATGCAAGAGACGTGGGTTCAAGCCTTGGGTCGGGAAGATCCCCTGGAGCAGAAAAGGACAACCCACTCCAGTATTCTTGCCTGGAGAATCCCATGGACAGAGGAGCCTGACGGGGCTACAGTCCAGGGAGCTGCAAACAGTGGGACACGACTGAGCACGCATGCATTCGTTCATTCAAGCCTTTAGTTATTGTTTTATTTTTTTCTGCAGATGGATCGTTTCTTATTCATGACTTTGTGTTTGTCTTTTCAAATATCGTGAAAATGTCATGAAAAATAGAAAAGGGAAACAAAATTGTGGAGCATACGTTTGCAAACAGCTGATACTCTTCAGTTTTCTGGAACACACATTCATTTCTTTGTAGTAAGTGCATAATGAGATGGTTTGATTATTCCTTGACCTTTCAAAGTTTGAATATATCCACTTTCTTCTATAGGATATTGTAACTCAGGAAATGCCTTTTTGGCGAGAAGGCCAAAATGGTCCTTTTTAAAAAGTCTTTGCCATGGGCTGTGACTTTTGATGTTATTACAGATTAAATTACATGTGAAGGTACTTTTATTTGAGGCTGTTATGTTTTAGGTCATTTGGCATAATGCAAGTAAAGATATAAGGGAAAAGGATGAAAATGAAAGAAAAAAATAATGCTACTATGAGGCGGGGGGAGCAACAGATTTCTTTCTCATTTGGAGTTAAATCTGCCATCAGTGTGTTTTCTTAAATCCAATCAGCATGGCTTCTTACATTAAAAAAAAAAAAAAAGGATAGTGGAAAGTTGCTGTATATAATACAGGGAGCTGGTGCTCTGTGATAACCCAGAGGGGTGAGATACGGGGAGAGGAGGGGGCTTAAGAGGGAGGGGATATATATATATATATATATAATATAATTATGACTGATTTGCATTGCATTGCAAAAACCAACACAACATTGTAAACCATTTTTTCACCAATTAAAAAATAAATTTAAAAAAGTGAAATATTTCCGAATTCAGCTCAGTTCAGTTCAGCTGCTCAGTCATGTCCAACTCTTTGTGACCCCTTGGACCAAAGCACACCAGGCCTCCCTGTCCATCACCAACTCCTGGAGTTTACCCAAACTCATGTTCATTGAGTCGGTGATGCCATCCAACCGTCTCATTCTCTGTCGTCCCCTTCTCCTTCTGCCCTCAATCTTTCCCAGCATCAGGGTCTTTTCAAATGAGTCAGCTCTTCACTTCAGGTGGCCAAAGTATTGGAGTTTCCGCTTCAGCATCAGTCCTTCCAATGAATATTCAGGACTGATCTCCTTTAGGATGGAATGGTTTTTTCAGAGTTTGAACACATTTTTATAATGCTTTTTGTTATTCAGCCCCTTGGACTATAAATCACCTAATTGATAGCTTTCTCCTTGAGTGTTCTCTTTCTGAGGTGTAGGACCTCTTTGCTGAGGCAGGAAGTAATCCACTTTGAGTTTGGATGTGAGAGTTGGACCGTAAAGAAAGCTGAACACTGCAGAATTGATGCTTTTGAACTGTGCTGTTGGAGAAGACTCTTGAGAGTCCCTTGGACTGCAAGGAGATCCAACCAGTCCATCCCTTGAAAGTCTGTCCCTCAGTCCATGGCTTGTCTCTTAAACTGGTTTACAATGTCTTCTACAGAGCACAGATTCTGGATTGAATGTGACTTGACATGCCAATATCTGAGCTTACCAGGTGGTTCAGTGATGAAGAATCTGCCTGCCAATGCAGGACAGATAGGAGACTAGGGTTCCATCCCTGGGCTGGGAAGATCCCCTGGAGAAGGCAATGGCAACCCACTCCAGTACTCTTGCTTGGAGAATCCCATGGACAGAGGAGCCTGGTGGGCCCCAGTCTACTGGCTCACAGAAGAGTTGGACTCAACTTAGCAACTAAACAGCAGGAAAATGATAATATTTCCTTTACATAGGGTTTGTATGTCGAGTGCCTTTGGGAGATTTTCTTAGTTCAAGGTCTTACACGTATTTTCATTACTTTCTTCTAATTGTTGGGACACTTCTATTTTCAAGTTAGATATACTTTATTTATTTATTTATTTTAGTTATTCAGCGTATTTGTTTTTAGTACTGCAGTGCAGGAAGCTCTCCTCTCTTCCTGTCCCATCTACCTGACGGAAGTTTTCCAACACCATTTATTGAGCGGCCTGTCTATACCCCACCCCATTAGTTGGCCCTGAATTTTTTTTTTTTTTTTTTTTTTTTGTTTTTTCAGTATTAGAGATTCTCTCTCTTGTTGTTGGCCCTGAATTTTTTTCATATTATGTTTCTTTTTTTTTTTCTTAATATTTGTTTATTTGGGGCTGCTCTGGGTATTCATTGTTTCAGTTCAGTAGCTCAGTCATGTCTGACTCTTTGCCACCCCATGAACTACAGCACGCCAGGCCTCCCTGTCCATCACCAACTCCCAGGGTTTACCCAAAGTCACGTCCATTGACGTGCGTGGGCTTTTTCTGATCGCAGAGAGTGGGGACTGCTCCCTGCCTGTGGGTGTGTGGTCTGCTGGCTTCCCTTGTCGCAGAGCACGGGGCCCTAGACCCGTGGGCTTCAATCATAGCTGACTGTGGGTTCTGTAGTTTCGGCTCCTGGTTCTAGAGCACAGGCTCAGTATTTGTGGGACATGGGTTTAGTTGCTCTGTGGCATGCGGGATCTTCATGGAGCAGGGATCAGACTCAGATATCCTGCATTGGCATGTGGATTCCTAACCACTGGACCACCAACCAGGAAACCCTCACGTTATGTTCCTATTAACACCTCCATCGACTTCTCATCCCTCTTGTCTGTTCCTTTAGTCAAGCTGGCTGCCCACATCGCATTGTTTTAATTACTATAAACCTTCTAATGTGATGTATCCTGTTGTAATGCTGTTTAGTAGGAGAATTGCCCCCAACTTTTATTATCCTTCCAAATAGTGTTGGCAGTTCTTATACACTCACTGTCCATGTGAAAAAAATCACCATCGTTTGCAGTGTAAAGAAATACGCTATCGTGGTTATGCTAGCTGATTTGCATTGAACTGATGGCTTACTCCAAGGATAATAAACATCTTTAAAGATCATTGCGTCTTCCCTTTAGTGGGAAGTGAAAGTTGTCCAACTCTTTGCGACACCATGGACTGTCCATGGAATTCTTCAGGCCAGAATACTGGAGTGGGTATCCTTGCCCTTCCCCAGGGGATCTTCCCAACAACCCAGGAATCAAACCCAGGTCTCCGGCATTGCAGGCAGATTCTTTACCAACTGAGCTCAAAGTCTATCTAGTCATCTGTGACATCTTTTATGGTCTTCATAAACATGGTCTTGTTCGTCTCTCTTTCTAATGGGCTCTCATGTCTTATGATAGGTGTACTTTAGGAATTGATAGCTTCATTATAAATTGTTTGTATTTGTAATATAATGCTTGCTAAGGGGTGTTTTCTAATGCTGTGTTGCTGGTGTAATGGAGTGCATATTGTTTTGTGTATTATTCTTGTCTTCTGCAGCTTTGCGGAACACTCTTCTTCGTAGATTCCCCAAATATTCTCTTGAATTTCCGTGGAGATGATCACGTTCTCTGTACATCGTGCTATTTCTTTCCTCTTCTACGTTCTTACTGCTTTGAACATTTTTGCCTAATTGCCCAGCTCTCCCTTCCCATGAAATTCTGAGTGGATGGTGTGTCTTCAATTGTATGAGATGATATTTTGTGTGCAATGTGACTTTGGAATTGGTTCACTCACGCACTGGGGGCTTCCCAGGTGTCTCAGTGGTGAAGAACCCACCTGCCACTGCAGGAGATGCAAGAGACTCCGGTTTGATCCCTGGGTCGGGAAGATGCCCTGGAGTAGGAAATGGCAACCCCATCCCAGTATTCTTGCCCGGCATGAAAAATTGTACTTTATACTCTTCTGTGGTTAATCACATCAAGGAGGAAAAAGCTTTTCCTCCACCCTGTGTGTTCCATCACTAAGACGGTGCAGAGTTCATTAACAAGAGACAGAGAAACGAGAGGAAAAACAGTGTTTATTCACACACATACACTCCTGGGAACTCACACAGCCAGGCGGCTCGAGATGCTAGCATTTAGAGCTGATAGATCATCTTTGCAGGGGAAGGGGAAGCAGGGAGAAAGGTATTTATGGAGGTATAAATAACATTTAGGAGGAATTAATGGCTCTTCAAGAGCATTCATCGCAGGTTGGATAGATTTGTGACCATGTCTGCTCAGGCGGTTTCCCTTCTTGCTGCCTTGCTGATGGGAGTTCATTTTCCAGGGTGCAGGAAGCCTTCCTTGAAGGGGAATTTACCAAAGTTGACATCTTTTAGGAGACTCTTTTCGGTGCAGCAAAGGAGGGTTCCAACAGGACCTCTTTCCTGCATCTGTTCATTGTGGAATGTCTTCAGCTCAAAATAACTTTATTGCACTGGAGGTGCATTCTGGATTTCTTTGTCCACATTAGTAAATTTAATGAGCTTCCATCTGGCCATCAAAACCCTTCCCTCTGGTCTAAAGATCCTACTTCCCCGGGGTGGGTCTTCCTCTCTGGTTCTGCATCATCGAGGCCAAGTTCAAGGGCCCTCAGCCCAAACCAGCCCGGACTACGTCACTGTTTGAATTTCCACGTCTCACAAGTCATCTCCTGGTAGCACTTCACTTATCTGTGTTTCGGCATGTCTGTTTGTGGTCCGTTCTGTCCTCCAGAATTCAAGCCGGGAGGCAGTGCCAACGCCCTGAAACAACCGTGACCTTGTGTTAGTTCTCCTGTGTATGTGGTAGCCACCTTCCCACAGCTCACTGCCCCTGGTCATTTACACCACCTTCCTTTAGTCATTTCTCCACAAATTCATCCTTCTTTTAAGAAAAATGCGTGTAAGTCCTAAGCACTTCTTTACGTCTTGATTTTTCCTATGAAAGCTCCTCTGTGCATGCAAAATATTAATTAACATGCACGTGCTGTTGCCCTGTTAATCTGCCTCATGTCAGTTTAATTCACAGGCTCCCATTTCAGAACCAAAAAGGACAGACGCTTTCTTCTCTTACAATAGCCATCCAGTGGATTGCTATGAGGTTAATCAAAATGATGCAAAATTATTTTTTGAGATGGGAAAATGATTACGATCCACTGTTAAATTAGAAGAAAATGATCAGTATCAATTCCTTTTTGGAAAGCAAATTGTGTATGCATATATATTAAATGCATATTATATGCATATTTGGGCTTCCCTGGGCTGATAAAGAATCCACCGGCAATGCAGGAGACCGGGGTTCAATCCCTGGGTTGGAAAGATGCCCTGGAGAAGGGAAAGGCAACTCACCTCAGTATTCTGGCCTGGAGAATTCACTTTCACTTTCATGCGTATTATAATGTACATGTGAATATAGTACATATAAATTTATATTTGTATGCACACGCACACATACACACATATACACACATATTGGTTTTTGAATATAGTATATATGTAACTGGAACAGGTAGCCTATTTAGGACATTGGCGATGTGACAATCATATGTTAAAAGAAGAATGGATGAAGTTTGTTTTGAAGACTCAGTTATATTTTCTTTTTGGAGATTTTTAGCTTTACTTTTATATGGTTTTCCATGCAAGGTTGAGCAACATATATCCCAAATTTGGCTTATATTTCTACATCATATGAAGTCATATTTATATATTTAGATAGGATATATCTATATACACCTATATCTATTATCCATCTATCTATACCTATCTTTCTATCTCTAGCATCTGTGTATCAGTTCAGTTCAGTCGCTCAGTCGTGTCTGACTCTTTGCGACCCCATGGACTGCAGCACACCAGGCCTCCCTGTCCATCACCAACTCCTGGAGCTTGCTCAAACTCATGTCCACCGAGTCAGTGATGTCATCCAACCATCTCATCCTCTGTCATCCCCTTCTCCTCCTGCCTTCACTCTTTCCCAGCATCTGTCTATATTAGCATCTCTAGCTAGCAAGCTCATCTGTCTGTGTTTCTATCTCTGTATCGGTCTGCCTAAACATCTGTGTCTGTCTCTTTGTCACTGCCTCTGGGTATCTGCCCGTTTACTATATGCCTGTCGCTTGTCTGTCTATAAATTTGTCCATGGTTATCACTACACGGTTGAATTATTGACTATCTAGACTTTCGCATTTCTCTGTAATCAAGATATAGTAAGGTTTCCATAAAACGATAAGCTGTTGCAGGCTCTGGTCACCTGCCTTATGGGTTTGAAGTAAGAGTTGATCCCTGTGGGACCTTGTTCTTCTCTTTCCCCTCTGGGGGGCTCCTTTATGCCCATCTCTTTGGTCCCAGCCTCCCTGACACATAGCCCTTCCTGCACCTGGCTGCCTCCCACGGCTGGCTTCCTCCTGCACCACAAAGGCTATCATCCCGCTAGAGTCTGCCTCATACTGTGTCTCTGACAAGCTATTTGAAATGCTGCCCTGTTCTGGGATGCTGTGCTTGAGTGGAAAAGACAAAGCTAAACAAGTAACTTCAGCTTATCGGTGACTACCATTGTGCTCGTTGCCTGTAACACATAGCTGAAAAAGCATGATTTCTGGTGAACAACAGCTTGCATTCTTGGAAAACCCAACCACCCTTTGGTGTTTCTTGCAAAGATCCGATAAAGACTTTCCAATGTGGGGCATCGTACTCTTCTGAAGCTTGGGGGTCCCAACCCTCTGAGACTCCTCCTGAAAGCATCCCTAATGCCCTGTATGGTACAGTGGAATTGCGGGTCATCATGCCCTGTTCCTCTGGTGAAAACCACGCTCCTTGTCCAGCCTACTGCCTGTGGCAGAGAGAGTTGACCTCCTCATCATAGTTGAATGCAAACTCAGACAATCTCAAAGAAATATGTCTAATATCATCACCAAGAACTCTTGGCTCACTAGCTTGATAGCATCCTGAGTTGGGCTGCCCACCCTGCATTTATAGACAGGGCACAATTATTTTTATGAGCCTGGGAGCAGCTTAGAGATGAGCCAGAGGGCCAGAGTGCTGAATCAGGGCTGCACACATTGTGGGTTAATCACTGGGGGCTCTGACAACCGGTGGTCAGATGGGTGGGCAGAACATGTGCTGGGTCAGTCTGAGTCAGCCAGACCCCACAAGCAGGGCTTGAACTGGAAGGGTATTTCCTGGCCTTGGTAGAACATCGAGGGGTTGGACAAATAGTTGTGTGCAGTCTGCAAAACGACCCAGCCTTTAATACACAGAGAAGCCTTAACTCTTTTCCTCCAGCCTACAAGTGATGTTTCTAGGCAGCAGAGGCATAAAAAAAGCAAAGTAATCCGTTCCTTTCAACCAGGCAGCCCCACGCATAGCAAACTTTTTCTCTCTGTCATTTATAGTGAGCTGGCATATAAATGACAAGATCTGTGCTGGTCTTAAGATCTTTTGAGCAAGGTGGCTTCCAGTGTTTGAGCAACACACAGCAATGACCACAAGGATGGGGGAAAGGCTGCAAACATGCCTTGACACTTATGTGCTTGAGATGAAATCAGATCGCTAAAGGAATTGTAAGAAAAACAGGGAAACAGGAACTTTGTGCAGTTATAAACTCCTGATCGTTGATGGTGCCACGGGTGTATGGGGGTGATGGAGAAATGGATGATGGGTGGGGAAATGGGTGGGCCACGGAGACATGGGGCTGTGGATAGATGGGGTGATGGGGGAGTAAATACTTGGGGTGATGGATAGATGGGGAGATAGATACAGGGGGGATGGGAAGATGGATAGATGGGGGGATGGGAAGATGGAGAGATGGGGGAAGGGGAGATGGATAGATGAGGGATGCATAGGTGGGGAAATGGATAGATGAATAGATGGTGAGATGGATAGGTGGGGAGGTGGATAAATGAATAGATGGATAGATGGGGAGATGAGTAGATGGGGAGATCTGAGATGGGTAGATGGGGAGATGAATGACTGGATAATTGGGAGATGGATAGATGGGCAGATGGATAGATAGATAGATGGGGAGATGGATAGATGGGGAGATAAACAGATGGACAATGGGGAGATGGATACATGAATAGATGTACTGATGGGGAGATATAGACAGATAATATGGAGATGTGTATATGGGTAGATAGACAGATGGGTAGATGGGATAGAACCTGTGCCCCCCGCATAAGAAGCATAGAGTCTTAATCACTGGATTGCCAGGAAAGTCCTGCCCTGTGATTTGAGCCCTGGAATCCATCATGTTTAGGACTCTATTCATACATAACCCACTCCACCCAAGCAGCCTTTGTTGAGGGCCACTCATAAGCCAGGCTCTGTGCTGAGCCCAGGGAGTGGAAGCTGATACCTCTGCTGGATGGAACTAATATTTGAGAGGGTGTCAGTGGGTGGCCTACTGGACCAGTGAGGGAAACACCATACCTCACCTTGAGTGAAGCAAACACGGTGGAGTAAAGGGTTCCTTTTGTCTCGGGCATCGAGAACCTTTCCAAAGAAGATTGTAGTGGTCCGTGAGCAAGGTGGAACAGGAGTTCTAGACATGAGACGAAATGAGTGGAGAATAGAGTTTATTAGAGTGGGAGGTGCTGGGGGGCAGCAAGTGGGCTCAGGGGAGAGACGACACCTTTTGCAAGCTCATAGCCAGTTCTTATAGCCTCGAGTGTCCCCCGGTGAGTCAGTCATAAAGAATCTGCCTGCAGTGGAGGAGAGCCAGGTTCAATCCCTGGGTTGGGAAGATCCCCTGGAGGAGGAAATGGCAACCCACTCCAGTCTTCTTGCTGAGAAATCCCATGGACAGAGGAGCTTCCCAGGCTACAGTCCATGGGGTCGCACAGAGCTGGACACGACTGAGCACACAGCATGCTCAATAGCCTCAAGACAGAGAAGGGCTCCCCAGTTGGCGCTAGTGGTAAAAGGATCTACCTGCCAGTGTAAGGAGACACAGGGACACAGGTTCGATCCCTGGGTCAGGAAGATCCCCAGGAGTAGGAAATGGCGTGGGTCACCACCGAGTTGCAAAGCCTCGGATAAGACTGAGCACAAGATAAAAAATTTCCTACTGGAAGGGTGGCATTAGGTGTTTGGTTAGGATGCTGTAGGGTGGGTCACAGGGTGGATATTTGACCTAATATGGGGTTTGGGAACTGGCCGGTTTCTATCCAGAGGCTCAATGCAACAGTTGCCATGGGACTTGGTCAGTTCCAGTGAGGAGGGACAGCTCTGAGAGGCAGAGGCTGGGAGAGGCTGAGTGCTGAGCACTTGGGTTTCATTTCCTTGGCTCTGTAGGGCCCCTCGGGCATGTGAGGAGGGAAGTGGCATTCCCTAATCCTAATCTCTTAAGAGGATGATCCTGGGGAAACACTTTGGGGGATGAGCTTCTATTCCAAGCTCCAGGTCCCTTGAGCCCTTCTCCTGTTTCAGTGTCTGGGGAGAATGGACTCTACTGTCCAGGGCCGTGTCTGCCAGGGTTTTCCTGTGCCTGGCAGGGAGGAGGAAGACGGGCCGCATTTGAACCACCCTGTGTCTCCGGGTCTGTGTTGTCTCCTTTGGAAGTGCAGTCGCTGACCCTGATCCCTCTTTCCCGAGTAGTTTACATGATGGAACAGGAAGCCAACATCGTCAGGGGGCACCTTGACTCAGGTTAAGAACCCCCTGGGTGCCTGACCCCAGCTGACTCCTGGCGCGGCTGTTTATCCTCATGTGGCTCTCATACAGGAACCTGGGTCGTAGAGGCGATGGCTACGAACTGAGAGTAACCAGAACAAAGGCAGCTGAAGGACTGATGATGTGTTCATCTGCAAAGATCATTTCCTGGAAGGAGAAAGCATCCCAGAAGGACTTAACGGTTTCCTGCCCCGGGTTAAGTCATCCATTTAGCCCGAACCCTGGTACCATGGAGGCTGCTATCCGCACGCCTCTCGTTTCCACACGTGCAAGACTTTTTCTCAAAACCCCGAGGACCGCCCGGAGGTCATCCTACTCGTTTCCTCAGCACTTTCAGGAGCTGTCTGACAGCTTTGGAGCTGCGGTTTACAGATTAAGGAAACGGGTGGGAGACAGAGAGGGTCTTCCCTCGGGCTGCGGAGTCTATTTGTGTCCTGGCAGAGAGACAAGTCTTATTTTGGAAAACGCTCTCCACACAGTCATTCTCACACTGCTTGGGGGGAGAGGGGGACAACGGCTCCCGGAAGGCTACCATAGACAGTTGGCATTTCAGAAGAATTCTTTCTATGAGGCTGACAAAAAAGAAAAAAGAAAAAAAGATGACTCAATTCAGGAATGTGGAAACAGATAGCTCTTTGTTTCCTCAAGGCATCTCTGCATGCTTGGTAGCTGTTTGAGCTGCTAAAGTATTTGAGGAATTCAACTTGTTTTGGTGGGAGGAATGCATTTTCTGGGTCTTTCAGCCACGACTGCTGTAAATCCCACGGGAGTCTCTTGCCTTAGGGTTTCCTCTTGTTGTTCAGTCACTAAGTTGTATCTGACTCATTGAGATCCCATGGACCAAAGCAAGCCAGGCTTCCTTCCCTGTCCTTCACCATCTCCTCGAGTTTGCTCAAACTCATGTCCATTGAGTTGGTGATACCATCCAACCATCTCATCCTCTGCCACCCTCTTCTCCTTTTGCCTTCAGTCTTTCCCAGTATCAGGGTCTTTTCCATTGAGTCGACTCTTCTCATGAGGTGGTCCAAGTATTGGAGCTTCAGCTTCAGCATCAGGCCTAATGAATCGTCAGGACTGATTTCCTTAAGGATGGACTAGTTGGATCTCCTTGCAGTCCAAGGGACTCTCAAGAGTCTTCTCCAACACCACAATTCAAAAGCATCAGTTCTTTGGCACTCAGCCTTCTTTATCGTTCAACTCTCACATCTGTATGTGACTTCTGGGAAAACCATACTTTGCTTGTATAGACCTTTGTCGGCAAAGAATAGACACGGCCAAAAATGAATAGTGAACTGGTGAAGTTGGAGTCAAATGTAGAAGATGATATAGATTAGGAAAATGGTGATAAATGTTTCTCCAGTTATACAGCAAAGTGCCAAGTTCACAGGCTTGCATCAGCCATGTGTCTAACCATGGTTCTCGCTGCTCTGCTACAGTCCATCCTGTGGGTGACAGAGACTCAGCCCATCATGGTTCCAGAGTGTGCATGGAGTTGAAAGATATGCACAAAGAGTTGTGAATTATGTTTCATTTGAGGTAAAGTGAGGACTGCAGTCTGGGAGACAGCACCTCAGATAGCTCTGAGAAACTGCTTTGAGGAGGTGGGGGAGGAGACGGGTTATATAGTTTAGCAACAAAGAGCACGTAGTCTGAACGTCGAAAAATTGTTAATTGAAAGTGGAAGTGAAAGTCGCTCAGTCGTGTCCGACTCTTTGCGACCCCATGGACTGAATTCTCCAGGCCAGAATCCTGGAGTGGGTAGCCTTTCCCTTCTCCAAGGGATCTTCCCAATCCAGGTATCTAACCCAGGTCTCCTGCATTGCAGGTGGATTCTTTGCTGTCTGAGCCACATGGGAAGCCCAAGAGTCCTGGAGTGGGTAGCCCATCCCTTCTCCAGCGGATCTTCCCAACCCAGGAATCGAACCAGGGTCTCCTGCATTGCAGGCTCATTCTTTACCAACTGAGCTATCAGGGAAGCTCATTGTTAATTAAATAAGATCAGATATCCCAAGTTAAGGAATTTAGCACTTCTCTGTGTATGGGGAAATGCAAGAGTCTGGGTGCAATGAAGTCATTCCTTTAATCTGCACCTTAGCGATTGGGTACCAGGATGTGAACACACCCTGAGTTTCCTCAGGGTTTACCATGGGAAGTGGCCGCAGTCTGACGGCTGCTAGAAAGCAGGTGTCCCTTCCTCCTTGAGTTCCCTCGGGGCTCACCATCCATGGTGGCTTCAGGAGCTGGTGACTGTGACGTCCTTTGTTTACTGAGATGGCAGGAAAGTTTCCATTTCTCAACGGCACAGAACCCTCCAGAATCGATTCTACCACCTCACTTTCCCTTTCTTACTGTATTCCACCCCCCTCTCCCCGAAAAGATCATTATACACTATTCCTGACGTTTATTTAGGCCATCCTTTAAAAATTATGGTAAAATACATGTAACATGGGCTTCCCAGGTGACTCAGTGGCAGAGAACTCACCGGCCAATGCAGGAGGTCCTGGTTTGATTGCTGGGTTGAGAAGATCCCCTGGAGGAGGAAATGGCAACCCACTCTAGTATTCTTGCCTGGGAAATCCCATAGACAGAGGAGCCTAGTGGGCTATAGTCCATGGGGTTGCAGACTTGGACACAATTTATATATATATAATTGGACACACACACACACACACATATATATATGTGTGTGTATATGTGTGTGTGTGTGTGTGTGTGTGTGTGTGTGAAATGGGCTGTTTGCTGTCATTCTGTTTGTGTAGCATTTGGCTGAGAATCTATGTCTCTAAGGAAGCAGAGTGCTGGGTTGGGAAGATCTCCTGGAGAAGGAAATAGCAGCCCACTCCAGTATTCTTGCCAGGGAAATCCCACGGTGGGGTCGCAAAAGAATAGGACACAAATTAGTGAGAAAACAGCAGCAACATATGTGACAGAATGTTACCAATTTAATCTTTTTTTAAGTGTATAGATCAGTGGCATTTTTCTGACTACTGCTGCTGCTGCTAAGTCGCTTCAGTCGTGTCCGACTCTGTGCGACCCCATAGACGGCAGCCCACCAGGCTCCCCCGTCCCTGGGATTCTCCAGGCAAGAACACTGGAGTGGGTTGCCATTTCCTTCTCCAATGCATGAAAGTGAAAAGGGAAAGTGAAATCGCTCAGTCATATCCGACCCTCAGCGACTCCATGGACTGCAGCCCACCAGGCTCCTCCATCCATGGGATTTTCCAGGCAAGAGTACTGGAGTGGGGTGCCATTGCCTTCTCCGTTTCTGACTACAGTCTTTATCTTATGTTGGGGTATAGGAGATTTCCAGTACTGTGTTAGTTTCTGGTATCCAGCACAGTGGTTCAGTTATTCATATATATATATATGAATATATACATATACTAGCATGTGTGTTATGTATATGTCGCCAGGCCAGTGCTATCAAATACATTCACATTGTTTTGCAAGCATCACCATTGCTCATGTCTAGAACTATTTTCATCTTCCCAATCTGAAACCCCATAGTGATTTTTAAAATTAATTTTATTGAAGTACAGTTAACGTATCGTGTGTTCATTTCTGCTGTACAGCAGAGTGACTCTGTTATACATACATGTAGCTTCTTTTTTAAGTCTTTTCCCCTATGCTGTATCCCAGGGTATTGAATGTAATTCCCCGTGCTATACAGTAAGGACTTTGTTCATCCATCCTATATATAATAGCTTACAATCTGCTAATTCCAGGCTCGCAATGCATCCGCCTCGCTTCCTTTTGGCGACTACAAGTCTGTTTTCTACTAAGCTGTGGAAACTCTCTCCTCATTAAACAGTCACTCTTCACGCTCCCTTCCTCCCAGCCCCTCCCCTCCCCCAGCCCCTGGAAGCCACACTTTCTGTAGCTATGGATTCAGACTGTTCCAGGAACCACATATACATCGACTCACGCCATGTGGATCCTTTGGCGTCTGTTTTATTTCACTGAGCACAGTGTTGAAGAGTAGCCAGAATATGCCAACTCCCAAATATTCTAGTTCCGTTGCGTTGATCTGAAGGCCATTGAGAACAAATGGACAGGAGAAAAGCAAAGCTCCCTATATGCCTTGATTTGCCTAAAAGCAGGACATAGCCTTGGAGGAATAGCGATATTCCTCCTCCCTTCTCTAGCAGGAAAGACAAAAGTTATTCATCAGAGACAACTTTGGACCCCATGAGCCAGGAATCTACCTAACACTTTCCCAACTGGACTTTATCTGCCATGAGTCAAACTTCCCACAGTTTGACCTTGGATGCCTGAAACCAGTCTCCTTTGTCCCGCTATTTCTTCTGAAGCTTTTCTTCTTTGCTGAAGACCTTTGGGAGCCACAGTTCTAAGTCATCTCTAGGAGGTACTCATTTTTCCTTGGTCTCTCCCAGGTATATACAGGAGGCACCCATATTAATAAACTTGCTTGTTTTTCTCTTGTTCATCTGTCTTTTATTACAGGGATCTCAGCCAAGAATTCAGAGGTATAGAGGCAAAATTCATTTTCCTTCCCTACAGTGTCCTCAAGATTCAGCCCAGGTGTGGAATGAGTTACAGTTTCATTCCTTTTTAAGGCTGAGTAAGATCCCATGATATTGATAAACCACATATTAGTGAGTCCTTAACTCATCTGGAACCATTTTATGAGTTTATTCTAAATGGCAATATTTTATGCCTCCAACATTTAATGTCATGGGATGAGAAAAACACACATCCTATCTAACCAGTGTGTTTGGAGATAGAGGACTTCCCAGGTGGTACTAGTGGTAAAGATTCCACCTGCCAACGCAAGAGATGCAAGAGATGTGGGTTCAATCCCTGGGTTGGGGAGATCCCCTGGATCAGGACATAGCCACCCACTCCCCTTCCCTGGAGAATCCCAAGGACATAGGAGACTGGTGGTCTACAGTCCATATGGTTGCAAAGAGTCAGACACACACACAAAATTTGGCATGCACAAACACACAGAGTTACAATTATCTGACAAATGGTATGTGTTGAGCTGGCCAAAAAGGTTTGTTTGGGTTTTTCTGTAACATCTTTTGGAAAAACTCAAACAAATTTTTTTGCCAACCTCGTAAGTGGTGATATCTACAGGAATATGTTTCCTTTGCAGGGGCAAAAGTTTATTTAATGGGATTTAAGGACAGCACAGAAAAAACCAAAAGCCTTCCATTTTTACCTCCAGAATATTATAACTCAGCTGTTGTATTTGCTTGTGGTTTGAAAGATCATCACATGTACATGTGTGGACATAATGTAGGTTAGAGTATACCTCTCTGTACAAGGTCAAGTCATTTCCCCTTTGAAAAGGTCCAGCGGGAATATCTGCAGGTCCCCATGTGGTGATTATCAATAATTTTGCAGTGGTTCAGTACGCATTGCTCAATGAAGGACCCTGGGGGAAATTGAAGCAGAAAACAGAATTATTGGAGGGCTGGTTAAACAAGACAGCTGCCTCTATACGCTTAGAAATGAGAGCGCTGTAGTTAATCCTTGCTGTGTGAACAAGTGGACACAGCCCACGCAGCGAATTTCCCGGCAGAATGTCTACAGTATCGAAAGTGGAAAAGTAAACTCAAAAACGACCCCAACATGCATAGCATCACTGGTAGCTTTTCAGAGATGGTGTGAGTGATCCAGGTCATCGTTTTAAAAACTCCCTTGTGACTCTGGTGTCTTCTAGGTCGAGAATCTCTGGCTAAACAAAGACTATAAACACAGGTCTTTTGAATTCTGATTGTAGAAAAGGTAAAGAAAAAAAAAAAAAAAACACATTGAATTTCTCAGCATCCGCCAAGAGAAAGATGAATGCTGTTCCTGCTGCTAAGTCACTCCAGTCGTGTCCAACTCTGTGCGACCCCATAGATGGCAGCCCACCAGGCTCCCCTGTCCCTGGGATTCTCCAGGCAAGAACACTGGAGTGGGTTGCCATTTCCTTCTCCAGTGCATGAAAGTGAAAAGTGAAACTGAAGTCGCTCAGTCGTGTCCGACTCTTAGCGACCCCATGGACTGCATCCCACCAGGCTCCTCTGTCCATGGGATTTTCCAGGCAAGAGTACTGGAGTGGGGTGCCATTGCCTTCTCCAGATGAATGCTAGGGGAAACTAAAGGAAATCTGTGAACCCAAACAGAACAAAGAATGTGTTTATAAATGTGACTGCTTGTTAAGTATTCATAGAAACTTCCTGTGTGATATATAAAGGATCAGTTTTACAAAATAGTTTTTAATGGGGAGGGGGGTGGAACCAGTGAGAAAAACAGTTTCCACTTCTTGACCTAAAGTCAATTGACTATGGAATTTGCTTCATTCTGGTATGGTTGCTCCAGAAATGTTCTCAGCATAAATCAGTGATAAAAGTTGTCTTTATCTATAAAATGGCATACCTCTTTCCACTCAACTGTAATAACTATATGGAACTTGGAAAGTCTGTAGATTTAAAGGCATCACGATCAGAGCTAGCAAACCAATGTGTTTTTAATGAGTCTTTGCTTCTTTACCAAAGGTTTTTGATATGTGGTTGGCTTTAAAGGATACCTCAGAAATTGGCAAGGTAAAAAAAAAAAAAATACACAGTATGATAGAGAATTATGTTACCATAGCTTATTTTCAGTATGATGGAGTGCTTCTCTTAAGAAGCAGGCAAAATGCAATCTCTGTGGGTTCCATTAATTTGGCATGATATTTATCTGGCTAATTGTGTTTTGTATCTGGTTAACTGTGTCCAATAAAAACTAATTGTGTGCTTTGAATACACTTTAAGTATTTTTAGGATACCACCTAAGAATTTGGGGCCACCATTTCACATGCTAAATATGCTTCTGTGGGAAAAAAAATAATAAAGTTCAAGTAATATAGCTTTGTTTAAAGCCCCCAGATTTAATTAACAGATTATTCTGCAAACTGTTACTGTGAAGATAAGAGCTAATGGAAAAAGGCACAGCTGTATATGTATGCACACACACACACAACCCTTTGGAGAAGGGATAGGCTACCCACTCTAGTATTCACGGGATTCCCTGGAGGTTCAGATGGTAAAGAATCCGCCTGCAAAGCGGGAGACCTGGGTTCGATCCCTCGGTTGGGAAGATCCCATGGAAGAGGACATGGCAACCCACTCCAGTATTCTTGCCTAGAGAATCCCGTGGACAGAGGAGCCTGGCGGGTTACAGTCCACGGGGTTGCAAAGAGTCAGACATGGCTGAGTAACTTAGCACACAGGTAGCATACACATAACAGATTCATCTTTGTATATGTGATACATGTGTCAAAAAAGATGGGATCATCCCAAGATTATTATAACATCTCACTGAGAATTCAGCACAGATATCTATACATACTGATACATTAGCCCTTATTCTTTCTGAGTCCATCCTGAAATGGAAGAAAGAATGTAGCAGTGAAAAATCTTTGAAAAAAAAAAAGATACATAGAAGACCACCTTGGATAGCTGAAGAGTAACTCTTTGGGGCATAATATAACATGTACATCTTCAGCTAAATTAAGGAGGAAAATACTTTGCGTCTTTGGGAAGATGCTTGAATTGCAAAACAGCATGTTTTTTTTAAGTTAAATATATATATATATATATACATTTAGTTATTTATTTTATTTTGATGGTGCTGGGCCTTCCTGGCTGCACATGGCCTTTGTCCAGTTCTGGCAAGCAGGAGGACTTCCCCCTAAATTGGGGTGTGCAGGTTTGCCACTGTTGCGGCTTCTCTCGTTGCAGAGCGTGGTCTCTGGAGCCTGCGGGCTCAGGAGCTGTGGCTCCCAGGCTTAGCTGCTCTCTGGCCTCTGGGATCTTCCTGGACCAGGGATGGAACCCATGTCCGTTGCTTTGGGAGGTGGATCCTTAACCACTGGACCACCAGGAAAGCCCCAAGGAGCAGCTCTGATAAAGAACCGTTTTCCTCCCCGCAAGCCAGCTTGGGATGAGTAACACAGTAAGCGTGTAGGAGTGACTTGGCCTTGGGCATCTTACCAGCCTTGAGGTCCAGTCGTGTAGTAGGCACTCGGGAAGCGTCAGCTCAGGAAGTGAAGGTACTTTAATAGTAAACGTCCATGCGGAAGCTGCAAGCTACCAAGGGCAAGCATACCGAGGCAACCTTGTGTAAAGAAGCAGGATCGCTGTCTCCTCTGAGTCCACGGAGCAGCAGGCTATCGGCTTCTTTTGCAGCGTCTCCTTCATCACAGCCTTAGGCAGTTGCCAATGGCAACCAGAGCTTCCCAATCCACATGCCGATGGCATTCCATCCTGAAAATCTCTTTCTGTGACTCACTGGCCCCACCTGCATCTATCATCCTTGGAGCAAGGGTTGTGAGATGATCAGACATGGTGCTCTAGGATGGAATAGAGGTCGCGCCGCTTGCCCCCAGGCTGACTCTGCTGGGCTCTTTCTTATAGGAGAAAAAAAAAAACCAAAAACATAACTCGTTAGATTCACAATGTCTCATTTGGGGGTTGGAGAAGGCAATGGCACCCCACTCCAGTACTTTTGCCTAGAAAATCCCATGGATGGAGGAGCCTGGTAGGCTGCAGTCCATGGGGTCACAAAGAGTCGGACATGACTGAGCGACTTCACTTTCCCTTTTCGCTTTCATGCATTGGAGAAGGAAATGGCAACCGACTCCAGTGTTCTTGCCTGGAGAATCCCAGGGACCGGGGAGCCTGGTGGGCTGCCGTCTATGGGGTCGCACAGAGTTGCACACAATTGAAGCAAGTTAGCAGCAGCAGCAGCATTTGGGGTTAGTGGTCGTGTAACAGACGGGGGTGTAAGGAAGTTTGCAGATACAAGAATGTAGAGAGGTTTTCTGAAAGTGACTGTTCGTTCATGGTGGTCCCAAAAGAGAACTAGGGCCAGTTTTTTTTTTTTTAATTAATTGTAATTTTTTATTTAAGGATCGTTGCTTTGCAATGTTGTGTTGGTCTCTGCTGTCCAATGAAGTAGATTGGCTGAACATATACATATATCCCCTTCCTCTTGAGTCTCCCTCCCACCCCCGATCCACCCCTCTGGGTCATCACAGAGCCCTGCACTGAGTCCTGTGCTATAGAGCAGCTTCCTACTCGCCGTCTATTTTACACACGGTCCTGTATATATGTCAGGGCTGCTTTCTCAGTTCATCCCACCCTGCCCTTCTCCCACCGCATCCACGTGTTCATTGCAGTGCTATCTCTAATAGCCAGGACCTGGAACCAACCTCAGTGTCCATCAACAGATGAGAGCACAAAGCAGATGTCCAGTTCAGTTCCGTCGCTCAGTCGTGTCCGACTCTTTGCGACCCCATGGACTGCAGCATGCCAGGCCTCCCTGTCCGTCACCAACTTCCGGAGCTTGCTCAAACTCATGTCCATCAAGTCGGTGATGCCATCCAACCATCTCATCCTCTGTCGTCTCCTTCTCCTCCCACCTTCAATCTTTCCCAGCATCAGGGTCTTTTCCAATGAGTCAGCTGTTTGTATCAGGTGGCCAAAGGATTAGAGCTCCAGTTTCAGCATCAGTGCTTCCAATGACTAGTCAGGACTGATCTCCTTTAGGATGTACATACATATGATGGAATATTTCTGAGCCACAAAAAAAAGAGTTAAATTGGGTCACTCACAGAGATGTGGGTGTCAAAGAGGGTGAATTAAGTCCAAAAGAGAAAAACAAAGGATGTGTATTAACACACCTACATGGAATCTGAATTCATGGTACATACCGAGAGGGCCAGATAGTTTTCATGGCTGGTCCAGAGATGTGTCCTTGTTGAGTTTCTTTCAGATGTCAATCATTTCAGATAAACTTAGTTCCTGGTCTTGTGCTTGAAATGCAGATTCTTGGAGATGCTCAGTCGACTGAACAGAGACTATTCTTAAAGATGAGAGGCCCTGGAATCCAAAATATGTAGGAAGCAGACTTTGGGGTTAAAAGCCCCAAAGACAGCCTTCATTTATAACAGTTAACAGGAATTCAGAGTTTCTCCTCCATTACCCTTTCTAGCTGAAGATTAAAAACACTAGAAAAACGCCTTTACTTCCCAGTGGTTTAATCATTACTTACTCAAAACATTTTTGCCTAAAAATAAAAAATTTTCGTAAGTGGAGATCTTTATTCAGAATTGAAAATACATATAATATGAAAAATCATAGTAAATTGTATGCAGTAGATCATAACGGATGTTGAGATACATCCCCTTATTTAGTCCTTAACGTAACCCTTTGTAGAAAACAGAACTTGGCGTGTTTCTGTTTATCATTCATCTGTCCGTATGCATCTGCTCCTCTCTGTCATCCATCCACCTAAATGTGTTTCTCTTTTTCTGTGCCCCCTCCCCCCGCCCCCTTCCCAATCATGTGAGAGGGAAAACGCGTTTCCCCTCCACTGTCTTACAATCTGTTTATAGAGGCTTGTGAATTAAACTGACAGAAGATGGATTAACAGGAGATAGGCAGGTTTCTTTACTGATGCTAATGTTTTTATGTGCATGAGGGTGTCACAGAAAGAAGGGAAAACCCAAAGACGTGATTATACGGGGGTCTGGGGTATGATTTATATACGACCTTAATGGAAGATGATGAATTAGTGGCTCAGCTGGTAAAAAACAAACAAACAAACAAACAAACAAACCCGAGACACAAGAGACGTGGATTCAATCAGTGGGTCAGGAAGATTCCTCTGGAGAAGGATATAGCAAGCCACTCCAGTATTCTTGCCTGGAGAATCCCACGGACAGAGGAGCCTGGCGGGCTACAGTGTACAAGGTCGCAAAGAGTCGGATATGACTGAGTGCCCAGGCAGGCATGCAGGACTGGACAAAGAAAGAGATACTTGGGCTCCCTCCCAGGGCTGGTGAACTGTAGGCTCCCTCCCAGGGCTGGAGAACTGTGGGCTCCCTCCCAGGGCTGGTGAACTGTGGGCTCCCTCACAGGGCTGGAGAACTGTGGGCTCCCTCCCAGGGCTGGTGAACTGTGGGCTCCCTCCCAGGGCTGGTGAACTGTGGGCTCCCTCCCAGGGCTGGAGAACTCTGGGCTCCCTCACAGGGCTGGTGAACTGTAGGCTCCCTCCCAGGGCTGGTAAACTGTAGGCAGAGACCTTGCAGTGGTGGTTCTTAGTAGCCAGTGCTAGTGAGTGCTAGTGAAGGGCTCTTTAGGAAGCTTGTTATGCAAGCTAAGAGTTGTTGGCCTCTTCTGGTATGGGAGAGGAGAATGCCTTTACAGATGGGAATTTATGTCACCTTCCCAAAGGGAAATTTATGCCCTGCTCTCTTGGTGGCTCAGATGGTAAAGCATCTGTCCACAATGCGGGAGACCCGGGTTCAATCCCCGGGTTGGGAAGACCCCCTGGAGAAGGAAATGGCAATCCACTCCAGTACTATTGCCTGGAAAATCCCATGGACAGAGGAGGCTGGTAAGCTACAGTCCATGGGGTCGCAAAGAGTCGGACATGACTGAGCGACTTCACTTTCACGTTCATGCCCTGCTCTCAGGCAGAAAGGGGTCAGGCAGAGACTTCTTCCAGCTTCTGATGCTTGATGCTCTGTTTCTTTCATCTCAAATTTATCCTTATGCCAAAGCAGCATGTTTGGGGGTGCATATAGTCTGATCTGTCTGCCCATTCATCCATCCATCCGTTCATCCATCTACCCATGCATCCATATATCTCTCTATCCATCCATCCATCCATCCATCCATCCATCTATCCACTCATCCATCTGTCTGTCCGTCCATCATATCTATATATCTATCCGTCCATTCACCTACTTTACTCTATCGTCTGTCTGTGCATTTACGTATCCATCTATCAGTGAATTCAAAAGCTTTGGCTCCTACAAAATAGGTATATGCTTACAGATGCAAAATTACTATGGGGATGCTTGGATCCTGACTCTCACCGGATATAGCGAGACTTATTTCTATCACAAGTGTCTGCAGAACTGAGAACTTAACCCAATAGCGATTAGGTAAAAGAACTTGAAAAGTAAATCTTGTTTCCTGTCTCCTGTGCAGTGCGTCTTTGGTACATCACTTTTCCCTGTTATTTTGAATTTTTAGAATTAAGAAAGGTTTGCTTCCTCGGGCTTTAGGGATATGGTGACAAGAACCGCTCAGTCGTGACTCTTTGCAACCCCATGGACTGCACAGTCCATGGAATTCTCCCCGCCAGAATCCTGGAGTGGGTAGCCTTTCCCTTCTCCAGGGCATCTTCCCAACCCAAGGATTGAACCCAGGTCTCCCAAATTGCAGGCAGACTCTTTACCAGCTGAGCCACACGGAGAGCCCAAGAATACTGGAGTGGGTATCCATTCCCTTCTTCAGTGGATCTCCCTGACCCAGGAATCAGACTGGGGTCTCCTGCACTGCAGGTGGATTCTTTACCAGCTGAGCTATCTGGGAAGCCCACAGTGACATGAACGCATCAAGATCAACTTCTCATCTTTCACTTGTTCCTGGGCCACAGTTTCCCCTTCTCCCAAAGAGAGAGGAACACAGAGATACTCAGAAGGAGAAGGAGTGCATGACGCATGATATATATTGTACCAAAGTGTGGACCAATGGAACCACAGAGTCGCTCAGCCATGCCCTTGACAAATAGCGTGTAGCTCTAAGAAGAAGCTGTGAGTGCCCGTTGTGTTTTAAACCCCCCATTCCTGGAAACCTACTTTCTCAGCTCAGCTTTTACTCTGTGGCTCCTGCTCGGCTCCCTGTGAGCAGATCATGCAAGTCACCAGGGCACAGCGGCTCGTCCAACCTTTTCTGCCTTGCCAACTCCGCTGTCTTGACCCACTTCTCGGCCCTGAGGTTGAAAATAGCTCTGCCCCATTTGATGCAGAAGAAAGGCGTGCTAGGCGCTCTGGAGAAGAGGACAACGCTTATGCAATAAGATGTATGTTCCACTTCTTTCTCCATCCACCTAGCAGTGGTGTCCTGGGTCACGTGAGTGGAACATCAACTTTGTACTCAACATACGTAGCACATTATTGCTGTCTCTGTGAGACACAGTGCTGATGCTCCTTTATGGTGAGCATGACTTGCTCATGTCCTGAGACAAATGTCATCATCCCTCTTTGTGGTAAGAACTATTTTTCCCCGCTAAGGGAAATTTCTGGCTAAAACCCTCTTGTTGGTTTTGAGTGAATTATTTTTTTTTTTACTAAGTAGGGACTTCCCTGGTGGGCCACTGCCTTATAATCTCCTGTTCCTTGAATGCTGCCAGCGCAGAGGGCCTGCATTGCATCCTTGGTCAGGAAACTGGATCCCACATGCCACAGCTAAGAGTTTCCATGCTGTAACTAAAGACCTCACCACAGAGATCAAAGATTCTGCAGGCCACAAGTAAGATCTGGCACAAGCCACATAAATAAATGTTTTAAAAAAAAAAAGAAAAGAAGAGGTGGAAATAATGTTCGTCTTTACTGATTTCACAAAGACAGTTTGAGCTTGAAAAGAGCATTGGGTGTGAAACCGTTTTCCCATGGTTCAAAACCACATTGACTCATATTATTGACACTTGATGCGCGGGGTTAAGTGGAAAGCCCTCAGGCATCTTAGCGTTTGAACGTCAGTCTGTTCAGACATCCCGCCACACTCCACAGGGGTTTCCCTGGTGGCTCAGTTGGTAAAGAATCCGACTGCAATGTGAGAGGCTCGGCTTCGATCCCAGAGTCAGAAAGATCTCCTGGAGAAGGGCATGGCAACCCACTCCAGTGAAGAATCCCATGGACAGAGGAGCCTGGTGGGCTACTGTCCAGGTGGAAAAGTGTCAGACAAGACTCAGCAGCTCAGCAGGAGCATGAATGAATACCACACTCCACGGTTGAAGTCTATTCAGGAGAGTCTTGCCACAGAAAGTATGGTCCAAACATGGACAAGCTTCTAGCATCCCTGGAGAGAGAGCACTGGAGATGCTCTCAGGTTCTGCCCGAAAGCTGCTGAATCCAAATGCTCCTTGCAGTGACATCTCCAGGGACTCAAGGCACAGGAGAGTTTGAGAAGCCCAGAACACACTGTCTCCACGGAATGAATTCCTCCCTTGCCTGCACGTGGTGCTGACCGTGAGGATATTTCCTGGGTGTTGAGAGGACACAGAAAGTGTTTAAAAGCGTTATCACTTCCCCAGGCACTCAGCCTTTTTCGGGGTGTGCGTATGTGTATTAGTCACTCAGTCGTGTCCAACTCTTTGCAACCCCATGGACTGTAGCTCACCAGGCTCCTCTGTCCATGGGCTTCTCCAGACAAGAATACTAGAGTGGGTTGGCATTCCCTTCCCCAGGGGATCTTCCCAACCCAGTGATCAAACCCAGGTCTCCCGCATTGCAGGCAGATTCTTTACCAGCTGAGCCACCAGGGAAGCCCAGATGGGAGCCCTTGGGAATCTTATGAAGCCTATGAACTTGCTTGCCATCATTCTCCATGCAAGATTACTGGAGTGGGTTGCCAGTCCCTTCTCCAGGGGACCTTCCCTACCCAGCAATTGAACCAGGGTTTCCCACATTGCAGGAAGATTCTTTACTATCTGAGCCATTTAAATGTGATCAATTCAGGACTCTTGAGAGTTCCTTGAACAACAAGGATATCAAACCAGTCAGTCTTGCAGGAAATCAATCCTGAATATTCATTGGAAGGACTGATGCTGAAGCTGAAACTCCAATCCTTTGGCCACCTGATGCAAAGAACTGACTCATTGGAAAAGACTCTGATGCTGGGAAAGATTGAGGGCAGGAGGAGAAGGCAGCAACAGAGGATGAGATGGTTGGATGGCATCACCGACTTAATGGACATGAGTTTGAGCAAACTCCGGAAGATGGTGAAGGACAGGGAAACCTTGAAGTCCATGGGGTCACAAAGAGTCAGACACAACTGAGCGACTGAACAGCAGCAACAAATTCAGTTGAACCATGGGCTTTGTTCTTTGCATCTCAGGGTCAAGTAAGCAAGGTGATGATTTGTATGCTGAATTGAGACTTTTGCTCACTTTCTCATAAGACTTATCCAAACTGTCAACACTTAGATGGAGTGAGCTGGTGGAATTCTTGAGGGTAGATTTGCAAGCAAAGTGAAAATTGTCAAGAATGGTTAAAAGCATGCAGAGAAAAAAAAAAATAGCATTTTCCCTGAAGGTCTTTGGGCTTATAGGGCACAAAAATGTCTGTCAGTAAAACCTCACCAAGGTTTAAATGAAAACATAGTCATTTTCAGTGTTTATGTGTTTAAAGCAAAAGTTTAAAATTTCCTTTTCAGAACCCATTGCTTTTGTCCTGGGAAAATATAGCCTAATTATACATCACTTAGACATGGTGAATTTGATGACGGCCTATTTGAGCGTTCAGAATCTTTGTTCAGAATTCTGGGCCATCACTTTGACAATTTTCTCCCGATGAAGAATCCATTTACAGTTATTTATCTGGGCACCGTAAGCACATCTACTGCCTTGAAAGCGAAAGAGAGAATTTATACTTTCCACACATACACGCGCCAGAAATGCCTTCAAGATTAGATAAAAGAGAAATTGCATTAAACCACAGAAGCTCTTTGCAGGGTGTTCTTAACTGAAGCAGGCTAGAGAAAGGAAATGTGTGACGTCTCCACTGTCTTCCCGTCATTCCTTTCTTAAAATTTTTGTTTTGGGTGGGAGTGCAGTTGATTTATAGTGCTGTGTTGGTTTCAGGGGTGTGGCCAAGTGAATCAGTTTATACACATACATACATTCACTCTTTTTTAAGATTGCTTTCCCATATAGGTCATGACAAAGTGTTGAGTGCCCTGTGCTATACAGTAGATCCTGTTTCTTTTTTTTTTTTAATATTGAATCAAATCATCAGCCTAAGTCAAGGACCTCAGATATGCAGATGACACCACCCTTATGGCAGAAAGGGAAGAAGAACTAAAGAGCCTCTTGATGGAAGTGAAAGAGGAGAGTGAAAAAGTTGGCTTAAAGCTCAACATTCAGAAAACTAAGATCATGGCATCCAGTCCCATCACTTCATGGGAAATAGATGGGGAAACAGTGTCAGACTTTATTTTTTTTTTGGCTCCAAAATCACTGCAGATGGTGATTGCAGCTATGAAATTAAAAGACGCTTACTCCTTAGAAGGAAAGTTATGACCAACTTAGACAGCATATTAAAAAACAGAGACATTACTTTGCCAACAAAGGTCCATCTAGTCAAGGCTATGGTTTTTCCAGTGGTCATGTATGGATGTCAGTGTTGGACTGTGAAGAAAGCTGAGTGCAGAAGAACTCATGATTTTGAACTGTGATGTTGGAGAAGACTCTTGAGAGTCCCTTGGACTGGAAGGACATTCAACCAGTCCATCCTAAAGGAGGCCAGTCCTGGGTGTTCATTGGAAGGACTGATGCTGAAGCTGAAACTCCAATACTTAGGCCACCTGATGTGAAGAGCTGACTCATTGGAAAAGACCCTGATGCTGGGAAAGATTGAGGGCAGGAGAAGGTGACGACAGAGGAAGAAATGGCTGGATGGCATCATCAACTCAAAGGACATGGGTTTGGGTAGACTCTGGGAGTTGGTGATGGACAGGGAGGCCTGGTGTGCTGTGATTCATGGGGTCGCAAAGAGTCGGACACGACTGAGCGACTGAACTGAAGTCAAGGAAGTCAGAAAGAGACAAAGCTGCCATATGATATTCTTTGCATGTGGACTCTGAAATATGGCTATTCCCTTCATTCCAAGTGTTAGCACTATCAACCACATGCCCCTCCTTCCAAACATCCTCAAGGCATTTGCCTGTCCTTTCACAGACCAACATGACAGTCCGGAGTCTTGTGAACAGTACAAGATGCCAGGATTCCTGGGGGGAAAAAATCCCTGTGCCTTTTGACCTATCAATTCCAGAAAGAAACTGAGCCCCCACTATGGGGTCTAAGTATGCTGTCTCCTTGAAGGCAGCGAAATGGAATGAAACGTGGCATGTTAGTCGCTCAGTCATGTCCGACTCTTTGTGACCCCATGGACTGTTAGTAGAAAAACACAAACCTTTTGGCCAACCGAATACATATGAAAAATATGCAATGCTTATGGCATATATACTCTGTACATATATGCTACATATATACATTACAAAGATAATTTTTTGTTTTTATTAAAGAGAATATTTTTGATGTACTTTTGAAACATTATATGGATTAAAACAATGGTGATATACATTATACCCGTGTATATTACATATACATTATATGTATATAATGCATTACATATGCATTGATATATACATCACCATTGCTTAATTCATATGTTATAAATAAGTACATCTAAAATACGCTCTTCGTTTTACTTATACATATATATGAGAATAGGGCTTCCCAGATGGCTCAGCAGAAAAAGAATCTACCTGCCAATGCAGGGGACGTGGATTTGATCCCTGGGTCAGAAAGATCCCCTGGAGGAGGAAATGGCAACCCACTCCAGTATTCTGGCCTGGAGAATCCCATGGACAGAGGAGCCTGGTGGGCTACAGTCCATAGGGTCACAAAAGAGTAGGGAAAACGTTAGGGACTGAACAACAACAAAATATGTAACTCTTATACATGAATTTATATATATGTATACATACCCTGCCCCACACATAAAGTGTAGCTAACATAAACTGCTTTGTAATTTATATGTGTATTACAGAGCAGCATATATCAGCAGCATATATCATACAGTTTCATAATATCATAGGGATTAAAACCATCACCGATCATGATTTTTCTGTAGGTTTATAGTTCTATTTCGTGAGTTGTTTCTGTAACTTGTTTTTTTTTTTTTGCTAGTTCTGCTGAAACGAATGAATCTCTGAAATGATTCTGACATCTCACCTTTGAACCTGTCTCCCGGAGCAATTCAAAATAGCGTGGCAGAGTCTCCACACAGTCCTGATTCTCCTATTCAACACACAACCTGTTCTCTGCAGCACCAAATCAGAGATGCTTCAAACAAATATTGCCTGTTGAAGAACAGAGAATCAGAAATTGATTGGTATGCAATTACGTGTCAGGGAATAAAATATATTACAGTAGATTTGCAAAGCATGGTGTTTTTCTAGACGCGTGCTCGCTGCATTTTAAAAAACCGTGAGGCTGTCATGATATGGAATTTATAAAATGTGATACTTATTTCTGGTAAATAATCTACTGCTCTGTTTTTCGCGTGAATATGCTTAAGAGGTGAAAGGCCAACCTCATATTTGTATGGAGCAGTTGCTGTTGGAAATTTTTCTTTTTTCCCCCTCTGTGCTTGAAGACAGAGAGGTTTAGTATGTAGAGAAGACGCCATACAACTTAGGGGCAGGCAGATTTGGTATTCAGTTCTCTTTCTTCCTCATTGCCTGGGTGATCTTAGGTGATTTATTTACCTTTGTAATCCCCTTGTGTACCTCAAAAATGGAGACAGGCATATAAACCCTCCTGGTCAAGGTACAAATTCCTGGCACCACCTTCGTATATCTTCATACGTAGCACTGCATATGCATTAGCTATATGTATACATATACGAACTTCCCTGGTGGCTCAGACAGTAAAGCATCTGTCTACAATGCGGGAGACCCGGGTTCGAGCCCTGAGTTGGGAAGATCCCCTGGAGAAGGAAATGGCAATCCACTCCAGTACTATTGCCTGGAAAATCCCATGGACAGAGGAGCCTGGTAGGCTACAGTCTATGGGGTTGCAAAGAGTTGGACACGACTGAAAATATATATATGCACATACATATAAAATACACACATGTTATATATATATGTACATTTTGTGTGTGTGTGTGTGATATACTATACATAGTGGGTGTATGGCTAAGTGGGCAACACAAATTCGGTGTCATTTAAATTTAGTTTCTCTGCTATAAGTTAGAGTCATCCACTCAGCAGGTAAAGCAGTTAGTCAGCCAGTTTAGTTGCTCAATCGCGTCTGACCCTTTGCGACCCCATGGACGGCAGCACGCCAGGCCTCCCTGTCCATCACCAACTCCTGGAGCTTGCTCACTCAGGCCCATGAAGTCGGTGATGCCGTCCACCCATCTCATCCTCTGTCTTCTAGGAACTGGAAGGACAAATGGTCACGGGGCCAGAGGAGTTAAGGATGTGAGTGACAGACGAGGTGAAGACCATGGAGACACTCTAAAGGCCGATTAACGGGGCCATCTTGACTTGACATCAGGGCTCACCACGTGGAAAATGACGGCCCACGTCATCCGTTTTCTGCATTTTTCGGCATAGTCACATTTTTTCCGTAAATGTCCCAATTTGCAAATGTTGGCAACTGACTCGGTTAAAGGAGAGCATTTGTATGTGATACCAGCACACGGGGAATTGCAGCAGAAACACCATTCCTTTGAGCAAGAGATGGCTCACAAGCTACTTGGTTTTGATTGTTAATCTTCCTCCACCATTCGGATGGGGGTGGAACCCACCACGGAGCTTGTTAGAAGGGCACTTCTCAGAACACCCCCTTGTCCCACGGAACGGGGAACCCTGGGGTTGAGGCACAGCATTGGCCTTTTAACAACCCGAAGACCTCACTGCCAATGCAGGGAGTGTGGCTTCAGTATCTGGTCAGGGAGCTAGGATGCCACATGCTGGGCAGTGCGGCCAAAATATTAAAAAAAACATAAATCAAAAAAATAAATTTTTAACAAACCCTGTAGGTCAAAATCTATAACCTAAGCCCAGTGGGCCAGATCTGAACCACCGTCTCCCTCTTCACAGCCATAAACTAAAAATGGATCTTCTGTTTTTAAATGGCAGGGAAAACAGATAAAATCAGAAGAATCATATTTTTTTTTGTAATTGTAACAGAATATTGCATTGAAATATTTGATAAGGCCAGGAAACAACAACAAAACTGGAAGTGGAAAATCTGTCACTTCTACTTGATACTGCTAAAGCTCATATTTATAACACCCAGCTCTCCATTTTTTAAACAATGGCTTTACTTCCTGACTGCTTCCTTCCCGAAACACATATGTTTCTTTCTCTATTTCCAATCCAGTGGGTTATATAAATTCCCAAAGTGAAAAGAACCTGGAAAAGCCAGAATTTCCACAGAGAAAACCTTGTAACTGAGGGATCCATTGAGAACACACTGGAACAGGATATCCCGTATTCCAAGTGTTTTTTATTCTCTCCGTCAGATAAAAGTGGGAAATTCCAGCCAACTGCCTGAAAAATCACCTCTGTCGGCCAGCAGCCTTGAAACAGATTTTAAATTGGGTTGATGCACAAAAAGCCCTTGAGATTTAAATGTGTATGATTCTTTGAAAGCTATACATATACCAGAGGAATTTCTCCAGAGTAGGGTGTGACAGATAAGACACACTCCAGCACTTCTCTGTCAACCTTTTGGTCATATTCTAAAGAGTCTGGCTTGCAGGTGCAAACGCAGCCTTACGTGGGAGGCATGTATCAGTCCTATGTGTTCAGCACATCTATAAACACAATAGGATTCCAGGTGGCTCAGTGGTAAAGAATCCGCCTGCCAATTCAGGAGCCACAGGGGTTGTGGGTTCGATCCCTGAGTCTGGAAGATCCCTCTGAGGAGGAAATGGCAACTCACTCCAGTGTTCTTGCCTGGAGAGCCCCATGGACAGAGGAGCCTGGCGGGCTACAGTCTGTGGGGTTCCAAAGAGTTGGGTACAAGTGAGCGGCTGAGCACAGAGCAGATAAACATAACAGTAACCAACCTTGTTAAACTGTCACTTAGAGGGTAGGTCTGAATATACATAAAGGAAGAAAAATCTCTTATCCCACTTCCTCATTTATCGTTTTCTGAGTCACCACACATCAGTTCTCAAGCCTTAATAGAGACTTTTATTATTAGTCAGAGCAGAAAGTCGGTCAGTTTCTTTCTGATGGGAAAACTATTTTCAAAAACCTAAGATTGTTCATGGGGTCGCAAAGAGTCGGAGACGACTGAACGACTGAACTGAACTGAAGATTGTTTTGCTGCCCAATTTAAAAAAAACACATTTCGCAAGACTTAATGCTTTCGTGGATGGAACCCAGGACTGATGTTGAAAAGCAGTGGTAATCTTGAATTAATAATTAACGTTTTCTTTGCCCTGTTTTATCCCTTTTTATTACATAAAGAATATAATGCTTCTCTTCGTCTTGTCTTCATTAAAAAGCCATATTGCATTGCAACAAAAACCTATGGAAATTATCAGGCTCTGAAAAGAACGTGGTGCAAGAGATGCCCAAATTGAATATGTAGAATGTAGAATCATGATTCGTTTTACATTTGCCGGATATAAACCTATGAAGAAGACATATCTTCAGCTTAAAATAAATTCAACTAATTTAACATTTGTAATGCCGTTCTTTACAAAGTCTTTCTTCATTTGTGTGAACAAAGTGGGCTGCTGTCAAACTCTTTATGGGAGGCTTGTTCACCTTTGGAGGCAGAGTTACTAAGCAGTAATCAAGGAATTGGAAAGCAATTCATGAATTGCCTGCCAGCGATAACAAACTACAGAGTTTATTGGGTTGCAGCTGTGTTCACTACTGTAATAGCTCTTATTCATATTATTCAGGCTCTTATAGGATGAATGATTCCGTCCTTCCCACATAGCACTGTGTTGCAGGATTTCACAATCTGCCCATTTTAGAAGTAACCTAAAATTATCTCTCCTTTTCTCCAACTTCTCTTTTTGATGCCTTCTTTTTTTCCCTACCTTAATAGGTACATAGTAAAATATTTGTTCCTTTGAAGTAGTATTTTATTCCTAATAAAATTTTAAAATGAGGTGAATTTCACAAGTCGATTGTACTAAATTAACAAGGATAGATATTGGTTCCACTTGTAAAGTAGATTTTAATTTTATTATAGGGCAGAGCCTTGAGAAAAAGGAATTAAATTTGTTTAGTTTAAATGCGAAGCAAAAGCAAGACTGATTTAATTTAAAATAAAAGAGTTGAGGGTCATTGTAGTTTAATCAAAATACTATGTGATTGAAGTTATACTTGCAGCAACATCTGCCTAGCTGTCTTCAGACAATCAATCCTGTTGACAACAGAGACAAGCAAAGAGATCAAATACATCAGAAAACCATCAGGAGTGTCAGAATTTTCAAAGCTGTCTTAATGGGATGCAAAACTCTGCTGATAAAGGAAAAGACTGGTAAACCAGTAAGGTGTTCTGATCACAAAAGACACCATCAAGAGAGTAAAAAGGCAAGCCACGGACTAGGAGATGATATTTACAGCATTTTGAAGTCGTAAATGTGTTGTATCCTCAATATAGAAAATATTCCTAAAAAAATCAATAAATAAGGACTAACAAGGCAGTTGAAAAGTGGACAAGAGGTTTGAACTAGCAACTCACACTTTGGACATCCAAATGCCTAATGCAGCCATGAAAATGATACTCAGGCTCAATCAACATCAGGAAAACTTACCTTAAAGCTATAATGAGAGACATCCACCTAGGCACCACAACGGCTAGCATAGACAGGCTGACGTCAGAAAGTGCCGGCGAAAATACAGAGCAAGTAGAACTCACTGGTAACACTTTTAGGAGGAGTTCTGAATCAGTGCAAGCTTTGGGGAAACTGGTCTTATCTGTGAAAACTGACTGTAGGTAGGTATATACGTGACCCCGTTCTTGACATCAATGTGTACTTAATCACTTTAAAAGATTGATTCCAGAATGTTCATAGTATCACTGTTCATTAAAGCCAACACGAGGAAAGAAGCCAAATAGTGTCAACAGTCGAATGAATGAATGTTCTGAACCGTGCTTAGTCGTTCAGTCGTGTCCGACTCTTTGTGATCCCATGGACTGTAGCCCGCCAGGCTCCTCTGTCCATGGGATTCTCCAGGCAAGAATCCTGGAGTGGGTTGCCATGCCTTCCTCCAGGAGAATGAATGAATACATTGACATATATTCATGTAAGAGAATATTGCATGGAACTGCACCATGAATGAGCCACTCCATGCAACAACATTAACAGATCTTATAATATTACATGAAATAAGCTAGATGGGGTAATAAATGGGCTTCCCTGATGGCGTGGCAGGTAAAGCATCAGTCACTTCAGTTGCTCAATCATGTCTGACCCTTTGTGACCCCATGGACTGCGGCAGGCCAGGCCTCCCTGTCCATCACCAATTCCCAGAGTCTACTCAAACTCATGTCCATTGAGTCAGTGATGCCATCCAACCATCTCATCCTCTGTCGGCCTCCTTCTTCCGCCTTCAATCTTCCCCAGCATCAGGGTTTTTTCCAGTGAGTCAGTTCTTCGCATCAGTGGCCAAAGTATTGGAGTTTCAGCTTCAGCATCAGTCCTTCCAGTGAATATTCAGGACTGATTTCCTTTAGGATGGACTGGTTGGATCTCTTTGCAGTTCAAGGGACTCTCAAGAGTCTTCTCCAACACCACAGTTCAAAAGCATCAATTCTTCAGTGCTCAGTTTTCTTTATGGTCTAACTCTCAAATTGATACATGACTACTGAAAAAACCATAGCTTTGACTATATTCACCTTTATTGGCAATGTAATGTCTCTGCTTTTTAATATGCTGTCTAGGTTTATCATAGCTTTTCTTCAAGGAGCAAGTGTGTTTTAATTTCATGGCTGCAGGAGGCATGGATTTGATCCCTGGATGGGGAATATCCTCTGGAGATGGAAATGGAAACCTACTCCAGTATTCTTGCCTGAAAAATTCCATGGGCAGAGGAGCTTTGTGGGCGACAGTTCATGGGGTCACAAAGAGTCGGACACCACTAAGCGACTGAACAGGCAGAGTATCCATGGAAATAAATGTTGTACGATTCCATTTATGCAGAGTTTAGAAACAGGCAAAGGGAATCTATGGTATTCAAATGTAGGGAGCAGTTGTTTTTGGCCTGGGGAGTGGTAATTATCGGGAGGTCTTTGGAAGATGCTCCTCAGATGTAGGTCATGCTTGGTTTTTTAGCATCGATGGTGATGACATGTCTGTGTTCACATTGACATCATTCATTCGCCCACACAGTCATGATCTGTGCAGCTTTCTTCAATACATCATCCGTCAGCCAGAAGTTTATTGACTTCTCAAAACCCCTTGATGAAGACATCTACATCTTCGATCAAAGGACTGGCTTTGAATTAAATCAACTCTAGTCTGTCGTGAAACAAAGGTAAACCGAAATCTCTATGAGATTTATTTTCTCTTCATTTTCCACCCCCACCCCCATCTCTTTCTTTCCTGCCCACTGGGGTTTTCTCTTCCCTTTTAGCAGCAGCCAGCATTACGAGGGTAGAATGTACCATTTTCCAGAGGCTGTTTGCCATGTCACCTGATTTTCAGCTCATTTCTGTCCTCATGAAAATGGGTGACACTTGGTGTGCAGAGAGATTTTCAACTAATGTGCGTAGAAGACTTGAGATGTGTACATACACTCTGTTCTCCCTTGGCTGGCTTCAGTAACGGAGATGTTTTTTCATAATTCGGTACTTTTTAAAAATTTTTACTCTTAATCAAGAAGGGTGTCTGAAACTCACTGACTCTTTCCTTGGTATGAATACTAAAGGGGGGAAAAAAATAGGGCTAGTATTTAAGCTCTTTTCACAGTGTCTGATGCAATCAATTCCCTCTGGGGAGTCCTGATGTTGAAAAGTTGCCACTGAATGGACTCACTCAGGCCTCTCTGAGGCTGCCTTCTGCACGCTTACTCTCCTCACTCATCAGGTTATTTCTGATTGAAATGGTTGTTTGTGAACCACTCCACCACACACCCCATTCTGTTTATTCCTTCCCCAGTGAGTCTTACAATTAACCCCACATTTCGGCATGGATTCGAGACCACGTAGGACAAAACACTTTGAAAAGCTATGTGAATGAATATATTTATTTTTCTTAAATAGACTAAAAATCTAATCAGCCAGCCACCTTTGGTTTTCTGCATCTTAAACTCTGTCTGTGCTTTTCTCTGAGGTAGTCAGGCTTCTGAAGCCACATACGTTATTTTTCAATAAGGAGATCAATAGTAAGTGTTTATAATTTCTCACGGAGAAGGCAATGGCACCCCACTCCAGTACTCTTGCCTGGAAAATCCCATGGATGGAGGAGCCTGGAAGGCTGCAGTCCATGGGGTCGCTGAGGGTCGGACACGACTGAGCGACTTCACTTTCACTTTTCACTTTCATGCATTGGAGAAGGAAATGGAAATCCACTCCAATGTTCTTGCCTGGAGAATCCCAGGGATGGGGGAGCCTGGTGGGCTGCTGTCTATGGGGTTGCACAGAGTCGGACACGACTGAAGTGACTTTGCATACTTTCTAAAATGGTAGCGGAAAGATATTAGAGATAATTTTGTAAAAGATAGAGATTGCCCCAGAAACAGCCATTCCGCTAGAAATAGCCAGCAAAGACTTGAGAAATGGAGGTTTTTCTTATGATACGTTGCCAGGGACGTGAGAGACAATGGCGTTTTCATGGCTACTGAATGGCTGTATTTTCTAAAAGCTCTTGAAACTGGTTTATCAATTATAAGTATTAGTTGCTCATTCATGTCTGACTCTTGGTGGCTCCATGGACTATAGCCTACCAGGCTCCTCTCTCCATGGGATTCTCCAGGCAAGAATACTGGAGTGGGTTGACATTTCCTTCTGCAGGGGATCTTCCCGACCCAGGGATCAAACCTGCATCTCCTGCATTGGCAGGCAGTTTCTTTAACTGTCTAAGCCACAGGTGTTGTTAAATCCAAGTGCTGAGAATCATAAAAAAAAAAAATGGGTCACCATTTTCAACTGGGAAACTCAGCCATCTGTAGGAAATAACACACCTCTTCTGACTTCAGTTACAAATAAAAATGCACACAACTACATATTCTGGAGAAAGCCAAACGTTTTTTTCGGGTTCAATTTCCTTGTCTTTAAAATAGGGGTTGCAGTACTTGTACCTGTAAGACTGTGATCAAAATTAATACAGATAAATGAAAGCATCATCTTTATTGTTCAAGTGGCTTGGCTTTCTCCAGTGGTTACAAGAAGACAGGGCTTTCTCTTAGGCTTGCCACCGTCTCCCCAACTCTGTCCACAGTCACTTGGTCATGCCTGACTCTTTGGGACCCCACGGACTGTAGTCTGTGAGGCTCCTCTGTCCATGTGATTCTCCAGGCAAGAAGACTGCAGTGGGTTACCATGCCCTCCTCCAGGGGATCTTCCCTACCCGGGGATCGAATCCTTGTCTCTTGCATTGGCAGGCTGGTTCTTTACCACTGAGCCACTTGGGAAGTCTGCATAGCTTCTCCTCTTCACCCCAACAGGCAGAGACCCCAAAACGATGATGGTTTGTCATCTCCATCATTTGCCACCTGAAGTCGTTTACCCAGAATGACAAGCAGCATCCTTGTCGCTGGCATCAAACACTTCCCTACACACCAGAGGGCACTTTGGGAAAACAGGAAAGTGAGCCAATGAGAGTGGTTACCAAGAGTGCGGCCAGGCTGAGCATAGTAAATGATTTTTATCCAGGGATTTGCGAGAGCTGTAGGCAGCTGCTGCTGGCAGTGGTGTCACAGGAATAAAGCAAGGAACTTGCCAAAAGAGAGTTTTCCAGCAGGGGGAAAAAAAAAAGGTCTGCACTCAGGGAATTGCAGTAGAGGGGAGGTAACTTGTTCTAGAAAGCAAGGCTTTGTGGCCACGAAAATGACAAGAACAATGTAGAAAATGTGTAGATACCACGGCCTGCGAAGAGACTGCAGGGCTGTCTTTCACACTGACGGCTCCGTTTACTGTCTTTCCATTCCTATCACACTCACATTTCTGTTTACTTCCTTTCTGTCTGGTGGCTCAGAGGTAAAGCGTCTGCCTGCAATGCAGGAGACCAGGGTTCGATCCCTGGGTCGGGAAGATCCCCCTGGAGAAGGAAATGGCAACCCACTCCAGTATTCTTGCCTGCAGAATCCCGTGGACAGAGGAGCCTGGTGGGCTGCTGCTGCTGCTAAGTCACCTCAGTTGTGTCCAACTCTGTGTGACCCCATAGACGGGGCAGCCTGGTGGGAGAATCCCGTCCCTGGGATTCTCCAGGCAAGAACACTGGAGTGGGTTGCCATTTCCTTCTCCAATGCATGAAAGTGAAAAGTGAAAGTAAAGTTGCTCAGTCGTGTCCAACTCTTAGCGGCCCCATGGACTGCAGCCTACCAGGCTCCTCCGTCCATGGGATTTTCCAGGCAAGAGTACTGGAGTGGGATGCCATTGCCTTCTCCGGCCTGGTGGGCTACAGACTCACAAAGAGTCGGACACGACTGAGCGACTGCACTATCCCTTTCCTCACAGACACACAGACAGGTCTCTGATACAACATGATTCTCTTTCCAGGCTCACTTCCTCACGTCAGTATTTCTAACTCTAGCTCGAACATCATTTCCAATGCCTCGCCGTCATGTTCTCGGTGACCTGTTTTGTTCTCTTAATTTCTTTCTCTGTGGCCATCTGCTTGCTCTCTGTGCCCATCCATTCTGTCCGTGGGTGGATTTGCCATGGCGTTCCTGTGAAAGATAACGAATTGAGACATTGACATGAGACAGGCTTTGACGTGAGATAGATGTCTTCATGAGACTCTTGTTTACCGGGTTGAAAAGTAGAAGCTGTCATTCCATGGAAAGAAGGAAGCCAGGAGAACGGCTTGTGCTAGTCTCCAGCTGGGGATTTGTGCAGAAGGCATGGGTTGCACATGTGCACAAGCCAGGACCCTGCTCTGGGAAGGGCAGGAAGGTCTGGTCTGTGGCTCAGTGGTGCTGCTCCCTGTCCTGCCTGGGGTCCCCAGGGCTCTCTGTCAGGGTCTGTGCTCACCTGTCTTACTGCCTTAAACCCAGCCTGTGGCAAAAGCCTGCCTTCTGCTGCTCAGACAATCAGTTCAGTCTCTCAACGTATCTGATTCTTTGTGACCCCATGGACTGTAGCACACCAAGCTCTCCTGTCTGTCACCATCTCCTGGAGTTCACTCAAATTCATGTCCATGGAGTTGGTGATGTCACCAATCATATCCTCTGTCATCCCCTTCTCCTCCTGCCTTCAGTGTTTTCCAGCATCAGGGTCTTTTCTAATGTCGGTTCTTTGCATCAGGTGGCCAAAATATTGGAGCTTCAGCTTCAGCATCAGTCCTCCCAATGAGTATTCAGGACTGACTTCCCTTAACATGGACTGGTTGCATCTCCTTGTAGCCCAAGGGACTCTCCAGAGTCTTCTCCAACACCACAGTTCAAAAGCATCAATTCTTCAGTGCTCAGCTTTCTTTATGGTCCAACTCTCACATCCATATGTGACTACCGGAAAAACCATAGCTTTGACTAGATGGACATTTGTTGACAAAGTAATGTCTCTGCTTTTTAATATGCTGTCTAGGTTGGTCGTAACTTTTCTTTCAAGGAGCAACTGTCTTTTAATTTTATGGCTGCAATCACCATTTGCAGTGATTTTGGAGCCCTCCCTAAAAAAAGTCTGTCACTGTTTCCACTGTTTCCCCATCTATTTGCAGTGAAGTGATGGGACAAGATGCCATGATCTTAGATTTCTGAATGTTGGGCTTTAAGCCAACTTTTTTCCTCTCGTCTTTCACTTTCATCAAGAGGCTCTTTAGTTCTTCTTCCCTTTCTGCCATAAGGGTGGTATCTTCATATCTGAGGTTATTTTGCTGCTCACTCTACCCCAGGAAGCAAGATGGAGATTCAGGGTTGCCTTCAGAAGGTAGCCATGCGTGGGGCACAAATTCACTTTCATCTGTAAGGTTTCATGGAAACACTACTTCAGGACCCCACACAGCATGGAAGTGGGTTAAAAGGTTCACGTGTTTGCAGTGGGCTGCACCCTACAGAAGACCCATTTCTCCTGAAAGCCAAGCCCTTGGTAACATTTCCTTTCTACATGCCCCTGTATCATCCCCTAGTTTTCCTTTGGTGAGGCTGCTAATTCTGTATACAGCCCATCCGCATTTTCTTACCCTGAGCTAGGACCCATGTCTGTGCTGTTGGCTGTCACTTCTCTAGCATCTAACTCTCATGGTGGATGCTATATAGATATTTTCGGTATCAAGCAAGAAATCAAGGCTAGGATAGCTGATATGTGTTTTTGTGTGTGTGTTTGTTTTTATTTGGCTGTCTGTGTCATGTGTCAGTTCTAGGATCTTTAGTTGTGGCATGTGGGATCTAGTTCCCTGACCAGGGGTTGAAGCCGGGCCCCCTGAATTGGGAGCATGGAGTCTTAGCCACTGGACCACCAGGGCTATATGTGTTTCAGATAATGCTGCCGACAAAGGTCTGTCTTGTCAAAGTTATGGTTTTTCCAGTAGTCATGTTTGGATGTGAGAGTTGGACTATAAAGAAAGCTGAGCGCTGAAGAATTGATGCTTTTGAACTGTGGTGTTGGAGAAGACTCTTGAGAGTCCCCTGGACTGCAAGGAGATCCAACCAGTCCATCCTAAAGGAGATCAGTCCTGAATATTCATTGGAAGGAGTGATGCTGAAGCTGATACTCCAATACTTTGGCCACCTGATTTGAAGAAGTGATTCATTTGAAAAGACCCTGATGCTGGGAAAGATTGAAGGTAGGAGGAGAAGGGGACGACAGAGGATGAGATGGTTTGATGGCATCACTGACTTGATGGACGTGAGTGTGAGCAAGCTCTGGGAGTTGGTGATGGACAGGGAGGCCTGGCGTGCTGCAGTCCATGGGGTTGCAAAGAGTCAAATATGACTGAGCTACTGAACTGAACTGATGTTTTAAGTATATCCTTGGCTCCTTTTTGGATGTCCATTGGTGACATCCTCTAATTAGGATGAGGAAGCAGCATGGCAGGCTTCCCAGGTGGCCCTAGTGGTAAAGAATTGCCTGGCAATGCAGGTGACATAAGACATGGGTTTGATCCCTAGGTTGGGAAGATCCCTTGGAGGAGGGCATGGCAACCTACTCCAGTATTCTTGTCCAGAGAATCCCATTAACAGAGGAGCCTGGGGTGCTACAGTCCATGGTGTCTCAAAGAGCTTGACATAACTGAAGTGACTTAGCATGCGTGCACACAGCAGAAAGGCATCCTGCTCTGCAGAAGATGTCATGGAAGGTGGAACATTTTGGGCGGTTCAGGGTGACTGCCTTCTCCTCCGATGGCAGTTGACCAACAGGGCTTCCACACGCACCTTTGCCTCCCTCCCAGTTGACCTGTTGGTTCATAAACTCTGAGGACACCACCCCACCGGCTCAGGAGACCTCTCTTCTCTGAGTTGTCTTCATGACTCCCAGGCAACCTCTGCTCCTGGTGGGTTTGGAGGCTCAAGAGAGATAGCCAAAAATGCCCTGCCCTGGCAGGAGGCCAGGAGACTCATTCCTCTGGTTTGATGGGAGACATGGAGCCAACTGGGGGCTGGATGTTCCAGTTGGCCACGTGGGACCCTGGGTCGCTTTCTCACCAAAGCCCACGTAAGCTCATGATTCTGCCGGAAGCACACTGACTCTGCTCTACGCTTACGACCTTGTACAACAGATGGTTGAGTTTCTAGGGCGCAAGGCGGAAGTTGTTCTTTTACTTTACAGATAAAACAACAACAACAACAACAACAAATGCCCTTGGTCATACGAGTGAAGCCCCTTGACCAAGTCTCTTTCCTTCTGCTCTCGGATGGGAACAGATGATCAGACAGAAAAGTCTGCACAGCAGCGTGTACATCCCACCATGAGAGGCCCAGGACAAAGGGGGACGAGCTTTCCCGTGTACTGCTGTGTGCTGGACGTTGAAAGAGGAGCAACAGAAGAATTTGGGAAAGTTTTGCCAGAGGGCTCAGAACTCAGACATATGTCTGCAAATGGAACATATGTCACAGTCTTTACAGAGGCCAGCATCCCAGGGCGTCCTGGGGTTTCCTTCAGTCAAGATGAAAGCGCAGCAAATGCTGTCAACGCTGCCTCACTGACTTCTGCAGCTGGCCAGCCCTCCAGTAAATCGAGCGTTTAGCCTCCAATAAACGTGCTTGTCTCTCTTCTTCCTCTCTGTTGCCTACTGGGTTTTTCTTGGAGTTCATGTTCCAGGGAGAACTTTGAGTGTGCGAGCATGCGTGCTAAGTTACTTCAATCATGTCTGACTCCATGTGAACTCCATGGACTGTAGCCCGACAGGTTCATCCATCCATGGGACTGTCTAGAGAAGAATACTAGAGTGGGTTACCATTTCCTCCTCCAGGGTATCTTCTTGACCCAGGGATCAAACCCACATCTCCAACATTGCAGGTGGGTTCTTTACCACCGAGCCACCAGGCAAGCCCAACTTTGAGTATGCTTGGGTCAAATATTTATTTATACCCACCCAAGGTCAGAAGAGGTCAGAGAAAAAGAAGTAGTGAGGGTTTTTCCAGCAGCTCAGTGGTAAAGAACCCACCTGCCAATGCAGGAGACACAGGTTTGATCCCTGATCCAGGATGATCCCACATGCCTCGGCCAACTAAGCCCGTGTGCCATAACTACGAAGCCCAGGAACTGCAATTACCGAGCCCTCCTGGGTAGAGCTTGAGTTCTGCGACAAGAGAAGCCACTTCAATGAGAAGCCCACACACCTCACGCAAGAGCAGCCCCCGCTGTCCACAACTAGAGAAAAGCATGCAAACAGCACCAAAGACCCAGCACGGCCCAGAAACAAGCAAATGAAGCAAAAGAGGCTGTGATCATTCGATTCAACGACGTAGCATCTCCAAGTCGCTCGTGGCTTGCAAAGATCTGTGCCTCTCTCCCCCTTTCGGTGGTCGTGGACCTCTCCAGGATCTGGGTGTCACAGTCAAGACGGGGAAATAAAGTGGAAAGAAAGACCATTTGTCTGACGGAATCTTAGAGGGCTCTGTTGGACCCAAAGGCCACGGAAACACAAGCCATGTCCTTTCTGAGGTGCACGCAGGAGAGAGGGCTTTTCGGAAATCTCCTGTCCCCCACATAAGTCCACGAATTATGAGGAACCCCTGGAGGGTCTACCCGTTTCACCTCCCTGCACCCTGCCCTTTCTATGCAAAGCCACACAAGTGGGGTGGGAGAAACGTCTGAGCTCCTCCTGGATGGGGCTGTCTTCTTCTTGGACGGTGCAGCGGTGGCTGCTGCTCTCATGGACAAGCCTTGAGATTGGAGAAGCAAGTTCAAATCACTGTGCGAAAACCACCAGAACTTGCTGTGCTTCGAGAAAGTCATAGGGACACTGCAGAGCAACGATTTAGGGCAATGGAGAATGAGGACCGTCAAACAGAGACTAACGCATCTCTTCTTCTTCCTGGAGTGTCTTTTCTGGGTAACGGAAGCAAGAGATCACAGCTGTGGAGTTTCTGTTATTAGAAGCTGTAATGAATCCTCATGTGCGTTGTCTAAATCGGGGGGTTCCCCAGACCCCCAGGCCGTGGGCCGGTACCACTCCATGGCCTGTTAGGAACTGGGTCACACAGCAGGATGTGAGTGGTGGGCAAGCTGGAGAAGAAGAAACTTCATGTGTATTTACAGCTGCTCCCCAGTGTTCGAATTCACACCTCAACTCCGCCTCCATCAGATCAGTGACGGCATTTGATTCTCATGGGGACTCGAACTCTACTGTGAACGTTGCACTCGAGGGAGCTAAGGTGCACCCCTGCCCCCATTTTAAGAATCATCTCAAAACCTTCCCTCCACCACACCATCTATGGAAGAATCTTCTTCTGTGTCACAGGTCCCTGGTGCCCAAAAGCTTGGAGACTGCTGGAGGTCTCCAAAAGTTTGGAGGTCTAAACGATGCAGGCTATTTCTCAACCCGAGCACGGCACGCGTGTCCTGAATCCCGTGTGTACTGTGAATCCTTCTGCTCTCAAGACAGAGAAGACACTCTAGCAACAAGGGCAGGTGGATCTGAGATGGGTGAGCCCGGAAACGTCCATCTGGTAGGAACTCCGACCCTCCAGAATCAAGTCTCCATCATTCACATTTGGCGAACAACCCTTCTGCCTGCCCCTCTGAGCCTCCACTGTCTTACCTCTAAATTAAGTATGATAATAGCCATTCTGCCTCACAGGCAGTCTTTTCTGGATTAACGGAGACAAAGAGACCAAAGTGCATACGTACTCAGAGTAACGGAGAAAAGTAGATGAAAGTGCTTTATGAACCGCAGAGCTCTGACACCAGTGAGCCGATATTGTTTTTGAGGACCCCTGGGACTTTGTGCCCAGGTGGTCTCACAAGTAAAACAGCTCTTCCTGCTCGTGGCATCTACAGTATCCTTTGATATTAGTCACGATGAACGTTGAACTGCTTTGCCTTAGCTGGGGAGCTCAGTCATGGCAGAGAGAGACCCACTGCTTCCAAACCCCTTACACTTCTGGGGTTGACTAGGGTGCTTTCAAAGAAAGTGATCGTATGAGTCTTTGCATGTGGGTGACGCCTGGCTTCCTCTGCCGAGTCTGGATTAGCACTTGATAACCTCACCCTCTCCTGATCAGTCAGATCATGTGTAATGTTTCACATTTAACTGTTTTTATAGATGTTGTCACTAGGTGGTCACTGTAATCAAAGTTTGACTCTATATTAAAAAAATATAGAACAACATGAAAATATTTTTGTTAAGATTTCAGGGGTGGGAGAGAGAATGACTCCACCTTGGTTCATCATAGAAGGGAATATTTGAATTGGGTTTTGAAGGGTGAGTAGGAGTTTTCCAGGAAAAGATCAGCAGTGGGGCTCCTCGACCTGTCCAGTGATTCAGACTCAGTGCTTCCAATGCAGGAGGTACCTATTTGATCCCTGGTCGGGAAACTAAGATCCCACACGCCAGGCAGCATGGCTAAAAATATAAAAAATAAATCAACATATATTATATATATATATAAAAGTCAGGAGCTAGTTGCCTAGAAGGTGGTAGGGAAATTCAAACCAGGAAAATCCCAACTCTTGAGCATGCAGAAACCATCTATATGGTCAAAGCCCCTGATACTGTAAAATCAGACCTTCTCGCCCCCTTCTTCTCATTTCACTCTGAATCAAACCTGAGGTTTTCTACTCAGGAAATGCTCTGTTTTCTATATGCATAACAAACTGTTTCATAGTCACATGTGCCTGCATGTCATTGATCCTTCCATCCATCAATCCCTTGGCAGGTGGCTGAGTGGCGTCTATCAGAGGTTGCTGGTCTCCTGAACCATCCTAGCTAGCCCACTAAATGACCATCATTAAATAAGAAAGTGTGCAGAGTTCCCGAGTGGCGCAGTGGTTAAGAATTCGACTGCCAATGCAGTGGGACACAAGTTCAATCCCTGGTCCGGGAAGATTCCACGTCCCACAGAGCAGCTCAGCCTGTGCATCCCAACTTCTAAACCCCATGCACCCTGGAGCCCATGCTCAACAAGAAGAGAAGCAAGTGCAATGAGATGCCTTTGCACAGTTGAGAGTAGCCCCAACTCACCAGAACTCGAGAAAACCCAAATGCAGCAGTGAAGACCCAACGCAGGCAAAAGTAAATAAACAGACACAATTTTTTAAAAAAAAGAAATTTAAGTGCTGCTGCTGCTACTGCTAAGTCGCTTCAGTTGTGTCTGACTCTGTGCGACCCCATAGACGGCAGCCCACCAGGCTCCGCCATCCCTGGGATTCTCCAGGCAAGAACACTGGAGTGGGTTGCCATTTCCTTCTCCAATGCCTGAAAGTGAAAAGTGAAAGTGAAGTCTCTCAGTCGTGTCCGACTCAGCGACCCCATGGACTGCAGCCTACCAGGCTCCTCCATCCATGGGATTTTCCAGGCAAGAGTGCTGGATCGGGATGCCATTGTCTTCTCTGAAGAAATTTAACATGGAGTCGTAAATAGATCAGCACACAGAATGCCACTCAAGTGCTGTGGAAGATGGTTTTAAAGGACTCAGCTGCAGCTTCCCAACCAATAAACCCTGTGATCTCCCTACACAATTAGTCACACACAACCACTTGCAAATGTAACTTTCAAATCTGCTTCAGATGCATGGAAGTGTTTTCAAGTGATGCGAGAACAAACCCACAGGCTCTGCTCTTCATGTGTGTCGATATCTTGGATCTGTCTCGTGGTTTCAGATCAAGGTGTTTGAACTCCTCATCTCAGTGATCTACCAGACAACTCTCAGCTTTGAAGAACACACTTTCATCATCTCGTGCGTTCCTGTCCATCAGGGTCGGGGCTCCAGGTGAGGCCAAGCTGAGACTCTCAAGGTTGCACTGAATGTGTCAGCCAGGACCGGAGTCTCCCGTGAAAGCTTGGATGGAGAAGGATTTGCTTCTGAACTCCTGTGACTGTTGGCAGGATTCAGCTCCTTGCACGTGACTAGACAGGGAAGGAGAGAGACAGAGACAGGGAAAAACAGAGAGAGAGACCTTGCTGGCTGCTACCTGGAGCTGTCCCTGCATGTCTTGCCTTGACATCTCCCTGTCCTTGCTTACGTCATCACAAGCCAGCAAGAGAGAAAGGATCTGCTAGAAAGACCCAAGTTATGTAACCTGATCATGAAAGCTCATCCCATCGTTTTTTGCTGGACTCTGTTGGTTAGAAGCAAGTCATCAGGGACCCTACCTTCAAAAGAACAGATTAAAGATGGGAGATAAGTCAGGAAAGTGAATGTCACTCAGTCCTGTCCGACTCTTTGGGACCCCAAGGACTATACAGTCCATGGAATTCTGCAGGCCAGAATACTGCAGTGGGTAGCCTTTCCTTTCTCCAGGGGATCTTTCCAATCCAGGGATCGAACCCAGGTCTCCAGAATTGCAGGCAGATTCTTTACTGTCTGACTCACAGTTCAGCTCACTCAGTTGTGTCCGACTCTTTGTGACCCCATGGACTGCAGCATGCCAGGCCTCCCTGTCCATCATCACCTCCCAGAACTTAATCAAACTCATGTGCATCAAGTGGGTGATCCATCTCATCCATCCAACCATCTCATCCTTTGTCATCCCCTTCTCCTCTTGCCTTCAATCTTTCCCAGCATCAGGGTTTTTTCCAATGAGTCAGTTCTTCGAATCCGGTATCCAAAGTATCGGAGTTTCAGTCTCAGCATCAGTCCTTCCGATGAATATTCAGGACTGATTTCGTTTAGGATGGACTGGTTGGATCACCTTGCCATCCAAGAAACTTTTATGAGTTTTCCCCAACACCATAGCCCAAAAGCATCAATTCTTTGGTACTCAGCTTTCTTTATAATCCAACTCTCACATCCATACATGATTACTGGAAAAACCATAGCTTTGACTAGATGGACCTTCCACAAGAATCTCCAAGAATCCTGGAGTGGTAGCCTATCCCTTCTCTAGGGGATCTTCCCGACCCAGGAATTGAACTGGGGTCTCCTGCATTGCAGGCAGATTCTTTACCAACTGAGCTATCAGGTAAGCCCTTCTAATTTGTTGAAGTACAGTTGATTTAAAATGCTGTTAATTTCTGCTGTGACATAAAAGTGATTCCGTTATACACCTATGTGCATTCTTCTTAATATATTATTTTTTATTGTGGTTTATCTCAAGATGTTGAATAGAGTTCCCTGTGCTCTGCAGTACAGCCTTGTTCTTCATCCATCCTGTATACACTAGCTTGCATCTGGTAATCCCAGAGTCCCATTCCATCCCTTCCCCACCCTCTTCCCCTTTGTCAAGTCTGTTCTCCATGTCTGCTAGTCTGTTTCCGCTTTGTAAAAGTTCACTTGTGTTGTATTTTAGATTCCACGTGTACATGATACCATGTGACATTTGCCTTTCTGTCTGACCTCACTTACTACGATAATCTCTAGTTCCATCCATGTCATTCCAAATGGTGTCATTTCATTCTCTTTTATGGCTGAGTAGTATTCCACTTATATATATGTACCACATCTCCTTTATCCATTCTTCTCAGTTGAGTTCAGTTCAGTCACTCAGTCGTGTCTGACTCTTTGAGACCCCATTGAATCACAGCATGCCAGTCTTCCCTGTCCATCACCAACTCCCAGAGTTCACCCAAACTCATGTCCATTGAGTCGGTGATGCCATCCAGCCATCTCACCCTCTGTCGTCCCCTTCTCCTCCTGCCCTCAATCCCTCCCAGCATCAGGGTCTTTTCCAATGAGTCATCTCTTCGCATCAGGTGGCCAAAGTATTGGAGTTTCAGCCTCAGCATCAGTCCTTCCAATGAACACCCAGGACTGGCCTCCTTTAGGATGGACTGGTTGGATCTCCCTGCAGTCCAAGGGACTCCTCTCAAGAGTCTTCTCCAACACCACAGTTCAAAAGCATCAATTCTTCAGTGCTCAGCTTTCTTCACAGTCCAACTCTCACATCCATACATGACCACTGGGAAAACCATAGCCTTGACTAGATGGACCTTTGTTGGCAAAGTAATGTCTCTGCTTTTCAATATGCTGTCTAGGTTGGTCATAAGTTTCCTTCCAAGGAGTGAGCATCTTTTAATTTCATGGCTGCAGTCACCATCTGTAGTGATTTGGGAGCCCGCAAAATAAAGTCTGACACTGTTTCCACTGTTTCCCCATCTATTTCCCATGAAGTCATGGGACAAGATGCCATGATCTTCATTTTCTAAATGTTGAGCTTTAAGCCAACTTTTTCACTCTCCTGTTTCACTTTCATCAGGAGGCTTTTTAGTTCCTCTTCACTTTCTGCCATAAGCGTTGTGTCATCTGCATATCTGAGGTTATTGATATTTCTCCCAGCAATCTTGATTCCAGCTTGTGCTTCTTCCAGCCCAGCGTTTCTCATGATGTACTCTGCATACAAGTTAAATAAGCAGGGTGACAATATACAGCCTTGACACACTCCTTTTCCTATTTGGAACCAGTCTGTTGTTCCATGTCCAGTTCTAACTGTTGCTTCCTGACCTGCATATAGGTCTCTCAAGAGGCAGGTCAGGTGGTTTGGTATTCCCATCTCTTTCAGAATTTTCCACAGTTTATTGTGATCCACACAGTCAAAGGCTTTGGCATAGTCAATAAAGCAGAAATAGATGTTTTTCTGGAACTCTCTTGCTTTTCTGTTGATCCATCGGATGTTGGCAATTTGATCTCTGGTTCCTCTGCCTTTTCTAAAACCAGTTTGAACATCTGGAAGTTCATGGTTCACGTAGTGCTGAAGCCTGGCTTGGAGAATTTTGAGCATTCCTTTACTAGCGTGTGAGATGAGTGCAACTGGGTGGTAGTTAAAGCATTCTCTGGCTTTGCCTTTCTTTGGGACATTGGTGTATGTCTTTGCGTATGTCTGTCTTAGCTGCTGTGAATAGCTCCCAGTCTTTTTTCATGATTGGACACTAAGGTACTTTTTCACACACGTGTTCCTAATTCACCCCTCCATGAAGTTTTCACGGATGCACTGCTTCTCCGTTCTGTATTTGTGAACTCTGCATAAAATGAGCGTGATTATTTTCACGTCCCAAGAAAGAATTTTCACCCACTTGGGACGATACTGACCATGAAAGAATGCATGCTCTAGAGTCAGAGGGCCTAAGTTTGTGATAATTCTTCAACTCTCTCTTTGAACTTTGTTGATTGTGAATGAGAATCACAGCAATACCGACCCCTCGCGATTGTTGTTTGGGTGAAATGTACATAGGAAATACCCGTGACAGAGTGGCCGGGGGGACATAGTAAATGCTAGCGTCTGTTATCGCCACACTCAGAACACCACGTGCAGCACTTGTGGATACCAAGACGAGATGGAAACAAGAGTCTCGAGGAGGTCTCACTGTCACAGGAGACAGAAAGACGGGAAAGGGTATGCTGTGTGCTGTGAGGAAGCTACATTCAGGGGGATTTGGGCATAGAAAGGGCTGCCTCGTTTCTTGAAAGAGTGAGGGGAACAAAGGAGGACTCTCTCAGAGGAAAGAGAGTTGAAGAAGGAGAATTGATTTGAGAGGTGATGAAGAGCTAAACTAAAGCCATGGCACTGTTAATGATGGAGAGGAAGAAAAGAATGGGACAGACCACCGTGTGGTAGAGAGGGATGTTTACCCAGGAGGGTCGCTGACATAAGTGTGTTCCTTCAGCTTTCTTTTTGTTCATTCATGCATTCTTTCATCTACCCATTTATCCACACACTGTGAATCCATCTACCCACGTATTGTTCGATATATGCATCTGAGTTTTTTCCATCCATCTATCCATTCATCTGTCTACTCCCCTGTTTATCTGTGCATTCCTCCACCTCATCTTTACATCCATCCCAAAATCCATCTTTCCTTTTTGTTCATCCATCCATCACACCCTCCTTTTCATCCACCCACAAGTCTACCCATTCACACATTTATGTACTCACCATGCATCCACCTACTTTATTGACCCGTCCATCTCTACATCTATATATCCATCCACGAATCCACATTTCTATTCATTAATTCATCCACCCATCCATCCATCTCAACCTCTGTTCATACATCCATCCACTTATCTATTGACCCATCCATCTCTACATCAATCCATCCATCCATCCATCCATCCATCTATCCATCTGTCCATCCCTTCACCCGTCCAGAAGTCCATCTTTCCATTTATTCATCCATCCACTCATCCCATCCTTCTGTTCATACATCCATCCATACACCCATTCACCTACTCACCCATTCATCCACTTACCTATGGACCCATCTGTCTCCCCATCCATCCATCCATCCATGCATTCAAAAATCTTCCATCCATTCATCCACTCCATCTGTTTATCCTTCCACCCACCTGTTTATCCATTCACAAATCCACCCACAAATCCATGCATCCATTTATTTACCCATCCTCCCCTCCTCTCCATCTAACCATCCACCCATGCATACATCCATTCATTATCTCTCATTTTACAGAAATGTTTTCCACACTTGTTTCCACATTATCTCTCATTTTCCACATATGTTTTCAGGTGGCTTAGAAAGACACGTAAAGTATATAAGCAAAACAAACAAAGCAAGAGAATGATGAACAAACCAGATGGAAGTCAGCTGAGAATGAAAAGGACAGGACTCAGACAGGGACATAAAGTAGAACCGGGGATTCCATTTATCCAAGCGTGCCTTCCTGTGACCATACCTGCCACGTGAGGGTCTCACAGGGCACATCTTAACATGTTGGGTTACTCGTGCTCCCAAGTTGGCCCCTGTCTGTACAGGAACTTCTGTTTCCCTGCAGTCTAAATGGGGATCTCTCCTAAAGTGTTTACTGAGGTCTCCATCAAGTATTGATGGCATTTGAATAGACGTTGACAAATACAGTCCGTCTCTCCATTTATCCTTCATCAGCATCTAAAGTGAGTTGGGGATCGGAGATGAGATGAAACTGATTAAAATCCAGTCAGGTTTCAGATACTTTCTCCTGAAAATTCATTTCACTCCTTTGCTGTTAGCAGCATTTTCTACAGGGGAAAAAAAAAATACACTTAACATTTAGCCAAAAAAAAAAAAAAAAAACACCTCTGCAAAATACCTAAATATAGATTGCTTCATTACCTTCAAATCAGCCTGAAAAGAATGCAGAGGCTGGTGCTCAGAGTGCACGGAGTGGCAGGGGAACTGCAGTGCAGTGTGCAATCAGGAGGAATTAACAATTACAGCGCCCAGCACAAACCCTGGAAAATCAAAACACAGTTAGGCAGACGCTAAAATCCCATTATAAACTATCATAATCATTATTAAGCCTTTTTTTCCCCTAGAAAATGAAGAATTGGAGACATTATGTCGTCCCTTTACCATTTTCCGTGGAGGGGTCATTATTCTTTATGACGCTCCTAAATACACTCATCACTTTACAAATCCCAAGTTCACCTTCCAGATACACGATCTCGTCCTTCTGTGTAAAGTTAATCAAAGTTGTAAAAGTGCTTTATTCCATATCTTTATTTTTCCCCGCGGGCATGGGGAGGTAAAACCGTGATGCGTCGGAGAATCACACAAGTCGGCCAAGAAACCTTGAGATGTTATTGTCTCCTGTCTCTGCTCACAAACGACCCACTCTGAAATTAACCCTGTCCTGGAAAAATGCACATCTTAAGTGTTCTTGGAGAAGAGCTGCTTTTGTTGTTAGAAAGTTCTTTTTTTTTTTTTTTTTTTTCTGTTCAGCCCAACTTCTTCATGCTGTACTAATTTTTGTATCCTCAACTGAAACTTAGAAACTGGGTAATATCTTCTAGGACTTCCCTGGTGGCTCAGTGGTAAAGAATCTGCCTGCCATCGCAGGAGGCATGGGTTTGATCCCTGAGTCAGGGAGACCCCCTGGAGAAGGAAATGGCAACCCACTCCAGAATTCTTGCCTGGAGAATCCCATGGACAGAGGAGCCTGGCGGGCTACAGTCCATGGGGTCATGAAGAGTCGGACATGACTTTAAAACTAAACAGCAGCAACCGTGTCTTCTAGGGTTCTTAAAATCCTCTGAGACCACGGCACTGGTATCTAGAAAGGTGCTCATTTTCTCAAGACTATCACCTCTTCTAGAACATGCCAGAATCAGACCACACTGAAAATTTTCTTTAGGGCAGAGACTGTGTTGTATCCAGTTTTGAACCGACACAGTATAGCCCATTCGTGGACACACAATGAATATTCATAGATCTCTTTAGAAAGAATGAGTAAATCAATGAATCAATACTACCTAAATTCAGTACAAACCACTTCATACAATGAGACCAAAATATCCATTATTCATCTCTTACAATGTCCATTCTTAAAAAGGAAGGACAGTGTAAAAAGCGAGTTCTCAGTAAGTAAATTATTTCTAGGTTGGACCACATGAAATTGATTTTTTTTTTTTGTAAGTAAGAAACAGCTGAGTATCTGCAGCATGCTATATTTTCATTCTTCTGCTGATATTTGGGACTTTTTTCTTTAATGACAGCAGAGTAAGTAGTTTCAGATGAATCTGGGATATATAAATACCATCTCACCTTGGGAAAACAGCCAAGTAAAGATCCACTAAAAAGCTAAAATGTTCAGTTTGGGAATGCACTCTTCTGATTAAGGGATAAAACTTTGGTCACTGGTAGATGCTTCTTTTAGGAGAAGACAATGGCACCCCACTCCAGTACTGTTGCCTGGAAAATCCCATGGATGGAGGAGCCTGGTGGGCTGAAGTCCATGGGGTCGCTAAGAGTTGGACACGACTGAGCGACTTCACTTTCACTTTCCACTTTCATGCATTGGACGAGGAAATGGCAACCCACTCCAGTGTTCTTGCCTGGAGAATCCCATGGACAGAGAAGCCTGGTAGGCTGCAGTCCATGGGGTCGCACAGAGTCGGACACGACTGAAGTGACTTAGCAGCAGCAGCAGATGCTTCTTTTAGCATTTGTTCGGCAAGATGAGACATTTAGACCAATAACAAAATGACTTCCATCTTCCCGTGCCATAGTTTGAAGAACTAAGGAATCAGTTAAAAATGAGCATCATAGCACAATCTGAAAAGACACTTTTCCAAAGAAGACATACAGATGCCCAAGAGATACATTGAAAAGGTGTTCAGCATCACCAATCACCGGGAGAATGCAAGTCAAAACCATGGTAACATCTCTCATCACAGGCTTAGAGAGATCAGAGAGCCTTTTATCAAAAAGATAAGAGATAACAAGCGCTGGCAAGGATGTGAAGAAAAGCAAACCCTCGTGCACTCTTGGTGAGGAAAGTAAACTGGTACAGCCAGCACAGAAAACAGTCTGGAGGTTCCTTAAGAAATTAAAAAAACAGAGTTACCATATGATCTAGCCATCCAACTCCTGGTCACATATCCAGATAAAAGTCTCATTCAGAAAGAGAGGAACACCCCAGTGTTCACTGCAGCACTATTTACGATGGCCAAAACAAGGAAGTACCCTAAATGTCCATCTACAGAAGAATGGATGAAGAAGATGTGATACCTATATTCAATGGAATATTATGCAGCCACGAAAAAGAAGTAAACCACGACATTTGCAGCAACATGGATGCAACTGGAGATTACTAAGTTAGTATTCAATAGTAATTGAATACTTGAATACTTAGCAATTACTAATATTCATACTAAGTGAATAAGTCAGGAAGAGAAAGACAAATACTGGAGTGGGTTGCCATAGCCTTCTCTAGGGGATCTTCCTGATCCAGGGAACATATATCATATAATCATCATACATATATATGTAATGTATATATATATTCTTTCTATAAAGAAAGCTGAGTGCTGAAGAGTTGATGCTTTTGAACTGTGGTGTTGGAGAAGACTCCTGAGAGTCCCTTGGACTGCAAGGAGATCCAGCTAGTCCATCCTAAAGGAAATCAGTCTAGAATATTCATTGGAAGGACTGATGTTGAAGCTGAAACTCCAATCCTTTGGCCACCTGATGCAAAGAGCTGACTCATTAGAAAAGACCCTGATGCTGGGAAAGATTGAAGGCGGGAGGAGAAGAGGACGATAGAGGATGAGATGGCTGGATGGAATCACTGACTCAATGGACATGAGTTTGAGTAAACTCCAGGAGTTGGTGATGGACAGAGAGGCCTGGTGTGCTGCAGTCCACAGGGTTGCAAAGTGTTGTACACGATTGAGTGATTGAAGTGAACTGAACTGACAACTATATATATATATATATCATAATATTCATACACAGAGAGAACTTATGATAAACTTTAAAAAAATAGCTTCAAGTCTGTCTGTTTGTTTTTCATGCAAGATGGTTGGGTGATATCCTTATTTGTCTTGGATCACTCCGTGGGCTCTTATGACACAATGAGGGTACTATGAAAAGAGATCAAAAGTAGGAAGTTGAAACAGTTGTGCTCGCATCCTTAAACAGGACATTTTGCACTGATGACTTATTGGGTTCATTCGGGGTGGCAGAAGGGAAAGAAAACCCCACAGCACGGCATTGGGAAGGTGAAGTTTTGCTGAGTAAGAGATGCAGTTTGTGAGACTTTTAATGGCTTCATCCAGTTTCTAGAGGGACAAAATTAGGTTAAGAAGTAGCGTTTTCCGGTTCTGTTTCGTCACTTCTTCCTGTATCATTTGAGAGGAGAGTCAGCCAGTCCGAATGTCTCTGCTCTTTGGGTGGAGGGCCGATTGCATAGGTGTTGACACACCAGCCCGCACGTTCCCTCATTCAGTCACTGAATGCCTTTCTCGTGACGGGAGCATCCTTTCTCCCTGCTGTATCCTTCTTTGCTGACAAAGGCCCGTACACTCAAAGCTATGGTTTTTCCAGTAGTCATGTACGGATGTGAGGGTTGGGCCATAAAAAGGGCTGAGCACTGAAGAATTGATGCTTTGAACTGTGGTGTTGGAGAAGACTGTTGAGAGTCCCTTGGACTGCAAGGAGATCCAACCAGTCCATCCTAAAGGAAATCAGTCCTGAATATTCATTGGAAGGACTGATGCTGAAGCTGAAACTCCAATCCTTTGGCCAACTGATGCAAAGAGCCAACTCATTGGAGAAGACCCTGATGCTGGGAAAGACTGAAGGGAAGAAGAGAAGGAGAGACAGAGGATGAGACAGCTGGATGGCATCACGACTCAATGGGCATGAGTTTGAGCAACTCCGGGAGATGGTGAGGGGCAGGGAAGCCTGGCGTGCTGCAGTCCATGGGGTCACAAAGAGTCAAACACAACTGAGCAACTGAACTGAAACAATGCTGCTTTCAGCACAAAGTTCTAAAGTGCCATTGACGTAATTAACTCGAGGTGTTTCACCTGTTGTATTTACCTGTGTAAATACTTTTAGCAACGCCGATGATGAGTGCGTAGGGTCCGTTTTAACATACAATGGCCACGAGTTGAAGGGTGGCCCAGAAAATCCCAGTTATGACAGCTTCCATAAAGGACAGTTTGGCAGCCAGCACAGTCGGAAACCACACGTGACTCACCCTGCCCCGCAGCTTTCAGGCCCACGGCCACGTGGGGAGATGAGGTAGGTGATTAAGCTCTACATAGCTCCACCTGCCAATCAGTGAAAGCTGCTAAAGAAACTGGGTCCCGCTCCAGCCCATCAGTGAAAGCTGCTAAAGAGACTGGGTCCCACTCCAGCCAATCAGTGAAAGCTGCTAAAGAAACTGGGTCCCGCTCCAGCCAATCAGTGAAAGCTGCTAAAGAGACTGGGTCCCACTCCAGCCAATCAGTGAAAGCTGCTAAAGAAACTGGGTCCTGCTCCAAATGGCGGCTCTGCACCTCGCCAGGGCAGACAGACGCTGGCTGATGGATGGAAGGTGGTCTCATGAGGATGTGCTGAAGTCCGTGCTTTCAAAACTGCTGATCCCTCGGTCCTGATCTCGATTCTGGTGCACCGCCCCCAGAGCCACTGCTGTTAGGAGTGTCGGGAACAGATGGGAAGAAGAAACGGAACGGACAGTTGTCAGAAGCCGGATTCTGAGAGAGTTGACCTCTGTTTGGCATGAGAATACCAAAGTGTTAGTCACTCTGTCGTGTCCGACTCTCTGAGACCCCCATGGACTGCAGCCCGCCAGCCTCCTCTCTCCATGGAATTCTGCAGGCAAGAATACTAGAGTGGGTTGCCACCTCCTCCTCCAGGGGAATCTTCCCGACCCAGGTGTGGAACCCGCGTCTCCTGCTTTGTAGGCAGATTCATTTACCTTGTAGGACGCTTCCCTGGTGGCTCAGATGGGAAAGCGTCTTCCTGCAGTGCGGGAGACCTGGGTTTGATCCCTGGGTTGGGAAGATGCCCTGGAGAAGGAAATGGCAACCCACTCCAGTATTCTTGATTGGAAATCCCATGAACAGAGGAGGCTGGTGGGCTCCCAAAGAGGTCACAAAGAGTCCATGGGGTCACAAAGCGTCGGACACGACTGAGCGATTTCACTTTCACTTTACTGAGCCACCAGAGGAAGAAGGTAGAAGAGGAAGGTAGAAGAGACTCGGCTGGCTTCCTCTTTGCTGACAGAACTAATTCTGGCATTAACAGCACCAGAGGCAGGGGTCTGGGGGCGGGGGAAAGGCATGTGCTTACCTACTGGGACCACTTGGAGGTTAGCTCTTTCAGTTGATGCTGGCAAAGGGGATGCTGGCAAAAAAAAAAAAAAAAAAAAACCAGGAGATTGAAACCACAGAGATCAGACAGCAGAAATTATAACCTGTGACGTCACGTTGCCTGGTCACCTCCTGTCCACCCCCCACCTCGAAGTTCCTGAGCATCTGCCCCACCAACCTCCTGGGACCCCCTTAGACCTTCAGACCCTCAGGACCAAGCTGAACGTCCTCAGACAGGTACTCGGGGTGGGGTAGGTCGGGCGGAGGAAACGGATTCATCGAGGAGCATTTTAATTATTATTTTTTTAATTAAAAAAAAAAGTCTTTGTGTTGAGGTGCAGTTGCTCTACTGATATCGTGTAGTGAAGTGAAGTCGCTCAGTCATGTCCTACTCTTTGTGACACCATGGGACTGTAGCCCACCAGGCTCCATGGGATTTTCCAGGCAAGAGTACTGGAGTGGGGTTGCCATTTCCTTCTCCAGGGGGTCTTCCCGACCTTGGGATGGAACCTGGGTCTCCTGCGTTGCAGACAGACGCTTTACCGTCTGAGCCACCAGCGAAGCCTAGATATGGGATTTTCCAGGCAAGGATACTGGAGTGCGGTCGCCATTTCCTCCTCCAGGGGATCTTCCTGACCCAGGGATCAAACCAGTGTCTCCTGCATTGCAGGCAGATTCTTTACCACTGCACCATCTGGATGCCCTCATGTAAGTTACAGGTATTCCACAGAGCGACTTGGTGTTTCAAGGTTATATTGCATTTGTAGTTATTGTAAAATAGCGGCCATCTCCTCTTGAGCTGTGCAATGCTTCCTTGCAGCTTAGTTTATACCCGAGAGCTTCTCACTCTTACTCCCTCCGCCATATTGACCCTCTCTCCACTGGTGACCACCGTTTTGCTCTCCGTATCTGTGAGCCTGCTTCTTGTAACTCACATTCACACGTTTGTGACTTTTTTTAGATGCCACGTAGAAGTGATATCACAGTGTCACTGTCTTTCTCTGTCTAATTTCACTCAGCGTAATACCTTCCAAGTCCATCCACCACTGCAAAGCAGTTTGGTTGGTTTCTTAACAAGTGCTCCGAGGGGATAAATACATGGTCAAGTCTAATTACCATGGCTTAGAAGGAGCATTTTTCTTTTTTTTAATTAGCAAGACAAGCACAGGCCAAGTTTTGGAGGAATTTGGGGAGTAAGGGGATCTACAAGACAGTGTTTGAGGCATGAGGAAGGAGACAGAGCTACCATTGATAACACAAGTGTGTGAGATGGTGTAGAACAGGGAACTGGGTTCACAAACAAGGCAGGGTCCCCATGACGGCTCTGAAACACGCTTCCAGTAGAGCTGGGTGGAAGGCTGCCCCGGTCCAGGGAAAGGACTTGATGTTCCTCCTCGAACCCTTGCTAGGGCTGGACTGAATGGACAGGAGGGAACCTTGTGTGGTTCCAGCTGCTGGGATGGCCACGGCAACCCTGTCTGCATTCTCCATCCATCTAGACCAGAGGAACCCAACCTTATCAGTATGTCCCTATGTGAGACCCAGGCTTCCAGGGGAGCTCGGTTGGTAAAGAATCCACCTGCAATGCATGACACCCAGGTTCGATTCCTGGGTCAGGAAGATCCGCTGGAGAAGGGATAGGCTACCCACTCCAGTATTCTTGGGCTTCCCTTGTGGCTCAGTTGGTAAAGAATCCACCTGCAATGTGGGAGACTTGGGTTCGATCCCTGGGTTGGGAAGATCCCCCAGAGAAGGGAAAGGCTACCCACTGCAGTATTCTGGCCTGGAGAATTCCAGGGACTGTATAGTCCATGGGGTCGCAAAGAGTCGGACGTGACTTTCACTTTCATTTTATGTGATACCCTCAGGCACCTTCGTTTTATGTATTATTGTATTGGATGATAGTTGCTTTGCTGCGTTAGTTTCTGCTGTACGGCAAGGTGAATAAGCCATGCATATACATGTATCCCCTCTTTTTTTGGATTTGCTTTCCAATTAGGTCATCACAGAGTATCGAGCAGAGTTCCCTGTGCTTTACAGTAGGTTCAGCTTGGTTATCTATTTTATGCATAGTATCTGTACTGTAAATATGTCAGCCCGAGTCTCCCGGTTCCTCCCACACCCCCTTCAATCCTTGGTGTCCATATGTGTGTCCTGTATGTCTGTGTCTGGATTTCTGCTTGGCACATGGGTTCGTCTGTACCGTTTTCAAGATTCTCTATCTATGTGTTAATGTATGTTTGTCTCTTTCTGACCTACCTCAGTCTGTTTTGACAGTTTCAGGGTCCATCCACATCCTCTGAAAATGGCACAATTCTGTTCCTTTTTAATGACTGAGTAATACTCCATCGCCTCTTTGTACCACATTTTCGTTATCCATTGCTCTCTTGGAGGACACTTAGGATGTTTCTGTGTCTCAGCTATTTCAGAGAGTGCTGCTGTGAATGGAGGGGTGCGTGTATGTTTTTAAATGACAGTTTTCTTCCGGTTTATACCCTGGACTGGGATGGTAGCATCATTCGGTGGCTCTGTCTGCCCGCCTTCCTTCTGGGATGGTAGCATCATTCGGTGGCTCTGTCTGCCCGCCTTCCTTCTGGGATGGTAGCATCATTCGGTGGCTCTGTCTGCCCGCCTTCCTTCTGGGATGGTAGCATCATTCGGTGGCTCTGTCTGCCCACCTTCCTTCTGCTTTAGCTGCACTGGTATAGTTCGACTTGGATCTCCTTATAAAGTTGTTACGGTCATCAGCGTTGTTTGTCATGACCTGGGGTTGATGTTCAGGTGTTGACAGCCTGTCTCTCTTGAGGTCCAAGGGCTAGAACTGCACTCAGAGAACTCCAAGGACAGCAGTGCTGTATTTTCATGGGAAGATTGGATTCTGTTAGTTTCCAGCACTGACACCCAGCGCTTCCTGTCTGTGCAGACCTTCTGCTGTATGGGGTCATCTTCCGTAAGTGACAGAGGACAGATGCAGATGGGGCTAGGATTCTGAGACCCAGGGTCTTGACCTGTTGCAAACCCACTCCTTCTGTGATCACTGGGAAAATCCCCACCCTGTCCATCCTAAAGGAAATCAACCCTGAACATCCATTGGAAGGACTGATGCTGAAGCTCTAATCCTTTGGCCACCTGATGCTAAGAAAGGACTCATTGGAAAAGACCCCAATGCTGGGAAAGATTGAAGGCGGGAGGAGAAGGGGATGACAGAGGATGAGATGGTTCGATGGCACCACCCACTTCATGGACGTGAGTTTGAGTAAGCTCCGCATAGTTGGTGACGGACAGGGAAGACTGGCGTGCTGCAGTCCATGGGGCTGCCAAGAGTCAGACATGACTGAGCAGCTAAACAGCAACAAAAAGAGCTTCAAGTCCTTCATCACTGAATGCAGGCCCTGGAGTTGAAATGTACACATTCCTCTTCAGATCTCCAATCCCACCATCTATTCTGTCAGTTCCCCTTCCTGAGTCATCCCTAGTACCAAAGCTTCACTCTGAATCTCAGATGAGAGAGTTCTTTGGCAGTCCAGTGGTTAGGACTACCCACTGTCCCTGCTGAGGGGCTGGGGTTCAACTCCCTGGTGGTGGTGGGGGGAACAAATCCCACAAGCCACATGTCACAGCCAAAAAAATTTAAAAAGTTCTCAAAGGAAGGCTAAACATCTCAGCTATAAATCCAAACAGTGCATGATGCTCTTTTATTTAGCTATTTTGGACAAGTGCTGTGTCCCACCCTCCAAGAGTCCCCTCCTGAGATTCGACGTCTCAGTTCAGACTACTATAACAAAATTTCGACAGATGGGCCGGCTTGCACATCAGATGTTTTTTTCCCTCATATTTCTGGAGTCTGGGAAGTCCAAGATCATGGAGCCAGCAGACTCACTGTGTCGTGAGGTCAGGCTTGCTGGTTCATAGATGGCCATCTTCTCCCGGGAATGGTGGGGGGTCCTGGGGTTACGGAGATATCTGTGCTGTGCTCAGTCGCTCAGTCATGTCCGATTCTCTGTGACCCTGTGGGCTGTAGCTCTCCAGGCTCTTCTGTCCATGGGGATTCTCCAGGCAAGGATACTGGAGTGGGTTGCTATACCCTCCTCCAAGGGATCTTCCTGCCCCAGGGATCGAACCCACATCTTTTGCATCTCCTACATTAGCAGGCGTATTCTTTACCACTGGCATCATCTGGGAAACCCACAGAGCTCTCTGGAGTATCCTTTATAAAGTCCAATCCCATTCAAGGGGCTCACGACCTGATCACCTCCTAGAGACCCCACCCCTTCATTCTATTTCATGTGAGTCAGGACCCCACATATGAATTTGAGGGGTGGGCACAGGCATTCTCTCTGTTGCCCTGAATGCCTGACTTAACTATACAGGGAATCAAGCAAAGGGGGCCCTTGGCATAATTAAAAAAAAATGAACCGAGGAACACGGTTATTCCATGCTCCTCATTTCTCAGTAGCCAGCAAAATCTCTCATTAGAGGTATCCACAGCTTAATTAAGTCTTTGGGGTGAAGGGAAAAAGAAAGATGACCTTTAAAACTGAATTGGTATTGCCTAAGTCGTAGACAAATGAGTTTTCTCAGCCTTGTTACAGTTATATCTGTGGGAGAAGATCTGATTTTATTTTATAACTGCAGGGAGTGGAATTATACAGATGCCCCCAAGATCCCCACCACCCCTGGTCTGTGCATCCCATAAAATTACTGCCTTTCAAGGTCCACCTGGTCCTTGCATTGCATGGATGTCAGTCCAGTGATGAGGTTGCAGAGATGAGCTTCCCTGGTGGCTCAGTGGTAAAGAATCCAGCTGCCAATGCAGGAGACCTGGGTTCCATTCCTGGTCCAGGAAGATCCCCTGAAATGGCAACCCACTCTAGTATTCTAGCCTGGAGAATCCCACGGACAGAGGAGCCTGGTGGGCTACAGTCCATGGGGCCACAAAGAGTCAGACACGACTGAGTGACTGAGCATGCACCCAGGCCTAGCAGAAGTTTTGAAGGGTTTTTAGGAAAGATGACACTTTTTAATGCAGGATTAGGGTTCCCTAACCTAAGCGCAGACTTTAAGCTGTCACTCAGGAAGAAATTGTTGTTGACGGATCTGACCACCTCCATGAGCCTTTCCAAACAAGGTTCACAGACAAGACTCTCAACACAGCAGCATCTCTCTGAAGCCACCCATTCTGAGTTTGACAGCCCCGAAGAAATGAATGCTTCCAACAGCCAGAGAGCTCGGAGGACAATTCACTTCTGTAGATGAGGACTCAGCCTCTGGCTCTTCGTCTGGTAAATTTTAGAGCAAGAAAAGGGCTCCCAAGAGCTAGGACCCACGGGTGTTAATATCTGACAGTCCTCTCCAGAGCTTGTGTTAATCGTTCAGCTGTGCCCGGCTCTTTGTGACCCCATGGACTGCAGCCCGCCAGTCTCCTCTGTCTATGGGATTTTCCAGGCAAGGATACAGGAGTGGGATGCCTTTTCTTTCTCCAGGGGATCTTCCAGACTGGAGACACCTTCCCAACTCCAGGGCTTGGCACCTCCTTAAATCAATTCCAAGCTGGTCCCCTATAAACAGTCTGGGTGTGCATTCAGCCACCTCCCTGGCCCGTTGTCCGTGGCCATTCATGGCCAGATTTTTTACCGATCCTTTCGAGGGCAAGACAGGAGAATGACCTCATGATGGCCAGAGTTCTGACTTCTCAGAATGTTTCTATTATGACGCCAGGGGGGCAAAAATTCTCCTCCACCTTTTTTTTTGAATCTGGAACTGAGTCTAACAAGGAAGGAGATGCAAGAGATCAACAGGAAAAGAAGCATACACATTTTATTGAAAGTTCACCTGGGATCCTTAACAAGGGGATGGAAATCGAAGAAAGGGACCCCAGCAGGGAACTTTAGTACTTTTCAGACAGACAGTGAATCTGTACAGAAATGACAAGACTGTAAGGGTTTGGGGCTTCAGGCAGTGAATGGGTGAGGGCAAGTTTCACTTCAGTTCAGTTGCTCAGTCCTGTCTGACTCTGCAACCCCATGGACCGCAGCACACCAGGCCTTATCCATCACCAACTCCCGGAGTCCACCCAAACTCATGTCCATGGAGTCAGTGATGCCAAGTTTAACAAGGTATATCGTCTAGAGATTTCTCAGCACCCCCCCAAACCCCCACCTCTGGTGATAAGAAGAGATGCTATCTCCTCCTGATGCTGGGGGGGTGTGCCCCACATGGCAGTTTCATGACTGATTGTAAGGACCAAGGGTAAGCTCGTGGGGTGGGCTAGGACGAGGCATCCGTGTGTCCTTCCTGTTTGTGTCTGTCCTTCCTTCTGACTCATTCATCTCCAAATTCTCAGGACACCAAGCTATCCTGGTGCAGAGTAGCACGCCCTGAACCCCATCAACAGAGAGACAGGGCTCACAGCCCCACACAGAATGAAAACCGTCTGGCTTGACAAGCATTATCCGTTTTTTTAAAGAAGGATATACCACAAGCTTGACAATATTGAAGCTCCATCTGGAGCTGGCATCGTAAGGAGACAGAAAAGGTCAGGAAGCCGGCTAACTTCTTCCAAGATGGAGAGGGACGCATCATAAGACGGAGTTTTATCTCATAATTGTTTTCTCAGTGGAAATTTGAAATACGTCTCTAGGCGGAACTAGGTAGGTGGAACTTTGTCAATAAATCTTCCTTGGGAAGGTTTTGCTCTGCTTTTTTTTTTTTTTCTTCGCCCCCCCACTCCAAAATAAGTCTGTTCTATGAAGGGGAATGAAAAAGCTCTTTTAAAGGACAGTTTGCAAAGAGAGGTAAAACCATGACTCTCAGGCAGATATTAAGTGAACAAATGTTCCAGATGGTATTTAACACATCATTGCTGAATGAAACAATGGTGGGCTGTGAAAGCTCCATCCTAGAACAAAACAGACTTCTATGTGTAGATTAATAACAATACGGATATTGGGATTTCCCTCGTGGTCCCGTGGCTAAGACTGACTTCCTTTTCTGGCGGACAGAGAAGTCAATCGACTTTCCGGATGAAGAATATTCATCTCTGTTGCTGACAACTGTTTTGCATTCCTCTCGGGCATCAAGCACCTCCTGAGTTGTAAAATCACTCAAAGGCAAGGCAAGCAACGAAGCGAACCAGGATGGTTTGGCAGCAACAGCGTGGTCAGAACACGGCATCGTTTACTGTGGAAACACACGTCGACCCATGCATGCTAAGTCACTTCAGTCCTGTTCATCTCTTTGTGACCCCCTGTGACCTGCCAGGCTCCTCTGTCCATGGGGTTCTCTAGGCAAGAATACTGGAGTGGGTTGCTGCTTCCTCCTCCAGGGGATCTTCCCAACCCAGGGATGCAACCCACATCTCTTACATCTCTGCATTGGTAGGTGGGTTCTTTTCCACCAGCCCCACCTGGGAAGCCCTGTCTTGCCCCATGCATACTTTAATTTACAGACTGTGGTGCTCAGACTTCAGCGAGTGTAATTTTTTTAGTTTACTGGCAGTCCTGTGTAAGCCTTCAGTTTGAGGGGAAATATTACTGGTGGGCGTGGTTCAGAAGGCATCAGCCCAGTGTAAGGTACACAGCCAGTTTTCCTTGCTTTTAAATTCAGTGTGTTACTCTTCACCTGGGAGTCCTCCTTTTTTTTGTTGTTGTCGTTGCTGTTTTTTAATGAAGTATAGTTGATAAAGTTTAATTAGTTGGTTTACAATCTTTCAGGTATATAGCAAAGTGCTTCAGTTATGCAAACACACACACACACATATATATATTTGATGTAATATAGACAAGTTATTGAGTAGACTTCCCTGTGCTAGACAGTAGGTCTTTGCTCTTTATTTTATATCTAGCAGTGTGTATCTGATGGGCTTCCCTAGTCACTCAGTGGTAAACAATCCGTCTGCAATGCAGAGACCTGGGTTCGATCTCTGGGTCCGGAAGATGCCCTGGAGGAGGGCATGGCAACCCACGCCACTATTCTTGCCTGGAGAATCCCACGGACAGAGGAGCCTGGCGGGCTACAGTCCATAGAGTCGCAAAGAGTCGGACACGACTGAGCGACTTTGAGAGAGAGAGAGTGTGTGTATCTGTTTTATCCCAAAGTCCTAATTTATCCCTTGCCTGGTTTTCCCCTTTGATAACCATTAGTTTGTATTCTGTGTCTGCAAGCCTATTTCTATTTTGTAAATAGGTTCATTTTTATCTTTTTTTTTTTTTTTTAGATTTCGCATATAAGCGATATCATCTGATACATATTTCTTTCCGTGTCTCACTTCCTTAACTCACTATGATCGTCTCAAGTTCCATCCATGCCACCTGTTTTTTTTAAACTTACCCTTCAATGGCTTCTGATTGTTCCCGAAAATAAAACAGAACACGAGGGAAGTGAATTTGCCGTCGATGAGGTTATTTCAAAGTACTTTGTGGGGTGAGTTCTAAGGAGATTCCTGAACAAAGACTTTAAAACCTATCTTGAGCGTTCACAATGCTCTTAAGAGCTGCAAAGGCCGATTGCCTTTTTTTTTTTTTTGAGGTGATAATGTACATTTGTGTATTTATGGTCTGTGTCATTTACTAAAAATATGGGAGTTTAACTTGAGAGTCACACGGCGTTCAGATGGAAAATAGCTTGAGACTTAACACAAATCAAATCTGAAGCAATGAGGTTCCCAGGGAAGTCTGTTTAAGGATATAGAATCAGTTCAGTTCAGTTCAGTTGCTCAGTTGTGTCTGACTCTATGTGACCCCATGGACTGCAACACACCAGGCCTCCCTGTCCATCACCAACTCCTGGAGTTTTCAAACTCATGTCCATGGAGTCTGTGATTTCATCCAACCATCTCCCCCTCTGTCATCCCCTTCTCCTCCGGCCTTCAATCTTTTCCAGCATCAGGGTCTTTTCAAATGAGTCAGTTTCCTGAGTTCCCTGAACTATTTTACAAACTCGTGAAATTGTAGATGACAGATAGCAACTGAAAGTAAATCTTAGAGATCGGAAAATTCTCTCTTTTGCCCTTTGGGCTTAATCAGGTTGGTTAGCTGTGCCCTATGCCCTGAGGACAAACCAGGTGACTTTCCATCTGCAATCTATATAATATATACCTTACTCAGTGGCTCAGTCACATCTGACTCTTTGCGACCCCAAGAACTGTAGCCCGCCAGGCTCCTCGTCCATGGGATTTCCCGGACAAGAATACTGGAGTGGGTTGCCATTCTCTCCTGCAGGTGATCTTCCAGACCCAGGGATTGAAAATCTGCATCTTCTGCATTGCCGGTGGATTCTTTAATGCAATCCCACTAGATATACACATATGATGCATACTATGTAAACATGTTTGTGTGTATATGCATGTATCGACATATACACACACGTATATATGTTATTGTGTTAGTCACTCAGTGATGCCTGATTCTGTGACCCCCATGGACTACAGCCCCGCCAGGCTCCTCTGTCCGTGGGATTCTCCAGGCAAGAATCCTGGAGTGGGTTGCCATGCCCTCCTCCAGGGGATCTTCCTGACGCAGGGATGAAACCTGAATCCCCTGCATTGGCAGGTGGATTCTTTACCCCTGAGCCACCTGGGAAGCCATATCTGTACATTCTTTTCTGTATTCTTTTCCATTCTGGTTTTATCACAGGATACTGGATACAAGTTCCCTGTGCTCTACAGTAGGACCTTGTAGTTGATCCATTCTCTGAACAAGAGTTTGCATCTGCCAGTCCCAGATTCCCACTCTGTATCTCCCACGCTCCCACCCCCTTGACAACCACAAATCTTTTCTCTAGGTCTGTGAGTCTGTTTCCTAGGAATTTGGTGGGGTTTTTTTTAACATCCTTCCTCAGGACCAGTGATAACATCAGCTTTTGTTTCCCTCAGTCACTGAGTTAAACAAAATTGTTCAAATGTTGATGGAATGGTTAGATAGCATCACCGCCTCTGTGGTCATGAATTTGAGCAAACTCTGGGAGATGGTGAGGGACAGGGAAGCCTGGTGTGCCGCAGTCCACGTGGTCGCAAAGAGTTGGGCACGACACAGCGACTGAACAGCAACAGCAACCAAAATGTGTTAATTTGTACAAATTTGCACGTGAGCCTGATGATTTCACCTTCTGTGAGCTTAACTACTTCAAGTGCAGTCATTTCCTTGGACAAGGACTCCACATTGGTGATTGTTAATAAGATCATAGTTGATAGTGGCCATCAATATGGCCAATATTGGAGTTTGGAGCTCCAGATGGGTTTGGAGCCGATGGCTGCCCATTAACCTCCAGCGGGAAATATTTTTCTAGGCGTCATCCCTCCAGCAAGCAGTACCCACACCCTGACCTAAACACACACACACACACACACACACACACACACACACACACACACACACAATTGCCCAGCGTCCAGGAGTTCTGAAACGTGCTGAGGATGTAACCCAGAGGTCCCCTTCTTGGGCTGAAAAGGAATCTTCCACAGGGTGGTGTGGGGAGTTGATATTTTCTCCTCTCCTTTCCGTTTCTTCTTCTTTTAAATATATATATTTTTAATTTGGCTGCATCTGGTCTTAGTTGAATCATACACCATGAACTCTAGTTGTGGCTTGAGGGCACGGTTGCTGTGAAGTATGTGGAATCTTAGCTCGCCAGCCAGGGATGCAAACCAGGTCCCCTGCATTACAAGGTCTGCAGACTCTAACCTGCTGAACTCCCAGCAAAGTCCTTCCACTTCCTATTCCTTATGAACTTTCTTTCCCCATTTCAACTGCTTGGCTCCTAAACCACACTTCCCTCTGATTTTGGTTCCCCCCTTATACCTTATATCCTTCCTAGCTGAGGTTTTGAGATTAGTGTAGTGTCTCCTGTTGGGAAGAATGACACATTCCCCTTTAAGCTTATCGGCTGGGGGCGGAGGCTAGTGACTGGCCCGAAATGTCGCCCTAGCGGGATAGTTTATCCACTGTGGTCAGGACACTTTCTCTTTGCACTTGACTGTCTGTATTGCCTTAATACTAGACCTGGGTCCAGGAGATATCACAGAGGGCACATCATTTAGGGGACCCAGAAAATGGAGAAGGGAGTTAGGAACACACGTCACGTGGATGTCTGTGTCCACGGTCACACGTTCTGTTCAGCTTGCTCTCCTGCTGTGTGGTGGTCTGGCTTCCAGAAAAGCCCCTCCCACCTTGGGTCCTGCCTCACCTGACCTTGTGACTCTAAGGGATGAGACCGTAGATCCCGTGGGGATGTGGAAACATCCCCAGAGACCAGCATTACCAGGGGAGGGATACAGGGAGAAGAAGAAGCCTTCACAGAGACACAGACAGAAGTCATTTGAGGGGGAGCTTTTACCCCAAATTGTTGTTGTTTAGTTGCTAAGTTGTCTCCGAGTCTTTGCAACCTCGTGGACTGCAGCACGCCAGGCTTCCCTGTCCTTCACCGTCTCCCCAAGTTTGCTCAAACTCATGTCCATCGAGTCGGTAATGCCATCCCACCATCTCATCCTCTGTGGCCCGCTTCTCCTCCTGCCCTCAATCCCTCAGAGCATCATGGTCTCAAATATCAGATATGTGATGTTATTTTTTTAATTTCTTAAATTTTGTTTAATGTTTTGGTCCCATGGGACTAGGGATCTTCGTTCCCTGACCAGGGATCCTGCAGTGGCATAATGGAGTCCCAGCCACTAGAAGGGAAGTCCCAGGTGTATAATCTTACAAGAAGACATTTCAGCTCCTATCAGTGCCTGGGGAAATGGGAAGTTCTATGCAGTTAGGTACATACTGCATCAGACCACACACTGCCATGTAAGCACACAGCAGTTGTTTTTGGTTTTGAGGCAATGCAGGGAGATCAGTCGCTGTATCTGTAGAGCAACCGTCCACTGCAGTTGCATGAAAAGACGGCACGGACATCTCGAACAGCTCACGTTCAGGAAAATCTTGAGAGCTGTAAACAGTATATGGAGTCTCATCGTATTTGTGCTTCAGTGAGTGGCCTGTTTCGCTGGCCGTGCCAGCCTCAGAGTTCATCTGTCTTGCCCACCTGTATGGTCTCCTTCCTTTTTAAGGATGAACACTCTTCTACTTTTTGCCTTTTCATACTGTTCATGAGGCTCATGGGATTTGAACTGTGGCTTTGGAGAAGACTCTTCAGAGTGGCTTGGACTGCAAGGAGATCCAACCAGTCCATCCTAAAGGAAATCAGTCCTGAGTATTCATTGCAAGCACTGATGGTGAAGCTGAAACTCCAAAACTTTGGCCACCTGATGCGAAGAGCTGACTCATTGGAAAAGACCCTGACGCTGAGAAAGATTGAAGGCAGGAGGAGAAGGGGACGACAGAGGATGAGATGGTTGGATGGCATCACTGACTTGATGGACATGAGTTTGAGGAAACTCCGGGAGTTGGTGATGGACAGGGAAGCCTGGCGTGCTGCAGTTCATGGGGTCGCAAAGAGTCAGACATGACTGAGCCACTGAACTGACTATTCTACTTTGTATATATATGGTATTTTGATTATCCATTGATTCATTTACAGAAATTTCCGTGGCTTATACCTCCTGGCTAGGATTTCCAGGTGGCACTGGGGGTAGAGAACCCTCCTGCCAACGCAGGAGACATAAGAGATCTGGGATTTGATCCCTGGGTCTGGAATATCCCCTGGAGAAGGGAACAGCAACCCACTCTAGTATTCTTGCCTGGAGAATCCCTCGGACAGAGGAGCCTGGCGGGCTATGGTTCATAGGATCGCAAAGAGTCGGACACGACCGAAGCGTCTTAGCAGGTACCTACACCTCTCAGCTACGTTGAATAATTCTTCAGGGGAACACAGGAGTGCAGGCATACCTCTTTGAGATCCTGCTTCCAAGCTGGGTGGATATATGATCAGAAGTGAAGGTGGATATTGTCTTTTTTTTAAAAGGAAAACGGGCAACAGAGAGTTAAAATGCCCTGCAGCAAATGAAATTGCTGACACTCAGACAGATTTGGGTAAAGATAAGATCAGGATCCCTGGATAAGAGGCTTCCGTGCATTGATTTCCCCAGAGCTTTGTAAACACAAAGAGCTCTGAGCGTTGATTACAGACAGCTATTTGAGTACATGAAGCCCCTGGAAGCCACACAAACTCTGTATTTATCGCACCTCCTGTGACTTCACCTCCATACTTTTTTTTTTTTTTTATGTGAATGGTGTTTCCACTGAATGGGCTTTTATTTATTTGGTTTGTTTGTTTGTACTTCTATTATTGTACATGAGAAATGGTATGCCAGATTGTATCTTATGTGGCTTCTAATACTGTACTGAGGAGGAGACAGTGGTCTGTAATGCTCATTTGAAACCAGTCATTATGATAAGGAAGGAAAGTTTGGATAAAGCACAACCAACCATAAACCTCAGTGTGTTACTTCATTAAGGGCTTCAACTCTGAAAATGATTGTCCAAAGAACGGCAGTTTTTTTTTTTTCCCCCCAAAGGCCAAGATTCATCCTGCCTCGAAAAGAGCAGAATGATGCATTTATTTTACTTATTAATTTTATTCAAATATATTTGGTTTACAGTTTTGTATAATTTCTGCTGTATAGTAAAGTTATACGTATATGTACTTTTAAAAATTATTCTTTTCTATAATGGTTCTATAATTGACCCTTTTGAACTGTGGTGTTGGAGAAGACTTGAGAGTGTCTTGAGAGTCCTTGGATTGCAAGGAGATCCAACCAGTCCACCCTAAAGGAGATCAGTCTTGGGTGTTCATTGGAAGGACTGATGTTGAAGCTGAAACTCCAATACTTTGGCCACCTAATGCGAAGAGCTGACTCACTGGAAAAGACCCTGATGCTGGGAAAGATTGAAGGTGGGAGAAGAAGGGGATGACAGAGGATGAGATGGTTGGATGGCATCACTGACTTGATGGACATGAGTTTGAGTAAACTCCAGGAGTTGGTGATGAACAGGGAGGCCTGGTGTGCTGTGGTCCATGGAGTCGCAGAGTCAGACACGACTGAATGACTGAACTGAACTGAACTGATAATGGTTTATCGTAGAATATTTTTTTAATCTATTTTTACTTGCATCAGAGAATATATCTCATTTGAGTCTATCCTTTTATGGTTCCTGGTTCATCACAGATGTTATATTTAAGTAATTTTATGGACAAAACTCTTTAAAGTTTTTATGTTGTATTGGGGTATAGCCAGTTAACAAGGTCATGATAAGTTTCAGGTTGATAGCAAAGGGACTCAGTTATGCATATACATGTATCCACTAAACTCCCCTCCCATCCAGGCTGCCACATGACGTTGAGCAGAGTCCCCTGTGCTGTCCAGCAGGTCCTTGCTGGTTCTCCATGTTAAATACAGCAGTGTGTCCATGTCCATCCCAAACTCCCTAACTATCCCTTTCCCCATCCTTTCCCCCTGGGAACCATAAGGTTATTACAGAGTATTGAGCTGAAACTCCAGTGCTGTGCTGGACAGCAGGTCCTTGTTGGTTCTCCCACGTTAAATACAGCAGTGTGTCCATGTCCGTCCCAAACTTCCTTCCTCTCTCTTTCCCCATGCTTCCTCCCAGCAGCAATAAGTTCATTCTCTAAGTCTATTGCTGTTCAGTAAGTAAATTCACTTGCCTCGTGTCTTTTGCTTTGTAGATTCCACATATGAGGAATGTCATACAGTGCTTCTTCTCTATCTAACTTCCTTTACTCAGTAGGACAATCTCTAGGCCCATCCAAATGGCATTATCGCATTCTTTTTAGGGACCCAGTAATATCCCATTGTGTATACGTACCACATCTTCTTTATCAGTTCATCTATCGATGGACATCTAGGTTGCTTCCATGTCTTGACTATGGTAAACAGTGCTGCAATGAACATTGGGGTGCACGAATCCTTTTGAAGTTTGGTTTTCTCTGGATATCTGCCCAGGAGTGGGATTGCTGGACATGTGGTAGCTGTATTTTCAGCTTTCATAGGACACTGAATATAGTTCGCTGCGCCATACGGGAGGACCCTGTTGTTTCTCTCTCCTACAGATCAGAGCTCACAGCCACGAACCCCGAGTTCCCCCTCCTTGCCTCCGTCTCAGTCCCTTCCCCCTTGGCAATCACCAGTCTGTTTTCTAAAGGACCCTAAACTGAGATGATGACACCCAAGGCAAGGGGACACAAATGTCAGCTTAAAAAATGCGCAACGTGAGCATTGCCAGTTACACTTTGCTGCTAAGTCGCTTCAGTCGTGTCCGACTCTGTGCGACCCCATCGATGGCAGCCCACCAGGCTCCCCCGTCCCTGGGATTCTCCAGGCAAGAGCACTGGAGTGGGTTTCCATTTCCTTCTCCCATGCATGAAAGTGAAAAGGGAAAGTGAAGTCACTCAGTCGTGTCTGACTCTTACCGACCCCATGGACTGCAGCCTTCCAGGCTCCTCTGTCCACGGGATTTTCCAGGCAAGAGTACAGGAGTGGGGTGCCATTGCCTTCTCCAGTTACACTTTATTTGGGGGCAAAAAGAGGACTGCAGCTCAGGACTAGTGGTTTAGTCGCTCAGTCCTGTCCGACTGTCTGCGATCCCACGCGCTGTAGCCCACCAGGCTCCTCTGTCCATGGGATGCTCCAGGTAACAACACTGGAGTGGGATCTTCCCGATGCAGGGATAGAACTCCTGCATTGCAGAAGTAGCTCATTCCCTACTGAGCTACCAGGGAAGCCAAGCCACACTCCAGATAGCTTCAAGAAAGTGCTCCAAAAAGACAGGGTTAAGGTCAATATAAGTGATTTTGGTGAACGGAGAGTTCGTGCAATCAAGCACATATTTTTTGCAGAAGGTTTCACTGATCACGAGGAGCAGACATCACCATGAAGGATGTTTGTGCTTTTCTAGGCATGAAGAGATACAGGGATCAGCTTCATAAAATCAGCTCCTGAAAATATCTATCTGAAGCCCTCTCCTGTCAGTTTTTCTCAGCACACAGAGGCCTCATTTCTGCTCTTCACCCTGAAGTCCTTTCAGGGGGCGTTGAAGGTCAGCCGCTTCAGCAGCTCAGGATTAAATCCTTGTCGAGCTGGATGGCAGGGGCCCATGGCAAGAGCCAATGTGTAGTTGACACAGGACAGGCACCACATCTGGCTGCTTCCAGCTGGGTAGGAGGAGCAGGAATTAGCCGACGGGGAAACTTCTCTCGTTTGTGTCCAAAGGGGGCTCGGTTCACATCCCATGACTGTTTGTATCCCTGCGGTATAATAATAATAATGATCATAAAGCTTGATCCTTTCCTGCTGGCGTAGAGCTCCCAAAACCCTTGGAATTTCCAAGTGATCAGACTGTCTTTTCTTATTTATAACAAAGGCTTTGGACCACACCTGAGCTTATGCTAATGCATCACTATCGATTTATCAGCCAGGCTTGACTTTTTCTCCTCTCCAAGGCAGTGTCTGAAGACATATTTAATTTTCAGAAGTGGGAAAGGTGCCCTACTGATATCCACAGGGTGGAGGTGAGGGAGGCTGCTCAAGACCCTACAACTCAGAGGCCGGCCCCACAGCAGAGTGTTGTCTGGCCCCAAACGTCCATAGCTCTGAGCTGGACAGTGGTAAAGAACTTGCCTGCCAATGCAGGAGACTTCAGAGATGTGGGTTTCCATCCCTGGGTTGGGAAGATCCCCTGGAGGAGGGCAGGGCAGCCCACTCCAGGATTCTTGCCTGGAGAATCCGATGCACAGAGGAGCCTGGAGGGCTGCGGTCCACGGGGTTACAAAGAGACGGACACGACTGAAGTGAATTAGCATGCACGCGTGCACTGAGCTGGAGAATCCCAGCCTCTGAGACACTTGAGAAGCAGCAGATTCTAGGATCCTGGTTTCTCCCTTGCCTTGTTTTTCTCAACATTTCACTACGTTGTTTATTTTTTTCTAAAACATAAATTATTGGAATAGAGTTGACTTACACCGTTGTGTTGCTTTCAATGATAGAGCAAAGTGACTCAGAGTTATACATATGCAGAGAGCTAAGTGGTTCAGTTTTACATATGCATAGTATTCTGTTTCAGATTCTTTTCCCACGTGAGTCATGACACAATACTGACCACAGTCTCCTGTGTTATGCAGTAGGTCCTGGTTGGTCATCTGGGTTGCACACAGTAGTGTGTGCGTGTGTTAGTCCCAAGCGGGGCTCCCCCTTAGAAGAATTATGTCAGTACTTCCAGTCGGCAGGTCAGCCTGCAAGGTTGGCATTTGGAGGCACTGGGCGCGCTTCCCTGGGTGGATTCCGATTCAGCAGAACTGCGATCAGACAAGTCTGGTGGGAGGGGGCACCTCCCCTTACATGATTATGCATTCGAGGGTATACAGTGGAGACTTTGCCCAGAGCTGTGCAATCTGGTATACAAAAGGAGTTCTGATCCGTCGCAAAGGGTTGGACACGACTGAGAGACTGAACTGAACTGATCAGGTAGGAAGGCTGGAATAAAGCCAGCGCTCAGATTTAGAAAGCAGAATAGTCACGCTCTTCGTGACAGGTTTCCTAGGAAGGTCATTCCCGTTCTATTTATATTTTTCAGATCGAGATCATAATGATTAATCTCTGCGTAGGCTGTTTGAAGTAATGTAACTGTAGGAGAATTCCACTTGGATATTTAAGGTCAGATAATGCGTTATCGATTTACCCTAGAAGTTGTGTGCTTTAGATGATCAGTAGCATGAAGAAGTGGTCTGATGGTGTGTGATCCACATGCCTGCCTTTCATGTCTGCTCAATATATTCATCATATCCTGATTCCTGGACTAGACATCACTTTAGCATCATTTGTGTGTGTGTGTGTGTGTGTGTGTGTGTGTGTGTGTACTCAGATGCTCAGTCATGTCCGACTCTTTGTGAGCCCATGGACTGTAGCCCACCAGGCTCCTCTGTCCATGGGATTCTCCAGGCACGAATGCTGGAGTGGGTTGCCATTTCTTCTCCAGGGGATCTTCCCGACCCAGGGATCTCCTGTATCTCCTGCATTGGCAGGCAGGTTCTTTACCCACTGAGCCTTCTGTGCAGATTCCCTAACTGGCTCGCGCACCTTCACCAAGGCTCCTTCTCGACGCCATCCAAGCAGTGTTGTGTTTCCACACTTGGCTGGGGTAGAATCAGCTGGAGGACTCGTGTCACAAGGCATTTAGTGATTTAATTCCACACGTGTTCACTGTTGTTTGAAGAGGCAAGCTCTTGTTTTGATTCCGTTCAAGCCAAGTGTTTGAGTAGGTATATTTGCATCCTTGAGAGTCTGTTATTTGAATATGTGCCTTGTTACTTGATGGAAAAGGTTTAATAAAGAAAAATGAAATGCAGTTCATATAGGATGCTAAAAATAAAGAGATACGCAGGTACATTTTTAGTTCTTTTTTTTAAAATGGTCTAGGCTTCACTCACCCTTAGAGGTTATATACATTTTTCTAATTTTATTGGAGTAGAGTTGCTTTACAATGTTGTGTTAGTTTCTTCATCAGAGCTATGGAATCCACAAATATAAAACATCTGTTTATCCCAAAATTATGTAGTTTGTGTCTAGTATTTAGTTATGGTAGCAATGAGTTAGGTGCTGCAGATAAATTCCCCCATATAAGATAAATGTATGTCCTATCTTGCGTGTTCCAGACACAAACTTAACTCAAAATGGGTCATAAACCTAAATGTGAGAGCTAAATTATAAAACTCTCAGAAGGCAGCATGAATATTTCTTCATGACCTTGGGTTAGGCGATGATGTCTTAGATATGACATTAAAAGCAGCAGTCACAAAAAAATAAAGAGAAGAATTGGAATTCATCAAAATTTAAAATGTTTGCTCTTCAAGAGACACCATCGAGAAAGTGAAAAGAATTTAAAAATGGAGAGACAATATTGCCAAGTCATGTATCTGGTAAGGGACTTTATTCAGAATATATAAATAACTTTGTAACAAAACAGCAAATAAGCGAGTTAAAAACACAAAGGAACTTAACAAGCATTTCTTTAAAAAAAAGATACACAGAAGGCTGATACTCATATTTTAAAATGTTCAACTTGATTAGCCTTCAAATGAAGCTGTAATGAGAGCACAGATCACACCCACTGGGATGGCTACAGTGGAAAAGCCACAGTCAATAACAAATGTAGATGAACTGAAACTCTCATGTATCTTTGGGAATGTAAAATGGTATAGTTATTTTGATAGAACAGGCTGGCAGTTTTTCCCCATGTTAAACACAGAGTTGATTATATGACCCAACAGTTCCCCTCGGAGGTAACTAGCTCAGTTCAGTTCAGTCACTCAGTCCTGTCTGACTCTGTGACCCCATGGACTGCAGCACGCCAGGCCTCCCTGTGCATCACCAACTCCCGGAGCTTGCTCAAACTCCTGTCCATCGAGTGGGTGATGCCATCCAACCATCTCATCCTCTGTCATCCCCTTCTCCTCCCGCCTTCAATCTTTCCCAGCGTCAGGGTCGTTTCCAATGAGTCAGTTCTTCGCATCAGGTGGCCAAAGGATTGGAGTTTCAGTTTTAGCATCAGTCCTTCCAATGAATATTCAGGACTGATTTCCTTCAGGATGGACTGTTTGGATCTCCTTGCAGTCCAAGGGACTCTCAAGAGTCTTCAAGACCATAGTTCAAAAGCATCAATTCTTCGGTGCTCAGCTTTCTTTATACTCCAAGTCTTAAATCCATCACCATGCATCACCATGGGTGAATTTTGACAAAAAAATCCCAGTCACTGAAAAAGCATACGTGACAAGGGGAAAAGATAAAGTTTTTATTTAGTAGGTTCAGAGTTTCAGCTTTGCAGGATGAAATAAGTTATGGAGATGGTTGGTGGGGATGGTTGCAGAACATTGTGAATGTCCCTAATGCCACTTAGCTGTTGACTTTATTTTTGTTTTTAAATCCATTTTTTAAATTAATTAGTTTATTTTAATTGGAGACTAATTACTTTACAATATTGTGGTGTTTTTTGCCATACATCTTCATGAATCAGCCATGGGTGTACATGTGTCCCCCTGAATCCCCTTCCTGAACCCCCATCCCACCTCCCATCCCACCCCATCCCTCTGGGTTGTCCCAGAACAACCAACCTTGAGTGCCCTGCTTCTTGCATCAAACTTGCCCTGTTCATCTATTTTACATAAGGAAATTTTTTTTTTTTTTGATGCGGACCATTTTGAAAGTCTTAATTGAATGTGTTGCCTCTGTTTTATGTTTTCTGAGTGTGAGGCATATGGGATCTGAGTTCCCTGAAAAGGGTTGAACTCTCACCCCCTGAACTAGAAGGTGAACTCTTAACCCCTGGACAACCAGGGAAGTCCTGTTAGCTGTTAAACCCAACAGTGTTTAACATGGTAAATTTTTACAATAAATGGACTTTGATGGCAGAGGAGTTATTCTTGCTGCAAAAATCTCCTCCTTCCCGCTGAGTCAGTCTGCAAGATTCAGAGAGCCATGAAAAGACTACTTGTGACTCCCTGAAATAATTAGTTCTGGGACTTTACATCAGGACACTTGGAGCAGGGTGGCCAAAAGCTACCGACCCTGCAGTCATCTCGTCTACCAGCCACATAACTCCATTTGGCTTCTCTCCCTGGTCCAGCCCAGCGTTCAGTAGTCCCTGCTTCTCTCCTGTTGAGGAGCTTGAGGCTCTCCTCAGCAAAGACCAAGCAAACAGTCATAACTATGTGGACCGGGGCTGATAATGACCGATGACTGTGGCTTTACGCAAAGATGTGGGTCCTTGGGCTGTAGCTTGAGTCAGGCAACGGAGTTGTTAAGTGTGGATTTAAATACCGGCTCCAACACTTGTTAACCACAGACACAATATGATGCTTAATCTCTTTAAACCTTAAAATCACAGAAAAATGAAGATAATGGGTTGCTGTGTGTGTGTGTGTGTGTGTGTAAGAGGATTGTGAGAACTCAATGAACTTACGTATGATAAGTGCCACCATACCTGCTGGTCGACGTTCAGTGAATGTTACTTCCGCTCTCCTTCCGTTTATCGTAAATGTCGACTCATCCTGCAGATTTAGATGCTGTTCCAGATTGTTTTGAATGACGTTTCTCATCAGAGCAGGGCTTTCATGGTACCCTAGAAGCCGTCCTGTCTATATCCATCTTTGTCTGAGGTCATGTTAACAATCAGCCACTGTTAACATCCCAGAAGTCACATGGGGTGTAGCGATAGGTACTGAAACTTCTTTACCTTGAAAACTATAATTTGACAGTTACTCCCTGTGATTGCAATTACTCTTCTGATTCTGAAACGCCTCTCTGGCTTAATTTGAACCATCATTATCTTTCCTTAAGCATTCTTAACAACATATTGACGATGGGTTCTGTTGTTGTTGTTACTTGGCAGGGTCTTCCACTCTCAAAGACCTTTTCGAAGCCCTAAGAGATTTTCATTCTAGAATTAGATTCACAATTTGATGATGTCTTTTTCCATGCCAAAGGGGGAAAACGATCCCGCCAAAGAAAATTATGCATTTGGGGTTGCACTTGATTACTTGGAGGTTATTTGCATAATAACAGGATTTTGTTTGTCAAGAGTCGAGGGTGCCGGCTGTTTATTCCCCACTTGAAGTCATAATCTTGTGTGTGACCTTGCCATCATCTCCACGGCAACCAACTGTGCTTCAACAAATTGAGGATTACGGCGGGGATCAAGTGGGAACAAACAGGTGGTACAGGTGGAGCAGATAAATTTCCCCAAAATAAAGATTTTTTTGTCGTGGTTAAGTGCAGTACTTGCTTTAAAATATAAAGACATCCTGCTGAAAGTATCCGTTCTATCATGGTTCTCATCAGCCATCAGCTGAGTCCTCCCGGGGCTCGCAGAGAGAGACTAACTTGAATCGCAGTAACTAACCTGCTGAGACAGGTAACAAGTGTCATTTTGACTTGTCGAGATCTTGCTCATAAAAATTCATAAGTGGTGGTGGAGAGGCTTTACGATTCCCCAAACTGGCATTTCTCTGTCAGGCTTTTCTAAACTGACAAAGGCCACGGTCTCTAGACTTCTCTGAGGGGTAGAGATTATTTAAATCTATATTTAGCTCCTTTTCTAATCACACTGAACAGGTAGATGCCCTCCCCAAAGTCATCTGCTTGGGAATAATAACACGGCCCTGATTTTCATTTTGATCTTGTGACTCCACGCTAATCGTCTCTCTGGTCCCCCGTGGTTGGCTATTAGATGGGCAAGAGAAAGTCCAGGCATCTAAAGGAAATATATTTTTTCTGATCCTCACGTAAAACCTTTCCTTTGAAACGTGGTTAGATTTTTTTTTTCTTGGTTTTGTTTAATATGTTGACCAGAGACTTGGGTTTGGGGAAACTAGTTTTCACATATGTAATGCGTTCTCATTCAACGTTCTGCAACCCAGGAGATAGGACTGTCAACCCAGTCTACCCAGCAGTCATTGAGATTCTATTCAACACCCTGAAAACACACGCATCCAGCCCGGCTTGTTACTCTCAGAACGCTCAGAAGCCAGGATTACTCATCCCCACGCACTCATAGGAATTCGGGTCACTCACTTTCGTCCTCCAAGCTTGCCATATGAATCAAAAGATCAATACATGGGCACCGTCATTTATCAGACGCTCTCATGCTAAGTGGCAGGGTGTAGGGGAAAGCGTGAGGGAATGCTGCCTACATTTAAAGTGGCTCTTCAGGGCTGAACTGTCCCCTGTGGTGCTAAAGAACCTGCCTGCCGGTGCAGGAGACATAAGAGATGCAGACTCCATCGCTGGGTCGGGAGGATCCCCTGGAGGAGGGCATGGCAATCTGCTCCAGTATTCTTGCCTGGAGAATCCCCATGGACAGAGGAGCCTGAAGGGCTAGAGTCCACAGGGTCCCAAACAGTCAGGCATGACTGAAGCGACTTAGCATGCATGCAGCACCCAGGTTTATGTGTTGAAGCTTTAGCCCCCCAGAACATTAGAATATGCCTGTATTTGGAGATGGGGCCTTTAAAGGCATAAGTATACACATACACACACACACACACACACACACACACACACACCCCTATGCATACACTCACAGGTGAATGTGGATATTACACTCAATGGAACTTGCTGACTGTGGCTCAGAGGTGATGAAAAGAGAGCGGAATGCTGGGCAGATGAGCAAACACTTTCATCCTGAACATGACAGAGTCTCCAGCCATCTCCAGTGCCTACGAGACACAGGTCACGTGCTCAGTTGTCAGGGCTGGTTCTCTGAAGTCTTGAGTGGAGACTCATCCTCCCAGTCTGGAGGTGAGAATCATGGATCTGGGTTGAGGAGAGAGTTGAAGGCTGAGGACAGGATGTGACTGAGAGGAAGGGAGGAGTCAGGAGTTGGGTGGTTAAGTACTGGAAGGAATTACATGGACATCACACGTCTTGGGAAAGGATGTACAACCTGGGGACCTGGGTATCCTCCAGGGTGGCGCATGACCCAGATCAGCTGGTAGCCTTTTAAAGGCTGTTTATACTTCTTTATAAATTATGCTTGCTCCTTGGAAGAAAAGTGATGACCAACCTAGACAGCATATTAAAAAGACATTACTTTGCCAACAAAGGTCTGTCTAGTCACGGCTATGGTTTTTCCAGTGGTCATGTATGGATGTGAGAGTTGGACTGTGAAGAAACCTGAGCACCGAAGAATTGATGCTTTTGAACTGTGGTGTTGGAGAAGACTCTTGAGAAATCCCTTGGACTGCTAGGAGATCCAACCAGTCCATCCTAAAGGAAATCAATCCTGAAGATTCATTGGAAGGACTGATGTTGAAGCTGAAGCTGCAATATTTTGGCCACCTGATGTGAAGGACTGACTCATTGGAAAAGACCCTGATGCTGGGAAAGATTGAAGGTGGGAGGAGAAGGGGACGACAGAGGATGAGATGGCTGGAAGGGATCACCGACTTGAGGGACATGAGTTTGAGTAGACTCAGGGAGTTGGTGATGGACAGGCAGCCCTGGCGTGCTGCAGTCCACAGGGTCGCAAAGAGTCTGGAGCGACTGAGTGACTGAACTGAACTGATACTTCTTTATAGCATTCGAGGTGACAATGATGCTTAGCAGTGGGTACCATGACACACCCCCAGAGTTGGAGTGTGTGACAGATACAATTCCAATTCCAAGCTGCCTGTGCTTTATCCTTCTTTGCCTCTATAATTCCATAACCGAATTGCATTATGAGATAAAATCATCATGCTCCTTTCTATGACACTGTTCCTATGCTATAAATCTTTCTATGACTCTTCCTATGCTATCAAACATAAGAAGCCACACACCTTCCTCAAACCCAAAAGAGAAGCCCAGGTTACCGGTGGACAATCCTCACGGATGTTAACAGTCAGCATAGAACTGATGAATCCAGCACAGCGGAGGTGTCCTTCTTCTGCCTGAGGTTACGAGGATGGAGAGGAAAACCCTCCCCTGTTCCTTGCAAGCCTAGGGCTTGAGGAATTTAGGTCGTTAGAGCTTCGCCAGAAAAGTGGGTCACGTAAGAGCAACCGTGGTACTTGATCAGCTTCCTGTGAAGTGAAGGTAGGGGGGACTGAGAGCTTCCTTTCTGTGAGAGTTCTCATTCTGGGTAGCTTAGCGTATAATAGATTTTCTAGTGTGTCGCTGGGAGGTGGAAGTCTTTGACAAAATAGCAGGAAAATCTGTTCTTATCAATGTGCTCTGCAGAGGTGCAAAAATCAAGAAGGATTGGGTGAATCTTCCAGTAGTTCTTAATACAGTATATATATTATATGTATACATTGGGGATACAGTACATATGTTGTATATATATTAGAAATACAGCATACTGTATTGACAATACAGCATATGTATTATATGTATACATTGGGGATATAATGAGCTTCCCTGGTGGCTCAGCTGGTAAAGAATCTGCCTGCAATGCTGGAGACCTGGGTTCGATCCTTGGATTGGGAAGATCCCTGGATAAGGGAAAGGCTACCCACTCCAGGATTCTGGACTGGAGAATCCCATGGACTGTATATAGAGTTCATGGGGTTACAAAGAGTCGGACGTAACTAAGAGGCTTTCAGTTTCACTTTTTCACTTTCATACGTTGTGGATGTGGTGTATATATATTGCATACGTATTAGGAATCCATATATATATAGTGTATCTGTGTATTATAAAATAGTTCCCCCTTATCCACAGGACATATTGTCGAAGCCCTGCAGTGGATGCCTGAAATCACGTATAATACCAAACCCTCTGTGCGTTATGTTTTTTTCCAGTATGTGCACACCTATGATAAAGTTTCAGTTGTAAGTTAGGCACAGTAAAAATATTCGAACTGGCAGCGTTGCTGTCTTCTGCTTTGGGGCCATTATTATGTGAAGTGAGGGCTTGTTGAACATAAGTACTAGAGTACATTACAGGCTGAAATGAGTCAGCTGCTAAGCGAGTAACAGGCAGGAGACGGGGGTGATTCGTGTGAACCAGGGGGACCACAGTAGTAAGGAAAAAACATTGATGTGTGAATACTTTTCACACATCGATTTGTTCCAGCACATGCCCAGTTAGAACCGTCTTATGAAAATCGAATATAGTACTTTTATTCTGAACTGCTTTCAATGCCAGTTTCAGGATAATGATTTCAAAGAGCACATTTTATCTGAAATGTGTCATATTTTATATACAAGCTGGTCCCTCTCAGGCATACGTGCTCAGTCACGTCCAAATCTTTGCAACCCTATGGACGGTAACCTGCCAGGCTTCTCTGTCCTTCAGATGCTCCAGGCAAGAATACTGGAGTGAGCTGCCATTTCCTTCTCCAGGAATCTTCCCGACCCACACGTTTCCTGTGTATCCGGCATTAGCAGGTAGGTTCTTTACTGCTAGTGCCACATGGGACCCTATGCAAGCTGGTGAAGGATTTCAATTCTGGGGGAAAAAAAAATCAGGTCCAAAAAGCCCTTCAGGAAGACAATCAACCTACTGAAAATATTTTACCTAAGTATTGTGTGCATTTGCACTTCTTTTCCATGTCTCTTGCATAAGTATCTTGGAGAGGAATTCCTGGCACGTAGCAGCATCGTACGTTTGACCTTGCGAAGAATACTCCAGAGTTTCCCCAGGAAGGCTTCCAGTCATTGTCCTTCAAGGGATGTATTAGTGAGTTCCACTTAGGGAGAATTCTACCAGAGTTGTCTCCCTCTGTCCCTGCAGTTTTGGGTTGCTGTGTCCTCTTTTTGAACCTTCTTTTGGATTAATTGCATCCTTTTGGTGTTGTGTTTTACATAGATGATCTTTTCGGTATTCTGTCTTATCTCCTGTCTTGATAACATAGATGATAAATAGATAGATAGATAGGGGTTCCTTGGTAGCTCAAATGGTAAAGAGTCTGCTTGCAATGTGAGAGACCTGGGTTCGATCCCTGGGTCGGGAAGATTCCCTGGGGGAGGGCGTGGCAACCCACTCTGGTATTCTTGCCTGGAGAATCCCATGCTCAGAAGAGCCTGGTAGGCTACAGTCTATACACAGACTTTACCAACCTCCCTGATAGCTCAGATGGTAAAGCATCTGCCGACAATGTGGGAGACCCAGGTTCGATCCCTGGGTCGGGAATATCCTCTGGAAAAGGAAATGGCAACCCTCTCCGGTACTCTTGCCTGGAAAATCCCGTGGACGGAGGAGCCTGGCAGGCTACAGTCCATGGGGCCGCAAAGAGTTGGACACGACTGAGCGACTTCACTTTCACTTTATATATGTAATCCATGGGGTCACAAAGAGTCGGATGTGACTGAGTGACTTTCACTTCACCTTACAGATGGTAGCTAGGTAGGTAGGTAGATAAATAGGTACATACGGATGATAGATGGTAGGCAGGAAGAAAGAAAGATAAATGGGAAGATGATAGATAGATATGGATAGATGATAAAGGGGGAGATACATAGACAGATGGCTCTGTTTTAATTGGAGGATAATTGCTTTACAATGTTGTATTAGTTTTTGCAGTGCAGCAAAGTGAATTAGATATATATATATATATATATATATATCCCCTCCCTCTTGAGCCTCCCTCTCCTCCCCACATCCCACCCCTCTGGGTCATCACAGAGCCCAGCGCTGAGCTCCCTGTGCTGTAGAGTAGCTTCCCACTCGCTGTCTATTTTACACACAGTCGTGTGTGTAAAATTGCTCTCTCAGTTTCATCCCACCCTCTCCTTCCCTCCCTAAATCCACAGGTCTGGTCTCTACATCTCTGTCTCTATTCCTGCCCTGCAAATAGCAGGATAGGTTTTTTTTTTTCTTTCATTGCTTTATGGTAGAGATCAAATTCTGAAAGAGAATGGGAATACCAGACCACCTGACCTGCCTCTTGAGAAATCTGTATGCAGGTCAGGAAGCAACAGTTAGAACTGGACATGGAACAACAGACTGGTTCCAAAGAGGAAATGGAGCACGTCAAGGCTGTATATTGTCACCCTGTTTATTCAACTTATATGCAGAGTACATCATGAGAAACGCTGGGCTGGAAGATGCACAAGCTGGAATCAAGATTGCCGGGAGAAATATCAATAACCTCAGATATGCAGATGACACCACCCTTATGGCAGAAAGTGAAGAGGAACTAAAGAGCCTCTTGATGAAAGTGAAAGAGGAGAGTGAAAAAGTTGGCTTAAAGCTCAACATTCAGAAAACGAAGATCATGGCATCTGGTCCCATGACTTCATGGGAAATAGATGGGGAAACAGTGGAAACAGTGTCAGACTTTATTTTGTTGGGCTCCAAAATCACTGCAGATGGTGACTGCAGCCATGAAATTAAAAGACGCTTACTCCTTGGAAGGAAAGTTATGACCAACCTAGATAGTATATTCAAAAGCAGAGACATTACTTTGCCAACAAAGGTCCGTCTAGTCAAGGCTATGGTTTTTCCTGTGGTCATGTATGGATGTGAGAGTTGGACTGTGAAGAAGGCTAAGAATTGATGCTCTTGAACTGTGGTGTTGGAGAAGACTCTTGAGAGCCCCTTGGACTGCAAGGAGATCCAACCAGTCCATCCTAAAGGAAATCAATCCTGAATATTCATTGGAAGGACTGATGTTGAAGCTGAAACTCTAATACTTTGGCCACCTGATGTGAAGAGCTGACTCATTTGAAAAGACCCTGATGCTGGGAAAGATTGAAGGTGGGAGAAGAAGGGAGTGACAGAGGATGGGATGGTTGGATGGCATCACCAACTCAATGGACATGAGTTTGGGTGAACTTTGGGAGTTAGTGATGGACAGGGAGGCCTGGCGTGCTGCAGTCCATGGGGTTGCAAAGAGTCAGGCACGACTGAGCAACTGAAATGAACTGATGGTAGAGATCTAGCCCATCACTTGTTTTTGTAGGATCTACTCGTTAAGAATGGTTATTTCATTTTTAAATGGTCACATGTTAAATACTAGTTATAAATGCACCTGTATAACCTCCTCCCTCTTGCCTCTTGGTCTACAAAAGCCAGATTGCATCCTATCTGATCATTGACAGAAATGGTCACCATGTCTTCCCTAGATACCCTATTAATAGAACTATACTGTCTTGTATAGTAATCATTTGTTACCTCTAGCTACAGAAATAAATTTAAATTCAATAAAGGTAAAAATTCACTTCCTCCCTCACACTTGTCTCATTTCAAACACCCAATATGTGTATGTGGCTACCATCTTAGATAATACAGAAAGCACGCCCATCATCTCAGAAAGTTCTACTGAAAAGCTGTTCTCTAGGCAGCTCGAGACTTATCCTTAACATAGCAGAGTCTACCTTACAAAATTATACTGCCTTCAGAAATCTGCACAAACATCATAAGAACCTTACACTAGAATAATTGCAGTGAACACCTCTCTTTCCTTTTCCTTCTCATCATCTTGCGGTCCACTTTCACAGGCTTACATCTCACAGCACATTCTTGTCATTTTTGTTTTACAGTGAATACCTGTTAAAAGACACTCAGACAATGTAGATACTTTTTTTTTTTGAAAAAGGTGTTTTATATGTATTTATCCAGATAGTTACAGCTTTGCTTGCAATTCTTTTTGCGTAACTGGGCTCTTATGTGCTATTTTTTTTCCCCCTTCTTCCTGAAGACCTTTTATTTTTGTATTTTTTAGCCGTGTCTTGTGGAGTGGGTCTCCTGACAAGGAAGGCCTCGGCTTTCATCATACCTGAAAATGTCTCTCTGTTCTACTTTTAGTTGAAGGGTATTTTCTGTAGACCTCTAATTCCAAGCTGACGCTGTTCTTTCATCACCTTAGAGATATCTTTCCATTTTTCCTGACCCCTTCTCTGTTTCTTGTGGTGAACCGCGAGCCGTAGCTCTGAATGTCATCTGCTCATGTGTAATGTCTCTCTGCTCCCCAGCTGCTGTCAAGGGTCACTCTCTTGTCTTTCGTGTCCAGGGTCATCTGTGAAATTGTCAGCTGTCCTTTCCTTCCATGTTTCTCCTGTTTGCGGTCTGCTGAACACCATCGGTCTGTGTATCAGTATGGTTCATTGGTTCTGGAAAGTTCCTGGAAAGTTCCTTTGAATCTTCCTCTTAGGGACTTCGCTGGAAGTCCAGCGGTGAAGACTGCTTGCTCCCAATGCACAAGGCCCAGGTTCCATGCCTGGTCAGGGAACCAAGGTCCTGCATACTGCGTGCGGTACAGACAGAAAAGAAAAAAAAAATTAGAGAGGAAATAAAAATGGAGAACCTCTGTACTCAGTCTATGACTCCCTTGCTCCCCTGAATCCTCCCTCCACCCCTACTTTTTTGTTCTTTCTCTTCTGACTCCAATAAAAGGCCTGCAAACTGAAGTAGGGCGAGCAGAGAGCTTGGGAAAGCAGGGAAGAGACTGTCCAAGGTCTTTGAGAGACCACGCCGGCTTCCTTGTGACTCACATCACTGTGGACTTCAGAATGTTTTCTAATTGATTTATTTTTAGGTGGAAGATAATTTCTTTTACAATATTGTGCTGGTTTCTGCATACATCCACATGAATCAGCCATAGGCATATATATGTCCCCTCCCTCTTGAACCAACACCCCCACCAACCGGCCACCTTTTCTTCCATCCCACCCCTCTAGGTTGTCACAGAAAACCAGTTTGAGTTCCCTGCCTCACACAGCAAATCCCCACTGGCTGTCTATTTACATGGTGGTTTAGTTGCTGTAAGTTTGACTCTTATAAGCCCACGGACTGTAGCCTGGCTTGGAACCTGGCAGTGGGAAGTTGCCCCTCGTCTCTCTCTCTCTTCCTTTTCTGTGAAGCCCCTGGTTCTCTCAAGCATGAGAACTTTCCCCTCACACCTGGATACCCCGTGTCTGTCTGCTATGGTCTGTCACATCAGAGCAGTCACCTCACCCCAGGACACCACCTTTGTTTCTGGAGGACTGTTGTCTCCGTGAAACTCAAGGACATCTGTGTACAGTTGCCATCAGATCCACCACTCTGATCCCTACCTTCTGGAAGAGGCTGCCTCCAACGTGGGCAGGAGCTCCTGGTGTTTATCTCTTCTTCCTTTGCTGACATGGGCCAGGCCATCTCTTTCCTTGGTGAAGATTCTTTCTTTTTTCTAACTTTTATTGGAGGAGAGTTGCTTTAGCGTACTGAGTTCATTTCTGCTGTACAGCAAAGTAAATCAGCTATGTGTTGTTCAGTTGCTCAGTCGGGTCCGACTCTCTGCGACCCCATGGACTGCAGCACGCCAGGCCTCCCTGCCCATCACCAACTCCCGGAGTTCACTCAAACTCACGTCCATCGAGTCAGTGATGCCATCCAGCCATCTCATCCTCTGTCGTCCCCTTCTCCTCTTGCCCCCAATCCCTCCCAGCATCAGACTCTTTTCCAATGAGTCAACTCTTTGCATGAGGTGGCCAAAGTACTGCAGTTTCAGCTTCAGCATCATTCCTTCCAAAGAAATCCCAGGGCTGATTTCCTTCAGAATGAACTGGTTGGATCTCCTTGCAGTCCAAGGGACTCTCAAGAGTCTTCTCCAACACCACAGTTCAAAAGCATCAATTCTTCAGTGCTCAGCCTTCTTCACAGTCCAACTCTCACATCCATACATGACCACAGGAAAAACCATAGCCCTGAACCTTTGTTGGCAAAGTAATGTCTCTGCTTTTGAATATGCTATCTAGGTTGGTCATAACTTTCCTTCCAAGGAGTAAGCGTCTTTTAATTTCATGGCTTCAGTCACCATCTGTAGTGATTTTGGAGCCCAGAAAAATAAAGTCTGACACTGTTTCCACTGTTTCCCCATCTATTTCCCATGAAGTGATGGGACCAGAGACTAGGTAGGACTGCCTCATATTTCTAACAAAACCGGCCCACCCGGGTTTTAAAAGTTCACTCCGTCCTCCTCCTGATCCTTAAACCTACAACAGGGTCCTCCCACCCAGACCACTTCCACAGAGACCAAAGTTGACACCAGTCTTTTCCTTCCTGAAAGGAGCTTGCTACTCTTTTTTTTGTTTGTTTGTTTTCCCGTAGAAATAACACTGCTGCTCCTTTCTGTCCATATTACAGTGTTGCTGTCTTCCTTCAGGTTCTATCTTCCTTTGCCTAAAGAATCAGGTAACTGCCTCCTGGTCTCCACTTTTTTTTTTTACTGTAGCACTACGTAGGGGAGGAAAAATAATTTTTCCTCTACTCTTCTACCTTCTTGGTTGAGACCCACTGTAATAAAAGATGGGCTGTCATTGTTGATGTTGGTTAGTTATTTGGTCATGTCCCACTCTTTGTGACCCCACGGAGTATAGCCCACCAGTCTCCTCTGTGCATGGGATTCTCCAGGCAAGAATACTGGAGTGGGTTGCCATTCCCTTCTCCGGGGGGTCTTCCTGACCCAGGGATGGAACCTGCATCTCCTGCATTTGGTAGGTGGATTCTTTACCGTGAGCCACGAGTAAAGTCCAAAAGACAGATTAGTGGGAGAAGAAAAACAGGCAGAAGTTGAGTAACACGTGTACTTTCTGTATATGTGGGAAATAGCCAAGTAAACAGAAATTCCCTGAAAGGGCCCAAGCCATCAGCTCAAAGACCACCTAATTATCACCTGAAATACCATCTCCAACTAAAGACAAAAGAAAGTGTTCAAGCCAGGGGGAGGGGAGCCACGTATGGGGGAGGTTATAGAAGGAGCTTGCCCCTCTTTTACATTTAGTTGATTCTGTTTCTCTGTGTCCTGCGGTTTTCAGGAATCTTTTTTTTTTTCCTTAATTATGATTTAAAAAATAAATATGCTTCCAACATAGGTTTTGAGGCTTCCCTGGTGGCTCAGATGGTAAAGCATCTGCCTGGAATGCAGGAGACCTGGGTCTGATCCCTGGGTCAGGGAGATCCCCTGGAGAAGGAAATGGCAACCCACTCCAGTACTGATGCCTGGAAAAATTCCCTGGATGGAGGTGCCTGGTAGGCTACAGGCAATGGGACCACAAAGAGTCGTACACAACTGAGCAACTTCACTTCTTCTATAGATTTTGATCAGGAGGATGAGAGTGATGATGTGTCCTGCAGTAAAAGTGGGTATCTTCACTGCTGCTGCTACTGCTGCTAAGACGCTTCAGTCGTGTCCGACTCTGTGACCCCATAGACGGCAGCCCACCAGGCCCCACCGTCCGGGAAAGATTCTCCGGGAAAGAACACTGGAGTGGGTTGCCATTTCCTCCTCCAATGCATGAAAGTGAAAAGTGAAAGTGAAGTCGCTCAGTCATGTCCGACTCTTCTCGACCCCATGGACTGCAGCCCACCAGGCTCCTCCGTCCATGGGATTTTCCAGGCAAGAGTACTGGAGTGGGGTGACATTGCCTTCTCCCGGGCATCTTCACAACGATATTTAATTCTGGTGCTTAATTGTGGAGGAAATGAAATTTTTAGTTCCCTAAGTAGCCAACCCAAACACTCATTACTCTGCGCCAGGTCGTCTAAAACACTCGGGCCTCTGTGTGCCTGAGTTGCTGTGCCTCTCTCGTTCTGCTAATCAGTCTCTGCGAGGCTATTCTGACATCACGCTGGGTTAATAATTGCAGGCTTAAACTCGGAATCCTTCCTTCTCCCACTCCCTTTGTCCGCCATTCCTCTTCCTCAAACCGCTGAGACTGTTTTTATTCTTCCAGACGGCTAGAAGAATGATCTTGTGACCCCAAAAAACCACAAAAATTCCTTAGTGATGTTCATTCGCTTTGTAGCTAACATACGTTCACTTTGGGGGGGAGGAAAAGAAACATGAATACTGAAGCATCATCTCGTCCAGAAACATGCTGCATTTGTTCATTTATTTTAGTTTCTTTCCTACACCCTTCATTGCATCTTGTATTTTTCATCATAAAGAGTTTGTTTTTTGAGAGAAAGAACAAGGGAGAGCAGAGAACTGTATTAGGTGAGGAAGCGGTTGGACACGTCTATACGCTTAAGGCTGTGCTGTGCGTTAGTCGCTGAGTCTTGTCTGAGTCTTTGTGAGCCCGTGCACTGCAGCCCGCCAGGCTCCTCTGTCCATGGGGATCCCCCAGGCAAGAATACTGGGGTGGGTTGGCATGCCCTCCTCCAGGGGATCTTCCCCACCCAGGTCTCCCGCATTGCAGGCGGATTCTTTACCATCTGAGCCACCAGGAGAAACCCAAGAATACTGGAGTGGGTTAGCCTTTCCCTTCTCCAGGGGATCTTCCCCATGCAGGAGTCGAACCCAGGTCTCCCGCATTGCAGGCGGATTCTTAACCCTCTGAGCCACCAGGGGAAGCCCAGGCATACTGGAGTGGGTTGCCATATCCTTCTACAAGGGATCTTCTTGACCCAGGAATCGAACCGGGGTCTCCTGCATTTCAGGCAGGTTCCTTACCAGCTGAGCTATCAGGGAGGGTTAAAAAAGACTCATCTCTGGTCTGTGTTAACTATTTCCTGCAACCTGTTTAGCTTGATGGCACCTTGAGCATATCTTTTTTAAAAAAAAATATCTGTTAATTTATGTGATTGTGCGGAGTCTTGGTTGTGGCATGTGGAGTTTTAGTTGTGGCACGTGAACTCTTAGTTCCAACATGGGGAGCTACTTTCCTGACCAGAGCTGGAGCCCAAGCCCCTTGCGTTGGGAGCTCAGAGTCTTATCCTCTGGGAGACCACTGGGAAGTCTCCCGTGGACACTTCCAGTTCCTTTTCCCCCTCTTAACCCCAATCCCAGAGCCCTCAGGCAAGTTTGTCAATGACCGCTTTCTTCTCTTCATTGACTAAATGGGATTTTTTTTTTTCTTTTCTCACATTAGCATTGAATAACGAATCCCAATGGTCCATTTTCCAGAAATAGGAGAAAGAAAAAATTTACCCCATTATGCTTTGAATATTAAATATTCTAATATGCATTTTAATAGGAAAATGTGGATGGCCCGATAATATACAACAGTTAGAACGTTCAAGACAAATGAAGAAAAATGGACGTGACGATTAAACTCTGTGACCTTGTAATATGTTGAAAGTGTAATTCTGGCTGAATTCGGAGCTAAAGATTACAGTTGTTAAAGTCTGGCGCTGAAGAAGAGCTACTGTACCGTTTCACATTATTGAAGGGTATTATCATGCAGAAAGCAGGAGCTGAAAGAATGCAAAAAAAAAAAAAGACATCACCCAAGTTCTGTGAGCTGACATTCACCTCTCAGGACTGACAGAACATATACTTCTCATGGGTATCAATTAGAAAGCGCTGCAGAAATGTATTCAGTGGATATTCACGAATTAGCAGCCTGTTAATTCACCCAATTTTGTAGGTATGACCCACCATCAATATGGAAATCTTTTTCACGCTGCACATGCCCCAGAATGCTACATGTGCCTCGTAGCAGACCATTTTCACCGCAAGGCTGGACTGGGCCAGGTTAAAACACAGAATCACATTTTAGAGGAATCACATTTAAAAATCACATCTTTAAATTGCTGCTGTACAATCAGACAATTAACGCCACACTGTAGGAGAATATATTATCAATGTTTTCAGATGAGAATTCATATATATATATATATATATTTTTTCCCCCGGCCCGAAAGGCCCGTGAGCTGTTGTTAGATATGCTTAAAACAATATTCTTTTCCAACAACTGCAAAGGCATTAAGCTTAATTAGCTTCATATCACTGAGAAAAATACTGGGGAGAGAAATTGGAGTCCGGATGGTGACATAAATCCTGAGCACACCGGTCATATCTGAACTTAAGGAGAAGTCTCTTTGTAGCTGTCCAGGCAGACACGTTGTAGGGAGGAAGGAGATTTGCCCTACGGAAGTGAATATTTGTTTCTCAGCATTCTGTCCTTCTTTTCGGTAGAACTCGGGCTTCCCTGGTGGCTCAGCTGGTAAAGAAAACACCTGCGATGCAGGAGACCCTGGTTCGATTCCTGGGTCGGGAAGATCCCCTGGAGGAGGGATAGGCCACCCACTGCAGTATTCTTGGGCTTTCCTGCTGGTTCAGTCGATAAAGAATCCGCCTGCAACGCGGGAGACTTGGGTTCGAGCCCTGGGTCGGGAAGATCCCCGTGGAGAAGGAAATGGCAACCCGCTCCAGCATTCTTGCCTGGAGAATCCCATGGACAGAGGAGCCTGGTGGGCTATAGTCCATGGGGTCACAAAGAGTCGGTCACGACTGAGCCACTAACGCTTTCCACTTCTAGGCTATGACGTCACTCGGGAAGGTAGTCATATGATTTGACCGTTTTTGTTCCGCATCTTTTAGTATTTCCTTACTTATTTATTTTTGGTTGCTGTCATTTTATCAGCCCTCTGACCACGTGATAACTTGTTATTTATTTGTCCCTTTCCACTCCTAGACTACAGAGTCATTCCGAGGAAAGGCTGCCCTATGATTTGACTGGTTTTTTTGTTTGTTTTTTGTGTTGCTGATTATTTGTTTATTTTTGGTTGCTATCCAGTCTTAGTTCCGTATGTTGGATCTTTCATTGCGATGCACAGGCTTTTCATGGAAGTGCCTAGGTTTTTCTCTAATTGATGGTGCACAGGCTCTGTAGTTACGGCATGAGGCTTAGCTGCCCCCTGCATGTGGGATCGTAGCTCCCCAACCAAGGAGACCCCCATGTCTGCTGCATTGGAAGCATGGAGTCTGAACCACTGGACCGCCAAGAAAGTCCACTGACTTTTTATTTTTAACTTTTTTTTGAAAGTTCTGGAGCCTCACACAGTGCCTGGGTGCCATGTAATAGGTTACTCAGGTATCGTGCAGAGACAAATTCTGCGACACAGCGGCACGAAACCAGAAATTAACAGCAGAGAAAGAAATGAGACAGAATCACGAGCTCCTGAATACCAAGTCCATGCATTCACTTAATTTATGAGTGCACTTTCCTCCTTGCTTCTCAGCCTCACCAGGAATGCAACCCACAGTGGAGAAACGTGCTTGGTCAAACTCCACGATCGCTTTCGTCCCTTCTTTCAGCAATCAGTATGGACACGGTGAGGATGGCGGATACGCCAATGGTCTGGGTGTTGGGTTTTTCTCACTAGCATCCTGCCTTCCCTGGGCTGGTGTCTGAGAGCCGAGCTGTCCCACACCCACGTTCCCTGCATTGGTAGAAAAGCACAGCCATGATTGCTCCAGCTAGAAAGGTCAGGGTGTTTCCCTAACTCTCGTGTCTTCACCGGAGAAGGATTCAACGCCAGGATTCAACGCCAGGGTAGAATCAATGTCTTGGGACCGTTTCTCCATCTCCTGAAAGTTCTTCAGTCCAGCCACCTTCCTCTGTTACCATGGTCACTAGTCCCAACCTGTTCATTCTCATGAAGACAGTGTCTTCAGCTGATGCAACATATTCTGAGATGTGAAGTCATACATCTCTTCTCTGATCTTCTTATTCTTTTTTTTTTTTTTTAATAATTTTAATTGGAGGCTGATTACAACATTGTGGTGGGTTTTGCCACACATTGACATGAATCACCCATGGGTGTATGGGTGTCCTCCCGCCCCTGTCCCGAACACCCCCTCCCTGTTCCTCTTATTCTTAAAACACTCTTCACATAGCCTTTGCTTGCTTGCTTACTCACTCAGTCGTGTCCAACTCTGTGAAACCCCATGGACTGCAGCACGCCAGGCTTCCCTGTCCTTCACTATTGCTCAGACTTTGCTCAAACTCATGTCCATCAAGTCGGTGAAGCCATCCACCCATCTCATCCTCTGTTATCCCCTGTCCTTACTAAGAGTTTGCTCAAACTCATATCCATCAAGTCAGTGATGCCATCCGCCCATCTCATCCTCTGTTATCCCGTGTCCTTCACTATTACTAACAGTTTGCTCAAACTCATGTCCATCAAGTCGGTGATGCCATCCACCCATCTCATCCTCTGTTGTCCCCTTCTCCTCCTGCCCTCAATCTTTCCCAGCATCAGGGTCTTTTCCAGTGAGCCTGCTCTTCACATCAGGTGGCTAAAGTTATGGAGCTTCAGCTTCAGCATCAGTCCTTCCAATGAATATTTAGTGTTAGTGTTAAGTTTGAATTGTGTCTCACCCAATAAGAGATGTTAAAATCCCAAGCCCTGGTACTCATGGAAGTGATGTGATTTTGAAACAGGTGGTAAAATTAGCCTTTGTAAATGTTCAGTTTCTCAGAGGCATGTATACAGAAGATACTGGTTGTACGGATACAGGAATGAGTGAGGATTAAAACACGGTGACTCTGTGATCAGAAAGATCCCCTGGAGAACAAAATGTCAACCCACTCCAATACTCTTGCCTGGAAAATCCCGTGGATGGGGGTGCTGGAACACTAAATATTCATTGGAAGGACTTCTATTGAAGCTGAAGCTCCAAAACTTCAGCCACCTGATGCAAAGAGTTGACTCACTGGAAAAGACCCTGATGTTGGGAAAAATTGAAGACAGACGGAGAAGGGGACGACAGAGGATGAGATGGTTGGATGGCATCAGTGACTTGATGGACATGAGTTTAAGCAAGCACCAGCAGATGGTGATGGACAGGAAAGCCTGGCGTGCTGCAGTCCATGGGGTCGCAAAGAGCTGGACATGACTGAGTGATTAAGCAAGCAATAAGGGGCCTCATGAAGAGTGCTTTAAGCACAAGAGGAACAGAGAAGAGGCTGGTAGTCTACAGTCAACGGGATACGACTGAGCAACTTCACTTCTCTCCATGATCTATGCACATGTCAGCTCACATCCAAGCGTGGAGATTAGAGACTGCACCATCCAGTCAGCACCTCCCAGGTCACATCAGCTGTCCATCCTGATCACAGGAGGACCTCTGCAGGTATGGAATTCTGAAGGAGGAGGCCCCAGCGAGGAGAAATCAAAGGTTGCCTTCCCAGAAGGCAGGGGCATGGAACTTCTGTTAGTTCTCTTGGTGTGTAGCTGTTAAGTTGTGTCTGACTCTGCGACCCCATGGACTGTGGCCCGCCAGGCTCCTCTGTCCATGGGATTCTCCAGGCAAGAATACTGGAGTGGGCTGCCATTGCCTTCTCCAGGGGATCTTTCTGATTCTGGGATGGAACCATCATCTCTGCCTTGGCAGGCAGATTCTTTACCCTCTGAACCACCAGGGAAGCCTGATCCAATAAAGAAAATCCCCTTCGTAAGCACCGTGTTACCACAGCCACTGTGATTATCACCTTTTCTTCACTGAAAGTTGTTCAGCCGTATCCAACTCTTCGGGACCCCATGGACTATACTGTTTGTGGAATTCTCCAGGCCAGAATACTGGAGTGGGTAGCATTTCCCTTTCTCCAGGGGATTTTCCCAACCCAGGGATCAAACCAGGGTCTCCCGTATTGCAGGCAGATTCTTTACCAGCTGAGCCACCAGGGAAGCCCAAGAATACTGGAGTGGGTAGCCTAACCCTTCACCAGCAGATCTTCCCATACAAGGAATCCAACCGGGGTCTCCTGCATTGAAGGCGGATTCTTTACCAGCTGAGCTATCAGGGAAGCCCTGTCCATTTCCAAAAAGGCAGGTGGGTGCCACGTGTTTTTCCTCCTTCCCTCCATCACCGCAATGGCTGCCTGCATGCCTGAGTGTGGTCTCGCTTGGCTGGAATCCGTACCCCGTGAGGAGATGAAATAGGCAGTGATGTTCCCCCAGCTCTACACAAATCAGTCTGGATCAGTCCTCCCCAGCCAACGCTGGGTCCCTCTCTGCCTTTTGCTACAACCAGCATGTCACCTCCTTCCCCACCGGCCGTGAGATCTCATGACATCCTTGACACGTTTCTTTGGGGGCATAGCAGTATCCCCCAAAGTGCAGATAATCCAGCCTGAATGTGAGCCCAGCACCAGAACGGCACCCGCTTTTGGCTTGGCCGGCAGCCACGCCCTCCCGCATCCCTGTGATGGACAAGCTCTGCATTCCCAAAAAGGAACTCGGCGGGGGAGGCGGGAGGGGGGCTGCTGAAGATCCTTCCAAACCTGGAGGGTGAAAAACACAAATGAGAAGGGAAGGAACTGGGTCAGAGCTCCCGGCAGAGCTGCTGAAGTGTGCAAGGGCAGAGCCATGCCCAGTGATGGGGACTAAAGACCTGCTATCTTGCAGTCGCCTAATTAATCAGAGGAGGACCAGTCCCTACCGTGGTGGTGGCTCCACCCCCCCACCCCGGTCCCCTTTGCCGAGGGGTTTCCATTTCTGTCCTCTCTTCTGCAGCACCCCGGCCAGCTCTGATTGTGGATCCTGGAGCTGGCCAGCTCTGATTGTGGATCCTGGAGCTCGGCTGGGCGGGCCTGCGATCCCCCCCAGGGCAGCATCACTCTATAAATAACAGGCTGAGCCCAGAATAGCAGAGTCCCCTCATTACCCAGCCCCTGCCGGAGGAGATGGCTTCCCGGAGCTCCTTGCAGGTCAGGACAAGAAGGTGAGTGGCATGGCAGAGGTGACAGATGGAAGGAAGCCTCGTGTCCTGGATGGAAGACAAATCTCTCCATCTCCAAATGGATCACTCCCAGAAATCTCAGAACGGGACCTGAGTCGCCAAGAGGGTGTCTGCAGATGTTTAGGTATGGATCTCCGTTGGAAATCATCCTTGGTTTAGGGTGCGCTCCGCCTCCAGCGAGGCCATGGCAACCCACTCCAGCTGCCTCGCCTGGAAAAGTACCATGGACAGAGGAGCCTGGTGAGCTAGCGTCCTTGGGGTTGCAAAGAGTCGGACACGACTCAGCAAGTAAGCACATCACACTCACAAACACACACACACTCTCCATCGATGACGAGGAAGGAGAGGGAGATTCGGCCAGAGAGACATGCAGAGAAGAAGGCCAAGAAAAGATGGAAGTGGAGGTTAGAGGGACTTGCCCACCAGCCCGCCAGCCCTGGGAACTGCAGCCTCCACCAGAAATAAGAAAGGGACCCTCCCCTAGAGACTTCACAGGGAGAGCAACCCCCCTGACAGCTTGGTTTTGGAACTTCTGGCCTCCAGAACTGGGAGAAGATACAGTCGTCTTGTGTCCAGACCCCCAGGTGGTGGTAATCAGATACGGGCAGCCACAGTAAACGCACCCAAAACCTCCATGCTGCCTTCTCAGGTGACGCCAACACGTCTTTGCCAGGTCCTGGCCACAGGCTGGCTTCCAAACTCAAGGTTCGCCAAGAGCCCCAGAGGCAGTTTCCTGCCTTGCCGAACTCGCTTTTCCTACAAAATCACATATATAACCAGGACCCCACAGACGGGGCCCTTGAAACCTTCAACCATCGGCACAAGGACGGGGAAACAGAATTAGGGGGCGGCAAACCCGGGGAGGCTGAACTGCTCCTTGTCTTTTTTCTCTGTACCCGGGAAAGAAATCAAGTGATCCCAGGCGGGACCCCGGGGGTGCGAGCAGGTGATTCACAGCACAGAGTCGAAAATAAGCCCGTGTCTCACACCGCCCTCCCAAATTTATTCTTTTGGCATATAACCACATTCTGACAAAAACAAGCTTAATGACTTCACACCCTGCACCTCAAGGTACGTGATGGCTTTAGGGGGTAAAAATATATATATATCGAAAATCAGCCATGCCCCACACCCTGGATTTGCTGCTTGCTTTTTTACAAAGTGGCATTGATGTTCTTGGAGAAGGAAGTGGCAACCCACTCCAGAATTGTTGCCTGGAGAAATCCCATGGACAGAGGAGCCTGACCCGATACAGTCCATGGGGGTTGCAAAGAGTCGGACACAACTGAAGCTCTCTAGTGTTCCTGCTACTGATATCGATGCTCTTAGGAGGTGAGGTTATCAAGGTTCTTGTTATTAAGGTGGTCCAGGCACACGGGGCGTGGGCCAGGACACAGGGCACGCTGTGGAGGAAACAGGTGCAGCTCTGTGTTGCTCTTTCCTTTCACCTTCCCAGGGTCCACACTTGTCCACGCCAGGGGGCTCGCCTGACGCTTAGTGTGGGGTGTGGTGACTGGGGAGACCCTGGTTCTAAGTAGGAGCCTTCTGCACCACCAGCCTCCCTGGGGATGAGTTGGTAATTGCAGCAGTCAGTGGGGAGGGCGATTATGACCTCTAGTATCTGACAGTCCCAGTCACACCATCCATAGCAATGTAGACAACAATCGTACATGTAGAGATGTCTGAGAAGCTCCCTATCATTCAGGGCAACCGTTTTCTGCAAAGCATGAACATTCTCTTCTCCGGGGGATCTCCCCGACCCAGGGCATCCAACCTAGGTCTCCCGCACTGCAGGCAGATTATTTACCGTCTGAGCCGCCAGGGAAGCCCTGTAAATTGCGCAACCAAGGTTAAAACCAGGCACTTCCCTGGTGGCTCAGACGGTCAAGATTAGGTTCCATCCCTGAGTCAGCAAGATCCCCTGGAGAAGGGAATGGCAACCAACTCAACTATTCTTGCCTGGAGGAATCCCCATGAACTGAAGAGCCTGTCGGGCTACAGTCCAGGGAGTCGCAAAGAGTTGGACACGACTGAATAGACTGACACATCAGAAGGTTAAAAAACCAGAAACAATTTGCCCAGGGAGCACTCTTAGCTCCCAGAGGCTGCTGCAGTCCTTGCCCTATGACCCCAGACATTTCTTTTTCTTTTGTTGCTGTTTTTTAAATTTTTTTTTCTTTTGGCTGTGCTGGGTCTTTATTGTTCGTCACAGGCTTTCTCTGGTTTCGTTAAACGGGCGACTCTTTAGTTGTGCTGCGTGGGTTTCTCGTGGCTGTTTGGTCTCTTCCAGGCCTGTCTTTCTGACCCCACCTTCTTCTGATTAGGTCAGGCCCACCCAGGTTTGTTGACCGACTCAAACGTCAAGCGGTGAAGAGCCCAGTCAAGACGGTGGCGTTGACCATGTTCACAGGTCCCTCCCGTTCTCCAGAGGCCAGGACTCTGAACCCAGAGACAGCGATCTCAGGGGGTACACCTTAGACCTCAGCCCTCCCACACCAGTGTGTGTGTTCACGAGGGGCTACCCCTGGGGGTCCACAGGATCTCAGCGGGACTGCAGAGTCCCCAGGAGACTCTGTGGTAGCCACGTGGGGGCCCCCTCCCATCCTTTTCAGGGGAGAGGAAGCTGACTGAATCTCCTCAGCCAGTGAGGATGGGGTCTAGGGTATCTGCTTTCCGGGTTTGCAGAGCAAGCATTCCCCCAGCCTAGCTCCAACCCTCTGCCCTTCATGCAGAGTTGTTCAGCCACTCGGTTGCATCCGACTCTGCGACCCCAAGGTCTGCAGCATGCCAGGCTTCCCTGTCCTTCCCCATCTCCCAGATTTTGCTCAAACTCATGTCCATCGAGTCAGTGATACCATCCAGCCATCTCATCCTCTGTCGCCCCCTTCTCCTCCTACCCTCAGTCTTTCCCAGCATCATGGTCCCCTGTATTGAGGCTGGCGGCCTGTCTCTTGGAGTGGATTTACCGCTGGGATGCAAACACTCCGTCTCGATCGCTGGGGGCAACTGGCAGTGTGGTTCCAAATCCTTGGTCAAGGTGAGGGCTGTGGGGTTTAGGACACCCTCCTGCAGTCCAGAAGTCCTCTGGAGACCCCCATAGCTGGTGTTTTCACCCATGGTTTGCAGTCAACCTAAGCTGTTAAGACAGGTTGCCTGGTGACTCGGCTGGAGGGCCATAAACACTTGCTGTAAACTTCTTCCTTGAGCTCTCACAGAGAAGAAAGTGTTTGGCATGGACCTTGATGGTTTAATCTTGGGACAGAACCCAGAACCTATAGGTTGGGGAACCCCTGATCTAGTGGCATGAGGTGCAGAGAAATCTTTTCTTTCTCGGGAAAGCAAAAAATCCCTGTACCCTCTCCCATACTACTTGTTTGCAAAAAAAAAAAAAAAAGTACCTCTTGTCTGAGAAAAATCACAGGGAGAAATCCAAAGAAACCTTCAGAGCTTGAAATTTCACAGGAAGGAGCGAAACTGAGAAGCACTAAAACTCATTTTTTTTAAATTGCTTAAGTACAATGTGGGAAAAAGCATGAGCGTATTTAAACTTGTGTGCTACATGTGTAAAAATCTTTACAAGCGAGAACGACCTAATGGTGTTTTTTTTTTATATATAATTTGACGTATACTTTATTGGGAGAGAATCACGCTATTTGGCAATTACCAAAATTACCACTTGTCAGATTCTCCTAATTATTTCATGTAAAACATGTCAGTCTGGTCCCATTTTTCTTTTCTTTTTTTTTTGAGCAGAGATTTTTAAATGTTTCCGTAGCACAACTGTGCAGAGAGGATCGTGGTTCCCAGCGTGCAATTATGGGAAGGTTCGAGGTAACAGCATCGCTATAGAACATGGATCCGTCTCCCAGGGACTGAGAGGGCTTGTCATCTCTGTCTCCCGCCTCGGTACCTCTCTCCATGTTACAGCTGCTTGTGTTTACGTTCTCAGCATCCTCTGCTAGGCTGACTCACAGGCAGCGAGCGTTTCTCATTTTCACACTTCTGTGGAAGGATTTGTGCAAGGTGGGGAGGTGGGGAGTACCCAACCCAACACCACTGTAATGCCGGGTGAGGATAGTGTTTCTGTGGTGACGACTGACAGCCCGTCTGGCCTGAGGAACTACCCTCCAGAGTCTGGTAAACAGTGGTCATCTTCTTGGAAGTTGGATGGGATGGAGGATTCGGGGGTGGAAGAGAGCGGTTGGTCCTCTGCCTGGCAGCTGGTCACTACATCAGCCTTTGGTGTCCCATCAACAAGATGCTGAAAACAAACACGTGTCTTCTTTTTTAAAGTTTTTAATTGGAGCAGCGCTGATTTACAATGGGGGTGTTAGTTTCAGGCGTACGGCAAAGTGATTCAATTATACATATACATATATCTATCCCCTTTCTGATTCTTTTCATTACAGAGTGCTGAGCAGAGTTCCCCGTGCTTACAGTAGGTCCTTGTTAGCTTCTATTTTATATATGAAAGTAAGATGAAAGTGTTAGTCGTTCAGTCGTGTCCAACTCTCTGCAACCCCGTGGACTGTAGCCCGCCAGACTCCTCTGCCCATGGGATTCTCCAGGCAAGACTACTGGAGTGGGTTGCCATGCCCTCCTCCAGGGGATCGTGCAAACCCCAGAATCGAACCCAGATCTCCTGCATTGCAGGCAGATTCTTTATTATCTGAGCCACCACATACTGGTGTATATATGTCAATCACAATCTTCCAGTTTATCCCTCCTTCTCGCTTACTCCTTGGTAACCATAAGTTTATTTTCTACACCTGTGGCTCTATTTCTGCTTTGTAGATAAGTTCATTTGCACCTTTTTTTTTTTTTTTTTCAGATTTCCCATAGAAGTGACATCATATGGTATTTGTCTTTGTCAGACCTAACTTCACACAGTGTGACAGTCTCTAGATCCATCTATGTTACTGCATCATTTCATGTTTTATGGCTGAGTAATAGTCTGATTGCATGCTGTTCACGGGGTTCTCAACGCAGGAATAGTGAAGTGGGTTGCCATTGCCTTCTCCAATGGACCACATTTTGTTAGAACTCTGCACCATGACCCGTCTATCTTGGGAGGCTCTGCATGGCATCGATTATAGTTTAATTGAGTTAGACGATGCTGTGATCCCTGTGATCATTTTGGTTAGCTTTACTGTAACTGTGATGTTCGTTCTGGAGGCCGTGGGATTGTAGCTCTTGCTTCTTCCATCTGCCCTCTGATGGATGAGAGTAAGAGGCTTGTGCAAGCTTCCTGATGGGAAGGACTGGCTATGGAGACAGCTAGGTCTTGCTCTGGTGGGCAGGCCAATGCTCAGCAAATCTTTTAATCCAATTTTCTGCTGAAGGGTGGGGCACTGACACATCTCTCGACTCCTGCTAGAAACTGGACGCGACTCCAGGTCCTAGGAATATCGTGGTCAGTGAGAGAGCCCTGGTATTTCCCACTGCGGGACGCAGCGGAGTGGACTCAATGGTCTGGAAGAGAACTGAGAAAGTGAAACAGTTGGGTGTTCGGTGATGGGGCTGGACCCAGAAGGAAAATGGAAGAAGAAAAGGATATGCTGATGGCAGGAAGAATGAGCAGAAATTTTGCAAAACGTGGGCGTTGGAGGTGTGTGTGAGACTGGGATGACGCTGAGTGTATTCCAGGCTACATGAGCCTCCAGGCAGGAGCCCAGTAATCTCAGAGGCCACGGGACATTCAGGACCCAGAAATAAATTCTGTGTGGCTGGACAGGCCCTGGGAGGGAGGCTGGGCAGTCGCAGGGACCAGATTCTTCAAGTCATGGTATGAGCTTCAGAGATCATGTGAAACGATTCGGGACGCTGTTGAAGTCACGATCAGCGTCCAAGAGTGTCGTGATCAGATTCTCTTTGTCAGGATTTCTCTGACTGCGTTTTTGGAGGACAGAAGGGAAAAGCTTAAGATTGAGGATACATGAAACTCCGTAGGAACGGGAGGCTCAAGTGAAGAATCATTGGAGAAGCCTGCTGTTATCTGACACATAGTATTCTTACTTGGCAAAGAGAACAGGCGTCTGATTCTATTCCTCAAGTACCATCTCCTGTCATGGTTTTAATCCTTGGTTAGATTCTCTGTTTCAGAGAAGGCAATGGCAATCCACTCTAGTACTGTTGCCTGGAAAATCCCATGGACAGAGGAGCCTCGTAGGCTGCAGTACATGGGGTTGCTAGGAGTCGGACACGACTGAATTGACTTAGCAGCAGCAGCAGCAGATCCTCTGTTTAATCCCTTGTTTTTCAGGACTGAAACACGATATCCATTTGATGGCCAAAACCAGCACTCACATTGACTCGCCACCTCGATTCTGAATTTTAATCCAAATCGTCCAACAGCTGTCTTCACACTGAAACTTACTTGGGGTCAACTTCAAAGTTGCCCTTTTAAAAAGTTTTAGCATTTCATCCAGTCTGGTATTGAACGTGCCCAATTTTAAAAATGACACGGAGACACTTAATTCCTTGCCAACCCTGCCTTTACACTCAGGCTTTACGAATGAGACTTATATCCACCAGGTGAATTGTATGCAAGAGTTTCTGGGGTTTGACCTTTTCCAGCTGGCTGAGTCTGTATCCGTTTGGGTTTTGACTAAAAGCAAATGAAGCTCATTGTGGAACTCGGTAGAAAGATAAATCTACCAAGGAGGATGAGATGGCTGGATGGCATTACCAAGGTGATGGCCATCAAGTTGGGCAAACTCCTGGAGATGGTGGGGGCACAGGGAGGCCTGGCGTGCTGCAGTCCGTGGGGTCGTGAAGGATCGGACACGACTAGGGGACTGAACAACAGCAGTAAGATTATCAAGGGAAGGTTCATGAAATCCGTGTGAGGTTGGAGGTCAACACTTGGATAGGGGGGACTGATAGATCTCTGGAGGCCCCTAGAAGCCTCTGGTCGGCAGACTGCTCTGCGGTTCTCATTCTGTGCATCACTGTGCTTCCATCCATCATCTCACCTCTGTTATGTGCTCCAAAGCTCATGACCTGAAACCGTACCAGGGAGCAAGTACTTCTGCCCCATGTGGTTTCCTAAAAGGGACATGATCTACCACTTAATACACCTTCACAGCCAGCTCACACACAGTGGGAGCAAGGAAGCTCCCCCAAAAGGGTATTCAGATGCTGCTGTGGACTGAAGGTCTGTCTCCCCACCTCAGAGTCATCTGTTGAGACCCTGGTCCCCAGTGTGGTGGGTTTGGACGGCACGCCTTTAGGAGGTAATTAGGTCACAGGGCGGCAAGAGCTTGCATGATGGAATTAGCACCCATCTCAGAGGGGTGGCTTAGATGGTAAAGTGTCTGCCTACAGTGCAGGAGATTCAAGTTCAATCCCTGGGTCGGGAAGATCCCCTGGAGAACGAAATGGCAACCCACGCCAGTATTCTTGCCTGGAAAATCCCACGGATGGAAGAGCCTGGTGGGCTACAGTCCATGGGGTCGCAAAGAGTCGGACATGACAAGCGACTTCACTTTCACTTTCAGAGGAGAAGTCAATGAGAGAACTTGGTCTCTCTCTCTCTGTGTCTGCTGTGTGAGGATTATCAGACCCTGGAACTGAACCGTGCTGACCCGCTGACCTCGGGGTCTCCAGCCTCCAGGATCAGTCGATCCCAGGAAATAGAACACGGCAGCCGTCCCCTGCATGGTGTGGTACCCATGTGGGAGCATCAAGAGAGACCCTGGCCGTCCACTGGTTGAGACTCCACCTTCCATCTAGAAAGAGGGTACCAATCTACAGGGCAGCAAGGGAGATGCAGACATAGAGAACAGACTTTTGGACACAGTGGAGAAGAAGAGGGTGGGAGGAATAGAGAGAAGAGCACCGAAATACACACACGACCCCATGGACAGCAGCATGCCAGGCCTCCCTGTCCATCACCAATGCCTGGAGTTTGCTCAAACTCATGTCCATCAAGTCAGTGATGCCATCCAACCATCTCATACTCTGTCGTCCCCTTCTCTTCCTGCCTTCAATCTTTCCCACCATCAGGGTCTTTTCAAAATAACAACAATAATAAAAAAGACTTTGCCTCTTCCAGTGGCTTTGATCCCCGGTTGGGAAGCTGGGACCCAAGTTTCATGGCTCAAAAAAAACCCAAGACATAAAGCAGAAATAATATTGTAACTAATTCCATAAAGACTTAAAGAAAAATGATCCTTATTAAAAAAAAAAAAAAAAACTAAGCTTTAAAAGAAAGAAGCATTAATACATGTTGGGTAAGCACTTAGACCAACCTGTGTAGATATATTTTTTTTCCTACTTAAAATCTCTGTCTCAAGTAAGGAAGCTTTGCTTTGACACAAGACCACAAGTATACATGTAGATAATTGTACCGTGAATGTGGTCGTACAAGCCTCCTCCTGTCAAGCAAACAGCCTCGATGGAGCTGGCTTGACGAAGATTTGTGAGAGGTAATCAGACATTGTCCCCTCCTGATGCCAGCTGAAATACAGCTACCTGTTCTCTGTCGGCCGAGGGAGCCCTAATAAGATTTAAGAGATAAAATACAGTCTGCCCGTGGGTGAAGGTAGTTATTTCACGCGCCTTGCTGAGAATCCAAGTAAATTTCACCCAATCCATTACCCGCAATGCATCAGATTACACGTGACACGTCTTCTGTGTGACAAATGGGTTTATAAAGTGTTACTCAGGCAGCATAAGGCTAATCCGTCTGCTCCGTGGCTGGAACCCAGGCACTCCGTTTTTCTGCAACAGTCCTAATTAATCATGTCAAAGCATTACAATGCATGTAAATATTTCTTTCTCAATGTGAGAAAAGTAAGGTATCAAATTTAAAGTAACAGTATTTCCCCCCCTCTCCAAAGTTGTGATGGGGTGGAAAAATTAACCAACCCTTTCAAAGCGCAATAGATCTCAGTTCAGTTCAGTCGCTCAGTCGTGTCAGACTCTTTGCAAGCCCATGGACTGTGTCACACCAGGCGTCCCTTTCCATCATCAACTCCCAGACCTTACTGGAACTCGTGTCCATCGAGTTGGTGATGCCATCCAATCATCTCATCTTCTGTTGTCCCCTTCTCCTCCTGCCTTCAATCTTTCCCAGCATCAGGGTCTTTTCCAGTGAGTCAGTTCTTCGCATCAGGTGGCCAAAGTACTGGAGTTTCAGCTTCAGCATCAGTCGTTCCAATGAACATTCAGGACTGATTTCCTTTAGGATGGACTGGTTGGATCTCTTTGCAGTCCAAGGGGCTCTCAAGAGTCTTCTCTATCACCACAGTTCAAAAGCATCAATTCTTTGGCGCTCAGCTTTCTTTATAGTCCAGCTCTCACACCTGTATGTGACTAGTGGATCTCAGTAGTGATGAGGTGAATGAGTAGTCTTATCCATGACTAATAGGTCTCAGGGATACGAAAATATTCACACGAGATTCTAAAACTGTCTTTTCACCTTGCTAATAGTTTCCTTTGATGTGCAGAAGCTTTTAAGGTTAATTAGGTCCCATTTGTTTATTTTTGCTTTTATTTCCAATATTCTGGGAGGTGGGTCATAGAGGATCCTGCTGTGATGTATGTCGGAGAGTGTTTTGCCTATGTTCTCCTCTAGGAGTTTTATAGTTTCTGGTCTTACGTTTAGATCTTTAATCCATTTTGAGTTTATTTTTGTGTATGGTGTTAGAAAGTGGTCTAGTTTCATTCTTTTACAAGTGGTTGACCAGATTTCCCAGCACCACTTGTTAAAGAGATTGTCTTTAATCCATTGTATATTCTTGCCTCCTTTGTCAAAGATAAGGTGTCCATATGTGCGTGGATTTATCTCTGGGCTTTCTATTTTGTTCCATTGATCTATATTTCTGTCTTTGTGCCAGTACCATACTGTCTTGATAACTGTGGCTTTGTAGTAGAGCCTGAAGTCAGGTAGGTTGATTCCTCCAGTTCCATTCTTCTTTCTCAAGATCGCTTTGGCTATTTGAGGTTTTTTGTATTTCCATACAAATTGTGAAATTATTTGTTCTAGCTCTGTGAAGAATACTGTTGGTAGGCGGATTCATTTTGATATTTGGCAAAACTAATACAATTATGTAAAGTTTAAAAATAAAATAAAATTAGAAAAAATTAAAAAAAATAAAACTGGACAAGTTCTCATTTATACACGCAAGTGTCTCATTTTGAAAGATCTGCTCAATTGAGAAGCTACTCCATGGCGGTTCCTCACAAGTATATCCTTCAGCAAGCTAGGGATGTTTGATTCCCTTATTTGTCAACTATCTTCTTCCTAAATTGCATTAATTGTTTGCTTTTATTTAAAAAAAATTTTTTTTTAATGTGGACCATTTTTTTTAAGTTTTTTTTTTGCATTTGTTACAGTATCGCTTCTGTTTTAAATTTTGGTTTTTTGGCCACAAGGCACATGGGATCTTAGTTCCCCAGCCAGGGATTGAACCCACATCACACGCATCGTAAGGTGAATTCTAAACCACTGGACCCCTCAGGGAAGTCCCACAATATGCTTTTCTAATGGATCTCTTTCTGTTACTAAAGAACCAGCGATATTTCAGTGCTTACAGTAGACGTGGCAACACTATTTTTCACCTCAATATCTGTATATTTCCATTATCCTACACCCCAAAGCTGTGTGCTCTGTAATTGCATTTCTAGACCAGTATTTTCAATCGTATTTCTGCCAATGATGAACAGCTTCATAGGCAAAGAGTTTTCGGCTTCATACAGACACTTGGAAGATTATAATATTCTCCCAAAGGTTTTATTTCCCTTTAAATGGATGAGGTATTGGTATTTCAGGTGTGAATGTTTTAATATTCTGGGCTAAGAGATATATGGAAAAAAAATTAGCATTGGGCAACTAACTATTATTAATCATTCAAACATAAGGGTTTTCCTTAAAAGTGAAGTCTTTCAGTCGTGTCTGACTCTTTGTGACCCCATGAACTTTAGCCTACCAGTCTCCTCCGTCCATGGGATTTTCCAGGCAAGAGGACTGGAGAGTGGGTTGCCGTTTCCTTCTCCAGGGGACCTTCCCAACCCAGGGATTGAACCTGGGTCTCCCACATTGCAGGCAGACGCTTTACTCTCTGAGCCACCAGGGAAGCCTAAGGATTTTCCTCACGATATAAACAATTTCTTTTCCAAGTAGGGGGAGAAGATGAAAGATTTTATTTTATATGGTGAGATTTCTCTTTCCATTAAAAAAAGATTTTTTTTTTAAATGACTTTTGCGTGTTATTTATTTGACCGCTTTGCATGAGGGATCCTAGTTCCGCAACCAGGAATTGTACTCACGGCCCTTACAGTGGAAGTGTGGTCTTAACCACATGACCACCAATGGAGTGCTAAAATTTGTCTTCCCTCTGTGTGTGTGTGTGTGTGTGTGTGTGTGTGTGTGTGTTAGTAGCTCACTTGTGTCTTACCCTTTGCGACCCGTAGACTGTAGCCCATGGGCTCCTCTATCCATGGATTTTTTCAGACAAGGATACTGGAGTGGGTTTCCATTTCCTCCTCTGGATTTCTTTTCCTTGTTGGGCACATAATCTCAGCTGTGTACAGGGAAGGGGAGGGAAGCAATTGCCCCTCTGCCTCATACATTCTTTATGATTCAAGTAGAAACACTTGAAGCTGTAGAAAGTTCAAGTGGACGGTGAGCTCTTCATATTATATATTTTTATGAACACACAGTGAGTGTGTTCTACCTTATTTGAGCCCTGTGTGCCATAAAAATACACACTTACACAAGACTTTTTAAGGAACAATTTCTTCTGTCTTTGGTGAGGCTGAGCATGTTGTGTTGGGCTGCAAGAATCGTGGAGCATCCTTGACTATGGGGGCAGAGCACAAAGGTAGAATACCAGGGTGTCAGAAAGGTGCATCAGAGCAACATCTCAGCCTTGTGGACCATTTGGTCATGTATTCTCTTGGCAGACTTCATCCAGACCAGCCATAGCCACGTTAGTATTCATCTTTCAGTTGTTATGGATGGGGCGCCCAGTGTATGCACATGAAGACCATGGGAGATTCTCAAACCTGGCTCAACTTCCTGCTTGCACTTACTTTACTAGGAATCTGCCCAAGAGTGGATTGTAACCAGGACAAGGTAACACGTGGACCTTCTGAGAAAATACCTTCATCTCGTGGATCTCTAAGCTTTCCTGAAATGGGTTGAATAATTTATACCAAAGGCTCAAAGGATAAATTGGACAAGGAAATGGCAACCGAGTCCGGTAGTGTTGCTGGGAAAATTCCATGGACAGAAGAGCCTGACATGCTGCAATCCATGGGGTCACAGAGAGTTGGACATGACTTAGCAACTGAATACTCAGGATAAAGGATTTATCCAACACAAAGGATAAATTAGAAAAATTAGAAAAATGAGTCTTTAACTGATAATCCTTCAGAGAAGGTACTATTCAAGACACCCTTATCTAACAATAGGTGGTACTAGAATTTGCTACTGAAAAGTATGCAGCAGAAAAAAAAAAAAAAAACCCTGCCTGCAAATATCTTATTCAGAAAAGAACTGGTCATGAGTAAGTATGTCAAGAATAGAGGCAGCAGTTAGACGGTGTAGTAATTGGGCATGGACCACAGTCTATTAGGATTTAATTTAATGTGGCCTTAGAATGTGTAGATGTGGTACACCTCATCTAATGAAATAAGAGGGAATGATCTCATTATTTTTAACAAAACATAGTCCTCTCCTTCGAAATAAATTGGATTTATGAGAAAAATACAGAAGGTATGAAGAATATCCATAGAAGAACTGGAAATGCAGTTCCATGATAAAGTAGCATTGATAATGAGTATGACACTGCAGACCTTAGAGACTGCAGTAAGCTTACAATCTATGGAAGAAAGATAGTCGTGGAGGAAGAGATGGAAACATGGAATCCACAGGCAAGAACTGGCTGAGTGGAAGCAGTTGGAGAGCCAGGGTCTGGGAGGGCAGCCCTGCAGGGCTCTGTGAAGCCGCAGAGTTTAGGGGATACCTGACATAGTAAGAAGCAGAGGGGAGCCATATCATGACCGGTCCCGTCAGGCCAATGTGATGACACGCGGAAACACTGAGATGCTAAGTGGATCATGCTCAGATGGACAAAATGCTCTTGAAAACTTTGTACCACAGCTTGACAGAGGAAGATGCCGAGAGGGGCCATACCTCACATGGTCTTGTCATGCCCGCGTGATGACGTGCGGAGATGCTGAGACGGCAAGGTGGACCACAGCTGCTTGTGACGCAACTCAGTGTTTGACACGGGAAGAGGCAGAGAGGGGCCGTATCACCAATGATGTTGTCATGCCAACGTGATGAGATGCTGAGATGCTGAAGTGGACTGGAGTCACTCGTGAGAAACTTATTCCACAACTGGACATCTGGCAGAGGAAGAAGAGAGATGTCCGATCATGAATGGCCTTCCCATGCCAGTGCGATGAGATGCTAGATGCTGAGATGCTAAGGTGGACCATCCCTGCTCTGAAAACTGCGGTGCCACGGCTCAACTGTTGACCTGAGATGGAGCAGACAGAGGTCCTGTCACAAATGGTCCCACGCCATCATGATGAGATGCTGAGATGCTAAGGTGGACCGTGACTCCTCTTGAGAACTTTTTACCACCGCTCAACACTTGACATGGGAAGGAGAGGAGAGGGGTTCTATCGTGAATGGTCTCTGTCACGGCCACTTGATGACATGCCGAGATGCTGAGATGGGCCATGACTGCTCGGAGAAGCTTGTCCCACAGCTCAACACTTGACATGGGAAGGAGCAGAGAGGGGTCATCCCATGAGCGGTCTTGTTATGCCAACATAATGATGCAACAATGAGATGCTGAGATGTACCAGAACTGTCCTTGAGAAGCCGCAATGGGTCATAACTACGCTTGAAAACCCTGTACCACAGTCCTCTGCTAGACCGATGCCATCTGTCAGACCTTTATTTTCCCCACTCTGCCTGTCGGCCTTCACCGACCTTCTCAACCCTTCCACTGTGTTGTGGAGACCACTTTCCTTTCTGCAGCTCCACCTGGTACCACATCAAGTATTTTTCCCCCATGTTTGTGGGTCTCATTTTTTTTTTTTTTTTTGCTATTTCTTTGGACCTGTTTCCTAGCCAACCATTTCTCAGATGCATCCCTGGGTATTAACACACTTGATGTCTTCTTTGGCGATCTTTACAGCTTATAAACACACCCCCACAGGCAGCATACAAAATCAGTCATATACAGAGAAAAAATGAAGAGCTGTCAAAGGTTGCAGTGGAGAACTAAATATAGTAATGTGGAATCCTGGTCCATAAATGAACACCAGCAGGAAAACTGGAGAACTCGTAGTAAGATCTCTGATGTAGTTAATAGCATCCCATCAATAATTTCCTGGCTTCACCGCTGTCCTTTAGGATGACATAACGTTCACATTAGTAAAGGTAGTGTTGAGGGTGTATGTGACTTCCATGACTACTCTGGCAATTTCTAAGAAGCCTATAATTATCTCAAAATAAAAAGTTACAATGTACATAAAGCTGAAATTAAAAGGAAAAAAAAAATCCCGGAACTCATTCTCTAGCATTTTAAAAGTAGGATCTGTATTATTTTTCCTTTGTCTTAAAGTCTTTTTTTTTTTTTTTTAAAGACTGTATAAGCTTTTTGTCTCTATTCCTTAGATGCTACTCACATTATTAGGTTTTGGTTCATGTTATTTCTATCACGCGCAGAAGAGCTTCTTTTTAAGGAGATGAAGATAAAATTCACATAAATGAAAAGAACCTTTTTACGGTGTGGGACTTCTCTGGTGGTCCAGTGGCTAAGACTCTGAGCTCTCTCTGCAGAAGTCCCGGGTTTTATCTCTGCTCAGGGAACTGGATCCCACATGCTGCAACTTAGACCCCATGCAGCCAAATAAATTAAATTTTTTTTGTAGATGAACCACGTTAAAATGTGAAATTTGGTGACATTTAGTATGTCCATAGTCATGTGCAACTATCCCCAGGATCTGGTTACAAAGAATATTAATCACGCGCCGAAAGACACCTGTTTACCAGTCATGTCTCATTTCTGTGCTCTTCCCTCCAGCCCTTGGTAACCTCTAATCAGCTTTCCATTCTGTGGATTTCACAGGCAGACGTGCACATTCCACAGGTAAATGGGGTCAGACATGTGTCCTTCCGTCACTGACCATCATGTCTTCAAGAATCGCGGACACTGTAGCAAGCGTCACCGTCGAGTTCCTTTTGAAGACTGAGTGCTATTTCATTGTGTGGATATACCGTCGTCTATTTATCCATGCATCTGTTAATGGAGATTTGGGATGTTTTCACCTTCTGGGGATGGTGTATAAAAATGCTGCTGTGAACGTGCACAGACGCATTTATGCATGGAAGTGTGTCTTTATTTTACTGGAGTATCTTCCAGGAAGTGGAACTGCTGGGTCCTAGGGTAATTCTGTAGCTTCCCAGGGGACTCAGGGGTAAAGAATCTGTCTGCAATGCAGGAGACCTGGGTTTGATCCCTGAGTTGGGTAGATCGTTTGAGAAGGACATAGCAACCCACTCCAGTATTCGTGCCTGCAAAATCCCATGGACAGAGGAGCCTGGAGGGCTACAGTCCACGGGGTCACAGAGAGTCGGACACACCGGAGTGACTAATACCTGCACACACAAAGATTGAAGCTGGGCACGCGCTCTTTTTTTTCTTCTGAATAATTCCATTTCTAAAAGCTTTCAATTATAAGATGTAACACAAACATGAAAGATGATATTAAAAAGAGAAAGACATAAAAAATGAGTCTAGCAAACAAAATCCCCAAAAACCAGCATGGAGGTCAAGAAATGAAGTACTGTAAATGGAATCCTTTAGCATGTATTCCTTTGAGTCTGATTTCTTTTTCTTAATTTTTATTGGAGGATGGTTGCTTCAGTCTTCAGTTCAGTTCAGTCGCTCAGTCGTGTCCAACTCTTTTCCACCCATGAATCGCAGCACGCCAGGCCTCCCTGTCCATCACCAGCTCCCGGAGTTCACTGAGACTCACGTCCATCGAGTCAGTGATGCCATCCAGCCATTTCATCCTCTGTCGTCCCCTTCTCCTCCTGCCCCCAATCCCTCCCAGCATCAGAGTCTTTTCCAATGAGTCAACTCTTCACATGAGGTGGCCAAAGTACTGGAGTTTCAGCTTTAGCATCATTCCTTCCAAAGAAATCCCAGGGCTGATCTCCTTCAGAATGGACTGGTTGGATCTCCTTGCAGTCCAAGGGACTCTCAAGAGTCTTCTCCAACACCACAGTTCAAAAGCATCAATTCTTCGGCGCTCAGCCTTCTTCACAGTCCAACTCTCACATCCATACATGACCACTGGAAAAACCATAGCCTTGACTAGACGGACTTTTGTTGGCAAAGTAATGTCTCTGCTTTTCAATATGCTATCTAGGTTGGTCATAACTTTCCTTCCAAGGAGTAAAGCGTCTTTTAATTTCATGGCTGCAGTCACCATCTGCATTGATTTTGGAGCCCCCCAAAATAAAGTCTGACACTGTTTCCACTGTTTCCCCATCTATTTCCCATGAAGTGATGGGACCGGATGCCATGATCTTCATTTTCTGAATGTTGAGCTTTAAGCCAACTTTTTCACTCTCCTCTTTCACTTTCATCAAGAGGCTCTTTAGTTCCTCTTCACTTTCTGCCATAAGGGTGGTGTCATCTGCATATCTGAGGTTATTGATATTTCTCCCGGCAGTCTTGATTCCAGCTTCTGTTTCTTCCAGTCCAGCGTTTCTCATGATGTCCTCTGCATATAAGTTAAATAAGCAGGGTGACAATATACAGCCTTGATGGACTCCTTTTCCTATTTGGAACCAGTCTGTTGTTCCATGTCCAGTTCTAACTGTTGCTTCCTGACCTGCATACTTATACATAAAACCCCTCCCTTGTGGACGTGCCTTTCAGGTCAGCACAGTGCACAAAGTAGAGTTTCCTTTGCTATGCAGTATCTTCTCACTAGTTAGCTATTCTACTCCTGGGTATATGCCCAGAGAAAACCACGATGAAAAAAGACACATCCACCCCAATGCTCACAGCAGTACTGTTCGCAATAGCAAGGACATGGACACAGCCTAGATGTCCATCAAAAGAGGAATTTCTTTTCTTTTCAATTCACCATTATGGTCAGTAAATTCTTCTTTTTTAGAAAAACTTCCATGTACATTGTATTTTTTTTAACTGGAGTATAATGGATTTACAATGTTGTGTTAGTAAATTTATTCAGGTTGAGGTCTGCCAATTCTCAAGTTGGTGCATGTAGGAATAGATATATCATTTATCACTACTTCACTGTATAGATCCCGTCTCTCTGTAGACCAGTAAGTGAAAACTGGTCTGATTTTCTGCTGTGAACACAAGTGAGCCATTATGAACTGATTCTGAAATTCCTGCCGTATTAGAAACAGTTTTACCTGGTTAAACAGCCCCTTAGTTCAATTCCACAGATTATTCCAATTCCTGGGTTCCAGTGCAAACTGCACTTTCTCTAAACCTAATACTTGCTGGCCTGAACTATGAGTAAATTGAAACCTGTCTATATGTCGGTAATGGCGTGTCTATTACAGTTTTTGAAATTGCATCCTACACTCAGATTTCCAAAATGTACCCATTTGTGCTTCCATGGGCAATTTTCATTTAAGGGTATATTCATAATATTAATGCAATGCCAGCAGCCATATTTGGCTCCTTTTATTATGCCACAGAATTTACTTGAAAAGCATGAGCTATTTGAGTGGTTTTTTTTGCATTAGAGTAAAAATTATTCCCAATAGGATCCGTCGTACACTGCTCATATGCATCAACTGACAATTACGTTTTTATTCCCAGCGTTCTGAAGTTAATCATGACTCACTCCACTCTCTGGTTGAAATAATAATAATAATCAACAGTGCACATGAGCTGACAAAACAAATCTTAATATAGAGACTGAATGTACAGAGCGACCAAGAAAAAAGCAATACAGTACGTATTTGTAACCTGACCACAGTTCGTATAATCGTGGCTTTGAAGCACAGAGTACGGTATAATTAACGATTCAGCTTAAATGCAACTCTCAGAGGACTTCCTTGGTGGCTCACTCAGTAAAGAATCTGTCTGCAATGCAGGAGACTAGGGTTCAATCCCTGGATGGGGAAGATCCCCTGGAGAAGAAAATAGCAACCCACTCCAGTATTCTTTCCTGAGAAATCCCGTGGACAGAGGAGCCTCGTGGGCTACAGTCCGTGGGGTCACAAGCCTTGGGCATGACTGAGTGACTAAACCTCCACCACCAAGAGGGTGATTTGCATTAGAGTCTTTTCTTTTTCAATTTTTTTACAGATTTTTGTGTGTGTGTCTGTGTGTGAATCATTTGAAAAGTCCTTACTGAATTTCTTACAATATTGCTCCTATTGTTTATGTTCTGGGCTTTTGACCACGAGGCGGGTAAGATCTCAGCTCCCCTGAAAATGAAAGAGTTAGTCGCTCAGTCATGTCCAGCTCTTGGTGACCCCATGGACTGCAGCCCACCAGGCTCCTCTGTCCATGGGACTCTCCAGGCAAGAACACTGGAGTGGGTTGCCATGTCCTCCTCCAGGGCATCTTCCCGACCCAGGGATCAAACCCAGGTCTCTCGCATTGCAGGCGGATTCTTTACTGTCTGAGCCACCAGGGAAGCCCCCATACATTCTGGTTTTCTTCACAATAGACTTACTGCATTCTGTGTTGACTTTGCATATGCAGAACTACTCAAATCATTTCTAATGACTCATTATGAGAGAGGACCGTAAGGCAACACCATATTTTATCAAGGCCTGTTGGGGGTGGGAGGGGGGCCTTAATGAGCCAGTGAAGAGGAATGAGGTGTTTGACTTTGAGAATTCAAGACTGCGAAATTGCTCTATCATGGGAGGAAAATGTAAGATTTTTCACACAAAAATTCTTAATAGAACCAAGCAGGTGAATATGTTCATACATCATGTAAGCAGCGTAGATAGATTTCAGGGCTTTCATTTTTTTTTTTTTTTTCCCTTCTAAATCTCTAATTAATCACCGAGCTGCAGAATAATTGAGTCTGCACACCTGAGTGCTTCAGACACTCTCTATCACTTGTAAGCGCACATGGATTTTTGCCTTCCTTCATCTCTGGCTACTACAAGGTTGGCAGCGACTCATCCCTGGAGTTTTCTGTGCTCCTAACCGTCCCCATTCCATCACTTGTTCTGCCCATCCTGTGTCTCCAAGTCGGCCTTAGCGTCGACTTAAAAAGATAGTCCCAACGCTGAAGGTGATGAGAGTTATATTTTATTCGGCGGGAGTGTTTGGGGTGTCAAGCCCAGGAGATAGCATCTCAAGTGACCTTGAGAAAAGTTGTCGGAGGAGGTATGTGTGTAAGGGAGCGGGGGAGGAGTCAGGTTATGTAGAAGTTTGCAACAAGAGGCAGGTAGCCTGAACTTCAGAAAATTATTAATTATAGGAAACCAGGTATGTCAAATGAAGAAATTTTGTGCTTTGCTATGTAGAGGAAGATGCAAGAGTCTAGGCTCACTGAAACCCGTCCTTTTGCATGAATCTCAGCTCTCTGGGGCCGGTATCCTGTTTTGTTTTTTGTTTTTTTTCACATCTCCCTCTGTCCCTTCAACCCCAACCCCAACCCCCCCACCCCACCCCAGTTCTTCAATGCTTGCTGTGAGCAGTGGCTGCAGCTCAATGGGTGGCCTGATAGCACGCATTGTTCTTGCTAGGCTCCTCTGGGGTTAGAAATTCACAATTGAAGGGCCAGCTTGGCTGTGATGGCTGTGTCTGCCTTATCATTGATATGGCAGGAAATACTCCATTTGTCATTAGAAAAAACAAGGAGGGTGTTTTGGGATTGTACTGAAATGTTTAATGGGCTTTCCCCAAACAGTTATTTGGGGACGTAAGGATAACCGTGAACATCCCTAAGCCCGTAAATAAACGAGTCCATTTGGATATCTACACGAATGCTTGTTTGTCCCAACACTTGGAGTTCATCATGTAGTACAAAAGAAGGCAGTTTTTAAAATGTTGTTTATTTTGTGTGTGTGGACGCATATGGAAAAAGCAGAAACATTTCCTAATACCAACAGAGACTGAAATGAAAATCACACGCATCAGAGAGATTCATGAGTGGGTCTCCTCACTGCTGTATTCTTCTTCCGACCTGACTAGAAGCAGGGCGTTAGCTGTGATAGATAAGAACATGCCTCAGGCAAACTGCACAACCCAGCTTGTGATAATATGACATTTTAGTGTCTACTGAATTCTTGCAGAGCTATGGTCTTATTTCTTCCTTACAGAGGGGGAAAAAAAATCATTAGGCAGACCAAGAAAATAGTCTTCCTGTCGCTATTTGATAGCAGAAGAAACTGGATGTGAAGCTCGTTGGCCTTTTGCCCGCAAGTTTCTATGGCCAGCCAACATCAAGGCCATGATCAGAATCAAGTGTCATGGTCCGCGGGTGGGTTGGGAAACATTTTCCAAATACAGAGCTTTTTCAGAAGGGAGTGACTTTATTAAGAGCAAAGAGCAGAGATAATGTGGGCACTGTGAGCGCAGAAGGTCAAACTCCTCACAGACCAGGGAGAGCCATTATCCCCTTGCGTGGGTTAATAACCGATTTTTTGACCCTCAAGACAAAAACAAAATTTGTGCTGGAAGGGTGGTACTGGATGATTGGTTAGGCTGCTGTGTGTATGTGGATCAGTCGTGTCTGACTCTTTGCGACCTCGTGGACTGTAGCCCACCAGGCTCCTCCGTCCATGGGGTTCTCCAGGCCAGAACGCTGGAGTGGGTTGCCATGTCCTTCTCCAGGGGACCTTCTTGACCCAGGGATCAGGCCCTTGACTCTTATGTCTCCTGCATTGGCAGGCGGATTCTTAATCCACTAGTGCTGCCTGGGAAACCCTTAGTGTGCTATAGGGTGGGTATCCTACCCAATATGGAGTTGAAGAAAGGCTGGTTTAGGTCAAGAGGGCTCATAGCAACAGTTGCTACGGGGCTTGGTTAACTCTGGAGGTTTTTGTCCCGTGACCTTGGTATAGGGCTTCCCATCTGGGAACTTATGGTATACAGTCTTCTATAATCTCATTTCCTCTCCACTTTGCAGAGCAGGAGAGTTCACTAAATATCATTCTCAGTTCAGATCAGTTCAGTCGCTCAGTCGTGTCCGACTCTTTGCGACCCCATGAATCGCAGCAGGCCAGGCCTCCCTGTCCATCACCAACTCCCGGAGTTCACTCAGACTCACGTCCATCGAGTCAGTGATGCCATCCGGCCATCTCATCCTCTGTCATTGTAATTAAGTCCTCAGTCATGTCCGACTCTTTGTGATCCCATGGACCGCAGCACGCCAGGCTTCCCTGTCCTCTACTATCTCCTGGAGTTTGCTCAAACTCATGTCCATTGAGTTGATGATGGCATCCAACCATCTCATCCTCTGTCATCCCTTTCTCCTCTTGTCCTCAAACTTTCTCAGCATCAGGGTCTTTTCTAATGAGTCAGCTCTTCACATCAGGTGGCCAAAGTATCGGAGCTTCCGCTTCAGCATTAGACCTTCTGGTGAATATTCAAGACTGATTTCCTTTAGGATGGACTGGTTGGATCTCCTTACAGTCCAAGGGACTCTCAAGAGTCTTCTCCAGCACCACAGTTCAGAAGCGTCAATTCTTCAGTGCTCAGCCTTTTTTATGGTCCAACTCTCACATCCATATATGACTACTAGAAAAACCATATGTTTGTGTTAGTTGCTCAGTCGTGTCTGGCTCTGTCTGACCCCATGGACTGTAGCCTGCCAGGCTCCTCTGTCCATGAAATTCTCCAGACAAGAGCACTGGAGTGGGTTGCCATTTCCTTGTCCAGAAGCTCTTCCCCACCCAGGGATTGAACCCAGGTCTCCTGCAATCCAGGCGAATGCTTTACCATCTGAGCTACTAGAAAAACCTTAGCTTTGATTATACGGACCTTTGTTGGCAAAGTGATGTCTCTGCTTTTTAATACACTGTCTAGGTTGGTCATAGCTTCAGTTCAGTTCAGTCACTCAGGTGTCTGACTCTTTGTGACCCCATGGACTGCAGCACACCAGGCTTCCCTGTCCATCACCAACTCCTGGAGCTTACTCAAACTCATGTCCATCGAGTCAGGGATGCCATCCAACCATCTCACGCTCTATAAGCCCTTTCTCTTTTATCCTAGGTTATTAAACCTTAAATGAATGGACTTGATCTCCAATAGGCAGGGCTTTCTGGTGTACAGCAGAGAATGGCTTCATGGAATATGAAATATGAAGGAAAACCAGGCCAAACTGAGAGTGCTAAAAAACAAAACAATTAGGATATCAACTAAAAGAACCAACAGTTCCCAGGAAATTTAATGAAATTATGTTGTTCGTGGCGTTTCTCATGAAAACGTCCAAAGAGATCTCTTTATGAAGACTTCTACTTGAATAGTCATTATGTTTGACTCAAAATCATTTAACCTAAACCCACTTGGAAAAACAAAGCCCTTCATAAAAGCACTGAATTACATGAAAATGATGGTGTTTAATCAGCTTCGTATTTAAAAGAAAGGTCAATTACGAATCGACTCTAGATTTCCTGACATTGTTCTAAGAGAAGAATACTGAATAACACTTCACAACTATTAACTTCCGCATTAATGGAAGGATTTATACTATATTATTAATGTTTGTAGAGGCTTATCAAAAGGAAGCTTGTGTTTTGATGCCTCTTGGAAGGGGAATCGAAGAGCTCTTATGTGGGTTCTGAACTGCCTCAGATTCAATGCTGTTCATGAGCTTTTCTTGCTTGGAAAGTGAAGGTACACTGAAGTAAAGTGAGTCATTCAGTTGTGTCTGACTCTTTGTGACCCCAAGGACTATACAGTCCATGGAATTCTCCAGGCCAGAATACTGGAGTGGGTAGCCTTTGCCTTCTCCGGGGGATCTTCCCAAACCAGGGGTTGAACCCACATCTGTTGCACTGCAGACAGATACTTTACCAGCTGAGACACAAGGGAAAACCAGGAATACTGGAGTGGGTAGCCAATCCCTTCTCCAGCAGATCTTCCCAACCCAGGAATCGAACCGGGCTCTCCTGCCTTGCAGGAGGATCCTTTACCAACTGAGCTATCAGGGAAGCCCCAAAGGTACATTGAGTTGACTTCAGTTGCTCAGTTGTGTCTGACTCTTTGCAACCTCATGGACTGCAGCACACGGGCTTCCCTGTCCATCACCAACTCCCAGAGCTTACTCAAACTCATGTCCATTGAGTTGGTGATGCCATCCAACCATCTTATCTTCTGTTGTCCCCTTCTCCTCCTGCCTTTAATCTTTCCCAGCATCAGGGTCTTTTCAAATTACTCATTTCTTAGCACCAGGTGGCCAAAGGATTGGAGTTTCAGCTTCAGCATCAGTCCTTCCAATGAATACTCAGGACTGATTTTCTTTAGGATGGACTGGTTGGATCTCCTTGCAGTCCAAGGGGCTCTCAGGAGTCTTCTCCAACACCACAGTTCAAAAGCATCAATTCTTTGGCACTCAGCTTTCTTTATAGTCCAACTCTCAAATCCACACAAGACTACTGGAAAAACCATTGCCTTGACTAGATGACCTTTGTTGGCAAAGTAATGTCTCTGCTTTTTAATATGCTGTCTAGGTTGGTCATAACTTTTCTTCAAGGAGCAAGCATCTTTCAATTTCATGGCTGCAGTCACCATCTGCAGTGGTTTTTGAGCCCAGAAAAATAAAGTCAGCCACTGTTTCCACTGTTTCCCCATCTACTTGCCATGAAGTGATGCCATGATCTTAGTTTCCTGAATGTTGAGTATTAAACCAGGTTTTCACTTTCACTTTCATCAAGAGGCTCTTTAGTTCCTCTTCACTTTCTGCCATAAGGGTGGTATCATCTGCATATCTGAGGTTATTGATATTTCTCCTGCCAATCTTGATTCCAGCTTGTGCTTCATCCAGCCCAGTGTTTCTGATGATGTACTCTGCATATAAGTTAAATAATCGTGACAATATACAGCCTTGATGTACTCCTTTTCCTGATTTGGAACCAGTCTGTTGTTCCATGTCCAGTTCTAACTGTTGCTTCTTGACCTGCATACAGATTTCTCAGGAGGCAGGTCAGGTGGCCTGATATTCCCATCTCTTTAAGGTACATTAAAGAGAAGAAATAAAAGCAAAGACCCGAAATGTAAACCATGCATAAGAATCTCTACAAGGGGATCTTCAAATGCAATTGCTCAAAGAGACAGGTTCAGAGACTTCCCTGGTGGCCCAGTGGCTAAGACTCTGCACCCCCAATGCAGAGGGCCCAGGTTCAATCCCTGGTCAGGGAGCTAGATCCCACAGGCTGCAAGTAAAACCTGGCACAGCTGAAAAACTAAAGAAACAAATAAAATATTCAAAGAGACAGGTTCATATGAAGGGAGGCCAGCCCAGAATCAGCAAACTGGTAAAGACAAAAATGATTCAGCAATCAGGACATTAAACAGAATGGAGACAGCCTGACATTTGGTTACAAGCATACAGAAAGCCCTGGAAAGGGAGAGAGTTGCAGGGAAGAGGGTTCTTCACCATCCTTGTGAGGATTTTGTATATTTCAACAGCAGAGGTGACCTGTCAAGCCTAATGACAGACAGTTATCAGAACACAGATTACCTAAAAGCAGAATACAGTGTTCCTTCTGCAAGATAGAAATATCAGCATCTAAAGAGCAGTGACTCAGCCTGCTGGGTTATTCCAAGAGGTAGTGACCGAGAATTCATGAGCCAGCAGCACTGTTTACAACAGCTAGGATATGGAAGCAACCTAGCTGTCCATCTGCAGATGAATGGATAAAGAAGTGGTACGTAATGATGTGTCCCATGGAATATCACTCAGCCATTAAAAGGAATGCATCTGAGTCCATTCTAGTGCGGTAGATGAACCTAGAGCATGTTATATAGAGTGAAGTAAGTCAGACAGAGGAAAACAAATTTCACATATTAACTCGTGAAATATATACGGAATCTATGAAATATATACGGAATCTAGAAAAATGGTTCTGAGGAACCTATTTGCAGGGAAGAAATAGAGATGTAGACATATAGGACAGACTTGTGGACAGAGTGGGGAAGGGAGAGGGTGGGGAGAGTCGAGGGGGTAGCACTGACGTGTGTACACTGCCATGTGTGGGGTGGTGGGTCGGTGGGAGGCTGCTCTGTGGGCCCAGGGAGCTCAGCCTGGTGCTCTGTGACAACCTAGAGGGGTGGGATGGGGTGGGGGGAAGGTTCAGGAGGGAGGGGACGTGTGTGTACTTGTAGCTGATTCACGTGGTTGTATGGCGGAAGCCAACCCCATATTGTAGAGGGATTGTTGGTTTGTTCAGATGCCGAGTCGTGTTCGACTCTTTGCAACCCCATGGACCGCAGCACGCCAGGCCTCCCTGTCCTTCAACATCTCCCAGAGTTTGCTCGGACTCATGTTCATCCAACCATCTCATCCTCTGTCATCCCCTTCTCCTCCTGACTTCAGTCTTTCCCAGCATCAGGGTTCTTTTCCAGTGAGTTGGCTCTTTGCATCAGGTGGCCAAAGCACTGGAGCTTCAGCTTCAGCATCAGTCCTTCCAAACCCACACGTGACCCAAATCTGTATATAACTACCGGAAAAGCCACATCTCCTGCACTGGCAGGCAGATTCTTTACCACTGAGCCACCTGGGAGCCCGATTCAGTTACAGATAAACGTATATGAAATATCTTCCTTGATGTACCTATGCAGAGTCAGACTCTGAGTGTTAGGATGGAATGAGTCTGTTGTTAACCCTTGGGTCTTCCTGTAAGTTTTTGTTTACCAGTTTGGGGTCATCTATGCCCCTGCCGGGCACACCAGCTGACACTTATCTGTCACTAGAAGTAAAGGCACAGTGGAACGGAGCTATGATAAGATCATTTCCCTAATGAGGCCCTGGAAACAAAATTGCTAAGAAAATTGCCTTGAGGTTACCAAAAAAAAAAAAAAAAAAAAGCATGAGTAACAACTGCATGAGTTAAAAGCCTTCCATCTAATTTTTCCTATTAAATTTATATTCAAAAACTAGAAATATTAAAGACAACCATGGTAGTGTTCCATTATTAGTCAATTTTCAGGTGCAAAGAGATGGCATCCTGATAGAAGGGAGAAAATCTGCTCCTCACAGAAGCCTTTCTCTTCTGTCAAGAACTGGAGGATATTCATTTTTAATTTTTGGCTGTACCAGGTCTGTGTTGTGGCATGTGAGTTATAGTTTCCTGACCTGAAATAGAACCCAGACCTCCTACACTGGGTGTGCAGAGTCTTAGCCACTGGATCACCAGGGAAGTCCCAGAAACCACAGGATTTTTGATGAAATCATTCCTTGTTAAGATACAGAAAAATAACAACAGATACTAAATGACAAAAGGAAATACTGATCAGCTTTATTACCACAAATTGTTTATCTAGACTAAGTACTTATTTCCTAGAAAATATGTTACTAATATTAGCTCAATAAAAAAGAGGAAAACTCATCAATTTCACAGTGCAAATTACAAGGGAGTGAAGAAATACATACCCCAAATTTCATGATGTGTGATTCATTCAAAAGACACATTCTATGAAAATTTCAAGTTACATATTACTCCCATGTTATGAATTCTCTGTGAGTGTAAAGAATGCTTTCTCAATACCAGACTTCTATAACACAGATATTTTTAAATGCAAAGAAAAATGAAATACAGAATAATTAAATTGAAACTTCCATCAAGCATACATAGGTAACAAGAAAAATAAAACATTAGCAACTTTGATGCACTGGTCAGGAAATACACACCATTTCCAAATGGAGTTTATTCCAACAAAGGGATGATATTTAATATTAGGTCACAGGCTTTCCAGGTGGCGCTAACAGTAAAGAACCTGACTGCCATTGCAGGAAATATAAGAGACAACGGATTCAAGTCCCTGGGCCAGGAAGATCACCTGGAGGATGAAGCCGCATCTCATTCCAGTCTTCTGGCCTGGAGAATCCCACGAATAGAGGAGCCTGGTGGGCTACAGTCCACAGGGTCACAAAGAGTTGGTCATGACTGAAGTGACTTAGCATGTACATGCAAACACACACATATATAAATACCATATGACCGGTGGAAGATAAAATAATGCAATCACAGCAAAGCATACAGGTGGAAAATTAATCAACACAAACCATGTCAAATAGGGAAAATTGCTTTTTGTTCCAGAAACTCCCAACAAACATCATATAATGATATAGTACTTGGCTACAGGCAGGTTTGGACATGAATGAAGTTTCTACAAGAACAATGCCAGTGTCTCTTTCTCTGAATTCAGGTAAATCTCCAGAAATGCCCCAAATTCCCATGGACTTGAGCCGAATATGAGCTGAAATGATCCACCCCTAAAAAGCCCATAGAAAGCTTAGCCTGATCTCCTCAGACTGCTAGTGCCTGTTAAGATGACCCATGGAGAAGGCAATGGCACCCCACTCCAGTACTCTTGCCTGGAAAATCCCATGGGTGGAGGAGCCTTAAGGTAGGCTGCAGTCCATGGGGTCGCCAAGAGTCGGACACGACTGAGCGACTTCACTTTCACTTTTCACTTTCATGCATGAGAGAAGGAAATGGCAACCCACTCCAGTGTTCTTGCCTGGAGAATCCCAGGGATGGGGGAGCCTGGTGGGCTGCCGTTTCTGGGGTCGCACAGAGTTGGACATGACTGAAGCAACTTAGCAGCAGCAAGATGACCCAACCATTCCTCGGAAAAAAAATCACCTTCTTTGCTGGTCTTTTACAAGTTGGGAACAATCTCTAATTCAGGCCATGTTAGGGAAGCAATATGTGTCTAAAAAAAAAAAACCACCCAAGCAGTACATGTGAACTGAGTGTGATGTGCTTTTGACACTGCAGCAAAAATATATTGCAACATCTATATTTTCCATATCTTGTTTTCAGGAGGGTGGGGGATATATATCATTAAAGTAGAGGGGAATTTTGATGGTGTTGGTTGGCTACAATGTACAGAATTATTCCCCAACCGTTGCATGGGTGCTGATAACCCTTCATGATATCAGTTAGTGTTTTGCACGCATACACTCACATACCCCAGCTTCCCTGGTGGCTCAGTAAGAATCCTCTGAGCCAATGTGAGAGAGACAGTTTCGATCCTTGGGTCAGGAAGATCCCCTGGAAGAGGAAATGGCAACCCACTCCAGTAGTCCTGCTTGGGAAATCCCACTGACAGAGCAGTCTGGTGGGTTACAGTCCACGGGGTCACCGGGAGTCAGACACGACTGAGCGACTGAGCACGCATGCAGCTCATGATAGTTCAAGCATAACTGATTTGAGTATCCCCAGATGACAAACATTTTTTTCAACCCAGTTTATCAGGAAAAACATTTCACACAATGAACATCAATTGCAATGGATATAAAAATAGATACTGTAGTTTCTTATCTTACAGGAGCACTTAAAAGTAGGAATTATCTAATGCCAGAATAAAACAATGCATGAGTGACACAGATTGTAAATGAAAAGGGAAGGGGAAAAAAAGCAGATGGCTGTTGGTTGTTAGCGTGAAAAACAACTTTCTGCGCTATAGCAAGAAAAAAAACATGAAAAGCATTTTACCTAACAAGCTGACTTCTCATCACCTCGTAGTAGAACTGGGAACATTTTAGAATATTCCTGAAAAGCCACTTAGGCACCTGCATTGTTTACAGTGTCCATAACGTTTGACCAACTAGTTTCAGTTTTAGGAGTATTTCCTAAAGAAACCGTCAGAAACGCAGTTAAGAGATTTGTGTGCACCCGGAGGCTCAGCGGTAAAAAATAAATAAATAAAAACCAACAACCCACTTGCCCATGCAGGAGATGGTGGTTGGATCCCTGGGTCGGGAAGATCCCCTGGAGCAGGAAATGACATCCCACTCTAGTATTCTTGCCTGGAGAATCCAACGGACAGAGGATATACGAGGGCTGCACTCTGTGGGATTGCACAGAGTCACACATGACTGACCGAGCAACTCAACAATGACATAGTCCTCATCATATTGTCTATTATACCAAAGAAATACAAGAAAGTGGACGTCTCTCAGTTGTGTCCGACTCTTTGTGACCCCATGGACAATACAGTCCATGGAATTCTCCAGGCCAGAAGACTGGAGTGGGTAGCCTTTCCCTTCTCCAGGGGAAATGTAAATTGTCTAAAAAATATGATCATGCTCTGATATACGTAGTATAGCCACAAAAGGAAGCAACGCTTGTGATTTAACATGATGTAAAAATGCAGGATAAAGACTGTCCATACGTTGGTCCACAGTACATTAAATACGTATTTGGAGATTTCAGGTTAGAGTATCAATATGAGTTTGAACATCTCACCTTATGAGCCCACTCAGATTTGTCCTATATAATCAGCTGAAGATTGAAATGGAACAACTTGCCTCACTCAAAGGGTGATCTCTAGGCCAGAAAGGATTGAACGATTCAAGGGCAATTTTTTGAAAAGTTCACATTCATTAACCCATACACACACACACACCAATGTACACACGCACTATTCAAGAGGACATGTATCTATAGAGTAGAAATGAAAGTCATGGAGAAACAAATTGAAATTAGAGATTAAAGAATGAAGACCAAAAAAAAAAAAAACCCATAAAAAAGAACAGTGGAGACAACCACAGGTGATTTTTAAAGAAAACCAAATTGTTGAAATAAAAAGCAATTACGAGGAGGTAACACCAAGCCCAGAAAGTGGGGAAATTGAGCAGAGCAAGAAACAGAAAGATGAGTGAAAAATAGAGATGGGAAACAGAGCATTCCTATGTAAGGAGACCCTGTAAACCGGAAGCCAAAGAAGGATAAGGAGAAGAAAACTTTTGATCAAAGAAGGAACCTTAGGGTCCCCATCAAAGAGATCCACCCCGGGCCAAATAACATCCTGCAAACCTGTCCCACGGCAGGAAGAGTGTTAACTGTGCTGGGCACCCCAGAACTCTAACCAAAGGGGAGACAGCCTCCTAGAATCTGAGGGGAAGCAGCCAGCTCAGGACCTCAGGGTTCCCCGAGGACAGGTGGTCTCACAAGAGAGGCACCAAACACAAGCTTCTCGAGGGAAAAGCCACGCTCTCCAACTGATAATGTACTTAGAGATGTAATGCCAACAGCCAAGATCGTAACTTAGACAGGGAACTGGGAAAGGAAATTGGGGTGGAAAAGGGCTGAAGGCAAGTGTGTGAATCAGAATTGCTGTAAATATGCTTATATGTAGTGAGTGGCTCAGTCGTGTCTGACTCTTTGCGACCCCTTGGATTGTAGCCCGCCACGCTCCTCTGTCCATGGGGATTCTCCAGGCAGGAATACTGGAGTGGGCTGCCATTGCCTTCTCAGAGCCACCGGGTGTGTGTAGGTGTGTGCCTGTGTTTGTGGAGGTTTGAAATATAAAGGCAACATCTCGAGTCGCTGAGGGAAGGAAGAGAGGAAAAACATGGATCATCACTTTACAGCAAATGATCCAGGCAGGGCACAAGCCTTATGTAAGAAGTTTATCATACAACTGATGGTGAAGCTGAAGCTCCAATACTTTGGCCACCGGATGCAAAGAGCTGACTTGCTGGAAAAGACCCCGATGCTGGGAAACATGGAGGGCAGGAGGAGAAGGGGACAACAGAGGATGAGATGGTTGGATGGCATCACTAACTCGATGGACAGGAGTTTGAGGAAGCTCCGGGAGTTGGTGATGGACAGGGAGGCCTGGTGTGCTGCAGTCCGTGGGGTCACAAAGAGTCGGACACGACTGAGCGACTGAACAACAACAAGAAAAGAATTATAAGAGAATGTAAATCAAGGCTTAGTTTGACCTCTGTTAGAGAATGCTTTTACACTTATGATAAAGTTAGTATGTGCTTGAGAGAATTTTGAGTATAAAACTGTTCAGAGAAAGCAAAGAAACGAGATTATCACAACATTTATGGGAGAGGAAAGGTTAAAATTCTTAATGTATCAATTGCTCCAGTAAGTTGATAAATAGCAGCAACAAAAATGCTCAAATACAAAGAAGATTAAATATGTGAAGTTTGTTTAGTAAGGAAACTAAGTTTAAGAATGTACAAAATATTTAACCTCATTATGGCTTCCCTGGTGGCTCAGCTGGTTAAAAAATCCACCTGCAGTGCAGGAGACCTGGGTTCGATCCCTGGGTGGGAAGATCCCCTGGAGAAAGTAAAGGCTACCCACTCCAATTTTCTGGCCTGGGGAATCCCGTGGGCCATATAGTCCATGGGGTTGCAAAGAGTCGGACACAACTGAGCAACTTTCACTTTCAGAAGTCAAAGGTAGATAAAGTAGAGCTATAATTCTACATAATATTTGCCTAGAAAACTGGTAAAAATGTAAAGTATACAACGGCCAGTGTTGGTGAATGGGACTCTCTCACATGGCTGTTTTTTTTTTTAATATAATATCCAACACTTCTATTTCATGACCTATGTGATAATTCATGGTAACATAGTTATGTATCAGACTCAATGGGTTTTCTTGTCTCTTTGGTTTTTCTTTTTAATGATTTTTTAGTTTTTATATAATTTTTGTAGGTTGCACTGGATTTATGGTGATTACAAAAGGCTGGCTCAGGACATGGAAGCAACCTAGATGTCCATCGGCAGATGAATGGATGAGAAAGCTGTGGTGCGTATACACAATGGAATATTACTCAGCCATTAAAAAGAATGCATTTGAATCAGTTCTAATGAGGTGGATTAAACTGGAGCCAATTATACAGAGTGAAGCAAGTCAGAAAGAAAAACACCAATACAGTATACTAACGCATATATATGGAATTCAGAAAGATGGTAACGATGACCCTATATGCGAGACAGCAAAAGAGACACAGATGTATAGAACAGACTTTTGGACTCTGTGGGAGAAGGGGAGGGTGGGATGATTTGGGAGAATAGCATTAAAAGATGTGTATTACCATATGTGAAACAGATCGCCAGTCCAGGTTCCATGCATGAGACAGGGTGCTTGGGGCTGGTGCACTGGGATGACCCAGAGGGATGGGATGGGGAGGGAGGTGGGAGGGGGATCCAGGATGGGGAACACATGTACACCCGTGGCGGATTCATGTCAGTGGATGCCAAAAACCACTACAATACTGTAATTAGCCTCCAATTAAAATAAAATAAAAAAAGGGCTGACTCATTCCCTGTGTTGTACAAGATATCCTGGTAGCCTGTCTTACACACAGAAGTTTATACCTCCCTGCTGCTGCTAAGTCACTTCAGCCGTGTCCGACTCTGTGCGACCCCATAGACGGCAGCCCACTAGGCTCCTCCGTCCCTGGGATTCTCCAGGCAAGAACACTGGAGTGGGTTGCCATTTCCTTCTCCAATGCATCAAAGTGAAAAGTGAAAGTAAAGTCGCTCAATCGTGTCCGACCGTCAGCGACCCCATGGACTGCAGCCCACCAGGCTTCTCCGTCCATGGGATTTTCCAAGGCAAGAGTACTGAAGTGGGTTGCCATTGCCTTCTCCCAGTCCCCTCTATTTTTCCCCAACCTCAGTGTCTCCACTGGTAACCACTCTTTTCTTGTCTGCATGTGTGAGTCTGGATGACCGGGGCTGGTGGAGGGTCATTTCCAACATGGCCTGAGGCCTTCTTTCCTCCTCAGCTACCAGATATAATTAAATAGAACCCGCGTGATAGAGCCTGCCCAGTATGGACGGTGTCCGCCTTTTATCCCCAGGCTTAGCTTACTATCTCTTGACACAGGTAATCAGGAGGGAATTTCTCTTCCCCGTGAAGCTTTAATGCTGAGCAAATTGGTTTAAATTGCAGCCCGTGATTGGGTTTAGATAGGGGTGATTAAATCCAAACGCAGTTCGGGGTCTGAGCTCTGCCGTTACTTTCGTGAAGCAGGAAATGTCATATTTGCTCAGACGCTTCTCCTAGCCGGTTCCGTAAAGAGGTGGGGAGCTGCATTCTTTCACGGCCCTGATGGTGGGCCCTGCTCCGTTTTGAGAAATTCTCTTTAGGGTCAGCAGACATTGGGGGGCGTCTACCTACTCGACATTTTCTCCACATTTGATATGGCCAGTCTTCCCAAATTTCAGTAACTTAGTCATTCTTATATGAAGTTGTTTTGCTTTTCATTTCCCTGAGACTGAGTACCTTTAAATATATATATATATAATATATGTGATATATTGTATGTGTTTGAGACATACAACGTGAAAGTCACAGTGAGCAACATAGATATATATATATATATATGAACAATTGTATCTTAACAGACGTTTATATAATATGTAAAAATATAAATCAACGTATGACATTTAGTGGTATCTTAACAGACATCTATATAATATATATAAATATAAGCCAATATATGACATTTAGTGGGTAGCCTTTCCCCTCTCCTGGGGATCTTCCCAACCCAGGGATTAAACCCAGGTCTCCTGCACTGCAGGCAGATTCTTTACCAGCTGAGCCACCTGGGAAGCCCCATAACATTTACATAATATATATGTAAATATAAATCAATATATTTATAATATATAAGCATTTATATATAAAATTTTACATATGTGTGGATGTCTGTCTATGTGTGTGGTTGATCATTTAAGTATTCTTTCCTTTCGTAGTATATATAGTATGTATTCAAGACATAAAACATGAAAAGTCACAGTGAGCAGCATACATATATAGCATACGAACATTTGTATTTTAACAGGCATTTATATAATATATAAATATAAATAAACATTTGTCATATATAAACATTTATGTTTAAAATTTTGTATATCTGTATATGTGTGTATATGTGTATTTGGCCATTTGGATATGATTTTTTTCTTTCTGCAGTATGCTAGGCTGCTGCTAAGTCACTTCAGTCGTGTCAGACTCTGTGCGACCCCATAGACGGCAGCCCACCAGGCTCCCCCGTCCCTGGGATTCTCCAGGCAAGAACACTGGAGTGGGTTGCCATTTCCTTCTCCAATGCATGAAAGTGAAAAGTCAAAGTGAAGTCGCTCAGTCGTATCCGACTCTTAGTGACCCCATGGACTGCAGCCCACCAGGCTCCTCGGTCCATGGGATTTTCCAGGCAAGAGTACTGGAGTGGGTTGCCATTGCCTTCTCCGATATCATTGTGACTTTCAGGTTGTACGTCTTCAATACATATAATACATACTACAGAATGGAGAAGGCAATGGCAACCCACTCCAGTGTTCTTGCCTGGAGAATCCCAGGGACGGGGGAGCCTGGTGGGCTGCCGTCTATGGGGTTGCACAGAGTCGGACACGACTGAAGTGACTTAGCAAGATATATATATAATAGAAACATTTGTATCTTAACAGATACTTACATAGTATATATAAAAATATAAATCAACATATTTTTAATATAGAAATATTTATATTTAAAATTTTATATCTGTGTCTGTGTGTGTTTGGCCATTTAGATATCCTTTTTTTTTGTAGTATGTATTATATGTATTCGAGACATACAACGTGAGTCACAGTGATAAACATATATATATATATATAAAAAATAGGAACATTTGTATCTTAACGGATACTTACATAATATATATAAAAATAAAAATCAACATATTTTAATATAGAAATATATATATTTAAAATTTTAATATCTGTGTCTGTGTGTATGTGTATTTGGCCATTCAGATATTCTTTATTATTTTTTTTTGTAGTACAAACTATATGCTCGAGACATACAATATGAAAGTCACAGTGAGCAACATAGATATATATATAATAGGAATATTTGTATTTTGACAGACACTTATATAATATATATAAAAATATAAATCAACATATTTGTAATATAGAAATATATTTTAAAGTTTATATCTGTGTGTGTGTATTTTGCCATTTATATATTCTTCTTTTTTTGCATTTTGGTAGTAGCTGTTTTAGGTTTTTAAGCTAGGAAAATGCTGGGAGTTCCCTGACGATGCAGTGGTTCGAGCTCTCTTGGAATTTTCTCGCTGCTAACACGCCGAGCAGACCTGTGTGAACCTGAGACTGAGCGGGAAGAGGATCGTACACGACCAGGGTGGCTGTGCTTCAGCCCAGTTTTGGAAATGAAGGTCCTGTCTTGGCCTGACTTATTATACCCTGCTCCTCTGGGGGTGTTACCGAGACTCTTCACTCCTTGCTTTCCTTACTTATAAAGTGAACCAAACAGTCATTAGAGGATTGAAGGAAGCAGAGTCTGTGTTTCTTGTAACTTGTATAATTATTTACCTAATACAATCTCAAAAAAGTCGAGGTTCTACTACATCCTGTCTATAGCTATCTGGACGTGTACATGAGTTTCTTTAAGCTGGACATATAGATATAGACATAGATGGCCTTCCCTGGTGGCTCAGAGGGTAAAGCGTCTGCCTGCAACGCAGGAGACCTGAGATTTCTCTAAAGTCTCATCAACAGGTGGCAACCCACTCCAGGATTCTTGCCTGGGAAATCCCATGGACAGAGGAGCCTGGCGGGCTACAGTCCATGGGGTCACAGAGTCTGACATGATTTAGCAAGTAAAACAATAGAGTAAAATAAGAAATCAAAAACTTCCATCAATGCATTCTTTTTCAGTAGTTACTTGAATTTTATAGATTTCTCCAATCTTGAAGTTAGACATTCCCTGTTTGCTGCTGCTGCTGCTGCTAAGTCACTTCAGTCGTGTCTGACTGTGTGCGACCCCAGAGACGGCAGCCCACCAGGCTCCGCCTTCCCTGGGATTCTCCAGGCAAGAACTTTGGAGTGGGTTGCCATTTCCTTTTCCAGTGCATGAAAGTGAAAAGTGAAAGTGAAGCCACTCAGTCGTGTCCGAGTCCCAGCAACCCCATGGACTGCAACCTACCAGGCTCCTCCGTCCATGGGATCTTCCAGGCAAGAGTACTGGAGTGGGGTGCCATTGCCCTAACCCTAACCCTAACCCTAACCCTAACCCTAACCCTATTCCCTGTTTAGGTAAATAATACTAGCCAATTAGTCATGATGCCTTGATCGCTGTGTTAGTACTTCCTCCACGGGACCTGAAACTGGGGAAAGAAGCGATAAATGACCCCAGGCAAGCTGGCAATGTGCTTTGAGTCACTGAAAACAGAGAATTCTTCAGAATATAGACAGAGATATTTCTGTGTAAGTTGAAAGTGATCATTAGAATCATCTGTTTGGTCTGATCCCCCAGAGTGTTAGAATGAAAACTGGTAATAATATTGCTCATTAGCAGAACATTATATCTCTTTCTTTCATCAATCTGTTACTTAGTCCAGTTGAAATGTGGTTGGGTACATTACAAGAAGAAAGATTTGAATAAGTACCACCTAGCTTTGAAAGCGGAGAAGGCGATGGCACCCCACTCCAGTACTCTTGCCTGGAAAATCCCATGGATGCAGGAGCCTGATAGGCTGCAGTCCATGGGGTCGAAGAGTCGGACACGACTGAGCGACTTCACTTTCACTTTCCACTTTCATGCATTGGAGAAGGAAATGGCAACCCACTCCAGTGTTCTTGCCTGGAGAATCCCAGGGACAAGGGAGCCTGGTGGGCTGCCATCTATGGGGTCGCACAGAGTCAGACACGACTGAAGCAACTTAGCAGCAGCAGCAGCATACCGTCTTCCACAGTGGCTGCGTCAGTTCACACCCTGGTCAGCAGAGGGTTCCCTTTTCTCCACACCCTCTCTGGCGTTTATTGTTTGTAGATATGTTAATGATGGCCCTTCTGTTGGGTTTACGGTGGCACCTTCTGATCGTCTTGATGTGAATTTTGAGAAGATGCTCTTGGTTTCTCGACTGGCTGTTTTCTTGTAGGTGCACGGGAGGAGCCAGTACGTGGAACTGTCCAAGGTTAGAAACCCAAGGATCAGAAACACTTCGGGGACTCAGTGGAAGGAATCTTTCCAAAGACCCATCCATCTCACTCTCAAGCCTTGAAGGTCATCACTCAATTTGGTGGTAAGTAACAGCCATAGCAATAGAGAGATCCTTGGAAGAGCTGATCCCCAAAGATATAGATCAATCTCAAAAATGTTTTCCAAAGAATAGAGTAAGAAACAGCACAGGCGTTGGTACACAGCATAGCTGCATTGGTTTTCTTTTCCCCCCTTGATCTTCTTTCAGCTATTTTCAAACAAAATTTTTACACCAGAAACCTGTTTGCTCTCATGAAAGTAAACTCTTTTGTAGGTACAAATATACCACAATCTCTCTTCCAAAATTACCTTTAAAAGCTAAAGCCGGAGTTATGTAAAGCAGACAATTGCCTGATTAAACTTGAATAATGCATAATAGTACCCTTTTGGGATGTAGCCCAGCGTTTATTTCTGTTTTCGCAGGAATGTGAAGAGCATTTTAATTTTTAACTGAAGACATTCTCGGGTGTGTTAAGGGCTAAACTAGATCACAACCCCAGACCTATACGGTGTCGGACACAGTATCCACATCATTGATCCAAGGTTTCCATGTCCTCGGAGCTTGTCTGTGGCTCAGATGGTAAAGAATCCGCCTGCAATGCAGGAGACATGGGTTCCATCCCTGGGTGGGGAAGATCCCCTGGAGAAGGGAATGGCAACCCACTCCAGTATTCTTGCCTAGACAATCCCCACGGACAGAGGAGCCTGGTGGGCTACAGTCCATGGGGTCGCAAAGAGTCGGACACGCCTGAGCCACTAACACTTTCACTTTTTCACTCTCCGTGTCCTTTACCTGTTGTTGCTGTGTGATTCTCCTATCAAAATTGGTTATTGCCATTTATTATGAGGAATCAGTGACTGTCAGCAAACTTGGAGTCTAGAGAAAACACGTAACTGCCAGTTCAGAACCATCATCCATTGGCTTTGTCTGGTTTTGTTTTCAGAAAGAAGCCAAGACTACAGTTAACCCGATGATGATAGAAGCAGTCTTCAGACTTTTCTTTCATAAAGTGACACCATATGCAAACGTGCGTTTGTGGGCTGACTCCACAAAATTGTGAGACATTATCAGATCTTTAATAACCTCATCCATTCCATACTGGAGCAAAGATGGTCCCCTAATGTAATAGATAAAGGAGAAAATGCATTTAGAGGACACGTTATGGACTTCTCAGTACTGGCTTGCCAGAGTCATGTTTATTAGATTTGCATAATCAGTTAGAACTGGACATGGAACAACAGACTGGTTCCAAAAAGGAAAAGGAGTACATCAAGGCTGTATATTGTCACCCTGCTTATTCAACTTATATGCAGAGTACGTCATGAGGAACTCTGGGCTAGAAGAAGCACAAGCTGAAATCAAGATTGCTGGGAGAAATATCAATAACCTCAGATATGCAGATGACACAACCCTTATGGCAGAAAGTGAAGAACTAAAGACCCTCTTGATGAAAGTGAAAGAGAAGAGTGAAAAAGTTGGCTTAAAGCTCAACATTCATAAAACTAAGATCATGGCATCTGGTCCCATCACTTCATGGCAAATAGACGGGGAAACAGTGGCTGACTTTACTTTTTTGAACTCCAAAATCACTGCAGATGGTGATTGCAGCCACAAAATTAAAAGACACTTACTACTTGGAAGGAAAGTTATGACCAACCTAGGCAGCATATTAAAAAGCAGAGACATTACTTTGCCAACAAAGGTCCGTCTATTCAAGGCTATGGTTTTTCCTGTGGTCATGTATGGATGTGAGAGTTGGACTGTGAGGAAAGCTGAGCACCGAAGAATTGATGCTTTTGAACTGTGGTGTTGGTGAAGACTCTTGAGAGTCCCTTGGACTGCAAGGAGATCCAACCAGTCCATCCTAAAGGAGATCAGTTCTGGGTGTTCATTGGAAGGACTGATGCTGAAGCTGAAAGTCCAATACTTTGGCCACCGGATGCGAAGAGCTGACTCATTTGAAAAGACCCTGATGCTGGGAAAGATTGAGGGCAGGAGGAGGAGACAACAGAGGATGAGATGGTTGGATGGCATCACCAACTCAGTGGACAAGACTTTGGGTAAACTCTGGGAGTTGGTGATGGACAGGGAGGCCTGGCATGCTGCTGTTCATGGGCTTGCAAGGAGTCGGACACGACTGAATGACTGAATCAATGTGAGGTCATATAACCACAAGCAGATGGCTCTGATAGGGGAGGATGGGCCTATCAGGATGTGTGGAGTCCAGTCCTTGACCTTCTCCACACACCGATTCTGTGGCTTCAAAAGACTGCCAAGTCCTTGGGGAGCTGTTGAAACGAAATAAAACAGCAGTGAGTGAGCGTGGAGGGTGCACTGTGATGCATTCGCCAAGCCTCAGTGGCCCCACACTTGATTGGACCCTCTTTCTCTCGTAGTGTTTTCTACACATGCCCATTCTGTTCTTCTGTTCCATGGAATAACAGTAGATTAATCTATCACTCCAGTTCTCAGACTAGGCGCTCAGAGAAAATGCTGATGTGGTTCCTTGTATTCCTGGCAGTAGACAGTGTTCCTCATTCTCCCTGCACCTGTGAGCAGATGAAAGTTTCATGAGAAAATGGTGCATGATCAAATGCAAAGAAAGGATGAAAAAAACTCTGTACATTTCATAAGAATACAGCACCAAAACTGTAGAGTTTGGGGGAGAACACACATTTCTGCTTTGTGTGCTCCGGCATGTCTGACTCTTAGTGACCCCGTGGACTGTAGCCCGCCAGGCTCCTCTGTCCATGGGATTCTCCAGGCAAGAATACTGGGGTGGGTTGCCATTTCCTTCTCCAGGGGATCTTCCCGACCCATGGATGGAACATGCATCTCCTGCATTGGCAGGTGGATTCTTTTGCCAATGAGCTGTTTGGAAACAACCGTACTTCTGCTTTATTGCAGTTACTTGTAGTTGCTCGTTTTCCAGACCACTGTTCTAAGACTATCACAGAAATTTTGCCATTCAAACAACTGCCCAGGAAGAACGGTCTCTGGGTCTTAGTTGCAGTGATCCCTTGAAATATTCTGCTGAACCATATTTGCCTGCATTATTATGTTTTATTTGATTTGTGTGGCTGTGTCTTTAAAGACTGCTGGCTCCCAACTGGGTTAGAAGTTCAGTGACTGTTTCAGGCGTGTTCCTTATCTAAGATGGTGCAGAAAAACCAGAACGAACTTCCTGGCCAACCCAGGAAGACATATGTGGAATGCGGAAGCACTATGATTGGTTTGTATTTCATATCAGAGACTTCCATAAAGGTTTTTTTCTTTTTTTTAAATTTCTCAATGTTAAAAATAATATTAACAACAAAAATTCTGAATTTAATATGTTGTTAAAAAGTGATAACGTGGCACTATGGTAGTGCTGTTTATGATTGCTTAAACATATTTGTCGATACTATGTGTTCCCAATTATTTATATTTGATTCATTCTTTATGTTTCTTCACTATTTTTCTTACAGTGTGTTAAAGCGAGCTGACTGTTGGGATTAATCACTATTCTTTGTCATTTCCTGAAGGATGAGCTCAGTTTAACATTTCAGAGTCTGCCTAATCAAAAAATATTTAAAGGGAAATGCGATTAAACATTTCTGGGGTTGGAGAGGGAGCATGGCAGGAATGTGCAGATGGAATTCCTACTCTCATCACTGCAGTGATTCGATTTGGTTGACTTCTGATTGATTACAAGTTAGGCTTTTGTCTCCAAACATGCATATGGGAAATTTTCAAAGTGCTCACATAAATTTGGTGAACGCATGTTTGGGGGTTCCCCACCCTTTTCGTTCAGATGAGGTATAATTAATTCCAGGTGTTTGAAAGCCCTCAATAAAAAAGTTTTCGAGGACGAGGAACAAGAACCATTGTCTTTATTAAGGAACAAGGCGAGATTAAAGGTAAGCTCTGGACTCTGAGAAGAGTGAGGAACAGGCTTCATCCCATTCATCTTCTCCCCACTACTTGCCATTCAGGCGAAGAGATGGTTGGATTATAAATGTCACTGTTGTTTTGTTTAGTCACTAGGTCATCATCTAACTCTTTGTGATCTCATGGGCTATAGCCTTCCAAGGCTCTTTTGTCCGTGGGGACTGTGCAGGCAAGAATCCTGAAGTGGGTGCCCATTCCCTTCTCCAGGGAATCTTCCCCACCCAGGAATTGAACCCATGTCTCCTACATGGCCCAGCAGGTTCTTTACCACTGAGTCACCAGGGAGGCCCTGGATAATAAATAAACTTAGCAGATACGATGGGGATTCCATTCATTCTAAACCTCTGGATCCTCTCATCTGGGTGTCTACCCAACACTGACAGGGATATTCTTTACACCAAAGAATAAATGCCTTGTAATACTGTTCAGATTAGTTTGCCAACAAAGGTCCGTCTAGTCAAGGCTAGGGTTTTTCCAGTGGTCATGTATGGGTGTGAGAGTTGGACTATAAAGAAAGCTGAGTGCTGGAGAATTGATGCTTTTGAACTGTGGTGCTGGAGAAGACTCTTGAGAATCCCTTGGACTGCAAGGAGATCCAACCAGTCCATCCTAAAGGAGGTCAGTCCTGAGTATTCATTGGAAGGATGGATGCTAAAGCTAAAACTCCAATACTTTGGCCATCCAATGCAAAGAGCTGACTGATTTGAAAAGACCCTGATGCTGGGAAAGATTAAAGGTGGCAGGAGAAGGGGACAACAGAGGATGAGATGGTTGGATGGCATCACAGACTTGATGGACATGAGTTTGAGCAAGCTCCGGGAGTTGGTGATGGACAAGGAGGCCTGGTGTGCTGCGGTCCATGGGGTCACAAAGAGTGAGACACGACTGAGAGACTGAACTGAATACTGTTGAATTTCAAAAGTTTCATGAGTCTCAAAACTAGTTCTTTTCATAAAATGCAGAAGTGGCTCCATGTCTATGAATGTCTGCATCATGATAATACAGCACAAAACTCATAAGTCATGGGATAGGCACGTGCCAGAAGGAATGGGCTAAAACTCAGTACGGTTTCCAGCTAAAAGAGGTAATGAGAAGAGACTGATGATTTTATTACGACAAAATAGTATTTTCAGCTGTGAACCAGCACTTGAATTCATACGGAGACAGCAAAGAAATTCCTGTTACGGTGGATGCAAGGTAAAGATGTCCAATTTGTTATGAAATGACTGCACAATTCTGTCAGCCAAAATCTTCCTGCTTTTAAAGCAGCTTTTACAGTTCAATGAGAGATCAAGATCCCAGCAGAAAGAGCAGACCAAGTATGTGAACAGATACTTCATGGAAGGACAAATACTCCTTGCTTATCAACATGGGAAAAAATTGCCCAACTGTATTCATAATATTGACAGGAAAATGAAAACAATTAGATTTAGGTATACGGATAGATTTTGTAGTTTTGAGAAAGCTCAAAATATTTGAAAATATACAGATACCTATATATAGTATTGGCAGAGGTTGGGGGAAACAGAAGCTATTGGTAGGAACAGAAAACTGTGTGATATCTTTGGAAAGAAATGTGATCTAGCAATTCCAACTGTAGATGTTTACATAACCCATATATTCAAATATGAGCAGCGCTCAACAGGCAAAAAGACTCATGTTGGCAGAATGTATCAATCACAGGACTTGAAACCACCTAGGTGGATATAATTGAGATTTAGTGAATTCAGTCTTCCCTGATGGTTTGTTGGAAAAGAATCCATCTGCAATGCAGGAGACATGGTCAATCCCCGGGTCAGGAAGATCCCCTGGAGAAGGAAACGGCAACCCACTCCAGTATTTTTGCCTAGGAAATCACACGGACAGAAGAGCCTGGAAGGCCACAGTCTATGGGGTTGCAAAGAGTTGGACACAACTCAGGGATTAAATCACCAACACCAACACAAACTAAAGTATGCTATCGTCACAAAAAGAGATGATTTTGATCCAGTGTACATGTATATACGATGAGTGGAGAGTTTCCCCAGATGCAGTCTTAAAAGAGAAAATGAAGTACAGAGGCCTGTGTATCATATCCTTCACTAATGGAGAATTGCGAGCAGATTCTTTACCAGCTGAGCCACCAGGGAAGCTCAAGAATACTGGAGTGGGTAGCCTATCCCTTCTCCAGGGGATCTTCCTGAGCCAGGAACTGAACGGGAGTCTTCTGCATTGCAGGCAGATTCTTTGCCAGCTGAGGTACCAGGTAAGCCCATATATGCATACATAAGCATACAAACACACACACTTTTACACAGATTGTTGGTCCGAGTGATGACCATGTTTTATTCATTGCCTACTGCTTTTTTCCTCTGAGGCATTTTCTGCCAGGGATGTGCATAACTTTTAAATTAAAAATCAAGTTAAAATTAAAAATCCAGTTACAATTAAAAACAAGCGAAAGCAGAAAGATGAAATAAGAGTCAGCCAAATCACCTTCCCTCGTTTATTGTTCTTTTTCTCACCGCGTTACCCGATACCTCTCTCTCTTTTTCCAAGCCAAACGAAAGCTGACAGCCCCCGGGATCTTTTCCCAAATAAATACTGATGAGGCGCTGGGCTATAAGCGACAATTCCTCTCCCTTTCATCGAGAGTGCATCCATAATTTATTATGTCTTTGACGTCGCAGGAGATATGTCAGGAGTGTGCAGGGCCTCAAACTTGCTGTCACGCCTGTCAGGTATCGTGGTGCCTGAGACGCGCTTAAATCGGGATTAAAAATGTAAAAGGAGTGTCTTCTGAAAGAATGCTAATGCCAGCATCGCTTCCTAATGTTATCCTATAGCTCATCTTTATGTTTCCTTTGATGGTACGTTTTTGCTCTAGGGTCACTGAACCATCACATCACCGTTCCACTGAGAATAAGGCTCTATCTGTCATCTGTCTGTTTTATCTTCTGTCTATCCGGCCAGGCTATCTGTCCATCCATTCTATCTGTCTGCCTATCCATCTGGCCTATCCATCCGTTCTATATCCAGTCTGTCTGTCTATCCACCCATTCAGTCTATCCACCCATTCAGTCTATCCACCCAGTCCATTCTATCTATCCGTCCATTCTATCTATCCGTCCATTCTATCTTTGTATCCTGTCTATCTATCCGTCTATTCTATCTCCAGTCCGTCTATCATCCAGCCTATGTATCTACTCATCCATCCATTCATCCAGTCTGCCTGGCTATCCATCCAGTCTGTGTATCCATCCATCTATCCATCCAATCTGTTTCTCTCTCCATCTTTCATGTCTATAATCTATCATCTATCTGTATTTATGTGTGTGCTCAGTCATGTCTGACTCATTTCAACCATGTGAACTATAGCCCGCCAGGCTCCTCTGTCCATGGGATTTCCCAGGCAAGAATACTAGAGTGGATTGCCATGCCCTCTTCCAGGGGATCTTCCCGATGCAAGGATCAAGCCTGTGTCTCCTGTGTCTACTGCATTAAAAGCGAATTCCTTCCCCACTGAGCTATCCAGGCCATCTATCTACCTTTCCTCTCTTCTATGTGTCTATGATCTTTCATCTGTCCATCATGCAGTCCATCTTCTATCTACATCTCTAAGTCTATCGTCTATCATTTGTCATCTGTTCCATCACCTATCTATCCATGATCTGTTTATCTATTATCTACCTATCATTTATTTACCTATTTTCTGTGTATCATCTGTGTCTGTCTATCTATCCACCTTTCAATGTGTCTATCTCTCAACTGTATCTATCTATTATCTAAGATTGATTTCTTTATTATCTATCATCTATTTCTATCTATGTATCTCTTATGTATCTGTCTCTCTATGAAACTGAAATTTGAAGCTGTTAGTCGCTCAGTGGTGTCTTACTCTTTGTGACCCCATGGAATGTAGCCACCAGACTCCTCTGTCCATGGGATTCTCCAGGCAAAAATAATGGAGTGGGTTGCCATTCCCTTCTCCAGGGGATCTTCCCGACCCAGGGAGGGAACTCAGGTCTCCTGCCTTGCAGGTAGATTCTTTACTGTCTTAGCCACCAGGGAAGTCTATCATCCATTATCGGAATTTATCTCAAGTATGTTGCATTTGGTATGGATTTATCATTCCTGTGAACTAAACAGGCAGAAAAAAATTTTTTCTGTTTGTTTGTTCTTGTTGTCTGTTCAGTGCCAACAGCTTATAAATATGTGGAAGAAAATCTGATTGCTGTAGTGAGTATTATTTCATTTGAGGGGATAAAGTAATTATTGGGAATGATTTCCCAATATATTTCCTTACACAGTAAGTCCCCTATATGGACTACACAGTCCATTGGATTCTCCAGGCCAGAATACTGGAGTGGGTAGCCTTTCCCTTCTCCAGGGGGATCTTCCCAACCCAGGGATGGAACCCAGGTCTCCAGCATTGCAGGCAGATTCTTTACCAGCTGAGCCCCCTATATGCAAACCTTCAGAGGAGGTGAATGTGCGTTTGCTCACATGTCCAGTTGCGGAAGTTAGTTCCCGTGTCTGCTATGCACTGTCCTGCGTGTGCCTCCTCGTACAGGTAATAGCGCTCTTGTGTGCTTTACTGCACAGTAACGTGTAGAGTTGAAGTAGGACATGGCACCCCATTCCAGTATCCTTGCCTGGAAAATACCACGGACAGAGGAGCCTGATGGGCTGCAGTCCATGGGGTCGCAAAGAGTCGGGCACGACACACACAGGATGTGTAGAGTATCTTTATTTCAAGCCACATCTCCCTTGGACTCCAAGGAGATCAAACCAGTCCATCCTAAAGGAAATCAACCCTGAGTCTTCACTGGAAGGACTGATGCTGAAGCTGAAACTCCAATACTTTGGCCACCTCATGCAAAGACCTGACTCATTGGAAAAGACCCAGCCTCCCTGTCCCTAACCATCTCCCCGAGTTTGCCCAAGTTCATGTCCATTGATTCGATGATGCCATCCAACCATCTCACCCTCTGTCTGTGTGTCACATCTGTCCATCTATCTCTCTACCTTGTTATTGTTCAGTTTGTAAGTCGTGTCCAGTTCTTTGTGACTCCATGGACTGCAGCATGCCAGGCTTCCTTGTCCTTCACCATCACCCACAGCTTGCTCAAACTCATGTCCATTGAGTCGGTGATGCCATCCAACCATCTCATCCTCTGTCGTCCCCTTCTCCTCCAGCCTTCAATCGTTTCCAGCATCAGACTCTTTTCCAGGCCTTCTGTATCACGTGGGCAAAGTATTGGAGCTTCAGCATCCGTCCTTCCATTGAATAGTCAGCGTTGATTTCCTTTAGAATTGACTATTTTGATCTGCTACCCACCTACCTAGTTTTCTGATCTATGTATTTATGTATCCATGTACCTTATCTATTATTTATCTGCCTATCTATCCATCTATCCAGTTGGTAAGTAAACAACGGTATATACATCTATCATGTATCTTGTCTATTCATGCATCCATCTATCCATTATGTCTATCATCTACAAATATAATTATCTATCATCCCTAATAAATACAGATCCATTTGTCTTATCTACCATCTATCTTTTCTATATCTGTCATCTATTTTTCTCTCTATGTATATATTTGTTTGCTAAGTCACTTCAGTTGTGTCAGACTCTGCGTGACCCCATAGACGGCAGCCCACCAGGCTCCCCCGTCCCTGGGATTCTCCAGGCAAGAACACTGGAGTGGGTTGCCATTGCCTTCTCCAATGCATGAAAGTGAAAAGTGAAAGGGAAGTCGCTCAGTCGTGTCCAACTCTTAGCGACCCTGTGGACTGCAGCCTACCAGGCTCCTCCGTCCATGGGATTTTCCAGGCAAGAGTACTGGAGTGGGGTGCCATTGCCTTCTCCACTATGTATGTATAGAGAATATATAAAGAAGTATATAGATACATAGATATGACATCATACATGTATCATATGTATAGAAGTGTATGATGTCATATATGTACATAATATGTAACTATTTATGGATATACAGTATGGAGATGAATGAGGTATATGATTTTTCTGTGGCAATAGTCATAAAATTTTTGCACCACTATATTCTTTGATTATCTTTCTAGTTAATGATACCTTTGCAAGCACTCAAAAATAATAGTAAAATCCCCTTTTCTCTGACTCCCTTTGTAAATCTGTGTAAAGTGAAATCGTTGACATTGAAAAGGTTTTATACAAGTTCCTTGGCAATAAATCCAATGTGCTAATTCCACACATATTTTTAAACTAAAAAGTGGGACTAATGTAAATCTGCCTAACAAAATTCCAAAATCCTCATTATTACCCATTTGTGGGATGAGAAAAAATTATCACAAAATGTTATTCTCTCTCCACTTGTACTCAGCAAGTCTATTTTGAACTAATGGGCGTTTATGTGCCAACATCATTAAATATTACAAGTGAATCTGAAGAAATAATAGGCATGATGATATCTTGTAGAAATTTTATGAAATATTCAGAACTATTTATTTGAAAATGTCAGGCAAAAACAAAAAAACTAAGCATCTGAAATACTTCCATCTGCAAGCCGTCAGTATACTTGGAAGCCAAAATTTATTATAATTCAGTATTCCTACCAGTAATCCCCTTTATTGCAGGATGAGAACAAATTCTATTTTCAAAGAAGGCTTGAATTTCTTTATTTTCTTCTTTAAGGAAATTATTTCTATTGTCCATGAGTATTTTTTGCTAGATTTTTCCTAGAGTGAGGCTTCCCAAGTGGCTCAGTGGGCAAGAATCCACCTGCCAATGCAGGAGATACAGGGGACGTGAGTTCAAAACGTGAGTTTGGGAAGATCCTCTGGAGGAGGAAATGGCAACCCACTCTAGTATTCTTGCCAGGAGGATCCCATGGACAGAGGAGCCCGGCGGGCTACAATCTGTGGGATCGCAGAGAGTTGGACACAAACAATCAGCTGAGCACACAGGCATGCACGCACGTTACCTAAAATGATATAGCTACTTAAAATTTGAAATCCTGGCTTTTAAAGGATAACTCCACACTATCAGAAAACAGAACATATTGCATGAACGGGCTTTTTGGGAGGATTTAAGTTGTACCAGTTTTCAGAGTGTATCTAGAAAGATGAGGGGGCTTCATAATTTGCATGTATCCTCCCTTCTCACTTTCCTGAGAGAAGGATTGCTCTGGTCCCATAGGGTCTTTGTGGTTTCATACGAATTTCAGGATTTTTTTTTTTTTTTGTATGAAGAATGGCATTGGAATTTTGATGGAGATTGCATTGAATCGATAGGTCACTGAGGGTAGTATGGGCGTTTTAGCAATGTTACGTCTTCCTATTTATGCACATAAATATCTTTCCATTTACCTGTGTCTTCTTACATTCTCTTCGTCAGTTCAGTTCAGTTCAGTCGCTCAGTCGTGTCCGACTCTTTGAGACCCCATGAATTGCAGCACACCAGGCCTCCCTGTCCACCACCAACTGCCGGAGTTAACCCAGACCCACGTCCATCAAGTCAGTGATGCCATCCAGCCATCTCATCCTCTGGCGTCCCCTTCTCCTCCTGCCCCCAATCCCTCCCAGCATCAGAGTCTTTTCCAATGAGTCAACTCTTCGCATGAGGTGGCCAAAGTACTGGAGTTTCAGCTTCAGCATCATTCCTTCCAAAGAAATCCCAAGGCTGATCTCCTTCAGAATGGACTGGTTGGATCTCCTTGCAGTCCAAGGGACTCTTAAGAGTCTTCTCCAACATCACAGTTCAAAAGCATCAGTTCTTCGGCACTCAGCCTTCTTCAAAGTCCAACTCTCACATCCATACATGATCACTGGAAAAACCATAGCCTTGACTAGACGAACCTTTGCTGGCAAAGTAATGTCTCTACTTTTGAATATGCTATCTAGGGTGGTCATAACTTTCAGTGGTGTATAATTTCCGGTGTACAGACCTTTCATCTCTTTGGTTCATCTCTTCCCGAGTATTTTGTTGTTTTTGTTGCTATTTATTTTTTTATTTAGCTGAATTGAGTCTTAGTTGCAGCATGCAGGATCTTCACTGCGTTATGCGTCATCTTTCTTTGGGGAGCACAGACTCTACCAGTGGTGCATGAGCTCAGTAGTTGAGGTGCTCATGCTCAGTTGCCCCAAGGCACCTGGGATCTTAATTCCCCAGGAAGGGATCAAACCCTGGTTCCCTGCATTGCAAGGTAGATTCCTGACCATTGGAACACCACAGAAGTGGCCTGTTGTTAAATGAAACTGTTTTCCTAAATCTCTTTTCCTTTTGGATAGTGTATTCAGTTCAGTTCAGTTCAGTTCAGTCACTCAGTCGTGTCCGACTCTTTGCGACCCCATGAATCACAGCACACCAGGCCTCCCTGTCCATCATCAACTTCCGGAGTTCACCCAGACCCACATCCATCGAGTCAGTGATGCTATCCAGCCATCTCATCCTCTGGCGTCCCCTTCTCCTCCTGCCCCCAATCCCTCCCAGCATCAGAGTCTTTTCCAATGAGTCAACGCTTCGCATGAGGTGGCCAAAGTACTGCAGTTTCAGCTTTAGCATCATTGCTTCCAAAGAAATCCCAGGGCTGATCTCCTTCAGAATGGACTGGTTGGATCTCCTTGCAGTCCAAGGGACTCTCAAGAGTCTTCTCCAACACCACAGTTCAAAAGCATTTGCTTATATAAATTCCACCAATTTTTGTGCATTGTTTTTTGAGTCCTGTGATTTTACTGAATTTATCAGTTTTGAGAGTTTTTCAGTTGACTCTTCAGGGTTTTCTACTTATGTGATCATGTCACCTGCAATAGGTGATAATTTTGCTTCTTCCTTTCCAATGTGAATGCGGTTTATTTCTTTTTCTTGCGTAATTGCTCTGGCTCAGATTTCCAGTGCTGTGTTGAGCAGAAGTGGTGAGAGTTGGTCTCCTTACCTTGCGCTTCATCTTAGAGGAAATGGTTTCCCTTCTTTGTTGAGTATGATGGTAGCTGTGGGCTTTTGATACATGTTTTTTTTTTTTTTTCCCCCCCTGTGGCCACTGAATTTTAAGAGTAGATAAAACTCTCCTTTTGCTTAATAAATGCATACAGAATTCAAAAGCTAGGAAGGGCCATAAACTGTAAGAAATCACACCTAATGTCTGGAAAAGATCCAGGATCGCCCTGTACACACCTTTCTTTTCCTCCATCAATTGATATATGTCTCAGACAGATATATGTCTCACTTCCCTGATGGCTCAGTTGGTAAAGAATCCTCCTGCAATGCAGGAGACCCTGGTTCAATTCCTGGGCTGGGAAGATCCCCTGGAGAAGGGATAGGCTACCCACTCTAGTATTCTTGGGCTTCCCTGGTGGCTCAGACAGTAAAGAATCTGCCTGCAATGTGGGAGCCCTGGGTTCGATCCCTGGGTTGGGAAGATCCCCTGGAGAAAGGAATAGCTGCCCACTCCACTCTTCTGGCCTGGAGAATTTCATGGACTGTATAGTCCATGGGGTCACAAAGAGTCAGACATGACTTAGCGACTTGCAGTTTCAGACAGATTCTTATGACTTCCTTCTAACTAGGGGGTGAGTGTGGCAGGTGGGGAGGACACAGGTCTAGTTCATCCCAGGGATACCCCAGAGACCAACAGGACATTGAAACTTAGCTTCAGGTACAGTTAGAGCTCCAGCCCCTGAAAGGCTCATCCTGGGAATTGCTTTCGCTTCTAAGATCATTACCTCTCTCTCTGGGAGGCATCTTAGCGCATCTTTCCTTAAAATCGCGTTCTAGGGGAAGAATGCAGGCATTCCAGGATAGACTTTCTCTCTATTTTTATTATGCTTTAATATTCATTTTAAGATTCTCCCCCACCTCTCAGACTACATGGGGTTTTACGACTTTTTTAGTCTCACTGGAAATATTCTCATTTTGATTGCATATTTGAAGACTGTATGTAGATGGATAAATCTGATGTATTTCCAGTTTATGTCCTTTCTCTGAAAACAAATGTCAAGAATGGTCGAAATCACATGTATTACATTATATACACTGTACTCAGAGCCATGGTATTTGTTAGCTGTCTGTATACAAATTAAAGAGGTAGAGTGTATGTGTGAGTGTACTGTATAGGCTCAGACAGTAAAGAATCCACCTGCAATGCCGAAGACCTCAATTTGATTCCTGGGTCAGGAAGATCCCCTGAAGAAGGGATAGCCTACCCACTCCCGTATTCTTGGGCTTCCCTGGTGGCTCAGCTGGTAAAGAATCTGCCTGCTATGTGGGAGACCTAGGTTCAATCCCTGGGTTGGGAAGATCCCCTGGAGAAGGGACCAGCTACCCACTCCAGTATTCTGGCCTGGAGAATTCCATGGGCTCTATAGTCCATGGGGTTGCAAAGAGTCAGACACAACTGAGTGACTTTCACATGTATATAAATTAAAGAGATGGAATGTGTATGTGTGTATGTGTGAGAGAGGGAGAGAAGCTATGTCTGTGTTGGTTATAGATTTCTGAAACACCTAATTCCATTACTTTCTAAACTGTATGTCAATATTCAAGAATTGCAAGCTTCCCCTCACTTTGTCTCATATCATAATTAAGTCAAAGTAAAGAATTCTCTTTTGAATATCAGTGACCTGGAACGGACCTAAGAGCTTCTTGCCTTTCACACTCAGAGGATTCAATCTGACTTTCGTTTGCCTGCTGTTGAATGACTGTCCTATTTCAGGGCACCTAGGCTAATGGTCAGAGAAGGCAATGGCACCCCACTCCAGTACTCTTGCCTGGAAAATCCCACGGACAGAGGAGCCTGGTGGGCTGCAGTCTATGAGGTCGCTGAGGGTCGGACACGACGGAGCTACTTCACTTTCACTTTTCACTTTCTTGCATTGGAGAAGGAAATGGCAACCCACTCCAGTGTTCTTACCTGGAGAATCCCAGGGACGGGGGAGCCTGGTGGGCTGCCGTCCATGGGGTTGCACAGAGTTGGACACGACTGAAGTGACTTAGCATAGCATAGGCTAATGGTAGCTGGCTTTCACTGGTATCTCAGTGGCAAAGAATTCGCCTGCCAGTACAGGAGACATGGGTTCGACCCCCAGGTTGGGGAGATGAAATGGCAAACCACTCTAGTATCCTTGCCTGGAGAATCCCATGCACAGAGGAGCCTGGCAGCTACAGTCCATGGGGTCACAAAGAGTCGGTCATGACTGAGCAATTGAGCACATGCACACATACACCCCTATGCAAACATCACATATGATTTCCACAGGAGGAAGGGTGAGAGGCAGCTCAGCGGAATGGAACCTTTTTGGAGTCACCAGATAAGAAAGCAAGTTTCGTTCTCTGATTGCCATCCTGTCATTATCAAGGAGATAATCTAATTCCGCGTGCATGCTTTCTGACGAGCGCCCTGCCTGTCATCAGTAATAAGCCCGACAGGTTTTTATGTAACCCACACAGCTGGGTCTGCAAAGCATTTCTGCAGCCTAAATAAGACTGTGAAACTGGGACATGGAACCCACTGATACCACCCCTTCCTGCGGAGAGAACGGAGGACAAGCTTCTCAGCGTCTCTCTGGGGTTTTCTATGCCCGCTTTAGTCACCCAGACATTCCCTGGGGAGACACAGCTCTGTGACTCCTAGGCTGGGGTTCTGAAAACAGTAATGATCCTCTTGGAAGGAGTAATGGCTTTTCCTGTAGGTCAGGGGGCTATACCTAATTAGAGACAACTCTGGGCTTCCCTGGTGGCTCAGCTGGTAAAGAATCTGCCTGCAATGTGGGAGACCTGGGTTCGATCCCTGGGTTGGGAAGATCCCCTGGAGAAGGGAAAGGCTACCCACTCCAGTGTTCTGGCTTGGAGAATTCCATGGGCTGTATAGTCCATGGGGTCTCAAGGAGTCGGACACCTCTGTTCCCATTTCCTTCTGACTGGGAGACCACCATCGTTGATTCCAGGTCCCTCTCTGACTCCCCCCGCCCCCCGACCCCCTGGGCATCGGTCACCCTGGGGACCCTCAGGAAACTTGCTGCTTCCTGCCGGGTACCTGCCACATTGAATTTATCAGCTGCCAAACTGCGGTGCCAGCCTCACATGTTTTCAAATACAGGCTTCATCTGTATGACTCAGGGTTCAGAATAAAAGGTGAATTTCCACACTGCCAACGTGTTTAAGGAGCCACTTGAGGCTTAGATGTTTGATTTCCGTAAGAAGCAGCCTCATACAATTTTCTTCCAGCGGTGGTGTTCTCTGTGACATTGCTTGCAGAGATGGAAGGGTAGACGACTTTCTTCTGCCTTCAAAATGTGTTTTGGCAGAGATTGACACCCTCCAGGCGGGGGTAAGGGCTTGAAGGAAAAGAGTATGTAGCCTTCCCATTCCATTGTCTGAGTCAGCAAGTCTGGGGAGACACTCAAGAATTTGCATTTCTGCCAAATTCCCAGGTGTGGCTGATAGACTTCTGGTTGGGGCACCCCACCCCCTAGAACCGCTTTCTAGAACATCTTTCTCCCACTTTAGCTAAATCATTACACTCAGCAATTCAAATAATTCTATACTTCAGTCTGCTGATTCACAAAGCTTTGTTCCATTAAGGCGTTCTCCTTCTCAAAATCTTTATTGTTTAATTATCCACGTCTCGGCAATTTTACAGTGTTCTCGCTTGGGGTTTGATAACCGTGAATTTGAGAAAAAGAACAGAATCGATGTAGGCACCGCTCCTGGTGCTCGCATCACACTGATTATGTCTTTTTAGAATTTAATAGTAGAGCTTCTTTCTCCCTTTATTAAAGTTAATGTGAAAAAATCCCTCTTACCTTGTTGGAAAATGAACTAGGAGACATGCGAGGGCCATGTGTTAAAGGACTAACTCCAGGGATGTTGAGACATACCTGGTGACTTTAGTCACACACAGCTGACCCTGGAAGCGGACACCGGCCTGCGACTCACCTGTAACCTGTGCTTGCGGACCAAGGAGTCAGGCAGTGCTGCCAGAAGGACCTCCCGTCTCTCTTGCAGCTGCTGCTGCTAAGTCGCTTCAGTCATGTCCGACTCCGTGCAACCCCATAGACGGCAGCCCAGCAGGCTCCCCCGTCCCTGGGATTGTCCCGGCAAGAACACTGGAGTGGGTTGCCATTTCCTTCTCCAATGCATGAAAGTGAAAAGTGAAAGTGAAGTCACTCAGTTGTGTCCGACTCTCAGCGACCCCATGGACTGCAGCTCATCAGGCTTCCCCGTCCCTGGGATTCTCCAGGCAAGAACACTGGAATGGAGTGCCATTTCTTTCTCCTCCCGTCTCTCCTAGGTAGTGGCATTTCAGCCACTCAGACAGAGACTCCCCCTAATTCTAAACAAAATCTCCCCCTACCTGCGTGGTGCTATCTGAATTTCCAGTCTTCATTTGATTACCAAGTCTTTTATAAAATCACTGGAAATAAAACTTAAGATGTACCTACCTCTAAAAGAGGTCATCCGTAATACAGGTCAAGAAGCAACCATTAGAACAGGGCGTGGAACAACACTGGTTTCAAATCGGGAAAGGGGTACATCAAGGCTGTATATTGTCACCCTGCTTTTTTAACTTAAATGCAAAGTACATTAAGCAAAATGCCGGGCTGGTAGAATCAAGATTGCCAAGAGAAATATCAATAATCTCAGATACTCAGATGACACCACCTTTACAGCAGAAAGCAAAGAGGAAATAAAGAGCCTGTTGATGAAAGTGAAAGAGGAGAGTGAAAAAGCTGGCTTAAAAATCAACATTCAAAGAATGAAGATCATGGCTTCCGGTCCCATCACTTCATGGCAAATAGATGGGGAAACAATGGAAACAGTAATAGACTTTATTTTCTTGGGCTGCAAAATCACTGCAGATAGTGACTGCAGCCATGAAATTAAAAGACGCTTGCTCCTTGGAAGGAAAGCTATGACCAACTTAGCGTATTAAAAATCAGAGACATTACTTTGCCGACAAAGGTCCATCTAATCAAAGTTAAGGTTTTTCCCGTAGTCATGTGTGGACTAATTAATGTGCCCAGCCGTCAAAGAGTAGACCCATTTGCTTTGGCAAGGGAGACCATCATCTCATCTATAAAGAAACACGATTTTGCCCTGTCATTTGCAATGTACATGGCTCATACTTCCACTCTGGGTTGGATTTATTGTGCAGAATTTCCAGTAATCACATCTAGTGTGAGAATCCTTGTTTTGTTCCTGGTTTAATAAGACCATCTCAATTTTGTTCCCTATTATTTGCTTTGGGTGTGAAATCCGTAATCTTCCTCACATCACAGATCTATGCACGATCAAAGCAGGGCTCAAATGCAACAGAAGACATGCTCACCATCGAATTGGAAGCAAACTGGGCGTCAAGTACTATTGGCAGAGAAATTTGTGGAGTGTGTGCTGTGGTTTTTCCCGGTTAGGCTCCAAGCCAGCTCCAGAAGCTGCTGCTAATGCTTGTCTTGATCTTTTCAGTGGTGCTGGACAAATGGTAAGAAGTAAATATTATGCATTTTTAAGTGGGTCACACAGGCACTATCATGAGACCAGCCACCTCTAAATGAAACAGAAAGTATGTTAATTTGGTCTTAACTACATTTCTGCTTCGGTCAGTTTCATACTTGTGCAAAGTCTGTCGAACCGTCTGCATTGTTATCTAGTGAGTTACAATGAGAAAACGAGCAGCGGACTGTCTGAGGACTGGTTTTTGTTGTTGTTTTATCTTTTTTTTTCCCCACCCAATGTTGACTTATTCACCTGCCACCTTATCTCTTCACTGTGCGTGTGTGCTAACTTGCTTCAGTCATGTCCAACTCTTTGCAACCCCTTGGACTGTAGTCCACCAGGCTCCTCTGTCCATGGGATTCTCCAAGTAAGAATACTGGAGTGGGTTACCATTTCCTTCTCCAGGGGATCTTCCTGACCCAGGGATCGAACCCAGGTCTCTTATGTTTCCTGTACTGCAGGCAGATTCTTTACCAGTTGAGCTGTCATGGAAGAGATTTCTTGATTCTAGGTCCTCACAGTTTCAGCTCTCCCATGTTGTCACATTCCTGCCCACCGTCATTGCAAGATCATCCCCGAAACTCTTTCTCATGACTTGTCATGCTTTTGGGAAATTCTAGGTCACTGTCTGCAGGACTTCTCAGAACCTTGAATGAACTGTCTTGTTTGATGATTCAAAATTGAAGACATTGCATCACGCTCTGTGCAATACTGTTTGAACATGGAGGGATCCTAAGGTCTGAATTAAGTGGGACACACTTTTGGAAGGTCCCACCCAATGGACAAAGGTCCGTCTAGTAAAAGCTATGGTTTTTCCAGTAGTCATGTATGGATATGAGAGTTGGACTATAAAGAAAGCTGAGCGCTGAAGAACTGATGCTTTTGAACTGTGGTGTTGGAATGCTGGACTGGAAGAAACACAAGCTGGAATCAAGATTGCTGGGAGAAATATCAATAACCTCAGATATGCAGATGACACCACCCTTATGGCAGAAAGTGAAGAGGAACTCAAAAGCCTCTTGATGAAAGTGAAAGTGGAGAGTGAAAAAGTTGGCTTAAAGCTCAACATTCAGAAAACTAAGATCATGGCATCCAGTCCCACCACTTCATGGGAAATAGATGGGGAAACAGTGGAAACAGTGTCAGACTTTATTTTTCTGGGCTCCAAAATCACTGCAGATGGTGACTGCAGCCATGAAATTAAAGGACGCTTACTCCTTGGAAGGAAAGTTATAACCAACCTAGACAGCATATTCAAAAGCAGAGACATTACTTTGCCAACAAAGGTTCGTCTAGTCAAGGCTATGGTTTTTCCATTGGTCATGTATGGATGTGAGAGTTGGACTGTGAAGAAGGCTGAGCGCTGAAGAATTGATGCTTTTGAACTGTGGTGTTGGAGAAGACTCTTGAGAGTCCCTTGGACTGCAAGGAGATCCAACCAGTCCATTCTGAAGGAGATCAGCCCTGGGATTTCTTTGGAAGGAATGATGATAAAGCTGAAACTCCAGTACTTTGGCCACCTCATGCGAAGAGTTGACTCATTGGAAAAGACTCTGATGCTGGGAGGGATTGGGGGCAGGAGGAGAAGGGGACGACAGAGGATGAGATGGCTGGATGGCATCACTGACTTGATGGACGTGAGTCTCAGTGAACTCCAGGAGTTGGTGATGGACAGGGAGGCCTGGCGTGCTGCGATTCATGGGGTCACAAAGAGTCAGACACGACTGAGCGACTGAACTGAAGAGAACTGAACCCAATGGAAGAGGTCCAACATCTGTAATGCTGTTTGCTTTACATGTTCTCTGTGATGGGAAGAAAGCCAGCCCACCCCCGTCTCTCATGAACCCACACCGATCACCCCAGCTAGAAATCATCTCTCCCATCTTCTCTGAGCCTTGAACAGTGTATTTGCCTCTCTGGTCGTTTGGAGATTGTCCTCTATTGTAACCGTCTTCACACTGGGGACTCTGAACTATATGGGGGCTCAGACACTGAATCCAGAGGAGACAGAGAGGGTGTGAATGAGCTGATTGCCTGAGGAAGTCAAACAGGCTAGCTCCGCACTTGTCACACTCTCTCGACCTGACTCATCTGCTTCTGGCGATGAAGACCACCTCGCTGGCCCCACGGAATCAAACTCCATGGTGCTCACGTGAGCACCAGCTCTCTTTCCTCTCCACGGGAGCTCCCACTGTCTCCACAGATGACAGAATCTGGGGTTTCCTGGGCCCTCCCATGGCACCCTGGAAACGATCGTCACCCCAGAATTTATGTGAAATGAATGGACTCTCCTTTAAAAACGATCTTAGCTACTCACCTTATTCATCTTTAGGGGCACACTCTTCATGTAGGGGAAGAATAAGTTCTTAAGTGGTCAGAGTACTTTGTTTTAGAGGGTTGTACTAAGATCGAAGACTACACAAGTTTTGTTTCTTAGATATTCTGTCGAATACACCCTAGTATATTGCAGAGACCTGGAGGAGGAAATGGCAACCTACTCCAGGATCCTCTCCTGGAGAATCCCATGGATAGAGGAGCCTGGTGGGCTGCAGTTCAGAGAGCTGCAAAGGGTCAGACACTTCAGAAGCAACTGAGCACATGTTGTAGAGAATCACTTACTTTTGAAAAAATGGGTTCTGGACTGCCCTGGGGGTCCAGCGGTTAAGAATCTGCCTGCCAGTGCCGGGGACACGGTTCGATCCTTGATCCAGAAAATACCACATGCCACGTGGCAGCTAAGCCGGTGCTTTGGTGCTTTGCCACAACTACTGAGCCTGTGTTCCACAACAGGAGAAATCACTGCAGTGGGAAGCCCATGGCCCCAACTAGAGAAAGCCTGCTCACGGCAAGGATGATCCAGCTCAGCCAAAAATAAATTTTAAAAAAAGTTCTGAATGCCTTGTCAACTTGTCAGATCTTCTTTTGTGTTAGCAGCCTGGTGAAAGTGAAAGTCGCTCAGTCATGTCTGACCCCATGGACTACACAGTCCGTGCAATTCTCCAGGCCAGAATACTGGAGTGGGTAGCCTTTCCCTTCTCCAGGGGGTCTTCCCAACCCAGGGATTGAACCCAGGTCTTCCACACTGCAAGCGGATTCTTTACTGACTGAGCCACCAGGGAGACCCAAGAATACTGGAGTGGGTAGCCTATCTGTTCTCCAAGGGATCTTCCCAACCCAGGAATCGAACTCAAGTCTCCTGCATTGCAGGCGGATTCTTTACCAGCTGAGCCACCAGGGAAGCCCCTTTTCATGGAAAGTGAAGGTGAAATTCGCTTAGTTGACTTCTTACCACGGTGCAAAAAATCTCATCCTTGAAAGCCATAGATCTAATCCGATGGGCTTAGGTGGGCTTTGAGGCTGTCCATGGACTTGGCATTCAGTATTCTTTTACTTGCTTGAATTTCCTTCCCATTATTTAAAAATATTTTAAGAGATAAATAGGTCAAACTTATTACAAAAGAAATGTTTCATTTCAGACAGTCTCAGCATGGTTAGGGACAGGTACTATATTTGGTTGGCTACGATAAAAAATGCTCTAATTTTATTCTTACACACCTGCCAAGACCCTTGGTCTGATATGCTTGTAAGCTAGGTCCAGATTTTACTTCACAGGAAGTTGGGGGAGTCAGGTGGACTTCAGGAAGAAAAGGTCTTCCTGCACTGCAGTCTTGGGACTTGGCTGTTATCAGCTTGGTCGTTCAGATCAGTTCAGACACTCAGTCATGTCTGACTCTTTGTGACCCCATGGACTGCAGCACGCCAGGCCTCCCTGTCCATCACCAACTCCTGGAGTTTACCTAAACTTATGTCCGTTGAGTCGGTGATGCCATCCAACCATCTCATCCTCTGTGGTCCCCCTCTCCTCCCGCTCTCAGTCTTTCCCAGCATCAGGGTCTTTTCCAATGAGTCAGTTCTTTGCATCCGGTGGCCAAAGTATTGGAGCTTCATCATCAGTCCTTCCAGTGAATATTCGGGACTGATTTCCTTTAGGAAAGAGCAGCATTACGGGGAATGCCTCTAGTTCAGCCAGACACCCCGAGGACTTGAGGAGGCCATCAGCTTTTCCGTGGACATTAGACCACATGAGGGTGGGGTTGGGAATAAAGACATGAAGAAAATCACACCTCTAATTGGAAATGTACATGGGGAAACGCATCCTGGGAGGTCTCTGTCGGTATTCCAGGGCAGATGTCTAGAAGGCTGTGTTTGCTTCTGTTGTTCACAGAATAAAATTTCTGCTGGTATCTGATCAAGAAAGCCTGTCCCCCCCCCCCTTTTTTTTTTTGACATCAAATTGAGCAGGAGTTGAGAAAGGTCAGGCGCGGGGGAAAAACATGGTAAAGTTTACACATTTTCTGGATTTTATTTTCATTGCTGACCATGATGGGATTCAAAAACAACAGCGCTTTTCGTACAGCACAGTCCTTGTCAGAAGAATGGAAATAATGAAGCTCAAATAACACCAGACGCCTTCCAGTTCTGAAAACTCCTCAGACATTGTAATTATCATAAAACACACCAACTCTGTATTTGAAAAGTCTTTACACAAAATCTTCTTTAATGCCGAGCTTGTCAAAGACAGCTCGTTCAATCTGATTTGCAGATAAATAAAGCATTATGAATTCAAGGGGAAAAGTCTCCAGGCAATCCCAGGCTGTCCCGTCCAAACCTCCCAATGCCTAAGAGGTAAGCTTGGAGTTCTCATTCCATTCTTGTTGGTCTGGGAAGATTCAGCGAGTATTCTCACACTCCTGCCAAACCGATTTCCTCAGGTCATGACACAGGACTGGTTGTTTTCAATACTTCTTAGTAATATTCACAGGTATGTGACAACTTAAAAGCACTGTTCTGAATGAATTACCGTGAATACCAAGTCACTTCAGTCGTGTCCGACTCTTTGCAACCCCATGGACTATGGCCCACCAGGCTCCTCTATCTATGGGAGTCTCCAGGCAAGAATATTGGAGTGGGTTGCCATGCCCTCCTCCAGGGGACCTTCCCGTCCCAGGGATCGAACCCGCATCTCTTGCATCTCCTGCACTAGCCGGTGGGCTCCTTACCACCACTGCCATCTGGGATTCCCTAATGCTATGTTTGGTGATGGTTAGTTCATTTTTAATGATATTGGATGTTCCGTGATATAAAAGGTGTTATCGTTGATGGTTTGAAGCTACTATTGACAAATATTTGGTGCATTTCCCACTTGGGCCTATGATCAATAATGCTGGCGAGCACAATTTTGCATACTCTCCTAAAAGTGAAATTTATGAGTCTCAAGGGATACGTATCTCCAACTGTATATACATGTTTCAAAGAGCTGGTGTTAGTTGACATGCACCCCCCAACCCCGCCCCATGATTCCATAATGTTCTGTATCTGTGCTGTCCAATATGGTAATCATGAGGCACACGTGGTTATTTACATTTAGAGACTATGAAATAAAATTTAAAATTTAGTTCCTAGTCCCCGTTGCCAAATTTCAAGTACTCAGTAGCTGCCTGTGGCCCCCATACTGAATAGCACAGAACAGAACATTTTATCACCACCAGAATTTCTACTGGGTATCACCATTTCACATCATTGCAACACTAACTATTGTGAGTCTCTGTCAATTTAGAAATTCAAGTGAGTGTGTGATGGTATCACTTTGTGTTTTTTAAAAAATTTCTTTTATTGAAGCAGACTGGATTTTACAATGTTGTGTTAATTTCTAGTATAGAACAGAGTGACTCAGTCATATACATCAGTTCAGTTCAGTTGCTCAGTTGTGTCTGACTCTTGTGACCCCATGGACTGCAGCACGCCAGGCTTCCCTGTCCATCACCACCTCCCAGAGTTTACTCAAACTCATGTCCATAGAGTCGGTGATGCCATCCAACCACTTCATCCTCTGTCGCCCCCTTCTCCTCCCGCCCTCTATCTTTTCCAGCATCAGGGTCTTTTCCAATGAATCAGCTCTTCGCATCAGGTGGCCAAAGGATTTGAGTTTCAGCTTCAGCATCAGTCTTTCCAATGAATATTCAGGACTGATTTCCTTGAGGATGGACTGGTTGGTTCTCCTTGGAGTCCAAGGGACTCTCAAGAGTCTTCTCCAACACCACAGCTCAAAAGCATCCATTCTTCACTCTCTCTTATCCAGTAACCCTGGGCAACCAGAAGTCTGTTCTTTATGTCTGGGACTCGGTTTCAGTTTGTAGATAAGTTCCTCTGTGTCAGAGTCTAGGTTCCACATATAAGTCATTTCAGTCGTGTCCGACTCTTTTTCAACCCCATGGACTGTAGCATGCCAGGCTCCTCTGTCCATGGGGATTCTCCAGGCAAGAATACTGCAGTGGGTTGCCATGCCCTCCTCCAGGGGATCTTCCCAACCTAGGGATCGATCTGGAGTCTCCTGCATTGCAGGCAGTTTCTTTACCACCAAGCCATGGGAAGCCCCATGTAAGTGTTATCACATGATATTTATCTTTGTCTGTCATACTTCAGTTGTCATGATAATCTCTATGTGCCTCCATGTTGCTGCAGATGGCATTATTTCGTTCTTTTTTAGAGCTAACTAATACTCCATTTTATGTGTGTGTGTGTGTTTATATACACACATGCATACATACATTCACACATATACGGGCTTCCCTGGTGGCTCAGTGATAAAAGAACCCTCCTACCAATGCAGGAGAGATGGGTTTGATCCCTGGATAGGGAAGGTCCCCTGGAGGAGGGAAGGGCAACCCACTTCAGGATTCTTGCCTGGAGAATCCCATGGACAGAGGAGCCTGGTGAGTTACAGTCCATGGAGTCGCAAAGAGTCTGACATGATTTCGTGACTAAAACAGCAACAAAAATACACACATACACACACACAACATTGTTATCCATTCATCTGTCAATGGCCTTTGACGTTGCTTCCATGTCCTAGCTCTTGTAAATACTGCTGCTGTGTAGACATTGGGGTGCGTGTATCTTTTCAAATCAGTTTTCTGCAGGAGTGGGATTGCCGTATCATTTGAGGGGATGTGTTTTAGTTTTTTAAAGAACTTCCATACTCTTCTTCATAGTGGCTGCAACCAATTTACACCCCCAACTACGGTGTAGGAAAGTTCCGTGTTCTGCACACTCTCTCCAGAATTTGTTATTTGTAAACATTGTGATGATGGCCATTCTGACCAGCGTGAGATGATACCTTGTGCTCATTTTCATTTGTATTTCTCTAATAGTTATCAGAGAAACTGATGGAGAAGGAAATGGCAACCCACTCCAGTGTTCTTGCCTGGACAATCCCAGGGACGGGGGAGCCTGGTGGGCTGCTGTCTATGGGGTCGCACAGAGTCGGACACGACTGAAGCGGCTTAGCAGCAGCAGCAATAGTTATCAGTGCTGAGCATATTTTCATTCGCCTGATGACCACCTGTGTGTCCTCTTTGTAGAAATGTCTGCGTTGGTCTTCTGTGCATTGTTTGATTGGGTTTTTGTTGTTGTTGAGTTGTATGAGTTGTTTAATCTTCCCTGGTGGCTCAGTCAGTAAAGAATCTGCCTGCAATGGTGGAGACCCGGGTTTGATTCCTGGGTCGGGAAGATGCCCTGGCAAAGGAAATGGCACCCTACTCCAGTATTCTTGCCTGGAGAATCTCCATGGACAGAGGAGCCCAGCAGGTTACAGCCCGTGGGGTTGCAAAGAGGCGGAAACGACTTAGCGACTAAAACACCACCACATGAGCTGTTTATGTGTTTTGGAGATCAAGCCCTTGTCGGCCTGATCGTTTGCAGACATTTTTCTCACGGTCGTTAGGTTTTCTTTTCATTTTGTGGATAGTTCCCTTTGCTGTGCAAAAGCTTGTCGGTTTTATTAGGTCCCATTTGTTTATTTTTGCTTTTATTGTCTATTTTTAGGTGACACTGACCTAAAGAAACATTGATACGATTTATGTCAGAGAATGTTTCACTTATGCTTTCTTCTTCTAGTTTGTGGGGTTTCATGTCTTGTATTTACCTTCAGTAATTACAAAATGCTTGTATTTGAACACTTCATACATTTTCCAGGGTGAGATGAACATATACTGAACAATAGAAATGTGGGTGTGGTTATGTGGCAATCTGTACTAGCCTTGGACTTTTGACTAATTTTGGATAACCTTTGTGGTAGGCCATTTGCAACTATATAATAAAAAGCCTTTAAAAGGTCTTAAATTCATCTCTGTACACATAATTTCAGAAACTTAACCCAAAGGAAAATCGCCCACCAGTGGGGAAGTGCATAATCCCAAGGAAGAGTACCATAAACAATTGCATCATGAACTGCTTCCCCAAGGTAGATATTGGTTAGTTAAGACCCAGCCATATGAAAGAATACTGTATCTGATTATGAACACAGACATAATCACACATATTGTTTAGTGACGGGGAAACTAAACCCTTAGTTAAGATTTCTAGTTCCTATCGCTGGTGTGGAATGATGGCTGACTGTTTTTGAAAGTTGTTTAATCAGGATTTTTCCAAGTTTTCTCCAATTAAAACATTACATATACATGTATATATGTATATGTCCAGGCAAAGTCCATCCTTTCATTGTTACATGTATATATGTATATTTCCAGGCACAAGTCTATCCTTTGATTCTTCTTCAGATTTGCTTCAAGTATTTTTCTCATTATTTTAAAAATTAAATTAGGGACTTCCCTGGTGAAACTCCAGTACTTGGGCCACCTCATGTGCAGAGTTGACTCTTTGGAAAAGACTCTGATGCTGGGAGGGGATTGGGGGCAGGAGGAGAAGGGGATGACAGAGGATGAGATGGCTGGGCGGCATCACTGACTCGATGGACGTGAGTCTGAGTGAACTCCGGGAGTTGGTGATGGACAGGGAGGCCTGGGATGCTGGGATTCATGGGATCACAGAGTCGGACACGACTGAGCAACTGAAGTGAACTGAACTGGTGATCCAGTGGTTAAGACTTTGCCTTCCAGCGCAGGGGGTACAGATTGAATCCCTTGTTGGGGAGTTAACATTCCACATGCCTCGTGGCCAAAAATCCAAAATATACAATAGAAGCAATATTGTTATAAATTCAATAAAGACTTTTCCAAAAATTATAAAAATGGAATTAGACTGTATTTATATGTATAATTCATATGTATACCTATTTATATAATCTCTCTAGACAAAAATATAGAGACAAGCCCATGCATCTTGAAAGTCAAAAATAATAACATGAAAGTTCTACTTAGTAATATGGAGAATCAAAGTGTCTTTTCTTTGTTTTGGTAAACCGTTTACTTATATTTCTATCCTGTGTGTTGCCCAGTACCGGGGAAACGCACAAAAATAGCAGTGTTGCTCAAATCACAGAAATAACTGTATTTCCAGTTAATTTTCTCCTTGGATTGAGTCTCATCATGAGATAATGTATGTGAAATGGTTTTGAGAGGTGTAGAACAAGAGGAAAATGTGAGTGTTTATAGAGAGTGATCTTGCCCTGGAAAAAACACTCATGGTATTTTCCATTCATCCACAGAATCCACTTCACTGCAAATCACCCCAGATAACTTTTAGAAATGGAAACGTTTCCTCTTTGGCTTCTGTAGGAGAAAATAGAAGCAAGGAAATTATTTCCCTAAGCACACATACTGAGTACCAGACCTGATTAAAAGTGGAGCCTGGAACCAGCAAAATGAACACGTCTTCCGGGATGACGGATGAGGGTAGATTACCAGTGTTCAACATTTGATTAAATGAAATACTTGGAGACCACTGAGCAAAGCATAATTTTCCTTTATTTTCAATACCCACTTCTTTTTTTGTAATATGGTCTGCAATACTTTTATTTTTCATGAAAGCCACAAGACTCTTGTGTATACCATAGAATATGAACTTACTGAGTGAATTTATCTAAATCCCAAATCGCTTAAAAAGAAACCTGAACCTACTTGTCAGTGAAATGAAACCTCTGAGAGAAGTGTGAATTACATCAAGGGCGTTTTTAGGTAAAAATTTATCAGCAGAACTACCTAGAATAAATCACTGCATTTTTTTCCCACCTCCAAGCATCTCAAAACTCCTGAGCATCTATTGATTCTGCAGCAGACTTAATTTAAGAGAGTATACAGGTCTCTGAACAAATATAACTTCACTCCCCAATCTGAAAAAAAAATAGAATAGGTATCCATAATGAACATCTCGCACAGAGTTTTCTTTCTTAATTTGTTTAGTTTTAATTGAAGAATAATTGCAGCATTGTGTTGGTCTCTCCCATACATCAACATGGATCAGCCGTAGGTATACACACTTCCCTTCCTTCTTGAACCCCGCTCCCACCTCCCAGCCCATCCCACCCCTCTAGGTTGTCTCAAAATCAAACCTGGTTTGAGTTCCCTGAGTCATACAGCACATTCCCACTGGCCACCTTTGTAACATGTTAATGTGTATGTTTCCATGCTGCTTTCTTTCCTTCCCCCTCCCCGCCCGCACCTGGCTGTGTCCAGAAGTCCATCATCTATATCTGCATCTCCACTGTTGCCCTGCAGGTAGGGTCAACAGTACCGTCTTTTGAGAGTCTATGCATTTATATACAATGTGTGTGGTTCTCCTTCTGACTTACTTCACTCTGTGTAATAGGCTCTAGGTTCATCCACTTCATTGGAATGGACTCAAATGTGTTCCATTTTAAGGCTGAGTAATATTCCGCGGTATATATGTACCTCAGCTTCTTTATCCACTCATTTGTTGTGGACATCTAAGTTGCTTCCATGTCCTAGCTATCATAGTGTTGCGGTGAACATTGGGGTCCATGTGTCTTTCCATTTTGGTTTTTCAGTCTGTATGCTCAGTATTGGGACTGTTGGGTCATATGGTAGTTGTATTCCTGTTTTTTTTTTTAAGGAATCACCATCCTGTCTTCCCTAGTGGCTGTATCAATTTCCATTCCCACCAGCAGTGCATGAGGGTTCCCTTTCCTCCACACCCTCTCCAGCATTTATTGTTTGTAGATTTTTTTGATGATGGCCATTCTGACCAGTGTGAGTTGATATCTCATTGTAGTTTTCGTTTGCGTCTAATAATGAGCGATGTTGAGCACGTTTTCATGTGTTTGTCTTCTTTGGAGAAATGTGTATTTAGGTCATTTGCCCAATAGAGTAAAAATCAGTGTGCATGCTGAGACTCTTCTGGAATTCTCCATCATCTTGTTGGGCCATCTCTTGATTTAGAGGTCAGCTGCTCCCCCGGCCCCCACCATAATCCTTAAATGGAAGCCTCTGTTGACGAATCGCATGTCAAACACGCCTGATGTTACTTTATGTTCTGTGACGCTTCAACATTCTGAAGTCTGTGCCGTGGCACAGTAAGCATGGCAAACCATAAGTGAGCCCCAGCCCAGAGCATGGGCCTCCTTTCTGCCCGGTTCCCTCAGAGCCGCCACGTGTGCGGAACTGAACTCAAAGATCCAGAAGACAGTTTCCTCTTTAGGACTGGAGACTTGAGCAAGGAAACTGGACTCACTCTCCTGAGTCACACCCTCAGGTCTTGTGTGCTAATGAGATAAGACTCTTTTCCACGGAGGAGGCAATAAGAGCTCCAAGCAGTAAGAAGTAGGGTCTACATTTCTGTTGACAAGCTCATATATTCACAAACCGAAAGTTCCCAAAGCTGTATCCAGCAAAACATCTCCGAGAAACCCAGTTATCCTAACTTTCTTACACAATCCTGTTTCCTATCAAATTTCCCATCCTTAAGACTCCCAGTATGTGCAATTCAGGGCAGTTATATGGAGAATAATAGAAGATGGAACAATATAGTGACTGTGAAATGCCTGTTCCACTTGCAAATTAAGGGGATTCACTTTATCAGTTACTCTTCTGGGGTGTGTTTTTCCCGTGATTTATTCTTTTTCTCACTCATTGGGCACTCTCATTTATTGTTTTTCTCATTGAGCAAATTTTGGGGGAGGATTTCTGCTGTCTTCTCCAAATCTTCTCCCCTTTAATCCATTGATAACCTTGAGTTCTTCTTTTTCTAAATAAGATGTTTAAACATTTAGTTTTTATTGGCGTATAGTTGCTTTACAATGCTGTGTTAGTTTTGGCTGTTCATTAAAGTGAATCAGCCATATGAAGCCACACGTAGACACTTAAGTGTGTGTGTGTAGTTGCTCAGTCATGTCCAACTCTTTGTGACTCCATGAACTGCAACCAAATGTCCATGGGATTTCCCAGGCAAGAATACTGGAGTGTGTTGCTGTTTCCTTCTCCAGGGAATCTTCCTGACCCAGGGATCAAGCTCAAGTCTCTTGCATCTCCTGCATTGGTGGGTGGATCCTTTACCACTGAGTCACGTGAGAAGCCCATGTGTACATGTATCCGCTCCTTTTTGGATTTCCTTCCCATCTGAGCCACTGAGGACTGAGTAGAGTTCCCTGTGCTGCACAGGAGGTTCTCATTAGTTATCTACTTTAAACATAGTACCAGTAGTAGATATCTGTACATCATCCATGAGTTCTCCTGAGAAGAGTTCTTGTCCTCAGAATGTTCACCGCCTGGGGTGAGAGGCAGAGAAACGAAAAGATGCTAAAACGAAAACCAGTTTGTGTCACGACAAAGAATACAACTCTCGTTGGTGGCTTCAACACTCAAGTCAGAAGTGGGCTCACCACAGAGCAGAAAACAGAACTTTTGAACCAAGGTAACGAGGATGTGCAGAAATTCTGTGTAGTCCACATCAAGGTGGATCTGGGGAAAGAGACTAACCTGGAAAAGGCTGGGGCATTTCCAGAGTATTGGGCAACTGTGAAAGACCAGTGGGGCCATTTCCTGCATTCATTGTGAACGCTGCGTTGAGGGCACCAGACAGTCAGTGATTGCAGGGAGATGTGTATCAGGTCATTTTACTCGTCTGCCCAAAAGAGCAAAGCCACCCTTCTCCTCAGCCACCACGCTGTTCTTGGACACTAGGTTTCCTTCCCGGTCCCAGTTTCTCTATTCTGCTGCTGTTTTTGCTTTCTCTGTCTTCCACAGTCTGCCTCTGGATCTTAATTCAGAAGCCTGCCTCAGGGAACCTTCCAAGGTTTTTCCTTCCACCATCCAACGCATCCTGCCCACTTCCCATGCCTTACTTTTTTTTTTTTTGGAGGATAATTTCTTTATGGTGTTGTGTTGGTTTCTGCTGTACAATGAAGTGAATCAGGCATATGGACACATATACCCCCCTGCCTCTTGATTCACACCTCATCCCAGCCCTCTGGGTCATCACAGAGCCCTGAGGCGAGCTCTCTGTGCTGTACGGCAGCTGCCCACTAGCGGTCTATTTTACACATCTTCATGTATAGATGTCAGTGCTACTCTCTCAGCCCATCCCACCTTCCCATCACCCCACTGCACGCACAAGTCAGTTCTCTACGTCTGCATCTCTATTCCTGCCCTACAAATAGGTTCATCAGTATTATTTTTCCAGATTCCATATATATATATGTATATATACACACATTAATATACAAAGTTTGTTTTTCCCTTTCTGACTTCCTTCACTCTGTATGGCAGACTCTGGGTCCAGCCACAACTCTACAAATGACCCAGTTTCACTCCTTTTGATGGCTGAGTGGTATTCCCTTGTATCTATGTACCACATCTTTTTTATCCGTTCCTCTGCTGAGGGACACATGGATTGTTTCCATGTGGTGGATACTGCAGAGTGGTGCAATGAACACTGGGATGCATGTGGTTTTTTTGAATTATGGTTTTCTCACAGTGTATGTTCCGTGGTCGGACGCTGGGTCGTACGGTAGTTCCCATGCCTTTCTCGTGTTGATCCTTAGGACTTGTTTCTTCCCGACATACTCTAGGATAGTCTCTATCGTGTGTATTTTCCTTTTTAGTCTCTCTCTGTCAAGTACAAGTAGGTTTGCCAGCTTAAATTTAGAGCAGAGACCTGCCCAATAATGCATATAGAGTCAGTTCTGTTAGACTCAAGGAAATAGTACTGCCTGAATTTTACAATATGGATTTTTTTTTCCATTTTTAAAAAGTAATACAATTTTACTGCAAAAAGTTTTCGATAATGTAGAAAAGTAAAAAAAAGAATAATTTAGAATCTTTGTTATGTTTCCTTCCCAAGGATGAACATGGTACATGTTTATTTAAATTATTTATATAATGCATATTTAAATATGATGTGTGATATATGCATATCTTACGAAATGTTTGCAAATTTAGGATCATAGTGTATATATAATTTTGCAGCCTGTTTTAAAAATATAATGCTGTGCTTTAAAAAACTTCCAGTCTAATACATATTTTAATCTGAATTTTAATGGCTGATTAGTACCATGGAATTTATTAAACTAATTTCATTTTGTTGAGCATTTGCACTTGTTTCCAATTTTCACTACTATCAGTAAAATTATAGTAAACATCTTCATACACAAATCTTTCTCTAAATCTGATTATTTCTTGAGGATAAATTCCAAATAATGGAGTTGTGATGATTTTTAAATTGTCCTCTTTTCTTTTCCTGAGTCTATGCCAGACTTTACTGAGCCCTAATAACAACATGCTCTTTCATTTTCTTGGTATTTTTAGACATGCCTGAGGAATTTAGAGAGTAACTAGTTATTTTCTTCAGCTAGAGTACTTTCTCTTCATTTAAAAACTCAAATTCAACATAGATCCAGTTTTCCAAACAATGCAGTGTGTTTATATATCTGCATTATTTAAGCATCATTTATCTGTAGGCAAGATTCCAGTTTAAATGATTAGACACATTGATGAAATGTTTAGAACTCTTTCCCCCTTGGAAATATGCATTTATATTGCCATCTGTAATGATCAATAGTCATCTTAATTGCTTAATTTTCCAACAGAAACATTGATGCTTGCATGACTATTAAGTAACTCAAACAAATCTTAATTACTCTAGTCTAGACTAATCACGTCGGTTGTTAAGACTTACACGGGGGGAGGAAAAAAATCACGTGTTTGGAAGGTGACACTCTCCTCCCAAACTCGACCTCAGAACTTCCCCCAAACCACGGAATGCCCATCAACATTTATTGAATCTCTGGTTCACTTTAAACCCAGTGCTAAATGCCAGGCATGCTTCATGCTAACACACATTCTAAATATTCATGAAAAATATAAATGAAGAACTCCATTCAATAGAATCAAGTATGTAAGGAAATGATTCAAAATTATGTATACATATCAGATGTAAAATGAGAGAGGACAGTAACTTGAAAATGAGTCTAGATTGGATTGAAGGAGAGAGAGAGAGAGGTATTGAACATAGCTGGTACTCCTCAAATACAGATTTGCTTATATAACTTCAAGGAGGAATCAATTCTGTTTCAAATGAAGAAGGATATTTTGTGTGCAGAATGGCAAATTGGCTTCCAAAGCTAATTCTGCTGGAAATAAGGGGTCTTGGGATTCGCGCACAAGAAGAATTCAAATTAAGCTTGTAAACTCTTAAGAAGGTAGTAGCCATGCTGTTTTATTCACCGACATATATTCAGGACAATTACAGAGCTGTAGTGGGCACTTGTGAATCTTGCTCATAGAAACATTTGAACCACTTTAAGATGACCATAAAAAGGAACACAATTGTGCCATTTGCAGAGACGTGGTTGAAGCTAGAGACTGTGCTACAGAGTGAAGTCAGTTGGAAAGAGAAAGTCAAATAGCGTTTATTAATGCTTATATGTGGAATCTAGAAAAACGGTACAGATGAACCTATTTACAGAGCGGAAATAGACATAGAGGGAAAAAATATATAGACATAAAGCAGAGGAAGGGGTGGTGGGATGAACTGGGAGACTAGAATTGACATATATACCCTATTGATCCTGTGCATAAACCAGATAGCTAATAAAAATCCTACTGTATAGCCCAGATAACTCTACTCCATGCTCTATGATGACCTAAATGGAAAGACAGTCCAAAAAAGAGGAGATATATGTATACCTATAGCTGATTGACTCTGCTGTACAGCAGAAACCAACATAGTATTATAAAGCAACTGTATTCCAATAAAAAGTAATTTTAAAAATGACCATTAGGTGTGAAAAGTCAAGCTTTTACAGACTTTCTTTAAGATAAACCATTTAAATGAAAAAAACTCCAGCACAATATGATAAAGTGAAAGTCACTCAGTCGTGTCCGACTCTTTGCGACCCCGTGGACTATACAGGCCATGGAATTCTCCAGGCCAGGACACTGAAGTGGGTGGCCATTCTCTTCTCCAGGGGGTCTTCCCAACCCAGGGATTGAACCCAAGACTCCTGCACTGCAGATGGATTCTTTACCAGCTGAGCCATCAGGGAAGCCCTACAATATGATAAGGGCATTTTTCAAATTTCCTTCACTTGTCTCAAAAAGTGAACAGAAGAAACCTTTTTCTTTAGGGAAACCAAGAAATGATGACAAGTGCAAACCAGTAAACAAACTGCTTCCTGGCTGAGTGGGCAGTCTGGCCAAGGAGAGGAAGCCAGCGACATGCTGTCGTCCATCAGAATACATAGCTCCTAGGTGAAGAGTGTCAGAGACCTGAAAGGCATCTCCAGTAATTAGAGAGGAATGCAAACGAGCTCGTGTGAATCCTTCCTCTCGACAGAGCCTGTCAGCCTGTCTGTACCGCTCGCTCCAGAATCACATTTGCAACCTTGAAATCTGACTGTAAACTTCCCTTCATTTCATCTAGCGGAGATACACTCAGGACGGGTTCAGGATCCAATTAGGCTGATGGGGAAAAAAAATGAGAAAAACATTTCAGGTTTTAAAAAGCCTTCACCCCCGTCGCTTCCATAGATCTTAGATTCCTAACTCTCTGATTGCCACTGGAAGTGAAGCAAGTTGAGATTTCATCCTTAGTTTGAAGTTTACAACCATATCTACAGGCTACGGGATGAGATCTTCCTGTATTCCATACCAGGCTTCCCAGGGGGCCCAGTGGCTCAGAATCCACAGAATCTGCCTGCCAACGCAGGAGACGCAAGAGACGTAGGTTCGATCCCTGGGTCTGGAAGATCCCCTGGAGGAGAGCATGGCAATCCCCTCTGGTGTTCTTGCCTGGAGAATCCCACAGACAGAGGAGCCTGGCATGCTACAGTCCATGGGGTTGCAGAGAATTGGACACGACTGAGCGACTAGACAACAACAACACATTGCTCCTAGTTCCTAAACTCCAAGTACAATATGTTCATCCAAGAAAGAAACTTTAGTTAAAAAAAAAAAAACAAACAAGCACATGCACTTCTGTGAATACTCACCTTCTGCTTCGTTACCCTGAGTTCTCTCTCCTCAGGTGTCTCTCTCTGTGTCATCAGAGCCATCACTCTGACAATGCCCAGCTTTACTACATAAAAACCAAAGCAGACCGTCTTAGCTCTCTTTGCTTCATAGGGAGCATGATGGTCTGACTCCCAGAAATCAACAAACAGCTTTGAGACCATCTGGTTCATGGGAGCTGGAGTTTAACACCTGAGATCTTTGTGACCAAAGACCTGTGTATACAAGGGCCAAACTGTGGGTCTTCAAAATCTGGATTCTTACCCAGAACCATGGACTGGGTTGCCCAGAACTTGGACTGCAAGGAGATCAAACCAGTCAAAGCTAAAGGAAATCAATCCTGAATATTCTTAGGAAGGACTGATGCTGAAGCTGAAGCTTCAATACTTTGGCCACTTGAGAAGAGCCAACTCATTGGAAAAGACCCTGATGCTGGGAAAGATTGAAGGCAAGAGGAGAGGGAATGACAGAAGCTGAGATGGTTGGATGGCATCACTGATTCAATGGACATGAGTTTGAACAAGCCTCTGGGAGATGGTGAGGGACAGGGAAGCCTAGTGTGCTGCAGTCTTTGGGGTTGCAAAGAGTCAGACACGAGTGAGCAACTGAACACCAGCACCATAGGTTTTCCAATTTGCCAACCCTGTGAGAATTCAGTTGTTTTCTATGCTCATTGAAATCGACCATCTACAGAAAGTGGGACTGTGCCATAATGCCGGGGGCGCGGGTTGGAGGGGGAAGGAATTCATTCAAAAACAAGCAAATCTCTACAGAAATCATCTTACCTTTACAAGCACCAATGTAGGTTCTTAGGAATATTAATTATCTTTTCTCCTATTTTTCATTCTTCTCCCTTGTCCCATCATAGGAAGAGAATATCGTATATCTCACTGAGTTGATACCTCTTTAATTTACTCGGTTTCCTTTTTCATGGCTAGAGAAAAGCAGACATGAAATGTTTGTATATTCATACGTATTCAGCCCACCTCTAAAGCAATTCATTAAGGTAAGATGAAGGCTGCATACATGCATTAAATCCCAGCCCAAGCTGTGTGTTTTCATCTGACACGGGCATTTTAAGGGGCTGTGATGGATACGTCACTAAAAGAATTAGATTTGAGCCTAAATTAGTTATTGAACCACCTCCAGGCTGAGGTTTTCTATCATGTGTGAGACGGGACAGGAGGACATGCCATTCTACATAAATCAGATTATCTATGCCAGGGCTGTTCAGCTTCCAACACCGGGAGAACGGTTGTCCTGGAAAGAGATTGGAGAGCATTTCACAAAAGGGCCTTTTCATTTTTATAAAATTGCAAGGAAGTTCATTTCCACCTCGAAGTAACTGCTCTAGCAGCTTGAGTGAATGTTAAGAGCCCAGTAACTGTAGACCCAGGAAGGGCAATCATCATGAGTTTTGTTCCTTGGCACCTCTGTGCGATGAAGCTGTCTTGGACCACCTTCAATGATACAGGTTCAGATAACACTCTGTGGGGTGAAACACACACACACACACACAAAACTCTATTAATGGACCACCATGCACCATTTTTAGGAAGCTGTTTCTGAAATGCAGTTTAACCTGGGAAGACTATTACCACTCAGATTAAATGACTTATTAATAAAGGTAGCTTGGTGGTGGAAAAAAAAACTACCTGCAATGCTGAAGACGTGGGTTCAATCCCTGGGTCGAGAAGATTCCCTGGAGAAAGAAATGGCAACCCATTCCAGTATTCTTGCCTGGGAAATCCCATAGACAGAGGAGCCTGGTGGACTACAGTCTGTGGGGTCACAAAACAGTCAGACATGACTTAGTGACTGAACAATGACAGCAAATAAAGATAGCATCACTAGGATTTAGGCTCCACTCTGAGGATGGGTCAGACAAGAGACAATTAACATGAGAAGACCCAAGAATCCAACACCGCTTCTCTGCACCCCAATCGTATCAGTGGTGACTCTAGCCCCGTTCCATTGATGGGTCAGTCCCAGCATCCACTGTGTACTTTTATTTAGATAAATGCGTCACGCATATGCATGGATGCCCAGACTCTTAAAGACGGTTTATGGCAAAGCAAATACTTAATTCATCAAATATGCGTCTCTTGCCTTCTAAGTGCAGTCATCCTCTAGGTAATGGGATATAGCGATGAGCAAACAGATTAGGGAGGTCTGCTTCCATGAATCTTACCTTCTAGTATGGGACGGGGGAGGCATGGGGAGGGGAGGTTTAGCAGTAGAGGAACAGACAGATCAACCCACAGACTGTTTTGGATATGCTGAGTGTGGTTACAGAAAATGAAACTGGGCGAAGAAAGACGTGATGTCAGTTTCTAGTCTCCTCCTTGTGATAAGTCAGGCTTCCTGGTGGAAGGAACTCCAGGGGGGTTGATGGCAGGTGAGTTCCTTGTAGAGGGTGCTTATTACGCAGTCCCAGGGATTCCGAGAGAGCCTCACTTCCTGTTTGCTGTTTTTCGGATGCCTCGGGCTCAAGGTGAGCAGTGTCCCAAAGGTGGCACGTTTTAGGGGTGGAGTGGGGGCATGTCCTGAGCTCCCCAAGTGTCTCTCCATCCATCTGGTCCCCATCCTGTGGTAATCTGTCCCCATTCTGCATGCCCCCTCCTCCTGCACTGAACACCAGGGTTTCAGGCAGGCGAAACTGTCCTTACGGAAGCTGAGTCTAGCCTATGAACCTCGATACCAAAGTAAATCTCAGAGACAGAGTTTTGGGTGAAGTAGAAGGGATTGGTTTTACTGCTTTGGCATGCAAAGGGAGCCAGAAAAACATGTCTGCCCACTCTGGAGGGGGTCATGAGAACTTTTACAGCAGTGGTTCAAAGAGGGCGTGATCAGCTTGTGGACATTCTTCTGCTTGGCTGATGGTAGGAAATCCTGAGTTAGCATCACCACCCTCTGGTCCCAACTGGTCTGGGGTCTACCTGCTCGTGGGCAGCACACTGTTAATTTCTCTCACCTGCTGAGGGTTGCAAAAAAAGCTCAGAGATACTGTTTAGCCATGACCAACCTCGACAGCATACTAAAAAGCAGAGACATCACTTTACCAACAAAGGTCCATGTAGTCAAAGCTGTTGTTTTTCCCAGTAGTAATGTATGGACGTGAGAGTTGGACCATAAAGAAAGCTGAGCACTGAAGAATTGATGCTTTTGAACTGGGGTATTGGATAAGACTCTTGAAAGTCCCTTGGACTGCAAGGAGGTCCAACCAGTCCATCCTAAAGGAAATCAGTCCTGAATATTCATTGGAAGGACTGATGTTGAAGCTGAAGGTCCAATCCTTTGGCTACCTGATGCGAAGAGCTGACCCATTGGAAAAGACCCTGATGCTGGGAAAGACTGAAGGCGGGAGGAGAAGGGGATGACAGGGGATGAGACGGTTGGATGGCATCACTGACTCAATGGACATGAGTTTGAGCAAGCTCCAGGAGTTGGTGATGGACAGGGAAGCCTGGTGTGCTACACTCCATGGAGTCACAAAGAGTCAGACACGACTGAATGAAGGAACAGCAGTAGCAACAGCAATAATTCTTTAGGGGCCAACCAGACAACAACAGTGATCTTTCAGGGGCACCAGGACCCTTCCCCACGGCTGCACTGTCGCTCCCTGGCCTCCTCCCTCGTCTCTGCCCCCTTCTCTTGCCTTCTCTTCTCCCGTCTCTGCCTTCCTTCTCTTGCCTGATGAGCAGCTCTTTGAACCTGCCCAGTTGGGACTCAGGGAAGGTCTTGGGGACAAATGAAAGCTATTTACTGTCATCAAGAAATGAGGGACCCAGAAATGCCTCCGTGCCCAGGAGCCCTACGGAGTCCTGCTCAGTATCATTATTAGCAATTATGAGTGTGCTGTTTTGTCCTGCTTCTGCGGGTTCACACAGGCTGTTCCTTTCAGGAGGCAACATCAATACACCTCCCATCAGCTGCTCTCCTGCCCCTGATTCCTTCCTATGGTCATGTCTTACGTGCCCTTCTCTTGCCCGTGGTTTTTGCTCACTTGTTTTATTTGTCGGTTAACTACTGAGTTATATTTATTGGCTGCCCTGTGTAGCAAGGGGGGATCTTAGTTCCCTGACCAGGGATGGAACCTGTGTCCACCCCTGAACCCCCAGTGGAAGCACAGAGTCTTAATGGCTGGACCACCAGAGAAGTCACTCTTGTCCACCTTTAGTGAGGGAGATACTCATGTGCATTCGCAGAAAGCTTCCAGCCTGTACCCCCATGCCATCTCATCAGAGTTACCACATCACTTCTCTGTGCATCCTCGTGGCCTGGAGATCCCTTAGGTCCCCTTCAAGGGGCAGACCATCATCATCACCTTTGCACTTACTTTTCCTTAACCATGTGATGTAAAGATGAACACATGTTGTTGTTCAGTCACTAAGTCGTGTCCGACTCTTTGTGATCCTTTGGACTGTAGCCTCTCCGGGCACCTCTGTCCATGGGATTCTCCAGGCAAGGATAGTGAAGTGGGTTGCCATGCCCTCCTCCAGGGGAATCTTCCCAACCCGGGAATGGAACCCAGCTCTCTGCATTGGCAGGAGGATTCTTCAACTCCTGAGCCACCAGGGAAGCCCCATAAATGAACACGTACCATGAGTCAATTTGAAAAGTAGAGATACCTTTTGTTTCATTGAACAAAATCGTGTCCTGCCTCTTTTTCGTAGGCTCTGTTGAGTTGTAGAAAAACAGAACAAAACAGAGGAAAGCAAAAGAAATGGTGGAACTTGGCTGTGCTTTGCTACCCCTTAATTACAATGTCTTTAATAACTAAAGACCACATAAAGGTCCAAAGAGTGGGAAAACAATTAGCAAATGCATTAAATGTTTGGTTATCCTTCAGTCTTAAGGATAATTAGATGCCTCACACGAAGACTTTTGCCAGGATTGATGCCTTCTGCGTGGAAGCAGCCTACATTTCTTGAGTAATTTTGCAAAAGATGCCAGACTGATTAGCCTTGTAAATGGATTAATACGAGAACATCTTGCATCCAGCAGAACGCCTCTTGATGGGTGTCATTGGAAACGGAAACATAGGACTTTGCTAGTGTTTGACTTAAAGAGATGGAAGAGGTGTTTTGTTTTTTTTTTTTTTTTCCCCTGAAGTATCTATTTTCATCACTGGAGGGAGAGATTTTGGATGATGAGAGCAGAAACTCTTTGTGGTGTGGACATTTTCAATTATTTATATAGGCTGATAATATTTGAGAAACTTGGCGATAATTACCGCTTGATCCAAATTTGTATTTGAGGATCTGTTGAAGCAAATGATTAATTCATCAAAGTTATTTGTCTTCCCGTGTACTGCTTGGAAAGCTAAAGTGTTAGTTGCTCAGGCATGTTTGACTCTTTGTGACCCCACGGACTGTAGTCCACCAGGCTCCTCTGTCCTTGGGATTCTCCAGGCAAGAATACCCAAGGGGGTAGGCATTTTCTTCTCCAGGGCATCTTCCCGACCCAGGATGGAACCCAGGTCTCCTGCATTGTAGACAGATTCTTTACCATCTGAGCCACCAGGAAAGCCCCATGTGTTGCCTACAGGTCTCTATCCTAAGGGCTCTAGAAAAAACATGGAACAGGATGGTGGCAAAGTTAATGTTAAAAAGTGAATCCACAAGTAAATATAATTCAAAGTAGAGTATAAACCATGTGATTTAGGGGAAATAGCAGACTATTGGGTTTTGGACAAAAAAGTTTACTTCCAAATAGGAAAATCTGAGCCATAAAGGAAGTGATGTTGGACTCGATCCCTGGAAAACAGACCGTCATTTGAGTATGGGAGCATTTGACTTTTTTTGTTTCTCTTTTATTTTTATTTTAACTGAAGTATTGTTGCTGTACAGTATCACATAAGTTACAGGTGTACAAGACAGTGATTCACAGTTTCTAAAGATCTTTCCTCCAGAGAAGGGATAAGCTACCCACTCCAGTATTCTTGCCTGGAGAATCCCATGGACAGAGGAGCCTACAGTCCACGGGGTCTCAAAGAGTCAGGCACGACTGAGCAACTGAGCAGGCACACATGGTTATTATAGAACACTGGCTATATCCCTTGTCTTACATGACATATTCTTGTAGCTTAGTTTATACATAGCAGCTTGGACTTCTTACTCCTATATTCCACCCTTGTCCCTCTGGTAACCACTAGTCTATTTTTTTTTTTTTAATCTATGAGCCTGCTTCTTTTTTCCTTATGTTCAGTAGTTTGGTGTGTTTTTAGATTCCACGTAAAATTGATATCATATGGCATTTATCTTACTCTTTCTGACTTATTTCACTTAGCATAATGTTCTCAAAATCCATCTATATTGCTAGAAATGGCATTATTTCATTCTTTTTATGGCTGAGTAATATTCCATATTCTAAGAGGATGAGGTGGCTGGAAGGCATCAGTGATGCATGGACATGAACTTGGGCAAACTTCAGGAGGTAGTGAGGGATAGAGAGGCCTGGAGTACCGCAGTCCATGGGTTTGCAAAGAGTTGGACAAGACTGGGCTACTGAACAACAACAACAAATATTCTATTGTGAGATACAGAGACACACACATATACACAACACACACAGACTCACACCCTGCATCTTCTTCATCATTTCATCCATTGATGGACACTTAGGTTGCGTCCATATCCTGGTTTTATAAATACTGCTGCAGTAAACCTGAACACTCTTTCCAAATAGGCATTTTCATCTGTTCTGGATATATGCCCAAGACTGGGATTCCTGGATCGTATGGCAATTCTATTGTTAGTGTTTTAAAGACCCTCCATGCTGTTCTCCACAGAGACTGCAGCAATTTCCAGTCTCACCAACAGTGTAGGAGGGTTTCCTTTTCTTCATACCCGCCCAGTGTTTGTTATTTACAGACTTTTCGATGATGGCCATTCTTACAAGGGGCTTCCCTGATAGCTCAGTTGGTAAAGAATCCATCGGCAATGCAGGAGACCCTGATTCCTGGGGCAGGAAGAGCCGCTGGAGAAGGGCTAGGCTACCCACTCCAGGATTCTTGGGCTTCCCGTGTGGCTCAGCTGGTAGAGAATCTGCCTGCAATGCGGGAGACCTAGGTTCAATCCCTGGGTTGGGAAGGTCCCCTGGAGAAGGGAAAGGCCACCCACTCCAGTATTCTGGCCTGGAAAATTCCCTGGACTGTATAGTCCATGGGGTAGCTTAGAGTCAGACAGGACTGAGCAACTTTCACTTCAATTCACTCATTCTTATAAGAAACAGTTGAGTTTTGAGGGAAATAGAAATCCCTCTAGTTGATTCCTAAACTGAAGCTATTTCTAAAGAGGCAATTAATGCCCCTTGTTCACAAACTGCTTTAAAATCCACACCCTCTCTTTGCCCAGATGACATCAGTTTTAACACCCTGGGCTGGATCCTTGGGACAGAGCCGTTCTTTACTACATCTCCCCTCTGAGTCTGAATTTATACTTTGTCTCAGTCATTCTTGTTCAGTGGCTGACTCCAGTCCGGCTCTGTGACCCCATGGACTGCAGCACGCCAGGCCTCCCTGTCCTTCACCATCTCCTGGAGCTTGCTCAAACTCACGTCCATCAAGTGAGTGATGCCATCCAACCATCTCATCCTCTGTCATCCCCTTGTCCTGCCCTCAATCTTTCCCAGCATCAGGGTCTTTTCCAATGAGTCAGCTCTTTGCATCAGGTGGCCAAAGGATTGGAGCTTCAGCTTCAGCGTCAGTCCTTCCAATGAGCCTTAAGGCTTTCCTTCAAATGAAATCCTTTATTCATTGCAGGTGACTGTGATCTGACTGATCCTTGATAAGGTTCCCAGAACCTACATCTTAGCAGCAAAGTAGAACTCTGATACTTTGAGGGATTTAAGAACTAAGTCTTTGGGACCAAATGAGGCTAAAGAGCGCCATTTCAGGAAGAATCTGGGGCTGGTGACATTGCCATTTACTCCTGTAACATCTAGGGTGAACGTGCAATTTTTCAAATGTAAACAGATCATTTGGTTCGAAGGCAGACTTAAAAACACTGTGGGGATTGAGGACAGCCCTGCATAACTGTGGGGCCATCTGCCTGTGACCACAGAGGGGGTGACTAGATATGAATTGCCGCCTGGTTTGTAAATGCTGGCAACAAACTGGGAGTTTCCTGGTGGTCCAGTCATTAAGACTCCACGCTTCCAATGCAGGGAGCCTGGCTTCCATCCGTGGTCAGGGAACTGAGGTCTGGCATGCCAGGTGGCAAGGCCAAAATAAAACAATAAAGAAACAAAACAAAAACCACAGGCAGTGCTTTTTGGGAAGCGGTGATGTTTACTTTTGAACATAAGGGGCGTGTTTTTGAAACAGGAGACTTGAGCCCATGTGAACGGTATGTCAGAATACAGTGAATTAGTGACCTCATTTAAAGAGACCAAGTTACAGACACCGATGATAATGGAATGAGATGCTGTTGTTTTAACCATCCAGAAGAGAACAGAGTGGGCCTTCCCTGGTAACTCAGTGCTAAATAGAGTCCGCCTGCCAATGCAGGAGACGTGAGTTTGATCCCTGGGTCAGGAAAATCCCCTGGAGAAGGACATGGCAATCCACTCCAGTATTCTTGCCTGGAGAATCCCATGGACAGAGGAGCCTGGTGGGCTACAGTCTACGGGGTCACAGACAGTTGGACATGACTTAGCAAGTAAACAACAGGAATACAGAATAAAGCAGAGCTATCCTCGTTCTGTATCACATCAAATGTGGCTTATTGATATACCCAGTATCCCATGTAGTCCTGTGCAGTGCATCTCATACGTGGGAGCTATGTGATTTCTGATGGATAACCTTTGAGGCAAAATACAATCCATAAAATTATAGGTTTTCTTTACAGCAATGTGTAGCGTCTGGAGTAGAGCTTGACCAAGCATCCAATTCTACAATGAGCTTTCACTACCTACCCACCCCCACCCCCAGCCCTTATCTCTTGTATGGCCTGAGTCTTCCTCCATGGAATGGAGGATCAGACCTTGGGCTTTTAACAGAAGTGAATACTTCCTCTTGGGTGACCGCCCACAAGATATATTATTACAACGATGACAGCTATTACTGAACGATAGATCGTGCTGAATTTCAAATGCAGGCAAATCTTTTGTTTCCTTGTAACTCATCCCTTCCTGACTGCCGGATGACAACACTGAAGTTCAAGAATAATGGTTGCATATGTTTGAGTTCCATTGTGGAAGGCCAGTGAGTCAAAGGATATGAAGGGACAAGAGACAGTTGAGGAAGAAAAACCGCCTTTAGCTGCGTGATTATTTTTCTCGAAGTTAGTGAGAACAGGAGACATTCTTTTGGTATGTTTCAAAAAGATATTCCAAAGTGATCATTTTTTTTTTGTACCATGTCAGTCTTTTTTCAGGGAATTCAACATGGTTTTCCAAAGGAAGTCATTTGGGTCCTGGTCTCTTTGGTTTTGGAAGCAACGTCGTGTTTTTAGAATTAAGAATGGATAAAACTCCTGTCGTGGTATGCCAGACATTCTATTTTAATGTTTTTACCTTTCATCTTCTATCCAATGATGTGCAATATGCCATTTACTTACATATTTGTACAAAGCTATAATTATAAATTATGCAATTAGAAAATCACTTCGAAACCTAATTAATACAGAAATGTTACACACGAAATTTCAGTCGCTTTCTAATCCACTCCTGAAGCTCCCTGAATAGAAACTGATGGTGTTTGCTAATCATTAATGATTTATACAATGTGAGATTTCTCACTGCAAACATGAAGTCTGTTGGAAGGAATACGAAAGATACTTCCCCATATTTGCATATGAAAAGAACTTTAGAAGTCATCCCATTCTGAAATTATCTGTATACTATATAGCTGATCAAACAAAGAAGGATCCTTTTCAAAGTAAAATGGATGCTATTTAAAACTATGTTAGGATAACAGCCATAAATTGGGAAGTGGGATTTTGTCCAAATACCCATTTTTTAACCCCCAAGAAAACTCTGGCCAAATGACTGACTTCCTTAGGAGAAACAGGGGCTGTTCAAAACAGTTATGGCTAACTTTGACCCTCCAGTCTACCCGTCTCCTGGTTAACTCAGTACATCACACACTGTTGAGCTGCATATGTGATATTGCTCAGCGAGCTGTATATCATGAATTCTTCCAGCTCTAACACAACTCTTTGCCTCTTTACTTCCCATGATGTTCTAGACAAATCCTGTTACCTTGGTGACAGTGACCAGCAACTGATTCTCCCCCTTTTAAAAAGTGTCATGCCTAAACAGGGTAAATTTTGGCAGAAGGTCAGTAAATAGAAGAGCCTTAGTTTTAATCAACTTTTAACAAGGGCAAAAATCTTCCCAAACTTCTTTACCATGTTAGTGAACCATTGATACAAAACATGCTGATGTATATTTTGTATGTCTGAAATATTTCCTCATATTTCAAACCAACATTTTACACGCCACTATAGCAATGGCACCCCACTCCACTACTCTTGCCTGGAGATGGAGGAGCCCGGTAGGCTGCAGTCCATGAGGTCGCTAAGAGTCGGACACGACTGAGCGATTTCACTTTCACTTTTCACTTTCATGCATGGGAGAAGGAAATGGCAACCCACTCCAGTGTTCTTGCCTGGTGAATCCCAGGGATAGGGGAGCCTGGTGAGCTGCCCTCTATGGGGTCGCACAGAGTCGGGCATGACTGAAGCGACTTAGCAGCAGCAGCAGCAATATGTAAAATAGATAACCAACAGACACCTACTGTATAGCACAGGGAGCTATACTCAGTATTTTATAATCATCTATAAGGGATAAAATTCTGAAAGTCACTCAGTCATGTCCAACTCTTTGTGACCCCGTGGACTATACAGTCCTTGGAATTCTTCAGGCCAGAATACTGGAGTGGGTAGCTGTTCCCTTCTCCAGGGGATCTTCCCAACCCAGGGATCGAACCCAGATCTCCCACATGGCAGGCGGATCCTTTACCAGCTGAACCACAAGCAAAGCCCAAGAATACTGGAGTGGGTAGCCTATCCCTTCTCCAGCGGATCTTCCTGACCCAGGAATCGAACTGGGGTCCCCTGCATTGCAGGTGGATTCCTTACCAACTGAGCTCTCATGAAAACACATAGATAGATAGATAGATAGATGAACCCAAACTCCCTAACTATCCCTTTCCCCCATTCTTCTCCCCAGTAACCGTAAGTTTATCCTCCAAGTCTGTGAGTCTGTTTCTATTTTGTAAATGAGCTCATGTGTGCCATTTCTTTTTAGATTCCACATACACGGGATGTCACACTATATCCCTCTTCTCTGACTGATTTCACTTAGTATGACAATCTCTAGTCCACTCATGGCGCTACCAATGGGATTATCTCATCCTTTTTAATGTCCAAGTAGTATTTCATTGAAATGGCAACCCACTCCAGTATTCTTGCCTGGAGAATCCCATGGACAGAGGAGCCTGGCGGGCTACGGTCCACAGGGTCGCAAAGAATCAGACACGACTGAAGCGACTTAGTACAAAGCACAGCACATTATTTCACTGTGTATATGGAATTTTGACTTTGATTGAAGAATGTGCAAGAAAGAAAGGAGATAAAGGCGATTCCATGAATTTGTGATCTCATCCTGTTGAGAATGGAGTTACCCTTTTCTGACGTGAAGGAGATGGGGGAAGACTAAGGGAGTGGTTGAGTTGGGGATCTCTTACACAAACGGGAACTCAGGGCTCAAAGGGATTTTGGCTTTTTCAAGATACATTGAATTCTGTTTTGCAAGCTTCAATATCTCTCTTACAATAGCTGTATTTCCCCCAGTCTGATTTCACAAGGCCCTATTTCAGTATAACCTTATCTCTTGCTTCCTGCCTGAGACATTACTGAGACCTTGAGGAAGTAGCTAATTCACTCCAGAACCCCTAAACACTTCCTCCCAGCTCCCCTAAGCCTTGATGGGCACTGAATCTGAGTCCCAAGAAATCACTGGTGGCTATTTAACCAGTGTTTTGAAGCTACATATTCAGTTCAGTCGCTCAGTCGTGTCCGACTCTTTGCGACCCCTGGACTGCAGCATGCCAGGCTTCCCTATCCATCACTCCAGAGCTTGCTCAAACCCATGTCCACTGAGTCAGTGATGCCATCCAACCATCTCATCCTGTCGTCCCCTTCTCCTCCTGCCTTCAATCTTTCCCAGCTATATATTAGTCTGTAGTATCCTGCCCTCATATTAGTTAATTAATATTTACTTTTATTAATTAATAAATATTAATATTCATCAACATTTCCAAGCTACATATTAGCGCCAGTCAATTTCCCAGCCTACTATAGGAGAGTTCTCTCTCTCTATCTTTTTCAATGCCTGAGCTCACCCAGCATTTTAGACATGTGGCACACAGCTCCTTCAAACTTAATTCTTCAGTGTAGATTACTTTGGATGGCATAATATATTGAAAACATACTCAAACTGACTCTGAAAAGAATGGTGTATATTGGTTCACAGAGCTTGAATTCAGATATGTGTGCCATTTTCAAGGCTGCCTTAACCAGAAACTCCCATCCCATGTTTGTTGAGATCCGTGTGGCTTGGTCTGATTCTGAGGGTTAGCTTCATTCTCAGGCAGCTGTGCTTCACAGTGTCAGAATGGCTGCCACATTCCAGCCATCAGCCAAACACTACTGTTCCCATAGGAGAGAGGCAGTGCTCCTACATGAGAAGGTGGAGTTACAAGATTAGCTGTGATTGGACCATTTGGATCATGTGACCACCACATGCTGATTGGTTCAAGCTGAGATAACCCACAGCCATGGTGTGAGTAGGTTCATCCTCCGCTGGGGTATATGAACCATGTGGAGAAGACACAGCTGTGGAGGAACTTCCCTGGTGGTCAGGTGCTTAAGACCTGCCTTCCAATGCAGGGTATGTGAGTTTAAACTGTGGTCCAGGAACTAAGATCCCACATGCCCTGTGGGCAAAAAAAAAAAAAAAGAAAAAAAGAAACAGAAAATGGAAGTGATGATGTAGCTTATTCAATAAAGACATCAAAAAAATCTTTAAAAAAAGAGATGCATATGGAAATAAAAATCTTGGTGGCATTTCAAAGGGGGATTAAATGTGCATAAGGTAACCTGTTTGCCTTCTATGGTTATTTTGTCAATACGTATTCATCAGACAGACACACAGACACACAAACCCTAGTTAACTGCGTCTATTTTTAAGTGGTCACATGTGCACATATTTGTTCTTGTTGAATCGCCCAGTCATGTCCAGCTCCTTGTGACCCCATGGATGGCAGCACACCAGGCCTCCCTACTGCTCACCATCTACATTTACAATATGCATGAGGTGTTGATAGCTCAGTCGGTAAAGAATCCATCTGCCATGCAGGAGACCCCGGGTTGATTCCTGGGTCAGGAAGATCCGCTGGAGAAGGGATAGGCTACCCACTCCAGTATTCTTGGGCTTCCCTTGTGGCTCAGCTGGAAAAGAATCTGCCTGCAACGTGGGAGACCTGGGTTTGATCCCTGGGTTGGGAAGATCCCCTGGAGAAGGGAAAGGCTACCCTTATCCAGAATTCTGGCCTGGAGAATTCCATGGACTGTGTAAGTCCATGGGGTTGCAAGGAGTCAGACATGACTGAGCAACTTTCACTTTTCACGAGGTGTTGTGATAGGCAGGATCCAAGTTGTCCGCAATCGATATCCACCTCATGATATTTATACCCTCATCTTATTCCCTCCCTTCATTGTCAGCCACTTTAAGGCACATCTTCTAATAAACATAATACAGCAGAAACTTTCCTGATGGTTCACTGGTTAAGACTCTGGGCTTCCCAATGCAGGGAGCTCAAGTTCAATCCCTGGCTGGGGGACTAAGATCTCACATGTCACATGTCATAGCCTAAAAGAAGAAAAATTCCAGATAAACTTCTCCCAAATTAAAAGCAAAGAAAGACAGAAAAAGAATGAACCCATCTGAAAAAGATGAATCGAGCAAAAGACCAGGATGTCAGCTCTGAGACTAGGATGCCACCTTGGCCATCATCTTTGCTTTGCTTGCAGCAGGGGAAGCCAGCTGCCATGTTTGGAGCCGTCCCATGGAGAAGATCACTTGTAAAAAAATGCCATCTCTCTCCAAAAGTCAGCAGGGACCTAAATCCTGCTAATGTTCTGTCAGCAAGCTTGGAGTGAGCCCTTCCCCAGTTGAGACTTCGGATAAGACCCCAGCCCCAGGGGACATTTGGCTTCCTAGGTGGTGCTCCTGGTAAAGAACCCGCCTGCCAAGGCAGGAGATGTAAGAGATGTGGGTTCTATCCCTGGGTCAGGAAGATCCCCTGGAGGAGGAAATGGTAACCCACTCCAGTATTCTTGCCTAGAGGACCCCATAGACAGAGGAGCCTGGTGGGCTACAGTCCATGGGGTCGCAGAGAGTTGGACAGGACTCAGGCAACTTAGCATGCAAATGCACCCAGGTGACATAATTGCACCCTTGCAGCAATTCATAATTTCTAGAATATCCAATTCAAGGGCTCCTAGATTTTGGACCTGCCAAATCTGTGAGATAAATTATTGCTTCACTTCAATTCAGTTGCTCATTCATGTCCGACTCTTTGCGACCCCATGAATCACAGCACGCCAGGCCTCCCTGTCCATCACCAACTCCTGGAGTTCACTCAGACTCACGTCCATCGAGTCAGTGATGCCATCCAGCCATCTCATCCTCTGTCGTCCCCTTCTCCTCCTGCCCCCAATCCCTCCCAGCATCAGAGTCTTTTCCAATGAGTCAGCTCTTCGCATGAGGTGGCCAGTGTACTGGAGTTTCAGCTTTAGCATCATTCCTTCCAAAGAACACCCAGGGCTGATCTCCTTCAGAATAACTGGTTGGATCTCCTTGCAGTCCAAGGGACTCTCAAGAGTCTTCTCCAACACCACAGTTCAAAAGCATCAATTCTCCAGCGCTCAGCTTTCTTCACAGTCCAACTCTCACATCCATACATGACCACTGGAAAAACCATAGCCTTGACTAGACGGACCTTTGTTGGCAAAGTAATATCTCTGCTTTTGAATATGCTGTCTAGGTTGGTCATAACTTTCCTTCCAAGGAGTAAGCATCTTTTAATTTCATGGCTGCAATCACCATCTGCAGTGATTTTGGAGCCCCCCAGAATTAAAGTCTGACACTGTTTCCACTGTTTCCCCATCTATTTCCCATGAAGTGATGGGACCGGATGCCATGATCTTCGTTTTCTGAATGTTGAGCTTTAGGCCAACTTTTTCACTCTCCACTTTCACTTTCATCAAGAGGCTTTTGAATTCCTCTTCACTTTCTGCCATAAGTTGCTTATTTTTGTGCATATGTTTTTAATGCACCTTTAAGTGATACAGTTAGAAGAGCTCTGAATTGGAAACCAATAAAATTTCAACACAGGGCCTTGGACACCCACATGACTGTGTACCCACATGGAGAATGTGGAGTCAGGCCATTTCAATGAGAACATTACTCATCTACTTACCACACTGACAACAGCAGGCAAGAATCTTAACCTTTTCTGTGATCCTCGCTTCTCTGTAAAGAATAGTAAGCACTTCGTGAGGTTATTGCGAAGATGAACTGACTAAATCCATTACTCAAGAAAGTAGAAAGTAAGCCATCATGAGAAGTAAGATTTTTTTTCAGTGACTGTATTACTATTAAAATGCATGCACCCCAGGAATATTTATGAATATGGGGACTGGTTTCTACCTAGTAAGTTTAAATTCAGATTATAAAATTGTATGTTAATGCTTAGACAAAATGACTTGAGGGATTGAGTGTTAAAACGTCAGTTGACTAAAGTTGATTGTGATAATGGTGGTACAAGTCTACAAATACACCGAAAACCAGTAAAACCTTTCGTTTTATGCTTTACGCTGGTGAATTGTATGGTATGGGAATCACAGGTCTATAAAGCTGTTTTTAAAAAAAGTGCCAGAAATGTTTTTCTCGATGTTGCAGACTTGTGCTTGCTTCATTAACCATTTCAATATTCTCTACTGTGACCATGTACTTTTTATCACCTTATTAAAGACCTAATGATGAGTCCAATTTACAATGACATGCAGGAAACAGGTGTATAGTAGATATGCTTGTCTATCATCCACTATCGGAATTTATCTCAAGGTTTGGTATGGATTTATCATTCCTGTGAACTAAACAGGCAGAAAACAAATTTTTGAGTTTATTTCTTTTTGTAAGTGTTCAGTGCCAACACTTTACAAATATGTGTAAGAAAATCTGTTTGCTATGATGAGTATCATTTCATTTGAGGGGATAAAGTAATTATTGTGAATGATTTTCCAATATATTTTCTTACACAGTAAGTGCTCTATAGCTTATCAGTTCAGTTCAGCTCAGTCGCTCAGTTGTGTCTGACTCTTTGCGACCCCATGAACCACAGCACACCAGGCTTCCCTGTCTATCACCAACTCCCGGAGTCCACCCAAACCCATGTCCATTGAGTTGGTGATGCCACCCAACCATCTCATCCTCTACAGTCCCTGGAATTCTCCAGGCCAGAATACTGGAGTGGGTAGCCTTTCCCTTCTCCAGGGGGATCGTCCCAACCCAGGGATTGAGCCCATGTCTCTGGCATGCAGGCAGATTGTTTACCAGCTGAGCTGCCAGGGGAGCCCCCTATATGCAAACCTTCCAGCTGCAAACCTTCAAAGGGTGTGAATGTGTGTTTGCTCACATGTCCAGTTGCAGATGTTAGTTCACGTGTCTGCTGTGCACTGTCCTTCGCGTGCCTCCTCTTACAAGTGATAGTGCTCTTCTGTGCTTTACTGCACAGTAATGTGTAGAGTCGAAGAAGGACATGGCACCCCACTCCAGTATCCTTGCCTGGAACATCCCATGGACAGAGGAGCCTGATGGGCTGCAATCCATGGAGTCACAAAGAGTCGGGCACGACTGAGCAAGTAACACATACACACGATGTGTAGAGTGCCTTTATTTCAAGCCTAGCAGGATGTCAAGCATAAAAGCTGCAGTGACATAGCTGGTTTCTGTGCGTGCTCAGTCGCTCAGTCGTGTCTGACTCTTTGAGACCCTATGGACCTTGGCCCACCAGGCTCCTCTGTCCATGGGATTCTCCAGGCAAGAAAACTGGAGTGCATCGCCATGCCCTCCTCCAGGGGGTCTTCCTGACCCAGGCATCAAACCCACATCTCCTGCATTGGCAGGGGGCGTGTTCATCACTGAGCAACTTGGGAAGCCCAAGCTGGTACCATACAGTATTTTTTAAGGTGATGTACTGTAAGATTAAATGTTTAGTACCTATTTGTTTCTTATGTATTTGTGTGAAAAATATTATAAACCTTTCAGAGTACAGTACTGTGTAGGCAACTGTGTTAGTTCAGTACCTAAGCTGCTGCTGCTAAGTCGCTTCAGTCGTGTCTGACTCTGTGCGACCCCATAGATGGCAGCCCACCAGGCTCCCCCGTCCCTGGGATTCTCCAGGCAAGAACACTGGCGTGGGTTGCCATTTCCTTCTCCAATGCATGAAAGTGAAGTCGCTCAGTGGTGTCCGACTCTTAGCGGGCCCATGGACTGCAGCCCACCAGGCTCCTCCGTCCATGAGATTTTCCAGGCAAGAGTACTGGAGTGAGGTGCCATTGCCTTCTCCCAGTACCTAAGCTAGCTATGCTAAATTTACAAATTGAACTTAGGAACACATTCTTGGAATAGAAGGCATTCATACATAGGGGATTTACCGTAACTTACATTAGGACCCAGTCCGAAACTCTGAGAAAGAACTCAAAGGATGCAAAGTATGTGTGCTTTACAGAGTCTTAACTCATTGGTTCCTATTTACCCAGCGCTGTGCCGAGTGTTTCCCTTTGACTCCCTGTTGGAGGACTCTGGTCAGTCCAGAAGGCAGGTCTGTGGGCTGCTTCTGGAAGAGTTCTGTGAGACCCACCTCCTTGGTATTCATGTCCTCCGGTAATTCTTTCCTCAGTGTGTGTGGGACCTGATGACTTTCTCGTAAGGCACAGAGAAGTAAAGACGTGATCAAGTGTCTCCTCTGTGTTGTTGTGGTGGTTCAGTCGCTCCGTCTTCAAAGAGATTAAGTTTATAGGCAGATGCATTCTTCCGTGAGTAAAGTTAAATGGAGTCCATCAAAAGCATTTGTTGCTGTTGTTCAGTCCCTTAATCGTGTCCAACTCCTTTGGGACCCCATGGACTGCAGCACGCCAGGCCTCCCTGTCCATCACCAACTCCTGGAGTTTGCCCAAGTTCATGTCCATCGAGTTGCTGATGCCATCCAACCATCTCATCCTCTCTCTTCCCCTTCTCCTCCTGCCTTCAATCTTTCCCAGCATCAGGGTCTTTTCCAATGACTCAGTTCTTCTCATCAGGTGGATAAAATATTGGAACTTCCAGCTTCAGCATCAGTCCTTCCAATGAGTATTCAGGGTTGATGTTCCTTAGGATGGACTGGTTTGACGTCCTTGCTGTCCAAGGAATTCTTAAGAGTCTTCCCCAGCACCACAATTAGAAAGCATCAGTTCTTTGATGTCTAGTGTTCTTTATGGTCCAACTCTCACATCCATACATCACTACTAGAAAAACTGTAGCTTTGACTACACAGACGTTTGTCAGCAAAGTGATGTCTCTGCTTTTTAACAGACTGTCCAGGTTGGTCATGGCCTTCCTTTCAAGAAGTAAGCATCTTCTAAATTCATGGCTGCACAAAGTATTACCAGTGTCTAATTTCATAACATAAAAAACTGCTAAGGAAAAGTTCAGAGAAGGCAATGGCACCCCACTCCAGTACTCTTGCCTGGAAAATCCCATGGACGGAGGATCCTGGTAGGCTGCAGTCCATGGGGTCGCTAAGAGTCAGGCACGACTAAGCGACTTCACTTTCACTTTTCACTTTCATGCATTGGAGAAGGAAATGGCAACCCACTCCAGTGTTCTTGCCTGGAGAATCCCAGGGACGGGGGACCCTGGTGGGCTGCCGTCTATGGGGTTGCAGAGTCAGACACAACTGAAGTGACTTAGCAGCAGCAGCAGCAAGGAAAAGTTAAAAATAAAAAAACAGTGTAAGTTTCTACAGAATAGTGCAATAGCATGTCCAATTGACAGTTGACGTCAGCCTAGTATAGTAAAAATTTTTATTGAAATACCATAACTAGAAAATACAAAATCTGTTGTAGAGTATCATACATTTTTTGTAGTCATAGTCATATTAATATTGCATGCCTGTGTGAGAAGAATGAGGCTATGTGGATCACATATCAAATGGTGACTAGTTAAAAGACAAATTCAAAGTAAAATGAAAAAATAAACATAACATGATTTTCTCTTGCACATAAATAAACATTCGGAATCTCATCTAAGAGGCGGCGTACAGTTGCCATGGACGCCTAGCTATTTTTGTCCTAAGGATAAAACCAGCATCATTGCTTCATAACGATGAGTTGAGAATGTTTTGAACATTACTGAACAATCCACTGTTTTCAAACAATGAATTTGTTAACTCAAGATGATCAATTAAGAATGAACTAGTAAAGTTCAAGGGAGACGTCACTTGGATTTATGGACATGAGGAAAATATCATTTTCTGGAAATTATACAATATGGAAGGCTTGAGTGAGTTCATGTGTAATATTTCACTGAAGTGCATGCTCAAGGGCTTGCAGCAGTATGCTCAAATAATGACTAAAACCAATGAAGAGAAGGAACTCAAAGTGTTCAGAATTTGATTGGAATCTTTTCTGAATTATTCAGAAATGTACACTAGCTAGCTTAAAGCTGCAACAAATGTGCCCATAAAAGGTATATATTTTTAAAAAATAATCTAAATATCATTGTCAGTGAATAGCTTAATTTGTTAATCAAAATATCAACAGTTTAAAAAAATTTTTTATTTGCTTATTTGCCTGTGTCAGATCTTGGTTGCAACTTTCAGGCTTACCCCGAGACAGTGTGTGAGACCTAGTTCCCTGACCAGGAATCAGACGCGCATGCCCCATATTATATGACAGATTCTTAACCACTGGACCACCAGGGAAGTCCCCAAAATATCATTGGTTTTAAATCATCAGGGACTCTATGTGAGGCAAATACAGAACCATTCAGAACACAAAATCAAATACCAGCTCTATTCTTCATCTGTGTCATTTTGAGCAAGACATTTATCCTCTCTCAAATTCAGTGTATTCAGCTGTAAAATGAGAAGAAGAAAAAAAATGATGCCCACAATAAGGATGTCATGAGCAAACAGTGATAAACACACTGATTAAACACACGAAATATTTAGTGTAGCGGCCAGCATTAAGTCTTCATTCATGGGAGATGTTATCGTCATGGACTGATCACAAGAGTTGGCCAGTGAACGACATCACTCGAAAACTAGGATCATGGCATCTGGTCCCATCACTTCATGATAAATATATGGAGAAAGAGTGGAAACTGACAGATTTATTTTCTTGGGCTCCAAAATCTCTGTGACCGGTGACTGCAGCCATGAAATTAAAATTGGCTTGCTACTTGAAAGAAAAGCTACGACAAACCTAGACAGTGTATTAAAAAGGAGAGGCGTCACTTTGCCAACAAAGGTCTGTTTCGTCAAAGCTGTGGTTTTTCCAGTAGTCATGAGAGTTGGACAGTAAAGAAGACTGAGGCCGAAGAATTGATGCTTTTGAACTGTGGTGTTGGAGAAGACTCTTCAGAGTCCCTTGGACTGCAAGGAGATCCAACCAGTCCATCCTAAAGGAGATCAGTCATGAATATTCATTGGAAGGACTAATGCTGAAGCTGAAGCTCCAATCCTTTGGCCACATGATGCGAAGAGCTGACTCATTTGAAAAGACCCAGATGGTGGGAGGGATTGAGGGCAGGAGGAGAAGGGACGACAGAGGATAAGATGGTTGGATGGCATCACCGACTCGATGGGCGTGAGTTTGAGTAAGCTCTGGGAGATGGTGAAGGACAGGGAAGCCTGGCGTGCTGCAGCCTGTGGGTCACAAAAAGTCAGACAGGACTGAGCGACGGAACCACAGCATGAAATGACATGCTGCTTAAAAGGGTTTCCTCCTGCTGGAGGAAGAACCAGTGAGCTAAGAAGAGGAGCCAGGGCAAATGTCTGTGAAAGGAGGGGACTTTGCAAGTGTTCACGGGAGACCCGATCCATAGACAGGAGAGTCAACAAAGCGGGATCTTATTGCTGTTTCCTCGAGGCTGTGTGTGTGTGAGTGAGAGAAGACTGTGAAGCAGTATGTTCATGCCTGTTTCCTGCAATCAGATCAAATCGAAGCCATTGGGGAATACATAGAACCCAGGGGAGCAACTGGTGTTGATCTCCAAAAATCGATTGCTTTTTTTTTAATTTTTAATTTTTATTGGAATATAGTTGGTTTACAGTGTTGTGTTGCTTTCTGCAGTACTGCAAAGCAATTCAGTCACATGTATACATACCTCCTCTCTTTTTCGGCATGGAGAGGGGGGTTCCTTCCCATTTAGTTCCCCAGGGAGCAGTGACTAGAGGTCCCTGTGCTGCACAGTAGGTTATTCTTCCTCACCTATTTTATGCATGTGTATTAAGTTGCTCCAGTCATGTCTGACTCTTTGCAACCCCATGGACCTTAACTGGCCAGGACCCCCTGTCTGTGCAGATTCTCCAAGCAAGAATAGTAGATCTCCAGGGGATCTTCCCGATCCACGGATAGAACCTGAGTCTCTTATGTCTCCTGCATTGGCAGGCAGGTTCTTTTTACCACTGGTGCTACCTGGGAAGCAGTGCATATATATCAATCTCAATCTCCCAGTTCATCCCACCTGTTTCCCCCACTTGCTGTCCGTACCTTTGTTGTCCGTGTCTGTGCCTCTATTTCTGCTTTTCCCATATGTTCATCTCCATCATTTTTCAAGAGTCCACACATACGTATTAATACATGATACCTATTTTTCTCTTTCTGACTTACTTCACTCTCTCTGACCATGTCTAGGCCCGCTGGCATCTTGTTCCTTTTCACGGCTAAGTAATATTCCATCGTGTGTCTGTCCCACATCCAGACAGAGGTAGGACCTTCAGACCTTACAGGGAGGGCCGAGTGTCTTCACCTATGGATGGACCCTGGAAAAGGTGTCAGGTTCAGTCTCAGTCCTTTGCAGCTGCTGTAACAAATACCATGGACTGGGTGGCTCATGAAAAGTATAAATGTATTTCTCTCAGTCCTGGAGGTTGGCCCAAGATGAAGGCTAGGACAGACACACTGTCTGGTGAGATCCCATTTCCTGGTTCATGGACAGCTGTCTTCTCACTGTGTCCTCCCAGGGTGGAAGGGGTGATGGAGGCTCCCTGGGGTCTCTTCTTCAAGAATGCTAATCCCACTTAGGGGCTTCCCAGGTGGCGCTAGCGTTAAAGAACCCACCTGCCAATGCAAGAGACATAAGAGAGGCAGGTTCGATCCCTGGGTCAGGAAGATTCCCCTGGAGGAGAACAAGGCAACCCACTTCAGTATTCTTGCCTGGAGAATCCCATAGACAAGGGAGCCTGCTGGGCTACACTCCATGGGGTCACAAAAGAGTCAGACATGACTGAGCAACTAACCTGAAGTGATTAATATAATACAGGCAGTTATTCACTTCCAGAGCTCACCACGATAATGTGATGGCCGTGGAAGTTCACAAGGTCTGTTCTGAAAACATTATGCATTCAGCTTCGCATTGAGAAGCCCTTCTTTATTGTTTTTAATTGTAGGCCGTGGTTTTCTTTTTTCCTTTATGTATCATAGACTTACTAAACTCGCCCTAGGATCTGACCTGCAGTAACAATGCCCTTCCACTAAAAACATGAATAACGTTTAAAGAAAATCATTTGCTGTTTGAAAAAGGAATATTGCAGTTGATGAGTGGGTTGGTAGTTCTACTGTATCAGATGGTTGAGGGAAAATATTTTGAAACATGAAATTGGAAAGCAAGATCTCTCATCTTTGAGGACCTTCAAAGATCAAGGCTTATAAATACAATCCACAGTGGAAAATTGCTTAATATGAAGCCCCAAACCACCTTCTTATGGTTTCAAATAATAACCTCAAAGGCAGAGTCTTACACAAGTTTGTATAAGATCACTGAGAAATTAGAAAAAATAAAGCCTTAGGAAAAATGTTCCATTACAGGGCTCTAATAAAAGTGTGAAAGTGTTTGTTACTCAGTCGTGTCTGACTCTTTGTCACCCCCCTGGACTGTACCTCTGTCCATGGGATTCTCCAGGCAAGAATACTGGAGTGGGCTGCTGTTCCCTTCTCCAGGGCATCTTCCCAGCCCAGGGGTCAAATCCAGGTCTCCTGCATTGCAGGCAGAGTTTTTACTGCCCAAACCACCCAGGAAGCCCACAGGGTATAGTGAATGAATACAAAAATATACACCAGTGTGTGCTATTTACAGGAAAAAAAATAAATCAAAAGCTTGAAACTGAACTTAGAAACTCCTTACAGAGTGTTGGTCTCTGTAAATTTCCACCTGGTCTCTGTGTTTGTGGGTTAAATCATAAATTACGATTCTTACTTCTTCCCGGAACATTAGACCTGTGACCGCCTCCCCTCTTTATGAGGGGTCATTTGCTTTTATATGACCACATAGGCACACTTCTTGGGCAGTGATCGCAGTGAGTCAGGATAAGCTTCTCATGGACAGATACGGCTTGGTTCTCAGATTATGGAAAAGGGGAAACGGTCTGCATTTTTTTGAAGTGGCTGGATTTAATTCTCACCTGAAGGTGACATTTCCTAGTGTACTCTCTCTACTCCTCCCAAACTTTCAGGGGCCACATGCATTTCCAAGGACACTAAATTCCACATATATTTACGAAGGCTTCACGGTTTCCCATCTAGAAAATATTGCTTTTGGTCTCCAATATGCAGATCATCTAGTTCTTTTTTTTTAAATTTTATTGGAGTAGAATTGCTTTACAATGTTATGTTAGTTTCTGCTATATAGCAAAGTGAGTCCGTTATACATATACATACGACCACTCTTTTTTAGATTCTATTCCCACGTAGGTCGTTACAGAGTATTAAGTAGAGTTCCATGTGCTGCTGAGTAGGTCCTCATTTTTGTTGTTGAGTGGCTCAGTCGTGTCCGACTCTCTGCAACCCCACTCACTGCACACGCCAGGCCTCCCTGTCCTCCACCAACTCCTGGAGTTTACTCAAACTCATGTCCATCATGTCGGTGACGCCATCCAACCATCTCATCCTCTGTCGTCCCCTTCTCCTCCTGCCTTCCATGTTTCCCAGCATCAGGGTCTTTTCCAGTGAGTCAGCTCTTCACACCAAGTGGCCAAAATGTGGAGTTTCATCTTCATCATCAGTCCTTCCAATGAACATCCAGGACTGATCTCTTTTAGGATGGACTGGTTGGATCTCCTTGCAGTCCAAGGGACTCTCCAGAGTCTTCTCTAACACCACAGCTCAAAAGCATCAATTCTTAGGTGCTCAGCTTTGTGTATGGTCCAAGTCGCACACCAATTCATGACGACCGGAAAAACCATGACTTTGACGAGAGGGACCTTTGCCAGCAAAATAATAATGTCTCTGCTTTTTAATATGCTGTCTAGGTTTGTCATAGCTTTTCTTCCAAGGAGCAAGTATCTTTTAATTTCATGGCTGCAGTCACCATCTGCAGGGATTTTGGAGCCCAAGAAAATAAAGTCTGCTACTCTTTCCATTGTTTCCCCATCTTTTTCCCATGAAGTGATGGGACCGGATGCCATGATCTTCATTTTTTGTGAATGTTGAGTTTTAAACCAGCTGTTTCACTTAAAAAAAAAAAAAAAAGGTCTTTATTAGTTATCTGTTTTGTATATGGTAGTAAAAAAACACACTTATATGGTGTAAACACATGTTTGAACATGCCTCCCATCCCAACAATTTTGTAGAAATTTTGGTGGTATTTTTGTTAGTGAACTGTGTCTTCTTTCCTGAAATCATGAGTTGGTAATGTTCGTAACTGGCCATGTGTAGGGCAAGGAAAAGCCACTTACTGACCTCAGAACAGACTTACAGACAGAGGACAGAGGATGCTATATAGCAGAAAAAGAGTGGAATGTGATATGATCTTCTCTTCAGGTTGACTCACCCTCTTTGAGAAAGCAAAAGACACACTAAAAAATGGCATAAGCAGAGCACAGCAGGGGCTGCGTGCTGGAGAGGGATACCCCTGGGGTGTGGAGGGAGGCAAAAGACTAGGTTTTAGGGAAGAAAGTAGAAGTTGAAAGGAAGGCTTCAAAGAAGACATGGATTTTGAGCCTGCCCCCCATCTCAAAGTTTCATTGTCCTATTTCCTTTTTTTCCCCATGATGGTTTTGCATATAGTCGCTATGCAATGTTACCTAAGTTACAGTTCTACAATATGATGATTCCTAATTTTTAAAAGTTGCCCTCCATCTACAGTTATTATAACATATTGGCTATGTCTCCTCTCCTGTGCTGTACAGTACATCCTTGTAGCTTATTTTATACCTAAAACTTTCTATCTCTTATGCGGGTTTGATCCCTGGGTCAGGAAGATCCCCCGGAGAAGGGAATGACAACCCGCTCCAGTATTCTTGCCTAGACAATCCCATGGACAGAGGAGCCTGGTGGGCTACAGTCTATGGGGTCCCAAAGAGTCAGACTGAAAGACCAATACACATATAAGGAACATATTCTTGCAATATCTCAAACTCTGTCACCGTGATGGTACTTGTGATCTGTCATCTGTGACGTTCCTGTTGCGAGTCTGTGAAGGCTCAGGTCGATGACATTTCTTAGCAATAAAACATTTTAAAATTAAGGTCTGTGTATTGTTTTTAGACATATTTATTGCAATCTTCATTGCCTGCAGTATGATGCATATGTTACATTTATATGCACGGGGTTTGTCGTCTTTTTTAGATTCCACACTTATTACAAAATATTTCTCTTTCTCTGTCTGACGAATTTCACTTAGCATAATGGCCTCCAAGTGTATCCGTGTTGCCTCAGATGGCAGATTTTCAGTCTGTTTATGGCTGAAGAGTATTCTGTTGTATGTATATTGTTATGTCTATATTTATATATATATATGACATCTTCCTTAATCATTTATCTGTTGATGGACACGTAGGTTCTTCCATATCTTGGCTATTGTAAACAGTGCTGCTATGAACTTTGGGGTGTATACATCTTTTAGAATGATTGTTTTTATTTTTTCTAGATATAGGCCCCAAAGAGTGGATTTGCTGGGTCATATGGTACTTCTGATGCTGGGAGGGATTGGGGGCAGGAGGAGAAGGGGACGACAGAGGATGAGATGGCTGGATGGCATCACTGACTCGATGGACGTGAGTCTCAGTGAACTCCGGGAGTTGGTGATGGACAGGGAGGCCTGGCGTGCTGCGATTCATGGGGTCTCGAAGAGTGGGACACGACTGAGTGACTGAACTGATCTGAACTGAACGGGTAGTACTTCTGGTTTTAGTTTTCTGAGAAACCTCTATTCTTCTCCACCGTGTTTGCACCAAGTTACATTCCCTTCAGTAGTGCACAAGGGTTCCCTTTTCTCCGCATCCTCACTGACACTTGTTATTTGTACTTTTTTTTCTTTTGATGATAGCCATTGTGACAGGTTCTCATCATGAGATGATATCTCAGGGTTGACTTCCTTTAGGACTGACTGGTCAAGCTTGTGAGAGAGTAAGTTTTAACAGTGGCTGATTAAACTCAGAGCAATCTTGCCTCCACCCCACCAGAGCAATCAGTGTGACCAACCTTGTCATGTCAGTTTCAAGAGATTTGTTTTCTTTAGGTCCATTCTTTGTGAAATTCTCAGTTAGTACAGTGATGCTCATATTAGGCTGTTTTGAGGTGTGTGGATAATAAACCATTGTCATTCTTTTTTTTTTTAAACGTGATTTGAGAGTGAAAAATGATGTCGTGTATTCCATCACATTCACCCCTCCACTTTTCCAGGTAGGGAACGGCCTTGTTAAATAGACCATCCGTTCTGAGTGGGTGATATCTTTAGGAATGCCACAAGTGTGGCAAACATAATAATTTAGGAACCAACCACCGTTGCAGTTCTTGTTGGCATTTTCCAGAGTTCAGCGTTCAGATGGTCTCCTCGGAAGCGTTTGTGAACAGTAGCCGAAACATTAGCCGTAGACTTAATAATTAGTTACATGGGCACCAATTGACTTCTGTGTTGACGCAGAATATGCCATAATATAACCTATACACCTAATCTGTCAGTAACTTAAAGATGTGTAATATCTGTTGACTATATGAAGTCACGTACCTTATAGCTCATGTGTATCTTACTACCTGGATTCAGACCTTTGCTATCAGATTATGATCTCAGAGAAGGATAGGACAACAGAGGATGAGATGGTTGGATGGCATCAGTGACTCAATGGACATGAGTTTGAGCAAACTCCGGGAGTTGGTGATGGACGAGGAGGCCTGGCGTGCTGCAGTCCATGGCTTCGCAAAGGGTCGGACACAGCTGAGCCACTGAACTGAACTGAACTCCTTTATGAGATAAAATATACTGTGCGAATGCAGATAATGACTTCATGTCTGGTTGGAGGTTTGCAGTGATCATCATCCACTGAGATTCGACACATTTAAATAGCATTAATTTCTCTAGTAAATGAACATCACGGGGTATTTCAAGGACTGAGTTTCAGCCCTTGTTATCTCAATCTAACTGACAAGGTTGCAGTGTTTTGTAAAAAATCATAAGAAAAGAAACCTTAATCCTGAGTTGTATTTGCAGAGTGTCAGATTATAGAAAATTGTGCCCACGGCGAGACAGTCAATCTCATTTTAAAGACCGTGATATTTGCTTTGGGAGTCCATGCATTGCAAACGAGCAGTCTTTTCTGGGTTATGTTTATTAATATCTTTAATATCTCAGTGTCTCTTTCCTGAAAGATTCCAAAATTAGCTTTTATACCACAGTATAATTTTCTCACACAGAGAACTAGAGAAGCCACAGACACCCAGCCATGCACTGGCCACAAAAAAAAGTCGCAATTTTTCTTGGAAAGCTCACCCTAGGAGTAATTCATTTGCTTAGAGTATTCCATCAAACACCTGAGGAGCAGTGCATTCATACCAACTGCGTTTTCACTCTTAGAGAACACAGATTTATTTTTCAGCCATTCAAACACGACTTGAATGTGTTTGTCACTGTATGCTAAGAACCATTATCACGACTTTAGTCAAACCATCTGAGATACTAGATAATAAGAGTTAGCTGAAATCAAGGTCTAATATCACATATTTCAAAAGTTTATCATTTCTGCTTTTTATAATTGTACACATGACAGGAATACCTAAATTTGCTTTCAAATTGCAGTGCCTCATAAGTTCAGAAAGTGTGTTAGCTGTTCAGTCATGTCCCATTCTTTGTGACCCCATGGACTGTAGCCCGCCAGGCTCCTCTGTCCATGGGATTCTCCAGGCAAGAATACTGGACCGGGTTGCCATTTCCTTCTCCGGGGGATCTTCCCAACCCAGGGATTGAACCTGGGTCTCCTGCATTGCGGGCGGATTCTTTACCCAGTGAACCATCAGGGATGCCCAACTGCTATCCAATGTAGAGCATGGTATTATTTCTGAGTGATCCCCAAAGCATGCTGCAGATACATAGATTGGATCATTTCTGAAGTCTCCTGTTTCAGTTGTATACCAGAAGCCTTCGGTCACTGCCTTTTCCATGGAGTTTTCCAGAAGGCTTTTCATTTCCTTTAGAAAGCAGAAGAAAAGGTTGTTTTCTCATTGAAGAGACCTTATATGCTGGGATGAGGCATCTGTCTGTGTTCATAGAAGCTGCAGCCTTTCTTCTGTGAAGGGTCCTTGCAGCTTACAAATGGACTAGAAAGCCTGTGTGCTCAGTTGCTCAGTCGTGTCCAACCCTCTGCAACCCTGTGGACTGTAGCTCGCCAGGCTCCTCTGTCCATGCGATTTCCCAGACAAGAAAACCGGAGTGGGTTGTCATTTCCTTCTCCAGAACAGAAAGTGAGGAAACTGGAAAAGATAGATCAGAAGTACATGAGGGGGCAAAAAATAAACCAAGTCAGACTTCAGCGATTGAGAAGTCATTATTACCCTGTACCAAGAGCCGATATGAGGACTAAAACAGAGCTCGAATAACATGGGGCTTTATTTGCAGAGATTGTACATTTTTTTCAGAATCAGATCAGATCAGTCGCTCAGTCGTGTCCAACTCTTGAATAGCTAGTAATTATATGGACTTCCTGTTGGCTCAGACGGTAAAGCGTCTATCTACAATGCTGTTTTCAAGATTCACACTTAACCTTGTTTGTTTTTTTTTCCTTAAATAATTATCTTCTATAAATCTGTAACAGGGCTAGTTAAGTGGGTCACAAATCTGTACACATACTCATTCGTGTTTTTTTTTTTTTTAATCTCTAATGAGCAGGTAAGATCGAATTCCTTTTCTTCAAATTATCCCATGATTGTTAAGGATATTAACTCTAATAATGTTTGCTTCTAATGACATTTAAATTAATCTTTTTGACCTACTATTGATGGCTGGACGGCATCATCGACTCAATGGACGTGAATCTGAGGAAACTCCTGGAGATGGTGAAGGACAGGGAAGCCTGATGTGCTGCAGTCCATGGGGTCGCAAAGAGTCACATAGGACTTAGTGACTGAACAAGAAATTAGATCCTTTGGTGCATATTAGATCAGATCAGATCAGATCAGTCGCTCAGTCGTGTCCGACTCTTTGCGACCCCATGAATCGCAGCACGCCAGGCCTCCCTGTCCATCACATACTCCCGGAGTTCACTCAGACTCACGTCCATTGAGTCAGTGATGCCATGCAGCCATCTCATCCTCTCCCGTCCCCTTCTCCTCCTGCCCCCAATCCCTCCCAGCATCAGAGTCTTTTCCAATGAGTCAACTCTTCGCATGAGGTGGCCAAAGTACTGGACTTTCAGCTTTAGCATATCCACCCTAAAGATTTCTGCCTTTAAGTCTGTGTTTAAAAAGCCAGGAGCAATAGAGGCAGAAGCTTGCCATTGTGCAACCGTTGAACCTCTGGTACTAATTAGTGGTTAAATATGTAGCTACAAGACTTAATGACATTGTAGAAGCAGGGAGTCAGTTTGCATTATCATATCTATATTTTAGCTCCGTTATTGCAGGACAACCTAGGTCTGTAACTCAGTTCCTGACTAATGATGAAAAGGAAGGACTAATACAAATACTGTCTATTGATATTTTACAGTACGGAGGCCTCCACCGTGAGATGTTTGTCAAACTTCAGAGTTAACAATCTCCCTTATATGTGATTGTCAGATGTAAATACGGATGGTTAGGTTGCTTTTTCTATTTGACCCTCAAGCCAATGCAGGAAATGCAAGATATGTGGGTTCTATCCCTGGGTCAGGAAGAGCCCCTGGAGAAGGACATGGCAACCCACTCCAGTATTCTTGCCTGGAGAATCCCATGGACAGAGGAGCCTGGTGGGTTACAGTCCATGGGGCCACAAAGAGTTGGACACAACTGAGAGCGCGTGTCCACACACACACACACACACACACACTTAAGCTCCAACTGAGACAAACAATAATGACGATCAGACAACAACAGCTGTCATCGTTCCAGAAATGGATAAAATCGGAATTGGTCATGATGACTCGTTCCCCTACACACACCATGCTGAGAAATAGACCTCAATGGGTGGCCCCAACCTCAGGTAAAGAGGCAGCTAGCCTGTGAACTCAGCTTCGATTTTGAATTCAGGGAGACCGCTCTGTGGTGGTCCAAACCTCATCCTCCAATTGTTATACTCATTGGGATTATTGCCAGCAGGCTTCCCAGGTGGCCCTAGTGGAAAAGAATCCCCCTGCTAATGCAGGAGACATAAGAGATGCGGGTTCGATCCCTGGGTGGGGAAGATCCCCTGGAGGAGGAAATGGCAACCCACTCCAGTATTCTTGCCTGGAGAATCCCATGGACAGAGGAGACTGGCGGGCTGCAGTCCACGGAGTTGCACAGAGTCAGACAGGACTGAAGCGACTGAGCATACATTATTGCCATAAGCAGCAGGAGCGTCTGTGCAGGCTGTGCTGTGTACCACGCCTTTCCCCGCACTCCCTTACCTGATGTGAAAGTCACGGCTCTCACTTCTGTCTTCAGGACATTGCCAGTAAAACGGACGCATGAGTTGAAACTGGCAAACAAGCGAGGAACGGGAGTTTAAGTGATGTGTGTGTGTGTGTGTGTGTGTGTGTGCTCTGTCACTTCAGTCATGTTTGAATCTCTGAAACCCCGTGGACTGTAGCCCACCAGGCTCCTCTGTCCATGGGATGCTCCAGGCAAGAATACCCAAGTGGGTTGGCGTTTCCTCCTCCAGGGGCTGTTCCCGACCCAGCGATCAAACCTGTGTTTCCAGCGCCTCCTGCATCGCAGGCAAATTCTTTACCATGGAGCCACTGGGGAAGCCCAAAGTGATGTGCAGCTGCACTATATTAAGTTTTAGAGTGAGACAGATGCTGTGCATTCATGTTGAAGAAAAACCTCCAGACGTCAGAGACAAACTTTTTGAGGGGTGTTGAAATGTGTTCAACTGCTTTAGCAAACACTGGCTGGCCACTTGCTTTTTTTTTTTTTTTCCATGTTTAGACTACCCTTGAAGAGGCACACAGGTGTGTGACATAAAAGCTCTGTCCTCGGTGTGATGGTTAATTTTATGTGTCAATTTTGCTCCCTATAGTTAGCAGAGACACTTCCCTTCATGGTAGGCATCCTGATAGCTAAGTGGTAAGATAGCATGATTTCCGTTTGCAGATTGGTAAAACTGCAGTCCAGTAATGTTTTTATTAAAGTATGTTTCCCTATCGTCCGACTCCAAGTCTTATTTTTTTATGTTAAAATATCCCTGAAGTAGACTTGATTGGCAGCTGTATAAAATTCAGAAAAACGCCCAAGAGAAATGCTGGTCAGTTCTAGAGAGGCGTGTTTGTTCTTATTTTTTTGGAATAGCATTAATCCCATATCTCAACTCGAGTGATAACAGTTGTAAATTGGGATAAGAAAGATTTGTCACCTATGAATTTAAGGAGCCCTTAGTAATGAAACTTTATATTCAGTGAAATAGTAATATAAAAATCTCATTGATCTTATAGACACAGTATTATTATGATGTTCTCATTTAAAACAGAGACATACACACAAATAAATAGAGGTAATCCTTAGAGAATTTAGTGTATTCCTTCAATTGCATGTTTTTTCCCCCTTATTTTACCAAAATTTCATTCTACAGTTATTTCATTTCATTTCTCTCTCCCATGCATGACAAGTTTTCAGAGGGGTCATGTCTTGTCCACAGAGGTGCAGTTTTTTCCTCTGTTTGTTAATTTTTTATTGATGTTTCGTTGATTTATAATGCTGCATCAATTTCTGCTGTACAGGGAAGTGGCTCAGTTGTACACATAGATATGTTTTTTATATTCATTTCCATTGTGGTTTATCACAGAATGTTGAATATAGTTTCCCTGTGCTATCCCATACCACCCTGTGGTTCATTTCCCTGTGTTTTTGTATACAGCAGGTGCTTATTCAATGTTCACTACAAGTATTTTTACTGAATCCGATATTGTCATGCTTTACCCTTTGGGGTAAGGTCAGGAATTCACAGCCACTAAACACGCCTGGGTACATAACCCATCTCCTTGCCTTACTTATGTCTGAACTCCAAGCAACCATTTTACACCGCTATGCTTCAATTTAGACAACACCTGGACAGCGTATTAAAAAGCAGATTCATCACTTTGCCAACAAAGATCTGACTCGTCAAAGCTATGGTTTTTCAGTAGTCACGCACAGATGTGAGAGTTGGCCCATAAGGAAAGCTGAGCGCCAGAGAACTGATGCTTTTGAACTGTGGTGCTGGAGAAGACTCTTGAGAATCTTTGGACAGAAAGGAGATCAAACCAGTCCATCCTAAAGGAAATCAACCCTAAGTATTTATTGGGAAGACTGATGCTGAAGCTGAAACTCCAATCCTTTGGCCACCTGATGTGAAGAACTGACTCACTGGGAAAGACTCTGATGCTGGGAAAGATTGAAGGCGAGAAGAGAAGGGGATGATAGAGGATGAGATGGTTGGATGGCATCACCAACTCCATGGACATGAGTTTGAGCAAACTCTGGGAGATGGTGAAGGATGGGAAGCCTGGTGGGCTGCAGCCTATGGGCTTGCAAAGAGTCAGACACGACCGAGTGACTGAGCCGCAACAGTGGTTCAGTTCCCTTATATGCAAAGCAGAGATAATTGCTGCAGTCTGTTTGCATGGGGGTGTGAGGATTCAGTACATGAAAAGGTCCAGAAACAGGCCAGGCATCATCATGGTCTTTATACTAAATTCGGTGATAGCGTTCCGTATTTTGAGGGTCTGTTTAATCGTCTCTTTAATGCAGCAGTATAGCAAACTAGCATTAGGCTATTTATTCCCCATCTATTTATTTTTACAATTAGCGTATTGAATACCAGTGTTTCCAGAGAAGGGGCTTAGAGCTTTGAAACCCTGCAGAGAAAGTCGTGGGGAGAATTTCTGTGTTGCTCATTTCATGAGGAAAATGTTCCTTTGGCTGCTACCATCATTTTAAATATTCATGCAGCCTCCATTTAAATATAGTTAAAGAGGCATTTCCTCACCCGCAAATGAAACATAAATTCCAAAGAAAGCATCGGAATGTTCGCTGCGGCAGTGAAGTATTACCTCCCACCCACGTGTGCCTTTAGAAGTGGGTCTTCTCACTGAGCTCTGATTCTCTCTACGTGACATCCGGAGAGAAAATATTCCAAGAAAATATTCCAAGGCACTACTGATGAAAACCTTTCACCTGTGAATATCGTATGGAAAATAGTTCAAGTGGCTCTCTGCACTGATTAACACACACCACTTCAGTGGTCTGCAGATTAGACTGAGTTGTGTTTATTCGTCAGGATAAAAATCTGCAGACTTCACCGATGGCTCAGAGGGAAACACACCCACCTGCCAAAGCAGGAGACTCAGGTTCCATCCCTGGTTCGGGAAGATCCCCTGGAGAGAGAAATGTCAACCCGTTTCAGTATTCTTGACTGGGGAAATCCCATGGACAGAGGAGCCTGGTGGGCTACAGTCCATGGGGTTCGCAGAAGAGTCGGACATCACTGAGCGACTAACCAAAACAACATAAATAAAAATCTTCCCTTTTGGAGCCCAGCACAGAACAAGCTAAGTGCCATCCAATGTCAAGGGATGAACTGCCTGGTTCCTCTTTAGAAACTCATCTCTAAAGCGAAGATGAGTGGAGATGGCCCAGAAATCTTATATTGAAGGGGTCTTAAATCCCAGTGCCTTCTTAGAGAAGAGGATTTATAGGAATTATTATTTCACTGTGAAAGGCTTGTTGAGGAGCATTCAATATTTGCAGGAGAAAGTCAGTTCAGCTGATACAAAGGATGAAAAACTGATCTTAGCACTGGGGGGTAAACAATGCTAAAACTGCCAGAATGAATCGCTTTAAACCTCCATGTCTCTTTCCAAGGACACAAGAATATGTTGTCTTAGGAACTGAACATTCCAACAGATTTTAAGGAATATGCTTGACACCCTTGTTCCGATGATTTAAGATTCTTGCCCACACCCCACCCCCCCATACCCTTGATAAATTGAATTATTTCAAGAAGCATGACCTGTCACTTTCTGAAAGTAACTAAATGTGTTAGACTCATTCACAGATGCATTTTGCATACAAAATTGGAGACACGCGATGCTCTTTTTCAAAGGGAGGCTTGCTCTTAACAAGAAATTATCTAGTCTGTTTCCTGAGTCCATTCATTTTATTTGATTAGGAAAGTAATTGCTTTACCCTCTAATTCAGGGTAAACTGTTTGCGTGCCCGTTGACTAGATCAGCGAGCGTGCACACGCAGAGGACCTGAAGGAATGCAGGCGGACAGAAGCAGAGAGGCAGACAGAATCTCAGGACGAGTTTCTCAAGGGAAAGAGAGAAAGCAAAGAACTATTTAGTTGATCGGTCGTGTCCAGCTCTTTGCGACCCCATGGACTGCAGCATGCCAGGCTTCCCTGTCCTTGTTATCACCCAGAGCTTGCTCAAACTCACGTCCATGGAGTCAGTGATGCCATCCAACCATCTCATCCTCTGTCATCCCCTTCTCCTGCTGCCTTCCATCTTTCCCAGCATCAGTGACTTTTTTCCAGTGAGTCACCTCTTCCCATCAGGTGGCCAAAGGGTTGGAGTTTCAGCTTCAGCATCAGTCCTTCCAATGAACACCCAGGACTGATCTCCTTTAGGATGGACTGGTTGGATCTCCTTGCAGTCCAAGGGACTCTCAACAGTCTTCTGCACAGTTCAAAACTATCAGTTCTTCGGTGCTCAGCCTTCTTTATGGTCCAGTTCTCACATCTCTCCAGGACTGCTACAAAAACCATAGCTTTGACTATGCAGACTTCTGTCAGCACAGTGATGTCTCTGCTTTTTAAAACACTGTCTAGCTTTCCTTCCAAGGAGCAAGTGTCTTAATTGACTTTAACCAATGTGTTACCACTGATGAACTTCCAGCAGTGATACCTGACCATCACACAAAGCCCAAAGCTTACATTAGGGTTCATTCTTGGGGTGGTGTATTCTGTGGATTTGGGCAAATGTATAATGACATGTACCCATCATTATAATATCACACAAGGTATATCTCCACTAGCCTAAACTTCCCGTAAGCGCCAATTATTCAACCCACCGCTGACAATCACTGAACTTCCATCATCTCCACAATTCTGCTTTTTCCAGAATGTCATAGAACTGGAATCACAGAACATGCGGCCTTTTCAGATTAACTTCTTACACTTAGTCATATGCATTTAAATTTCCTCCCTCTCTTTTCATGGTTTGAGAGCTCATTTTTTTATCGCACTGAATAATACTCCCCATCTGAAGTTCCAATTTACTTATCTCGAAGGACATCTGAATTGCTTCTATGTTTTGGCAATTATGAATAAACTTGCTGTAAACACGCATCTGCAGCATTTTGTGTCGACTTAAAGTTTTCACCCCCTTTGAGTAAGTACTCAAAGTATTGAGTAAAGATTATGATTGCCGATGACCTAGTGAGAGTAGAGTTTCACTTATTATTCATGCCACAAAACTGTCCTTCTTTTGATTTTTTCCAACTATTAAAAATATTTTAAGTAAAGATTTTCTTTTACCTCCTTAGGTTGGTTTATTCTTAGGTCTTTTGTTCTTTTTGATGCAATGGATAATGGGGTTATTTGTTTTTTCTTTCTGATAGTTCATTGTTAGTGCATAGAAATGTAGCAGATTTCTGTATATTTCTTGTGTGTCCTGCGACTTTAATGAATTTCTTGACGAGCTCTAGTAGTTGTCTGGCCACACTGTTAAAATTTTCCATGTACAGTGACATGTCATCTGCAAACAGTGACAGTTTCACTTCTTCGTTTCCAGTTTGAATTTCTCCTGTTTATTTTTCTCCTCTGATTGCCACGGCTGGGACTTCCTAAGCCATGTTGATTAAGAGTAGGGACCGTAGACATCCTTGTCTTATTCCTGATCTTGGAAATACTTTCATTTTCTTCACCACTGAGAATGACATTAGCTGTGGGTTTGTCATATTATACAGCCTTTATTATGTTGGGGTACGTTGCGGACACGACTGAGCAACTGAACTGAACTGATTATGTTGGGGTAGGTTCCCTCTGTGCCCACTTTCTGGAAAGTTTTTATCACAAATGGATTTTGAATTTGGTCGAAAGCTTTCTCTGCATCTATTGAGATTAGCGTATGCTTTCTGTGTTTCAGTTAGTCACTACGCTGCATCGCATGGCTTGATTTGTGTATATTGAAGAGGCCTTGAATCCCTGGGATAAACCTCACTTGATCATGATGTATGGTCTTTTTAATGTGCTGTTGGATTCCGTTTGTTAGTGTTTTGAGCAGCATATTGTTGCTTTTGTTATTCAGTGGCCAAGTCATGTCTAACTCTCTGTGACCCCATGGACCGCAGCACGCCAGGCCTCCCTGCCCATCACCAACTCCCGGAGCTTGCTCAAACTCATATGCATCGAGTCGGTGACGCCATCCAACCACCTCATCCTCTGTCATCCCCTTCTCCTCCTGCCTTCCATCTTTCCCAGCACCGGCTCTTTTCCAATGAGTCAGTTCTCTGCAGCACGTGGCCACAGTAGCGGAGCTTCAGCTTCAGCATCAGTCCTTGCAATGAATACCCAGGCCTGATTTCCTTTAGGATGGATGGGTTGGATCTCCTTGCAGTCCAAGGGACTCCCAAGAGTCTTCTCCAACACCACAGTGGATGTATGTATGTCTATAACTGAATCACTTTGCTGAACACTAGAAACTAACACAACAGTGCAAATCAACTTTACTACAATTACAAAAAGAATTTGTCCATTTCCTCTAGGTTGTCCAATCTGTTGGTATATGCTTGTTAATAATAGTCTGTTACAATTCTTTATGAGCTTCCCAGGCAGCACTAATGATAAAGAACCTGACTGCCAACGCAGGAGATGTAAGAGAAATGGGTTTGATCCCTGGGTCGGGAAGATCCCCTGGAGGAGGGCTTGGCAACCCACTCCAGTATTCTTGCCTGGAGAGTCCTATGGAGAGTCTCCATGGTGGGCTATAATCCATAGGGTTGCACAAAGTCGAACACGCCTGAGGCGACTTAGCACACACTCACACGATCCTTTGTATTTCTGCGGTGACAGTTGTAGCTTCTCCTTTTTCTTTATGATTTTATTGATTTGGATCTTCTCCCTTTTTTGTCAATGAGACTGGCTAAAGATCTACTGATTTTTTTTATCTTTTCAAAGAACTAGCTTTTAGTTTCAAAAAAAAAAATATTTTACAGGTCAGACAATGCAGGCAGCAGGCTGAACATGGCCTTCCAGTCCTCATCTACACCCTGCTCCATAAATGTTTCTTACTGTATTACCTGACTGTCTTTAAGACTCTTAAGAGTTTTGTAATATGTGTTGTCATTTCATGAGTGCCTAGTATAGTCTAAAGAATAAAACTTGGAGTAAAAAAAAAATCTGCATTCTCATCACTGATTATGACTCAAAATGAGCTTGAACAGCCACAAATTTCTCCCACAACAGAGTCAAAAAGACGTTCCTGCAACACCATACATCAGACCTATCCACAACATAAATAGCCTGAGGGGCATTCAAGATTGAAGTTTGGGTCCCTCCCAGAGACAAATCAGTGTCTCAATGAGGCATTAAAATCCACCACATCCCAAGAATTGATGTGAGCCTCCCCACACGGAAGCCATGCCAGCGGATTCCAGACAAGGTGGGGCTCCTCATCTTCCTCTGCCTTCCTTTTTCGCCAACGTGTTTATGGAAATGCAGATGAGTTTAGAAAGAAGCCCTCTGAGTCCGGAGGCCTGATGCAAATTAATTAATTAATTCAGCCTACAGCGAAACAGCTATATCAAAGGGCCGCCACAGTGCCAGAGCCGTCCATGTTTAAAACATGAGTCTCTGGTCGCATTTTATTTTTAGAGCATCATTTTCAAGGACTGACTCTTCCGACCTTCTCTCCCACGCTGCCTTGCAGGTTGGCATCAGGATCTTGACATTGACGGTCTGTAGGTGAGGGAAGGGTCAGAGCCTTCTGAGTCTTTCTCAGGACGTCAAATGAAACCCCAAATCAGACATTTCAAGGGACTTTTGGTGATGAAAGTAAGCCAGATCCATCCCCAGTGGCTCCGACCTTTACCTTGCCACGTGGCTGCCCTTGAGTTTGCACATTCAGACGTTCCTCACTTCTCCTCATCACCTTGTTCTTATGTTTCCGCTTCAGGTGGAAATATTGGAAAGGCTCATTGACCTTCCAACTCAGTCTTGTCCCCTACTCTGACCTGTGTTCCTGCTTTGATAACTGGGTTTTAGCCCAAGAAACAACCTCCACTTACACTCCAAGCCTGGTGACCATTCCCTGGGCCTGAGGCCTGTCTACTCTGCTTAGACTGTGCAACCATCGAGACTGGGGTCCTGGAGCTTCCCTGGCGGCTCAGTGGTAAAGAATCCTCCTGCTACTGCAGGCGGCGTGGGTTCGATCCCTGGTCTGGGAAGATCCCCCGTGCCTCGGGGAAACAAACCCCAAGTGCCACAGCCACTGAGCCTGTGGCCTACAACCTGGGAGCCACAACTACAGAAGCCCGTGTGTCCTAGAGTCTGTGCTTTACAACAAGAGACATCACCACAATGAGAAGACCTCACACCACAACCAGAGAGCAGCCACCCTCGTCGCAACTAGGGAAAAGCTCATGCAGCAATAAAGACCCAACACAGCCAAAATATGTACAGGTGATAAAATAATCCATGACAGACTTGGTTTTCTTGGGCTCCAAAATCACTGCAGATGGTGACTGCAGCCATGAAAGTAAAAGATGTTTGCTCCTTGGAAGAAAAGCTATGACCAACCTAGACAACTTATTGAAAAGGAGAGACATTGTTTTGCTGACAAAGGTCCATGTAGTCAAGGCTGTGGTTTTTCCAGTGGTCATGTATGGATGTGAGAGTTGGACCATAAAGAAAGTTGAATTGATGCTTTTGAACTGTGGTGTTGGAGAAGACTCTAGAGAGTCCCTTGGACAGCAAGAAGAGCCAACCAGTCCATGCTAAAGGAGATCAGTCTTGAATATTCATTGGAAGGACTGATGCTGAAGCTGAAACCCCAATCCTTTGGCACCTGATGTGAAGAACTGACTCATTGGAAAAGACCCTGATGTTGGGAAAGACTGAAGGAAGAAGGAGAAGGGGAGACAGATGGTTAGATGGCATTACTGATTCAATGGACATGAGTCTGTGTAAACTCCAAGAGCTGGTGATGGACAGGGAGGCCTGGCATGCTGCAGTCCATGGGGTCACAAAGAGTAGGACACAACTGAGTGATTGAACCAAACTGAATAAAATAATAAAATTATTAAAAAAAAAAAAAAGACAGCGGTCCTACCTCGATGTTTCAATTCAACTCATGACAACTGAGTTTGGGTCTTGGATACAGACTGTTGCTGCTAAAGCCCAGCATTCATGGCACCCAGAGTGGAGGTCCTGCTGGGTTTTTGAAGGCCCCTTCTGCGGGTTCCGCAAGCCTGGCCTCCTTGCTGCTTCGGGGAGCCATGCTCCTTGGTGATACTTATGAGAGTCCCTCTGCTCCAGGCCTCCCATCTCTTCCCAGTCTGCCAGGCCCCAAGGTCTGCACCTGCCCAGCCCTCCAGAGTGAGAAGGCTCTAACTCCTAACAGCTCACCTCTCACCTATACTCCTCGGTCAGCTGCCAGAACGAGGTCACCAGCCCTCCCAGTCCTACGTGTGATGATGCTTACCTGGGGATCAAGCACGGCTTGATGTCATGAATTTAGGGTTCCTGTTTATACCATTTGTTCATGTTTTCTGAGACTGTCATCTCAGTGGGTGATTACCACATGGAATGGGTTGAACTGTGTCTCCTTTCCCCCTCACTTCAAATTTTCAAGTTCTAACCTCTGGCACCTGCAAATAGGTCCTTTGTGGGAAGTGGGGTCTTTGCAGACGTGTGTGTGTGCGGGTTAAGTCGCTTCAGTTGTGTCCGACTCTTTGTGACTCTATGGAGTGTAGCCCGCTAGGCTCCTCTGTCCGTGGGATTCTCCAGGCAAGAATACTGGTGTGGGAGGCCATTTGCTTCCCCAGGGGATCTTCCCAACCCAGGGATGGAAGCCACATGCCTTATGTCACCTGCATTGCCAGGTGGGTTCTTTACCACTAGAGCCTCCTGGAAAGCCCCTCTTTGTGAATGCAATTAAGGTAAAATCGTACTGGATTAGTGTCAGTCAATAAGGGCTTCCCTGATGGCTCAAATGGTAAAGAAGCTGCCTGCAATTCAGGAGACCCAGGTTTGAACCCTCAGTCAGGAAGATTCCCGGGAAGAGGAGATGAAAACCCACTCTAGTATTCTTGCCTGGAGAATCCAATGGACAGAGGAGCCTGGCATGCTATGGTCCACATGATTGTAAAGAGTCAGAGACGACTGAGTGACTGACAGTTTTAGCTCAATGAAGAGCATCTTCATAGGAGAAATTAGAGGGAGATCTGGATACAGAGACACAGATGGAACAAGGCCAAGGAGTGTGACAGAGATGAGATTGGAGTGATCACATATGAATACAAGCCAAGGGACATCGAACACTGACAGTGGCCGCCGGAAGCTGGGGGAGATATATGCTACAGGTCCTCCCTTAGAGGCTCCAGAAGGAGCCAGACCTGTGCTCACCTTCATGTTGACATCACTTGTGATGGCAGCCTTGGGACCTCAGACACTAGGGAGAATGACTGTGGTCCACACACATCAAAGAGGTCACTGTGCAGACAGACCCATCGTTTCAGTCCCAGATGAGACACTCCCTTGGGAAAGCCTTGATTCTCTGATGCCCAGCTCTATTCAAATTTCAGCCTCAAGTTTCTCCACCAATCATAGATGTATCCTTCCAATTTCTCACAAATGGAGGAACTATTTACACCTATGCCAGATGAGCTATCACACAGGCTGATGGCTTCAAATAGCATCTCTCTGGGCTGACAGGCAAATTCAGAGGCCTGTCCTGTGCCTCCCATCAAGGTGCAGACACATGGATCCAACAGCCTTCTAGTAGTTAATATTTATTAGAGTTAATGAGTAGTTTAAAAAATTAACTAGTTTATAGCAGCCCCACGACTCCATGGACTGTAGCCCACCAGGCTCCTTTGTCCCTGGGATCTCCCAGGCAAGAATACTGGAATGGGTCGCCATTTCCTTCTCCAGGGGATCTTCTCGACCCAGGGATTGTACCCTTGTCTCCTGGGGCTCCTGCATTGGCAGACACATTCTTCATGGCTGAGTCCTGGGGATATTTTCCCCCAAATCATGCAGTTTAGTGTGAACCACTGTTAACTAAGCAGCAGCGTTGTGTAAAGGCTTCTTAACGCAACAGCTCAAGGCATACATGGGCCACCTCTGTCTCCCTTTCACTTCATGAACTTGGAAGGTGGAGATATTCTTATATCTACTCCATCGTGCAAGAAGTTGTATATCTATCAGGTATCAAGAACTTGTCAGCATTATCACAGTGACTGTCATCATCATTTAGATGATATTAACAACAATCGTCTTTTTGTAACTTTGCTCTTGGTCTTCGTTGCTGTGCTTGGGTTTTCTCTAGTTGCAGTGTCGGACTTTTTGTTTCAGTGGCTTGACTTGTTTTGAAGCGTGGGCTTTAGGCACATCGACTCTGTAGCTGCAGCACGTGGTCGCCATGCTTTATAAATACCAGTGATGAGTTCATAAACATCCACTTGCACGGGTATTTATCGGACCTAGGGCTGCCAACATGGCATAGCTCGGTACAAGCAGGCTCTCCCTCCGAACTCCACTGTGTCTCTTCTCAAGTAATTCTAGTTTCTGAGTATCCATAAGGAATCCACAGAGTACCATGAGGACTTGTACAAAAAGGTCCTTTGTTTCAAAGAGCGGTCCATCTTTAAAGATTGTTCAGAAACCTCTGTTGGGTACGTGGCTTCAAACAGAATGCACTTAAGCATTTACAGGTAGCCTTACGTAAATAAAAAGGAAGGATTTTTATGGTGCTTTGCAGCTCTTGGCCATCTGTTGTTCAGTCACTAAGTCATGTCCGACTCTTTGCAACCTCATGGACTGCACATGCCAGGCTTCCCTGTCTGTCACCAACTCCTGGAGTTTACTCAAAGTCATGTTCATCACGTTGGTGATGCCATCCAACCATCTCATTCTCTGTCGCCCCCTTCTGCTCCTGTCCTCAGTCTTTCCCAGCATCAGGGTCTTTTCCAATGAGTCAGCTCTTCGCATCAGCTGGACAATGTATTGGAGCTTCAGCGTCAACATCGGTCCTTCTAATGAATTTTCCGGTTGATTTCTTTAAGATTGTCTTGGCCACCCAGTAAACAGTAAACACCCAGGCTGCACTAATGAGCTCTGAAGGGAAGTTTTTTCCTTCTTATCAAAAGCACTGACTGTGTCTGTATCAGCAAGTGATTTCCACAGCTTGAGAATGCTTACTCGACTTTGTTTTAAAGGAACATCAGGTCTGAACACAATCAACTGGAAACCAAGAGTTTGGGAGTCTCTAGGGGGCATAATCCATCATTAATGATGAAAACTGGCAGGGCGTTTTGGGAAATCTGTCGGGTCATGGAAGCAAATGCACAAAGCAGACAGATCTATCTCCAGCAATTACATTTCCTTGTTGGTTGACATCCTTAGTATAAATGGTGATGTTCATCTCTTTCATCCTGTATTTAGTAGGTAATTATCTCTTCGTAGAAATTAATCATCATAAATATCACCTTAACAAGAAATCAACATGCAGTTTGTAATACCCTTAATCAGGTTACATAATCTTGAGGGAACCACATCATGTAAAAATCATAATATTATTGTCTAGACGAGGGCCATTCAGCCGGACTGTCTGTGAGGATAGAGAAGTTCTACGTCTCTGTGGTCCACGATTAAGCCCACCACACACATGTGCCCTGGACGGCTTGACCGGTGGCAGGTACCTCCAAGGAACCGAGCTTGAAGCTTTAATTGTAGCTAATCCTGATTTGAGCTTAAATTGTCCCATGTACCTAGTACTGTTGTATTGGGCACAGGGATCTCTTTACTGGATGTTATCAACCTGGATAGTAATGTGAAAGTTAGACTATTACAACTAAACAGAATAACACAGGTGTGGTTTTTATATATCTCAAGATATCAAAGGTCAGGGATGGTTTCATTATGAGCCAGAGTTGGACTGGCATGTAAGGTGTTTATGCACAACTGTGTCTTGATTCTTTGTGATTCCATGCACTGTAGCCCATCAGGTTCCTCTGTCCATGGGATTCTCCAGGAAGAATATTGGAGTGGGTTGCCATTTCTTCCTCCAGAGGATCTTCCTGACCCAGGGATCAAACCCACGTCTCCTGTATCTCCTGCACTGGCAGGCTGAGCCACCTGGGAAGCCCCGAATTGACACACTGGCCCATGTAAATCACAGAGTGACCTCCCATCAGGAAGTTCAAGACCTCCTTGATGATGAACTCCAAGAAGAAGTCTTCCTGAGTCTCCTGAAGCCGTCTGTGAAAACTTGTATTGTTGTTTCAGAACCATGTCAAGAACACTTGGGTTTCATTTCTCACTGTATACCCAGCTCTTTGCTAGTTTTCAAGAGATCAACTCTCTGCAAGGCTAAGGAAGGCCCCCACCCCTGCCAGTGTCCACATCGTAATCCTTGGAGCCTCTGGATATGTTCCATCACAGGGCTGTTAGAGACAGAACTCTGTCCTCACCCAGAATCACATCTTGAAGTTCTAAACCCCAGGACTTCAGAATATGACTGTGTTTTGATGCAAGCATCTTTAAAGAGGGGAGGAAGGTGAAATGAGGTCTCTAGGGTGGACCCTGATCCCATAGGACAGGGGTCCTTATAAGAAGAGGAGAGCACGTCCCAGATGCACACAGAGGGACAGCCATGTGGAGACACAGGGAGCAGACGGCCGTCGACACACCCAGGAGGGAGGCCTTAATCTTGGGCTTCCAGCCTCCAGGACTGTGAGACCACCCATTTCTATCCTCAAGCCACTCCACACAAAATACTTTGAGGTGGCAGCTCTGCCAAGCTAATCCAATGACGAAATAACAGAGAGGTGGATTTGTAGATGGCAGTGAGGCACGGACCTCAGGATGCAGAGATTACTCTGCCTTGTCTGAATGAGCTCACAGCCTGGTGAGACCTGCTCCTGGCTTTGTTCAGAGAAATGCTGCAGAAAAAAAAAAAAAAAAAAAGGCAGGGAGATTTGAAGCATGAAACAGTAGGTCAGCTGTGCTGCTGTGGAGAAGGAGGAAGTGGGTTATGAGCCAAGGAATCTAGGGCGGGGTGAGTCCAGATTCTTAGAACAATTGTCCGTTGATAGTAAGTGACGAAAAGGGGACCACAGCTCTACACAGGACATGCATTTTACCAGCCCCTTTACGCAGTTTGAAAACCAATTTATCTCCAGGACCTGCAGGTAAGAGGCCCATCTGACTACCCCCTTGATTTCATCCATGGGGCACCCAGGGCAGAGAACTCGGTGGAACCAGCAAGCACTGCGTAAAGAACTATGAAATAAGCAATGGGGCTTACAAGAAAGGGAAGCAACGTAGCTGTCCTTTGACAGAGGGACGGATAAACAAGATGCGGTACATCTACACAGTGGAATATTACTCGGCCATAAAAAATAATGAAATAATGCCATTTGGAGCAACGTGGGTGGAGCTAGGAGATGATCATATTGAGTGACATAAGTCAGGCAGGCAAAGACAAATATCACATGATATCACTCATCCGTCTAATCTAAAGTATGACATAAATGAACATATCTGTGACACATAAAGAGACTCACAAACATGGAGAAGAGACTTGTGGTTTCTAAGGCAGAGCAGAAGTGGGGGAGGGATGGACTGGAAATTTGGGGTTAGCAGATGCAAACTGTCATATATAGGATGGATAAACAGCAAAGTCCTGCTGTATAGCACGGGGAACTATATTCAACATCCTGTGATAAACCATAATGGAAAAGGTTATAAAAAAGAATATTTATATATATTATATATATACATAATATATATGTGTATATATATGTGTGTATATATATGGTTTTTCCAGTAGTCGTGTATGGATGTGAGAGTTGGACCATAAAGCTGAGTGCCAAAGAATTGATGCTCTTTTGAAGTGTGGCATTAGAGAAGACTCTTGAGAGTCCCTTGGACTGCAAGGAGATCCAACCAGTCCATCCCAAAGGAATCAGTCTTGGGTGCTCATTGGAAAGCCTGATGCTGAAGCTGAAACTCCAATCCTTTGGCCACCTCATGCAAAGAGCTGACTCATTTGAGTAGACCCTGATGCTGGGCAAGATTGAGGGCAGGAGGAGAAGGGGACGACAGAGGATGAGATGGTTGGATGGCATCACTGACTCAATGCACGTGAGTTTGAGCAAGCTCCAGGAGCTGGTGATGGACAGAGAAGCCTGGTGTGCTGCAGTCCATGGGGTTGCAAAGAGTTGGACATGACTGAGTGACTGAACTGAAGCAGAAATTAATATGAAATTGCAAATCAACTATACTTCAATACAATTTTAAAATAGGAATGGGGCTTGCTGCAAGCTGCTAAGTTTGTGGTTATTTCTTAAAGCATTGACAGAAAATAGACACACAGACACACGTATATAACCTTTATCATTCATTAATTATCATAGCCAGCACCCACAGTCTATGAAGCCCTTAAACTAATTAGTAGACAAGCTCCTGAATACTTTGGGGCCAAAATCATGGCTGTTTCCTTCTCATACTTGTCACTGCTGTTGCTGACTCTAAGTCGTGTCCGACTCTGTGACGCCATGGACTGCAGCACATCAGTCTCTTCTGTCCTTCACTATGTCCCGGAGTTTGCCCAAAGTCATGTCCATCGAGTCAGTGATGCCATCCAGCCATCTCATCCTCTGTAGCCCCCTTCTCCTCATGCCCTCAATGTTTCCCAGCATCAGGGTCTTTTCCAGCGAGACGAGTCTTCCCAGCAGGTGGCCAAAGTATTGGAGCTTCAGCTTCAGCATCAGTCCTTCCAGTGAATACGCAGGGTTGATTTTCTTTAGGATGGACTGGTTGGATCTCTTTGCAGTCCACGGGACTCTCAAGAGTTTTCTTATGCTTTAAGCAGGTATAAAGGTGAGCAAAGGCCAGTATAGAGCAATTGTGAAGGCACTTATGATGCCTTTGTGCAGAGCTAAGCACCTCTTCAGGGTGAAATACTCGTGGCTTCAAGGGTCTGGCTTGAAACGCCCTGCGGTGACTACAGGGAGAATTTCCAAAACCTGATTGACCCACACAGCCTTTGTGGTCATGTGTGCTGTAACTCTCTTCAGCTCTGAAAGGTCTGAGCCTCCAGTGGCAGTGTCCTTTGTTCTTGCGCTTGTCATTGTGTCTTTTACTTGTTACAGCAAATCAGCTGCAACTTAGGCAGAGACTTAGCCCTTTAACATACCATATATATTTGAGTCTAAAGGAGCAGGGGGGCAGGAGGGCCTAGAGGAGCTATTCCACGTTCAAGGTAAGAAGGGGCGGCGGTGAGGAGATACCCCTCCTCCAAGGTAAGGAGCAGCGGCTGCGCTTTGCTGGAGCAGCCGTGAAGAGATACCCCACGCCCAAGGTAAGAGAAACCCAAGTAAGACAGTAGGTGTTGCAAGAGGGCATCAAAGGGCAGACACACTGAAACTATACTCACAGAAAACTAGTCAATCTAATCACACTAGGACCACAGCCTTGTCTAACTCAATGAAACTAAGCCATGCCCGTGGGGCAACCCAAGATGGGCGGGTCCTGGTGGAGAGATCTGACAGAATGTGGTCCACTGGAGAAGGGAATGGCAAACCACTTCAGTATTCTTGCCTTGAGAACCCCATGAACAATATGAAAAGGCAAAATGACAGGATACTGAAAGAGGAACTCCTCAGCTCAGTAGGTGCCCAATATGCTACTGGAGATCAGTGGAGAAATAACCCCAGTAAGAATGAAGGGATGGAGCCAAAGCAAAAACAATACCCAGCTGTGGATGTGACTGGTGATAGAAGCAAGGTCTAATGCTGTAAAGAGCAATACTGCATAGGAACCTGGAATGTCAGGTCCATGAATCAAGGCAAACTGGAAGTGGTCAAACAAGAGATGGCAAGAGTGAACGTTGACATTCTAGGAATCAGTGAACTGAAATGGACTGGAATGGGTGAATTTAACTCAGATGACCATTCTATCTACTACTGCGGGCAGGAATCCCTCAGAAGAAATGGAGTAGCCATCATGGTCAACAAAAGAGTTTGAAATGCAGTACTTGGATGCAGTCTCAAAAATGACAGAATGATCTGTTCGTTTCCAAGGCAAACCATTCAATATCACAGTAATCCAAGTCTATGCCCCAAGCAGTAACACTGAAGAAGCTGAAGTTGAATGGTTCTATGAAGACCTACAAGACCTTTTAGAACTAACACCCAAAAAAGATGTCCTTTTCATGATAGGGGACTGGAATGCAAAAGCAGGAAGTCAAGAAACACCTGGAGTAACAGGCAAATTTGGCCTTGGAATATGGAATGAAGCAGGGCAAAGACTAATAGAGTTTTGCCAAGAAAATGCACTGGTCATAGCAAACACCCTCTTCCAACAACACAAGAGAAGACTCTACACATGGACATCACCAGGTGGTCAACACCGAAATCAGATTGATTATATTCTTTGCAGCCAAAGATGGAGAAGCTCTATATGGTCAGCAAAAACAAGACCAGGAGCTGACTGTGGCTCCGACCATGAACTCCTTATTACCAAATTCAGACTGAAATTAAAGAAAGTAGGGTAAACCACTAGACCATTCAGGTATGACCTAAATTAAATCCCTTATGATTATACAGTGGAAGTGAGAAATGCATTTAAGGGCCTAGATCTGATAGATAGAGTGCCTGATGAGCTATGGAATGAGATTCGTGACACTGTACAGGAGACAGGGATCAAGACCATCCCTATGGAAAAGAAATGCAAAAAAGCAAAATGGCTGTCTGGGGAGGCCTTACAAATAGCTGTGAAAAGAAGAGAAGCGAAAAGCAAAGGAGAAAAGGAAAGATATAAGCATCTGAATGCAGAGTTCCAAAGAATAGCAAGAAGAGATAAGAAAGCCTTCCTTGGTGATCAATGCAAAGAAATAGAGGAAAACAACAGAATGGGAAAGACTAGAGATCTCTTCAAGAAAATTAGAGATACCAAGGGAATATTTCATGCAAAGATGGGCTCGATAAAGGACAGAAATGGTATGGACCTAACAGAAACAGAAGATATTAAGAAGAGGTGGCAAGAATACACAGAAGAACTGTACAAAAAAGATCTTCACAACCCAGATAATCATGATGGTGTGATCACTCACCTAGAGCCAGATATCCTGGAATGTGAAGTCAAGTGGGCCTTAGAAAGCATCACTATGAACAAAGCTAGTGGAGGTGATGGAATTCCACTTGAGCTCTTTCAAATCCTGAAAGATGATGCTGTGAAAGTGCTGCACTCAATATGCCAGCAAATTTGGAAAATTCAGCAGTGGCCACAGGACTGGAAAAGGTCAGTTTTCATTCCAATCCCAAAGAAAGGCAATGCCAAAGAATGCTCAAACTACCGCATAATTGCACTCATCTCACATGCTAGTAAAGTAATGCTCAAAATTCTCCAAGCCAGGCTTCAGCAATATGTGAACTTCCAGATGTTCAAGCTGGTTTTAGAAAAGGCAGAGGAACCAGAGATCAAATTGCCAACATCCACTGGATCATGGAAAAAGCAAGAGAGTTCCAGAAAAACATCTACTTCTGCTTTATTGACTATGCCAAAGCCTTTGACTGTGTGGATCACAATAAACTGTGGAAAATTCTGAAAGAGATGGGAATACCAGACCTCCTGACCTCCCTCTTGAGAAATTTGTATGCAGGTCAGGAAGCAAGAGTTAGAACTGGACATGGAACAACAGACTGGTTCCAAATAGGAAAAGGAGTACGTCAAGGCTGTATATTGTCACCCTGATTATTTAACTTATATGCAGAGTACTTCATAAGAAACGCTGGGCTGGAAGAAGCACAAGCTGGAATCAAGATTGCCAGGAGAAATATCAATAACCTCAGATATGCAGGTGACACCACGCTTATGGCAAAAAGTGAAGAGGAACTAAAAAGCTTCTTGATAAAGGTGAAAGAGGAGAGTGAAAAAGTTGGCTTAAAACTCAACATTCAGAAAACTAAGATCATGGCATCTAGTCCCATCACTTCATGGGAAATAGATGGGGAAATAGTGGAAACAGTGTCAGACTTTATTTTTGGGGGCTCCAAAATCACTGCAGATGGTGATTGCAGCGATGAAATTAAAAGACGCTTACTCCTTGGAAGAAAAGTTATGACCAACCTAAATAGCATATTGAAAAGCAGAGACATCACTTTGCCAACAACAGTCCATCTAGTCAAGGCTATGTTTTTTCCTGTGGTCATGTATGGATGTGAGAGTTGGACTGTGAAGAAGGCTGAGCACCGAAGAATTGATGCTTTTGAACTGTGGTGTTGGAGAAGACTCTTGAGAGTCCCTTGGACTGCAAGGAGATCCAACCAGTCCATTCTGAAGGAGATCAGCCCTGGGATTTCTTTGGAAGGAATGATGCTAAAGCTGAAAGTCCAGTACTTTGGCCACCTCATGTGAAGAGTTGACTCATTGGAAAAGACTCTGATGCTGGGAGGGATTGGGGGCAGGAGGAGGAAGGGACGACAGAGGATGAGATGGCCGGATGGCATCACTGAGTTGATGGACATGAGTCTGAGTGAACTCCGGGAGTTGGTGATGGACAGGGATGCCTGGCGTGCTGCGATTCATGGGGTCGCAAAGAGTCGGACACAACTGAGCGACTGAACTGAACTGAACTGAAGTAATTGTATTGTTCTGCCCTTGTTATCCGTGGAATTGTTTACCTCTAAAGAAATGTGTTAAACCCTTGGTTGGTTATGAAACCACTGGATACCCAACATAATAATTGTGTGTGTGTATGTGTGTGTGTGTGTGTGTGTGTTAGTCACCAAATCGTCTCCAATTCTTTGTGACTCCATGGACTGTAGCCCCGCCAGGCTACTCTGTCCATGGGATTCTCCAGGCAAGAAGACTGGAGTGGGTTGCCGTTTCCTCCAGGGGATCTTCCTGACCCAGGGATGGACCCCACATCTCCTGCATTCAATGAAAGTGGCTTCACGTATCAGCACAACACTGAAAAGAAAAAATGTCATGTGGGTCCGGTGTTCTGATACTTGACCTTCTTTTGAATTTCAGAGGAGTTAGACTTCCATGAATGTGATGTGGGTGTTGTGTGCACACTTTTCATATTCCTTCACGGCAAGGAGCCACAGTTTTATCAACATTTCCACGTACTCAGCTCTGCGCGTACACCACCACTGGTGAATTTGGGTGCTGTGTATACTCTGTGCATGAACAAAAGGGTAAAAAGAATATAAGAAAGCCATCACTGGTCATGGATCTTTCACATAGACCACAACATAAATTCACCTTTGTGGAAAGTCATGAAAAACAACTAAACTTTAAAACGTCACTTGTTGCTGTTGTTGTTTTGTTTGGTCACTGAGTCGTGTTTGGCTCTTTGTGACCCCATGGATGGTAATCCTCCAGGCTCCTCTGTCCTTGGGATTTCCCAGGCAAGAATACTGGAATGGGTTGCCATATCCTTCTCCAGTGGAATCTTCCCCATGCAGGGATCAAACCCACATCTCCTGCATTGGCAGGAGGATTCTTTACCACTGAGCCACCAGGGAAGCCATAAAACACCATATAGCAAATATCTAATGGACGTGGTAGCCATACATGTGGAGTTGTCTGTAGAAGGGAACAGAGAGGCATGATGGGAAAATCTTTCTAAAACAGCTCAAAGTCAAGTTTTGTATTGAGATGGATTTTTTTTTTTTTTTCTCTAACTCCCCATCAGAAATAGAAGTAACACTACTTCCAGGGAAAATACGTTGGACCTAGGGGAAAAAAACTCAAGAAAAATTAATATTCTGCAGGCAAGGCAGTGGGGATTCAGAGAGCTGGAATTATACGTGGAGCAGGATCGGGGTGGTGGTTTTGGGGGTTCCCTGGAGATAAAGAATGAGAAAGTGAAGGAGGTCTTCTAGGTAATCAGTGATTCCATGGAAATGCACATTTCAGAAGAGCTTCTTTGTGTGTTTGTGGAAGGTACAGTGGGCTATGCCAGGCAGGACTGAAACAGAACCATTTAGGAGTCTGTTGTGTTATAGTCTAAGAAATCAGAGGAGATAGCCAAAGGGATGGGAAAGACAGTAGGGGTGGGAAGAAGGAAATTCAGATGTGGGAGGTGCTTCCTTTCAAGTTATCTGCAGAGAGAAGGCAAAATTCAGAGATGCTGAAAAACTCTGACCAAAAAAAACAAAAAGTACACCTGAAGAAGGTGTGTGTGTTTGTGTATGTGGAGAGAGAGAGAGATTGAGGGGGTGTATAATTCTTGGTAGTCAAATTAACCATGATTTCTGGGCTCATTTTGATTCTATGCATGTAAATCCAATTTTCTGTAGCAAAATCCTACAGCTCAAATGAAGAGGGCAATTACTGAAAGCAAAAAAGAAAAAAAAATTGTGTTTTATAGAATTTTCTGTTATATGTTTCATGGTGAAACGGTCCACTCCCCAGAGGTGAAGTAAGAAAATATATACACATGTGTATAGAAAGCTGAGTGCCGAAGAATGGATGCTTTTAACTATGGAGAAAACTCTTGAGAGTCCCTTGGACTGCAAGGAGATCCAACCAGTCCATCCTAAAGGAAATCAGTCCTGAATATTCATTGGAAGGACTGATGCTGAAGCTGAAACTCCAGTCCTTTGGCCACCTGATACGAAGAGCTGACTCATTTGAAAAGACCCTGATGCTGGGAAAGATTGAGGGCAGGAGAAGGGGGGCAACAGAGGATGAGATGGTTGGATGGCATCAGCGACTCAGTGGACATGGGTTTGGGTGGACTCCAGGAATTGGTGATGGACAGGGAGGCCTGGTGTGCTGCGGTTCATGGGGTCGCAAAGAGTGGGATACGACTGAGTGACTGAACTGAACTGATAATATATAAACACACATGGATAATGTGTATATATATTTTATTTCATGTCCCACGATTGGATCCTTTGACCATATAATGTGTAGAGAGAGCTACATATTTAAAATATTAATCTATTTCTTAAATATGTGTTAAACATAAGTATTTTTATTTAAAAAGATTAAATATTAAAATATGTATTAAGCATGAGTGAATAGAGTTGTTAATATGTCTTAATAATAAACAATATATTTACTTAAAATATATTAAAAATCAGGTCAGCACACCAGCAACAGAGTGATTTAAAAGAAACGGAAGTCAAAAATGGAGTTAATGGGGAATGTACCAATTGCAACAGTGTTCTTCCAAAACCTTCCCAAGATCTCTGTTTTTAGGAAGGTATTTCCTCAGTCCTGAGAGCATTCAAATTCAAATTTGTGGAAACCAACGTCGGAATAACAACTGCACCTGTCAATCCCGCGTTCAGCCTGCTAATTTCCACATCTGTCTCCCCCACAAAAGCACTTTTCATTGAGTGATTTTCTTAAACCACCCTTAGAGATTTAAACTGAAAAATACAGGCGTGGACAAAATAGCATATTTCCTGCTTTACATATTGAGCGTGTGAAGTGGATTCGTTTTGCAGCTTGAGAAAAATCGAGGAAGTCACACACCGTCGGTGTCAGGCAGGTTTCCCAGAGAAGGAGCGCTCCGGTGCTCCTGCGAACAGTGTATTCCAAGACCATAACAGCGAGTGTTCAGCTCTGCTTGTCATAGCAGTTAGAGCATGGTTTAACCTGAGGCCCCGCAGGGCGGTGGACACTTATGCCTCATCATAAACTTCTTTCATAAGCTTTGCAGGTGTGTACCTTGCAGATGTTAGTACATCAAGTCACCGACTGCTGAAAATAAAAAAAATAAATAAAATCAGACGGAGCAACATCTCCAGTTTCTACTTGCAGTGTTCCACTTGCGTTGTCTCAGAGCCTGCTTTCGGTAAGCTTTTTACAGGAGGAACTTTCCTGAGATAAAATCCAATGCAACTCGCCATTGCAAAGTATACAGTCTAATGGCTTTTAGAATATTTTCAGAGTCGTAACCACTGGCGCCGTCAAAAAAAAATTTTTTTTAATGTATTTATATTTGATTGTGCTGGGTCTTCATTGCTGCTGACAGGTTTCTTCAGTTTCGGGGAGCCGGGAGCTACAGTCTAGTTGAAATGCACAGGCTTCTCACTGTGGTGGCCTCTTTTGTAGCAGAGCACAGGCTCTAGATGTGTGTGCTTTGGTAGTTGCTACATGTTGGCTCAATAATTGTGGCTCACGGGTTTACTTGCCCTGCAGCATGTGGGAATCTTCCCGGACCTGAGAGGGAACCTGTGTCCTCCATGTTGGCAGGTGGATTCTGAACCACTGAACCCACCACAAACTCTTGCCATCAGTTAGCAATTTTATTACCTCCCTCCATTCCCCTCCTAGTCTCCCGCATGCACCCCAACCCTCAGCAACTACTAATCAACTCCCTACATCTACAGGTATTTGCCTATTCTAAACTTGATGAAGGTGAAAGTGGAGAGTGAAAAAGTTGGCTTAAAGCTCAACATTCAGAAAACGAAGATCATGGCATCTGGTCCCATCACTTCATGGGAAATAGATGGGGAAATAGTGGAGACAGTGTCAGACTTTATTTTTCTGGGCTCCAAAATCACTACAGATGGTGACTGCAGCCATGAAATTAAAAGATGCTTCCTCCTTGGAAGGAAAGTTATGACCAACCTAGATAGCATACTCAAAAGCAGAGACATTACTTTGCCAACAAAGGTCCGTCTAGTCAAGGCTATGGTTTTTCCAGTGGTCATGTATGGATGTGAGAGTTGGACTGTGAAGAAAGCTGAGCACCGAAGAATTGACGCTTTTGAACTGTGGTGTTGGAGAAGACTCTTGAGAGTCCCTTGGACTGCAAGGAGATCCAACATGTCCATTCTAAAGGAGACCAGTCCTGGGTGTTCTTTGGAAGGAATGATGCTAAAGCTGAAACTCCAGTACTTTGACCACCTCATGCGAAGAGTTGACTCATTGGAAAAGACTCTCATGCTGGGAGGGATTGGGGGCAGGAGGAGAAGGGGACGACAGAGGATGAGATGGCTGGATGGCATCACTGACTCGATGGACGTGAGTTTGAGTGAACTCCGGGAGTTGGTGATGGACAGGGAGGCCTGGCGTGCTGCGATTCATGGGGTCGCAAAGAGTCGGACACAACTGAGCGACTGAACTGAACTGAACTGAACTGAAACATTTCATGTACGTGTCATCATACAATACTGTCCTTTTATGGTTGAGTTGCAACCCACTCTAGTACTCTTGCCTGGAAAATCCCATGGGCGGAAGAGCCTGGTAGGCTGCAGTCCATGGGGTCCCTAAGAGTCGGACATGACTGAAGCGACTTAGCAGCAGCAGTCCTTCATCTAGAATGATGTTTTCAAAGTCCATCCCTGTCCATAGCATATGCCAGTACTTCAGTGCTTTTTAAAGATTAATTTCTTTGGCCGTGTGCGGTCTCAGTTGCAGCCCTTGGGGGTCTTCCTTGCTGTAAGCAATATCTTTGGTTGCTGAGCATGGATTTCTTTCTCGTTGTGGCGTTGGGACTCCAGAGAACAAGCCCTCAGTAATTGGCACACTTGGGCTTAGTTGCTTCGTGACACGTGTGATCTTAGCTCCCCAACCAGGGATTGAACCCACATCTCCTGCACTGGAAGGAGTCTTGTTAACAACAGGACCACCAGGGAAGTCCCCATCCTTCGTCCCTTTTTATGGGCAAATAATATTCCATTGCACATATACACCATGCTGTTTATGCATTCATCAGCCGATGGACATCTACCTATGCATCTCTGACAATGTATTTGTTTGGTAGTAGTTTCTCCCTGGTGCCATGAATCTGCTATGCCTGGCTTTCCTGCCATGGTCTCCCCCTCAGTCTCAGGAAAATCCAGAGTAGGCAGATGATACAAAGCCATGGAGATTTTGGAGTCAGTTGTCTATTTACAAATTCTTAACACGGGTCCATGAATCCTCGCTCAAGGAAGGCAACATCCAGCCATACTGGGAAGAGGGCTCTCTGCATGTGGGCGGTTAGAACCAGATACCAAGAATAGAACTTGGAGAGTGTTGCATACAGGAGTCAGACTGGGTGACATGACATAGGACAGAAGGAGAAAGTTAATAAAATATACTGCATCTGCTTCATAGATACTTATGAGTGTAGAGGTGAACGAAGAAAAAGATAAACATCAGTTAGATTTGGGGAACAGTGTGGCTGTATTTTGCACTTTTTTTCCCATAATAATAGTAATTTATAGAAATATATATTGATATATGACACAAAAGTAATTTATTGATATGAAAACACAGCCAGGGCCTTCAAAATATTTATGTAATACTTGAAAGTTGCATATTTCCTTTTTTAAAATTAGAAAAGTATTTTTTAATAATTTTTATTGGGATATAGTTGATTTACAATGGTGTGTTATTTTCTGAATTACATGTTTTTTTTTAATTGATGTAGAGTTCACTACAGTGTTGTGTTCATCTCTGTTATACAGCAAAATGGTTCAGCTATTCATATATATACATTCTTCTTCAGTTTGTTTCGCATTATGGCTTATCACAGGATATTGAGAAGAGTTCCTCATATTACACAGTAAGGCTTCATTGTTAATCCATCCTACACACGATCGTTTGAATCGGCTAATCACACCATACTTGTATTCTGATTTCAAAAAAAAAAAACAAAAGTTAAGTCTGTTTTTTTGTGTGTGAAAAATTTTTATTGGAGTCTGTAGTTGGTGTTACAACCCCATCAAAAATTGAGCACAAGACCTAAATAGATATTTCTCCTAAGAAGACATACAGATGGCCAGGAGGCACATGGAAAGTTAAGTCTTAAGTTTCGAGGGTAGAGGAATTGTTGATGATTATGGGAAAACTGTGCTTAGAAGAGTAACTAATTAATGATTATGAAAATGGTATTATCACCCTAAAGGGGATTTTTCTGCAGAAATCTTAGGATGGCCTGCCAATTGGCCAAATAGCTTCCAGGCACTTATTTTCTCTTTAAAATCTCATCATCCACCCAAATGTACCCACTGAAGATCACACATTTATTCCACATCAAATGAATCACTGTTTGCTCGTATTCAATTTCACCTCCCTTCACTTCATGAATATCCCATTTCTTAGCAATGTCTAGGAAATTGCTTGATGCTTTTATCCTGGTGAACATAAGTACCTACATTCACGCAAATGTAATTCTACAAAAATGCATGATGGATCACTTAATTCAACTATTTTGAAATAACGAACCCAACCCATGAATGCAAGTGTTATTTATCAGTGTTTGTTGTCATTACCCTACTATTTTCGTGAGTTCCTTTGCTATAAATTGTTTTCAAAAGACAACATATGGGGTACCCAAAGCAATCAGTTTAATTGCTTTAAAGGCACAAATTCCGGTTAAAAGATAAACAAGGGCTGTAGGTGTAATGTATATCATGGTAAGTATAATTAACACTGCTGTGTGTTCTATATGAAATTTGATAAGGGAGTTAATCCAAAAAGCTTTCATCACAAAGGAAAAGAATTTCTATTTGTTTAACTTTCTGTCTATATATAATCATTTCTTGATGTGTGTGAGTCAAACCATTATGCCAAACACCTTAAACTTGTACAGTCAAACATATCTCAATACAACTGGAAGAAGATTCCACATGGATGCATTAATATACAACACTTGGCTTTCTCTTTCTGACTTACTTCATGCTGTATGACAGACTCTGGGGCTTCCCTGGTAGCTCAGCTGGTAAAGAATCTGTCTGCAATGCTGGAGACCCCGGTTCGATTACAGGGTTGGGAAAATGCCCTGGAGAAGGGATAGGCTACCCACTCTAGTATTCATGGGCTTTCCTGGTGGCTCAGACAGTAAAGAATCCACCTGCAGTGTGGGATACCTTGGTTCAATCCGTGGGTTGGGAAGATCCCCTGGAGGGGGACACAGCCACCCACTCCAGGATTCTTGCCAGGAGAATCCTCATGGACAGAGGGGTCTGGTGGGGCTACAGTCCACGGGGTCGCAGAGTCGGACATGACTGAGTGACTAAGCACATATGACAGACTCTAGGTCCAGCCAGTTCAGCTCAGTACAGTCGCTCAGTCGTGTCCGATTCTTTGCAACCCTAAGAACTGCAGCACGCCAGGCCTCCCTGTCCATCACCAACTCCTGGAGCTTGCTCAAGCTCATGTCCATTGAGTCGGTGATGCCATCAAACCATCCTCTGTCGTCCCCTTCTCCTCCTGCCCTCAATCTTTCCCAGCATCAGGGACTTTTCCAGGGAGTCAGCTCTTCACATCAGGTGGCCAAAGCATTAGAGCGTCAGCTTCAGCATCAGTCCTTCCAATGAATATTCAGGACTGATTTCCTTTAGGACTGACTGGTTGGATCTCCTTGAAGTCCAAGGGACTCTCAACAGTCTCCTCCTTTAAAAGCATCAATTCTTCAGCTCTCAGCTTTCTTTATAGTCCAACTCTCACCTCCGTACATGACTATTGGAAGAACATAGCTTTGACTAGATGGACCTTTGTCAGCAAAATAATCAAAAGCCATTCACAGACATTACCTCGGAATAAATGTGCCTGTTTCCCAGACCGAAAGCTGCATCAGAGGCAAAAAAAAAAAAAAGAATCATTGAGGACAGACACATAATGAGTCGCTACCTCTGCAAACAATTGCAGTTGCATTGAAATATATGGGGCATATGGTGTAACCAGAGCACAGAGTACAGAGAGCAGCTGCTACAGAAAGCCCTCATTAACTTTTACTTACACTTTGGTCTATGAGTGTCAGAGCTGCCTTCCATCCCCACCCCTACATTTTTGTTTTGAAAAGCTTTGAAAGTACAGAAAAGTTGTAACGATGATACAATGATCACCTGTATACCCTTCCTGGTGACTAATATTTATCATTTTCCCACATTTGCTTTCTACTATTCTTGCTTACACACACTCTTATACATTCACAGATAGTGTACATATAAACATCTATAACTCATGTATGTACATTATATATATTTATAACAATATATAATATAATATAATATTATATATGACTTAATATATATAACATATTATATATAATATATTAGGTCAATGGCACCCCACTCCAGTACTCTTGCCTGGAAAATCCCAGGGACGGGGGAGCCTGGTAGGCTGCTGTCCATGGGGTCGCTAAGAGTCGCACACGACTGAGCGACTTCAGTTTCACTTTTCACTTTCACGCATTGGAGAAGGAAATGGCAACCCACTCCAGTGTTCTTGCCTGGAGAATCCCAGAGACGGGGGAGCCTGGTGGGCTGCCGTCTATGGGGTCGCACAGAGTCAGACACGACTGAAGTGACCTAGCAGCAGCAACATATTATATTATATATTATATTGTATATGTGGTTTAGTCTCTCAGTCGTGTCCAACTCTTTGCAGCCCCATGGACTATAGCCCGCCAGGCTCCTCTGTCCATGGGATTCTGCAGGCAAGAATACTGGAGTGGGTTGCCATTTCCTCCTCCAGGGGATCTTCCCGACCCAGGGATTGAACCTGGGTGTCCTGCATTGCAGGCAGATTCTTTACTGACTGAGCCACCAGGGAAGCCCATAATAAAGATGCGTATACATATATGGATTCTTCTGAATCATTTACAAGCAATGACATTTTACTGGTAAATATTTTTGGTGGGACTTCCCAGTGGTAAGGAACCCAACTGCCAATACAAGAGACACAGGAGACATGGGTTTGATCCCTGGGTGGGGAAGATCCCTTGGAGAGGGAAATGGCAACCCACTCCAGTATCCTCACCTGGAGAATCCCATGGACAGAGGAGCCTGGTGGGCTACAGTCCATAAGATCGCAAAGAGTCAGACAATACTGAGCGACTGAGCACAAACACCCACAGACATTGTTGTGCGTCTCCTAAGAACAAAGACCTTCTCCTAAGTAACTCTAATACCATGATCACATCTAAGGCATTTAAAATGGATACCATAATATCTAAAATGATACATATTATATATAATCTAAATAAAATATATTTATGTATATCTATATATCTATATCTATATATATATATCTATATCTATATCTATATATATATATGAAAGCAGAGAAGGCAATGGCAACCCACTCTAGTACTCTTGCCTGGAAAATCCCATGGATGGAGGAGCCTGGTAGGCTGCAGTCCATGGGTTGCTAAGAGTCAGACTCAACTGAGTGACTTCACTTTCACTTTTCACTTTTATGCATTGGAGAAGGAAATGGCAACCCACTCCAGTGTTCTTGCCTGGAGAATCCCAGGGACAGAGGAGCCTGGTGGGCTGCCGTCTGTGGGGTCGCACAAAGTTGGACACGATTGAAGCAACTTAACAGCAGTAGCATATATATATATAAGAGCCCACATTTCAGTTAATAGTTATGCTTGGCGCTTGGCGCTTGTCTGTTATTGGTACCACATGATGCAGCCATCCCACTCCAGAACATATTTCCAAAGAAAACTATAATTCAAAAAGAATATGCACCCCTATGTTCATAGCAGTGTTACTCACAGTAGCCGATACGAGTATACAACCTACGTATTCGTCGACAGATGAATGGATAAAGAAGATGTGATACATACACACAATGGAATACTACTCAGCTGTAAAAAAAAAAAAAAAAAAAGAGTGAAATAATGCCATTTGCAGCAATGTGGATGGGCCTAGAAATTGTCATCCTAAGAGTAGGAAGTCAAACACAGAAAGAGAAATATCATATCACTTCTATGTGGGATCTAAAATATGACACAGATGAGCTTACATGCAAAACAAAAACAGTCTCACAGAGAACAGGCTTGTGGTTGACAAGCGGGACACGGGTGGAGGAGGCATAGACTGGGGGTTTTGGATTAGCAGAGGCTAACCTCTGGTGGTCCAGAGGTTAAGGGAGGGGTGGTGCCTTCCACTGCAGAGGGGAGGGGTTCCATCTCTGATTACCAACAAAGATCCTGTTCTTTGTTAACCAACATGGACCTACTGTAGAGCACAGGGAACTATAGTCAGTACTCTGGGATAAACCATAATGGGAAAGAATATGAAAAAACTGTGTGTGTATGTATATGTATATATACATTCAGTTCAGTTCAGGCGCTCAGTGGTGTCCGACTCTTTGCGACCCCATGAATCACAGCACGCCAGGTCTCCCTGTCCATCACCAACCCCAGGAGTTTACTCAAACTCATGTCCATCAAGTTGATGATGCCATCCAACTATCTCATCCTCTGTCGTCCCCTTCTCCTCCTGCCCCCAATCCCTCCCAGCATCTGGGTCTTTTCCAATGAGTCAATTCTTCACATGAGGTGGCCAAAGTACTGGAGATTCAGCTTCAACATCAGTCCTTCCAATGAACACCCAGGACTGATCTACTTTAGGATGCACTGGTTGGATCTCCTTGCAGTCCAAGGGACTCTCAAGAGTCTTCTCCAACACCACAGTTCAAAAGCACCAATTCTTCAGAACTCAGCTTTCTTCACAGTCCAACTCTCACATCCATACATGACCACTGGAAAAACCATAGCCTTGACTAGAAGGACCTTTGTTGACAAAGTAATGTCTCTGCTTCTCAATATGCTGTCTAGGTTGGTCAGAACTTTTCTCCCAAGGAGTAAGCATCATTTAATTTCATGGCCTCAATCACCATCTGCAGTGACATATATATTCATATGTAATATATATATATAAATGAATCCCTTTGCTGTATAGTAGAAGTCAACACAGTATTGTACATTAACTACTGTTTAATAAAACAAATTATTTTAAAAAAGACAACATCAGAAAACTTAACTGTTAGCTAAAGTTTAGACTTTAAGTCTTTTGGGCCGATCATCTATTTTGCAGCTTTATTATAAGACAAATAGGTTAAATCCAATTAATGTTGCCAGCATAATATCTTTCTGGAGAAGGAAATGGCAACCCACTCCAGTGTTCTTACCTGGAGAATCCCAGGGATGGGGGAGCTTCGTGGGCTGCCGTCTATGGGGTCGCACAGAGTCGGACACGACTGAAGTGACTTAGCAGCAGCAGTAGCAGCAGCATAACATCTTTAGCTCTCTGTTTCCTTCTTTGGAAAAAAAAATTAAAATATGGGCTTCCCATTGCCCAAAAATGCATGCTAAAATGGAGAAATTCCTACAAGTTAAAAGTTATAACAATTTGTGTGGTGTGGTATCTTCTTCCTAAATACTTACCACCCTGCTTTTATTTCACAGCCAATTTTTGACTCAGAGATTATCAGGCATTCATTTAAGTCACATATTAAAACTTCCTCTGGACAGTAGATAGCTGAACTATTAAAAGAGACTGGGAAAGAGAAAATATATTCTTTCTAAAGGTCATTTCTAGTGTCACAGCCTTCAGCGTGTCATAATTTTAAGTCTTCCTTTCCTTGATGATTTCCTCCCGGCAAAAAGGTGCAATAGCTGAACACAATGGGCTCAGCAGTCCTTGTTCGATCATTTCTTTTCTTCAGGCAATAGTGCCTGTGATGTGTGTGGTGTTTTTTCCTGTATTATTTGATTTTCTGATGGCACTCGGGCAATGGGGTTTTGCATTTCTAATTGAAGGGCACCTTCATTCAGGAATGCAATAGCCAAGGCAGGTTTCAGCACCCTCCTATTTTCAAGAACACTATTTTTCAAGTCAGGAGATCGGTGTTAGCTTTTGGTCTCTAAGCCCTAGGTCTTCATCCTACATCAGTTACAGCAGATTGATGAAGGATGGAATGACCTTCCCAGCATGGAATCTTTCCCTGAGGCAGAAGCCCATTGTTTTGCTCGTGGGGAAAATACATTCTCCTCCTTTCTAGAAGCCTTATGATTCCCATAATTCGTTCCCATGTCGGAGTTGTTTCTACTTATTTATTTCTTTTCTTCTTTTTATTTTGCTTTTTAGCCATGACATGTGGCACACAGGATCTTTGTCCCTAATCAGAGATCAAACCCATCCCCTCTGCAGTGGAAGCTCTCCCCTGCCCCCACCACCACTTAACCTCTGAACCACCAGGGAAGTCCCTTCGTATATTTAGGCTGCAATTTTTTCTTCAGGTACGTCTAAGCTAAGGCTTTCATCAGCTAGTACAAAGCCCTCTTTGCTCTATAATAATAGAGCAACTCTTTTCATTTGTGAATTCTCAAATTTAGCTGTTAAAGAATGGCTCTTTCTCTGCTAATGCCATCACTAAGGAATAATTTTGCACAAAAGTAAAATTTTCTGTGGGCTGAAACCTACCCTTAGAAGATCTTAAGGAGACTTTCAGGGGTGTAACTGTGGTAATTCCTCCCAATAGTGTCTTCATCTGAAGCCCAGTTCCTTTATGCTGACAATTCAGATTCGTGTCCCCTTGCAGACTTAAACCTCTGATTGTATCTCAACACAGATCTTGGCTCCAACCATACTGGTCGAGAAAAACTTCCACATTCTTTGAGTTACCTCCTGCCCATGTATTCTATCAGTGCCCCCAAACCCTCATATTCTATTTCTCATGATTTGGGTAAATTGATTTCTATATTGATTCTTCTCCATCAGGTTGCTGAAAGCCAGCTAAGATAGGAATATCACCCCATCTGGTGCAACTGACCATCTCTTGTGCTTCGTTTCCCTACGTGTGTGTGTGTGTGTGTGTGCATAGCATGCCTCTATTCGCACAACCACACACACGCATGTTCCCCTCCACCTCGAAGCCACATGACATCATGCAAATCACAAAGCTTCTTGAATCAAGCAAGTCAGACTCTGAATCATAACTCAGTCAATACGGCCGTGTGGCTCCTTCATTTTCTCACCTCTAAAAAGTGCACCACTACACCAGCATTCTGAGATTGCTGTAGATGTGAATCAAACATATGTAAAAATTTAAAAAAATTTTTAAATGGTTGTGTACAAAACATTGTCCCCATTCTTCTCTAACAGAATAAGCCAGACCCACCTTTATATTTTGCGAATTGGTGGGATGTTGGAAGGGACTCGATAATTACATGTTCCCACATCCATTGACTTTTTAAAAATTGATTAAACATCAACCCAGTAATTTATGCCTCCTCAGTTTTCAGATTGTGGGAAAGGAAATGTCAATCTGTCATTTCCTTTATCAATTGTAAGACCTGGGTTCTTAAGGAACACGTTAGAGTGTTTACAATATCTTCAGACAATTTCCTTTAAAAAGTCCTTAAATCAGTAAAAGCCAAGGGATGTATCCTGTCTCTTCTCCCGCACCCAGATGTCAGATTGCTGGGGAATTCTGAGGATGTCTGAGACAATGCTGGCTTTAACCTCTTCCTTGGATTAATCAGCCCCCTGCCCCTTTTGCCCTCAAGCTTCATTGTTCCTTTAAGTTAAAAGCTAGTCAAGGGAGGAGAAAAGAATCTGGTTCCGGTTCATGGAAGCCCTGGGTGGGTAGCCAGGCTGCGAGATTCTCAGGAGTGTGTGCAAATAAATTAATTTGCCTTGCCTTGCTGTTGTAGAAACGGTCTGGGAAGCTTGCTTTTTCACCAACTGGGGAGAGGCAGTTAATTTCAGCTCATTGAATTGAGTATTGGATCTTGCTAAGTGATGAAACACAGCCCAGCCAACTAGCTTTCCGAACACATAATTCTCAAACAGAAACGGCAGGTAATTGCGTTGCCGTCGATGCGGGGGTCAGACCAGAGCTGCCAGAGATCAGATGTCTGCTTAATTTTCCCCAAAGTGGAAACCGAATGAGTGATGAATTCCCCACATATCCATCCTGGCATTTGGGGTCCCGCCATCCATATTAAGGACACTTGTTAATATCACACTTGTGTATGGAATTATATTTGCTTCCATCCTTTACTGTGAAATAAGGGAGGGCATCTTACCTTGTTTTTTTTTTTTTTGCATAGAATGTGTCAGAAAATTAGCCTTAATAGTATTTTTATGGTAGGCTCAGAAACTTCTTGTGTGGATGGCAGTCCAATTCCAATTTTCACCCTTAATAACAATAGAGTCTCAATTAGTCGCTCTCTTTAAGTCTTAGTTTCCACTTTGCATTTTTATGACTGACTGATGTCCTTGTAAAATGTATGTACTTAAAAAATCAACATTTTAATGCAACAGAGCCAATTAAAGAGTGTGCCATTACAGTTTAGAATCTTAAAGGACAGCCGTGGAAATCCATGGAAGATATCTTCTTTTAACCCTAGTGATTTCGTTAAAAGTCCATGTGGGCTTTTGTCTATATTGACTTTTGTATATATTGTCTATATTGTCTCTAAGAGTTGGACATGACTACTTAGCGACTGAACCGCAACAACAGTGGCCAATCTGGTTTTCTTTTTATTTTTTTAATTATCAAAAAATACGTATTTTTTAGCTGTGCCACATCTTATTTGCTCTTAGTTGCTGCATGTGGGATCTAGTTCCTTGCACAGGGATTGAACCCCTTTCCTCTGCATTGGGAACACGGGGTTTTACCCACTGGACTACTGGGGAAGTCCCTTATTATTTTTATTAGAGTAAGACTTGCTGAAGGATATTTGCAAAAATAGACATACCTGCAAATGTGTAGGCACTTAATTAGTAACATCCAGATCAGTGGTCATCAAACTGTGGCCGGCACCTTGTTTTTATAAATAAAGTTTTATTGGAACACAGGCATGGTCATTTCTTTACATATCATATATGGCTGCTTTCACAGCATGATGCCCCCGTTGATTAATTCTAACAGAGACCATACGTCCTACAAGGCCTAAAGTACTGACTTCCAAGGTCATTCCAGAGAAGGCATGCCAAAGCCGCTTCTGGAACACAGGCAAGTTTTTATTGTCAAGATGTTTTTCACCTGATGGAAGCATTGTGGAACACTGAGCCTTTCAGACAAGGAAAATAGCATAAAGCTAAGCTAAATTATTATGATTGCTACTCACAACAAATCTCTTCCAATTATGGAGACCAGAATGCCACAGTGTAGATGTAGCCTAGAACCTAAGTAATTGGACAGACAGAAAGAGGAGACTCAACGAAATGGCAGATAAAAACCAACCACGGTGCACATTTATCTCGTCCAACTTGGTATCATCTTTGCTGCATCCGAACGAGTGACATTTGACCGTGACCTGAGGCTTAACGCTGGAGCAGGGAAACCAAGAAGTCAGCATTTTAGATGGTAAATGCATCTCTGATGGATGATTGTCCTTAAGACATGCGTTCTGGGTGTTTAGACTCATAGGGTCCTAGATTCAGATAAAATATATTTGTAGGTATTTTTTGTTTGTTTTGCTTTGTTTTTTTGGGGGGGAGTTGATTGAAGTACAGTTGCTGTATAGTATTATATGAGTTCCAAGTGTACAATGTAGCAATTCACGATTTTACAGATTATAGTCCATTCATAGTCATTATAAAATATTGGCTGTGTTCCCCGTGTTGGATGGTATATCCTCGTAGCTTATTTCATACGTAATTGTTTGTGCTTTTGGCCCTCCTCCCCCTATTTTGACCCTCCCATCCCCCCTCTCCCCACTGGGAACCACTGACCTGTGCTGTCTATCTGTGAGTATGTTTTCATTGTTGTTGTTATATTCCTCAGTTTGTTGTGTTTTTTAGATTCCACATAGAAGTGATATCATAAAGTGTGTCTTTGTCTGAGTACCTTCACTTAGCATAATGCCTTCCACGTCCATCCGTGTGGTGGCAAAAGGCACTATTTCATTCTTTTTTATGGCTGAGTCACATTCCATGGTATATACACACTACATTTTCTTTATTCCTCCACTGATGGGTCTGTAGGTTGTTTCCACGTCCTGGGTATTGTAAACAGTGCTGCTATGAACACTGGAGTGAGTGTGTCTTTTCTAATGACTTGGTTGTTGTTGTTCAGTCACTCAGTCGTGTCCGACTCTTTGTGACCCCATGGACTGCAGCGTGCCTGGCTTCCCTGTCCTTTGCTATCTACTGGAGTTTGCTCAAATTCCTGTCCTCTGGAGTAAGTTTTTTCATTTATTTCCACATATATGGGCAAGAGAGGAATTGCTGAGTCATACGGTAGCTCTGTGTTCTAGTTTTTAAAAGGAATCTCCCTACTGTTTTCCGTAATGACTAGACCAACTTACATTGCTACCAACCGTGTGGGAGGGTTCCCTTTCCTCCACGTTCTCAACAGCATTCGTTCTTTCTGCTGTTTTTGATGAGAACCATTCTGACAGGTAGTAGGTGACATCTCACTGTGGTTTGATTTGCATTTCCCTCATGATTAGCCATGTTGAGTGCCAGAGTCCAACTCCAGCAGCCAGGGATTCAACCTGAAGGGGTGAGCAGTGTCGGTGAGAAGCGAGACAGCCTCTCAGTTTTCCATGGACTGCCTGTTTATGTCAAGTTTAAGATTCTCTCTTATACTTTTACAAAAACATTAGGCCAGAAGTTTGACATTTTCAGTTCACCCTCTCCCAGATTTATTATCTCCATAAATCATTGTTGCTCTTCAAACAGAGTTCCTGCTCCAGTGATTCTCTCAGAATCAGACTTATCATCTATTATCTACCTCCTCTAATGTTTCCTATTGTGATCCACACAGTCAAAGGCTTTGGCATAGTCAATAAAGCAGAAATAGATGTTTTTCTGGAACTCTCTTGCTTTTTCCATGATCCAGTGGATGTTGGCAATTTGATCTCTGGTTCCTCTGCCTTTTCTAAAACCAGCTTGAACATCAGGAAGTTCATGGTTCACATATTGCTGAAGCCTGGCTTGGAGAATTTTGAGCATTACTTTACTAGCATGTGACATGAGTGAAATTGTGTGGTAGTTTGAGCATTCTTTGGCATTGCCTCTCTTTCGGATTGGAATGAAAACTGACCTTTTCCAGTCCTGTGGCCACTGCTGAGTTTTCCAAATTTGCTGGCATATTGAGTGCAGCACTTTCACAGCATCATCTTTCAGGATTTGAAATAGCCCAACTGGAATTCCATCACCTCCACTAGCTTTGTTCGTAGTGATGGTTCCTAAGGCCCACTTGATTTCACACTCTAGGATGTCCGGATTAGGTGAGTGATCACACCACTGTGATTATCTGGGTCGTGATGTTTTTTGTACAGTTCTTCTGTGTATTCTTGCCATCTCTTCTTAATATCTTCTGCTTCTGTTAGGTCCATACCATTTCTGTCCTTTATCGGGCCCATCTTTGCATGAAATGTTCCCTTGGTATCTCTAATTTTCTTGAACAGATCTCTAGTCTTTCCCATTCTGTTGTTTTCCTCTATTTCTTTGCATTGATCACCAAGGAAGGCTTTCTTATCTCTTCTTGCTATTCTTTGGAACTCTGCATTCAGATGCTTATATCTTTCCTTTTCTCCTTTGCTTTTCGCTTCTCTTCTTCTCACAGCTATTTGTAAGGCCTCCCCAGACAGCCATTTTGCTTTTTTGCATTTCTTTTCCATAGGGATGGTCTTGATCCCTGTCTCCTGTACAGTGTCACGAATCTCATTCCATAGCTCATCAGGCACTCTATCTATCAGATCTAGGCCCTTAAATCTATTTCTCACTTCCACTGTATAATCATAAGGGATTTGATTTAGGTCATACCTGAATGGTCTAGTGGTTTTCCCTACTTTCTTCAATTTAAGTCTGAATTTGGTAATAAGGAGTTCATGATCTGAGCCACAGTCAGCTCCCGGTCTTGTTTTTGCTGACTGTATAGAGCTTCTCCATCTTCGGCTGCAAAGAACATAATCAATCTGATTTCTGTGTTGACCACCTGGTGATGTCCATGTGTAGAGTCTTCTCTTGTGTTGTTGGAAGAGGGTGTTTGCTATGACCAGTGCATTTTCTTGGCAAAACTCTATTAGTCTTTTCCCTGCTTCATTCCTTATTCCAAGGCCAAATTTGCCTGTTACTCCAGGAGTTTCTTGACTTCCTGCTTTTGCATTCCAGTCCCCTATAATGAAAAGGACATCTTTTTTTGGGTGTTAGTTCTAAAAGGTCTTGTAATGTGTATGCAGGTCAGGAAGTAACAGTTAGAACTGGACATGGAACAACAGACTGGTTCCAAATAGGAAAAGGAGTACGTCAAGGCTGTATATTGTCATCCTGCTTATTTATTTATTTATTTTTAATTTTATTTTTAAACTTTACAATATTGTATTATTTTGCCAAACATCGAAATGAATCCACCACAGGTATACCTGTGTTCCCCATCCTGAACCCTCCTCCCTCCTCCCTCCCCCTTCCCTCCCTTTGGGTCGTCCCAGTGCACCAGCCCCAAGCATCCAGTATCGTGCATCAAACCTGGACTGGCGACTTGTTTCATACATGATATTATACATGTTTCAATGCCATTCTCCCAAATCTCCCCACCCTCTCCCTCTCCCACAGAGTCCACAAGACTGATCTATACATCAGTGTCTCTTTTGCTGTCTCGTACACAGGGTTATTGTTACCATCTTTCTAAATTCCATATATATGCGTTAGTATATTGTATTGGTGTTTTTCTTTCTGGCTTACTTCACTCTGTATAATAGGTTCCAGTTTCATCCACCTCATTAGAACTGATTCAAATGTATTCTTTTTAATGGCTGAGTAATACTCCATTGTGTATATGTACCACAGCTTTCTTATCCATTCATCTGCTGATGGGCATCTAGGTTGCTTCCATGTCCTGGCTATTATAAACAGTGCTGCTTATATGCAGAGTACATCATGAGAAATGCTGGACTGGAAGAAACACAAGCTGGAATCAAGATTGCTGGGAGAAATATCAATAACCTCAGATATGCAGATGACACCACCCTTATGGCAGAAAGTGAAGAGGAATTCAAAATCCTCTTAATGAAGGTGAAAGTAGAGAGTGAAAAAATTGGCTTAAAGCTCAACATTCAGAAAACAAAGATCATGGCATCTGATCCCATCAATTCATGGCAAATAGATGGGGAAACAGTGTCAGACTTTATTTTTTGGGGTTCCAAAATCACTGCAGATGGTGACTGCAGCCATGAAATTAAAAGACACTTACTCCTTGGAAGGAAAGTTATGACCAACCTAGATAGCATATTCAAAAGCAGAGACATTACTTTGCCAACAAAGGTTCGTCTACTCAAGGCTATGGTTTTTCCTGTGGTCATGTATGGATGTGAGAGTTGGACTGTGAAGAAAGCTGAGCGCCGAAGAATTGATGCTTTTGAACTGTGGTGTTGGAGAAGACTCTTGAGAGTCCCTTGGACTGCAAGGAGATCCAACCAGTCCATTCTGAAGGAGATCAGCCCTGGGATTTCTTTGGAAGGAATGATGCTAAAGCTGAAACTCCAGTACTTTGGCCACCTCATGCGAAGAGTTGACTCATCGTAAAAGACTCTGATGCTGGGAGGGATTGGGGGCAGGAGGAGAAGGGGACGACAGAGGATGAGATGGCTGGATGGCATCGCTGTCGATGGACATGAGTCTGAGTGAACTCCGGGAGTTGGTGATGGACAGGGAGGCCTGGCGTGCTGCGATTCATGGGGTCGCAAAGAGTCGGACCCGACTGAGCAACTGAACTGAACCGAACTAACGTGTCCTATAGTTAACTTGGTATTACATTGTAACTCATGCTACATTCCTCAGTTTACTACTTATCTTCCTAAGTCCTGTTTGCCCCTAACATCCTGAGCTCACTATCTCTTGAAAAGGCTTCTAGCTATAGTGTCTCTAAAAATTCCTAACTTCTATAAGCTATAGTAAAATATGCTAACTTTACAACATTCCTTAAATCTTTAACTTCTAACTGTTTTAATCATATCTAAGCCCTAAATTCAGTAAACTCCTTTGTCATAAACGTTGTCCTCACAAATAGGCTTCAGATAGCAATCCCTCCCATGGCCTCAAGCTACAGCCTATGTGCTCATCCTGGAACATTCTTGTAAAAGTTCTTGAACAAATGTCAATGATAAACTTTATGAATTATTTTCTGAGCACAGCTGCAGAAGGCTTTGTGCATTCTCATGCTCCTCTCAAGAACAATAAGCACCTTAATATTCCCTTTCAGTCAACTCAGCTGAGGAGAGGAAAAGACAAGTCAGAATTACAAGGCCTAACTCATTCATCCCGGGTCTGTGCCTGCGGAATGAGGAGGCGGGGCTGGGGGCCGTGCCTCCATTTTGTCAGTAATGCCTAACGCGGCTCCTGACGGTTGAGCATGTTTTCACGTGCCTCCTGGCCTGTCTGCTTTGGGAAAATGTAGCAGTTACTTTTAGTCTTCTTACAAAATATGAAATGTTTCTGAACTGTTATCATAAAGAACACAGAGATCTCCTCAATCTAGCATCCCAGAAGCCTTTTTGTCATTTTGTCTGACTTCTCTGACTTTGAATTTCCATCATGCTGTATTTGTTAATCACTGGGTATCTTTGTCTGCCATGGGGTTCTCTGTCCCACATCTCCTGCTCTGTTGTACATCGTAGGGAGCTTGGGATATTTTCCGGAGTCCATGCCTCCAGGCTTCCTCCTACAAGAGATAGGAGGCAGGGGGAATCCAGTGTGTTTTCTAAGCCTTCTCCTGCCTCTTCCACGGCTGTGTCCTCCACTGGGATCACCAGCACCCCTCCTTACCTTTGACCCTCCAGCCTCAGGGTGCTCACAGCTTTCTCCTGTTACTAGTCCCTGAGTTTCCTCCCCATCCTTCCTGCGTTACAAATCCCCTCTACTAAATTCGTCTGTGATACACACTGTTCCTCCTTGGCTCCTGACTGACTTGACACCATACTCTCGGTACAGTCATTTGGAAGCTTTTCCTGGTTATGTGGAAAGCTGAGCACCGAAGAACTGATGCTTTTGACCGGTGGTGTTGGAGAAGACTCTTGAGAGTTACTTGCACTGCAAGGAGATCCAACCAGTCCATCCTAAAGGAGATCAGTCCTGAATATTCATTGGAAGGACTGATGCTGAAGCTGGAACTCCAATACTTTGGTCACCTGATGTAGAGAACTGACTCATTGGAAAAGACCCTAATGCTGGGAAAGATTGAGGGCAGGAGGAGAAGGGCATGACAGAGGATGAGATGGTTGGATGGCATCACCAACTCAATAGACATGGGTTTGGGTAAACTCCGGGAGTTGGTGATGGATAGGGAGGCCTGGTGTGCTGCAGTCCACGGGGTCACAAAGAGTCGGACGCAACTGAGTGACTGAACTGATATGGGTTTATTTATTTCCAGATATATGTGCAAGAGAGGAATCGCTGAGTCATATGGTAACTCTATTTTCTTTCTTTCTTTCTTTTTTTTAAGGACCCTCCCTACTGTTTTCCATAGTGAGAAGCATCTTGAGGACATAATCAGTGTCTGGCTGTCTTTGACTATCCCACTGTGTCTACCACACAGGTTGGCACACAGTAGACATGCCACAGTTATTTGCTGTATTCAGTTGAGATGCCGGTGCTGTTTCATCCATACCATCTATCACCATTAGCCTGGCTCCATCACTCACCTCGTGGATGGCCGAGACATGGGGCAGAGCCCAGGATACGCTCCACATGTGGATGGTAGCCTGCAGCGGAAGTGCCACTCAGCTCAGTATGCTGTGGCTTTGTGGTGTTCTGTTTCCTCCCCGTCTCCAACTTCAGGACAGGAAGATAAAGAAGCATGAAGAATGATACTCACGTCTAGTTGGCTGATGCAAAACCCAACTTCTTGCCCCATCACCATGGAGAGCAATTCTTCCATTATTTATTGGCAAATTTCCTCATTTTAAACTCTTTTAAGGCAGACACCTTGTAACGTCAAGCAGAAGAGAGTGAACAAGGGTTTCTCCTTCTCTTTCTAGTAAAGGACCTGAGGAAGTGTTTTTTTTTTAATTTTCATAAAAATATGTATCTCATGTACCAGTTAGTAACTGAGCTTTGCTTTATGATTCAATCAGAGGCTTTCCTTTTGGGGGGTTCATTTAGCCTATTCATGGAAACGTGCATGCTCAGTCACGTCCAACTCTTTGTAACCCCATGGACTCTAGCCCGACAGGCTCCTCTGTCCATGACATTCTTCAAGAATAGTGGAGTGGGTTGCCATTTTCTCTTCCAGTTAACCTATTCATATTTTTCAATAATTGTTGGGTTTTTTTTTGGTCTTATCCTCACCAAAAAAAAAAAAAGAGAGAGAAATACCCAGTCATGGTTGTTGAATACCTTGAAAGTATAACTTATTCACCTTACTATAGGAATTTGCCTAAAGCATTTATATCTTCTACAAAAATCTGATGCTTATTTAATACAGGGACCATCACACGGACATATTTCTTAGGGGGTGGCTTGCATCCAGGAGTCGCTGTTTACAAATAGACACCCTGTTTCTAAGTATGACCTGCCATCCGTGTCGGAACAAATCATACATCTAGACTGTTCTTCTTCTGGTACAGGCCAAGGCATTATAATTTACCATTGCTGAGATGCACAGTTATTTGAGAAGATAACAGCTTTTTGGAGGAACAGAAATGGAAACGGCATGGAGAGGCAGCTTTTCATAGAGTTTTACAACTCCCTATATCTCACACATACGGATTCCCTAGATGAGATTTTTACGTGAAAAATAAAGATGTAGGCAACATACTTCATACAGCCGTATTGATTTTCTTTGTGACTGCATCTGTGGGTCTACAGTGATTATAGAAACAGCTGAAATATACATGTCTAGTACAGACCACCCTGAGTCGCCAGGACAGCATTATGTCACAGAATCCCTAAGCATGATACTGTCCTTCCTGAGGAATGCAAGTGATGAATTATGGTATGCTTTGCGTTCTTTCCTCTAGCAAAAAAAAAAAAAAAATTCCTACATAAATAGGAAAGAAAAGTGTTAGTTGCTCAGAGACATTTCTGACTCTGTGACCCCGTGGACTGTGGCCCACCAGGCTCCTCTGTCTATGGGCATTCTCCAGGCAAGAATACTGCAGTGGGTTGCCGTGCCCTCCTCCAGGGGATCTTCCCGACCCAGGGATCAAACCTGCGTCTCTTATGTCTCCTGCATTGGCAGGCAGGTTCTTTTACCACTGGCGCCACCTGGGAAGCGCAGTCATCTCCCTTCAGTTAATCCATATTTTAAGTGTAGTGAACAGATAATTCGCATGATTTGTCATTAGTATGCCATTAGTCCTTTGAACCCACCTCAGTCTGACCCACAAGGTTTCCAGAGCTTCACTGATGTGATGAGCGGCCGCCATATTGGATGCTGCAGGTCTAGCGAACTTGCTCCAATGGATTGGGTCTCCACCTTTTAAATGTGGTGTGTGTGTGTGTGTGTGTGTGTGTTTAGTCCCTAAGTCTTGTCCTACTCTTTTGGGACCCCGTGGACTGTAGCCTTCCAGGCTTCTCTGTCCATTGAATTATTCCTAGCCAGAATACTGCAGTGGATTGCCATTTCCTTCTCCAGGGTATCTTCCTGACCTAAGGGTTGAACCTGTGGTCTCCTGCATTGCAGGTGGATTTTTAACCACCAAGACACCTAGGAAGCCCAAGACCCTGGTTATATCCCTGTAAAACACCTACTTGGGTCTTGGTCTTAAAAACCTAAGTTCAAGAGAGCATAGGTCTAAAATTCTAATACTTAATACCCATCCTTCCATACTATTTGAAAATGAACAAGAAAAAAAAAAATAAAAAATCCCTGAGATTTCCTAAGGAAAGTCTAACACGTTATTGTAAAAGCTTACAAACCTAATCACTTATCTTAGGCACGAGCAAATCCATTTGCTGAGTAAGATAACGCCTCCACCTTCTGAGCATTCAGCAGCATCTGACTGTACGTTGGTAAGCTGTAGGCTTTACGGCTGGAGGAAAATAAACTCAGAGGATTAAAATAAATATAATAGTTGGAGACCAAGTTAATTTAAAAGTACCCCATGGGAGGGACATAAAAGTAAAACGTTTAGTTCTTAATCTTCAGCACAGAATACAAAGAATCGTACGTGTGTGGGAGGGAGAGAAAACATTTCTAAAGTTGAAAAAAAAAATAATTCATGTGTCTGGCTATGGCATTCAGGTCCCAATGCTAGTCAGCGTCAGAACCCATTGTCTCCAACCCTACATGGTAATTTCTTAAAACCACCATTTTCCAAGCTCTTGACTCAACCAGGCTGTTTTTTTTTTTTAATTGACTTATGTTTGGTTTAATACTGTCACACAGAGATATATTTATCCTAACATCTATTTGCTTTCACTACAATCAAAAAAATGAAGGAATACTCCACATCAATGACCTCTTTCTGAAGACTTAGTTTTTGTTTTATTTTTTTAAGTTTATTTTTTTTAAATGTGGACCATTTTAAAAGTCTTTATTGAATTTCTTGCAATGTGGCTTCTGTCGTCTATTTTGATTTTTTGGCCTCAAGGCATGTAGGATCTTATCTGCCCATCCAGGGATCCAACCCACATCCCTTGCAGTGGAAAGCCAAATCTTAAACCAGGGGGTTCCTGAAAGGCTTTTTATTTTATTTATTTATTTATTTATTATTTTTATTTTTTTTAATTTTATTTTATTTTTAAACTTTACAATATTCCATATATATGTGTTAGTATACTGTATTGATGTTTTTCTTTCTGGCTTACTTCACTCTGTATAATAGGCTCCTATTTCATCCACTTCATTAGAACTGATTCAAATGTATTCTTTTTTTTTTGCTTTTTTTTAATTTTTATTTTATTTTTAAACTTTACATAATTGTATTAGTTTTGCCAAATATCAAAATGAATCCATCACAGGTATACATGTGCTCCCCATCCTGAACCCTCCTCCCTCCTCCCTCCCCATACCATCCCTCTGGGTCGTCCCAGTGCACTAGCCCCAAGCATCCAGTATAGTGCATTGAACCTGGACTGGCATCTCGTTTCATACATGATATTTTACATGTTTCAATGCCATTCTCCCAAATCTTCCCACCCTCTCCCTCTCCCACAGAGTCCATAAGACTGTTCTATACATCAGTGTCTCTTTTGCTGTCTCGTACTCAGGGTTATTGTTATCATCTTTCTAAATTCCATATATATGCGTTAGTATACTGTATTGGTGTTTTTCCTTCTGGCTTACTTCACTCTCTATAATAGGCTCCAGTTTCATCCACCTCATTAGAACTGATTCAAATGTATTCTTTTTAATGGCTGAGTAATACTCCATTGTGTATATGTACCACAGCTTTCTTATCCATTCATCTGCTGATGGACATCTAGGTTGCTTCCATGTCCTGGCTATTATAAACAGTGCTGCGATGAACACTGGGGTACACGTGTCTCTTTCCCTTCTGGTTTCCTCAGTGTGTATGCCCAGCAGTGGGATTGCTGGATCATAAGGCAGTTCTATTTCCAGTTTTTAAAGGAATCTCCACACTGTTCTCCATAGTGGCTGTACTAGTTTGAAAGGCTTTTTAAAAAGTCAACCAAAAACACCTTTAAAGGATCCACCTGCAATGCGGGAGACCTGGGTTCAGTCCCTGGGTTGGGAAGATTCCCCTGGAGAAGGGAAAGGTTACCCAAGCCTGGAGAATTCCACAGACTGTGTAGTCCATGGGGTTGCAAAGTGTCGGAGACGACTGAGCGACTTTCACTTTCACAAATACCTTTGAGCTAATAGAAACGTGAGTTTATTTATTTATTTTCCCTTTTCCCAAACACATATAAATGCTAATCTTGAGATCAGATTTTGCCCTCAAGGATAAACGGTCTGAGTGACCAAAGCGTGCTTGTTTTCACGCATGCCCTGATCTGTGCAGGGAAGCCTGAGTTGTATTTACTCCAAGGCGAGAATGATCTGTCTCTTGCCTGGAGCGTGGCTCTCATTTTAGGAGACTGCTATAAGGCTGTCAGCGTCTCCACACCCTGTGCTTCCTCTTCCTGTGGCTGATGGCACGCGCCAACTCCTCCCTGGCATGAAAGAAGCTGCAAATCTCAGGCACATCAGTGCTGGTGGGTGCTCGCTACCAGATTTGGAACATAGTAGTAATGATTCTCTGCCGTGCGAACTGCATTTTTGTGTGTCCCGGTTATATGCCGACATACCCAGAACCTCACAGTGAGACTGCAGTTATACACTAGGTCAGCAGTCCCCAACTTTTTGGTGCCCAGGGACTGATTTGGTGAAAGACAGATTTTCCATAGAACAGGCGTGGTGGGGGGTGGGGCTTGGCTTACGGGCGATTCAACCTCACTGCATTTATTGTACACTGCTTCCTTAATAGCTCAGTTGGTAAAGAATCTGACTTCAATGCAGGAGACCTGGGTTCAATCCCCTGGTTGGGAAGATTCCCTGGAGAAGGGAACTGCTACAGGGCTTCCCTAGTGGGTCAGTTAGTAAAGGATCCGCTCACAATGTAGTAGACCCCGGTTCAATTCCTGGGTTGGGAGAGCCCATGGAGAAGGGATAGGCTACCCACTCCAGTATTCTTGGGCTTCCCTTGTGGCTCAGCTGGTAAAGAGTCCGCCTGCAACGCAGGAGACCTGGGTTCGTTCCCTGAGTTGGGAAGATTCCCCTGGAGAATGGAATGGCTACCCACTCCAGTACTCTGGCCTGGAGAACCTCCTGGACAGAGGAGGTGGGCTACAGTCCATGGGGTCACAAGGAATCAGACGTGACTGAGCACATCAGTGCAAGCTTATTTCTAATCTGAAGCTGCCACTGATCTAAAAAGAGGTACCTTTTTGTGGGTCTGAGCTTGAGGACCCCTGCCAGAGATGATGGAGGCCCCATAGATTTTAGTATCTTTCAGAGTTGTACTTCCTAAGAGGTCCTGGCTTATTTCATTTGATTCAGTCGTGTCTGACACTTTGCAGCCCTGAGCCCTGTAGCCTCACCAGGTTCCTCTGTCCATGGCATTCTCCAGGCAAGAATAATGGAGTGGGTTGCCATTTCCTCCTCCAGGCGATCTTCCCGACCCAGGAATCGAAGGTGCGTCTCCTGTGTCTAATCACTGAAGGTGGATTCTTTACCCACTGAGCTACTGGAGCAGCTACTTTACCGTGGGGTAGTTCAGTTCAGTCACTCAGTCGTGTCCAATTTTTTGCAACCCCACAGACTGTAGCACGCCAGGCCTCCCTGTCCATCACCAACTCCCAAAGCTTGCTCAAACTCATGTCCATTGAGTCGGTGATGCTGTATCACCCCGAAAATTCCTCTGGGCATACCTCTTCCCATCTCCCCGTCCAGCCACATCACAACGATAGCTAGAAATCAGCCGCAGTGTGAGGACTGACAAAGCAGAAGCAAGAAAACACAACAAATGGCGTTCTCCTCCACCCCTTTTGAAGAGTCCTTGTTAACCAGCTGCGAGCCTTCTGTAGTTTAAATCTCCTTGGGATTAACAGACACACATTGCTATATATCAAATAGATAACGAAGAAGGACCTACTGTAGAGCACAGGGAGCTCTCCCCAGTACTCTACAATGACCTGTTTGAGAAAAGAATCTGAAAAAGGATGGGTACATACGTGTGTGTGTATACACACACACAGACACCCGTCACTGATTCACTTTGGTGTACACTCAAAACCAACACAACATTATAAACCAACGATACTTAAAAAAATATTGAATACTGGCTTATAGACCAACTGCTCAGTAAATCAAGGTCATTAACATTAAAAAACAGAACACAAAAATCACTGAGAGAGCAAGAAAGATTGAGAACCAGGCCAGAAGCAAAACTATCCTTGTACAGGTGTAGCAAAGGATGGAAATCTAAGACGGAGGCAGCTGAAGTATTCACTGCCGATGGATGACATGGGCAGATGTCAAAGGAGAGGGATTCTCCCGAGGTCCCCCGAGGGCACGTCACTGCAGAAGACAGGAGCAGTCATTCAAGAGATGCACCCAAGGAAGGCCCCATGATAAAGGCATGCCTCCCAGCAGACTCAGCACCCAGATCTTCTCCAGTGTTCTTGCTGCTCAAGGCAGGCTCAAGTCATACCTTTGAGACATGCACCCCGGCAGGCAGTGCTGTATCTCTGTGAATGAACACTTATCTGGAGTTATATTAATACTGAATTGCATGGTTTCTAGGTTAAGGTATGGGCTTGGCAAGCAGTGCTAGTGGTAAAGAACCTGTCTGCCAAAGCAGGAGATGGAAGAGACACGGGTTCGATCTCCAGCTTGGGAAGATCTCCTGGAGAAGGGCATGGCAACCCACTCCAGTATCCTTGCCTGGAGAATCCCCATGGACAGAGGAGCCTGGAGGGGGGCTACAGTCCCTGGGGTCCCAAAAAGACAGACACAACTGAAGTGAGTTAGCATGCATGCTTACCCTCAGTGCCTGCAGAACAGATACTTCAGGACCTGCCATCATCAAGTACCACGTCTTGTCTCCAGATTTCTTTCAACACGATCATTTTTCTATTTGCTCTTTCCACTCTGTCCATCTGGACTATCAATTTTCCTAAAACAAATCTGTCCTTTCTTTCTTTCTTTTTTTTAAAGTATTTATTTCTGGCTGTGCCGGGCCTTCGTGGCTCCACGTGGGCTTTCTCTAGCTGTGATGAGCAAGGCCTCCCCTTCATGGCGGCGTGCAGGCGTCTCTTGGTGGTGGCTTTTCCTCTGGCAGATCACAGGCTCTAGGGTAAGTGGGCTTCAGTAGTTGTCACACATGGACTTCGTTGCTCTACTGCATGTGGAATCTTCCCAGACTGGGGATTGAACCCACGTCCCCAGAATCGGCAGGCAGATTCTCATCCCCTGTCCCACCAGGGAAGTCCTCTCCTTTCTTTCTTAATTCTGCTTTTACTCTGTGCTTCCCACCTGTTCTACCCATAACGAGCACTCCACTCCTGGTTTACACCTTTACTTTAAAATATCTTACACGGCCTATTACTTTTGGTCATGAGATGGTTGGATGGCACCATCGACTCAGTGGACATGAGTTTGAGCAAACTCCAGGACATAGTGAAGGACGGGGAAGCCGGTTGTGCCTGCAGTCTGTGGGGTCGCAAAGAGTCGGACATGACTGAGCAACTGAACAGCAACAATTACTTTTGGTATTTTTTTATGCACTGGCATTGCTCAGCTCATGGCCCTGAATCATTGCAGTCATCACATCTCTTTTTCTGACCCCCATGAGTCCCGTTTATAAACACCCACCCACATGCTCAAGGAAAATCTCCCCATCCTGAGACTGTTAGCTTAATCACATCTCCAGAGTCCCTTTTCTTATGTAAGGTGATGGATTTTTCAGATTCTGGGGAAAAGCACATGCCCATTGTGGGAGGGAGCATTATTCAGACTCTCACTGAGCAAATAATGTAAAGCTAGAAATGCTCTGTCTTCACTCACTTTTCCTGGTTCTGTGGAGTGAATGTTTGTCTCTCCCCCTGCCCCCAACAAGATTTGTACGTTGAAGTCTTAACCACCAACCAATGGTATTTAGAGGTGGGACGTTTGGGTTTTAATTAGGTTTAGATGAGGTCATGAAGGTGGGGTCCCCAGGATGGGATTAGTGTCCTTATGAGAAGAGGAAGAGACCAGAGTGGTTTCTCTTTCTTCCTCATGACAACACAGCGAGTTCGCAGCTGTGCAAACCAAGAAGATAGACTCCCAGGAGCTAAACCTGCCCATGCCACGATCTTGAACTTGCATCCTCCAAATAAGAGGATTAAGCATCTATGGCTTAACCTCCCCCATCCCTCTTTTTAATGGCAGTCCGAGCTGACAAAGACACCGTACACGTGGGAGCCTTGTGGTGGTGTGATTGTAGCCGTGATTGAGAAAGTTTTAGGATGTCTGCTCTGACACCACATGCTTTCTCAGACTGCTTTTTCAGACCGCTACCCTGTGGTGTTCCAGCTAATTACGTTTGAAAGATGAGCACTTAGAAAGCAAAGTCTCACACTGATGTCCTACCTCAGGCAGGTGACTTCCGGATGGAGCATTTAAATGAAGATCTACATTTCAACAGGAGATTAAAACACTCCTATCGGTCATGTCTGGCCAAGGAGAGGTTCCAATGCGTGTATAGAGATGCTGAAATGTCAAAACCTATCATTTCCCACCATTTCTAGGTTTATAAGAAGTAAAAAAAAACAACAATGTTTTCTAAAGTCTCCTTGAAAGAGTCCATGACAGTTCTGCCAAAGTGGTAAATCACTGTTGGCTGTGTTTCAGAGAAAATTTTATTTACAGAAATATCTCGTTGGACTGAGGCCAATATTGATAAAAGTGGAAAGCTAGCAACATGCCACACAGTAATGAGCAAATCTTTCTCAAACACGGAAAAAAAAAAAAAAGCTTTAGGCAGAATTTTTTCTGGGGGCCCCAGTCTGTCTTGAGTGTCATCAAGTCTTCTTACCTGGGAAAAGAGGTGGAGAGATGTTAGAACACCTGTTTTCCCATTCCCAAGATGCTACAGTCCTGTAGGTGGTGAAAGCGTGCTGGAGACTGAGTATTCAGTATAAGGGACATGTTTTATATGAAAAGCGGGAAATAGTACATGATTCAGTAAAGAGGTATACATTTGGTGAATGCAGAAGAAAGCTTTTGTTATGAAGAGAACAAAGGCAGGGTTTTAAGAGCCAAAGGGTGAACAGGGAGTCCACTAAAGAGGAGGCACTCAGGGAATAAAGTCCCCCCCAGGGGTCCCAGACTATATTCCTGCCCCAGATGAGACACACAGTTGATTGCTGGGGCAAAGCCGGGACCAAGAAAGCTGAAGGGAGAAGTGAATTAATCAGTGTGGGTCCCATTGAACAGTGCTGTCCAATGGGAATGTCATACAGGTCACATGTGTGATGTTAAATTTTCTAGTAGCCTTACGGAAATAAATAGATAAGACAGGGGACTGATTTTTTTTTAATTTAGTTTAACTTTTTATTTTATATTGGCATATATGTAATTAACAATGTTGTGTGTCAGATGTACAGAAAAGTGATGCAGGTATAAGTACACATGTATCTATTCTTTTCCTAATTCTTTTCCCATTTAGGTTATATAACATTGAGCAGACTCCCCTGTGCTGGACAGCAGGTCCTTGCTGGTTCTCCATGTTAAATACAGCAGTGTGTCCATGTCCATCCCAGACTCCCTGAGTATCCCTTCCCCCATCCTTCCCCCTGGTGACAATAAGGTTATTACAGAGTATCGAGCAGAGTTCCCTGTGCTGTCCAGCAGGTCCTTGCTGGTTCTCCATGTTAAATACAGCAGTGTGTCCATGTCCATCCCAAACTCCCTAACTATCCCTTCCTCCCATCCTTCCCTCCTGGTAACCATAAATTTGTTCTCTAAGTCTGTGAGTCTGTATCTTCTTTGTAAATATGTTCATTATATCATGTTTTTTGATTCTTCATATAAGTGATATCATATGGCATCATACGATATCTGCCCAGTGGAAAGGTCATACAATTCACACGTGTAATTTAGAATTTTCTAGCAGCCATACTAGATATACGTATGTAAAATAAGTGACATTGATTTTGAGAGCATACTTTATTTAACCCAGTGTACCCAAAGGATTATCATCTCCCCTTAGGTAATCACTATTTTAAGTATACTGAGCTGATATTTTGCATAATTTGAAATCACTGTGCATTTGGTCTTTACAACCCACTGTAGTTCGGACTTACCATATTTTGAGTGCTTCACAGCCTAGTGTGATGAGTGGCCACCATATTGGATGGTACAGTTCTCAAGAACTTGTTTCTGCCACCTGAGTCTGTGTTTTACATCTGGGTTCTCTATCATATCAAAGCCTGAGTCAAACCCCATGAGATTGTGCTGGTATCATGATTATGCTCCTTTATCTTCTGCTGTTGTGCACTCGGCAAGTCAGGTCCAACTCTGCAAGCCCGTGGACTACAGCACGCCAGGCTCCTCTGTTGTCTACTATCTCCCAGAGTTTGTTCTAACTCATGTCCATCATGTCCACGATGCCATCCAACCACCTCATCCTCAGCTGTCCCCTTCTCCTCCTGCCTTCAATCTTTCCCAGAATCAGGGTCTTTTCCAATGAGTCAGCTGTTCACATCAGGTGGCCAAAGTATTGGAGCTTCAGCTTCAGCATCAGTCCTTCCAATGAACACCCAGGACTGATGTCCCTTAGGATGGACTGGTTGGACCTCCTTGCAGTCCAAGGGACTCTCAAGAATCTTCTCTAACACCACAGTGCAAAAGCATCAGTTCTTTGGCACTCAGCTTGATGGTCCAACTCTCACATCCATACATGACCACTGGAAAAACCGTAGCTTTGACTATACACACCTTTGTCAACAAAGTGATGTCTCTGCTTTTTAATAAAATAAAATCTGTCACTGTCTTCACTTTTTCCCCTTCTCTTTGCCATAGAGTGATGGTACTGGATGCCATGATATTAGTTTTCTGAATGCTGAGTTTTAAACCAGCTTTTTCACTCTCCTCTTTTCTTATGGATTTTTATCATTGCTGTCATCCCTATTTGTTTAAACCTCCAGATGGGCAAAGAAAGGGTCTTCTTTTGCTCATCATCTTGCTACCCTTTCCCAAGTACTCAGCTTCTCTACGCAATGTTGACACACTTCTACATGGTCCCCTTGCTTCCAGCGTGGTCTCCCCTCTCTATTGCCATACTTCAGCCGATTCTGTGAGCTCCACGCACTGGTAGAAATGAGACAAGAAAACACTCACCATCATCTTGAAAGTGACAAGTGGCTAAGAAAATATCCAGGTTTCCTATATACAGCATGCTTGGTTCTCTTTCTCATCACAGCATCAAGAGATAGGAATATGGGGCATGTCCCTGAAAAAGTCATCTAAGTAGGTTTTCCTTGCCCAGAATTTGCAACTTAAAGGGGCGGAGGTGTCCGTAGCTGCAAAGCCAGCTTCCAGGCACTTGTCACTGCACATGGAATATGCTTACTGAGTTGTGTGTTTAGCTGTTTATCTTGTATTTCCCACTGAAAAGTTGGGTGCAGGTAACATAACAAAGACAGCTCTCCCCCTGGATTACGGACAGAAGGAACTGCGGGATCCATCAGAATGACTCTCAGTTCAGTTCAGTCACTCAGTCGTGTCCAACTCTGTGACCCCATGGACTGCAGCACGCCCGGCCTCCCTGTCTGTCACCAACTCCCAAAGTTCACCCAAACTCATGTGCCTTGGGGCAGTGATGCCAGCCAACCATCTCATCCTCTGTCGTCCCCTTCTCCTCCAGCCTTCAATCTTTGCCAGCATCAGGGTCTTTTCAAATGACTCAGCTCTTTGCATCAGGTGGCCAAAGTACTGGGGTTTCAGCTTCAGCATCAGTCCTTCCAATGAATATTCAGGACTGATCTCCTTTAGGATGGACTCGTTGGATCTTCTTGCAGTCCAAGGGACTCTCAAGAGTCTCCAGCACCACTCCAGCTTTTGAACAAGCATCAATCCTTTGGCGCTCAGCTTTCTTTATACTCCAACTCTCACATCCGTACATGATCACTGGAAAAACCATAGCCTTGACTTTTGTTGTCAAAGTAATGGCTCTGCTTCTTAATATGCTGTCTAGGTTGGCCGTAACTTTTCTGTAGCCAATATTTGCTATCTCCACTTCTCTTCACCCATGTCCCTCTCCTCTCCATGTAAGAGGATAAAAATGGAATTAGATGACCAATGCAAGTTCGATGCATGAAGCAGGGCATCCAAAGCCGGTGCTCTGGGACAACCTAGAGGGATGGGTTGGGGAGGGTGGTGGGAGAGGGTTCAGAATGGGGGAGGGGGACACGTATACATATGGCCAATTCATGTTGATGTATGGCAAAAACCATTACAATATTGCAAAGTAATTATCCTGCAATTGAAATAAACAAATAACTTTTTAAAAATAGAATCTCACTGTACTTGTAGTTGCTTGCTTAATCACTGTATTATTTTAGCAAGTATCCCTCCTCTTGTTCAAAATCCATTTTCTTTCCTTTTTTCTTCTATTAACTGTCAGTTCACATCCTTGACCAGCTATGGCTCGTGGCTCTTGTAACGATGACTTTCTAGGAGCTGCTCGGGGAGTGAGGGATTTAGCCCTGTGCTTGTGAGATGAATGCCAATGTTGTCTCCCTCGCTTGCCATTTGGGAATTCAATGTGGGATTCAAAATCAGGTATAAAAATAAATGACTTTCATATAAAGAAGCAGCAGCCAATTAGAAGAACATATGGCAAAGCACGAGCAAAGAACAGCTAGAAAACTTTTGAATCATAAGAGAAGAGAGAATGATTGAAAGCCTTCAAAGTAGCATTCTAGCATATCATAGTCTCAATAATAAAACACGATACTGTCAAAAAGACACTGACACAGGATCAGATCTGAGAGTTCGGATAGGAGCCAAAGCGCCTTTAGAAATTTTGGATGCCAACGGCTAGCAAATCAATGAAAACAGAGAAATTTGAAAAACGTATCGGGATGTTTCATTCACCACATGGAAAAATGGAAAACGGTCTATATCACTCAGCTAACACGTACACGAGGATAAATTCCAACTGGATTCTTTGACTTAAACATAAAACAGTGAAACTGAAAAATGTACCAGAAGGAAGGGTGGGAGAATCCGTGATCTTAGAGTGGGATGATCTTTGCAACTGTGGCAATATAAACACGAATATAAAAATGAAATATGGATTCATCAGAATTTCGGTATGGTAGCAAACACAGTTCCCCTGGTGGCTTAGATGAGAAAGAATCCACCTGCAGTGCTGGAGATGGGGGTTCGATCCCTGGGTCAGGAAGACCCCCTGGAGAAGGAAATGGCAACCCACTCCAGTATTCTTGCCTGGAGAATCCCATGGACAGAGGAGCCTGGTGGGCTACAGTCCATGGGGTCGCAAAGACTTGGACAGGACTTAGGGACTAAATGAACAGCAAAGACCATTAATGAATAGTATTAAAGTAATATCTTGGTTGTCCTTAGCTTTTTCTGGCAAGACTTTTTAATGAGAGAATTGAATGTACATAGACTAGTTGCTGGAAAAGAAGATGAACATGTCATTCTTGTGTTAAAAATACCAAGTGTAAACCTAGCTCTGCCCTGGGCATCATGGTCACCAGCAGTTGCATGCGGTCAATTAAGTTTCGTTTACTTACATTAAAGCATGGTTCCTCCCTTATATCTCTCACATTTAAAGGACTCAATCGCCAGATGTGACTAGTTGCTACCGTATTGGCTTTTTAATGACTAGAACTATTTTTAGTTTTAGTTTTAATTAAATTATCTTTGCTGTTCAATTGGGCTTCCCTGGTGGCTCAGCTGGTAAAGAAACCTCCTGCAATGCGGGAGACTAGGGTTCGAGCCATGGGTTGGGAAGATCCCCTGGAGAAGGGAACAGCTACCCACTCCAGTATTCTGGCCTGGAGAATTCCACGGACTGTAGAGTCCCTGGAGTCGCAGAGAGTCGGACACGACTGAGCAACTTTCATTTTCCCTTTCATAGTTGCTGTTCAATATTGCATAAGTTGTAGGTGTACAATTTAGTGACTGAGAATTTTTAAAGGTTATACTCCATTCATAGTTATTAACAAATACTGGCTATATTCTCCACCTTCTACATTACATTCTTGTAGCATATTTTACACCTAACAGCTTGTACCTTTTAATCCCTTACCCAAATACCCTTTTAATCCCTATCCCTCCTCCTTCCGTCGCCCCACTGGTAACCACTTGTTTGTCCTCTGTATACCTGAGTCTGCTTCTTTTTTTTTTTGGTATATTCACTGATTTGTTATTTGTTTTCAAGTTCACCTATAAGTGATATCATACGGTACTTGTCTTTCTCTGTCTGACGTCACTTAGCCTAATGCCCTCCAAGTCCATTCATAGCCCTGCAAATGGCAAGCTTTCATCCTTTTTATGGCTGGGTAGTATCCCATTGTATATATGTACCACATCTTCCTAAACTGTTCATGGGTCAATGGATATCTAGGTGGCTTCCATATGTTGGCTCTTCCAAACAGAGCTACTTGTAAACATCGGAGTACACGTACCTTTTCAGGCTAGTGGTTTTCTTTTTTCTTTTTTTTTTGATATATAATGCAGAATGAAACTGCTGGGTCATGTGAAAGTTTTATTTTTAGAAACGGTTTTCCACAGATGGACTTTCCTGGTGGCCCAGACGCTAAAAGCCTCTGCCTGCAATGCGGGAGACCCTGGTTCCATCCCCTGGGTCGGGAAGATCCCCTGGAGAAGGAAATGGCAACCCACTCCAGTACTCTTGCCTGGAAAATCTCATGGACAGAGGAGCCTGATAGGCTACAGTCCCTGGGGTCGCAAAGAGTCGGACAGGACTCAGCGACTTCACTTTCACTTTCTTTTCTGTAGATATCTCATTGTAGTCTTGATTTGCATTTACCTAATGAACGGCATCTTTTCATATGCCTGTTGGAGATCTTCAGTTCCTCTTTGGAAAATGTTCTTCATTCCATTTTTACATCTGATTGCTTATTTTTTCGATGTTGAGTTGTATGAGCTGTTTATGTATGTTGGCTATTAACCTGGTGACTCAGATGGTAAAGAATCTACCTACAGTGCAGGATACCTGGCTTCGATCCCTGGGTCGGGAGGACCCCCTGGAGAAGCGAATGGCAACCCACTCCAGTACTCTTGCCTGGAGAATTCCAAGGACAGAGGACCGTGGCAGGCTACAGTCTATGGGGTCACACGGAATCAGATACGACTGAGCGGCTAACACACACATACACACAACCCCTTATCAGTCATATCATTTGAAAACCTTTCTTCCCATTCAGTAGGTTCTCCTTTCATTTTGTTGATGGTTTCCTTTGCTGTTGAAAAGCTTTAAAGCTTAGTTAGGGGTCCAACTTTTTTATTTTGCATTTTATTTCCATTAATCTAGGAGACAGATCCAGAAAACATTGCTGTGACTTATCTGACAGATGGTCCCGCCTATGTTTTCCTCTAGCAGTTTTATAGTCTCCAATCTGACATTTGGGTCTTTACCCCCTTTTTAGTTTATTTCTGTGTATGTGTTGGGAAGTGTTCTAATTTTTTATGTGTAGCTGTCCAGTTTTCCCAGCACCATTTGCTGAAGAGACTGTCTGTTGTCCACCGCACGTTCTTGCTTGCATCGCGATGGGTTAAGCAACTGTAGATTCATGGGTTATTCTCAGGGCTTTCTATTCCGAGCCATTGGTCTCGCTTTGTCTTTTCCTGCCAGTACCCTATCGTCTTGACGGCTGTAGCTTTCTAGTATAGTCTGAAGTCAGGAAGCCCTATTCTTCCAGCTCCTTTTCTCTTTCTCAAGATTGCTTTGGCCTTTTGGGGTCTTTTTTTGTATTCATACAAATTTTTAAAGCATTTGCTCTTGTTCTGTGAAAACCATCGTGGTACCATCGTGGACCACACTGATGTGGACTGTGTCCATAACTGCAGAAATGACTATTGGACAACCACAGTTACTCGTCCATTCAGTACATTTTTCTTGAACTCTATTCCACGTCCTGCTGTAGTTGCTGTGGATACAACAGAGAGATGCTTGCCCTGGAGAAGGTTAAATATCATGTAGTAAGTGGAGGAATCAAGTCAGTTCAGTCGCTCAGTCGTGTCCGACTCTTTGTGACTCCATGGACTGCAGCACATCAGGCGTCCCTGACCATCACCAACTCACAGAGTTTACTCAAACTCACGTCCATCAAGTCGGTGATGCCAAGACTGAGTTTCCCCCACAGTCAGTCTCTCCCATCAGGAAGCTTTCATAAGCCTCTTATCCTTCTCCATCAGAGGGCAGACAGAATGAAAACCCCAGTCACAAAAAACTAACCAATCTGATCACATGGACCACAGCCTTGTCTAACTCAATGAAACTATGAGCCATGCCATATAGGGCCACCCAAGATGGACGGGTCATGGTGGACAGTTCTAACAAAACGTGGTCTGCTGGAGAAGGGAATGGCAAACCACTTCAGGATTCTTGCCTTGAGAACCCCATGGACAGTACGGAGGAACCAAATTTAGCACCTATTCCATTTTACATCATCTCTGGAGAATATTGGAGTGATCAGTGATGGTTTTCAGAGGAAGCCACTCTGTAAAGAAAGATACCTGGATTTTAAATGTTAGAAAAAAAGAAAAAAACAATTCTCATGAAAAAAACTGCTCAGTGTATTTATCTGACAAAACTTTCCATGAGAACATGTGATACGTAAAAACCTCTTGCTCCCTATATATTAGTTGCTTCGGTGTGTATGGTGTATGCTGATGCATGTGAGGTTTCTCAGCTCATCCCTGATATTTTGATTGAGAAACAAGGGAAAAAACAGAAAAAACACTTGGAGACGGTGAGCGGTCATAATGCTCCTTGGTGCTCCTATTGAACTGACCTTATGACCGCTTCTTCTAACCCACCTAAGTACATAATGATTTAAATGCATATAATTACGTGTTTTTAATCAAACTGCTCCTTTTGTTTTTCAGCTGAATTCAGTTAGTCCAGGTGCTTACAGAGTGTTTGTTTTCAATATGTGCAATTATCTGAATTTCACTTTTGCTCTTATGATCAGCTTTTGTGGACATAAAATAAGACTCATGCAATTTGCCAGAAAACCAACTCAGTTGCTAGTGTGTGGAATCGTAAACCATGGGTATTTGGAAGGAGAAATGTCTTTCTCACATTCAATGTGGACATTTAGGGCAATATCAAAGTTTTTTAATGTGTCCTGGAAAGTTGTGGAATATTTGTTAAAGCTGAGCAAATAACATCATTGAACTACTCCTTCATATGACGAGATGGATTGTTTTAATTGCACACTGATAATTTTAAAATGAATCTGTAAGTTTTTAAAATTATTGCTTTGACAAGCAGAACAAGTTACCTTTAGAAGGATGCTGAAAGAAAAAAAAAAATCAGAAAACACAATCACTCATAACTCTTGAATTTCTTAAAATGCCAAATATTTTTTTACTTATTCTGAGTTTCTTGTTCCCTGGTTCATTTGCACACAATTAAGTGCACAATATCTAAGATTTATTAAATAGTATACAACATAATGATTGCAATTTCAACTCTTTATCTTAAAAATCTTCATTGCTTACCTCTTACCTCTCAGAATCAAAGTCACGACTTATGACTTGGGAATAAAGGCAGACCTCATTTTATTGCACTTTTCAGATATTGCATTTTTGTTATAAACTGAAGGTTTGTGGCAAATTCACATTGAACAGATCTGTTGGAAACATTTGTTCATTTTTGCGTCTCTTTCACATTTTGGTAATTCTCATGGTATTTCAAATTTTTTCATCACTCTATTTGCTGTGGTGTTCTGTGGTCAGTGGCCTGAGATTTTACAGTTATAATTGTTGTGACTTTTTTTTAGCAATCAAGTATTTGATTATTGAAATTATTTATTTATTTGGCTGCTCGAGGTCTTAGTTGTAGCATGTTATCTAGTTCCCAGACCTCGAACCTGGGCCCTCTGCATTGGGAGTGTGAAGTCCTAGCCACTGGAGCACCAGGGAAGTGCCCTAAAGTGACTCATTTTAAATCAAGATCTGTACACTGTCTGAGACATGATGTCACTGCACATGTAATAGACTACATTCTAGTGTAAATACAACTTCTGTGTGCACTGGGAAGCCAAAACATTTGTGTTTGTTGCAATACTGCAGCATTGCTTTATTGCCTGCGGTCTAGAATCGAACCCACAATATCTCTGGAGGTCTGCCTCTGTAATAAAACTAAGTTACAAATTTTAGCCACCATAATTGTATATAAGGTGGTGGGGAAGGGAACACTTCCCTGGTGGCTCCGTGGTAAAGACGCCGCCTGTGATGCAGGAAACCCAGGTTCGATCCATGGAATTCTCCAGGCCAGAATACTGGAGTGGGGAGCTGTTCCCTTCTCCAGGGGATTGAACCCAGGTCTCCCGCCTTGCAGGCGGATTCTTTACCAGCTGAGCCACCAGGGAAGCCCAAGAGTACTGGAGTGGGTAGCCTATCCCCTTTCCAGGGGAATCTTCCCAACCCAGGAATCAAACTGGGGTCTCCTGTCTTGCAGGCAGATTCTCTACCAACTGAGCTACCAGAGAAGACCTTACCAGGTTTGATCCCCGGGTCTCAGAGATTCCCTGGAGAAAGAAATGACAACCCATTCCAGTGTTCTTGCCTGGAAAATCCCATAGACAGAGGAGCCTGGTGGGCTATAGTCCATGGGGTCTCAAAGAGTTGAGTATGAATGACTGACTGAACAACAAAATTTATAAAGGGACCTATTTATAAGAGGACCTAAGATCCTATAAGAATCAGATTAGGATGCAGCAAGATTGCTCTCCTAAGCACTGAGGGTACCAGAACTTCAGTCTTCGCAGTGGACAGACGCGTCTCAGGGACCCCTGAACCTCTAGAGGCTAAGCTCCTTCATAGGCAGAACTTGGCTCTCCTTTGTCACCATGCTGAATGGAATCAAATGAGAGCTAGCCAGGATACATCTTTATCACTCACTCTTAGTCTCTAGCACTTATCCACAAAGTCCCCTCTCTGCCTCTGCCTCCTCCGTCAGAAATTACCTGCGTACATCATTATTTTATCTGTTTTCTCATCCTGTTTATATTCATACAACATCACGTATGCATTTGATTAATTCCATTTAAATATTTCCAGAGCTAACTGAGGCAGTGGGTAGGCATTTTGAAAGAAATCAAGGCAGGGAAAAGACACACCCTGTTAGTCCTGGACTTTAAATCTAGAAGGTAGTAAAATAGGAAATTGCTTTCATTAAAAAAAAAAAGATGAAATTACATTCCCTGTTCATCTCAGTGTTGCTTCTCCCAATTAGTATGCACAATGTCACTATTTATCACTCAACAATGATGAGGATTTGATTCCCAATAATGAGTGGAATGTCCATGTGAGTCCTGCTCTGTGGGTAATTGACCCTGGGCTGATTAGTATTGTAGCCGATTAGTGACAGTATGATATTAATGACTTGGAGCTAACCGATGGAGAAGGTCAGTCTAAATTAGTGAAAACTCTCCATTTCCAGAATGCTCCTTTCCAAACTAAGTGCTTACAAAAAATGTCCACAGAGCTCACGAAAATGAACTGAACGTACTCCTTTGTATTAAATTATATTAAACCTATAGCCTTTCCTTCCTATTTTTGCCCCCCCTTGGTGGTGGTGGTGGTTTAGTCATCTGAGTCGTGTCTGACTCTTTGCGACCCCATGGACTGTAGCCCGCCAGGCTCCTCTGTCCATGTGATTTCCCAGGCAAGGAAACTGGAGTGGGTTGTCATTTCCTTCTCCAGGAGATCTTCCTGACTCAGGGATCAAACCCAGGTCTCCTGCATTGATAGGTGGATTCTTTACTGACTGAGCCATCAGGGAAGCTCCCCCATAACCTGCTGGGCAACTCCCAGGTGCTTTGTTAAATATCAGAAGTTTCTGGACCTAATTTCAGCGCAGCACCATGACAGTCGGAGGGGGCAGTCACTGAAGAGCAATCCTGGTAAAAGCCATCCGATTCATAAGCCCAGGAGGCCCCTTTTTGAGGAACTCAAGAACGTCTGAAGTCTTTTGCAAACACAAGCCCTTTTCACAAAAGATACACATCAAGAGAGAAAGATGTTCTGATGAAGGCAGGATTTAGACCAGCTTTGGGTTGGTTTGGGCAGACTTTTCTCTTTGAAGCACATGTGTGTGTGTGTGTGTTTGTGAGTGGCAGATAAGACTCATAGGATTGTAGACCAAGAACACTGTCCTGAAGGTGTTGGGTACAGAGCTGACCAGTCACCCAAAAGCACGCAAGCTTGTTCTGTGTCTGCGTTCTCTTGGGCTACTCACACACACTGACACACACTTGATGGCTTAAGACAACACACATCTCACAGCTTCCCAGGTGTCTCTAGTGATAAAGAACCCGCCTGCCAATGCCGGAGATGTAAGAAACAACGGCTTTGATCCCTGGGTCGGGAAGATCCCCTGGACGAGCGCATGGCAACCTGCCTCAGTGTTCTTGCCTGCAGAATCCCAAGGACAGAGGAGCCTGGCAGGCTACAGTCCATGGGGTCCCAAAGGGTCGGACACAACTGAATGACTTAGCACGGCACTTGAGTTATCAGTGGATTGATAGCACCGTGTGGGCAGGCCTTCATTCCTTCCACAGGGTATAGGGGAGAGAGTCTGATTTTCCCCCTGCCCCTTTCACAAGCTGGAATCAAGACTGCTGGGAGAAATATCAATAACCTCAGATATGCAGATGACACCACCCTTATGGCAGAAAGTGAAGAGGAACTAAAGAGCCTCTTGATGAAAGTGAAAGAAGAGAGTGAAAAAAAGTTGGCTTAAAGCTCAACATTCAGAAACGAAGATCATGGCATCTGGTCCCATCACTTCATGGGAAATAGATGGGGAAACAGTGTCAGACTTTATATTTTTGGGCTCCAAAATCTGCAGATGGTGACTGCAGCCATGAAATTAAAAGACGCTTACTCCTTGGAAGGAAAGCTATGACCAACCTAGATAGCATATTCAAAAGCAGAGACATTACTTTGCCAACAAAGGTCCGTCTAGTCAAGGCTATGGTTTTTCCTGTGGTCATGTATGGATGTGAGAGTTGGACTGTGAAGAAGGCTAAGCACTGAAGAATTGATGCTTTTGAACTGTGGTGTTGGAGAAGACTCTTGAGAGGCCCTTGGACTGCAAGGAGATCCAACCAGTCCATCCTAAAGTAGATCAGCTCTGGGTGTTCTTTGGAAGGAATGATGCTAAAGCTGAAACTCCAGTACTTTGGCCACCTCATGCAAAGAGTTGACTCATTGTAAAAGACTCTGATGCTGGGAGGGATTGGGGGCAGGAGGAGAAGGGGACGACAGAGGATGAGATGGCTGGATGGCATCACTGACTCGATGGACGTGAGTCTGAGTGAACTCTGGGAGTTGGTGATGGACAGGGAGGCCTGGCGTGCTGCGATTCATGGGGTCGCAAAGAGTCGGACACGACTGAGCGACTGAACTGAACTGAACTGAGGTTGGTCATAGCTTTTCTTCCAAGGAGCAGGCGTCTTTTAATTTCATGGCTGCAGTCAGTGTCCACACTGATTTTGGAGCCCAAGAATCAACTCATAATGAGGTATTTAAAATATCAAAAAAACAGTACAACACCATGCAGTTCCCACTGTAAATTTTATCCTTTCAATTTTATTTCCAAATACAACATGTCCCCAGTATAGGCTTAAAAAAAATCAGAATATGAATGACTCGTAGAGAGGTTTAGCGCCATTTCCTTATGGATGACAAAAGTGGGACTGAGAGATTTTAAGTGGTGTGCTGAAAGTTACAGATATCCTCAGTGACAGAAGGAAGCCTCATTCTTCGCATCCCACATCTAGTTTTATTTTTATTTACATTGATTTATTTAGGCGGCACGGGGGCATCGACGCTGTTCTTGGGCTTTCTCTAGGTCAGCGAGCAGGGGCTTCTCTGGTTGTCTTGTCCAGGCTTCCCACTGCACGGGTTTCTTCTGCTGTAGGCACAGGCTCTAGGGCAAGTGGGCTTCGGTAGCTGTAATGTACACACTTGGCTGTCCTGAAGCACATGAGATCTTCCTGGGCGATGAATCAAACCCGTGTCCCCTGCCTTGGACGCCCACTTGGACCCACCAGGGAAGTCCTAGTCTCACCACCAGAAATAAAACTCTGTCCCTCATCTCTCTTCATAACCCTCTAGGGTTTTCCATTTAGAACCATTAAAATTTTTCAGTTTTGAATAATGTAAAGTATTTGAATTTATTCTAACAAGTCTCTAAATTGCTTTAAACAGAAGCCATCAGCTGATGGGCTGACTTAAAAGTTTACATTTCAGCTCGAACTTTATTGATCTCATTAGCATCCAGCAAGCTCGAAGGTGAGGGTATGTCTAGATGTCACTGCAGAAGCGACAGATGGCACTTTCTTGCGAAAGAAGTAAAAGCGTTAATTGCTCAGGCGTGCCCGACTCTTTGTGGCCCTTCAGCACTGTAGCCCGCCAGGCTCCTCTGTCCATGGGATTTCTGGGGTAGGAATACAGGAATGGGTTGACATTCCCTTCTCCAGGGGATCTTCCTGACCTAGGAATCAAACCTGTGTCTCCTCAACTGGCAAGCAGGTTCTTTACCATCTGGGGGTTCCCTGGTAGCTCAGCTGGTAAAGAATCCACCTGCAATGCAGGAGACCCCGGTTCAATTCCTGCATTGGGAAGAACCACTGAAGAAGGGATAGGCTACCCACTCCAGTATTCTTGGGCTTCCCTGGTGGCTCAGCTGGTAAAGAATACACCTGCAATGCAGGAGACCCCAGTTCGATCCCTGGGTCAGGAAGATCCCCTGGAGAAGGGAAAGGCTACCCACTCCAGTATTCTGGCCTGTAGGATCCCATAATCAGTCCATGGGGTCCCAAAGAGCCGGACACGACTGACTTCCACTTCTTTACCATCTGAACCACCAGGGGAGACCATGCCACTTTCTTAGGAAGATCTTAAAAGCCACATTTGGAATTGCCGTTATAAACACCCAAATAAACCTGCTGCGTTTCCACAGATAATGCTTTCTGTGGTCTTAGGCATGCAGTGTGGTTAATTGAATGGAAACATGAAAAAAAAATTTAGGTCTCCATGGAAACCATGTTGTGTGCTATGACGATCAACCGTGAATGTCAAACTTTGAGAAGCTGAGAAAACGGGGGAGCGGTTTTAAAAGTCTGTTGTTACTGAAACTGCTGGAAGAGACTCTGAAAAGACGTGACTGCATGAAAAGTTGTGGTAAACACTCACGGTGTTGAGAGAACCAAACACGGCCTGTGTTTCAGACACGCAGACGTGGAGGAACGGCAGGCATGTCAGTCTTTCCCAGCAGATTCTCGGTGTCTGACGAGGTGTGTTCATTTGAACCAGCCTGAGATTTGGGTCCAGAATCATCACAGCTTCCAGCAGCCTTTACGTCTGTTATTATATCTTCTTCCCCAAACCCTAGCACTGTTCTCATTTTACAGATGAGGAAACAGGAAAAGTTCCACGCCTTATCCTAGTTCACGTGGCTACTCCGTATCTGAGCAGGGTTCTCAGTTAATGATTCAGGGTTTTTTTTCCCGTCTTCTGGCTGACTTGCATTTGCTCCCATTTTTTTCTAATTTCCTGGTGCATATTTCACCTAGGACAGTTGTTATTCAATGGCTCAGTTATGTCCAACTCTTCCGGACCCCATGGATTGCAGCTCGCCAGGCTTCCCCGTCCTTCACCATTTCCTGGAGTTTACTCAAACTCATGTCCATCGAGTTGGTGATGCCATCCAACCATCTCATCCTCTGTCGTCCCTTTCTCCTCCTGCCCTCAGTCTTTCCCAGCATCAGTCTTTTTCCAATGACTCAGCTCTTTGCATCAGGTGGCCAAACGATTGCAGCTTCAGCTTCAGCATCAGTCCTTCCAATGAATATTCAGGACTGATTTCATTTACAATTGACAGTTTGGATCTCCTTGCAGCCCAAGGGACTCTCAAGAGTCTTCTGCAACACCACAGTTCAAATGCGTCAATTCTTCAGTGCTCAGCCCTCTTTATGGTCTAACTCTCACATCCGTACATGACTACTGGAAAAACCCTAGCTTTGACCATATGGACCTTTGTTGGCAAAGTGATGTCTCTAAAAAGCATTAAAAAAATTATAGCAGAGCACTCTCGCTTTTCCCACTTAACTGCTGAGAGAGTGAGCTTGTTGCTTGGGAAACAAAGAGAAAACAGCTTGAAAATCCAGGTTCTCCTGAGCAGGGTAATGTCATGGGTCCGTGAGGAAGGCAGGTGATTTCGGGCGTTCTGTGGGATTTTTAATTCATCACTGGAAAGAAGCAGCCTCTACTCATCTCCAGCTAGAGGTTGCCCGAGGTGAGCAGATGGCAGGCCCTCCTTGTCTATCCCCTCCTGAACCTCACAGACTCATTCCTAACTTTTCTCTGTTGACTCTTATGAATGCAGACTTGTGTCTGCATTCCTTGTCTTGCTCTCTTGGCCCTGGAGCATAGCAAAGGGTTCTCCATGGCGAGAATTTCCTACGGTTTACTAAAAGGGTTCTCCTGTCTCTCTGCCTTATCCACCCCTCCAGGCACACACCACACCAGCCCACCAGCAAGTGGAACGGTGAGGCAACACAGATGACTTTCGTCATCACCAAGAATTTCAGAGAGGCGGTCTTGTGCATTTTCAGAATGAGATGCTTTCATTTCAATAATCTCAAGCCTGGCCAGCTCTCTGGCATTATTCTGGCAGCTAAACAGGCGCTCCAGGAATGAAGGCATGTGGACTTATTATATGCAAAGGCAAGTTAAACAGGATTTTCTCTTTCAGAGTTTAGCCCACTGGATTTACAGTTGACCCCCAAAGTGCTTCAGTTGGGTTTGCGTGATGGAGAATTCTTCTCCAAGCATCTCTGTCCCCTTTTGACAGTCCCATGGAATTTGGCGTTTAAAGGCCTTTGGAGTTATCACCACAAGGATTTGACCGGACACACAATGGCTGTGTGATCCAGAGTCAACAGGCAAAGTGTGGGCGTTGTTGCCAATTTCTCTATGGCGCATTCTCTTTTTACATGAAATGGAAGATCAGTTTGAAGGGTCTGTTTTGTTTTGTTTTGTTTTTGCAGGGGAATACCTTTTTAGGAACAAGCACACACAGTTGGATATAGAACACTATGGGGACCATTGATGTTAATGCTCTTGGCAGTCGCGTCCAAGAGGAACCAGTAACTGTGGATGCTGTAGGAAGCACTGTCTTTAGTTCATATCCATGCGGGCTGTGCTGAGAGCCACGCATGGGATGTCTTGACTGTCTTCAACATCTACAGGTCCACTGTGGCCTCAGGATGACTCCTCCACAGAGTGTTGCTTGGCATTTGTCATGGTTCTGCTGTGGGCTATCACGCTGCTGTGGGCATCTTCCCAAGTGGCTCAGACAGTAAAGAACCCAACTGCCAACGCAGGAGATGCAAGAGAGTCGGGTTCGATCCCTGGATCAGGAAGATCCCCTGGAGCAGGAAATGGCAACCCAGCTCCAGTATTCTTTGCTGGAGAATTCCAAGGACAGAGGAGCCCAGCGGGCTGCAGTCCATGGGGGTCACAAAAGAGTCAGACATGACCAAGCACACACTCACATATTTTCATATGTGGGATCTAGCTCCCCAACTAGGGATCGAACCCACGTCCCCTGCATTGCAAGGTGGATTCTTACCCACAACCACCAGGGACATCCCTGAACCTGTACTTTAAAAATCCCAAGTCTTATCTCTGTTGACAGATAATCTTTGAATGTGTAAGATTTACTTGACTTTGGCACAGTTGTTTTTTTTTTTAAAGCATTAATATTGTTAAAATAGAAAGAGACTTATAATCAACCCTAAATAGAGAACAACAGCATAATGTTTTTTTTCCCCCTGACACAGATGTTTATATTTGTAACTGGAAATTTAATTTGTCTTTAGATTACCCTAGGGAATTACAGGGAGCTTAGCTACTTTAAATAATTTTTTTTTTTTTTGAGAACGCTCCAGGATAATTATAAATAGAGAGTAGCAGTAATCAGTCTTTGTAAACTTTTGTTATTTGGATTCTGAATCTTTAATTAATTGACTGATACTATTCAGTGATAATCCTGTTTCATTTAGTCTTCAGAGAATGAAGATTTGAGAAAGATGTAGCCCCCAATCCACAATAGTTTGCACTTGGTTTGTGTTTCTACTTTTAGGACTCACGTATTCTGGTATGTAAGTGGTCTCATGCTTTTCATTTTGAGCCGTCCATTTTTTGCTGGGAGTAGAAAATAAGATTTTAACCTCTTAATTTGCCCCCTCTTATACCTAGATTGGGGAAACATGCTATGTTTTAACTGTTTTTTATTTCTAGAAACAACACATATGACTTTCCTTGGTTATTTTTCTTAGCAGATATTAAATGATTATAATAGCAAATCTAGTAATTGTAGGTCAATTGCATCACTGAAATTGGATCAGTTTGTGTATTTTCAGAAAAAAGTAAATATTCACGTTTTCCAAAACAAGCAACTTTAATATATGTTTGTTAATTTGCAGTCAATACAAATTTATTGATCTTTTATTATGTTCCTCTTATAAAACATCTTTTTTTTTTTCTGTAAAGTGTAGCTGATTTGCAATATTGTGTTAGTTTCCAGTGTATAGCAGAGCAATTTAATTATACATATATATTTTTTCAGATTATTTTTCATTATAGGTTATTACAATTGAATATAGTTCTCTGTGGTATACAGTGAATCTCTCATGAAGTATCTTAAATTGATCTAAGATAAAATATAGAGAAAATCTTGACAGGAAATTGCTTATAGTATAAAGCAAAAATATGCCACATATCTTCAAAGAAACTCTACCAACTACAGCTTTCACTCACTGTGGTGGTTAGTTTATTTCATGTCAGGGTAAACATATTTTACTAGGAATGTACTGACTCCGAATTGACTCTGTCCCGCATCACAACTTAAAGTCACATCCAGGGCAGTCTAATCCCACAGTGACGGCCCTGTGTGTGTGTTTTCTGAGAGTCCACTTCTGTGATTTCCAGAAACACTGTGTACTGGCCCTGTCACCAGAACCTTTTAGCTCCGTGGTTTACACGATAACAAAGCCATAGGTCACTCACCCAGCTGGTTTTGGTGGCTTCTGTTCCAGACAGAGCATAGATAAGACCACCATTAATTCACTACGGCTTTGACGGGAACAAGCCCCGTGTGTCTCAGCTTGGATCTCTTTCGGATTGCAGGCTCTTACACATCTGTGTGGTTTGCAAAAGTACTCGAGCGTCCATGAATGGAATGGCTAAAAGGAAAATTCTGACACAGGATATAGCATCTCCTGTATTGAACAAGAGTTAACGGACTCTGCTAATAGACAATCAAGCTTGACTTTACATGCGATGAAAAATTATAGAGCACACGCCTGTGCTCAATCATGTCCTACTCTTTGTAAGCCCATGGACTGTAGCCTGACAGGCTCCTCTGTCCATGGGATTCTCCAGGCAAGAATACCGGAGAAGGGGTTGCCATGCTCTCCTCCAGGGGATCTTCCCAGCCCAATGATCAAACTGGCATCTCTTATGCCTCCTGCAATAGCAGGAAGATTCTTTACCACCAAGCCACCTGGAAAGACCCGCAAAATTAGAGCTGATGCTGAAGTGATGACAAAGTTTAGTTATGAAAGTACGTTTTCAAATATTAAAAGTCCTCGTACTGTACACTGGGTCATAAGTTAACAATATTGGTAGCAATCATGCCATAGTGTTCTTCGACACTTCAGTTTCTCTGATCCTGGTGGCTCAGGCAAAGCATCTGCCTGCAATGCGGGAGACCTGGGTTCCATCCCTGGGTCAGGAACATGCCCTGGAGAAGGAAACGGCAATCCACTCTGGTACTCTTGCCTGGAAAATTCCATGGACGGAGGAGCCTGGTGGGCTACAGTCCAGGGGGTCCCGAAGAGTCGGACACGACTGAGCAACTTCACTTTTTCACTTTAAAACACACAAACAATAAAAAGATGGAAAACACAGGAAAGTGATGGTTGATGAGTATGTGTCGGAGAATGGGGTCTGGATAGATGAATGTGTGAAAACTAGAGAGTGGTGTGTCCTCCATCAAGGATGGCTCAGCAGGGACACCTGGACTCCCGGTAGGTTTCGTAATAACTCTTAGTATTTTTACAAGCAATCCATCTAGGCATTTTTCTCTTAACAGCTTAAGGGGAGTATCCACAGCAGTGGATCTCCCAGGGTGAGCCATTTGCAGGGAGGTTATGAGTCTTGTGTGTTAACTTCGTGTGCGACATACTGGGAGGACAAGAGAAGGCAACATGTAGCGGCTGGGGATGGTTGCATCTTTGTGGACCACTTCTTCCAAACTGAGGTTTGGCTGCAGATGTTAATGCTTCAGATGGTTTTCCCCCTCCTGAAAACACAGTCAACTGCAACATTTCGAGGTAGATTTCTGGAATAACATATGAGGTGGTGGGGCGCCTAAGTCCCCAACAGGCTGGGCATTGAAAGCTTGCTTCTGCCTGGAGGCTTTAGGAGGAGCAACACTGAGCTATCCGAAATGAGAGGAAAGAGAATATTCCTTGACCTCCTTTCTTTGGAGAAAACTCTTGAGAGTCCCTTGGGCTGCAGGGAAATCCAACCAGTCTCTCCTAAAGGAGACCCATCATGAATATTCATTGGAAGGACTGATGCTGAAGCTGAAACTCCAGTCCTTTGGCCACCTGATGCAAAGAGCTGACTCATTGGAAAAGAACCTGATGCTGGGAAAGATTGAGGGCAGGAGGAGAAGGGGACGACAAAGGATGAGATGGTTGGATGGCATCACCAACTTGATGGGCGTGAGTTTGACCAAACTCTGGGACATAGTAGAGGACAATGGAGCACAGCATGTTGCAGTCCATGGGGTCACAAAGAGTCAGATGCGATTTAGCAACTACACAACAACAACCAACTTTCTCTAGCTACTCAAGAAAAAGCAGGTGTGTAGTGTGTGAGGTTGGGATCCAAGATGGCTGGAGGCTGAGTTAAGCATGAACTTTGACCATGGCCCCTAAGGACGATGAACGATATTTTAAACTTTGTGGAGGAAATAATAAAATCTGTTTTTAGATATGGTGCAGCACCTCCAAATACCAGACTGACAGGAGACCCAGAAAACAAGATACTGAATACATCTGCATTGTGTATCTGCATGTGCCTAGTCGCTCAGTCACGTCCCACTCTTTGTGACCCCATGGACTGGATCCCGCCAGGCTCCTCTGTCCATGAAATTTTCCAGGCAAGAATTCTGGAGTCAGTGGCCATTTCCCTTTCTCCAGGGGATCTTCCCGACCCAGGAATCAAATCCACATCTCTGGTGTCTCCTGCATTGGCGGGTGGATTCTCTATCTCTATTGCCATATTCTCTTTGAGAAAAACAATGTAATGAAGAGTCAAAACTCACATGTTGTTTAAGAAAATGTCTCTAAGGGAAGAGGGGGCACCCGGGTCTCTAAAAGTAAGACTATAACTCAGCACTCAGTGCACTTATGGAATTAAGCAGTCAGTGTTGGAAGATAGGGGAAAAAAATCACTTGTTGTTGAGTCTGGGGTAAAGGGAATCATTTGGGAGGGGTTGTAAAGTGGATCATGCTTTTAAGCAAGTGTATCTCAGGGTAAAAGTGGCCTCCAGCTGTCTGCCTCTGGGAAGTAACTAAGACTCTATGCAAATGCAGGCTCCTTCCACAGCACAACTGAATCTGCCCGCCAAGACAAAGACGCCACAGTCTGAACGAGAATTCTGTTGCGTCCTCACTTTGAACTTGACTCCCAACGGCTAAATTCATCGCTTGTTTCCAACCCTGTCTAAACATTTGCAAGGCAAGAGTTGTGCTTAAGGTTGGCTCCTCCTTGCAGAAGCTCACGGGAAAGAATAAAGCACGTTACGAAAAGATGTGTCGTGTCTAAGTGATCAGCACCCCATCCTGCGCTCAGCCCCGTGAGATATAGCTTCAGATCAAGTTGGGTGTGGCACAGCCGCGCCGTCCAGCCGGGCAGCAAAGGATGCACTGGAGACAGAAGCTACCAGTAGCAGGAACTGATATTTGACAACAGATAACATTCTCTCTCTCTCTTTTTTAACTTTTTATTTTATATTAGAGCATAGCTGATTAACACTGTTGTGATACTTTCAGGCAGACAGCAAAGGGACTCAGCTATACTTATATGCATGTATCCCTTCTCCCCCAAACTCCCCTCCCATCCAGGCTGCCACACGACATTGAGCAGAGTTCCCTGTGCTGTCCAGCAGGTCCTTGTTGGTTCTCCATGTGAAATACAGCAGAGTGTCCATGTCCATCCCAAACTCCCTAACTACCCTTTCCCCTCATCCTTACCTCACCCTGGCAACCATAATTTCATTGTCTAAGTCTGTGAGTCTCTTTATGTTTTGTAAGTAAGTTCATTTTTATCATTTATTCTTAGATTTCACATATAAGGGACGTCATATGATGTTTTTGCTCCCCTGACTTGCTTCACTCAGTAGGAAAATCTCTAGATCCATCCATGTTGCGGCAAATGGCATGATTTCATTCTTTTTCATGGCTGAGTAATATTCCACTGTGTATATGTACCACATCTTCTTTATCCAGATAGGGTATACTCGGTTCCTTTTCTTTTCACCTGTTCAGTGAAAGAATGGAAGGAGGTCACTCATAAGATCCTTTTCCAGCTCTGAAATTCTGTGCTCATGGGGTGGCCATGAGTCTTCAGGACTCAGAAAAGTAGGGAGCAGCGGCCTTGTGTTGGAACTCAGAGCTGCGTGGCATCTGGGTAGAGACAGAAGCCAGGAGGTCATGCCGTGGGCGAGAATACGAACAGAGAGCTAATTCTTTGTTTACTGGGGGATTTTGACAGAAACTAACGCCTCTGCCCAGCGATTTTTATTTCAGCCAGCCAAAAATGAATTCTGTTGTTTCATTAACACTTTCAAGGGTAACACCTGTCACACTTGTCTTGTCCAGCACCATGAGTTTCATATTCACTTTCTGTATCAGAATCCATCACTAAGGGTTTTTTTCTTTTTTGTCTTTTTGTTGGTCTGATATTCACATCGTCTGAATCAGAACTATATTCAGAAGAACTAGCATCTTCTAAGACATTACTATATACGCTGCTGAGACAATCAGAGAAAGTATCTGCAGACATTCACTGAAAATTCTCCTTCACTCAACTTTTCAAGTCGCATCATTTTTTAAAATGTTATGGTAATAAACATGCATTTATCATGTGACTCAGCTGGTAAAGAATCCGCCTGCAATGCGGGAGATTTGGGTTTGATCCATGGGTTGGGGAGATCCCCTCAAGAAGGGAAAGGCTCCCCACTCCAGTGTTCTGGCCTGGAGAATCCCAAGGACTGTATAGCCCAATGGGTCACAAATGTTGGACACGACTGAGCAACTTTCACTTTAACTTTCATCATATACACAGGGTTGGAAACAGAAACCTAAGGAGTAAAGTGTGAATGATAATGACAGTCATAAGTTGTATAAGCGCTTCTCAGGCAGCCCTAGTGGTAAAGAACCTGCCTGCTAATGCAGGAGATGTAAGAGATGTGGGTTTGATCTCTGGGTGGGGAAGATCCCCTGGAGAATGAAATGGCAACCCACTCCAGTATCCTTGCCTGGAAAATCCCATGGACAGAGGAGCCCGGCAGACTTCAGTCCATGGGGTCTCAAAGCCTCACACAGACCATAAAGTGACTTAGCACACATGCATGATGAACCCTTGACCACTTTAAGCTCTAAGCACTTCTCACGGCAATATTAATTGTATAAGTCTTTAAAAACCCATTGATACGTCTCTGGTCAATAATGTGCTGAAAAAGAACACTTATCTGTGAGATCCTCGGACAGCTTCGGTTCAGCAGAGAATGGCTCATCGAGAGGTACAAGCCATCAAGATGGACACGAGTGCGTTGGTCAGATTTCATGTGTCCTCAGACAACATGCCAGTTCAATGGTTAATCCTAGATGTGTAAGAATCACCAGGAAGTGATTCAGTGTGTGGAGCAATTAAAGCTTCCAGTACTGCATGATGCAGAAGGCAGATGATGTATAAATGTGATTGCACTGTGCAGTGTTCACGATGTGCTTTTAAGAAGTGATGGCTCAGTTGGTAAAGAATCTGCCTGCAGTGCAGGAGACCCCAGTTCAACTCCTGGGTCAGGAATATCCGCTGGAGAAGGGAGAGGCTACCCACTCCAGTATTCTTGGGCTTCCCTGGTGGCTCAGCTGGTAAGAACCTGCCTGCAATGCAGGAGACCCGGGTTGGATCACTGGATTGGGAAGCTCCCCTGGAGAAGGGAAAGGCTTCCCACTCCAGTATTTTGGCCTGGAGAATTCCATGGACTAGTCCATGGGGTAGCAAAGAGTCGGACATGACTGAGCGACTTTTACTTTCACACTGCCTAGTATGAATTAGAAGAGAAATAGGTGGGAAAAAAAGGTGAGGTAGGGTTCCTTATATAGACAGACAAGAAATTTAGAAATAGATTTAAAAAGTGGAGGTGTACTTTGGGACGATGGAGGGTATCATCACCACTGACTAGATTTATGGTATTTAATTCTTATGTGTATCCACTAGATGGAGAAGGAAACGGCAACCCACTCTTGCCTGGAAAATCCCATGGACGGAGGAGCCTGGTAGGCTACAGTCCCTGGGGTTGCAAAGAGTCAGACACGACTGAGCGACTTCACTTTCACTTTCACTTTTCACTTTCATGCATTGGAGAAAGAAATGGCAATCCATTCCAGTGTTCTTGCCTAGAGAATCCCAGGGACGGAGGAGCATGGTGGGCATGTGCGTCTATGGGGTCGCACAGAGTCGGACATGACTGAAGCAACTTAGCAGTAGCAGCAGCAGTATCCACTAGACTTGTTCAGTTTCAGAAAGACACACACCAAAAGCAACCAAGAAAGGAAATAGGATATCGTTGTGCCCCCACAAAATATTCATTGGATAATCATTTCTGAACTGATGCTGAAGCTCCAACTTTGATGCAAGGAGCCAACCCATTGGGAAAGACCCTGATGCTGGGAAAGATTGAGGGCAGGAAGAGAAAGGCACGACAGAGGATGATAAAGTTGGATGGCACCACTGACTCGATGGATATGAGTTTGAGCAAGCTCCGGGAGTTGGTGATGGACAGGGAGGCCTGGTGTACTGCAGTCCATGGGGTCACAGAGGGTCAGACACGACTGAGTGAACAACAGCAACGGCACACCCCAAAATCACTGTAGGAAGACACGGAGTTTGACTGAATGGAGCACACAGAATAACAAGGACAAAGCATGCCTTAGTCTTAAGGACTTGGATTCTGGTTAGGCTGGCTCTACCCTGGAGTGGGGGCAGTCCAGAGGGGCTTTAAGGTATAAACACAATTTCCCCTTCCTCGCACATTTTACCCACGAGAACATACCTGTTGCATCTGTAACCGCTAAATGTGAAGGGTGCTTCGATAATCCCTTCTTTGCTTGGCTCACACGATTCTCGGCAGACAGGGAAAACCGAGCTCTGCTGTCACAACGTCATCATGGGCCAGAGTGACTCCTAAGGGCTGAATGTACTGTTTAATCCTTAATCAGCCTCAGGGTGTCCCCAGGTCGGCGCTAGGGACATCCTGGGTGGGCCGTGCCTTGTGTGTGCGTGATGGGAGGTGGGGGTGCGTGATGGGAGGTGGGGGTGTGTGATGGGAGGTGGGGGCGTCAGGGGCGTCCCGTGCACCCTTTAGCAAGCATCCCTGGTGTCTACTTCCTAGAAACCGGTGACGATCTTCTCATTCAAAGAGAAATGTCTCCAGACGTTGTCACAGTTCCCCCTGGGGGCCCAATTACCTCTGGTTTCCCCCTTTTAGTAGCTAAGCTCAGCCAGATACCTTACATTTGTCTGAATGAGAGAGTGAATGAGCTGTTTTCCTACTGAGGGTGACTCTTCACTGTAAATGCCAGACTCCCTCCACACCAAACACATCTTCTCCCTGTCCCTCCCACACAACTTTATGAACACAGAGATCCTTTGGCAGAAATCTAGACAGTACATTTTCTTACTAGTTGGCCTTGGTTATAGCAGGAAAGCCCTACCCACCTCCTTCAATATTTGGGGGATGTAAGATTGCAGGAAAAAAAATAGGGCGTTTGCAAATGGCCATCCATTTCCGTTATAAACAGCAGTTTGATAAACAGTACTACGTCTCTGAAACGATTGCATTCCACATCCTGTTAAGATTGCTTTCGAAGCTGGGTCTGGGGACTGTTTTGGGGAGGGGGCGGGGCGCGAGTAGAGACATTTCTTCTGAGCCTGCCAGGCGGGTACTCACACCCGTGACGCACCGGCCCAGGAATGCGTTCAGGAGCCAAGCTGAGCCCCTGTGCGCCTTGTCTTCCTGGCACTGAGACCCCAGCAGGCGCGCCAGGGTGGCGTTCTGGGCTCTGGGAAAACTTCGGTCAATGGGCTCATTGAAGCGCATCCATGAAAACGAGGGCGCTTTGCAACTGGCAGGGCGTTCAAAGGATTCCAGAGTGGCCTGGGGGAGTTGGGGGGTGGGGCTGGGCGGGCATTCTTTGGCAAGGAGAGGAGCAAGTAAGAATCCAAAAGGAGGTCCGTGCTTACAGGGAGGCCTGAAAAGCTGCGTATAAAAGGAAGCTATTTATGATATTTCAGACGCTAGACTTCAAGTCCAGGCGCCCGTGTGTGCGCAGCGCTGTAAGACGCTAAGGTGCCCGCCAGTCGCGCCTTGACGCACGGGCTCCATGGACGCACCGGCTCCTTGGACGCACAGGCTCCTTAGACGCACGTGCTCCTTAGGCGTTACGCTCCCCGAGCTCCGTAAGCCATGCCCTCCCTTCCCAAGGGACGCAAAGCACAATGATTGTGCCCTGACTGCTGCGTGCCGAGTCGCTGTGAAAATGGCCCTAGAGCCAGGCTCCTCTGCAGAATGGAGCTGGATGAAAGGGATCAACAGGGTTTTCGTTTACATCTTGAGGGTGGCGCTGGTTTTCTCTTTCAGAGATAGTGAGCTGCTTGGTCATCAAGCCTCTGCTTGGAAGATGTGCTCAGTCGCTCAGTCGTGTCCAAGTCTTTGCAACCCCATGGACTGAAGTCCGCCAAACTTCTCTGTTTATGGGGGTTTTCAAGGCAAGAATACTGGAGTGGGTAGCCTCTCCGATGAAGATATCCCAAAGCCCGGCATCCTCCACTCAGCACTGAGGTTCCTTAGCTTTTGTAAAATTAGGCTGTAGGCTTGGACACCCTCTGCACTTTTCCCTGCTCTGTAGCTGGAGGAAAACAAGTGGAATCTCGGACCTTGATTTCTTCTGTTAAGTCGAAGTGTGAGTCGCTCATTCATGTCCAACTCTTACGACCCCATGGACTAGCCCACCAGGCTCCTGTGTCCATAGGATTCTCCAGGCAAGAATACTGGAGCGGGTGGCCATTTCCTTCTCCAGGGGGATCTTCCTGACCCAGGGGTCGAACCCGGGTCTCCCCCACTGCAGGCAGACTCTTTACTGTCTGTGCCACCAGGGAAGCACCTTTTTAACCCTGGAGCTTTCGTGCGATTCAGTGGCGCTGGCACCACATTCCGGTCTTTCTGATTATGGCATGAGGCTCCCACCCGCCTCAGCGCCCCATCAGCTCTGCTGGTTCCCGCTGGGATCTCTGAAATCTCCGCAGGCATCCTGCACCTGCCAGTCTAGGCGAGCACCTCCGGACCTGCACGTCTCCTAGCAGCGTTTCTCCTCCTTGGCAGACACAGTCAGGAACCTCACACGCTCACCGCCCAGTCCCTCTCCTCCCAACAGGACAGGACCCACCCCCGCCGGAGAGGGCGGAGCTCCCAACTGTGACGTCAGAAGAGCCCACACGGTTTCCAGGGCAACCGGGCTGCCCGCAAGACAGAGGCCGGCTGGAGGACCTTGGTCCTGGGCGAGGTGCGCTCTGTTGGCTCTGGGATTCCTCACTCCACCCGGGGAGTCTGCCACAGGTGTTGGAGCCCTCTGGAAAGCCTCTGAAACAGACTGCCGCCTCCTTGTCCAGGAAAGCACCTTCCCTAGTCCCTTAAGATTCACATTTGGGGGAAGCCCCACAGAAGAGTTCTGTTGACTGCGGAGAGAGGTAAGAAGCAGCATTCTTTGTATACACCTATGACCAATTCATGTTGATGGATGGCAGAAGCCAACACAGCATTGTAAAGCAGTTATCCTCCCAATTGAAAATAAATAGGCTTAGAAAAGAGGAAGTATTATTTGTTAGGAATGGACCAGACAGCCGTAGATAGGATGCGGTTCGACAGCCCCAGGTTCCATGTTCATAACTGTGTTATGGGCCGTGAGTGCCCTGCGCATCCCAAACCTAGAGCAGAAGTCAGCTGTGGCTCTAAATGCAGACGCCCTTCTTCTAGACAAACCAAAGTGTGAAAATCCCTCGGTCCTACCTGACACTTTGGGACGCAACAGACTCTAGACCACCAGGGTCCTCTGTCCATGGGATTCTCCAGGCAAGGATACCAGAGTGTGTTATCACTTCCTCTTCCAGAGGATCGTCCTGACCCAGGGACCCAACCCGGGTCTCCTGCATTGTAGGCAGATGCTTTACCATCTGAGCCACCAGAGAAGCTCAAGCCCGCCTTCAAATCGTAAAGCAGAAAAGCAATACAGAAAATGCAAAGGATTTGAAATCTGGGAAACATTTTGCATTTTCTATCTTTTATGTTTGTGGTATTCACATGTAAATTAGTTAGGTAAAGGTAGTTGCAGGACTTTTTCTTTAAAAGCAGTACAGGTATAAAAATCAACAAACACCTGCTAGATCAATCACTGCCTCTCAAGGAGACCACGTGACCTATGAATATGTCCACGAGATCATTTCTTAAATGTCAAGTGACCAGTTAGTTTTCCTAAACTAGATGTTAGTTTCAAGCTTCAGGAACTGCACCCCGCCCCCGCCCCTGCCAACTTTGGAGTATCTTTGTGTACACCTGTGCATTGCGAAAGCTTTACCCCAAGTACACGGAGCCCAGGTTACCCTGGGTTTTGCCAGCAGCCTAAGATCTCAGGAAGTTTGTGCGCAGCGAGGTGGTTTTTCCAGAAAGCCCAGGACAATTATGAGGAGAGACTCTGTCTGGCTAAACTGGTGTCAAGGAAAAGATGAGATACAAATAGGCCACTGGTGGCAAAGAGGGGCACATGCTTGTTTCATGTTTAGTAGACACTATCTTTTCCACCAGTGAGTAATTCCTGGTGGAACACACGGATGATATATGCAAACCCAACAATCGCATCACAAAGAATACTTTTTTTTTAATTACTATTGATGAGAATGACTTCAAGCTTGTGGAATGCAAGGATCGCAAAAGAACCAAAAGAAAAACTGTGACCAGGTTATTTTAAGATTGGACCCAATTTCTAGGTATTTAATGAGATGCCAAAATGCATATTTGTTTTTTTATTTTTTTTAATTGGAGGATAACTGCTTTACAGTGTTGAGTTAGTTTCTGGTGCACGATGACGTGCATCAGCCACATGTATACATATACCACCTCCCTCTTGAGCCTCCCTCCTTCCCAGCCACCCCCATCTCACCCCTCTAGGTCATCACAGAGCTCCAAGCTGAGCTTTCCATGCGATACAGCAGCCTCCTGTTACCTATGTGTTTTGCACCCCACTCCAGTACTCTTGCCTGGAAAATCCCATGGACGGAGGAGCCTGGTAGGCTGCAGTCCAAGGGGTCGCTCAGAGTCGGACAGGACCGAGCGACTTCACTTTCACTTTTCACCTTCATGCATTGGCGAAGGAAATGGCAACCCACTCCAGTGTTCTTGCCTGGAGAATCCCAGGGACAGGGGAGCCTGGTGGGCTGCCGTCTCTGGGGTCGCACAGAGTCGGACACAACTAAAGCAACTTAGTAGCAGCAGCAGTGTATAGATGCACTTCCCAGGTAGCTGAACAGGTAAAGAATCTGCCAGCCATGTAGCAGACGCAGGGGAAGAAGGTTTGAACCCTGGGTCGGGACAATCTACTGCAGGAGGAAATGGCAGCCCACTCCAGTATTCTTGCCTGGAGAGTCCCACGGTCAGAGGAGCCTGGCAGGCTACAGTTCACGGGGTTGCAGAGAATCGGACAGGGCTGAACTGACTTGAGCACACACGATGTATATAAGTCAACTCTGTTCTCCCAGTTCGTCCGACCCTCTGCTTCCCCTGCTGTGTCCACAAGTCCAAATGCATCTGTAACTGTTTCTGCCCAGGCAGCCTCTCTCCCTTCCTTCTACAAGCCTTTCTTTGAGAACTGGAATCTAAAGACGATCTCAGAGAATAACTGATACACACAGAATGAGCATGGGGGATGGTGGGAGGACCGAAGAAGAAATTGTTCTACCCTTTCTGTTCAATTACACAGCATTAAATCCCCCATTATCCTAAAAGGCTCATCAGCCACCATGAAAAATTTAAATTGTCAAAAATAAAACAGGGAGGTAAATATAGAGAGAATGCAAAGTTGGCCACATTGCATAAAGATGAAGCAGGCTGCTAAGATGTTGCCAAAATTAGGACCAGTGGGTATAAATAAAATCACGGTACACGTCACCATGTGTGGCAATCGATACGTGTGTCTGGGGGGGTCTCTTCCAAAGAGTGAATGTCACTAAAAAGAACGCAGCAGCAGCAATGACAAAATGAGGGGGAGAAAGTGGGATCAAAAAGCCTAAAGCACTGTATGTAACATGGAGAACCAGCAAGGACCTGTGTGCAGCACAGGGAACTCTGCCAATAGTCTGTAATAACGTTCTGGTCACGGGGGGGAAGGAGTGGGGAAGGGATAGTCAGGGAGTTTGGGATGGACATGGACACACTGCTGTATTTAACATGGAGAACCAACAAGGACCTGCTGGACAGCACAGGGAACTCTGCTCAATGTTACAAGCCAGCCTGGATGGGAGGGGAGTTTGGGGGAGAATGGATAGATATATATGCTGAATCCATTGGCTGTCCACCTGAAACCATCACAACCCTGTTAATCGGTACCCCAGCATGAAATTAAAAGTTTAAAAAGTCTAAAGGAACCTGAAAACATGCAGCATTGGAATTTTTTCTGTTTATTGCTATTAATTTCTATTGCATTCTGGAGCTCTCTCTCAGAATCCACAGAGTAGTTTCATTGGAGTTGACGCTGGGTGGAAGTGGGCACAGGTGAGTGGGAATGCTCCCAAGATATGGAGACCCAGGTATCAAAGCAGAATCGGGTAAGAGCGGATACTCCGTCTGTGGAACTCTGAGTGGGTCTCCAAGGGTCTCTACCACCTCGCACAAATGGGAGGCACACATTGAGAGCAACTCTTAATTCTTAATGAGACCAGGCATTCAGACAGTGACCTTGCCCACACCCCCTCCAGCGTTTATTTGTAGACTTTTTAGTGATGGCCATTCTGCCTGGTGTGATGTGATTCAGTTCATTTCAGTCACTCAGTCATGTCCCACTCTTTGCGACCCCATGGACTGCAGCATGCCTGTCCCTGTCCATCACCAACTCCCAGACTTTACCCAAACTCATGTCCGTTCAGTCGGTGATGCCATCCAACCATCTCATCCTCTGCCATCCCCTTCTCCTCCTGCCTTCAGTCTTTCCCAGCATCAGGGTCTTTTCCAATGAGTCAGTTCTTCGCATCAGGTGGCCAAAGGATTGAGGTGATTACCTCATTGTGAGTCTGACTTGCATTTTTCTAGTAATTAGTGATGCTGAGCATCTTATCATGCATTTGTTGGCCATCCATGTGTCCTGTTTGGATTAATGTCTATCAAGATCTTCCACCCATTTTTTCACTTGGGTTTTTTTTTGTTATGTCTGCATCCATCGCAGTGCTAAGATGTGGTATGCCCCCAAATAAACAACTACTATACCCACAATTGCACTGCTCCAGTGGTGTAGTGGCAAAGAATCCACCTGCCAGTGTAGGAGACATGGGTTCCATCTCTAGGTTGGGAAGATCTTCTGGAGGAGGAAATGGCAACCCACTCCACTATTCTTGCCTTGGAGAATCCCATGGACAGAGGAGCCTGGCAGGCTATAGTCCATAGGGTAGCGTAAGAGTCAGACACAGCTGAGCGCGTGTGTGAGCACAGACACACACACACACACACACACACACACACAGGAACAATTACCGGTTCAGACCGGAATACAATTAACATTCGGTGAAACAACAGTTCTATACACATGGGTAAAAACGTTCTGATGAAGCTTCACGTATGTTCTGTTCATTTCAGGGCTAAATGTGTTACCTAGAAGGTATCGATGCCAATTCTAAACATACGTGCCTTTTCTGGGAAGGGGTTTCTTGCTTAAATTCTTTTGTGGTGGTCTGTGTGCGCTCTTTCAGGGGTTGAAGTGTCGGGCTAGAGAAGTGGTTTTAATAACCGACATGTGTGAATATTTGAAATAATGGAAGACTTCTTGGCAAGCTACTTTGAGGACTTGGAAGTCTACCTTGAGGAACGCATAAGCTATACTTTAAAGCGCACAGGACTTAAACAGCTCTTGAGTGATTAGAAATTGTCCCCCAGCTACCCATCACCTTCACTAGAAAGTTATTAGCCTGATAGCTTAGTAACAGTTGTGTAAATACTATTAGCAGAATGACAAATGGTTTCCTCCAGAAGATTAACTTCTGCGTAACTAAACCACTTTACTAGCAATTTTTAACAGAGAAATCACCTCTGGAGCAGAACCAAAGTGCCACTCTTTGAATCACAAAGTGTGTTTTATAGAGTCTAGATTAAAAAAGCACTTTATGGAGTTGGGGGTTTCTCTTATAATCCTTCATGGACGTTGACTGTATGTGTGCTCAAAATTTTTCTGATCTCGGTGCGATATTTATCCCACTCCTTGGAGGTTCTGTAGACAACCGTTTCAAGCACATTTTGAATTTAATGTACATTCAGAAAACAAAGATCATGGCATCCGGTCCCATCACTTCATGGGAAATAGATGGGGAAACAGTGTCAGACTTTATTTTTCTGGGCTCCAAAATCACTACAGATGGTGACTGCAGCCATGAAATTAAAAGACGCTTACTCCTTGGAAGGAAAGTTATGACCAACCTAGATAGCATATTCAAAAGCAGAGACATTACTTTGCCAACAAAGGTTTGTCTACTCAAGGCTATGGTTTTTCTTGTGGTCATGTATGGATATGAGAGTTGGACTGTGAAGAAGGCTGAGCACCGAAGAATTGATGCTTTTGAACTGTGGTGTTGGAGAAGACTCTTGAGAGTCCCTTGGACTGCAAGGGGATCCAACCAGTCCATTCTGAAGGAGATCAGCCCTGGGATTTCTTTGGAAGGAATGATGCTAAAGCTGAAACTCCAGTACTTTGGCCACCTCATGCAAAGAGTTGACTCATTGGAAAAGACTCTGATGCTGGGAGAGATTGGGGGCAAGAGGAAAAGGGGACGACAGAGGATGAGATGGCTGGATGGCATCACTGACTCGATGGATGTGAGTCTGAGTGAACTCTGGGAGTTGGTGATGGACAGGGAGGCATGGCGTGCTGCGATTCATGGGGTCGCAAAGAGTTGGACAGACTGAGGGACTGATCTGATCTGATCTGATATGCATATTTAATTAAATATAAGTATGTGCTTTTCCATATATATATAATGTATATGTGTATCTGGGGATTCCCTGGTGGCTCAGACTGTAAAGAATCCACCTACAATGCAGGAGACCCAAGTTCAATCCCTGGGTCAGGAAGATCCCCTGGAGAAGGAAATGACAACCCATTCCAGTATTCCTGCCTGGAGAATCCCATGGACAGAGGAGCCTGGTGGGCTATGGTCCATGGTGTCGCAAAGAGTTGGACACATTTCAGTGACTATCACTTTCACTCGTGTGTGTGTGTGTGTGTGTGTGTGTGTGTAGGACCACTTTCTGCCCACTTCTTAAAGTAAGTATTTTAAAAATCTTAAATATGTAAAAAATAAGTATCTTAGACGTTTGACTTGATGAACCAAGATGCAAAATTGAGGAAATTAATGTAGCTATACATACAGCTATTCAAAGTATAACCACTTGGAAATGTTCAAGCCATTGTTAACGGGCTAACAATTAAAAATGAGAAACATAGGTGCCTAGCCAGATTTGACACACTGGGTTGTAGTTGGCCAAGCCCTGTATTTAAAGTATCAAAAATGTGACTTCCCTGGGGGTCCCGTGGTGAAGAATGCACCTGCCCATCCAGGGCACACGGGTTTCAGTGCCTGGTCCGGGAAGATCCGACATGCCTCAGAGCAGCTAAGCCCGTGTGCTACACTCTAGAGCCCGGGAACTGCAGCTCCTGAGCACACACGTGTGGCAAGTACTGGGCGCACGCACCCTGGAGCCTGTGCTTCACAACGAGAGAAGCCACCACAGTGAGAAATCTGTGCAGCACCACCAGAGTGCAGCCCCCAATTCCAACAAGTAGACAAAAGCCCCACACAGCAGCAAAGAGCCAGCAGGACCAGAAATAAGTATATCACAAGTGCTCTAAATCATCTGTTCCGGAGCGATGGTGACAGGAATGGGGCTTCCCAGGTGGCACGAGTGTAAAGAGCCCTCCTGCCAGTTCAGGACACATAAGAGACACAGGTGTCATCCCTGGGTCAGGAAGATCTCCCAGAGGACGAAACGGTGACTCACTCCGGTGCTCTTGCCTGGACAATCCCATGGACAGAAGAGCCTGGTGGTCTACAGTCTGTGGGCTCGCAGAGCAAGACACGACTGAAGCGACTTAGCACTGCTTGATAGTAATAATAGAAAGAGGGGAGTGAAAGAGTTGGCTTAAAGCTCAACATTCACAAAACTAAAATCATGGCATCAGATCCCATCACTTCATGGCAAATAGATGGGGAAACAGTGGAAACAGTGGCTGACTTTATTTTTCTGGGCTCCAAAATCACTGCAGATGGTGATTGCAGCCATGAAATTAAAAGACGCTTACTCTTTAGAAGGAAAGTTATGATGAACCTGGACAGCATATTGAAAAGCAGAGACATGACTTTGTCAAAAAGGTCCGTCTAGTCAAGGCTATGGCTTTTCCAGTAGTCATGTATGGATGTGAGAGTTCGACTGTGAAGAAAGCTGAGTGCCGAAGAATTGATGCTTTTGAACTGTGGTGTTGGAGAAGACTCTTGAGAGTCCCTTGGATTGCAAGGAGATCCAACCAGTCCATTCTAAAGGAAATCAGTCCTGGGTGTTCATTGGAAAGACTGATGCTGAAGCTGAAACTCCAATCCTTTGGCCACCTGATGCAAAGAGCTGACTCATTCAAGACCCTGATGCTGGGAAAGATTAAGGGCAGGAGGAGAAGGGGACGACAGAGGATGAGACGGTTGGATGGCATCACTGACTCAATGGACATGGGATTGGGTACACTCTAGGAGCTGGTGATGGACAGGGAGGCCTGGCATGCTGCTGTCCATGGGGTCGCAGAGTCAGCCACGACTGAGTGACTGAACTGAACTGATAGTAATAATACCACTCATGATCCCAGTTGCTGAAATTCACATATTGAAGATCATGGACCCATTTCATATGTATGACCTTGTTTGATTCAGCTGAATCCTCACGCCCCAACTATCGTTCTAAGTGCTCTTCCATTGGTCGCTTTGGGAACCAGTTTGATTAAACTCAGTAAGGACACACTCATCTTTTGTCTGAGAAGTGCATAAAAAGAACATGATTTGTGGGGTCATCTGGCACACACATTAAGGCCAAGAATCTCTGTGCATGGTCTTCTGGACATTGCCTTCGACAAGCCAGCCTGTAGAGAAAAACAGCAAGCAGTACCCAATACCATGTCATCCTCGGAAAGCCCTCCTGGAATAAAAGATGTGTGACCAGGTTTCCAGCCTCAACCTTGGACATTCCCATATTTGCACTAATGGTCCTCTACTGAGTAATGACTCTTAACAACTCTGAAGTCATACGGTTTATATCACAGACACTTCTGTGCATTTTTTTTTTTTTTTTTGGAAGCCCCATGCAGTGGCTCAGACAATAAAGAGTCTACCTGCAATATTGGAGACCTGGGTTTGATCCCTGGGTTGGGAAAATCCCCTGGAGAAGGAAATAGCAACCCACTCCAGTATTCTGGCCTGGAGAATCTGATGGACAGAGGAGCCTGACAGGCTACAGTCCACAGGATTGCAAAGAGTGAGACACGACCAGAGAGTAACACTTTCACTTTTCAAGCAAAGCCAGCCCGAACTCACCTTGCAAGAATCATCCTTATGTGTGAGACCGCCGACATCATCAAATCAAGTATTGACTATCAAAGGAAAAGAAGAAAGGTGGGTCAGGGAACCTTTGTCCTGCTGAACCTCCAAATTGATGTTACAGAGGAAAGTAATGGACAGGATGTCCAGTGTCACTTCAGCATAGAGCTCAAAGACGGGAAATCAGTGAAGGTCATGGTGGAAGATGCATCACTGGTTTCTAGGTGTTGAAGGTGGAGCACCTTATAACCCCAAGGTCAAGAAATCCAGATCTCTAGCTTGTTCAGCGACCTAATGCTCATCCTGTAGTTACTAACACATTTTCAGATGGTAAAGAATCCACCTACAATGCGGGAGACTCAGGTTCCATCCCTGAGTCAGAAAGATCCCCTGGAGGAGGGCATAGCAACCCACTCTAGTATTCTTGCCTGGAGAATCCCATGGACACAGGAGCTTGGGGGACTACGGTCCCCATGGCTCCTAGCGTTGCAAAGAGTAGAACAGGACTGAAGTGACTTATCATGTTCCAGTTTCTCTTGATTTAGAGTCTGTTCTCATAGACTTGAATAGAATTTGTACTCTGCTGCTGTGTGAAACGGAGAAGGCAATGGCACCCCACTCCAGTACTCTTGCCTGGAAAATCCCGTGGATAGAGGAGCCTGGTGGGCTGCAGTCCATGGGGTCGCTAGGAGTCGGACACGACTGAGCGACTTCACTTTCACCTTTCACTTTCATGCATTGGAGAAGGCAATGGCAACCCACTCCAGTGTTCTTGCCTGGAGAATCCCAGGGACGGGGGAGCCTGGTGGGCTGCCGTCTATGGGGTCGCACAGAGTCGGACACGACTAAAGCGACTTAGCAGCAGCAGCTGTGTGAAAATCGAATAAATCTTAATTATGTTGAAGCGGTTTGGGTGCTTTTCAAGTCTACTCTGTCCTTCTACTTTTCTATCCATTCTATTAATTTCTATGAGTTTGATACTGGAACTCCAACTAAGAATCTTAATTTCCTTAAAAAATAATTGTCCCCTGTTGTGGAACACTGCGCAACTTTGTTCTGTATTTTGTCTCCTATCAATGTATTACCATTCTTCCATGATTTAAACAATTAAAAAAAATTTTTTTTCAAACTTCATGAGAGTATTCTTTTTTACATGCAATCCATACAAATATGGACCAACCTTAACCCCAAGGACCCCGGAATGGCCAATGGAAATCATTCCTTTAGGCAATGGTACTTCTTCTTTTGCTCACTGATACTATCTTTGTACATTAAGGGTGCACTGATCAGTTTTAAAGGGCATTAAGTGGCTCAGGTGGTAAAGAATCTGCCTGCAGTGCAGAATACTTGGGTTTGATCCCTGGGTTGGGAAGATTCCCTGGAGGAGGGCATGGCCACCAATTCCAGTACTCTCGCCTGGAGAATCCCATGGACAGAGGAGGCTGGTGGGCTACAGTCCATGGAATGGCAAAGAATTGGACACAACTGAGTGACGAACACAAAATGTTTTAAATTGTGACAAAATACACATAACAGGAAATTTACCATTGTAATTGTTTTTAAGATTTCGGTGCAGTTGTTATTCAGCGTATCCCTACTGTTTTGCAAACAATAAATCTGTATGCAGGTCAGGAAGCAAAAGTTAGAACTGGACATGGAACAACAGATTGGTTCCAAATAGGAAAAGGAGTACGTCAAGGCTGTATATTGTCACCCTGCTTATTTAACTTCTATGCAGAGTACATCATGAGAAACGCTGGGCTGGAAGAAGCACAAGCTGGAATCAAGATTGCTGGAAGAAATATCAATAATCTCAGATATGCAGATGACACCACCCTTATGACAGAAAGCGAAGAAGAACTAAAGAGCCTCTTGATGAGAGTGAAAGAGGAGAGTGAAAAAGTTGGCTTAAAGCTCAACATTCAGAAAACAAAAATTGTGGCATCCGGTCCCATCACTTCATGGGAAATAGATGGGGAAACAGTGGAAACAGTGTCAGACTTTATTTCTTGGGAGCTCCAAGATCACTGCAGATGGTGACTGCATCCATGAAATTAAAAGACGCTTACTCCTTGGAAGAAAAGTTAGACCAACCTAGACAGCATATTCAAAAGCAGAGACATTACTTTGCCAACAAAGGTCCATCTAGTCAAGGCTATGGTTTTTCCAGTGGTCATGTATGGATGTGAGAGTTGGACTGAAAAGAAAGCTGAGCATAAAAGAATTGATACTTTTGAACTGTGGTGTTGGAGAAGACTCTTGAGAGTCCCTTGGACTGCAAGGAGATCCAACCAGTCCATCCTAAAGGAGGTCAGTCCTGGGTGTTCATTGAAAGGACTGATGCTGAAGCTGAAACTCCAATACTTTGGCCACCTGATGCAAAGAGCTGACTCATTTGAAAAAAACCCTGTTGCTGGGAAAGACTGAGGGCAGGAGGAGAAGGGGATGGCAGAGGTTGAGATGGTTGGATGGCATCACCAACTCAGTGGACATGGGTTTGGGTGGACTCCGGGAGTTGGTGATGAATGGGGAGGCCTGGTGTGCTGCCGTCTGTGGGGTCGCAAAGAGTTGGACACAACTGAGAGACTGATCTGAACTGTTTTACAACCATCACCACCATCCATTGCAGACCTCATCTCTCACTGAACTGAAGCTCTGTCCCCATGAAACACTATGTCCACATTTCCTGCCCCCTGGTCCCTGGCACCCACCATTCTGCTTTCTGCCTCTATGGTTTTCGTGATTCTCGGAGCCTCGTATAAGTGGAATCGTACCAGTGTATCCTTTTATAGCTGTGTTATTACCCAGGCTTAGCCAAGGGAGTTTTGTAAAGCTTGTTCCACAAGACGTAGAGTTATAGAATACAATAAACCCGATTTAGAACCGTTTAGAAGAAGCTGGGGCAGCATTTATTTTTCTAAAATCCAGTGGTGGGGGCCTTGTGGTGCAGAGATGAACAACGTAATTAAAACACATGTATTCGTCCTTCAAATAGTGTCCACTTCCTATTAAAAAAAAAAAAGATGGGGGAATGGCTTCATAGTTCAGTTTGGGGATTTAATTAGGAATTTAGTACAGGGAAGGAATGCTTTCAAATTAAAAAAAAAAAAAAAAAAACTAGGGTATGGGGTAATAACGAATAAAAGTGATTTAACAGTCCTCTGGAAGCATACTCTGATGTATCCATGTACTGTGGTAATGGTCAGCTTGGTATTTATGGGGAACTGACTTCCAGTAATAGCCGAATGTACTCAGTCTAGAAGAACAACATAGCATGCTCTCCATATCAGTTACCTTGTTAAGTGCTCGTCCCATTTTTGTCCTTATATAATAGGAAAAGCCTCATTAGGCATGCTATTTAAGAGAGAAATGGAATGCCTACAGTTCAGTGGCATCCTGAAGGTATATTCTTTCCTTCCATATATCTATATATCCATCTTTCTATTTTTATATATGTGTCTAACATATCTAATCTACCTACATCTTATCTACCTACCTACAACCATTCATCCATCATGTATCTATATCTATCCAACCAAAGAACCAGGTATTTTAAAACAATGTTAACTAATTTGAATACATACCATCAACAAAGAGTAAAGAATCTATGAAAACTATTCACCCCAAATATTTATATGAGTTTATGATTGGTATCCAGAATATATTATGGATATATTATGATATATATCCATATATATATATTATGGATATATATATATATTATAGAATATATATATTATGATAACCCTCAAATATATAAGAATATATTTGTATTCTCTGGCTATGACATACAATTGCTGAAGACCAAAGCGGGAAATAGAGGTTACAGATATTTGCTTCTCTGGTGGCTCAGACAGTAAAGAACCTGCCTGCAATGCAGAAGACCTGTGTTCAATCCCTGGGTCAGAAAGATCCCCTGGAGAAGGAAATGGCAACCCACTCCAGTATTCTTACCTGGAAAATCCCATGGACAGAGGAGCCTGGAGGGCTACAATCTGTGCGGGTCGCAAAGCGTCGGACACGACTGAGATGAAGATGTACGCTTGCCATTAAGACCACAGCAGAAAGCAGAGGTTATAGATATTATACCATCCTGAAACATGCCACCAAAATTCCTGCATAAATATGTACAATAGATGACCAGTGCAAATTGGATGCATGAGGCAGGGCACCCACAGCTGGTGCTCTGGGATAACCCTGAGGGATGGGGTGGGGAGGCAGGCAGGAGAGGGGTTCAGGATGGGGGACACATGTCCAACCGTGGCTCATTCATGCTGATGTATGGCAAAAACCACCACAATACTGTAAAGTAATTAACCTCCAATTAAAGTAATTAATTTAAAAAAAGGAAAAGGAATAGATACATGTACTTGTGTAACTGACTTTGCCAGCCACCTAAAACTAATACAGCTTGGTATTTATGGGGAACTGGCTTCCAGTAATAGCCAAATGTACTCAGTCCAGAAGAACAGCATAGCACACTCTCCATATCAGTTACCTTCTTAAGTGCTCACCAAGTTAATCAACTATGCTCCAATATCAAATAAAAATTTTTTAAAAAATCCCAGATAAACTCAAACTCGTATTCTGATGGTGACAAGGGTCTCGGCATATATAAAGCTTAAAATCACAATAAGTGAACACACCTGTTTATAAGGATATATAAAAGTACACACAGAAACACGTTCTGAGAGACACACACATGGATTCCAAGAAACCAAAAAGGAAGGGCAGAAAACCTCTGCAGAAAAGAGGGAATGAAGAGAACTTAGAAGACTAAAACCAGAAGGGCAGTAATAGTCAGTGTCCATTGTTATGGACAGTGACATTCAAGTTAAATGTTGGGGCAAAATTGGGGCAATTTTTTGCCCTACCTTAAATTGGGGTAAAATTTAAGTCAGAGAGTGTGAAGCACCAAAGAAATTGTGAAGCAGGAAGGTGTCCCCATAGTGTTAGAGGGCGCCCAGACTGATCACACCTCTTTGGGAAGACTTCTGAAAGCATCCATGGAATTGAAGATGTGGTCAGCTCTCCAGCCAGCTGTCTGCTCCTCTGAAGCTCACACCATGAGTACAGAGCATGGACGAGGCTATTCATGGTAACTTGCGCTTCATAATGAAGACTTAGAAACTACCCACACTGGAATAGTTAATTATAAGTTCAATGAATAAACTGTAGTTAGAAGTATCAGTCTAATCAGTCTAAAGCTGAATCGTCAGTAAAAGAAGTGACCTTCAGCATGATGCTGTTTGCTTAAAAATGAATAGCTTGATAAGCGGTGGATAGGTGATGGATACATGTAGGTAGGTGGGTAGATATAAATAGATGACAAGTGAGATAAACAATTAGAACAGATGATAGATGGATAGATATATGGAAAGAAAGAAACAGATGTTAGATATATGCATGATGGATGGATAGATGTAGGTAGATTAGATAGGTAGGTCATAGATCTATAGATAGATGTATTAGTCACTCACCTGTTGAGAAGTGGTGGATAGGTGATGGATACATGTCTGTAGGTGGGTAGATATAAATAGATGATAAATGAGATAAACAATTAGGATAGATGATGGATAGATATATGGAAGGAAAGAGAAAGAAAGACATGGTTAGATGTGTGCATGATGGATGGATAGATGTAGGTAGGTAGATTAGATAGGTAGGTCACAGATCTGTAGATAGATGTATTAGTCACTCAGTTGTGTCTGATTCTTTTGCAACTCCGTGGACTGTAGCCTGGCAAGGCTCCTCTTCCAAGGCAACAGTCCTGGAGCGGGTGGCTGTTTCCTTCTCCAGGGGATCTTCCCGACCCAGAGATTGAACCCGGGTCTCCTGATAACACAGAGAGATAGAATGAAATGGATGCTGGATGCTGGACAGATACAAAGAAGGAAAGGAAGAGAGATGAATAGATGGAGAGATAGATACACAAAGCATGGACAGCTGTAAGTAGGTAGGTAGATTACAGAGAGAGATACAGATGAGAGAGGGGCAAATACACAGAAGGAAAGATGCATAGATAGGTATCGATAGAAAGATGATAGGCACGTGTGTGTTAGAATGATAAGAAAACTCGGGGATCCAGAACAGTGTTGAAACCTAATTGAGTTTGCTGTAAAGAGAAGGCGAGCGGGTACACAAGGGACTTAAAAATATTCCTCTAATGTGTCCTTATGTTTTACAAACCAGCGTGAAGAAGACGTGATGGAACTACGAACAACCATTCACCACCCTCTTTTCTTCCACGTCTTCCAGCCCACCCAGGAATCTTTCCAGGCCCTCCCCCACGAGCTGCAAGGCTGCATTCGACAGCATCAGACAGCTCACATCATCATTTCAAAAACCCTCTTTTTAGGACAGGCGGAAAATCGCAGACATTATTCTCCTATGATATAATTTCTCCTACTTTTCCACAGCGATGAAAAATATCCAGTTAATTTCCTATTTTCCTCTTTCATCCATTTCTTTTTTTTTTTTTTTCTGTTTAAATGTCATTTTTTTGTATCAGCAAATGCTGTATCAAGCACCAAATAGAGAGTGCTTCCCATTGGAAAAATATTGTTTTTTTTTTTTTTTAAAGATTAAGGCCCCAGGAAATCTTGGACATATGTTAGAACACACGGGCATATGCTCCTGCATTTAGATGAAGAGACTCAGTCATGGCAGTTGACTTGCACCGATTCCATTCCCAGCATCAGTTACGAGAGCAAAGCATCAATTATCTCCGGATTGAAAAGACCTACATCCTTCTGCATGCTGTCTTTCTGTCCTTGCCAGCGCTCTCTCTCTTTCTTTCCTTGCCATACTCAGATGTTCTAGCCTGGACTTACTCTTCCTGTCTCTGAGTGGGGTAGTCCTGAAACACTGGGTGATGAATATATCCAGGGTCTCATAAGTGTGCAAAGGGGTACACAATTGGATGTCTCAGGGAGCACCTATGAGAAGGAGCACCGACAGGCTGCCGGCTCACTTGGGTCCTTGTCAGGCCACCATTGTTTGAAAAGGAAGATTTCAAGATTTGCTGCCAAGACTGCACAGAGATCCAACCAGGCCATCCTAAAGGACATCAACCCTGAATGTTCATTGGAAGGACTGAAGCTGAAGCTAGAACTCCAATCTTTGGCCATCTGATATGAGAGCTGACTCAATGGAAAAGACCCTGATGGTGGGAACGATTGAAGGCAGGAGGAGAAGGGGACGAGAGAGGATGAGATGGTTGCATGGCATCATCGAGTCGATGGACATGACTTTGAGCAAGCTTTGGAAGTTGGTGATGGACAGGAAAGCCTGGCATGCTGTGGTGCATGGGGTCGCAGATTCTGACAAGACTGAGTGAATGAGAAGCAACAGAAACCATTTAGACACATCAAGCAGACTCACATGTACACATATATGTGTATGGGTCTATATATATGTCTGAATCTCCTTTCTGACTGTCTCTGCATCTGTGTGTATGCTTGGTTGCTAAATCATGTCTGACTCTTTGTGACTCCAGGGATGGTAGCCTGCCAGGCTCCTCTGTCCATGGAATCCTCCAGGGGATCTTCCCTACCCAGGGGTCAAGCCCACCTCTTGTGTGTCTCCTGCCTTGGCAGGCAGATTCTTTACCACTAGCAACACACCTCTCTCTTTCTCTCTCTCTCTCTCTATATATATATACATATATATACAGAATTATTATATAATTACAGTTTATATTATTGGATGTTAGCATATTGATCATTCTTACATTGTAATAATGTATTATGTTGCATTTATTATATAGCAGATAATGTATAATATGTTGTATATAAATTATGTTATATAATATGCTGTGTATTATATATCAGTTCAGTTCAGTTGCTCAGTCGTGTCCGACTCTTTGCAACCCCATGAATCGCAGCACGCCAGGCCTCCCTGTCCATCACCAACTCCCAGAGTTCACTCAGACTCACGTCCATCGAGTCAGTGATGCCATCCAGCCATCTCATCCTCTGTCATCCCCTTCTCCTCCTGCCCCCAATCCCTCCCAGCATCAGAGTCTTTTACAATGAGTCAACTCTTCGCATGAGGTGGCCAAAGTACTGGAGTTTCAGCTTTAGCATCATTCCTTCCAAAGAAATCCCAGGGCTGATCTCTTTCAGAATGGACTGGTTGGATCTCCTTGCAGTCCAAGGGACTCTCAAGAGTCTTCTCCAACACCACAGTTCAAAAGCATCAATTCTTCGGTGCTCAGCTTTCTTAACAGTCCAACTCTCACATCCATACATGACTACTGGAAAAACAATAGCCTTGACTAGACGGACCTTTGTTGGCAAAGTAATGTCTCTGCTTTTGAATATGCTATCTAGGTTGGTCATAACTTTCCTTTCAAGGAGTAAGCATCTATTGTTATATTATACATATTATACGCTATTATATATATTGCATGTTGTATATATACATATATATGTTATATATACATTGTTATTATATATGTTATAAAAATTATGTTATAAATATAATATATATCATATATATAACATAATATATAATTGTATGTGTGTAGCTAATATAATAAATACTTATGTATCTATAGTAACTCTACAGATATATTGATGAATACTGTATTTGCACAGAATTATTAGGAATGTTTTACATCAGGCAGCTTTCTAAGTATGATACGTTTGTCTACTTTAGAATTTAAACTTCACAACAGCCATGAGCTGAAAGGCATCCATTTTTGCAGTGAATTCTGTTGCCCAGTGAGGCAGCCATACCAAGCAAGAAGTGCTAAAAGCAAGCAATGCTTCGATTCTAGTCAGTATGGCCCAGCGATCCTCTCCCAGCCAGTAGGCACTGTTGGAAGTCACCACTTATCCCTAAGAGCAAGATGGCGCCTCAACAGGAGACAGATAGCCCCAGAAATCCGTCATGTCTAGTTTAGCATTCAAGATTCATCATCACCCTGGGTCGGGAAGATCCCCTGGAGGAGGAAATGGCAACCCACTCCAGTATTCTGGCCTGGAGAATCCCATGGACAGTGGAGCCTGGTGGGCTACAATCCATGGAGTTGCACAGAGTCAGACACGACTGAGTGGCTAAACAGCAAATAATTGCAACATCTATTCTTGCTCTTGTGTGTACACAACCATAATCTCTTCTACATAATAGCCGTGTGTGCACCTCAGAGCCAAAAGAGGCTGGCAAAAGATGCTCTGTAGATAATGTTTCTGTTGCTCGACATACAAATATTGCAAAGGAAAAGTTTGGTATGCACCTGAAGTACTCGCCTAAGGAGTCACTAATAGCCTTGGATCTATCTAAGTTGCTCCTGTATGGAACGTTCTTTATGTATTGAATATTTTAAGCCCCTTTACCACCGTCATTAGCATCTGAGGCTGTACTTTGTCATCATCGGCCAAGTAATGAGAAATGTTTTGCTAGCTCCTAAAGTGCTGTGTGCTCATCTCGGAATGTCTTGTGCTCCTAATGCGTTTCTGAAGGACGGTTCCAAGTGGAGATGGGGAAACAGGGCCTCTGGCGGTCAGAAAGCCCATGTCTTCAGGTGGAGACATCCCCGCCCATCTCAAATCAGACTGCAGTACATAAAGCTGAGATGACCAAGACTTCAAACTTTGATTCCTGAAACCACATGAAATACCGATGTCCCTTTTCAAGATAACTGCACTTACAGTCACCTCTGATTTTTGTATGAGTGATTTGCAAATTGGAAAAACAGGAAGAGATATCCTTGATGCGTTCTGACGTGGAGACTCTGACCAAGGCGCTTCACTAGACAGGAAAGGTTGTGCTGCGACTTGAAAGGTGACCCTGCGTAGCTTAAATGAGAGTTGGTGGAACTTCCCTGGTGGTCTAATGGTTAAGACGTCACCTTCCAATGCAGAGGAGACCTGGGTTTGATCCCTGGGTAGGGAAGATCCCATAGAGGAGGGCATAACAATCCACTCCGGTATTCTTGCCTTGAGAATCCCGAGGACAGAGGATCCTGGTGGGCTACAGTCCATGGGTTTGCAAAGCATCAGACATGAGTGAGTCAACAACACTTTCACTGCCAGTGGTTTATTATGCAAGCCGTAATTGTGTATATTTGAAAGTGAAAGTGAAGTCATGGCCGACTCTTCCCGACCCCATGGACTGTAGCCCACCAGGCTCCTCCATCCATGGAATTTTCTAGGCAAGTGTACTGGAGTGGGTTGCAATTCCCTCCTCAAGGGAATCTTCATGACCCAGGGATCGAACCTGGGTCTACCACGTTGCAGGTAGACGCTTTACCGTCTGAGCCACCAGGGAATCCTGGTGTATATTTAAGTTCATGATTTCTTGATCTTTCACCTATATCCTAAGGATTTCTTTTTAAGATTTATTGGCACGCTTTCAAATCCTGGGGTTCATTTTGTCTATGAATTTTGCCAGCTTATAAATCCTCATACTTAGCTAGAGTTGACGCCGAGAGTAATGATTTCTCAATGAGAAGTCGAACTGGATTTATTAGCAGGTTTTGTAAATCAAGTGCAAAATATATAGTTTAAACTCCTAAAGCACAGATTTATGTATCCTTGCAATAAATTGTGAGTATGAGTATCCATAAAGTCCTATTTTTTCCCCCCTCCACTAATCCAGTCAACTGCTGGGTAGATACGGCTTGTCTTTAAATCCATTCCGTATCCATAATTAGAACTCATTATTTCAGTAAATATCTGTCGATTTATGGTTATCCTAAATGCATTCATTTGGAGAGGTTTTGGAAGCCTGCCCGCATATTAACAGTTACGGAGGATAACTAAGGCAATCAGCGTGAGAATGCATGAAAAATGTACCATAATAATACCGAGTCCCCGACGTAAAGGATAAAGCAGAATTTAAAACAGCTCGGCTTCTCCTCTCAAAAAGGCAGCATTTAGTAATTATTATTAGGAGCGAGTCATTCAACTTGATCATTGCATCACTGTCTCTAATGGGCTTAACTCGGTTCTGCCTGCCCATTTATTTCCTTCTGACACAGGAGACAGGCAGGGTGCCTCTAACGCCTTTAGCAGACAAATGGATGAAACCAAGGCTCTGCTGCTCAAGGCATTACCCAGGGTCACCGAGATGGTCTTCTTGCTGCAAGGCCTGACCTCCAGCGCTCACAAGGCTCTCACCTCCACACATTTGATTGTTGCTGTTCACCCGCTTAGTGATGTTGGACTCTTTGCGACCCCCATGAACTGCAGCACGCCAGGCTCCTCTGTCCTTCACCATCTCCCGAAGTTTACTCAAACTCATGTCCATCAAGTCCGTGATGCCATCCAACCATCTCATCCTCTGCCGTCCCCTTCTCCTCCTGCCCTCTGTCTTGCCCAGCATCGGGGTCTTTTCCAATGAGTCGTCTCTTCACATCAGGTGGTCAAAGAACTGGAGTTTCAACTTCAGCATCAGTCCTTCCAATGAACACCCAGGACTGATTTCCTTTAGGATGGACTGGTTGGATCTCTTTGCTGTCCAAGGGACTCTCAAGAGTCTTCTCCAGCAACACGGTTCGAAAGCATCAATTCCTTGGCGCTCAGCCTTGTTTATATTCTAACTCTCCATGCACATGCTTTAGGCTGGGCCTGAATGGTCACTGCTGCGGAAAATGCTCTCTAGGACAACTCCGACCTCCTTTGAAAGTCTCCACACACAAGAATCCCTGCTGCAGGTGAAAACTCTGGAACTCCACTAGTTTGTACCCCCCTCCATCATCCTGGGAAGAAACGGCGTGAAAAGAGCATACACCAACCGCACAAAGCCCTTGTACAGTCGGCCCTACACGTCACGTCTCCGTCAGGATCCACTTATTGGCATCGGCAGGAATGAACAGGGGTGCCTGGGAAGCAGTCCCTCGAGCCTGGCAACCGGGGAGCTGGTTCGATCGCTGTCACGCAGTCGCTGGGAAGAAATATGGATTTAATTTTCCAGAAGGGATTAAAGACTTCGTTAATACTGTGAAACATTAGGGTGACGTTTTAAATTTTTAATCAATGATTAATGCCATTATGGGAAAGCCACACGCCAGGGGACTGTCGGAGAAATGGCGGTTCGATATTCTTTGTAAATGACTCACCGTTTAAAAAAGAGAGAAGAGGAGGAAAGGAATTGGAGTTCAGGAGTGCCTGAGTTAAGAGGAATGTGAACAAGATGACTATAAAATTTCATCATTTTACCAGGAATCTTGAGAGAATAGAGACATTAAAAACAAGTATATAAATTCATACACTTTATTATTTTTTAAAAATTACTGGTTGAAAAATAAATTGTATTGAATTGGGAGCTAGACATTAGTGGTCTTAAAAGGAATTTCTACTCACACACATAGTAAAAAAAATATTTCTAAGCAGAAACTAATTCTAAGGGTTCTCATCACAAGGAAAGTTCTCATCAATATATATGTACATATGTGTCGTTCAGTCTTGTCCAACTCTTTGTGACCCCATGGACTTTAGCCCCCCAGCTAGACTCCCTGGAGAAGGGAATGGAAACCCACTCCAGAATTTGTGCCTGGAGAATCCCATGGGCTGAGGAGCCTGGCGGGCTACAGTACATGGGATTGTAAACAGCTGGACATGACTGAGCATATATATATATATATATATATATATATATATATATAAACACACACACACACACACATATATATATACACATATATACACAGACACACAGATACATATGGGGCTTCCCTGGTGACTCAGATGGTAAAGAATCTGCATGTAATACAGGAAGCCCAGGTTTGATCCCTGGTTTGGCAGGCAGATTCTACACCACTGAGCCACCTGGGAATTTCTTGCCTTCTCGTTCTGTATAAAATGGTGTATTCTTCTTCAGTTGCCATCATAAAATACGCTAGACAGGGTGCCTTAAATAATAGAAACTTCTTTTTTTTTTTCCTCACTAGTCCTGGAGGCGGGAGTCTGAGATGCAGGTGTGGGCAGGCCTGGTTTCTCCGGAGACTCTCTCCTGGGCGTTTGGACGGCTGTCTGCTGCCTATGTCTTCACGTGGTCGTTCCTGTGTCCGTGTGACCTGACCTCCTTTCCTTATAAGGACCCCAGTCCTGTGGGTTCAGGGCCCACTCCAGTGACCTCATCTTACCTTGGTGGCTCTATCTCTACTTACAGTTATATGAGGGACATGGGGTTTCAGCTCGTGAATTTTGAGGGCATGATGTTCAGTCTAACATATGAAACCAGTGCATTGCATAGCGCACTGAATGCAGCTGTAAAATCTGGACAAGGGCTTGAGGGACCCTAACCCTGAGCTGGACGGCATATATCTATCAGAAGGGCCAAACACGAATTCATGGAAGTGGATTTGCTCTACAATATCCCTTGCACAGTAAGGAGCCCTAACTTGTCCATCCTAAAGGAAATCAACCCTGAATACTCACTGAAAAGACTGATGGTGAGCTGAAGCTCCGAAACTTTGGCCCCCTGCTGCGAGGAGCCAGCTCACTGGAAGAGACCCTGATGCTGGGAAAGGTTGAAGGCAGGAGGAGAAGGGGAGGACAGAGGATGAGATGGTCGGACGCCATCACTGGCTCAACGGTCATGAATTTGAGCAAATTCCTGGAGATGGTGAAGGACAGGGAAGCCTGGCGTGCTGCAGTCCCTGGAATCACAAAGAGTCGGACACGACTGAGCCACTGAACAAGAACATTAATGGCAAAGCTGCCATCACAGAGCATCACGTAACTACTGATGGACACTGAGACAGTACTATTGAGCCTTCTTTTCCAGCACACATTTGCCATATTTCTTGGCCAGTAATGTCCTGTTTCTCCCCCTGAAACTTGCCCTGATGGTTTATTTTGGGTCCTGGCACCAGCTGTGGCTCCATTGGCATATGAGCCAGTTCCACTGGCCACCGTCATCAGGGACCAGAAAGAGTCCAGGGGACCAGCTTCCTCTGCCGCAACTCCAGCTGCGTGATCGCTCAGCCCCCTGCATCCTGCCCTTCAAATGAGATGCTCGTGACTTTGCACCCGGGAAGTGTTGGGGAAGGAGGTTGTACAGCTTGCACTTCAGACGTAAACATATGTTTAAACAGGAACCCCGGAGACCACTGCTGCTTTGCACACAGCACCAGAGAAAAGTCATTGCAGAATCCGAGAACTTAACTGTGGTGCTTGGGTCCACGCGTGTGAGCTCTTTTTAATGCAGCTATGGGCAGTGCTTGGCATGCACAAGTATGAAGCCCCTTTAGTCTTATGCGACTCTTTGAGACCCCATGGACTGTAGCCCACCAGGCTTCTCTGTCCATGGGATTTCCCAGGCAAGAATACTGGAGTGAGTTGCCATTTCCTCCTCCAGGGAGTCTTTCTGACCCAGGGATCAAACTCGGGTCTTCTGCATTGGCAGGTGGGTTCTTTACCACTAGCAGCCACATGAGAAGCCCAATGTTTGGCATCATTTACTGGAAGTAAAAAGTCTGTGAGAGATGCTATGTTGAGAAGGCTGCTGAGGGATCAGCAAAATAATGCAGGTTTGGAACACACACAATGTCCCATGCAAACCACAAAGAATGGTTACCAAACAGAAAAATGGAATGGAAAAAAGTAGTCTACGGTGTCATGGAATACCCAGGACCAGTGGTTCTTTACTTCTGATGGAATAGATAGTATGTAAGATTTCAGAATTTGCTGAAAAGTTGCCAACCAATAGCTCCTGAAGAAGAATGATCCAACACTCAACGTTTTGCCTAGAATTGCAGAGTCTGAGGTGATTCTGAATTCTGTCCACAGAGTCCTTAGAATGGTAACTCTTCAATGGTCATTGTGGGATTTTGTTGTTATTACAGTTATTCTCATAATTTCAGGGTCACTCTTGCCTGGAAAATCCTATGGGCGGAGGAGCCTGGTGGGCTGCAGTCCATGGGGTCGCTGAGGGTTGGACACGACTGAGCAACTTCACTTTCACTTTTCACTTTCATGCATTGGAGAAGGAAATGGCAACCCACTCCAGTGTTCTTGCCTGGAGAATCCCAGGGACTGGGGGGCCTGGTGGGCTGCCATCTCTAGGGTCGCACAGAGTCAGACACGACTGAAGCGACTTAGCAGCAGCAGCAGCAGAGTCACTACTCTCATGTAATGGGTAGCAGCCAGGAATGATAAAAAAAAAAAATTTAGCAGTGTCCTTAACATTGAAACAAACATAATTTTAAAACGGCAAAAAGAGTTGTAGCATTTCCCATCAGTTCAGTCGCTCAGTCCTGTCTGACTCTGTGACCCCCCATGGACTGCAGCACGCCAGGCCTCCCTCTCCATCACCAACTCCCGGAGTTCACTCAAATTCATGTCCATCGAGTCAGTAATGCCGTCCAACTTCTGTCGTCCCCTTCTCCTCCTACCCCTAATCCCTCCCAGCATCAGGATCTTTTCCAATGAGTCAACTCTTTGCATGAGGTGGCCAAAGTATTGGAGTTTCAGCTTCAGCATCAGTCCTTCCAGTGAATATCCAGGACTGATCTCTTTTAGGATAGACTGGCTGGATGTCCTTGCAGTTCAAGGGACTCTCAAGAGGCTTCTCCAACACCGCAATTCAAAAGCATCAATTCTTCGGCGCTCAGCTTTCTTTATAGTCCAACTCTCATATCTACACATGACCATTTCCCTTAGAATTTTGAAATATCGCACCAAGTGTTTGTTACATTTAAAAAAAAAAATTCTCTGTGATTATCTGAACCTAGAACCTAATTTCATTTTACATCTGAACTGAAGGAGTACTTTTTCTTTTGCACAGTTATAATAGGCACTGAATTTTCCAGGAACACAGCTGCCAAGTAATTAGAGGGAAAATTGTAGTTTATTTGTTTGGAAACTTCCCAAGAGCAGTTAGCAATTTTAGAAGAATTCCAACACCGCTCCTGGTATTTGAGTCGCTTGCATGAGCAATTCATCCCCTAACACTTTGGACCACTTCGTTGTAACCTGTGGTGAGAATATATATTGTATTATTTCATATTCCTTTCCATTTGTTTCTTGTTTCTACTGTAATTAAGAAATTCATTACTGCTATTATTAATGTAATAAGTAAGAGAGCTGGTTTTCTATTTCATCATTTATGGGCTTTGTGATCTTGAGCAATTTTTAACTTTTAAAATTTTTAATTTTTAAATGTTTAACTTTTGTGCCTCAGTTTCCCGATTTACAGAACAGTTATAAAAATTGCTAACATCTTAGAACTTTTGAGAATTGAGTCACTTATTTTGTCTGTAAAATATTTGTGCCTGAAACCATAAAAAGTTAGCTATCATGATTACCATCGTTGTTGGTCATTGATATACATTAAAATATCAGTGTGAGCATAAGAGATGTTTCAAATGTTTGTTATGTAGCAATATATAATCAATATATAAGATATCTTTGCATATCTAGGATATTTGTGTCTCTTAGAATGTTAGTCACTCAGTCGTGTCTGACTCTTTGGAACGCCATAGACTCTAGCCTGCCCGTCTTCTCTGTCCATGGGGTTTTTCCTGAGAAGGACACTGCAGTGGGTTTCCGTTACCTTCTTCAGGGGATCTTTCCAACACTTGGATTGAACCCCAGTCCCCCACATTGCAGGCAAATTCTTTCCTGTCTGAGCCATTGTATCTCTTAAGGTTTAGAACGATTGTTCCTAAAATTTTGGTAAACCTATATTCACAGGTTTAAGAAAATTGCCTATGAGTGACAGATTTAATTTGAAGTCCTACCTTTGAAAAGACAGGTAGGCTTGACTCCACTTTCCTGAAATTTGTTTTGTTCTTGGCATCATTGACACATTCCTCCCACCTAGAAAGGAAATCCTAATTTTAAGTATGATTTGCCATCAATGAAACGTTCCTCCTTTGCCTCAGGATGTGGGTCCATTTCACTAAGCAGTGATTGAAACGGCTGTGATTTCTAGTGATGCCTTTTTCCTCCAGTATCTAAAACCAATTTTGCTCTAACAAAAGGAACTTCCTAGAGTCCCCTGGAAACAATGACCACTCCACTTTTCTTTCCTGGGGGCTATTCAGGAAGTCTCTGACTTCCTTTCTGCTTGCCTTACTGTCGTTTGCAAGCTCGCCCATCAACAGAATGTTAAGATCAATCATTTTCTCCTTCTATGCTCTCCACGGTCCCCAGTGCCTCCAACCCACCAAATGGTGATATTTCATCATGCGGGTGTTGCACAGACTTTGTTTCTGAGAAGCAAATATGATCTTTGATTTCTGCTGGTTAAATGTGGCTGCCTTGAGAGCCAAGAGAGTCTGAGAAATGGCATGGATTTAATAACTTCCTGTAAAAAAAAAAAGTCAAATCATGCTAAATTTTCTTGGCTCTGTTTTAGGGAAGAGAACTGTTAGGATTCACAAGGAATTTTATTAGTTGTGTGCATTCACCTTCCTGTAGGAATACAGGTTGCTTCCATTTTTGTTTTTCTTTTTTTTTCTTATTCTTCGGTTCTCACCAGCTTAACTAGTGCCTACGTGCCTTTCTTCTGCCCTAAAATTAGTGTTCCTTAGAATCCATAAGTTGTAAAATGGGCCATGCATACGGCTCTGTGTTCCATGATCCTTGCCTGCAGGTGTGCCAAGTTGCTTCAGTTGGGTCTGACTCTTCTGTGACCCCGTGGACTGCAACCCACCAGGCTCTCCTGTCCATGGGATTCTGCAGGCAAGAATACTGGAGTGGGTGGCCACTCCCTTCTCCAAGGGACTGTCCCCACCCAGGGATCGAACTCTCATCTCTAATATCTCCTGTATTGGCAGGTGTGTTCTTTACCACTAGATCAACCTGGGAAGCCCTTCATGGTCCGAAAGGTAAGTAGAGCCACTCTTTTTCAGTATCAAGGTACACATCAGAAAGGAATTAATTCCGCTGTGTCTCCTGCCCAAGTTCTCATCAAACCACTTCTGAACGCTTAACTTCATGGGGAATATTTTTTTTTAATAATTTAAGCATTTTATTTTATTTTGAAATATAGCCAGTTAACAAGGTTGTGACAGTTTCACGTGGACAGCAAAGGGACTCAACCATACATATTTGTGTATCCATTCTCCCCCAAACTCCCCTGCCATCCAGGCTTCACAGAACATTGAGTAGAGTTCCCTGTGCTGTCCAGCAGGTCCTTGCTGGTTCTCCATGTTAAACACAGCAGTGTGTCCATGTCCATCCCAGACTCCCTGACTATCCCTTTCCCCACCTTTTCCCCTGGTGACCGTAAATTCCTTCTCTAAGTTTATGAGTCTGTTTCTGTTTTATAAATGAATTCACTTCACTCATTTCTTTAGAATCCGCATATAAGTAATACCATATGGTATTTGTCTTTCTTCAGTTAGTATGAACATCTCTAGGTTCATCCATGTTGTCGCAAATGCCATTATTTCACAATTTTTAATTTCTGAGTAATTTTCCTTGCTGCTAAGTTGCTTCAGTCATGTCAGACTCTGTGCGACCCCACAGACGGCAGCCCACCAGGCTCCCCCATCCCTGGGATTCTCCAGGCAAGAACACTGGAGTGGGTTGCCATTTCCTTCTCCAATGCATGAAAGTGAAAAGTGAAAGTGAAGTCACTCAGTCGGGTCTGACTCTTCTCGACCCCATGGACTGCAGCCTACCAGGCTCCTCCATCCATGGGATTTTCCAGGCAAGAGTACTGGAGTGGGGTGCCATTGCCGTCTCGGGTAATTTTTCTTAAAGGGGACTAACTGAAGGAGAACTAGCTCATGTACCATTTAGATGTCTTAAACATCAAGAAATTTGTTGTCCTCCATTTATCTGGACACTGTTTTCTTGGGTGGCCCCAAATAGCAGTGAAATCTGGCTTGGATATTGTGTCATCTGCTTCTGTTGAGAATACAGCACATGGAGACAGGAAGTACGTGCTGGACGAGCTCATGGTCTTGGACAGAAGAACAGACCTAAGATCTGGGCGTGTGGAGAATCCTTCCCTGTCCCCCCATGCTCATGCGAACCGATGGATCTACCCTGATACCTGATACCAGTGGTCCCCAATCCTAGCAGGCAGTATCCTGACTACTTGAAGAAATGACTCCATGTTCTCCATTTCCAGAAAAAGAGATGATTAAGTGAACATTAGCTCTCATCGTGCTTCCCTGCTAGCCCAGCTGATAAAGAATCCACCTGCCATGTAGGATACCCCAGTTCGATCCCTGGGTTGAGAATATCCCCTGCAGAAGGGATAGGCTACCAACTCCAGTATTCTTGGTCTTCCCTAGTGGCTCAGCTGGTAAAGAATCTGCCTGCAATGCAGGAGACCAGGGATTGATCCCTGGGTTGGGAAGACCCCCTGGAGAAGGGAAAGGCTACCCACTCCAGTATTCTGGCCTGGAGCCCATGGGGTTGGTGCAAATAGTCAGACATGACTGAGCGACTTTGACTTCCCTTCACTAGTTCTCATCTGCTTTAAATAGACCATTCTTAAAGCACGCTGTATGTGATTCTTCTATTAAGTATAATGAACATTAGGATAGGCACTTGGGGATGAATGTATCATGTATTAAAATCTTTGTTACAATTAAAACTAATTGGGTGGATGATACAAATGCCCATAAAACAACAAATAAAAATCTGAGTATTTACCTGTTCTTTTGCGGCAATTTCAATAAGTGCTTCCGAGTATTATTGGAGTCACAGACACACCAACTGGTAAAAAGCCTCATAAACAAGGATGGACTTGCCTAATTATTTGAATTTATCTCAGATTTGAAGCTCTAACACTTTGGCCACCTGATGCAAAGAGACATCTCATTGGAAAAGATGCTTATACTCGGAAAGATTGAGGGCAGAAGGAGAAGGGGATAACAAAGGATGAGATGGTTGGATGGCATCACTGACTCGATGGACATGGGTTTAAGCAATCTCCAGGAGTTGGTGAAGGTCACGGAAGCCTGTCGTGATGCAGTCCAGGGGGTGGCAAAGAGTCAGATATGACTGGGTGACTGAAAAACAAATCTCCAAAGGAAAGAGCAAGAGAAGTTGAAAAGGATAAAATCAGCAAAGGCACTGAGATTTAGAAGAGAATGTTTTGAGAGACCTTGTCTAAGTCAGAGTGATGAAAAAAGAGCTTGCTCTCTGGCCAGCAGTCAACTTGAGTTTGTCCGAGTAGACTGGTGAAAAAATAAGAGACCTAGAAATTCTGAAATTTAGATCCATAATTGGACAATGAAAGTGAAATGAAAGTCACTCAGTTGTGTCTGACTCTTTGTGACCCTGTGGACTATACAGTCCATGGAATTCTCCAGCCCAGTATACTGAAGTGGGTAGCCTTTCCCTTCTCCAGCAGATCTTCCCAACCCAGGGATAGAACCCAGGTCTCCAGCATTGCAGGCGGATTCTTTACCAGCTGAGCCACGAGGGAAGCCCATAATTGAACAATGGAAGACCATAATGAGGTTTGGAGCAGGGACTTGGAATATAAATAAAACACTTCAGTACAATTAAACTCGTGGAAGTCATTGCCAATGGACACAAACAAGAAAAAGCCTGCAGTCAGTGAAAATCATCAGGAGGCTGTTGGCATCATTCAGTCAAGAAGGTGAGCTGGAGAACTAAAGGCAGGGTGCTCGGACAGGAAGCATCTTTTCGTCCCCACCAATATGGTAGGCTGCTTATGCCAAAGCAACATTTCCACTGAAAAAATGCATAGGAATTCTGAAGAAGGGGGTAACAGACACTTTTAGAACACATAGCAGGAGGGCTTCCCTGGTGGCTTAGTGGTAGAGAATCCACCTACCAATGCAGGAGGCTTGGGTTCGGTGCCTGGTCCGGGAGGACCCCACATGGTGTGGAATAAGTAAGCCTGTGCACCACAGCTGTTGAGTCTGTGCTCTGGAGCCTGGGCGGCACAAACTACTGAACCTTCATGATGCAACCACAGAAGCCCGCACGCCTAGAGCCCGTGCCCTGCAGCAAGAGAAGATACCACAGTGAGAAGCCCGGGCACCACAGTGAAGAGTAGCCCCCACCGGGTACTAATTGAGAGCAACCACACAGGACATGGGGTGTTCCTTCTTGGACAGTTGTGTAGAGTCTCTCTCGCTTAGATGAAGCAAACATCCCATGTCATATCACATGTATCAATAGATATATAAAGTGTATGAATATAAATCATCTCTCCTTTTCTACCTCCTTTGATTCATCTTCTCTGATTTTACCATGATCCTTCTGTGCCTACGCACACTCCCCATCTGTGATAGATCCTTCCAGAAATGAGTTCAGCATCCTTCCCACCTGCCATGGAAACAGCAGATGCTCCTATTTGTCTCAACACTTCCGACTTCCAGTAACATGTCCTGGGTCTGGAGTCTTGGAATACACGAGAGCCAGGAACTAGGTTTCTCTCATACCATGGTTTTGTCAAAGTCAGGCATGACTTACTGCTTCCTCAAACTTCCCAAGAGCGATCGATACTTACCCTATACCTCCTTAATGACCTTTTTTTTTTTCACCCATTTTATACTGAGTCAGTAGAAGGAGATCAATCTTCTGTTACCCTATCATCTCTCCCAGGGAAAAATTGATGCAGAGACGCTTGGATGTTGTAGAGGTCGTGGATCTCAGATCTCGAGCAGTGCAGAAGTAAATTTTGGCCTGTGATTCTGTAATGTCAAAATGCCTTGAAATCATTGTCTTTCCTGTTTAGAGTGCATTGAAGATTTGAGACTCCTCTCAGGTATGTTTCAGGGTGTTCATGGAGTTTTCGAAAGTTTAACTCTTGCCAAACTTGCTGTAGGTAGTAAGAGGCGATGAAGAGCTTAGTTTTGTTTTATTTTCTCAGGCACTCCATTCCCCTCACAGAAAGTGTCAGTCGCTCTCAGTCCTGTCCGACTTTTTGCCACCCCACGGACTGTAGCCCACCAGGCTTCTCTGTCCACGGGATTATCCAGGCATGAATACTGGAGTGGATTGCCATTTTCTTCTCCAGGGGATCTTCCTGACCCAGGGATCGAATCCTGGTTTCCCTCACTGCAGGCAGATTATTTATCACTTGAGCCACCAGGGAAGCACACATCATTTTATTTAAGGGTAATGAAGCCTGTTTTAGGTCAAAGACATGCAGAGCACTTTCCCGAAAGAGGAAATGACGTGGACGTTGATGTGATTTTTAGGTGAGTTGGGACTGGACTGATTAAAAAGCTTGAAAGCTGGCAGGTAAAATTCTGCTAAGTATATAAAAATTTCTTTATAGTAGATTAGATGAGAAAAAATATGGTATAAACTAATGTATGTCAAAAATGTTTGTAGTTTTTGTGTTGGAAACAGGTTACAGGGATTATGTATTCATTTTTATTTGCATAAAGAAAACACTGGATGGTTGCATACTAATCTTATTGGGAGAAAACAGAAGTTTGAGCATGAAATATCCAAAGGCACATTTCATATCATTTTTGAATTTTGAATTTTATGGCTATCTCACTCATTTTAACATTAAGTGAAACTTAGAAACTGGTATATAAAAGTGGCCTTCCCAGGTGTAGTTGTAAAGAACCCAATTGCCAGTGAAGGAGATGTAACAGACGTGGGTTCGATCCCTGAGTCAGGAAGATCCCCTGGAGGAGGGCATGGCAACACACTTCAGTATTCTTGCCTGGAGAATCCCATGGACAGAGAAGCCTGGCAGGCTACAGTCCACAAGGTTACAGTCAGACATGACTGAAGTGACTTAGCGTGCACACACCTGTGTAAGGGTGATTAGAAAAAGAGGTAGGTTAAATTTTTAATTCCTAGATTTCTAGTAGACATTCACTACTCAGGACGTGAGTCTGAGTGAACTCCGGGAGTTGGTGATGGACAGGGAGGCCTGGCGTGCTGCGATTCATGGGGTCGCAAAGAGTCAGACACGACTGAGCGACTCAACTGAACTGAACTCAAAACGTAATTCTGACCAAGATGGAAAAGAACTGATATAAAACAGTTCAAATTTTGAAGGTGAGTACAACTCAAAGACTTTACTCAGTCCCTCATGTTCATTCAAGGGGGAACTGTGATTATTTCCACTTAATTTTAGGCAAACAATTTATTGATGCACACACATTTCCATAGTTTGAGCAAACTTTCTTCACAGCAAAGTTTTCAAGCAGACAAGATATTCTCAAAAATGAAAACTTGCACTTATGATCCCAGTCTTTGTGTCTGCAGATCAAGGAAGTTTCTGACTTTGGGATGTTCAAATCATATGTTCACTTTCTCTTGACAAGCCCTCAAGGGAAAAAGAATGGAGAAATGGACCAGAAGTTGGGTGTCAAGAGAGCGCAGTTTCGGAATAACTTTGCTGTTACATAAGTGCTGAATACAGCTGAGAGCGTTCATAAATCTGTAGTTCTACCAGTGTGACAACAACATCTGTATCTACCATTTTCCTGGAAATTCTGAATAGTCTCTTTTTAAAAATTTTTTTTAATTTATTTTTCGATGCACTAGGTCTTCCTTCCTTCTCTCAGGCTTTTCTCCAGTTGCAGGGAGCAGGGGCTACTCTCTGGTTTCAGTGAGTAGGGTTCTCATTGCAGCGGCTTCTCTTGTTGCAGAGCACAGTCTCTAGGGCGTGCGGGCTTCAGTAGTTGCGGCACGTGGGCTCAGTCCTTGCGGCTCCCGGGGTCTAGAGCACAGACTCAGTAGTTATGACACAGGGGCTTAGTTGCTTTGAGGCATGTGGGATCTTCCCAGACCAGAGACAGAAGCCCTGTCTCCTGCATCAGCAAGCAGACTCTCTAGTACCAAGTCACCAGGGAAAACCTAGGTAGTGTCTTGATCCAATGACTTTCATGGCTACAACCCGGGGTGCTTGCCTACACATTGGCCTTCCCTCTGCCTTCCCTACCCGATCCCCGCCCCAATACAAAGCCAGCATCATTGCAAAGTAACACCCAAATAGAATGCTTAGGGATCCCTTTGCGAAGTCATATTCTAGGGTTGAAGCATTCTCTATAACATTAGAAGATGACTTCAAGGAGTTGAAATGTTCTCTGTATAAATGTTATGACTTCCCTCGTGGCTCAGATGGCAAAGAATCTGCCTGCAACCCAAGAGACCCGAGTTTGATCCCCAGGTCGGGAGGATCCCTGGAGAAAGGAACGGCAGCCCACTCCACTGTTTGTGCCTGGAGAATCCCATGGACAGAGGCGCCTGGTGGGCTACAGTCCATGTGGTCGTAAAGTTGGACACGACTGAGAGACTAACACACAATAAAACATTTAGAGATGCAGTCTGAGATACTGACCTTTTTCCCCTCAACACTATGGCTGATGCTGCTGCTGCTGCTGCTGCTAAGTCGCTTCAGACGTGTCCGACTCTGTGCCACCCCATAGACAGCCTCCTACCAGGCTCCTCTGTCCCTGGGATTCTCCAGGCAAGAACACTGGAGTGGGTTGCCATTTCCTTCTCCAATGTATGAAAGTAAAAAGTGAAAGTGAAGTCGCTCAGTCGTGTCCGACTCTTAGCGAGCCCATGGACTGCAGCCTACCAGGCTCCTCCACCCATGGGATTTTCCAGGCAAGAGTACTGGAGTGGGGTGCCATCGCCTTCTCCGAAACACTATGGCTACCCTTGTTATTTATCAAAGATGCTATAGGTTGGCTGTGCTGAGTACAACACTCACTACAGGTGTAGGCACTCCTGAGGGTTATTGAATTTATGATAGATCACCCTGGGTATGAAAACTAGGAATGCATTTTGGAATTCATATACACAGGCATCCAGTTTGAGTGGGGGAAAGTGGCTGAAGGTGTTTTGCCGAAAGTTTTAGTCTCCTTTTTATATTTGAAGGATTTGTTAACAAAAGATACCACTCGTTACACACAAGCAAGCAATTTCAATTTTTAATCGAAGATTCTTTGACTTAATTTCAGTATACAGACATTAAAAGAAAAGAAACAGAAGCAAAAGAAATACCACTCCACGATTCTTGCCTGGAGAATCCCATGCACAGAGGAGCCTGGCAGGTTACAGTCCATAGGGCCCCAAAGAACTGGACACAGCTAAAGCGGGCTTAGCACGCATGCACAACAGCAGATACATTACCCAGTTGGGCTGACAACCTACATACAGACATGAGCAGTGTTCAGAAGTCCAATATAAGACCAAACTGGATTCCCACTGGGGAAAACGTCCCAAGCGGTGCATCTACCCTGTGGGTGAGACTTCAGATTGCAGTTTAAGTGACTCCTGCTTATAATCCCAGGGTGCAAACTGCTGCCATCATCAGCTTGTGCTAAGAAATTCATCTCTGGTTGTCTCAACTTTTACAATGCTGTTTGTTTCAGCTTGGGAGTCATAAGATGTCTTACACCCTTGTACGACTGGCCAGACCTCCAGGGGCTCAAGACTTCCAAGACCCACTCCCTTTCTTATCCACAGTGCTGCCTGACTTGCTGTGCTTGGGAGCAGGCATGCAATCTGAGCCATCTCCAGGCAGATCAGAGGCCTCCTCTCCTGCTTCTGAAGCCTGTGCAAGACTTCTTCCATTTTAATTTCCCTAACAGAGGGCAGAAAGAGGCTGGTGATGGGGGAGACAATAACCCAGGACCATTGATTTGTGTCTTGCTTACTGGATGAGCCACAGATGTTCAGGCAATGACCGCCACTGGCTGAAGTTGCCTTCCTTGTCTTCCAGGTCAGTACGCTCCGTAGCATAGCTGTGTCTCCCTTCTTCCAATGGCAAATATAGGATTAATGAATATTTGGCTTACCATTCAGAAAATGCCAAAGCACATCTCTAATCTGTGAAAAAAAAATACATATCTAATTTCAACGACGTATTATGACAGCATTCCTTCTAGTTTTATAAGCAACTGCCATCGTTGGCAGTTGTCAAAATATTGGAACCCAAATATTACTGGAATGTTTTACTTGAAAAAATCAGTGATTCTGTGTTTGTCATATTATGGGGTGTACAGTACTATGCTAGCCTAGCTGTGGAATCAGTCGCTCTTTCTCTGAGGTCCTTTCACATTTGCTTACATTTTTGTACACGTCTTTCTTCCCTGCTTTTCCTAGAGAATGAGTGGTAATGCATCATTCTGATTTTATTTCTTAAAGTATGACTTTCTCTTCCTAGGTAAGCCAGGCCATTGCAGACTCATAAGAATTGATGCTTTTGAACTGTGGTGTTGGAGAAGACTCTTGAGAGGCCCTTGGACTGCAAGGAGATCCAACCAGTCCATTCTGAAGGAGATCAGCCCTGTGTGTTCTTTGGAAGGACTGATGCTAAAGCTGAAACTCCAGTACTTTGGCCACCTCATGCAAAGAGTTGACTCATTGGAAAAGACTCTGATGCTGGGAGGGATTGGGGGCAGGAGGAGAAGGGGACACCAGAGGATGAGATGGCTGGATGGCATCACTGACTCGATGGATGTGAGTCTGGGTGAACTCTGGGAGTTGGTGATGGACAGGGAGGCCTGGCGTGCTGCGATTCATGGGGTCACAAAGAGTCAAACACGACTGAGCGACTGAACTGAACTGAACTGCATCTCATGCTAGTCTAAGTCACTTGCTCTTTTCTTTCCATTTTGAATCAAAAATGAATTTGATTCAAGTATTTCTAATCTACTAGCTTCAATAATGTGAGAGATTTTACTGACTCTGAAATGAAAAAAAAAAAATTTTTCACAGCTACTCTATCAAAGAATTTGGAATTTGAGAGTGTGTGACTTCTACTCCCATTAAAATTCTTTGTAATACGGATTGAAAACCCACAGTGTAGTTACAAATATTTAAATGCACACACACACATTTCATGTTATGTGACTATTGTATAAATTCCAAAACAACGATTTTACATTTTATATGCTGCTGCTGCTAAGTCGCTTCATCGTGTCCAACTCTGTGCAACCCCATAGATGGCAGCCCACCAGGCTCCCCCGTCCCTGGGATTCTCCAGGCAAGAACACTGGAGTGGGTTGCCATTTCCTTCTCCAATGCATCAAAGTGAAAAGTGAAATTGAAGCCGCTCAGTCGTGTCCGACTCTTAGCGACCCCATGGACTGCAGCCTACAAGGCTCCTCCATCCATGGGATTTTCCAGGCAAGAGTACTGGAGTGGGTTGCCATTTCCTTCTCCACATTTTATATGAACACTATATAAATTTTAAAATTAATATTTTACATAAACATTGTATACATTATAAAAATTGTATGCGTTATGAAAATTATAAGCACCCAAATACAGAGCATGAGGTTTTGCGACTCACAACATGTGCTAAGAGGGAACAGACTTCAGAGTGAAGAAGGTGGAGGTAGCCACTGGGGAAACAATGAAAATAATGTGTCTTGGGATTTCCCTGGGGACCCAGTGGTTAAGACTCCACTTGCCAATGCAGGGGGACCCGGGTTCCATGCCTGGTCCAGGAAGATTCCACATGCCACAGGGCAACTTAGCCCATGCCCCACAACCACTGAGGCCCACACGTCCAAGAGCCCACGCTCCGCAACACGAGAAGCCGCTGCAATGCGAAGCCTGCACACCACTAGAGAAAGCCCACACAGAGTAGCAACGGCCTAGAGCAGCCAAAAACGTGAAAGTCGCTCAGTCGTGTCCGATTCTGTGACCTCAGTGGGCTATACAACTAGAGAAAGCCCACACAGAGTAACAAGGACCTAGAGCAGCCAAAAACGTGAAAGTCGCTCAGTCGTGTCTGACTCTGCGACCTCAATGGGCTATACAACTAGAGAAAGCCCACACAGAGTAACAGAGACTTAGAGCAGCCAAAAATGTGAAAGTCGCTCAGTTGTGTCTGACTCTGCGACCTCAATGGACTGTACAGTCCATGGGATTCTCCAGGCCAGAATACTGGAGTGGGTAACCGTTCCCTTCTCCAGGGGATCTTCCCCACCCAGGGATCAAACCCAGGTCTCCCACATTGCAGGTGGATTCTTTACCAGCTGAGCCACAAGGGAAGCCCAAATATTAATACTGGAGTGGGTAGCCTATCCCTTCTCCAGCAGATCTTTCCAACCTAGGAATAGAACCAGAATCTCCTGCATTGCAGGTGGATTCTTTACCAACAGAGCTAACAGGGAAGCCAAAAATAAGTAAATAATTTTAAAAAAATCCTGTTAAAGGCATGGCCCTTCAGGGAAAAATGGAAACAAGGACGAAAAATTAAGATTCCACTCCCCACAGGTTACTGCCCCCATCACAGTCATTGATTAAATAGACCACATTTACTGCAGTCACAGTAAAATGTAGTCTTGACTCAGAAACTGTGTTCACAGCATGTCAAGGAAAAGAAAGAAAAATCAAGCAAAACAATGGTACTGTCCAAAAAAAAAAACAAAAAACAAAAAACAGGAGAAGGAAATGGCAGCCCACTCCAGTATTCTTGCCTGGAGAATTGCATGAACAGAGGAGCCTAGCGGTCTACAGTCCATGAGGTTGCAAAAGTTGGACTTGACTTAGTAACTAAACCACCACAAAGAAAACAGATGTGAACCAGCTGATGAAAATTCTCACTCTAAGCAGAAAAGCAAAATCTTCCAGCTCATCATAATGCTGGGAATTTCCAGGACACATTATGTCTACCAAACCCCAGAATGGTCATTGACCTTCCCCAGGCTGGCAAAATCCCCCACAGGGTCCCAGTATTCTGGTTTCCTGAGAACAACATCTTAACAGCAAGCATGCTCCTGCCCACAGCTGGAATTGCAAGTATTGGTGGTCCCACTGGTTGGACTATCATCCTCTCTTTTTCTGAAAGATGGCACTTCTCCAAACACAAAGTATGTCCAAGATTTAAGAAGAAAATCCAAATATAAAAAGACTCATGATCCGAAAGGATACATGCACCCCAGTGTGCACTGCAGCACTGTTTACAGCAACCAAGACACAGAAGCAACCTGAATTTCCATCAAGCGAGGAATGGATAAAGAAGATGTGGTACAGATACACAATGGAATATTACTCAGCCATGAAAAAGACTGAAATGATGCCATTTACAGCAACATGAATGGTCCTAGAAATTATCATATTAATTGAAGACAGAGAAAAACAAATATTATATGGTATCACTTACATGTGGAATCTAAAAAAAAAGTGACACAAATTAGCTTACAAAGCAGAAGGAGACTCACAGATTTAAAGAACAAACATATGGCTGCTGGAGGGAAGGAATAGTTAGGGAGTTTGGGATGGACATGGACACACTGCTGTGTTTAACATGGAGAACCAGCAAGGACCTGCTGGACAGCACAGGGAACTCTGCTCAATACTCTGTAATAACCTTATGGTTCCCAGGGGGAAGGATGGGGGAAGGGATAGTCAGGGAGTCTGGGATGGACATGGACACACTGCCGTATTTAACACGGAGAACCAGCAAGGGTCTGCTAGACAGCACAGGGAACTCTGCTCAATACTCTGTAATAACCTTATGGCCACCAGGGCGGAAGGATGGGGGAAGGGATAGTCAGGTAGTTTGGGATGGACATGGACATACTGCTGTATTTCACATGAAGAACCAGCAAGGACCTGCTGGACAGCACAGGGACCTCTGCTCGATGTCATGTGGCAGCCTGGATGAGAGGGGAGTTTGGGGGAGAATGGATCCATGTACATGTGTGGCTGAGACCTTCACTGTCCACCTGGAACTGTCACATTATTATTAATGAACTATAGCCCAATACAAAATAAAAAGTTCAAGATTTTGTTTAAGTTAAAAAAAAAAAAGAAGTGGAGAAAAATTCAAAGTTGTGTCCTGTGGTTTTAGCCAAACAAGTATAAAAGTAGGTAACAGGAAATCTTCCTCCATTCAGCTAATACTTATCAGACAAGGAATGTCACAGTTGCAGAAGTCTTGAAAAGGAGATGTTGGCTATTTGCAAAATATTTTGAGACAGAGTTCAAGAAGTAAGACTGTGAAGTTATCGTATTTCATGTATTGTGCATCTCCGAATGAACTCTTGGCGATAGGTGACTGATGATTATAGACTTCTTCCATGTGACTAATTCCAATTACTTCTGTCTGTCTCTTACTCTTCCATATGCCTAGTTCTATTCGTTTGTCTCTTTCTTTCTCTCTTTAGAAAGTCCTGTTGTGAACCTGAAGACAGCAATTCTTTCCCCCTGCACCTTCAGCTCTCATCATATTTGCCAATATTTTACTAAAGTGATGATGGCAAAAGAGAGAGAGAACCCAGTTGAAGGGTGGGTCCAGTGATGAGCAGGGCCTCTGGTGATGACGAATTAAGACTGTAATAGAACGTTCTATGATGACGCTGATGGTGATCTGTGAGACAGCACTTCCATCGTCGTTCTTTGTTAGTAATGCTCACATAGTCCTGACCGCTCCCTAAGTAGGAGGTCTGATATAAAACCAGGGAAAGTAATCTGCAGTAAAAGGCACCCTGATCACTGCTGTGTCTTCACTCCCCACATGGAGTTCAGATCTCAATGCACTCCTTTCTCAGAGCATCACAGACTCTGAGGTCTGTAACATGGAAAGGTAAGTTCAGTTCAATTCAGTTGCTCAGTCGTGTCTGACTCTGTGACGCCATGAACTGCAGCACGCCAGGCTTCCCTGTTCATCACCAATTCTCAGAGCTTGCTCAAACTCATGTTCATTGAGTCGGTGATGCCATCCAACCATCTCATCCTCTGTCGTCCCCTTCTCCTCTTGCCTTCAGTCTTTCCCAGCATCAGGGTCTTTCCCAAGGAGTCAGTTCTTTGCATCATGTGGCCAAAATATTGGAGCTTCAGCTTCAGCCTCAGTCCTTCCAATGAACACCCAGGACTGATCTCCTTTAGAATGGACTGGTTGGATCTCCTGGCAGTCCAAGGGACTCTCAAGAGTCTTCTCCAACACCACAGTTCAAAAGCATCAATTCTTTGGCGCTCAGCCTTCTTTGTAGTCCAACTCTCACATCCATACATGACTACCGGAAAAACCATAGCTTTGATAAGATGGACCTTTGTAAAGGCACTCTTAGCTCTGGCTCTTATTTGTATGATAATATGTAAAGAGAGGTTCCTTTATAGCCACATGCTTTAAAAATCGCATGGTAACATTACTGAAGACGGGTTTATTTTATGGTGTGCATGTTTCAATTCAACTTCACATAAATCTAGATTCCATATAAATTTTATTAGTTTCACTATCCTAACTTAGTTAAGGAAAATTCATTGAGCTTCTGTGTATCCTTGGGTGTCTTTGTCGACTTTCTATTCCATTCCATTCTATTTTTCTACAGGATCAACACAGTTATCATTGTAAAGACTTTGTTGTGTGTGTTTTTTTTTTTGCTGCGTGTGCTGTATCTTTATTTTTGGGGTGAGTGGGGGCTATTCTTCATTGTGTTCATTGTGGTTTGCAGGCTTCTCATTGCATTGGCTTCTCTTGTTGCAGAGCATCCAGGCTTCAGGAATTGCGGCTCACTGGCCCTAGAGCATGGGCTGAGTAGTTGTCATGCATGGGTTTAGCTGACCCATGGTAACAGGCATCCAACCTGTGTCCCCTGCATTGGCAGGTGGATTCTTATCCACTATGGCACCAGAGAAGTCCCTTTGGTGTATATTCTAATATTCAGGGTGACCAGACTCCCCTCGTAGACCTTCCTTTGCAGTATAAAATGCACCCCCCAACATTTTTTATTGAATATATTTGACATATAACACTGTGTACACTTTAAGGTGTGCAACTTGTTACTTTACAATTATATAACGTACCATGGTTGATTGCTGTAGAAGTGTTAGTCACTCAGTTGTGTCCAACTCAGTTGTGTCCGACCCCATGGTCTGTCTAAAGAATTCTTCAGGGAAAAATACTAGAGTGGGTTGCCATTCCCTTCTCCAAGGGATCGTCCTGACCTAGGAAAGGAACATGGGTCTCCTGCATTGCAGGCAGATTCTTTACCATTTCCATGATTGCCATGAAAATTGAAGTCACTCAGTCTTGTCCGACTCTTTGCGACCCCACGGACTGTAGCCTGCCAGGCTCCTCCATCCATGGGATTTTCCAGGCAAGGATACTGGAGTGGGTCGCCATTTCCTTCTCCAGTGATTGCCATAGTAGTGATGTTTATCACATTCCATGATTATAATACAGTGTTATTGTCTACAGTTATTATGCTGTACATTAGATCTCTCTCTGTGACTTCTTTACTGCTCACAGCAGGTTCGTAACCCTTCAACAACATCAATTTTATCCTCCACTCCAGTCCCCTGGTAACCACCAGGCTGCTCACTGACTTGTGAGCTTGACACTTTTAGGTTTCACGTGTGAGATTACTCATAGGGCTTGTCCTTCTCTGTCTGACTCAGCTCACAGAGCGTAGTGTGCTCAGAGTTCACCTGTGACGTCACAGATGGCTGGATATATCTTGTTTCCTCATGGCTGAATCACATCCCATGATTCATATATACCAGCTCCTTTTTTATTCAGTCATCTATGGAGGGACAGTTAGCTGATTTCTGTATCTTGGCTGTTGTGACTAATGCCACAATAAGCATGGGAGTCCACTTGTCTGTTTTTCCTTTGTTTTAGTAATTTTTACTGGCGTATAGTAGCTTTGCAATGTTGTCAGTTTCTGCTGTACAGCAAAGTGAATCAACCATATGTATACAGATTTCCCCTATTTGTTGGATTTCCTTCCCAGCTCAGTCACCACAAAGCACCGAGTAGGGTTCCCTGTCCTGTGCAGTGGGTTCGAATTAGTTACCTAACGTTTGCACCTACTATTTTCATTTCCTTTAAGTATATCCCCAAGTAGTGTAATTGCTGCATCAACTTTCTAATTTTTCGGGGAACCTCCATTTTTTTTCCCATGGTGATTGGATGAAATGTGCTTTTCTTAATGAAAAGAATCAAAATTGGTGAGACCCTTTAGGTGTGAAACTTTTATAGCATTTGGGAGCTTAAAAAAAATTAGAGGTGTCAGCCCACCCGAGCACACTTCAATCCAGACTCTTCAGTACTTCTGAATGCGTTTGTGTACACCCACAGGAATACACACCCATGTTCTGCATTTGCCTGGTAAAAAAGGAACAGAGTTGCCTTGATATCTTCATTAGTGAAAGTGAAGTCGCTCATTCGTGTCCGACTCTTAGCAACCCCACGGACTGCAGCCCACCAGGCTCCTCCATCCATGGGATTTTCCAGGCAAGAGTACTGGAGTGGGGTGCTATTGCCTTGTCCGATTACTGATGACACAGGCTGCTAAATCTCCTCTGTAATTGAACAGAACGAGCCTGAGGGTTTCAGAAGGAAACACTTTAGTGTTGTCTTACATAAACCGATGAAGACCTGATGACGGAGAATTATAAGGGCGGTTGATATTCTATTGCACTGTCAAACCAAGGTAATTTAATGTTCAATTAATCTTGGGAGGAGGGACAGACCGTCTCCTGTACCCCTTCCTGCCAGCGTGTAAGTATTGTCGTATCAAATAACAGCCTCATCTGACTGTAATGAAGAAGTACATTTTTAGCCAAACATTCTGTCTCCCAGTAGCCCATATGTCTAGACCAGACATTTCACAAGAATTTCTGAATGTGGAAGAGATGTTTGGAGTACGTTTTTCCCTGCAAAATGTGCTGTCTTAAAAGCTCTCATTAGGTTATTATCCAGTTTATTACCATAGGTGTAATTGTAAGAGATTAGTAGACAATTTTGAACATCCCTTTGCAATTAAGGTGTTTTAATTCTTATTTTTAATTGTCCCAGTCAGTGAATCATTAAGAGCTGTCTGACAAGTTTTCTGTTGACAATGATTGTTGTTGATGTTCAATCCCTCAGTCACGCTGGACTGTTTGCAACCCCACGGACTGCAGCACGCCAGGCTTCCCTGTCCTTCACTGTCTCTGGGAGTTTGCTCAAACTCATGTCCTTTGAGTCGGTGATGCCATCAAACCATCTCATCCTCTCTTGTCCCCCACTCCTCCTGCATTCAATCCTTCCCAGCATCAGGATCTTTTCCAATGTGTCTGCTCTTTGCATCAGGTGGCAAAATACTGCAGCTTCAGCTTCAGCATCAGTCCTTCCAATGAATAGTCAGGGTTGATTTCTTTTAGGAATGATTAGAAATGCATACAGTAAAATCCTGAGTAATGCCACTGATCAAACACCAAAATATTTTCCTTTTATTTAATGAGATTTATGAGGGAAGGGGAAATATTTTAGGGGTTTAAAAAAAATCATACCTAAAAAAAAAAAATTTTGTCCTTTTTCCTAGTCTTTTCAATTTCTCTTCTTTAAGACTGAATTTTATTCTGAAAACATTACCAGTGGCTATAAATCACCGGTGAATTGTCATTACACGTAGAATGGCCATATCTTCATTTTCTATCTTAATTTCTTCTGTAGAATATTAAGTGTATTCGATTTAGACACATGACTTGAACATATATTAGTGGCATGTAGTTGTTCAGTCAGGAAAAAAATACATTTTTAATAAGTGACTCTTAAGCTTATGACTTAGAGAATTAGAAATTTGGTTTAGTTAGATCAAGTTGGCCAAAAAGTTCGTAACGGCTTACAGAAAAACGCGAACGAACTTCTTGGCCAGCTCAGTATAATAAGCCAAAAATATAAAAGAGCACGTTTTCAATTAGGTGTCTTTTTCAGATAAAATATGACTGGCCTTTCTAGTTTCATTTCTGTTAAAGTTGCAATTGGGTAAGAAACATCTTAAGGCAACAGATACAAAGATAGCGTGAATAAAACTGTTCTATGCTACCAATCTAATTTTGAACAGTTTTGCTATTATATTTATCTGCGCCCGTGTTCTGCACTTAACACACAAAGTTTTGAATTATTCTGTCCTCTGGCCTGTCATTTATGGGACGCTGGGTTGGCATCAGGGAATGGGTTTCTTGTTCTGAATCAGCCTCTGCTGCTGCTAAGTCACTTCAGTCGTGTCCACTCTGTGAGACCCCATAGACGGCAGCCCACCAGGCTCCCCCGTCCCTGGGATTCTCCAGGCCAGAACACTGGAGTGGGTTGCCATTTCCTTCTCCAATGCATGAAACTGAAAAGTGACAGTGAAGTCGCTGAGTCTTGTCCGACTCTTGGCGACCCCATGGACTGCGGCCCAACAGGCTCCTCCGTCCATGAGATTTTCCAGGCAAGACTGCTGGAGTGGGGTGCCACTGCCTTCTCCGAATCAGCCTCTAATCATCCCCAGTCACCACTGGCCGGCGTTCTTTCCTGTGAAATGACATATGGGCAGGTCAGCATCTAAGACGGCAGGCTGGTCATCATCTAAGATGGCGGGCTGGTCATCATCCAAGATGGCGGGCTGGTCATCATCCAAGATGGCGGGCTGGTCAGTATCCAAGATGGCGGGCTGGTCAGCATCAAAGATGGCGGCTTTATCTGTCATCAGGTAGAAGGGGCTCCCGTTGTATTCTTTGCTGAGAAGGAATGGAGGCTTAGTTGGAAGCAGTATTGATCTTTTAGTCTACATGGGAACTAGAAGAGTATCTGGGGGCCTGTGTCCCAAACACCTGCTCCTGGTGGCCCTCAAATGTCAACTTGACTTTGTATTTGTGTGTGTGTGTGTGTGTGTGTGTGTGTTTAAAAGGGAAGTTTGCCATGTAATGTGTAGGTCTATTTCTCAAGTTCTGGTTCTGTTCATTTGATCTGTTTATCTATCTAAACACCAATATTATATTGTCCTGATTTCTATAGCTGTAGTATATGTTGAAATCGTGTGAGACCTTCAGATTTATTCTTTTCCAATTTTTTTGTTTTTGGCTCTTCTTTGTTGTTTAAATTTACATATGAATTTTAGAATAAGTTTATCAATTTTGACAAAAAGCCATCCTGCTGAGGTTTTTTGACTAGGATTGTGTTGAACCTATAGACTGATTTGAGGAGAGCTAACATCTTGGCAATAAATAGTGTTTTAAACCATAAACAAAGTAATCTTTGCATTTATTTAGGTGGTCTTCAAATTCTTTCAGCCATTTTTTGTAGTTTTCAGTACACAGGTATCGCACATCTTTGTCAGAATCGTCCCAAAGTGTTTCATCCATTTGATGCTACTATAATTGAGATTGTTTTCTAAGTTTTGATTTTTGAATGCATAGAAATAAAATTTAGATGTTGATATTTTATCTTACAACCATGCCAAATGCACTTAATAGTTCTAGTATTTGTGTATATACCACGGGATTTTTCTATACAGATGATCTTGTTATGTGTAAATACAGTTTTAATTCTTCCCTTCTAATCTAAAGGTTTAAAAACTACTTTTCCATATCTTACTGTCTAGAGTCTTCAGTACAATGGTGAGCAGAAGTTCTAAGAGCAAGCATACTTGTCTGTTTCTGATTTTAGCAGTGAAGAATTCACCCTGAAAAATGCTAGTGGTTGTAGATTTTATGTAGATGCCTTTTAGGATATGGAGGAAGTCTCCTTCTTTTCTCACTTCTTTTTTTATCATACTTTAAAAAGAAGTCAGGAATGCATATTGAATTTCAGTAATTCTTTCATATATATTAAGATGATCATTTTTTTTTTCTTTTCTAACTGGTCACTGGCACATCGATTTTTGAATGATAAAACAAACTTACCTTCTTGAAATGGTCCTCCTTGGTCATGATATGTTACACTTTTTACACTATTTTAATACAGTTTTCAAGGCGTGTGTTTAGAATTTCCAACCCTATGTTTATGAGGAATATTGGCCTGTAGTTTTCTGTTCTTGGGCTGTCTCTGTCTGATTTTGTACAACAGTTCAATTTCACTTTTCCAATCATATATGACAGCATATACTATTATCGTCACGTTTTGATTTTACATACATTATAAATTTCACAATACAGTCCTGTAAATTTTATTTAACCCATCAGTTATTTTTAAAGATATTTAAACAAGAAACATATAGATTTATCAAGGAGCTTATATGGTATTCTCCACTCTTGTGTTAATGCAGATGTCCATCTAGTATCATTTTTTTTATGTATCTGAAAGATTATTTGGAAATTTATTATAATGCTGGTCTTCTGGTCATGATTTTTTTCCCAGATTTGTATGCATGTTCTTTCTTCCATTGTTTGATCTAAAGATATTTTTTCTGGGTATAGAACCATAGGTGACCAGTTTTATTTTGTTTGTTTGTTTTTTTTAGTACTTTGAATATGTTTATTAGTGACAAGAAGTCTAAAGTTATTCTGATATTTGTCCTCGGTATAAAACATGTTTCTTTCCTCTGGGGCTTGTGAAAATTTTATCTCTGTCATGGATTTTGAGCAATTTGGTTATGATGGTAAAATTTTATTTATCTCTTGCACTTGGAGTTTATTGAGATTCTTGAGTCTATAGTCTTCTATGCTATGCTAAGTCACTTCAGTAGTGTCCGACTCTGTGCGACCCCATAGACCGCAGCCCACCAGGCTCCACCCTCCCTGGGATTCTCCAGGCAAGAACATTGGAGTGGGTTGCCATTTCCTTCTCCAATGCATGAAAGTGAAAAGTGAACGTGAAGTCGCTCAGTCCTTTCTGACTCTTAGCGACCCCATGGACTGCAGCCCACCAGGCTCCTCCATCCATGGGATTTTCCAGGCAAGAGTACTAGCTTTCCTTAAGTTTTGAAAACTTCTGTCCATTATTTCTTCAAATGATTTTTCAGTCCTCTCCTGTCTCCTGTCTTCTGAGTATTCCAGTCACCCATTTATTAGGATACTTGATGGTGTACTGCAGTGAATTTATACTTTTTTTTCTGTGTCCAGTCAACCCTTGAAGAACTTGGGAGTTAGGGAAACTGACTCTTGGATAACCCCATATTACTTTGTATCAGTAATTGGTCTTCCATATCCATGGTCCTGCATCCAGATTCAGTCCATCACTCGTCATGTAGTACTGTAGTATCTTTTGGGGAAAAAAAAAATCCATGTATAAGTGGCCCCTAAACAGTTCAAACTCCTGTTGTTCAAGGTTCTGCTGTATTTCATTTTGGATATTTTCTGTGGCTGTGCTTCAAATTAAATATAGAACACTGAATTTTTACCACTTTGGGTTTGAGAATTATTCCTGTGAAAGTCTTAGCTTTTATTCTGGGATGCAGGTGAGCTCTTAGAAGGGAGCCTGGTCTCCTGGAGCCTGGTTATGAGGTTCGGCAAGCAGACTGTGAGCTGTGCTCAGCCTGTGATGAACAATTTCACCCTTACAAAGGCTGGACCTTCCTCAGCACTCTGCAGCATCTCAAGTACTGTGAAATTCCATTCCTTTCTGACTTAGGAGGAACAGGCACTATCTGTGGCCCTCTTGGAGGTCCGAGCACTGTGCTACTGAATCCCTTTGGATGGGTATATCCCCAGTAGGCTTTGCTGGTGGCTCAGATGATAAAGAATCCGCCTGCAATGTCGGAGACCCGGGTTCCATCCCTGGGTTGGGAAAATCCCCTGGAGAAGGAAATGGCAACCCACTCCAGTATTCTTGCCTGGAGGATTCCCATGGACAGAGAAGCCTGGTGAGCTACAGTCCATGGGGTCACAAAGAGTTGGACTAGACTGAGCGAGTAAACACAGCACCCAGCACAACCCCATCTGCGGGTCATATGCATGCACACTGCATCAGTCATATTCGAGTGCCCTTTACTTGTCTGCTAAACACTCAGGGGTGGACCCTGTAATCCTTTGGGATTCTCTGGGCAGCTTTCCCTTGTCCTGCAGACTCAACTCTGAAAGCTTTCCTTGCCTTGTTATCTCTAAACCCTCACTTCAGATGAAGGCATCTGCTGGGTTCTGCTTGGACCCTCTCCTTGAACCGTGACCTTGAATCCCGCTCAGTTGCAGCAGCTGTAGTCTCACAGTGCTAATCTCATTTATTCCCCGTCTTTCTGGAGCCACTGTTATCCATTCTTTGAAACTCAGTGTCTTGACGATCATCGTTTTACTTGTCCTGTTGCTAAGGTAATTCTCTAAGAAATAGAAGCCTTGGGAACCTCCCTAGTAGTCCGGGGGTTAAGACTCTGTGTTTCAAATGCAGGGGCTTTGGGTTCGCTTCCTGGTCAGAAAACTAAGATCCTACAGGCTACGTAGCACAGGCAAAAAAACAAACAAACAAAAAAAAAGCAGTAGAAATCCTATCCCTTGTATGTGGAATCTAAAAAGAAACTGTACAAATGAACTTACTTGGAAAACAGATACAGAGTTACAGACTTAGAGAAGGAACTTGTGGTTACTGGAAACAAGGATGGGAGGAAGCGACAATTAGGGAGTCTGGGATGGACATGGACACACTGCTGTATTTACCATGGAGAACCAACAAGGACCTGCTGGACAGCACTGGGAACGCTGCTCGATGGAGGGGAGTTTGGGGGAGAATGGATACATGTGTATGTATGGATGAGTCCCTTTGCGGTCCACCAGAAACCATCACAACATTGTTAATCAGCTGTACCCACAAAAATTTTTTTAATGTAGAAGTCTTAGTTTTCTACACCTACAATTATATAATTCCTTGTTATGAGAAGATCTGTATTGATCTAGCTGTGAGGATTACTGAACTTCTATATTTGAGAACATTTCTTTTTTACACCAGTAATATTGACACTTGGCTATTTTCCCAAATGCAAAGATGTCTTTGCTACTGTCTTCAGGCTAAGCTTCCCCTGCTCTTGGAGCAGGAATGGAGAGTGGGGATTAGAGTGCTAAAGTCAGGATCCAGAATCTATGGGTTTGTATCATGGCCCCCAGACTCAGTGACTGTGTTCCACTGGGAATTTATCAGAACTTTCCACACCTAAGTTTCTCGATACTTAATGTAAGACTAACATTAACTTGGAAGGCTGTGAGCCCTGTTTGGAAGACATTTGAAACCGTGGCTGGCGCCATACCACATGTGGTTGCTAAAAAAATAAAAATAAATGGTAAATCCAAAAACGAATTATAAATGTTGCAGTGAAATAATGGGAAAGTGCTATCTGTAATTTCAGAAACCATTATGTAGACAAATAGCTCTCTCATTCCAGTCGTAATGGATTTATCAATAAATTATGCTTAAATCTTTCATAGCATTATATCACATCAGTATTTTTTTTTTAAATGGGTCATCTTGACAAGATGGAAATTAAATCATTAATCTTATTTTTAATTTGGAATTCTAATGATACTTGCTCCTAAATACATACAGAGTAATTACCAGCCCTCCAGCGAGTTACTAACAAAAGAAGGGAAAAAAAGAGAGAAGATTTTTTTTTTCCTTTGTGTGTATTTGTATGGAAAGAGGATGGGCATGTCCTTAAAAGGGAGTTGAGTGATCTGATGAGAGAATGAAGTTAGTGTCCAGAAACTCAGCCTTTAGATGGATTCCAGAAACCACGTGTTCTTAGATCTGCCCTTTGCCATTGAATGTAGAACAGTCTGAAACTGAATTTATATTGTGTCTCTCCAAGGGCTGTAGGCAGAATGGCAAGGTTTCTCAACCATGATGGTGTCCTCTAAATATGGGAAGGACTAGGGTTATCATTTTAATTGTTGTTATCGTTCAGTTGTTAGGTCCTGTCAGACTCTTTGCAACCCCATGGACTGTAGCTGGCCAGGCTTCCCTGTCTTGCCTTCCCTCCTATTTCCAGGGGGGGAGTCACCTGGCTGGGGCTCCGAAAAGCAGATCCCTTCCTTCCTTCCTTCTCATGTCTCACCGCCACCACCAGCCCCCACCCCCCCCCCCCGCCCCCACCCACCCCTTGTTGTTCTGGCAGCCTTTAGTCCAAAGCTTTTGTCTCTGATAACACTTCTCATTTGCTCTGACACCAAAGATGGATGACTGTTTCATAAGCACAGCAGTTCTTACCAGACCAGAATCCCTAAGTCAGATGTTTTAAGGAAGGAATCCCCACATCTTCTGGGTTTCAGGGCATAGTTGCACTTTTAAGTGGGGTTCCCTGGCAGCTCAGCCGGAAAAGAACCCGCCTGCAAAGCAGGAGACTCTGGTTCGATTCCTGGGTTGGGAAGATCCCCTGGAGGAGGGAATGGCAACCCACTCCAGTATCCTTGCCTGGAGAATCCCATGGACAGAGGAGCCTGGCGGGCTATGGTCCACGGGGTCATAAAGACTCGGACATGACTAAGAGACTAACACACACTTTCTCCAATTTTACTGGATATGTGAGTCACCCTGTCAAAATACAGATGCTGTAATAGATGGAAAGCTTGCCCAAATGTACTTTCTATAGATAGATGGAAGACAGTTCTCAAGATTCTGCTTCTCCTAAGAGGTCCCAGGCAATGAAATGCAACTGCTCCAGGAAGCATACTTTTTAAGAGGAAGGCCTCAAAGACCATGGAGAGATTTCCCTGGTGATCCAGTAGCTAAGACTCCATGCTTCCAATGCAGGGGGCCCAGGGTTTGATGCCTGATCCGGGAACTAGATCCCACATGCCTCAAGTAAGAGTTCATGTGCCACAGCTAACACAAAGTCATTTGTGACACATTCCTTTTTAAATGAGGGGTATGGGGCTTCCCTGGTGGCTCAGACTGTAAAGAATCTGCCTGCCGTTCAGCAGACCTGAGTTGCATCCTTGAGTCAGGAAGATCCCCTGGATATTGGAATGGCAACCCACTCCAATATTCTTACTCGGGGAATCCTATGGACAGAGGAGCCTGAGGTCACAAAGGGTTGGACCTAACTGAGCGACCAAAACTTACTTGTGACTAAAATAAATCCTAAGTACTATCTTCAAGACATGTTTATTTCCAGTGTTGGGGGGGCGGGCACTGATTTTAAGAGTGTTTTAAAATGTTTCTCGCTGACTTTGGAATAAAGCCTCTGTGATTACGATGACTAGCTGGAATATTCTTCACTTCTGCAACTGACTCGGATTTGCATGGCAAAAGTTTATTCGTAAGTGATGGTAAAATGTGTACCTGTTTTCTTCAATTAAGGAGCCAATTTATCTACCCATCTCCGTGCAGAATTCTCAAGATTAAGGTTTACAAGAAATGGCCCCAGAACACATTTGATCTTGAAACCCTCTTTAGTGACATCCAGACACCCCAAAGTGAAATGGAAATTTAGCAAGTATCCCATTAATTCAAACTAGGAGCCATGTTGAGAGCCTGATTTATGAAGTAAACTTATTTTGACACGAAACAAATTAGCAGCTGAAAGCATAAGAAAAAAGCAACCGATTGGCCTTGGAAAAGCAAAGTGGGGAAGAAAGAAGTATGGTTTGTAAAAGATAAGAGACACTGCAAATTCGCAAACAATAGTGACATTTAGAAACAAGATAACAGATTAAGAAGGAAAACATACCCAATCCAGGCTGCTTCTGTAATCTGTCCGATTTAAATTCAAAACCAAAATTTTAAAGTAACTCCTAAAAATGCCTTTTTAAATATGAAAGTTCTTCATCACTTCTTCTTTGAAAATGTAATTATACTTCCATGAGTCCCGTAATTTCTGTTTTATTTTGCAAGCAGTTGGCAGTGAACACAAGATAGAAAGGGGGAAAAAAAAGATGTTTCTTTAAGAAATGGTGACACTATTTAAGTCTGTGAAAGGGTAATTCGATTGAGGATATTATTCATTAAGTAATTATCCTTTCGGCTTCCCTGGTGGCTCAGCTGGTAAAGAATCCGCCTGCAATGCAGGAGACCTGGGTTCGATCTGTGGGTTAGGAAGATCCCCTGGAGGATGAAATGGCAACCCACGCCTGTATTCTTGCCTGGAAAATCCCATGTGAGGAGGAGCCTGGTGGGCTACAGTCCATGCGGTTGCAAAGAATCCAAAAGGACTGAGCTACTAAGCACAATTAATCCTTTATTTTTCATAAGGATCCACAAACAGCAAATAACCTGTGATGTGTACATTTTTAAACTATCAGCTTTTCTTTTTAAAGGGTACAGAGAAATGCAAGTCTAAAATGGCAGCCATTGTTGGGGGATGGAAGTTTGTGTAAGATTTGAAGATCAAAGACTTGGTACTAATTTTCACTTTGCTGGCATGTTGTTGTTCCTGAGTCGTTAAGTCGTGTCCAGCTCTTTGCAAACCCGTGGACTGCAGCACGCCAGGCTCCCCTGTCCTCCGATATCTTCTGGAGTTTGCTCAAACTCATGTCCGTTGAGTTCATGATGCCATCTCACTATCTCACTCTCTGTCGCCCCCTTCTCCTCCTCCTCCTTTATGGGCATGACACCCTCTAAACTGTGGATGAAGCACTTGAGCCTTGTCTTTCAAGGAGTCACCCTGCCACGTGTTAACAGCCACGGTTCCTTCCACCTCTCAGTTCTCTGACTTTCCCTCAATGAGTCTGCGATGAAGTGAAATGAAAGTCGCTCAGTCGTGTGCAACTCTTTGCGACCCCGTGGACTATACAGTCCATGAAATTCTCCAGGACAGAATACTGGAGTGGGTAGCTGTTCCCTTCTCCAGGGGCTCTTCCCAATCCAGGGATGGAACCCAGGACTCCTGCACTGCAGGAAGACTCTTTACCAGCTGAGCCACAAGTCTGTGATACCTGAGAATTTGGCTTTACAACAAGTTCCCAGGACCATTTTCATCTTGCTGACTTGGAAATCAAAGTCTAAGACTACTGTTTATACCATGTGCTCAGTTTTGTCTGACTCTCTGCGATCCCATGAACTGTAGCCCTCCAGGTTCCTCTGTCCATTGGTTTTTCCCAAGCAAGAATACTGGAGTGGGTTGCTGTTTCCTTCTCCTGGGGATCTTCCCAACCCAGCGATCAAACCCGCATCTCCTGCATTGCAGATGGATTCTTTACCTCTGAGCCATCTGGGAAGCCCCCGTTTATATCACGGTATCTTCAACTGATTATTTAGAATGTTCTTACTAAGTATGTGTGTGTGTGTGTGCGTGTGTGTGTGTGCAGGAATTAGTTACCAATGGAAGTTCTTCATTTTCTCCTTCCTGCTCTTCTATGATAAACTTATAACTAAGGGTGTTTATCAGAGAAAGAACTCATAGAAAAATTTTCAGAGGATTTGTAATCATTTAAGAGATAGGTGGCTATGATTCGATTGCATATTAAAACTGAGGGAACTCCTTGGTGGTCTAGTGGTTAAAACTCCAAGCTCCCAATGCAGGGGGCCCGGGTTCTATTCCTGGTCAGGGAACTGGACATGTGAGCTGAGTCACTTCAGTCGTGTCCAACTCTTTGTGACCCCGTGGACTGTAGCCCGCCAGGCTCCTCTGTCCATGGGATTCTCCAGGCGAGAATACTGGAGTGGGTTACCATTTCCTCCTCAATGGATTCTTCCCCACCCAGGGATGGAACCTGTGTCTTTTATGTCTCCTGCGTTGGCAGATGGATTCTTTACCATTGGTGCCAACTGGGAAGCCCCAATACCCGAGGCAGCCAAATAAACAAAAATATTTTTTTAAAAATAAAATGAATGGATGTTGCCCCTTCTAACGTACCACTTTTGGTATTAAAATATTCCATTTGCAATTAAGAAATCTGGTATCAGCCAGGGTACCATGAGGACAATCAGTTCTTACATCTGTTGGCTCCAGGGGAAATTCAAAGTGGGAGTTGTATCCAAAAAAAGTTGCAGAACAATCCTGGTGAAGATATACCTGATGCCTCTTATCTGGTTATCTGGAAATGGCCCATCTTTATTAGGACTGGTTTCTAGAGTTTTGTTCCTTTACAGGAAAGGGAGTTTTCTTGTAGCAGGGATTGAAACTGTTCATGAACCCACTGTCTTCAAACAACACAGCTTTATGATCCTACCTTTCTGGAGGTCGAGATTCTGACCTTGGTCTCATCGGACTAAAAATCAAGGTGACAGTGAGACTGTATTCATTTTGATGTCTCTAAGCAAGATTGGATTTCCCTGATGGCTCAGATGGCAAAGAATTTGCCTGCAATGCGGGAGACACAGGCTCGATCCCTGGGTTGGGAACATCCCCTGGAGGAGGGCATGGCAACCCGCTCCAGTATTCTCGCCTGGAGAATCCCGTGGACAGAGGAGCCTGGATGATTAGAGCCCAAGGGGGTAACAAAAGAGTTGGACACGACTTAGGACTAAATACAGCAACAAGAAGCTCGAGGGGACCTGCCTTCATTTTCACAACCAGCATTAGAAGCTTCCACCGTGAGTCACCCCATCGCCTCCCTCTTACCTGCGTAATCCGAGACACTCCCTCCAACTCAAGATCCTGAACTGGCATCAAAATCGCGATATCTTTTGCCATGCAAAGTTGCATAGTCACGGGTTTTAGGAATCAGGGCGTGGATGTCTTTGTATATATGTGTGAAAGTGAAAGTCGCTCAGACTCTTTGCGACACCATGGACTGTATAGTCCATGGAATTCTCCAGGCCAGAATACTGGGGTGCACAGCCGTTCCCTTCTCCAGGGGATCTTCCCAAGCCAGGGATCGAACCTAGGTCTCCCGCATTGCAGGTCGATTCTTTACCAGCTGAGCCACAAGGGAAGCCCTGTATATATAAATATATATATGTATATCAATGTTTTTAATAGAACTATAGTTGATTTATAATATGGTGTTACTATCTAGGTAACACACACACACATATTCTTATTCAGATTCTTTTCCATTCTAGGTTATTACAAAATATTGAATATAGTTCCCTGTGCTAAACAGTAGGTCCTTGTGTATGCTTACATTATATATGAATATTTTGTATCCACTAATCCCAAACTCCGAATTTATCCCTCCCCATACTCCCCTTTTGGCAACCATAATTTCTTCCCTATGTCTGTGAATCTGTTTGGTAAATAAGCTTATTTGAACTACTTTTTCTAGTTTCCACGTGCATGAGATATCCTATGATATTTGTCTCTCTGCCAGACTGACTTCGCTCCGTGTGACAGTCTCTAGGTCCATGATTCATGCTGCAAATGGCATTATTTATTTTTTATGGGTGATTAATATGCCCTTGGGTATATATAAGAATATACACTATACATTTTTAATTGAGGTCTGTACTTTTTTTTTTTTTAAGGCACCATGCTACTGCACAGTTAATAGACTGCGGTCCAGTGTGACCATAAGTTTTATGAGAAACAAAAGCATCTATGTGACTTTCTTCATTGCCGTCTAGAACTGAGCCCACAGTGTCTCTGAAATATGCCTGTAACCTCGATTTAAGCTGTGGTATTTTCCTTGAGCCCTGCATGCCCATGATGCTATCAGCTGACTGAACACTTCACACTGTTGACTTTTCCTCTGCTGATGGGTTTTTAATATCCAGCTCCTCTCCCCAGCTCTGCGTCCTCCTCATCCTCCATGTTTATGTGAGAATCTTAATAAAATTCTAAATCATTTGTTGTTAAGTTGCCTAAGTTCTTTCTAGACCTAGACAGCATATTAAAAAGCAGAGACATGACTTTGTCAACAAAGGTCCATCTAGTCAAGGCTATGGTTTTTCCAGTGGTCATGTATGGATGTGAGAGTTGGACTATAAAGAAAGCTGAGCACAGAAGAGTTAATGCTTTTGAACTGTGGTATTAGAGAATACTCTTGAGAGTCCTTTGGACTGCAAGCAAATCCAACCAGTCCATTCTGAAGGGGATCAGTCCTGAATATTCTTTGGAAGGACCGATGTTGAAGCTGAAACTCCAGTACTTTGGCCCCCTGATGCGAAGAGCTGACTCATTTGAAAAGACCCTGATGCTGGGAAAGATTGAAGGCAGGAGAATGGGACAACAGAGGATGAGGTGATTGGGTGGCATCACTGACTCGATGGACATGAGTTTGAGCAAACTCCAGAAGTTGGTGATGGACAGGGAGGCCTGGTGTGCTGCAGTCCATGGGCTCACAAAGAGTCTGACACAACTGAGCAACTGAACTGAACTGAGCTGAACTGAACTGACAGAAGTCGTTTCTGAGTCTTTGCAACCCCGTGGCCTGTAGCCTCCCAGGCTCCTCTGTCCATGGGATTTCTCAGGCATGAATACTGGAGTGGGATGCCATTTCCTTCTCCAGGGAACTTCCTGATCCAGGGATCAAACTGCATCCCCTGCATTGGCAGGTGGCTTGTTTACCTGTGAGCCACCAGGGAAGCCTAAGACACTTAAATCCTACCTTCAAAGCATCACTTAAATTCTTCCGTATCTTATACTCTGTCCTTTCTGATCTGACCTACCCTTCTGGTTGACCTCCAAGCCCTACAGCCTCCACAACAGAGTCTGCTCTGACGCTTACAGATGGTGAACAGAAAGTAGTGATGAACCAGAAAACCTCTTACCCACCTTTTCGCCTGAAAGAACGTCCTTAAGATTCAGCCAACCGTCGTTGCCTGTGTGAATTCTTCTGCCCTCCCATCAGAGCTAAGCACTTCCTGCTTTACTGACCCAGCCGCCCTGTTCTTAGTCCTCCTCTGTAATTTCCGCACCGTGCTTCACTTCCTTTCTTTTCTTTTCCCTCCTGTCTCTCCTCATCCTTCCACGTACCCTCAGCTCCTACCAGAGGAAGCGCTGAACAGAAGGTTTGAAAATTCCTTTTTTTGATCAAAGAATACATGAGTCACAGCCCAGTCATCCTGCCCCCCCACGTGTCATGACTCCTTCCCTTGTTGTCACAGATTCTGACCAATGGTCTCTCACGTAATCAAGATTTGAGGCCCAGATGCTGAGCAGATTATCCAAATCCCAGGATAATGCCATTACACAGCCTTTTTGACTTAATATGGCTTAGTCCCTCTTAGGCCAGCCTCTGGTGTCTTGGTGAAATCGGTCATAGAGCCAAAACCCACGGCTACTGATCCAAAAACGTCATTAAGGCACAAGGGTTGAGACCTTCATACAGAGTGAAGTTAAATCAGGCAAAGGAAAAAGAAATATCATATATTAACACATTTATGGGCTTCCCTGGTGACTCAGATGGTAACAAATCTGCCTGCAGTGCAAGGGACCTGGGTTCCATCCCTGGGTTAGGAAGATTCCCTGGGTTGCCAAGGGCCCACATCTGCCATGTGGGCTATACCCCAAAGCCCATTCTCCTAGATCAACCAGAAAAACCTTCTCTGGGTTTTAAGACCTTATAAACCAAACCAGAGTGATCAACCTCTATGAGAAGGCAGTTTAAAGCTTCAGTGTGAGGGGAAAAAAAAAAAGAAGTAGACAAAGAAGCTGAGCTACGAGGTGGAGGGGAGGAAACCCTTTCGAGGAAAATGCAGCTCCCAGACCTTCTAAACCAAACCGGAAGAATCCAAGTCTACGAGAAGGCAGTTTACAAATTCAGTGTGAGAATGAAAGGAAGTAGAAGAAGCTGAAGTTGGATGTGGAGGGGGACAAGCAACAGGAGAAAAGGAAACAAGTAGAGAAAGAAAGAGGAGAAATAGAAAAAAAGCTCTTACCTCTGTTGCTAAGTGCAGAGCGATTTCCAGCAGCCTGCTTTATCAGCGCCTGATGGTCCACACTGCAGATGCGTCAAGGTGGCCACACCCCTAACTGTGAGCATCACGCCCCGTCTCCTGGACAACCTTTGTGACGTCACAGACAGGCAGGACCACAGCCCCAAGACATCACCGGGCTCTGGAACTTGGTCCAGTTGAGACCTGAAGGGCTGCCTGCCAGCCTGGTGTCCTGCCTGAGCCATCTCACCTGAGAACAGGTGTTGGCTCAGCTGCAGTGGAATCTGTAACAGAAGATGATCATCATGGGATTCGGGGAGGGTAGCCCATGTTTCTCCTCCCAGGGCTGGCGTTGGACATCCTTGGGGACCCAGAAAGGGAGGGAGGTGAGGAGAAACTGTGTGTCGAGGCAGGCTGGTCCAGGAATTGACACGCTCCAGCCTGGAGGCTCGTCAAAGATGCTTATTCTGGGTTCCATTAAAGATCTTAGCTTCAAAGGGGACAGTCCCATGTCCCATCTATCATCAGACTGCAAGGAATGGTGGGGAGATGAGGGTGAAAAGGTTGAAGCTGGAAGACCCCTCCCCACCAGAAAACAGACTCAGTGTATCCAACTCCCTCTCTTGTCATACTTTGGACATCATAAGAGACTGTCACAGCCAACAGGAGCCTAAGGTGACCGGGGGCGGAATGGCATGGGGTGTCCTAAATAGACGCTGGGAGAGACAAGGGATATCAGCTATAAAAACAAAGGAAACAGGAAAACCGTGTGGACTGGGGTTACCGATCATGTACACAGATCAGACCATGAGTTGTGAAGACCACACCACGCCTTTGGGTATGGAGATGAACTCTGGGAACTAGAGGGGGTTCTACCCGGGGAGCTCAGCTGGTAAAGAATCCGCCTGCAATGCAGGCGACCCTGGTTCGATTCCTGGCTTGGGAAGATCCCCTGGAGAAGGGAGAGGCTACTCACTCCAGTATTCTTGGGCTTTGCTGGTGGCTCAGCTGGTAAAGAATCCCTCTGCAATGCAGGAGACCTGGGTTCGATTCCTGGGTTGGGAAGATCCCCTGGAGAAGGGAGAGGCTACTCACTCCAGTATTCTTGGGCTTCGCTGGTGGCTCAGCTGGTAAAGAATCCCCCTGCAATGCGGGAGACCTGGGTTCGATCCTTGGGTGGGGAAGATCCCCCGGAGGAGTGCATGGCAACCCACTCCAGTTTTCTTGCCTGGAGAATCCCACGGACAGAGGAGCCTGGAGGACTGCAGTCCAAGGGGTCGCAAAGAGTCAAACACAGCTAAGCAACTGAACAACTGTAAAGTTACTATCTTTTGTTTCATAATATTTTTGATACAGAAAGATGTATAGAACAAAGTTGCATTAGTTTTAATTGTGCCACTGTTACCCATTGAGTATATATGCTTTTAGTATTTTCTCTGTATCTGTATATCTCTGTATATTTGTATCCGTCCAGTAGTTTAAACTTATTCTGTTAACTCATATACACTACCTTTCACTTGCATCATTAAGTGTCCCGAAACACCGTCATTAAATAAGTGCCTTGAAATTCAACTCCTTTGCATAATATTTTAGCTGTTCTTCATTTGGGGCATTTCGCTCCAGAACTTTGAGGAACACACGATGAAATATTTGCCCTCATCAATGACTGTTTGCTTAAGATGAGTTTCTCCAGATGGAATTGCTAGCTCAAAGGACATTCCATTTGCTTAGAGCCTTTGCCGTTTATTTCCTTCTGGAAAGTTTGTTAACCAACTCTAGTCAGAAGTTGTCAAGTATGCTTATTTCCCCAAATGACACCAGTATTTACTGTTTAATATAGTGTATTAATTGGATATATAGATAAATACAGGAGAGAACTGCATATATTAGAATATCCTCTCGTGCGAGCGTGCGTGCTGAGTCGCTTCAGTTGTATCCAACTCTTTGCAACCCCACAGACCGTAGCCCGCCAGGCTCCTCTGTCCATGGGATTCTCCAGGCAAGAATACTGCAATGGGTTGCCATGCCCTCCTCCAGGGGATCTTCCGGACCCAGGGATCGAACCCGAGTCTCTTATGTCTCCTGCATTAGCGGATGGGTTCTTTACCACTTGGTGCCACTGGGGAACCCCATTCTCTTTTATACTTATATATCCAATTAATATATATATATATATATATATATATATATATATATATTACCTATATCACTTTGTGTCCTTTTGGCTAAGATCAGGTGTAGTATGGGGGCTTCCCTAGTGGCTCAGTGGTAAAGAACCTGCCTGCCAACGCAGGAGATGCAAGAGACGCAGGTTCGATCCCTGGGTGGGTAAGATGATGAGACATGTGGGGGGCATGTGCTAAGAATCGCGACTTAAAAAATTGTCACGGAGTGTGCAAAGCCGTCATTTCCCGTTTTCCTAACCAGCAGGTGTCTTTACGTTCATGCCATGCCACTTTCAAAAATTGCCTCCGAGACCTCAAGCTGAAAGTCCTTCCACCGTGGATGGATAAAACAGTCCATTTTTTAAAGCCCGGTGTATTGACCAAATGGATCATTTTCACTTTATAGCTCCTGGCGACTCAAGAACTTCCTTCTTTGTGTTTATTTTTAATTGCCGGATACTTGCCATACTGTGGTGCTTTCTGAGCTATATCAGCATGAACCAGCCGTAAGCACACATATGTCCCCTCCTTCTTAAACCTTCCTCCCACCCCATCCCACCCCTCTAGGTTGTCACAGAGCATCAGGTTTGAGCACCCTGAGTCATACAGCAAATTCCCGCTAGCTGTCTGTTTAAGTTATGGTAATATATATGTGTATATATATTTCAATACCACTGTCTCTATTCCTTCCACCCTCTCCTTCCCCCACTGTGCCCACAAGCCTGTTCTCTATGTCTGCGGCTCCCTTATTACCCTGCAAGTGTGTGCATCAGCACCATCTTTATATATTTGCTATATATTGGGTTAATGTGTGATATTTTTTTCTCCTTCCAATCTACTTCACTCTGTATAATAGACTCTAGGTTCACCCATCTCACTAGAATTGACTCATATGTGTTACTTTTTATGCCTAGGAAAATTCTCAGGAAAAAAAAAGGAGAATTTTCTCTATCTCTCTGTCTCCCCTTTCTTTTACTAAATTCTCAGAAAAAAAGAATTTTCTCTATTCTCTCTATCTCCCCTTTCTTTTTGTAGTATCTTAGAGTTTCGGAATATGATCTAGATATCTTGAAAGTAAAGATACAGAGCAAGGTACTGAATCCTCCTTCGAGATGATGACTTTCTCTTTAAACATTTTTTAAATTGATTTAATTATAGATTGTTGATTTCCAACTATTGAGAAAAGAGAATCTCACCCTGGAAATTTGAGCTTTTTTTTTTTTTAACCTGAAATATGAATTTTGAAGTTTTGAACCGGCATCCCACATCCATTAACTCCCCCCGCAGTGAAGCACCTGAATAGCAAAAAATTAATTAACATTCATTAGTGCCAACAGCCCATAATCATATTTTTTTTAAGGCGGCTTTTATTTTTCATTGAGCACTCTTTTGAGATGCAGTGCTTTAATATGCTTTTTTTTTTTTTTAACAAATTCAACTTTTCCCGTTATTGCTGGCCGATGAAAACTTCAGGGGGCGCTGAGGTTGATGAGCAATTATGCCAACATCAGGTCAAGTGAGGGAGCGTTAAAGAGATGAGAACTGGGGGATGGAATGGTGAAAGTTGCTTCCTAGGACAGACGTCGCCAGTAAAACGCTGTCCTCACATGGACGGATAGATGTCATTGATGCAGTTTCCTCATTGCTCAGATGAAAATGCATTATTCTCGTCTCATAACTGAGAGTTCACAGAGACAGAAAGAAGAACAGACTTGTGGTTGCCATGAGAGATCGATGGCATGGGAGTTTGGGACTAGCAGATGCCAACTGTCCTGTACAGGATGGATCCACAACATGATTCTAATGGAGCGTGCAGGGAGCGATATTCAGGCTCCTGTGATAAGCCATCAGTAGAAAAGAATATGGAAAAAATGCATGTATGTCTGTAACAGACTCACTTTGCTGTACAGCAGAAATTAACACAGCATTGCAAATCGATTGCGCTTAAATAAAATAAGCCTTTTTTAAAAACTTCAAATTTGCTCTCCATTAAAATCTCTCCCTCCCCCTCCAACACCTCAAACTTGGACATTTCTGTGCCAACTCTTTAACATACTTGATGTAGGTGAGGAGCTGAGAATTACAAATGCATTTCAGATCACCTCTCGTTCCTCCTTTGCAAGTCCTGGTGATATTTATCCTTTCTTGGGGATATGGAGACGTTGGCAAAAAAAAAAATTGTCTTGGGTCTTCTAGAAACTAATATTGAGTCCTAATTTAATATCCACTAATAGATCTAACTAAACCAGAAGTCTGAAATTAAACTTAAAACTTTTTTAATTGAAATTATAGAAATTGAGAGCTAAAATGAGGCAAAGGTTATGAAACCAAGTGCTTTATATGATCAAGGAGACATTGTTATTTTCAAACTGAAACTGACAAATGAATTAAGCTACTTAGTATATTTTTAAAATACATTTCTAACCTATTTTCAGTATTTTTTAAGATGACCAATTATATTTTTAGCATTGCTAATGCTAACACATATCATGATTAGAATTTGTATTTGAATAGATGGGATATATCATATGTCTGTTTTTATCTTTTATAGTTTGTTTTGTTTTGTTTTGTTTGTTTGGAGAAAGTATTAATATGCAATTTGAATTTTGGTGCGTATCAAATTCCACTAATGCTCTGTGGAAATTTTTCTGCACTTTATTAATGCATGTTTAAGATCACTTGTTAAATAGCACAGTGGCTATATTTTGTAAGAATGAGTGGTTGTATATATGTCAAAATTTGAACATGGGCCATTAACTCGAATTTAGTACTCTTCTTATACGTATAGAAAATTCTCTGCAGGACATTAACAAAAACACAAGAGGTAACATTTCACTTAATGGTGAAATTCTGGATTCTTCCCCTCAGGGTCAGAAATATGACAGGTTTTTTTGCTGGTTGTGTTTAATATTGTACTGGACATTCCAGCCTTGGCAGAATTAAGGCAGAAAATAAAACAAAGGCATGCAGGCTATGAAAGAAAGAAGTAAAAGGTTTTTTTTTTTCAGATGTCATCATCTCGTATATAGAAAATCCTAAAGATATTAAATCCACATAAAAAGCTCAATCAAATTTCTATACGTTTGCAGCAAAAGATAAGAAAGCAATTCCCATTTACTGTATCATCAAAAATAATGAAGTGCCTGGGAATAACTTACAATGGAAAATATACACCTTACAACCTGAAAACTACGAAACATTGGTGATGGAAGGCGAAGAAGACCCCAGTAGGTGGAAAGACATCCGTATTCATCATTTAGAAGATTTCACGTTGCTGGCATAAATTAGTACTCACCAAAGTGATCTGCAGATTCATCGAAACCCCCGTCAAAATCCCAATGGCCCATTTCAGGAATGGAAAGCTTGATTCTAAAATTCATCTGGAATTGTAAGGAGCCAGGATAGATAAAACATTCTTGAAAAGGAAAAATAAAGCTGGAGGACTCCTGTGTCCATCAATAGACAAATAGGTCAACAAGTGTGGTCTCTGCATGCGTGGTAAGTCGTTCGGTCTTGTCCAACTCTTTGCGACCCCATGAACAGTAGCCCACCAGGCTCCTCTGTCCATGAGATTCTCCAGGCAAGAATACTGGAGTGGGTTGCCATGCCCTCCGCCAGGGGATCTTCCCCACTCGGGGATCGAACCCACGTCTCTTACTTCTCCTGCATTAGCAGGCAGGTTCCTTACCGCTAGTGCCAACTGGAAAGCCTGTGGTCTCTACGTGCAGTACAATAGTATTCAGCCATAAAAGAAATGAAGAATTACCTCACGCTACTCTTTGGATGATTCTTCAGAACATTATGCTAAATGAAGAAGCTGGTCACCAAAGACCACATATGGTGGGATTCTATTGATGGGAAATGTCTAGAATGTGGAAATCCATAGACACATTCAGTGCATTTGTGATTGCCTGGGGAGAGGGGTAATGAGGAATTCCAGCCAAAGGTTACAGGTGTTCTTTTGGAGATGTTGAACATACTCTAAAATTTCTTGTGATGATTGAGCAATTCTTCTGCTGTACTAGCAATCATTGATTTCTACTTGAAATGGGTGAATTGTGAGGCATTGGGATTAGATCTCAATAATTATATCTTAACAGGCTTCCCTTGCGGCTCAGCTGGTAAGGAATCTGCCTGCAATGCGGGAAACTTGGGTTCGATCCCTGGGTTGGGAAGATCCCCTGGAGAAGGGAAAGGCTACCCACTCGAGTATTCTGGCCTGGAAAATTCTGTGTACTCTATCGTCCATGGGATTGCAAGAGTCGGACACACTGAGTGTAAATATCTCAGTAAAGATGTGATCAAAAAAAGAACACTCAAACAAAAATGTGATGGAAGTCAGAGTAGCTTGGCTCACTTTTTATAGTTGATTCCATTCTCAGTGTTTAAGTTTTCCTCTTCTAGCATGAAGTTTATATTAAGCTGAGACAGAGGACAAATTGAGGAAACTTTAGCCTCTTACTTTTGGGGGAACAAGTGAATCAATTGTTTTCCTGCTTGGATGTAGAGGGAAAATTTCCTTTTTGAGAGTATGGAGTTGAGTCACAGGATGAATTGATGATCGTATGTGTAGAGAGCGATTCTTTATTCAGCCCGCTGTGCTGAGGGCTTTTGATGACACTAACTAAACAAACCAAGAGAAGCATCCTCAGCCTTGAATCCGCTATGACTAGGCTGAGAGATGCATCTTGTTAAAATGTCTCTTTTAGTTTCCCAAGGAGATCCAACCAGTCCATTCTGAAGGAGATGAGCCCTGGGATTTCTTTGGAAGGAATGATGCTAAAGCTGAAACTCCAGTACTTTGGCCACCTCATGCGAGGAGTTGACTCATTGGAAAAGACTCTGATGCTGGGAGGGGTTGGGGGCAGGAGGAGAAGGGGACGACAGAGGATGAGATGGCTGGATGGCATCACGGACTCGATGGACATGAGTCTGCGTAAACTCTGGGAGTTGGTGATGGACAGGGAGGCCTGGCGTGCTGTGGTTCATGGGGTGGCAAATAGTCGGACATGACTGAGCGACTGAACTGAACTGAACTGACTGTAAATCTGGAATGGCCAAATCAGTAAGTCAATATTGTGCCTAGGTTTCTGCCTTGATTTGAAAGCTGTCTCCACTTCAGCCCCATACTTGTGAAATGAGCCCTGCTCCCTTCTATTATAGAATTTCTACCCTGCTATTTAAATCTCTATAAGGAAAATATAAGCCATAGGTAAATAAATGGAAATGTAAATATATGTCATCTATCAGCTCTCTGAATATACACAGATATTATTTAGTATATGTTAGTCACTCAGTCGTGTCCGACTCTCTGCGACCCCATGGACTGTAGCCCGCCAGGCTCCTCTGTCCATGGGATTCTCCAGGCCAGAATACTGGAGCGGGTTGCCATTTCCTTCTCGAACCTGGATCAAACCTGGTTCTCCGGCATCACAGGCAGATTTTTACCATCTGAGCCAGCAGGGAAACTTGAGCTCTATTTAGTGTAGAGTCTGTCTTTATGTAGTATAGAGCTAGCCACGCCATGGACTGTATCCCACCAGGCTCTTCTGTCCACGGGATTTCCTAGGCAAGAACACTGAAGTGCGTTGCCTCCAGGGGATCTTCCAGACCCAGGGATCAAACCCGGGTCTCCTGCATTGCAGGCAGCTTCTTGGCTATCTGAGGCACCAGGAAAGCCCATGCCTAAAGCCTGCATATAGTTATCATCAGTTCAGTTCAGTCGCTCAGTCGTATCTGACTCTTTGCGACCCCATGGACTGCAGCACGCCAGGCCTCCCTGTCCATCGCTAACTCCCAGAGCTTGCTCAAACTCATGTCCATTGAGTCGGTGATGCCATCCAACCGTCTCTTCCTCTGTCGTCCCCTTCTCCTCCTGCCCTCAATCTTTCCCAGCACCAGGGTCTTTTCAAATGAGTCAGCTCTTTTCATCAGGTGGCGAAAGGATTGGAGTTTCAGCTTCAGCATCAGTCCTTCCAGTGAACACCCGGGACTGATTTCCTTTAGGATGGACTGGTTGGATTTCCTTGCAGTCCAAGGGACTCTCAAGAGACTTCTCCAACACCGCAGTTCAAAAGCATCAGCTATCATATAAGTAACAAACACAGTTTTATATATATATATATATATATATATATATATACACACACTCACATATATGTATGTACATATTCACATATATATTTTCCCTTGATGGCTATATCTCTACCTCACAATTACTTGATAAGCGTACCGTCTCTTCCTCCCTGATTTAGGTTCTTCTCTGTATAGTGTATTCAGTTCCTCTCTGTATGTCTGTCTACTTATGCCCTCTGTCCTGTCTCTTGCTCTCTGTGTATACTCCGGTGCCAATGTCAAGCGGCTCTAGTAAATGTAGCTTCATCGTACGTCTGAATGTCTTGAGGGGCAGACCCTTCCTCATTAATCTGAGACGCAGCTTTTCTAGTTGCAGAGAAATCCTATTGGCATTTACATTGAGATTGCCTTCAATTTACAAATTAATTTAGGGTGATGGACGTGGTTATAATCCCAAGTCTCCTTTGCCAAGGAAGAAATAACAGGCTTTTCTACTTATTTAATTCTTATTTATGTCAATAACGTTTCAACACCTTTCTCTATATATATTGCATGTGGCTTGTTAAGTTAATTTTGAGGTGCTTTATCTACTATTTAGTTATTTGGTAATGAGTTACCTTCCTGTCGTTTATTCTCTAACGTATTATTACTCATATATGGGGGAAATACTGAATATCTGTGCTAATTTCATAAATACCCATGTTCTTTTGTTGTCTTAATATCACTTTTTAAAGATTTTCCAGTTGATTCTCTGAAGATATTGTTATAAAACTAACCTGTCCAAAAATAATGACTTCACCTCCTTTTTCATAATGGGTACACATTTTACTGCATTCTCTCACGTGTTCCGTTCGATAGCAATTCTACAGCAACATCAAGCATTACTATTCTTAGCCATCGTGAAAGGGAATAAATAAATTGTGGTCTCTCAAAGGCTCGAGACAGGGAGGTAGATATGCAACAACAGGCAAACTGGTGAAGCTGCAGAAAGAAATGAAAAATGAGTGTCGTGGTCCTCTCGGCCTGGGAAAGAATCTTGACTGTGTCTGCTGGCCTGAGTCAGCTTTGTGGCTTTTGTCTCTTCAGTGGCTTATTTTCCACTCCCTTCTCCGCACCTATTTGCTGGCGTCAAGCTCTGTGACGGCACCCCTTGCCAGCATTATGACCCTGGAGCATCTCCTTAGCTTTTCTAGGCTTCCTTCGCCCAGGACAAGGGGGTCTGTCATTTCTTCGTAAATGCAGGTTCCACGTTCAGTCTGCAGACGAGGGTCTCTGGAAAGTTTCTTCTATTCAAGCTAAAGGCTACTTCTTCCCTCTAGCTTTCCATCATTTCCTGTCTTTATGGCAAATTTTAAGGACGGAGAGTACAGTGGACATGTCTTTTCCTCAACCACCTTTGGCCAGAAACTTAAATGCTTGTCAACCAAACCCGTATAAGCAAAGGCATTTTGCATAAACTCAAGGACTCATTAAGAACAATGCTTTCAAAAGTCTAGATTCCTGGCACGGGCCAGACCTCTGGGAGCTGAGGCCCCCTTTTTATTGGAACGAATCTCTGAGCTGAGTGACAGGAAAGATAACTCAGATGACCTTGTCCGTTCCCTCACCCCTGCAAATTCCAGTGACTGTTTTAGAAAGCATCATTCTCTAGATGGTGTCAAATGCGTGCATTTTAAAAAGAAAAAAAAAAAAGTAAAGCAAGACAGTGACTCTATTTACTAAACGATTATGCTGGGAAAGCATATGCTGGCTAAATGATTACCAAGGAAAGAAGTTGTGGGGTGTTGTGCTTGGATTTTCTGTGTTCTAAGTCCTCTGGTATCTCTCAGTAAATATCTCCTCTTCCTCACATTCTAGGGGTCGTATCTAGCAAAAGAGTTTTGCCCATAGGTCAGCAAAGAACTAAGTGGTGAAGGTCTTCAGCTCAGTAGATTATTTATAGATTTTTGATTCAAAGCTAATAGCACTAATTATTAATAACTATTTTGCAGCACAGAACTGCTGTTAAGGAAATAATTTTCATGGAGATATATATATATATATATTTATATTTAATTTGACTATGCCCAGGCTTTGTTGTAGCACACAGGATCTTTAGTTGTGGCCTGTGAGATCCAGTTCCCTGACCAGGGGATTGAACCTGGGCCCCTGCATTGGATGTGCAGAGTTTTAGCCACTAGACCAGCAAAGAAATCCATATGTGTGTTTGTGTGTGTATATATAGAGAGAGAATGACGTCACCAGACTTTGCCAGTCAGTAAGTCAACTCTGAAAAAGTAAGGGATAAGAAAGTAAAGTGTTAGTTGCTCAGTTGTGTCCGACTCGGTGACCCCATGGCCTGTAGCCCACCAGGCTCCTCTGGCCATTGAATTCTCCAGGCAAGAATACCAGAGTGTGTAGCCATTCCCTTCTCCAGGGGATCTTCCTGACCCAGGGATCGAACCCAGGTCTCCTGCATTGCACGTGGATTCTTTACATTCTGAGCTACCAGGGAAGCCCCTAACACATGAGAGGGTCTGATCAGTTCAGCTCAGTTGCTCAGTCGTGTCTAACTCTTTGCAACCGCAGAGACTGCAGCACGCCAGGCCTCCCTGTCCATCACCAACTCCCGGAGTTCACTCAGACTCATGTCCATCGAGTCAGTGATGCCATCCAACCATCTCATCCTCTGTCGTCCCCTTCTCCTCCTGCCTTCAATCTTTCCCAGCATCAGGGTCTTTTCCAATGAGTCAACTCTTGGCATCAGGTGGCCAAAGTATTGGAGCTTCAGCTTCAGCATCAGTCCTTCCAATGAATATTTAGAACTGATCTCCTTTACGATGGACTGGCCTGGTCAAACGATCAAGTGACCAGATCACTGGCCTCATCTGATCATTCAGATCAAATGAATGAGAAAGGATGAAGAAAAAGGATAAAGGCAGAGGTCACCGAGCTCAACCCTAAGCTGAAAATAGACCATATTTCTACCATGTGAGATGGAGACCCCTGGCCGTGGGTTGTACAACTACATGAGTTTTACATCTGCAGCCGTGTTGACATGTGAGTTGACTACAGGTACTGCGTGCTTCTTGATTCAACTGCCAACATATGACCAGAGTCCCTGTCAGTCTTGTTTCTCGAATTGCTTGCGAGTACCAAGTTCAGGGAGAAAGCAATTTCCACCTCACAATCCACGTTCTCCATGTTTCTCTTTCATCATCGCTTAGTTGCCAAGTCATGTCCGACTCTTGAGACCCCCATGGACTATGGCTTCGCCAGACTCCTCTGTCCATGGGGATTCTCCAGGCCAGAATACTGGATTGGGTTGCCATATCTTTCTCCAGGGGATCGTCCCTATCCAGGGATTGAACCCGGGTCTCCTGCACTGCAGGCAGATTCTTTAGCGACAGAGCTACAAGGGAAGCCCAGATTGAACAGAACCTGTTTAGTCATGATAAAGATGTGACTACAGTGTAACATTTAAGGAATATTGAAGGGAGCAACTTTCCTGTTCTTGTTGTTTATGGCATCATGGTCATTCACTGGAAAGACGATCGTTCATTCCAGGTGAATTTCACTCAGAATGCCGTGGGCTGAGTTGGATACTTGTAAGTCTGTACAGAATAATTCTTAGAGAGACAGGGGGTGTTGGCCGTGATGTCGGTACCACTCCATGCAGAAGAACCAACCTCTGGAAGGAATGTTCTCCTCCGTAATGAAGGGAGACAGGGAGAGTGGCATTTTATTTGTCTTCTGAAGGTAGATGCTCTCAGACCAGTCAAAGCCTGGAGGGATGAGTTAACTCCAGAAGGGAGAGACTGTAAGGCAAGAACAGAGGTCAGAATCAAGGAAAAGTCCTTTAAAAAGTGCAACTCCCACTTTTCATGGAGGTGCAAAATCTGGGCTCCCATTGTAACTAATTCAAACAGCGCCCAGTAACTCAGAGCAAAGGTTCTTAAGCAACTGGGTGACCTCTCCCATCGTTCAGCTTCATTATGTTCAAAAACGGAACCAGGCATGTCTTCTTTACAAATTATTGCTGGTTTAGTCTCTAAGTCATGTCCGACTCTTGCAAGCCCAGGGATGCACACGAGGCTCCTCCATCCATGGGATTCTCCAAGGCCAGAATACTGGAGTGGCTAGCCATTCCCTTCTCCAGCCATTCCCTTCTCCAGGGGATCTTCCCCACCCAGGGATCGAAGCCAGGTCTCCTGCCTCGCAGGCAGATTCGTTACCTGCTGAGCTATGAGGGAAGCCCCTACAAATTATTACCTTGTTCATAATTTTCATTCTTTTTATTATTTGGCTGTGCTCGGCCTTCACTGCTGCATGGGCTTGATTCTAGTTACAGCGAGCTGAGGGGTGGGGGTTTGGAGAGTTGGGGGTAGTTGGTGGGTAGGGGGTGGTGCTGCTCTCATTGTGGAATGCGGGCTTCTTACTGTGATTATTTCTCTTGCTGCAGATCACAAATTCCAATGCTTGTGGGCTTCAGTACCCGTGGCTTCTGGACACTTAGAACAGGGGCTTAATAGCTGTGGCCCACGGGCTTAGCCGCTCCGAGGCATATTGGATCTTTCCCGACCAGAGATCGAACTCGTGTCTCCTGCATTGGCAGGTGGATTCTTTACCACGGAGCCACCAGGGAAGCCTAGAGGTCGTTTCTCAAGGTTGAAATGGACCATGTTTGAGAAGCTTCCGGTTCACCCCCAACTGGTTCAGGAAGTAGAAGTGTCTTCTTTCCCCGCACCCCCTGCAACTCGGTTCAGAAATGCTGATGTGCTTTGATCCTATGCTTAGAAGCCACATCAGGTACTTTTCTGATGCTAATTGGATTTGAAACCGGACCTTCTTCTCCATGATGAGGCTCGGCTGCGGCTGCGTTGATACCCTCTCTGCAGACATCAGGCTTTTATAGCTCTTACCTCACTGAAGATCCTCTCTCCCCCAGAGGGGATGTTCTTCAATAATTAATGGCTGCAAGAGAAACGTTGAATCATTCTTGCTTGGAATGCACTGAGATAATGCTCTCGGCAGTGTGTAAACAGACTCATGATCACGACTTTCTTTCCCTGCCTTTGGAGAGCTTAAACTGTATCTGTGGCATGCTGTCCCTGTATACGCACCTTTAAGGAACATCCCCCTAGGATGAGCGGGAAGGTGTCTTGTGAGGGACGATATATCTCTGAAAAGAGAGCTGGTCTTGAGGGACACGGGTGGGAAAGCAAGATGGACCAAAGCTTTAGATGGAAGGGACCTTCCTCTTGTTTTATTTTTCAGTTTAAATAACAGATACTCATCTTCTCATAATTCTGGAAGCCAGATGTTCAGGATTAAAATGTTAGAGGCTGTATTTCTTCTTTCATTTCAACTCAAGGTACAATCAACATATCGTATTCATTTTTATTTTTTTCAATTCAAGGAGTAATCACCATATCATATTTGTATGAGATGTACAACACAATTATTTTTTAAGGATTTCTCTTTTGTATTTACCCTGATGCTGCGAAAAATTGAGGGCAGGAGGAGAAGGGGCAGACAGAGGATGAGATGGTTGGATGGCATCATTGACTCAGTGGACGTGAATTTGAGCAAACTCCCAGAGTTGGTGAAGGACAGGGAGGCCTGGCGTGCTGCAGTCCGTGGGGTCGCAAAGAGTTGGACACAACTGAGTGACTGAACAACAACAAATTTCTCTCCACCATGTCTTAGCTGTGGTGTGCAAAAACTAATTCCCAGAGCAGGGATTGAACCCAGGCCCTCTGCATAGTGAGTGTGGACACTAGCCCACCACGGAAGTTCTCATGATGGTTTGATATGTGTATATATTGTGACAGGCTTCCCTGGTGGCTCAGATGGTAAAGAATCTGCCTGCAATGTCAGAGACCTGCGTTCCATCCCCAGGTTGGGAAGATCCCCTGGAGGAGAGCATGGCAACCCACTCCAGTATTCTAGCCTGGAGAATCCCCATGGACAGAGGAGCCTGGTGGACTACAGTCCTTGGGGTCGCAAAGAGTCAGACACGCCTGAGCGACTAAGCATATACATTCTGACATTGTGACTACCAGAGGTCCAGTGAACATCCATCACCTCACATAGAGATTTTCTTTTTCTTGTGAAGTTTTATGATCTTACTGTCTTAGCGACTTTCAGATACAGAATTATCTTGTTAACGGTTCCCTCCATGCTGTATGTAGTTCATCTCCAGGACGAGTTTTTCATTTTTGTAATGTTTTAAATTTTGTTTCATTGAAGGATACTGGATTTACAATGTTGTTTTAAATCTGTTCTATAGCAAAGTGACTCATATATATATATAGTTGCAATAAATATAATTTTTAATATTCTTTTCCATCGTGATTTATCACAGGAGATTGAATATGGTTCCCTTAAATGTGCAGTAAGACCTCATTGTTTATCCATACTGTGCATAATCATTTGCATCTCCTGACCCCAAACTCCCGATTATTTCATCTCTTATCTCTCACCTGCTCGGCAACCACAAGTCAGTTCTCTATGTCTGATACACAGCCTGTTTTCTGGTTTGTAGATGAGTTCCCTGTGTTATATTTTAGATGTGGCTAGATTTTTACACATCCCCAGCATATGATACTTTATCTCTGATGAATTTAAGATCTGATGGCACGCGTTACCTTAGGGATGTCACGGACTGCAGTGAATCTTTTTCGGACTGGAGTGAATCTTTGAAAGCTCTTCTGTTTATTTTTTCCTTTGGCGGAAATACAACCGCCTACGGAAATCAACGACTCTCTACCAGTCATAAAAAAATGATTGGGTGTGGCCTGTGTCTATGTCACAGATAAGCTCATTTGTGTCCTTTTTTAGATTCTACATGTAATGGATACCATAAGGTGTTTGCCTTTTTCTGACTTACTTCACTTAATATGATCGCCTCTGGGTCAATCCATGTTGCTACAAATGGCATTTCATTCCTTTTTTATGGGTGAGTAGTATTCCATTGTATATGTGTACCGTATATATAGATACCACATCTTCTTTATTCATTTCTCTGTGGATAGACATTTAGATTGCTTCCACATCTTGGTGTCTTGGCTGCTGTGCATAGAAGTGCTGTGAACATAAGGATATCTTATCTTTGCAAACTATAATTTTTTCAGGATATCTGTTCAGGAGTGGGCTTGCTGAATCATGTGTGTGCACGATCTGTGGCTTCCGTCGTGTCCAACTCTTTGCAACCCCATGGACTGCAGCCCTCCAGGCTCCTCTGTCTGTGGGATTCTCCAGGCAAGAATACTGGAGTGGGTTGCCATCCCCACCTCCAGGGCATCTTCCAAATGCAGGGATCATACCCACATCTCCTGTGTCTCCTGCACTGGCACGCAGGTTCTTTACCTTAGTACCCCCTGGGAAGCCCCTGCTGGATCATATGGTAGATCTCTTTTAAATTTTTTAAGGGCGATCCATGTTCTTCTCCATCGTGGCTGTACTAGTTTGCATTCCCACCAGCAGTGTAGGAGGGTTCCCTTTTCTCCACACCCCCGCCAGCGTTTGTTATTTCTAGCCTTTCTGACGTTGGCCGTTTTCACCACCGTGAGTTAATACCTCACTGTGGTTTTGATTGGCCTTTCTCTAATCATTTGCGATGTCTGAGCACACTCACGTGGCCCCCTTGACCATCTGTCCATGTCTTCTTCGGCCCTTTTTTCGATTGCCTTGTGTCTTTTGTTGCTGTCATTGTTGAGTTGTATGAGATGTTCATGTATATTTGGAAATGAAGCCCTTGTTGCTCCCATCACTTGTGAATATTTTCTCTCATCAGGACTGGCTTATTTTATGACGGAAAGTGTGTACTTTTAGTCCCCTTCATCCACTGTAGATGTCTTTGTCCATGCAATTTATTTCACTTAGCCTATTGCCCTGAACATCCATCCATGTGGTCTCAAATGGAAGTGTTTCTTCTTTGTCGTGAATGATAGTCCTGGGTGTGTGTGTTGTGTGCTCCGTGTGTGTGTGTGTGTGTGTGTGTACAGCTTTCCTGGTGACTTAGCAGTAAAAACAATCTGCCTGCAAGGCAGGAGAGGCAGGAGATGTGGGTTTGATCCCTGGGTCGGGAAGATCCCCTGCAGGAGGGCATGGCGACCCACTCCACTATTCTTGCCTGGAGAATCCCATGGACAGAGGAGCTTGAAGGGCTACAGTCCATGGGGTTGCAAAGAGTTAGACATGACTGAGCACACACACACACACACACACACACACACACAGTGTGTACATATATATATATATATATACATTTCTTTTATCCACCCATCAGTGGACACTTGAGTTGTTTCCATCCATAATCATTATTCTGTTTTCTGCTCATTGCTTCCCGCTGGGCTTTCTTTATGTTAACCTTTATTTCTTTACTTTTGGTCGTCGTGGGTCTCCATTGCTGTGCGTGGGCTCTGTCTAGCTGTCCCCAGCAAGGGCTGCTGTTGGTCATGGAGCATGGGCCGTAGGGCACACAGGCTTCGGGAGTTGTGGCCTGTGGGCTCAGTAGTTCCATCTCACGGGCTCGAGAGCAGAGGCTCAGTGGTTGCAGTGCATGGGCTCAGCTGATTAAAGCACATGGTACCTTCCCAGACCAGGGACTGAACCCGCGTTCAATCTCCTGCAGTGGCAGGTGGATTCTTTACCACTGAGCCGCCATGGAAGCCCCATAATCCTTATTAGGGAACTCTTACTGTGATGCATTTAGAAAAGCCTCTGAGAGGCCCTGAGATTATGTATTAGTTTCATTGCTTCCTAGTTGGGCGTTCCCAGTTGAATTACCCTGCTTGTTGGTTGTGTATGTCATCTGCTCAGTCGTGTCCAACTCTCTGCAACCCCCTGTGGACTGCAGCCCGCCAGGCTCCTCTGTCCATGGGCTTCTCCAGGCCAGAATACTGGAGTGGGTTGCATCTTCTTCTCCAGAGGTCTTCCTGACCCAGGGCTCAAACCCACATCTCCAGATCATTTCCTGCATTGCAGACAGATTCGTTACCACTGAGACACCAGGAACGCCTCCATTGGTTGTAGGTTTTAGAACCCTGACTAGCAAACGGTAACTTAATGTCAGTGCGAGTTCTCCCCTCAGTCAGGGATTTAGAGAGGTTTGTTGAGCAACTGATAAGAGCTGGCTGGATGTGAAGGAGGTACAAGTGGGGAAGATCCTGCCACTTTTTGTGAGGTCTTCCTGTTGGTGGGGAAGATGCTCCCATAAATGACCAATGTGTTTTCTAAGTATAAGTAGTTAAAACACCTCAAGTGTGAACTGCTGCTGCTACTGCTAAGTCGCTTCAGTCATGTCCGACTCTGTGCGACCCCATAGACGGCAGCCCACCAGGCTCCTCCATCCATGGGATTTTCCAGGCAAGAGTACTGGAGTGGGGTGCCATTTCCTTCTCCAATGCATGAAAGTGAAAAGTGAAAGTGAAGTCGCTCAGTCGTGTCCAACTCTTAGTGACCTCACAGACTGCAACCTACCAGGCTCCTCCATCCATGGGATTTTCCAGGCAAGAGTACTGGAGTGGGGTGCCATTTCCTTCTCCAATGCATGAAAGTGATAAGTGAAAGTAAAGTTGCTCAATCATGTCCGACCATTAGCGACCCCATGGACTGCAGCCCACGAGGCTCCTCCGTCCATGGGATTTTCCAGTCAAGAGTACTGGAGTGGGGTGCCATCGCCTTCTCTGAAAGTGTGAACAAAGGACTCCAAAAGGTGAACCTGGAGAGATAAACAGGTGAAGCAGTTGACACTGGGTTCACAGGATAACACGAGGATTAGGATAAAACTCTGCTGCGTTAAGCAAAGGTTGAAATCTGCAGAGGAATGCAGGCAAGCTTTCTTCTGGAGTGGACTGGAGCCACAGAGACTGTTGTGGAAAGACTGCTGTGAGATGTTAAATACAGAATCGGATTGCTTACGAGGCATCAGAATAGCAACAGGCAAGGAAGGGGTAGGCTGGGATGGTTGACTAGCACAGGGAGGTAGAGAGAGATTTTGCTGAATTCAGAAATGCTCCACCAACATGATGATCTGCTTTGAAACAGGTAAAAAGAGACAGCAAAAGCTGGAGAAATCAACTCAGGGATATGGCAGACAGGTGGAGATGGTTCATGTGAAAGCAAAGAAATGGGATCAATTTTTTTTTTCTTTTTTCTTTTTTTGTGAAATGAAAGGAATTTAGTAGATTTCTTTAGGCTAAAGAGCCCTCCAGAACTGTCACTTTAAAATCCAAATAATACAGTTGACACTTAAGAAAATAAAGACCAACGGAAGATGGGAAAATATTGTATACGTCATAGAAGACATTTTCCTGAGCTGACAAAATAATTTTTATAAATGTTTTAATTTATTTTAATTGGAGGCTAATTACTTTACAATATTGTGGTAGCTTTTGCCATACATTCACATGAATCAGCCATTTAAGCTGACAGAATAATTGAGTTTGGTGACTTGAGAAGGCTTACCAAGAATTTCATGGAAAAGGCAAGAATCGTCTGTATGCGTTCAAGCAGGAAACACACATAACCTAAAAAATGGAAAGGACAAAACAGATTATCCTCAAGGTTTATTTTTTTTTCTCCCGCAACAAATGCCATAAGATAATTTAAAAATAATGCAGAGCCTTGAAGCAAAATGGTTGCAGAGTGTCATTTTCCTTCAATCCAAAATTGAAGCTCATTTGTGAAAGTAAAACAAACGGAGGGTGAAAAAAAGGTCAGTGATTTAAATGTTGCCTGTTGGTTCGCATGGAAATAAATCACATCGACTCAATGGGTTATATATACGAAAACATAAAAAGCGTATACAAAGTCAGAAGATGTAAATACTGTAGTAAGTATTACATTCAATTATAAATATGACAGTATATCCAGATGGGCTTGCAAATATTCTGGGATGAAAAACAGACATGACATAGTACTTGTTTTATTCGTGGGGACTTACAATGATGCTTCCCCCTTGAGTTATCTGACATGTAAAGCATTCCACACTTAACCTGCATTCATTTAATGCTGGAAAACAGAACTTTAATATTTGATTTATTTATGCTTTATTTATCAGCAGTTAACAGATGCTCATACGGCCTTCAAAAGAAAGATCCCTATTGATGCTTTTGAACTGTGGTGTTGGAGAAGACTCCTGAGAGTCCCTTGGACTGCTAGGAGATCCGACCAGTACATCCTAAAGGAAATCAGTCCTGAATATTCATTGGAAGGACTGATGCTGAAGCTGAAACTCCAACACTTTGGCCACCTGATGTGAAGAGCTGACTCATTGGAAAAAACCCTGATGCTGGGAGGGATTAGGGGCAGGAGAAGAAGGGGAGGACAGAGGATGAGATGGTTGGATGGCATCACAGACTCAATAGACATGGGTTTGTGTAAATTCTGGGAGTTGGTGATGGACAGGGAGGCCTGGTGTGCTGTGGTTCATGGGGTTGCAAAGAGTTGGACACGACTGAATGACTGAACTGAACTGAAATGAGGACTTCTCTGGCGGTCCAGTGGTTAAGACTTAGTCTTCCAACGAGGGGGTTGCAGGTTCGATCCCCAGTTGGCAAGCAAAGCTCCCACGTGTCTCACAGCCAAAGAGCAAGACAAAAGACAAAACCGGGACTATATTGTATCAAGTTCAGTAAAAAATGGTCCACACCAAAGAAATAATAAAATAAAAATGAAGATTATGCTACTTTCAAGGTGTTCACACCTAGAAGGGAAGTTGGACCCGGATGTCAGGATGTCACTGATTTAACATGATGAACGCCTGTCCACTTCTTCATTCCTTTTGACACTGCCAGATCCTGCCCTTTTTGTCTCACTGCTGGTCCTTTCCTGCTGATTACCAGTCCCCTTTCCGTTCCCTCTCCTTTCCTTCCTGATGTCCCTCTCCAGTCTTCCTGCCAACTCCTATGTCTGGGCTTTTTCACCATCTTGCATGCCATCAACCCTTTCCGACCTCCCGCTCCTTCAATATTCTTGCAGATCCAGCTGCCACGCCTCCATATCTCATTTGCAAACAGCTGTCCAGTTGAGAGTTCTGAAAAGGGCGTATTTCTGGCCTGGTTCACCCCTGCACACGATCCCACATCTGAGGTAGGTATGCTCGGTCATGTCTGACTCTTTTGCAGCCCCAATGGACTGTAGCCCGCCAGGCTCCTCTGTCCATGGGCTTCCCCAGGCAAGAAAACTAGAGCGGGTTGCCATGCCCTTCTCCAGGGGATCTTCCCGACTCAGGGATTGAACCCATGTATCCTGGGTCTCCCACATCGCCAGGCATGTTCTTTGAGTCACAGGGGAAGCCCACATCCGAGGTGTCCAAACTCTCCTTTCCTCTTGGGTGACTGCCTCCACTGGTCCTGCCAACAGCATTCAAGGCATTAAAACAGCACTGCTCATCCCAAGTCCTTCATATAGGAGGTGCAGACAGGGCCATGAGCTTGTCATTCCCTGAGAGTGAAAAATCAATGGAGGAAAACCAGTGACCATTTTAATAACAGACATTTAGTTAATTGCTAGTACTCAAACCTGTATCATTCTGCTGCTGTTTAAGACATCGCACGGCAGGGGATGGCAATGAATCTTGGCTTCACTTCACATCTAACTCTCTTCTCTCCTCTTTCTCCCCCGCCTCTGGAAACCATTGGAAGATTCTGAAAAGCATATGTTGATTAGATTCATGAATTCCTGAAAATGACTATAATACTCGTTATTGAATAATGTGCTGTACTCTCTTCATTCATTTAATTACTGCAGAGCTCTCCAGTACTTTGGCCACCTGATGAGAAGAGCCAATTCACTGGGAAAGACCCTGATGCTGGGAAAGATTGAGGGCGGGAGGAAGGGGACGACAGAGGATGAGATGGTTGGATGGCATCACCGACTCGATGGACATGAGTTTGGGTGAAATCTGGGAGTTGGTGATGGACAAGGAGGCCTGGTGTGCTGCAGTTCATGGGGTCGAAAAGAGTCAGACACGACTGAGTGACTGAACTGAACTGAACTGAACTGAACTTATAGCTCAGATTGTAAAGAATCTGCCTGCAGTACAGGAGACCCAGGTTCAGTCCCTGGGTCAGGAAGATCCCCTGGAGGAGGGAATTGCAACCCACTCCTGTATTCTTGCCTGGAGAATCCCATGGACAGAGGAGCCTGGTGGGCTACAGTATAAAAAGGACTAATGAGTCAATACTTTAATTGTGTCTGGGTTTTCATTTCATTTCACTTCTACTTTCAGAGATATGGATAAATACAATGGATGTTAAAAATGTCCTCTAAGGGATGTCCCTGATGGTCCACTGGTTAGAAATCCGAGTTTCCACTGCAGAGGGCACAGGTTCAATCGCTGGTCAGGGAACTAAGATCCCATATGCCTCGTGGCAACTAAGCCTGTATGCCATAACTAGAGAGGAGCCCACGCAGCAACAAAAGATCACAAAAGACCTAATACGGCTGAATAAATAAATAATTTTTTAATGCATGTGAGAGTTGGACCATAAAGAAAGCTGAGTGCCGAAGAATTGATGTTTTATAACTGTGGTGTTGGAGAAGATTCCTGAGAGTCCCTTAGACTGCAAGGAGATCCAAAGAGTCCGTCCTAAGGGAAATCAGTCCTGAATATTCATTGGAAGGACTGATTCATTGAAGGACTGATGCTGAAGGTGAAGCTCCAATACTTTGGCCACCTGATGCAAGGAGCCAACTCATTGGAAAAGACTCTGATGATGGGAAAGATTGAGGGCAGGAGGAGAAAGGGATGACAGAGGATGAGATGGTTGGATGGCATCACTAAATCAATTAACATGAATTTGAGCAAGCTCTGGGAGATACTGATGGACAGGGAAGCCTGATATGCTGCAGTTCATGGGGTTGCAAAGAGTCAGACACGACTGAACTGAACTGAATTGAGGTCCTTAGTCATTTTTAAGAAGGTCAAGTTGTTCCCCAGGTCAAAAGTGATGGACACTGCTAACTTAGAACATGTGGCTTCCTGCCTGCTCCCTACAAATTTAGGAAAGGGTAAACTCTCTCTCGCTGAAGTGATCTGAGACTTTATGGATGAACCCTCATACGACCTTCAGAAATGATGCCTCCCTTCATGGCAATGAACACTCCATCCTTTGCAAATCTCACAGACATGAATGCCAAGTAGCAGAACTTTCAAAAGAGTCAAGTGTTTCTCTTCGGTTCTCTTGGAGAAGGTGTGTGTTGTTGCTGCTGTTGAGTTGCTCAGTCGTGTCCGACTCTTTGCACCCCACGGACTGCAATGCGCCAGGCTTCCCTGTCCTTCACTATATCATGGAGTTTGTGCAAAACTCATGTCCATTGAGTCAGCGATGCCATCCAACATCTCACCCTCTGTCTCCCCCTTCTCCTCCTGACCTCAGTCTTTCCCAGCATCAGGATGGGTAAGAAGGGTAAAAATGCATCCAGACAAAGAGCCAGGTCAGCTAAAACATGCCAGGGCAAAGGGAAATAAGATATAGTTTGTGTGTAAATGCCTGCTTCTAGACCCACACTCACATAACCTGGCATACTGATTAATAATTTGAATTAAAAGTTATTTATGTGATGGCTGGGGGCTTCCCTGGTGGTCCGATGGTTAAGACTCGGAGCTCCCAAACTCTGCTTCGATTTTTCACTAATAAAGCACCTGAACCCAAGTGTCTTTGTCCCCACACTGGTATAGAATTGATGGGTCACGTGATGGTATGACTTTCATGGAATATAGGTGAGTGTGATTAACACCAGTTGTTGTATCAAAGATTTCCGCTGCTCAGGGACTCGACCCAACCAACATTGACTCTCTCTGAATGCAAATATGTCTGCTATTTTTCTCTGCACCCAGCTTCTTGTACGATCACATGCACAGGAATCACGGCAAGGATTTTGTGGCAATCAAAACTTGGAGCAAGTCTCATATGAGCTTGAGATTCTGCTTTTTTTGGGGGGGGGTTGGTAAAAATTTTACGTGATCCAAGAGTTCCACTTGTGAGTATACCCTTAAAAGAATGTCAAGCAGAATATTTGTATATCCGTGTTCATAGCAGCATTATTTACAGTAGCCGGAAGGTGGAAGCAACCCAAGTGTGTATTGACAGATGAATGGAGAATCAAATTTGGTTTACAGAGACAATGGACTGTTGCTGTTTTAGTAAGTCATGTCTGACTTTTTGCAACCTCATGGACCAGGCTCCTCTATCCATGGGATTCTGCAGGCAAGAATACTGGAGTGGGTTGCCATTTCCTTCTCCAGGGGATCTTCCCAATCCAAGGTTCGAACCCCTGTCTCCTATACCTGCAGACAACTTCTTTACCACTGAGGCATCTGGGAAGCCCACAATGGACTATTATTCAGTCTTAAAAAGGAAGGAGATTCTGACACGTGCTACAGTATTCATGAAGCTTGGGGGTGTTTTGCTAAGTCAGACCCAAAAGGACATAGACGGCATGATTCCACTTTGACGAGTTACTTAGAGATCGGTGTTTATGAGCAATCTCCCCAACAGTACTGATGTTGCAGCCCATGAACAAAGATTTTGTTTACCTTCTGAGCCACCAGGGAAGCCCTGAGGTGATGTGTGTTAGTCGCTTAGTTCTGTGCTACTCGTTGCATATTAATATATGTTTGTGGTCTTTTTCAGCGTAGGTACGTTACATGCATGCATTTAACTTTGTAAGGGCAGTCTAATTGGTGAAAACTGATTTCATATTACTACTTAAGGAAAAGAGTCAAATCCTGCTACCCTAAGCGTTCTAATACCTGCCCTGTAGGAATTCACTCAAGGCCTATAAGAATTTCCATAGTTTTCAGCAATGTCCAAAAAAATAATCCCCTCTAGGAAAAGTCCATATTCCATCTTTGTGCCAAGAACTAGGGGGGGTTATAAGCCTGTAAAGCACCATCAGCGAGCCAAATGAATTTGAATTGCTGCACACGAAAATTGTTTTCATCCGTGTTTGTATCACTAATTACAACATGGTTCTGTTTTATAAAACATGAAAATTAAATATGGATGGTCTCTGAAGAGAACAGTTTACATCTAAATGTTTAAAAAAAAATAAACCTTTAAATGATTTACAATTTGTTTTCCTATCCAAACACCAAAAGATTTGATTAAGATGTTGTCTACTTGGCTATCTGTTATTTTAATGCCATTTCTAGCCACTCAGATACTGTTCTGATTTCATGATTCTTTAAAGAAGACGTACACAAATAATAGATGGATAAAGTTGAAGGGTTTTTACAACCAGGCAATTTTCTAGAGTTGAACAAGTCTTTGTTTTTGCCCCTATTGCTGTTGTTCAGCTGCTCAGTCATGTCCGAGTCTTTGGGATCCCAGGGAAGCACGCCAGGCTTCCCTGTCCATCACCAACTCCCGGAGCTTGCCCAAACTCACATCCATTGAGTCAGTGATGCCATCCGACCATCTCATCCTCTGTCGTCCCCTTCTCCTCCCACCTTCAATCTTCCCCAGCATCAGGGTCTTTTCCAGTGAGTCCATTCTTCGCACCAGGTGGCCAAAGGATTGGAGTTTCAGCTTCCATATCAGTCCTTCCAGTGAATATTCAGGGTTGATCTACTTCCACCCTGACAAAATTTTGAGTCGGAAAATCCAAAGTTGAGTCCAGAGAAAGCGATATTACATTGATTAGCATGTCCTGCCTATTTCTCTTGATGAGCTTAGAGACTGAATCAAGAAACATAGAACGCAAAGACACACTCACACACTCATGGTACAGGAAGGGTCTGTGTGTTGCTCACGCCACCCAGGAGTTCCAGAGTCCCTTGATATATTTAGTGGAGTGTGGAAACGAGACCACAGAGCCTACAATGGCAGAGGGGAGTGTGTGACTGCTGAATGCAGAGGGTGTTATTATATTTTCAATGTGTGGCTCAAGTTATCAGAAATTAACTGTCAGAGTAGGTTGAGGTAGAGACCTACATCTTTTGTTCTTTATTATTGAGACCTGCTTTTTTTTTTTTTTCATTGAGAAAATATCAGCCCGTAATTGTGCAACTGGATTCTTGGATATGCCTTTTCTGTTTCATCTTTATCTAACTCTTCCCCATAACAAAAGCATGAAGGAAGTACAATTGCTTGGTCATCGCTTAAAATCTTAGCTCTATTTTTCAACATGTAACCAAGGACACAATTAATTTAAACACTTTGGCCAGCAAGTGAAACTGAAAATGTTAGTTGCTGAGTTGTGTCCGACTCTTTGTGACCCCGTGGACTCCCTGTCCTTTGGAATTCTCCAGGCAAGAATACTCAAGTGGGTTGCCATTCCCTTCTCCAGAGGATCTTCTCGATCCAGGGATCAAACTCGGGTATGTCACATTTCAGGCAGGTTCTTAACTGTCTGAGTCACCAGGGAAGCCCTTTAACAGCAAACCAGTCTAAACCAGTCCTGAATGTTCATTGGAAAGACTGGTGCTGAAGCTGAAACTCCAATACTTTGGCCACCTGATGAGAAGAACTGACTCACTGGAAAAGACCCTGATGCTGGGAAAGACTGAGGGCAGGAGGAGAAGGGGATGACAGAGGATGAGATGATTGGATGGCATCACCGACTCAATGGACATTAGTTTGAGCAAGCTCCTGGAGATGGTGAAGGACAGGGAAGCCTGGCGTGCTGCAGTCCATGGGGTCACAAAGAGTCAGGCACGACTAAGAGATTGAACTGAACTGAATGCTAAAACAGTAAGCAATCTTTTTATAAAAGATCTTACAGAGGTCTTTAAAAATCTTGCAGTGATGCTCCTGAACTTAGGAGTGTGTTCTTCCAGTCAGTCCTTCAGATGAGGTCTCAGCCCAGCCCGGCTCCTCTGGTGGAAACCTCACCAACCTCTGCAAGGAGAATCCATCTGGTTCTGAACTCCTGACTCCCATAAACTGTGAGATCACAAAGGCACATTAAGTTTGGGCTATGCCACCGTCTCTCTCAGAGAACACAGAGAAGTCTGCTCATTGCTCTTGACTCACTTCAGTATAAACCCTGAACACAGGGGATGGTAATAATGCATCTTGAATGAGTCATGCGAAGGATAACTTCAATAAAAAAAAGAAGGGAGAAGTCACGCATTGGAAACGAATGGCTTTGCATTCTGCAAAGCATGTCAACTTGTTGCCAAACACTCCCTGATGCCAGAGAAATCTCTCAAACGAAGACAACTGTAGCACGAACTAATTCATGTCCATTCAACGGATATCAGTAAAGAGGGAACAGCTCTAGACCTGGGCATGGAAGATAAGGGTCACAACATCGGTGCTTCCATTTATCAAGTACGTGAAACTGCCACCACGCTTAAGCTTCTTCACTCTCAGCTTCCTTATTGGGATGGTGCAAGATAGTCGAACTTCACAGAGAGCTGATTAACCAGAGTAGGCGATGGAGACGCTCCGTGGAAAGCACCAGATTTTCTTCTCCACATCCCAGGACCCTGAGCAATGTGATCTGATTCTCTTTCTTTCTCCCCACAAGTATTAAGGAGCAGCAAAATTTTAACATTTACATGTGTATTTTTATTCATTGTGGTAATGATAGCTTACGGTGAACAGTGTTGGATTCATGATCTCTGAAAAAAAAGATTTGGCTTCAGGACCAGAACCAGGCTTGATGAGTTCAGTTCAGTTCAGTCACTCAGTCCTGTCTGACTCTTTGCGACCCCATGGACTGCAGCATGCCAGACCTCCCTGTCCATCACCAACTCCCGGAGTTCACTCAGACTCACGTCCATCGAGTCAGTGATGCCATCCAGCCATCTCATCCTCTGTTGTCCCCTTCTCCTCCTGCCCCCAATCCCTCCCAGCATCAGAGTCTTTTCCAATGAGTCAACTCTTCGCATGAGGTGGCCAAAGTACTGGAGTTTCAGCTTTAGCATCATTCCTTCCAAAGAAATCCCAGGGCTCATCTCCTTCAGAATGGACCGGTTGGATCTCCTTGCACTCCAAGGGACTTTCAAGAGTCTTCTCCAACACCACAGTTCAAAAGCATCAATTCTTCAGTGCTCAGCTTTCTTTAGAGTCCAACTCTCACATCCATACATGACCACAGGAAAAACCATAGCCTTGACTAGACGGACCTTTGTTGGCAAAGTAATGTCTCTGCTAGTAATGTCTGTACTATAATATAATATTATATTATATAATTATATAATATATATATATAATATTATATAATCCTTAGTACAGAGTTTAAGCTGAGTTGTTTTGTTGTGTAATCATCAACTCTGGGCTTAAAGGAAAAAAAAAAAAGAGTTTTATGTGACTAAGACTAAGGAATGTAGCAAAAAAAAAGTTTGTCCTTTCCTCCTCCTTGAGAATTCCAGACCCCTATCTCCTCCCCGAGAGCCCCAGACCACTCGCTCCTCCACGGGGACACTGGACTTATCAACCTGCCTAGGAACTGACTCTCTCGGTAAGAACACTTAACGTGAAATCTGCCCTCTTAGCAAATGTGCTGCACAATATAGTATTGTTAATTCTAGACATGGTGTTGTATAAAGGATCTCTTTTTTAATTTAAGTTTTATTGGCATATAGTTGATTTATAGTATTGTCTTTCTGGTGTATAGCAAAGCGAGTTTTATATATATATATAAACATACACACACATATATGTATATACACACACATATATACACACATACATATAAATATATATATATCCACTCTTTTTAGATTCTTTTCTCATATAGTGAAGTGAAGTCGCTCAGTCATGTCCGACTCTTTGCAACCCCATGGACTGCAGCCTACCAGGCTTCTCTGTCCATGAGATTCTCCAGGCAAGAATCCTGGAATGGGTTGCCATTTCCTTCTCCATTTCTCATATAGGTCATTACCAAATATTGAGTAGAGTTCCCTGTGCTAAGTAGATCCTTATTATTGGTTATCAATTTTATATATAGTAGTGTGCGTATGTTCATGGTAAACTCCTGATTTATCCCTTCCTTCCACACTTCCTCTTTGGTAATCATAAGTTTTCAGTATCAGTTTGTCTGTAAATCAAATCGTTTTCAGTATCAGTTCTACAGAATACGGTCATTTGTATATGTTTTTAAAAAATAAGATTCCACATATGAGTGATATATTGTACTGTTTGTCTTTTGCTGTCTGATGTCCTTCACTAGGATAATAATCTCTAGGACCATCCGTGTTGCTGCAAATGGCATGATGTCATTCTTTTTTATGGCTGTGTAATATTCCACTGTATATATAGACCACCCCTTCTTTATCCGTTCCTCTGACAATGGACACTTAGGTTGACTCCATGTCTTGGCTCTTGTAAACAGTGCTTCATTGAACACTGGTGTGTATATATCATTTTTGGATGATAGTTTTCTCCAGATATATGCCCAGGAGTGAAATTGCTGGGTCATATGGTAGTTCTGTTTTTGGTTGTTTTTTTTTTTAAGGAATGTCCATATTATCTTCATCGTGGTTGTACTAATTTTCATTTCCACTGGCAGTGTAGGAGGGTCCCCGTTTCTTCAGGAGCGGTATTAATCAACTGTCACAAACCCTCCATCATGGTTCTCTGGAAAACAAGATGAATCTGAGGCATTGTATCCATGCAGCCTGTTGTTTTTCTTATTTTTATTACTCTCATTCAGAAAGGCCACAGGCAACAAGCTGTCTGCTATGAGGGGGGATTTCAGTAGAGATGGAGAACTCTTTCTGTCTCTGGTCTTAATGACTAAGTTGCCTCTCAAATTGCAGAGCATAGAGTTTTGCGTATAGGTTAGAATCATTCATTCAATCATTTTATCAATCTACCGGCAGTGCGGGAAACCTGGGTTCAATCCCTGGGTTGGAGAAGGGAAAGGCTACTCTTCTGGCCTGGAGAATTCCACGGGCTGTATAGTCCATGGGGTCGCAAACAGTCAGATATGAATGAGCCACTTTCACCAGGATCATTCATTCCCTCCTCTGGCAGATAAATATACGGTTGCTCCTCAAACAATGTGAGGGTTAGCGGCAGTCACCTGCACAGCTGAGACTCTCCATAAAACATATATGAACCTCTGCATTTTCTGTTGCATCCTGGAATTCAAGCAACCTTGTATTACCTGGAACTTTAACATTGGGTTGCCCAAAAACTTTGTTTGGGTTTTTCCATAACATCTTACAGACTTTTGGGGCAACCCAATATTTATTGCTTTTTTTAAAAAGTGAAAATCGCTCACTCATGTCCGACTCTTTGTGACCCCGTGGACTCTACAGTCCATGGAATTCTCCAGGCCAGAATACTGGAGAGGGTGGTGGTGGTGGTTTAATCACTAAGTCATGTCCAACTCTTGAGACCCCATGGATTGCAGCCCGCCAGGCTCCTCTGTCCGTGGGATTCTCCAGGCAAGAATACTGGAGTGGGTTGCCATTTCCTTCTTCAGGGGATCTTCCCATCCCAGGGATTGAACCCAGGTCTCCTGCATTGCAGGCAGATTCTTTACTGACTGAGCTATGAGGGAAGCCCTTTAAAAAAAAAAAAAAAAAAAAAACCATATATAATTGAACTCCCAGAGTTCAAACCCGTATTGTTCAAGGACAAGCTATATACTGAGAAAATCATTTATGCCAAGTATGGTAGTAGACTCTGTGTATTAAACACATAGAAAACTGGCCTTGATTTTTGAAAGAGTTTCAGATATTCTGACCCTTAATGTTTCCCTTTGATTTCATTGTGCCTCAGGAACAAAATTCTGTAGCGTAACTTGTAAAGGTTAGATCAGAGCTGCCAGTCAAAGTGTGAATGTGGCTCAGTTGTGTCTGACTCTCTGTGACCCCATGGATAGCGTCTGTGGAATTCTCCAGGCCAAAATACTGAAGTGGGTAGCCGTTCCCTTCTCCCGGGGATCCTCCCGACCCAGGGATCAAACCCAGGTCTCCCACATTGCAGACGGATTCCCTACCAGCTGAGCCACCAGGGAAGCCGTGGACAGGGTGCTACCTTAATCTACGTTACCAGTGTCACTCCCGGTTATAAGACGAACAAGAATTTGATAGCGAAAACCTCATCTTTCTATACTTACAGGAAGAATTGAAACCAGATGGCTTTGCGCATGTTGTCAGCTTTAGTGCTGAATCAGCGTGGCCAAATTTTTCAGTGATGTCCAGGGTCTTTTCACATGTACATCACGCTGGAATACATGTTCTTCAAGATGAGACTTCTAACAGATTGTTTTGCCCATAGATGAGTATGTACAAAATACCCCCCTTTTCATCTAACCCCTTACACTGAAATTTGAATGAATTGTGTGTACCTGGGTGAAAGTAATTCGATTGCTCTCATGGTTTGCTCAAGAAAGAACATGGCAGTAATCTTATTTTTTAATCGGTGAAAGAAGATCATGTTCTGCCCTCAATGAATTTACATTAAAAACAAACATTAAATATAGATGGGAATTTTTTTTTCTTTATTACAAAACCCTCTGCAAGATCTGTTCAGGGACTTTAGAGTCTAAAGCGTTAGGAAAGACAGATTTCAAACACTGCACGTGATTTTATTGCCACCTATTTTTTTGATTCTCACCAAATCCTATATTTCCATTGAATTATTTAATTCCAATGATAAGTAAGACTGAGCAAACACAGAAATCATAAATCAGCTGTCTGCGAACTAAAGCCCTGTTTTCACTAGAGCATTTCATGGAGAGTTTAAAAGGAATTCACGATGGAGCCAACGGCCTCCCATCACCAAAAAATAGAGAAGGTAAATTATCTTGTTTGTAACTCTCAAGGTACTCCTGGGGGCTTCTCATTGCCTTTTCCAGCCCATTCTGGTTCTGTCAATGACTGAAAACCACTGTACAGTGTACCTCGGAGTATATTTGAATGGCAATTTGAGATTGCCTTGTCATAATAAGATGTATGTGAGTACTTTCCTTTCATTAAAGGAATGAAAGAAAAAAACCTTTTTGAAACAAAATGAACCACGGTGAGGGAAGCTCTGTCTTGATTTCCAAGTCGCTCGGTGCCCCCAAAGTCTGGATTTAATACTGATGGGTAATGAAGAGTAGACTTTAAAAGACAGTAGTCCCTCCAAAATTCTCAACCCCTATTAGCCTGGGGGGCAGTGCTTTCCCCCTAGCAGTTTGTCTTCTTCTGTGAACCCAGCTGGTCTAAAGCATCCTCAACATGACGACCTCACTGTCTGCCCCCACCTTACCTTTTTTTTTTTTTTCTTACTGTCTTGGAGAATCTGGGCTGTGGCAAAGAAGTGGAAACATTTACATCTCACAGTAAGAGCTCTAGATGTCCAAACACGCATTTTGCAATTTAACCCACTGCTTCAACGGGCACCAGCGAGACGGCAGAGGTTAAATCATCATTCCCAGGAGCAGTGGGATGCTAGAACTTAATGAGGAAGAAGGACCCACTGAGACAAATATCTTTTAAATCGCTTCCAGCCACAGCCACTTATCGTGGATCCTTCTAGAAGTTCTTTTAAAATGAGGGGAAAAAAGAAGAAAAGAAAAGGAAAAAAAACAAGGAAATAAAGAAAGAAATCAAGAGTATCACAGCAAAGGGAGTTACATAATTCTGCAGGCTATTTTTAGAATCATTTCCGCGGTGTGAAAAGCAACCAAGGAAAGAATTAAATTAATCATGCACATCTAGCTTCCTCATAACACACCAGAGCTCAGTAAGCAGCCAGAAGTGCTTCCCCTTTGCGGACAAGAGCAGCTTTGCAGAGGGTTATCTCCGCCATAGCCTTTCACATCTGACAACGGTGAAGCAAAAGTCATCTAGTTTTCAAGTCTTCATTTTGAGCTTGGGAGTCAGTCTCAGAAGGAGGCGTTGCCGACTCAGACTGGCCATCATTTCCAAAAGAGTGTCTCGTCACCCATTTGCGGTCCCCAGGATCTGTCCTCTCTTGCTTCCATGCACAACCAGTGCTCCTGTTGGCAAGCTTTTCTACCTGCCTGTCAGTCACTCTTCTCAAGATCAGGTCGCTTCAGTTCAGTCACTCAGGTGTGTCTGAGTTTTGCAACCCCATGGACCACAGCATACCAGGCCTCCCTGTCCATTAGCTACTCCCAGAGTTTACCCGAACTCATGTCCATCGAGTCGAGTCCATCCAACCATCTCATCCTCTGCCGTCCCCTTCTCCTTCTGCCCTCAGTCTTTCCCAGCATCATTGTCTTTTCCAGTGAGTCAGTTCTTCGCCCCAGGTGGCCAAAGTATTGGAGTTTCCCCTTTCAGCATCAGTCCTTCCAATGAATATTCAGGACTGATCAGATCAGACCAGTCGCTCATTGGTGTCTGACTCTTTGCGACCCCATGAATCGCAGCACACCAGGCCTCCCTGTCCATCACCAACTCCCGGAGCTCACTCAGACTCACGTCCATCGAGTCAGCGATGCCATCCAGCCATCTCATCCTCTGTCATCCCCTTCTCCTCTTGCCCCCAATCCCTCCCAGCATCAGAGTCTTCTCCAATGAGTCAACTCTTCGCATGAGGTGGCCAAAGTACTGGAGTTTCAGCTTTAGCACCATTCCTTCCAAAGAAATCCCAGGGCTGATCTCCTTCAGAATGGACTGGTTGGATCTCCTTGCAGTCCAAGGGACTCTCAAGAGTCTTCTTCTCCAACACCACAGTTCAAAAGCATCAATTCTTCCGCGTTCAGCCTTCTTCACAGTCCAACTCTCACATCCATACATGACCACAGGAAAAATCATAGCCTTGACTAGACAGACGTTTGTTGGCAAAGTAATGTCTCTGCTTTTGAATATGCTATCTAGGTTGGTCATAACTTTCCTTCCAAGGAGTAAGTGTCTTTTAATTTCATGGCTGCTGTCACCATCTGCAGTGATTTTGGAGCCCAGAAAAATAAAGTCTGACACTGGTTCCACTGTTTCCCCATATATTTTCCATGAAGTGATGGGACCGGATGCCATGATCTTCGTTTTCTGAATGTTGAGCTTTAAGCCAACTTTTTCACTCTCCACTTTCACTTTCATCAGGAGGCTTTTGAGTTCCTCTTCACTTTCTGCCATAAGGGTGGTGTCATCTGCATATCTGAGGTTATTGATATTTCTCCCAGCAATCTTGATCCCAGCTTGTGTTTCTTCCAGCCCAGCGTTTCTCATGATGTACTCTGCATATAAGTTAAATAAGCAGGGTGGCAATATACAGCCTTGACGAACTCCTTTTTCTATTTGGAACCAGTCTGTTGTTCCATGTCCAGTTCTAACTGTTGCTTCCTGACCTGCATAACAAATTTCTCAAGAGGCTGCAGGCTTCAATTTTATTTTGTCCTCCCTGTGTTTTTTCTTCTCCCGAAGCCTGCTTTCTTTGGAGACAAGCCTGATTTCTTTTCTTCTTTTCGTTACATTTTTTTTTTTTCTTTTTGGAGTATAGCTGCTTTACAACATTGTGTTTCTGCTGTACCGCAGAGTGAACCAGATCTGTATATGCATATACATATATCCCCTCTTTATTGTCTTTCCTTCCCACTGTGGTCACCACAGAGCATAGAGTAGAGATGCCTGCGCTGTATAATAGGCTCTAATGAGTTATCTATCCTACAGAGGTGGTGGTGGTGGTGGTGGTTTAGTCGCTAAACCACTGACTCTTGCGACCCCATGGACTGCAGCCAGCCAGGCTCCTCTGCCCATGGGACTGTCCAGGCAAGAATCCTGGAGTGGGTTGCCATTTCCTTCTCCAATGTGCTTTATGCATAGTATCAATAGTTTATATATGTCAGCCCGAGTCTCCCAATTCATGGCCTGGTTCTCTAAATCTTGGAATAGAGTCGTTTGTGTCTATTTCCGCTTCGCAAATAAGATCATCGATACCAGTTTGTTTGTTTTTTTTCAGATTCCACATATATGTGTTCATATAGGATGTTTGTTTTTCTCTTTCAGACTAACTTCACTCTGTGTGAAAGTCTCTACTACTACTACTACTACGACTACTACTAAGTCACTTCAGTCGTGTCCGACTCTGTGTGACCCCACAGACGGCAGCCAATCAGGCTCCGCTGTCCCTGGGATTCTCCAGGCAAGAACACTGGAGTGGGTTGCCATTTCCTTCTCCAATGCATGAAAGTGAAAAGTGAAAGTGAAGTGGCTCAGTCGTGTCCGACCCTCAGCGACCCCATGGACTGCAGCCTATCAGGCTCCTCTGTCCATGGGATTTTCCAGGCAAGAGTACTGGAGTGGGGTGCCATTGCCTTCTCCAGTGCAAGTCTCTAGCCTGGTCCAAATCTCTAGCCTGCTTTCTTTTTCAGCCAACCGTCAGGCAGGAGCTAATCAATGTAGCCGTTTTGTGGCCATCCTTCTCTTTTAGGATGTGATGGGGAAAAGGTTCCACTGTGTCCCCTAATATTAATGTTAAGGGAACACTGACTCTGCTGGTGGGAGTGGTGACCTCACATCACACAAGGAGGTGAGTTTCATAGTGGACACGATGCCAGGTAGCAATAGCTGCTGGCAGACGACAGCTTCTGAACAGGACACAGGGAGATTTCCAGAGAAATTTTTTTTAATTTAATTTATTGGTGTTACATTGAAGGATAATTGCTCTACAGTATTGCGTTGCTTTCTGCCATACATCAGCCTGAATCAGCCACAGGTGTACATATGTCCCCTCCCTCTTGAACCCCACTCCCAGCCCTCCTTGTTATCACAGAGCCCTGGTTTGAGTTCCCAGAGTCGCACAGCAAGTTCCCACTGGCTGTTTATTTTACATATGGTAGTGTGCTGCCTGATAAACGTGTCGTAGTCACTCAGTCGTGTCCGACTCTCTGCGAGCCCGTGGACTGTAGCCCGCCAGGCTCCTCTGTCCATGGGATTCTGCAGGCAAGAATACTGGAGTGGGTTGCCATGCCCTCCTCCTCCAGGGGGTCTTCACAACCCCGTGATCAAACCTGGATCTCCTGCACTGCAGGCAGAATTCCCAGAGGACTTTTATGGTGAATGGTTCCCTCCTTTGATTGCAGAGACCGAAGAAGACCTGTGTGCTATGTGATGTAATCAGTTGGTCAGTCATGTCCAACTCTGCAACCCCATGGACTGTAGCCCTCCAGGCTCCTCTGTCCGTGGGGTTCTCCAGGCAAGAATACTGGAGTGAGTTGCCATGCCCTCCTCCGGGGGATCTTCCCGACCCAGGGATCAAACCCGCATCTCCTGCTTGGCAGGCAGAGTCTTTACCACTGAGCCGCCAGGGAAGCCCAAAAGATTAGAAAGAGAAAAACAAGCAGAAATGTAGTAACACGTGTACCTTCTATATACTCGGGAAATATCCAAGAAAAGAGAAATTCTGTCTCCTGTGTTGGCAGGCGAGTTCTTTACCACTAGTGCTGAGCTGAAGCTGTTCTCTTTACTACCATTTCTGGGTGTGAAGCCAGAGAAAGGGACATCAGGACCTCCAGGAGAAATGCACACTCCTGGGTTCACTGGGCCGTTATCCACAACGACCAAGGTGTGCCAACCACACACAGCTGTCCACTGACCCACGGATGAACCGGGATGCACAGATAATGAAAAGCGGCATATCCGTACCTCGGGAGGGTAACCTGCCTTAAAGAGAGGGAGGTCCTGCCGTGTGTGACCACACCGATGAACCTGGAGGCCATCACGCTGTGTGACGTCACCCAGACAGAGTGTAACAAGGGAGAAGATTCATGTTCCAAGTCCATCCCTAAAGGGTTGTCGCCTGTAAGCGTAAGTGCCACACGATGGCCCATCTCCGGGGACCCTGCCACCCAGGTAATGAGCATTAAGGTAACAAATACTGCCACTGAGTTCAAGATAAACATCCTGCCCAGGGCCACTTGTGAATAACTGCAGGAAGGGAGAGATTAACACATCCCCTGTGGAGTCTGGCCGGAAGCAAGGTCTTACCCTCCTCCCTTTCAGTATAAAAGACTCAGGAGGCTTCCCTGGCAGTTCACTGGTGAAGACTTCACCCTCCAACGCAGGGGGCTTCCATGGTGGCTCAGACGGTAAAGAATGTACCTGTGTGATTCGGGAGTCCCAGACTTGATGCCTGGGTTGGGAAAATGCCCTGGAGAAGGGCATGGCTACCCACTCCGGTATTCTTGCCTGGAGAATCCCACGGACAGATGAGCCTGGCAGGCTACAGTCCATGGAGCCTGGCAGGCTACAGTCCATGGGGTGGCAAAGAATCAGACATGACCGAACGGCTAAGACTCTAATTCAGGGTGTGTGGTTTCCATCTTGGCCAGTGAGCTAAGATCTCAATGCCTTATGGCCAAAACAAACAAATAAACAAACAAGCAAAAACAGACACAGATGTAAAGAACAGACTTTTAGACTCTGTGGGAGGAGGCGAGGATGGGATGATCTGAGAGAATAGCACTGAAACATGTATATTACCATATGTGAAATAGATGGCCAGTCCAGGTTCAATGCGCGAGACAGGGTGCTCGAGGCTGGGGCACTGGGATGACCCTGAGGGATGGGATGCGGAGGGAGGTGGGAGGGGGGTTCAGGATGGGGGACACATGTACACCCGTGGCGGATTCATATCAAGTATGGCAAAACCACCACAATATTGTAAAGTAATTAGCCTCCAATTAAAATAAATTAAAAACAAATAAGTTAAAGGTCAAAAAATAAATAAATAAACCTATGTTCATCATCATCGAAAAAAAAGAGAGATGGGGACTTCCCCAGCGGTCCAGTGGGTAAGACTCCAAGCTCCCGGTGCAGCGAGGACTCAGATTCAATCTCTGGTCAGGGAACTCTATGCCCAAAGTCATGACCCTGCATGCTAGAATGAAGGTCATAGATCCTTTGTGCTGAGACAAAGATCCAGCGTGGCCAAATGAATATTTGAAATTATTTTTGAAACAAGAGAAACAGATGCTATTCTACTGTACTTATCAAATTGAATTTATAAAATATGGGACATACTCGCATCTGTTTGTAAGGAAAACCCCTTTGGGACAGATCTTAAATAGATGGGCAAAATATAGCCATGAGGACTTCCCTGATGGTCCAGTGGTGAAGATTCCACATTTTTAATGCCAGGGGCACAGGTTCAATCCCTGATCATGGAATTACCATCCCACATGTCATGTGTTACAGCCAAGAAATAAAAATTAAAGATATGTATGCATGGGCTTTCCTGATAGCTCAGTTGTAAGGAATCCGCTTGCAATACAGGAGACCCCGGTTCGATCCCCGGGTTGGGAAGATCCGCTGGAGAAGGGATAGGCTACCCACTCCAGAATTCTTGGGCTTCCCTTGTGGCTCAGCTGGTAAAGACTCTGCCTGCAATGTGGGAGACCTGGGTTGGATCCCTGGGTTGGGAAGATTCCCTAGAGAAGGAAAAGGCTACCCACTCCAGGATTCTGGCCTGGAGAATTCCACGGACTGTATAGTCTATGGGGTCGAAAAGAGTGGGACACGACTGAGCGACACTTTCACTTTCATGTATGGAGACATATATTTATATGCCTGCATGTGGACCAAGTCGATTCAGTCTTGTCTAACTCTTTGCAACCCCATGGACTGTAGCCCATGAGGCTCCTCTGTCCATGGGGATTCTCCAGGCAAGAACACTGGAATGGGTTGCCATGCCCTCCTCCAGGGAATCTTGCCCGTCCAGGGATGGAACTTGCCTCTTCTATTTGGCAGGTAGATTCTTTACCACTGAGTCATCAGGCAGCAGAACTTTCATAGTCCAATCATATCTTGTAGTAGTTTTTAATGGCACCCCACTCCAGTACTCTTGCCTGGAAAATCCCATGGACGGAGGAGCCTGGTGGGCTGCAGTCCATGGGGTCGCTGGGAGTCGGACACGACTGAGCGACTTCACTTTCACTTTTCACTTTCATGCATTGGAGAAGGAAATGGCAACCCACTCCAGTGTTCTTGCCTGGAGAATCCCAGGGACAGGGGAGCCTGGTGGGCTGCCGTCTCTGGGGTTGCACAGAGTCGGACATGACTGAAGCGACTTAGCAGTAGTTTTTAACTTGTCCTGCTGCAAATTTGCAAAAAAAAAAGAGAGAGAAAAGGAGCTGTTCATTTACCATGGATGTGAGCTGCAGACCTTTTCCATTCAGACAACTTTGAGTGGCCAATTAATAAAACATGTCACCCAAGTTGGTACCCTCAATTGTATAAAAAGTCGAGACGCGAACCAGAAAGACGTCTGAAAACCTCTTCCAAAGGCCTGCAGTGGCCAAGGTGACAAGGATCGGGTGTGCAAAAACCCAGCTTCCTGCCCTGTGCCCTCCTCTGCTATTTTCTCATGTTCTACTTCTGCTGTCAGGCAAAGGTGCCCCCTCCGTGTTAATAGCTCTTCTCAGAAGAGGCCTCTCACCTTGTCCTGAAATGCCCCCCATCTCATAACCGGCTCAGAATTCTCCCTCCCACCCTCTGCTTAGTTTGAAGGCTGCACGATGTCTTTTGTGGTCTTCAGAACAGCCCTTTGGAATTGTAAAACGCTTTCCACGTTGTTTCAAAGGCGTCATCCTTTCTGAGCACCGGGGCAGCTCAAAGAAGCCTCTCTCTGTGCCCCGTTTGCCTTTCAGCTTTTAGCCATGCACTCACACACGCACACACACACACACACACACACGCAGGCACGCAAAGGAACAGGAGTCATGTTTATTTGGTGCTAATAAGAAAGGACCACACACCTCCTGGTCCGAGTTGAACCGTGACCCTCCCATTTATGGTTTGAAGTCACCACTCTCGGCATCTCGGCATGGGACTTTATTTGAAGAGGCAGATGAGTTGGGATGAATCCATGCTGGTGGGCGCCGATCTGATAGACCCGTGTCCTTAGGAAAGGAGGAAATTTGCATCAGAGGCACAAACACAGGGAGAAGGCCAGGTGAAGAAAACAGGGGGACAAGACGTCCATGCACAAGGCCAAGAGAGAGGTCTGGAACTCATTCTTCCTTCCCAGCCTGGAGAGGGAACCGACCCCAAGGCCACCTTGATCTGTGTCTTCTGCAATACGTGGTTTATGTATATGTAGTAGCTCTATCGGCTTCCCTGGTGGCTCAGAGGTTAAAGCGTCTGCCTGCAATGCAGGAGATCTGGGTTCGATCCCTGGGTCAGGAAGATACCCTGGAGAAGGAAACAGCAACCCACCCCAGTACTCTTGCCTGGAGAATCCCATGGACGGAGGAGCCTGGTGGGCTACAGTCCACAGGGTCGCAAAGAGTCGGACACGACTGATCAACTTAACTAGGAGCTCTATCAATGGCAACCTACACCAGTACTCTTGCCTGGAAAATCCCATGGAAGGAGAAGCCTGGTAGGCTGAAGTCCATGGGGTCGCTAAGAGTCGGGCACGACTGAGCGACTTCACTTTCACTTTTCACTTTCATGCACTGGAGAAGGAAATGGCAACCCACTCCAGTGTTCTTGCCTGGAGAATCCCAGGGACAGAGGAGCCTCGTAGGCTGCCGTCTCAGGGGTCGCACAGAGTTGGACACGACTGAAGCGACTTAGCAGCAGCAGCAGCAGGAGGTCTATCAATCTAGCTAAATGTTTATATGCCTATCATTCACCAGACTAAGCAACTAACACTTTCACTTTACACACTCCAGAATACTGAACGTTGTGTGTGGATGGATGCTGTGTTTGGTTGCTCAGTCATGTCCAACTCTTGGCGACCCCATGGACTGTGTAGCCCAACAGGCTCCTCTGTCCGCGGGATTCTCCAGGAAGTATACTGGAGTGGGTTGCTGTTTCCTGCTCCAAGGTATCTTCTTGACCCATGTCTCTTGCATCTCCTGAATTTACATATATTTATATTACAAACAAGTTTATTATGTAGTCTGTTGGATTCACTTTTTTTTTTTTTTGATACATTGCACATATGATTTATTTCAAGGAACTGGCTCCCAGGATTTGCATGGCGGAGGGGAGAGTACCTTCACATTCAAAATCTGTAAGAGATTTGAAAGTTAGGCAGGAGTTGATGTTTTAGTGCTGAGACAGAATTTCTTTTTTTTGATGGGAAATCTCAGTTCTGATATAAAGGCTTTTCATCTAACCAGGAAAGACCCCCCTTCATTATGAAGGACAAGCTCATTTTTTTTTAACTTTATTGGAGTATAGTTGATGTACAATGCTGTGTTGGTTTCAGGGGTACACAAAGTGATTCAGTTATATGTATACATGCATACGGACTTCCCTGGTAGTTCAGGCAGTAAAGAATTGGCCTGCAAATAAAGGAGACTCCTGGTCAATTCCTGGGTTGGGAAGATCCGCTGGAGAAGGGATAAACTACCCACTCCAGTATTCTTGGGCTTCCCTGGTGGCTCAGCTGGTGAAGAATCCACCTGCAATGCGGGAGACGTGGGTTCGATCCCTGCACTGGGAAGATCCCTGGAGAAGGGCATGGCTACCCACTCCAGTATTCTGGCCTGGAGAATTCCATGGACTGTAAAGTCCATGGGGTTGTAAAGAGTCGGGCACAACTGAGAGACTTTCCCTTTCATACATGTACACACTCTATTTTTAGTCTTTCCCCACATAGGTCACTACAGAATATTGAGTAGAGTTCCCTGTGCCGTACCTTAGGTCCTTATTAGTTATCTATTTTGTATCCAATGGTGTGTACCTGTCTGTCCCAATCTTCCGATTTACCCTTCCTCTCCACCCCTGATAACGCTGTTTATTTTCTACATTTGTGACTCTATTTTTGTTTTGTCTTTGTTTTTTCTTTCATGTTTGAGCTATAGTTAATACACAATGTCGTGTCCGTTTCGGGTGTATGGCAAAGTGATGCAATTATGCATATATATGTATGCACTCTATTAGATTCTTTTCCCATGGAGGTCATCACAGATCCCTGAGTAGAGAGGTCCCAATTAGTCATCTGTTTTACGTGTACAAGTGTGTCCATGTTCATCCCAACCTCCCAGTTTATCGCCCCACTCAACTACTTTCCTTAGAGTCTGCTGATCATGGATGCTAACCATACCAACGACCTTCACAGCCGCAGGTAAACTAGTGTTTGATTAAGCTCCCGGGCACTATAGCCTAACCCAGCCGATATGTTCCGGACGAAATTGTGTTCCCACCCCCAGCGCCATTCATGTGCTAACGCCCCGACCCCCCAGGACCTCAGAATGTGCTTTATTTGGAGATGATGGTCTTTAAAAAGGGGATGAAGGTCAGATGAGGTCACTGCTGGGGGGGGTCCCTGACTCCACAGGACTGGGGTCCTTATAAGAAAAGGAGGTCAGGACTCAGACACACATGGACGGACGACCATGTGAGCACGCAGGGAGGAGACGGCCGTCTACACACCCAGCAGAGAGGCCAGCCCTGCTGGTCAGTTGATCTCCAATTCCAACCTGCAGGGCTTCCAGAGGTAGCCTTTCCTCCAACCTGCCCACTCTGGGGTCTTTGTTATGACAACCCTTGCAGACTAAGGCCACATGTAAAACTAACCATTAACAGAGCTAACAGACTGTAGGCTACCATGCTTAAAGTATGTCCAGAATATTCACCCCAAACAATAAAGACAACAGAGTTTGAGAGAAATAAATGTGTATATAGCATTAGTGTTAGTCACCGGAGAAGGCAATGGCACCCCACTCCAGTACTCTTGCCTGGAAAATCCCATGGATGGAGGAGCCTGATAGGCTACAGTCCATGGGGTCGAGAAGAGTTGGACACGACTGAGCGACTTCACTTTCACTTTTCACTTTCATGCATTGGAGAAGGAAATGGTAACCCACTCCAGTGTTCTTGCCTAGAGAATCCCAGGGACGGGGGAGCCTGGTGGGCTGCCATCTATGGGGTCGCACAGAGTCGGACACGACTGAAGTGACTTAACAACTTAGCAGTGTTAGTCAGAGTCCTGTCTGACTCTCTGTGACCCCATGGACCACGGCTCCTCTGTCCATGGGATTCTCCAGGCAAGAAGACTGGAGTGGGTTGCCATGCCCTTCTCCAGGAGATCTTCCCAACCTGGGTCTCCCCAACTGCAAGCAGATTCTTTGCTATCTGAGTCTATATAAATTTCCCACTTATTTAAATATACATGTATATGTATATATAAGAGCCTTATTACATATATATATAATGTTATTTATATATACAATTTCCCACTTATTTAAATTTAAGTTTATATATATAAATATATTAATACATAAAACATGTATATATTATATATGTTATATATATATAAGTATATATATTAACTTAATATATATAAGTTAAGTATATATATACTTAAGTTTATATAATAAATTTAAATAAGTGGGACATTAATTTTCCCTCTAAAGTAAAGACATACAAACAGGGATGGGAACCCATAGTTTTAAACCTTCCAATACCATCCCTCTGGGTCGTGCCAGTGCACCAGCCCCTAGAGATCTAAAAGCTTGATAACACCTAGTAAGTTTTGGTAATAACAGTGTCGATGGGGCGGCTCCCTAAGGGGACCTTTGGCAGAGATGATCCACACTTAAAATGCACACAGCCTGTGACCGAGCACCACTTCCTCTGGAGGGGTGTCCTCAGGTATATGAGTACCCTATGGCAGACATATCTGTGTGGTAGGGTGCGTATACGACACAGTTGCTCTGTGACAGTGCAGAAAAATGCTGAAATCACTGTTGACAAAAGTGTACAACAGCCATTTGTAAATGGAATATTAGGCAGCCGTGAAAAAGAGTGCATGCGTGGGCCTGTGTGTGTGTCTGTGTGCACACGTGTGTACCTTGTTCTAAATGATACTATTTGCAGAAGGTTACAAGAGAACCTCGTAGCAGCCTCTAGGAAATGGTGACTCGGAATCTGCTGCCCAAGAATGGTTGATTTTTAGCTAGTAGAACTGTATCTGTTCTCACACTTTTAATGTTTCCATATGTGTTCTGGCCGTCAGTGAAAAGTCATCAGTTAAATATTCTTGAATTCCTTCACTTCTCTTTATTTTATTTTTTTTCAACATTTCATGGTTTATTTCCCACTTTACACATGAGGAAACTGAGGCTCCAGTATTAGGTTTCACACCAGATTTCTGGCCATTAAATGGCTGGGTTGAACCTAGGTCTTCTCATTTTATTTATTTTTTTTAAATTTTATTTTATTTTTAAACTTTACAATATTGTATTGGTTTTGCCAAATATCGAAATGAATCCACCGCAGGTACACATGCGTTCCCCATCCTGAACCCTCCTCCCTCCTCCCTCCCCATACCATCCTTCTGGGTCGTCCCAGTGCACCAGCCCCAAGCATCCAGTATTGTGCATCAAACCTGGACTGGCAACTCGTTCCATATATGATATTATACATGTTTCAATGCCATTCTCCCAAATCATCCCACCCTCCCCCTCTCCCACAGAGTCCACAAGACTGTTCTATACATCAGTGTCTCTTTTGCTGTCTCGTATACAGGGTTATTGTTACCATCTTTCTAAATTCCATATATATGCGTTAGTATACTGTATTGGTGTTTTTCTTTCTGGCTTACTTCACTCTGTATAATAGGCTCCAGTTTCATCCACCTCATTAGAACTGATTCAAATGTATTCTTTTTAATGGCTGAGTAATACTCCATTGTGTATATGTACCACAGCTTTCTTATCCATTCCTCTGCTGAGGGACATCTAGGTTGTTTCCATGTCCTGGCTATTATAAACAGTGCTGCGATGAACATTGGGGTACACGTGTCTCTTTCCCTTCTGGTTTCCTCAGTGTGTATGCCCAGCAGTGGGATTGCTGGGTCATAAGGCAGTTCTATTTTCAGTTTTTTAAGGAATCTCCACACTGTTCTCCATAGTGGCTGTACTAGTTTGCATTCCCACCAACAGTGTAAGAGGGTTCCCTTTTCTCCACACCCTCTCCAGCATTTATTGCTTGTAGACTTTTGGATCGCAGCCATTCTGACTGGCGTGAAATGGTACCTCATAGTGGTTTTGATTTGCATTTCTCTGATCGTGAGTGATGTTGAGCATCTTTTCATGTGTTTGTTAGCCATCTGTATGTCTTCTTTGGAGAAATGTCTATTTAGTTCTTTGGCCCATTTTTTGATTGGGTCATTTATTTTTCTGGAGTTGAGCTGTAGGAGTTGCTTGTATATTTTTGAGATTAGTTGTTTGTCAGTTTCTTCATTTGCTATTATTTTCTCCCATTCTGAAGGCTGTCTTTTCACCTTGCTTATAGTTTTTTAGGCTTCTGTTTTAATCAAACAGTCATGGACTTTGTATGACAGTCAACGTTTTACACAAGACGCTTGTAAAACACTGGATTCTGTAGGTGGATTCTACTCATTTACATCTTTCTCTGCTGAAGTAGTAATTTAAAATCAAAGCTGGTTCACATACAGCTCCTTGTTAGATAAAGCTTAATCACGGGTTCAGCTCTGGACAAAGAAAACGTCAACCTTTCACTGAAGGTTTGATGTATCTTTGAAGCTGCCAGTTCTTAAGATCAGTCATGTCAAGTTTACCTTTTCGTAAGAAATAATCCATTTTGAGGTCTGGGTTAAAGTTTGTCGTGCCCACTGTGACAGTTATACAACTACTGATTTAATTTCTGAGCACACCTATCAACGTGTTTTCTGCCTAGAGATACGGAAGGAATCATTAGTACCAATATAAATATGAACAGTAAAACTTGCATGAGAGAAAGACTAAGAGGAAAACTTGAGAGCTTAGCTCTGCAGGTTTTTAATCCAGGTTCTGCACATTCTGCCAGGAGGCACGGCCAACTCAGAACATTCTCAAGTGCTGAGAATCGTCAATGCAGGTGCTGAGGAAACAGGCAGTAATTGCTAAGAAGACATGTGAGAAATGTGCTCAGAAGAACGTGCTTGACGTCTATTTAATTGTGCTGCAGTAAAAAGGGAAAAATTACAATGAAGCGAAGTTGAACTCATAACCCTCACTGTTGTTCAGTCGCTCGGTTGTGTCCAATTCTTTACGACCCCATGGACTGTAGCCCACCAGGCTCCTCCATCCATGGGATTCATCAGGCCAGAATAGTGGAGTGGGTTGCCATTTCCATTGTTCCATGTCAGGTTCTAACTGTTGCTTCTTGACCTGCATACAGATTTCTCCAGGTGCAGGTCAGGTGGTCTGGTATTCCAGTCTCTTGAAGACTTTTCCACAGTTTGTTGTGATCTACACAGTCAAAGCGTTTGGCGTAATCAGTAAGGTTTCCCTGTCCTTCACCACCTCCCAGAGCTTGCTCAAACTCACGTCCATCGAGTCGGTGATGCCCTCCAACCGTTTCATCCTCTGTCGTCCCCTTCTCCTTTTGCCGTATGTCTTCCACCAGATTCACTTCATACCGTGTGACTTCTCATTTCTCTGGAACCCACTTTAAAATAAGTAAATTGAAACAGACGAAGTTCACTTTAGTAATATGATTCATGTAACCCACTATAGACCAGATGCTGTCATTTCAACATGCAATTTGTGTACAAATAATTGGAGGGACTTGTTCTGAGTCTTTGAAATCTGTTGAGTATGTCATACTCATAGCTTCTCTCACACTAGACTGCCCACATTTTTCATGAGGGCCATAATTGTATGTTCCTAGAGCTGCCGTACTAAGCAGCAAAGATGTCTATTATTATTTTCTTTGCCCAGTCAGTAACCTATGACTGTATCAGCAGTAGGTGTCCTAGGAGGTTAGAGATACACAGGACCGTAAATATTTTTCTACTCCATAGAACTAGACTCCTGTTTACCTTTTGCTGTTTGGTCCATTCACATTAAAGCATCTTTTTTGTAAAAAAATAAAATAAAAGTATAGAGGCTTCCCTAGTGGCTCAGACATTGAAGACTCTGCCAGTAATTCGGGAGATCCACATTTGATCCCTGGGTCAGGAAGATCCTCTGGAGGACGAAATGGCAACCCACTCCAGTATTCTTGCCTGGAGAATCCCATGCGCAGAGGAGCCTGGCGGGCTACAGTCCATGGGGTTGCAAAGAGTCAGACACGGCTGAGCGACTATCAGTTTTGCTTCATGGTTGATATTCAGTGTTATTATTTCAGTACATGTGTCTGCTATAGTGATTCATCATTTTAAAAGATTATACTCCATTTATAGCTCGTATAAGATGCAGGCTATAATCTCCATGTTGTACCATTTCCCCTTACAGCTTGTTTTATACCTACTGGTTTGTACATCTTAGTCTCCCACCTGTATTTTGCCCCTCCCCACCTTCCCTCTCCCCACTGGTAACCACTGCTTTATTCTCTATATCTGTGAGTCAGCCGCTATTTTCCTTATATTCACTAGTCTGTTATATTTTTTAGACTTGCTATATACGTGAGGTCATACAGTATTCGTGTTTCTCTAACATCCCACTTAGCACAATACTGTCCAAGGCCATCCATGTTGCTGTAAATGGCATTACTTTTTCCTTTTTCGTGGCTGAGTAATATTCCATTGTGTATATGAACCACATCTTCTTTATCCATTCACGTGTGGATGGACAATTAGGTTCCTTCTATGTATTGGCTCTCATGAACACTGCTGCTGTGAATACTCGACTGCATGCATCTGTTAAAACTAGTGTTTGAGGGGGATGCCCTGGTTGTCCAGGGGTTAGGAGTCTACACCTTCATTACCGAGGGTGTGAGTTCAATCTGTCGTGGGGGAACTAAGATCCCACAAACCATGCGCTGTGGCCAAAAAATAATCAAATAAAATTAGCAACTTTTTCTCTTTTTTTTTGATGAATAGCCAGGAATAGAGGTACTGGATCATATGGTATTTGCATTTTGATTTTTTTTCAGAACCTTCCATCCTGTTTCCCACATGGACTGTACCACTTTACATAAGCAGAAGTTGAGATTTCCTTTTACAAAATCAAGTAACCTGAGCCTGTAAGAAACTCTCACAAATAACAAAAAAAAAACAGCTTGTCATGCACAAACAATTAGAACATATATATATTTTTTAATGTACAATGTTAAGACTTACGTAACTAGAGGAGAGCTTTATGGTTTACATTTTGGTTGGAGATTGCAGGCCAGGTGTAGATGAGCAAAGGTTCAACAGTCAGGCCTTATCGATGATCAGCTTATATGTCTGCAAGGTATCTTAGATGCTCCATCAGGGAGACTGGACTTAGCTCACATAAAGGCCACCCCCCCCATGCCTTAAAGGTTCTTGGCATTGTAATACAAGAGAGAGAGACAAAAATCAATGTGCTCACCTCAAACATCAATAGCTTGTTGAGGTTTGGGAATGAGCATAGAAGGCAGATAATTACAGAGACCTTGCGAGAGGAGAGGCCTGATATTTAAACCTGTCACACAACCCAGAGAGGGTCCTGCGTTCTGCAAAGAATGGCTCTTCAGGCAAGTCCTTCCTCTCTGAGCAGGATTCCTATTAGATCTGAGAAGCAGAAAAAGAATATAATAATACTAGCTGAGCAACATTCACCTCTCTGAACGTTCAGGTTCCTGGGAAAAGAATCAGTAAAACAAAAATAACAGTGATAGCTTTATTAAATATATATATTAAATAGTATATATTATTTATATATATAATATATATAAATATATATTAAAGAATATATATTAAAGAATATATATATTAAAGAATATATATATTAAATAACATATACATTAAAGAATGTATATATTAAAGATCCAGGGGATCTTCCCGACCCAGCGATCAAATCTGGATCTTCCGAATTACTGGCAGATTCTTTAATGTCTGAGCCACTAAGGCTTGACTCTTTGCAACCCCATGGACCTTATAGCCTGTGGAATTCTCCAGGCCAGAATACTGGAGAATCGCCCATCCCTTCTCTAGGGGATCTTCCCAACCCAGGGATCGAACCCACGTCTCTCGCATTGCAAACAGATTCTTTACCAGCTGAGCCACCAGGGAAGCCTAAGAATACTGGAGTGGGTAGCCTATCCCTTCTCCAGGGGATCTTCTCGACCCAGGAATCGAACCGGGGTGTCCTGCCCATCCCTTCTCTAGGGGATCTTCCCAACCCAGGGATCGAACCCAGGTCTCTCACATTGCAAGCAGATTCTTTACCAGCTGAGCCACCAGGGAAGCCTAAGAATACTGGAGTGGGTAGCCTATCCCTTCTCCAGGGGATCTTCTCGACCCAGGAATCGAACCGGGGTGTCCTGCGTTGCAGGTGGATTCTTTACCGGCTGAGCTATGACGGAAGCCCCCTAAAAATGAACACTATCTGTAATGAGCTGCTGGGATAAAGCATCACCGACTCAATGGACAAGAGTTTGAACAAACTCCAGGACATAGTGGAGGACAGGGGACCCTGGCGTGCTGTAGTCCATGGGGTCGAAAAGAGTGGGACACGACTGAGCGACTGGACAACAACAGCAATATATATAGTGACTGCAGGATGGCGAGGCTGTTATTTATTCCAACTGATAGGTGAGCAGAAGGAGTCAGAGAGAAGCAAAGTCTGTTTGGATTCAAAACCCAGGTCTTACACTCTCTGCTTCTCCTACATTATAATAGGATCACATATGGGCTCCTTGCAGGCTCCATTGCTTAGTCATGTTTGACTCCTTGTGACCCCCTGGACTGCAGCCCACCAGGCTCCTCTGTCCAGGGGATTCTCCAGGCAAGAATACTGGAGTGGGTTGCCATGTCCGCCTCCAGGGCATCTTCCCAACCCAAAGAATCAAATGCACATCTCCTGGGTCACCTGCATTGCTGGCGGATTCTTTTCCACTGAGCCATCAGGGAAGCCCCGTAATTGTGTCTTCCAGAAAACCTTGCTGGGGAAAACAAATTTAAATTCCTATCTGAAGAGCCTGGTTTTCTTTCAGAGACTGATGTTCTATTTTTGCCAACTTCCAGTAGGGTCAGTGTAAACCTTTCAAATTTAGGTCTTCCTCTAATATTAATATAGTTCCTTTCTCCAGGGAGGGTTCGGCATGTTTTTCATGAAGTTTCTTCAGTTCAGTTCAGTCGCTCAGTCATGTCCGACTCTTTGCGACCCCGTGGACTGCAGCACGCCAGGCCTCCCTGTCCATCGCCAACTCCCAGAGCTTGCTCAAACTCATGTCCATTGAGTCGGTGATGCCATCCAACCATCTCACCCTCTGTCGTCCCCTTCTCCTCCCGCCTTCAGTCTTTCCCAGCATCAGGGTCTACTTCTGTTATTATGATTTGTTAATTATTTATGTATTTACTTTTAGCTGTGCTGGGTCATTGTTGCAGTGTGGGCTTTTCTCTAGTTGCAGTGTGCTCAGGCTTAGTTGCTCCAAGGCATGTGGAATCTTCCTGGACCAGGGATCAAACACCCATCTGCTGCTTTGGCAGGCGGATTCTTTACCAAGGAAGCCCTACTCGTATTATTGATTCTTTTTTTTTTCTATGCTAGAAGCATTCACTCTTGATTGCTGTGTTTCTAATAAGTTCACCTGTAGAATCTTCCTTTTCAAAACAAGCATTCATCTTAGAAACACCTTTTGGGCAATTGAAACATTGCCTGATAGTCTAGAGAAACCATATGCTACCTGGAAGTATATTGATTTACAGTTTCCCTGAAACATCCAGGCAGGAGACGAAGCGTGAAATTAAAAAAAAAAAAAAAAAGATCACATAAAAACTAAAAATAAGATGACTTCACTAATTATGTTTTTTTTTTAAGTTCACGTTGAAATTTCAGGTGCACATTTTTCAAAGCCATTCTAATATGACAAAAGTTTTAAAGAAATGTCCAAGAGGGAAAAAAAAAAACCTGCTATTCATCAAATAAAACTATAGATAATTCCATAGAAAGATAAGTATAGAAAAACTACAGAAAAAAAGTCCGTAAAAAGATGTACCATTATATACAGATTTGTTACAGATGTCCTTTTTAAAAGTGCACTTTGAATAATTGAGTGGGTACATATAGAAGATAAATTTCTCACCTTATTTTTCCTGAACTCTGTAAGCTGCAATTTAACTCTTTGAAGAGTTTCTTCTAATAAGTTTACCTGTAGAATCTTCCTTTTCAAAACAAGCATTCATCTTAGAAACACCTTTTGGGCAATTGAAAAATTGCCTGATAGTCTAGAGACCTTTGAAGAGTTGTTTATGGAGGTTTCCCTCATGGTCTGATGGCTTAGACTCTGAGCTCCCGATGCAAGAGGCCTGAGTTCCATCCCTAGTCAGGGAACTAGATTTTGCGTGCCACAACCAGGAGTTTGCATGCAACAGCTGGACAGCCTGACCTCTGTGACTAAGACCCAGTGCGGTCAAAGTAATTAATTAAAATAAATATATATTTTTTAAAGAGTTGCTTATAACTGGAAAATAGACACTGACTACTGGCCTTTAAGGATATATCATCTTCCATCTGAAGCCATTGCTGTGTTGAGGGAAATTCCACGAGGAGAAGAGAGAGAAAAGCAAAAAGAACTACAGTTGCAACATATTCTTTGCTGGCATAATTCCGTGTGACGATTGTAATAATCACATTAAAATCAGCACCTCTCCTTATAACCTCATGTCCTAATAAAAGGAACTGTGAAGATTCAATTAGAAGTCGAAAAATGTTAACCCAAGCACGTTCGATTTTAAAGCAGGAAGCAATTAAAGAGAAAACAGCATTCACTTAATTATTTTCTCCAAAATAAGATTTTCCTCAGAATCCATTTGGCACTTTTCAAAAACACGATAATTTTTTTTTTCCTATCTCCTTTCTGTATCCAAAAATATGCTTGGAGAGCGATTCTAGGCGTCCCCGTCCCAAACCTCTAATAGCTAAGAGGACAGGTCGAATTAAAGTTAATAACTGGAGGAGATTGGGTGATAATTGTCATCATGCAGGTCGTCTGCCTGAGTAATTTCCACCCCGTAACTGCAGAAGGTAACGGAGCATCACCCACAGGCCTGAACCTAAATCCTCCTGTCTGGAGGTCCCCTTGTAATAGCACCTCTTCAGAGATACAGGGCTCATTTCAGATTCTGCCTTGGTGGCCCTTGACCATTCTCATGGGGTCCGGGAGCCTTGCAGACTCGGGCAGTCAACGTTTGGGGGTGGGGTACACCTTACATAACTCCATCTTCCTGTAACCCTGTCCACGTGACTTCAAAATGTGGACAAAAAAAAAAATCACCTGCCGTATCAATGAGAAAGGATATCCCAGTCATCAAGCCACTGCAACTACCCATGGACTAAAAAATTAGTCACAACTTACAAAGACTCAGACACGACTGAAGCAACTTAGCAGACTCGCAAGTAGAGGGCTATCTTACTTGGTGGGAACGTTTAGGACCCCCGATCCCCTAGAGACAGCATCTCAGTAGCTCTGGGAAAACTGCTGGGGAGTCAGGCTATATATAAGCTTGCAACAAAGGGAGCAGGAGGTCTGAAAGTCAAAGATTATTCTGAGGTGAAGAAGACCCTAATGATGGGAAAGACTGAAGGCGGGAGGAGAAGGGGACGACAGAGGATGAGATGGTTGGATGGCATCACCGACTCAATGGACATGAGTTTGAGCAAGCTCCGGGAGTCGGTGATGGACGGGGAGGCCTGGCGTGCTGCGGTCCATGGGGTCACAAAGAGTCAGGACTCAGTGACTTAATAACAAAAGGGAAATGAGATATCCGGGAGAGGAATGTAGTGTTCTTCTCTGGGTGAAGAAGCAAGGGAACAGGCTGAGCTGACTCCATCTCGATAAAGAAGCAAACTCCATCTTACATTCCCCGTGAACTTGGGACGATGTGCCTGGTAGCCATGGAGATCATACACCGAACAGGCCTCCCAGACTGATAGACACCAGATTCCATACCACCAGAAAGACTGTAACAGTCCCCTATGTGGTCAATCGCCTTTGTAATCTTAAAGGCACCCGTTGATGTGGGTTGCCATGTAGAACCATCTGATCCTTCTGATTATTATGAATCATGGCTGTAACCTGATGGCATCTCCCATTAACATTTTCCAGGCTAGGTTTAAGGAATTTGCAGATGTGGGCTTGAGCACATCGTACACTTAAGGTACATACTGTTTTCACAAAAGTTGGTCAGCGTCCCTGGCTAAAGAGGATACTCTGCCTTGGACCCGCCGATGTAATAAACTGCAGGTTGTCCTTCTGAGTGAGTTTGTTTCAACATTTGACTATAACATGGGAACATGCAAGCCTCTAGGGCTGACCAAATTCATTCCTCTTAGCTATCTGGGGCCAAGTCCTGTTTTTTTATTTTATTTCTCAGACTGGATCTTCACCATTGTACTCCCTTTGGGGAGCCCCCATTCACTTTCAGAGGTCTGATGGCTACTCCATGCATGTTTATTGATACTGGCCAGACATAATTCCATCTCGCACACCCCTGACTGTGCACCCTGAGGGGATTCAGGGTAGAGAATACCTGCTCCTTGGTCCTCAAGAGAGCTGAGGTGCGCTGTATCAGAGGAAGGGTTTCATTCCCTTCTCCAGGGGATCTTCCAGACCCAGGGATTGAACTCACATCTCTTGTGTCTTCGTGCATTGGCAGGTGGATTTTTTTTTTTTTTTACAGCTGAGCTGTCTGGGAAGCTCAGGAATGATTCCAGGGAGCCCAGATTCCTGCATTTTCCCATACATAGAAAAGCTCTAAAGTCATTACCTCAAAATGCCTGTTTTTTGTTTTTTAATAGTAATCGTTTGATCTTCCAGATACCTGATTTTTCTTGCAAGAACTGCTATCCATGCTGACCCCTCCCTCACCTGCTCAGAGCAGTCCCTTAGAGCTATCAGAGGGGCCACCTTCCTGGCTTAGGATCTCAGCAGGTCCACCAAGTAAAACATAATTTTCAACTTTTAGGCTGCGTGCTAAAGGGCTGCTTGAAGGACCTAGACTTGCCTTCGCGATTTCTCCCTCTTCCTCTGTCCTTGACTTCAGAAACAATCCCGCTTGCCAGCTTCCTCCTTCTAATGATCAACCCATGGTTTAAGCACAAAATCATGATTTTTGATAGTTTATTAGGCTCAACTCTTTTATTTTTGTTTTAAATTGTTTCGTGTTTTATTAAGTAAAAAGAAAAAAAGAAGTTGTTTCCCTTTTGTCTTTTGGCTGGAAAAAAAAAAAAAATCTTCCCAATCCCACGGTCACTTCGCCAGATATTTTAGGCACGCACATCCCTGACTGTACTCTTGTAGATGACTGTGGGGATATTGACCCCGTTTGTGGGAATTTACGGCACTTAGCACATCCATGCTTCCAGGAAATGCATGTTAATTATGGAGAATGAAGGAGGATGTTTCTCCTGCTGACTGTTTTGTCTGCAGAATGAAACAGGTGGCGTATTCAGAGCCGTCTATACATACAATAGTCTTATCTCGCTTAACAAAGATAACCCTCATTAAGTAAATGACTCCTTTGTTTAAGGTTTAAGGCCTAACTACAGGAGACGTTTCTTCTGTTTTGCCTCTAACTTTTAAAACTGAGAAATGGGAGGAGGAAAAGTTTAAAAAATAGGGTGGGAAATCCTGTGACATCAAAGTGAAGCTAAGCGTTCCTAAATGGAACTCATCATACAATTTTCGTATTTGAGTGTCAGGAGGAAAAGCTATAATCTGCTTTATCATTCTTTTTATGTCATGCAAAGAAAACACTTTTTCTAAATGATGCTCAACACGGACTTTAAAAGTTTTTTCTTTTTTTTTCACATCATTCAAATTGATAGAAGCTTTCTTTAATGCCCAGGCCAAATCAAATCTGACTTAATGGCCAGACCAAATTGGTCGTTCAATTTCAAGGTCTACCAAAACAAATTGAGTGTGTCTTTTTATCCAGATCGTCAGATAGAGACCTATTAGGATGGCCGATCCACTTCTTAAAAAAAAAAAAAAAAACACAAAACTTAATTTCAGCTTTGTGTGAGCTCTAACTTACCCAGAAGCAGAATCAACTGCCTTTTTCCACAGGTTTTCTTTCTTTTTTTTTTTTTTTGCAGGTTTTCTTAGATACACCCACAGTACAGTCTTTCATGACCATATTTCCATAGACTGTATATGGATTTGTTTGGGAATTAAGCACTTGAATCTTTTAACCCATGGTTTACCCAGAAGACCCTTTTGAGTGTGAAATGGGACTGTAAGAGATCATTTGCTGTCTCTTCCTTAGTTTCCATATCTCAAGGGAAGACACTCTTCCATTGGCTATAGTAAGCTAAATATTTGTTTATCTCAATAGGAAAAGGTCCCATGAAAATTCATAGAGCAATGTGGCCAACCCTCGTCTGATTTGCAAACATTAAAATGAAGCTGAAATGGTGGGAAAGGGATCTTTAGGGAGTTTGGGATGGACATGGACACACTGCTGTATTTAACATGGAGAACCAACAAGGACCTGCTGGACAGCACAGGGAACTCTGCTCAGTGTCATGTGGCAGCCTGGATGGGAGGGGAGTTTGGAGGAGAATGGACAGTACTTTATAATTACGGTCCTGGAGAAGACTCTTGAGAGTCCCTTGGACTGCAAGAAGATCACACAAGTCCATCCTAAAGGAAATCAACCCTGGATATTCATTGGAATGACTGACGTTGAAGCTGAAGCTCCAATACTTTGGCCACCTGATGCGAAGAGCCGACTCACTGGAAAAGACCCTGATGCTGGGAAAGATTGAAGGTGGGAGGAGAAGGGGATGACAGAGGATCAGACGGTTGGATGGCATCACCGACTCACGAGTTGGACATGGACATGAGTTTGAGCAAACCCTGGGAGATAGTGAAGGACAGAGAAGCCTGGCTTGCTGCAGCCTGTGGGGTAACAAAGAGTTGGACATGAGTGAGCTACTGAACAACAATACATATGGCTGAGTCCCTTTGCTGTCCACCTGAAACTATGAAAATGTTGTTAATCAGCTGTACTCCATTACAAAAAAAGAAAAGTTTTTGTCAAAAATGGAGCTGAGTTCTTTGGGGCTGCGTAGGTTTCACAAAGCTCTTTACTTCATCGAAACGCTGAGTCCTTGTATTTGTACATCCTTCAAATAGATAGTATTCAGAGTCCATGTTGCAGACGCAGGCAACTCCATCCAAATGATAACAGCCAAGGTAGCTTGGGAACGTCTTGCTGTTCACAGCTACAACTTCTGAGGGCACTTCTCTAACTGCAAGTCTACCACACATGCAGTCTTGCAAAGAAGAAGCCAATTTTACAACAACAAGAAGTTCATTATTTCAAGATGGTTAAACCCTTGAGCAAGCTTCTCTGATGGCTCAGATGGTAAAGAATCTGGCTACAATGCAGGAGACCTGGATTCAATCCCTGGGTCAGGAAGATCCCCTGGAGAAGGAAATGGCAACCCACTCCAGTTTTCTGGCCTGGAGAATCCCATGGACAGAGGAGCCTAGTGGGCTACAGTCCATGGGGTAGCAAAAGTTGGACACAACTCAGCGACTAAACCACCACCACTAAACCAAGGGTTTGAGCATTTGGGAAGCAGTGGAAATACGTCTTGATTGATTCTTTTGCTGGAAAAAATGCTGTGCCTACATGCTCAGTCACTCGGTGTTGTCAGACTCTTTACAACTGTATCCCACCAGGCTCCTCTGTCCATGGGATTCTCCAGGCAAGAATACTGGAGTGGGTTGCCTTTCACTTCTCCAGGGGATCTTCCTGATCCAGGGATTAAACATGCATCTCTTGTGTCTCCTGCATCTTGTAAGCAGATTCTTTACCACTGAGCCCCCTGGACAGCCTCAAACTGCCGTTCCAGAAAGGTTATCCACACTCCAAACAAAACATACACTCTGCACCTTACCTCCCTGTTCCTAACTCACAATTTGCCACTGCAGGCTCATTGACTTTATCACAGGGTCAACATACATTATCATTCACTGTGGTTCTTCATTGTTGCAGAAAGACAGGCAAAGTGACCTCTAGCATATCTTCTGTAAACACACATCATCTTAACTGTAGCTCTCTGATGCTCACCGCTAGGAAAATTGTTAGCTCGGTGAGTCACACGTAAGTGAGAACACATTTAAAGAAATATCAAGACCTCTCTGGTGACTCAGACAGTAAAGAATCTGCCTGCAACGCAGGAGCTCTGGGGTCCATCCCTGGGTCGGGATGATCCTGTGGAGGAGGGCATGGCAACCCACTCCAGTATTCTGGCCTGGAGAATCCCATGGACAGAGGAGCCTGGCGGGCTACGGTCCATGGGGTCACAAAGAGTAGGACATGACTGAGCTACTAACACTTTCAAGGTAGCCCTTAAAATCAGCAGAAAGATCTTTGATATCAGTTATTTGCTTTCACAGAAACATCTCCAGTTGACAAGCTAAGGGCTTTGGGGGCAGATTAAAAAAAAAATGTAACAATGTGTCCATAAGTGTTTTTAAAACATCAGCCTTGACCAACAAAACACTTTGACTGCCAGTGTGAACATAAATACGAGGGACTTTTTAGAATGAAAACTGCGATCTGTGTAACAGCATTGGTCTTTGTGAAAGCCTCCTGCATTTTAACCTCTGCATCACTGAATGGAAGAAATCAAATCTAGTACAGTCCTATAGTTAGGCTCACCAAATGTCTTCCACCAGTCTTTTTTTTTTTCATAAAATGAAATATTCATCTATTGCAAATGTTCATATTCAATCACTATATTACTTTAACTGAAACGTCTACTTCAAGAAGAGAAAGCAGAAGATATAATAAGAACGGAATCTCACAAAATCTACTAAAATCAGCTGAAATTTGTGTAGCCATTACTAATCCGGTTAGAGTGTGAGATGGGCTTCCAAGCTGGTGCCGGTGGTAAAGAATCCACCTGCCAGTGCAGGAGACCTGGGTTAGATCCCTGGTTGGGGAAGATCCCCTGGTGGAGGGCATGGCAAACCACTCCAGTATCCTTGCCTGGAGAATCCCATGGACAGAGGAGCCTGGCGGGCTACAGTCCAAGGGGTCGCAAAGAGTTGGACATGACTGAAGCAGCTTAGCACATGGGCACTCAGAGTGTGAGATACGGTGTTTGAGTTCCACCCTGTCAACAAAACAAATCTCCCTAATTGCACAGAGAAAAAAAAATTTGCTTTTAATTCTTTGTTCTTTATACTTAAATATCATTGGTTTGTAATTAAAAATGAAACATTTGCCAATCCTCAAATGACAGATGAAGAATCTTTTTCCTGATGACTCCATCTGAGTCAAAATATCTAACATAAGTGAGCCTGGTTCATGTCCAATCAGAGAGAGGCAGGTTGGTTTTTTTCTTGTTTTTATATAAGGTTCGTGGTTGAAGGACTGTTCCTGGAATCTTCATTAGGCAGGGAGCTTGTGTGTATCTAGAACAGGCATGGTTTGCATTCTGTCCACTTGGCTAGGACAAGAATATATAAGAAGTATAACATTTCTGAAGCAGGTTCTTACAAAATCATCAAACGTTATCAGTAAAAAGGAAGACTGTTCTCTAGTAGTTATAGGACGAGGTTATCTAATACATCGTAATATGAACGCCACCGACTTTAATACCTGTCCCATAAACCTATTACCAAAGTCCCACGCTTTGGTTTCTCTTGCATAGATATCATCCTCACCCCTCAACCCCAAGATTATAAGAATTTGACCCCCCCCATCTCCTTTGGAAAAAGAGCCCTCAGCAGAAAACAGGAATCAGTCAGCAATTGTATTCTAACCAGGTCTGTGTTTTTATTTAAATAGGAGTGTGCAAGTTCACAGGGCAGGTTTGACAAAGTTTCATTTACAAGACATAGTCACTTTTTTGCGAAGTGATTGAAGTAAACTTGATTTACAGTATTGTGTTAATTTCTGATTTCTGCAGTACGGCAAAGTGATTTAGCTATATACGTATATGTGTATATACATATATATATGTGTGTGTGTGTATATATATACATATATGTATATATATGTGTGTGTGTGTGTGTATAGGAGAAGGAAATGGCAACCCACTCCAGTCTTATTGTAAGATATAGTTCAGGCCGAGGCAGAAAGAGGAAAGACGACCTCAATAGAAGTAGGTTACCTTTATTCAGGCAGGGACGGGCAATGCTCGGCCTAAGGATCATGCTGAGCACAGAGAAGGATCGGGGAGGCTCCATATTTATAGGGAGGTTTGTGGAAGCGCTAAGGGAAAGGTTAATCAGGCGGGATGTTTTGGGTATTCTTTAGTTGAGATGGCATTTGTAGTTGGGCAGGGGTGATAAGTCTTCTGGGCAGGTGTAGCGGGTAGAAGGTTTCTGGACAGGGAGTGATAAGTCCCAGAAGATGCAACTGGCCTGGAGCATCAGGGCGGGACCTAAAGTTCTGTTTTGTTTTCTCCGAAGTTAGATGATTCAGCAAGGGCCTTTGAAAGTGCTGTTTTGTTTTCCAGGCCCAAAAGATGCCTTCACTTGTTGCCTGGAGAATTCCGTGGACAGAGGAGCCAAGTGGGCTACAGTCCATGGGGTCGCAAAGAGTCACGCGCTACTGAGAGTGTAACACACATTCACACACTCACACACACACTCACATGCATTTTCTTGTTCTTGTCCATGAGGGTTTTTCACAGGGTGTTGGATGTAGTTCCCTGCGCTCTACAGTCGGCCCTTGCTGTGTATCCACCCTATACGTAATAGCTTTCATCCGCTAACCCCAAATTCCCACTCCAAGCCTCGCCCTTGACAACCACACGTCTGTCTGTGAGTCTGTTTCTGTCTTATGGATGGATCCTTGTGCCATATGTTAGATTCCATGTATAAGTGACATCCTGTGGCCTTTGTCTGTCTCTGACTGACTTCGCTCAGTATCACTTAGTACGATCGTCTCCAGGCCCATCCATGTTGCAAATGGCTTTGCTTTACGCTTTTCAATGGCTGAGCAATATGCCATTGTGCACCACATATTCTTTGTCCATTCGTCTGTCAGTGGACACTTAGGTTGCTTCCTCGTCTTGGCTAGGAATTCCCAGGGGTCTCTAGTGGGGAAGAAGCCACCTCCCAATGCAAAAGACATAGAGACATGGCCAGAATACTGGAGTGGGTAGCCTGTCCCTTCTCCAGGGAATCGAACCCAGGTCTCCCACACTGCAGGCCAATTCTTTACCATCTGAGCCACCAGGGAAGCCCAAGAACAGTACAGTGGGTAGCCTATCCCTTCTTCAGGGGATCTTCCCTACCCAGGAATCAAATGAGGGTCTTCTGCATGGCAGGCGGATTCTTTACTAGCTGAGCCACCAGGGAAGCCCGTTCTGCATACTTGTAGACTTTTTGATGATGGCCATTCTGACCAATGTGAGCTGATACCTCATGGTAGCTTTGCATTTCTTTAATAATTAGCCATGATGAACATCTTTTCCTGTGCCTGTGGGCCATCTGTATGTCATCTTTGGAGAGATTTCTCTTTAGATCTTCTGCCCATTTTTCGATCGAGTCCCTTTTTGTTATTCAGTTATATCAGCTCAGATTGAGTATCCCGAGTGCTCAGTATCATACTTGCAGCTCAAAGTATGAAGGAAGAAATTGTGTTCTTCCTACTGTCTGTCCTGCCAAGTTATTTTTGGTTTTAGTTTCTCTTTTTGGTTATTTTTGGGGGCAATTGCAGTGAGGGCTTTAGCACTGAGTGATTACAGCCCAAGTGGAAGATACAGGGGTTTACTGAGCTTCAGGTGGTACAGGGTATAGATGCAAAAAGCCAGGTTTAATAGGATAGGAAACGCAAAGCAAAGACATCATTTGAATCATTCTGGTTCCCGTTTTTCTAAACCAGTAGAAATCACCACTTTTCTTATTCACTGTACGGTTAGTTGCTCAGTCGTGTCCGATTCTTTGGGACCCCATGAGCTGTAGCCCTCCCGTGGCAACCCACTCCGGTATTCTTCCCTGGAGAATCCCGTGGACAGAGGAGCCTGGCGGGTCTACAGTCCATGGGGTCGCACAGTTGGACATGACCGAGTGACTTAGCACACACTCAGCAAACACCATGATAACAAAAGGCCTGACTGTGGAAATAAACTGAAATCAAATGTGTGGTGGATACCCGACAACTTTAAGAAATGAGCCAAGAAAAAGTTTGTTTTCTCTAAGAATTCTGCAACCGTCTTCCGTAGCTTCCAAGCCACTACTGGGCGTCTGAGTTCAGTGAGATGTGAAAGCGTGTGTCCTTTATAAAGAAAAGAAAGTGGTTTGAAAGAAACCACGTTTGAGGAATCAGTCACTGGAGAAGAGACAGCTCTGCCACTCTGACAAGACACTCGTGGGGCACACTGATGAGCCCCAGGAAGAGCGTGTCTCTCGTTCAGTCGCTCAGTCGTGTCCGACTCTTTGCGACCCCGTGGACCACAGCACACCGGGCCTCCCTGTCCATCACCAACTCCTGAAGTTTACTCAAACTCAGGTCCATGGAGTTGGTGATGCCATCCAACCATCTCATCCTCTGTCGTCTCCTTCTCCTCCTGCCTTCAGTCTTTCCCAGCATCAGGATCTTGTCCAACGAGTCGGCTCATCGGATCAGTATTGGAGCTTCAGCTTCAAGATCAGTCCTTCCAATGAATATTCAGGACTTATCTCTTTTAAGATGAACTGGTTGGATCTCCTTGCTGTCTAAGGGACTCTCAAGAGTCTTCTCCAACATCATAGTTCAAAAGCATCAATTCTTCAGCATTCAACTTTCTTTACAGTCCAACTCTCACATCGGTACATGACTCCTGGAAAAACCATAGCTGTGAAAATGCTGACCTTGGTCAGCCAAGTGATGTCTCTGCCCTTCTCATTTCAAGTGCCCTGTGAGGACTAGCTGGAATCTTGTGGGCTGTAAGTGGTGGCTTGGTCCTGTTGTTACAGAGCAGACAGATGAAAGGGGAGATTTCTCTGGGGCAGTCTTTCTGCAAATGTTAGAAGTGCTGTCGGAAGCCTTGGGGGAACCGACCAGTCGGAATGACCCGAGGGCATCCGAGGCTAAAAAACATCTCCATTGCTTGAGGCTGGTGCTATCCGTAAAAGCGAATGAAGACAGACTAAAGGAATAGGTTATAAGGATCGTGGAATCTTTAAACATAAATGTATACATGTTGAAATAATGTTCTCAGCAACAGAAGAGAGAAACACACCACACTGATTGTTTTGGGGCCAAAACGTCTCAGGCTGGGCTCTCCTCAACCTCTGAGTGTCCTATGCCCCAGCTTTTCAGGGGAGCTGCAGGGGCCTGGAGCCCGGCTAAGGGAGGCTTTCCTGGGAGGGGGTGACTCTGGGAGCCTGTGGACACATGGATGGGCCTGGGGGAGGCCGAGGACTAAGGATGCTCACGGTTCTCAAGGGGGAAAGGTGATTCAGCCTGAAACCCAGAAGGACCTGTGAGGTTCCTGCGAGGAACAAGAAAACTTGCTCGAAGATAGAACCCTTGGTCTGGGCTGCCCAGTCCTGTGCAGGGAAAAGCGTGTGCATGTGTGTGTGTGCACGCTCACGCACGTGTGAGTATGTGACTGATTGAGAGAGAGACAGAGAGAGAACGCGATGGAGCGGTCCTTTGCCCTGAATACGCTGACACTCACTTCTCATGTGATCTAAGAAAGATTACAACTGAGGTGGGCTTCCCAGGTAGCTCAGTGATAAAGAATCCACCTGCCGAGGCAGGAGATAACAGGTTCAGCCCCTGGTCCTGGAGGATCCTGTCATGCCATGGAGCAAATAAAACCCGTGCCCCACAACTCCTGAGCCTGTGCTCTGGAACCCCCTGCTCCCCAACAGGAGAAGCCACCGCAACGACAAGCTGGCCCACCGCAACTCGAAAGTAACCTCCCCGTCCCCCAGCTCAGCACAACGAGGGACAAATCCACGCAGAAACAAAGACCCAGCACACCCAAAAAGAAAGAACACAGTTATTTTTAAAAATACAATCTCGGGACTTCTGTGGTGGTCCAGTGGTTAAGACCTCGCCTCCCAATGCAGAGAGTGTGGCTTCAATCCGTGTTGGGGAAGATAAGAACGCACATGCCTTGAGATGCTCCCCACCCTCCAAAAAAAAGCCAACAAAAGAGAAAATGGATTCAGCCAAGACTTTAAAAATGGTCCAGAAAAGAAACTTCAAAAATATGATCTGTAAGTAATCTTTATGTTCTTTAAATCGGCCAACATACATGTATGGCTGTGTAGTCTCACAGCCCACGGGCTGGGTACTCCCGTTAAAGACTGTTGATCCCCAGTTGCTGTCAGAGAGGACTTGTTTATAATCACCGTCTAGGATCTAGGGACAGATACCTTGATGATGCTAGCAACATTTGAGGTTGACTACAGACTGGAGATGCGGTGGGCAAAATTGCATCTCCATGCAAGACTTCAACCCTTTCGCATTATTAATAAAGTCGTGTGACTTCCCCTCCTATCAGAAGGCTCGTGGCTATAACGTGGGATGAGATCACTTTGGCAGATGACTTCACTGTGGTTTACCCGAGGATATGGAAACCTCAACCCTCCTGGGAAGACAGAGTAACATCCATCCTTCCCAGTAGATTTCCACTGAGGTTTTTGGAGGGATCTGCCCAATCTATGAAAAGAAAGCCAAGTGAAAAAGATGAAGCTAAAGCCAAAACACAACAAACCTTTTTTTGGGGGGACGGGGGAGCCTGGTGGGCTGCCGTCTATGGGGTGGCACAGAGTCGGATACGAGTGAAGCAACTTAGCAGCAGCAGCAGCAGCATAGACCCGAATGCTGGGAAAGATCAAAGGCAAAAACAGAAGGGGGTGGCAGAGAATGAAGTGGCTAGATAGCATCACCAACTCAATGGACATGAGTTTGAGCAAACTCCGGGAGATGGTGAAGGGCAGGGAAGCTTGGCGTGCTGCAGTCCGTGGGGTCGCAAAGAGTCAGACGCGACTGAGCGACTGGACAACAGCAACATATTTGGTTTACAACAAATTGACAATGTTGTGTTACTTTTATGTAGACAGCAAAGTGATCCAGCTGTATATATACATATGTAAATATATATATTTTTCAAATTCTTTAGGTTTTTATAAGATATTGAACACAGTTCTGTATGCTCTGTCGTCGTTTAGATTTCCTGATCCAAAACTCCTAATTCATCCCTCCCCATTTCCCCTTTGGTAATTATGACTTTGTTCTCTAAGTCCGTGGGTATATTTCTACCTTGTAAATAAGGGTAATTGTATCATTTTTAAGCTCCACATATAAGTGACATCATATGATACTTCTGCTTCTCTGCCTGACTTAACATCACTCAGTGTGATCATCTCTAGATCCGTCTGTGTTGCTGCAAATGGCACCATTTCATTCCTTTTTCATGGCTGAGTAATATTCCACTGCGTATATGTACCACATCTTCTTTATCTATTTTTCTGTCCCTGGACGTGTAGGCTGCTTCCATGCCTGGGCTAGTGTAAATAGGGCTGCTGTGAGCACTGAGGTTCACTTATCTTTTCTCTTTTAGTTTTTGTCTTTTCTGGACATATGCTCAGAAGTGGGACTCCTGGATCAACCGTGGTAGCTCTAAAAAGTAGCAAGCCTTTTTAAAGTGAGGCATAAAGGATAGACTTCTAAATGCAGCCTACAGGGGACAAGACACACACACACACACACACACACACACACACACACGTACTTTCTAGATGCCACCAGAAGCAGCTGGTTTACATTCTAGCAGAGGATCAACCTACGTTGAAAGCGGAGGAGGTCGAATGGTGAGTTTTGCGTACAGGAAGACGTGGGGGAGAGGGGCGTGAGTGATTCTATCAAGACACTATACATCCTTTGCCACTGAAAGGTAGCATCCCCAAGGCCCCGACACGCTGGTGAGCACACAGAGCTGACCGGACGGAGGGAGGGTCCTCTGTCATCCCATGATGAGAGGGCTGTGGTGCACACCCAGGAGCCTGTTGATGAGGGTTAAAACAATGGTCAGCCAGAGCGCACACCGTCTATTCTGCCGGTTGCAGGAATTACAGATCTACTTGTCAGGTCCTGCCTCGCCCTAATTTGATAACCTTTTGTCAGGCTTCACAGGCAGATGATGTATTTCTTCATCTGGTGTGTTCATCTGCGCTGTCCCTTGAAAGAGCCGTCCCCATCACGCTGCAAGCTGTGAGATCTTTAGCATCCTGGTTTGACTTGGTCAACGTTCTTTTTTTAAAAAAATATTTATGTTTATTTATTTTCTGGGTTGTAATCGGTCTCCTTTGCTGCACGGGCTTTTCTCCAGCTGAGGGGCGTGGGCTTCTCATTGCGGTGACTTCTCCTGTTGCAAAGCACGGGTTCTAAGTGCACAGGCTTCAGAAGTGGCTGAAGCCCCAGCTTCAGAACGTTGAGGTTGACAAGTGTACAATCCAGCGATGGTACTAGTAATTTTATGATCAACCTCATTTTTATTAACAATAAAGGTTTATAAATCATTTTGCATTTGCCAGAGTTGTTCCATTTCCCTATTGGCACCTGGACTCAGTGGTTGAGGCTTGTGGGCTCTAGAGTTTAGGCTCAGTGGTTATGGCCGATGGGCTTCAGTTGCCCTGCAGATCGTGGGGGCTCTTCCCGGACTGGGAATCGAACCTGCATCTACTGCATTGCAAGGAGGACTCTTTAACCACTGGACGCCCCCTTTTACAATCCCTGCTTGCTTCAGCTTGGTGACCACCCTCCACCTCCATATCCATCTTGCCTATGTTCAGGCAGCCCTCTGTGTTGAAACAACCCAGCTATCTGTCACAGTGTGACAAATTCGCAGCTCCGGAGGCTGGGAAGCATCCTGGCGACAACCGGAGTATACCTCCGCGGAGTGCCCTGGTGCTAGCTGTTCTCATAGGCTGCGATCTGGGTAACAGTTGAGGCTGGAATCTCAGCGCAGAATTCAGTAGGGGAAGGGCCCACTTTTGCCGTTCTGTGCGTGGGAATTCAGTTTGTCACAGGCTGTTGGACTGAGCATTTCAGCTCTTCACCAGGATTTAGCCAAAAAGCAACATCAGTTTCTTTCGCTCTCTCTCTTTTTTTTTTTCAATTGAGGCATAGTTGATTTACAATCTTATTTTATTTATAATCTTGTGTCCATTTCTGCTGTACAGCACTATGACTCAGTTATACACGCATATCCATTCTTTTTTGCATTCTTTCTTATGATGGTTGATCACAGGGCATTGAATAGAGTTCCCTGTGCTGTACAGGAGGGCATTCTTTGTCCGTCCTATATATAATAGTTTGCATATGTTAATCCCCAACCCCCAGGCCTTGCCTCCCCTACCCACCTATCTCTTCCTTGTAAACCACAAGTCTGATCGCTATGTGAGTCTGTTTCCGCTTTGTAGGTGTGTTCATTTCTACCATATTTTACATCAGTTTCTGGATAGGAAGATATTTCACACGTTGGGCTGTTTTCTGTATAATTTGGGTCATGGCTGTTCCAGGAGAATATTACCTTTTTATTCACGTACCAGTGTCTTAGAGCAGAAGCTGGTCCCTCTTTAAAACTAATCCGTTGGTGTAAATATACATCTTCCTGCTTTGATTCCAGAGGCACGCAAATCCACTTCTGTGTACAAGTCACCTGCAAAGCTTCCCTGGCGGACTTCCCTTGTGGCTCAGTGGTAAACAATCCACCTGCCACTGCAGGATACATGAGCTCAATCCCTGGGTCCGGAAGATCCCCTGGAGGACGAAATGGCAACCCACTCCAGTATCCTTGCCTGGAGAATCCCATGGACAGAGGAGCCTGGCGGGCTACGGTCCACGGGATTGCAAAGAGTTGGACACGACTGAGCAACTAAAGAACCACACATGCAAAGCACAATTTGGAATACCTTCCTCCTCTTCCCAGGGAAGGACTAAACAAGGAAATGATTATTTTAAAGAAAAGATTCCATAATGAACCTTGAGGTTGAAAAGGTACGAGAGAGCAATGATACTAATAATTTTATGGTCAGCTTCATTTTATTAACAATAAAGTTTTAAACCATATTGCGTTCACCAGAGTTGTTCCATTTCCCTACTGGCGTAGTGGGTACAGGTCATAACAAGACAGAAGGCTCTTTGCTTCAATGAATAAGGCACATCTAGGCCACGTCTAGTCAAGGCTATGGTTTTTCCTGTGGTCGTGTATGGATGTGAAAGTTGGACTGTGAAGAAGGCTGAGCGCCGAAGAATTGATGCTTTTGAACTGTGGTGTTGGATAAGACTCTTGAGAGTCCTTTGGACTGCAAGGAGATTCAACCAGTCCATTCTGAAGGAGATCAGCCCTGGGATTTCTTTGGAAGAAATGATGCTAAAGCTGAAACTCCAGTACTTTGGCCACCTCATGCGACGAGTTTACTCATTGGAAAATACTCTGATGCTGGGAGGGATTGGGGGCAAGAGGAAAAGGGGATGACAGAGGATGAGATGGCTGGATGGCATTGCTGACTGGATGGACCTGAGTCTCAGTGAACTCTGGGAGTTGGTGATGGACAGGGAGGCCTGGTGTGCTGTGATTCATGGGGTTGAGGGGAGTCGGACACGACTGAGCGACTGATCTGATCTGAGGCCACTTCTTCGGAGAAGGCAATGGCACCCCACTCCAGTACTCTTGCCTGGAAAATCCCATGGACGGAAAAGCCTGGTAGGCTGCAGTCCATGGGGTCGCTCAGAGTCGGACATGACCGAGCGACTTCAGTTTCCCTTTTCACTTTCATGCATTGGAGAAGGAAATGGCGACCCACTCCAGTGTTCTTGCCTGGAGAAACCCAGGGATGGGGCAGCCTGGTGGGCTGCCATCTCAGGGGTCGCACAGAGTTGGACACGACTGAAGCTACTTAGCAGCAGCAGCAGCAGCAGCAGGCCATTTCTTAATTTGTCCCCTCAGTGATAAAGTTCTTTCTTTTTAAATATGACTCTCTGAAGTATGGGCTTCCCTAGTGGCTCAGCTGGAAAAGAATCCACCTGCAGTGCATGAGACCCCGGTTCAATTCCTGAGTTGGGACGGTCCCCTGGAGAAGGGATAGGCTGTGCACTCCAGTATTCTTGGGCTTCCCTGGTGGCTCAGATGGCCAAGAATCTGCGTGCAGTGTGGGAGACCTGAGTTTGATCCCTGGGTTGTGAAGATCCGCTGGAGGAGGGCATGGCAACCCACCCCAGGATTCTTGCCTGGAGAATTCCATGGACAGAGGAGCCTGGCAGGCTGCAGTCCACGGGGTCTCAAAGAGTTGGACACAACTCAGCAACCAAGAAGAGCACAGCACAGCTAAAGTATAGGGTATAAATTAGGAAGAGAAGTCGTGTGTATACACCGAACAAGAATACAGGGACAGAATCAGGAACCAATCAACTTTTACGGAAATATAAACATCTGTCTACAATCTACAATCTATATACATATAAATGATGTATGTATATTTATATAGTATACAATAGAGAAGGATTATATAAAACATAATAATTATGTCATCATTTCAGTTCAGTAGCTCATGACTGACCCCATGGACTGCAGCATGCCAGGCTTCCCTGTCCATCACTATCTCCTGGAGTTTGCTCAAACTCATGTCCATATGTATGTATAAGTCTATATATGTCATATATAATGCTATATAGACATACCTCATTTTATTGCACTCTGCTTCATTTTACTTCATAGATATTGCTTTTTTTTTTTTTTTAACAAACTGGAGGTTTGTGGCAACCCTGCTTCAAGAACATCTATCAGGGCTATTTTTCCAACAGTATTTGATCATTTCACGTCCCATTTTGGTACTTCTTCAGTTCAGTTCAGTTCATTCGCTCAGTTGTGTCTGACTCTCTGTGACCCCATGGAGTGCAGCACACCAGGCTTCCCTGTCCATCACCAACTCGCAGACCTTGTTCAAATTTATGTCCATGGAGTCGGTGATGCCATCCAACCATCTCATCCTCTGTACTTGGTCCTCCTTGGAATATTTCGTACCTTTTCATTGCTATTATATTTGTGACAGTAGCTGTGATTGATGATCATTGATGTCACTTCTACAACTCGCTGAAGGCTCAGAGGCTAGAGAGCATTTTTTAGAATCAAGTATTTTTTAATGAAAGGATGGGCATTTTTAAAGACATAACCCTATTGCATAATTAACAGACTACACTCAAAGGTAAACATAACTTTTCTGTGCGCTGGGAAATCAAACCATCTCTTGACTTTATTTAGACATTCACTTTATCCTGGAGGTCTGGAACGGAACCTGTAGTATGTCTGAGGTACGATGCTGGAAGAAGGAAATGGCAACCCACTCCACTACTCTTGCCTGGAAAACTCCATGGATGGAGGAACCTGGTGGGCTATAGTCCACAGGGTCGCAAAGAATTGGACACAGTTGAGCGAGTTCACTTTCACTTCATTTTTATAATTCTGGGGAAAGATTTAAGGCGGGAGGAGAAGGGGTCGACAGAGGATGAGATGGTTGGATGGCATCACTGACTCAATGGACATGAGTTTCAGTAAGCTCTGGGAGTTGGTGATGGACAGGGAGGCCTGGTGTGCTGCAGTCCATGGGGTTGCAAAGAGTCGGACACGACTGAGTGACTGAACTGAACTGAATGCCTATATATTCCCATTGTCATTACATAAATACATTAAAATTATATATGTATATTTTAAAATACAAACTTACACATAATATATAACACCTCTCTATTATATAATATTATGTGTGCATGCTCTGGTGTGTCTGACTCTTTGTGACCCCGTGGACTGTAGCCCTGCCAGGCTCCTCTGTCCATGGGATTCTCCAGGCAGAATACTGGAGTGGGTAGCCTTTCCCTTCTCCAAGGGTTCTTTCCGACCCAGGAAATGAACCCAGGTCTCCTGCATTAGGGGCAGATTTCTGTACTGTCTGAACGACAGGAAAGCCCTACCAGTCATATATATATGCTGCTAAGTCACTTCAGTTGTGTCGACTCTGTGCGACCCCATAGACGACAGCCCACCAGGCTGCCCCGTCCCTGGGATTCTCCAGGCAAGAATACTGGAGTGGGTCGCCATTTCCTTCTCCAATGCACGAAAGTGAAAAGTCAAAGTGAAGTTGTTCAGTCGTGTCCGACTCTTAGTGACCCCATGGACTGCAGCCTACCAGGCTCCTCCGTCCACGGGATTTTCCAGGCAAGAGTACTGGAGTGGGATGCCATTGCCTTCTCTCATATACATATATATATACACACACATATATCCCCTCCTTGTCCTCCCCGCATCCCACCCCTCTAGGCCATCACAGAGCACCGAGCTGAGCTCCTTGTGCAATACAGCAGGTTTTCACTAGCTCTCTTTATGTATCTGTATGTGTTTTACTAAATGAACATGGAGTGTTGCTGCTTCTTGCACACTTTTTGGTGACAGAATCCTTTCTTCATACAGCTGTCCATGTAAGTAGATCTGGTCACAGTGTTCCTAAGAAATTCCAACAAGACGATTTTTTTTTTCTTTTTTCCTTCCTTCCTTTCTCCCTTTCTCTGTCCCTTTCGATTCCCCCAGCACAGCTCATGGGATCTCAGTTCCCCAAACTAGGGTTGGAACCCTTCCCAAGGTCTTGAAAATGCCCCGTCCTCACCACCACACTGCCAGCAACTCCCTACCCTTGTTTCCATTCTGCAACTTTGAATATATGCAGAAGTTTCCGTATTTTATTATATGCAAAAGTTTCCATTCTGCAACTTTTATTATACCTTCAAAGGTTCAGGCCTGGAAGGCAGAGCCTTGTGGATGTCCTGTATTGTATATTTCAGGCAATAGGCAAGATTGTTTCACCAAAGGGGCGGAGCCAGTGTGAGGGAGCCCAGGAAATAGAGCACAAAGATTAAACCGGAAGGATTCGATTCAACATGGGGTCAGGTCTGCTCTGGTCTGTTGCAGTCCCTTCACAGCTTTCTCCTTCATTTCCACTTCCATGGATCCCTGTGAATTCATGCATCACAGGTATTTCCACAACTTCAGCTACTCTTTTTTTTTTTTTTCATTTCTAATGCTGTTGGCTCCCTTATCCACTGGACTGTTTGTGTCTTCTGAAATAAATGGATGGGTGTTACTCACACACACATTTTTCCTTCTTAGCGTTATGCTTGTGCTCAGGATACACTTGATAAATTTATAAATAAATCAGTTAATTCACACTTTCTTGGCAAAGCCAATGACTTTCGGGCCTGCTGTAAGCTTTGTGTTTGACTTGAGGCTCTGCTTCTAAACTCCACCTTAGGAAGGATGTATGTTTGTGTGTATGCCTGTGTGCATGCATTCTTAGTTGCTTCGGTTCTGTCCGACTCTTTGCGACCCCAAAGACTTTAATCCTGCCAGGCTCTTCTGTCCATGGGATTCTCCAGGCAAGAATACTGGAGTAGGTTGCCATGCCTTCCTTGTTTATAACGACACCTCTGTATATATCTATATTTTCGTATCTGAAAGTGGCTCAGTCGTGTCCAACTCTTTGCAATCCCATGGACCATACAGTCCGTGGAATTCTCCAGGCTGGAATACTGGAGTGGGTAGCCTTTCCCTTCTCCGGGGGAATCTTCCCAACCCAGGGATTGAACCCAGGTCTCCCACATTGCAGGCGGATTCTTTACCAGCTGAGCCGCAAAGGGAAGCCCTTTGTATCTGAAGTTACATGTTTTACTACTTTGGAAGGAAAGCTATTATTGACGATACTTTTATTGGATCTTAAATATCTATTCAATGATAGAAGAAAATAAATATGTATATAAATCATATGTAAGTTTCTTCTATTATTAGATTGTATATCTATTGTGTACATATAATGTATTAAATAAGTGATCAAAATAGTAAGTTCTTTATGCATATGAGATATACAGCTCTTTTTGGTAAAGGGTGTTTTCATGCATATTATCTCATTAGCCATCCCGAGGGACCCACAGGAGAGCTATTTTAATCTCTGTTTAAAGGATCTATTCCCTAAAGTTCACCGACCCTAACAGACTTTCCAGTAGGTTACAGCTACCACAGATCACACACTTGATCTTAAACTGGGTCCCCTAAGTCAGTGTACATCACCTTTCCCTCTACTGGCTGTGTCGCCCAAGTGTCTTTCTCTGAAAACTTGTGAGGAATCCCTAACTGTGCCATCACACCGAATATGACAGCAGATGGGATTCGGGAGCACGTGTGAGCATGTCATAGGGATAGGAGACATCATCTTTTTCCTCCAAGACATAAAGCCATAGGTCTACAAAATTAGGTTATTAACAGAAGCAAACGTTTATTTACAGCATCTTACATGCCTGAGCCCTGTATCAGTTATCACAAGGATATCATGAGGGGATTGCTTTCATCTGCTCCACGTCACAGAGGCAGAAACCCAGACAAAGCATCTTGGCACACGCCCCGAAGGTCACAGGCCACTGGAACCCTAGGAATCGAGTTTGGGAATCTGTGTGCAGCTTGCCACAACACTCTACAGCCTTCTCCACCTTGTGGGCAGTAAGCCTCAGATATCAGTCAGTGGACAGCCGACTCACCTCAACCCAGCGATGAAAACCAGGTCCTATCAACAAGCGTGTAGTTGGCTGGAAAAGATGAACTCCTAGATTGCAAAAGTGAAGAGCGACGTTTCAAAGTACATGACAGACGCCACCAGTGTCTTCAGTACTTTATTCATAAGAACCATTGCGTATTTTATTCATCAGAACCATACATTCTTACGTATAAGAAACAAACCCCAAAAGGGATTAATATTAGCCCATCACCTGGACAGAAAACAGGTTTTGTCCTTTACGGGTCTTCATGTTCATTTTGTTATACAGATGGATACAGATAGCTATCTATGTATCCATCTGTGTATCACTGTATGTATATAGGTATCTATCTATCTCTCTGTCCATGCATCAGTCCATCCATCTATCCAACCTTCCATCTTTCTATCCATCCTTCTATGTATTATCTATTCATGCTTCTATCTACATGTCATTGCTTCCCAGCAGCTCCGTAGATAAAGAATAGGAGACCGGAGTTCGATCCCTGGATCGGGAAGCTCCCCGGGAGAAGGGAATGGCAAACCACTCCAGTATTCTTGCCTGGAGAATCCCATGGACAGACGAGCTTGGCGGGCTACAATCCACGGGGTCGCAAGAGTCTGACACAGCTTAGCGACTAAAGAGAAAGAAACAAAGACAAACCCAACATCATCCAGAAACAGTAACAGGTTTCGTCAGTCTGTTTGCCTACCCAGGTATCTATCTATGAATTAATCTACATGTCACTGCTTCCCAGTACCAAGCAGAAATGGTAACATACTTGTCAGTCTGTCTGCCTGTCCATCTTTGTATCTATCTATGGCTATGTATCTATGTGTTGATGTATGTATCTGTCTGTGACCGTGTGTATTTATCCGTGTGTTGGTCTGTGTCTCTGTCTGTGACTGTGTATGTATCTGTGTGTTGGTCTGTGTGTCTGTGACTATGTGTGTGTATCTGTATGTTGGTCTGTGTCTCTGTCTGTGACTGTGTGTGTATCTGTGTGTTGGTCTGTGTCTCTGTCTGTGACTGTGTGTGTATCTGTGTGTTGGTCTGTGTGTCTGTGACTATGTGTGTGTATCTGTGTGTTGGTCTGTGTTTCTGTCTGTGACTGTGTGTGTATCTGTGTGTTGGTCTGTGTATCTGTCTGTGACTTTCTGTGTTTGTATCTGTGTGTTGGTCTGTGTGTCTGTGACTGTGTGTATGTATCTATGTTTTGGTCAGTGTCTCTGTCTGTGACTATGTGTATGTATCCGTGTGTTGGTCTGTGTATCTGTCTGTGACTGTGTGTGTATCTGTGTGTTGGTCTGTGTGTCTGTGACTGTGTGTATGTATCCGTGTGTTGGTCTGTGTATCTGTCTGTGACTATGTGTGTGTATCTGTGTGTTGGTCTGTGTATCTGTTTGTGACTGTGTGTATGTATCTATGTGTTCATCTGTGTATCTGTCTGTGACTGTGTGTGTATCTGTGTGTTGGTCTGTGTCTCTGTCTGTGACTGTGTGTATGTATCTGTGTGTTGGTCTGTGTCTCTGTCTGTGACTGTGTGTATGTATCTGTGTGTTGGTCTGTATATCTGTCTGTGACTGTGTGTATGTATCTGTGTGTTGGTCTGTGTCTCTGTCTGTGACTGTGTGTGTATCTGTGTGTTGGTCTGTGTATCTGTCTGTGACTGTGTGTATGTATCTGTGTGTTGGTCTGTGTCTCTGTCTGTGACTGTGTGTGTATCTGTGTGTTGGTCTGTGTCTCTGTCTGTGACTTTCTGTGTTTGTATCTGTGTGTTGGTCTGTGTGTCTGTGACTGTGTGTATGTATCCGTGTGTTGGTCTGTGTATGTGTCTGTGACTGTGTGTATCTGTCTGTGACTGCATGTATGTATCTTATGTGTTGGTCTGTGTGTCTGTCTGTGACTGTGTCTAGGTATCTGTGTGTAGGTCTGTGTGTCTGTCTGTGACTATGTGTGTGTGTATCTGTGTGTTGGTCAGTGTCTCTGTCTGTGACTGTGTGTGTGTATCTGTGACCGTGTGTATTTATCCGTGTGTTGGTCTGTGTATCTGTCTGTGACTGTGTGTGTATCTGTCTGTTGGTCTGTGTGTCTGTGACTATGTGTGTGTATCTGTGTGTTGGTCTGTGTATCTGTCTGTGACTTTCTGTGTGTGTATCTGTGTGTTGGTCAGTGTCTCTGTCTGTGACTGTGTGTGTATCTGTGTGTTGGTCTGTGTGTCTGTGACTGTGTGTGTGTATCTGTGTGTTGGTCTGTGTGTCTGTGACTATATGTGTGTATCTGTGTGTTGGTCTGTGTATCTGTCTGTGACTGCGTGTATGTATCTTATGTGTTGGTCTGTGTGTCTGTCTGTGACTGTGTCTAGGTATCTGTGTGTTGGTCTGTGTATCTGTTTGTGACTGTGTGTATGTATCTATGTGTTCATCTGTGTATCTGTCTGTGACTGTGTGTGTATCTGTTTGTTGGTCTGTGTGTCTGTCTGTGACTATGTGTGTGTATATCTGTGTGTTGGTCTGTGTGTCTGTCTGTGACTATGTGTGTGTATATCTGTGTGTTGGTCAGTGTCTCTGTGACTGTGTGTGTGTATCTGTGACCGTGTGTATGTATCCGTGTGTTGGTCTGTGTATCTGTCTGTGACTGTGTGTGTATCTGTGTGTTGGTCTGTGTGTCTGTGACTATGTGTGTGTATCTGTGTGTTGGTCAGTGTCTCTGTCTGTGACTGTGTGTGTATCTGTGTGTTGGTCTGTGTATCTGTCTGTGACTGTGTGTGTATCTGTGTGTTGGTCTGTGTGTCTGTGACTATGTGTGTGTATCTGTGTGTTAGTCAGTGTCTCTGTCTGTGACTGTGTGTGTATCTGTGTGTTGGTCTGTGTGTCTGTGACTATGTGTGTGTATCTGTGTGTTGGTCTGTGTATCTGTCTGTGACTGTGTGTATCTGTCTGTGACTGTGTGTATGTATCTTATGTGTTGGTCTGTGTGTCTGTCTGTGACTGTGTCTAGGTATCTGTGTGTTGGTCTGTGTATCTGTCTGTGACTGTGTGTGTATCTGTGTGTTGGTCTGTGTGTCTGTCTGTGACTATGTGTGTGTGTATCTGTGTGTTGGTCAGTGTCTCTGTCTGTGACTGTGTGTGTGTATCTGTGACCGTGTGTATTTATCCGTGTGTTGGTCTGTGTATCTGTCTGTGACTGTGTGTGTATCTGTGTGTTGGTCTGTGTGTCTGTGACTATGTGTGTGTATCTGTGTGTTGGTCTGTGTGTCTGTCTGTGACTGTGTGTGTATCTGTGTGTTGGTCAGTGTCTCTGTCTGTGACTGTGTGTGTATCTGTGTGTTGGTCTGTGTATCTGTCTGTGACTGTGTGTGTATCTGTGTGTAGGTCTGTGTGTCTGTCTGTGACTATGTGTGTGTGTATCTGTGTGTTGGTCAGTGTCTCTGTCTGTGACTGTGTGTGTATCTGTGTGTTGGTCAGTGTCTCTGTCTGTGACTGTGTGTGTGTATCTGTGACCGTGTGTATTTATCCGTGTGTTGGTCTGTGTATCTGTCTGTGACTGTGTGTGTATCTGTGTGTTGGTCTGTGTGTCTGTGACTATGTGTGTGTATCCGTGTTGGTCTGTGTATCTGTCTGTGACTGTGTGTGTATCTGTGTGTTGGTCTGTGTGTCTGTGACTATGTGTGTGTATCCGTGTGTTGGTCTGTGTATCTGTCTGTGACTGTGTTTGTATCTGTGTGTTGGTCTGTGTGTCTGTGACTGTGTGTGTGTATCTGTGTGTTGGTCTGTGTATCTGTCTGTGACTTTCTGTGTGTGTATCTGTGTGTTGGTCTGTGTGTCTGCGACTGTGTGTGTGTATCTGTGTGTTGGTCTGTGTGCCTGTGACTATGTGTGTGTATCTGTGTGTTGGTCTGTGTGTCTGTGACTGTGTGTGTATCTGTGTGTTGGTCTGTGTGTCTGTGACTGTGTGTATGTATCTATATGTTCATCTATGTATCTCTGTGTCATCGCTTCCCATTACCATCAGTCAGGAAACAGTAGCACTTTAGTCTGCCTGACGCCCAGGGAATCGCTACCACCGCTGGCGCTCTCGCTCTCGCCTAGCCCGGCAGGAAAGGGTTAAAGCTGTTTGCAAATACAGCGGCACGTTTGCCGTCTCCGAAGGGTGCCGGAGGAGCGCAAGAAGCTCTCACCTCCCCCCCCGCCACCCAACCCCCGCGCTTCGGGCACTGGGGGCCCGGGGAGACGCGGCTCACCTGTTCCACCACCCCGGCACACCCGGGGAATCTCTCCGTTCCAGCTGGTTTGCACTGGGATTAGCTGCTCTTTGCAAGCGCTTTGTAGCTGCGGATTTGGTTTCTGTAGTGACGGGGCCGACTGCGGAGATCTATTGGCTGCTGGCTTTGTAAATTTCATTCAGTTTGGTCCAATAGCAGAGGGCGAGCTGGGAGCCATCAGGACCTTTCGCTTCAATCTCTCTCTCTTTCTTGCATCCCGGGTCTCTGTCTCTCCGTACAGAGCGCTTATTCAGACCTCACGTTGCCCTTCGAGCTCCGCCTGCGTCCCCGTTTCTTCCTGCCCGTCAGACTATTTACGCCACAAACACCGAATTTTCCTGCCAAAGGCCGGGGTCGGTGGTCCTCGCATTCCTTTGGGGACGTGGGTTGGGGGTGGGGGACGGTGTGCAAATCTGGTTGGGATTCGACAGAACCCCAGGCGGCTGGACTTATACACATCCTCCTGAATCATAAGCATCAGTCAGGGTTCCCTGGAAAAATCTGGATGCCTAACAGGAACACTCAGAACCGATGCGGCTTCTCCACGGCTGAGGTAGGTGCCGTTTTAAGATACACGTCTCTGGGTTATTTTTCATTTAAAGCCCCCTCCCCTCCCCCCTTTTTTAACGATTGGACTCGTGTGTGCATCCCAGAAAAAGATGCTAGTAAGCCTGATTGCTAACGTTTGCGCTTCACTTCATCCGATATTTTTTTAAAATTATTTTTTCCCTCATTTTGAAAATTTGAATAGGACTTTCATCTGTCGCTCCATTTCTTAGGTGTGGGTGGGAGTGTGGACATGCATGTCGTCTGCCAGCTCCGTGCACATCTCGACACAAACGTTATATTATTATTATTATTTTTCTTTTGACTTAGAAAAATCGCGATATACCACCGTGGGGTTGGAAGCCTTTTGGCTGCAGTCAGCTGTTTGAACGGCGCCGGGGCCGTGTTTGCTGTTTACAAAGTAGCGCTGTGTTACATACAAATAAACAGAGAAGAGTGTGGCCGAGAGAGGAAGGGGGAGAAAAAAAAAATATATCTGCAGTACAGGGAGAGAAAGACCGAAGCGCTAGCTCTCTGCAAAGCGGGACTGGTGAGGCAGCCTGGAGGACTTAATGGAAACTGTGAGCAGCCACGGCCTTTTTTTTTTTTTTTGCCTTCCTCCTTCTTTAAGGAAAACTGTCAGCTGCTACCTCCTGGGGTGCATTTTATTTTATTTTATTTTTTGGGTTAACCAGGGAGAGGGGGAAAAAAAAAAAAAGCAGGCTTGGCTGGGTTTGCATTAACCGATTTTCCTTTTTTTTTTCCCCCCCTCCCTTCGTTCCTCTGCTGGCCTTGAGAGCAGATGACGGGCTTGTGTGATGCACTGAATAACGCGCGTGACTGATTAGGACCGGGCTGGGGTTTGCTGGGCAGCGACCCGGGGCGCGCTGGAGACCCCGGGGTGAAGACGGATTGATGGTTAGCTCCGCGCGGTTTCTGCCAAGCTGGGGGGGTGGGGGTGGGGGAAGAGGGGGGCGGGCTACCTGCACCCCTCAATCTTCTTCCCGTGCGTGTGGGCTGGGAGAAAAAGCCAGCGGCGAGAGGTGGAGGGTGTTGAGGGGAAGCGAGTCGGGGGCGGCTGGTGGCGGGGGGAGCTGGTCTCACTGCTTCGGGGAGCTGGGTTGGGGGGGTCTGGCCTGGACCTGTGCGAGGGGCACGCGGCTCCCGCGCGCAGCACGGTCCCCAAGGCTGCCCGCTTGGCCCCAGGAACCACAAAAGTTGCTTTAGCAGCGGGCACCCGCGCGGGGCGCTCCGGGCCGGGGTCTCGGGTTGGGGGTGCGGACGGACCCCATCCGAGCCCCTTGGAGGACCCCGATTCTCTAGAGCAGAGCCCACTCCCCCGCCCCCCATCAGCACCACCACCACCACCGCCGCCGGGCGCGCGGCGGGCCAGCCCTTTCGTCCCAGGTAGGGGCTGGGGGTCTCGGGAGTCTGTGGGATCTGAGGACCACCCCCACAGACTGGGGCCCACGGAAGCGCCCCACACCCCGACCTAAAAGCCGGCGGCTCTCCTCCCACCCTCCCCTCCCCACGCTTTCAATCCGATTTCGTCCCGACCACCTCCTCGTCCCCCCCACCCCGCCCCGCAACAGCCACCCCCACCCCCCCCCCCAGCCAAGGCATTCCCGCGCGCCTCGGCCTGGTTACGCCGCCACCTCCAGCGGGCGGAACTGGTGGCCAAGACCCGCCGCCTGGGCGGGGTGGGGGGGGTGGTGGCTGGAGATGGGGCGGCGGGGAGGGGGGTACCCGGAGGTGGGTGAGGGGCTGGGAGAGCCTGGCAAAAAGCAGCCCCCTCCCCAAGGCGGCGGCGGCGGCGGCGGGCCGCCCCCCGGGCCTGCGTGGCCGGACCTGCGGGCGCGCGGGGTGGGGACCGGGGCTGGGGAGGTGTTGATGGTGGTGGTGGTGGTGGTGGTGGGGCGGGGGGCGGGTGTGCGCCGCTCGGCTGTAGACGGTGCGGGGGGGTCGCGAGCTCGAGGAAGGAGGAGAGGCTGAGGTTCCCCGGCTGCAAACCACCCCCCCAGCCCCCAGGCACGACAGTTGCCTGCCCCCCTCCGGCTCCCCAGGACGCCCGCCGCCTCCTCCCGGCGCGCACGCATCCTTCCGTCTCCCAGACGCGCCCCTCTCTATTCCCCCCCTCCCCGACCTGGACCCCCGGCTGTTTTCCTCCCGCCGAGAACCCGGGAGGCTCGCCTTCTCCCCTCCAATCCTCCCGGGCGGCCTTCCCGGGTTGCGGAGGTGGGGGGGGGGTGTTGCACCTCCAGATCCGGACGCGGGTACCCCGCGCAGCCCTGGGCCCGGGCGCACCATTCCGGCGCCTCTCTCTCTCTCTCACACACACACACACTTCACCCGATCTTCCTGCATCGGCGGGGTCCCGGGGTCCCCGCCACCACCACCCCTCCCACCCCCTCCCACCGGGGGCCCGGCCGGGGGACCACCCTGGGAACGGACGTCCGGCCGGGAGGACTAGGGGCGCTCGGACGACGTCCTCTGCATCTCTCCCGCCACCCCTTTTCTCAGCGGGGTTTGATTTTTTTTTTTGGCTGCGGGTTTCCTCGGCTTCGGACTCATTCCTCGGAACCGACCAGCAGGTGTGGGCCTCTTTAAAAAAATATATATTTTTTTTTACTTTATTTCTGGAGCCACCAGGTTGCTATTTTGGGGCTGGCGTGGGGGAGGAGGGCAGCAGGCAGCGTCTCGGGGGTCCGGGGTGGGGGTGGACCCCCCCAACCCCATAACCTGGAGCTGAGGCTGGCATCTCGCGCGCGCCCCGGCTGCGCGCGTAATGTATGAAAGCCGGAGCGCGGGCGGGTCCCTGGGCGAGCCCGTCTTTCAGGTGGACCCAACTTAAGAAATTTGGGGTGAGGGGTGTCGGGGGCGGGGGGCGGGGGGGGGAGCAGCGAAGTAAGCAGGTGCTGTCCTTGCGAGCAGGATCCACAAGGGGGTAGTGTGGCTACTTCCTTTCATTTTGATTTGCCTTCTTTTTCTTTTTCCTTTCCTTCTCTTTGGTCAGTGGGGTGAAATAGCTTTCTGTGATATCCTATAGTTTTGGAAAGGATCCACTGGCCGGCCCGGTTTCCACCTTCTGAGCGCGTTCCATTTTCCCCGTGTCCCCATGCGAGGTGGTGCCGACCTAGCATCTTTTCTGAGTCAGGCTTGTCCCCTGATTTGAGGAACAGGACGCAGAAGGAGGTGGGGTGGCGGAGAGAGAAAAAGGAAGAAAAAAGTTTGGGGAGACTTAGTGATCCTCACGGGGCCGATTTTCCAGTCCGTGGAGGTCTCTGCAGGCCAGAACAGAAGCGCAGGCGTCAGGCACCGTCTGCTGGGCACCTCCTTCGGCTAGAAATGAAACGACCGGGGTGTCGAGACCTGACTTCCCGGTGGAACAAAGCAACCTCAGCTGCTTGGGAGAGCGCCCTGATTTGAATGGAGATGCTTTAGCGTTTTTCCTCGGGGCTGACGGAGTCAGGGGAAATGGTTTTGATGGCCCCGAAATCTGCATGTGTGTGGGGGCACATTGGGGGTGGGGTAGGGACTGGTTGCAGGCCTCCCGTCCGCTGTTGGGAAGAGGTTACTAGCGATCTCGAAAATACTCCGGGTTGGTCCCCGTGTTTGAATGCGACACAAGGTGTGTGTCTGGGAAGCCGGGCGTTTGTGGCACATGGTTGCATTCATCGTTTATGTCCAGATTTAAAATAAAATTGAATTTTAGAAACGTGCCCCGATATTCAAAACAGAAGCGTCTCACAGAGGCCTCTGCAAATAATTTTCTCCCCCAAGATGAGAACCTCAGTATTGTATTACCCAAAGAAATGTAATTGACAATTTTTAAAGAGTATTTTCCTTGACATGGAAGAAAAGAAAAATGAGGGCCAGGATGTAGCAAGTGGAAAATTACTTCATCAGTTTTAAATCACTGGATTAAAATGACATGTTAAATTTTTTGGAAACCAGTATGATTTCGAGCGGGGAGTTAATGATCATTGCTTTTTCATAATAACGGCCGTGCTTTGATGCTGTTTGCAAGGCGTTTTGACATGTTTTTCTTTGGTGGAAGAATTGTTAATGTTCCTTTGTATTTTTTTTTCCCAAATAAAAGAATGCTGAATGTACATTTAGCCCTAAATCCAGCTATCCAGGTAATTTTTTATCCCAGTCTTAAGAATAGGTAACATGCTCCATAAGTGAGGAACTGCTCCATAAGAAGCATAAAGCAGGTATGATCCTGTGAAATTCACAAGTGAATACATGTGCAGAATTGTCAAGTTATTTCTTTGGCCTGGCATGTAGACCGACAGCAAGTATATGGGTGTTTTTCTTTTATTTTTGAACTTGGCCTTTTCATTTTTTTTTTTTTTCCTTTGCAGTAATTTGTGGAAAGCTTCTGGTTTCCATACAAAGACTAGAGTGTTTCCTGTCTGTCTATACACATTTTGTTGGTTTCAGAATACGCAGGCAACTCTGTAAGAACCCTTTAGAATATTGGGCTTTGACGCCTGGACCACAAAACAAAGACGCAGAGACGGTTCTCACAAAAGTAAATATTCAAGTGCCTGGAATCTGGCAGGGGGCTCACCGGTCTTCCGTTTTAATTGGTACTCCAGATTCTGAACCTTTGTTACAGCCTGGGTATTGTGGACTGTACAACCTGTAGACAGAGTTTATGTGATTCAAATGAAGCGACCCTGTGAAAATATTTAAAGTCCTTTAAATGCCCTCACTCTGAAGACAGGCTTCTCTGATGAAAACAGATTTTAAATCCCAAACTTGATGACAGTTGATTTTTTTTTTTTTGGTATGTGAAAGTCAAGGGCAAGGACCAGATTTTTAATATATCAACCACGACTGTATTCTTTCTGAATATTCTCCATCCTTCACAGCATGCCTTTATTTTCAAATGAGAGAAATATGTTCAGCTTTAAATCAGTTCCTCAATTAAAAAAAAAAAATTCTGGATGCCGTATTTTTTTTTTTCCAGAAGTGACACTTCATCGTCTGCTTAAGGACTTTAAAAAATTTCTGAGACAGGCTATGCCTTCTAACGTAGCAACAGCTGATTTCTTCAGCGTGTCAGCTACCAGTTTCAAATAAAATATTCCGCTTATGTGCAGAGATGGGGAGACAGTGAGGCTCTCAAAACTGAGCCCACGTGGTTGTAGGCAATTAGGTCATCTGTTGTGGCCTGTAAACCATTCATGGGCCATTCATGGCACGAATATTTTCCAGTTTTGTAATTTTTTTTTCTCTCTAAACAACCTACATTTGGCCTTTCAAAGCCTCTTCTGTTCTTTGTTCAGTGGATGGCAGGATGGGAAATCCTTCCTCTTATTTTCTTGGAGACGGGCAGATTAGTGCAAATGAATAAAGGAGAGGGGGGAAAAAGTTGTGGTTGCTGTTGTTCATTTGCTAAGTCGTGCCCGAATCTTTGCGACCCCATGGACTGCAGCACAGCAGGCTTCCCTGTCCTCCACTCTCTCCCCAAGTTTATTCAAACTCATGTCCATCGAGTCAGTGATCCCATCCAACCATCTCATCCTTTGTCGCCCCCTTCTCATCCCACCTTCGATCTTTCCGAGCATCAGGGTCTTTTCCAATGGGTCAGTTCTTTGCATCAGGTGGCCAAAGGATTGGAGCTTCAGCATCAGTCCTTCTAACGAGTATTCAGAGTTGATTTCCTTTAAGATTGACTGGTTTGATCTCCTTTCGGGACAAGGGACTCTCAAGAGTCTTCTCCAACACCACAGCTCAAAAGCATCAAATCTTTGGCACTCAGCCTTCCTTATGGTCCAGCTCTCACATCCACATGTGTCTACTGGAAAAACCATAGCTTTGATTATATGGACCTTTGTTGGAAAAGTGACGTCTCTGCCTTTTAATGTGGCGTCTAGGTTTGTCATAGATTTCCTTCCAAGGAACAAGCATCTTTTAATTTCGTGGCTGCAGTCAACGTCCGCAGTGATTTTTGAGCCCTAGGAAAGAAGTTGGCAATTTATAGGCTGCGAACAAATATCTAGGCTGTGAGAAGGATTTATGTCTGCGGTGGGCATATGACACAAAAATGAAATAAAAGGCTCGTAAAATCGGTGCCCGAGTGGAGAATATATCCAGGCCACTTGGGGCTCTGATTTCAAACTTAAGACATTGACTGTTGAGAGCAACTGCCCTCGGTGTGCAGGACTCTGGAGCGCCCTCTGCCTGTGGATATGGGCCAATCAGTTTCCAGAATGAGTCTCTGAATCAGTCCTGAACGTTCATTGGAAGGACTGCGGCTGAAGCTGAAACTTCAATACTCTGGCCACCTGATGGCGAAGAACTGACTCTTTGGAAAAGACCCTGATGCTGGGAGAGATTGAAGGCAGGAGGAGAAGGGGACGACAGAAGATGAGATGGTTGGATGGCATCACCGACTGGATGGATGGATGTGAGTTTGAGTAAACTCTGGGAGTTGGGGATGGACAGGGAGGCCCGGCGTGCTGCAGTCCATGGGGTCACAAAGAGTTGGACATGACTGAGCGACTGAACTGAATCTGGTCCAAACTTCCCCTCCCTGCTCCCCAGAAGGGATGCCTGATAGAACAGAAACCAAACCTCAGCAAACATAAAGTATACATTTTAAGATGAAGTATTATTGAATTGATTCCAGGAAAGAAAAAGTGTCTTAGGAAAGGCGTGAGAAAGAGAAAACCCCGTAGGGCCTCATTGGAAGACATCTCAAACAAGCAAGTCTTGATTTTAGGATGTGTTCTGCGTAGCTGTATCTGACTCTTTGTGACCTCCAGGCTCCTCTGTCCATGGAATTCTCCAGGCCAGAATACTGGAGTGGGTTACCATTTCCTTCTCCAGGGGATCTTCCTAAGCCAGGGATTGAACTCAGATCTCCTGCATTGCAGGCTGATTCTTTACTGTCTGAGCCACCAGGAAAGCTCTTATTTCAGAATGGTATTCAGGAAGTAGCAAGGTGCTTTTACAGGTCTTCAGAAATGAGGATGAGGAACCAGAGCTCTGGTGGTTTTCTTTAAAATGTGTGTTGTGTATAATGGTCTCCCATGAACAGATGACAGCCTTTAGGCTGACAGTTGGAACTTCTTGGTTTGACATGTCGATATTGGTGAACATTTTGGTTTCCAGAGGCTCATATCACATTGGGTGATGAAGTCATCATTTGGTCTTGAGGCCAGCACCCCAGCCATATCTTTGTAATCTTAGGAAAATGTTAGTAGCTCAGTTGTGTATGACGCTTCGTGACCCCCATGGACTGTATATAGCCCGCCAGGCTCCTCTGTCCCTGGGATTTTCCAGGCAAGAATACTGGAGTGGGTTGCCATGCCCTTCTCCAGGGCATCTTCCCAACCCAGGGTTTGAACCCAAGTCTTCTGCATTGGGGGCAGATTCTTTACTGCCTGAGCCACCAGGGAAGACCTTTTTATCTTATGGCATTGTGGTAAGAACATGGGAAAACAGATGTACCCTTTCAGCTTGGGTTTCAGTGTATCATACAGTCCCGTGGGCTGTAGCTACAATATTACACAGCAGGTCTGGAACATCATCACCTTGCTTTGAAAGCGAAAGTGTTAGTTGCTCAGTCTCATCCGACTCTTTGCAAACTCATGGAGCATAGTCTGCCGGGCTCTTTTGTCCATGGGATTCTCCAGGCAAGAATACTGTACCTAACCTTGATAACCATGGATTTGTTACCTGCCATTTCCTCCTGGCCACGCCCATTCTAGTCTGAAATTCTGTGCACTTGACTCTCTGTAGGTTCCTGTAAGCACCCATCCCCCGTCCTGACTCATCTTCCTCTTCTTTTTTTTTTTTTAAAAAAATTGAAATATGGCTGATTTGTGGGGCTTCCCTGGTGGCTCGGATGGTAAAGAATCTACCTGCAGTGCAGGATTCCTAGGTTCAGTCCCTGGGTTGGGAAGATCCCTTGGAGAAGGAAAAGGCAATCCACTCTAGTTTTCTTGCCTGGACAATCCCATGGACAGAGGAGCTTGGTGGGCTACAGTCCCTGGGGTCACAAAGAATCACACACAACTCAAGTGACTAACACTTTCACTTTTCACTTTTCCTGGTTGGTTTACAAAATTGCGTTTCAAGTGTACAGCAAACTGATTCAGTTATACATACATAAATATATTTATATATATATATAAATATTTTTTTTTGCAGATGATTGCAAAATAATTGAGTATATAGTTCCCTGCACTTTTCAGTAGCTCCTTGTTGTTTATCTATATTATATATAGTAGTGTGTATCTATGTGGCTTCCCTCGTGGGTCAGGTGGGAAAGAATCTGCCTACAATGGGGGAGACCTGGGTTCGATACCTGGGTCAGGAAGATCCCCTGGAGAAGGGATAGGCTACCCACTCCAGTATTCTTGGGCTTCCCTGGTGGCTCAGCTGGTAAAGAATCCGCCTGCACTGCGGGAGACCTGGGCTCAATCCCTGGGTTGGGAAGATCCCCTGGAGAAGGGAAGGACTACCCTGTCCAGTATTCTGGCCTGGAGAATTCCACGGATTGTATAGTCCACGGGGTCGCAAAGAGCTGGACGTGGCTGATTGACTTTCACTTTAGTGTGTATCTGCTAATCCGAAACTCCCAATTTACCCCATCCCTTTTCCCCTTTGCTAACCACTTTTGTTTTTGTTTGGCTGATTACGACTTTTTTTTTTTTTTTGCGGAGGTTGATGATGGGGGGAAAGAAATTGTATTCTGCCAAGTGCAGTCCTTTGAAATGTGGAATTTCACTTCCGATTTTTCTCATGTTAGAAAGCAAACTTGTTTAAGCTTTGGAATCCTTTAAAAAAAAACCAGAACGAAGGTGACAGAAACTGCGATTGGCAGTGATGAGAGGTGTGCACTTGCAGCCCGTGATTATTTTTGCAAAGCACGGAAAAGAGCTCCTTGCTTGTGTTCTTACAGCGGTGATGGGACTGGAACATGGTGTCATTTTCCAGGTCTCGTTTGTCAGTATCACCAGTGTTTGGTTCATAGACACAGCGGGGAACATGGATCGGGTTACCTTGACTGTCCGCCAGCTATGAATGCTCAGCCCGAGGCGTCAAACTGCGGTCTCGGAAACCACTAGCAGGGTTGGGAGGGGTGGGGCAGCTGGTGGTTAGGGGGTGAGGAGCCCAGAACCCACTGAGGTTGGGTAGCTGCAGAGCTTTCCCGTTTTTTCCTGCACGAGTATTCTCTGTGAATACGCTAGATGGTGGGAAAGCATAAGCACATTTTTAAAGAAATTTAGGTTGATTTGCATAATTTTAGTAGTTTCCCATGGACAACACAGTGATTCGGTATGTTTATACTTTATGCAACACAGTTTCCTGTGCTGATCAGTATATCCTTATCTCTTTTATAACAGCGGCTTATTCTTCTTTAAAAAAAAATTTGAAGTATAGTTGATTTACCTGCTTATGGGTGGCTCAGACAGTAAAGAATCCGCCTGCAATGCAGGAGACCCTGGTTTGATCCCCGGGCCAGGAAGATTCCCCTGGAGAAGGAAACGGCAACCTACTCTAGTATTCCTGCCTGGAGAATCCCGTGGACAGAGGAACCTCAGTCCATGGGGTCGCAAAGAGTTGGACCCAACTGAGCGACTCACGCTTTCAGTTTCATAGTGGGTTTACAATGTTGTGTAAGTTTCAGGTATACAGCAAAGCGTATCTGTTTGTTTTCTATGTCTTTGAGTCTGTTTTGCCGATAAGCTCATTTGTGCCCTTTTTTTTTCCCGTTCCACGTGTGAGTGATGTCATGATATTTGCCTTTCTCTTTCTGCCTTACCTCGCTTGGCATGGTCATCTCTAGATCCATCCACATTGCTCCAAATGGCATTGTTTCATTCTTTTTTTTTTTGTGGCTGAGTCGTATTCCATTGTGTGTGTGTGTGTGTGTGTGTGTGTGTGTATGCATCGCATCTTCTTTACACATGCAGCCATCGATGGACACTTGGGTTGTGTCTGTATCTCGGCTACTGTAAATTGATGGACGCTTGTGTTGTGTCCATATCTCGGCTACTGTAAATAATGCTGCTGTGAGCATCGTGGTTGGAGGGGTGGTCCATGTGTCTTTTCGAATTAAAAGTTTTTGTGTTTTCTAAATATATGCCCAGGAGTGGGATTGCTGGGTCATATGCTGGTTCTCTCTCTAAGTTTTCTGAGAAACCCTCCATCCTGTTCACTATCGGGGGCTGTGGCAATTCACATTCCGTCCAACAGTGTGGGAGAGCTCCCTTCTTCCCACGCCTGTTTACCGTTTGCAAGACTTTTTTGATGACGGCCTCTCTGACCCTTTTGAGGTGATATCTCACTTTGGCTTTGATTTGCATTTCTCTTAGTTACCGGCATTGAGTCCCTGTTTCTGTACCTGTTACCACTTATTGGAGGGTAGTGTGTTTTATTATTGCCCCTCCATCTTGCTGTCTAGGTTTGTGGCAGCTTTCCTTCCCGGGAGGAGGTGTCTTTTATATACCTGTATCTATGTATTTTATTCAAGTGTAGTTGATTTACAATGTTGCGTTAGCTTCAGGGATACACCACAGTGATCCAGCTATACGTATAGGTGTATCGATTTATTTTATTGGAGTTTTGTTGATTTACAATGTTGTGTTAGCTTCAGGGATACACCGTGGTGATCCAGCTATCCCTATACATGTGTCTATTTACTTTATTGGAGTTTTGTTGACTTACAACGTTGCGTTAGCTTCAGGGGTACACCATCGTGATCCAGCTATCCCTATACATGTGTCTATTTACTTGACTGGCGTTTTGTTGATTTAAATTGTTGTGTTCTTTTCAGGTGTACCGCACAGTCGTCCATTTATGCATATGCAGATTCTGTTACACGTGCTTTGCTCTAAGGATTTATTACAGGATGTTGAGACCTCAGTCATGAGACCGAAAGAGTTTGCGAGTGTGTGTTGAGGGGCACACGTGTACTTTCTGTAATTTTCCCGGAAGCTTTCTCTTCCGATGTGAGTAACGTTTTCCAACAGGGTATCATTGTCCACGCCCCGGGTGAGCCCCTGTGTGTGGTAGGCGTGAAATCAGACAGCCCCTTCATGGTCATCCATATTCCGCCAGCTTGCATAACTGGGATGCAGAAATTGACTTTTTTTTTTTCCCGAGGATCAAACCAGACACTCTTTTTTTTAAAAGACAAAACTAAATAGCCCTTTTATCTGCCTGGTAGGAGATGCCAGCCTTTGTGTCTTTCTCGGTGCGCAAGAGCGCTGATGAGAGGCTGTTGCCATTCACTTCAACTGGCAAGATCCAAGGAGCTTTGTATCAGCACAGCGGACAAAGCCGGGGTTCACGTTCCCCAAACCCTGAGAAGCTGCAAGTCCCCGAAGTGGGGCAACTCATGACAGTCTCTTTGTGTCCTGGGGGCCCCTGCCTTCCTGCCGTTCCCATGCATTCCGGTTCCACGTGGACCGCTCCCCCGCAGAGCACCTACCGAGAAGCCTGGACGACACCCCAGCCCCTGGGAAAGACGGGGCAGCGGTGAATTAACACCTCAGGGTTTCCAGGCCCAGGCTGTCACTGTGTCTCCAGCAGCAGGTTCTTTGTAAATTGGATTGCACGGAATAGCAAAGAGACTTATATAGCAAATACATAAATAGCTATATACATATATATATATATACATACAGCTACATATATATAGCAAAGACCTCAATAGCAGATAGACTTAAATAGACTTTAAGTCCCTGATGTGTCTGTTGACTGCCATGTAGGCACAGGGGGGGTCTCAGGACAGTTACAGACGGCATCACAGAGCCCTTTCTCGTACAAAATCATTTCATTGGCAAATCGTATCTAGAAAGCCTTCATCCAGAAAACTAGCTAAAGTCGATTTGAATATATGTGTATATAATTATTGCTGTCTTGCGTTTATATATTTATATAATTATATTTATACATGGCATTTTAAAATTTGGTTGATTTGCAATATTGCATTAGTGTATACAGCTAAGTGATTCAGATGTATATATATATATTTATATATATATGGATGTATATACATATATATACATGAACTTATATATATATAACTTATATATATATATATATAAATCATACGTGTGTGTGTGTGTCTGTATGTTTTCAGATTCTTTTCCCTGTAAGTTCCTACAAAATGTTAAGGAGAGTTCTCCATGCTATACAGTAGGTTCTTGTTGGTTGTCTATTTTATATATAGTCATTTTATATATAGTCTGTGTTATGCATATCTAAAATTGAATTTGTATATAGTTTATATAACTGATAAGAAAAACTCATCAAAACATGCTTTATTTCAACATCTATTGGAAAACCTTTGTATCCATAATGAATAAAATTCATTTAGCACCATAATGTCTTATAGAGAGAAGGAAATGACAACCCACTCCAGTATTCATGCTTGGAGTACCCCATGGACGTGAGCCTGGTGGGCTGCAGTCCCTGGAGTCACAAAAGGGCCGGACAGGACTTGAAAACTGAACAATGTGTTACAGAAATATAGCTGTGTTATATAACGTAAATGAAATTTAGCCTATATAAGGAATTAATATAAATATATAAGATTGAGATAGATATAAATTACATAGAGAGATGGATGGGTGGATAGAGTTTGATGGGCATTTTCCAGAAGAAACTGTTGTATGTGGCCAGTCCATTTCCAGGATGGTCCCCAGAGTCCATGGGGTCGCTAAGAGTCGGATAAGATGGAGCAACTTCACTTTCCCTTTTCACTTTCATGCATTGGAGAAGGAAATGGCAATCCACTCCAGTGTTCTTGCCTGGAGAATCCCAGGGACGGGGGAGCCTGGTGGGCTGCCGTCTATGGGGTCGCACAGAGTTGGACACGACTGAAGTGACTTAGCAGCAGCAGCAGAATCTTCCCACTTCTCACTCAAGTGAAGTTGAGGAGTGTTGCTATGGTAACAGGCTTATTACAGCCCTCACTGAAACATAACTAATTGATACTTAGTGGGCAACCTTATGTCAGTGGGAACATATGTATCAAGTCAACCGTGATAGACTTCTTCTGCCCTTAGACTCCAAGACCCAGAATCTGTGTCAGCCTGGACAGAAGTCCCAGGAAATCAGTGCTGGGCACCACGGACCTGGGGCGGTGGTGGTGGTGCCCTGTCTGTCCATCTGAGTAGCTTCTCTTGGCGAGGTGTCTTTTGGGGTCTTCTTCCGGGTGGGAAGTCAGTACGGTGGCTCAGGAATGGAGATCCTTTCAGCACTGGCAGGAAAAGAAATTGGGCGATTAACAAGTATGCATCTTTTTTCTAGAAACTGCTTTCTGACTCCTATTCCTTCTTCCCTTCATCACTTTTCTTGAGCATGTCCAAGGTACAAGTCTGGAAGGAAACTTAGTTCTTGTATTGTAGAGGGGAATTAGGCATCAGTTCAGTCGCTCAGTCGTGTCCGACTCTTTGCAACCCCATGGACTGCAGCACACCAGGCCTCCCTGTCCATCACCAGCTCCTGGAGTTTACCCAAACTCATGTCCATCGTGTCGGTGATGCCATCCAACCATCTCTTCCTCTGTCATCCCCTTCTCTGCCCGCCTTCAATCTTTCCCAGCATCAGGGTCTTTTCCAGTGAGTCAGCTCTTCCCATCAGGTGGCCAAAGTATTGGAGTTTCAGCTTCAGCATCAGTCCTTTCAATGAATATTCAAGACTGATCTCCTTTAGGATGGATTGGTTGGATCTCCTTGCAGTCCAAGCTACTCTCAAGAGTCTTCTCCAACATCAGCTTCCTCCAAAAAGCTTGCCTGTGTGTGTAAATGATCATGAGAAGGTTATTAATATATTTAATTCATGTATATGTCATTGCTTACCATTTCCCGGTATGTATTGTGGATTTTCCTTTTTTTATTTCTTCTTTTCTCCTTCCCCTTCCTCCTTGTCTTTATTCTGCTTGGCTGAGTAATGAGGACTCAGACGTCCTTAAAGGATTAAAGGACCAATGAAGGTAATTAGATAGAGGATAATTCTTTCCATTAGTCAGAAAAGAGGAGCAAAATGAAATGGCTAAGAAGATTTTCCACGACAGTGTAATAGAGTCCTTCACATGCCCTGTTTGTTCAGCTGCTTGGAGCTTTCAAAGTTGTCAAACCACATATTGGTGAAACACTAATTTTTCGTTTTAGTATATCATGTGAGTGAATACATATATGAAACAGATTATTTTGATTCAACAAAGAATTGAGGGCCCATAAAATACTGTTTTTTTTTTAAACATAAAGTAGTGAATCTAGCTAATGAATGGCTATTTCGTATAGTCACTATAAGAACTGATAGGCAACAGTTGTGTATTTCAGCAATTTTGTGGGCCTGAAAAATACCATGGATCCTGATGTAACAGAGTCTCAAAGATGATACAATCTCAGATAGTTGTCTCAAACTCTACCACTTCTCATATATGTTTCAGCTGTTTAAGGTGTTTGACAAGAGCTCCCAAATCAGGGCTTCCCTTTTTTAAAATTTATTTTATTGGAATATAGTGGATCTGCAGTGCTGTGTTAATTTCTGCTCTGCAGAAAATTGATTTGATTTTTATATATATAAATGTATATTATTTTAATATATTTAATATATATATACATAGCTTTTCATATTCTTTTCCATGATGGTTTATCACAGGCTCTTGGGTATGGTTCCTTATGCTCCACAAGGAGGACCTTGCTGTTTATCCACATATACTAGTTTTTCTCTGCTAATTGCAAACTCCCAGCCAATCCCTTCTCTGCCCTCTATGTGCTTAGTCGCTCAGTCGTGTCCGACTGTTTGCGACCCCACGGACTGTAGCCCGCCAGGCTCCTCTGTCCATGGGATTCTCCAGGCAGGAATACTGCAGTGGGTCACCGTGCCCTCCTCCAGGGGCTCTTCCCCACCCAGGGATGGAACCCAGGTCTCCTGCATTGCAGGTGGAATTTTTTTTTTTTTTTTTTACCATCTGAGCCACCAGGGAAGCCCCTACCCTCTGCCCATCGGCAACCACGTATCTGTCATCTTTGTGAGTCTGTTTCACAGATAAGTTCTTTTGTGTCGTATTTTAGCTTCCACATATAAGCGATATCCTGGGATGTTTGTCTGGCTTCCTTCACTTTGTATAGTCCTCTCTAGGTTCATCCATGTGACTGCAGGTGGCATGATTTCATGCTTGTCTATGGCTGAGAAGTATTCCATTGTATGTATATATACACACCACATCTTTAAGGGATTCTCTTTTAAGGAGACTCCGACATCACATAATTCTGGAGAACCTGACTCGCCATACTTGTGTCTTGAACTTTACACTGACAACAGGCACCCTGAGCATTTGAGAAACCCCACGCTGATGGATTCAGGAGACGCCACCTGATTTGAGATTCTTTGTAACGAGTGTTCCCTAAATTGTGGAACTGGAACAATATTGAAGGCTTCTATGGTATTTTACTGACACAGAGCTAAAAGGATCTAAGGTGACCTGGGAGTGTTTCAGTTGCCAGGGCAGCGTCTTTCCCCTTTCTCGCTTCTAGGCAGCATTTATGGAGGGCTGAGACAGCACTGAAGAAAAGCAAGTTGTTCATCTTTCTTATATGATCCATGTGACAGGTCCACCAGCAAAAATAGTGGGTGGACGATGGGTGGGTCGGGCACATAAACGGAACCAGACTCAAGACTAAGAACAAAGAGGTTTTATAGCAGAATCTTCCTACTGGTGAGTGCGTGCATGGGTGTGTGTGTGTGTGTGTGTGTGTGTCTCCTCGTGTCCCATGGCCAACAATAAGGGAAACGGCAACTTTATTCCGTGTTCATCAATATTTTTCCAAGAGTTAAAGGCAAGATCATTAGGGCCATATAGCTGAAATATTAGAAGGTCAGTAATTCTATACTTTTCAGATAGAGAGGATGATTTGTTCAGTCGCCCAGTCGTGTCTGACTCTCTGCGACCCCATAGACTGCAGCACCTCAGGCTTCCCTTTCATCACCATCTCCCGGAGTTTACCCAGACTCCAGTCCATCGAGTCGGTGATGCCATCCAACCATCTCATCCTCTGTCGCCCCCTTCTCCTCCTGTCCTGTTAAATTTTATTTTCTTCAACAGCACAGGCTGCTGGGGTTAATACGCAGAGAGATGATTTGCTAAAGAAGCAAAGAGTTAACCAGGGTCCTCTGGGAAAAGCAGTCTGTCTGTCCTTGTGCAGGCTGAAGATGCTACCAGTATCCCGGCCTGGAGCTAGCCATCTAGGTGTGTCTACATTAATTTACTGTTTGCTTACCCACGGCTTCCCTGGTGGCTCAGCAGTAAAGAAACCACCTGCTCCTCTGTCCATGGGATTCTCCAGGCCAGAATACTGGAGTGGGTTGCCATTCCCTTCTCCAGGGGATCTGCCTGGTCCAGGGGTTGAACCTTGGTCTCCTGCATGGCAGGCAGATTCTTTTATTGTCTGAGCCACCAAGGAAGCCCCAATCGTTATAAGAACAGAAAGATGGAGGACAGATGTTAATATAATGGCTATCCTGGGAAAATTCCCATCTCAGCCCGCATCTTCTGACAATTTCGGGTCATAGTGGAAATCAAACAGCAGCGTATTATGGGAATGAACATGTAATTCACACATTGCTTCACTTACAATTTGTGGGCAGGTTTTCCATTGATTCTGCTAAAGCAATTTCACAGATAAAGCGATGTCTCTGAGTCGTGCGTGATGATTTTTATTGATGGAAAAGTCTCTCTGATGAACAACAGGGATCAGCTATTAACAGTTATCAAAATTACATGAAAATAACACAGATAAGCCTGTGTTTTAATTTCACGAGTTTGGGGAGGCGGAGTATTGATTCTGGTCCCATCTAAATGAATAAGAAATTGCTTAATTCTCTGAATATATGTCTAAATGGTCAGGATACATGTTGGGCATTTGTAGAGAAAACCAATTTCTTGTTCATTTCTTTAATTCACATTTTTTGAAAAATTGGAAAATAAATGCTTTATTATATTACGTTGGTTTGTGCTGTACCACAGCGTGAATCAGCCATGTGTATCCATATATCCCATCCCTTGTGAACCTGCCTCCCACCCCATCTTGTTCACTTAGATGTGTTTGTGTGAGAGCTGAGTTGCTTCAGTCATGTCTGACTCTTTGTGACCCCATGGACTGCAGCCCGCCAGGCTCCTGTGTCCGTGGGATTCTCCGGGAAAGAATACCGGAGTGGGTTGCCATTTCCTCCTCCAGGGAATCTTCACAAACCAGGGATCTAACCCGTGTCTCTTGCAATCTCCTGCATTGGCAGGCGGATTCTTTACCACTGGGCCCCCTGGGAGGCCCTGTGTTCACACACAGAAAGAGAATAGTTACTCTGCGTTGTGTAAAACCGTAACAGAATCAGCTGAAAGATAGGAATGTGTTGATGAGATGGACAAAGTCTGACTGGTAACAGTTCTGTTGCTAAGTTGTTCCAAGGTGTATATTTACCTTTTCTCTCTTTGAAGGTCGCTGAAGGAAAAAGTCAAAGGGAAAGGAGCTTGAAATATCATATTTAACTGTCAACTGTATCTCCCATCTTCCACTGTCTGCATGGTGTTGATTTAGAGAAATCACAGAACAGCCTCAAACCCTGTATGATCTGTGAAGACCTCAGACATCCCTGGAGTGTGGGGCTGAGCCCAGGGAGGGGGGTTTAGTCACAACCAGGAGTCTTTCCCGGATTACCCGCTGTTGAAACAGCTATCTCTTCATCTTTGCTTCTTCTGGTTTCTCTTGATACGCATCGGTGGCATTTCTTCAGAGGGAATTAATTCCCCAGGTGGTCCTAAAGGGGTCCTCCCCAGGGCGAGGGACCAGGGGTGCCCTCTGGGTCCGGCTGGACCTCTGACTCTGATCAGAGGAGATCAGAACGAAACGCAGCCGTCTTTCCTCTGTCCTCCTCCTCCTCCGGTCTGATTTCCTTCCAGACCTACTCAGTAGGAAAAACAAATCCTCTCTTCAAATTAAGAACTCTATTCAAGGGACTTCCCTGGTGGTCCAGTGGTTAAGAATCTGCCTTCCAAGGCAGGGGACGCAGGTTTGAACCCTGGTCGGGGAACTAAGATCCCACATGCCATGAGGGAGTTGAGCCTGAGTGCCACAGCTAAGATGAGATGGTTGGATGGCATCACCAACTCGGTAGACATGAGTTTGAGCAAGCTCTGGGAGATGGTGATGGACAGGGAGGCCTCGTGTGCTGCAGTCCATGGGGTCGCAAAGAGTCAGACACGACTGAGCGACTGAACTCAACTGCCACTACTAAGATTCAATGCAGCCAAGTAAATAAATACTTAAAAAAAAAAAAACTGTTCAAGAATGCATTATCTTTTCTTGGCTGTTTCAGTTTTGGGCGTGGAGAGATGGTAGATGTAATAATTCTACCAAAGTGTGCATTTGAGTCGACCTTTAATTCCAGGAAGATAAAAAGGAGCTTAGATCATGATTGAATCACCTACATCAACTGTACAGGCATTTGGGATATTTGTGAGAAAATAAGATGACACTTGAGAATCACGGGTTATGGGGACTTCTAAGAAACTGAGTAACCATTTGTATTCACTCGTTTACACAGAAGGAAACTTAAGGCTTAGAGAGAGAGAGCCAGTGGTTCACTCATCTCTGACCACACAGGTGGTCTGTCCTTTCAAACCCTGTTCTTGAAGATCGAAAGTGAAAGTATTAGAGGCTCAATCATGTCCAAGTCTGTGACCCCATGGACGGCAGCCCGCCAGGCTCCTCTGTCCGTGGGATTCTCCAGGCAAGCACAATGGAATGGGTTACCATGCCCTCCTCCAGGGGATCTTCCCCACCCAACAGTTGAACCCACATCTCCTGCATTGAAGGCAGATTATTTACCATCTGAGCTACCAGGGAAGCCCTGAAAATTTCAGGGTTTGGAATCTATTTTTGCCCATTTTGTGAGAATCTTAAGAATTCAAACACTTCATCAAACAGGTTACTAAGGGACCTCTCTGGTGGTCTAGTGGTTAAGACTCTTCTTGCAGTGCAGGAAGCTGGGGTTTGCTCCCTGGTCAGGGAACTCAGATCCCATATGCCCCCACAAGCCGATTGGTGTGGCCAAAAAAATAAGGTAAAGTAAAAACACATCAACTAAAAAAACGTAAAGAAGGAAGTACAAATTACTTAAAAAGAAGGAGAACAGGTTACTAAAACAAAGGATATGATTTCATTCTCAAAACTCACTTTATTTTGTGTCGCAGGGATTGAAAAAAGGCAAATCTTTTTGATGTGAAGAACTGGGGGAGGATACAGGGGAAAAAGAAGTCTTCAAAATCGAAAGTAAAACGTGTTACTTGGACCTCCATTTTTTTTTAAGTTTTTTCTGAATTGTTATGAAAGCCGCTTACCTGCCTCTGATCTTCCTTTTCTCTTGATTCTTAATTATTCTCTGTAAGAATCCAGTGCCTCTCTCTCTTTTTTTTTGAAACGTTAATTAATTGCAGTTGTTTATTACACCTTGCCATGTTTCACACATTGCTAGGAGGAGATGAAACGATTTTAGGAATGCTGTCTCTTGTGTTCCTATAAGCCTTGCAGTGTAGTTTTATCCCAGATGGAAACTTTGTGTCTCTTTTAAAAGAAAGTATTCATTCATTTCTCTGGCCAAGACAAATCTTAGTTGTGATATAGGAGTTGCAGCATGTGGGGTCTGGGACCATCACTGAGGATTGAACCTGAGCCTCCTGCTTTGGGAGCATGAAGTCTTAGCCACGGGACCTCCAGGAGTGTCCCTGGACACTCTTTATGAAGGCATAATGCTATTGCTCTCTTACTGGACTGTAGTCAAGTATAAGCATCACTTTTACAAGCAGTGGGAACCCCAAGCATTTTTGTCACCAAATTCACGTAAATGGTATGGAACCATACCTGCATTACTCCAAGGTATTCACACTCTGTTTTCATCTTTAAAAAATAAACTAGGGACTTCCTTGGTGGCCCAGTGGTAAAGAATCCACCGGCCAATGCAGGAGACTTGCGTTTGATCCTTGGCCCGGGAAGATCCCCCGGCCTCCCTGGTGGCTCAGCTGGGAAAAAATCCGCCGGCCATGCGGGAGACCTGGGTTCGATCCCTGGGTTGGGAAGAGACCCTGGAGAAGGGAAAGAATTCCGTGGGCTGTGGGGTCCATGGGGTTGCTAAGAGTCGGACAAGACTGAGCAGATTGCACTTTTTCTGGGAAGATCCTACATGCCACAGGGCAAACTGAGCCTGTGCAATGCAGCTACTGAGCCTGTGTTCTCGAGCCCGGGAGTCACAACTCCTGAGACCCACGTGCCCTAGAAGCCGGGCACCTCCAACAAGAGAAGCCATCACAGTGAGAAGCCACAGGTAGGAGTAGTGCCCGCCCCTTGCCGCGACTAAAGAAAGCCTGCAGGCACCAGTGAAGACCCAGCACAACCAAAAAATAAAAAATCTAGATTTACACCCCCCCCCCGCCCTAAAAAAAACCTGTAAAGATAGTACAGAGGCGGCTTGTTTACCCCATATCTAATTAATGTCTTATTTTACCCTGGAACATCTGTCAAACTAAGGAGCCAACACTGGTGCAGGGCTGTTAACTAAACACCAGATGTGTGTGGATTTTTCCAGGTTTCACCTAATCCTGCTTTTCTGTCCCAGGGTCCCCTGCAGCCCACCCGGCTGAATTCATTAGCCTGTCCCGTCTCCTTCATCTCCTCTCGTCTGTGACCTTATCCTCCTTGATTTTATTAATGGCTTCGTGATATTAGGTACAGAGTCCCCCCCCGCCCAGTTGGAGTTTGAGTGATGTTGTCGTCTGGGATTTGTGTCTGGGCAAGAAAACCCAGGAAGGTCAGTTGTCTTTCTCAACTCTGTCAAGGGCATCGCCTACCCACAGGCTGAGGTTGACCTGCACAAACCGGGGGAGGCAGGAAATGGGTTTTTTCCCATGTTCAAGTAACAGCCTGGCTCACATTGTCGCAGACCGTTCTTCAGAATCTAGGCACTTAAAAGTCCACGGAGGCGAGGAGGTGGGCTGTCCAGCTGGTCGCCTTGGATGGCAGAGTATTGACTTGGATTATTTAGAATTTCTCTGTAATGGAACTCCATGCCTCCTCCGTCATTTGTTCATCGATTGTCAGTCTTTCCTTCGCATCCATAGGGAGGAGTGGATGTGAAGCTGTGGATATTCAGCATGTGAAGCTGAAAGTGTCAGTGGCTCAGTCGTGTTCGACTCTGTGCGACCCCACGGACTGAAGCCCACCAGGCTCCTCTGCCCGTGGGATTCTCCAGGCAAGAAGACTGGAGTGGGTTGCCATTCTCCAGTGGATCTTCCTGACCCAGGGATTGAACCGGGGTCTCCTGCACTGCAGGCAGAGTCTTTAGAGTCTGAGCCACCAGGGAAGCCCAGTTTCCTGTACGCTTGTTGCTCTCTATGGTGTAACACTAGAATCCAATACTGTGTTGCTCTTCACTTGGTTACTCATCCTTTGCTGCTTTTGCCTGGACACCTTGAGGTCTGTTCTTTTTGAGAGCTGCTAAGTCATGTTATTGTTTAGCTGCTCAGCAGTGTCTGACTCTTGGCGACCACGTGGAGTGTAGCCCACCAGGCTCCTCTGTCCATGAAATTCTCCAGGCAAGAACCCTGGAGTGGGATGGAACACGGGTCTCCTGCATCTTTGCTTCTGAGCCACCAGGGAAGCCATCCTCAGTTGTAGAACCACTGGAGGAAAACTCCCATCTGGGGTTTGGACCTGGGAGGGGGATTCTGTCCTTGGAAGATCTAGAAGAGCAAATGTGACTCTGCTGTTTCCTTGGGACTCTTCCTCTCTTGTGGGTCAGCTCTGCTCAGCACACTGACCCGGGGGAACTCAGCATGCAAAAACGCCACCTTCCACCTCCGTGGACTGGCAGAGGTCACAGTGTTGTTCACGGTCCCTCGTTGCATTAATCTGCAACCCTCCTGGGCAGCAAATTTCAGAATGGCCTGGGGCTCACTCCTTCTCACAGTTCATCCCAATATTTTTCTATTTCTTCTTGTTGTTAAGTCGCTAATCATGTCTGACTCTTTGCAATCCTGTGGACTGCAGCACTCCAGGCTTCCCTGTCCATCACTGACTCCCGGACTTTGCTCCGACTCATGTCCATCGAGTTGGTGATGCCATCCAACCATCTCATCCTCTGTCTTCTCCTTCTCCTCCTGCCTTCAATCTTTCCCAGCCATCAGTTCAGTTCAGTCGCTCAGTCGTGTCTGACTCTTTGCAACCCCATGAATTGCAGCACGCCAGGCCTCCCTGTCCATCACCAACTCCCGGAGTTCACTCAAACTCACGTCCATCGAGTCATCAGTCTTTTCCAATGAGTCGGTTCTTTGCATCAGGTGGCCAAAGTATTGGAGTTTCAGCTTCAGTATCAGTCCTTCCAGTGAATATTCAGGACTGATTTCCTTTAGGATGGACTGGTTGGATCTCCTATATAGTCAAAAAAATGAAACCTGGAGCTGACTGTGGCTCAGATGTTGAGCTCCTTATTGCAAAATTCAGGCTTAAATTGAGGAAAGTAGGGAAAACCACCAGGCCATTCAGCTATGACCTACATCAAAGCCCTTATGATTATAAAGTGGAGGTGATGAATAAATTCAAGGGATTAGACTTTTTTTTTATCAAGAGGCACAAATTTGAGGGAACACACTCCTGACCTTTTTTTCACTGGTACCACAGGGAGGGTAGATTTTGAAATGTTCATAGGCACGGGGTCAGCTTTTCACCTTGATTGATACTGTAAAACCTGAGCTTGTCCTCTTAACATTATGGCTGTGGGACTTACAATGAAATTATCATATGCACACAGGTGATTATCGTTTCAGCGTATCTTGAGAAGCCTTCTGTTTGGAATTCTATGAGTATACATCATAGAAGCACACTGAAACCTTTTCAAGGACATTTTAAGGACAGTGTGATTTTCTTTGCAAAGAAGGGATGAGAGGCGTCTTATAGGAATATAGAAGTTCTGAAACAAATGTTAACAGCAATCCTCAGTCTATAAGCCACTGGTTAAGCACTAAACATCTTGTACAATTTCTCTCTAATTTTCCCTATGTTTTACTATTTTAATTGTCTGAATATTTTAATAATATAGTTATTTATCTTTGCGTCCTTCTTTATCTGTATGCATGCATGCTAAGTCGCTTCATTCGTGTCTGACTGCGACCCCATGGACCGTAGCCCACCAGGCTCCTCTGTCCATGGGATTCTCCAGGCTGGAATACTGGAGTGGGTTTCCATTTCCTTCTCCAGGGCATCTTCCCAACTCAGGGATCAAAGCTGTGTTTTTTATGTCTCCTGCATTGGCAGGCGGGTTCTTTACCACTAGCACCACCTGTGAAGGCCCTTTATCTGTATGTGTGTATGTAAATTTCTTTGTATGTATATCTGCATGCATGTTTCATCAGCATCTACATATCTGTATCTTTATCTGTATCAATCTATATAATAGCCATATCGTATCAATGACTAGACTAGGTCATGTTGTTCCCACCTGGGTTTATGTCTGAATTGTCTCCATATTCATATCTGTACCTGTATCTTTACTTATGTACATACTATGCATTTACTGGAGCTTCCCTGGTGTCTCAGATGGTGAAGAATCTGCCATGCTGGAGACCTGGGTTCGATCCCTGGGGCAGGAAGATCCCCTGGAGAAGGGAATGGCAACCCACTCCAGTATTCCTGCCTGGAGAATCCGATAGACAGAGGAGCCTGGCGGGCTGCAGTCTATGATATCGGAAAGAGTCAGATATGACTGAGCGACTAACACTTTTGTTTTCTTTACATATTTAAATCTATGCCATTCTGAACTCTACATTTCCCAAAGTGTTGCCGCAAAAGCCTCTTTAAGGTTATCGCAAATGTCCCACCAATGTCCATAAGTGTTATTTTCTGTGATTAATTCTCTCAGGAGGTTACACCCTAAGCATTTATTTTCTGTTCTATTACAGGGCATTATAAGATATTGACTATAGGTTATTATGAGATATTGAACGACTACAACAGGTCTTTATTTTATATATAGTAGTTTGTCTCTGCTAACCCAAGGACTTGAAACCTTCCAAAGTAAAATATTTCAACAGTAATATAATCCCTAAGACTTCAAGCACATAAGTTTAAACACACACACACACCAAAGATAAACAAGTTTACTAATCAAAACAGTATATACATCAGTCTACAAAACGAAATAAGGAATGCCCCTCTAGTGAAGCATGTGGGATTTATATGTATGAATTTGAAAATAAGTTACAGGTGCGATATCCCTCCCAATATCCCTCCAATATCCCTCCCTGCCTTTCCCTCTTGGTAACCGTAAGTTTGTTTCATCTGTGAGTCTGTATCTGCTTTGTATATAAGTGCCAGCCCCGGTGGATCCAGGGTATTCGAAGCGGGGACGGCGTCGGCGAGGATCAGGAAACCACTGCTTAATTAAACGTTAATTAAGGATATAAAGAGTAATAGAATGAGGATAGCTCAGTGAAGAAATTCAGTGGAGAAAAGAGGCTGAATAATTCAGCCAGAAGGTAAGAGAAAGAACGACATGGTGAGACCAAGTTTCGGTGAACGAGGCCCGCACTTTATTTTCCAAAGTAGTTTTTATACCTTAAGTTATGCATAGAGGATAATGGGGGAAGGGGTAGAGTCCTGCAGTAAGCCAGGCTTTCTTCCTGCAAACATATCATATGCAAAAGTTTAGGTGATTTGCATCATCTTCTGGCCCGGAGGCCTTTTTCTCTAAAGGTGATTATTCTCAAGTCAGGCGCCAGCCTCCAAAAAGCATTAGATAAAGTTGCATTCCTACAGAGCAAAGGTGTGGTGGGCTATAACAAGAAAAAGAATTAACTCAAGGGTCCCAGGTTACAAACATTAAAGCTACTACTTACACCAACTATATTAATCAATACACTGCCAGGGACACAGCAGGTAAGGGATATGGAAACTTAGCAGCAAACATTGGCCCAACAAGTGAAAATCCCTTCACCAATACAATTTCTAATCAATCTTTTAACTACTCAAAAGAATCTGTGTTTAGACAGTTTAGAACATCTCCTGCCTCTCACAGTTGGGAGGCTCTGAACAATCACATGTGGCCAGAAAAACCTATTCAGGCAGGCTAGAGGATTTCCAAAGGAGTTTGTAGGTTAAACACTGTCACACCCAGGAATTATTAACTGGAGCTGTAAGCTAACTCTTTTTTCAGAGAGGTAGTGGGGGACAGCCCCCCGTAAAGTCAGAGGTGTAGGTGAAAGCACAAAGCAGAGAGTAGGCAGACTCTGGTTTTGGGGGTAGATTGCTCGAGAATTTCCAGGGAGACTCCTGAGGCTTGATCCCGCCTTTGCGTATGTCAAGCCTCCTTCCTCATGACCTTTGCCACGGGCGGAGCTCGCTCCCCACACTCGAGACTCAACTTGTAAGTGATACTGTGTGTTTGCCTTTGTCTGGCTAAATTCACTCAGTGTGATCATCTCTGGATCCCACCGGGTTGCTGCAAATGACATTATTCCATCCTCTGTTACAGCCGAGTAGTGTTGCTTTGTATGTACGGAGCGCATCTTTATGCACTCACCTGTTGATGGGCATTTAGGTGCGTTCTCTGTGTTCACCGCTGTGAACATTACGATGCCTGTATTGTTTCAAATTCGAGTTTTTGCCTTTTACAGATGTATGCCCAGGAGGCAGGCTTGATGGATCATATGGTACCTCTCATTTTCATTCTTTTAAGGAACCCCTGTTGCTCTTCTTGGGGTCTGCACCAATTTCCATTCCCAGCAGCCGTGGAGGAGGGTGCCTTTTCTCCACGCCATCTTAAGCATTAATTGCTTGCAGATTTTTTGATGATGCCCATTCTGACCCAGTGTGAGGTGATAAGCTCCTTGCAGTTCTCATTTGCATCTCTTTTATAATTAACGACGTTGAGCACCTTTCAGCGTCTGTTGACCAACTGTATGTCTTCTTTGGAGAAATGTCTATTTAGATCTTCTGCCCGTGTTCCGATGGGGTTGTTTGTGTTTTTCTGTCCTTGGGTTGTGTGAGCTGTTTGTTTATTTTGGAAACTAAGCCCTTGTCCGTCCTGGCTCTTGGACGTGTTCTCTCTCATTCTGTAGGTTGTCTTTTCATTTCATTTGTGACTTCCTTTGCTGTACAAAAAGCTTTCAAGTTTGATTAGGTCCAGTTTGTTTATTTTTGCTCTTATCTGTTTGCCTTTGGAGACTGACTTAAGAAAACATTGCTGCAATTTATGTCAGAGAACGTTGTGCCTGGGTCTTCTCCTGGGAGTTGTACGGTGTCATGTATTATAATAAAGTCTTTCAGCCATTTTGAGTTTGTTTTTATATGTGGTGTGAAAGACTGTTCTAACTTCATTGATTTACATGCAATGTCTTTATTTTTTGACTGGTAGAGGGTATATTTATAACTTATTTTCAGATTCATACATATAAATTCCACATGCTTTACCAGAGGGGCATTACTTATTTCGTTTTATAGATTGATGTATATACTGTTTTGATTTGTAAACTTGTTTATCTTTGGTGTGTGTGTGTTTTTAAACTTATGTGCTTGAAATCTTAGGGATTATTTTACTGTTGCAGGTTTCAAGTACTTGCAAGAAAAAAAAGAAAGACAATGGAACAATGAACCCCAAGTACCCCATCATTCAACCTTAACAATTATGAATGCCTGATCTAAGTGTTCCTATGTAACGCCACGCCCCCCCAGCAAATCTCATTATGGGGACGTATGATTCGTGTCATGACATGTCAGTCCACTTCTTAAAGATGAAAAAGGGCTATTTTTTTTCCCATATGTAACAGTTGTATCTTTACTACCTCTAAAAATTATCGACAGTTTCTCAGTATCACCAACAATGCAGTCATGAAAGTCAGAGGATTTTGATTTTTTTTTTACTAGTTTGCTAATTTACCCAAGGTCCGTGCGTTGCAATAGGTTGATGTATCTTTTGAGTTTTGTCTGTCTCTGACCCTCTGTATTTTTTCTTGCGAATTCTTATTGAAGGAACCGCTCTTTTTATCCTATGTGAAAGTAGGTTATAGACTCAGCAAAAAGTAGTACTCAAGTTATTTTTAAAAGAACCAGAGTGTTTCCTGTAATACTCAGTCTTAGCTTACCAGCTCCTTAGGGAGGAAACCTGCCTTACCCGAGCCATTGTTCTCCAGAGAAGGAAAGCTTTGTGAGTATGGACCGGTGTGACTGGGTCCCTTCTGGGATCACTGGTACCCATTTTATCTGGTACCCATAGGAGAGGCAGAGATGGAGAGACTTGGATGGTAAACTTTGCCCCATCATTACAAAGGCATCTATACACACACATATTCCTGCATTTTTATCCCCCTTTGCTAGCTCAGGTGCTGTGCTTAGTTCCTCAGTGGTGTCTGACTCTTTGTGACCCCATGAAGTGCAGCCCTCCAGGATTCCTCTGTCCATGGGTTTCTCCGGGCAAGAATCCTGGAGTGGGTAGCTAGTCCCTTCTCCAGGGGATCTTCCCAACCCAGGGATCAAACCCAGGTCTCCCGCATTGCAGGTAGATTCTTTACCAGCTGAGCCACCAGGGAAGCCCAAGAATACTAGAGTGGGTAGCCTATCCCTTCTGCAGGGGATCTTCCTGACCCAGGAATCCAACTGGGGTCTCCTGCATCGCAGGCATATTCCTTACCAGTTGAGCCACCAGGGAACCCCTGGCACTGCTGCTGCTGCTAAGTTGCTTAAGTCGTGTCCGACTCTGTGCGACCCCATAGACGGCCTCCTACAGGGCTCCTCTGTCTCTGGGATTGTCCAGCCAAGAACACTGGAGTGGGTTACCGTTTCCTTCTCCAATGCATGAAAGTGGAAATTGAAAGTGAAGTTGCTCAGTCCTGTCTGACTCTTAGTGACCCCACGGACTGCAGCCTACCAGGGTCCTCCGTCCATGGGAGCTCATGCTTAACCCAATTTTATCAATTTTTTTCTTTTTTAAGAAGAAATGTGTTGATTGATTTTTGGCTGTGCTGCTGGGTCTTCATTGCTACCCATGGGCTTTTTCTCGTTGTAACAATGGATTTGGGGAGGGTGGGTGGACTTTACTCTCTAGTTGCAGAGCACAGGCTCTCGGGCAAGTGTGCTTCAGTAGTTGGGGGTTGTGGTTCCCAAACCTCCTGAGTGTAGGGTCAGTGGTTGTGGAGCACAGGCTTAGTTGCCTGGGGGTCGTAGTTCCCAGGCCAGCGATGAAACCCACGTCCCCTGCATTGACAGGTGGATTCTTACCCACTGGGCCAACAGAGAAGGCCACATCTTATCAGTTTGGTTAATAGTCCATGCTGTGTATGAAATTCACAAAAATAAAGACTAAACACTCGCAACGTAAGCTACACAATTATAGGGCTTCTCTGGTGGCTCAGCTGGTAAAGAATCCAACTGCAGTGCAGGAGCCCTGGGTTGGATCCCTGGGTTGGGAAGATCCCCTGGAGAAGAGAAAGGCTGCCCACTCCAGTATTCTGGCCTGGAGAATCCCAGGGACTGTATAGTCCACGGGGTTGCAAAGAGTCGACACCACTGAGCGACTTTCAGTTGCATCATTCTCATGGGGCCCCTGGTTAAGACATTTTTGTCTCCGGTGACTAACCAAGGGGCTTTCTCATCACTGTTGGTCTGTCTCATCCTTTCTCCACACCACGGGTTTCCTGAGACATGACTGATACATTGTAAGTGGAAGGTAACTTCCCTGTTGGCTCAGATGGTAAAGCATCTGCCTGCGATTCGGGAGACCCAGGTTGGATCCCTGGGTCGGGAAGATCCCCTGGAGAAGGAAATGGGAACCCACTCCAGGACTCTTGCCTTGAAAAATCCCATGGACGGAGGAGGCTGGTAGGCTACAGTCCATGATGTGGCAAAGTGGAAGGTGTCCAGTCTGAGGATTTGATACCCTTATATATTGTAGAATAATTGCCACCATGGTATTAGCCACCAGCCCCGTTATGCCACACAATTATCCTTTCTTATTTGTGGTGAGCACCTTGAAGACCTATTCTCAGCAGTTTTCAAGTGGAGGAGACAGTCCAGTGAGTCCCCTGCATATGAACTTTCAAGTTGCGAACTTTGAAAGAAATGGATGTATTCTAAACCCAGGGTACTGCTTGTGTTAGCTGGGTCCCTGGGCTCACTCTGATGGACTTTGAAACAAATCGGACTTAAGAACGTGGTCTCCGTACAGGACGAGTTCATGGGTAGGGGACTTACTGTGTTGTCAGACCTTATCTCCTAACTGGAAGCTTTTACCCTTTGGCTGATGTCTCCCCATTTCCTCCATCCCCCAGCCCCTGACAACCACCGCTGTACTGTCTGATTCTAAGTTTATTTCATCCTTCAGCACAATGGCATAGACCTTTTCAGTCAGTGGGTCCATATTTGAGAAAAAAAAATACCTCTTGGATTTCTAACTTGTAGAGAAAAAGAAAAGGGATGATGTTATTATCATTGATGTTGTCAAATAAGAGGGAATTTCCTTGTCTTGGCAGAGTGGTAAAGAATCAACCTGCCAATGCAGGAGACCAGGGCTCAATCCCTGAGTGGGGAAGATCCCCTGGAGAAGGAAATGGCAACCCACTCCAGTATCCTTGCCTGCTGCTGCTGCTGCTAAGTCACTTCAGTTGTGTCTGACTCTGTGAGACCCCACAGACGGCAGCCCACCAGGCTCCCCCGTCCCTGGGATTCTCCAGGCAAGAACACTGGAGTGGGTTGCCATTTCCTTCTCCAATGCATGAAAGTGAAAAGTGCAAGTGAAGTCTCTCAGTCGTATCCGACTCTTCGAGACCCCATGGACTGCAGCCCACCAGGCTCCTCCACCCATGGGATTTTCCTGGCAAGAGTACTAAAATGGGGTGCCATTGCCTTCTCTGATTCTGGCCTGGAGAATCCCTATGGACAGAGGAGCCTGGCGGGCTACAGTCCATGGGGTCTCAAAGAGTCAGATGCTACCGAGTTCATGCACTTGGGATTGTTAGCCTAGTATGCATGCCAGGCATGATCAGAAAAACTGGGCAAACTGTTTGCCATGAGAGGTAGTAATTGTATTATTTTGGAAGCTCGTTTTATACAAACTAGGCTTTTTTGAATTATGTCGGTTGTAATGCGAAGGAGGGTGATGTTGGAGACAGTCATTATTATGTTCTTGACCTCAAAGGAAGATGGAATTGACTTGTATAAGGGAGCACTTCAGAGCAAATAAAAAGCGAAAACACGAACAGGAAAATCTCAACGACTGTGTTTCAGAACAAAGTGCTGAGCAAAATGCAGGTGCTGCTGCTGCTGCTGCTAAGTGGCTTCAGTCGTGTCCGACTCTGTGCGACCCCATAGACGGCAGCCCACCAGGCTCCCCCATCCCTGGGATTCTCCAGGCAAGAATACTGGAGTGGGTTGCCATTTCCTTCTCCAATGCATGAAAGTGAAAAGTGAAAGTGAAGTCGCTCAGTCGTGTCTGACTCTTAGCGACCCCATGGACTGCAGCCTAGCTTATCTAAACCTGGACAAAATCGCGTTGCAGCTGGAAAACTTGGTAGATGAGGATTGAGACAGTGTTCAAACATTGGATGCCTGGAATACGATTTGCACTTCTATAGATGAGCACGAATTGGGGAGAGCTGCCCGTTGCTGAGAAGTGATTGGCATCAGTGGAAACCATAGAGGCGTTCTTTGCAGAGTTTCTGACGCCTTGAAAGTGGTGTTGTGTTTCTGTACACTGTTGCATTGATGGATTAAAATTAGATTCTTGAGCAAAATAAGAAGTGCTAATGTTCTGTGAGTGATCACAAGATGGATTTGTGTGGGGAAAAGGTGTTTTTGAGACATGCTATTGTTAACCTCAGAGGTTCAGATTTAATATCGCTGACCCCAAAGAAGGCAGTGTAAGATCTGTGATAAGTGACCACATTATAACTTACTTTGTATTATCATTTTTAATTTCTCTAAGACCTGGGCACCTTCTCCCTTTTTTTATGATAAAAGGATTGTGCAGAAACAGTGATTTCCATTCAGGTGGTTATAAATAGCAGTACACTGCCTTGCTTCAGTTAAACTGCTGATACCAACTGCATAATGGTCCCTCACAACCTGGATGCTGCTGCTGCTGCTGCTAAGTCACTTCAGTCATGTCCGACTCTGTGCGACCCCATAGACGGCAGCCCACCAGGCTCCCCTGTCCCTGGGATTCTCCAGGCGACACCCTAACTAATACTTAACAGTTTGTCTCTAAAACTGGGTCCTGACGTTTGCTGTTTTTTTTTTTTTTTCTTCAACAAACATTTCTTTAGTCTGTATGTTTGCTACAATGGATAAGTATTTCATCGTATTCAGTTTGTAGTTGGTAAACAGGAATGCTTTCCTTTTCCCGTCTGTGTTTTTAAGACTCTCCCTTATATGTTTGAAGTGTCGATGCCGTGGCAACGATGTGTAATCTAATGGCTAGAGCAGATTTAAAATGAGTGTCTGAACCACAAGGAAAGAGAAAGGTGAAGAATCTGGGCTCTGGGATAGTAGAGGCGAGGAAAAGTCAGTTCAGTACTTAGTCATGGCAGAGAGCTTTCTTTCATTTTTTTTTTTTAAGGTTATTTTGTTTTATTATGCTTTGCGAGGTGTTTGTCATCTCCAGCAATTCCTTTACCATGTTTTGTTTTAATATATATTATTTACTTTTGGATTATTATATCATTTATTTTACATTATTAGTTTGGGATGTGCTGGGTCTTCCTTGCCGTACCAGCTTTCTCTAGTTTCGATTCACGGACTTTTTATTGTGGTGGCTCGTCTCGTCGTGACTTCTGGGCTCCAGGTGGACTCATGGACTCAGTACTTGTGGTTCAGGGGCATAGTTGTCCCGTGGCCCGTCAGATGGCAAACGGGCTGAGCTGTCCCGTGACAAGTCAGATCTTCCCTGACCAAGAACGGAACCAGTGTCCCTGCATTGGCAGGTGGATCCTGAACCACTGGGCCACCAGGGCCGTTGCTGGGAAAGAGCTTTGGATGCTCGCGTGCAAACTGTTCCCAGGGGCCGTCTGGTTCCCATTCTCCTTCCATTGCTGGCGGGGTCCTGTATGCAAGTGGCTTCTGCAGGGAACACACCTTCTGGCTTCATGCAAATGTGTAGAGGGGAGTTTTTTGTATAAAGGAAAAATACAATGAAATAACCTGGTTGAAAGCAAACCATCCTGCCCGTGGTTAGAATGTTGTGGTTCCAGGATTCCAAATGTGTGTCACACACACACACACACACACACACACACCTGGAGCAATTTTCTTCTATTTCTTTCCAGGATTAACACTTAGACACTAAAAGCCAAAAATCCAGAAGCCCGACCATCTCATTTAGAAGATAAACCCGGCCCGGTGAGTCGACCTGCCCTTCTCCAAAAGATATGATGCGTTCCCAACCCCGAGGACCTCCGAAGGTGACCTGGGTTGAAACTGTGGGCTTTGCAGATGGCATGAAAGATGAGGTCATCGGAGCAGGCTGTGATCTCACATCCCTTTAAGAGGGGCAGACGCCACGTGCAGACACAGACAAGGCAGGGTGGAACAGACAATGCGTGAGGGGAAGATGGTGATGTGAGTGCCTGGCAACAGCTCCGAGTCAGGGAGCGCCCACCCTGGTCAAGAGCCTTCTGATTCTAGAACACAGCAGGGAGCACCCTCCCAGGGAGTCTTCAAAGGCAGGGAGGGCACCTTGAGTTTAGGACTTTTGGCTTCCAGAATCAATAGTTCCTACTGTTTTTTTTTTTATTATTAAAAAAATTTTTTTTTGCTCACCGAACATTTTTAATTGAAGTATAGTTTGCTTTAAAATGTGCTGTTCGTTTCTGCTGATACATACATCCCCTTCCTCGTTTTATTTTTATTTTTGGCTGTGCTGGGTCTTTATTGCTGCACCTGGGCTTTTGCTAGTTGCAGAAAGAGGTGGGGGGTGTCTACTCCCCTGTAGAGTTCTGATTGCAGTGGCTTTCTGTGGTTGCCGGGCTCCAGGGCAGTGCATGGGCTTAGTTGCTCTGACGCCACGTGGGATCTTCCTGGACCCGGGATTGAACCCGTGTCCCCTGCATGGGGGCCGCATATCTGCTGCGTCACCAGGGAAGCCCTCATGAGGATTGCTAGGATGGCGCTCTACCCTTAAAGAGCATCACCTGTCCCGGGGCGAGGATGGGTCCCCCTTCCTTTTTAATCACAGCGCTTACAAGGGAGGCAGCTTCCTGTCCCCTCGACTGTGAAATGAGTGGGTTGGACCCATCCCCAGGTCCTCTCCAGCTCTTAATTCTGCCTGATTCGAGAGCCGTGATCATTGTAATTAAGACTCTCCATGTGAATAGGGCTCGTCGGACACCGTGATTATCGAGACCACACACTGTGGGGATTTTACTCAATGTCTTGGCGACCGCGTGAGACATCACAGACATATTGGGAAAAGGGCGGGGCTGAGGGGGAGCGGTTTGCAATTTGAACTGTGCCACTGAAATCGAATGCAGGGGGATGGACATCTTAAGTGACAGCCAGCCCGTCCCGACCCTGGATCCTTAAAGCTCAGGGTGGCCTTTATGTCAGGAAATCGAAACTGCCCTGAAATTAACCCTGGACAGAGAGGTGTTAGTTGCTCAGTCGTGTCTGACTCTCTGCGACCCTGTGGACTGTAGCCCGCCAGGCTCCTCTGTCCATGGGATGCTCCAGGCAAGAATAGTGGAGTGGGTTGCCATGCCCTGCTCCAGGGGATATTCGTGATCCAGGGTCTCCTGCACTGCAGGCAGACTTGTTACCATCTGAGCCACCCGGGAAGCCCCCAGAGATGTAGGGTTTGTCCTATCTCATCTTGAGCTTTCTCTCCAGCGTCCAACATTAAGCAAACAGGAGCTGCCACGTCGGTTTGCCCCCGTGTATTTCTCCACTTGCAGCTCACGGATTGTAAACAGTTAAGAAAATAGCAAACCTTTTGACTTACGTGTGTTTGCACGAGGTGACACGCTGTCCAGCCCTTCACGCCTTCTCTCTTCTCTGCTCCCTGAGGACGGTATTTCTTGACCTTGAGCAACTGTTTGGATGGGAACGTGGAAAACAATCTCCCAGTCGCCGTGAGCGTCAGAACCTTTAGAAGTGCAGTCGTGTGTTTTAACACGCTGGGCAGTCCTGGGCGGGCATCGGACTTGCCGTGGGGGTGGCTAGATAAGCGGGAGACACCGTCTTGGTCTTGGAGTCTTGTGGTCTGTTGGAGGACTCAGATGCTAACATACGTTCAGGTGATATCATTCCTTGAATCAGGGTGACGTCGTTTTTATGGCCCTAGGGGAGAACAGCCAGGAGGGGGAATGCTTCTTTAGGCCGAGTTCACGGGACGCCTTCCTAAAGAACTGACACCTGCCTGCTGGGAGGGTCTTGAACAGATCATGAAGGATGGGGGTATTGGGGGTCAGAGAAGTGTAAAGTTTAGAGCAGCTGCTGAAGACTCCTTACTCTTTCATGGCCCATGAAAGAGTTGGAGGGCTTCCCTGGTGGCTCAGATGGTAAAGAATCTGCCTACAATGCAGGGGACCCAGGTTGCCTTCCAAAGGGGATGTTCACTGGCTATGTGTTGAAGAAAGGAGCAGTTGTCAGGCACCTCATACGTATTCAGTGAGACAATGGAGAAATCAAATGTAGCGTGTTAACAAGTGTTAACAACCTAGGCATCACTGTCGGACTTGTAGGTGAGTCAGAGAGGCTGGAGAAACCACCTCTGTCATTGAATCAGTTTATGGTCGGAGCAGCTGGCCACAGAGGCAAGATGGGTCTTCTTTGATGGCTCAGCTTGTTTATAGACCAACATGATTTACTAAAATATAGGGCTTTCCCTGGTGGCTCAGATGGTAAAGAATCCACCTGCAATGCGGGAGACCTAGGTTCAATCCATGGGTCTGGAAGATGCCCTGGAGAAGGGAATGGCAACCCACTCCGGTATTCTTGTCTGGAGCATCCCATGGACAGAGGAGCCTGGCGGGCTACAGTCCACCGCAAGGAGTAGGACACGACTGAGCCACGAACACTATTTTGTCCATTTAGGTTATTCTAGAATATCAAGCAGAGTCCCCTGTGCTATACAGCGGATTCCCGTTAGTTATCTATTTAATACCTAGTATCAATAGTGTATGGGCTTCCCTGGTGGCTCAGCCGGTGAAGAATCCACCTGCAATGTGGGAGACCTGGGTTCGATCCCTGGGTGGGGAAGATCCCCTGGAGGAGGGTAAGGCTACCCACTCCGGTATTCTGGCCTGGAGAATCCCAGGGACTGTATGGTTCATGGGGTCGCAAAGAGTCGAACATGACTGAGTGGCTTTGGCAGTATCAGTGGTGTCTCTCTGCCAGTGCCAAATCTCCCAGTTCATCCCACTCACCCGCTCCCTGTGGTATCCATAACATCTGTTCTCTACATCTGTGTCTCCTTCTTTTTTCTCAATAAGATCATCTCTACAAATTTTTTTTTTCAGATTCCGCATAGAAGTGGCATCCTCTCCAGTCTATTTTTTTTTCAACTATTCTCGCTCCATTTTTGCAAGTCATAGATTGAGTAAAATGAGTACCCTGTTCAGAAACCACCCACGAGCACAGACATCTTCCATCACCCATCCCACCCCCACCCCCCAGCTTCATTCATCCCTTCTCAGAGCGTCGCGATCCACCCGAGCTGAGACGCTCGGACATCCGCTGCTCTTGTTCTTTGTGTGTTTCCTGTTGTTGATTCTTCCCAGCCACTCCTTCAACCTGGACTACCCTTGTATTCCCCTCTCCCCTATTGTTTGGGGAAAACTGTGCTCACAGACTCAACGATCCTCTGACCCCAGATGTGTGGGTTCCCCTACTCCACCAAGTCATAGCCTGTGACTCCAGCTGGGTGTCCCCCAATTCCGTTCAATGTGTCACTAATTGAAGTTAGCACAGACCCCACCGGTGAAAGACTCAGCCCCATGAGGCTGCTCCCTGACCCCCAATTCTTCTGCCAGTTGCAAGCAGAAGGTCCTTGCAGTAGGTTGCAAGCCGATGACCCTCTGCTTTGCTTCAACTTCCTATAAATCGAAGGTTCCTTTACCTTCCTGGGTGGTGCTAGTGGTAAAGAACCCACCTACCAATGCAGGAGACTAAAGAGACTCGGCTTCCATCCCTGGGTCGGGAAGATCCCCTGGAGGAGGGCATGGCAACCCACACCACTGTTCCTGCCTGGAGAATCTCATGGACAGAGGAGCCTGGTGGGCTACAGTCCAAGGGGTCGCAAAGAGGGGGACACGACTGAGTGACTAACACACACAGTTCGGAGCTTTGTGCCAGAAGGCAGGGGCAGAGAGTTACATGTATATTTTCGCTATTTCACATGCGGGCATCCTTTGTCCGTCTCATGAGGCTACAGGTCTGCTCCTCTCACGCCCTCCCCTCTCTCCGACGGGCACTATTGGCCCCCCTCTTTGGTACTCACCCGTTTCTACCACTGTAGCCAGGCCACCTCTGACACTTCCCAGGTGTGTGAATTGCAATAGCTGATTTTTCCCGTTTCATTTTTCTCCTCCTCGAAGAGGCTTATACGAGAGTCCCTGCTTGTAGAGATGGTTGCAACATAGGCCGAGGAATCAGTGAAAGCTCACTGAAATGCAGGCACATAGTCAGTACCAGAGGCAGGTTTTTCGTATTATTTATCTTTGACCTTGTGCTCCTCCTTCTCAGCCTAAAATAGCTCACAAAGAAGGGCTGCGTATGAATGACTCTTAACATGAACCCCACATTCCTTTCCGTGAAAAAGCCTATTTGGCTTTGCAGAAGGAGCTTCCCTGCCTGCCTACAAGCTCCGTCACGTAGGGGTCTCTGAAGACATCGCTGCTGGTATACCAGCTGTCTTTAGGTTTCGTGATCCAACCAAGCAAAGTTAGCACACGGCCACTGCCCCTGCCTTCTTCCCACGTAAGGTAGGCTGTACACCGTTGCTTTCTTCTTAAAAAATATTAATTGATCTGTCTATTTTTGGCTGTGCTGGGTCTTTGTGGCTTCACAGACTTTGTCTAGTTGCGGTGCCTGGGCTTCCCATTGTGTTGGGTTTATCTTGTCGTGGACCGCAGGCTTAATAATAGCTGTGGCACATGGGCTTGGGTGCTCTGTGACACGTGGAATCTTCCCTGACCAAAGATCGCACCCATGTCCCCTCATTGGCAGGCGGATTGTTATTTCATCTCCTGCTTGCTTCCCTTTCCGTGCTCGCCCAAACTCGAAGGCATTTTCACTCTTTGGCTACATGTGTAGGTTGAAACGTTTTTCTGCTTTGCCCTCACAAGGGGGTGTTCATTGGCTATGTGTTGAAGAAACGGGCAATTTTCAGGCACCCTATACGTATTCATGGAGAGAATGAGAACATCAAATGTTGCCTGTTAATAAGCATTAGCAACCGAGGCATCACTGGTGGACTTGTAGGTGAGTCAGGCTGGAGAAACCACCTCTGTCATTGAATCGGAGAAGCTGGCCACATGTGGCCAGGTGGGTCTTCTTTGACGGTTCAGCTTGTTTACAGACCAGCACAATTTACTAAAATGTATGGACTTCCCTGGTGGCTCAGATGGTAAAGAATCCGCCTGCAATGCGGGAGACCTAGGTTCAATCCCTGGGTCTGGATGATCCCCTGAAGAAGGGAATGGCAACCCACTCCAGTATTCTGGCGTGGAGAATTCCCTGGACAGAAGAGCCTGGCGGGCTACAGTCCACGGGGTCAAAAGAATCAGACACGACTGAGCAACTGGCACTTTGATACATGAATGGATCATTCAACATCCTTCTGGGATTTGTTTCTAAATGTCTACTTATCTTTGAAGATCTCTGCCGGTATTCGTGTCCGTGAATTTTTAGTTTCTTTTTCTGTATTATTTTAAAGACACTGTCATAGAAAAGCTTTTATCAAATTTCCCATTCTAGTCCACACCTAGAAAATTTAGAGGGATACGGTTTAGGAACGTTAAGGATTTTGGACTTTAATCCTTTTAAGTCTTATGTGAAAGCTATAAATGTTCATTGCAGCATTGTTTCTTTGCGCCATTTGCGGGATAACGACTCTAGTACTTTTTAATTTTGTTGTAAAGATTGGGTTCAAAATTAGCAAAGTGAATACGAAATGAATTTCTTGAGAATCATCAGAATTCTGGGATGTTCTCGGCAGCGTAGAACTGTGTACAATTGATTATCTGTATTTTCAGTTACTCTTTAAATGCTAAGGAAAATTTTTCTCTGTTTCTCCTCGCTGGATTTTCCTAATGCTAAAAATGAAACAATTTGAGCATTGCTTAAAGTTGGGAGCCAATCCAAGACAGAAACACATGTTTTATTAAATAGGCATCTTTCAAAACCGAATGTGGTTTGGAAGATTGTGACAGAAAAGAGATAAAGTCTGGGTTAGATACATTAGGGTGCAAATTAAGATGATTTATGTTAATTGGAACATTTATCTGCACATTCAGACATGTCTGGGACACCCTGCTCAAACCTCTCAATAAGTACAATTCTCATCTGAGCATGCATTTTACTTAATTTGTTTAGCTACTCATGAAAGTCTATCAAAATTCAGCCTCTCCCATTTTTCATTTAGAAATTCAGCAAGTCACTGAGATCCAAAAGACAGTTAAATGATGAATGATACTAGGCTCTTTTTAATTTAAAAATATCTCTGAAATATCTTGTGGTCTTAAAGACAGTTTTTATATTTTCCCCTTTCTGTATATGTGTGTGCAAGAAGACAATACATGATGGCGGACACCAGATTTTTCTTTTCTTTTGAACTTTTTTATTATTTTGTATTGGGGTATAGCCAGTTAACAGTGTTGTGATGGTTTCAGGTGAGTAGCAAAAGGGACTCAGCCATACACATACATGGATCCATTCTCCCCCAAACTCCCCTCCCATCCAGGCTGCCACATGACATGGAGCAGAGTTCCCTGTGCTGTCCAGCAGGTCTTTGTTGGTTCTCCACGTTAAATACAGCAGTGTGTCCATGTCCATTCCAAACCCCCTGACTATCCCTTCCCCCACCCTTTCCTCTGGGAACCATAAGGTTATTACAGAGTCTTGAGCAGAGTTCCCTGTGCTGTCCAGCAGGTCCTTGCTGGTTCTCCATGTTAAATACTGCAGTGTGTCCACGTCCATCCCAGACTCCCTGACTATCCCTTCCCCCATCCTTCCTCCTGATGACCATAAGGTTATTACAGAGTATTGAGCAGAGTTTCCTGTGCTGTCCAGCAGGTCCTTGTTGGTTCTCCACGTTAAATACAGCAGTGTGTCCGTGTCCATCCCAAACCACCTGACTGTCCTTCCCCCATCCTTCCCCCTGGTGACCATAAGGTTATTACAGAGTATTGAGCAGAGTTTCCTGTGCTGTCCAGCAGGTCCTTGTCGGTTCTCCATGTTAAACACAGCAGTGTGTCCGTGTCCATCCCAAACTCTCTGACTATCCCTTCCCTCCTCAGCAACCATAACAAGTCTAAAAAGAAACGATACAAATGAACTTAGAAAACAGAGACTCTCAGACTTAGTAAACAAACTTATGGACACTAGAGTTTGTTTTTAAACAAAGCTCTCTGAAATATTTTAGGTTTTGAATATGCACTTGTATGTTCCCATTTTGTCTATGCGTGTGCTGGACTACATGCAGATACTGGTCATGAGTGATGTGGAAACCTCAGGCCCCCTTAGCTGTAATCCTGGCTCCGACTTCTTGAGGGCTTCCCTGGTGGCTCAGTCGGTAAAGAATTCGCCTGTAATGCAGGAAACTTGGGTTCGATCCCTGGGTGGGGAAGATCCCCCAGAGAAGGGAATGAGAACCCACTCCAGTATCCTTGCCTGGGGAATCCCATGGACAGAGGAGCCTGATGGGCTGCAATCCACGGGGTCGCAGAGAGTGGGACACCAGTGAGTGCCTTTCACTGCACTTACTTGAACCTTATTTATTTGGCCGCAGTCGGTCTTGCTTGCTGTCCATGGAGGCTTCAGTCTTTGTTGTGGCACTGGGGCTCTTGTGGCAGCTTGTGGGCTCTTTAGTCACTGCATGTGGGATTTAGTTCCCTGACCAGGGATGGAACCAGGGCCCCTGCGTTTGGAATGCAGAGCCTTAGCCATTGCACCACCAGGAAAGCCCTTGATATTTCTTTTCTAGTATCCTCAAATCTTTCGCAAAGTGTGTGCTCAATGAACATTTCTGAAATGAAATACCTTAGGATTTCTACGCAGTGTTTTCTGTACAGCATTTGTTACTGTTCTTTAGTTGCTAAAGAACAAGTTCTTACAGTCGCTGGACTGTAGCCCGCCAGGCTCCTCTGTCCATGGGATTCTCCAGGCAAGAATACTGGAGTGAGTTGCCCTTCCCTCCTCCAGGGGAATCTTCCTGACCCTGGGAGCAAACTCACATCTCCTGCATTGGCAGGTGGATTTTTTACCACTCAGCCACCTGGGAAGCTCACAGTATTTAGCTACCAGGGAATAAAATCATGTTTGTACCCTATTGAAAAGTCCTAGCTTCATCAACGGCATCTTTTATGAAACTACTTATGTCCCTGTTACCTTATGTTCTAGGTATCTGCTGGACCTGCTGCCCAGGGCCATTTGGAATGGCTGTGAACACCTCTAGGAAACCCCAGGTCTTCGGTCGTAGAGATGACATTATTTGGAGAAGCTTCCTTGAATCGTTGTCATAGAGTGGAGTAGACCGTTCTTAGCTTCTGCATCGAATATTCTGCTAGAGGTCTGTATACTTTGACTTATGTGTTTGCTGCATCCTAAGACGCCAGCAGCGTGACATAAGATGTTCATGCTAGGATTTGCTAATATATGAGTAGCTCATCAATACTGGTGAAACTTGAGAATTCAATATCAGTCATCTCAAGGGATTTTTTTTTTTAATCTGCACTGGTTCTTCATTGCGGAATGCAAGCTTGGTAACTGTGGTACACGGGCTTAGTAATTGTGGTACACGGGCTTACTAGTTCTGGTACACGGGCTTAGCTGCCCCGAGCATGCAGCATCCAAGTTCCCCAACCAGGGATAGAACCCATGTCTCCAGCATTGGCAGCTGGATTCTTAACCACTGGACCACCAAGGAAGTTCAGTTTTTGAAAGAAACTGTCACCAATGAGTCAATAACATAATAATTATAGTGTAAGTTTTTTTACAGATGGTATCTATATGGTAGCTTATAACTTTATAGCCTATACAGTGAAACTGCATAATAAAATGTAATTTCTTATTAATTTTCAATGAATCAGCAGTTTGTTGTCATATTTATCTGTTTTCAGGACATCTGTAATATGTCCTCCAGCACAAATGTAATAGATCCATCGATATGTTTTTTTCCCCCCGCCCAATAAGTGATTTATCATTTTGGTAGTTCTTTGCTGACACACACACACACACACACAACTTGTGAAATGGACACTGAGCTGTGGGTGTGAACCAAGGCAGGACCTCTGATCAAAGGAAAGAGAAACAGAGCCGGTTTGTAAATTGTGATATGTAATCCCGCTATGTTATAATACCTCCTGGTCCATGGATGCTTGCTATTCCGATCCGCATCACTGGGGCACTGAGGCTCTTTGGTCCTGATACAAAGTAACCTTTGATGGAAACCGTGTCAGGCTGAGATTCTCACACTCTGGGGACTGAGAGGGAGACAGAGAGAAGGTTTTATTGCTCCACCTGATAGAATGTGTCTTGATAGTCTGACTGCCCACTTTGAGCCCTACACTGCCATTAATAGCGCGGTGATCTTGGGTGAATTCCCTAATACCTCCTTCGTGTTTTTTTTTTTTTTTTTCCAATTAAAGGAGATAATGCTGTCTTTTGCACTCATTGAGAGGATGAAAAGAGTCCAAATGGGCATTCTCTAGTGGTCCAGTGCTTAGAACTTGGTGCTTTCATCACTGGGACCCCGGGTTCCATCCTTGGTCAGGGAAATAAGATCCGAAAAGCCAAAAATGAAGAGTCCATCCATGTGTAAAGCAGTATGTTTAAGGTTGACCCACCATATATATATGGGCTTCCTAGGTGACTCAGTGGTAAAGAATTCTCCTGCCAGCACAGGAGATGCAGGAGACTCTGGTTTGATCCCTGGGTCGGGAAGATCCCCTGGAGGAGGAAATGGCAACTCACTCCAGTATTCTTGCCCGGAGAATCCCCATGGACAGAGGAGCCTGGTCACAAAGAGTCCGACACGACTGAACACACACACACACACACACACACACACCATACACGTTTAGCGCTGACCCACCATAGACACGTTACCTACTGTAACAATTCCTATTATGTTTGGACAAAGACACAGCTTGATTCTGGGCAAAGGATGTGTTCTCTGAACTCAAGGTAGACGTGGGTCCAAACTCTGTCTTGCAACTGGTGAGTTGTGAGACCTAACATCTGAATATCATTTTTCCTAAAAGTATTTAAAATCAATGTGATGGTAACTGTCCCACATGGCTATAGAAGGGTCAAGAATAATGAGTGCAACTAAGATTGTTTGTTTCATACAAATTCATTTTCACAAATATATTTGCCCCGGCGATATTTATGACATAGTAACTAATGGTGGCTACGTGTTACCAGTGATCAAAAAAAAAAAGAAAAAGAAAAATGACAATGAACCTCCCTTCCTACAACCGAAGAATGGGCTGAGTCGTTAGCTTTGAAAGCCAAACATCAGTACCGATGTCCTCTAGGGTTGAAGTGCATTAAATTGAGGGTTGAAAGGTTTATCCTCTCTTCCTACTTGCTGTCTTCTTGCAGAAGTAAAGTGATGACTCAATGACAAGTGGGTAGTCTGTCCATATATCTCACGGGTGGTGGGGGGGTCACTTGCTTTGGGGTGATCCTCAGTTAGAAGTGGGATTGTTGAGAGTCATCCTGTAAAGAGAAGACTCCAGCCTGAGCTGACAAGTAAAGTACCAAATGGTCCGAAGATGGTTCCTGACCAAACAGGGCCTGGTTTTGCCATAGGAGAGTCAAGAGAGATGGACCGCTTGAATCTTGCCCGTCTGACATACTGCTGTTGGAGAAAAAAAAATCTCTGCAGGTTGAGAAATAGCCTCTCAACTAAATGATGCCTAATGTGCTGCTGCTACTGCTGCTGAGTCACTTCAGTCGTGTCCGACTCTGTGTGACCCCATAGACGGCAGCCCGCCAGGCTCTGCCGTCCCTGCGATTCTCCAGGCAAGAACGCTGGAGTGGGTTGGGCTTCCACAAATCAAATTGTGCGAGGAGCTGAGTTGCCTCAGTCGTGTCTGACTCTTTGAGACCCCATGGACGGTAGCCCACCAGGCTCCTCTGGCCATGGGATTTCCCAGACAAGAATACTGGAGTGGGTTGCTATTTCCTCTTCCAGGGGGGTCTTCCCAACCCAGGGATCAAACCCTAGTCTCCTGCACTGCAGCCGGATTGTTTACTCCTGAGCCACCGGGGAAGCCCAGGCAAAGAGTTTAAATCCTTAACTTAAATAAACTAGATCAAACATAGACATGAACTAAACTGATCGTTCATTTTCAATGAAAATTTAATGGCGGCCCAAGGAGTGTAAGTGGTAAGTATTGATACATTGCTGACTTCCAATGGTCTCAGTTTATTCTGAATTCTCAAATCGCCCGTGGACTCGTGTGGTCAGACAGAAAAGCTACAGTTTGCGGTAATCACTGTTTTGGCGTCCTTTCTTGATTGGTTGCTTGAATTTAGGAAATCGGTTCGGAATTACCTGATGTCTCTACCCCCCCGGTTTTTCTAATCACAGAGAAGAAGGCTTAGAAGAAATGTCACGTTGATTTTGACACAACGATAGCATCTCTTTTACTGAGTGGATTTTTCTCTCTCTTTCTCTGTGTCTCTGTTTTATGGCAACAGGGGAGAAATGTGCTGAGATGGAAAAGCAATCAAGTAGATTTTCATGGAGGCATTTTTAAAAGCATCTTCTTAGAAGGACGATGTAATGGTAAGTATGAAAAAAGTAAAGATTGATCTCCGCTGGTTTATTTTCCTGAAGCATTTACTGCCTGGTTAATTCACATCTAGCAGTGCTTTGAAATTACTTTGGTGGGGACCGTGGTTTTCTTTAAAAACAGAAAGAAAAAAAATCCATTTCAAATTCAGCACAGTGCAGAGCAGCGATTTCAGCCTCCTTTGGCGTGTACAAGGGGCATGCCTTGTGAATTTAGGATTTCGTAATAATCATTTGTTTCTGCAAATAGCCCCAGTGCAGAGTCTATCTCACTAATGAGACAGCAGGGTCAATCCTCTGACTCAGCTTGTGTATATGTCTTCCAAAATGGACCCTCATCCCACTTTATCCTGCAGGGAGCATCTCAAGCTACTGAGATCTTTGAATGGCCTCAATGTATCTTTGTATCATTTTTGCCTGCAGCCCTGGGGAGTGGAATACTAAATACCAGATGTACTTTTAATGCAGGGTGGGGGCCCACTGAGGCCCCGGAATCCTTTTCTTTATCAGAAATAGAGCACAGCGCAAAGAAGGGGAAATGGAGAGAATATTTTGATGGTTGTGAGCTCGCAGTAGTGAAGGTACTTTACAAATCAAAACTGACACACTTACCCCCCTCCCCCCATGCTTAAAATTTAAAATGAATGCATGCATACTTTGTCCAGAGTTGGGTCCAACTCTTTGCAACCCCGTGGACTGTAGCCCGCCAGGCTCCTCTGTCCATGGGGATTCTCCAGGCAAGAATACTGGAGTGGGTTGCCATGCCCTCCTCCAGGGGATCTTCCCCACCCAGGGATTGAGCCCAGGTCTCCCGTGTCACAGGCGGATTCTTTACCATCTGAGCCACTGGGGAAGCCCTTAAAAGTATGTCAGTATACTAAAAAGAGCATGTCTTAATGTATTTCAAGTAAATAGTTGAGGTTTTCCATGACTCAGCTGTCCATTCAAGCCCTGCTGATATATATGTGATTATTGCTGCTCTTTGTTCAGTCAGTAAGTCATGTCCAACTCTGGCTTTTAACTGTCTGTTTCCCGTTTAACCACTTAATTTTCCAGTCTTCACTCTAATAAACCTCAGTGGCTTTCCGGGATTTTAGGTGATTGTCAAGGTCATGTCCTTCACTGGACTCTTGCTTTCAACAAACTAGATTTGCAAACTCCCATTCCTATATCTTGCCATAAGCAAATGCTAGGTTGATTTCTTTTTTGGCTTCCCCGAAAAACTAATTTGTAATGAATAGGTAGGATGCAGTCCATGGGGTCGCAAAGAGTCGGACACGACTGAGCGACTTCACTTCCACTTTTCCCTTTCATGCATTGGAGAAGGAAATGGCAACCCACTCCAGTGTTCTTGCCTGGAGAATCCGAGGGACTGTGGAGCCTGGTGGGCTGCCATCTATGGGGTCGCACAGAGTCAGACACGACTGAAGCGATTTAGCAGCAGCAGCAGCAGCAGAATGCCACCCCTGTTTATGCAGTTAACATGGAAATGTGAAAGATAGCAGATGAGGAAACACATGAACCCCAGTTCGCTCTTTTTATCTTGAGTAGACGTACCTATTTTATCAAAGGAGTTGTGTGCACACACATTTCTCATCAGGATATACGGCTCACCAATCAATAACAGCACATTAATCAAATTCGTTTCTCTTGTGAATTCTGAAACTTTTTTTTTTTTTGTATTGTCATTTTCTTTTTGGAGGAACATCAGATATATGTAACCAAGGCGTGAGGTTGCACAAGTATCGGGTCAGCTGAAAAGTCTGACCCGCCAAGGAACTCCTTGGCCAGCCCGATACGTGTCTTCCTTCTCATAACACCAACCTTTAGAACAACCCTATGCAGTTCTGCTTGTTATCATTTCAGCAGCCGCCCTGCAAGGAGCATTCAGTGCAGTGAAGCAGGCCGTCCTGGTTTTAGAACCAGGAGAGGCGGTGGTTACTAGGTCTGGAGTTTGAGCTCTAAACCGCACAGCTCTGAATATGGGCTTCCCGTGTGGCTCAGCTGGTAAAGAACCGACCTGCAGTGCGGGAGACCTGGGTTGGGAAGATCCCCTGGAGGAGAAGGGAAAGGCTACCCACTCCTGTATTCTGGCCGGGAGAAGGGTTGCAAAGATTCGGACACGACTGAGCGACTTTCATTTCAGACCATGAAACCCATAAAGGAACATCATGGAAAGTGCACCAGTGAAGGGCTTTCCCAGGCGGTGCTAGTGGTAAAGAACCCGGGCGCCAGGGCAGGTGACCTTCGACACTCAGGTTCGATCCTTGGGTCAGGAAGATTCTTCTGGAGGAGGACTATAGTCTATGCAGTTGCAAAGAGATGTGACTGAGCTTGTGTGCACATTAATATATAACAAATTATGGATACTATAGGTGTATGCTTTCATAATTAGGAATTTTGTGAATGCACCCACTACAGTCTCTTAACCGTATAGTAGCTGTTTGTCAGCTGAAATTTGGGATGCATGCAAGCGTGAGGCCTGGGTGGTGGTTGTTGAGTTGCCCAGTCATGTCTGACTCTGCGACCCTATGGACAGCAGCATGCCAGGCTTCCGTGTCCGTCACCAGCTCCTGGAGTTTGCTCAGGAATGTCTGGGAGCTCCCTGGAGTTTCATGTCTGAAAGTGACCTGCCCCAGGGAGAGAATCCACGGCCATCCACAGAAAAGCGTGTGTGATTCAGCCGCTCTGATGAGGGCGGGTCACCCCCAGCAGCTGTCGTCCCCTGTCCGTCACGATCAGAATCGAGAGGAAAGGACTGCTTGAAGAAGCGCCTTCAATCATTAAGACTTTTGGTTTCTGCTCCCCTGAATGTTTTAACGAAGGGCATTTATAGGGTTTAAACCAAGCAGTTCGCAGATCCCATTTGTGCCTGTCTGAGGTAGCCAGGTGATTGTGACTCAGCAGGCTTCCAGGAAGAGGGTAATGAACATTAGGATGGAACGCACTTGTTTTCTCTTTTCTCTGGCGGGTTGTCGGACGTCACGCCTTGGCGTGCTGGGGACCTGCAGTAAATATTAAGAAAATATATTTTGGTTGTACGTGATTTGGGATCTTTTGCATAAACATATGCCTTTTTCTCATTTTTTTTAATTGGAGTCAAGATGCTTTACAAAGTTGTGTTTTTTGCTGTGCAAGAGTGTGACTCAGTTCAGTTCAGTTGCTCAGTCGTGTCCGACTCTTTGCAACGCCATGAATCGCAGCACGCCAGGCCTCCCTGTCCATCACCAACTCCCGGAGTTCACTCAGACTCACGTCCATCGAGTCAGTGATGCCATCCAGCCATCTCATCCTCTGTCGTCTCCTTCTCCTCCTGCCCCCAATCCCTCCCAGCATCAGAGTCTTTTCCAATGAGTCAACTCTTTGCAAGAGATGGCCAAAGTACTGGCGTTTCAGCTTTAGCATCATTCCTTCCAAAGAAATCCCAGGGCTGATCTCCTTCAGAATGGACTGGTTGGATCTCCTTGCAGTCCAAGGGACTCTCAAGACTCTTCTCCATCACCACAGTTCAAAAGCATCAATTCTTCAGCGCTCAGCTTTCTTCACAGTCCAACTCTCACATCCATACATGACCACTGGAAAAACCACAGCCTTGACTAAATGGATCTTTGTTGGCAAAGTAATGTCTCTGCTTTTGAATATGCTATCTAGGTTGGTCATAACTTTCCTTCCAAGGAGTAAGCGTCTTTTAATTTCATGGCTGCAGTCACCATCTGCAGTGATTTTGGAGCCCAGAAAAATAAAGTCTGACACTGTTTCCACTGTTTCCCCATCTGTTTCCCATGAAGTGATAGGACCGGATGCCATGATCTTCGTTTTCTGAATGTTGAGCTTTAAGCCAACTTTTTCACTCTCCACTTTCACTTTCATCAAGAGGCTTTTGAGTTCCTCTTCACTTTCTGCCATAAGGGTGGTGTCATCTGCATATCTGAGGTTATTGATATTTCTCCTGGCAATCTTGGTTCCATCTTATGCTTCTTCCAGCCCAGCATTTCTCATGGTGTATTCTGCACAGAAGTTAAATAAGCAGGGTGACAATATACAGCCTTGACTATTCCTTTTCCTCTTTGGAACCAGTCTGTTGTTCCATGTCCAGTTCTAACTGTTGCTTCCTGACCTGCATACAGGTTCTCAAGAGGCAGATCAGGTGGTCTGGTATTCCCATCTCTTTCAGAAGTTTCCACAGTTTGTTGTGATCCACACAGTCAAAGGTGTTGGCATAGTCAATAAAGCAGAAATAGATGTTTTTCTGGAACTCTCTTGCTTTTTCCATGATCCAGCACATGTTGTCAATTTGATCCCTGGTTCCTCTGACTTTTCTAAAACTAGCTTGAACACCTGGAAGTTCATGGTTCACGTATTGCTGAAGCCTGGCTTGGAGAATTTCGAGCATCACTTTACTAGCGTGTGAGATGAGTGCAATTGTGGGGTAGTTTGAGCATTCTTTGGCATTGCCTTTCTTTGGGATTGGAATGAAAACTGACCTTTTCCAGGCCTGTGGCCACTGCTGAGTTTTCCAAATTTGCTGGCATATTGAGTGCAGCGCTTTCACAGCATCATCTTTCAGGATTTGGAATAGCTCAACTGGAATTCCATCACCTCCACTAGCTTTGTTCGTAGTGATGCTTTCTAGGGCCCACTTGACTTCACATTCCAGGATGTCTGGCTCTAGGTGAGTGATCACACCATCGTGATTATCTGGGTCATGGAGATCTTTTTTGTACAGTTCTTCTGTGTATTCTTGCCACCTCTTCTTGATATCTTCTGCTTCTGTTAGGTCCATACCATTTCTGTCCTTTATCGGGCCCATCTTTGCATGAAATATTCCCTTGGTATCTCTAATTTTCTTGAAGAGATCTCTTGTCTAGTCTTTCCCATTCTGTTGTTTTCCTTTATTTCTTTGCATTGATCCCTGAGGAAGGCTTTCTTATCTCTCCTATGTGTTCTTTGGAACTCTGCATTCAGATGCCTATATGACTCAGTTATGTGTGTACATATATTGCCTCTTTTGTGAGCCTCCCTCCCACCCCTCTAGGTCATCACAGAGCCCCGAGCTGAACACCCTCTGCTATATGCCAACTTCGCACTAGCTAGGTGTTTCACTAGCTCAGTTGGTAAAGAATCCGCCTGCAATGCAGGAGACCCCGGTTTGATTCCTGGGTTGGGAAGATCCCCTAGAGAAGGGATACGCTGCCCACTCCAGGATTCTTGGGCTTCCCTGGTGGCTCAGCTGGTAAAGAATCCGCCTGCAATGTGGGATACCTGGGTTTTCGATCCCTGGGTTGGGAAGATCCCCTGGAGAAGGGAAAGGCTACCCACGCAGTATTCTGGCCTGGAGAATCCCATGGACTGTATAGTCCACAGGGTCGCAAAGAGTCGGACGCGACTGAGCGGCTTGTACTTCACTTCACTGTGTATACATATCAGAGCTACTCTCTCCATTCATCCCTCCCTTTCCTTTCACCTGTGTGTCCACAAGTCTCTTCTCTACATCTGTATCTCAATTCCTGCCCTGCAAATAGCTTAATCCATACTGTGACTCAGAAAGACACAAAGCACCCCAGTGTTTGCAGCCAGGACATGGGAGCCACCTACATATCCATCAAGACACAAATGGATAAGGAAGCTGTGGTAGATATATACAGTGGAATATTACATAGCCATAACAAAGAATGGATTTGACTCAGTTGTAATGATACAAATGAACCTAGAGCCTGTCATGCAGAGCAACTTAGAAAGAGAAAAATAAATATTGCATATCGATGAATATGTATAACAGCAAGGGCATCCAACCAGTCCATCCTAAAGGAAATCAGTCCTGAATATTCATTGGAAGGACTGATGTTGAAGCTGAAACTCCAATCCTTTGGCCACGTCATATGAAGAGTTGACTCATTGGAAAACACCCTGATGCTGGGAGAGATTGAAGGCGGGAGGAGAAGGGGACGACAGAGGATGAGATGGTTGGGTGGCATCACCAACTCAATGGACGTGGGTTTGGGTGAACTCCAGGAGTTGATGATGGACAGAGAGGTCTGGCGTGCTGCAGTCTTTGGGGTCACAAAGAGTCAGACACGACTGAGCGACTGAACTGAACTGACTGATGATGGAATCTCAACATATGCCCCTAACGTGCCCTGCCTCCTTCCCTTTCTGTGGTGACTGCTAAAATAAGATTTTCCACTGTGTTCCTCAATATTTACTGAAGTGTCTTGATGTGGGGTCATGGGGAATGGAACAGTTCGATCCTCAGGGAGGTATCAGGAAACATAACCTCATGAACACCGTTAGCGAACGGGACCTGAACCTTCCTGGATCCTTCTTGGCATGCAGTTGGAATTTTTTTTTTTTGACTGTCCTGGGTCTTCATTGCTTTGTGTGGCTTTTCCATGAGCTGTGTCGAGCGGAGGTTACTCTCTGGTTGAGGTCCATGGGCTTTGCATTGCGGTGACCGCTCTTCTTGCAGAGCACGTTCTCTAAGGTGAACTGGCTTCTGTAGTTGCGACTCATGGGCTCAGTAGTTAATAGCACATGGGGTTAGCTGCCCCGTGGCTTGGGGGAATCTCCCCAGACAAGGGATCAAACCCATTTCCCCTGCATTGGCAGGTGGATTCTTAACTGCTGGACTACCCGTGAAGTCCTGGTGATTTAAGTCAGGAAGATTGAGTCTTCTGTGTTCCCGTCATACCACAAGGCCACACAGAAGGTTCTCAGTAAATAACTGGTGAATGCAGGTCAACAAGCTTGACTCCTGGTCTCACAGGGACACGTGCTTTCTGGAAACCAGTAGCTCTAAGGTCTAGTCCGGGCTGAGACGCTCAAGGGAGCACGTCAAGGACACTGCACTGGTCCTCTGACCTCCTTCCTGTGCCGTCTGCTGACAAGTGAAAGAATCAGCCTGGCGGATGCAGTTTTATCCAGGTATCCAGGTCCCGTCCTGTGCATGAAGCTTTTCTGCCCAGCGTCTGAGTGGATGAGACTCCTTCCCGTTGTGCAGATAATCCTTCTTCGAACCTTTAATATCAGACGGAGAAAACAAAGTCATTCCAGCCCATGTATGCTGTGTTTCAGGAGACCAAACTTCTTCTTTTGACCCCAGGGATGGGACCCCTTTGGTAGCTCAGTGGATAAAGAATCTGCCTGCCTATGCAGGAGAGTCGGGTTAGATCCCTGGGTCGGGAAGATCCCCTGGAGAATGGAATGGCAGCCCACTCTCCAGTATTCTTGCCTGGAGAATCCCCATGGACAGAGGAGCCTGGTGGGCTACAGTCTGTGGGGTCACAAAGAGTCAGACATGACTGAATGACTAAACCGCCACCACCACAATGGAGCCTCGATTCTTGAGAATTTTTATTTCCCTCGCTATTTGTTCTGATCTGGTTCATATGCACGGGAGACTGTAAATTATTTAGCATTGACTTATCTGTAATTAAGTCTTCTAAATGGACTACGATTTCAGCTGCTGTGTTTTCTTCTCAATTACTTAGAAAATTTAAGGCTTCCTTGGGGGGGCATGTTGAGTCTTTCCCTTGTCCTTTTAATGGTAATTGATTGGCTTGTTCAAATTAGGCTGTTCTGGGAAGAAGGTTAACAAATAAAACCTGGCAAGGGGAGAAGCAGGTGGCGTCAGATGAATGAAGCGCTGTCCGCGCTGGGTCTGTGTCCTCATTAATTTCTCACCTTCCCAAAGTTGCAGATGCATCACGAAGGGTAACTTGAAAAAGGAGCCTGTGTCAGCTACGGAGTTTCAGTTTCCTAACAGGTGTTCCTTTGCTCTCTTGGGTTGCTGTTATTTGCATGGGGTCTTTTATTTTTTGTTGGTGTTTTGTCGCTCAGGCGTGTCCGACTCTTTCTGACCCCCATGGACTGTAGCCCACTAGGCCTCTCTGTCCATGGGATTTCCCAGACAAAAATACTGGAGTGGGTTGCCCTTCCCTTCTCTGGGGGATCTGTCAAGCCAGGGATCCAACCCACGTCTCTGAAGTCTGTTGCATTGCAGGTGGATTCTTTAACACTGAGCCACCAGGGAAGTCCCTTGAGTCTTTTATAACCCATTGTTAATTAAACATCTCAGCTAACTGCATTATCTTGACATTGTAGGTTTACTTTTTTAAATGTTGAAACCACGAACTTCCTCAAAAATCGATGGATGAGGGGAACTGAGGCTGAATGTGGAATCCTGGTTGGTCATTTGTTATTTTATGGTTGGAAACGTCAGATCAGAGTTGAAGAATTTTACAAGGCCAGTAGTTTAATCTTCTCAAGTATTTTCAAATCATTAGGTTTTCTGTGGTTAAGTCTTAGAAGAGATCTCTGAAAATGATGTGCCGTGAAAACCATTTAAAAAAATGTTTAGGTTAATTCTTTATTTTGGCTGTGCTGGGTCTTAGTTAAGGCATTCACATTTTTTAGTTGCAGCATCAATTCAGATCAGATCAGTCGCTCAGTTGTGTCCGACTCTTTGCAACACCATAAGTCGCAGCACGCCAGGCCTCCCTGTCCATCACCAACTCCCGGAGTTCACTGAGACTCATGTCCATTGAGTAAGTGATGCCATCCAGCCATCTCATCCTCTGTCTTCCCCTTCTCCTCTTGCTCCCAATCCCTCCCAGCATCAGAGTCTTTTCCAGTGAGTCAACTCTTCGCATGAGATGGCCAAAGTACTGGCGTTTCAGCTTTAGAATCATTCCTAAAGAAACCCCAGGGCTGACCTCCTTCAGAATGGACTGGTTGGATCTCCCTGCAGTCCAAGGGACTCTCAAGAGTCTTCTCCAACACCACAGTTCAAAAGCATCAATTCTTTGGTGCTCAGCTTTCTTTACTGTCCAACTCTCACATCCCTACATGACCACTGGAAAAACTATAGCCTTGACTAGACGAACCTTTGTTGGCAAAGTAATGTCTCTACTTTTGAATATGCTATCTAGGTTGGTCATAACTTTCCTTCCAAGGAGTAAGTGTCTTTTAATTTCATGGCTGCAGTCACCATCTGCAGTGATTTTGGAGCCCACAAAAATAAAGTCTGACACTGTTTCCACTGTTTCCACTGTTTCCCATCTATTTCCCATGAAGTGATGGGACCAGATGCCATGATCTTTGTTTTCTGAATGTTGAGCTTTAAGCCAACTTTTTCACTCTCCACTTTCACTTTCATCAAGAGGCTTTTTGGTTCCTCTTCACTTTCTGCCATAAGGGTGGTATCATTTGCATATCTGAGGTTATTGATATTTCTCCTGGCAATCTTGGTTCCATCTTGTGCTTCTTCCAGCCCAGCATCTCTCATGATGTACTCTGCATGTAAGTTAAATAAACAGGGTGACAATATATAGCCTTGACTATTCCTTTTCCTATTTGGAACCAGTCTGTTGTTCCATGTGCAGTTCTAACTGTTGCTTCCTGACCTGTATATAGGTTTCTCAAGAGGCAGGTCAGGTGGTCTGGTATTCCCATCTCTTTCAGAATTTTCCACAGTTTATTGTGATCCACACTGTCAAAAGCTTTGGCATAGTCAATAAAGCAGAAGTAGGTGTTTTTCTGGAACTCTGTTGCTTTTTCGATGATCCAGCGGATGTTGGCCATTTGGTCTCTGGTTCCTCTGCCTTTTCTTAAACCAGCTTGAACATCTGGAAGTTCACGGTTCACATATTGCTGAAGCCTGGCTTCAGCATGCAAACCCTTAATTGAGGCTTATGGGAGCTAGTTCTGAGACTAGAGGTCAAACCCAGGTCCCCTGCATTGGGGGGAGACTTTTACTCACTGGACCACAGGAAAGTCCCTAAATGGCTAAACGGCTTTGGAAAGTAGCGTCATCGTGTGTGACATCTCAGGGCCTGGAGAGAACCCTCTGGAGCTCTGAAGGTGTCCCTTTCTCACCAGTGTTTTCTGCCCGCTGCTGGTTGAGAAGCTTTCCGATCCATTTCTCTGTCAGGCCGTTCTGTTGGGAGATGCTACGTCAGCAATTGCAATCTGAAAGGCACCCTCTTGAAGCCCCACCGTTAAGTCTGCTGTATTTTTCTCAGCCAGTCTTCTTTTCCTCTTTTAACTTTTTATTTTGAATTGGGCTGTAGCTGATTAACAATGTTGTGGGAGTTTTAGGCACACCGTAAAGGCACTCAACCACGCATGTACATGGATCCATTCTCCCCAAAACTCCCCTCCCATCCAGGCTGCCACACGACATTGAGCAGAGTTCCCTGTTCTCAGCCAGTCTTCTTGAAGAAAAGAAACTGAAAGTTGCTCAGTCGTGTGTGACTGTTTGCGACCCCGTGGACTATACAGCCCATGGAATTCTCCAGGCCAGGATACTGGAGTGGGTCGTCTTTCCTTTCTCCAGGGGATCTTCCCAAAAGCTAGGGATCGAACCTGGGTCTCCTGCATTGCAGGTGGATTCTTTACCAGCTGAGCCACCAGGGAAGCCCAAGAATACCAGAGTGGGTAGCCTATCCCTTCTCCAGGGGATCATCCTGACCCAGGAATTGAACCCGGGTCTCCTGCATTGCAGGCGGATTCTTTACCAGCTGAGCCACCAGGGAAGCCCTCTTGAAGAAAGGGGTCATGGAAATGCCTTTGCGTCACTTCCCACTGCTTTTGCAGCGTGTTCATTTCCTCCTACTGCTGAACAGAGCATCACAAAGTTACTGGTGTGAACAGGACGCACGGACGAGCTCAGTGCTGGAGCTCCCGTGTCTGGTGCAGAAGCCAGGCTCAGCAGGGTCAGTTCCTTCTGGAAGGTCTAGGGGAGGGGAGGATCCACTGTCGTGCCTTCTCCCGGTTCTGCCCCTCCTTGATTCCTGCTCCCTTGTCCCATCACCTCCTCTGTCTGCTTCATCTGTCACATCACCTTCTCTCACTCTGACCGCCGCCTTCTCGTTTCATTTGTTTCTTAGTCACTCAGTCCTGTCCCAATCTTTTGCCACCCCAAGGACTGTAGCCCGCCAGGCTCCTCTGTCCGTGGGGATGCTCCAGGCAAAAAGACTGGAGCGGGTTGCCATGCCCTCCTCCAGGGGGATCGTCCCGACCCAGGGATCGAACCTCCACCCCCCGTGTTGGCAGGCTGATCTTTCCCCGCTGAGCCACCTTGTGAAGGAGGCCCCCTCTTCCTTTTAAGGACCTTGTAATTCCTCTGGCCTCAGCCGGATGAACCAGGGACATCTCCCCATCCCAGGACCCTTGGTTTGATCACATGTTCAGCGTCCACATTAAGTTCTCTGCCAGGGAAAGCTGTGTGTTCTCAGGAATTCTGGAAATACAGAAGTGGATGGCTTTGTGGTATGCATGTGTATGTCTGGCTGGGGGTGGAGTCATTCAAAAGCATTAGTTGCAGACTCTTGAGAGTCCCAAGTACTGCAAGGAGATCCAACCAGTCCATCCTAAAGGAGGTCAGTCCTGGGTGTTCATTGGAAGGACTGATGCTAAAGCCGAAACTCCAATCCTTTGCGATCAGGTCCAATCCTGATGCGAAGAGCTGACTCATTGGGAAATACCCTGATGCTGTGAAAGATTGAGGGCAGGAGGAGAAGGGGACGACAGAGGATGAGATGGTTGGATGGCATCACCGACTCAATGGACATGGGTTTGGGTGGACTCCAGGAGTTGGTGATGGACAGGGAAGCCTGGCACGCTGTGGTTCCTGGGGTTGCAAAGAGTCAGACACGACTGATCGACTGAACTGAACTGAACTGAACTGGAATCATTGAACCTACTACAGGTTGAAGGCTGCAATCCTGTGAGTGTCAGGAGATGAGTCTCAACTCTCACCTTCAGTGACCTCTGCCACACCCATCTCCTTCCCTGGCATGGTCTCTCTTCCGTCTGTCTGTCTCTCTCTCTTATTTTGGCCGCACCTCCTGACATGTGGGTTCTTAGGTCCCCAACCAGGGATGGAACCTCTGCCCGCTGCAGTGGAAGCCTGGGGTCCTAATCCTTGGACCCACAAAGAAGTCTCCTCCTCCATCTCTTTTACAAAATTCTTATTCCTTTTTCTTTTCCCCTTCCTTCTTAGCATCCTCTTCACTTCCGTTCCACCTGCTCCCACCCCTTCCTTCTCTTCGACTCTTTGCGACGCCATGGACTGCAGCACACCAGGCTTCCCTGTCCATCACCCTCTCCCAGAGTTTGCTCAAACTCATGTCCATTGAGTTGGGGATGCCTTCCAACCATCTCATCCTCTGTCATCCCCTTCTCCTCCTGCCCTGAATCTTTCCCAGCATCAGGGTCTTTTCCAATGAGTCAGCTCTTCGCATCAGGTGGCCAAAGTATTGGCGTTTCAGCTTCAGCATCAGTCCTTCCAATGAATGCTCAGGGTTGATCTCCTTTAGGCTTGAGTGGTTCAATCTTCTTGCAGTTCAGGGGACTCTCAAGAGTCTTCTCCAGCACCACAATTTGAAAGCATCAATTTTTCGGTGCTCAGCTTTCTTAATGGTCCAACTCTCACATCCATACATGACTACTGGAAAAATCATAGCTTCCTGTAGATGGAGCTTTGTCAGCAAAGTGATGTCTATCGTCTATGGCATTGCATAGCGTTGGACATGACAGAGTGACTTAACACTTTTCACTTTCCTCCCTTAGCTGACCTTTCTTGGGAGCTAGGAAAAAATCCCGTTAAGCCTTCTGACTCCATTCCCACCCACACATCACTTCTCAGGGAAAGCTTCCTCCCCCTGTAAAATCCCTTATCTAACAGCATCTCAGGCTAACTGGAGCGCTCCACGTTTACTGGAATGTCTCACTTCTCTCCCAGACTAAACATTCGAGTATCGGAAATATTTTGTGTTACTATAACCATCTGAGACAGTGCTCATGCACAGTTAAAACCTATTTGTTGAAGACAGTATAATAAATTATGATAAGCTTATATGTTATAAGCTTGTAATATAATTATAGATTATAATACTGTTGTAATAAAAATATGTATTAGTAGCAGTGAAGGCTGTGTTTAGAGCAGTGGTCCCCAACGTTTTGGTACCGACCTCTGGTTTCATGGAAGACAGTTTTCCCACAGACCAGGGGCGGGGGATGGTAATGCGATGATTCGAGGATGTTGCATTTATTGTGGTCTTTATTTCTATTATTATTACATCAGCTCCAGCACAGATCATGAGGCATTAGATCCCACAGATTCCAGACCCCAGATTTACAGGTATATCTCGACTCTACCGACAGTCTCTCTTAGCTTTGCTTGTTCGTGTTAATTTCCATAGTATGTGTATGTTTGGTGGTGATTTAGTCGCTAAGTCGTGTCGAGGTCTTGCGACGCCGTGGACTGTAGCCCCGCCAGGCTCCTCTGTCCATGGGATTCTCCGGGCAAGAATACTGGACTGGGTTGTCATTTCCTTCTCCAGGGGATCTTCCCGACCCAGGAAGTGAACCCAGGTCTCCCGCGTTGTAAGCCAATTCTCTACTGACCGAGCTAAGAGGGAACCTCTATGTAAATGATACTGGGGCTTCCTTGGTGGTGTGAGTGCTAATGAACCCGCCTGCCAGTTCAGGAGACACAGGACCTACGGGTTCCATCCGTGGGTCGGGAAGATCCCCTAGAGGAGGAAGTGGCAGCCCACTCCAGTATTCTTGCCTGGAGCATCCCATGGAGCCTGGCAGGCTACAGTCCATAGGGTCAAAAAAGAGTCGACTGAACAACAAACTCAGAATGGACGACTGAAGAAGTCAGGAATCCCTTGGCAGTTCCCTGTGCCACCTGCTAGAATTTATTCCATCTGTACAGAGTTGGCAGAAGGCGGCCAATGTCCCTGATGACCTGAGCGGACTCCCTTCTACTTGGTCAACACTAATGTCGCCGAGACCTCTTGATATACGGATGCAGGTGAAAATAAAGCTCCCTTCTGAGCACACAGAACATTTGTCTCTGTCTCTCTGAAGAGACAGGCTAAATATTGCTGTCTTCTGATGCAATATTGTTTTCCTCCAAGAGGTGCTCAGCCTTCACTTAAAAGAAAAATGTTGGCCGGGCCCGTGGAAATGAACTGATAACCTTGTTTTGGGGGGGGGGGGGTAGGACTCTGCTCCAGGGTAGCTACTAAAGAGTAATGTTTTCAAAATAACACTGAGAGATGAAAGTGAACGTTAAAAAAAAAATGCTGTCAGCGATTTAGACCTTCTCAAGGTCGTGTGGAGAATTGCTTAACTGGAGTTATTGCCACTCTGATCTCATATATATATATATATATATATTTTTTTTTTCCCCCTGAGAAATGGCCTAGCCAAAGATTTATTTTTTCTCTTTTTTAAACCCAGTACGGTTGCTACTTTCTATATTTATAAACAGGAGAGAAACATACCCGGTGTTAATTGTAACCAACAGGCACAATAGGAGGAACCGGTTCCTCTTGATTTGTGCTCTGGTGGAGTTTTACCGAGGAAGGTTGAGTTGAAGGCTCTCTCTGTTGTGGAAATGAGTTGTTTTGTTCTGTCCAGGGGCTCTTGTTTTAATTTCTAAAGGGGATGTACTCTCTAAAGCTACACATTTAATTTTGTAAGACAAAAGGAGCTAACTTTGCTTAAAACAGGAAGGGCTTTTAGTGTTGCTAGTAGCTTGTCATTTCCTGTGTGATGGTAGCTGTCTTCAGCACTTTAGTCATTAGGAATGTGTGTGCTAAGTCGCTTCAGAGTGTTTGACTCTGTGCAACCCCACGGACTGTAGCTTCCAAGGCTCCTCTGTCCATGGGGTTCTGCCGGGAAGAGTACTGACTGGGTTGCCATGCCCTCCTCCAGGGAATCTTCCCGACCCAGGGATCAAACTTGGGTCTCCTGCATTGGCAGGCAGGTTCTTTTACCCCTAGTGCCGCCTGGGAAGCTCAACTCTTAGGTGACAGAGAGAAATAAGGAAGTGTCTTTGGGAAGGCGGATAAGGTTCAGAGGCCGTGCACATCCCAGCCTTGCAAGGGAGCAACAAGCCATCTCTTGCTTTACCTTCTTTGAACCCGAACTTTGCTGGCCTCTGTGGGTCTTATAATTGCTTTTTGATCCCGAGAGATAATCACTTGCTCCCTCAAACTGTTGGACAGTTGAGTCTTCAAGGGCACAGAGGTCACGCCGGCTAAATCTGCCATCGGTGACCAACCTTGTTGTAATATGCTGTGAACCCAGCCGTGATCACCTTGGGGCGTCCAGGTCAGCATGCTCACACCCAGTAATCAGACCACGGTGCCCCTCGTGGAGACCAGGGGCTTTCTCTCCTTGTAGAGGAGTGCCCTAAGATTTACGCAAATGGCTCTTCTCTCAATTTTAGCCTACCATCACCTTTTATCTAACAATTTTTTTTAATGTGAATCTATTTTTGGCTGCACTGGGTCCTTGTTGCTGTTCACAAGCTTTTCTCTGGTTGCGGTGATCAGGGGCTGCTGTTGACTTGTGAAGCGTGGGCTTCTCATCGTGGTGGCTTCTCTTGCTTCGGTAATTATGGCTCGGAGCTGAGGAGTAGCATCTCCTGGGCTTAACACAGGCTCGGTAGTCATAACGCAGGGGCTTAATCGCTGCGTGGCCTGTGAGCTCTTCTTGGACCAGAGATGGCACCCGTGTCCCTGGCACTGGCAGGCGGATTCTTAACCGCTGGACCACCAGGGAAGTCCTCCTACTGTGTTTTAAAAGATAACTGCAGAGTCATGGACACTCACAGGAGGTGGTTGACATCAGGCATACTCTTTTCCCGCATGTCCGGATGATGCTGTTGCTAAGATAACATGACCTGAAGCCTGCTGCTTTTACCCTTGGCTGTGTGACGGTTTTAGAACCTTGGTGAACAAAGCCTGCCTTCTCTTCTTTGCCACGCTATAATCAGTGGTTTGATTTTTTTTAATTTTTTTTTTTTTAGTTATTAGCACAGGGGAGTTTTGTTAGCTCAGAACTCCAGAAGGTCAAGGTGATATTCTATCTTTGCCAGTCCCATGGAATTTAGCATTTGGCCATTCTTTTCATTGTTGTTCAGTCGCTCAGTCATTCCCGACTCTTTGCGACCCCATGGACTGCAGCACGCCAGGCTTTCCTGTCCATCACCATCTCCCGGAATTTGCTCAAACTCATGTCCATCTAGTCAGTGATGCCATCCAACCATCTCATCCTCTGTCGTCCCCTTCTCCTCCCACCCTCAATCCTTCCCAGCATCAGGGTCTTTTCCAATGAGTCAGCTCTTTGCATCAGGTGGCCAAAGGATTAGAGCTTTGGCTTCAGCATCAGTCCTTCCAGTGAATATTCAGGACTGATTTCCTTTAGGATGGACTGGTTGGATCTCCTTGCAGTCTGAGGGACTCTCAGGAGTCTTCTCTAACACCACAGTTCAAAAGCATCAATTCTTCTGTGCTCAGCTTTCTTTATGGCCCAACTCTCACATCCACATCTCCTGGATTTTAGTTCGTCTCTGGCATTTCAGTTAGTCAGCTATTTCAGCATGCACACATGCGTGTACACACACACACACACACACACACCCCCCTACAAATGTGACTCTTTTCTGTATAGGTGATGTAGCAGATTTGCATTAATCACCACCAAAAAGATCTCTGATGATGATCCAGACTTGGGATATGTAGGGCATCAGGAATCCACTCCTTCTGTTTTTGCAAACATTTCTATCACGGCGTCATAAGTGGGCTTACTTACGACTTACACAGACTCGCAAAACATCTTTCCACAAAACGAATGGCACCTTCCTCTGTACTGCCTTAGGTTTTCAAGATCAAAGCTTCATTGAAAACATTCCATGCTGGCGATGGGTTTAAGAACTCAAACTCTGGAGGGACGGATTTAAAGGCAACCACTTTATATTAATGCTTTATATTAGTGCTGCCTGATATCTTGAACTTAAGACGGAAGTAAGGAGCACCAGCATGACTTCACTTCCACTTTTCACTTTCATGTATTGGAGAAGGAAATGGCAAACCACTCCAGTGTTCTTGCCTGGAGAATCCCAGGGACGGGGGAGCCTGGTGGGCTGCTGTCTATGGGGTCGCACAGAGTCAGACACGACTGAAGGGACTTAGCAGCAGCAGCAGCAAGGGCATCAGGAAATTTAAAGCTCAATAAACATGTCGTGGTTTTATTGTTTCAACATTTCAGCTCTGCTAGGTAGAATATTATAACACTGAAGAGACTTTGTATCCTAGTGGTTAAGAGCACAGAATTTGGAAAGAAAAGAAACATAGTGTGACTTGTGATATCACCTCTGCTTCCTTAGACAGGTTTCAAGTTCTTTAGAGCATCCACCTTCTTCTCTGTAAAGCAGGTAGAGAACAGTTGTTCTCATCGCCGTGTGTGGGGTAAGAGAGAGAGCCTGGCATTCCACCTGGAACTCTGTTGGTACTCACTCGATGCCTCTCAAACAGTGATTTCATGGGGACAAAGTAGTTTATTTAAAAAACATATTTTTTGCAATTATATGACCATTTTCTGAATTTGTCATTCTTCAGTCGCTCAGTCATGTCTGACTCTTAGGGGTCCCATGGACTGCAGCACGCCAGACCTCCCTGTCCTCCACTGTCTCCTGGAGCTTGCATACATTCATGTCCATCGAGTTGGTGATGCCATCCAACCACCTCATCCTCTGTCATCCCCTTCTCTGCCCGCCTTCAATCTTTCCCAGCTTCAGGGTCTTTTCAAATGAGTCAGCTCTTTGCATCAGGTGGCCAAAGGACTGGAGTTTCAGCTTCAGCATCAGTCCTTCCAGTGAATATTCAGGACTCTTCCTTTAGGATGGACTGATTTCCTGACTCTCAAGAGTCTTCTCCAGCACTAGAGTTTGAAAGCATCAGTTCTTTGGCGCTCAGCCTTCTTTATGGTCCAGCTCTCACATCCATACATGACTACTGGAAAAACCATAGCTTTGACTAGACGGAAGTTGTCGGCAAAGTGATGTCTCTGCTTTTTAATAAGCTGTCCAGGTCTGTCATATGTTTCTTTCCAAGGAGCACGTGCTTATTTATTTTATGGCTGCCTTCACTGTCTGCAGTGATTTTGGAGGCCAAGAAAATAAAATCTGTCACTGCCTCCACGTTTTCCCCTTCTGTTTGCCATGATGTGATTAAACTCACATTTCTTTTTCAGAGCTGTTTTAGATTTACAGCAAAGGTGAGAGAGAGGTACAGACAGTTTCCATTCCCTCCCTGCCCGTGTTCATGTTCCAACCCCACTATTATGAACACCTCTCACTTCCACCCCCAGAGTGGGGTGCGTGTATATACATATCTATTTAACTAAGGAATAACCTACATTGCCACATTGTCAGCATCCAAAGGCCAGCCTTTGCATTAGCGTTCACTCTGGGTCTTCTACATCCCATGGGTGTGGACAAGCGTGGAACGACATGGATCCATTGTTAGAGTGTTGTCAAGAGTATTTTCAATGTCCTAACGCTTCTGTATATCACCCTTCTCACCACCCCAGTCCTGGCACCCACTGATGCTTTTACTGTCTCTACAACGCTGCCTTTACCAGAACGTCACCGACCTGAAATCACACATTCTGTAGCCTTTTCAGATCAGCTTGTTTCACGGAGTGAAATCCATGCATTGAAGGTTCATCCGTATCTTTTTTATGGCCCAGTAGCTCAGTTCTGCCTTATCATTGAGTACTCTCCCGTTATCTGGATCGACTGTAGTTTATTTATCCTTCCAACTGCCGGGGAATATCTCGGTTTCTTTCAAGTTTGGACCTCGATCGCTAGAGATACTATAAACACCAGCGTGTGGATTTTTGTGTGGCTACAAGTTTCCAGCTCCTTTGGGTAATTACTCAGGAGTGTGATTGCTGGAATCTACTATATTCGTCACATCCTATGCAAGGGAACACTCTGGATTTTCTTCTTGAATACCGAAACAGTGGTATGCCTCGGGAATGACAACAGACTTGGCAAAATTAGGCTTCCAAATTCAGTGGCGATGTGTTTGCCAAAGGGATTAATCACACCTATTTTTAGGATAGTATTTCTGGCACGAGAAGCAAGGAAAGGGACGAAGCATTTGAAAATGCCCACTTCTCCGCAGACCAGCCAATCCTAAAGGAAATCAACCCTGGATATTCATTGGCAGGACTGATGCTGAAGCTGAAACTCCAATACGTTGGCCACCTGATGTGAGGAGCCAACTCACTGAATAAGACCCTGATGCTGGGAAAGATTGAGGGCAGGAGGAGAAGGGGATGACAGAGGATGAGATGGTTGGATGGCATCACTGACTCCATGGACATGGGTTTGAACGAACTGCAGGAGATAGTGAAGGGCTGGGGAGCCTGTCATGCTGCAGTCCATGGGGTCACAAAGAGTCAAACATGGTTTAGCCAGTGAACAATTTCTCCCCAGACCAGCTCTCACTGACGTCAGTTGCTTGGACAAGGCTCGTATTTGAGACAGATCTACCTTCATAAACAGCCATGCTTCCGTAGCAAAGCTCTACCTCTGAGAACTTAAAGAATTAGACGAATCTAATATATCACTGATGCTCCACAAAGTTACATCTGATCCATTGTCTTCTCTCTTGTTTTCTGTAAATGCATTTTTTTCCCCCTACATTACCACAGACTTTCCCCACCAAAGCTTCTCTCCTGGGGAAAGATGGTTGGATTTAATTTTCTGTATATCTAATCCTAAGATTGGAAACTTAATCCCACAGTACTGTTTAGGTAAGCTATTGGGTTTTCTTTGGCAAATTCAAGAATATGGAAATCGTCGTATATTCCCAATATGTTTCATATAAAAGACAGAAGGGCAGGAGCGTGTCCATCATTCTCTCGTTTCTGGCATGGCTGCAAAGTCACTGTAATGCATTTGTCTGCTTTGACTGTCGTTTAGTCATTTAGTCATGTCCGACTTTTTGCGACCTCATGGACTGTAGCATGCCAGGCTCCTTTGTCCGTGGGGCTTCCCAGACGAGAATACTGGAGTGTATTGCCATTTCCTCCTCCGGCGGATCTTCCTTACCCAGGGATCATCGAATCCACGTGTCCTGCATTTGCGGGCAGATTCTTTACCCTGTGGGCCACCAGAGAAGTCCGAAAGAGGCATAAATGGCTTACAGGAGGCTTCCCGAATGGTGCAGTTGGCAAACAGACCCACGAGACGCAAGTTTGATATCTGGTTCAGGAATATTCCTTGGAGGAGAAAGTGGAAACCCACTCCAGTATTGTTGCTTGGGAAATCCCATGGAGAGAGGAGCCTGGCGGGTTATAGTCCTTGGAGTTTCAAAGAGTGGAACATGACCCAGTGATTGAGAACACATGCAGATATCTTATACATAAATTATTCTGCCATCATTGAAAGATCTAAGCTTCCATGCCTGCATGGCACACTGGATACCCAGCATGAGAATGAAATGAAATTCACTCCCAAAGCACGCTGCTGGGAAGCTTCACAACAGCAGCTACAGAGAGAAGAGCCTAAGAATCTGGGATCTTCAGGCGGTCGGAAGGTCAAATAAAAAAAAAAAAAGAATAACCTCAAATAATCAAGAGTTACAATACCATGGGCACTTCAAAAATCTTCCATTAATCTAAGTAGAGGGCTTCCCTGGTGGTTCAGTCGGTAAAGAATCCTCCTGCAATGCAGGAGACTTGGGTTCAGTCCCTGGGTTGGTAAGATCCCCTGGAGGAGGAATTGGCAACTCACTCCAGTATTCTTGCCTGGGAAATCCCATGGACAGATGAGCCTGGAGGGCTCCATGGGGTAGAAAAGAGTCAGACACGACTGAGTGACTAATCACACATTCTGAACAGAACTGATTTCCGATCTAAAACTCTGTTCTGAATGATAGAGTCCACTGGAGGTCAGAGTCTAGAATCTTAACTCATGCAGGGTCTCTAAAGATAGCCTGCTCTTGCCTTTTTTTCTCTGAAAGCTGTGTGATGCTGTGTTTCTTCAAATAGCAAAATACATCAAGCTTCCCTAGCAGTCTAGCCGGTAGGACCCTGCACTTCACACTGCTGGGGGCTCGGGTTCGATCCCTGGTCAGGGAACTAAGATCCCACAAGCCATGTGTCTTGGCCAAAAACCGAAAAAGCAGAATACTTAATGAACGGAGAGACTTGCTTTCCAAGAAGCAGTGGACTTCACAGAACACAGCCAGAGCCATTGAGTCTCCCATGAATTCCGGGCAAAGACTGGGACAGAAAACGATGTTCAAGAGAGACATTGAGGGGAAAAAAAATAAATAAACAAAAAGGAAATGGAGCGTTTGGTCATTTGCACATGCTCATGGGCTGCCCAGTTGGACAAATGATGCTTTAGAAAAGGGTATCCATCTGCACGCACCCTCAAACTTTGACTTTATTATTTTTTTTGAGAAAAATTTCATTTCAACAAAGAAAAACTTAGTGTTGTCTTTTTTTTTTTAATGTTTCTTTGTTTTATTTATTTTGGCTGTGCTGAGACTTTTGCTGTGTGCGTTACTGCTCACGGCCTTTACTTTAGTTGCAGCAAACAGGGTCTGTTCTTGGCTGTTCACAGGTTTCTCATTATGGTGGAGTCTCTTTTTTTATGGAGCACAGGCTCAGTAATTGGTAGCACACAGGCTTTCTTGCCTCAAGGCATATGGGATCTTCCTGGACCAGGGATCAAACCCGTGTCTCTTGCATTGGCAGGCGGATTAACCATTGGACCATCAGGGAAGTTCCCCACTTTGTCGTAAAAGCCAAACTTCTTTTATTGTTTAACAATTGTTGTATTGTTACTGTTTAAGGACCAACTGCAACCTCAAACAGCTAATTCCTGCCCCAGGGTCCACCCTCTCCCTCACAAGCATGCCTGTCCTGAGAGGAGAGTTTCTGGTATAAAGACCGTCCTGGAGATGGGCATCACGTTTTCTCTTTTGTTTTTTGGCGGGGAAGCGTTTAAAAAAATGAACAATAGGTTCACAGCAAACATGAATACAGAGTTCTTAGGCTGTTAAACTGTCTCCAGTTAAAACAGGTCATTCAAAAGAGGAGAGTTTTTTTAGACAGCCAGTGGGAATTTGCTGCTCAGGAAACTCAAACTCTAGGCTCTGTATCAACGTAAAGGGGAGGGATGGGGAGGGAGGTTCAAAAGGGAGGGGATATATGTACACCTGTGGCTGATTCATGTTGAGGTTTGACAGAAAACAGCAAAATTCTGTAAAGCAATGATCCTTCAATAAAAAAAAAAATTATTTTTTTTTTATTTTAAAAGGAGATTTTTGTTAGACTCCAGAGCTTGCTTCAAGAGTCCCGTTAATTGCACAGTGACACTGATGTTTGTAGTAGAGAATTATAAAAGCTAAAGAGTGTCTGTAACTGTTCTGGGAAGTTTAGACACGAGGCAAAGAGGATGGATCCTGTCTACGTATGATGTAGACATTCTCCATCTGCTGTTGTACCTTCATAGCTAGGTATTCTACATATGATGTAGAGTCATTTATGCATGTTCCAGCTGAAAATCACATATCAAGAAAATGTAGCGGGGGCTTCCGAGGTGGCTCGGTGGCCAAGAATCCACCAGCCAATGCAGGAGACACGGGTTCAATCCCTAATTGGGGAAGATCCCATACGCCGCAGGGCAACTAAGCCCATGAACCACAAGGACTGAACCTGTACTCTGTTGCCCACACGCCCTAGATCCCTTGCTGCACGAAAGAATCCACCCCAGGGAGAAAGCCAAGCACCACAGAGAGTAGCCTCTGCTCACTGCAACTAGAGAAAAGCCTGCCCGGCAACAGAGACCCAAGACAGCCAGAAACAATATAAACAATTTAAAAAAAAAAAAGAGAGAGAGAGAGAAAGTAGCAAAGCATATATTTTTTAGAACTTTGTGGGGAAAGATAGATTGAGAGTTTGGGACTGACACGTAGATACTGCTCCATTTAAAACACATAGCTCGCAAGGACCTAGTGTTAAAAATTTTTTTTTTTTTTGATGGAGCATATTTTAAGAAGCAAAGCTGAGACACGCCTGGAGATCGTTCTGCCTCCACGGCAGGCATGGTGGGTGGGAGGCAAAGGGATTGAACCTTGGGGCCCACGTTTGCTGTGTTGGGGTATCACTTCTGCTTAAATAATACTTACAGTTTCCCTTTTAAGACAGCGTATGAGTATTTGTGTTGAAATGAGATTTTCCTAAAAGAAAAAATAAAAAAAAGAATAAAATAAGGCCCAAGTTTCATGACATTTTTTTACATGTAAGCAGAGACCCTGGGTCCAAGCATCAGTGGCCGGTCGGGCGGCCCATTCGAATCTCCTGGAGGATCTGATATTTACAAACACCTGGTCTTCCACCCCTCCCCACCCCTGGAGATGCTTGACCACGTGGGTCTGGAGTGGGGCCTGGACCGGGGGTTTCTCAGTTCTCCCCCAGGCGTCCAGTAGAGAGCTCAGTCTCAGAACGAGAACTATAGTACAGAGTTTCCTGCTGATTCAAAAATCACGTCCCTGGTTCCCTTCACCGAGGTACGGCACTTACCCTTAAAAGATAAATACGAGGGTGTACAGCGAATGCCCGTTGGCTCTCTAGTTTACATTTGGTAATGTAACTTTCCATGCTACTCTCTCCATACATCTCACCCTGTCCTCCCCTCTCCCAATGTCCATAAGTCTTTTCTCTGTCTGTTTCTCCATTGTTGCCTTGTAAATAAATTCTTCAGTACCATTTTTGTAGATTCTGTATATATGCTTTAGAATACGGTATTTATCTTTCTCTTTCTGACTCACTTCATTCTGTATTACAGGCTCTAGCTTTATCTGTCTCTTCAGAACTGACTCAAATGCCTTCTTTTTTATGGCTGAGTAATATTCCATTGTGTATATATACCCCCAACTTGAAACTCAAACAGGGGCTCTGGATCAACCTAGAGGGGTGGGATGGGGAGGGAGATGGGAGGGAGGTTCAAGAGGGAGGGGATATATGTACACCTCTGGCTGATTCATGTTGAGGTTTGACAGAAAACAGCAAAATTCTGTAAGGCAATTATCCATCAATTGAAAGAAAAAAATACATTAAAGAGCAAAGAAAGAGAGAGGGACTTAAAATCCGAAGCCTTAGTTTAAATCTGGAAATTACACCTTATTAACTATATAATACTGATTCATTTAATCTCTTTTCTTCAATTTTTTCACCTGTTAAAAGGAGGGTTAAGTTCGACTGTTTTTAGGGTTACGGTAAAGATTACATCATTTTAAACCTTAAAAAAAAAAGAAAAAGGCGAGGGTGTACCATGAGCCAGGTTCATACTCGTTTCTTGTTTTCCTTTTCCTCCTTATTATCGGATGTGCTCTTTCCAGAAAGGCAGCCGTGGCTGATAAGTGACCTAATGCCCCTCTCAGAAAGCCTTTCACTCTTGGGGTTGTTTTCCTTTTCTGTTCTTTAAAAGCCCAAGTCACAGAACGTCCTCGTGGTGGAGGGCTTTTTGTCTGTCCTGCGGGAGGCCCATCGGGCTGGTTCAGAGGCACCTCTGCCAATTTCACCGTTGCCCCCTTTTCTTTCCTGTTTCTCGAGCATTGCATGAGGTTAATTTAAACACAATTATCTCAGTTTGAATTTCCTGGGGAAGTCCGGCCTTCTAAGTGGCTCTTTGGAGGAGCTCCCTGAATTCTTCGGGTCTTAATTCCGTGAGGTCCTTTCATGACATCATTACCTGCTGTAGAAATTTGTCCAGTGGTGAGGGATGCACGTGTGGAAGCCAGGTTTTCCTTTCACCGTAATCTGCTTCTTCTGAGCGTCTACCCTGATGCTGGGAAAGATTGAGGGCAGGAGGACAAGGAGGCGACAGAGGATGAGATGGTTGGATGGCATCACCGACTTGATGCAAATGAGTTTGAGCAAACTCCGGGAGTTGGTGATGGACGGGGAGGCCTGGTGTGCTGCAGTCCATGGGGTGGCAAAGAGTCAGACCCGACTGAGCGACTCAACTGAACTGAGCTTCTATAGTGAGAAGTATTGACCTTCTCCCGACAAACCCTGGTCACTATCAATACCATGCTTTACTTTCTTCAGCCAGCATAGCCCGCATGATGGCGTGCAGGTAGGTCTCTGTATTATGAGACGAGAAGTGAGGGACTCAGCTCCCTTCTGTTTATTTTTAAAAGACACTGTTTATTTTTAAGGAGTTTCTTTCTTCCAAGGAGAAACCCACTCACGAAATCCACGTGGGCTGGCATATTGAGCTGGCATTGTGACATGATCTGATCCTTGGGCCTCTTTCTCAGATGATGGATGTTGCTGGAACTCATTTGTTCCCCCATGGCAAACACCTGTGTTTCTTCTTGCCTGGAGGTCCCTTCCTAGGATCTAGAAAAGTCTTCTTCATGAATGGCGGGCTGTCTGTCCTTCCTGCCTCTCGGGATCTGTCTTCACCATTTTCCTTAAAGAGTTTTGCCTTCCTAACTTTACTCTTGTGTGTTTAAGCTTTACTCAGTTGCTTGGTCATGTCCGGCTCTTTGTGACCCCATGGACTGTAGCCCTCCAGGCTCCTCTGTCCGTGGGGTTCTCCAGGCAAGAACACTGGAGTAGGTGGCCATTTCCTCCTCCAGAGGATCTTCCCGACCCAGGGATCGAACCCATGTCTCCTGCGTCTTCTTCATTGGCAGGTAGATTGTTTACAACGGAGCTACAGTCTTGTTAAAGCTAGTGGATTTCTGATGTTCTTGAGTGTGTGCATGTGTGTGTGTGTTTAATTTGGAGGATAATTGGTTTACCGTATTGTTAGTTTCTGCTGTACGACAGTGTGAATCAGCTGTACATATACATACATCCCCCCCTTCTTGATTCACACCTCATCCCACCCGGGTCATCACAGAGCTGAGCCGTGCTCCCTGTGTCACGCAGCACCTTGCTAGCAGTCTATTTCACACATGGTGGTGTATAGAAGTCAGTGCTGCTCTCTCAATTTGTCCCACGCTCTCCTTCCCCCTCTCTGTCAACGGGTCTGTTTTCTGTGTATGCATCCGTATTCCTGCCTAGCAAACAGGTTCATCAGGACCATCTTTCTGTATTCCATATATATGCCTTAATATTTGATATTTGTTTTTCTCTTTTTCACTTTCCTTTCCTCCTTATGACAGACTCTGCATTTCTCCACCTCACCAAAACAGACTCAATTTTGCTCCCCTTTTATGGCTAATATTCTGCAGCCTAGCAGTCCATCTACATGAATGGATCAAGAATCTGTGGTACATACCCACAATGGGATATTGAGTGTATTTTTAAAAGGTCTTCATTTGGGAAGTAAAATCAAGCATCTAAATGGGTCTCCTTGAAAGAGGGTGAAACTGAAAGTCGCTCAGTTGTGTCCGACTCTCTGTGACCCCATGGACCTGTGGAATTTTCCAGGCCAGGATACTGGTGTGTAGGTAGCCTTTCCCTTCTCCAGGGGATCTTCCCAACCCAGAGATCAAACTCAGGTCTCTTAAATTGCAGGCAGATTCTTTACCATCTAAGCCACCAAGGAAGTACCTCTAATAAAGTGAAGGGAAATGTTAGTCACCCAGTCCTATCTGAGTCTTTCTAACCCAAAGACCTATAGCCGACCAGACCCCTCTGTCCATGGACTTTTCCAGGCAAGAATACTGGAGTGGGTTGCCATTTCCTTCTCCAGGAGATCTTCCCAACCCAGGAATTGAACCGAGGTCTCTTTGGAGAGACACTTGAAGCTCGTCTGTAAAAGCCTTGGATAAGCAATTACACCCCCTCCCCATAGACACAGACAACAGACAAGTGAAGTTTATAAATACATATGGAAGGCTGTTACCTGGACTGCCATAATTACCATGTTTTCCTAATGACTTAATTAATTCAAAGACATTCTCAACAGAGGCAAGTTGTTTTGTATGTGGCTGTTTTAAAACCTCTTGGACATGATCACCCTGCCCTCCTCCAGTATCTGAAGCTCCTTCGGAATTCAGTCTTAAAATGGCAGTGTCGTGTTGGTGAATTCCCACTTGGCAGGGAGTCTGCCAGGTGAAAATCTAACATGAAGGTTTTATCTGCGTGTGTATCACGCCCTCTGAGTGATACCGCCGGGGGTGTGGGCCAGTGGAAAAGAACACGCAGTAACAGGGACGTGCTAACGGATAATTAAGGTGGGGAAAATAGAACCATCATGGCAGAGGATTTAATTGGGTCTAATTGGGTTAAGAGGAATAGGCCAGAAGGAAAGAATAGCTCTTAATAGGAGGTCTGAAAATAACCAAGGAAAGCATTCATTGCAAAAAAAAAAAAAAAGCTGTGACATCTGATGATTGTAATGCAAAGGAAAAATCAACCTTTTTATATCCTGCTCTGTGCAGAAGGAGGTGAAGGTTAGAAAGAAATCTTTCCATATATTTATATGTGTGTGTGTGTGTGTGAAAAGTGCAACGTCTGAAAGTGTTAGTAGCTCAGTCGTTTCCGACCCTTTGCGACCCTCTGAACTATAGCCCACTGGGCTCCTCTGTCGATGGAATTGTTCAGGCAAGAATACCAGAGTGGGTTGCCATGCCCTCCTCCAGGGGATCGAACCCAGGTCTACTGCCTTGCAGATAGATTCTTTGCCATCTGATACATATATAAGAAAAGCAAGAAAGAGTTTTGAGTTGCGAAAGGGGAGGTGCCACAGGTTACACGTCAGAAAGGATAGCGTTATCTTCAGGGTTTCAGGGTTGTGCCATTAAACACTCCGGAGCGTCTATAACATGGAGGCTTTCTGCGTCCCTTGTCTTAGACACGGATCGCGGGAAACAGATGGGTGACACGGCCGAAAGCTGTGGCTTTATAAATGCCATCGTCAGTTCTGTTCTTCCCTGCATTGCTTCTCCACGGCTTTGACGAGTGGAGACTCCGTCTGGGTACCCAGCATCCAATGGCATTTTTTTTTTTAATCGGAGTATACTTGATTGACGATACTGTGTCAGTTTCAAGTTCACTTTCAGATTTATGACACAGTAAATCAGTTATACGTATACATATATCCACTTTGGCTTAGGTTCTTTTCCCATCCACGGCATTATAGAGTATTGAGTACAGTTCTCTGTGCTATGCAGTAGGTCTTGTTTCCTATTCTATAAATAGTAATGTGAATATGTCAATTTCGATCTTCCAGTTGGTCCCTCCCCTCGGGATCCCTGGTAGCCATAAATTTGTTTTCTACACCTGTGACTCAGTCTCGGTTTTGTAAACAGGTTCATTTGTATCATTGTTTTTTATCAGTAGATTCCACGTAGAAGTGATATCATATGATACTTGTCCTTCTCTTTCTGACTTAATTTCACTTAGTTTGATAATTTCTAGGTCCATCCATGTGGCTGCAAGTTGCAAAATTTCATCCTTTTTTTATGCGATAAAACAAGCAGGGGAAAAAAAAAGGATTGCTTGGCATGTGGCATCCCTTACTTTGCTTGCATAGGTCACACCAGTAGATGTTCAAAACCAGATCTGAGCCTTAGAGGATGGGTTTTTTTTTTCTACTTTGCTTTATTAATGGAAGGATTCATTGCCTCTCCGTGTGTTGGTTTCTGCTGTACAACAATGCAAACCAGTCCTAACTATATATATACTATTTTGTATTGGAGTATAAGGTTAGGGACTTTGGTAATGACATGTACACACTGCTTTATTTCAGAGGAACCTCAGTTTTTAATGTTAGATTCCATTGAAACTGGGAATTTGTCAAGTGCCAAAGACTCTAGCACTGTTGACTCCTGTGTCAAAGGGCAAAGACTAGAGGCTCTCTTTAGCATGAAATTTCTGCGGGTAGGAAGCATAGAGGCTGGGACTTCCCTGTGGTCCAGTGGTTAAGACTTCGCCTTCCAGCGCAGGGGCTGAAGGTTCGATCCCTGGTCGGGGAGTGAGGATCCCACATGCCTCATGGACAAAAGACCGGAAACGTAAAACAGAAGCAATGTGGTAACAAAATCAATAAAGACTGTAAAAATTAATAATAATGATAGTAAAAAGGATAGAGATTGAACCATGGGACTCAAAGGAGGTTTTATGTCTGGAGTATGAATGGAGTTGATGGAAAGGAAGAGGTTTACCAGCTACCCAGAGGAGACGGAGCTAAGGAGAGAAGCTTGATCGCTGACCTGGCCTTCCTCATCCGGGTACTTTCTGACTTCTCTCTGCATCTCGTCTCTTCCTTTTCATGGAATAACCTTTGCTGAGGACCTTCTGTTTCCCCAGAATCAGTATTAATTGTCTGTGGTCTTTGACCTTCGATTGCTCATCGTCTGGCAATGAACGTCAACCTGGAGGAATTAACTCTGACATGTGTGTTCCTTGATCCTTTCCGACGTCCATAAGCCCTTGTAGGCTTGTATGCACATGCTCAAAATTCAGTCCTTCACTTCCTCTGTTACCGCGTGACCGAACCCCTTGGACTCAGCTCTGTCTCCATATCTAAGATATTCAAACACATCTCTCAGATGCGCCATCTCAAATTGCAGCCTGCATGCACCCAGGGTCCCACAGGAGAAGGGAAGGGGAGCACGTGCACCAAGCATTTGCTCAACTGTAATAATTTATATCTGGGCTTGACCTCATCTTCTGGAATATAGACTGTCTTCAGATGGAAGTTTGATGGATGTATCTTTGTATTGATCAAAGTGCATTTCACAGTGGAACCACTGACGAGCACCTTAATAAGTAATTACAGTTGGCTCTCATTTCTCTAGGGGACATGTCTTGTACTAAATGTACGTATGTTAACATACAGGTAAGTGAAAGTGAGAGTTGGGGTGGCTTAGATGGTAAAGAATGTGCCTGCCGTGCAGGAGACCCAGGTTCAATCCCTGGGTCGGGAAGGTCCCTGGAGAAGGAAATGGCAACCCACTCCAATATTCTTATCTGGAGAATCCCATGGACAAAGAGCCTGGGTAGCATCCATGGGGTCACAAAGAATTAGACATGACTGAGTTGACTGTGGCTCAGTTCATGAACTCCTTATTGCCAAATTCAGACAAATTGAAGAAGTCGGGAAAACCACTAGACCATTCAGGTATGACCTAAATCAAATCCCTTATGATTATACAGTGGAAGTGAGAAATAGATTTAAGGGCCTAGATCTGATAGATAGAGTGCCTTATGAACTATGGAATGAGGTTCGTGACAGTGTACAGGAGACAGGGATCAAGACCATCCCCATGGAAAAGAAATGCAAAAAAGCAAAATGGCTGTCTGGGGAGGCCTTCCAAATAGCTGTGAAAAGAAGAGAAGCGAAAAGCAAAGGAGAAAAGGAAAGATATAAGCATTTAAATGCAGAGTTCCAAAGTATAGCAAGAAGAGATAAGAAAGCCTTCCTCAGTGGTCAATGCAAAGAAATAGAGGAAAACAACAGAATGGGAAAGACTAGAGATCTCTTCAAGAAAATTAGAGATACCAAGGGAACATTTCATAAGAAGATGGGCTCGATAAAGGACAGAAATGGTATGGACCTAACAGAAGCAGAAGATATTAAGAAGAGGTGGCAAGAATACACAGAAGAACTGTACAAAAAAGATCTTTATGACCCAGATAACCATGATGGTGTGATCACTGACCTAGAGCCAGACATCCTGGAATGTGAAGTCGAGTGGGCCTTAGAAAGCATCACTACGAACAAAGCTAGTGGAGGTGATGGAATTCCAGTTGAGCTATTTCAAATCCTGAAAGATGATGCTGTGAAAGTGCTGTACTCAATATGTCAGCAAATTTGGAAAACTCAGCAGTAGCCACAGGACTGGAAAAGGTCAGTTTTCATTCCAATCCCAAAAAAAGGCAATGCCAAAGAATGCTCAAACTACTGCACAATTGCACTCATCTCAGACGCTAGTAAAATAATGCTCAAAATTCTCCAAGCCAGGCTTCAGCAACACGTGAACCGTGAACTTCCAGATGTTCAAGCTGGTTTTAGAAAAGGCAGAGGAACCAGAGATTAAATTGCCAGCATCTGCTGGATCATGGAAAAAGCAAGAGAGTTCCAGAAAAACATCTATTTTTGCTTTATTGACAAAGCTTTTGACTGTGTGGATCACAATAAACTGTGGAAAATTCTGAAAGAGATGGGAGTATCAGACCACCTGACTTGCCTCTTGAGAAACCTATATGCAGGTTAGGAAGCAACGGTTAGAACTGGACATGGAACAACAGACTGGTTCCAAATAGGAAAAGGAGTACATCAAGGCTGTATATTGCCAACCTGCTTATTTAACTTCTATGCAGAGTACATCATCAGAAATGCTGGGCTGGATGAAGCACAAGCTGGAATCAAGATTGCTGGAAGAAATATCAATAACCTCAGATATGCAGATGACACCACCCTTATGGCAGAAAGTGAAGGGGAACTAAAAAGCCTCTTGATGAAAGTGAAAGAGGAGAGTGAAAAAGTTGGCTTAAAGCTCAACATTCAGAAAATGAAGATCATGGCATCCGGTCCCAACACTTCATGGGAAATAGATGGGGAAACAGTGGAAACAGTGTCAGACTTTATTTTGGGGGGCTCCAAAAATCACTGTAGATGGTGATTGCAGCCATGAAATTAAAAGACGCTTACTACTTGGAAGGAAAGTTATGGTCAACCTAGATAGCATATTCAAAAGCAGAGACATTACTTTGCCAACAAAGGTCCATCTTGTCAAGGCTATGGTATTTCCAGTAGTCATGTATGGATGTGAGAGTTGGACTTTGAAGAAAGCTGAGCACCGAAGAATTGATACTTTTGAACTGTGGTGTTGGAGAAGACTCTTGAGAGTCCCTTGGACTGCAAGGAGATCTAGCCAGTCCATCCTAAAGGAGATCAGTCCTGGGTGTTCAATGGAAGGAGTGATTTTGAAGCTGAAATTCCAATCCTTTGGCCACCTGATGCGAAGAGCTGACTCATTTGAAAAGACCCTTATCCTGGGAAAGAACATCACATGTATTTGATTGATCATCTCCAACACAAGGAGCATTGACCAAGGTGTTTTAGAGATTTACAAAGAATGGAGAAGGTGTACTTCTGAGCCCAGGGAACTTAATTCCTCAGTGGGTTGGTTTAAAGATAGACACACACACATAGACATACATATGCACATACATGCACATATCGTATATTATTGGCTTAGATGTAGATGTATGTATATTTTAAAACTTGTTGTTGTTTAGTCAGTCCATTGGGTCTGACTCTTTGCAACTGCATGGACTGTAGCCTCCCAGGCTCTTCTGTCCATGGGATTCTCCAGGCAAGAATACTGGAATGGGTTGCCATTTCCTCCTCCAGGAGATCTTCCCAACCAAGGGACTGTACCCAGATCTCCTGCATTGACAGGCAGATTCTTTACCACTGAGCCAGCAGGGAAGGCTTTATTTTGAAACTGTATACATGTAACTACATACATGTATATATAACTTAAAGTACTGTTCAATTCAGTCGTTCAGTTGTGTCCGCCTCTTTGTGACCCCATGGACTGCAGCACACCAGGCCTCCCTGTCCATCATGAACTCCCAGATCTTGCTCAAACTCATGTCCATCGAGTTCGTGATGCCATCCAACCATCTCTTCCTCTGTCATCCCCTTCTCCTCCTGCCTTCAATCTTTCCAGACTCTGTAAAATAACCCCACGTGGTTAATTAATGGGAAGAAGGCAATAGATTCTTTGTATAGGACAGTGACTACAAGGACTCTGTGAATACTGGGGGTAAAGAGAATTAGTATTCATTCTGAATCTGTCTGTAGACTTCAGGTGCATGACCTTCTACTGACATTTTAATCCTGCTCGGAGAGGGTTTGTGGTCTTGGAAAAGTATATCCATTAAGAACAGGGTCGGAAGGCTGCCTTATCTGCTTCTGACAACATTAATCTTCCTGTATTCTTCAGTACCCGTGGTCTCCCCTGAACTGTGACTTCCTGCTTCACTGGAGACCTTTCTGTCCCCACGACTTCCATAGTTCATGTACAGTCCAGCCGTTGGTTTGGTTACTTAGATGTATCTGACTCTTGTGACCCCGTGAACTATAGCCCACCAGGCTTCTCTGTCCATGGGATTTCCCAGGCAAGAATACTGGAGCAGGTAGCCATTGCCTTCTCCAGGGGAATCTTCCCGACCCAGTGATCGAACTCGGGTTTCCTGCACTGCAGGCGGATTCTTTACCACTGAGCCACGGGGGAAGCCCGTGGCTTTGAAGACATCTGCTTTGAAGATAACAGTCAGGTTTCTCAGGACCCTCGGGCTGAAGGCGACTGATGAGGTCACTTCATCCAGGCCCTCGTGGCTCGGTCCAGGAAGCCGAAGTGCTGGGCGCTACATGATGTTTCAGAGATCTGCTGGCTAAGTGGTGACCAAGGCAACGGCAGTCTTGGGTGACCTGACTCTGTGAGCAATGCCGACAGCCTCTGCTGCTTTTTATGGATTGTGTGGGCAGCTGGTCTATCTCCTTGGCCTTGGACTGTAACCTTGGTGTTGATATTTTTCCTTCTCTCTTATTTTCTTATTTTTAATTAGTTTATTTTAATTGGAGAATAATTACTTTACAATATTGTGATGGGTTTTCTTTTTGCCATACATCACCCTAAATTTTCTTTTAAAGTTCAGTTATTTTTTAAGTGCTTGGGAAGATCAATTTTGGGGAGAAACCTATAGAGATACGCCTCTCCGAATGGAAATTTGCACTGTACAGTGAAAGAAGGTAGAAAGTGTTAGTTGCTCAGTTGTGTCCAGCTTTGTGACCCCATGGTCTACCAGGCTTCTCTGTCCGTGGGATGCTCCAGGCAAGAATGCTAGAGTGGGTTGCCATTTCCTTCTCCAGGGGATCTTGCTGACCCAGGGATCGAACTTAGGTCTCCTGCACTGCAGGTGGATTCTTTACCATCAGAGCCACCAGGGAAGAACTGTACAATTACCACACTCCGAAAATGTGCACTGTATGGAAAGATATAAATAAAAATATTTATATATATATGCACATATATATATATATAATTAAACAAATCCATCTACTAACATACTAAAAAAGAGAATGTCACCAATATCTTTGTATATCCATATGAATTGCTACCCAGAATAGACTAGTTACTGTCCTGGCTTTTGGTTTTTATAATGCACTTGCTGTTTTTGTATTTCAGTACAAGTACAGCTCTAAGCTGTTTACACAATGCCAATAACAACATCCCATCATATGTCTTTTTCTGTGACTTGCTCTTTACTTGGAGGACACATCTGTTTTAACTCCGATCTTCATTTTATTTATTTTTCACTATTGTGCAGTATTCTAATACCCTAACATGTACTTATCCATTCACCTCTTAGTGCATGTCTGGGTTTTTTCCATTTTTTTTTCCTATTATAATTTTGCTTGTAAATGGAACGTTTTGGTTAGGTCTCCTGACATGACTGTCAAGGAAGCTCCATAGGAGACATACAGACTATTTAGGCTGTATAGTTGGTATGTCTGCATGGTGTATTTGTTAGTCTGCACCAGAGTTGTGTGCATGCTTGGCACTCCCCTATGACACAGAATTGTTTCCCAGGGGACCACCCTAATTTGTCACCAGCCTGGCATGGAAGTGCTCCACATCGGGGCTCAATGCTTTCTGCCTCTTGGCTTTTGCATTTCAGTGACCCTACGTGACCTCTTCTCTCTTTCACCGATACCCAATGAGCTAATCTCTCTAGTCCACTACTAAGACGCTCTGCCAATTTGAGGACTTACTGTGTGTGGCGTCTTGAAAAGGGAAGACACTGGAGATGGCTTTGAATTTATCTAAAGTGAAAGTGAAGTTGCTCAGCCGTGTCTGACTCTTTGCAACCCCGTGGACTGTAGCCCGCCAGGCTCCTCTGTCCATGGGATTTTCCAGGCAAGAGTACTGGAGTGGGTTGCCATTCTCTCTTCTCCAGGGGATCTTCCCCACCAGGGATGGAACCCAAGTCTCCTGCATTGCAGGCAGACACTTTACCATCTGAGCCACCAGGAGAAGTCCTGAATTTATCTAAATATTTAGAAAAAGGATGGTCCTAGTTACTGGAGTGTGGAACAAAAATTATGAAGGCTATTTGAAAAGCACAGAAATGGGAATTTTTTCAGAGACAAGATGTCCTGAAGGCCTGACACTTTGACCCTGATGTTCTGTGAGTGAGTCTGATGAGAGAGCTCCACACAAACCCTGGAGATATTTGCAAGTAACTTGATTTATATTTGGAAATCGTGTTTGGTAATATGTAATCATTTAAAAAAAAATTTAAACATGTGTTTATTACATTTTCTGTTAAATATTGAACACTTTTGTTTGTCCTAGGGCTGCAGTGATAAATAAGATGGATAGATTTTAAATTTTTATTTATTTATTTTAATTACTTTACAATACTGTAGTGGGTTTTACCATATATTGACATGAATCCGCCATGGGTGTACCTGTGTTCTCCATCCTGAACCCCTCTCCCACCTCCCTCCCCATCCCATCCCTCAGGATCATCCCAGTGCACTGGCCCTGATCACCCTGTCTCATGCATCGAACCTGGGCTGGCCATCTATTTCACATACGGTAATATACGTGTTTCAATGCTGTTCTCTCAAATCATCCTGCCCTCCCCTTCTCCACATAGTCCAAACGTCTGTTCTGTACATCTGTGTCTCTTTTGCTGTCTCGCATATAGGATTATCCTTACCATCTTTCTAAATTCCATATATATGCGTTAATATACTGTATTGGTGTTTCTCTTTCTGACTTACTTCAGTCTGTATAATAGGCTCCAGTTTCATCCACCTCATTAGAACTGACTCAAACGCGTTCTTTTTTTCTTATAGCTGAGTAAATACTCCATTGTGTATATGTGCCACACCTTCCTTACGGATGGGTAGATTTTTTTTGAAACTTTATTTTTTCTTGGAATGTAGTTGACTTGGAGAAGGAAATGGCAACCCACTCCAGTGTTCTTGCCTGGAGAATCCCATGGATGGAGAAGCCAGGTGGGCTGCAGTCCATGGGGTCGCACAGAGTTGGATACGACTGAAGTGACTTGGCAGCAGTTGACTTACAGTGTTTCAGAATCTTTTCCCTTATATGTCATCACGAAATATTGAATATAATTTCCTTTACCATACAATAGGTCCTTGTAGTTTAGTTAACATGGAGTAGTGTGCATGTGTTAACGCCAAACTCATGATTTATCTCCCCCACCCCTTAGTGTTTCCCTTTTGGCAACCATAAGTTTGTTTTCTGTGTCTGTGGGTCTGTTTCTCTTTTGTGTGTAAATTCACTTCCATCTTTTAGCATTTTTTTAGATCCGCGTCTAAGTGATACGACATTTGTCTTTTTGTTTGACTTACTTCACTTAATATGACAATCTCTCCATCTGTGTTGCTGCAGAGGGCATTATTTCACTCCTTTTTTATGGCTGAGCAATATTCATTGTATCCCATAATTATCCATTCGTCTGCCGATGGGCGTTCAGATTGCTTCTGTGACTTGGCTGTTGTGAATATTGCTGCAGTGAATATAAGGGGTCATGTGTCTGGTGATGGTTTAGTCCAGATACAAGCTCAGGCTATCCAATCAGTCTTGAGTGGACCACCTATGAGCCCTTAGACACTTTTTCCTGGGTTTATTCTGAGTTCTGTCTCTCGTTGCAAAGTCCACTTCCTACGGCCGTGCCCCAGATGTGTTCCTGACCCATTAAACTTCAGCACAAGAACAGAAACGGTGATGGAGGTGACAATTTGGAGCCCCTCACTGGGCACCAGTCCACCTTGAAGGCAGTTCCTATGACATCTTTGCTCTTTGATTATTTACATGTAAGCCTCGTGGTTCAAAAGCGTGGATTTTGATGGGCTCTGCTTTTTAGAAGTGCAACTACATGGATGGGTGTACAAAGAACTGTAAGATTTGACAAAAGATAGAGTAGTACTCTCGTCCATCTGAGAGATAAAATCAAAGCCAGGATTTTTTTTTTTTTTAAGGAAACACAAAAATATACTAATTGGCTGAGTACTGGCATGGAGTAAGTCTTGAATAAGGATTGGATGTGTGTGTGTGTGTGTGTGTGTGTGTCTGTGTGTTGTAAGCCAGTGAGAGTGTGTGTGTCTTGTAAACCAGTGAGAGAGAGAGAGAGAGAGAGTGTGTGTGTGTATGTGTGTGTGTGTGTTGTAAGCCAGTGACAGGTGTGGAGGTTGTAGACACTCGTAACTGGTGCCCTGGGCTATCTCACAACAGAGATATGTGTGCTAAGGTGTAAAAGATGAACCACACATCACTTGAAGAAGTGAAAATGTGAAAGTGTTAGTCACTCGGTCGTGTCCGACTCTCTGCGACCCCATGGACTATAGCCTGCCAGGCTCCTGTGACCATGGGGATTCTCCAGACAAGAACACTGGAGTGGGTTGCTGTTCCCCTCTCTAAGAGATCTTCCCATCCCAGGGATCGAATGCACTTGGGTACCATAAAACACTGGTGTGTCCGCCCCAGAATCTACAGACAGAATAATAGATCTTGGGAGGTATACAGGCTCTGCAGTTTGGGGAAAGGCTGTTGCAGACTTTCTAGCCCACAGGGTGGAAGGATTGCTGTACAGGCTCCTTCATTTGGACAAGGACCGGGATCTCTTGGTCTTGTTTTGCTGATGCTTCATGGTGTGAGATCAAAGTGCATCTTCCAATGCCTCTGCTTGTTGGCAGCCTCCCGGCAGCAGAAAGCAAATCCGGGACGTTCCTGGGAGCTGAGAGTACCACCAGAGGAGGGCTGTTTCTAACCTCATTAATTCTCTCGTTTTTTTTTTTTCCCTGGGACATGCATCCTCAAAGTTCTAACATGTAATGTATTTCATGACCACAGAGTGGTGTGGCTGTGAACAGCCTGGAGACGTGATTTTACTCCTTGAAAGGCCAAAACACCAAGGTCAATTTGACCAGGCCTCCCCTGAATTAAGGCTTCCCTCATAGCTCAGTCGGTAAAGAATCTGCCTGCAAGTGCAGGAGACCCGGTTCAATCCCTGTGTTGGGAAAATCCCCTGGAGAAGGAAATGGCAACCCACTCCAGTATTCTGGCCTGGAGAGTCCCACGGACAGAGGAGCCTGGCGGGGCTACAGGCCATGGGGTTGCAAAGACTCAGATACAACTGAGTGACTAAACTACCGCCACCACCCCTAATTAAATGTATACATTTTAAAATTAAACCAGTCTCGGTCTGAGTGATGTTCACTTTGGGAGGAAATCCATTGCGATTCTAGATTGACAGGCCTGAGTTGTTGGAGCCTTGCCTTAATGACAACCTCAGATAGACTGGGGGTCCTACAGAAACCTTTCACAATCACCCAGTCAGGGGTCTCCCTGGTGATCCAGCAGTTGGAAGTCCACCTGCCAGTGTAGGAGACGCAGGTTGGATCCGTGATCCTTGAAGATCCCACGTGCTATGGAGCAACTAACCCCAGGGAACACAACGACTGAGCCCGTGCACTAAAGCCCTCAAGTTGCAACCACTGGGCCATCCATCTGAGAGCCTCTGCTCCCCAGTGAGAGTAGTCTCTGCTCAGCAAAGCCAGAGGAAGCCTGTGCGTGGCAACGAAGACCCAGCACAGCCCAAAATGGATAAATATATAAATAAGTCTACTTATGTATTTTATGCCATGTATGGATGTGAGAGTTGGACTACAAAGAAAGCTGAGCACCGAAGAATGGATGCTTTTGAACTGTGGTGTTGGAGAAGACTCTTGAAAGTCCCTTGGACTGCAAGGAGATCCAACCACTCCATCCTCAAGGAGCTCAGTCCTGAATATTCATTGGAAGGACTGATGCTGAAGCTGAAACTCCAATACGTTGGCCACCGGATGCGAAGAACTGACTCATTGGAAAAGATCCTGATGCTGGAAAAGATTGAAGGCGGGAGGAGAAGGAGACGACAGAGGATGAGATGGTTGGATGGCATCACCGACTCAATGGACATGGGTTTGGGTGGACTCCGGGAGTTGGTGATGGACAGGGAGGCCTTGCATGCTGCGCATGGGGTTGCAAAGAGTTGGACATGACTGAGAGACTGAACTGAAATAAAATTATATAAAAAGAAAGCCCAGTGTCCTTAAAAAATACCCAAACAAGTTATAAAGCACGTTGAAATGCCACTCAGATATATTACTCTTTGTGCAACTTATGCAGAGAAGATAGGCTGTTAAGATTCCTCCAAACTCCCCAGTTTCATGTATGCAGTAAAGTTAGGTTTTTAACTTTTCATGAAAATATTTTATTCAGGAATTTTTTCTGTAGCATCTTGTTTTTATTTTGGACACATTTCAAAGCTACGTAAATACATCTTATAGAGAAAATATATATAAATATGTGTACTATTAACATTTAGTGAGTATACACATATATTATGTGTAGCTGAAACATTCTACTCCCTGTGAAATTATTTTCAGTGTGAAATTTACATGAGAAGTCTTTTTTTTTTTTTGTCTTCAAACATATTTGAAAGGGCTTCTCTGGTGGCTCAGAAGGTAATGTGTCTGTCTGCAATGCAGGAGACCTGAGTTCAATCCCTGGGTTGGGAAGATCCCCTGGAGAAGGAAATGGCAACCCACTCTAGTACTCTTGCCTGGAAAATCCCATGGACCGAGGAGCCTGCTAGGCTACAGTCCACAGGGTCACAAACAGTCGGACACAACTGAGTGACTTCACTTCACTCAAATGTATTGGTTTGTTAAATTTCTTCTGTGGAAAAGGAAACGGCACCCTGCTCCAGTATTCTTGCCTGGGAAACCCTGTGGACAGAGGAGCCTGGCGGACTACAGTCCATGGGGTGGCAAAGAGTCAGACACGACTGATTGTGTACACACACATATTCATTGTGATTTTTAAGTGATGAGGAGGATGCCCATTTAAAAGGTTTATCTTAAAAAATCTTTGTTGTCTGTAATGTTAAAACATTTAAGGTTGCCAAGTGTTTGAATGTGAAACACACACACACACACACACAAACATATATCTGGTTCCACTGATAATTCTCACACATACCTAGAGATGCTTAGTTATTTAGATGACTGCTGTAAATCATAAATTTGATGATGTACACCAGCAGTTCTTACCTTGAGATGATTCTGCCCCCTGGGGGTCACTTAGCAGTGTCTGGAGAGAATCTTGATTTTGGAAGCTAGATTGCTAAATCTAGTGGGTATAGACCAGCAAAACCGAGACACAAGACTGTTGAGACTCCCTTGGACAGCAGGGAGATGAAACCAGTCAATCGTAAACATAATCAACCCTGAATATTCACTGGAAGGACTGATGCTGAAGCCGAAGCTCCAGTACTTTGGTCACCTGCTGGGAAGAGCTGAACATTAGCAGTGGCACCAGATAAATGTTTGTGTGTGTATGTATGTGCGTCACCTTCAAATATTTCGCAGCTTGAAGAACAGTGGGGTCCAAAGTGTCACCAGCACTGAGAGACAGTGCTGGAGGTTGATGGTATGTCATTTTCTGCAAATTGCCAGATTCTAGAACATGACTACATAAGGTAGCTGGGAGCCTATGGTTATTGTGACTGCCTAACCTGGATGCTATGAGTGTCCGGGTAACGCCCCACCCCCAGGCCAACGCCAGGCTCCTCCTCCAACGCCCTGCTGGTTCATGGTCTCTCCGTGGCCCCCTGCTCCTTGTGGGGAGGTAGGCTTGAGCACAGGACTCAAGCGTGAAGGCTCCGTGTGACCCCACTTGCTCAGTCGTAAAGAGCATGCCACACAGAAGTGTTCTCATACGTGGAGCTGGAGGAGTGATGGAGTGGACCAGACTTCCTCAAGGCGCACACCTTGGAAGTCCTGGGACCGAGCCCCTGCCTGAGTGCTTTTTGTTGTTATTCAGTCGCGTCCATCTCTTTGCAGCCCTATGGACCGCAGCATACCAGGCTTCCCTGTGCTTCACCATCTGCTGGAGTTAACTCAAACTCATGTCCGTCGAGTCCGTGATGCCATCCAACCATCTCACCCTCTGCCGCCCCCTTCTCCTCCTGCCTTTAATCTTTCCCAGCATCAAGGTCTTTTCCAGTGAGTCGACTCTTTGCATCAGGTGGCCAGAGTATTGGAGCTTCAGCCTCAGCATCAGCCCTTCCCGTGAATATTCAGGGCTGATTTTCTTTAGTTTGATCCCCTTGTAGTCCAAGGGACTCTCAGGAGTCTTCTCCAGCAAGACAGTTCGAAAGCATCAACCAAATGCTACTTGTACGAAATGCTGCCTTCCAGGGACAGTGTGGTGCTGCGTGTAAGCTAACTCAGTTACTCCCCCAAAGAATTAGAAGAAAGTAAGTGGAACGAGAATCAAATACTTTAAACGACTTGCTCTGTCTCCGTACGTGCTTCATGCCAACAGGGGGCTGACTTCAGTGCATTTTATGTCTGTGTTCAGGAGCCTTTTGAGCAGCTGTGTGCATAAACTCCCCGCATGTCAAGTCAGGAAGACATAAAGGAAATACTGCATATTAACACGCATATGTGAAATGCTGAAAAATGGTACAGATGACATTACTTGCAAGAAAGAAATAGGAACACAGTCATAGAGAACAGATGTATGGATACCAAGGTGGAAAGAGAAGGTAGAACGAATCGGGAGGTTGGGATTGACCCACTATTGATAGTATGTATAAAATAGATAACTAATGAGAATCTGGGCTTCCCTGGTGGCTCAGACAGTAAAGAATCCGCCTCTAATTGCAGGAGACCGAGGTTCGATCCCTGGGTCACAAAGTTCCCCTGGAGAAGGGATAAGCTGCCCACTCCAGTATTGTTGCGCTTCCCTGGTAGTTCAGATGGTAAGGAATCTGCCTGCAATGCAGGAGACCTGGGTTCAGTCTCTGGGTTGGGAAGATCCCCTGGAGAAGGGAAAGGCTACCCACTGCAGTATTCTGGCCTGGAGAATCCCATGGACAGAGGAGCCTGATGGGCTACAGTCCATGGGGTCGCCAAGAGTCGGACACGACCGAGCGACCAGCACTTTCACTTGTCAATGAGAATCTATTGTCCTGCACAAGGAGTTTTGGTCAGGGCTCTGTGTTGATCTAAACGGGAAGGAAACGCAGATAAGAGGGGATATGTCTGCATGTATAGCTGATTGACTTTGCTATAGAGTAGAAAGTAATCGAACCTTCTAAAGCAACTATACACCAGCATCTCCTGATATTGAGGGGACGTTTTCTAAACCCTGACCCTTTGCTTACCTGTGGCTCGCCCCAGCCCCACAAAGAAGGCGGGACACACCATCCATATAAAAGCTCAGGGAGGTTGAGTCACATCTCCCAGCTCACACAGAGGTAGCATTTGGCCACCCAAGTCTGTCAAAATCGGATATGACTGACACTTCCTATGACCTCGAGGCAGGGTTGAGAAGGACCTGCTGATGCTGGTTCTAAATCAGAAAGGACTTTCAGGATCAAAAAGTCCGAGCAACTCAACACCTCTGCCCCGTTCTTGTCTGTCCCTGAATTATCCAGCGGTTGGATCACCGCGTGGCAGGAATCCAAATGTTGTCTCCAGTGCAAAGATAGATGCAGACACAGCAATTAGCTGTTTGGTGCGATGCAGAGTTTTCCCTGTTGATGCTACCACCCGGCGTCTCTGAGTTTTCATCCAGCTCTGATTAACTCGGCCTGGGCTGTCATGGATGGCGGAGCTTCCCCCAGGGATAGTCTAGCTCCCCGACGGACAGATCTGGCTCAGCTACGTTTCATTAAAAAGTAAATTATCTGTTTGACATATTTTGCTCAGCTTCGTTCCCTGGAATGAAATGCATAATTACATTCTGGTCCAGAAAGACTCTTGAGTAACCCACCGTGTCCTTAGAAACACATTCGTCTATTCTGGGTTGCAGAATGCTGTGTATTTAAAGGCAGGGTCTGATGGAGAGTTGGAGAAGGAAATGGCCACCCACTCCAGTATTCTTGCCTAGAGAATCCCATGGACAGAGGAGCCTCGGGGCTACAGTCCATGGGGGGTTGCAAAGAGTCGGACACCACTGAGCGACTGAGCAGCTGATGGAGAAAAGACTGGTGGTTGCCAATGGTGGGGAGGTTGAGGGAAGGATGGAGTTGGAAATTAGGGTTAGCAGATGTGAGCTTTTATATACAGAATGGAGAGACAGCAAGATCCTCCTGTATAGCACAGGGACCTGTATTCAGTATTCTATGATAAACTATCATGAAAAGGATTATTAAAGTACATAAAGGTATAACTGAATCACTTTGCCATACAGCCAAAATTAACACAACAGTATAATGAACTATATTGTATAGTCTCTTAAGTCCTGTCTGGCTCTTGGGACCCCATGGCCCATAGCCCACCAGGCTCCTCTGTCCATGGGATTCTCCAGGCAGGAATACTGGAGTGGGTTGTCATACCCTCCTCCGGGGGTCTTCCCAATGCAGCAATCGAACCCAAGTCTCCTGCATTGGAGGCAGATTCTTTACCACTGAGACCCCTGGGAAGCCCGTAATCAACTATACATTTCAATAGAAAATGTTGATTTTTAAAAAGTAGCATCCTTGTATCATCACTTGAAATACTTTCTGGCTCTAATGCATTATTTGTAATGCTCATGTGTGACATTCTTACGAATATCATACATCCCTTATCTATTGAGAGTTGTGGGATCCACACCGAGATGCATTGAAATGGTTAGGTTTGTTTTTGAGAGAAGGGGAGGGGAAGCCAGTGGCTTGCAGGGTCTTTAGTTCCCCAATCAGGGATTGAACCCAGGTCCTTGCAGTGAGGGCGTGGAGACCTGATCCCTAGACTGCCAGGAAATTCATTCCCAAGGATGTCACTCTTTCAAAGTGGACTCCTCCAAACTCCACAGGTCGATAGCTTAGATGTATCATAAGCTTCTTACAGAGGCTGCAGGGTCTCCTCTCAAAGGCAGGCGATATTTGACATGGAAGTGAGCATCTCTGTACCAACACTCTTAATTATGAATGATGACTTGATAGGACAGGCTGCATGACTTGCTGATGATCCTGGAGATGTACCTACCGTGTCCTTCAGTCTCTTCCAAGGAAGCTAAGGTTCAGGGCAACAATGTCTGGAGCCCAGATGCGCGCTATTGAGCCGCCCAAGACTGATAAGTATTCATTTTCTGCATGCATGCTTAGTCGTGTTAGTCCTGTTCCAACTCTTTGCGACCCTATGGACGGTAGCTCTCCAGGCTCCTCTGTCCATGGGATTCACCAGACAAGAATAGTGGACGGAGTTACCATTTCCTCTGCTAGGGGATCTTCGCGGCCCAAGTATCGAACCTGTGTCTCTTAACATCTTTTGCTTTAGCAGGCTCTTTCAATTTGATCCTCCCTTTGTGGTGGGCTTCTTAGGTGGTGCTAGTGGTAAAGAACTGGCCTGCCAGTGCAGGAGACTTAAGAGATGTGGGTTCCATCCCTGGATCTGGAAGATCCCCCTGGAGAAGGAAATGGCAACCCACTCCAGTGTTTTTGCCCAGAGAATTCCATGGGCAGAGGAGCCTGGCAGGCTACAGTCCATAGAGTTGCAAAGAGTCAGACATGACTGAAGCAACTTGGCATGCCCTTGGGATTGGCAGATAAATGTCCACATGGCAGGAAGCTGATCTGGTCTGGGTGCACACCTATGTTTCCCACATCTCAGAAGACTTTCAGAGTTCTACTCATAATATCTTAGGGCGTAGTGATGGTTTTTATTAATACTTATTTTTTTTTAATTGAAGTATAGTTGATTTGCAGTGTTGGGTTAGTTTCAAGTGTACAGTGAAGTGATTCAGCTATATATGAGTGTGAGTGTGTGTATGTGTGTGTGTTTCGGATTCTTTTCCCATATAGCTTGTTATAAAATATTGGGTATAGCTCCCTGTGCTATACAATAGGTTCTTGTTCATCTGTTTTATAAAGGTAACTCTTTTTTTAAAATCTGAGAAACTGTTTAGGTTATGCATAGTGAAATTGTACTGGAGAGGCCGCTGCACTAGATTGATCGGTGAAAAAGGATTTCCTGGAGTGATGTGTAGGGTTTCCCGGAAGATATAAGATGCCCCCGGTGACGCGGGTCTTCCGTTCATCATCTGTGTCTGGTTTCTCCTTTCCCCTTAGGCCGCCTGCTGTGCGTCGGCGTTCTTATAAAGGATCACTGTTGCTGGGAGGTGCTGGACTGGCCTGGCATCTTTGGAGCCCTGCAGCGGCGGGAATCCAGTCCGAGGATTAAGGCAGCGCAGCGGTCTTGCGATGGGCGGTCAGGACCACCGCCGGGCTGGCTGTTGATCTTGGGCTCTGTCTATGCCTCATCGGGAGTGGGTCTGCAGGAAGCCCTTCGCCTTTCCCGGCTCTCGGTCTTTGGAAGCCCCTCTGTCTCCCCGAGGGCACCCCCTCCCAACTCCCCTGTCTGGTCTGCTCAGAGTCTCCGCCCCGGACGCCCCACCCACCCAACCCCGGATGTGCACGTGAGCCATGTCGAGACCCCAGGGACTGTTATGGCTTCCGCTGGCCTTCACCCCCGTCTGCGTCATGGTCAACTCCAACGTCCTGCTGTGGATCACCGCCCTGGCCGTCAAGTTCACGGTCATCGACAGCCAGGCCCAGTACCCCGTGGTCAGCACCAACTACGGCAAGATCCGGGGCTTGAGAACGCCGCTGCCCAATGAGATCCTGGGGCCCGTGGAGCAGTACCTGGGGGTCCCTTACGCCTCGCCCCCCACCGGGGAGAGGCGCTTCCAGCCTCCGGAGCCCCCCTCCTCGTGGACCGGGGTCCGCAATGCCACCCAGTTCGCCGCCGTGTGCCCGCAGCACCTGGACGAGAGGTCGCTCCTGCACGACATGCTGCCCGTGTGGTTCACGGCCAACCTGGACACACTGATGACCTACATGCAGGACCAGAATGAAGACTGCCTCTACCTGAACATCTACGTGCCCACGGAGGACGGTGAGTACCCGTCTTTGGCAGAGAGCGGCACCTGCTGGGTCCGCCTCCCCGTGTGCCCAACAGCCTTTTATCACGTCCTGTGCATGACAGTTTCTATGACCCAGTTATTATCTTTCATCTTCACAGTGAAGTTATCACTCGTGACTTTCTGCAGTGTGTATTTACGCAGCTGGACAGTCCTGAAATGAATGACTTAGTCTTTTCTGGCTTTTGTAGTATTGCTGCCATCTTTATTTGCAGATGAGAATCTGTGCAAGCGTATAGTCTTGTAGATTTCACTGGGATCGCCTGTAAAAGGCCAGTCTAAAGAAACTAATAGAATTAACGTGATCGGCCTTCACGGAGCCACTGAGAATCATATCAGGAATAGCGCCTTTGGCTTTAACGTCTTAAGATGCTCGCGCTTTTCCTTTTGAGTCTTAAGAGGAACCACCGATTGTTTTAAATACACAAGCGAGGGATAGTTCGTTGAACGATTGGACTTGATTGTTGAGAAGCCACCTTGTCGCGGTAAACTTGGACGTCATTTCGTTCCAGTAGTCACTGCCGGCAAAAGGCAGATGTGTGTCGTCAGAAGAGTCTAGCTACCTCAGAAAAATAATGTTCTTGCTGGGAACCAATGCCCCCTTTCCTTTTGCATAACTCAGCAGTGAAAGTCTCGGTAACAGTAATGTTCCCTCTAAATCCAGAGCGTGTAAAACTTGGGTATCTCCTTCTTTGTGTAGACTTCAAAAGGCCAACCAGACTGAAGTTGGGCCAGGTCCATGAGAAAAATTATGTTCTCACTAGAACAAAATGACCCTTTTTTTTTTTGTTTGGATAACACAGCAGTGAAAGTCTGTGAAAGGCATCACGTTTCATATATTATTATAACTTAATATCACGCTAGTAGAACTTGGCTGTCTCCTTGTTCGTGAAGGCTTTGAATTAAAATGTTTGATACAGACCAACCAGACCACTGGATACAGTGTAGACCCATTTTTTTCATTTATTTACATGTGCTATTTTTGTACAAGGAGAAGAAAAAGGATAGAATGAAATCTTTCTGGAATTTAAAATTTAGAGGCATCATAGTAGCCATCGTGTCTACTCTGAAAACCAGAGTGCATCCTTGTCCTTGATAACTTTCACGGACACCTTTGTCTTCCTTTTTTTCCCCCTCTTTAATCCTTGGGAGATGTTTCTCCGTGAGACTCAACTGAGACCCTGGCCACAAGCGATGATATTACTCAGGGATATCCAGAATTGCATCGCGTCCGCCATGTGGTTCTTTCTCAGGGCGGATGCAGGGAGGTGGTGTGAGGACTCTTCAGGAGAAAGCAGGCCGCTGGCATCTGTTAGGGAGATGACAAAGGATGTCCAGGGGAAGATAACGTAAGGGCTGGGCTTCATCATATCAGCAGAGGTTGGCATGGAGACAGCCTCCTTGTTGCTATGGAGACAGATGAACCAATCACCTTGCATAGTCTAGGGCTGAATGGGGTTCAAGGAGTGACACCCGATGCCTTACTTCCATGTCCTACCCTGAGCTGTCCTTGCACGTGGCAGCTCCTGGTACCTCCTCGGTGCATCGACAAGGATGGGTAACCCCATCCCAAGCAAATTAAAGGTTCACCTTTCAAAACCACCTAAGTCCTGGACTTTCTCATCATGAGCTGTCCACATGAAGGAATTAAAAGAAAGATGGAAGGGGAGGCAGGGTAGAGGGAACAAGCCTGGGTAAAAGATTAAAATTGCTTTCACAATAAATTTGACATGCTGGGGTTTATGAACAGGTGACTTGAGAGTGCTACCCTTCCAAATAAGGACTGTGCTTCAAAGGGAGTACCTCCTTATGAGAAAGTGAAAAAGTGGTAGTCCCTCAGTCATGTCCGTCCCTTTGCGACCCCGTGGACTATAGCCTGCCAGGCTCCTCTGTCCATGCGATTCTCCAGGCAGAAATACTGGAGTGGGTTGCCATTCCCTTCTTCAAGGGACCTTCCCAACCCAGGGATCGAATGAGGGTCTCTCGCGTTGCAGGCAGGTCCTTTACAGTCTGAGCCTTGAGAGGTAGGGCGCAATTAGACCATCCAGGAAGAAAAGTCAATAGCTTCCTTGATTGCAGACTCATAAGTGCAATTGTGTGGATGGAAACCATAAGCAATTTGGCCATTTCTTTGTGGTTCAGTATTCAATAGGAATTTGGGGGGCGGGGCATGAAAAATGCTGCCTAACAGAGAAGCAATCTAAATTTAAGAATAAAGGCAGTGCTGCTTGTTGACTCCTGGGGTATTTTTATAGCACTTTGGCATGCCGTATCTCACACCATCTTGATGGGAGAATCAGAAATCTAATAGGGGCTGAATAGCTAAAATTGATCTCCGTATAATATATAAATAATGGATTTTCGCTGGTGAGTGAAGCCACACACCTGTGTGTTTGCAGAAACAGAAAATTGCAGCCTATTGGGTCCGGAGTTCTGTGCGTTTAAAAAAGATAACTCTTGTCCATTTCACAATGAACATGGAGGTTTAGATATTTAATTACTGGTTCTTCCTAAATGAAGAAACCCTACTTCTACCACAACACATGAAAATTATGGCTTCATGCTGGTCCCTGCAAAGAGCTTCCTTTAGGGCATATCTAAATTTGTAACTGTGCCTTTGATTAAATGGATGTATGGTGATACCAGCTATTTGGAATTCAAAATTCCACTTTGGCACTCGGTTATTTAATTTTTTTTTTTTTGGTTTGTTGTGATGCTTTGATCAGCTGGTGTTTCCATGTGACTTCACTACCAATAATGTAATTATGTATTGCTGTCATGTACCAGTTAAGCTTTACATGTTGGCATGGCAACAGAGACAGCCATTCTTAATTTCCAGAGACACACACTTATTGGAAGCAGAATAGTGGCTCCCCCAGAGAAGGGCGGGCTTCTCGGGTGCCTCAGTGGTAAAGAACCCGCCTGCAACGCAGAAGGCGTGGGTTCGATCCGTGGGTGGTGAAGGGTCCATGGAGGAGGAAATGGCAACTCACTGTAATGTTTGTGCTGGAGAATCCCATGGACAGAGGAGCCTGTTTGGCCGCAGTCCGTGGGGTCGCAAAGAGTCGGACATGACGGAAGCTACTTAGCAGGCATGCATGGCCGCACATGGACGGCAGGGTGAGTCCTAAGCCCAGGAAAAATTGACTGTTATTACCTTAGAGTGCTAAGCGGAGGAGGTTGTATCTAAAATTAATACCTGCTTACCTGTCGGAGGAGGAAATGGCAACCCGCTCCAGTGTTCTTGCCTGGAGGATCCCAGGGACGGGGGAGCCTGGTGGGTTGCCGTCTATGGGGTCGCACAGAGTCGGACAGGACTGAAGTGATTTAGCAACAACCTGTTGACTTTAAGAGGCAGAGAATATACTATGGCTTATCTGGGTGGGTCCATATGTGATCGCAGAGACTGTTAATTGTGAATGAGGGAGAGAGAAAAGGTGAGCAGGGCCAGAGGAAAACAAGAGGGAAAAGGCGCAGTGGGCCATTGCTGCCTTTGAGGACAGACGGAGCCGGAAGTCATGGGATTCGGCACCTTCTCGAAGCTGCAAAAGACAAGATATCTCCCCTTGAGCCTCCAGAAAGCCCTGCCCACCCGTCAATTTTAGCCTGGTGGAACTCTGACCTTCAGAACTCTAAGAGCCTCGATAGCTGCCCCTTGAAGCTGCAACATTGGTGGCGATTTGTTATGGGAGCAACAGAAATCTCATACAAAATTTGGGCAGCTTTTATCACAGTTTGAAATTTATCGTAAAGTGTTTCCCTGATTGAAAAGAACCCACACACCACTAAACAGTTAATGTGAACTTTGTCTGTCACTACTCATTCTGAGATGGCAATTCCTTTGTTTACCTTTGCAAGGCCACAATAGCTTGTTTTTATTAAACAGTCATTTTAATGCTGGGTGGTTAAAAATGTGCTGCTTTCTGTTATACATAGTAAGGAGTCAGCGCTGGTTGTGATGGCTGGGTGGAGATTTTTGAAGATGTGAGGTTTAAACTCTAGGAAGTAGACATCCAACTTGGATGTGTGGAGGTGTGAAAAGAGGTTTATGGCAAACCTTCAGTTCAGTTCAGTCGCTCAGTCATGTCAGACTCTTTGTGACCCCATGAATTGCAGCACACCACTCTAGTTTTCTTGCATGGAGAATCCCAGGGATGTGGGAGCCTGGTGGGCTGCTGTCTATAGCGTCACACAGAGTCGGCCATGACTGAAGTGACTTAGGAGCAGCAGCAGCAGGCCTCCCTGTCCATCACCAACTCCCGGAGTTCACTCAAACTCACGTCCATCGAGTCAGTGATGCCATCCAGCCATCTCATCCTCTGTCGTCCCCTTCTCCTCCTGCCCCCAATCCCTCCCAGCATCAGAGTCTTTTCCAATGAGTCAACTCTTCAAATGAGGTGGCCAAAGTACTGGAGTTTCAGCCTTAGCATCATTCCTTCCAAAGAACACCCAGGACTGATCTCCTTCAGAATGGACTGGTTGGATCTCCTTGCAGTCCAAGGGACTCTCAAGAGTCTTCTCCAACACCACAGTTCAAAAGCATCAGTTCTTCAGGGCTCAGCTTTCTTTATAGTCCAACTCTCACATCCATGCATGACCACTGGAATACCCATAGCCTTGACAAACCTTACTGGGATTCAAAAGTGATGCTGATTTTACACGGGAGCGTAGTGAAAATGTTAGTCCCTCGGTTGTGTCTGACTCTTTGCAGCCCCATGGACTATAGCCCTCCAGGCTCCTCTGTCCATGGGATTCTCCAGGCAAGAATACTGGGGTGAGTTGCCATGCGCTCCTCCAGGGGAATCTTCCCAACACAGGGATGGAATGAAGGCAGTGTAATGAAGGCACCTTTAAAAATCTCCAGATGCTCAGAGTGGGTGTAAGTGAATGGCATCAAAGAAAACACCCAAATGATTCTCTTCCCTCATCTGACATTTAGAAGCAGCTGTACCTCTGAATGGCTTCTTCTCGTGTTAGCATAATGTTTTCAGCTCCTTGATCCTTCTGTCAAGACCTCAAGATCTGATCTCTTCTGGGTCAGGTGGATTCTCTCCCCTTTTGAAAAACAACTTACTGGTGAATTTATCTGAGAGGATGTCAGTAAGTTCTCTCCCCTCCCCAGTTTTAGTGAGATGTCTCTGAGGGACATCGCCATGCAAGTTGAAGGCAGATAGCATGACACTTTGACTTCCATGAACTGAGAAACATGATCACAATAGTTTGAGCTGACGTCCGTCTTCTCATGGGCTTCCCTGGAGGCTCAGTCTGTCAAGAATCTGCCTGCAGGAGACATGAGTTCGATCCCTCGATTGGAAAGGTACCCTGGAGGGGAAGACATGGCAACCCACTCCAGTATTCTTGCCTGGGGAATCCCATGGACAGAGGAGCTTGCGGGCCACAGTCCATAGGGTTGCAAAGCGTCGGACACAACAGAGCAACTATACCACCTACCACCCAGATCTCATATAGCTGTGAGAAAAAGAAAAAAAGGAGAGATTTTTTTTTTCCTTGTGATGAGAACTGTTAGGCTGTACTCTTTTTTAAAAAAAAAATAATTTATTTTAATTGGAGGCTAATTACTTTACAATATTGTAGTGGTTTTGCCATACATCGACATGAGTCAGCCATGGGTGTACATGTGTTCCCCATCCTGAACCCCCCTCCCTCCTCCCTCCCCATCCCATCCCTCACGGTCCTCCCAGTGCACCAGCCCTGAGCACCCTGTGTCACGCATCGAAGCTGGACTGGCGCCATCTCCAAGTTCCCCGTGTCTCATCCTGCAGTGGTAACTACAGCCGTCAACCCTGGACATTACAGCCTTGGTGCTTCTTTATCTTAAAACGGGAGCTTGTGTATTCCGACCACTTTCATCCAACCCCCCACGCCTCCTCCACCCTTCCACTTCTGGCTGCAGCAAATCTGATCTCTTCTACGGGTTTGCTGTTTTTTAAAAACGTACTTTTTATTGGGGTATAGATGGTACACAATGCTGTGTTAGTTTCTGCTGTACAGCAAAGTGACTCTGCTAAACATATACACATATCCCGTCATTTTCAGATTCGTTTCTGGCATAGCTCACTACAGAGTGTTGAATGGAGTTCCCTGTGCTATGCAGTAGGTTCCTACTAGTTATCTGTGTTTTATAGAGTAATGTGTAATTGTCAATCCCAATCTCCCAATGTATCCCTGCCCACCTCCTTACCCCTTGGTAACCATAAGTTGGTTCTCTACATCTGTGACTCTGTTTTGTAAAGAGGTTCCCTTGGAATTTTTTTTTTTTTTTTAGATTCTACATATAAGTGATACAGTATGATTTTTAGATTCCATATGGATGTGAATACAGTATTTGTCCTTTTTTAAAACCAATCTCACTTAGCATTATGCCATCGAGGCCCACTCACTTTGTCACAGACAGTAGGAATTTCCTTTTCAGCAGCTGGGTAATATTCTACCACATACCTGCACCTACATACCAACTTGTCTACCCATTTGTGTGCATGCGATTGCTTTGGTTGTTCCTGTGCCTTGACTCCTGTATACAGTGCTGCTGTGAAGGTAGGGTTGCAGTAACTTCTCTGAATCCTTCCGACTGTCAGCTTGGTTCAGTCCTTCCACTGAGCTTGCAGCATTGGTTGGCTAAGAACACGCCTGCCAGCCTGCAAATGCCAGCCTGTTCCCTTGCCAGTTGAGTGATTATGGCTGGGTTCTTCAGCTAGTGTGTGCCTCAGTTTCCTTGGGTATAAAGTAGAGATGAGCTGGGAGACTTCTTTGCACACATATCCAGCCCCTAATTGGATGTTTGTGAAGCATAGTTAATGCAAGAACAGAAAACCTGAAGATGTTTCTCGCTCAGTCTTGTCTGACTCTTTGCGACCCCATGGACTGTAGCCCACCAGGCTCCTCTGTCCATGGGATTGTCCAGGCAAGAATACTGCAGTGGGTTGCCATTCCTTGCTTCAGGGGGTCTTCCTGACCCAGTGATAGAAGCCTGGTGTCCTGCATGACAGGCAGATTCTTGATTGTCTGAGCCACTAGGGGATCCTGGAGAACCAGAATTTTTCAGCGAATTTGTACATATGTAGAGTTGACTCATTGGAAAAGTCTGTGATGCTGGGAGGGATTGGGGGCAGGAGGAGAAGGGGACGACAGAGGATGAGATGGCTGGATGGCGTCACTGACTTCCATGGACGTGAGTCTGAGTGAACTCCGGGACTTGGTGATGGACAGGGAGGCCTGGTGTGCTGCGATTCATGGGGTCTCAGAGTCGGACACGACTGAGCGACTGAACTGAACTGAACTGATCTGTCCACTATAATGGCCAGTACATCGCTAATGTAGAGTGTCTGTAACATAAGTGTCTATATGTCATAGTGCAAGGGTCAGCTTAGGAAATGCGACCAAGGCTCTATCACTTCTGACAGTTCCTAATATGGCTTTAACAAAAGGGAGTTTTGAGAAATGGAATATTGTTTTTTAAATTGAAGTGTAGTTGAGTTACAGTGCTGAGTTAGTTTCTGCTGTACAGCAAAGAGATTCAGTTACACACACACACACATATTCGTTTTCATGTTCGTTTCCATGGTGGTTTATCACCGGATGTTGAATGTGGTCCCCTGTTCGGTACAGTAGGAACTTGCTTGTCTGTTCTAAATACAGTCGTTTCCATCTGCTAACCCCAAGGTCCTATTCCATCCCTCCCCCTACCCTTAGGTGGCCACACATCTGGTCTCTGTGCCTCTGAGTCTGTTTCTCTTCCATAGATAAGTTCCTTTGAGTCGTGTTTTGGATTCCACATTTAAGTGATATCACGTGACACTTGCCTTTCCATTTCTGAATCATTTCACTTAGTATCACCAGCTCTCAGTCCATCCACTTGCTGCAAATGACAATATATCAGGAATGGTATTTTTTTTTAAGTATTTCCTTCTCCTTTATTCCTAAGCTTTGTCTTTTTCAGCCTGAGTCGTCAACTGGATTTTTAGCATCCCACTTGATTTACAGAAATTAATCATCAAAGTAGCATTAAAATGCATTTCTTGGAACAGGCTCTCAGAACAGCCAAAGACAATAGCATAATTCTTTTTTTAACGTCAGATAAAGGAAAAAGTAAGTGCCTTTCTCTTCTCAAGTCACAAATAGGTCAGGTGTATGCAGAGGGGGAAAAAAAATCTAGGTGAAAAACTTAAAGCTGTGCAAGGTAACGCAGTTAGACAGGTGTTTTAGCCGGTCCACATCAGCAGGAAGCTACGTGAGAGTCACTAATTACTTCCCATTTTCATGTCAGGGGGATGTTTGACATTGTGTAGATGTGGCTTGTAAGTGGAGATAATTAGGAAAGATTATTAGATAAGTATCTCCCTGACAAGGATTAATTGAAAACAATTTAGTATTTTGTGAAAACGGATAAACGAGAGTGGATTTCTGGCAACATGTGTTTCTCTCCCAGCTTAAGAAATTCTCCAATAGAATAATCCTGTGGAGGGTTAAGAAATTTTCCACGTTTCGAATAATACTATTTGCTTGGCATGCCTTACAAGTTAGAAAACCTGTTCTCTAAGGAAGAGAATTTCCCACTGCATTTGTCATCTTCCAGAATATGAGTTTTAACTCATTTGGCAGTTTATAATTTTTTTCCATTACTAGAACAAGTCCCAGTGACATCCTTTCTGTTACATCACTCAGTTGTGTGTGACTCTTTGTGACCCCATGGACTGCAGCATCCCAGGCTTCCCTGTCCTTCAACATCTCCGGAGTTTGCTCAAATTCATATCCATTGTGTTGGTGATGCTATCTACCCATCTCATCCAAGTCACTTCAGTTCAGTCGCTCAGTCGTGTCCAACTCTTTGCGACCCCATGAATCGCAGCACGCCAGGCCTCCCTGTCCATCACCAACTCCCAGAGTTCACTCAGACTCACGTCCATCGAGTCAGTGATGCCATCCAGCCATCTCATCCTCTGTCGTCCCCTTCTCCTCCTGCCCCCAATCCCTCCCAGCATCAGAGTCTTTTCCAATGAGTCAACTCTTTGCATGAGACAGCCAAAGTACTGGAGTTTCAGCTTTAGCATCAGTCCTTCCAAAGAATGATGCTACAGCTGAAACTCCAGTACTCTTAATATGTATTAAAAACCACATTTGCTATCTATGCATGTTTATAAGCAATATTTTAAAAAAAAACTGTTGGAAACTTGAGGTGCAGGTTAATCTGCTAGAGTATGTGTGTGTGTCCAAAAATTTGCTCGTTATTTGTTCAGTATCCCACCACCCACAAGGGCTTCCATTGTGGCTCAGCTGGTAAAGGACCTGCCTGCAATACTGGAGACCTGGGTTCGATCTTTGGGTTGGGAAGATCCCCTGGAGAAGGGAAAGGCTAGGCATTGCAATATTCTGGCCTGGAGAATCCCATGGACTATATACAGTCCATGGGGTCGCAGAGTTGGATGCAGCTGAGCGACTTTCCCTTTCTTTCATCCCACCCCCAGGACGTGTAATAGCTTCATTTGCTGCCAGAGACACTGCTGGTTTGGACACTTGCTTATTTTGCATATTGTCTTAGTGAAACTTTCAACCTCCTTAGTGTTCAGTGACCTCACGAGTAATAATCGTATTGTGTCTATGTGCTGCTGCTGCTAAGTCACTTCAGTCGTGTCCGACTCTGTGCGACCCCATAGACAGCAGCCCACCAGGCTCCTCTGTGTCTGTGTGGGTGTACTTAATTGTTCAATTGTGTCCGACTCTTTGCGACCCCATGGACTGTAGCCCAGCTCCTCTGTCCATGGGATTCTCCAGGCAAGAATACTGGAGGCGGTTGCCTTTCCCTTCTCCGGGAGATATTCCCAACCCAGGCATCGAACCCAGGTCTCCTGCATTGCAGATGGATTCTTTACTGTCTGAGCCGCCAGGGAAACCCAATAGTATTTTATCTCCTGTGAATGTCTTTTCATATTATAGTAATTTGGGTCTAAGCTACTGTATACGAAATAATTAGAAAATAGAAAACATGGGTATGTTCTTGTAACCTCAGTTTCATGGCCATTCACTGTTGGCCTCATTACCAGTATCTGTCACCGGAAGATTAAATTTCTTCAGTGTTATGAAGGGGAGTCGATTCCTGTCTGTCTGGTTTCTTGCTTGCTTGTCCTAAACCAGGCTGTTAGTATTAACGAATTACATTCATTAATGTTGGTACAATGAATTCCTGTTATGTTTTTTCTCTTTTATGGTTAACCAGGTTGTTGGTGTAATGAATTAGTTTCATGTTTTGCTCCCTTTATAGTTAACCAGGATGATTCTGTAACGAATTAATATCGTGTTTTACTCCCTTTATGGTTAACCAGGATGATTCTGTAATGAATTAATTTCTTGTTTTCTCCTTATAGTTAAACATGAATCAGTTTCATGTGTTACTCCCTTTACAGTTAACCAGGCTGTTTCTATAATGAATTAATTTCTTGTTTTCTCCTTTATAGTTCGACATGAATTAATTTCATGTGTTACTCCCTTTACAGTTAAGCGGGCTGTTTCTGTAATGAATTAGTTTCATATTTTCTCCTAATCAATTAGTTTCATGTTTTTTCCTTTACGGTTAAACACGACTTCCTTTCATGTTTTACCTCCTTTATGGTCAAGGAGGCTGTTTCTGTAATGAGTTAGTTGCGTGTTGAAGGCGATGGCACCCCACTCCAGTACTCTTGCTTGGAGAATCCCATGGACGGAGGAGCCTGGAAGGCTGCGGTCCAGGGGGTCGCTGAGGGTCGGACACGACTGAGCGACCTCACTTTCACTTTCTCCTTATGCTGCCTGCAGGGACAGACAGACTGCAGTGAAAAGCGAACAGAAGCTGATACTCCGTTCAGTTCGGCTGTCAGGACCACAGAGAGTTTGTGAGCCGTGCAAAACAATAGCCCTGTGTCAATAGATCAGACCTACAAATCACCGGGGAGTTTGCAGACAGAAAGTGTGAAAAAGAGCTGTCTGTTCATGCCCTCACCCCTTGTTAGGATGAAATGAAGCTGAGATACAAGGTCGTCTCTGTCTCATTAATTCAGTCGAATATTCTATGTAGGCTTGGAAAAGTAAGTTTCTACAACTGGAAACAGATTTTTAAAAATACAAAAAAAAAAAAAATTCTTGGCAGATTTCACATGTCTGATGATTTGGAGTGGTGATGTTGGAGGTTGGTGTATAGTTTGTTCAGTATCTGTGTGTGTCAGTGTCTCTGTGTGTGTATGATTTAGGAGGAAAATCCACAAGAAAAACCACCCATAATCCCCTCAAGATCCCGTGTGTCCGCATTTTCTGGAAAAAGCCAAATTGCGCATGGAGATGACTAGACCATGCCTTCCTCCCAGAGTCCCCAGGTACTTTGAGTTTTCCCTTCACTGGGACACGGCCTTGTCTGACGTGACTGCCGTCCCTTGTACAATCCTGGAGTTTCCCCTGGGGAAGAGGGTTGTGTGCCCATCTGAAAGGGAGGAAAACTGAGAGTACTGATTTGTCTCAAGCCAAGGAGCTTTTGTAGTCCGTTTCCACGAGTTCTGAAAATGACACGTCCCCAAGCACTCCTTTTGCCTTAAGACGGGTGCTTTGAGCTGTGTTGTGTTCTGTTTTATGACGGGACATAATCCATCATCCCATCCAAAAGCGGACACGTTCACCTCACCTGCTGTATCTTCAGTGTGGTTCTAACTCGAGCCGGATCCTCTGTGGGTCTTTAGAGCCCAGTGGGGAATCTCTGTGTATTTTTTCTTCTCTCCTCCATTTCTTATTCTCCTCGAAGCCTTCTTGGAAGGTTCATTGAGAAATAGTGATGAGTCATTGTTTGTACTTAGCGTACACATGGTTTTGGGTGAATCCAACAGAGGTCCATCTAGTCAAAGCTGTGGTTTTTCCAGTAGTCGTGTATGAATGTGAGAGTTGGACTATAAAGAAAGCTGAGCGCCGAAGAATTGGTGCTTTTGAACTGTGCTGTTGCAGAAGAGTCTTCAGAGTCCCTTGGACTGTGAGGAGATGAAACCAGTCAATCCTAAAGGAAATCAGTCCTGAATATTCATTGGAAGGACTGATGCTGAAGCTGAAACTCCAGTACTTTGGCCACCTCATGAGAAGAGCTGACTCACTGGAAAAGACCCTGATGATGCTGGGAAAGATTGAAGGCGGGAGGAGAAGGGGACGACAGAGGGTGAGATGGTTGGATGGCATCACAGACTCAATGGACATGAGTTTGAGCAAGCTCTGGAAGTTGGTGATGGACAGGGAAGCCTGGCGTGCTGCAGTCCATGGGGTCACAGAGTCAGACACGACTGAGCCACTAAACCAACAAAAAAGATGATGTATAGAAATATAAGGCCTTTGATGGGAAAGTACATGAGTCCCAGCAAAAACTAAAGTTTCAGAAAGGCATCAGTAGGCACAGTGAATTCAAGCAGGGAGTGCTTTAAGTTTCCACGGAGAAAAGAAAAAAAAGAAAGAATTTGAAAGTTATCTTTTCTATTGAGGATCCATGATGGAAATGTTCCCATCAGTCTTGAGATGACGAGCCAAACATCCAGTCCTTTACCGTGAGATGAAGAAACTCTTTCCGAGTTTCTGAAAGCTAAGCTTCTTGTTCGTTACTTCTCTAGGTGGACCAAGACATAAAATGTACAGAATGGTGAGAGAGGGAGAGATAAATAAAAACCACGACACAACTACAGGGAGCTGCTTTGGTGGTGCAATTCAACATGCAAAGTACGCACTTGGGTTTTTGTTTCCTTTTTTGCATAGCTCTATTTTTGACATTGGAGGATTCATAAATGGAATTACATCCGAAGGAATGCTAATGCCTATTTTTCTTCTTAACAGACTGTGCAATAAAATCTATGTCAAAGAGCCCAAGTTTCCTTTCTTACCAAATTCAAATATACTTATCTTCTGAAATTAGGAAAAAAAAATTATTAAGAGCTTTGCTGCTCGTCCCAAATCTTTACCTAGTGAAATACTTTCATAATGTTATATTTTAGACTCCAGAAGTCTTATGATATCACTATAATATTAATTTCCTACATTTTGACACATAGCTTAGGGACTTCCCTGGCAGTCCAGTGGTGAAGACTCCACTTTCCAATGCAGGAGGCGTGGGCTTGATCCCTGGGAGGGAAATAAGGTCCCACATGAAGCTTGGGTGCATCCAAAAATTAAAAAAAAAAAAAAAAAGTTTAAATTAAAAAAACAGAGTAGTAAATTGTAGAGAGGAAATTGTCTCTTCCCTAAGAAAATTAAATTGATAAAAACATAAGAAAGCTCAATTCAATATTTCCTTTGGAGTTTAAGTCAGGTAATGAGATTTGCATATTGTATAAGGATGTTTACCTTCCTCTTCCTCCACCTCCCAAAGAAAGGGATCCTACGACCCAGTGATCATACTACCCGGGAGTGACCGGGGAATTCAACCAGCAGGTGAATCACAGAGTTACGAGGTCCTCCCTAGGCTGCTGTGGATAGCCTGTCCGTTAATTATCTGACTCTTGGTTGGCTGTCTTGGTACCAAGAGTCATAGCCAGTGTCAACCAATAGGCGTGTGTTTTCATTGATCATGACATGCGCGTGGCAGTCATATTATTATTTTTTTTAATTGGCGGATAAGGGCTTTACAATATTGTGTTGGTTTCCACTGCTCAGCAATGTGAATCAGCCATATGTATACATGTACCTTCTCCCTCTTGAGCCCCCCACCCACCCCCCCATCCACCCCTCTAGGTTATCACAAAGCACCGAGCTGAGGCCCCTGTGCTATACATAGGAGCTTCCCACTAGCTGTCTGGTTTAGGCACGGTGCTGTATATGAGTGGGTTTCTGTGGTGGCCCAGATAGTAAAGAATCTGCCTGCACTGCGGGAGATGCAGGTCCAATCCCTGGGTCAGGAAGATCCCCTGGAGAAGGGCACGGCAACCCATTCCAGTATTCTTGCCGGGAAAATCCCATGGACAGAGAAGCCTGGTGGGCTACAGTCCATGGGGTCGCAAAGAGTCAGACACGACTGAGCGACTGACATCATTTTCAGTATATATATATATATCAGCATTTTTTTGGGGGGCAAATGCAGGTAATTCTTGGCTCATCTATATTGAACCTGAAATATTTTCATACTTTAAAAAAAAAACTAATATAGATCCAATACGAATTACAGAATGAGAAAGAAAATAGATTTCCTCTGCTTCCTGCGACAAGCAGATCACGTGCACCAAGGAGGAAGCATTTTGCAGCTGAGACTTCGATTTCCCCACAGGAAACCCTCTGCACGACAATAACCAGCTTCAGTCTTCTGAAGCTGCGTGTTTCCCCAAAATAGCAAACCCCAGAGGTGTTCCAGGGGAAGGAAGCAGAAAATTGTGACGGAACGGCCAGCACCCTAATGTGCTTGCATTTCGGGGATAGCAGTGGGTTGCCCGGCTTTAAATGCAGTCGTCTATAATTTGATTTCATGGAGATGGAATCATTTCCCAGGAATTAATTAAAGTTCACAGGTAGGAAAAAGAGTTGAGCTTAACATCTCAGAGGGCTTTCTCTAGACTTAGGAGAAAATGCTCTTCCTCTAGCCTTTTTTTTTAAAATTAAGGTTGTGCAATTATTATTATTATTGTGTGTGTGTTAGCCACTCAGTCGTGTCCAACTCTGTGCGACCCCATAGACTGTAGCCCGCCGGGTTCCTCTGTCCGTGGGATTTTCCAGGCAAGAGTACTGGCGTGGGTTGCCATGTCCTTACCAGGGGATCTTTCCGACTCAGGGTTCGAACCTGGGTCTCTTATGTCTCCTGCATTGGCAAGCAGGTTTTTATTACTAGTGCCGAGAAGCCCATTATTGTTGTTACTTTTTTTTTTATTATTTATGTTATTTATTTAGGGCTGCACACAGGTTTTCGCTAGTTGCTCTGCTCGGGCTCTTTCTTGCCGAGGTTTCTCCTGTTGTGGAGCATGGGCTCAGTACTTGTGGTGTATGGGTTTAGTTACTCTGTGGCATGTGGAATCTTTGCAGACCAGGGATTGGACTCTGGTCTCCTGCATTGGTGGGATGACTCTCCTCATCACTGAGACCCCAGGGGAGGCCCCTTATTATTATAATTACTATGGTCATGGTTGAAAGTAAATGAGCTATGAGGAGGTAGCGTGAGGTGTCTGGGGGCACAGGAGATGTGGTGGGGGGATATAGTCTGGGAGTATATAAATGCTTATTGGGATTCCCTGGTGGTGCAGTGGTAAAGAACCTGCCTGCTAAGGCAGGATTCATAATAGATGTGGGTTCTAGCCCTGGGTTGGGAAGATCCCCTGGAGAAGGAAATGGCAACCCACTCCAGTAATTGCCTGGAGCATCCCATGGACACAGGAGCCTGGCGGGCTACAGTCCACGGGGTCGCAAAGAGTCGGACATGACTGAAGCGACTTAGCACACACAGAATGTCAGTTGGAATCTTTTAAAACCTTTGAGACCATGCCTTGGCTATGCATTCTTCAGACTTTTTTCTTGTCACATGTTTTGAGTTTACCTGAGTAGACGTTGAATTGTGTCCTCCCCCTCCCCAAACTCTGCAAAGATATGTTGAAGTTTTAGCAGCCCCCCAATACATATGAATGACACCTTATCTTGAAATAGGGCTTTCACAAACCTCATCAAGGTAAAAATGAGGTCATAGTGTATTAGCTGCTGCTGCTGCTGCTAAGTTGCTTCAGTCGTGTCCGACTCTGTGCGAACCCATAGACGGCAGCCCACCAGACTTCTCCGCCCCTGGGATTCTCCAGGCAAGAACACTGGAGTGGGTTGCCATTTCCTTCTCCAATGCATGAAAGTGAAAAGTGAAAGTGAAGTCACTCAGTCGTGCCCGACTCTTACCGACCCCATGGACTGCAGCCCACCAGGCTCCTCCGTCCATGGATTTTCCAGGCAAGAGTACTGGAGTGGGGTGCCATTGCCTTCTCCAACTGTACTAGCAGGGCCCCTAAATCTGTTATAACTGGTGTCTTTATAAGAAGAGTTAGTGTATTCATTCAGAAATTTCTATTTATGATAAAAATGGGCAGAAAATCAGAATAGGTGTTTTATGAAGAAGCCATAACACAAGGTCAGTGGGTACTTGAAAAGATGCTCGACATCTTTAATTATCAGGGAAATGCAAGTCAACACTGGGAGATGTACTTTCACACCTGTTAGAACACTTGATATTGAAAAGACAGCGTTGGCAAGGATGTGGACAAAAGCGAACGCCTGTTTGCTGTCAGTAGGAATGTAAATCGGTACAGCCACTATGGAAAACAGTATGGAGGTTCCTCAAAAAAAGAAAAAAAGAGAGCAGCCATAAGATTCATCAGACCTGCTTCTGAGTATTTATCCAAAGAAAGCAAAAGATACTACCTTGGGAAGATGTATGCACCCCTGTATTCATTGCAGCATCGGTTACAATAGCCAAGATATGGACAGTCCATCATCAGATGAAGTCAGGGTCCGTCAATGGATGAAGTCAGTGTCCGTCAGTGGAGGAAATCAGTGTCCATCAGTGGAGGAAATCAGTGTCCATCAGTGGAAGAAAGGACAAACAAGATGTGATCGATACATTCAGTGGGATATTACGCCACCATTGAAAGAAGGAAATCCTGCCATTGGCGACAATATGGACGGACCTCAGTGGCGATATGTTTAGTAAAGGAAGTCCGACAAAGACAAATACTGTGTTTTTTTCAGTTATGTGTCAAATCTGAAAAGCAAAACCAGAAAAAAAAAAAAGACAGTCAAGCTCATACTGAGCGCAGACTGATGGTTATGTGGTAGGGAGTTGGGAGTGGGAGAAATAAAACATAAGAACCCTGTAAATCTCACTTTCTTCCTTTCTACGACTGTATAAAAAGAAAGAAAACTAGCTTGTGGGAAGCTGTCCCTTCTGTGTGAGCTTTGTCCATGGAGTCCTAGTGAAGCGTTTGCATCAGCATTTCAGAAGGAACTAATATAGGAGTCCTGGGTGTTCATTGGAAGGACTGATGCTGAGGCTGAAACTCCAATACTTTGGCCACCTCATGCGAAGAGTTGACTCATTGGAAAAGACTCTGGTGCTGGGAGGGATTGAGGCAGGAGGAGAAGGGGACGACAGAGGATGAGATGGCTGGATGGCATCACCGACTCAATGGACATGAATTTGGGTGAACTCCGGGAGTTGGTGATGGACAGGGAGGCCTGGCATGCTGCGATTCATGGGGTCGCAAAGAGTTGTACAGACTGAGCGACTGAACTGAATATAGGAGGGAAGATAGTCAAACACATCACCAGCAACGCTTGGTCTTTGTTTTGTCTTGAGCAAAATGTTCTTCAATCTGGAGAGTGGATCTTAAAAAAAAAAAACAAATCTTAGCAGAAGTGTTCATACCTTTCGTATGAGAAGATCGTGAATTTAATAAACAGGGGTTGAGCCCTTACATTGGGAGAAGGAGGAGAAAAAAGGAGAAGGAGGAAGACAGAGGAGAAATAGGAGGAAGAGAGAAGAGGTCAGTGGAAGTGGGTTTCAGGGAGGGGATGAGATCGGAATGGAGCCCACAGAGATTCAGAGGGAAAATAGCTATGACGATGGAGGCAGAGACTCAGAGATGGAAGGGGTGCGTCTCCAAGCCAAAACCCACCAAGGACGGACACCGACAGCTCCGAGCTGAGAGAGGGACATGGAACAGAGCTTCCCTCACAACCCAAGGAAGGAACCCAGCCTGTGACCCCCTTACCACTGCACGTCTGTCCTGCAGAACCGTGTGACCATCACATTCTCGTCGCTTAAAGCCACCTCGTTGGTCAGACTTCCCTGGGGGCTCAGATGGTAAAGTGTCTGCCTACAATGCGGGAGACCTGGGTTCCATCCCTGGGTCGGGAAGATCTCCTGGAGAAGGACATGGCAACCCCCCTCCAGTATTCTTACCTGGAAAATCCCATGGACGGAGGAACCTGGTAGGCTACAGTCCACGGGGTCGAAAAGAGTTGGACACGACTGACTTCAGTTTTAGTTGGTGGTCATCTGTGCCAATTGTCCTAATAATCTTTTTCTTTTTTTGTTTAACACCCAAAGCATTTTGCGTTGAGGTATAGCCGATTAATGATGGTTTCAGGTGGACAGGAAAGGGAGTCAACTGTATGTATATGTGTATCCATTCTCCCCCAAACTCCTCTCCCATCGAGGCTGCCACATGACATTGAGCAGAGGTCCCTGTGCTGTCCAGCAGGTCCTTTTTGGTTCTCCATGTTAAATACAGCAGTGTGTCCGTGTCCATCCCAAACTCCCTAACTATCCCTTCATCCCATCCTTCCCCCTGGTGACCATAAGGTTATTACAGAGGATTGAGCAGAGGTCCCCGTGCTGGAAAGCAGGTCCTTGTGGGTTCTTCATGTTAAATACGGCAGTGTGTACATGTCCATCCTTTCAAACTTCCCAAATATCCCTTCCCCCATCCTTCCCCCTGGTGACCATAAGGTTATTACAGAGGATTGAGCAGAGTTCCCTGTGCTGGACAGCAGGTCCTTGTTGGTTATCCATTTTAAATATCAACTGTGCTAGGAATCTTAATACAACCTGGACTGCATATTTTCTATCTGCACCTCCTGCTGAGGTCAGAAGAAGCTAGAACAACTGTCCTCCACCTTCACGCTTCCTAAAACCATCTCTCTCTCTCTCTCTGGGAAACCGTCCTGAGACCCTCACAGTCTTCTTCCCCTCTGCTCAGCAGAGAAGAATGTCTTGTCTTCCCATCCCCCAAGAAACGAAATTGTGTTTGAATGACTTTTCAGCATACTCCACTGGGAGCTTGTGAAACTGACAAGTTCCCTTCCTCATTTTCTCTATTTAGTGGACTCTGCAGCAAGCACAGAAGGTCAGGCTCAGTTGCTGCTTTCTGCTTACTGGGCTCTTTTTTTAATTTTGGTTATGCTTGGTCTTCATTGCTGGCCGAGGGTTTTATTCTAGTTGCAATGAGTGGGGGCTACTCTCTAGTTGTGGGGGGTGGGCTTCTCACTGCAGTGACCTCTCTTGCTGTGGAGAATGGGTTTTACACATATGGGCTTCAATCGTTGAGGCTCGGGGTTTCAGTAGATGTGAATCACGGGCTTAGTTGCTCTGAGGCGTGTGGAATCTTCCCGGACCAGGGATTGAACCCACGTCCCCTGCATTGACAGGCAGATTCTTATCCACTGTGCCATCCCTGGGCTTTTTATGGGTGGGTTCTCGGGATGGTGGTCATACCTGGTTTTCCTTTGACCATGCAGCTCTGTAAATCCAGGGGGTGCCACTGGTAACCTTGCTTCACTGACTTTCTTTGGCTTGGTTGTTAACCTTTCCTACTCTGTGAGCTCTGACACAAGCAAAAACACAGTTATTCACCTGTCTTCACTGATCTCATGAATACTTATTTATTGTTGTTGCTCAGTTGCTCAGTCATGTCTAACTCTTTGTGACCCCAAGGACAGGCTTCCCTGTCTTTCACCATCTTCCGGAGTTTGCTTCCTCTCAACGTCCATTGAGTCGGTGATGCCATCCAACCATCTCATCCTCTGTCGTTCCCTTCTCCTTCTGCCCTCCATCTTTCCCGGGATCAGGGTCTTTTCAAGTGAGTCTGGATCAGGGGCTTTTCCACTGAGTCAGCTCTTTGCATCAGGTGGCCAAAGTATTGGAGTTTCAGCTTCAGCATCAGTCCTTCCAGTGAGTATTCAGGATTGACATCCTTTAGGATTGACTTGTTTGGTCTCCTTGCTGTCCAAGGGACTCTCAAGAACACTTACTGGTCAGCTTCTAATTATCAGTCCACTTGGCTGAATGTGGTCGCTACCCCTGTCCTTGTTACCACACAGGAGAAACCAGACAGCTGCCTGGAATAATCGTTTAGTTTAATGAACACGGCACTGTCATGAGTCAGAGAGATACACAGATATTCAGAGAGACACTGACTCTCGACGCAGGGTCAGAATCCACTCGGGAGGAACTTGAAGGACATGCAGTTGACCCTGTTGCTGTGGGGAGGGGTACTTTTGAGAGCATGAATCACAGCTTCAACGATGGAGCCCGGAGGCTGACGTTCAGATCGATTCTCTTAGAGGAGCGTTATCGTTTAAAGAGATGGAGCGAGTGAATTGGAAGTGTTTGCTCAGCTGAGGAACTGAAGTGCGGCTGCTGTGGTCAGTGAATTGCAGGTCAGTGTGTTCCCGGCATCAACTGAGCTAAAGAGAGTATTGACAGACGTGCTTTTAGGAAAAATTGAGAAGCCCAACATGGTATTGAACTGAAAGAGTGCCCCTGCTGCTTTGTGGAGATGTGAAGCAGGAGTGGGCAGTGTAACTCGGAGGCTGGATCCTTCCTGCCATTGAAAAAAAATAAAAGCGAATGGAACACGGCAAACCCACAAATTGGCCTGTTTTCTGTGGCTACGCTCGCACTGCAGTGGCAGGGTTGAATAGATGCAGCAGAGGCCACGTGGTTTAAGAATGTAAAATACTGTTCTTCGTAGAAAACGAAGGGTTTGTGGACCCTCCATGTGAAGGAATGAGTTCGTGAAGGCATTTGGGCATCTTCTCATAAGCACACAGAAATGAAGGACAGAATCCAGAGGTTCATGTTCTGGAACACTTGCTCCCAAACTAACTGGCGCTTTTTCAATATGCGTGTGACCCTATCCGTGTTCCCATTGGCTCACTCATTTAGGGAGGGTGGGCCCTGGTGGCTCAGTGGTAAAGAATCTGCCTGCCAAAGCAGGAGATGCTGGTGCAATCCCTGGGTCAGGAAGATTCCCCTGGAGATGGAAAGGGCCACCCACTCCAGTCTTCTTGCCTGGGAAATCCCTTGGACAGAGGAGTCTGGTGGGCCACAGTCCATGGGGTCACAAAGAGTCAGACACAATTGAAGTGACAACTTAGCACGAGTGGGCCCCAAGAAGCTGTATTTGCTGGCAAAGATCTTTTCTGTAAAAGTCATAAACAAGATGTATTTGTCTGTAAAAACTCCAGGAGTTGGTGATGGACAGGGAGGCCTGCAGTCCATGGGGTTGCAAAGAGTCGGACACGACTGAGCAACTCAACTGAACAGAGCTGATGGCTATATGAACACCATCTTTCATGACGGGACTAAATATATGAAGAGTCGGCACAAACAGGACCTCACAAAATTCAGCCTGGCTCGTTTTGTTTTTTCAGAAATGATTTTTAAAATAAAAAAAAATTTTTTTTTCTTTTGAGATATTATGTTGGTTTTCTTCGTACAATAGTGCAAGTCCGTTGTAATTATACATACGTGCACTCACTCCTGAGCCTTCCTTTGCCCCCATCCCACCCCTCCAGGTCATCACGGAGCACCAGCCTGGGCTCCCTCTGCTACACGGCAACTTCTCACCGGCTGTCCATCCTACAGTTGATAGCGTATATATGTTGATGCTGCTTTCTCCATTTCCCGTACTCTCTCCCTCCCCCTCTGTGTTCCCAAGTCCATTCTCTATATTTGCATCTCCATTCCCTCCCTGCAAATAGTTCATCAATATCATTTTTCTAGATTCTCTCTCTATATATGCTGCTGCTGCTGTTGCTAAGTCGCTTCAGTTGTGGCCGACTCTGTGCGACCCCATCGACGGCAGCCCACCAGGCTCCTTCGTCCCTGAGATTCTCCAGGCAAGAACACTGGAGTGGGTTCCCATTTCCTTCTCCAATGCATGAAAGTGAAAACTGAAAGCGAAGTTGCTCAGTCATGTCTGACTGTTAGTGACTCCTTGGACTGCAGCCTACTAGGCTCCTCCATCCATGGGCTTTTTCCAGGCAAGAGTCTTAATATGCATTAGTTTTTTCTCTTTCTGACATTTTCATTCTGTACGACAGGCTCTAGGCCCATGTACCTCACTAGAACTGACTCAAATTCTTTTTTTATGGCCAAGTAACCGTCCATTGTACATATGTACCACACTTTCTTTATGCAGTCACCTGGACTTGATATGTTCCTAAACCAAAGATAAACAAGTATTCCTTTCTGCCAATAGGGAAAAAATAGGAAAAAGAATCATTAAAGAAACCAGGGTCTATATACAGTAACTTTTTGGAGAGACCTTCAAGAAGGTCAAGTTGTGTATTATATCTGTAGGCAGTTTGATGAATGGATATGCCACAAGGGATTGTTAGAATAGAGCTTTGAATTTAAGTCATTTTAAACACAACTCTCACATGCTAGTAATAAAATCCACAACCAGCCCATGGATGATTAAATATAGTACGAGTAGGTGATTTTGGTGAAGTATGTAAATGAAGAATACCATGGTGATTAGTGGTGAGGAGGGGAACTATGATGGTGGTGATTGTAGTGATGATGAATTTGATGATACTCATGATGGTTTTGTGGTAACAAGGATGGTGATGGTGTTGCTGGTCGTGTTGATGGTCATGATTGTCATGATGATAGTGATGGTATGGTGATAACAAGGATGAAGACGATAATGGTGTTGCTGATGGTGGTAATAATGATCCTGATGATGGTGCTGGTGTCAACAAGCAAGATGACGATGGTGTTGCTGGTGGTGGTGATGGTCATGAAGATGCTGATATAGGTGATGAGGTTGATGATCCTGATGATGGCACTGCTGATGGTGGTGATGGTCATGAAGACGGTGGTGATGATGGTGGTGTTGACGATCCTGATGATGGTGCTGGTGTTAACAAGCAAGATGATGATGGTGTTGCTGGTGGTGGTGATGGTCATGATGATGGTGGTGTTGGTGATGAGGTTGATGGTCCTGATGATGGCACTGCTGATGGTGGTGATGGTCATGAAGATGGTGGTGATGATGGTGGTGTTGACGATCCTGATGACGGTGCTGCTGTTAACAAGCAAGATGACGATGGTGTTGCTGGTGGTGGTGATGGTCATGATGATGGTGGTGTTGGTGATGAGGTTGATGATCCTGATGATGGCACTGCTGATGGTGGTGATGGTCATGAATACGGTGGTGATGATGGTGGTGTTGATGATCCTGATGATGGTGCTATGGTAACAAGGAAGATGACGACGGTGTTGCTGGTGGTGATGATGGTCATGAAGATGGTGGTGATGATGGTGGTGGTGACGATCCTGATGGTGGTACTATGGTAACAAGGAAGATGACGACGGTGTTGCTGGTGGTGATGATGGTCATGAAGATGATGATGTTGGTGATGAGGACGTTGATACTGATGATGGAGTTGCTGGCGGTGGTGATGGTCATGGTGATTGTGGTGATAATGGTGGTGGTGATGATACTGATGATGGTGCTGTGATTACAAGGAAGACGGTGATGATGGTGTTGCTGGCGGTGGTGACGGTCATGATCACGGTGGTGGTGGTGATGATGACATCGATAATATTGATGATGATGTTGGTAATCGCAGTGAAGATGGTGATGGTGATGATGGTGGTGACGATGGTATTGAAGATGATAATTTTTCTGATGATAATTTTTTCAGGTGGTTGTGCTGAAGATGACTGCGATGATAGGCATCATGATAGTCAGAGAGTATTCCTCGCTCCTTTCCCCTTTGGGAACCATAAGTTTGTTGTCTATGTCCATGAGCCTGTTTCTCTTTTGTAAATAACTTCATTTCTACAATTTTTAAAATAGATTCCAGAGGTGATGTGATGTAACATGTGTCTTTCTCTGACTTAACTTCACTTAGTATGAGTATCTGTAGGCCCATCTGTATTTCTGCCAGGGGTGCTATTTCCTTTTTCATGGCCGAGTAATATTCTATTGTGGTATATGTATCTGTGTGTGTATCTTTATATATGCACACTACATCTTTTAAAAGCAATCACATCTTCATTTGCTTCCATGGCTGCTGTAAAAAGTACTGCTATGAGCATTGGGGTGCATGAATTACAATTTTCCCTTTTCTGGATATATACCCAGGAGTGGGATTCCTGCGTCATATGGTAATTCTCTTTTTACTTTTTCAGTTCTCCACAGTGAAAGTGAAAGTCGCTCAGTCGTGCCCGACTCTTTGCGACCCCATGGACTATACAGTCCATGGAATTCTCCAGGCCAGAATACTGGCATGGGTAGCCTTTCCCTTCTCCAGGGGATCTTCCCAGTCCAGGGATCAAACGCAGGTTTCCCGCATTGCAGGCAGATTCTTTACCAGCTGAGCCACAAGGGAGCTCAAGAATACTGGTGTGGGTAGCCTATCCCTTCTCCAGGGGATCTTCCTGATCCGCGAATTGAACTGGGGTCTCGCACATTGCAGGCAGATTCTTTACCAGCTGAGCTACCAGGGAGGCCCAATAGTAGCTGCACCAAATTTACATTCTCATTCACGGTTCCCTTTTCTCTACACCCGCTCCAGCATTTCTTATTTGTAGACTTCTTGATGAGGGCCATTCTGACTGGGGTGAGGTCATACCTCATTGCCCTTTTTGATTTTCATCTCTCTAATATAGATTAGCGCTCCCCTGATGGCTCAGATGGTAAAGAGTCTTCCTGCAATGCAGGAGATCTGGGTTCAGGCCTTGGGTTGGGAAGATCCTGTGCGGAATTAACAATGTTGACTATCTTTTCATGTGCCTGTTGGCCACCTGTATATCATCTTTAAAATGTCTGCTTAGGTCTTCTGCCCATTTGAAAACAAACTTTTTTTTTTAATAGACTTTTTGAGCCATTTGTACAGTTTAGATATTAACCCTTTGTTGACGGCATTATTTGCAAATATTTTCTCCTATTCCGTAGGTTGTTTTTCTGTTTGGTTGATGATTTCCATTGCTGTGCAAAAGCTTTTAAGTTTGATTAGGTCCCATTTGCTTGCTTTTGCTTTTAGTTCTTTTGCCTTGGGAAACAGGTAAGAAAACATGGCTACAATTTATGTCGGAGAATATTTTGCTTATGTTCTCTTCTGGGGTTTTTATGGTGTGCGCATGGCTTTTCTTGGTAGGCATTTTTGTAAATCGGTAAATGGAAAAGCATGCTTTTTGGAAAGGCAACATAGCAGTATGTGTGAAAAGGATGAAAAATGTCCATCATTTTTGAATCAGTCCCTCGGCCTTGTTTTTACAAAGGAATTTTTAAAAACGCTCCTCAAAACTTATGCTTAAGAATTTCCACTTACGATAGGGGAAATAAAAGATAAATCAGATGAGAGGTAATTGATGACCTCTTCATGGAATGAAATACTGGGTAGGATGCTTTCATTTATTGTCTTTAAGGACTTGCTTATGAATAATACTTCAGGTACAGGGACTAGTTACCTGTAACCAGAGTGGAGGGCAGACAGCAGAGCCAGTCTGCTTTCAATGCATCTTCCCTTTGGACCACAGCTTCCTGTACCTCTTCACAGCCAATCAGGGCCCTTCTGTGACTAGCACATAAACAAGGGAGTCTAACCAGCAGATTCCTATGTAGGCCGATAACGAATGTGGCAGGTGGACGGTGGTCGTTGGGGTCACACCCACTCTTGACGGTTGACACACAAGGTCTTGTTAGAACTCCTTGACCATGAAGGAACCCGGGAATTGAGGTCTGGGTTCAGAACCTGCCTCAGGCATCAGCAGCTGGATGTCCTGTGACATACCATGAACAAATGACCGACCCATTCCGTCATTTTGCCATGCACTCTAACACCTGTCATCCAAACTCAATCAGCAATATCGTCTTTAGGTTCTAAATAATTTGTTGTTGTTCAGTTGCTAGTTTGTGACCAACTCTTTGCTATCCCATGGACTGTGGCACACCAGACTTTCCTGTCCTTCACTGTCTCCCGGAGTTTGCTCAAAGTCATGTCCATTGAGTGGGTGATGCCATCCAGACATCCATCGTCTGTCATCTCCTTCTCCTGCCTTCAGTCTTTCCCAGCATCAGGATCTTTTCCAGCGAGTCAGCTCTTCACATCAGGTGGCCAAAGGATTGGATTTTCAGCGTCAGCAGCAGTCCTTGCAATAAATATTCAGGGTTGATTTCCTTTAGGATGGCCTGGTTTGATCTGATTCAGTAACACAGGTCAGATGTTGAAGTACAGTCTTTAGGCGTGAACCCAGGGCTGGTGTGTTGGGTCCAGAGTGATGACAACAGAATCTTCAGCGGGCAGCGTTGCTTTCACATTCTAGAGATCGCTGCGTCCTCCGTGCTCGTTAATGTCTGGTGCAGGGAGATTTGATTATAAATGTGTGTCTGCCATTTCATTTGCAGTCCTCTCCACAGAGAGGGGACTGGACCACTAATGTGAGACTGTCTCAGCTTGGCATAGGACCCTGACTTTACACAGCTCTTTGTGGAGCACATTCCTGTCTGTTATGTTTGCAAGAATTGTTCATGTAACTTCGTGGCAGAACAAGGAACAACATCAAAAACCCTGAGTGTACAGAGTGTGTGTGTGTGTGTGTATATATATATATATATACACACACAATAGCTGTTATATATATATGTATATGTATATATAATTGTTGTATATATATCAAAATTCTCCAAGACAGACTTCAGCAATACATGAACCATGAACTTCCAGATGTTAAAGCTGGTCTTAGAAAAGGCAGACGAAATGGAGATCGAACTGCCAACATCTGCTGGATCATTAAAAAAGCAAGCGAGTTCCAGAAAAAAAAAACAACAACATCTATTTCCGCTTTATCGACTATGTCAAAGCCTTTGACTGTGTGGATCACAATAAACTGTGGAAAATTCTGAAAGAGATGGGAATACCAGACCACCTGACCTGCCTCCTGAGAAATCTGTATGCAGGTCAGGAAGCAACAGTTAGAACTGAACATGGAACAACAGACTGGTTCCAAATAGGAAGAGGAGTACGTCAAGGCTGTATATTGTCACCCTGCTTATTTAACTTCTATGCAGAGTACATCATGAGAAATTCTGGGCTGTAGGAAGCACAAGCTGGAATCAAGATTGCCGGGAGAAATATCAAAAACCCCAGATATGCAGATGACACCTTATGGCAGAAAGTGAAGAGGAACTAAAGAGCGTCTTGATGGAAGTGAAAGAAGAGAATGTTTGCTTAAAGCTCAACATTCAAAAAACGAAGATCATGGCATCCAGTCCCATCACTTTATGGCAAATAGATGGGGAAACAGTGGAAAGAGTGTTAGACTTTATTTTTCTGGGCTCCACCGGATAGGCCTTCACCTTCTAATTCAGGGGGTGCCGGTTCAATCCCTGCTCGGAGAACTAAGCTCCCTCATGCCCCTCCAAAAAACCCAAAATATAAAACAGAAGCCATATTGTAATACATTCAATAAAGTCTTTTTTAAAAAGAAGAAACGGAGCATTTAGAGGAGGAAAGGGTAGCACATACAAGGAAAACAGGACAATGTTGTCTCAATTGTTCAGTCGCTCAGTCGTGTCCAACTCTTTGCAACTGCATGGAATGTAGCCCTGCCAGGCTCCTCTGTCCATGGGATTCTCCAGGCAAAAATACTGGAGTGGGTTGCCATTCCCTTCTCCAGGGGATCTTCCCAACCCAGGGATCTGTGCTGAGTCTCCTGCATTTACAGGTGGATTCTTTAGTGTCTGAGCTACCAGGGAAGCCCACTTGTCTCGGTTACTTTTTGCTTAATTTTGGCATGGAAATGTTTGCTGGTAGAAGTTATACATGGTTGGTTCTGCTTCCCAAGTTGGGTTATGAACATTTTTTTGGTCACTTGCTGGGGTCCTGCCCCGGCTGATCCAGGGTATTCAAAGCGGGGACGGCGTCGGCGACCTATTTATTTAAATATTTTATCAAAGATATAAAGAGTAATAGGATGAGGATAGCTCAGTAGGAAAATTCAGTGGAGAAAAGAGGCTGAGTAGCTTGGTTTACGCGGGAGACCAATAAAACTTCAAGACAAGAAGTTTGCACCACTTACGTAGGCCGCAGCCGTCCTTCCGTTCTCCCGAAGGAGAGGAGACACTGAGGCCTCCCCGGTCGGATCTTAGAAGCCCAGGCATAATTAGTAAGCATGGCGAGGTCCGCGCTCCAGATGGAGACTCAACCAGAGTGAGAGAGAGAGCGACATGGGGAGACCAGTATTTCGAGAAACTGATCCCAATTCCTTATTTTCCATGGTCTACTTTTATACACTGAGATGTTATGCAAAAGTCACGCGGGGTCAGCAGTCCTGACTTTTATAAAAGTCAGGTGCTTCATACAAATGTATACAGAGGTCTTAGGGGTGTTACATCATCTTCTGGCCAGGGGGGCCTGCTGACAATTTATGACCCTCTCCTTGTGACTGCGGTCAGTCAACCAGGACACTTATTTCTCCAGGGGTGATTATTCTTAAAACAGACGCCACCCAAATAAAGTTACATTCCTATAGGGTGAGGGTGTAGTGGGTTTTAGTTAAGGAAAGAATTTACTTAGCCTAAGGTCTAACGTGATTAATATCAAAGGTTAATACTTATTTCTTCTATATATTCATTAATGTGTGTAAGGGCAGGGGATGTGGAGACTTAGCAACAAACATTGGCTCAACAAATGAAAAACCCTTCACCAATACAATTTCTAATCAGCCCATTATACTTATACTAATAGTTTTCTAACTTTTCTAAGGAACCTGTTTTTAGAAGGTTTAAAGCATCTTGTGCCTCTCACGGTTGGGAGGCTGTGAGCAATCACATGTGGCCGGACAAGCCTGTCAGGCAGGCTAGAGAACCTTCAGAGGAGTTTGTAGGTTAAAACACTCTTATCACACCCAGGAATTATTATTAACTGGAGCTCTAGGTTAACTCCTTCTCCGAAAGAGGTGGTGGGGGACAGCCCCCCGTAAAGTCAGAGATGTAGGTGAGAGCACAAAGTAGTAAAGTAGGCAGGCTCTGGTAATGGGGGTAGATGCTCGAGGAGTTCCAGGGGGACTCCTGAGGCTCGATCCCGCCTTTGCGTATGTCGAGCCTCCTTCCTCATGACTTTTGTCAGGGCGGAGTACCTCACTCTGGCCCCCAACAGTCACTCTTGTCCAAGTGGTGTACTAGTGTAGTAACATTCAAAGGGAATATCCACAGGTACATTTAGAAAGAAAAGATGAATCTTCCTTCATGGTAGAAGAAATGATCTAGTTACTATTGCATGGAGCATAAAGCAGAAGCTGACTCATCGGACAAGACCCTGATGCTGGGAAAGACTGAGGGCAGGAGGAGAAGGGGGCAGCAGAGAGTGAGATAGTCTGATGGCATCACTGACTCAGTGGACATGAATCTGAGTTCAACATCTTGAGGAGACGGTAAAGGACAGACAAGCCTTGCTTCCCGCAGTCTGTGGGGTAGACTGAACAACAACAAATTATGAAATGACAGACAATTATTTCAGAGTTCCTTCCTTGCCGCAGTGATGATAGCTAGAACGTAATGCCAGAAAGAAATACTTTGCCCCTTGTATATACAACTGGGTCAAAAATGTCCCCATATGCAAACACTCTGTAAAGAGTACACCCTACAAAGGGAATGTTCCACCATCACCATTAACAAAATTAGCCAGTGGTCATTATCCTAGGATTTGTGGTACATTTTATACGGTCCTGATTAGATTCAAGAAATGAACAATAAGGCCTAATTGATGAAAACCAGGCTATAATTTTGTTCTTTTAATATAATGGCCACTGGCCAGATACAGACAAAGGGAAGAGGGTTTGGTTTGTTACTTTAGATCCGTTTTTCCCATCCTCCTCGAAAATAGCTGTGATTTACAGTTTTAATATATTTTTCACGCACAATTAACATCATTGTTGCCAGATTTACGGAAGAGCTAGGAGTGTGAAGCTGCAGTGATTTATGTGGGATGCGTGAAACAGAATTAATGCCACCAGAAGCCAGAGTTTAATGGGAAAACGCTGAAGCACAAAATCTTAAGAATGAAAATAAAGCTTAGTCGCCTAGATATCTCTGCTTTGGGTAAGCGTCTGGCCTTCGTGGGGGCTTCCCCAGGGGGCGCTGGACTAGGGAACCCAGTAGCTAGTGCAGAAGCCGCAAGAGACTCTGGTTCCATCCCTGGGTCGGGAATATCCCCAGGAGAAGGGCATGGCAACCCACTCCAGTATTCTTGCCTGGAGAATCCCATGGACAAAGGAGCCTGGAAGGCTACGGTCCATGGGGTCACAAACAGTTGCCAACCACCGAAGTGACTTAATGAAAAGATGTCCTTTTCATTATAGGGGTCTGCAATGCAAAAGTAGGAAGTCAAGAAACACCTGGAGTAACAGGCAAATTTGGCCTTGGAATACGGAATGAAGCAGGGCAAAGACTAATAGAGTTTTGCCAAGAAAATGCACTGGTCATAACAAACACCCTCTTCCAACAACACAAGAGAAGACTCTACACATGGACATCACCAGATGGTCAACACCGAAATCAGATTGATTATATTCTTTGCAGCCAAAGATGAAGAAGCTCTATGCAGTCAGCAAAAACAAGACCGGGAGCTGACCGTGGCTCAGATCATGAACTCCTTATTGCCAAATTCAGACTTAAATTGAAGAAAGTAGGGAAAACCACTAGACCATTCAGGTATGACCTAAATCAAATCCCTTATGATTATACAGTGGAAGTGAGAAATAGATTTAAGGGCCTAGATCTGATAGGTAGAGTGCCTGATGAACTATGGAATGAGGTTCGTGACATTGTACAGGAGACGGGGATCAAGACCATCCCCATGGAGAAGAAATGCAAAAAAGCAAAATGGCTGTCTGGGGAGGCCTTCCAAATAGCTGTGAAAAGAAGAGAAGCAAAAAGCAAACGGGAAAAGGAAAGATATAAGCATCTGAATGCAGAGTTCCAAAGAATAGCAAGAAGAGATAAGAAAGCCTTCTTCAGCGATCAATGCAAAGAAATAGAGGAAAACAACAGAATGGGAAGACTAGGGATCTCTTCAAGAATATTACAGACACCAAGGGGACATTTTCATGCACAGATGGGCCCGATAAAGGACAGAAATGGCATGGACCTAACAGAAGCAGAAGATATCAAGAAGAGGTGGCAAGAATACACAGAAGAACTATACAAAAAAGATCTTCATGACCCAGATAATCATGATGGTGTGATCACTGACTTAGAGCCAGACATCCTGGAATGTGAAGTCAAGTGGGCCCTAGAAAGCATCACTACGAACAAAGCTAGTGGAGGTGATTGAATTCCACTTGAGCTATTTCAAATCCTGAAAGATGATGCTGTGAAAGTGCTGCACTCAATATGCCAGCAAATTTGGAAAACTCAGCAGTGGCCACAGGACTGGAAAAGGTCAGTTTTCATTCCAATCCCAAAGAAAGGCAATGCCAAAGAATGCTAAAACTACCACACAATTGCACTCATCTCACACTCTAGTAAAGTAATGCTCAAAATTCTCCAAGCCAGGCTTCAACAATACGTGAACAATGAACTTCCAGATGTTCAAGCTGGTTTTAGAAAAGGCAGAGGAACCAGAGATCAAATTGCCAACATCCGCTGGATCATGGAAAAAGCAAGAGAGTTCCAGAAAAATGTCTGTATCTGCTTTATTGACTATGCCAAAGCCTTTGACTGTATGGATCACAATAAACTGTGGAAACTTCTGAAAGAGATGGGAATACCAGACCACCTGACCTGCCTCTTGAGAACCTGTATGCAGGTCAGGAAGCAACAGTTAGAACTGGACATGGAACAACAGACTGGTTCCAAATAGGAAAAGGAATATGTCAAGGCTGTATATTGTCACCCTGCTTATTTAACTTATATGCAGAGTACTTCATGAGAAACGCTGGACTGGAAGAAACAGAAGCTGGAATCAAGACTGCAGGGAGAAATATCAATAACCTCACATATGCAGATGACACCACCCTTATGGCAGAAAGTGAAGAGGAACTAAAAAGCCTCTTGATGAAAGTGAGAGTGGAGAGTGAAAAAGTTGGCTTAATGCTCAACATTCAGAAAATGAAGATCATGGCATCCGGTCCCATCACTTCACGGGAAATAGATGGGGAAACAGTGGAAACAGTGTCAGACTTTATTTTTGGGGGCTCCAAAATCACTGCAGATGGTGACTGCAGCCATGAAATTAAAAGATGCTTACTCCTTGGAAGGAAAGTTATGACCAACCTAGATAGCATATTCAAAAGCAGAGACATTACTTTGCCAACAAAGGTTTGTCTAGTCAAGGCTATGGTTTTTCCTGTGGTCATGTATGGATGTGAGAGTTGGACTGTGAAGAAGGCTGAACGCTGAAGAATTGATGCTTTTGAACTGTGGTGTTGGAGAAGACTCTTGAGAGTCCCTTGGACTGCAAGGAGATCCAACCATTCCATTCTGAAGGAGATCAGCCCTGGGATTTCTTTGGAAGGAATGATGCTGAAGCTGGAACTCCAGTACTTTGGCCACCTCCTGCGAAGAGTTGACTCATTGGAAAAGACTTTGATGCTGGGAGGGATTGGGGGCAGGAGGAGAAGGGGATGACAGAGGATGAGATGGCTGGATGGCATCACTGGCTCAATGGACGTGAGTCTGTGTGAACTCTGGGAGTTGGTGATGGACAGGGAGGACTGGCATGCTATGATTCATGGGGTCGCAAAGAGTCAGACTGAGAAACTGAACTGAAGTGACTTAGCACACACACCCTGGCCTTGTATGTCTCTTTTTACTCTTTGCAACCCCATGGACTATAGAGTCCATGGAATTCTCCATGCCAGAATATTGGAGTGCATATCTATTTCCTTCTCCAGGGAATCTTCCCGATCCAGGGGTTGAACCCAGGTCTCCCACATTACAGGGGGATTCCTCACCAGCTGAGCCACAAGGGAAGCCCCTTTTTAACAACAGTAGTGAATTCACACTGAGGACTTCTCTCCACTTCAGAAGGTTTCTTGTGGGCTTTCCATATGGGAAAATACAATGACTCTGTGATAAAAGGGACTGAGGGAAAATCCAGTGATGAGATGGACATTTGTAGAAAGAAATGTGCTATCAGGAGTGTTTTAAGAATTAGAACCCCCCCTTTTTTTGGGCACAATTGGTACAGAAACTGACAGCCATGCATTGGATAGACAAATAGGTTTCAAAATTGAAGTATGGTAGATTTTTACTATTGTACACTTCCAGGTATACAGTAAAGTGATTCGTTTGTGTAATTTTTTTCAGATTCTTTCCCATGATAGGTTGTTACAAGACAGTGAATATAGTTCCCTGTGCTATGCAATAGGTGTTTGTTGGTTTTCTGTTTTATCTATAGTAATGGCACCCCACTCCAGTACTCCTGCCTGGAAAATCCCATGGACAGAGGAGCCTGGTGGGCTGCAGTCCATGGGGTCGCTAAGAGTTGGACACGACTGACCGACTTCACTTTGACTTTTCACTTTCATACATTGGAGAAGGAAATGACAACCCACTGCAGTGTTCTTGCCTGGAGAATCCCAGGGACGGGGGAGCCTGGTGGGCTGCCGTCTATGGGGTCGCACAGAGTCGGGCACGACTGAAGCGACTTAGCAGCAGTGTGTATCTGTTAATCCCAGACTCCTAATTTATTCCTCCCCTCCTTCCCCTTTGTAAGCCTTTGTTTTCTACGTTGGTGAGTCTGTTCCTGTTCTGTAAATAGATTTCATTGTTTTTTCATGTTTTATATTCCACATACAGGTGATATCATACGGTATTTGTCTTTTTCTATAGGACTGACTTCACTGAGCATGATCATCTCTAGGTCTGGTATTATTTCATTCTTTTTCATGGCTCAGTAATATTCTATCATATATATATGTATCACATCCTCTTTATATCCATTCATCCATTGATGGGCACTTGGGTTGCTTCTGCAAATAGGTTTTTGTAGACATTTTAGTATAAAAAAAATTGTCAGTCTAGGGTGCTTGTGTATGACTTTGTTATGTATTTGTTATGTTTTTTTGTTTATTTGTTTTGTTATTATTTTGGGGAGAGAGGAAGGGGACCTTTTCATTGAATATCGGAAATTTTACTGAAAGAGGAAATGGCAACCCATTCTAGTATTCTTGCCTTGGAAATCCCGTGGACAGAGAAGCCTGGTGGGCTACAGACCGTAGAGTCATAAAGAGTTAGATACAGCTGAACACACAGGCATGGAAGATTAAAATGCATTTTTGGCAGGAGGTGCACCCATGGACAGATTTCTTGACTTTTTGCACGCCTTTGTTTGAGACGAGAAGCAAGTGAAACTCCTTTTAAGCGCAAAGATGCGACCTCCTACCCATGACACCTGTTCTCTTTCAGTGGAAACAGAGACGTTTTGCAAAAAAAAAAAAAAAAAATAAGGACAAGGTAAAGAGCTTACCAGAAAATATTCAGCCATCCGTGAATTTAACGTTTTGGAGCGATGATTATACATAGGGAAGCCTGCTTGTCCATGTAGCTCATAAATGTAGACAGACAAAATCCTGCGTCAATCCATGGGTTCAACGAAGCTTGATTCCAGAATGCCTTCTCCCCCACTCTGACCTCAAAGCTCCCTCCTGTCTGTAATGGCAGGTTTTCTCTGATTTGCAATTCTCTGTTCTTCCCTGTTTACATCAGATGACCTGCTTTCCTTCTAAATCCACTGCAAGCAAGACTCTAGCAACAGGGCTGTATACCTCTCCAAGAGTCTTCAAAGTTGCTAACGATGGGGGCATTCAAAGTATAGCTGAGGCTTATCATCCGTTAAATTGAGATCTGTTTCTACCTACTTATTAGACTCGTGTTTTCTGTCTGTTTGAAGGGAGGACTTCAGTTTTCTCTGCAGCTGCTGTACTTTACAGCATCAATTCCTCTTCATTCTCCTAAAACTCCCCAAGCTGCAGGATGGGGTGAAATGCCCACCCACACAATGTTGGAGGGTTTGCAAATTGTCCTAGTCTTCTCAGGAGAAAGCACAGCAGTAGGTAGCAAATGCCAGGAATACATCACACGACATGGGAGTTTTATCCTCGGGAAGGATTCGGACACATGCAGAAAGACCCAGGTATCAGGCATTTTTATAGCCGAGCGCTTAAGATGGCAAAAAGGAAAAAAAAAAAAAAAAAAAGGGATGAACTGTTTTTCACAGTCTAGAATTTGTTATGCAATTAGAGATACAGTATAAGCGTGGGATATCAGCCATTAAAAAGCCATTATAGAGTAATGTTTAGTGACATGGTGGAAACAGAGGGTGTTGTTACGTCAAAAGCATCTTAATCGTATTAATTTCTTCCATTTCACTTGCAGTGTTTTTAAGTTGCCTTGTACAGTCTACTCGGGGGCATCTCAGTTTTATTTCTTATTATGACAAGAATAGAAAACAATGAATTATGACAAGAATACAAAACAATGACAGGCTGACACAGTAGATTTTGAGAATATTTACACTGGTGTCAATAGAAGATCCTGCTGGCTTCCTTCATCCTTCAGGTTACATCCCCCTTAGGGACCCCATGTCTTGGCTTTCCAGCCATAGGGTGCCAGGCACACAACTCAGCATGCTCTGCTTTAAAATAAAAAATCAGCCATAAAATTTTTTTTTAAACATTTCACGTGTCTTCTCCCAATTCCCTGCCATCCTTACCACCATGTCTGAAGCAAAAAAATGAATATTTTTCATTTAGCAATAATCCCTCAACACTTTTTTTTTTCCCTCCCTTAAATCTTTTTTGTGAAGGACATATTGAAGAAATACTAATCTATTTCAAGGTCATGAAATGTTTGTCTTACATAGGATTTTCGGAATGCTGGAGTTCATCCCTGCGTTCTTATCTATGCGGATTTTATTTGTACGTATAGTGTGAGGTAGGGATCTGATATTATTTCCCTCCAAATGGTTAACACATGTTTTCAAGATAGAAGGTAAACAGTGTTGCTTTAGCCAATGATTTGCAGTGTCACCTTGGGTCCAGATAGGGCAAGATGCTGCACGTACAGAGGGGTATATTCAAAGATGTGTGTGTGTGTGTTCTGTTGCCTAAGTCGTGTCTGACTCTTTGCAACCCTGTGGACTGTAGCCCACCCAGCTCCTGTGTCCATGGGATTCTCCAGGCAGGAACACTGGAGTGGGTTGCTATTCCCTTCTCCAGGGGATCTTCCCGACCCAGGGATTGAACTAGGCTCTCCTGCATTGCAGGCAGATTCTTTACTGTCTAAGCCACCAGAGATGCCCAGTAAACTCAACTAGAAATCAAACAGAACAAATAATCTGTGTTTTTCTTCTTCACCCGTTCTCTTTGTAAAAGTAAAACATCTTTGTAGATGTTTATTCTTCCGCATACACTGGAGAATCAGTGTGTTAAAATCTGTAAAATTCTGCTGGCTTTGTTGAAAGCTATATTGAGTTGAAGGATTTAAAAAAAAAGAAAAGAAAAACAGATACTTTTTCAAATTCTTGAAGCCCCCCATGCACAAATTGGCAGAGTTCTACACTTGCTGAGTTCTTATTTTAACTGTGTTAAAATGATATTGAAGGTAACTAATTTTGGGGGTACGTGTTATCTTCTTTCCAGTGTCACTTCCTGCTTCTGATACAAAATGATATCTTGACTCTTGATACGTTATGATTATATATTGAGCAATCTTTCTGAGTTGTCTACTCTTTCGAGTGCCTTACCTATTAAAGTGCTTGCAGCTGACGAAGTCCATATAGCCTAAAGTGTGTGCTCCACAGGAAGAGAAGCCACTGGATTGAGAAGCCAGAGCATCAGACCTAGATAGCAGCCTCCACTCCATACTCCACTCCATACTCTGCTCTTTTTTGTAGAGAAAGCCCACACACAGCAGCAAAAATCCAGTGCAGCCAAATATAAAAATAAATACATAATAAATAGATTTTTTTAAAGTGTGATGTTGCCTAGAGGTATTTTTTTTTTTTTTACAAATGGCTATTACCAGATAAAAGAAATTACCTGTAATTTGGAGTGTTTTAGTAAGTTATTAATAGAATTTTTTTCTAAACTATAAATAGGAATTTTGAATATAGTAAAAAAAAATAAAGTAAAAGTCTTGGCATGTCTACAGTTGATTACACGACATCTTTCTATTTTTTTCTCTTCACCTGGTTTAATAATTTGTTTTTTCCTATTAATGTATTTTGAAAATAGCCCCATGTTGATCCTGATGTGAACTTTTAAAAAATTGTGAGGGCTCTATTAAGTCTGGTTTGTTAGTGTTTCACTTAGGGTATCTGTGTCGGTACATGCATGACTATTTTGCGAGCCCATGGACTGTAGCCCACCAGGCGTCTCTGACCCTGAGATGTCCCAGGCAAGAATACTGGGATGGGTTGTCATTCCCTTTTCTAGGGGATCTTCCTGACTGAGGGATCGAACCCAGGTGTCGTGCATTGCAGGCAGACTCTTTACCATCTGAGCCATCAGGGAAGTTGCAAGTTAAAGGTACTCTTACAAAAATATTTTGGCTGCTTCCTTTCATTTTATCTTTTCTGAACAAATGTCAACAAAAAGGATTGTTAGCAGTTGCCTGAAAATTATCTTGACTGGAGAGTTTTATGTGGGAATTCGTTTTTATTTATAATAAATAGTCTTTAGTTAGCTTCAGTTCAGTTCAGTCTCAGTCCTGTCTGACTCTTTGCGACCCCATGGACCACAGCACGCCAGGCCTCCCTGTCCATCACCAGCTCCTGAAGCTTGCTCAAACTCATGTCCATGGAGTCGGTGATGCCATCCAGCCGTCTCATCCTCTGTCTTCCCCTTCTCCTCCTGCCTTCATCGGTGTTTAAGATGGTGATGGACAGGGAGGCCTGGTGGGCCGCAGTCCACGGGGTCGCAAAAGACTTGGATGTGACTGAACTATGACAAACTTTTCTTATTTTTTCTCAAGTATTTATTTACGAGCGACTGATCAACAAACGTTTATTTTTTCACAAATATTTATTTCAATTTAAGTTTTTTTTAGCATCAATGATTATATCATTAAAAGACTTTTTTTTTTTCTATTTTTTTTAAATCACTGAGTCCAAGCTTTGTCTGCTCACTTCATGAGAGGCCAGTGAATCCCAGAGTTGAGGTGTTGAGGCAAGGAAGAGACTTTAATTGGGGAGCCAGCAGACCTAGAAGAGCTCTGGCTAGCTCCTCAAAATAACCATCTGATTGGGGTCTGGATGCCAGGTTCTTTTATAGACCAGAGAGAAAGAAGCAATGTGGTTCGAAGGTCAAAAGGCAGAATAGAGAGGTAGAGAAAGTTGGGAAGTAAAGCAAGAGGGTCTTCAGCCTTGCAAAACATATCTCAGAATTGACAGTCTTGGGAAGGGGTGTGTTAATCTCTCCTACTCACAGGTGGGCAGGGACAAACCCTCTTTCCTTGAGCTGAACAAAAAGGCTCTTTAGTTCAGAGTCCAGCAGAGGAGCAGGTCCTCCAGGCAACCACTGAGTATGATGGTAATAACAAAAGCGAGGAAAAGCAAGTCAAACAGTTTCCAACTTGGAGTTAGAATTGGCTTTTCCCCTGCAACATAGATAGGATTACTTCCAATGAAATCCCCCTTTGTTCATTTCCTTCCATCATGTTTTGATCTCGCTTCAGCCGTCTTACCAGATGTTTGCTTATATGACCAAGCTTCTCAGTAAATTAGATTTCATGTTGCTAATTATCTCAACTGTTTTCCTGTTCCCTGTTTCACAGATTTCTACTCTTGTCTCTATCAGACGTTATTTTCCTATTTACTTGCGTTTATTCTGTGTCTCTTATTCTGGGTTTTCTGTTTTTTTTCCTCTGGCTCATTTATTTCCAATCTTTCTTGTTATCTTGTAAATGTATTTCAAAGTTTTAATTATCTCTGAAAGCATTGTCTTTGGATCTGTCAGATTTGTACACGTGATGCCTTAGTTATCATTGAATTCCAAGTATACTGGATCTTTACTCTAGCTTTAAAGTATGTTCTCAGACAGATCCAACGTCCTAACACCTTTTGTATGCACCCAGTTGTTCAGTCGTGTCCAATTCTTTGTGACCCCATGGACTATACTCTCCCAGAATTCTCTGTCCGTGAGATTTCCCAGGCCAGAGTACTGGAATGGGTTGCCATTTCCTATGGGATGTTGTAAAGTATTGACTTATAATTCTGATGAATTATGTATCAAAGAATATATTGGCTTATGATGCTGCTTCTTTAAAGTATCGCTTGCGATTGGAACATTTTGTCAGTATTCTGTGTGTGCTTGAAAGCTGTACATACACCCACACACACACACAAACACACACTCACGACGCGCACACCTCTGTTTCTGCATATGCACATTTACAAACGTGTATTTTGAGGGGCATAGATTTCCATGTATAGCTACCAGATCACATTTTATATCCTAATTTGATCAGTTCCTAGAAAATGCTATTTTAATTTCTTGTCATATTTTTTCTTACATTTCTTTCATGTTAAATGTTATAGGTTAACATTGTATGTTAATATATAGTAACACATTATCTGTTATACAGGGAAAGTGAAAGTTGCTCAGTCATTTCTGACTCTTTGCAACCCTATGGTCGGTAAACTGCCAGGCTCCTCTGTCCGTGGGATTCTCCAGGCAAGAATACTGGAGCGGGTTGCCATTTCCTCCTGCAAGGGATCTTTCCAACCCAGGGATCTCACCCAGGTCACCTGCATTGTAGGCAAATTCTTTACCCTGTGAGCCATCAGGGAAGGCGACATTGTATAATATATAATACTAAGTGTAATATTTATAAAAGTGCATTATTTATATATTGGATTGGTCAAAAAACTTGTTCTTTTTTTTCTTTACCATATTGCAGAAAAACCCAAATTAGTTTTTTTGACTAACTGAATATTATTGAATGTATAAATAGGTTACAGATTGCATATCTAAATATATAATGATAATTGCAATTATCATCATACTATAAATATAATATTTCTGAATAATACATATGTGTTACTATTTAATAGGATGCTTTACGTGTTCTTCATATAAATGTACAATATATATATATATTACTTTTTTTACACACTTTGAGGCTTTGTTATGAAGGAGTTACATAAATATGTCTGTTACATCTTTTCTCTCTTTTACTCCTTTCCCAGAGTTTAGTAAATCATTATGACATTTATGATTTTTCATCTGAGATTAAATTTGAATCCCAGAAATGTTTTCAGTCCTTTTATATTCTGCTTTATCTTTTTAGTCTGTTCTATCTCAAGTTTCCTTAGCCCTGAGTTTTAAATATATCTACTGTCAACAGCATATTGATAAAACTATTTGTAGTTCTAATACATCATTTTCTCCCACTTGTATTTCTGCAGTTACATTTCTTCTACGGTCTAAGTGAAAGTCGCTCAGACATGACGGATTCTTTGCTTCCCCATGGACTAACAGTCCGTGGAATTCTCCAGGCCAGAATACTGGAGTGGGTAGCCTTTCCCTTCTCCAGGGGATCTTCCCAACCCAGGGATTACACCCACATTGCAGGCAGATTCTTTCCCCGCTGAGCCACCAGGGAAGCCCGCGAATATTGGAATGGGTAACCCATCTCTTCTCCAGGGATCTTCCTGACCCAGGAATCGAACCTGGGTCTCTTGCATTGCAGGCGGATTCTTTACCAGCTGAGCTATCAGGGAAACCCTTATAATTCATGTTACCATTTTGGTGTAGTCGGTTTGCCATGCTTCCTTAGTTTTTATTTACTTTGCGTTTTTTCCAAGTGAAATTGTCGAACTCTGAGTTATTATCACTACTTTTATTGTCATATTATTGTCTTTTCCTGGGGTGTGTTTTCTTCCGTCTTCCTATAGGATGGATTCATCAAAGTTTCCTCTAACCGCTTGAACGTTAGCATCCGTAATTACATTTTACAATAAGATGCATATCTGTTCTTAGTATTATCAGTTAACAGTTTTGATATTTGGAGAACAGGATAAGGACCTAGTAGGCTTTTTTTGCCTGACTCTCTTCTCTCCCCCATCATCCCCTACCATGCTGGGTGGGAAGGGAACGTGAGCTCTAAATGACTGTTTTCTGAGACTGCTACATAAGCTTACTTCTGTCGTATTGCTTTCTTCTAGTTCTGTGTCTCTCTTGGCAGAACTAAATCATTCCAAGAGTATTTTCCCGAGGGCTTAATGCAGTCAATTTTATAAGACTTGCAAATTTGGATTTCCTTTTCATTTAACAGATAGATTCACTGTATATAAAGTCCCACACTTCCTTCCCTTCCCTTTAACTTGTTGAAAATAATATTCCACATATACACTTGGTTGCTTTTTCTATCTTGACTTGCTGTGAAAACCTCTGATTACAATGATTTTGCTTCATTTGCTCTTTTTTTTCTCACTGGAAGCTTGAAAAGTATTCTGTGTGTTCTTAATGTTCCTAAAAATCATAGTGTTTGGTCCAGAAATTGATTTTTTGGTTTGGTTTTTGAAATAAGCTTGTTCTTTAATGTGTGAATTTTCCGTGCTAAGCATACATTTTTCTTCACTGCTTGGACAGTCTCAGACATTCTTCTATCCCCCCTCCTCCCCTTTTTTTTCCTTCGGGTTTTGTTTTTTTTCTTTATTGAGATAAAATTGGTGTAGCATAAGATTTGTCATTTTAATCTTTTCAAAAGGGGCTTTGCTATTGGCTCAATGATTAAGAACCTTCCTGCCAATACAGGAGACGCTGGGTCGATGCCTGGGTCGGGAAGATCTCCCAGAGGGGAAAATGGCAACCCACTCGAGTATTCTCGCCTGGAGAATCCCGTGGATAGTGGAGCCTGGTGGGCTACAGTCCTTGGGGTCGCAAAGAGTCGGACAAAACTGAGCGACTAAACGAGAAGAACAATAATCATTTACAAAGGGTGCAGTTGAGTGTCAGTCATTATTGAATAGAATTCTTCTCAACCTTTTTGGGCTGGTAAAGAATGTACCTGCAGTGCAGGAGATCCGGGTTGATTCCTGGTTCAGGAAGATCCGCTGGAGAAGGGATAGGCCACCCACTCCAGGATTATTGGGCTTCCCTGGTGGCTCAACGGGTAAAGAATCCGCCTGCAATGCAGGATACCCTGGTTTGATCCCTGGGTTGGGAAGATCCCCTGGAGAAGAGAAAGGCTACCCACTCCAGTATTCTGGCCTGGAGAATTCCATGGACTGTAGAGTCCATGGCGTCGCAAACAGTCGGACACGACTGAGTGACTTTCACTCTCAGCCTTCTAGCCTGCGTTGTCTTTTGATGATTCTCCTCTGAGATGACACACGTATTCAGCCTTTGTCTTCCATATCTTGTGATGGAGGGTATTTCTTTTTCCCATTCCTCATTCCAGATCCTTCTGTGAAAATGACTTCATCTTTTGGCGTACACATTGTCTTTGTTGGGTGAATTTTTTTGGCGTACACATTGTCTTCGTTGGGTGAATTTTTTCATTTCAGCTGGTTCTTTGAATTTGGCAGTTCCACCACCCTATTTTTCTTGCCCAGCAACTCTCGGGACCCCCTTCAAAACTGTTCCTGTGTCTGTTGCCTTCCACTGGGGGAGGATAGTTAATCTCCTTAGAGTGAAGCCTCATTCTGATATACAGATGATTCTATCTGTTGTGCTTGTTGGATTCCATCTGTCTTATCTGTTCGTGTTTCCTAACTGGCTTTACCATATTTCCTATGAGTTGATCAGGAGCGTAAGTCCCCTACATACGAGTGAGTTTACTTCAGAGAGTCTGTTATTAACTCAGAGTTGTTGAAGAGCCCCAACAAAGTTAGCCTAGGTGCCCAACTAACAGCACAGTTGCCTCTGTACTGCTGCGTTAACGCTTGCTGTCTGGACTTCCTGTGCTTGAAATAAAGATCCTTTATTCCTGTATTCTATCCAGTAAGGTACACAAAAGCACAGCCTCTCGTTAAGGAGACTCATGACAATGTACGCAAGACACGTGAGCTATATTACCCAATTGGACATGCAAACACACACCTTCACCTCTCTGATGGTTTGCAACTCAAAGGTTCCTATGTGGGTGACTTGCTCTGTTTCCTTGGGGCCAGCAGATAACCCTGACAGGTGACTTATGTCCCTTTACTGCTCAGAAACCCTGCTCTCAGCTTGATGCCTCTGGGTGTATGGGAGGTGCTGTGGATCTCCCTTAAAGGGGCTGTAGAATTTTCTGGCTCCTCAACCAAAGTCTTTATGCCCTTTTCCCCCCGTCCCTTCTCACCTCCACAGGCAGGCTCTTCTCCAAGAAATCTACAAAGTTGAGTTGTAAATACACGACCTGCTGCATGGAGGGTTCAGGGAGGAAATGCCCCAGTGTTTCATCAGCCAGACTTTTCCATCATCACAGAAACCTCACTCTTTAGCTGAAATTCGTCCTCTGTGTACGGGTGCTGCATTATATCTCAGAGATAGAGTTTTGGTGAAGTAGAAAGAGCCAGATTTCTAGCTTAGCCAGGCAGAGGGGAGCCACTGTGGGCTGATGCCCTCAAGATTGCGTGTTCTGCTTAGATGGGATAGAAAGGAGTCTGGTAACGTTCAAGAAGCAGGGCGTGGTCAGCTCATGGACATCCTTCTGATGAGATGGTGATGCAGTAATCGCAAGTCAGCAGCAACAACTTTCGTGTCCAACTCTTCTGCAGTCTCTGTGCTTGTGGGCAGCATGAACTTAATTTATCCCACCTGGCGGGCTTTTAATAAATGCTGAACAGCCTGGAGAATCCCAGGGACGGGGGAGTCTGGTGGGCTGCTGTCTACGGGGTTGCACAGAGGCAGACACGACTGAAGCGACTTAGCAGCAGCAGCAAACAGCTCAAAGACTGGGCTCAGAATATTATCTGTAGCACTTGATTGTGTGTGTGCTAAGTTGCTTCAGTCGTGTCCAACTCTTTGCGACCCCATTGGCTGTAGGCTCCTCGGTCCATGGGATTCTTCAGGCAAAAATACTGGAGTGGGTTGCCATGCCCTCCTCCAGGGGATCTTCCCAACCCAGGGATTGAACCTGCGTCTCTTATGTCTCCTGAATTGGCAGGTGGGTTCTTTACCTCTAGTGCCACCTGGGAAGCCATTCTATCCCGTGAGGAGGAACTAAAGGCCCTTGACTTTGTGTAATGGCTAAAGCATTATTATTGTTGTCTTGCTTGACTATTTTCCTTTCCTTCTGCATTTCCTCACATGTCTGATTAAATGCATCCTTGGACTAAAGTTTTTGTACAGAAGCAAGGCAGGGTGAGGCAGGGGGTGGGGGATGATTTCTGGGAAGGCCTCACGGGGTCCTTGCTTGGTTACGCCTCCAATGGGAAGCCAGACCCCTGTGGAGTTTGCAGGAACGCAGGCACCTCGAGTTTTCCCAGGTCTGTACCATGAAGTCCCTGATTCAGAATCCTGGTGATAGGAAACACCATGATCTCCTGGTAACCAGGAAGGGTTAATTGTGAATTTATGCTGAATGTGGTGTTGGAGAAGACTCTTGAGCATCCCTTGGACAGCAAGGAGATCCAACCAGTCCATCCTAAAGGAAATCAGTCTTGAGTGTTCATTGGAAGGACTGATGCTGAAACTGCAATACTTTGGCCACCTGATGCGAAGAACTGACTCATGGAAAAGACCCTGATGCTGGGAAAGATTGAAGGCGGGAGGCGAAGGGGACGACAGAGGATGAGATGGCTGGATGGCATCACCGACTCAATGGACATGGGTTTGAGCAAACTCTGGGAGTTGGTGATGGACACGGAAGCCTGGTGGGCTACAGTCCATGGGGTCGCAGAGAGTTGGACACAACTGAGTGACTACACTTTCTTTTTTATTGTGCTGTCCTAAGTCTCTTCAGTCGTGTCTGACTCTTTGTGTGATCCTGTGGGCTGTAGCCCTGCAGACCCCTCTGTCCATGGGGTTCTCCAGGCAAGAATACTGGAGCGGATTGCCGTGCCCTCCTCCAGGGGATCTTCCCTACCCAGGGATCAAAGCCAAGTCTCTTACACCTCCTGCGTTGGCAGGTGGGTTCTTGACCACTAGTGCCACCTGGGAAGCCCGTTCATTTTTTAATTAGAATGTTGAAATGTGATCATCTTGCATTCTGAATCTGGATTCTAAAATAACTAAGCACAAGTACCAAATCTAAACGTGATTAGTAAAGAATGTTAAGGAAATGGCGAAGGCTTTGCTTTCAAAATACAATAGTCACCTTAGGGAGTAACACACAAACACAGCCTCCAGAATCAAGTCCCTTCCTGGTTCCACCACCTTGTCTGGGATTCACTGGCCTTCCTTGCAGTGAGCAGAGGGACCTTGGACTCAGTAACATCTCTACCCAGTCAGGGAAACGTGGGCACTCACCCATCCTTCTCACCTGGGCGGTTCAGGTTCTAGGTCACCCCTACCTTGTCACAACGGAACACAGCTACTCTTTATCCCTCCAGTTCAGTTCAGTTGCTCAGTTGTGTCTTGACTCTTTGTGGCCCCATGGACTGCAGCATGCCAGGCCTCGTTGTCCATCACCAACTCCCGGAGTTTATTCAAACTCATGTCCATTGAGTTGGTGATGCCATCCAACCATCTCATCCTCTGGTGTCCCCTTCTCCTCTTGCCCTCAATCTTTCCCAGCATCAGGGTCTTTTCAAATGAGTTAGCTCTTTTCATCAGGTGGCCAGAGGATTGGAGTTTCAGCTTCAGCATCAGTCCTTCCAATGAACACCCAGGACTGATTTCCTTTAGGATGGACCGGTTGGATCTCCTTGCAATCCAAGGGACTCTTCAAGAGTCTTCTCCAACACCACAGTTAAAAAGCATCAATTCTCTGGCGCTCAGCTTTCTTAACAGTCCAACTCTCACATCCATACATGACCACTGGAAAAACCATAGCCTTGACTAGACGGACCTTTGTTGGCAAAGTAGTGTCTCTGCTTTTTAATATGCTGTCTAGGTTGGTTATAGCTCTCCAAGCTCTTCTCAATTTTTGTAGTAATCTCAGATGAGATAAAGAGTTGGGTCAGAGAAACAGAGAAAGGAATCGAGGTGACTCAATGAGAAGATGGTGTGAAAAGTTCTGTGACTGAACTGCTTCTGGCGAGACATTTTTTCCATCCGCTGATCAAAAGAAGCAGTTTCCAGAACTCTTAAAACAATTGATGCTGCCTCTGCAGAGTCTCTCACATCTGGCCACATCTCCATCTGATATTCTTAACCTGTGCGCCAGCCAAGCTCTGGCATTCTGGAACATTTGGATTGCCAATGGTCCTCTTAGAACATGGAGCAGCTGTTTATTTCTTACGACACCTCCAAGTGTCCTGCACTTTGTGACCTGTTGACTGTCTCAAAGACCCGAATTGACTTTGGGAAGCTCCTCTTTACTGAGACAGAGCTACACAGTGGGCTCTTGTTTTCCTTGTTGTTTCATCGCTTTAGTCGTGTCCGACTCTTTGCAACCCCATGGAGTGTAGCCTGCCAGGCTCCTCTGTCCATGGGTTTCTCCAGGCAAGGATACTGGAGTGGGTTGCCATTTCCTCCTCCACGGGATCTTCCCAACTCAGGGATCGAACCAGAGTCTCTTTCATTGGCAGGATGGTAAATGTCAGATTGGTAGCTGTGGATCGGAGTGTTGGCTGGAAATGGAGAGTGTGGCCTGGAGATGCCTATTCAGGAGACCTCAGAAATTATAGGCGTTTTAAAGTTATGAGACTGAATCAGAGTTTCAAGAGAAACGAGTGTACGTAGAGAAGCAGGTGTGGTCACTGAAAAATAAGGAGGAAAGGGAGGAAAGAACGAGCGGAAGAGAGAGACATAGAAGGAGTAAAACTTGTGTAATCCAGAACCATCGTGCCAATTATTTACAACAGGAGTGGTTTCTCTTCCTTCCAGTGGTGAGTTGGTTTTTGCCCGGCTTTCCTGCCACATCATCCTCATTCTAGAATCCAAGCCGAGGGGGCCCAGGAGACCAGGCTGACCACACTTGGGAAATAAGCAGTCATCCCTCAAGCTTCTGCTCAGATGTGGGATGTGTCATGTTGAGAGAGTCAATTTCTAAGCAGGTTGATAAGACGTCCAGAGTCCCCATGGAGGAGAGAGGGGTCTGGAGCTCTCGAGGAGGAGATAAGGGGTCTGAAATCCTCAAGGAGGAGGAAAGGACAAAGGTTTTCATCGACATTCCTTAGTCTTAGTCACTTTCCTTGTGGCTCAGCTGGTTAATAATTCACCTGCAATGCAGAAGACCTGGGTTCGATCCCCGGGTTGGGAAGATCCCCCAGAGAAGGGAAAGGCTACCCCCACTCCAGTATCCTGGCCTGGAGAATCCCATGGACTGTATAGGCCATGGGCTGGCAAAGAGTTGGACACGATTGATAGACTTTCACTTTCTTTCTAGTCTTAGTTACATAAAACATTTTTTTCTTTAAGCTGCTATTTACAGAACAAGCCAAGTAGGTTTCACCTCTGTACTAAGGATTAGGTAACAGCAAGGTAGCCTTGCTTGAGGACAGTTTCTCCTTCTTGAGAACCTTCTGACTAATCCTGTCATCTTCAAATGCATATTATGGGAGTGGGCCTGGTAAGATCTTTCTATTGTTAGTTCTAATCCTCCGGTCTTAAAATATAAATGGTGGGAGTGGTTCTAGTAAGATCTTTACAACCTTGAGACATTCTTTTGATATATTGTAATAACCAATTTAAAAAGTATACAGCTCCCTTGCTAAGACTAACAAGGGGGGGCACTCTCTGTCCCCCTTCTGATGTTGATGTCAAAAGCTTTGTCTGTTCCTTTTTATACTTTAATAAAACTCTGCTACACAAAAGCTCTGGAGTGGTCAAGCCTGGTACCTGGTTTGTCCGGAAGCCAAATCTTCTTCTGGAGATCACGAGTCCACCACTGTTTACTGCAAGCTGTCAGTGTCCACGCTCAAACCTCTGGCTCCAGGCTGCAAGGAGCCAGCCAGTGGCTCTTGATGGAGACTATAAACAAGAGATGTGTTGCAGGAGGCATGCAATGCATGCAGTATTTCAGGGGGAAAAAACAGAATTAGGAATGACTGTGCTAAACGCAGCCGTTGAGAGTAACGATCCAGAGATCGCAGGTGACTGACCACTGTGACCGTCGCTTGAAGGTCACGGCGACGTCGCTTTGTTGGGACTAAAGCTGCTTTGAAGAGGCCTCCAAAGAGTCAAGAAAACCAACAGAAGAAACTCTGATCAAAGAATTGTGCCGTGTAAATAGCAGCACACGGGTGGGGCCATCTGTAACTGGGGTCGGAGGAGGGAAGGGTGTGAAGGGTGCAGGGTTTTGCCAGGTGCAGAAGGTTAGACAAGGTTTGTGGGATGAAGTGAAGAGAGGGGGTGAAGATACAGGATGGGAGACTTGCGTGATGGTCCTGTGGTTCAGCACGTCCACTGCGGGGGGGCGAGACTTCCATGCCTGCTGAGATCCTACGTGTTGCGTGGTCCAGCCAAAGGGAAAAAGAAAAGATACAGGATGAAAGAGACAACTGCTGCGTGATGTCAGCGAGTTCAGTGGGCTGGACGGTTCCCTGGAGTGGGGAGCTCACAAAGACGGGACCTTTCCACGCGTGCCTGAGACGCTCGGGGTGACGGGGACTCTTAGCTGAGATGCAGGAGGCTGGGCTGGTGGGACCTTTGGAGGAGGAGTATTCTGATTGCGTGTGCTTTCTCACATCTGTCCCTGAGAGCAAGGCTGTGGAGGGGCTGGCACAGAGAGCGTGGAACAGACCGTTAGGAGACAGGGTTGATGAGACTGTGGAGTGACAGGTGATGGAAAGAGGTCTGTGTCCTGCCCAGCAAGAGGGGAGGGCAGGAGCTGGAGGGAACCTTCCAGAAGGATGGATCCGCAATCTAATGTGGGCAGGCTCAAGGCAGGTAGGGGAGGGGAAAGGCTAGGAAGCTTCGTGCCCGATTGGTTACTTACGTACTTATTTTATACTGAAGTGTAGTTGAGTTACAATGTTATATGAGTTTCAGATGTACAGTGTAATGATTCGGTATTTTGTAGTTTATGCTCAATTCAATGTTGGCCATATTCTCTATGTCGTGTAATGTTGTTCAGTTGCACAGTCAAGTCTGACTCTTTGCCACCCCATGGACTGCAGCACACCAAGCTCCCCTGTCATTCATGAATTGGCTCAGACTCACGTCCATCGAGTCGGTGATGCCGTCCAGCCGTCTCATCCTCTGTCGTCCCCTTCTCCTCCTGCCCCCAATCCCTCCCAACATCAGAGTCTTTTCCAGTGAGTCAACTCTTTGCATCAGGTGGCCAAAGGATTGGAGTTTCAGCTTCAGCATCAGTCCTTCCAATGAACATTCAGGACTGATCTCCTTTAGGATGGACTGGGTGGATCTTCTTGCAGTCCAAGGGACTTTCAAGAGTCTTCTCCAACACCACCGTTTGAAAGCATCCATTCTTCGGCGTTGCATTATACATCCTTGTTTCTCATTGATTTTACACATAGTAGTCTGTACTTCTTACAGCATCTTTCCCCTCCTGCCCAGTGGCAACCGCCAGTTTGTCCTCTGAGTTCGTGAGTCTCTTTCTGTTCGATTATATACCTTCATTTTACTTTCCAGATGTCGTAGAATAACAGAATATTTGCTTTTTGACATTCTCAAGACGTGATGCGAGTTTGTTCTGCTTCCTGCTGCTGTCATCATGTAAAATTCATCTCTTCTCCTCCCAGCTCCCCTCTCCCTTCTGAGCAATCAATGTGTTCTGGAATTTCTGGTCTGAATTATTAAATGATTCTCTCGGCCACTCCTCGTTAAAGAGCACACCTCTTTCATCACAGGATCAATTTTTTTTTTCTCTCTTCCCAAAAGCCACTTAGAGATGAAGACCCACTTAAGGAGATGGGTTGATCTTTAAAACTAGGTTATTGATGGCACGAATCGAGGACGTGGTGACTGGTGTCAATATCTGTCAGGGATTGGTTCTCTGGATTGAATGAAAGAGACAACCTTTCATGTTGCAGGTTATCCACAGTCTTTGGATGGTTTGCAAGATGAAAGTGATGCTTTCTGAGAATGCAGATGTTTAAAAAGAAATGGCAGCTTGCTCCAGTATTCTTGCCTGGGAAATCCCATGGACAGAGGAGCCTGGTGGGCTACTGTCCATGAGGTCGCAAGAGTTAGACATGACTTAAGTGACTAAACTGTCTCAGCAGACATTAGGAAATGGCCAAGGAGGTTTACTGAGCTTCCTGTAGGTTGAAATGATTCACAGCCTCACAGATAAGTTTTGTGCCTACAGTCCCCGCCGACCACTGTACCGGGCTACCTTCATTTTAATATTTGCGCGTGTGAAGGAAAATGTTCTGTGATTTGATGTTTCGTTTCCCTGACTGTGGTAACTACAGTAACGAGGAAGAAATGTCAGTAATGAAGAGACAAAATTATACTTAAGGTTATAGGTAAGGTTATCAGATGTTGCAGGGACAGATGCTGCGTGTTGCGTTTTGGCCAGTTGGGTTGCTTCTGCTGTTTAGTCATGTCTGACTCTCTGCGACCCCGTGGACTGTAGCCCACCAGGCTCCTCTGTCTATGGGATTTTCCAGACAAGAACACCGGAGTGGGTTGTCATTGCCTTCTCCAGGGGATCTTCCCGACCTTTGGATTGATTGAATCCATCTCCTGCTTTGGCTACTATCGCCCCTGGGAAGCCCTTGCCAGTTGTACAGGAAGAGACTTTACAAATACTGGGTCTTCCCTGGTGGCTCAGCCAAGAGCGGTTTTAAGTCTCTGAAGCTTTAAATCTGTGGTTTATGAGACAGGGGAGAAGAAACACAGGGAAAATGAAAATGCAGACTAATTTAAGATTCATCAGTTGAAAAGAAGCAGTTCAATTCTGTGAACATCTACAGTAGCTCAGACATGAGTTGACTGTTCAAGTCTATCTGTTTATTGTATCATATGTATCTTTCTCAGAATGAACAATGTCCCAGCCTGAATGAACCCTTAGTATCCTGCTCAGAGCCAGGTCCTTCAAAAGGACAGTGTTGATAATCTGTTCAGTTCAGTCGCTCAGTGGTGTCTGAGTCTTTGTGATCCCATGGACCACAGCACGCCAGGCCTCCCTGTGCATCACCAATTCCCGGAGCTTGCTCAAACTCATATCCGTTGAGTTGGTGATGCCATCCAACCGTCTCATCCTCTGTCGTCCCCTTCTCCTCCTGCCCTCTGTCTTTCCCAGCATCAGGGTCTCTTCCAGTGAGACAGTTCTTTGTGATGTTGCTAAATGTTATAAATCTGGGACTTTTGTTAATTCTTTCTGAATTTGGGACTTATTGAATTGTAAATCACTCCAGGCTTTCTTTTTTCTGTAATACCTAGTAAGTCTAAAAAAAATATCAACTACTTATTTCTTTTCATTAAAAGATTGTTCTACTACTTTGCATATTTAGATATTTTTACTCAAGTTTAAAGTATAAAAGAAATATGCTATATATACATTGAAATGTACATTTTAATGTCTTTCAAGTTTATACGTATGCAAATTACTCCCTTGAGAAAACAGTATGTAAGATTTACATTCTTGAGCCAATATTATCAAAAACAGCTTTTAGACTGTACTTTTAACTCTAGTATTATTTTTTTTTTATAAAGAATTTTTTTTGTTTTGTTTTGTTTTTTGATGTGGACCATCTTTAAAGCCTTTACTGAATTTGCTGCAATTTTCCTTCTATTTTGTTTTTGCTTTTTTTTCTTTTTTTTTGTCCACAAGCCAGGTGGGACTCTTAGCTTCCCAGCCAGGGATTGAACCTGTACCCACCTGTACTGGAAGGGGAAGTTCCAACCACTGGTCTGCCAGGAAAGTGCTGGTTTAGTTTTCGCTTTACAAATGGTTGGAGGGGACATCCAGTCTCCCTGGAATCTCTCGTGGTCCATATCCCACCCTGGATTCCCTTCTCATTAGCATCCTCTGTTACTAAGGTACATCTGATACAAATAAGGAACCTGTCTGTGTGCGGTGTTAACTAACCACAGTTCACACAGCTTCCAGGTTGCCTCAGTCTCCATCCTTTGTGTGGGTCTGACCCAGGAGCCCACGGTCTAATGCCTTTATTCCTTGTAGCTCCGTGGGCAGCTCTTGTCTGTGACCGTCTCTCCTCCTTTGCTTGTCTTCTGGGACCCTGACGGTTTCGGAGGAGGACCGATCGGGTATCAAGTGGAATGTCCCCGCATCGGGGTTTGTGTGGCACTTGGACTGGAGTTGGGGGTGTGGAGCTGAAACCCACAGAGGTGCAGTGCCCATCTGCTCACATGGCAGCCAGAGGGCTTTGCCCTCATGGCCCATGGTGTGACCTTCATCGCCCGGCCAAGGTCGTCTTCCTTGGGCCCTCCACCATGGAGGGACTTCCCCCTTTGCCCGCCGTCCTCTTTAAAAGAAGGCTGTACTGTGTGTTCCTGGCTTCAGGATCGGGACTCACTGCTCTCTTCCTGTTCTTTGTCTACATCATTTGAAGGTTTTTTGCATGAGAGATTTGTCCATCTTCCCCTGTTTATTTATTTATTCAGTCATTTACTTGTGCCAATATGGAGTCAATAGATACTTTAATCTTTGGTTTAGAATCCAATATATATCAGGCATATATATATATATTATACGTTATATATTTTGACTTTATAATATGTATTATATATTTTGATTTTAACATGCTGGAGTCCTCAGAAACTAAATGTGGGCTTGCCAAGGAAATGAATTCTGTTTCTCTTGAGTAGATCTCACAAGCACCTCCAAGGTCATGTGCATTTTTTTTCCTTCTTTATTTTGTAGAAGTGTGCACGCGTGCTAAGTCAGTGCAGTCGTGTCCAACTAGGTGAGACCCCATGGACTGTAGCCCGCGAGGCTTCTCTGTCCATGGGATTCTCCAGGCAAGGATACTGGAGTGGGTTGCCATGCCCTCCTCCAGGGGATCTTTGCCCAAATGTGCTGTTGCCAGTGAGCCTGGTACCTCTGTCTCTTCTTGCCTCTATAGAACTCTTGCGTTAAAGTCGACATTCTTCTCTGATGCTTTGATGTTTTCTTGTTGTTCAGTCGCTCAGTCGTGTCTGACTCATTGCAACCCCATGGACTGCAGCACGCCAGGCTTCCCTGTCTTTCACTGTCTGCCGGAGTTTGCTAAAACTCATTTGCATTGAGTCAGTGATGCTATCTAACCATCTCATCGTCTGCCGCCTCTTTGCTGCTAGAGACATTGCTATAACTCCTCAATGGCTCTTGGTCTGTTCGTTGGGGTTGTGCTATTCCCAATGTGGCTTGGCAGGTGAGAGTGTGGATATCTACCCTTCCTCCAATTGAGTGAAAGCCTTTAGTGTTCCTTTTCTGCTTCAGAACAGTTATTCTCTGCTTCTTGACCTTGGAGCTCCAGGACGCAGGTACCCGTTAGGGCATGCTGGAATCTTGCCTGGCTTATTTCTGAAACCTTTCCCTTTCCGGATTCATTGCTTTAATTACCGAACCTGTTAACAGCAGGTCTGCGAAGGGTTTGCAGTCCCAAGAGAAAGCATTCCTCTCAAAAGAGAAATAGACCATAGGTTCAGCCATGGTGTTTGTGAATTCTTATGTTTTACGCGCTTGCGGATTTTTGTTGTTGCTTTTTTTTTCCCACCCAGACTGCTCAGAGAAGAAACCCAAAATGCACGTATGGCAAATATATGTCTGATATTTGCTGCTGTGGAAACTCTGAGTTTATGAATAATGTGCCCAAAGGTTAAAGATCAGGAGATTTAAAAGAAGAACACAGCCACGAATCGATAACGTACGCAGATTTTGTTCATTAGCCCTAGCAAGTCAGCGAATACAGGCAAACGTGTCAATAGATCCCAGGATAATGAGAGTTGGGTCCTGTCCTCCTGTTTAACCCCCTCCTTCTGTATGTCTTTCCCTTTACTGGCTTCACCTGCACATCACTCTTGTCTCTTAAGTCAGCAGACCCCAGGCTTTTTGGTCCCAGCGACCGTTTTTGTGGACGATACCGTTTCCAAGGACCAGGGGTCGGTGGTAGTTTCCTGATGCTTCGAGCATGTTCTGTTTATCGGGCACTTTATTCTTAACGGAAGATGCTGCTGCTGATCTGACTGGAGGTACTGGTCAACGGCATGGAAATCGGGGACCCCTGTTTTATGTGATTTGGTGGTTCAAGCCGCATGTACAGTGTACAGCCAGGTGTTACTTGGTTTCAGAATGTTTACAACATTGTCATTGTGATGCATAGGGTGTTAAGAGCTCTTGATACAAGGGAAGAGAAACAATAAATAAATACTAAAAAAAACCCCAAAAAACCCCAAAGTTCCTCTTGTGCAGCTTTTAAGACAAATGACACATTTGGGAAACCACATCTTAGTTGATCTTGGACACAGCCTGGAGGGCTTCCTGGAGGAAGCACATTATGGCAAAACCTGAAAGATAAGAAGGGAGGCCGTGAAAACCCACACACTGAATTATGTAGTCAGTGCGTTGAATGCTACGGAAAAGGGATTTCTCCAACTAAGCATTATGTTTCCTCTCTCTTTTTTTTTTAAAACCTTATTTTCTCTCTGTTGTTTTAAATTGAATGGAAGATTGTTTAAATTCTGTGTGTGCTAAGTCGTGTCCAACTCCTTGTGACCCCACGGACCGTAGTTTACCAGGCTCCTCTGTCCACGAGTATGTCCAGGCAGGAATACTGGAAAGGGGTGCCATTTCTTTCTCCAGGGGATCTTCTGACCTAGGGATTGAACCCATGTATTCTACAATAGCAGGTGGATTCTTTACCACTGAGCCACCAGGGAAGCCCAAATTAACTGTACTCCGATATAAAACAAACAAAAAAATAAAGTGAGAAAACATAAGAGCTAAGAAATGATTTAAGAACGTGTAAAAATTCTAAATCCCCTTCCTTTCCACAAAGCATCTTCCTTCTCAAGTGTTTTCAGATCCCCTTCGGTAGACCTGAGTTACCAAAGGTATTATTCAGAGTCTTGGTGGTCGGTGGTCAAGTGGATATAAGATGTGCAGAGAAAGGCAGTGTAGCCTGGACGTTAGGCAGTGTCTGTGGCAAGAAGTCACATTCAGTGTTTTCCATATGATTTGTCTCTGTCCCTTGCTTCTGAAGACTTACACATGGGTGGTACCTAGAGAAGATGCTACAAGTTGAAAAATAAGTGTGGTACCCATTACATGAGCTGACTCACTGGAAAAGACTGTGATTCTGGGGAAGACTGAAGACCAAAGAAGGGGTTGACAGAGGGTGCGATGGTTGGGTGGCATCCCCGACTCGATGGGCATAAGTTTGATTAAACTCCTGGAGCTAGTGATGGACAGGGAACCATCGCATGCTGCAGTCCATGGATCACAGAGTTGGACACGACTTAGAGACTGAATGACAACATTACAAGATGGCATTTCTTTGTAGAGAAAGGAGTTAGGTGATGAGTCTCCGTGTGAGTTGCTTAATTTTTTTGGACTGCACTTGCTGTTAGCTGTAACGTGTGGGTTCTTTAGTTATGACCTGTGGAATCTAGTTCCCTGCCCAGGGATTGAACCCAGGCCCTCTGCATATGGATCACAGAGTCTTAGCCACTGGACCACCAGGGAAGTCAGTGTGTAAATGAAGCTCCTGCTTCTTCACTGGGATGGATTTCCAAGGGACGATTCTGGGACTCTGTGATCGCCAGAGGAATATGCTGATTTCTCCCATTCATAGTAATGAAGTAAAATAGTACTTTATTTAATCAGACACATCAGACAACACTTTCTAAGTGCTAGAAGATTAGTAAACCCACTTATATCTTGGAAGGAAAGTTATGACCAACCTAGACAGCATAGTAAAAAGCAGAGACATTACTTCGCCAACAAAGGTCCGTCTAGTCAAGGCTATGGTTTTTCCTGTGGTCATGTATGGATGTGAGAGTTGGACTGTGAAGAAAGCTGAGCGCCGAGGAATTGATGCTTTTGAACTGTGGTGTTGGAGAAGGCTCTTGAGAGTCCCTTGGACTGCGAGGAGATCCAACCAGTCCATCCTAAAGGAGATTAGTCCTGGGTGTTCATTGGAAGAACTGATGCTGAAGCTGAAACTCCAGTATTTTGGCCACCTCATGGGAAGAGCTGACTCATTGGGAAACACCCTGATGCTGGGAGAGATTGAGGGCAGGAGAAGGGGACAACAGAGGATGGGATGGTTGGATGGCATCACCAACTCAGTGAACATGGATTTGGGTTAACTCCGGTAGTTGGTGATGGACAGAGAGGCCTGGCGTGCTGTGGTCCATGGGGTCGCAGAGTCGGACACAACTGAGCGATTGAACTGAAGTGAACATTTGTTCATGTCCAACCCTTTAGTCTGATATTCAAATTTATTTATTTTTGTTTTTTTTTTTCACCTCTCCCCCAGTGTTTGTTAGGAAGCTTTTCAAACATAACTAGAGAAAACCAAAGAATTCTGTGACTCACATACATACAGCTACTACGTAGATCCTACAATTAATATTTTGCTCTGTATGCTACCTCATGTGTCTCTCCACAGACTGCCTTTTAAAGAGGCCAAGTTTTATGATGGTTACAAAAGACACATCATCCAAGACAAAATAGCACAAGCTAGTTAAGTCAGAGAAAAAATAACCTGTATTTACACATATACGTGGAATCTAGAAAAATGGTCCCAGATGGACCCATTCGGAAGGCAGAGAGAGAGACGCTGATGTGGGGCATGTGGGTATGGAGACAAAGGGTTTTGGTAAAAGGCGGGTGGGATGAGTTGAGAGGTTGGGATTGACATAGACACTACGATACTGTGTGTAAAATAGACAGCTAATGAAAACTGCCTTACAGCACAGGGAGCTTTACTCAGAACTGCGTGCTGACCTAAATGGGAACCGAATGCAAAAAAGAGGGGATACTTGTATACCTACAGCTGATTCACTTTTCTGGACAGCAGAAACCGTTCATAGCATTGTAAAGCAACTATACTCCAATAAAAATTAAAAAAAAAAAAAAAGAAAAGAGGATTCCAGAGTCCTTAGAGTTTTTGCAGATAAATGGAACACTTAGGTCCGCATGTAAACCCACCCCACCGATGCTTATCGCTGCTTTTATTCATGCCTGCTAAAACTTGGGAGGAACGGAGAATAAACGCTGTCCCCCAGCAGTCCCACTCCTGGGCATATGCCCCAAGGAAACCAAAACTGAAAAAGACACGTCTCCCATTATTCACTCAGCACCGTTCACAGTATCTAGAACGTGGAAGCAACCTAGATGTCCATGGACAGATGAACGGATAAAGACGCTGCGGTCCATATACACAATGGAATATTACTCAGCCACCAAAAGGGACGTCTTTGAGTCAGTTCTAATAGGTGGATGAACCTAGAGCCTCTCATGCAGAGGGAAGTCAGAGAAAGATAAATATCGTATTCTCACGCATATATTTGGAATCTAGAAAAATGATACTGAAGAGTTTATTTACAGGCCAACAATGGAGAAACAGACATAGAGAATAGACTTATGGGCAGGGGGAGAGGGGAGGAGAGGGTGTGAGGTATGGAGAGAGTAACATGGAAACTTCCATCACCATATGTAAAAGGAAGAACCAATGGGAATTTGCGGTATGGCTCAGGAAAGTCAAATAGGGGCTCTGTGTCAACCTAGAGGGGTGGGATGGTGCAGGGAGATGGGATGGAGGTTCAAAAGGGAGGGGATATATGCATACCTATGGCTGATTCATGCTGAGGTTTGACAGAAAACAAGAAAAATCTGTAATGCAATTATCCTTCAATTAAAAAATAAATTAAAACCGCAACAAGAAAAGCAATTTGGGAGCAATCAAGAATGGCCCTCTGGTAAATGAAAGGGTAAATAGTGGTCCATGCCCCCAGTGGGATGGGACTCATTGCTCAAGAGAAATGTGCTATCAAGCCATGAAGAGTCATGGAGGAAGCTTAAATGCGTACGACTGAGTGTGAAAAGCCAGCCTCAAAAAGGCAAAAAACTATGATATGACAGTGAAGAGACTGGTTAAGTTTTAGAGCAGGGATGAAGAAGGGGAGTATAGAGGAGTTTTAGGTCCTTTTGCTATTTATTTATTTTTAATCTCTCGACTGTTCTTCGCAGCCTGCAAGATCTGACTTCCCTGACCGGGAGTCAAGCTGGTGCCCCCTACATAGGAGCACAGAGTCTTAACTGCTGGATCGCCAGGGAAGTGCCCATTTCGTCTGCTTTAGACTTGCTCATACACAGTCTGAATGCAAGACTCTTGGAAGGCACGGTCTTTGGGCTCACGGTTTGACTCCCTTTCACACCCAGTTTAAGCATATTATTCCATATACCAAGTTTTCTGTGAACACACACACACACACACACACACACACGGCTGTGAGTTAAGGGCCTAAAAAACCGAGACAGACACTTGCAGACATTTGTAAAGTAACGTTGATTAAATGCTCTAAAGCGATTTGGTTTTGCTAATCTGGTTTCCGCTCCCACACACACACACACACACACATTATTCTTCCAGTTCAAGCAGGACAGCTATCTCGCCACTTTGTTTCCATCCCTACCTTGAAGGGACGCCAGAGGACGAGACGGTTGGATGGCATCACCCACTCGATGGACATGAGTTCAAGCAAGCTCCCGGAGTTGGTGATGGACAGGGAGGCCTGGCGTGCTGCGGTCCATGTGGGTCGCAAAGAGTCAGACGCGACTGAACGACAACTCTTGTCCATTCCCGCGCTAGATCTGCCCGTTCTATGGGATCGATGCCTGAGGTTCTTTTTGCTCTCCTCCATCTTCATGATACAAGTTGTTATTTGCATCTCACCCACCATGCATTGTGGTTTACAAGTGTCTCCTTGTCTGCTAAGGCGCTCAGCCCTGTCCGACTCTTTGCAACCCAATGGACAGCAGCCCACCAGGCTCCTCTGTCCATGGGATTCTCCAGGCCAGAATACTGCAGTGGGTTGCCATCTCGTCCTCCAGGGGATCTTTCTCACTCAGGGATAGAACCCGGGTCTCCTGTGTCTCCTGCATTGCAGGCAGACTCTTCACCCACTGAGCCATCACGGAAGCCCACATGTGTCTAGCTCCCAGCAACAGTGCGTGTCCCCCAGAAATACACAGAGAAGGAGGGGAGACGGGAACTCTGGGTCTGTCCAGTTTGTCTGACTTCCATCATCCTGTAGTTATACATGCTTTCTCTCTACTTGTCTTAACACTTCTCTCATCACGCAAACACTCCCAGAGCAAATCTAGGTCCTGGAGGCCTTCCTATCGGTATTTTATTTTTTTCTCAGAAAGGCTTTCAGGATGCAAGTCAGAGAAGATGGGGAAGCAAGCATGCAAGGTATGAACACCCTGAGATACAATCCTCCAGACTAAGTTAAGAGCGCATGCATAGTTAGAGATGGTCCAACCTGTAAAGGTAGGTACCTGGAGGAGGAGATGGCAACCCACTCCCGTATTCTTGCTGGGAGAACCCCGTGGACAGAGGAGCCTGGCGGGCTGCAGTCCGTGGGGTCACAGGAGTTGGACGTGACTGAGCGACTGAGCACAAAGTTGGCTTTCAGAAATACACTGCATATGTATTTCTCCACGTGCAGTACTGTGTGAAGCCCTCAGTGAGGATGAGAAAGACAGTAACAGCTTTAACAACTCCGCAATCGCTTTGCTTTCATGTTTTTTACACTTAATGCGTGTTTTTTCTTTTCACTTTTTAGTTTCCATCGGCGTACAGCCAATTAACCATCTTATGGGTGTTTCAGGTGAACAGCAGAGCGACTCAGCCGTGCATAAACATACATCATGAGATATAAGATTTCTTTCTAGAAATGCGTATTTGTAGAAATGTGTCCGTACTTGAACGTTCCAAGAATGCGTTCAAGCTGCTTAAGAATAAGTAGGAAGTAAATGAGCTGCCGTGACAGCCGGCTCAAGAGGTGACTTTCACAGGAAACATTAGCAATTTTGAAATCTAAAATGGAGATCTAGGTAGTTTCTGAAAATACTGAATCGCTTTTCCAATTAATCCGTTGTATTGAGGTGTAGTTGGTTTACAGTGTTATCTTAGTTTCTGCTTTACAGCCCAGTGACTCGATGATACGAATATATGCATTTTCTTTTTTTTCTATTCTTTTCCACTGTATTTTATCACAGTGTGTGAGGTACAGTTTCCAGTGTTGTGCAGAAGGTCCTTGCTGTTGGTCCATCCTGAGCAGTAATTTGCACATGTAGACAGTCCGTGGCTCCCATCTTCCTTGTGTAGATTTTAAAGTGAGTCAGAGTGTATATGGGGCTTCCCTGGTAGCTCAGTTGGTAAAGAATCCGCCTGCAATGCTGGAGACCCTGGTTTGATTCCTGGGTTGGGGAAGATCTGCTGGAGACGGGGTAGGCTACCCACTCCAGTATTCTTGGGCTTCCCTGGTGGCTCAGATGGTAAAGAATCTACCTGCAGTGCAGAAGACTTGGGTTCGATCCCTGAGTTAGGAAGATCCCCTGGAGAAGGGAATGGCTACCCACTCCAGTATTCTGGCCTGGAGAAGTCCATGGACTGTGTAGTCCATAGGGTCAAAAAGAACTGGACACAACTGAGCGACTTTCACTTTCATTTTTTCAGTTTCAAGAGTGTATACACACACATACACAAATGTATGTGTGTAGCTGCTGCCGCTAAGTCGCTTCAGTCGTGGCCAACTCTGTGTGACCCCATAGACGGCAGCCCACCAGGCTCCCCCGTCCCTGGGATTCTCCAGGCAAGAACACTGGAGTGGGTTGCCATTTCCTTCTCCAATGCATGAAGGTGAAAAGTGAATGTGAAGTCGCTCAGTCGTGTCTGACTCCTACCGACCCCATGGACTGCAGCCCACCAGGCTCCTCCGTCCATGGGATTTTTCCACACAGAGTACCGGAGTGGAGTGCCATTGCCTTCTCCGATACACACAGCACTCACTCACAAATCTACATACCACATACGTACACACACCCCACGTTCATCCACCCATTCCCCTCACTCACAAAGGCATCCCTCACCCACAGTCACACCACACACACACCTCCACACCCCTCAGACACATGTACTCTGTAGCTGTTTTTTGCTATAGGCACCGAATTTTGGAATAAGTGCTATATACCAGCGTCATGGTTTGGTCAGTAGCACCCTAAGGGTTCACGTACTGTGAATGTGGTGTGGATTTCCCTGTAGTGCTGAACCGTGAAGTGTCGATGTCTAAAAATAAAATTGGGCAACCTTTTGGAAAAAAACCCTGACGTATCATGCGTTCATGTTAAAAATATTTACTGTATTGAAGTGCAGTTGATTTACTGTGCTGTACTGACTGAGCTATGAGGGAAGCCCATACTTGATTTACACTGTCCTGTTAATTCCTCCCGTATGGCTTTGTGACTCAGGTATACATCCATGATTTTTCGTATTCTTTTCCAGGATGGTTTATCACAGAATATTGAACAGAGTTCCCTGTGCTCTACAGTAGGACCTTGCTGTTCATCTGTCCTATATGTAGGAGTTTATATCCGCTAACCCCAAATTCCCAGTCCACCCTCCTCCCTGGGCAGATTTTAAAGTGAGTAGGAGTATGTGTGTGTGTGTGTATATATATATATATATGTGTGTGTGTGTGTGTGCGTGTGTATACAGCTGCTGCTGCTGCTAAGTCACTTCTATTGTGTCCGACTCTGTGTGATCCCATAGATGGCAGCCCACCAGGCTCCCCACCCAGTCCCTGGGATTCTCCAGGCAAGAACACTGGAGTGGGTTGCCATTTCCTTCTCCAATGCATGAAAGTGAAAAGTAAAAGGGAAGTCGTGTCCAGCCCTCAGTGACCCCACGGACTGCAGCCCACCAGGCTCCTCCGTCCATGGGATTTTCCAGGCAAGAGTACGGGAGTGGGGTGCCATTGCCTTCTCCGGTACATACAGCACTCACACACAAATACATGTACACATACGACATGCATACATAGACACCACATTTAATCACCCATTCCACTTATGCATAAAGACAGCCTTCACACGTAATCACGCCACACCCACAGACACAGGCACAGGCACACACAGACACACACGTACCCCTCACAAACATGTACTCTGTAGTTTTTGTTTGCTGTAGGCACTGAATTTTGGAATAAGTGTAATATACCAACCTCATGGTTTGGTAAGGAGCACCTTAATGGTTCACATACTGCAAAGATGGTATGGATTTTCCCTGTAGTGCTGAACCATGACGTGTTGGTGTTTAGAAATAAAATTGGTTTGCAGTTTGAAAGAAAATGGTGACGTATTATCTGTGTACTTTAAAAAAAAATTTACTTTACTGAATGATCGGTTCAGTTCGGTCACTCAGTCGTGTCCGACTCTTTGTGACCCCAGGGACTGCAGCCCGCCAGGCTCCTCTGTCCACGGGGTTGTCCCGGCAAGAATACTGGAGCAGGTGGCCGTCTCCTCCTCCAGGCACCTACCTTTACAGGTGGACCGTCTCTGACTACGCCTGCGCTCGTAGCTGAGTCTGGAGGGTTATATCTGAGGGCATTCATCTCCTGTGTGTTTCCTCTATGGCATTCACAGAGATTTTGCACGGCATGTGCTGAACTAGGTGGGGAAGGCATATACCTTGCTTAAAAGGTGGGGAAAACAAAACTGAGATGCAGGATACACGATCTTGTTCCCAGTAAGGAAGCAAAGACCGGACTCTTGGCTTCACACGGACTGCATCCCAGTGCTAGCTGATCATTTTTCCAGGATCCACTAGGTCCTCCATGCTGAAGGCTTCAGTCACACTGAAAGTGAAGTGAAGGTGTTGGTCACTCAGTTGTGTCTGAGTCTGAGACCCCATGGACTGTAGGCAGAGATACAGAAATATAGAGATGGATGGATAGGTAGATGGATAGATATTGTGAGTGTATTGCATTTGTTAATCACTCAGTGGTGTCCGACTCTTTGTGACCCCACGGACTGTAGATAGATAGAGATATAGAGGTAGATAGATAGATAGATATTTCTATAGATATCCATATCTGTCTATCTGTGTGTGTATGTGTTGTGTCTGTTAGTCAGTGGTGTTCAACTCTTCACGACCCCATGAACTGCAGCCCACCAGGCTCCTCTGTCCATGGGATTCTCCAGGCAAGAACATTGGAGTGGGTTGTCATTCCCTTGTCAGGGGGATCTTCCCAACCCAGTGATCGAACCCAGGTCTCCCACATACAGGCAGATTCTTTTCCATCTCAGCCACCAGTGAAACTCACTCAGTCGTGTCAGACTCCTTGCAACCCCATGGACTGTACAGTCCATGGAAATCTCCCGGCCAGAACACTGGAGTGGGTAGCCGTTCCCTTCTCCAGGGGATATTCCCAACCCAGGTCTCCTGCATTTCAGGCAGATCCTTTTCCATCTGAATCACCAGTGCAAGTGACTCAGTCATGTCCAACTCTGCGGCCCCGTGGACTATACAGTCCATAGGATTCTCCAGGCCAGAATACTCAAGTGGGCAGCCATTCCCCTCTCAGGGGGATCTTCCCAACCCAGGAATCGAACCCAGGTCTCCTGCGTTTCAGGCAGATTCTTCACTAGCTGAGTTAGCAGGGAAGTCCAGGAAGAGTGCAGTGGGTGACCTATCCCTTCTCCGGGGATCTTCCTGGCCCAGGATTTGAACTGGGATTTCCTGCCTTGCAGGCAGATTCTTTATCAGCTGAGCCACCAGGGAAGCCCCTAAATACTGCTGATTGATACAGAGTATATAATTCAATCCAGTGCCAGTATTTGCAGAATATTGGTTGAGTACTTGGTCTACACTGGACTCGATGGTGTCAGTACTAGCTGATGACGTCGCAGTGAGCAGAACAGCTCTTGTCCCCATCTGCTTTGAAAGGCAGGTGCCTGGTGGTGGACTCATGTCACAAAGCAGTTGTGGGAATGAAGACATGTGTCTGCAATCGGTTAGCTCAGAAACCAACTAGGGAGGGAGCAAAAAGCAGGGTTATGCTGCCAACCACAGAGGTCATAGGAGAAAAGAAGCCCGTCTCTGAAGTGTTTTTACATCTTCTTCAAAGTCACCAAGTGCTCAGACCTTGGTAGAAATCGATAAATCAGGCTTGCTGATTTGCGTTGGGTCTCGTAGAGTATTCCACCAGTTATCATCAACTCTGAAATTAACCCACCGTGAGTGTGGATGGATTCATTTGCTCGCCTAAATGTCATCAGTGCCTCCTAGGCGTTCTCTGTGGAACTGCGCTCTGAAACTACAACATTGAACAAAGCAGTTTCGTACCTTCGATGGGTGGTTGTCATCCAGTGGTGGTTTTGCTCCCAGAGCACACTTGACCATGTCTTAGGGCAGATTGGATGGTCGTGACTGGGCTTTACTCACAACATCTCAGCCAGAGATGCCTCTGAACACGAGATCATTCTCACGAGAATTAAGTATTCGACCCATAAAGAAGACACAGTGCGAGTACAGAAAGGAGTACTACTCAGCCGTGAAAGAGAATGAAATAAATGCCATTTGCAGCAACATTGATGGACCTAGAGATTATCGTACGGAGTGAAGCCAGTCCGACAGAGACACACAAATGTTATGTGGTATCGCTTATATGTGGAATGTAAAATTCTCTGAAAATAGAAGGACACTCACAGACAGAGAACAGGTTTGTGGTTGTCAACGGGGAGGGGGCAGGGACAGAAATAGATGGAAAATTTCAGCTTTGCAGATACAAACTATTATATATAAGGATGGGTAAACAATGAGGTTCTACAGTATAGGACAGGGAACTCGATTCAATATCGTGTCATAAACCATAATGGAAAAGAATATTAAAAAAGAATATATGTGTGTGTATATATATATACATCCAGGATCTCAGGGTACCGGTGCAGTTCAAGGGCAAAGGTAGAGATGGCCAAGGGGGAAAGTATATAGAAAAGCAGAGAGGGGTCAGATTTCTGGATTTTCCCAGCCATTAATAATATGGGACACTGATATGATTCTCTGGACCCCTGTCCTCTCTCCTTTAATAATAATCAGTGTCTGGATCACCATTTTTTGCTGTCTTTTGTTCCCGTGGTTCAGTCGCTGAGTCGTGTCTGACTCTGTGACCCGAGGGACTGCAGCCAGGCCTTCCCTGTCCTTCACCCGTTTGCTCAAACTCATTTCCATCGAGTCCGTGATGCCATCCAACCATCTCATCCTCCGTCGCCCCTTTCTCCTCCCACCTTCCATCTATCCCAGCATCAGGGTCTTTTCCCGTGAGTCCGTCAAAATTATTGGAGCTTCAGCATCACTCCTTCCAATGAACACCCAGGACTGATCTCCTTTATGATGGACTGGTTGGATCTCCTTGAGCTTCTCCAACACCACAGTTCAAAAGCATCCATTCTTCGGTGCTCAGCTTTCTTCATAGTCCAACTCTCACATCCACTCATGACTACGGGAAAAACCGTAGCTTTGACTGTATGGACTCGTTGTCCACTCCCATCTAAGCCAATGACAGACCCTGGGCATGCAAGCAAAGATAAAAAAATGGTGCCTGGGGAAGGGACTTGGTGTTCTCTGAAGACCCTGGCTGGGCTACACCCATGGATCTCAGAAGTCTGTAATTTCATGACCATCACTTATTCTTTCCTAGCTTTCCACTGGGCTCTTTACTTCCCACATTTTAGGTCCAAGCCACTGAGTCCTCACTGTGGAGGTGTTTCCTTTAGCCTTTGTTTTCCCCGCATTTCCAAAGTCAGATGGCAAAGAAGGAAACCTTGTCACTCAGGCCCCTGAAATGCTAGACGCGGATTCTTAAAGTGGCTTGTTGCAAAGAGCTCTGATTTGAGGGCTTCTGGCAGTTTTTTGTTTGAAGCCTGCTGTTGAACTGATTTGAAATGTCTGTGATCCTTCAGCTCTTTTGTATGGGTGATCTATGAACTGACACGTGACATGGAGTCTTTGAAAAACTCCCTTTTTCAGGTCGAGAGTACCCTTTATAAAGTCATCGTCTTAGAGCACCTGAAGGCCAAGGGTGTATTTGCTGCCGAGATGAATCTCTTTCTCTTTGTTTTTAGCTTTTCTCGACTTATTTCCTATCTTATTAAACCATGTCTCTCATTTTGGGGGTTCTGTCATTTTTTTTTCACTTTGGGATCACACAAGGAGGGCTGGCTGGCTGGGGTTAGGATGAGGGAATCTCCAGAAAGCCATTGTTCACAGCAGCATCGTTAAGAGTTGCTCATTAGATTCTATTTGTCCTGTGGCTTACATTTTGGAACACAACTGAAAGCATTTTCAAGAGGATAACCAGCGAAAACATAGGTTGATAATTGCTTTCCGTTTACAGCAAGATCTGAAACAAGACAAATATGTCTGCTCTCCCCATCTCTGTCTGACAGAAAATTGGAGTGCTTCACCAGGGCAGGAGGGTTTTTAAAAAAGGAATTACGTGTATGTATTTGGAACGGAAGAACTGTCTTTACATGCAGATGACATGCTTGGTTATGTAGTGACTCCTAAGAAATTTACAGAGTGGTAAAACAGAAATGATTTTATCAAGACTTCAGAATTAAAGACACACATCTGTATTACTCTCAGTTCAGTTCAGTCGCTCAGTCGTGGCTAACTCTGTGCGACCCCATGGACTGCAGCACGCCAGGCCTCCCTGTGCATCACCAACTCCTGGAGTTTACCCAAACTCATGTCTGTTGAGTCTGTGATGCCATCCAACCATCTCATCCTCTGTCGTCCCCTTCTCCTCCCGCCTTCAATCTTTCCCAGCATCAGGGTCTTTTCAAATGAATCCGTTCTTCACATCACGTGGCCAAAGTATTGGAGTTTCAGCTTCAGCATCAGTCCTTCCAGAGAATATTCAGGGGTGATTTCCTTTAGGATGGAGTGGTTATATCTCCTTTCTGTATTACTCTATTCAACGTAAAAACGCTGAAAAGTAAAACTGACCATAAACCATTAACAATCGCAATCTTTAAAGGTGAAAATATTAGAAAAAAGCTAATTTGTGAAACACCATTCAGACTTATAGAATGTGTATTATTTTAACAAAAAAATGAGATTTGGGGATTTTTCATTAAAATGGTTGAAGATTGTATAAATAATTTGACAACTTTTAAGACTGTTAAGTCTTCCAATTCATTAACATGATTTAGTGCTGTGTTGTTTGAATCGTCTTAATTTTTTGAGCAAGTTTTTCAATTTTAATGTAGAAATCTTTCCAGTTTCTGTTAAAAATATTTCTGTATCAAAATGTATCCACATAGTGTAACTGAAATTCTGAAACATACATACAGAGTCATAATTATTCCTGCTGATGAAAAAAAAATTAATAATCCTTTTAAAATTAAAAAATCTTAACTTTTATAATATCTGAAAGTGATATAAAATTTTAAAAGCCAGGATATGAATGTTATTACTGAATTTGTCTCTTCTGAAATATTAATCCCTGCTTAATGGTTACGTATTTAATATTTAATCAGTTCGGTTCAGTCGCTCAGTATAGTCCTTTTTGAAACCTGTCATATAAATTTTTTTTTCATTTTCATAGCAAAGGGCCAAATTCAGTATACATCCATTTGTATAGATTTTTTCCTTTTTATATGTTGCACGGTTTCTATACTTTGCTAGAACGTTCTTTTCACGGCTTTTAATTGACTTATTTTTTGTGTTTCCACCTGGCTGTTCCTCAACCGTTGATATTCTTTTCTTCTGCATTTAAACTAGTGATTTCATAAGAAACACGTTTTGTTCGAGTAGAGTTCCTTTACAATGCTGTGTTAGTTTCAAGTATATAGCGAAGTGACTGTTACACACATACACACGTATATACACATATATTCTTTTTTTTTAATATTCTTTTCCACTATGGTTTATCATGAGATATTGAACAGAGTTCCCTGTGCTGTACCATAGCTCTTTGTTATTTTTTTAATACATAATTGTGCGAATTTATTAATCCCCAGATTCCTAATTTATCCCTCCGCTTCCCTTTCCCCTTTAGTAACCATTAGGTTGGTTTTTTTTTTTTCCTTATGAGTGTTTTTCTCTTTTGTAAGTAAGCTTATTTGTGTCACTTTTCAGGTTCCACATACAAGTAATACCGTATGATATTTGTCTTTCTATATCTCACTTCCGTTAGTGTGATGATCCCTAGGTCCATGTGTCTTGCTGCAAATGGCATTATTTCATTGTTTTCTATGACTGTAGTATTACTGTGTGTGTGTGTGTGTGTGTCTCACATCTTCTTTATCCATTCCTCTGTGGTTGGATATTTAGGTTGCTTCCACGTCTTGACTATTGTGACTAGGGCTGCAGGCAACAGCGGTGTGCGTGTATCTTTCTGGATTACAGTTTTGTTGGAATGTATGCACATGAGTTGGAGAAGGCAATGGCACCCCACTGCAGTACTCTTGCCTGGAAAAACCCGTGGATGGAGGAGCCTGGTGGGCTGCAGTCCATGGGGTCGCAAAGAGTCAGACACGACTGAGCGACTTCACTTTCACTTTTCCTTTCATGCGTTGGAGAAGGCAATGGCACCCCACGCCAGTAGTCTCGCCTGGAAAATCCCATGGATGGAGGAGCCTGGTGGGCTGCTGTCTACTGAGTCGCACAGAGTCGGACACGACTGAAGCGACTTAGCATGCACGTGAGTGGGGTTGTGGTATGGTATGGTAGCTCTATTTTCATTTTTTAAAGAAACCTCCATGCTGTTTTCCAAAGAGGCTGTGCCAGTTCCCTTTCTCACCTACAGTGTGGCAGGGCTCCTTTCTCTCCCTGCCTTCTCCAGCTGTTGCAATCTGTAGACTTTTTGATGACGGCCGTTCTGACCAGTGAAAGGTGATGCCTCACTGTCGTTTTGATGTCTGTTTCTCTAACAAGTAATACTGGGTGTGTTTTCCTTTGTCTGTGGGCCATCTGTATGTTTTCTTGGAGAAACGTCTGTATAGGTCTTCTGCTCATTTTTCGAATGAGTTGTTTGTTTTCTAAATATAGAGTTGTAGGAGCTGTTTTTATATTTTGGGAATTAAGCCTTTGTTAGCTGTATCATCTGCAAATATTTTCTCACAGTCTAAGGTTGTCTTTTTCACAATCATCCTTTCTTGAAGGAAGAAATTACATCTTCACATCTATGCTGTCTTCTCTTACTGCTTATGTATGTATGGATCAAGGGTCTGCCATATTTTAACTAGGAAGTAGTTTTTTTTTTTCTTTTCTTTTTTCGCTCAACCAACTGCAATCATTTTGGAAGGTCCTATTTTACACAGCTTCACAGACTAGAAGATGGCATCACTGACATGATGGACATGAGTTTGAGTAAACTCCAGGAGTTGGTGATGGACAGGGAAGCCTGGTGTGCTGCAGTCCGTGGGGGGCACGAACAGTCAGACACGACTGAGCGCCTGAACTGAATAGACTAAAAGAGCAAGTATCTTTGAAATCAGCATTTTTATAATTTTGTTCAGTTCTACCATGTTTCCTCACATTTTTGTAGGACTCTTCAATGTCCAAACTGCCACACAAATGTCTTGATGGTATTACTCACTTCATGTCAGATGGATAGCATTGTTGTAACTGCTCAGTTGCTGAGTCATGTCTGACTCTTTGCCACCCCATGGATGTAGCCCACCAGGCTCCTCTGTCCATGGGGTCTCCCAGGCAGGAATAGTAGAGGAGGGTTGCATTTGCTTCTCCAGAGGATCTTCCTATCCCAGAGATCAAACCCTCATCTTCTGCATTGGCAGGCAGATTCTTTACCATTGAGCTACCACGGAAGCCCTACAGATAGCATTCAGTTCAGTTCAGTTCAGTTCAGTCACTCAGTCGTGTCCGACTCTTTGCGACCCCATGAATCGCAGCACGCCAGGCCTCCCTGTCCATCACCAGCTCCCGGAGTTCACTGAGACTCAGGTCCGTCGAGTCAGTGATGCCATCCAGCCATCTCATCCTCTGTCGTCCCCTTCTCCTCCTGCCCCCAATCCCTCGCAGCATCAGAGTCTTTTCCAATGAGTCAACTCTTTGCATGAGGAGGCCAAAGTACTGGAGTTTCAGCTTTCGCATCATTCCTTCCAAAGAAATCCCAGGGCTGATTTCCTTCAGAATGGACTGGTTGAATCTCCTTGCAGTCCAATGGACTCTCAAGAGTCTTCTCCAACAACACAGTTCAAAAGCATCAATTCTTCGGCGCTCAGCCTTCTTCACAGTCCAACTCTCACATCCATACATGACCACAGGAAAAACCATAGCCTTGACTAGATGGACCTTTGTTGGCAAAGTAATGTCTCTGCTTTTGAATATGCTGTCTAGGTTGGTCATAACTTTCCTTCCAAGGAGTAAGCGTCTTTTAATTTCATGGCTGCCGTCACCATCTGCAGTGATTTTGGAGCCCCCCAAAATAAAGTCTGACACTGTTTCCACTGTTTCCCCATCTATTTCCCATTAATCCATCATTAATAGATGAGCCAACCACATGTGAGTTGAGTGACTCATGTGAGGTCTAGTTAATCCACCCACACTTCAGATCCCAGTGATTAGACAGTCTTTCCATCCTTTACAGGAAACTAGCTGCTTGAGAATAAGGAAAGCACTCTTGAGATGTATTTAAATAGCTATTAGGATCAGTTCAGTTCAGTCGCTCAGTCGTGTTTAACTCTTTGCGACCCCATGGACTGCAGCACACCAGGCCTCCCTGTCCATCACCAGCTCCCGAAAATTGCTCAAAGTCATGTCCATCGAGTCAATGATGCCCTCCAACCATCTCATTCTCTGTCGTCCCCTTCTCCTGCCTTCAATCTATTAGGATAGTTTCATTGCTTATTTTTATTTATAACTTGATTGGCAAACCTCCTTTTGCTGGGGTTGAAATGGTTGATTTTAGCCAAACATTTCTGAAACATTTTCTTTCTCGTAGCAAGATGCACTCACGATTATATGTCCTTGCTTCTGCTCATGAGATCTTAATGTCAAACAGCCAGAGGCTCTCAGCAGATTAACATCTGTGACCTTGAATTCCTCGCATAATGGCTTACACTGTCCATTCTTCTAGGAGAGGCATTTTGAGCATCTCGGGACACAGTGGTTTTCCCTTGCAAAACAGAATTTCATTTGCATTGTTCATGCAGTCCTTGCACTGGGGTATACCTTATAGCCTTAATATATGTTTTAAAAAAATACGTATTCTAAAGATTGATTCTGAGCATGACACTGTAAAGGTTGATGCTGACCCAGGGGCCACTCCAGGGTGCATGGTTGATGTCAGTGATTTCAGATAATGAGATTATTGTTTATGCCTTCCCACTCCAGAGTGGTCGCTGATCCCTGGGCGAGGCTGGCCCTGAGACGTAGGCAGTGGGGCTGTAAGAGTCGGGAAACACCCCTGTTAATGGCCCGTCACAATACAAGAGAGAAATGTGAGGGAGATTGATGGATGTGCCCTTTGACGGGCTTTGTCTGGGTTAGATTCATGGCTGGTTGACCTCTTCCCTCTCCAAATGGTCAACAGGATGAAGTTTCAATAGCAAAATCCCAAACGTGTCCTCCAGAATCCGAATTTGTCTGTGAACCTTCACTTCTGTCTGGGCTGGAAGATATACAACAATTGTCATCTTCCTTATGCAGTCAGTCGTATTTTATGAGTGTTCTCCACTTAGTTAATAGTCAAAGCCTAGATAATAGTCAAAGCCTAGATAATAGTCAAAGCTATAATTTTCCCAGTAATCATGTATGGATGTGAGAGCTGGTCCATGAAGAGGGCTGAGTGCCGAAGAATTGATTAACAGTGGTGTTGGAGAAGACTCTTGAGGGTCCTTTGGACTGCAAAGAGGTCAAACCAGTCCATCTTTGACTTCCTTTACCTGAATATTCATTGGAAGGACTGGTATTGAAGCTGAAGCTCCAATACTTGGGCCACCTGATGCGAAGAGCTGACACATTGGACAAGACTGTGATGCCGGGAAAGACTGAGGGCAGGAGGAGAAGGGGGTGATAGAGGATGAGACGGTTGGATGGCATCACCGACTCAATGGACATGAGTTTGAGCAAACTCTGGGATATAGTGAAGGACAGAGCTGTTATGCTGCAGGTCCAGGGAGTTGCAAAGAGTTGGACACATCTTAGCAACTGAACAACAATTTTGTGGGAAAGTCCTAATCTTGGCATGACATTTTAAATTTGTGTAGATATTGCCTGATTTCTTTCCACAGAGTCTGTACTGATTCCCCTTTCCACTCTGGGGCTATCTTTTGATACCTCTTTTGCCAAATTTATGTGTTCAAGTCCCCTGACCAGAAAGAGAAATGACTGAATTCATATCCTGAATTCATTCCTCTGCGATCTTCTTTGTAAATGGGCTTCCCCGGTGGCTCAGACGGTAAAGAATCTGTCTTCAATGCAGGAGACCTGGGTTCGATCCCTGGGTCAGGAAGATCCCCTGGAGAAGGAAATGGCACCCACCTCCCATATTCTTGCCGGGAGAATCCCATGACAGAGGAGCCTGGTGAGCTACAGTCCATGGGGTTGCAAAGAGCAGGACACGCCTGAGCGACTAACACTTTCACACTTTGAGAATGTTCGCTTGACCCATTCTCAGGCATATTTGAGATGCACTGCATATACTCTGTGTGATCCCCTCCCTCCCCGAGATGTTAATCTCCAGGATGGTGACCTACTCTTGGTGGTTTGTGTAAGACTTTTCCATCTCTAGGCTTCCCTCGTAGCTCAGATGGTAAAGAATCTGCGGGTAGTGCAGGAGATCTGGGTTCGATCTCTAGGTCGGGAAGATCCCCCTGGAGAAGGAAATGGCAGCCCACTCCTGTATTTTTGCCTGGAGAAATCCCATGGACAGAGGAGCTTGGGGGGCTGCAGTCCACGGAGACGCACAGAGTCGGGCACAACTGAGTGGCTAATGCTTCCCTTCTGTAGCACCGAGAGCCCCTGACTCAGGAAACACCTCCATTGCAAACAAAGCCTGGCATGTGCTTGCTCTAATTTTAGGGCTGGTGGAAACAGCCGTGGTTCCTACAGCTTTGAGATAAAGGTGTCTGGGATTCGGCAGTGATTTTTAAGTCTCTTCACTGAGAAGATGTTCTACTTCATTCCTAGTACTTTGGGATAGAATGTTGGTGTATATGTGTGTAGTCAGTCGTGCCTGACTCTTTGCGACCCCCATGCACTATAGCCCTCCAGGCTCCTCTGTCCGTGGGATTCTCCAGGCAAGAACGTTGGAGTGGGTTGCCCGTTCCTCCTTTGGGGAATCTTCCTGACCCAGGGATGTTCCCAACCCTGCATCTACTGCGTCTCTTGCATTGGCAGGTGGATTCTTTACCCCTGCCCTACCTGGTAAGCCCCCAAAGCATGCCTTACCTGGATGGGATTGTTCTAGAGAGGGACGTTCTATCGGAGTATTGTGTATCATGTTCTAGCTACTTATGATGTACGGGGAAGCTTTTCATTTCAAAAAGTTTCTCCCGATCAAGAGATAAAGAGAAAGGAATAAGGAGAGAGGGAAGAAAGGCTGGAAGAAGGGAGGAAGGGATGGAAGTGTAGAAATAAGCAAGGCTTGCAGGATGGAGAAAAGGGATAATGGTGCTGACCTTAGCTAGCTGTCAAAACTAGTTCTCATATGCTCTTCCTCTATGAGCCAGTAACTTTTTTTTTTTTTTTACCCCCAGAGAGAATTGGACTATCTCTTACTCTGTAACACAGATCCACGAGACAATAGGTTTCAGGAAAAGGGATTTCATGGTATTAAACAGTTGGCAGGAATAGAGCTCCATGTTGTAATGATGGGTCCTAATCTTAAATAGGAGGATGAGAAGAATAAATAGCATTAAAAGGGTAATTCCATTTTTTGTGCGTCTGCATGAAACCCATCCCGTACCGATTACTGATTTTCCACAGTGCCTAAGGTCTTGAGGCAGCTGCTGCTGCTGTTGCTGCTAAGTCGCTTCAGTTATATCCAACTCTGTGCGATTCCATAGATGGCTGCCTACCAGGCTCCCCCGTCCCTGGGATTCTCCAGGCAAGAGTACTGGAGTGGGTTGCCATTTCTTTCTCCAATGCATGAAAGTGGAAAGTGAAAGGGAAGTCGCTCAGTTGTGTCTGACTCAGAGCGACCCCATAGATGGCAGCCTAACAGGCTCCCCCGTCCCTGGGATTCTCCAGGCAAGAGTACTGCTGTGGGTTGCCATTGCCTTCTCCGCTTGAGGCAGCTACCCGGCTGTTAACAGAATCTGTTTTCATATCCTGTAAGGGAAGGGCCCTTTTTTAGAAACCAGGTTTTTGCATTCATGTATGAAAGTGTATTGGAGGAGGAAATGGCAACCCACTCCAGGATTCTTGGCCTGGAGAATCACATGGTCAGAGGAGCCTGGTGGGCTGCAGTCCTTGGGGTCGCAAAGAGTCGGACATGACTGAAACGACTTAGCAGAGCATGAAAATGTGTATTCATTTTGTGAAGGTTCTGTTTTCTGGGACCTAAGACAGGTGACTTAAGAAGGGGTCTTACAGTAGTGCATATGTCTAGTCATTGACTTGAATACTTTAAAAATAGATGTATTTATCTGGCTGTGTTGAGTCTTGATTGCAGCAAGTGGAATCTTTGTTGCCACATGCCAGCTTCTCTCTATTTGTAAAAGGAGGCCTTAGCTACCCCATGGTATGTGGGTTCTTGGTTTGCCAATCAGGTAATGAACCCGCTTCCCCTGCTTTGGAAAACAGATTCCTAATCTCTGGACCACCAGGGAGGTCCCTGTTTCTTGACTTCATGTAAATAGAAGGTCTCCAGGAAGTAGACACTTTGAACCTGCAGTGTTTGGGGCAAATCATTGATCTCAGTTCTGTTCAGTTTAGTCTCTCAGTCGTGTTCGACTCTGCAGTCCCATGGATCGCAGCACGCCAGGCCTCCCTGTCCATCACTGACTCCAGGAGCTCGCTCAAACTCATGTCCATCATGTCGGTGATGCCATCCAACCATCTCAGCCTCTGTCGTCCCCTTCTCCTCCCGCCTTCATTCTTTCCCAGCATCAGGGTCTCTTCCTATGAGTCAGTTTTTGACATCAGGTGACCAAAGGATTGGAGTTTCAGCATCAGTCCTTGCAACAAGGTATTACAGTTCTTGCAGTTAAATGGAGGTAAAAAGGTCTAGCTTTCGGTTACTTGTGGGAATAAATGATCTGTTTTTGCATATAGCCAACTTCCACGATAGCAAATTGTTTCTGTGGATGTCTTAAATTACCGCCCTCCATTTCAGCATCCTCTCTTTATGTATTTCTCCTTTCTGCCAGCCTTCCATTCTACCTTTTTGCTTTGCTTCTCTCCATCTCTTCCCTATAATACTGGATTTCTCAACCTTGCTTCTACTGACACTTCAGCCTGGAGATTTCTATTTTTTTGCTGTGTGTGTGTGCGCCTGTGCGTGCGTACATGTGACCCTTCTTCTCTCTCTTAAGAAAGGTAGCAGCCACCCTTTCTGCTACCCGCTGGATCCCCGCAGCACTCTGCATCAATGTATGAAAACCAATAATGTTTCTACACATGGTGATATGTCCTCTCTGGGGCAAAAATCACGGGGCCCCTTTCTCTAAAATGGTCCACCTGTTCCGAGAATCCTGCTTTGTCTCTTTCACTCGCTGAACATGCTGTGCACTCAGTTGAAGGGTGCAGTTTTATAAGATGATGGTGTTCTTATCAAGTACCCTTGGATTGAATCTCATTTCCACTCTTGATGGGGAAAAGGCAAATGATACTGCTGTTTTTATAGCTCCTCACACAGAACGGTAAAGTTGGAGTTTTATGGGAATAAGCACGAGCCTAAATCTCATTATATCACCTACTTTTACATGTCTGAAAAAGAGGTTGTATTAGGAGGAAAAACAAGGAAAAGGGTAACTAGAAAGATAAAGATATGGCATTGTAATTAACTTGCTTGTTTTCCGTGTCAGATTCGCGGTACTGACTTTTTTCCACATTATTTCTGGTAGGTTCTCGGAATCTTGAAGACAAAAAGAAACTTCTAAGTCTTTATTTATTTGGCTGCCTCAGGTCTCATTTGCAGCACAAAGGATCTTCATTGCATCCGGGAGCTCTCTAGTTGTGGCTTACAGGGTCACGTGGGATCTTAGTTCTCTGCCCAAGGACTGAACCGGCTTCCCCTGCATTGCAAAGTGGATTCTTAACCACTGCAGCTCCAGGCGAGTCCCTGATGAAAATAGTTTTAATTAGCTTTTCTCTAAATATATTCACAGTGGATTATAGAATCTATATTCTAGTGGACCCTACGTGCCTCTCTATCTACCCACCTGGTTATCTATTGAGTTATATCTTGACAGTGAAATAACAAGTATATTACTATGTATAGTTATTTTTGTTAAAGAGAATAGTAATAGTTGAGCATGCATCATTGGAGGGATCAAAAGATTTGTGTGGATTTTTCTGTAACATCTGAGGAAAAATCTGAATGAACTTTATGGCCAACCTCATAATTAAGCAGGTAGCAGTTAAGAGAAAATGATAAAACACAGGACATGAAGTTTGTGTTTTTGCTTGTCTAAATTTTACTGGAGTACTACTGTATTTTTTAGGATTCAACAAAGACAGCTAAATGCCAGCTTTGACGCCGTCAGGTAAGAATTAGGATAAAGGAGACAGAATGGATTTTTCATGGAGATGTGAGTGATCCAGTGACTGGTCAGATGATAAAGCTAAGTGTCCACCCCCCTCCATCACTGATACCCCTTGATGTGTCCGTGGCGTTGCCATGGGTTACATCATCGTCCCGGACGACACGGACCCCGATGCCGTGTGCAAGCATCATTGTCATTCAGGGAACATTTAAAGAAGGAGCTGTTCCCTCCACTTTATTCTTAAAGGAAATAGTTTACTTACTTCCTAGCTATATAAGAAAAATATTAAATTTTTTTTAATATGGTCCATTTTAAAGTCTTTATGGAAGTTGTTACAATACTGCTTCTGTTCTGTGTTTTGGTATTTTGACCTCAAGGCATGGGGGAATCTTACTGACCTGACCGGGGGTCAAATCCACACCCCCTGCTTTGGAAGGCAAAGTCTTAACCACTGGACCGCCAAGAAAATCCCTAAACAAAGCATTTTGAGGGCAAAGCATAACCAAAGGATGGTTTAGTAATTTTGTTTTTCTTTGATCTCACGTCTAATTCCTATGATAAAGTCAAGGCAACAGACATGCGTGCGTTGCTTTCTAGCTACCAGGATGGGGTAGGGCAGAGAGTTTGATGATAAGACAGATTGAGACAGTTGTCAGGCTGAGATCCTGGTGTGAACACACTCCCTGATGGCACAGCGGATGAAGAACCACGTGTGATGCAGGAGACACAGGAGATGGGAGTTCGATCCCTGGGTCAGGAAGGTCCCCTGGAGAAGGAAATGGCACTGCAGTACTCCACTCCAGTACTCTTGCCTGGAAAATCCGATGGACTGAGGAGCCTGGCGGGCTGCAGTCCATAGGGTCGTAAAGAGTCAGACAAGACTGAGCGACTAACCCCTGTGCTTTTATTTTTGCACACCCTGGGTAGTGAACCTGTGTTAACAGACTTGTGGGGAGAAACAGAAAGCTCCACGTGATCTTTTCATATTTGGTGCCTAAAGGGTGTTTTCTTGAAGGCAGTGAAGAAAGAGTTCAGTGGACAAAACGGAGGGCAAGCAGACACACGGGGCGTGGTACCTGTGATGGTCTTGGGCAAACCAGGGTGGTACACCGTTCTCGATGGGGGCAGGGCGGTGGGTCCTGAATGCACAGAGTACATTTGGGCAAGACAGTGTCTTTCCTGTCATGTCATATAAGGTGTTGATAGTCGGAAATGAAGAAGTGAAGGGAGTTGAGGCATTTTATTTTTGTATATTTTTATTTTCTTATTTAATCTGACTGCTGGTTCTCAGTTGTGGCTCGCAGGATCTTTAGTTGTGAAATGTGAACTCTTAATTGTGGCAGGCAAATTCTTGGTCTTTTTTTTTTTTGGTGGTGACATGGGCTCCAAAATCAGTGCAGATGGTGATTCTGGCCATGAAATTAAAAGACGCTTACTCCTTGGAAGGAAAGTTATGACCAACCTAGACATCATATTAAAAAGCAGAGACATTACTTTGCCAACAAAGGTCCATCTCATCAAGGCTATGGATAATTTTCCTGTAGTCACGTACGGATGTGAGAGTTGAATGGATGCTTTTGAACTGTGGTGTTGGAGAAGACTCTTGAGAGTCCCTTGGCCTGCAAGGAGATCCACCCAGTCCATCCTAAAGGAGATCAGTCCTGGGTGTTCATTGGAAGGACTGATGTTGAAGCTGAAACTCCAATACTTTGAGCTCCTGATGTGAAGACCCTGATGCTTGGCAAGATTGAGGGCAGGAGGAGAAGGGGACAACAGAGCATGAGATTGTTGGGTCATATCACCGACTCAATGGACATGAGTATTGGTAAACTCCAGAGTTGGTGATGGACAGGGAGGCCTGGTGTGCTGCAGTCCATGGGGTCGCTAAGAGTCGGGCACGACTGAGCGACTTCACTTTCACTTCACTTTCATTGACCTTAAGGAAAAGTTGATCAAATAATTGAGAGATACTTCTTAATATTTATTTTTAGGTCATTAAGTCGTCCGTCACAACAGATTTTAAAGTTAAATTATTTTTCTTTCATTGTTACATGTACCCAGACGTTGATGACTGTAAGTAACCTTTTTCTTCATTGTATGGTGTGAATTCTACTTCCTGACATTTATGTAGAGATGCTTTTATTAATTTAGAATAATGATCTATATGAATACGGCATTATATATATGTACCTGTATCTGTGTGTGTGTGAAGGCTGTCAAAAAGTTCCTTTTGGTTTTTCCATAGCATCTGGCAGGAAAATCCAGATGAACTTTTTTGGCCAACTCTATCTACACACACATGCACATATATATTTTATATTATATTATTATAGTATATTTTATATTATCATCAGACATGTTCAAAATTCAGCAGTGTTTACTGCTACTTTGGTGAAAAAGCTTCATGTAAAATAGTATATTAGGTGAGTAGATGGAGAAAGTAGAAGTTGATTATTTTTCCTTTCTGGTTTTAACCACTGAGGGTCGTTGATGACAGCCGTGCACAAGCCCTCTTCAGTCACCTGACGATGTAGAGTAAGTCTCTAGTTCCAGTAGCCATGAGGGCATTTGCCTGGCCCAGACTACACAACCGCATATTAGGAGCTGACTTCCTTTTTATCGAGGATCCAGGCATGTAGCATCATGCCGCGCCATCCCTGAATAAACGCAGAGAAAAGCAAGCTCCCACACACGGGGACAGATATGTGACTGTCACCCACCCAGCGTGGACAACCACGCGTATGTGAATGGCTCTGGTTTCAGGCATCTTGACGCTCTTATGGGAAGCTCTGGCCACGGACCGTGAAAAACGGCTTCTGCACGGGCCCCGGGTAGAAAGTGAAGGCGGCTGCATTTTCTCTCAGCATTTGCTGCTCTTGCTAAAAAGATCACACGTGCAGTTTAAAACGCTCCATGCGTGGAGCTTGAGAAATGCCACCTAGATAATGAAACTGCTTCCGTCGGCATTTTTGGCCAGCTTCCAAAGGGGATTGTTTTTTCCCCTTTCCCTTCTCATGGATTTGCAAATTTGGGCTTCTGTAAAAAAAAAAAAAAAGCCTGCTCCCCTGTGAATCATGGGCAGAGAAATGTACTGGGAAGATATGGGAATTGTGTGTAGATAAACAGAGGAAATGGAGAATGAAAGTGATTAACGGCAAAAATAAAGAAGAGAGGAGCAACTTGCAAAGGATGCTTTCAAATCTATTAGGAAGCTCATAGTTGAGGAAGTTGAATGTCTGAAACTCCATCAACAGAAATGCCCAAACCCATTCATGTTTAGAGATAGGCTGATGAATTTTATAATAGTTTGCTTCACTTTATTTGAAAGTGAAAGTCACTCAGTCATGTCCGACTCTTTGCGACTCCATGGACTGTCCATGAATTCTCCAGGCCAGAATACTTGAGGAGGTAGCCTTTCCCTTCTCTAGAGGCTCTTCCCAACCCAGGGATCGAACCCTGGTCTCCCGCATTGCAGGCGGATTCTTTACCAGGTGAGCCACCAGGGAAGTCCACAGAGACAGGCAAATATATATTATTTTCCTTTACACTATTATACTCTGGCCTAGCTTAATGAGAAAGCTAAATACATTTATCTGTGGGCGTGGTCAAATGAACATTCTCACACTTTGCTGAAATGATGGAGAATTTTGAAAGAAATTAGGTGTTATATATAAAAATGTAATAGGATAACTGCTTCTCTCTGCAGCAGTACTCTGAGAATCTTTCCTATATGAAAGTGAAAGTCACTCAGTCGTGTCCGACTCTTTGCGACACCATGAGCTACACAGTCCACTGAAATTCTCCAGGCTAGAATAGTGGACTGGGTGCCCTTTCCCTTCTCCAGGGGATCTTCCCAACCCAGGGATCGAACCCAGGTCTCACGCATCATGGGCAGATTCTTTACCAGCTGAGCCACAAGGGAAGCCTTTCCTCTATAATTAAGTGCAACGATTAACTGTCTTAGTTCCTTAGAGCTGCTGTGACAAAAATGCCTCTGATTGGCGGTGGGTTGGGTGGGATGGGGTTTAAACAGGAGACGTTTATTTGTTACACTTCTGGAGGCAGGACGTCCAGGATCAAGGTGTCAACAGACATGCTATCTGGTGAGAACCTGATTCCTGGTTCGCAGATACCATCTTTTCACCGGGTCCTCACATGGTGAAGAGGGTGGGAGAGTTCTCTGGTTTGAGTGGAGGTGGTTCCTTTTCTAAGGACACTGATACGTCTGCGTCTCCCATTTCCGCTCGTGTTCCCTCCACTTTCTGCCGGGTACCCTGCGTTCTCCTCCCCTGGAGTACAGGGCTCGCAGGCCCCTGAGTACAGTCTGCTCTCGCATCCGCCCCTGAGCCTTCCTTCTAATGAGCTGTATACTCAGATGGCCTCCGCCGCATCCTCCATCTGGGAAAATACCAGGCACTTATTACATCCAGTAAAAAGTTTTCTATTTCCCCCACCCCTCTTTTTTTTTTTTAAAGACAGCGGAAGGGAAAGGGAGGATAGACTCTATTTGAGAGAGTGTGTGTTTCAGGTATCATTGTGGGTTTTCAAATATTTCTCTGTGTATTTGGCTGCATTGGGTTTTACTTGCATCGCACAGGATCTTCCATCTTCGTTGCAGCTTGTGGGGTCTTCAGTTCAGTTCAGTTCAGTTGCTTAGTCGTGCCGACTCTTTGAAACCCCATGAACCGCAGCATGCCAGGCCTTCCTGTTTGTCACCAAATCCCAGAGCCTACCTAAACTCATGTCCATTGAGTCATGATGCCATCCAACCATCTCATCCTCTGTCATCCCCTTCTCCTCCTGCCTTCAATCTTTCCCAGCATCAGGGTCTTTTCCAATGAGTCAGCTCTTCACATAAGGTGGCCAAAGTATTGGAGCTTCAGCTTCAACATCAGTCCTTCCAATGAATATTCAGGACTGATTTCCTTTAGGATGGACTGGTTGGATCTCCTTGCTGTCCAAGGGACTCTCAAGAGTCTTCTCCAACACCACAGTTCAAAAGCATCAATTCTTTGGCATTTAGCTTTCTTTGTAGTCCAACTTTCACATCCATACATGACCACTGGAAAAGGGGTCTTCGGTTGCAGCATGGTCAACTTTGAGTAGGGTCTTATTCACTGTAGGTCCCGGACCAAGGATCCAACTTGGGCCCTCTGCATTGGAAACAAAAAGTCAGCCAGTGGATGACCAGGGAAGTCCTCTATCATTGTATTTCTCATGCTTAATGTCATTTTTTTTCCCCCAAATGGTTCTTCTCTCTCTCTCTTTAGTCGCTAAGTCGTGTCTGACTCTTGCGACTCCATGGACTGTAGCCTGCTATGCTTCTCTGTCCGTGGGATTGTCCAGGTAAAAATACTGGAGTGGGGAGCCATTTCCTTCTCCAGGGGATCTTTCTGCCTCAGTCATAGAACCCTGGTCTCCTGCACTGTAGGCAGATTCTTTACCAACTGAGCTACAAGGGAAACAAATATTTCCTAGCAAATAATTTTTGGATTGACACATGCATGTGAGAGATGATTTCTTTTCTTTTTTTTTTAACCAAATTACAGGCTATCCGCCAGTGAGTTCGGCTTAAAACAAAGAGGGTAGGCTTACTTTATTTTTGGAAATCATTGAGTGAATTATTTAAAATGTGCATTTGTCTAAAGTGTTGATAACTTAAGAGGTGGAGATATGAATCACTGCAGCCTTTATGCATCAGAGCAGAGGTAAAGAAAGATGTGGGGGCGGGGGTTCTCTTGGATTTCCTTTTCAATCTTCGATATGTGTAATTCCGGCGGTCACAACTCTATTTTGGCATCATCATTGCAGTGTTGCAAAATGAGATCATGTATTTCTTCATTTATCTTGCCTCAGCTTGCATTTTGACTCCTCAGTTCAGTTGAGTCCAGTTGCTCAGTCGTGTCTGACTCTTCACGACCCCGTGGACTGCAGCACGCCAGGCCTCCCTGTCCATCACCAGCTCCCAGAGTTTGACTCCTCATGGGTTTACTGTTCCAGGTGTTTGGTTTCTGGACATGGGCAGGGGGTGGAGTGAATGATGCAAGGAGAATATTTGCTCTAGACAGATGCTGTCATGCCTTCTGCGCTCCCCGTGTCTTTGTCTGCCCTGACCTTGTGTTTTTTCTTGAGTGGTTTGCCTCTGGGATGTCTCCCAGCCTCCTGCCCTAGGGAAGGAAATTTTTTTCCTTTTGTCGGGGGCCGCATTGTCCAGCTGACTGGGAAGACATGCCTTTTCACCCCCTTGCTTGCGCTTTATGAATCGGAGTAATTCTTGAACCTTCCAAGGGAATGATATCAGGGGCCCTTAGCATTTGAAGGTAGCAATCATTAGTGACCCATCTACGGCAGGGTAGACCAGTTGTCTCATTCGCTGCTTTCCACTTCTCCAGTAGTTCAGTCGGTAAAGAGTCCATCTGCAATGCAGGCTGTCCCAGTTTGACCCCTGGGTCGGGAAGATCTCCTGGAGAAGGGAGAGGCTACCCACTCCAGTTTTCTTGGGCTTCCCTGATGGCCCAGCTGGTAAAGAATCCCAGTGCAATGCGGGAGACCTGGGTTTGATCCCTGGGTTTGGAAAATCCCCTGGAGAAGGGATAGGCTACCCACTCCAGTATTCTGGCCTGGAGAATTCCATGGACTGTATGGTCCGTGGGGTCGCAAAGAGTCGGACGCGACTGAGCCAGTTTCACTTTCACTGTGAGGCAGACAGGCTGTTGTTTGTTGCTTTCGAATTGACCTTTTTGCTACTTGGCTCATTTTATATTTAGTTTCGGTTGGTAAAGAGATTAATGAAAACCCGATAACCACACTGGTTAAGTAGCATTGTACATATAATAGTTTAAAAGCTTTTATCCCAACAGTCTAAGCACAGAGCGTTTTTACCATATTAATTGGTAACAATGTTTTTATTTTATGAAACATGTTTATAAGATGGCGTTAAAGAAAAAAAAGGAAAACAAGCTGAATGTTTTCATTAGACTCAACAGACACCGAATTGCATTTCAGTGAAGGCAGTCAGAACAAGTATAACCTACCAGAAAGGAAAATAAGAGCAGACAAGGTACCCTCTGCTTGTGAAAGTCCGCATGTAGCCATTAGGCACAGAGAATTTGTTACCTTCACAGCCTTCTGTTATCTCATACCATAACATCAGATGACTTTTTGCTTTGGTGGTGCCTCTTACATGTATTTTTTTTGGAACCGCCTTTTCTCGGCCTTCTTTTCTTTCTTTTTTTTTTTTTTTTAAATTGAAGTATAATTGATTTATAATGTTTTGTTAGTTTCAGATGTACAGCGAAGTAATTCAGTTATGCTTACATACGTTATCTATGTTTTTTCCAAATTCTCTTCCCTTACAGGTTAATATAAAAGATTGAGTAGAATGACCTCTGCTTTACAGTAGGTCCTTGCTGGTTATCTATTTTATATATAGTAGTGTGTATATTTGGAGAAGGCAACGGCAACCCACTCCAGTATTCTTGCTTGGAAAATCCCATGGGCGGAGGAGCCTGATGGGCAGTCCATGGGGTCGCTAAGGGTCGGACGCGACTGAGCGACTTCACTTTCACTTTTCACTTTCCTGCATTGGAGAAGGAAATGGCAACCCACTCCAGTGTTCTTGCCTGGAGAATCCCAGGGACGGGGGAGCCTGGTGGGCTGCCGTCTATGGGGTCGCACAGAGTCGGACACGACTGAAGCGACTTAGCAGCAGCAGCAGCAACAGCAGTGTGTATGTTTTAATCCCAAGCTCCTAATTTATACCCCACCATTCCGTTTGGTGACCATAAGTTTTGTTTTTCATGTCTGAGACTCTATTTCTGTTTTGCATATTAGCTCATTTGTATAATGTTTTGGATTCCACATGTAAGTGATACCACGTGACGTTAATTTTTCTCCTGTGTGACTCATTTCACGGAGTATGGTAATCTCTAGGTAATCTCTAGGTCATGTTACTGCAAAATGTTGTTTTACAGCTGAGTTCTGTTCCACTGTACATATGTAAAAAGCATCTCATTATCCGTTCTTCTCTTGATGGGCATGTAGGTTGTCTTTGCTGATGTTGTAAATAGTGCAGCTGTGAACATCGGGGTGAATGTATCTTTTCCAGTTATAGCTTTCTCTGGACGTCTGCCCAGGAGTGGGACTGCTGGATCATGGGTTAGCTCTGTTTTTCGTTTTTTTAAGGGACCTCCATACTCAGAGTCCCTGGTGGCTCAGAGGTTAAAGCGTCTGCCTGGAATGCGGGAGGCCCGGGTTCGATCCCTGGGTCGGGAAGATCCCCTGGAGAAGGAAAATGGCAATCCACTCCAGTACTCTTGCCTGGAGAATCCCATGGAGGGAGGAGCCCGGTAGGCTACAGTCCATGGGGTCGCAAAGAGTCAGACACGACTGAGCGACTTCACTTCACTTCCATAATGTTATCCACAGAAGCTGTAGCAGCTTACGTTCCTGCCAAGTGTAGGAGGAGGCTTCTTAGGAAGTGATAACCTTAAAAGTGATGTAGGTCTCTGTGTTGCTGACCGTGGACTGTGGTTTCCAGGCAACCCATATAGATCCGGTAGTCTTAACCTAATTATAAACATGTGGATCTTATCTGTAGACAAATGAGTAGTCAGTAGCCGGGGAGAGAAGGATTAATGACAAGTCTCAGGTTTGAAATGCTGGCCCGAGACCTTCCCATCTTTCCATCTATTGCACAATCACTTTTCTCTGTCTGTGAAATTGGAAACGTCCAGACAATTGCTTATCAGATCCTGACTGTTACATTAAATACTATAATCTTGTCTCAGCCAGGTCACTTCGTTTTCTAAAGAAAGGTACATGGTTGTTATTTTCCTGGGAAAAGCGTCCAGGCTAAATACATTCTTCCCAAATAATAGAAAGCCTGCTTTCAGTATTTATGACCCGAATGGCTGTCAGTAAACAGGCCAGTCCCTTGAGGATATGTTTAGACTGGAAAAGAAAGATGCTCCGTTTTATTTATTTTTATCGAAGCATAGTTGATTTACCCTGGTAGTTTGAGGTGTACAACGTAGCAATTTGGTATCATTTATATATTATACACCCTGCAGAGTTGTCACAGTGTTACTGACTGGATTCCCTGTGCTGTGTGTTACAATTCCGTGACTGTTTTACATCTGATTTTCTGCCTCTTAATCTGAATTTCAAATTTCCAGTTAGTTCTAGAAATCTGACTCCATGAACCTTTCATATATATCACCTTTTTCTGTCGAGATGAAGATAATTTTGCATCGTTGGATCTAGATACTCTCAGCTAAGCCCCACGGATCTTGGGGAAACTCCTCCCCGCCAACCTTTATGGCACTTGAGTGACTACATGAGAATGTATTTTCCATGGAAGGGTATAACTCCTTGGAGAAGGCTGTGACCCAGAAAAGAAGAAGCATCTCTGACTTAGATTCTGAATGTCAGGACCACTCACTTGAAACCAAAGCATCTCTTCTTAGTATCTATGAGAGGGAACCATATGGAGCTGACATTTGCTGGGACCTAAAAATGTCAAATACCATCACGTTCCCAGGGCTCATACTATATTTTTCCTACATTTGCATTCTCTCCCTTCTTAAATAGTCATTTCCTTCAGAAGACAGGGGGATTTCTGTGCCTTACTCAACTCGTGGTAAAGATGGTGACTTGAAAGGGTATGTGTGAGCAAGGTGGATCTTGTTTAAAGTGTCATCTTTACAGTCCAGGGTGAGTTAATGCTACTGTCTGGAAGGCTGGAGTAATAACACCTCTTTGGGTTTTGGTAAGCATTCCTTGAAACCATGAATTGTACAATAAAGAGAATTTCCCTCTCCCCTGGTGTGACTAATATGACATAGACAATGATGTCAGAGGTCTCCTTGCTATTTTTTTTTTTTATTATAGTTGCTTTACAATGTTGTATTCTTCCCTGGTGGCTCAGAGGTTAAAGCGTCTGCCTGCAGTGCAGGAGACCTGGGTTCGATCCCTGGGTCGGGAAGATCCCCTGGAGAAGGAGATGGGAACCCACTCCAGTATTCTTGCCTGGAGAATCCCGTGGACGGAGGAGCCTGGTGGGCTACAGTCCACGCCATCGCAGAGTCGGACACGACTGAGCGACTTCACTTCACTTACAATGTTGTATTAGTTTCTGCTGTACAGCAAAGGGAGTCAGCTGTACGTATAGCTATATCCCCTCTTTTTGTGGCTTTGTCTCCCGTTTTAGCCACCCACAGGTTCTCATTGTGGAACCCAGTAGGCTCTCACTAGTTATCTATCTTATACCTAGTATCAATAATATGTAGGTCCACCTGAATCTCCCTATTTATCCGTCTCCCTTTCCCCTCTTTGTGACCACACATTTGTTCTCTACATTCGTGTCTCTGTTTCTGCTTTGCAAACAAGATTATCTACACAGTTTTTTCTAGATTCCACTCACATGTCTTAATGTAAGATAATTTGTTTTTCTCTGACTTCCTTCACTCTGTGTGACACTCTCTAGGTCCACCCACATCTCTGCAAACGGCATCCTTAATATTGTAGACACATAAATGCAACTCACGTTGACTCTTCGCTACAGGTCAGGTACAATTCAGTGTGTTACGACACTGATTCCCTGCCAAACAGGTGTTTATTTCGTTGCTGTATATGTCTAAGCCTGAAGACAGAGGCATCAGTTTTGTTTTTCTCTTTTAATTAAAATTTTAAACCTTTATTTATTTTGGTAAGTTAATTTATTTATTTTAATGGGAGGCTAATTACTTGGCAATATTGTAGTGGTTTTTGCCATACCTTCACATGAATCAGCCACGGGTGTACGTGTGTCCCCCATCCTGAACTTTATGTATTTTTAACTGACGGATGATTGCCTTACAGTGCTGTGTTCATTTCTACCAAACATCAACACGAATCGGCCACAGATTGACCCCTGTCCCCTCCCACCTGAACCTCCTTCCCACCTCCCGCCCACTTGTTTGTTATGGAACCCCAGGTTGAGTTCCCTGAGTCATACAGCAAATGCCCATTGGCTGTGCATTTTAAACTCCCTGAGTCATTCCCGTTGGCTCTCTGTTTTAAAGATGGCAATGTACGGTTCCATGTTCCTCTCTTCATACCTCCATACCCTCTCCTTTCCCAGCTCCCAGCCATGTCCATCTGTCTCTTCTCTATGTCTGCATTGCCATTGCTGTGACAGAGTTTATCTTTAGCTACAACGGCTTCCATGTTCTCATGGGGGAAGATGAACCTGATCCATTAGACTCAGGAGTATAAAGCGGTACAGGTGGTCATAAGGGACTCTTGTGATTATTAAGGCAGGATGGAGGTTGTCAGGACTTGAGGTTGGAGTTAGATTAAATCAGGAGATTTTGGGTGGGCACTGTTGCTAGCATTTGATCTGGGACTTCCCTCGTGGTCCACTATCTTAAGATGCTGCATCCCCAGGTTCAATACCTGGTCAGGGAACCAGATGCCACATGCTGAAACTAAAGGTCAGACGTGCTCCGGCTAACACTTGGCTGCTACTGTTGTTCAGTCGCTCAGCTCAGTTGTGTCCAACTCTTTGCAGCCTCGTGGACTGCAGCATGCCAGGCTTCCCTGTCCTTCACCGTCTCCCAGAGTTTGCTCGAACTCTTGTCCATCAAGTCGGTGATGCCATCTAACCATCTCATCCTCTGTAGCCCCCTTCTCCTCCTGCCTTCGATCTTTCCCAGCTTCAGGGTCTTTTCCAATGAGTCAGTTCTTCGCATCAGGTGGCCAAAATATTGGAGCTTCAGCATCAGTCCTTCCAATGACTGTTCATGGTTGATCTCCTTTAGGATGGACTGGTTGGATCTCCTTGCAGTCCAAGTGACTCTAAAGGATCTTCTCCAGCACCATAATTGGAAAGCAAGCATCCATTCTCCAGCACTCAGTGTTTTTTAGGGTCCAACTCTCACATCCATACATGACGACTGGAAAAATCATGGTTAAACCATAAAATCAAGTAGACAACAAAAAGCAACCTGATGTGACTTTTCGTAGCAGGGTCAGGAGATGATGTTATTCATTGACTGCAGTTTATAGATATGGAAATGGAAAATTAGGGCTACGAGAGAACTTAGCAGTCTTCAGATAAGGACTAGGGTAAAAGCCTTTATCACTAAACTCTCTAGCAGCTGTGCACATACTCTTAGCCTCATTCCAGCAACCAGAGTATAAGACCAGGGCTCATCTCAGATCTATTTATGATGGTATGTCCACCATTTAGTCACCTCATTCAGCTGCCTCCAAAGCGTTAGTCAGGGAGCCACAGGACAACACTTCTGAGTGGTTTCAGTGTAATTGAAAAGTCCTCCACCCTGTACTTGTAGCTTGTGATTAATTAGAAAATGGTGCATTTCATCTCAGAGGCTGGGCTCATCGGATTATGTGGTAGACATTGGGGATGATCCATTGCCGGGAGCATATAATTAGAGTCTCTGTGAGCGTATAATTAGAGTCGCTATGCTGAGTTGCCATGGAAACAACCCTGTCCCTTCATCTCCCATCACAGCAAGCTTGCCAGGGGATGGACATACTCAGTAGTGAGATATTAGAAGTAACAGAAGATCAGAAGTTGGTGGAGAAGGACCAGTGGAGTACCTCATAAACACAGGTTCTTGGGAGCAGGTTAAATGAGCCCTGTGGAGCCCATCCACTGATTAAACCAACCAACCCAATGAAAAAAAAGGAGGGGAGGGACAGAAGATCTAAACAGACATTTCTCCAAAGAAGCCTTACAGAGGGCTAATAAACACATGAGAAGGTGCTCAGCATCACTCACTCTTAGAGAGATGCAAATCAGAACCGCAATGAGGTATCACCTCACACCAGTCACGATCGCCATCATCACAAAGTCTGCAAACAGACTGGAGAGGGTGTGGAGAAAACTGACCCTCCTACACTATTGGTGGGAATGTAAGTTTGGTACAGCAGCCATGGAGAACAGTATGGAGATTGCTTATGGAAACTAGAAATAAAAGTACCATATGACCCAGCAACCCTACCACCGGGCATATCCTCTGAGAAAAACGTAGCTGGAAAAGACACATGGACTCCACTGTTGACTGCAGCACTGTTTATAATATCCCGGACTTTGAAGCAACCTAGATGTCCAGCAACAGAGGGATGGATAAGAGAGCGATGCTACATATATACATTCAAATACTGCTCAGCTATAAAAAAGGATGAAATGATACCATCTGCCTCAACATGGATGGACCTAGAGATGACCATACTAAGTGAAGTAAGCCAGACAGAGGAAGACAGATACCATAAGAAATCACTTATATGGTTTTCTATGTAGAGGATCATGTCATCTGCAAATAGTGAGAGTTTTACTTCTTCTTTTCCAATTTGGATTCCTTTTATTTCTTTTTCTGCTCTGATTGCTGTGGCCAAAACTTCCAAAACTATGTTGAATAGTAATGGTGAAAGTGGGCACCCTTGTCTTGTTCCTGACTTTAGAGGAAATGCTTTCAATTTTTCACCATTGAGGATAATGTTTGCTGTTGGTTTGTCATATATAGCTTTTATCATGTTGAGGTATGTTCCTTCTATTCCTGCTTTCTGGAGAGTTTTTATCATAAATGGATCTTGAATTTTGTCAAAGGCTTTCTCTGCATCTATTGAGATAATCATATGGTTTCTATTTTTCAATTTGTTAATGTGGTGTATTACATTGATTGATTTGCGGATATTGAAGAATCCTTGCATCCCTGGGATAAAGCCCACTTGGTCATGGTGTATGATCTTTTTAATGTGTTGTTGGATTCTGATTGCTAGAATTTTGTTAAGGATTTTTGCATCTATGTTCGTCAGTGATATTGGCCTGTAGTTTTCTTTTTTTGTGGGATCTTTGTCAGATTTTGGTACTAGGGTGATGGTGGCCTCATAGAATGAGTTTGGAAGTTTACCTTCCTCTGCAATTTTCTGGAAGAGTTTGAGTAGAATAGGTGTTAGCTCTTCTCTAAATTTTTGGTAGAATTCAGCTGTGAAGCCGTCTGGACCTGGGCTTTTGTTTGCTGAAAGATTTTTGATTACATTTTCAATTTCCATGCTTGTGATGGGTCTGTTAAGTTTTTCTATTTCTTCCTGGTCCAGTTTTGGAAAGTTGTACTTTTCTAAGAATTTGTCCATTTCTTCCACGTTGTCCATTTTATTGGCATATAATTGTTGATAGTAGTCTCTTATGATCCTTTGTATTTCTGTGTTGTCTGTTGTGATCTCTACATTTTCATTTCTGATTTTATTGATTTGATTTTTCTCCCTTTGTTTCTTGATGAGTCTGGCTAATGGTTTGTCAATTTTATTTATCCTTTCAAAGAACCAGCTTTTGGCTTTGTTGATTTTTGCTATGGTCTCTTTTGTTTCTTTTACATTTATTTCTGCCCTAATTTTTAAGATTTCTTTCCTTCTACTAACCCTGGGGTTCTTCACCAGAAAATTACTAGAACTAATCAACGATTATAGTAAAGTTGCAGGATATAAAATCAACACACAGAAATCCCTTGCATTCCTATACACTAATAATGAGAAAACAGAAAGAGAAATTAAGGAAATAATTCCATTCACCATTGCAACGGAAAGAATAAAATACTTAGGAATATATCTACCTAAAGAAACTAAAGACCTATATATAGAAAACTATAAAACACTGGTGAAAGAAATCAAAGAGGACACTAATAGATGGAGAAATATACCATGTTCATGGATTGGAAGAATCAATATAGTGAAAATGAGTATACTACCCAAAGCAATTTATAGATTCAATGCAGTCTCTATCAAGCTACCAACGGTATTCTTCACAGAGCTAGAACAAATAATTTCACAATTTGTATGGAAATACAAAAAACCTCGAATAGCCAAAGCTATCTTGAGAAAGAAGAATGGAACTGGAGGAATCAACCTACCTGACTTCAGGCTCTACTACAAAGCCGCAGTTATCAAGACAGTATGGTACTGGCACAAAGACAGAAATATAGATCAATGGAACAAAATAGAAAGCCCAGAGATAAATCCATGCACATATGGACACCTTGTCTTTGACAAAGGAGGCAAGAATATACAATGGATTAAAGACAATCTCTTTAACAAGTGGTGCTGGGAAAACTGGTCAACCACTTGTAAAAGAATGAAACTAGAATACTTTCTAACACCATACACAAAAATAAACTCAAAATGGATTAAAGATCTAAACGTAAGACCAGAAACTATAAAACTCCTAGAGGAGAACATAGACAAAACACTCTCTGACATACATCACAGCAGGATCCTCTATGACCCACCTCCCAGAATATTGGAAATAAAAGCAAAAATAAACAAATGGGACCTAATTAACCTTAAAAGCTTCTGCACATCAAAGGAAACTATTAGCAAGGTGAAAAGACAACCTTCAGAATGGGAGAAAATAATAGCAAATGAAGCGACTGAGAAACAACTAATCTCAAAAATATACAAGCAACTCCTACAGCTCAACTCCAGAAAAATAAATGACCCAATCAAAAAATGGGCCAAAGAACTAGATAGACATTTCTCCAAAGAAGAAATATAGATGGCTAACAAACACATGAAAAGATGCTCAACATCACTCATTATCAGAGAAATGCAAATCAAAACCACTATGAGGTACCATTTCACGCCAGTCGGAATGGCTTCAATCCAAAAGTCTACAAGCAGTAAATGCCGGAGAGGGTGTGGAGAAAAAGGAACCCTCTTACACTGTTGGTGGGAATGCAAACTAGTACAGCCACTATGGAGAACGGTGTGGAGATTCCTTTAAAAACTGGAAATAGAACTGCCATACGACCCAGCAATCCCACTGCTGGGCATGCACACCAAGGTAACCAGAATTGAAAGAGACACGTGTACCCCAATGTTCATAGCAGCACTGTTTATAATAGCCAGGACATGGAAGCAACCTAGATGTGCATCAGCAGACGAATGGATAAGAAAGCTGTGGTACATATACACAATGGAGTATTACTCAGCCATTAAAAAGAAAACATTTGAATCAGTTCTAATGAGGTGGATGAAACTGGAGCCTATTATACAGAGTGAAATAAGCCAGAAAGAAAAACACCAATACAGTATACTAACGGATGTATATGAAATTTAGAAAGATGGTAACAATAACCCTGTATACGAGACAGCAAAAGAGACACTGATGTATAGAACAGTCTTTTGGACTCTGTGGGAGAGGGAGAGGGTGGGAAGATTTGGGAGAATGGCATTGAAACATGTATAATATCATGTATGAGACGAGTTGCCAGTCCAGGTTCGATGCATGATACTGGATGCTTGGGGCTAGTGCACTGGGATAACCCAGAGGGATGGTATGGGGAGGGAGGAGGGAGGAGGGTTCAGCATGGGCAACACATGTATACCTGTGGCGGATTCATTTTGATATTTGGCAAAACCAATACAATATTGTAAAGTTTAAAAATAAAATAAAAAAAAGAAATCACTTATATGCGGAATCTAAAAAAAAAAAAAATACAAATGAGCTTTTTTATCAAAACACATAGAGACCCACAGACAAGGAAAACAAATTTATGGTTCACAAAAGGGAAGCAGTGATGAAAGTGAAAGTGTCAGTCACTGTCGCGTCTGACTCTTTGCCACCCCATGGACTGTAACCCACCAGGCTCCTCTGTCCGTGGGATTCTCTAGGAGGAATACTGGAGAGGGGTGTCATATCTTCCTCCTCCAGGGGATCTTCCTGACCCAGGGATCGAACCCACGTCTCTTATGTCTCCTGAGTTGGCAGGTGGGTTCTTTACCAGTGGTGCTACCTGGGAAGCAGGGATGGCTATATTAAAAGTTTGGGATTAAGAGGTGCAAACTACTGTGTATAGGATCAATAAACACCAAGATCCTACCGTGTAGCTCAGGAAACTATATTCAATATCCTGTTATAAATCATAATGGAAAAAAATGTTAAGAAAAATATGTGTGTGTGCATATAAAACTGAATCACTTTGCTGTATATCAGAAAGTAACAGAGCATCACAAACAACTCCACTTACAGTTTTTCTAAAAAAATGAATATTGAATAAAAACGGGATTTCGGATTGTAATGAGAACTGTGAAGGAACCCAGAGTAACTCCCCTGTGGTGGGGTTACTTAATATTGCATGATCGAGGAGGGCCTCTCTGAGGATGAGAAATTCAGGCAAAGAACAGATAAAATTGCAACAGAAAGAACAGGGCAGATAGAATCCAGATGGAGATTCTGGGCTACACGTTTGTCTTTTCACCACGTGAACGAGCGTTGCAAGTTTGCTGAAATTTAATAAACTTTAGCGGCAGGAGTTCAGGATCACACTACAGGGAACTCAGCTTTCTCCGTGGCTTGTGGGATTACAAAAGGTGCTGTGCTGGAAATCCCATTTGCACTTTCGAAAGCTGGTGACAGGCTATGACCGAGAACGTCTTATCATTTGCCAAGCCAGGAAAAGTGTACTGAACGTGGCGAAAAGCAGTGTTCTTCTACAAATCCTTGTCTTTTCTGATGTTCAGCTTCTGTATTTGTTTCCATTTTGGTTGAGTCAGTGGGTGGTTGGATGATTAGCTCAATGTTTCTCGTGTAAGAGGAAGGTAAATGAGAGTAAAGGAAAAACAGCCAATTTCTATTTAATGCCAGGAGAAAAAAAAAAAAAGAACGGGACTTCTCTGGTGATCTGGTGGTTAAGACTCAGACCTTCCAGTGCAAGGGATGTGAGTCGCATCTCTGATCAGGGAACTAAGATTCTACACTGAGTTTTTTGTGCAGTGCAGCCAAAAAAAAAAAAAAAAACTATTTTAAAGAAGGTAGGTAGGGTGAAACAGCTTGATTGGGAAACATTTTCAAGAGGAAAGAGGTAATCAGTTCACTTCAGTTCAGTCACTCAGTCATGTCCGACTCTTTGCGACCCCATGAATTGCAGCACGCCAGGCCTCCCTGTCCATCACCAACTCCCGGAGTTCACTCAGACTCTCGTCCATCAAGTCGGTGATGCCATCCAGCCATCTCATCCTCTGTCGTCCCCTTCTCCTCCTGCCCCTAATCCCTCCCAGCATCAGGGTCTTTTCCAATGAGCCAGCTCTTCCCATGAGGTGGCCAAAGGATTGGAGTTTCAGCTTCAGCATCAGTCCTTCCAGTGAACACCCAGGACTGATGTCCTTTAGGATGGGCTGGGTGGATCTCCTTGCAGTCCAAGGGACTCTCAAGAGTCTTCTCCAACACCACAGTTCAAAAGCATCAATTCTTCGGCGCTCAGCCTTCTTCACAGTGCAACTCTCACATCCATACATGACCACAGGAAAAACCATAGCCTTGACTAGACGGACCTTTGTTAGCAAAGTAATGTCTCTGCTTTTGAATATGCTATCTAGGTTGGTCATAACTTTCCTTCTGAGGAGTAAGCGTCCTTTAATTTCATGGCTTCAATCTATATTGGTGCCTAAAACTAAAATGTCTGAATGTGATATTAATGCTACAGTGAACTGTGAAATAAGATCATGTAAAACATACATATTTGAACCATGTGATGTAACTTTCTCTCTAGGCTTTAGTTACCAAAATTTGAACATAAACATTTTTAAACGCACACCTGTGCAAACGGCAGGTGGCACATCACTTTTTATATTTAAGAATTACGTGGGAGTGAAAGAAACGGTTTTCAAAATGGTAAGTTTAACAGTATTTAACACAGAATTTTGAAGAAGGAACATATTGGATGTATCCAAATATTTTTTTAGGACTTTGTTCCTTTAGGGTCTGATCACAGGCAGTGCTAAAAATAGTTCCTTTCCCTCTTTTTTTTTTGGGCATTCTTTGGAAATAAATGTTAATTACTGAAAAGAAATAGTGTAAAGAAGCAAAGGAAATTAGCAAAAATGCATTTCCTATCTTTTCGTTTTCCTGTGTCGAGGAAATAGGAAAGACCTGTAGAGTTAGTCTAATTAATTGGTGTTGCCTATCAGTGGAGAAATGATGCCTGTGGTTAAAGGCACACAGCATTTCCAACTGCAGCTTTCTTTAGATCCCATGGGAGAGTGTACTGAGTGGTCAGCTTTCACGTGGAGTTTGTCCAGGAGTTGGTGAAGACAAGGTCCTCACTCTGACTACACAACACTTGCTGCAGGACAGATGGACCAACCTTGTCTTCTAACAAGAGACAGAGAGATGTGCCAAACTGCGTTGCCTGGAATTCTCCGGGCAACAGTGCTGGAGTGGATTGCCATTCCCTTCTCCAGAGTATCTTCCCAACCCAGGGATCAAGCCTGCATCTCCTGCAGTGCAGGAGGAGCTTTACAGTCCAAGCTGCCAGGGAAGCCCCATCACACAATGTTATCCTAACAAGTAATGAGAGGTGAGAGATGGCGCCAAACTGCCTATCCTACATACCTAAGGCGTTTGCTTTCCTGAAACTCTGCTGGACAATCAGGATCACCTTGATGCTGGGAAAGATTGAGGGCAGGAGGAGAAAGGGATGACAGACGTTAAGATGGTTGGATGGCATCACTGACGGGATGGGCATGAGAAAACTTCCGGGACATAGGGAAGGACATGGCACAACACACGGGGTTGCAAAGAGTTGGACACGACAGAGCAACCGAACACCACCAGTTCAAGCTCACCAAAGAGAGCTCTTGTCAAAGTCTGCTAGTTGCTCAGTTGTGTCCGACTTTTTGTGACCCCGTGGACTGCAGCCCGCCAGGCTTTTCTGTCCACGGAATTCTCCAGGCAGCAATGCTGGAGTGGATTGCCATTCCCTTCTCCAGAGTTATCTTCCCAACCCAGGGATCAAGCCTGCGTCTCCTGCTCTGCAGGAGGAGCTTTTTGGTCCAAGCTGCCAGGGAAGCCCTGTCACACAATATTATCCTAACAATTAACTTCCTCTCCAACATCTCTTCCCTACTTGGGATAATCTTGAGTTCTTTCTCAGGAATCACTTTTGAAACAAAGCCCAACCTTGACTTGTTGCAATATTCTCATTACTCTTCCTTGATCTTGTCTCATCCTGCACTTGGGACTCTGTCTCGTCATTTTATTCCTTCCTAGTTGATGATCCAGCTTCCTATATATTGTCTGATAATCACCCCCTGTCATCTCACCCCCTGTGTATGTTTCTCCTCTGCTTTATCCCCCTCCATCCCTGAGGACAGAGATCTGGACTTACACGTCTCTCATCTTCAAAACAAAATATCACGATGGCACAAGAAATTCTCTTTCATGACCCTCCGTCCTATTTTTGTTTGTACACAGGGGCACAAATTTTGTCAAGATGCCATAGGTCCTCTGAGCAAATTTCACCATCAATCTTATGTCTAATTTATACTAATTTTAAAATATATACTCTTGATGCTATTGTTGACATTTTATGTGAGGCATTAATTCATTCCAACAGCAAACATTTATTGTGCTCCAGATATATTCACTTCAGTGCCATTGGTACCACTGGGGAAAAAAAATGTGGAACAGTCACTTTGTTTTGTAAGAGAAATACAATCTGTGTTCGTCATAATCTGGGAAAAACAAGGAGTCTTCTTCTTTAAAAAAAATTTTTTTTTGGATGGGGACCATTTTTAAAGTCTTTATTGAATTTGTTAAAACATTGCTTGTTATATATTTTGGCCATGAGGCATGTGGGTCCCTGAGCAGGGATTGAACCCGTTACCCGCTGCGTTGAAAGCCAAAGTCCTAACCACTGGACCACCAGGGAAGTCCCAAGCGGTCTTGATTATCTAAAGCAGAGTATGTTCGAAGACAGAGCAGAAGATGAAGCTACAGACAGATTTGGGAATGAACCCAGAGTACAGTGAAACGTCTGTCTAGTCACAACTATGGTTTTTCCAGTGGTCATGTATGGATGTGAGAGCTGGACTCTAAACGCAGCTGAGCACCAAAGAATTGATGCTTTTGAACTGTGGTGTTGGAGAAGACTCTTGAGAGTCCCTTGGACTGCAAGGAGTTCCAACTAGTCCATCCTAAAGGAGATCAGTCCTGAATCTTCATTGGAAAAACTAATGCTGATGCTGAAGCTCCAATCCACCTGATGTGAAGAACTGACTCATTTGAAAAGACCCTGATGCTGGGAAAGATTGAAGGCAGGAGGAGAAGGGGAAGACAGAGGATGAGATGGTTGGATGGCATCACGGGCTCAATGGACATAAGTTTGAGTAAACTCCAGGAGTTGGTGATGGACAGGGAGGCCTGGTGTGCTGCAGTCTATGGGGTTGCAAAGAGTTAGCCACAACTGAGCGACTGAACTCACAGTGAATATGAGAGAAAAGACTTTGGGTTAATTTGGGCTGTTGGTGTGACTGTCCCTAGGTTTTTCAGAAATGGCTCTGCCAACGCTCAGTGGCATGGAGGAAGGTGGATGGGAGGGAATTGGACATTTCTCTTTAGGATCCTCGGGTGGAAGCTCAGCGAGGAATGAGGCATGATTTACAAAGGCAGGGCAGCCATGAATGGGCAAGAGGATAAACACAAGGGTGACCCCAAAGGTGGACTCAGCGTGACCTAAGCAAGGGAGAACGATGCTAAGGGAAGGTGAACACAGAGACAGACACACATGTCATGTGGAGGGGCTGGGAACCACTGATAACTGGACATTTATTGTAAAGCTAACCCAAAGGCTAGAAAAAAAATGGACGCTTTCCTTAGAAATGGAGCAGTTCAAAGCTTTTAGTCCCAATTCAGAATCTCACACCTCTGCTCTCAAGTAGTTCCCTTTGTTTTACTTGGAAAGAAGGGAAAAAGAAAAAAAAGACAAGCTGGAAGTAAATCTCCCTGACATTGTGCTATTCAGGAAGTCAGACCTCCCCCAGGCATCATGGAAGTCTGTCTCCGGCTTTCTCTTGCAGTCTCTGAAAGTGAAAGGGCACACATGGCCTTCCCCACCATCCCTTGGGCCAATAACCGGTCTCAGCTCATTGGGAAGAGTGGGGGGGGGGGGTGTCTGTAATCTGTTGTTGTTGTAGAGGTGTCTGTAATCTGTTGAGGTGTCATCAGCTGTCCGTGGTGCTGAATTCATAATGGCAGCGTCCAGTTGACAAGCCTAATCCTTGCTCTTCTCTGAAGGCTCCCTGGGTGCTGCTTTCATGCTCCCAGGCATCCAGACTGTCATGTATAAAGCCCTCTCCAAGTGTCTTCCTGAATCACGTTGGGTAAGAAGCCTTGGCGGCCGTCCTCAAATGCAGATCTTGCGTGTGCACCAACCAGGGCTGGGTTTCTACAGACATTCAGATACTCTTCCAGCCACGTGAAGCACGTGATGCATGTCAGCGATGTCAAGGAGCAGAGCAGCTGGCCGTGTCTAGAATTAGGATGCTGCTGCAGCTGCTGTTTTAGTCGCTCAGTCGTGTCTGACTCTTTGAGACCCCATCGACTATAGCCTGCCAGGCTCCTCTGTCCATGGGATTCTCCAGGTGAGAATACTGGAGTGGGTTGCTATTTCCTTCTCCAGGGCATCTTTCGGACCCAGGTATCGAACCTGGGTCTCCTGCATTGCATGCAGATTCTTTACCATCTGAGCCCCGAGGGAAGCCCCCAGAATTAAGGTGCTAGAAACCTGATGGGAGATTTTCTCCTGGCCCAGTTACTGCAAAGGGGAAAGAGAACAAAACCACAAATGTGTAATTTGGCTTCACCTTCAGTTCATGCCTTCCTCCTGGTGAGAACAGCTCTCCTATCAGGCAGCTTTTCCTTCACTGTTTTTAGATTTTGTTCTAGCAGCGTGTTTTACAATAGCACATTTTACTATGGTTAGAAAAACTTTGAGGTGGTCTTAAAGAGGCATTATTTTCCCTCCCTCCCACCACCACCATTGACTTACAACATAAAAATCATCCCAAAACACCATAAATACAAAGTCTTGGCCTGAAAGGGTCTTGACCACAAACTTAACTGAAGTATTGTTGAATTAATCCATTTAGACTGTGTTTAATTAATTCATTTAGACTCCTGTGTTAATTTCTGATGTAACGACCAAAGTGACTTGGTTATATGCATTTATGTATACATATATACTTAGGAAAGTCACTCAGTCGTGTCCGACTCTTGGCAACCCCATGGACTATACAGTCCATGGAATTTTCCAGGCAAGAATGCATGAGTGGGTAGTGTTTCCCTTCTCCAGGGGATCTTCCCAACCCAGGGATTGAACCCATGTCTCCCGCATTGCAGGCGCATTCTTTACCAGCTGAGCCACACAGAAAGCCCATATATACACACTTATAGATACATATATACACATGTGTACAGAAGGGCTTCCTGGTGGCACAGTGGTAGAGAATCTGCCTGACTGTGCTGGAGACAGAGGTTCGATCCCTGGGTTGGGAAGATCCCCTGAAGAAGGAAATGGCACCCACCCTGCTCCAGTATTCTTGCTTGGGAAATCCCATGGATAGAGGAGCCTGATGGGCTACAGTCCATGGGGTCACAAAGAGTCGGATGGGACTGAGCTTGCAACACATATGTATGAATATATGGGAGTACTCTTTTTCATATTCTTTTCCTTGATGCTTTTATCCCACAGGATATTGAATATATCTCCCTCTGCTATGCAGTTGTGTTAGTCCCTCAGTCGTGTCCGACTCTTTGAGATCCCATAGACTGCAGGATTGCAAATGTCATTATTTCCTTCTTGTGGCTGAGTGGTGTTCCATTGTGTGTGTGTGTGTGTGTGTGTGTATACACCAAATCTTCTTTATCCGTTCCTCAGTTGACGGACCTTTAGATTACTTTCATAACATGGCTGTATTACCTTCTTAATAGTCATGAAGACATGTTGCCATTGGTTCTAAGGGGTTTCTCACTCTCTCGTGCAATGATTTTATCAGGTAAGATAAAACCTGTGCGTCATATGCACGCAATGTAAGGTTTTCTATCAAAGATACTGTTTGCCTGTAGAAGCTCTTGGGAAATCTGTATTAAGTCGAAAAAAATACTGTAACAAACATTTGGGAAATAGCTGAATTTTCAGTAAAGCCACCGGTTTAAATGGTTGTTTCTACACTCCTCCATGTGCTTCTTTTTAAAGGTTATATACCCTTTTGTTTCTTTGTAAATGCTGGTATTGTTTTTGCTCTTTACCTGTCCCGCTAATCGGGGAGCGTCTCAAGAATCTGGACCATCTCTTATTTTAACAAATAGTCTGGTGTCAGGAACCCACGGTGAAAAAAGGTCTCATTATTCCATTTCTATTTGTTGCTGATTATAGTGGCTTTTTATTGTATTGGGTTCATACATCGTTCATTCCTACCTTGTTATTCTCCATCAGTGGAAGCTAGAATTCTCTTCAGTCACCTCAATTATCATCTTGTATCAGGCACCCAGGAAATTTTCCTCTATTTTGCATTTCAGTATGATGTACGGTAAAATTATGATACATTCTCACAAGGACACGTCTTACTTCTCCAAAGGGCATGTCCTGTGTCGGTCACAAAGAACATCTGTCTAATGGAAGTCATCTTCTCTGAAATGATTAAAGATTATTTATAGATTCTGTTTCTGGATGAGCTCCTGGCTCATTAGATATATTGCCAGGTGATTTTTTTTTTTTTTAAAACTGTTGGTGCTTCACTTAATTTTTCAGTTTTAATTTCTGTAACATTTATCTTTGAGGCTTGAACTCTACAAGAAAAACGTACTGATACGAATTAGCCATCACTCACCTTTCTTAGGAAGAGCAGTAACTTTTGACATTTGTTAGAATCCTCATAATATTTCCTGATCTGGATTTTTATAGGTATTTAATGTTTATTCAGTGTTTTTCTTTTATAAGTCTTGTCTCTTCAAAACTCAGCACGAGAACTATCTTTCTTTTATGGTGGCTCCCTTAGCATGTAGGCAGGACAGCCTTTCCTCCTAGATGCTAAATACATCTGTGTCATCTGACTTTATCCTTTTCAACGGATTGTTTATGTATTTGCTTGGCGAAAAACGTTCATTCAAGTTTTTCCGTAACATCTTATGGAAAAACTGGAGCTAACTTTTTGGCAACCTAACATATTGTTGCTTTCAGATGAAGGAATTGGAACACTAATCAAATCCTTCAGTTCAGTGACCTTCAGGCATTAAAATGGAATTTCCCATTGAGAGCAAAGCAGTTCTTAGAATTAGATACACCTTGGTTGGCTGTCCCAATGCATTCTCACAACCTGTATGTGGGCAGGGAGGGGATCAGAGATGAATGGTGTCAAAAAGACATCTTACGTGTCTAGTTCAATTAATTGATTTACACTGCAACATACCAATACATGAACATGTGTGTATACATGCATATATATGTCTATATGAATACATATGTGAGAGTGTGGAGAAGGGTATGGCAACCCACTCCAGTGTTCTTGCCTGGAGAATCCCATCGACGGAGGAGGCTGGGGGGCTACAGTCCATGGGGTCACAAACAGTCAGACACGAATGAACAACACACACACACACACACACACACACACACACACACACACTGAGAGTGAGCATTGCTCTGTTGTGTGCAACTCTTTGCGACTGCATGGACTGCAGCCTGCCAGGCTCCTCTGTCCATGGAATTCTCCAGGCAAGAATACTGGAGTGGGTTGTCATTCTGATATACCCAAGTCACTTTGGTGGTTACAGCAGAAATTAACACAACAGTGTCAACCAAGTAATTGAACTGCATGCATAAGACAAGTAAGGAGTCTTATTTATTCTTATGGGGACTATTTCTTCTCAAGCTTCCTCTCTTCTGATAAAAGAGACCCAGGTACCTTGCAGCAATGACCTCCCTTTCCTGTATGTGTATGTAGGTGACTTACAGGGTCATCTTCTGTCAGGAGCTACAAGTGTGAAGACAAGATAAAATCTCAACACTGAACGTGGGCTGTTGTTAGCAAGACAGAGATGACCTCAGTTCCCGTTGGCACAGTGGAATGCATGCTCCATAAACATCTATCGTTGGCTGTCTCATCGGATAAAAAATAAATGTTTCCTTCTTCTTTTATAAAATTCTTTTGGGCTTTCCAGTACATACGACCTATAGCAGACTCCGGGAGATGGTGAAGGACAGGGAAGCCTGGTGTGCTCAAGTCCACGGGGTCGCAAAGAGTTGGACACTATTTAGCAAAGAGTCGGACCCAACTTAGCGAAGGGTCAGACAGGACTTTGCAAAGAATGGGACACAGCTCAGTGCATGAACAGCAATGCTTTTTAACCACAAGTGTGAGCTTTCATCAAAAATAAAACATTATGTGCTGACTTAAAAATGTAAACACAAGGAATCTGCATTTCAAAATGTGCATCAGCGTGAGGGCAAAATGCCATGAATATGTGGATGGCTTTAGGGGGCATTCGAAAGAGGACATTTCTTTTATTTTTGTTATTAAGCAACACAAATGGGTCCATAAGACGGTTTCTCCTCCCTTTACGTTTGGAGAGGAACGGAATCTAGCCACACAGAGAGGAGGGTCCTAACTGCAGTCTTAATTTCAGTGAGTGATTTCCGTCTGAGTGTGTTTGCCATCAGTATCCATCTGTTTCGTTTTTTTTTTTTTTGTAAACAGAATGACCATTAGCCATTGATGTAAGTGATAATAGTAATAGTGAGAGATGCGGATCACCCCAGATTCTCCGTCTATGGCCCCTGTGAGTGGGCAGGGGTCTGTGCTGCAGGGAAATTGGACTCTGGGGAGGTAGTCTACATGGTCGTGTGCTTGGAGAAATGACCTGCTGAGTCACTGGGTTTCGAAGGAACCCACAACATCACCATGCAAGTCCACTCCAGGGAGCTCATTCCAAGTGTCATGATGCAATGAAGGTGTGTACAAAATAAGCACTTTTGTGTGTGTGTGTGTGTGTGTGTGTGGTGTGTGTGTGTGCACACGTGGGGCGTGTGTGTGTGTGTGTCTTCTCTCCGACTCAAGGTACCAGAGAAACCCAGTTATATGAAAAGCAATAGTGTCGAAAAGGGAAGAGAAAGAATAGTCAAAGCAGGACGGAAGAGATGAGAAGAAATGGAAGTTGGGAAAGAATGGGCATCTTTTCTGCTATGAGGACTGCAAGCTCATGGCAGGCCATCCCCATGAACCAAGGAGCCTGGAACTCCCCACAGAGCCACGTCCACTGAAGGATGGACAGTGAGAACCGTGAGGCTGGTCATCACATCACACATCTCCTAAGGTCTTGACTTTGGCACAGTTGTAGGCACTTGCTTGCTGCTGGTCTTGACCGGTATTTAAACAGTGAAACGGAATGTGATCAGGGTAGATCCATGTGGGAAAAACCATCAACGGTTCCACAGAGGATGCGCAGAGGAGAAAGAAAGAATTGTCCACGGCTTGAGATGAAAATCAAAGTTACGGGTGGAGGAAGACAAGAGAAGAGTCGCAAATGATAAACGTTTGAGAGGACACTTATCGTCTCAAAAGTGAATGAGTTCATAAGGGAAGGAAATCACTCAGAACGAGAAACATAACTTGCACCTCTGAGCAGAGCAACTCTGTGCGCAAAGAGTGAACGTCATACCTAGTTCAATGCCATGTTAAACCAGAGATACTTGGGGACATCCCTGATGGTCCAGTGGTCAAGAATACGCCTTCTAATGCAGTGGTTGTGGGTTCAATCTGTCGTCAGGGAACCAAATTCCCACATTCCTCGGGGAAACTAAACCCTTGTGCAGCAAGTACAGAGCCCAAAGGCTGCAACCAAGACCTTTATTTGCCACTAAGCCAGATAAATGGATACTTATTCTAAAAAATAATATACATCATTTACTCCAACCTCTTATGATCTGTCAGGGCACTGAATGTTAAACCTGGAATAGATAGTGTCTTTTTAAAAACTGAGTATTCTATTTAATAATCCATTTTAAGAATATTATAATGTGTTGAAACCATCTACTCTATTTCCCCGGCGAACATATAGTCTAATTAGATGGTGCAAAATATTTTGCTGTTCTGATTTTTTTTGTTGTTGACATCTTCAAATTAGAAATGTAGTTCTTTGAAAAGCATTGTTAAAAACAAATAATCTCAGTGTCAGGAAGTGCAAGAGAAAATCTTAGGCACCAAATCGTTGATGACACATTTTCTGACCTATCTTTTATGTGACTTGGACGGAGATTTTCTTTTTCTTTAAAGGAAAGAATCGATTCTATTTTTACTGCACCAAAGCAAAATTTCAGGTTATATGTGGAAATCAGCTGTAAAGAGGAAGCCATTGAGGTCACCATGGAGCATTGAATGGACTTTCCTGTGATGTGCAGTGAGTTCTCATTAGTCAGCTACTCTGTACAATGTTTATATGTATCCGTTGCAGTCTCCCTGTCCATCCCACCTGCAAACGTGAAGGAAATCCAAGAAAGAGTGGATATATGTGTACATGTGTCTGATTCACTTTGCCGCTCATCAGAAACTAACAGATCACTGGAAAGCAACTATACTCCAATAAAAAACAAATTTAAAAATTAAAAAAGAAAGAGGAGTGCATGTCTAAGTCTTCCACCCTCAACCCCCCCAAATAGTGGATGATAAAATATAATAAAAGCCATCCCTGGTGGTGCATTGTTTAGAATTCAGCACTTGTACCGAGGAGACAGGTTCAATCCTCGGTTGGAGAATTAAGACCCTGCAAGATGTGTGATATAGCCAAAAGAAACATTTTTCTAAGTAAAAAGTAAACACTGTGTTGAAGCTGAAACTCCAATCCTTTGGCCACCTCATGCAGAGAGCTGACTCATTTGAAAAGACCCTGATGTTGGAAAAGATTGAGGGCAGGAGGAGAAGGGGACGACAGAGGATGAGATGGTTGGATGGCATCACCGACTCAATGGACATGGGTTTGGGTGGACTCCGGGAGTTGGTGGTGGACAGGGAGGCCTGGCGTGCTGCGATTCATGGGGTCTCAAAGAGTCGGACACTAGTGAGCGACTGAACTGAACTGAACTGAATCATCGTGTGCAATAGAGTTTCTTGTTGTCATTTCTTTTCTAACTTCTCTGTATTTCCTGACATTTCAAATTAAAATGTAGGCACCTTTTGATTGGAAGCCGTGATGACTTTTTTCCTCTTTGCTGATTGACTCACCTCTTGGTAGTTTTCACACATCTTTTGATTTCTTGCTTGCTTTGCATATCGTAGCCTGTCTTCTTGAGTACACTGTGGGCCCCTGTTTCCACATTTGTTCCCACAAATCCACACACCCCTCACCTCACCTGCTTCTGTTTCTTTGTTTGTGGTCTGTTTTGAGCTCAAAGCGTGGCCCTCCCTACATGGTGTGAAGATGAGATAATTGTACATGTGTTTCCCGGAATGGAATGGCTCCCAAGAGAAAGTCATAACATCTCTTCTAGAAATGGTGGGGAAGCATCACAAGATCTACCCACTCCAGTATTCTGGCCTGGGGGAATTCCATGCACTGTATATTCCACGGGGTCACCGAGAGCTGGACATGACTGAGCGAGTTTCACGTACTCCCGTGTTTCAGATGCAATGCGGACGGTTGTCTTCCTGTGCAAGACAGAGGTTGGATCCGTCATCATCCAGACACCCTCCCCAGGTGTGTGCCTCCATTACCAGTCTGCAGGAAAGCAGAGTAAATGTGGCGTCACATCCTGGCAAACGAGAACCCTGCTTTGCGACAACAGCCCTTTAAGACTCTTACCGGATTATTAACTGAAAGTGTATTAAAACATCTTTTGTTTGTTGTTGTTTAGCCAGTAAGTGATGTCTGACTCTTTTACAATCCCCATGGACTGTAGCCCGCCAGGCTCCTCTGTCCGTGGGATTCTCAGGGCAAGAATACTGAAGTGGGGTGCTATTTCCTTCTCCAGGAGATCTTCCTGACCCAGAGGATTGATCCCACATCTCTTGAATCATATAGGCTGATTTTTTAGTGCTGAGCCATTGTGGAAGCCCCTAATTTTACTGAGCAGAGACATAGCAATACATTTTTAGAAAGTGATATAGTTAACATGGAGAAGGCAATGGCACCCCACTCCAGCACTCTTGCCTGGAAAATCCCATGGATGGAGGAGCCTGGTGGGCTGCAGTCCATGGGGTCGGTAGGAGTCAGACACGGCTGAGTGACTTCATGTTCATTTTTTCACTTTCATGCATTGGAGAAGGAAATGGCAACCCACTCCAGTGTTCTTGCCTGGAGAATCCCAGCGACGGGGGAGCCTGGTGGCCTGCCGTCTATGGGGTCGCACAGAGTCGGACACGACTGAAGTGACTTAGCAGCAATAGTTAACATCACCGTTGAAGCTGTAAGAGCCTAAAATTGATCAAGGATTTGTTATACAACTTAGGATTATTGTTCTCATTCATATTTTGCTCCATCAGGTTTTTGTTTCAACCTTGTAAGTATTATAAATGCAAGTTTATCATCATAGAAGGTTCAGAAAGAACATAATTCAAAATTTTGAGTGAAGAAGAATCTTCCAGTGAATTTGACGCAGATACTTTCTCTGATTGTGCAAGTGACATGTAGACTAGCATTTCAGAAGATGACAGATAGTTCTTTGGGATATAGCCCTGATTCAGATAATGTGAATATTAGGCCAAGAGAAAGGTAGAAACCCTTACTGTGAGGGACTCTGATATGGAAAGTGAAAATACAGCTCATGGCGCTGCAGGAGACTTGACAGGTGTGTGAGCTGTAGCTATTGAATGGAATAACCCACAAAGTGATGGTGCAATCACAGAATGAATTTTTTTTGTCCGGTCAAAACCAAAACAGCTGCCTGTTTGTTTCTGCAAAAATCCTCCAGTCAGTAATAAGTTAAGAAAATCCAGAGAGAGAAGTTATGGGGAGGTAGGCACAAGATGGGGCTGGAGGTGACAGAAATAAATAAAAACCATTAGAAAACCACAGGATTTGTACACTTCATCGACTTCTCGGATATCTGTGCAGAAGAAATATAAATTCGCTGATGGTGCCTAAAAATAGGACAGACATAGGGAAGAAACAATAGGAAATATAGGTTCATGTGTGACAAAAACAAGAAGCCAAATGAGCAAATTGAACAGAGCCTCCTGCAGCCCTGGAAGCAGCCGTCTTACTCATGGTTCAGTGACCTTGGAAGGACTTCTCAAGTATTTCCATATCTGGTAAGGCACAGTCTGTACCTTCTCTTGATTTGTCCTTCAACAATTCTGTCTCTCAACTAACCCCAAAATTCGTCTTTTCAAAAGATTTTTGTCTCTAAAATTTTTAAAGCATTTTTATGCTTTACCTAGACAGCATATTAAAAAGCGGAGCCGTCACATTGCTGACATAGGTCCGTCTACTCAAGGCTATGGTTTTCCCAGTAGTCATGTATGGATGTGAGAGTTGGAACATAAAGAAGGCTGAGCTCAGAAGAATTTATGCTTTTGAAAAGTTGTGTTGGAGAAGACTCTTGAGAGTCCCTTGGACTGCTAGGAGTTCCAACCAGTCCATCCTAAAGGAAATCAGTCCTGAGTGTTCATTGCAAGGACTGACGCTGAAGCTGAAACTCCAATACTTTGGCTACCTGATGTGAAGAGCCAACTCATTTGAAGAGACCCTGGTGCTGAGAAAGATTGAAGGCAGGAGGAGAAGGGGACGACAGAGGATGAGATGGTTGGATGGCATCACGGACTCAATGGACATGAGTCTGAGCAAGCTGCAGGAGTTGGTGATGGACAGGGAGGCCTGGGGTTCTGCAGTCCATGGGGTCCCAAAGCAACAGACCAGACGGAGTGACTGAACAACAGCAGCGATATCAGTGTCTAAGTTTCCAAACAATACTCACAATATAGTATCTTTTACTAATTGATTTTTGCCATTGATTCTGTCTTTCAGCTAATATTGTAATGCTTATCATGTATATGTTTTGCTCGAAGCATTGTAGATGCATTGATGTACATAACAGACAAAACTGCCTATCTTGTGAAATTTATATTCTGTGCAGGGAATGGAAAATAAACTTTAGAATTAAATATGTTATATATCACTTTGGGTAAGTAATGAGTGCTTTGAAAAAGGGACAAATGAGATTTGGATGGCAGTGAAAATTGAGCTTTTGTGTTAGGGAGTCAACAGGCGCCTCACTGAGAAGGGAGAGTGTGAGTAAACAATTGAAGGAGGTTGTGAGTTCCAGCGGCTAAGAGTGTGCACGCCCAGTGCTGGGAGCCCAAGTTTGATCCCTGATCGGGGAACAGGATCCCACATGCCTCAATGAGGGTAGAAATATCCCAAGTGCTGCAGCTGAGACCCAGTGCAGCCAAATAAGTGAGTTGAATAAATACCTATTAAAACAAGAAGGAGGTGAGGAAGGAAGCCAGGATGATGTCCCTGAAGGGTACTCCAGTCAAAAGGAACGACCAGCACAAAGATCCCAGAGAGGAGGCTTTGGCAAGCCACTCCAGTACTCTTGCGTAGAAAATCCCATGGACGAAGGACCCTGGTAGGCTCCAGTCCATGGGGTCGCGAAGAGTTGGACATGACTGAGCGACTTCACTTTCACTTTTCACTTTCATGCATTGGAGAAGGAAATGGCAACCCACTCCAGTGTTCTTGCCTGGAGAATTCCAGGGACGGCGAAGCCTGGTGGGCTGCCATCTATGGGGTCGCACAGAGTCGGACACGACTGAAGCGACTTAGTAGCAGCAGCAGCAGGAGGCTTTTGTTTTGCATTGGGGAACACCCACGAGAAAGAGGGGGATCAAAGTGGAATGAAGCTATGAAGAGTTTGATTTTAATTGTTGAAACAGAAAGAGACCTCTTAGAGGAATTTAGCAGGATGATGATAAAGGGAGTAGTGTTTTCAGGAAACAGTTTAGCCGCCTTGTTGGGAGTACCCTGGAGAAGCAAGACTAAAAAAGCATGGGATAGCTTAGAAGATGAACACCAAAGTCCACGTGAGAAATGATGACCGCCTGCCTATGATGGTGGCAGTGGAGATGGGGAAGAAACGTTGTTTCATATATTTTGTTACATCATGCAAAATGCCGGGCTGGATGAAGCACAGGCTGGAATCAAGATTGCCGGGAGAAATATCGATAACCCCACATCTGCAGATGACACCACCCTTAGGGCAGAAAGCGATGAACTAGAGCATCTTGATGAAAGTGAAAGAGGAGAGTGAAGAAGTTGGCTTAAAACTCAGCATTCAGAAAACTAATATCATGACATCCGGTCCCATCACTTAATGAAAAGTAGATGGGGAAACAATGGAACCAGAGACTTTATTTTTGGGGGCTCCAGAATTACTGCAGATGGTGACTGCAGCCATGAAACTAAAAGATGCTTACTCCTTGGAAGAAAAGCTGTGACCAACCTAGACAGCATATTAAAAAGCAGAGATACTACTTTGCCAGCAAAGGCCCATCTAGTCAAAGCTGTGGTTTTTCCAGTAGTCAAGTATGGATATGAGAGTTGGACTATATAGAACAATGAGTACCGAAAAACTGATGCTTTTCAACTTTAGTGTTGGAGAGGACTCTTGAAAGTCCCTTGGACAGCAAGGAGATCCAACCAGTCCATCCTAAAGGACATCAGTCCTGAATATTTACTGAAAGGACTGATGCTGAAGCTGAAACTCTAATTCTTTGGCCACCTGAAGCAAAGAACTGACTCATTGGAAAAGACCCTGATGCTGGGAAAGACTGAAGGCAGGAGGAGAAGGGGACGAGAGAGGATGAGATGGTTGGATGGCATCACCGACTCGATGGATATGAGTTTGAGTAAACGCCGGGACTTAGTGATGGAGCGGGGAAGCTTGGTGTGCTGCGGTCCATGGGGTCGCAAACAGTTGGACATGACTGAACTGAACTGATATTTTGTTGTTTATTTGTCTTGGCTGTGTTGGGTCTTTGTTGCATCATGCACTTCGTTTGTAGCGGCACATGGACTCTGAGTTGTGGATTGTGGGCTTTGGCAGTTGCAGCCTTTCTAGAGTTGCAGAGCGCAGGCTTAGTTGCTTCATGGCATGTGAGGTCTTCGTTCCCCGAACAAGGATTAAACCTGCATCCCTTGTGTTGCAAGGCAAATTTTTAACCACTGGAGCACCAGTAAAGTCCCACTGATGGATTTTTTAAAAATGCAAATGATTTGGATGTGGAGTGTAAGGGAGGAAAGGTCTCTAGGATTTCTGACTCAAGCCCAGGTTGGCCACAAAAGAATCTGGAAAAACAGCTGGTGGAGAGAATCTGGAGGATTCCATGCAGTTTGAAAGTTTGAATTGGAAATGTTTTGGGGATATCACATAATTGGCATTGCATAGATGAAGGACGTAAGAGTCTAGCACTGAAGGGAAAGAGCTGTGTAAAGAGAAGAATGTTGAGCTAGTGAACACAGGTTGTGTTTACACACACACACACACACATTTATACGCGCACACACCTTTTTTTTTCCTTTGGCTCCAGCATGCAGCTTGCAGAATCTTACTTTCCTGACCAGGGATTGAACCTCAGGGCCATGGCTGTGAGAGCACTAAGCCCTAGTAACCGGACTCCCAGGGAATTCTCATTGTAGATGATACTTAAAAATCACGAAGTCATGAGACTGAGTGAGGTCGTGAGCAGAGTTCTGAACATAGAGAAGTGAGAAAAAAAAGTTTGCCAGCAGAGCAACTTGGAGGCTTACTGGCAACTTTGTTGTTCAGTCGCTCAGTCATGTCCGACTCTCTGCGACCCCATGGACTGCAGCACGCCAGACTTCCGTGTCCTTTCCTACCTCCTGGAGCTTGCTCAGTCTCATGTCCGTTGAGTCGGTGATGCCATCCCACCTTCTCATCCGTCGCCCCCTCTCCTTTTGCCTTCAGTCTTGCCCAGCATCAGGGTCTTCTCCAATGAGTTGGGTCTTCCCATCTGAAAGGCAAGGAGCAATCACAGCAACTGGGATAATTATTGATACCTGGGCAACTCTTTTTGTTGGAGCTATATGGAAATTTTCTTCAAATTAGTGTGATTGTTTTTTTCAATACAGTTGGAGACAAGTTCATACGCCGACCGTAATGATGGGAACAGATGCATCAGAAATCAGAGGAGGCAGGAAGCAGGTGTTAGGGATTTAGGGAAGCTCTGAAGGAAATTTATTACAGTCTCCACCATGAGCATACTGCATGTCTGTGGTCAGCCATTGAAAGTGAGACCAGTCCGGATGGGCCTACAAATTCCTTCATCTCTGCTCCCCCTCAAAGATACAGGTGTGCCCTAGATGGGGAAGTCGAGTTTTATCAGGTTTAGGATTTTGCTAAGCAAAAAAATGGAGATTTGAGAGAGTGATGTGTGGGACCTGGGGTTTATGCAAGGGTATGACTCTCTACGTTGCAGGAGGAAATATCAAATCTTAATCTCCTGTTCTTAGAAATGAGAAAAGAAGGAAAGGAATGTATTTACCATTTTGTAGCCTTCTGGAAAGAGTTCTTAGGTTGCCTATTTCCTTTATAATTCTCCTCGTGTGAGTCAGAGCATGTTTGAGGGTATGTGCTATAATGGGAACCATACAGATTCTTGGAATGAAAGTGTAAACGAGAGAACGTATTGATGAGACATTTTCATATTTTCCATATTCAGAGAGTGGCCCCCTGTGTTTCTTCCCAGCAGCAGAAGAAATTTGTCACGTGTCCAATTTCTGCCCCAGAGCAGTGTTTAGAAAGCAGTGGTATCATCAGTGAGGCGACTGATAAACTGTTAGATCAGGTGTTGACATATCCTGACTCAGGGAAGAGTCCTTGTGCCATCTTGGGATTAAAAAAAAATAACCCAGCATTACTCGTTGCCATAAGACAGTAAACAGAACGTGAGAGCAACACCATATATCGTGGAGGCAGAAAGCCGCAGAAAATACATGTTCTCAGGACAATAAGTGGCTGGCTTAAATTCTCATCATTTGTACTCCAGACCTCTTCTCTTGGTCTCTCAGCTGAAGTTGCCCTTCGTCACAACTCTTTGAGCATTGTGACACTGGATTCTTATTTAGCAGAAAGTCTTTGTTGACGGTATATTGTGCCGGGCAGGTAAAGAAAGTTGCTTCAGAGAGCAGCACAGATTTCCATGCAGTTTACGAGAAGTGTAAATTCTTGTTGAGAAAAACGACAAGCCTGCAATTAGGGAATAAGAGAATGTGCAATTAACCGCCAAGCCTGTACGGGGTAGGTAATTGGAGAATAAAGAGGCACTGATATTTTAAGGTACTGATGGTGGGATTTAGACAATAATGGAAAATTGAGGGAAACATCATCCCCGTGGGCTGAAATTGTTAGCTGGAGAACTCCGCCTTTCTCTCACGTTGTAACCATCTAACCAGTGTTACTGAATTTGATATTATTGCTCTGAATGCAGGTTTCTTATCTGGCCTCACTTTATCAGAGAACTGTTCCGCGTCGTGAGTGGAGGGATTCATTCATGGATAGACACGTGGGTCGTGAATTTCCATTTTTCTGGTGGACAAAGGAGAATTCCCAACAAAATCAAATCATACTGCTTTTCTGGAAAATGCCCAAATGCATTCTGAGGTCCATGGAGGTCTAATGTGTGTTTTCAAGCCAGTTCCAAAATGTACTTCACTTTGATCCACAGTTTCGTATGAATTCTGTGTTTTCATTCTCTGTCAAATATCTGTGTGATTAACCTTTCAATAGACCAGAGGTCAGAGAATTGGGGTTTATACTTGTACTCAATCTCTAATGATTCATCTTCACTAGAGGTAGACGCATCCATCATATCGAACCCATAGCTCGTGTGGTTGTATATTCTTATTTGTCTTTTATTATTTTTAAGCAGCTAATGCAGTTGGCAGAGAACTTCAAATGGGCAAAATATTTGATATAAAAGAACAGTGCTCATAATTATTCTTATACGTTTAAATTCACGTTTAATTATAAGAAAAAAATATTTATGTTACATTCTCCAGTATCAGTCCTTTGCTTGAAATCACTTTTAACTTATGTTTTTTTCCTTTTTTTAAATTAATTTTTATTGGAATATAGTTGATTTACACTGATGTGTTAGCTTCTGTTATACAGCAGTGTGAATCAGTTATACATGTATATGCATATTTCCACTCTTTTAGATTCTTTTCCCATATAGGTCAGTACAGAGTATTGATTAAGGTTCCCTGTGCTATACAGCAGGTACTTATTAGTTATTTATTTTATCATTTCTTAATTACTATACTCCTTTTTTCTATTATCTATGGTCTTGAGGTTTTTTGTTTTTTTTTTTTTAATTTATTTAGTTTAATTGGAGGCTAATTACTTTACAGTATTGTAGTGATTGTTGCCATACGTTGACATGAATCAGCCATGGGTGTACATGTGTTCCCCATCCTGAACCCCGCTCCCACATCCCTCCTCATCCGTTTGTCTATCATATACTGACAATAAGAATTCCTGACAATGAGCGAGTACATTTTATAAACGTGCAAAATATGCACGTAGGTAGTTCAGAAATAGAGTTTCAACAAAATATTCTTTTGATCAAATAGTTAATGTTCATGGAGTTTTTAATGACCTCTTTATAGTAATTGAGTTGCTCTTTACTTGGAAAATCATCATCAACTCTTCTGCGACCCGATGAAGTGTATCCCACCACGCTACTCTGTCCACAGGCAAGAATACTATAGTGGGTTCATTTGCTTTTTCTATTTTACTTTATTCTTAAATTATTTTTTAATTTGACGTATAGTTGATTTTCAAGATTGTGTTAGTTTCTGGTGTACAGGAAAGTGATCCAGTGATACACGTGTGTGTGTGTATATATATTTATACATGTATATATGTATATCTACAACTACCACACAATTGCACTCATTTTACATGTTAGCAAGATCATGCTCCAAATCCTTCAATCTGGGCTTCAACAGTATGTGATCCAAGAAGTCCACATTTACAAGTTGGACTGAGAAAAAGTCAGTGAAACCAGACATCAAATTGCCAACATTCATTGGATCATAGAAAAAGCAAGAGAATTCCAGAAAAACATTGACTTCTGCTTCATTGACTACTTTAAAGCGTTTGATTGTGAGGATCCCAACGAACTATGGAAAATTGTTAAAGAGATGGGCATATCAGACCAGCTTACCCACCTCCTGCAAAAGCAGATCAAGAAGCAACAGTTAGAACTGGACATGGAACAATGAACTGGTTCCAACTGGGGAAAGGAATACAGTAAGTCTGCATATTGTCACCCTGCTTATTTAACTTATATGCAGAGTACATCATGAAAAACGCTGGGCTTGAGGAAGCACAAGCTGGAATCAAGCTTTCTGGGAGAAGTATCAATAACCTCAGATATGCAGTTTACACCACCGTAATGGGAGAAAGCAAAGAAGAAGAACGAGAGAGCCTTTTGATGAAAGTGAAAGAACAGAGTGAGAAAGCTGGCTTACAACTCACACTGAGTTCAGAAAAATAGGATTATGGCATCTGGTCCCATCACTTCATAGCAGAGAGTTGGGGAAACAATGGAAGCAGTGAAAACTTTATTTTCTTGGGCTCTAAAATCACTGCAGATGGTGACTGCAGCCATGAAATTAAAAGACGCTTGCTCCTTGGAAGAAAAGCTATGGCAAAGTTAGTATATTAACCAGCAAAGACATTACTTTGCCAACAAAGGTCCATCTAGTCAAGGCTAAGGTTTCTCCAGTGGTCATGTATGGATGTGAGAGTTGGACTCTGAAGAAAGCTGAGTGCTGAAGAATTGATGCTTTCAAAGTGTAGTGCTGGAGAAGACTCTTGAGAGTCCCTTGGACAGCAAGGAGATCCAACCAGTCCATCCTAAAGGAAATCAACCCTCAATATTCATTGGAAGGCCTGATGCTGAAGCTGAAGCTCCAATACTTACCTGATGCGAAGAGCCGACTCATTGGAAAACACTCTGATGCTGAGAAAGATTGGAGGCAGGAGGAGAAGGGGACACCAGAGGATGGGATTGTTGGATGGCATCTCTGACCCGATGGACATGAGTTTGAGCAAGCTGCAGGAGTTGGTGATGGACAGGGAAGCCTGGCGTGCTGCAGTGCATGGGGTCACAATGAGTTGGACAGAACTGAGCAACTGAGCAATAACAAATATATACAGATATATATCTACATGTGTGTATACATATATTCTTTTCCATTATGATTTAGTACAACATACTGAGTAAAGTACTCTGTTATATAGTAGGTCCTTATTACTTATCCATTTATATAGGGTAGTGTGTATCTGTTAATCCCAACTCCACATTTTTTATATCTGTTAATGCCAACTGGAATTTGTCCCTGTCATCTTTTCCCTTTTAGTAAACATGAGTTTGTGTTCTGTCTCTGTGAGTCTGTTTTTGTTTTTTAAATAAGTGCATTTGTAGCGTATGTTTCCTTTAGTTTCGTAGTTGAATACCTTGCACACATTGCAATCTTTTTTGTGTATATGGATTTGATTGACTTCAGCATTTGGTGATGGTTAGAAATTTGTTTTCAAAGTTAAAGATGCAATGTTTTCCATGTTCAAGCTGTCTGTACTTCAATTATTACATGAATGTATATAAGCACACATATTCACATATACATTTTTAATGTCTTTTAGTTCATTTTTAGTAAACTGAAGACTTCTTTTTTTCTCTTAATTTTTACTCCAACCAGGAAAATTCTATGCTAGGATTCTGTGTCCTGGTGGACCATTTTTCAGTGTGTCTGTGATATTTCAAACTTAGAGATTTACCGCATACCTTACAGGTATGGTATTTACATACCTGTAAAGGTAAAGGTATTTACATACGTTTTCCCGTATATGCAAGCTTTGTTTTGTTATGATAAGTTGTTCAGATCTGTTACATTAGAAACTTTTTAGGTAGGGACTTGATTTAGTATGAGTAAAATCTTAGAGTGAGTATGTAGCTGAGTTACTTTTGTCTTCTCTGGAGGCTTTTTTTTTTTTTACTATCACTATCCAGCCTACTAATTTGGAAATAACGTCTTCTCTGTGATTCTGTCAATTTGTGAAACATCTTCTGTTAGTTCACATCATGTAGTTAATTACAGGACGGCTTAAGCAGTTTGTCTTAAAACTAGAAACGTTGAACCTATATGGAGTTGCACGAAGTTAAATTAGCCTGATAATGTGTAGCAGTGATCTCATAAAACCTGCGATCCTTACATATAGAGCTGGGCGTGTTACTGATCTGGAAATATGAAGAAGTTAATCTTTTTCTCTTTCATTATATATATCCATCCATCCATCCATCCATCCACCCATCCAGTCATCCATTCTTCTGTCTGTCTAGCTCGTCTTTCCGTCCATCCGTTTGTGCACTTTGTAATTTAGTCTTCTTGTAGAACTGTCAATAAGGTGTTTACTCCTTCTTCTAAATAATTCAGAGCCTCTTAACGATTTTCATCTGGACTCCTCCTTTCCTCTGAGTGTCTGTCTAGGCATCTTGACCTTGCTTCACTGAAGTGAAGTCGCTCAGTCCTGTCTGACTCTTTGTGACTCCATGGACTGTCGCCTACCAGGCTCCTCTGTCCATGGGCTGTTCCAGGCAAGAGTACTGGAGTGGCTTGGCATTTCCTCCTGCAGGGGATCTTCCCGACCCAGGGATCGAACCCAGGTCTTCCGCATTGTAGGCAGATGCTTTACTGTCTGAGCCACCAGGGAACTCTGGTACACTTGAGAATCATATGCAATCCTGTGACCCCCATGTAGCCCTCGTTGCTTGAAACTGATTCTGCAGAATCAAAGTCTCTCCACAGCCAACATAACCCAGTTTCCTATGATGGGGTTCCTGGATCCCTTTTGCCAAAGCTGCCGAAACATTTCTGTTTTGCCTACAGAAAAAAAACACTATATTTGCAGCATACTCAGTCAACATTAGGCATCTTACCTTTTGGCAGGCTCTATTCTTTCCGATGTGCCCTTGTGATGACGTGACACTCTCTGTGCATTCAGATAACCAGAATGGTTGAAATCAGCAGCATTGTTTAATACTAAGTGCCTTATACCGTCATTTCTGTTTTCTTATGCAGCTTCACTGCATTAGATCTGTATCATTAAAAATATTCATAGCATCGCTGAAGTTGCTCCCCAGTAGCTAAGGAATGTGTTCCTCTCTGGAGTGATCCAACTACCATTGGCAGTTGCTGGGGTTTAGAAGGTTCTGTGTCTCTTCCTGCTGCTTTTTGTCAATAACCCCCTTTCCTTGGTTACAGGGGAAATGTTCCGTGTATCCAGAGCAGTGCCTGTTAGATTTATTAATAGAATTCATCTTCACACTGGACTGATCCCAATCTGGTCTGTTCCGCGCAGCCTGTCACCTCATAATATCTGGCAAAAAAGATGCTAATGCGTTGCTGGGCCACGTCCAGTCATCTCTGCCTAATTGTTTGGTTTCAAAGTGATAGTCCACGTTACGCGTGATCACCTCTCTGTCCAATTAACGCCTGTTCCCCCGCCATTATGATAGATAGACCGATGCTTCGTCCTCCGGCCTGAAGAAAACAAAGCAGAAAGCGTACATGATGCACAGCAATGTGATTCAGTTTTGTGTGTGTGTGTCTGTATGTGTGTGTATATATATGAGAGTGAAAAAGTCGCTGATTTGTGTCCGACTCTTTGCGACCCCACGGACTATGGGATTCTCCAGGCCACAATACTGGAGTGGGCAGCCTTTCCCTTCTCCAGGGGATCTTCCCTACTCAGGGATTGAACACAGGTCTCTGCATTGCGGGCAGATTCTTTAACAGCTGAGCCAGCAGGGAAGCCCGTGCATATATGTGCTGCTGCTGCTGCTAAGTTGCTTCAGTCGTGTCCGACTCTGTGCGACCCCATAGACGCCAGCCCACCAGGCTCCCCCGTCCCTGGGATTCTGCAGTCAAGAACTCTGCAGTGGGTTGCCATTTCCTTCTCCAATGTATGAAAGTGAAAAGTGAAAGTGAAGTTGCTCAGTCTAGCTGACTCTTAGTGACCCCATGGACTACATCTTACCAGGCTCCTCCGCCCATGAGATTTTCCAGGCAAGAGTATTCGAGTGGGGTGCCTTCGCCTTCTCCGGTGTATATATGTGTGTGTGTGTGTATATATATATATATATATATAAACGTATACATACATGTTGTTGTTTGGTTGCTAAGTTGTATCTGACTCGCTGCGACCCCATGGACCACTGCACGCCAGGGTCTTTTGTTCTTCACTGTCTCCTATATTTTATGTATGCATTTTATATATGTGTGTGTGTGTGTGTGTGTGTGTGATCTGCTCAGTTGTCTCTGACTCCTTGCCACCCCACAGATTGTAGCCCACCAGGCTCATCTGTCCATGGAATTCTCCAAGCAAGAATACTTGGAATGGGTTGTCATTACTTATTCCGATATGTATGTATATATGTGTATAAATATATACCCCTTTTTAGGTTCTTTAACAAAATATTTATTTCTTTATTCGGTTCTTCATTACAGCATGTGGGAAATTTAGTTGCAGAGTGCGAATTGTGGTTTCTAATTCCCTGACCAGGGACAGAACCTGGGTCCCCTACAATGAGAACAGACAGTCTTAGCCACTGGATCACCAGGGAAGTTCCCTAGATTCTTTTCCATTCTTTTTTTTTTGAATGATATTGTGTAGAGTTCTGTATGCTATAAAGTACACCAGACACTGAAACAACATTGTATTATAAATCAAGTATATTTCAATAATAATCTTTTAAAAAAATTACAAATGATCCTGAATTTTGCTTCTTCTTAAATCTCTTAGCCTACGTTTCCTCTCAGGTGTCACTTACCCATCTTTCCAAAGTGTGGATTTGTCTGGTTATAATTGCAGCTCTTTATTGACGGCATGAAAAAGCTTCGTTTGGATTTATTAAAATAGGGATAGGTTATGAAGGACAAGATGACTGCATCCTTCAGCCTCGGTCTTGTTGACGTCTGAGAAGCCTAGCTTGGCGGCGGGTTCTTTGCACCCGCAGGATCGTCCTTCAGTCAGTAGGATGAGCCAGTCAAGTGCACACACGAGTCGTTCCGTTTGTCCTGCCGGGAATCCGAGATGGCAGGGTGAACAAGGAGCTGTAGGCAGTTAAGAGCAAAAAGTTCAGCTGCTGGGCACCAGCCTTCCATCCTGTGGGGTGCGTCTGCCTCAACAGCAGAGTAGCTCATCCTTCCCAAACCGGAATGGTGTGGGCCAGTGCCCGTGGGCAAACTCTCAATATTCGAATGATGCTGTGGGAGACCCGGAGAAGCGTGCCCAAGAAGGCAAACCCAGTGATCTCCTCAGTTATGTAAATCACTGTAGAGTAGCTGTTGTTCAGTCTCTAAGTCGTGTCCAACTCTGCAACCCCGTTGACTACAGCATGCCAGGCTTCCCTGTCCATCACCAACTCCCAGAGTTTACTCAAACTCATGTCCATTGAGTGGGTGATGCCATCCAACCATCTCATCCTGTCGTCCCCTTCTCCTCCTGCCTTCAATCTTTCCCAGCATCAGGGTCTTTTCCAATGAGTCAGCTCTTCATATCGGGTGGCCAAAGTATCGGAGATTCAGCTTCACCATCAGTCCTTCCAATAAACATTCAGGGTTGATTTCATTTAGAATTGACTGGTTTGATTTCCTTGCAGTTAAAGCGACTCTCAAGAGTCTTCTCCAGCACTGCAATCAAAAGCATCAATTCTTCGTCTCTCAGCCTTCTTTATGGTCCAACTCTCACATCCATACATGTCTGCTGGAAAAGCCATAGCTTTGACTAGACAGACCTTTGTCAGCAAAGTGATGTGTAGAGATCCACAGTCGAAAGGCAATATCTCGGACTTCCCTGGTGGTCTAGTGGTTAAGACATTGCCTTCCAATGCAGCAGGTATGGATTTAATCCTTGGTCAGGGAGCTAAGATTCTCATATGCCTTGCAGATAAAAAACCAAAACATAAAAGAGAAGCAATATTGTAACAACTTCAATAAAGATTTCAAAAAATGGTCCATACCAAAAAAAAAAAATCTTTAGAAAGATGTTGCTTTAAAAATCTTTGCTTCTGTTTTCATAACGTTCATGATGTTAAATCACAAAAGAACCTTTTAGCTGTTCCAGTAAATGGAAGGTTGGAATAATAGGGTGAAATAAAGCACGTGATTTTTGATTTACGATTTGACGTGATTAAAATTTAGAATTAACATGATGAAATTTAGAATGTAAGTTACCTTCTTATTCCTCCAAAAAACAGGTTATGTTCTAGTTCAGGGGCAGACATCAAAATTACTGTATTAAGTCCATTTTGACTAAATGCTTATCAGCGAAAATTACTTTATTTCTTCGGTAATTTCTTAATAATAACAGTGCAGGGGGGACTCTATTGACTTTTAGTAACTTCTGAAAGTGAAAGTCACTCAGTCATGTCCAACTCTTTCAGACCTCATGGACTGTATGGTCAATGGTATTTTCCAGGCCAGAATACTGGAGTGGGTAGCCTTTCCCTCCTCCAGGGGATCTTCCTTACCCAGGGATCGAACCCAGGTCTCTTGCATCATGGGCAGATTTTTTACCCGGTGAGCCACAAGAGAAGCCCAAGAATACTGGAGTGGGTAGCCTATCCCTTCTCCAGGGGATCTTCCCTACTCAGGAATAGAACCGGAGTCTCCTGCTATGCAGGCAGATTCCTTACCAACTGAGCTATCAGGGAAGCCCAGGAACTTCTGTGTTTCCCTTAAATATAGATCATTTGGGGACGTTGTTCCAGGTGGCTCCACGGTAAAGAGTCAGACTGCAGTACAGGAGACCCTGGTTTGATGCTTGGGATGGGAAGATCCCCTGAAGAAGGGAATGGAAACCCACATCAGTATTCGTGCCTGGAGAATCCCACAGATGGAGAAGCCTGGTGGGCTGCAGTCCATGGGGCTGCAAAGAGCTGGACATGGGTGAGCACACACACACACACACACACACACACACACACACACACATTTGGTTTGCAAACCACATTGTCATACAAAGCTGGTCCATTGTAGAGTCATGATAAAAGAGAGACTGCTTTCCAGGTGAAATGTGAAACAAGGGAGACCAGGCTTCATGGCTGAAACCGTTATTTTCCAAGGCTCCCTTTGAATAGCCCTCAGCGAATCCGTGGCAAATAGAATATTTCTGCCTTAAAATGGCTTATTTAGCTCTCTGTGTTTGGGAATGCTTCTTCTGTGAAGTAGGGTGCCAGAAGCTGAGAGATGCTTTTGTGGGGAGCCAGAGTCTGCTGGGTGATGCTTACAGGGCGCTGTTGGAAATGGTGCTGGGGTTTCCTCAACGATATCCATGGCGATGGGATTATGCTGTCCATCAGAGGGGTTCCCGTCTCTCTCTGTCTCTCGAGTCATATGCCTGTAAATACGGGGACTTGACGTTTAAAATAAGAGTGAAAAAAAAAAAGCCGTGTCTCCCCCTTCACTAACGTGATGGTTCTTTGCCATCTGAGTGGCAAGGAAGCCGCTGGCCTGGCTCCACTGGTGCGTGCCCATCGATGCTGGCATCAGCTCTGCAGTGCCCCGGGCCAGCAGGCACCCAGACTTCCAGTCTGTGGTGTGAAGAGCAAATAGAGAACCATGCTCTCCCTGAATTGCCCGCAGGCGTCCGCATGGATGATCTGTGGGACCTCAGAATTCCTGCTGCACACAGGAACGCTCTCTCCTCACCGAGTTACTGCTGTGCGTCCAGCCCACGAGAGGATGCGGAGAACGTCGTCATCCTTAACGAACCGGGCTGTCTCAGCACCCACGTCTGTGTGCAGACACCACCAGGGCTTAGCGGGGCGCTTGGGAGGCAAGGAAGCATGCAGAGGCCTGGGACATTTCCTTGCTTTCTCAAGCTGTGTCCTGGGTTTTCCAGTCTCAATAAATTTTTTTTAACTTATTTTTTATTTTTATTTTTTTTAAACTTATTTTTTTTAATGAAACAAAGCAGAATATTTTTCATGATAAAAGTTACAGTGCACAAAGATGACAGACATCATAAACCATTAGACTCCTAAACACCAAAGCGACAAAGATACATACAGTGAAAAGGAGAATAAATATAAGGGAAAAGAAATAAAATAGATAATAGCAGGGAGACATATTAATGTTTCTCTGAGAATATTTTATTCAGTGCAGAAAGCATAAGCATCTTTTTTCATGTTATTAATGATTTAGATTGATTAATTTGTATATTACTGGAGATTAATCTTGGGCTTCCCTGGTGGCTCAGACTGTAAAAAAAATCAGCCTGCAATGCAGGAGATGCAGGATCCATCCCTGGGTTTGGAAGATTCCCCTAGACGAGGGCATGGCAACCCACTCCAGTATTCTTGCCTGGAGAATCCCATGGACAGAGGAGCTTGGCGGGCTGCAGTCCATGGGGTCGCAAAGATTCGGACGTGACTGAGCAACTTTCACACACGCTTATTAATCTTATACCCTACACAAATGTATTTTAAATTTTGTATCTCATATGTTCTTATTCCATGGGAGATTCAGAAAAACTGGCAAAAAGATAAACAGTACTAAATTTCAAAATGTAGAATTTTTTTTGTGATTCATACATATATATATACATATACGTATATTATTTTTGAAATTATTTTCTTTATTTTTTATTGCAAGATATTGAGTATAGTTCCCTGTGCTGTAACCAGCCTCGATAATTAATTTCACGAGGAAGTTCAGGGGTTGTCCATCTAATGGCTCGTGGTGGGGGAGATTCTTAGATTCTGATGATAACAAGTGAAGGAGAAAGGGAAAAAGGCAAAGAGAAAGAAGCAGGACAAACCACGCAGGGTTTTCCAAGCAACCAGGAAAAACCAGACCCGATCCAGGTGCAGCTTCGATCTCTGAGCTGCATTCTCCTTTGTTATGTCGCAGGCTCATAGGGAATTTATGCCTTTGCTCACAGGTCTCTCCTCACGGTAGCTCTGCCCCTCATCTGTTACGAACTGAGAAGCACTGGCTGCCTCGTGAAACAATGCAGTGTTCTTCAGTTCCTGTCGAGAAGCAGGCACACGGCTCTTCAGCTCCCGGACGTGGAGGTGGAGCCCGTGGTGTGAGGTGTACGCAATCGGGGATGCTCAGTCTGGGGCTGCATCCACGCTGCAGGCAGGACTAACACCTCAGCACCCGAATGGGTCCACACGGTGGCTGGTGTCCCCCGGCCCTGCTTCAAGTCCTGCTGGTCTGGGGTTGCTCCCAGAACCCCCATTTACCTGGCAATGCAGGGAAGGCATGGGGTTGGCGTGATTGGCCAGTTGATTAAGAATCTGTCTGCAGTGCGGGAGACCCAGGTTCAACCCCTGGGTCGGGAAGATCCACTGGAGGAGGGCATGGCACCCCACTCCAGTACTCTTGCCTGGAAAATCCCATGGATGGAGGAGCCTGGTGGGCTGCAGTCCATGGGGTCGCTAAGAGTCGGACACGACTGAGCGACTTCATTCACTTTTCACTTTCATGCATTGGAAAAGGAAATGGCAACCCACTCCAGTATTCTTGCCTGGAGAATCCCAGGGACAGAGGAGCCTGGTGGGCTGCCGTCTATGGGGTCGCACAGAGCTGGACACGACTGAAGCGACTTAGCAGCAGCAGCAGCAGCACTTCATATATTTAGAAGTAACAAATCTCCCATTCTATCTTATTTATTTATATGTATAGAAGTCGACTTTTGTATTTTGTATTAATACATTTAGAAGTAATAAGTCACCCATTCTGTCTTATTTAGTTGGTGACGTGAATTCCTTTTTTTGGTTAAATACACATCAGAAGGAATCACTCCTTTGAATATTTTCATATAACTCAGCCTTTTCCAAAGCATGTTGTTTGCACTGATACATCAGCTCTTTATAAATTGGATGAAAAAAGGGTTCCTTGTCAAAACAAATACTACAGAGCCTCTAATCCTTTCCTTGACTGTGTTAATTGTATCAAATGCTATTTTCCTTCTTCCCAATGGTGTTTTCTCCTTTGACCATTCTGTTGCTCGAAAGTGAAAGTCGCTCAGTCATGTCCGACTCTTTGAGACCCCATGAACTATTTGGTCCCTGGAATTCTCCAGGCCAGAATACTGGAGTGGGTAGCCTTTCCCTTTTCCAGGGGATCTTCCCAACCTGGGGATCTAAGCCAGGTCTCCCTGCATTGCAGGCAGATTCTTTACCAGTTGAGCCACCAGGGAAGCCCACTGCTTTTCACTTAACTTTTCTCCTTCCCCTGTTGATGCCAAGCAATATACCTCCTTTTTTCCCTTTGATCTGCCATCTGCATTCTTAAAGTCATTTCCTTATGTTATCTTTAGACAATTTTCCTTCTTTTCGCAAGCTTAGCATTTTATAGTATTTACCAAAGTGTTTCTGTTGAGGAGAATGTGTCAGGATTCCATAAAGTGAAAGTCACTGTCATGTCCGACTCTTTGCGACTCCGTGGACTGCATAGTCCATGGAATTCTCCAGGCCAGAATACAGGAGTGGGTAGCCTTTCCCTTCTCCAGGGCATCTTCCCAACGCAGGGATCGAACCCAGGTCTGCCACATTGCAGGGGGATTCTTTACCAGCTGAGCCACCAGGGAAGCCCATAACCTCAGCTTTGTAGTTGAGTCTTGCCATTTGAACAGTAGTTTGAGTGAGTGCCCGGCTCAATGACTAGTCCTGCCCGACTCTTTGCACCCCATGGTCTGTAGCCCTCCAGACTCCGGTGTCCATGGGATTCTCCATGCAAGAATACTGGAGTGGGTTGCCATTTCCTTCTCCAGGGGATCTTCCCGACCCAGGGATTGAACCAGCATCCTTGCATTGGCAGGCATGTTCTTTACCAGTGAAGCAATTGGGAAACCCCACCTTTTCGGCAGAGAAGGATAAAAATCCAATAGAATTCTCTGTTTGGAGAGTTTATACCTGAAGCAACACCTACCAGTTGACGTTCAGGGTTTTGTTTATTGTTTTTTTTTTTTTTTTTTTTTTGGTTTGTTTGTTTTTGGTTTGTTTGCTTTTTCTGCCATCTCCTAATGGTAGATCTCTTGCACATCGTCCTGGCATTCTGATCCTCAAATGCATAAATGCTGTGTATTCTGAGTGCTCCCGTCAAGCAGGCCCAACTCTTTTGCGACCCCGTGAACTGTAGCCCGCCAGGCTCCTCTGTCCATGGGATTCTCCAGGCCAGAATACTGGAGTCATTGCCATTTCCTTCTCCGGGGGATCTTCCCCACCCAGGACTCGAACCCAAGACTCCTGCCTTAGAGGTGGATTCTTTACCACCTGAGTCTCCAGGGAAGCCCAGTTCCTTCCACTACACTTGCTGTTTCTCCCCATGAACATTCATCACCTTCGTCTTTCCTGTCTTAGACTGGCCCCATTTCATGCCTCTGAAACCAAGGAAACGACATCTTATTCTACTCCGTGAAAAATGGCAAACAGTTATCTAAATGTCCCCACGGAGTCTTTCAAAGTCTGCAGTTATCTGTTGTTCTGTGCTGCTTTTACTCCCCGACAAAACATCCACCGTCCTTCTTCATTTCTTCTTTCTTTATCGTAGAGCAAGTTCGGATTGATCCAGATAAGGTGCCTGCCAGCTGAAGGGAGGAATCTCTAAGAATATGTGTAAGAATGAATGAAAGCGCGTTTCGTTTACCAGTTATCCAGCGGGCTTCATCGTGCAGTGGAGTGGTCACAAATCATCACACATTCCTGGGTGTTCCTAACAAATGTACTGGTGGTTATTGTTGTTATTGGGCTCAGCCTCCCAGTCCCTTCCCAGTGGTTGATCCAGTTAACTCTTTTTCAAATTCAGTTTCTAATGAAACATTCACCTCCAGGCAGCTTGGGCCCCTTACCAAGAGAGTCTGCATATTTGTTAACACTCACGCACTCTGTATTTGTTGAGTGTGTGAAGAACTGCAGTGGACTTCTCAGATCTGTTCCGAATTGTCCATTTCTGCAGCGGTTAGTGACTGAGCGTTTCCGTGCACCGACCCTTATTACGCCTTACCTGTTTCTTCCAGTTGGTTTAAAATTGGTTTCGTTTAACGGTACGCTTTGCGAAGTTGGAGTCGGGAGGTTTCTTGAAATAATGTCCAATCAACACCCTGAGATAGGAGTGTGTCTCTCCGTTTTTTAGTTTCGTGCAGGAAATGGCAACCCACTCCAGTGTTCTTGCCTGGAGATCCCAGGGACAGAGGAGCCTAGTGGGCTGCCGTCTGTGGGGTCGCACAGAGTCCGACACGACTGAGCGACGTAGCAGCAGCAGCAGTGTGTGTACTCAGTCACTTATGACACTTTTGTGACCCCAGGGACTGTAGCCCAGCAGGTTCCTCGGTCCATGGGATTCTCCAGGCAAGAATACTGGAGTGGTTGCCATGCCCTTCTCCAGGGGATCTTCCTGACTCTGGGATCGAACCTGCATCTCTTACATCTTCTGCATTGGTAGGTGGATTGTTTACCACTGAGCCACTTAGAAAGCCCTGTTTGTCAAGGCGCAGGCACTATTTTTAGGAAGAGGTGAGTAAATATACTAGGAGAGGAGATCCCAATGGTTTACTGATTGATTTTCTGTAATTTTTTTGTTAAGTTCATTTTGTATTGTGGTATACAAATGAGGGATTCAACCATACAAATAGGTGTATCCATTCTCCCCCAAACTCCCCTCCATCTAGGCTGCCACGTGACATTGAGCAGAGTTCCCTGTGCTGTCCAGCAGGTCGTTGCTGGTTCTCCATGTTAAACACAGCAGTGTGTCCATGTCCATCCCAAACTCCCAACTATCCCTTCTCCCATCCATCCCCCTCGTGACCATAAGGTTATTACAGAGTATTGAGTAGAGTTCCTTGTGCTGTCCAGCAGGTCCTTGTTGGTTCTCCATTTTAATACAACAGTGTGTACATGATCATAGACTGATTCCCAGTGTATTATTGCCTCCAGAAAATTCCTCACTAGCCTGAACTCTCTTCAGCGATGGGATTAGGTTTCATCAAAACCTACCAGATGCAGCCTGAGATTTTCCTCTGTGCTGGGTTTGCTAAGATGTTTACATCTTCTCTTTTCTTTTCCTGAGTGTTTTAGTTGGGAAATTTGCGTCCAAGGATGCCTCTGAACACAGCATCAAGAAGGCACTTCTTAAGAGGGTCCTGCAGAAGTTCATGCGAATCTTGAAAGCTGCTTGGGATAACCATGGGAGCAAGAATGGCTTTTCTTGCTGAAGGACCAGCAATTGAATATATTTCAACACTATTAGCCATCTTCTTGTTGACTTTATGGTGATGAACATTTTGAGCAGGACTCAGTCATTCCCTTTTTCTGTAACTGAAAATAAGAAGAATCATGACCCAAATCCATAACCTTGAGGAATTTCCACAAATACCTGAAATTGCATATAATTGCCTAAGAGACCAAATCATCAAGCTCACAGTTGAATATATCTCTGGTTCTCAAATTCACATGCTTTCAAAGCTGGAACCCATTTTGCTTAAATCTGTAAACATCTAGAGAGATATTAAGCTTACATCTAGGCTCAAGGCAAGTGCTTTAGGGATTTACAATACAATGCATTGATTGCCTTAGAGTCCTTTAAGCCTACGGGGATTAAACATTTGTATTAATGAAAATCCCATCCTGGTGTGACCATGCAGTTTTATTTCCTGAGGCAGTGTCTCGCTAATGTAAATATGCAGGAGTATCATGATGGAAGTCAATTAGAAATGATCAGCATGCGTTCAGCAAGACTGGGTCATATTCTCTGATTGCACCATATTGTACGGATTCTCAGTCTTTGTGGACAGTTTCTTGACTAGCTTAAGGATCTCTTAGCGTTAACATGTAGGACTATATCTAAAACACAATGTTGTTTTGTTTTGGTTTCCAAACTCAGTGCCACATTCTTGCCCAAAGAATGGTTTTACTTAATAAACAAGATTCATAAAAATATTGTTGTGATAAACAGTCATAACAGCGATGAACACATCTACCTTTAGTCAAAAGGGTCTCTTTGCGTGTACTTTTTTCCTCCCCATCTCGCTCTTTGAAACAGTTTCTGACATGTGGTTCTTACGTTTCTCTGAACAAGTGTTTTCCTTCATTCACGCAGCTGTTGTTGTCGACTCTTTGTGACACCCGGACAATAGCATGCCAGGCTTCCCTGTCTTCCACTGTATCACGGAACTTGCTCACACTCATGTCCATTGAGTCAGTGATGCCATCCAACCGTCTCATCCTCTGTCGTCCCCTTCTCCTCCTGCCTTCAATCTTTCCCAGCATCAAGGTCTTTTCCAATGAGTCAGCTCTTCACATCAGGTGGACAAAGTATTGGAGCTTCAGCTTCAGCATCAGTCCTTTCAATGAATATTCAGGGTTGATTTCCTCTAGGACTGACTGCTTTGATCTCCTTACAGTCCAACAGACTGTCCTTCTCAATAGTTATTTAGGTATAATTTTCATTTTCTTGATTACACCAGTTGTCCTAGGATGTCATCATTTGCTTATTCTTCTGTGATGCGTAAGTTTATTTGTGGGACCCAAACAAAACCACATTCCCCAGTCTAACCCAGCACGTCGCATAAATACCCTTCATCCTTTGTCAGATGCTGATGCTGTATGTTGTCCACATGCGCTTGGGTCATGGTTTTCACGCTGCTGACTGTGGCACGTTGATCTCTTGGAACAAATTACTTAACTGCTTTCGGATTCCATTGTCTCATCTGTACAGTGGGGGCAAAAATAATTTCTGACGAGTCTTCAGATGGTTACAAAGTAGATGGACCAGCGCCCTGCAGGTTCTAAGCCAACACGGTAATTTGGACAATTGTAGCATCATGATGAAATAACCATTGTCGTGATAGGAAGATGAGCTAGATGAGGGGAATAACGAGTGATCAGGTTTGGTCTGTCACTGGCTTGCTTGTTTTATAGGCCCAGCTATATACTGTAAAACCTGTTGTGTAAATATTCACTAGGTCACCAACTCATTCTCGCATCTCTTAAGGAAGAAATCCTCGTTTGACCTCTGTCAGCTTCTGGACTTACAACAGTATATACAGATGTCAAACTGAAGGAACCAGAACTCCCTGGAGAAGGGGCTGATTCTAGAAATGTGGTGGAAACTGTACCAGACCATCCTGAAGTGTCTGATAGTGCCAGGAAGCGCTTAAAAGTCAATGAAAAATAACCACAGTGATGGGGGTTTGTTGAAGGGGTATAGGGCTTCCCTGGTAGCTCAGCCCGTAACAAACGTGTTTGTAATGCAGGAGGCCCCAGTTTGATTCCTGGGTTGGGAAGGTCCCCTGGAGAAGGGATAGGCTACCCACTCCAGTATTCTTGGGCTTGCCTGGTGACTTTGATAAAAGACTCTCCCTGCAATGCGGGAGACCTGGGTTGGGGATTTCCCCTGGAGGAAGGCATGGCAACCCACTCCAGTATTCTTGCCTGGAGAATCCCCATGGACCGAGGAGCCTGCTGGGCTACAGTCGATGGGGTCGCAAGGAGTCAGACATGATTGAGTGAATAAACATATCACATAAACCAAATAAAGAGTTCTTACTGGCCAAGGCTAGAACAACTTGAGGAACAAAATTAAATACTGTTGTATTAGAATACATACTTACAATCTCATATGGTTGTAAATGACTGAGAAAATAAAAAGGAAGTATGAGTTTTGTATTGCTGCTGGAACAATGACTTACTGGCTTTTAACAACACATATCTAACTTACGGTTTTGGAGGTCAGAAGCACAAACGGTTCTCACTGGGTAAAATCAAGGTGTACACAGGATTGAATCCTTTTGATGGATCGAAGGAAAACCTTCTTTCTTGAATTTTTTTTTAATAGATAGAAGCCACCTACATTCTTTGTCTCAAGGTGCCCTCTTTAATCCGCAAAAAGCAATACAGAATGCAAAACTCCCCTCAGCATAGCATTTTCTAGTCTGTGACTTCTCTCTCTGCCTCTGTCTTTCTTTATAAAGGACTCTTGTGAAGACACTGGGACCCAACTGATAATCCAGGATAATTTCTTTATGTTAACGTCAAGTGATTATCATCCTTAATTGCACCTGCAAATTTAAATCCCTCTTGCCACGCATCGTATCATATTCTCAGATTCTAGGGAGCAGGGCACGGATCTCTTGAGGAAAGTGTGACAACAGTCTCCCTACCATGGGGGAGAGGAAGCCAAGCTCCTATACAGAAGTAGTCTAGATAATTTTTGAAGATTCCATCTGTTGACTCATTGGAGCCTGCCTCTACTTGAGTTCGGCTCTACCTGCTGTTTTCCATCCAAGCAGTCTAAAATTCAAGGAGGAGAAACCTGCCAACGGAGAAATCTGACAACTGTGACCTTGGCCAGGGGATGGAGGTCCATTTCCACCTTGTAAGTCATGTTGAGAGCACGCGCCCTTGATATGTGACGAGAAGGACATTTCACCCCCGAGCTTCCTCTCCAAAATCGTAATCCCCATCTACTCGTGAAAAATCCAAAAAAAAAAGGAAAAAAAAAAAGGCCAATTGTGGGAAATTCTCCAAAAATGCCTGGTGAGAGCTCTTCAAAACTGTCAAGGTCAGAAGGAAGAGGAAAAGTCTGAGAAGCTGTCACGGCCAAGAGGGGTCTAAGCAGACGTAATGATTAAAATGGAATGCAAGATCCTGTGACCAAAAAAAAAAAAAAATGATATATGGTAAAAATGAAGGAAACCTAAATCAAGTATGGTCTTTACTTACTTGTAATATTTCACAATTGAATCATTTCTTATAACACATGGACCAGTTCAGATGTTAATAGAGCAACAGGATGTGAGACAGAGAACAACACTGTATACTGTCTTGACGTGTTTTGGGTTGGTTTTTACGTTTGAAACTTTCCTAAAATCTACGTTTATGAAAAAAAGGAGCAACAACAAAAAATGAAGATTCCCAACCTTCCCCTCTAATTCCCAAGGATGTTTTGAACATCCCAATGTTTGATATCCATGGAGATGTTTTCAAAGTGTCTCGCAGTTAAAATCCATGTGGGATTTTGCTTTTTTTTTTTCCTTCTTCTTATTTAAATCTTCCTGTCAATCTTACCTGCATTGAGTGATCTAGAGAAGAAGTGGATATGATTAGCTTCATGCTAAACATCAAGCATTGTCCTAAAATATACATTTATGAAAAAAAGGAGCAACAACAAAAATTGAAGATACCCAACCTTCCCCTCTAATTCCCAAGGATGCTTTGGACATCCCAATGTTTGATATCCATGCAGATGTTGTCAAAGTGTCTTGCATTTAAAATCCAATGGGATTTTTCTTTTCTTTTTTTTTTCAATCTTGTTGTCAACCTAACCCGCACTGAGTGATCTAGTAAAGAAGTGGATATGATTAGCTTCATGCTAACCAGCAAGCACTGTGTTGGCAGCTCCGGGTTTACTCTTCCTCTTTCAAGGAGTCTTGGTTCCACACGTCTGATTTTTTGCGACCACCTGGACTGTAGCCCACCAGGCTCCTCTGTCCCTGGGATTTCCCAGGTGAGAACACTGGAGTGGTTTGCCATTTCCTTTTGCAGGGGATCTTTCTGACCAAAGGATTGAACCTGCGGCTCCTGCATTGACAGGAGAATTCTTTACCGCTGCCCCACCTGGTTGAGCAGGAAGGATTCTACATGTATTACTGAACCCAAGTGTGGCTGCTGGCTGCTAAACCATTAGAGTTCTGGCTTGTGGGAAGGAAAGTCTGCTTTATTTGGATGATGGCAACTGAGGGTAGGTGAAGCCCTCTCCAAAGGCTGACTCCTCTCAACCTGATAGTCGGGGACAAGAGGTTTTATAGAAAGTGTACAGGGGGTCCATGCAGAAACAGCACAGTCAACTCTGACTGTCATCTTGAAATTGGTCATTGGTGATCTGATTAGGGTCAGTCCCGTTATTTTAGGTACAGTTATTCTTCACTCCCAGGGTCAGTTTATTCCCATTTACTTGAATCCAGCTCTTTGAATTGCGGCAGCTTATGTCATGACTGGACTTCTCGGGTGGCTCAGCTGGTAATGCATCTGCCTGCAATGTGGGAGACCCGGGTTCGACCCCTTGGTCAGGAAGATCCCCTGGAGAAGAGAATGACTAACCCACTCCAGTACTCTTGCCTGAAAAAATTCCAGGGATGGAGGAGCCTGGTGGGCTACAGTCCATGGGGTTGCAAAGAGTTGGACATGACTGAGCAGCTTCACTTTCTTTCTTTTTATGTCATGACTACAGTCTGGTCGTCATGTAGTTAACTTCTTCACCTGGTGGGGGTTTCAGTATCTATAAGACAGCTCACAGGACATGGCTCAGAATATTATTGATACCTCTTCAGAAGGAACTAAAGGTCCTTGACTTTGCTTAAAGTGAAAGTGAGTGAAAGTTGCTCAGTCGTGTCCAACTCTTTGCAACCCCATGGACATACAGTGCATGGAATTCTCTGGGCCAGATTACTGGAGTGGGTAGCCTTCCTCTCCTCCAGGGGGGTCTTTCAAACCCAGGGATGGAACACAGGTCTCCCGCATGGCAGGCGGATTCTTTACCAGCTGAGCCACCAGGGAAGCCCTGCCTTTGCTTAATGAGGGCATTATTATTATTTGGTCTTTTTAGTGTTCTCCTTTGTTCCTGCATGTTCCCACTTCTCTGATTAAACTTAGGCTTTGGCTAAAGTTTGTCGCAAACAAAAGGCAAGCAGAGGACAAACGGTCCTGCTCCATTTCAGATGCACCTCCTCTCCTTGCAGAATATGGGGCACATAACGTGACAGAGGGAAATCAGTCCTGAATGTTCATTGGAAGGACTGATGCTGAAGCTCCAGTATTTTGGCCCTGTGATGCAGAGTCGACTCAGTGGAAAACACCAAGATGCTAGGAAAGATAGAAGGCTGGAGGAGAAGGGGATGATAAAGGAAGAGATGGTTCAGTGTCATCACCAACTCAGTGGACATGAATGTGAGCAGACTCCAGGAGGTAGTAACAGACACAGAAGCCTGGCTTACTTCTGCTCATGGGGGAACCAGGTTCAGTTCCTGGGTCAGAAAGATCCCCTGCAGGAAGGCATGGCCATCTATTCCAGTATTCTTGCCTGGAGAATCCCACGGACAGAGAAGCCTAGTGTGCTATGGTCCACAGGGTTGCAAAGAGTTGGACACGACTGAAGCGACTTAGCACAGCCTACGTAGTCACATGTGGGGGTTACTGCTGCATACAGAACTGTTACTTTTCTTTAACGTGAAAACAAAAAGTGGTGATTCTAACAGGTAAAGGAGGCGTGCACTTTTTAAGGAAAAGTATTACATTGCCTTTGGTTCATGAACATCAAGCATGCTGGGTAACAAGATACATTTCTGATCTAAAGTGATATCTTTCGTGGAGGTACATTTGGGGATGTTAGGAGGTGTGTACACATGGCTGAGTCTGTGGGGATATATCTGTGTGTGTGTGAGCCTGAGTGAGAAAGTGTCTCATGCAGACAAATAGTTACAACAAATAGTAACAAAGGTTAAGCTGTGCTGCTGTAACAAAGAAGTTGTACGTTTCAGCAGCTTGCAATAGCAGAAGCTTCCTTCTCTTTTATGAAGTCTGTGTCCGTTTCAGGCTGACCAGCTGTTTTCTACACCCTCTTCTTTCCAAGACCAAGGCTTGAAGGGGTAGTTCCCACCCGGGAGGTCCTGGACTGGTGGTGTTTCAGGAAGGGGGACCCCTTTCAGGGCCCACGAGTGGGCTCTTGCCTAACACTCAGAAAATGAGCTGTCCGAGGAGACACAGGTGCTGAAAAAGCAATAGGCTGTAATGGGAAGGGGCCTCCTGGGCGGAGAGCAGGAGGGTCAGGGAACCCAGGAGGACTGCCCTGCGTCTTGGTTCTTGTGTGGAGTGTGTCAAAAAAAAACCCAAAAAACCTATGCAACCTAAAAGTTGAGATTGATGTTTTATCTGATGGCTTTTCTGAGGACTTAAGCTTGGGAGGCAGGCTCTAGGATTACTCTGATGGAATGGTCCAAAGACAGTCAGTGAAGATCCAGGACCTAAAGGATATTTTGCAGCAAAGACCAGGTTGTCAGGATATGAAAATATGACAGCTGCTTAATGAAAACCAGTGACCTCAAATTAATGAATGTAGCGTTGTTGTAGTCTTTTTTTTTTTCTATGAATGAAGAGTTGCAAGAATCTGGGCTCTTGGAAATAATTCCTTTGATGTGCATGTCAGCTCCTATTTTTCCCCATCCTGAATCCCCTCAGGGTACCCATAGCTGCTGGCTTGATTTCCTATGGCATCCTTTGTTTATCAGTGAGGCAGGCATCCTTCCTGAGTCACATGTGTTGATCCCTTTCCAGCCAATCATGCAGATGTGGGGGTCACAGAAGACTTGTCCTGGGGCAGGGGGTGTTTCCTCCTGTCCTTCCATCTCCCACAGTCTCAATTGCCCCGGCCCCCCTCTAAAACTGCCCCCTCAGAGCAGTCCACTTCCTTTGCTTCTAGAAAGTGAGTCCTCACCCTAGCCTTACTGAAAGCTCAGCCTCTCGGCACAGTGGAGCCAAATCATGTCTCAGAGCCAGAGTGCTGCACGCAGTGGAAAAGGCTAGCTTTATTGCTTTGCCAATAAAGAGAGACACTCTGGAACTTCTGCCTTGAAAAACTCCGTGTCTCAACCCCAGAGGACTTGATTAGGTTTTTTTTTTTTTTTTTTTAATAGCAGTAGGGTGAGAGGTGTAGTCTCGGACAAGACTAGGATGTGAGCAGAGCTTGCAGTCCCTTAATCTCATCTGTCTTGAGAATCCTTTGGGCTGCAGATCAAATCAGTGAATCCTGAAGGAAATCAACCCTGGAGATTCATTGGAAGGACTGACGCTGAAGCTGAGGCTCCAGTACTTTGGCCACCTGATGCAAAGAGCCAACTCATTGGAGAAGACCCTGATGCTGGGAAAGACTGAGGGCGGGAGGAGAAGGGGGAGACAAAGTATGAGATGTGTGATAACATCAGGTCAATGGACGTGAGTTTGAGCAAACTCTCGGAGGTGTTGAAGGACAGGGAAGCCATGCCTGCTTCAGCCCGTGGGGTTGCAAAGAGTTGGACATGACTTAGGGACTGAACAGCAACAAGAGCTTCAGTCCATTATTGGTTAGAAGATGATAAACTAGTCCTCTGTTGCTTAGTAACTACCTGATCAATGACACATCTCTGATAGCCAAGAACGCATCCATTTCCCCCATTTGTTGCTGCTGTCCAATCGCTCAGTCGTGTCTGACTTTGTGACCCCATGGATTGCAGCACGCCAGGCTTCCCTGTCCTTCAGCATCTCCCGGAGCTTGCTCAAACTCATGTCCATTGAGTCGGGGATGCCATCCAGGTATCTCATCCTCTGTTACTTTCCCATAACCCAGTATATAATAACTTCCTCTGTATGGAAAACAGTGCATTTAGCCTAAGCACTACACTTTTTAAGATACTTACTTAAGATAACATGAATAGATAATACTTAGAATTTTCCCTTGCAAGGGACAGAAAAAAATATATATTTTAATATGTTGTATGATGTTTTGCTCTTTCTGAAGTGAGTCACAAAGAGAAAAACATATATGGTATTTTACTGCGTATATCTGGAATCTTAAAAGGTTGGTTTAGGTGATCTTAGTCACAAAGCAGAAATAGAGACACAGGCATAGAGAAAAACATAAAGACACCAAGGGACGAGGGAGAACGGGGTTGAGTTGGGAGATTGCATTTGATGTATATGCTGTTGATACTCTGTGTAAAACAGGTAACTAATGAGAACCTACCACACAGCACAGAGAACTCTGTCACTGCTCTGAGATGACCTAAATGGGAAAGAAATCCAAAAGAGATGGGAGATATATATATATATATTTATCTGATATATATATATATATATATTTATCTGATATATATATATAAATATATATATATTTATCTGATATATATATAAATATATATATATTTATCTGATTCACTTTGCTGTACAGCAGACACTAACACAATATTATAAACAACTATACTACAATAAAAATTTTTTTTGAAATAAATAAAAAGCAAAAAATGTAGTACCCTATGTAAGATTAAATGAAAATAGTTTTATTCATAAAAAATTAATGTGAGCTGACGACTCACATTAATGTTAATGTATTAACATTTCTAATACAGTATATCACATTAAAAGCAATGGTTCAATGGTTTTTGCGGGTTCTGTCAAGTAGATCTTACATAGATAATGTGATTTCATAGCACCATTTGGTGACTTTATAGGGTGATTTGCATCATTGGTGGTAATGTATCATCATGTATATTTAAAAAAAAAAAACACATGTAAAATTACTTTCCTGTGTCCAAATTGTAACTGCAGCATCTACAGGTTTTCCATATTCTTGTATTTTCCCATTGACTCTGGTTGGTCTATGTGTTCCATACACTGTACAAAGAGTTTCTATCACATTTATGACATAAAGGACCTCCGTGGTGGCTGTCATGATAAAGAATCTGCCTGCAATGTAGGACACCTGGGTCTGGAATATCCCCTGGAGAAGGGAATGGCTACCCACTCCAGTGTTCTTGCCTGGAGAATTCCATGGACAGAGGAGCCTGGCAGGTTACCATCCATAGCTTCGTAAAGAATTGTACAGGATGGAGCAACTGTAAGTTTCACTGTTTAAAATAGTTTGACTTTGAAGATGATGTAGATATACTACTAAAAGGGAAGATCAGAAGAACAGGTGTAAAAAAAAAAAAAAAAGACATCCTTCAGGAGTAGGGACTGAGATATTTCATTTTTAAAATCGCATTGAAATTTTAATGAAGGAATGGCTATACATTTGTTTGAAGTTATTTAAATATTCCCTTTCATATTTAGAGCCATCTCCCCACGAGGTTTGCTGGAGATGCTAATTATTAGATGTAAAGGAATAAGATTCTGGCCTTCTGGGGACCGAGAGAAAACTCATGGCCCGTCTGGACCTTGAAACACCTTTTCAGTAGCTATGAAATATGTGTATTCAGGACTAAATTACAGCAGACTCTTTTCCTGTGTCCTCTAATCCCTGTATTGACATAGTTCATGAATGTAAGTAAATGAGATACTCAAGAGAACTCGGTTGGTTTTTTAGGCCATTTAATTAGTTATATTTGAGAGAACAAATATTGCAGCAGCTTACCGACAAAGAACAAAAGGGTGGGAATTTAAATATACAACATTACAGGCGACATCTAATTATGTTTCTGGGTCAGACTGCTGTATCAAATTAATTTAAAATTGTGGTGTGGCAAATAATTTCCATCAGAATCTCAGCAGGTGTTTCTTGCTTCTATTGACAAGCTCATTCGAACATCTCGTCTGTACGCAGAAAAACCAAACTGTGTTGAAAAATCAAGGGAAGGTTGGAAGACTTGTCTTTCCCTATTTCCAAACATACTGTAAAGCTCAGACAGTAAGGTACTCACGTGTGCAGAAATATAGAAGGAGATATAATTAGAGTCCAGGAATAAGCCCTTGCATTCATAGGCAGTTGAGTCGTAAAAATAGTGTCACAACACTTCATTGAGGAGAGTGTGTTTAATTAATCATTGGTGCTGAGACAACTGGATAAGAGATGCATTTCAAACCTCTCCTCATAGCATGTGCCAACATTCACCGAAAATAAATGAAAAGTGGACGTCACAGGAAAACTTCAAACATCTAGGAAAAAAATGTAAAATCTTCCAGGTTTTCTGTTAGGCAAGGATTTCTTAGATATGATATAAAAAGCACAAGCTTTTTAAAAAAAATCGATAAGTTAGACTTTCTTGAAATTTAAAACTTTTCACTTTGACAGAAGCTGATGCGATTTTATTTTATTCTGGGAGTTGGCACTGATAGCTTAAGGGTGAACGGTGTGGGATTTGTGATCTCCAAAGAAGATTTCAGGACCGGGGACCAGGCTTATCCCTCAAGAACTTTTGTGTGGCAGAGTTTTATTGAAGTATGAAAACGGACAGAGAAAGCTTCTGAGAGAGACATCAGAAAGGGGAGGGAGAGTGCCCCGCCTAGCTAGTCTCAGCAAGGGAGCTGTATACTTTTGTCACAGTTAATCAAAAGAATGTCTCAAGGTTGTAAAGGTCTTAGCAGACCCACTCCTGTAATTTACATTGGAAGATGACAGGATTAGCCAGAAGGTTTTCAAGAAGGAGGAGAAACTGTCCTCAAGCCGGATACATTGTTGTTATATAACCCTTAGTACAGAGTTTAAACTGAGTTGTTGGTTCTTTACTCATCAGTTCTGGGCTTAAAGGAAAAAAAAAAAAAAAAAAAACGTTTTATCTGACTAAGACTAAGGAATGCAGAGAGGAAAAAAAAAAAAAAACCAAGGCATTTGTCCATTCCTTCTCCTTGAGAATTCGAGACACCTGTCTCTTTTTTTGAGAGCCCCAGACCCCTCTCTCCTGCTTGGAGACCCCGGGCGTCTTATCAGCTTGCCTAGGAATTGACTCTCTGAGCACCATGCCATGCGTCTGTTCTGCCCAGTCTGGTTGTTAGTGGTCCTTCTTCCGAGGCCTTTCCTTAAGGATGCTCGCTGAGCTGACTCTTCAGTCTTGCCACCGCCTGCAGTCTTTTCCATCAGCTGTTATGCGCCACGCGGGTCTCTGCGCTGCAGTGCTGTGCTTTTGCACGTGCTTCAGTTTTCCGTCAACTTGGCATGTGTCATCCGTGCCCGTGACTCTTGCACGTTGGACAGGGAAGAGAGATGCCGGGTAGTCACCCAGATCTGCCTCTAATGGGGCTTTGGCCCATCCCATCGAGCCCTTGACCGGTGATTAGCACTGCCTTCAACCTGGGTTTCCAATGCCTTTCGTCCTCCTACATTTCAAGTGATACCTGAGGGCTTTCCTTGGTGTCCCGGTTGTAAAGAATCCATCTGCCACTGCAGGACACCCAGCTTCGATACCTCACACGCCTCTGAGCACCTGAGCCCGTGTGACGCCACCACTGCACCCACGCCCAAAAGCCTGTGCTGTTCTACAAGAGAAACCCGCGCACTTGAGCGCATGCAAAAAGCTCCAAAAGCCAGCACCAAAACCAAGACCCAGATCAGCCCAAAGTAAAAATAAATATGTACTTAAAAAAAGACACCTTTGATTAAACCCAAAGAGAAGCAGCAGACCAGGAGGAAAGATTTGCACGTTATCTGCAGTAAAAGAGCTGTCTCTACAAAATATAAAGGACTCTTTCTTACAAGAATGATGAGCCAAGAAACCAGTTTTTAAAATGGGCAAAATATTTGCATCGATCAGCTGGTAAATAATCCGCCTGCAATGTGGGAGACCTGGGTTCGATCCCTGGGTCAGGAAGAAGCCCTGGAGAAGGGATAGGCAACCCACTCCAGTATTCTGGCCTGGAGAATCCCATGGACTGTATAGTCCATGGGGTTGCAGAGAGTCGGACATGACTGAGCGACTTACACTTTCACTTTGCACTTTTACCCACTGAAAAAGATTGTACAGGAGAAGCTACTTGATAAGATTAAGTCATTATCTAAATTCAAATTAAGGCCGCAGTGAGGTACCGCCTCACCCCCACTAGGATGCTGACAATAGAACAGATAATAGCACATCTTCGGTAAGAAGTGGAGGAATTGGAACTCACATACACTGCTGATGGGAATATACTGTGATTCAATATACTTTTTAGACTATTAAACAGGAATGAGTCCTGAGAAGTAGCACTTCCACTCCTCCATATCCACTTAAGAAAAATTAAAATATGCACCCATAAAAATATTGAATGTAAATGGTTCATGGGCTTCCCTTGTAGCTTAGGGGGAGGAAAAAAAAAATGCCTGAACTGCAGGAGACCGCCTGGTAATCTAAGAGGTGCAGCTTCGATCCCTGCGTTGGGAAGATGCTCTATAGCAGGAAATGGCAGCCCGCTCCAGTATTCTTTCCTGGGGAATCCCATGGACAGAGGAGTCTGGCGGGCTACAGTCCATGGTATTGCAAAGTGTTGGACATGACTTAGCGACTGAACCAGCAACTGTTCATAGCAAGACAGAAAGGAATACATATTCTGTGAATATAGTTATAGGAGACGCACCAAAATGGCAAGCCTACGCTTGTCATTAGTTGACTAAGAGAGATTGATGTTAGAAATATTGAATGCCTGCAGTGGGCAGAAGCAATCATTTTAGGGGCATGGAAATGTTCTCAAATCAGGTTACGCTGTGAGTAATATGGTACTGTTCAGTAGCTCAGTTGTGTCCGATTTATTGTGACATCTTGGACTGTAGCCCGCTGGGCTTCTCTGTCCATGAGATTTCCCAGGCAACAATCCTGGAGTGCCTTGCCATTTCCTCCTGCAGAAGATCTTCCCGACCCAGGGATCGAACCCACGTCTCCTGCATTGGCAGGTGGATTCTTTACCACGAGCGCCACCTGGGAATCCAAGGTTACGTTGCTTGTTGAACAACTCCACATATATGTACACACAGGCACACAGACACAAATCCTTCAATTTCACACCTTGGTGAGTTGATTTTGTGATTGAAAATTATCCCTCTCTAGAGCTCTTACAGATCATACTTGTGTGATCAAAGAAATTTGCTGAAGCCTTGAAGACACTGCCTTTGTATTGGCACTTAATCAGTGATATAACTAGGCTGTGTGACTTCTAAAAACATCGCAAATCTTCCAAGCATTTTCCTGCACCCTTGTGGAGTGGGTAGGGATAGTTTCCTTCAATACTGCCTCTCATCCTTCCCCAGGGAAGAATTCCAGATTCCTGCAATTCCATGGACTGACGGTGAGCCTGAAGACACTGAGAAGTGGAGCTTGAGAAAGAACTCTGGCATTTAACTCAGCCCAGACCTTGCAGAGTGGCCTCTGTTTGGGTTTCAGCCAGGCCAGCGGTCGTGTTCCTGAGATTTCAGCTGTGGCTGGAAAGACAAAGGAGTCTTAAGAAGAAGAAAATCCAGAAGAAGGCAGGGCTATAAGGGCAGACTCATGGGAAAGGCAGAGTGCAGGTGTGGGGTCCAAGGTACAGACCTTTGTCACTGCCTACCGAGCGGGAAAGGCTGTGGTCCAGGGAGATAGTCACATTTCACGACGAACATATTTTCTGGGAAGGAATTTGCACCATCAGATAACACTTTCAGTCCCTTAATCCATTCCACGTCTCTTGAAAGTGAAAGTTGCTCAGTCGTGTCCGACTCTTTGCGACCCCATGGACTGTACAGTCTGTGGAATTCTCCAGGCCAGAATACTGGAGTGGGTGGCCTTTCCCTTCTCCAGGGGATCTTCCCAACCCAGGGAATCGAACCCAGGTCTCCCGCATTGCAGGAGGATTCTTTACCACCTGAGACACCAGGGAAGCCCACACCTTTTTCTTTCCAGTGTCTTTTCTTCTTCAATGAAAGAGGTGACCTGTTTTTTTAAAAACTTAGAAAATCTTCAAAAAGCTGAAATTTTGATCAGAAATGCAGAGGAATTTATTTCTAGCCTCCACATAGACTATGTCTGTAAGAAAGGCATTTCTTAGACTTCTCTGGTGGTTCAGGCATTAGGACTCTGTTCTTCCACTGCAGGGGACACAGGTTCCGTCTCAGGTTCTGTAAGGTGCGTGGTGCAGTCAAGAAAGCAAGGTATTTCTTACACTATTCTTAACGACATGTAGCCATAAATTCAGCCCGTGAGATAGCTTGGAAGTAGGTTTTATACTGATAAACTATGAACTGAACAGTGCAGAAAACAATGGCGCTTATTTGAAGAAGGTTGTTTCTTTAAGTTTGTTTTAAGATCTTTCGTTGCAGTGGAATTCTTGGGCATGAATTGACTTCCGTGTTAAGCTGATGGCTATAACAGGTTGAATCGTCAGGGTCATCACTTCAGTCCTTCAGTCGTGTCCCGACTTTTTGCTATCACATATATTGCAGCACGCCAGGCCTCCCTGTCCATCACCATCTCCTGGAGTTTGCTCAAACTCCTGTCCATCAAGTCGGTGATGCCACCCAACCCTCTCATCCTCCGTTGTCCCCTTCTCCTCCTGACTTCAATCTTTCCCAGCATCAGAGTCTTTTCAAATGAATCCGTTCTTCTCATCAAGTGGCCAAAGGATTGGAGTTTCGGCTTCAGAATCAGGCCTTCCAATGAATATTCAGGACCGCTTTCCAAGCTCTCCTCAGAGACTTTTATGTGGGTAGCTTGAGATTGTCTACAGTGGGGAATATTTAAATCTTAAAAAATCTACCAGCAGAGGGAATCAGGTTTTCAGCTTCCCTCCCAGTTCTGCTTGGTTAATCCATGTGATTCTTCCAATACGCAACCCTTGTTGAGGGATGAAAACAGCAACTTCGGATCTTGATTTCAAAACATGATGCTGTCCCCTGAGTTTGTAACAACTGTAGTTGCTTTTTAAGATACAAGTCTTGTGGGTGACAGGGACGAGGTTTATCCAGGAAGGAATGTAAAGGGAAAGTGTTACTGCCTCTGTAGTATCCAAGTCTTGGCGACCCCATGGGCTGTATAGCCCACCAGCCTCCTCTGTCCGTGGGATTCTCCAGTCTGAGACACTGGAGTGGGTTGCTATTCCCTTCTCCCAGGGGATCTTCCCGACCCAGGGATCAAACCCGGGTCTCCCACACTGTGGGCAGATTCTTGACCCTCTGAGCCACCAGGGAAGCCAGGAAGGAAAGTAAAGACCATTTTTTTCCCTGTTGGCCACCACCACTCAGGTTTTCCAGAACTAGCATATACATCCTAGTGGGCCAGATCTGTCTGTAAAAAGAAGGCAGTTGAGCGAATGGAATAATTCAGTGATATTTAATGTTTTCGCTTCTTGTATCTTAAAGATATAGAAACCCAAATGGCAGACTGCATACAGAGAGCCTTGTTTGGGGTTTTTTTGTTTGTTTTTGAGGGTTTTTTGGTGGCATTAAGGGAACCTCTCTGTTCATTTTGCTGACAAGGAAATTTCAAGGTGGTTTATGTTTCATGTCATCCAGGTAGGTGACTTTATTTATTTATTCTTTTTTTTTAAACAACAATAACCTTAAAGCAATATTTAATAAGTATTCGAAACAGAAAAACATGATTTGTAGTGTTTTATCTTGATTTCAGAAACACTTGTTGAGGGTGTTAGCTTACAGTAGACCAAAGGAATCAATTCTGTGCAGTCTTCTCTTCTAGTTGTAGTTTCTTTTAGAAACTTAGAATTGTTTCTTTTCAGCTCCTAGTGACAACTGAGCATTCGTGATTTAAATAAATTGTACTGACTGTCTGATGTTTATCAGGAATGGTATGCTTTTAAGTTCTTATGCATGAAACGAATGTCAATTTTAAGATATTTTGAATCATCTTTCATGTTTATTATAGTTTAACATGTTTCTTCTTAATGTATAGAATTTCCTAAGCAAAGTGTATCAGTGACATTTCAAAAATGTATCTACATTATTACTTGTTAAAATTAGAGGAATATTTCATATGCATTTCTTTTTAAAATTTGGGAAACCCTTTAAAAATAATTTGATTTCCTTTTTATTTTTTTACAACTCACATTCCCCCCCCCTTTTTTTTTTTTTTTTGCAGTAGTATTATTTTAACCCTGAAACTGCATTTTCACTGGGTATCAATTTTTTTTTTCGCAAGTAACATTTTGAATTTGTTCTTCTTGACATATTTATGTTTATATGCATTTTGCATCTCCCTATTTCATGTTTTTGAAATCAGATGTAACAGATTTCAGCTTTTTGTATAACGTTTTTTTTCTTTGACTGCGTAGTATCTTTCTTCTGAATTTTTTTGCAAACCTGTTGTTTTTGAATTCTCTTTTTTTTTTTCCCTTTATTTTCCTTCTCAATATGACCCCAGGAGCCAAGTCAAAGAAAAACGCTGATGGTATAACGAGTAATGACGGTGGTGAAGATGAAGGTATTTTTTGTTTTTTACAAAGCTCGATCTTGATGCATGATTTTATATCTTTTTTTTTCTTTTTTCCATTTCAACCTGTTTTTCCTCCCCTTATCTGAAGAGAGTACACTTCTGTGTGCTTATTTATTTTCTTCTTGTTTGGGGATTACTGTCATTTTTAACCACAATGGCCATGTAACCCCCCTGGGAGAATGTAGATACGTGTTTCTCAATATGAAGTGAGTAAGAAAATGCCATTTACAAGGAAACTCACTGTTTTCTTTTTCCTAAGTTTTTTTTTTTTTGGCTTGATCACAAGAAGAGAAAGTAAGATTTTAAGGCATGCATGTACGCGTTCTTTTCTTTCTTCCAAATGTTCTTTTGTAATTTCGTGTTGTATTTTTGAGCTTTGGTCTTGCTGGTTTCTTCTGTGGACACCAAGACAGCTCAGTACAACTTTTTTTTTTTGGTGGGGGGGGCGGCTGGCGTTTCCATCTTTCTTTGTTTTTACGATTGTTTCTCCCAAATGTACTGATTCCAAAATAGGGTTTTCAAAGCATCTTCTCAGTAACACACACGAAAAAGTGTCTTGAGGACAATTGGTTGTTTCTCTCTGAAACGCATTTTGGAAGCTTTAAAGGAAAAATAAAAATAAAAAGTAGGGGGTATAGCAAAGAATTGAAAAAGGCTGAAAAGCTAGGTCTTTGCATCTCTGTTTTCACACCATGGCTGCTTTCAGAACTTTTTTTTTCCCCCTCCTAAAAATGTTTAGTTGCTATGGAGAGTTTCTTTCTGAAGGCTCTCAAACTGTTGGACAGATTACCCACTGGAAGTAGAGTGATGTTTTTTTAAAGACGGAAGATAACGCAGCATGTAAACCATCATTAGCAAGTGGTTATCTTCTTCCTTCAGTGGAACAAATGGTTTCGAAGGAAAGAAACAGCTTAAAATGAGCCTTTGCAGGCTCGGGCAGGTCGGGTCTGCCTCTGTGTGCTCAGTCGCGCAGTCGTGTCCGACTCATGGCAACCCCACGGACTGTAGCCCACCAGGCTCTTCTGCCCATGCGATTTCCCAGGCAAGAATACTGGAGCGGGCTCCCAGTTCCTTCTCCAGGGGACCTTCCCAACCCAGGGATGCAACCTCGTGTATTCCATTGGCAGGCGGATTCTTTCTGCCCTGAACCATCAGGAAAGCCCGAGGCAGACTGGCATGGATTTCTGACTATTTAAGTTAAAGGGACGAGCGCCCTTGATGGACGTGTGGTTCTCTGGCTAAAAGACAATTTAAAGTGGACCAGAGACCCGTCCTTGCTGGGAAGCAAAAGTTCCCTCAAAAAAAGTTCGCCTTTTTATCACTTGCTTGGTTTTCCCACACTCATAGATTTCTTTCATAAATCAGCAGGTCTCTGACAAAAGCTCTGCCAGGGTTGCCTCCTCACCCGCTATTCTCTCAATATGACTATTATTTAATGTTTTGTAGACCCGCATTCAGAACGTTCCCCTTGCCTTCAGTATTCACCGTAGAAGTTTCTTCTGATGCCTCTGGACCACGACAGCTGCCCTGAGTCATCAGCTACCCTGTCCTTGTCAGGCCGCAGACCACCTATAATTTCATCCTTATATAACCAACTACAGGTGTAATTTGCATCTTGCACCCTTGTATGCTTTTAGCGTCTTATTCCTTTTTTTATCACTGGCATCTGTTTTCACAATCCCACCAGCTACCTGTTATATTAAAATGCTTTCTCCTTTTAAATACCAAGAAACTGTTATTTTTTCTTTTCCCCCTAACATTGAATAAATATGACATCTGATTATTTCTTCCCTGAGCTCACAAGAACCTTCTTCTGTGTGTCTCAGAAGGTAATAGCTGTTAACCTAACTTTTTTTTTTTTTCTCCCGAGGGAACCCCTTAAAACAGTCCAAAAAATGTCAACTTCTTTCTTTCCTGTAATGCAACCAAGAAGGGTAACATAAATAAGAACTCAAGCAGTAAATCAGTGTCCAGAGACACTAGAGGATGGTGTAAAACAGCACACTTTATTCGGACGATGGTTGATTAAAGAGTTCCACAAAGCACATGATGAGTAAGGGCCTCTGAGGAGGCTGCGTGGTGAAGAATATGCCTGCCAGCACAGGAGGTGAAGGTTCATTCCCTGGGTTGGGAAGGTTCCCTGGAGAAGGGCATGACACCCCACTCCAGTATCCTTGCCTGGAGAATCCCATGGACAGAGGAGCCTGGCAGGCTATGGTCCATGGGGTCCCAGAGAGTCAGATGCGACTGAGCGACTGGTGAGTGAAAGATTCAAAAAGGATTTTTTACTTCTTCCTTAAATTTTACATGAGAAAATTGCGCTCTTCTGCTGTGGGTTAAGTATCTACAGACAGATGGGTGGCTTGACACTTTCCTGTACTTTCCTGTACACTTTCCTGTACTTGACTGTGACCACAAGGTTCTATGGCCTCCGGGAGGGTGTCTGGTAGCAACCAGGAGCCTGTTTACAGATGGTGCTCGTAATTCATTTTATGAGCAGCCTCCATCCACATGTTGGTTTATTTCCTTAAAACTCTTTCTTGATCATTCAAACATGTCTCCATCAATTAAGCAAAAAAAAAAAGTTTTTAAGGAAAAAAAAAAAGTAAATATAAGTACGGATACGTTTGCTTTTTTCTTGATAACACATATCCATCACTCGCTCAGTCATGTCCGACTCTCTGTGACCCCATGGACGGTAGCCCTCCAGGCTCCTCCATCCATGGGATTCTCCAGGCAAGAATACTGGAGTAGGTTGCTATTTGGTAACATGCAGGTATTTAAATGACACACATGTATATGTTTATACATACAGAAATTCCCAGAAGGAATTACAATGGAGGTCACGATTCTTAAACACTACATATAAGCTCAAGGGACATTGAACACCAAAGACGTTATTTGATCACAGCTTTTGAGAAAGCAGACAACTGCTGGCCAGATTTCTCTTGTCACAGACCATTGTAAAGTAGGATTTTCACATCAGTGTCAAAGTCATGGTGACTAAGGATACTCTGGTTTCAAATCACACTGGGAGTTTTTATTCCATGTGGAATTGAGCAGGATTGCAACCTTTTCATCTTGAGGTTGCAGGCTTGTGCCGTCTTTATTTCAGTTCACATCTCTTTCACTTTTTTTTCTCTTTCTGTCACTTCAGTTGGCATATCGTTGCAAACAGTCATTTAGAGAAAAGACACTTGCTTGGGCACCTTCCTTTGCTTTTCCACCCTTCTGTTCTGTTGATCATTTTTAACCATTGTTTTCTTCTTGCAATAGTGTATCGAGAGCTTGGGGTTTCACTACTAGCATTATGTTCTCATCGTTAAGTCGAAAGTGGATCTTGAAGCTCAAATGTTTGACTGAAGAAGGCAGTTACAGTAAAAATTGATAATTTTGAAGTTGACTTTGCACTAACTTAGATAATTAAAATATATGCTTTAGTAGATACTATGTATGTGTGTTAGTTGCTGAGTCGTGTCCGACTCTTTGTGACTCCATGGACTGTAGCCCACCAGGCTCCTGTGTCCATGGGATTCTCCAGGCAGGAACACTGGCGTGAGTTGCATGCCCTTCTCCAGGGGATCTTGACATCCCAGGGATGAAACCCGGGTCTCCTGCATTGCAAACAAATTCTGTACCACTAATAGAAGCCATGGGCTTCTTCAGTGCATGTCTCCTTCTGGGGTTTGATTACTACGTAGGGAAGAAGTGATTCATTCATCTCAGTGGTTAAATCTGTAGTGTGATAGGTACATATGGAAGCATACCCATACATACAAGTTCATTCCAACGTCTGCATCATTTCTATGAGTAGAAAATGTAGCAGCATCGACTATTATCCTTAACCATCTTAACTGTTGTTTTAGTTGCTCAGTCTTGTCCGACTCTTTGCGATGCTAGGCTTCCCTGTCCTTCCGCACCTCCCAGAGTTTGCTCAGACTCATGTCCGTCGAGTCCATGATGCCATCTGACCATCTGAACTGAGGTATTCCTAATTCAAGAAAGGGCCACGCGATGGATTCCCATCCCAACTAGGGAAAGTCACTCACGTCTTTTGGCCGAGTCTCGGTTAATCAGTGTGATTTTTTTTTTCCCCTTACTTGGCTCTTTCTTGCAGACATCCATGATCAGAACAGCAAGAAGCCGGTGATGGTGTACATCCACGGCGGGTCCTACATGGAGGGCACGGGCAACATGATCGACGGCAGCATCCTGGCCAGCTACGGCAACGTCATCGTCATCACGATTAACTACCGGCTGGGGATCCTAGGTGAGTGAGCGCCTGCTGACCACGCGTGAGTTCTGCTTCTTGTTCTGTGGGGGTTCCTTGCTTCCACGAATGTTACTGCAGTTCCTAGGAATCTCTGCTAGAAACCTCACTTAATGCTCCAAGAGGCATCTGTTCCATCACTTTCACGGCGCACCGTCGGTCGGTCCGTCGGTTTTCTTTTTTATCACGCTAAAGATGCATCTGTTGCGTAACTTTCACATTTCCTTTTTGGTTCGTTTCTGTTACTTTTCATATTTTCATCCAGAGACTTCATTCCCTTGGACTGTCCTCAACCGTGAGAAAATTTTGCTTCTTGTTTTGTGGGCTTCGTTGCTTCCACGCATGTTACTCCAACGCCTAGGAATTTTCTGCTACAAACCTCACTTCATGCTACAAGCTACATTCCTTCCCTGACTTTCAGGTAGCACCATCCATTTTCTTTTTTGTTTCATTTTCACATTTTAATCCAATGGTTTCTTTTCCTTGAACCCTCCTCCAACAGATTCAGCCTCCTGGGTCATCGAATGAACTTGGGATGTTATGGAAAGTACTTTTCTTTCTCTGGGCTTGGCTGACATAAGCCTGTTGCGTGAACACAGTTGGGTGCTGTCTGATAAAGCGTTAGGTAACAGGTTATAACTCGATACAGTGGACAATGGGCCATATACATGCGCTTTTGTGGTTTTGTGGCTGTGTTGATCATGAGTTGGAAACGCTTTTACTTACTCTCTAGGATATTGTGTATCTAGTGGATCTTGAAGACGAGAGGCGGTAGGTGGTCACATGACTTGCATTCTCGTGTGATGAAATACTCTTATTTGAATTTTGCAACTTGCTGATATTTCATTTTGTGTAAATTTTACAATTGACTATGAGAAGACCTTGGCTAAGAGCGTAGGAATTCAAGAGCAGCAATCTGTTGTTTTGGTATTCTATTCATTTTCACGAACAGTATGGTTGCAAAAAAAATAGCATTTTGATGGCAATGTTTTGAGGCTTATCTGCTGTGGTTTTTCCTGCTCTTGGTCAGTTCATGAAGAATATGCATGGTCTATGTAAGCGCATTTATTTTCTAGGCAAAAATGCACTGAGGGGGCTTCCCTGGTGATCTAGTGGTTGAGACTCTGAGCTTCCACTGCAGGGGGTACGTGTTTAATCCATGGTCAGGGAACTAAGATTCTGCAAGCCTAGTAGCAAGGCAGAGGGAAAAACGATGCATTGAGATGGTGCAGAAAATTGAATTTGTAACAGTGTGGCTGTGAGAAAGAGATCTGTGTGTTATAGGATGTTTATGGTAAAAAAAAAAAAAAATCTGGACTCAAGGAATTGCGTCAAACAAGAAAACATTGAAAATGTTTTCTCCAGATACACAGGTATCAACAAAAATATTTTATTTTCAACTTGATGTTTGAATTTTGTTGTGAGCATTTCGTTTCATTCACCAGTAAAACACTGACGTATAGAAGACCCCAGGGAAGTGGGACAGTTGTTGAAGTGACTTTCTAATTGAAACATGCAAGATGTCTGCACACTTGTACCTTTGGGAACAGCCATAGAGTACTTGAAATTTCAGGTTTTCAAAAGGGAAACAGTGACAGACATTACTTATTTATCTTATTGTCTTGGACTCCAAAATCTCTGCAGATGGTGACTGCAGCCATGAAATTAAAAGACACATGCTCTTTGGAAGAAAAACTGACCAACCTAGTCAGCATATTAAAAAGCAGAGACATTACTTTGCTGACAAAGGTCCGTGTAGTCAAAGCTATTTAGATTTTTCCAATAGTCAGGTATGGATGTGAGAGTTGGACCATAAAGAAGGCTGGGCACCGAAGGATTGATGCTTTTGAACTGTGGTGTTGGAGAAGACTCTTGAGAGTCCCTTGGACTGCAGGGAGATGCAACCAGTCCATCCTAAAGGAGATCAGTCCTGAATATTCATTGGAAGGACTGATGCTGAAGCTGAAACTCCAATCCTTTGGCCAGCTGATGCGAAGAACTGACTCATTGGCAAAGACCGAGGGCGGGAGGAGAAGGGGGCGACAGAGGAGGAGATGGTAGACAGCATCACTCAGCGTCTAGAGCCTTCTCGTTTCGTGATTTTTATTTCCTTTTCTTTTCTCACGCTGGTGCTCGGAGCCAAATCTTTGTCATTTCCGTTCGTTTCGAAGACTGTGGATCGCATGCCCCTCTGACTATTTTCTTGTTTGTTTGCTTCAGAATCCTCTGGGGAGTTGCTTTGGCTACTGGTGTTTGAGACAGGAAGTGGTGTTCCGTGATCCCTCACAAAAGGTCCATTCTCAGGACGAGGTGGGCAGAGGAAGCCAGGGACCACCGCGTGACCCCTGGCAGCGCTTTCAAAGAGCGCAGTGTGGGGGTCTGTATGGAGCATCACCAGCTCCCGTTGGCGCTTTCTGATCGGGGCCGTGGTTTTGGGCAAGCTCTCGCTTTGCAGAAATAGCAAAACATTGTCTCGCCTGAACGCCGTGGCGCTGATGCGACTTAAAAGGTTAGATTTCAAGAGAAATCGACGCCTGTCCCCTCTCTAACGCCCAGCTGGTATTAAGCGGCTTTACACGTGATCTCTTATCTGTTTGGCCCGTTTTTTGAATCTGGAACAATTCTGTGGGATTTACACACACCTTCTTTTCTTTTTCTTCCTTTTTTTTAAAAAGAAAGGAAAAAAGCTTCCGATTCTAACTTTCCTCATCTGAACCGTTTTAAGTTTACCTTCTGCTGCTGAGAGTTAGAAGAAACAAATCTTGGGGAGGGCAGCACAGAAGCTGCAAGAGTCACGGCGAGGAAATGAAAGAAGCAATTTAGCATCCCCGAGACAGTCTATTTACATTCCGCGAATGAGTTCGTGTGAAGCCCAACACCACAGACCCCCTTTTATCTGAAGGTGTGAACGTGTGCCAACTTGGCCGATTGTACAGGGCGATAGATTTCGTTCAAGCGTGACTCGGTCAATCTTTCTCAGACATCTTGCGTGGACTGCTGTCCTCTTGCAAACCAGGAGGTGGTCGTTTAACTTCTTTGCTTGCAGGGAAAATTGCTATTATCGTTGTGTGAAAATATTTCAAACTGTTGGCATGCAGATATTTATTTTTTTTAATGAGTCAATGAAATGGCACAGCATCCGCTGTGACGATCATCTGTATTAGAGCTTTTCATAGGAGTAGACATTTATTTTACCAAAACATAGAAATCATCTTTTTTCTTCAAAAAGTTGTACATGCCGAAATGCTGTTTTTCTGCCTAAGGAATGGAAAAGCATTGTTTGAGATGATTACTGCTTTTTTAAATTTTTTACAGAGTAACAAATTCTGTTTTCCTACCCTCAAAGAGAAGTTTTGAAAAATGAATGATGGTCAGAAAGAAAGCAGGACACTGGCGTGGAATAAAAATGCAGTGGGACCTTCTCTCCACTTGCTGTCTGTCCTGTTACATTGAGAAGAGTCAGCTAACATTTCCTGAATCTCTGTAAAAGGTGGTTCTGTTCTGTCCCTTGCGAGGTGATTGTGCACACCACTTGACCGTCCAGTGGCTTTGTGCTTGCGAGGTTTGATAGCCCAGGACTTGCTGCTGTTGCTCAGCTGCTCAGCTGACTCTCTGCCACCCCATGGACTGCAGCACGCCAGGCTTCCTTGTCCTTCACCATCTCCCGGAATTTGGTCAAACTCATGTCCACTGAGTCAGTGATGGTAGTGACCGTTAAGCCCAGTTACGGAAAAATTTCCAGTGTTATTAATAGCCTTGGACATCTTATTAACGTCACTGTTGAGTCACTGGGAGGCGGGGAAAAAGTAGCCAAAAATGTAATGTTGTAGTATCTATCCAATACCACCTAAATTTCCATTTATCATTCTTTCGAAAAACAAGGATAAAGCACTTGTAATAGGAGGTCAATGAGATTATCCCCACATTTGCTTTTCAGACAAGGAATATTTTCTTTCATCAGGACTGCCTAACGAAAACCTTGGTTAGCTAGTGAGCACCTAATTTATTGTCTAATCTAGGACTCTTTGGGAAATGTTAATATTGCTGCTGGGCTTTCAGTGTGGTTTTGTATTCCTGAGAGCGGGTCCTTGATTGCTGATACAGTTTCCTTAAAATCTCTATTGACGGGCCACTGTGACACGTCTTCGTAATATGATGTGTGCCCCCAGCCATGGTGTTTGAAAAAAGCAAGGCTCTTGTTGCAGTAGATCCAAGGCTTTGTCCACCCATCCAGTGTCTAACCTCTGAAGCCCACTTAATTGTACTCTTCCTGTCTTTGACCCACGCGTGGCATTAAGACCACTGACCTAACGAACGACTTCATCAGACTTCTCGCCTGACGAGTATGTTACAGTCTGATGAAATGTCACCCATACCGTGGTATATAACTGCCTTTTTTCAAGGATTCCCAGAACATCAGAAACACATGCTCACTTTTCATGCACACACAAGCAAATTTCCATCTGGGCAACTCAGTGGCTCCCTTCTATTAAAACATTCCGGCTCTTTCTCTGCTGAAAAACGTCAGTTTTCTATTTAGCTGGTATGTACATTTCTTTTTCACTTAAGAGTTGAAGATGCCATCTACCGTTTGGTACTTTGACCATTTCCCCCCCCTATAAATCTTTATTCTTTATCTTTTCCTACAGATTTTCTTTTGGATTTCTCATGGAAGTCATTTTCCCATCAGGTCAAAAGTTTGTGTGTGTGTGTACACGCCCACGCACGCTCTGTTGCTAAGTCATGTCCAACTCTTTACAATCCCATGGATTGTAGCCCTCCAGGCTCCTCTGTCCGTGGAATTTTTCAGGAAAGAATAACTGGACTGGGGAGAAAAAAAGAGAATACTGGAGTAGGTTGCCACTTGTTACTCCAGGGGATCTTTCTCACCCAGTGATCTCTTTACCCCAGTGATCCTCTTGTCTCTCCTGCATTAGCAGATGAATTCTTTATCCCTACTGCCACCTGGGAAGCCCCCAAAACTTCATCAACATATCCATAAAGGAAAAAAAAAACACACCATCTCTCCCTTGTGCGATCTTCATGCTTCCCTCCCAAGTCCATTCTCTTGTCTCACCTATCAGGTTCCCTCTGGTTACATTTCCACCTTGAAAAACTTGCCTTCTCATCCTCCAGAGAGAACGTCTTCACTAGTCAGTGATGGGAGAAGCTACATGGATAGAGGAAATATGAGGTATTGCCCTGAGGGGAAAGAAAAGCAAATGTGAAGAAGTACAGGAGGTCTGAGAAAATCGGGTGTGTCCAGACACTTTATGTAGGACCGCTCACAACTCCCGATGCTGGGAAAGACTGAAGGCAGGAGGAGAAGGGGGCAGCAGAGGATGAGATGGCTGAGCGGCATCACCGACTCGATGGACATGAGTTTGAGCAAGCTCCTGGAGTTGGTGATGCACAGGGAGGTGTGGCATGCTGCAGTCCATGGGGTCGAAAAGAGTCGGACATGACTGAGAGACTGAACTGCGAAGCCAAATGGGGATGGAAGGAGCCAGTGGAAGCCCTTAGAGTAAGACCCTCTGTGGTGGGTGTGCATGGGGGTGATTGGCCAGCCTGCAAACAGGCTTCCAGCCTCTGTGTCTCCAGTGATCACTGATGTTGTTCTAGAGGGAGTGGGGGATGGACGAAGGTATATCCACTAGAGTCAAGATGACATAGTTATATAGGACGGACACCCTGCAGCAGGGAAGAAGGTCAAGCTTCCTTGGTCCAGTCAGAGTGCTCAGTCACTCAGTTGACTTTGACTCGTCATGACTCCATGTGCTGTAGCCCGCCAGGCTCCTCTGTCCCTGGGATTTCCCAGGCAAGAATACTGGAAAGAAAGGGGAAGTGTTAGTCGCTCGGTCGTGTCCCATTCCTTGTGACCCCCGTGGACTGTAGCCTACCAGGCTTCTCTGTCCACGGGATTCTACAGGTAAGGATACTAGAGAGGTTTTCCATGCCCTCCTCCAAGGGATCTTCCCCACCCAGGGATCGAACCCACGTCTCTTTTGTCTCCTGCCTTGGCAGGTGGGTTCTTTACACTCCTCTGTCAAGCCTTCTGTGATCCAAAAGTTTTGCAATAGAGGAAAAAAACAAGATGCTTATCCCTCTCCTCTGCTAAACAGAAGGTCTTTCGTCATCTTCATCAGTAGCTCTGTGTACATTTAATACTCGCTGGGAAACTGTCAATCTGGTCTCTATTGTTGCTGGTGTGTTGATAAGTACCAGGACCTTGGACAAAAAAGTCAGGTTTCATGTCTCTGATCATTGACTTAGGTTTTCCTCTTCTGCCTCCTGGTGGATGAAAATGCCCATTGCATTCGTTGATTTGTCCCGCACATAAGGAGGAGGTTAGGTTGACAGTGAATGCTGTATTTCTGGGATTTTAGAAGCGCATGAGGAGGGTAGATAGGGAAAGCATTATGGTGGGATAAAGAACCATAGTGGTCATGAGACAGATGTCACTTCAGTTCAGTCTCTCAGGCGTGTCTGACTCTTTGCGACCCCATGGACTGCAGCATCCCAGGCCTCCTCCCTGTCCGTCACCAACTCCCAGAGCATTCTCAAGCTCATGTCCATCGAGTCGGTGATGCCACAGAGAAAAGTAATACTCTGCAGCAGATAAAGGCACTGAGGGGTGGCAATGAATTTGACGGGTGATGAGAAGCTACAATAGAAAAGATTTTTTTGTTCGATCTCAAATGCACAAAATTATTGATTATCGTATGATAGGGAATTTCCTCCAACTCTTGAATGATTCAGAATTTCTTCAAAGAAGTTGCCTTGTTATTTTTGCATGCATAGTCTCTTTTGGAAATCACAGCGTTCAGACATGTTTGACAGAAGAGTCTATTCTGAAAGCACATGTTGGGACTTCCCTGGCTGTCCATTGGTTTGGAAGCCACCTTCTGATGCAGAAGACACAGGTTTGATCCCTGGTCCAGGATCTGAGATCCTATATGCCCTGGGGCACCTGAACCCTCGAATGCCTCAACAAAAGATCCCACATTCTGCAACTAAGACTCGACTCAGCCAAAAATAAATATATAAATTCATTAATTATGTTAAACAGCACATGTATGTGCTTAGTCGCTCAGTCATGTCCAACTCTTTGCAACCCCATGGACTGCAGCCCTCCAGGCTCCTCTGTCCATGGGAATTCTCCAGACAAGAATGCTGCAGTGGGTTGCCATGCCTTCCTCCAAGGGATCTTCACAACCCCGGGAATGAACCCAGGTCTCCCACATTACAAGCATATTCTTTACCATCTAAGCCACCGGGGGAGCCCATATGTTGCAGTTAACTGATTTGAGGGTGTCACGTGAACTTTTCGGAGAAGGCAATGGCACCCCACTCCAGTACTCTTGCCTGGAAAATCCCATGGATGGAGGAGCCTGGTGGGCTGCAGTCCATGGGGTCGCAAAGAGTCGGACACGACTGAGTGACTTCCCTTTCACTTTTCACTTTCATGCACTGGAGAAGGAAATGGCAACCCGCTCCAGTGTTCTTGCCTGGAGAATCCCAGGGACGGGGGAGCCTCATGGGCTGCCGTCTACGGGGTCGCACAGAGTCGGACACGACTGAAGCGACTTAGCAGCAGCAGCAGCAGCAGCAGCATGAACTTTTGCTAATGATCACCCAGGGCGTCTGTGAAACAGTGCTCTTTCTTGGATGTTTTCTTGGACGTTTGCCTCGCAAACAGAGTCTGCGATGATGACTCATTCTGAAAGAAAGAATCCAGTTTCTCTGCCTGTGCCCTTTCTTCCTTTGGCTTTGCACACAGCAAAAGAGGGGCTGATCGATTTTCCTTCGTTAAAGGGTGGTTTCTGTCTTCACAGGGATAAACACACAAACATCATTCTAAATGAAACGTGTGAGACTTCGCTCGTGGTCCAGTGTTTAAGACTCTGTGCTCCCACCATGCAGCAGAAGGTCCCCAATGTAGTTTCCTCATTAAGGAACTAAGATTCTGTACGCTGCACAGCCAAAAAAATTTTTTAAAAATAATATGCTCTGAGTCATGACTTTAAAAAAAAATGGAAAGGAAAGAAAGGTGTGACTGGTATTTGAGTTGGGAAGAAGACGGTGTAGTGTGATTAAAAAAAAAAACAAAAAACTGGTGAGTTCCGAGGAGTAGTGTTGAATTTGAGAGCCTCCAACATTTGCTTGATTGGGGTGAGCCTGAAATTCAGTTTCAGGCAATGATTCCTGAAATGATTTTTAACTAACACTGGTAAGAGACATACCTGCTTTTTTCCTGCATACCTTTTCTTCCTCTCTCACATGTAGTTAAAGAATTAGTCCTTAGTCCTAAGTCAGATCATTGAAAAAAGTCTCTAAAAGGCAATTGGAGTGTGAACTTGAAAGACCCTTGGGGCTGAAACACTCCAAGACTGTACACATTCTGGCCTGCAGACCATGTTTCTTTCTCTTTTTCCCTCTCACACACTGGACTTTCCATCATGGTCTTTATGAAAATAAATCCTTGGGTACACAAGGATCAGAGAGAATATGTTTTTCTGGTTTTGGATGTGTACCGTTTTAAAGTCTTTATGGAATTCTGTTACAGTGTTGCTTCTGTTTTATACTCTGCTTATTTGGCCCCGAGGCATCTTAGCTTACTGGGATCTTCGCTCCTCGACCAGGGGATTGAACTCTCACCCCCTGCAGTGAAAAGTGAAGTCTTAACCTCTGGACGACTGGGACGTCCTCAAAGAGAATATTTTAAGGGTTAAAATGTAACCCAGAAATGGCAGATATGCTATGCATTTAACAATGTAAATCATATTAAAAAAAAAATTTCAACCCATCAGTTCGGTTCAATTTAGTTGCTCAGTCGTGTCCGACTCTTTGCGACTCCATGAATCGCAGCACGCCAGCCCCCCCGTCCATCACTGGTTATTGTTTTTTTTACAGCATTATAGAGAAATCAAAGGCTGTGCTTTCAAAGAGTATACAGACATGTACTCACATAGAAAGCTAATATGAAAGTGTGACTTGAAGAGGTACTCCAAATTGCCAATCATCAGAGAAATGCAAATCAAAACTATAATGAGGTATCTGGTCACACCAGTCAGCGTGGCTATCATTAAAAAGTTTACAAATAGCAAACGCTATAGAGGGTGCAGAGGAAAGGGAAGCCTCCTGCACTGTTGATGGGAATATAACTTGGCAAAGCCACTGCGGAACATGACATGGAGATGCCCCAAAAAAGCAAAAACAGAATTGCCATGCGATCCAGCAATCCCATTCCTGGGTACATACACAAACAAAACTCATTTAAAAAGATACAAGGACCCCTTATGTTCATAGAAGTACTGTTAACAGTAGCTAAGACATGGACACAATGGAAATGTCTGATGAACAGATACAGATGAGTCGATAAAGAAGATATGGTGCATATATACGATATAATAGAATAACGGACAGCTGTAGAAAAGCAGGAAGCAATTCCATTTGCAGCAACATGGATCAACCAACTGAGAGATCGTAATGGGAAGTGAAGTAAGTCAGAAGGAGAAAGACGAATACCATATGAAATCACTTCTAAGTGGACTCTGCAGCACAAACGATTTTACCTACAAGACAGAAGTACATTCACAGCCGTTGAGAACATCCTTGTGGTTGCCTAGGACTCAGGGGGCAGAGGGATTAGAAATTTGGGATGAACAGATTCAAGCTGTTGCATATAGAATAGGTAAACTGCCAGGTCCGACTGCTTTGTACAGGGAGCTAAAACCTCAATCATGTTTTTTAAAATAAGATTCCGTAGTAACATATGGATTGGATTAAGTCCCATCTGAGGAGCTGGGCAGCTTTTCCTTTGATTTAAAAATAATAATAATAGTTCTTTGAAAGAAGGGTGTGAGTCTCAGCATAAAAGCTCAAAAGCATTTTGGAATGTTAAATGCATCCCTTTGACGTAACAGACATTGGACACGGATGACCTGAGGTCTTCGTGCAAGTACATCATTTGGAAGACTCTTTATGCCATTAATTGGGGTCACAGGCATTGGTTTTTATTGCATTCAGTACAGTGGCTTTTATTCTAGGTTCTGATATCATGGGGAAAAAATCCAGGTCTTGGGCAGTGGGTTTGTCATAGGGAGGTAGGTAGGATATACACGCATGTTATAAAGATACACGTTTCAGTACAGACAGAGGTATGAGATAACCTCACTAAGAGACACCACCAATTCTGAAAGTGAAGTGAAAGTTAGCTGCTCATTTGTGTCCGACTCTTTGCCATCCCATGGACTGTAACCCATTAGACTCCTCCGTCCATGGGATTTTCCAGACAAGAATACTGGAGTGGGTCGCCATTGCCTTCTCCAGGGGATCTTCCCAACCCAGAGTTCGAACCCGGGTCTGCTGTGCTGCAGGCAGATTCTTTACCAACTGAGCCACCAGGGAAGCCCTGAGCATAGACAGAGGTATGAGACGACATCACAGCAAGACACCACCAGTTCTACCGAAGAGAACTAACATTTGTATCGGAGTTGCAGAAGGGATTTTGGAATAAGGAAATGTTTCCCGTTTGAATTGAGAAATGCTTTCTGTCACTCAGAGTGGTCGCTGTGTCTTTAATAAAACATCCCAGGCATGGTTTAGATAACTCAGTTGTGAGTTTTTTCTTAGCCATCTGGCAGATAGAGTCAATAAAATAGAAAAGATAGATACTAGATAGATAGGTGATAGATAGGTAGACAGGTTGGTAGGTAGGTAGAGACATAGATAGTTAAAGATGCATAGATAAATACAGATAGAAAACATAGAAAGGACAGATGGTAGCTAGACAGATGGTGGACAGGTAGGTAGATAGGTAGACATATAGATATAGTAAGAGATTAAAAATAAAGAGATAGGTGTATATGTTACATATAGAGATAGTTATATGTATACAGTATATAGACAGATACAGAGAGATGGTTCAGTTCAGATCATTTCAGTTCAGTTCAGTTGCTCAGTTGTGTCCAGCTCTCTGTGACCCCATGGACTGCAGCATGCCAGGCCTCCCTGTCCATCACCAACTCCTGGAGTTGACTCAAACTCAGGTCCACTGAGTCGGTGATGCCATCCAACCATCTTATCCTCTGTCTTCCCTTTCTACTCCTGCCTTCCATCTGTCCCAACATCAGGTTTTTTTCCAATGAGTCAGCTCTTCGCATCAGGTGGCCAAAGGATTGGAGTTTCAGCTTCAGCATCAGTCCTTCCAATGAACATTCAGGACTGATTTCCCTTAGGATGGACTGGTTGGATTTCCTTGTAGTCCAAGGGACTCTCAAGAGTCTTCTCCAACTCCACAGTTCAAAAGTATCACTTCTTTGAAGAACTAAAGAGCCTCTTGATGAAAGTGAAAGAGGAGAGTGGAAAAAGCTGGCTTAAAACTCAACATTCAGAAAATTAAGATCATGGCATCTGGTCCCATCACTTCATGGGAAATAGATGGGGAAACAGTGGAAACAGTGTCAGACTTTACTTTTCAGGGCTCCAAAATCACTGCAGATAGTGACTGCAGCCATGAAATTAAAAGACACTTGCTCCTTGGAAGAAAAGCTATGACCAACCTAGACAGCATATTAAAAAGCAGAGACATTACTTTGCCAACAAAGGTCTCTCTAGTCAAGGCTATGGTTTTTCCAGTGGTCATGTATGGATGTGAGAGTTGGACTGTAAAGAAAGCTGAGCGCCAAAGAATGGATGCTTTTGAACTGTGGTGCTGGAGAAGACTCTTGAGAGAGATGGTTATATATCTGTATATAGAGAGATATACTATCCAGAGATAAGTATGTATGTATTTAATAGATATATGCACACATGTATGTTTCTTAATTCTATGCTTTTTGAAACACATGTGGGACACCCCAGAAGGATTCCTATTTCAGTCCATTTTTGATCGTTTACCCTGTCTTCTTCTCCCTTCTATAAACTTATACTTTAGAAATACCACCCATCTTTTTCTACAGCATTGATACTTCTTTGATAAAACCAGGCCTTTCACATCTTTCCGGAAAAAAACAATCTTGTGCAAATGGCCTCATCTGTTTCTGCATCTCCTTTTTGCCCCCTTGCTATTCATGTTTTTCTTCTATTTATTTCAGTTATATTTATCGGTTTCTTCCCCTCTTATGCCAGTTAGTCTCCTCTGTCCATTGCGGCAATAGTTCATGGACTTAGTTCTCTGGAGGGTCTTGTTTTCTGAATACTCTGAATTCTTTTAATGGCCTTTCCCGCACCCTCTTATTCACCTTCTTGTAAATGAGCCACTGGATTGCTTCGTCTGCCACATTGCAGTGTCTGTATCCTTTATTTAAAAGTCTATAGACAGGGTGCAGGAGGAGAAGGGGATGCCAGAAGATGAGATGGCTGGATGGCATCACTGACTCGATGGACGTGAGTCTGGGTGAACTCCGGGAGTTGGTGATGGACAGGGAGGCCTGGCGTGCTGCGATTCATGGGGTCCCAAAGAGTCGGGCACGACTGAGCGACTGAACTGAACTGACAGTCAGGGTGCACATTTGAGAAGTACCACCATCAACGCCCTCTAATTGTTGAATATTTTCATCCATCCAAGGAGAAACCCAATATTTATTCTTCCCGACTTCCCAAAACTTAATCATCAGTCTATCATCTCTCACTGTGGATTTGTCTTTTCTGGGCATTTTATGCTAATGGAATCATATACTGGGTTGGCGAAAACATTCGTCTGGGTTTTCCCGTAAGATGTTACGGCAAAACCTGGAAGAAATGTTTCAATAGACTCAAAGAAGATGCTATTTTGAGTCTGCCTTTCACTGAACGTAATGGTTTCAAGATCCTGTCCTCATTGTGGCATACCTGAGTGCTTTGTTACATTTTTATGGATAAATATTATTCTATTGCATGGATATAATGTTTTATTTATCCATTCATCTTTTGATTTCTATTTTTTTTTCCAATTTTTGGATGTGATGAATAATCGCACTCTGAACATTTGCATACAAGTTTTCATGTGGATATACATATTCTCTTCTCTCGAATAGGAGTAATTTCACCTAGGAGTGAAATTACTGGGTACTATGTTAGGGTATTATGTTTTAATCATCTGACTAACTACGTTTTTAATCATCCGACTAACTTCCCATTTGTTCTGTAAAGTGGTTGCACTAGTTTATATTTCCTCCAATATAAAGTTTCCAGTTTCTCTACTTTCTTGCCAAGAGTGGTTCTTGTCTGTCTTTAGGACTATAGCTGTCCCAGTAGGCTGCAGTCCATGGGGTCGCTAAGAGTCGGACACGACTGAGCGGCTTCAATTTCACTTTTCACTTTGATGCACTGGAGAAGGAGATGGCAACCCACTCCAGTGTTCTTGCCTGGAGAATCCCAGGGACGGGGGAGCCTGGTGGGCTGCCGTCTATGAGGTCGCACAGAGTCGGACACGACTGAAGCGACGTAGCAGCAGCAGCAGCAGTGGGTATAAATACTCTGCCATTTTTTATGTGCTTTCTCTGATGGCTAATATTGTTGTGGTCTTCTCATGTAAATATTGAAATAGTGGCCATTTGTACGTCCTCCATTTACCCATGTTTTCTTGAGTTATTTACTTTTTAGTTCAAGAAGAAAAATGGCAACCTATTTCAGTATTCTTACTTGGGAAATCCTATGGACAGAGGAGCCTGGCGGCATTCGGTCTGTTGGGTCGCACTGAGTCAGAACATGACCTTGCGACTAAACCGCAATAGCAATGTTTTCAGCATTGATTTATGAAGAGGGTTTTTAATGTTTGATTTTTAGATGACATGTTCTGCATGCACGTTCCTTAGCTGTTAAGTTGAATTTATTTCTTTTGCCTCTTTCTGCCTTTGCCCTTTGCTCTTTTTTTCCTTTAACAAGTCTTTACATAACCCAGAATCACACCTATTTATACCTATTTTTTTTAACAACTTATCGACAAGAGATGTATTAATGTACCTTTTATGACCCACATGTTATTGAATGGAGATGTGTCAATATTCACGTTACCTAAAAGTTTGGCAGCCACAGACCTCTGAACTTTAGTTTCTGCAAAACTAAACTTTAGTTTCTGCAAAAAAATCCCTTAATCAATTATGTGTTCAGAGCTCTGCAGTTTTAGACGTTGTTTTAGACCAGATTCCTTTTGAGTTCGTTTTTTTTTTTTTTTTTTTCTCTTTTGAGTATTCCCACGCGGTTTTTGTTCTTGATATATTACATTAATCAATTTGGGGCTATTGAACTGCCATCATAACCTGCAGTAAATCCCCTTTTGGTCACGGTGTATAATCCATTTTCCATGCTGCTGGGCTTGGTTTGCTAGTATTTTTTGAGGCGCCCCCCCCCTTTTTTTTAAATTGGTTTAACTTTCCATTCTGGGAAAGGAAATGACCTCTAACTCCCAGGGTATTATTGTGCTTCCCAGGTGGCGCCAGTGGTAAAGAACCCGCCTGCCAATGCAGGAGACATCAGAGACACAGGTTGCATCCCTGAGTTGTAAGATCCCCCCTGGAGGAGGGCAGGGCAACCCACTCCAGATCCTTGTCTGGAGCATCCCATGGACAGAGGAGCCTGGTGGGCTACAGTCCCTGGGGTCACAAAGAGTCGAGTATGACTGAGCAAGTGACACACACACGTCAGAGTGTATTACAGATTTCATGGTTTCTGGACCTCTGCACTCCTGACATTTGGAATGTTTCCTGTTTTGTGGGGGGTCACTGTTGTGCACTGTGGGGTCTGAACGGCATCCCTGACCTTTGCCCTCTGGATTCCAGTGACATTTCCCAGCCCACAGTCAAGACAGCCACACATGTGCCCGGGGAATGGCCAAGAGTCCCCTGCTGGGGAGGGCTTGGGACGCATGGACCCAGTTGAGAACCGCTTGCTCTTTCTGGATCTCTGTTCTCTGAGAACGAAGGGGCACAGCGGCATTGTCTCTTTATTGAGAAAAGCCCACACTCAGTTGCATCCGGCTTTGTTTCTTCACCCGAAGGATGGGCCCAATCTTCCTTGTGGGCTGGGGTCGGGGGATGCGGTCATAGCTTATGTTGTACTTCCCTTCCAAGTGTTTGCTGCCGTTTAGTTGCTAAGTCATGTCTAACTCCTTGTGACTTCATGGACTGCAGCACACCAGGCTTCCTTTTCCTTCACTATTGCCCGGAGTTTGCTCAAACTCGTGTCCATTGAGTCGGTGATGCCATCCAACCATCTCATCCTCTGTGGACCCCTTCTCTTCCTGCCCTCAGTCTTTCCCAGCATCAGGGTCTTCTGCAGTGAGCCAGCCTTTCACATCAGGTGGTCAAGTACTGGAGCTTCAGCCTCAGTTCTTTTTTTTAGGATTGAATGGTTGGATCTCCTTGCAGCCCAAGGGACTCTCAAGAGTCTTCTCCAGCAGCACAGTTGGAAAGCATCAATTCCTCGGGGCTCAGCCTTCTTTATGGTCCAACTCTCACCTCTGTACATGACCACTGGAGAAACCATTTGTTGATGTTCAGTCGCTCCGTCCTGTCTGACCCTTTGAGACCCCATGGACTGCAGCACAGGAGGCCTCCCGGTCCATCACCAACTCCCAGAACTTGCTCAAACTCATGTCCATAGAGTCAGTGATGCCATCCATTCACCTCATCCTCTTTCTCCCCCTTCTTCTCCTGCCTTCAGTCTTTCCCAGCACAGGGTCTTTTCCAATGAGTCAGTTCTTCGCATCAGGTGGCCAGAGTACTGGCGCTTCAGCATCAGTCCTTACAATGAATATTCAGGATCAATTTCCTTTAGGATTAGAACCATAGCTTTGACTATATGGACCCTTGTCTGCAGAGCTGTGTCTCTGCTTTTTAATTCTGCCTGTCTACCAGACAATAAACACCTTTCGGATGATTTCTCCTGGCTCTGTTCTGGACTTCATAATGCAAAATTAAACCTCGTTCACAAAGGAGAGAGTATATTTACTCCAACATTTGTTTTCAATTGCAGAATGAGTGAACTCCTAGTTGTCAAAATCCTTGAATGCCTAATTTTATGGAAATTGTGTTTATTTCCACTTCTCACACTCAGCAGCTGTTGCTTTTTCGCGAGTACCGGAGGTTTCATTTTCCTTGAAACATGTCCTGATGGCAGTGTCATCCATGCAGAATTCATTTTCATTCCGTGTCACTTAACTTGAACAGAGATGGTTTTGTCAGTGGCATGCATTTGTCCTTGAACGAAAACCAGAGGTTTTAAACAATGTTTTCAATGTGCATGTCTTTATATTTTCATCAAATTTTGATAGTTATAAAAACAAAACAGTACAAGTCTCTAAGAGAGCTTTTTTTTTTTTCTCTTCAAGTCATTGCATGGATATTTTAACCAACTATAATCATTTTTAACCTTTGAAATGTACCTGCTAGCTTTGAAAGAAGGAAAAGCATTTTTTTCTCATTGGCTACAGAATGTATGCCTTTGCTCTAGCAATGCATAAGGGCTGTGTCTCCCATTGTCTTGTTAAATTACAAGAAAGAAAAATGAAGTCGCTCAGTCGTGTCTGACTCTGAGACCTCATGGACTGTATCCCACCAGGCTCCTCCGTCCATGGGATTTTCCAGGGAAGAATACTTGAGTGGGTTGCCATTTCCTTCTCCAGGAGATCTTCCTGCCCCAGGGATTGAACCCGGGTCTCCCACATTGTAGGCAGATGATTTACTGTCTGAGCCCCCAGGGAAGTCTTAAACTACAAAGCTGTGCATATAAAGCAAAACCTGTCACTTTTCTATTTTCTTTCCACCAATCCAATTACAAATGCTTCTTAATGCCCTCTCTGGGGATTTCAAAGAAGGCCCATGCCATCTTTCAAGTTGAGTCTGCTGCTGCTGCTGCTAAGTCACTTCAGTCATGTTCGACTCTGTGCGGCCCCATAGGCAGCAGCCCACCAGGCTCCCCCGTCCCTGGGATTCTCCAGGCAAGAACACTGGAGTGGGTTGCCATTTCCTTCTCCAATGCAGTTGAGTCTACTGAAGGTTCTTATGTAAGATTAGTCTAAGCAAACTAGGTGTCCAGTGGCCGATGAATGGATAAAGAAGTGGTACATATACACAATGGAACTTGAGTCCGTTTAAAGAGGTGGATGGAAAAGTGAAAGTCGCTCAGTTGAGTCTCTTTACAACCCCACGGACTCTACAGTCAATGGGATTCTCCAGGCCAGAATCCTGGAGTGGGTAGCCTTTCCCTTCTCCAGGGAATCTTCCCAACCCACGGATCGAACCCAGGTCTCCAGCATTGTGGGGGGATTCTTTACCAGCTGAGCCACAAGGGAAGCCCAGGGAAGCTCTAGGTGGATGACCCTAGAGCCTATTGTACAGAGCGAAGTAAGTCAGAATGACAAATATCATGTATTAACAAATATAAATGGAATCTAGAAACACGGTATTGACGATCCTACACACGGGGCAGCAGTGGAGACTCAGCCGTAAAGAACAGACTTTTGCACTCAGCGGAGGAGGGAGAGGATGGGGTGATTTGAGACAGTAGCCCTGACACATGTACATTACCACGTGTAAAATAGATGACACATGGGAGTTTGATGTTTGACTTGACACCCAAAGCCAGTGCTCTGCGACAACCTTGAAGGATGCCTTGGGGAAGGATGTGGAGAGGGGGAGTCAGGATGGAAGGGATACATGTATGCTTATGGCCGATTCGTGTAGATTTATGGCAGAATCCATCACAATACTCTAAAGTCATTATTTCATATCAGTTCAGTTGCTCAGTCATGTCTGACTCTTTGTGACCCCATGGACTGCAGCACGCCAGGCCTCCCTGTCCATCACCAACTCCCGGAGTTTACTCAAACTCATGTCCATCGAGTCAGTGATGCCAGCCAACCATCTCATCCTCTGTCGTCCCCTTCTCCTCCTGCCCTCAATCTTTCCCAGCATCAGGGTCTTTTCAAATGAGTCAGTTCTTCCCATCAGGTGGCCAGAGTATCAGAGTTTTAGCCTCAGCATCAGTCCTTCCAATGAATATTCAGAACTGATGTCCTTTAGGATGGACTGGTTGGATCTCCTTGCTATTCAAGGGACTCTCAAGAGTCTTCTCCAACACCACAGTTCAAAAGCGTCAATTCTTCAGCACTCAGCTTTCTTTATAGTCCAACTGTCACATCCATACATGACCACTGGACAAACCATAGCTTTGTCTAGACAGACCTTTGTTGGAAAAGTAATGTCTCTGCTTTTTAACATGCTGTCTAAGTAAAGTCATTATCTTTTAAGTTAAAATTATTAACTTAATAAAAATATTATAGTAAAATAGCAAAAAAGTAAATTATGTGGGTCTTTTACTCATTATTGACTGGGGGATTTTTGCAGAAAATGATACTCATGAGCAGTGATTTTTTGGGAGGGCGGTGGGGAGAGGGGGCTGGCCAAAAATTAAATCTGTTATTTCACCAGGAGTTTGGGGGTTATGACATTCAGCAGGTACAGATGACACATCTGTAAATTCTTCTAATCTTTGTGAAATGTTGCGTTTAATCCACTCTTCTGCAGAAGCAAGAGAGCTGTCTCACATACCGTGATTTTCATTTGCACTTCGCATGCCAATCACTGAGGTTTTCTTTTGTCTTTTCGTTGATATAATATTCACATCGTCCCTATCAGGCCTATATTCCGAAAGAAATGGCATCTTCTGAGACACAAGGATCCATGTCGTTGGGATAATCAGAGAAAGCTCCCACATAAGGTTCACTGAAAAATTCTTCTGCACTCAACATTTGACAATGTGTCAGTTTTATTTTTTATATAATCGAATTTATATTAAGGTTAAATTATATTATACATTTTATGTTTATAACATACGTAGGTAGGAGGAGACACCTATCGGAGCGAAACATGAATGATAACAGCAATCATATTTTTTATAAGGAACTCTTGATCAACTTTAAGCTCTAACAACTTTACACAGTCATGTTAAGTGTATCAGCCTCTAAAAACATATTGGTAGGTCTCCAAGCAATAACATTTGGGTAACAAAAGAAGTATTAATACATGTCTGGTCAGTAATGTGTTGAGAAGGGATTTTAAATACATCTCAAGTTTTAAAGTGATTGACAGACTTTTCAAGAAAGCTGGATTCAAGAATTGATGCTTTTGAACTGTGGTGTTGGAGAAGACTCTTGAGAGTCCCCTGGACTGCAAGGCGATCCATCCAGTCCATCCTAAAGGAGATCAGTCCTGGGTGTGCATTGAAAGGACTGATGCTGAAGCTGAAACTCCAATACTTTGACCACCAGATTCGAAGAACTGAGACTCATTGGAAAAGACCCTGATGCTGGGAAAGAGTGAAGGTGGGAGAAGGGGACGACGGAGGATGAGATGGCTGGATGGCATCACCAACTCAACGGACATGAGTTTGAGTAAACTCCGGGAGTTGGTGATGGACTGGGAGGCCTGGCGTGCTGCAGTCCTTGGGGTCGCAAAGAGTCGGACAAGACTGAGCGACTGAACTGAGCTGAGACTTTTCACAAAAGGAGGGGTCTTCTGAAAGCCTCACCGTTACTTTTCAAACTCAGGGGCTTTACCCATTGCCCTTCAAAGCAACTTTGGTTTTCCGGAGGATGGCATTTGTGTGGTGGCTTTTTACTTTGTCTCCCTGTGACTTTGAAGAGGCCTTTGAACATTCTTTCCTGGTTTTTAGATGCAGTTGACTAATGACTGTGTCTTACACACACACTTAGCCAGGTGTTGTTCAAGAATTTGGCGCCCTTTGCCTACTGAGTCTCAGATATACGAGTGGTCCTCACTGGTGTTGGGACCTCTGGCCAGTGAGAGCGAACTTAAAGGACAGATGATAACTGGACAAGACGGGGAACAGACATGCCTAAACCCCACCGGTCCCTAGCACCCTGGTTGCACGGGCATGATAGTTTTCTGAAAGCTAACCTCATCTCCTCATCTTACAGCTGTTCCAATAGGCTCTGCCCAGTGCAGATAAAAGAATCCATTATCAGGATATTCTTTTTCTCATTTTTATTGGAGGAGAGTTGGTTTAAGCTGTTGTGTTAGTTTCTACTGTACAGGAAAGTGAATCCGATGTACGTATACATATATTCCTGCTTTTCTTTCTTTTTTTTTTTTTTTTGCATTTCCTTCCCCTTTAGGTCACCCCTGAGCACTGAGGAGAGTTCCCTGTAATGTACAGGAGGTTCTCATTAGTCATCTATATTTTATGCATTACTAGTGTATCCAAAAAAAAATACATTTTTAATGTATTTTTAATTCCCTAGAATGATGCCAGAGTGCCACTTCTGAAACATAGATAAATATTTTATATTTTATACAATATAAAATATTTTATATTTTATACATATAAAGACATAAAACATTTATGTCTTTACACACATACACACACACACACACACACACACACACACACACACACACACACACACACACACACACACACACACACACACATATATACACATATATACGTAATCCTGGATTGTGGGTGGTAGTTGTTGGCAGAGAGTCATTTGAATGGAAATAAACTTCCTTTCCTTTTGGCCAACAATTATATCCTCCTTTTCCCCAGATTGCCCAAATGAGTGGCTTCAACATACAGGGGTAACTGAGGCTAGCTTGCTAATAGCTCCTGTTACTATTAATATTCATTAATATTCCTTTATTAACTTACATGGAGAGACTCAACACAGAGAGCAATTTTCCAGTTCTATATAGATGTATTTGACAGCTAACATTATGTTCCTTTTAGGTGTATAACAAGGAAGTTTGATATTTGTCTCTATTTCTACCTCAGTACAAAAAAAATAAAGAACATTTCAGGTGGCATATGTCTCACTGAGCTCCCCTCTTTAAAACAGTGTAAAAGCAGCCGAGTTCAAAGCTGAGTCTCAAGAGGAACACATCCACAGACCGAATAGCCAGCAAAGGAACATGTCGGCCCACACCTCGTTTTATAACAGGGCTCAACTTGACTTTTGACAACTCCAGTGTCTCAACTTGAATTCAGAGCGAACTCAAGTTGCTCTTGGAATTTCTATGCTTCTGACCAGGTTGAAAGACCTCATTTTAAGACCTTTCCTCAAAATGGAAAAGTCACGGAATGTTATGTGTATTAATATATGTTATATTCATTGCACATTATACATATTTTATTCGTCTTACACATATTGCATTCATATGTGTTGAAAAATACGTACAACATGCAGTGCATATAACATATGTTATTCACACACAGGTTACAAGGCTTTATGGTCATACCTACATATTTCATTTAGCATTTGCCTCCACTGTTTTGTTAGCAAGTATGGTTTAATGTTTTTAATTGCTGGAGTCCATTTAAATGTAAATCATTCTGTTTGAGAGGAAAAAAAAAACCCACTTATGATTTAAATTTAACACTGAGGACCTCTCACTTCCTTCCTTCAGAAAGAACAATAGCAACTCATTGTCAACTTAAATTGCACATATAAATGACCTTTAGACTTGCTAAAGTGGTGATTTTTAAATATTTATCAGTGTATACCCATGGAATGGGATTCCCAGGTGGTGTAGTGGTGAAGAATCCACCTGCCTATGTAGGAGATTCAAGAGATGCAGGTTTGATCCGTGGTTCAGGAAGTTCCCCTGAAGGAGGAATTGGTAACCCACTCCAGTATTCTTGCCTGGAAAATCCCATGGACAGAGGAGCCTGGAGGGCTACAATCTGTGGGGCCTCAAAGAGTCAGCACTCACCACCAATGCAATAATTGTTGCTGTTTGTGATACAAAGAAATGACATTTTCATCCTTGGTTACAATTTTAAAAATAAGGAATATTCTTTAAAGGAGCGTGTTTCAACTCAGCTTTTCAGTATTCGGTGGCCATTCATGTCTGTCTGTATTGTAACCTGTTAAAATGATGACTTTTCACAAAGAGCAGGGAAATTATATTTGTGCGCTATTTATCAATGCCGTGTCATTTCCAGTTACAAAGGCATGCCGAAGCCCCAAGTTGAAATGTGGAGAATGAAATAGCACAAGATTCAAATATAAATCATTCGGGAAGGAAATTTGTCTTCACAAAGATTAAATCTTCTGAAATCCCCCTTTGGTGTGGATTTCCAAGATTTCTTAATATATTCTTCACAGTCCCCAAATTATTCAGGCTTTGAGCCAAATGCCAAGATGTTATTTACTTTTGCTTGGGTTGTAATAAAATTTCAGAGTCTTAGTGAAAAGATGATTTTCATTAGTAAAAATGTTTTTGGGGCATTCAGAATTAGCGTTTTGGAGAAGGCAATGGCAACCCACTCCAGTACTCTTGCCTGGAAAATCCCATGGACGGAGGAGCCTGGTAGGCTGCAGTCCATGGGGTCGTGAAGAGTCAGACACGACTGAGCGACTTCACTTTCACTTTTCACTTTCACACATGGGAGAAGGAAATGGCAACCCACTCCAGTGTTCTTGCCTGGAGAATCCCAGGGACGGGGGAGCCTGGTGGGCTGCCGTCTATGGGGTCGCACAGAGTCGGACACGACTCAAGGGACTTAGCAGCAGCAGTAGCAGCAGCAGCAGAATTAGTGTTTAGATATTTTTTCTTTTTCATATTTCCTGTTGCTTTTCTAGCCACTGGAAATCTTCCTTCTCTTTTCTCTCCCCACACTGCAACAAAGAAACAGGCCGCTCCTTTTAGTCCCTTACAATTTTGTTAGCTTTTTTTTTTTTTTAATGTTCTGCATCCTTTAGAAGCCAGTGGCCGAGGTAGGTGAGAAATTTGCCTTTGATTAAAAATACAATTAAAAAAAATCTGAGAGCTTCTGTTATAAGAGAATGAAGAGCTGGGGACAACAGAGGATGAGATGGTTGGATGGCATCACCGACTCAATGGACATGAGTTTGAGCAAGCTCATGGAGATGGTGAAGGATGGGGAAGCCTGGCGTGCTGACGTCCTTGTGGTCAAAAAGAGTCGGACGTGACTTAGTCACTGAACAACAGCAAGAACAGTGTATTGGATCCTGGATTTGTCCTTGATTTCTTTCACAGGGTTTTGGCTCATCCTGGATTGAATCAGTAACCCAAATGCTGGCATGACTTGGTGGCAACCTCTACATGCAACCACTAGATTTAGTATTTTAAAAGCCAGGACTGACAAAGAGCTTGTAGGATATGAGGTCCTTCTACTTGGTTCTGAAATGGTTTGTAGTGTTATTTTTTTTAACCCCAAAATGAAGTTTTTTTTAAATGAAATTTTTTTTTCCCCTAAGCATTTTTTTCACATCTAAACCTGGCCAGTGTTCCTTTCCTCAGAGCCGTCACCCTGCAGGTAAAAACCTTCTTATATAACTATGATCGTGATCCACAAATCAGCAGTTTGCTGTAAGAAATTTGAGCCTCTTTTATCATAAGTATAGCCCGGCCCTTTATGGAGAGCATTTTTAAATGATTCCATTTCTTTTTAAAAAATTGATTTACTGTTCGTATTGATGTGTAGTTGATTACCAATCTCCTGTTGGTTTCAGGTCTACAGCAGTGATTGAGTTTTGTACACACTTATGTGTGTGTGTGTGTGTATATATATGTGTGTGTGTATATATATGTGTGTGTATATATATATATGAAAGTGAAGTTGCTCGGTCGTGTCCGACTCTTTGCGACCCCACGGACTGTAGCCTGTCAGGCTCCTCCATCCATGGGATTTCCCAGGCAAGAGTGCTGGAATGGATTGCCATTTCCTTCTCCAGGGGACCTTCCCGACCTATGTATGTGTGTATATAATCTTTTCCATGTTCTTTTCCATTGTGATTAATTATAAGATATCCAAATAGAGTCCCCATGCTATACAGCTGTTGCTGTTGTTCAGTCGCTCAGTCGTGTCTGACTCTCTGTGACCCCATGGACCGCAGCACGCCAGGCCTTCCTGTCCATCACCAACTCCCGGAGCTTGCTCAAACTCACGTCCGTCGAGTCGGTGATGCCATCCAACCATCTCATCCTCTGTCGCCCGCTTCTCCTCCTGCTATACAGTAGGTCCTTGTTGGTTCCCCATTTTTTTGTCTAGTAGTGTATATAACTGTCAACCCCAAACTCCTAATTCAGCTCTCCCCCACTTTGCCCTTTGGTCTCCCGTAAGTTTGTTTTCTGTGTCTGAGAGTGTGTTTAGTAGATGGGTTGATTGCTGTCACGGTCTAGAGTTCATAAGTAGGTGATTATTGAGTGTTACTTGTCTTTGATTTCACTCAGTGGGATCATCTCTAGGTCCGTTCATGTTGCCGCCAATGGTAAATTGTGCCATTTTTATATTTTTTGATGTGGACCATTTTTAAAGTCTTTACTGGATTTGTTACAATATAGCTTCTGTTTTGGAGAAGGCAATGGCACCCCACTCCATGTATGGAGGACCCTGGTGGGCTGCGGTCCATGGGGTCGCTAAGAGTCAGACACAACTGAGAATCCTCACTTTCACTTTTCACTTTCATGCATGGGAGAAGGAAATGGCAACCCACTCCAGTGTTCTTGCCTGGAGAATCCCAGGGATGGGGGAGCCTGGTGGGCTGCCACCTATGGGGTTGCACAGAGTTAGACACAACTGAAGCGACTTAGCAGCAGCAGCAGCAGCAGCTTCTGTTTTATGGCTTGGGTTTTGTTTTTTTGTTTTTAATTTTTTTTTTTATTTGGTTGGGAGGCAGGTGGGATCTTAACTCCCAGACCTGAGATGCAACCCACGCTCCCTGCATTGGAAGGGGAAATCTTAGACATTGGACCAGCGGGGAAGTCCCAATTATGTTAAGTGAACCCCCCCCCCCCCCCCGTGCATTTCCCCTGGTTCCCCTGGTTCCCTTGTTAAGCAGGGAAGTCCCAATTATGTTAAGTGAACCCCCCCCGTGCATTTCCCCTGGTTCCCCTGGTTCCCCTGTGTTAACTATACGCTCTGTTTTCTTTTCTTTCCGTTTGATATGGTTTATATAGTTCGGACATGACTGAGTGACTTCACTTTCACTTTTCGCTTTCATGCATTGGAGAAGGAAATGGCAACCCACTCCAGTGTTCTTGCCTGGAGAATCCCATGGACGTGGGAGCCTGGTAGGCTGCTGTCTATGGGGTCGCACAGAGTCGGACACGACTGAAGTGACTTAGCAGCAGCATACAATGGTAGCTCAGTTGGTAACAAATTTGACTGTAGTCTTGGAGATCCAGGTTCAGTTCCTGGGTCAGGAAGAAGGTAACCCACTCCAGTATTTTAGCCTGGAGAATCCCATGGGGTTGTAAGACTCAGACAAGATTTAGTGACTATTTCAACATATTTCAGCAGCAGTAAATACAGTTCACAGTGTAACATTTGAATGGGAAAAGGCTCCTACTGGTTTCTCTTTGCAACCGAAATCCTGCTGGGGTTAAGAAGCCAGATTTAGAACACTTTCTGGCTCATAAATGGTAAAGGGATTCATGTGGAAGTTATTTCATAGGTAAGATCCTGGCTTGCTGTGGCAGGCAATTTCCCACCATCAAACTCCTCTGAGATGCCCTTAAATAGAATCTGATTGCACACTTGGTATTCAGTAAATGCCCAGGGCCTGGCCAGTAGTGAAGGTTAGCTCTTCAGACACAATCCGTGTGTCCCATCCATCAAATCAACTTGTGTAATACCTGAGAAGGGGTGTGAAGAACAGATACTTGGAGTTACCAAAGCTATTCCCAAGTGGAATTGACTTTTGGTCTGAGAATTGTCCATCTGACCTAAGGAGAAGAAAAGAGTAGAAGGAATACATTTTGCTGACCTCATTGTTTACTGGCCATAATCAGACAGATGCTATTGATAACTGATCTGGGTCCTGAAACTGTTTAATCAATAGAAATGGATAAGATACCAGACAAGGCGTTCAGACGACGCTTAGTTGGGGCTTATGTTGGCTTATGGGTGCTCCACCTTGTCCAACTCTTTGCGACCACCTGCCAGGCTCCTCTGTCCGTAGGATTCTCCAAGGAAGAATATACTGGAGTGGATTGCCATTTCCTCCTCCAGCCGATCGTCCTCCCCCAGGGATGAAAACTGCATCTCTTGAATGTTTCAGCAGGAGGCACAAGAACCAGTTCTCTGGGAGCTGGGGTGAGCTGGTCCCTTCTGTGGGTTGCGACTGGGAGCGGGTCCAGTGGGTTGTGTTTGAGGGGTGTCTTAAGTGGTTTTCCCATCTCCTTGGTGGTGTGTGTGCAGAAATCATGCACAGGACTGTGCTTTTTCTCCCAGCTTTTCAGAAGTTGCCGTTGTGGTTTTGGTCTTTCTGTTCCTTGTTAATAATTTGCCCCAGCTGTGTATGTGGGCCCTCGTTATCAATCCCTCATAGTTTCTTTGTATCGGTTGCTCCAGGAGACGTTTATCCAGGTTCAAGCATTGCCTCCAAAGAGTCCCAGATCCCAGCCTGTCTCATTGTTAGAGATGTTTGGTTATGTACATAAGAATGAAAAAAAAATACTCTTATTACCATGATTTACTAAAAGTTACACAGTAATTAAAAGATAGAATTTCTGAAATATATGTCTGTTTTTTTTTAATAAAGAAATATTCCAATGCATTGCTAAAAGGTTAAATCAGGGGGGTTCCCTCATAGCTCAGTTGGTAAAGAGTCCGCCTGCAATGCAGGAGACCCCAGTTCGATTCCTGGGTTGGGAAGATCTGCTGGAGAAGGGACAGGCTACCCACTCCAGTATTCTTGGGCTTCCCTGATGGCTCAGCTGGTAAAAATCTGCCTGCAATAAGGGAGAGCTGGGTTTGATTCCTGGCTTGGGACGATCCCCTGGAGAAGGGAAAGGCTACCCATCCAATACAGACTTCTCTGGTGGCTCAGACAATAAAGCGTCCGCCTACAATGTGGGAGCCCCAGGTTCAGTCCTTGGGTTGGGAAGATCTCCTTGAGAAGGAAATGGAAACCCACTCCAGTATTCTTGCCTGGAAAATCCCATGGATGGAGGAGCCTGGTAGGCTATAGTCCGTGGGATCACAAAGACTCAGACGTGACTGAGCGACTTAACTTTTCTTCCTTTAAAACAGAAACTAAACAAAAAGCCAAAAACCTTCCATTAATTGATAATTACTACAGCATTCTTGATATGAAAGCTTATTAAGATTTCTTAAATACTTTAAGTATATTTCTAATCAATACATTCCGACATTAAAGTGTATATTGTACAACAGCCCAATTAAACTAATCTTGAGGAAGATTCTTGCTGGCTTTTATGCTGAAATTATTTAGGACAAATAGTTTTTTTGTTTTCTTTTTATTTCTGATGTTTCCTACCTCCTTGAAAATTATGCTACATAGTGAAATCTAGAGAAGAAAGTGTACTGTTTTGGAAACTTTGTCATCACAGAATAGTAAAAGGAACAGTTATAATGATGGCTCCATCTCTTTCATCCAATCCTGACATAAAGATGTTTGCTTGTGACGTCCCATTCAATCTGTAAGCCCAAGGTAAAGAAAAGATGCTACTTGGATCTCTTTATCAACTCTTGCAGGGTCGAGTGATTCCCGTTAACCACATGGCCGGCGATCTTCGCATATATGGTTGTCATTGTTACTGAACGCACGTTTATTTGCCCAAGTCACAGTGAGGCTCAACAGACCGCATCTTTGGAGTTCGGATCAGAGAAAGGTTTATTGCAGGGCCATGCAAGGAGATGGGTGGCTGGTCCCCTCAAAGACTTGCATGCTGAACTCCCCGAAAGGTCTCAGAAAGGCACTTCTTTTTAAAGGCAAGGGGCTGGGTGGGTGTAGATGGTTGTTGCCAACTTCTCGGTGCAGGAATCCTTGGTTCTTGCAGCTATCCACCTAGGTCAGGTGTCCTTTTTTCTGTAAACCTCAGACAGGACAAATGTTCTTCTCTGTTCTGCAACTTTATATCTCCATATGAATGGAAAGTTACATCTTTAAAGGTCAGGCATGAGAGAAGGCTATCAGGTATATTTCAGGCTGTAGGCAACATTCTTTGACAAAAGATGCGTGACTCAGCCGAAGACACAGAGCACAGATAGTAAAGGAAAAGGAACAGATCTAAATATAGAGTCAGATTTGTTCTTCCCTATTAGAGACTCCTGCTTCTGAGCCCCGTGGATAACATTTCTTTGCTTGAGCACTTGATATCAATCCAGAGCTTCTTTAGGTAAAATGTTAGAAACCATCAAGGTTTTATATCCCTTTTCTACTTCATCAGGCCATTGGCCTGAGAACCACAGAGGTGGTGGAGGTTGTATGAATAGAAGCAGTGCCGTGTGTATGATGCTCAACAGTACGATAGCACGCTCTGTAGCAGTGACGGTGAAGCTCTGGGCTATGGAGCCCACACTGATTAAATTAAGTGCCCAAATACTGAAAGGAAGCTTGACCTCAGTTAGAGAGGGACTTCCAGGGTGGTCGAGTCGTAAAGAATCTGCACGCCAGTGTAAGGTCACAGGTTTGATCCCTGGTCCAGGAACATCCTGCTTGCCATGGAGCAACTAAGTCTGTGCATCACGGCTGACAAAGACCCTGTGCCCAGAGCCCGTGTTCCACAACCACAGAAGCTACCACAATGAGAAGCCATGCACTGCAGTGGGAGAGTAGCCACCGCTTGCTGCAGCTAGAGAAAAGCTCCCATGTACCAACAAAGACCCAGGGGAGCCCCCCTGCCCCCCGCCATGTCCAGTTCAGTTCAGTCGCTCAGTTGTGTCTGACTCTCTGTGACCCCATGAACCGCAGCACGCCACACCTCCCTGTCCATCACCAACTCCCGGAGTCCACCCAAGCCATGTCCATCGAGTCGGTGATGCCATCCAGCCATCTCATCCTCTGTCGTCCCCTTCTCCTGGCCCCAATCCCTCCCAGCATCAGGGTCTTTTCCAATGAGTCAACTCTTTGCACGAGGTGGCCAAAGTACTGGAGTTTCAGCTTTAGCATCAGTCCTTCCAAAGAACACCCAGGGCTGATCTCCTTTAGGATGGACTGCTTGGATCTCCTTGCAGTCCAAGGGACTCTCAAGAGTCTTCTCCAACACCACAGTTCAAAAGCATCCATTCTTCCGAGCTCAGCTTTCTTTATAGTCCAATACTTTGGCCACCTGATGTGAAGAGCTGACTCATTTGAAAAGACCCTAATGCTGGGAAAGATTGAGGGCGGGAGGAGAAGGGGACAACAGAGGATGAGATGGTTGGATCTCATCACTGGCTCAATGGACGTGTATTTGGGTGGACTATGGGGGTTGGTGATGGGCAGGGAGGCCTGGCGTGCTGCAGTTCATGGGGTCGCAGAGAGCCGGACACAACTGAGTGACTGAACTGAACAGTTCATAAAAACCCTTTGCCTCTGCAGGCAGATTAACGGTTTCCTAATTCAGGCACGTATTTTATCTGACTTAGTTGATCGCTCTGGCTTCAGTGGGGACATCCGGCCAGGGCCCAGGTGTGAGGTTCTTTCCTGGAGAACCGGGATTTCTGAATCCTATGAAAGCAAGTCGGAGAAGGCAATGCACCCCACTCCAGTACTGTTGCCTAGAGAATCTCAGGGATGGTGGAGCCTAGTAGGCTGCCATCTTGGGGTCGCACAGAGTCGGACACGACTGAAGTGACTTAACAGCAGCAGCAGCATGAAAGCAATTGCCAAAGTCTCTCAGCAAAGACTGTCCACAGGAGTCTCGACTGTGAACCTTCAGCCACCACCAACCTCAGTGCATCGTTTTTATTTGTTGCTGAAATGGGACATCTTAAACGGTAGGTGTGTTCTCTAGTGGAATGCAGTCTTCATCAGACTCTCTAGAGTTTCAGGAAGCTGGAGAAATAAACAGGAATCGCGTTGCTCACATACAGGGGGGCACTTGTGTGGCTGATTAGCACACAATGTCCTGTCTTCTAAGGTTGAGAAAATGTTTACAATGAGAGAGGTCCATGTACAGCCCAATCTCTCACCATGCTTGGGGTGGGGCTCCTCAACACCAGCCTCTGTGAGTTCTAGTTGAACTGTTACAGCTTGTGTATCTGGTAAAAATTGTTACATTTTGTGTATCTGGTAAAGACTCTTCCACACTGCAGAATCTTTTTTTTTTTTTTAATCCTCTGATTTGGCTGATTGTGGTCAGGTCTTTGTCAGTCAGTGGTAGCTGATTAACTGCAGATAAAATGACCTTTATGCCTGAATTCCGCAGGGCAATCTATGAGCCCTAGTTCTTCTCTCCTTCGAATGGCAACTATAGCTTGTAAGGCCATATGGACCTGAAGAGACTGAAATTCACCAAGAGCTGGCAACAAGATTGCAACATGCAGAGAGAATACCCTAGCTAAAAACTCAAGGAGAACATTTATTCACCTACCTTGCTTCTCAGGTTTAAAGTAAATGATGAAAGACCAAAGGAAAATATGGGCAAAAGAGATCCTGGTGAAATCTATTGGCAGTCATAAGCCCTGAATTTGTACACTTTCAACCTGATTTTTCTAATGTATGGGATTCTAGGTTTTGAGATCTGAAAGAGATACAAGGAGACTTTTATGTATCTAGAAATGCAAGTTATGTTTTCTTGCTTCTGATGAGTGAGCATCTCATTTTGGGGGGCAACTTTTTATTTTGTATTGAGATCCAACCAGTGCATTCTAAAGGAGATCAGCCCTGGGTGTTCTTTGGAAGGAATGATGCTAAAGCTGAAACTCCAGTACTTTGGCCACCTCATGCGAAGAGTTGACTCATTGGAAAAGACTCTGATGCTGGGAGGGATTGGGGGCAGGAGGAGAAGGGGATGACAGAGGATAAGATGGCTGGATGGCATCACAGACTCGATGGATGTGAGTTTGAGTGAACTCCAGGAGATGGTGATGGACAGGGAGGCCTGGTGTGCTGTGATTCATGGGGTCACAAAGAGTCAGACACGACTGAGCGACTGAAGTGAACTAAACTGAAAGACAGTTAACAATGATGTGAGAGTTGCAAGTGAATGGGGAAAGGACTCAGTCAAACATATACATGTATCCATTCTCCCCCAAACTTCCCCTTCCATCCAGGCTGCCACATGACATTGAGCAGAGTTCCCTGAGCTGGACAGCAGGTCCTTTTTGGTTATCTGTGTTAAATATAGCCGTGTGTACATGTCCATCCCAAACTCCGTATCACTTTCTCTGGTCCATCCCCGCTGGTAACCATAAGTTCATTCTCAAAGTCTGTGACTTTCTTTCTGTTCTGTATATAAATCATTTGTATCATTTCTTTTTAGATTCCAAATATAAGAGATGTCGTACAATATTTCTCCTCTCTCTGACGTACGTCACTCAGTATGACTCTCTAGATCCACCCATAAAGCTCATTTTTGAGAAAGTTTCAAGAGAGGCGATAATGTCCTAGTGATGTATTTTTTATTCCTTTAAGATTGAAGTGTATTTGATTTACAATGTCATATTAGTTTCCAGTTTACAATACAGTGACTCAACAGTTTTATGCATTTGTACTCTATTTAAAGTCACCACAGCAGAAATAAAATAAAGTCACCACAAAATAATGGCAGTGTTTCCCTCGACCCTGCAATATGCATGGAACATCATGCGTCTCACACAGAGTAGGTTCTCCCTCTTAATTCCCGACTCTCCAAACCACCTCTTGTCTTATCCCTCCCCGCTGGTAAGCATGAGTCTGTCCTGTATTCCTGAGTGGGCTTCTCTTTTGTATGTTTGTATTATTTTTTAGATCCCACATGTTAGTTATAACATGATAGCATTTCTCTTTCTCTCTCAGACTTACTTCACCAAACATAGTATGCTCTCCTGGAGAGGGGAAAGGCTACTGACTCCAGCATTCTTGCCTGGAGAATCCCCATGGACAGAGGAGCCTGGTGGGATACGGTCCGTGGGGTCGCAAAGAGTCGGACAAGACTGAGCTACTAAGCAATGCAACATTCTCTAGGTCCGTCCATGTGGCTGCAGATGGGATTGCTTCATTCTTTTTATAGCTGAGTAATATTCCATCATCTTTATCCATTTCTGTGTCAGTAGAGACTTAATTTCTTTCCATGTTCTGGCTACTGTAAATTGTACTGCTGTGAACACAAGGATGCATGTGTCTTTTTGAATGACTCTTTTTTTTGTTTGTTTTTAGAATTTGTACCCAGGAGTGGAATTCCTGGTTCATAAGGTAGTTTTAGAAGGTCAGGTTAGGAAAGAAGCTGATGGACTGTTTTAACGTTTTCCGATACAGAACTTTACTGGTACGTTTCTTCAGGTTGGTAATTAATCCTGTGCCCTTTAAACCATTGCTGGGAGTGTTTACACAGGAGCATTGAAGCTGCAGGCAGAGCTGGCGGGCAGATAGCAGGAGTGGTCAACGAGTAGAAAGGAAAAGATATATTTTGTGTCCTCTCGCAGAAGCAAACACTCCTGGTTAACCAGGAGAGATCATTGGGAGAAGTCAGAGACGGGTCAGCTACCTGCTGGTGCCTGTTTGAATGTCTGTTTGCTTTTGAAGCTCAGGGCAAGAAAGAGCTGCCGAGGAGCCTTCCCCGTGATGAGGAAGCGTGCTCATGGACAGAAGGCACAGGGATCCTAAAATTGGTTTAGCACCAGGTAGGCAAATTGTGCAGATTTTTTTGACAGAATCTATTTCACCTGGACATATGTGGTGGTGGTGAATTGATAAGTCTTGCCCAACTGTTTGTAACCCCATGGACTGTCGCCCACCAGGCTCCTCTGTCCATGGGATTCTATAGGGAAGAATACTGGAGTGGGTTGCCATTTCCTTCTCCAGAGAACCTTCCTGACCCAGGGATGGAACCCATGTCTCCTGCATTGCAGGTAGATTCTTGGAGTGCTGAGCCACCCCAGTACTTCATTGAAACGGAACTATGGCAGTTTTAAAGGGTGCCATTTTTGCTCTCGGAAGACAAAATCCAATATGCTTCCTTCATATGCCTGTATCGTTGGGAAAGTCTGAAGCTCATATTTCAACATAGTCTGCAAGCATTTTAAACATATGATTGATACAAAATCATTTTCCTGGGCTGCTGACACATGATACAAAACATGATATAAACATGATTTAAGACTACGTTCGTATCTTGGGGTCGTGCCAGCCAAGAGGTCTTTCCAAGTGATGCTCACATTGAGAAATGTGTCTGAATGACAGTGTTCTCGAAGTTGCTCTGGGTGGTGTGACAGAATGCACAAGCAACTTTCGTATCATCATCAGAAGAGGTGTAAAAACCTTCAGGGTGCAGCATTCAGCAAAGGAAGATTAAGGTTGCCGAAAAATGCATCTTCCGTGCCGTATGTGTTTACCAGTGGCCAAATGAGCACTGCAATACGACCTCAGGAGCTGTGTGAAGCTGAACAGTTGACCGAACCCCTCTGGTCTTCATTTTCTCTTCTGTAAGATGCAGACAGTCAGAGAACTCCTCCGATTCTTTGTGCGTGAATCAGAAGGTGCTCGTAAGAACACCTGCTACGTGCAAAGACTGAACAGATGTTTTGTTCTTGTTCAGTCGCTAAGAAGTGTCTGACTTCTGGTACCAGTTGGACTGCGGCACACCAGGCCTCCCTGTCCTTCACTGTCTCCTGGGTTTGAATTAAACTCGTGTCCATCCGGTCGGTGATGCCAACCAACCATCTTACCCTCTGTCTCCCCTTTCTCCTCATTGTCCTGGGTAGTCTCCTCCTACCCGGCATCAGGGTCTTTTCCAGTGTATTCAATTTCACATTCTTTTCCATTATACGTTATTACAAAATACTGAGAAGAGTTTCCTGTGCTCTACAGTAGGTCCTTGCTGGTTATCTGATTTATACATCTACATCATACTATGAAACGAAGTCACTCAGTCGTGTACGACTCTGCGACCCCATGGACTCTGGCCCACCAGCCTCCTCCATCCATGGGATTTTCCAAGCAAGAGTACTAGAGTGGGTTGCCATTTCCTTCTCCAGGGGATCTTCCCAACCCAGGGATCAAATCCGGGTCTCCTTCATTGTAGGCAGAAGCTTTGGCGTCTGAGCCACCAGGGAAGTTCTATATATTGTAATATGTGTATATTAATCTCAAACTCCTGTAATTTATTACTTTCTGTTTATCTTCCTCTCATCTCTCTCAATTTCATAGCTTTCAAGTACTATGTGTGAAAAAGGACTATTAGGTAGATAGCCATATATTCACAGGTGATATCTCTGGGTGAGAGTAAAGATTGTACTTCTGTTTTTGCAAATTCTCTGTAATTAGAAAGATAACAATATTTAAAAAAAAAAAGTCTACATCTTCCCTTTGAGTATTCATTGGAAGGACTGCTGCTAAAGCTGGAATTCCAATCCTTTGGCCATCTGATGCAAAGAACCGACTCATTAGAAAAGACCCTGATGCTGGGAAAGATTGAAAGCGGGAAGAGAAGGGGATGACAGAGGATGATATGGTTGAATGGCATCACCGACTCAATGGACATGAGTTTGAGCAAACTTTGGGAGTTGGTGATGGACAGGGAGTCCTGGTGTGCTGCAGTCCATGGGGTCACAAAGAGTCAGACACGACTGAGCGACTGAAATGAGCTGAACTGAAGTGGACGTGTGGCCTTTGGTGGAGTGTTCCCAGGTGTGGGTGTTAGACTGAGTGTGCATCGGGTCCTCCTCACTCCCCGCCTGGCCTGCGCCTCTCTGCCCTTCTTCCCTCGTCCACCTTCCCACACGTGGCCCAGTCTCAACATCCGCTATCGGGGTTCTTGTTGTTCTCCCGGACCAGCCGTCTGGTCTCTGTACTCCATTGGCCCAGCAGTGTGATGCCCTCCAAGCCACGTGTGGTCCCCAACTCGGGCCCCTGCCTTGCCTTCTGCTCCAGAAGGCTATGTTCTCACCTCCCCATCGCGCAGGAGAACTTCCAAGAGCCACCTGCAGGGAAGGAAAGGAATTGTGTTGTGCACTGACATCCTCTTGGTTAACAAAAACGGGGTCACAGATGTTAGGGGGCTCTTAGGTGATTGTGGAGGGAATGGTTGCTCAGGCAGAATACTTGGAAACTTATGTACACACACAGATGAATAAATAAACACATAAAAATACATGTGTGCGTGTGTGTGTGAGTGTGAATGCTCAGTCACAGTCACGTCGGACTCTTTGTGACCCCATGGACTATAGCCCATCAGTCTTCTCTGTTCGTGGGATTCTCTAGGCAAGAAGACTGGAGTGCGTTGTCATTCCCTCCTCCAGGGGATCTTCCTGACCCAGAGATAGAACCTGAGTCTCCCACATTGCAGCTAGATTCTTTACTGCTGAGTCACTGGGGATGCTATACATATATATATATATGTACACACACACACACACACAAATATGCATATATATTTGCTACAGATATGCCATGTAAACATATACATGCTAAATATACATAAATTCATATGTATATATGTGTGTGTATGTGAGTATAAGGCTTCCCTCGTGGCTCAGATGATAAAGAATCTGCCAGCAATGGGGGAGACCTGGGTTCAATCCCTGGGTTGGAAAGATCCCCTGCAGGAGGGAATGGCAACCCACTCCAGTGTTCTTGCCTGGAGAATCCCATGGACAGAGGTGCCTGGTGGGCTACAGTCCATGGAGTTGTAAACAATGAGACATGACTGAGCAAGGAAGCACATTTATAAACATATACATAGAATATACACAGATGTATTTTTTCTAAGTTGTATATATACATAAGGTTCTCAGTTTTTTTTACATATTTTATATACATATAATATTTTGTTACAAACAATATGTTTTTATCTATAGATACATTTTATATAATATTTCAATAGGTAACATATCCCTGCATATATTTTCACAGAGTATAGCCCTGTTATTTTAATGCAACCCTTTCCCTTACTCCAGCTCCCAAAAAGTAGACACTGAAAGAAAGAGAATGTCAGGTCCCACCTGCCTTACACAGGAGCAGCAAACAAGATTAGCAATAAACATGTCATCTTATTACACAGAATTTACTTTCAGGCTTTTTTATTATCACAATTTGTACTTAAGAGCACATTATACACTTAAGTCTGCTCTTACATGTTACTGCCTCAGTTTCCACTAGAAAAAAAAGACATGGGATCTTTTATGGCTTATTTTTTGTTGTTGTTGAGGAATAATTGCTTTACGATATTATCTTGCTTTCTCGTATATGTCAGCATGAATCAGCCACAGATATACAAATGTCCCTTCCCTCTGACTCCTTGGCAGGAAAGCTATGACCAACCTAGCAGCATATTAAAAAGCAGAGACATTACTTTGCCAGCAAAGGTCCGTCTAGTCAAGGCTATGGTTTTTCCAGTGGTCATGTGTGGATGTGAGAGTTGGACTGTGAAGAAAGCTGAGCGCCAAAGAATTGATGCTTTTGAACTGTGGTGTTGGAGAAGACTCTTGAGAGTCCCTTCGACTATGAGGAGATTCAACCAGTCCATCCTAAAGAAAACCAGTCCTGAATATTCATTGGAAGGACTGAGGCTGAAGCTGAAACTCCAATCCTTTGGCCACCTGATGCAAGGAGCCGACTCATTGGAAAAGACCCTGATGCTGGGAAAGGTTGAGGGCAGGAGGAGAAGGGGACGACAGAGGATGAGATGGGTGGATGGCATCACTGACTCAACGGACATGAGTTTGAGTGAACTCTGGGAGTTGGTGATGGACAGGAAGTCCTGTTGTGCTGTGGTTCATGGGGTCGCAGAGAGTCGGACACGACCGCGGGACTGAACGGAACTGAACCGAACCTCCTTCTTGAACCTCCCTCCCACTTCGCACGGTGTCCCACCCCTCGAGGCTGTCACAGAGCCTTGGCCGAGCCCCCTGATTCACATAGCAGATTCCCCCCGGCTGTCTGTTTTACCTCTGGTCATCCACGTGTTTCCACGCTACTCTCTCCGTTCACCCCAGCCTCTCCTTTCCCCACTGAAGACAGGCGGCCTTATTGATGTCTCCAAGGGCAGGTCCACATGATTCTGTTCCTCAGACAGGGCACCTGAACCTGTGACCTTCTCTCCTGAGCTGGGACCCAGCCTCACCCTCTCCGGAACCCCTTCCTGCGGCCACAGGATCCATAAAAACAGCTCCTTCACCCTCTGTCATGTTCCAGGACCTCAGTGAGTTGGGCGGAGAGAAAAGGGGCTGAAACCAAACTCAGGAGCAAAGGAGGAGAGCCCAGAGGCCAGGATAAAATGCAGGTTGCAATCGCAGGTGTTAAAACCAGACTCTTAAATTCAGGGAGCTCCCCTGAATGTCTGCTTCAAGCCTTGATCTTTGGGAACCCCTTCAGACATCAGAGTCGCTTTATTGATTTCAGTCCTTTCTGTATATCCATGGAGGCACTGGCTTACATCACTTGATTGACTCCCTTTGGAGGCAGTCTTTTTGGAAGTATCTCTGAGGGGTTCTCTGGTGGTGCGGTGGTTAGGATTCTGCACTCCTGATGCAGGGGTCATGGGTTCAGTTCCTGGTCGGGGAAGTAAGAACCTGTATGTAGAACCATCTAGCCAAAAAAGACTCTGAAAAGAAGTATCTCTGGAATTGCTATCATGGCAGAGCTATTCTTCAACCATAACAGGATACATGTAGGTCTGTGTCCATGTGATATGTTCCAGGCTCATGAAAAGCTGAAGCACAAGACACAGGTTTCCTTCCCAGAAATGCAGCTGCGTGGACGATGCTGCCTGATGGGTTTGTGTGTATAGCTGGTTCCATCAATCTTCTCTGTAATCATGAGCTAGGTGCCAAGATGTCAGAAAATAAGCAGAGACGTTTGCCTTGGTGTGGGTATAGGACTCATCAGCGGGGCTCTTACTGTCGAAAGAACACCAGGTTTCAGAACTAAACTCACTTCTCTTGCACCTCCAGCACTGACAGGCAGATTCTTCACCAACAGTGCCACCTGGGAAGCCCCTATATCCTGAACAAATCATAAACGAAAGAGATGCTGCACCCTAATATCTTTTTCAGCATTTTGTATAGTAGCTAGGACATGGATGCAACCTAGATGTCCACTGAGAGATGAATGGATACGGAATTTGGGGCGCGTGTATACAACGGAAGATTACTCAGTTATGAAAGAGAACACCTTTGAGTCAGTCCTAAGGAAGTGGATGAACCAAGAGCCTATCATACAGAGGGAAGGGAGTCAGAAAGAGAAAGACGATTATGGTATATTTACACATATATATGGAATCTAGAAAGATGGTGCTGATGAACCTATTTGCAGGGCAGTAATGGAGATTCTTGCAGAAGGAAATGGCAACCCACTCCAATATTCTTGCCCGGAAAATCCCATGGACTGAGGAACCTGGTAGGCTATAGTCCATGGGGTCGCAAAGAGTCGGACACAATTGAGCAACTTCACTTTATAATAGAGGTTCAGACATAGAGAAGAGACTTGTAGACACCGTGTGGGAATGAGAGGGTGGGACAAATTGAGAGAGCTGCATGGAAACCTATCCGGTATCGTACGTGAAATAGATGGCCATTGTGAATTTGCTGTGCGATGCAGAAGAGCTCAAAGCCGGTGCTCTGTGACAATCTAGAGAGGTGGGATGGGGTGGGAGATTAGAGGGAAGGGACGTGTGTGCGCCTTTGGCTGATTCATGGTGATGTGTAACAGAAGCCCTTACAATATTGTGAAGCAATTATTCTCCAATTATAGTAAAATTTAGGGCCTTCCCTTCTGGTCCGGTGATAAAGAATACACCGTGCAATGCCTGGCACGTGGGTTCCGTCTCTGATGGGCAGACTTCATATCCTACATGCCGTCGAAGCCCGTGCACCACAGCTTCAGTCCACGGCCAAGACCCAACACAGCCAAATAAATAAATCAATTGAAAAAAAAAAAAAGAAATTTAATAAAAGAAGAACACAGCGTTTCATTTCCATTTTAGCCAAACCCAGTATCTTAGCCCTGCCTGATGCTAAGTGCTGTTCAATCAATCACTTGTAAATGACCTTTTTTTTTTTCTTTTAATCCCACAGGCATTATTTTATTTTCCTTTTGAAAGAGAAGCTCCACTGTAAACATATCACTGGGCACACAGTATTAGATACCTAAGATTTTTATTTTACTTAAATCTCATCTGGAAAGGGTACATGCGTGGGCGTGGAGAAGTGCATAGGAGAGAGAGAAGTGAGAACATTTAATTGCACCTGCCTTTCAAAAATACTTTCCATTAATCATATATCACCTGATTCTCTGACTGTCTGACCTTTCCCCACCCCATTCTCACTTTATTATCAGATGGAATTGAAACAGTCGATATAGGTCAATTTCTTTTTAAAAGCAGTTTCATCAGAAATTCAACCTGCCAGTAATATTAGCCTTGAGTTCCGCGATTGAGAACAGAAGCACATTGTAATTTGTTTTTTAAGTATCTTTTCATATTTGGGTAGAGTCTTTCTTTTCTTTTTCTTTTATTTGCTTCCTCAATCATAGGACAAGTAATTACACCTAACTTTTCGGGAATTGAGGTCAGGGATAACGGAGCAGAGTACAAAGCAGTTCCTTGATGACCTGTCAGATGTAGCTTGTCTGAGGTCGAGTTGCTTTGGTGTTCCCAGAGCTTCTCAGAAATCTGCCATCAGGGCTGCTGATATTTGTCTCTGCCTTCTTGTCTTCAGCATCAGTTCATTTGCTACCTGGCTACACAGCCAGCCTCTTTTCGATGTTGCTCAGTCACTAAGTCGTGTTCGACTCATTGTGACCCAACGGACTGCAGCACGCCAGGCCTCCCTGTTCATCACCATCTCCTGGAGTTTGCTCAAACTCAGGTCCATTGCATCAGTAATGCCATCCAACCATCTCATCCTCTGTCATCCCCTTCTCCTCCTGCCTTCAATCTTTCCCAGCATCAGGGTTTTTTCCAGTGAGTCAGCTCTTCGCATCAGGTGGCCAAAGGATTGGAGTTTCAGCTTCAGCATCAGTCCTTCCAATGAATATTCAGGGTTGATTTCCTTTAGGATGGACTGGTTGGATCTCCTTGAGGTCCAATGGACTCTCAAGAGTCTTCTCCAACATCACAGTTCAAAAGCATCAATTCTTCGGCACTCAGCTTTCTTTATGGTCAAACTCTCACATCCATACGTGACTGCTGGAAATTGAATGTACAGACCTTTGTTGGCAAAGGCTATTGCCCTGAGGGAAAGCTCAGTCCGTCCTTTAGTTCATAAACTTTGACCAAGTATTGCAGTTGGTCAACATATTACCACAGTGAGATCAGACATCTGCAGCTTCTCATGACAGAACTCCGTTTCCGCTTTGCAAAACTCATCAGTCCTTGGGCTACACTGTTATTTGTTTTGGGAAGGAGAAGGGGACAATAGAGGATGAGATGGCTGTATGGCATCATCGACTCGATGGACATGAGTTTGAGTGAACTTTGGAGTTGGTGATGGACAGGGAGGCCTGGCGTGCTGTGATTCACGGGGTCGCAAAGAGTCGCACACGACTGAGCGACTGAACTGAACTGATACGTGAAAAATGAATCAAATATAATCAACATGCTTTGACTGAAACTCAAAGGAGTGCTTCCCAAATGCTTTGATTGAAACTCAAAGTCTTTGATTCCCAAAATGCTTTGATTGAAACTCAATCAAAGGGGGTGCTTCCCAAACCTTCCTCCTTTCTGATTTCTCCCTAATTCATCTTTTTGTTGCTGCAGACCTCTCTTCTTTTATTATCTTCAGACTGCCTTCTGCACATGTAAGCGATTTATCACACAAGATTCCTCAAGCAAAGGAGAGACCTGGTACCTTCATGGGATGTTCTTTTCCTGTTGAGTAGGATTCACGCACTTCATCAAGCCTTTTACTTCGCTTCCTTAAGTGATGTGGAGGACGCCTTGTAAAAAGGCAGCTAACTTGAGAGGAATTATTTTAAAATATGCACCTCTTCACTGGATGAGCCAGTGACAAAGGGATAATAGCAAGTAGGATTATTATTATTTTTTGTTTGTTTTTTTTGCTTTGCTGGATCTTAGTCACTGTGCGGGCTTTTCTCTAGTTGCCAAGAGTTGGGGCTACTCTCCTGTTGCAGCTTGTGGACTTGTCCTTGTGGTGGCTTCTTCTGTTGTCGAACTCGGGTTCTAGGCACGTGAGGTTCAGTAGTCGCAGCACCCAGGCTCTGTACTTAGACGTGGTCTTAGTTGCCGGGAGATATGTGGCACCCTCCCAGATCAGGTATTAAATTTGTGACCTCCCCCCTGCAATGGCAGATGGATGCTTAACCACAGGACTACCATAGAAGTCCCTCGAGGAGGATCTTTAAAGGACCTAGAAAATATGAAAATATTGGATGGGAATAACGTCAGGACATGCCATGGTTGGTGTGGTGATGATGGTCACCTCTCTTCTCGTGAACTCCTACATCTATTCTCTTGAACTGACATCGTTTCTAGAAGTGGTCTTCTTTCGAGATGGCCACAGAACACTTCTTCGTAGGAGGTCAGTCACCACCCCAGGGTCATGATTTTCATGTTGCAAAAACCTGGGTCATGATTTTCACGTTGCAAAAAACAGGGGTGCTTACAAGTGGCTTACAAGTCCTGTTGGGGCCACAGCATTCTACGGGACATGGCCAGGATGTCAGAGGCTCTTCTCCCTGAGCTGAGAGCATCATGGTCCCTGTGAATGTGCCAAATGCTCAGAGAAGGGACCCAGGACATAAGGACATCATCCTTATTTGACTGGGTCTCAGAGGTAGATCTGGTGGTGAGGTTCTCCATGGGCAAAGACAGAAAGTATCCACCAATGTGGTTTTGGTTGAGGGATGTATAAGATAACCTTTACCTCCACTATGTTTAAAAGACAGTTAAAAACAGAGTATCATACACAACTGACCCCATGGGTTGTCTTATTTCAGCCCTGAGAGCTTGCTAAGCATCTGGGGTAAAATATTGCAATAGTAGATCATTAGCTTTCCAACCTTCCATGAGTATATTCCCTGAACTGGATTCCAGTAAGGGGCAGATCGATGCTATTCACTGTAGCATCAGTGGGAAGCAAGTTTATCCTTTGTACAGGTTACATTTCCATCCACTCTGTGTTCTTCTTCCTCCTCTTTGAAATATTTGGCAAGAGCCATCCTGGCCACTCACAGATGGTAATTATCCAGGTCGGTCAATAGCAGCGTCTCCTGCAGTGTAGAGCTTGTACATTCAGGAAGAAAAGAGCATCAGGCTGGCCCATTTTCTCATCAAGAGGAGACAAGAAATAAAGAGGAAAAAGCAAACTCTGACATGGCCAGTGGAGTTAAAAATCTAACGCCGCTGCTTTCTGGGAGTTTGACCAAAGCCAAACCTGACTTAGAAGGCATTTCTGGTTTCCAAGATCTGGTGGTGGGTCCTGCCCACCACCTTTGTTTCGCTTGGGTCACAACTCTTCTCTTGAACTCCTACACCTGTTCTCTTGCACTGATGTGGTTTCTGCAAGGGGTCTCCTTCCGAGCTGACCGCAGAACCGTTCTTTGTACGAGGTCAGTGACCACCCCAGTTCACAGGGTCTTCTCTCCACAAACTCTGGCTCCTTCAATCCTCCATAGTCTTTTCTCTGCCTGATGAGACCCGACTGAGACTGATGGTCTAGGTGAGGATGCAAACCCAGCCTGCAGTCTGCAGGAAGGCACGACGTCTTTGGACCATCTCGTTGATTAAGAACCTTGGGGCTTACCTGGTAACTCAGATGGTAAAGAATTCACCTGCAATGCGGGAGACCCAGGGTTCGATCCCTGGGTCGGGAAGATCCCCTGGAGAAGGAAGTGGCAACCCACTCCAGTATTCTTCTGGAGCATTCCACGGACAGAGGAGCCTGGTGGGCTACAATCCGTGGGGTCACCAAGAGTGAGAACATGGCTGAAGTGACTTAGCATACAGGCACACAAGCTGCTACTCAGGGTCAGGTTTGAGAATTCAGTAGCCAAGAGTACAGGTTCTAAAGACATGGTCTCTGGAGACTAACTGCAGCTTGGATTCCTGTCTGTGATGTTGGGCAAGTTGCTCTTTCTGTGCCTTGAAAATGTGTATTAGTTTCTTCATGCTTCCTAAGGTCCAGCATTCCTAGATCAATAGATGCTGGGTGTGAGTGCAGTTGGTAGGAATTTCCTTGGTGGCTCAGATGGTAAAGAATCTGCCTGCAGTGTGGTAGACCTGGGTTTAACCCCGGGGTTGGGAAGATTCCCCTGGAGAAGGGAATGGCTATGCACTCCAGTATTCTGGCCTGGAGAATCCCATGAACAGAGGAGCCTGGTGGGCTACAGTCCATGGGGTCGCAAAGAGTTGGACACGACTGAACGACTTTCACTTTTCCAGTTTGAGCTGACCAAGAGTGAGCACTTGGGAAGTGTGGTTCTGGCAAGAGCTCTCTGTTTCCATCTCTGGGACACGGAGGAAGCAGGAGAAGGCTTGTATGAGGATCCCTCCCACACAAACCTCCCTCTGTCCAGAGGCAGTCCATCTGCTATCAGATAATCTGACACGTCGAGATTTTTTTGCTTGTCTGTTTACCTTGTCCCATTCGTTAAATACAATCAGATTTTCGGTGAATGTCACATAAAGCAGTGAGAAGCCTGTCTTCTCACTGGACGTCCAATTAGTAGCATCTTCTTCTGCAAATTCAGTTAGAACTCATTCACATTCTCAGGCCACCTGGAGATATTACTCTGTCTTGTCAGGATTTCTCATCAACAGCTGGCTTTGTGCACGGGTTTCCTGCCATGAGAAGGAATGGCTATGATCTCCGTGGCTTCCTCTGACTCCTGCCTTCCCAGGAAGAGATCTCATTTCCTGGCCGGTTTCTGCTGCTGCTGCTAAGTCACTTTGGTTGTGTCCGACTCTGTGCGACCCCATAGACGGCAGCTCACCAGGCTCCTCCGTCCCTGGTATTCTCCAGGCAAGAACACTGGAGTGGGTTGCCATTTCCTTCTCCAACGCATGCATGCATGCTAAGTTGCTTCAGTCGTGTCTGACTATAAGACCCTATGGACAGCAGCCCACCAGGCTCCTCTGTCCACAGGATTCTCTAGGCAAGAATAGAGGAGTGGATTGCCATTTGCTTCTCCAAGCGAGTTTCTAGACCTCACCTTGTTCATAGAGAACTCTGCTACCCCCTGAAACTCCCATTATATCTGTCAGCTTCTGGCACCATGGTTTTACAGGGAAGAGCGGTTATGAGTCCCAAGTTAGATCTGCTGCTTTTACTTTAATCTTTGCTTCCCGTGGCTTTTGTTCACTGCGAGATTGTTGCCCGTACATAATGGTCTGCCCCAGAGAAACCCTGCCCTTCTGCTTGAATGTTACACCAGAGTGCTTTTGTTCAGGACCCGGTCCCCCCGTGGGTGGCTCCAGGAAGGAGTCAGTTAGCACATCCCCTCCCGAGGCTGGCCGTTCCAGGAAAAATTGCCAGGTTAATGGCCTTTTTACTTTACCCCCTTGCCTCCCCCCGTTCTCTGTTCTATAAAGGGAAAACTGGCATCGAGACCCCGAGAAGTCGGTTATTTTGAGACGTTAGTCTGCCGTCTTCTCAGTCAGCTGGCTTTCCAAAAAAAAGTCGTGTGCCTTGCCTCGACACCTCGTTCTGTGATTTTGTTGGTCTTTCGTGCTGTGAGCCGAGCACGCTTCGACTCGGTTAACAGTGGGGGGTGCAAGCCTGCCTCTGCTTTTGGAAACTAGGACAAAAAATCTCAGCTTGTGAGAAGCTTCAGCACGCTCCGCTCACTTTTCTGTCCTCGGACATGGAAGAACCCCGCACGGTTGCACTAAATCGTGAGGAAAGCAGACAGGATGGACGCCGTCCCTACAAAGAACAGCAGCTCCCCAGATACGGTTCTCTGGCAAAAGAAGCAATTAAATACACGCCCATGTCCATTTTCTTCTGACTTGTCTTTGGAACCTGGATGCCAGTCAATCTCAGCGGCGACTGTCTCGCAGGGAGGAGATGGTCCATATACGTGTGTTCTTGGTGCCAGCATTTAGATTTACTGTTTCGGGGGTAGGCTAGCCAGATGGCAACCCAAATAAAGTCACTCTTTTTGCAATTCCGAATGTTAAAAGTCTGCACAGAGGCTTGTCAGTTGTACACGCTGTGTACTAAGCAAAGGCGGGCAGCCAAGGCAGCAACAGAGTCTGATATTCAGTCCTGGAAAGGCTCTGTAAGCCATGTGCCTGAGAGTGACTGCGTTCTCTGGCCAGAGGTTTTGTTAATTCTAACAAACCTGGTCACAGGCACCTTGTTGGCTTCAGGCTCTCATCCCTTACCCCGAGATGCAGGATGCTCGCGTGTGAACATGCTTATTGTCTGTAACCAAACTTGGTGAGTTTGTGTTTGGCTTATCCTTGGCTTCTGAATCGATTTTTGGAATCTTGAAGGACTTCAGCAAAAACTTGCTGAAGAAAAGAATGGCTGAATTTCGTGCTTTTTCTGGTTGAGTAGTATTCCTTTGTGAATACCTATACTATATCTTCCTTATCCATTCCTTGGTTGATGGACATTTAGCTTGCTTCCCTGTATTGGCTGTTGTGAACAATCCTGCAGTTAATATTGGCATGCATGTGTCTTTTCCAGTTAGTGGGATTTTTTTCCGCTTGAAGCAACAGGATGAATGTGGACGGCATGATGATAAGTGAAATGGTTCAGGTAGAGAAAGGCATATACCGTATAATCTCACTTATAGGTGAAATCTTTAAAAAAAAAACAACTAGTGAATATTACAGAAAAAACAGACTCACAGATATAGAGAACATACCAGTGGTTATTAGTGGAGAGAGAGAAGGGGACATATAGGAGTGAGGATTAAGAGAAACTACTCTATATAAAATAAAGAAGCTACAAGAATGTATTACACATTGCAGGGGATACAGTGATATTTTATAATAAGTATAAATGCAGTGTAACCTTTAAACTGGGAGTCACCATGTTGTACACCTGTAACTTATATGATATCGGGCATCAGCTATATTTCGTTGACAGAACTGGTTGAGATATCAACTACACAGAAGGGAGAAAGACTGTGTCCACCATGTCCATTTGTCTTGACTTGCTTTTGTATGTCATTCTGGTTCTGTTTCTCTTTGTTCATAAATCATTATTTTAATTCATTTAGTTTCTCTGTCTTTTCAATATGTGTGATGTTGGGCTTAACCTTATGGTATCCAGAAATTTCAACGTGGTGTGACTCCACATGAGATTTTAGAGTTTTCATTCATTTGGAGGCTCATTTCTCGGGGTACTGCAAAGTGTTCTGGTTTGCTTTTTTTTCTTAGCTATTTCTGCCCTTCTGCTTTTCATACTCTTGTCTTTGAAAAGACTCTCCAATTTGAGAACTCAGATATTTAAACTGTTATTCTTTCTTACATAATTTATCATCTTTTTTTTAATATTGCTCCCTAGGAAAATTATTTTCTATTTAATTTTTAAAATTTCAACTAGTATATACTTGAGTTGAAAAATTATACTTTTAAAAAATAAAATAAAATGCTATTTCTTTTTAAAACATTTCAACAGCATTTCTGGTATGTTTTTATGGAACTAAAGTTTTGTTACTTTTTAATGAATGCACGATTTTCTTTATTCTCATAATATTCAATATTATTTCTTTTTTGCTGATTACCCATGTCTGCATTTCCTCCAAAACTTAGCGTTCAGTTGTTTTGTTTTTTAAGGTGTTTACTTTAAAAAAAAAACAATGCTTCTGCCTGTTTATTGGCCCCTTGTATTTCTTGATGCATAAAGGGCTTTTCTTTTTAAGAGCATTTTTAAGAATTAGAACAAAATTGAGGGAAAGGTACAGAGATCCCTGGGAAAACCCCAGCCCCTCACATGCGCAGCCTCCTTTACAGTCCACATCACACACCCGACCAGCACGTTTCTGACCGAGGAGGCGCCTGAACTGACACATTGCCAGCGCTGAACACCTGTGGTTCCTATTAGGGCGGATTCTTGCTGTTGCACATTCTGTGGGTGTAGACACTGTATCCATCATTATGATATCTGGCTATGTGGTTTCACCACCCTCGTGCATGCTGACAATCCTCTATTCATGCCTCTCTGTACTCTCATACCCCTGGCAACCGCTGATCCTTTGACTATCTCCATATTTTTGAGAGAGTCAATTCTTAGGTAGGTTGATAAGAAGTCTGGGGTCCCCAAGGAGGAGAAAGGGGTCCAAGTCTTTTAAGGAGCAGAAAAGGACAAACCGGTTGTATAACAACAATGTATCTTGTTTCAGGACATGTTTCTCCTTAACAAGAACCTTCTGACTAGTCTTGTTATCTTAAGACATATGTTGTTGGGAGTGTGTTTGGTAAGACCTAGCTATTGGTAGTTCTAATCTTGTGAATTTAAGACGTATGTTGTGGGAGAAGGTCTGGGAAAAGTATATACGGCCTTGACTAGTGAGGTGGGCACTCTCCATCCCCCTTCTGATGTCTCTGTCAGAAGCTTTCCTCTATCCCTTTTCACACTTTAATAAAACTCTGCCCCACAAAAGCACTTGAGTGGTCAAGCCTGGTCCCTGGTCCCGAAGATAAATCATCTTCTTCGGAGAGCAGGAATCCGACATCGTTCAGCATAAGCTGTCAGTTTTGTTCGATCGTTAGAATCCTGCAGTATATAGCCTTTTCAGAGCGGCTTCTTGAACTTGGGAATGTGAATTTAGGGTTCCTCCAAGTCTTGCCGTGACTTGATTGCTCCTTTCTTTTTCAGTTCAGTTCAGTCGCTCAGTCATGTCCAACTCTTTGCGACCCCATGGAAGCATGCCAGACCTCCCTGTCCATCACCAACTCCCGGAGGTTGCTCAAACTCACGTCCATCGAGTCCGTGGTACCATCCAACCATCTCATCCTCTGTCATCCCCTTCTCCTCCCACCTTCAATCTTTCCCAGCATCAGGGTCTTTTCCAAGGAGTCAGTTCTTCACATTAGGTGGCCAAGTACTGGCGTTTCAGCTTCAGCATCAGTCCTTCCAATGAACATTCAGGACTGATTTCCTTTAGGATGGACTGGTTGGATCACCTTGCAGTCCAGGGGACTCTCAAGAATCTTCTCCAACACCACAGTTCAAAAGCATCAATTCTTCGGCCCTCAGCTTTCTTTATAGTCCAACTCTCACATCCTTTCTTTTTAGCGATGAATAATGTTCCATTTTCTCAATGGACCACAGTTTATTAATCCATTCAACTTGTTGTTGTTCAGTCGCTAACTTGTGTCTAACTCTCTGCTACCCCATTGATTGCAGCGGCCAAGCTCCTCTGTCCTCTGCTGTCTCCCAGAATTTGCCCACATTCATCTCCACTGAGACAGTGATGCTATCTAACCATCCAACTCTCTGTCGTTCCCTTCTCCTCCTGTCCTCAATTTTTCCCAGCATCAGGGTCTTTTCCAGTGAGTTGGCTTTTGACATCAGGTGGCCAAAATATTAGACCTTCAGCTTAAGCATCAGTCCTTTCAGTGAATATTCAGGGTTGATTTCCTTTAGGATGGACTAGTTTGATCTCCTTGGAGTCCAAGGGACTCTCAAGAGTCTTCTCCAGCACTTATTGATGACAATATCTGTTAGCAAATATTTTAATAAATAATAGTAAAATATTGAAGATATATAAGTGCTGACTCTTGCACAATTAGGCTGATACAATTTACCAAGCATATCAGAAACTGTACCAAAGGAGTGTGATTATATATAAATGAGTCACTTCAGAGGCAACACTCTTAATTGCAATAAAATAAGATTGCTGGAACCTATTTCGTTTCTACTGGCTTTAAATTGCTTGAAAGCCCTTGGTAATTTATTTTCAATATCTTGCTACGAGGCAGTTCTTAATCCTGAAGCCGGGAGTGGGGGGGGCGGATTTATATTTGGAAGCAGCCAAGGTTCAGTTGAGTACGGTCGGTAACCATGTTGCATGATGCAATTTTAATTCAAAAACAAGGTACAGCCATAAATAAACGTTAGCTTGATTCCGCTAACTCCTGAGGCAGACTGAAAAGAGAAAATCAAAACGCTGTCCCGTACCCCCGAATGCTGTCCACCTGAATGCCACCCGTACCCCTTTCCAAATTGACTATTCTGAGGGATGGCTTTCATTCGGAGCTATGATTTGCATCCCGCCTATTTTTAGAAAGCTCATTTTGCACCCTCATCTTTAAAAGCCTGTTTAATGAAAATGCTTCCTGACTGTTTCATGTATCTTCAACCCAATTTTGGCGAGTTGCACAGTAACCCATCATGGTACCTGATCCTTGTAATTAAAACTTAGGCAATGTGTTTTCTGTGGAACTAGGTCCTTTTCTAACAAAATAAGAAAATGTCTTTGAAGGAATGCGCTGGTGGTTTAGTGCTTAGGATTCTTGTATTTTCACTGCCAAAGGGCGTGAGTTCAGTCCCTGGCCAGGGAACTAAGATCCCGAAAGCCATGTGGCATGGCCAAAAATAATAATTTTTTTTAGGTGTCTGTGAATAATTAAAAATTTTATCACATCCTCTCCATAGAAATAACTCTGAATACTTCATATAGCTAGATAAATCACTAAAGATATAATAGCTACTGTTATAGATTTCTAATTTGTTTTTTAGTTGTTAAGTCATGTCAGACTCTTTGCCACCCCATGGACTGTAGCACACCAGCCTTCTCTGTCTTCCCCTATCTCTAGGAATTTTCTCACATTCATCTCCATTGAGTTGGTGATGCTATCTAACCATCTCATCCTCTTCAACCCCCTTCTCCTCCTGCCCCTCAATGTTTCACAGCATCAAAGTCTTTTCCAATGAGTTTGCTCTGCCCATCAATTGGCCAAAGCACTGGAGCTTCAGCTTCAGCATCAGTCCCTCCAATGACTATTCAGGGCTGATTTCCTTTAGGATTGACTGGTTTGATCTCCTTGCAGTCCAGGGGGACTCTTAAGAGTCTTCTCCAACACCACAGTTAAAAATCATCGAGTCTTTAGTGCTCAACCTTCTTTATGGTCCAGCTCTCATATCCATACATGACTGCTGGAGAAACCATAGCTTTGACTAGACGGACCTCTGTTGGCAAAGGGATGTCTCTGCTTTTTAACACACTGCCTAGGCTTGTCATAGGTTTCCTCCCAAGGAGCAAGCATATTTTAATTTCTAGGCTGTTTTAAGATGACTAGTAACTTACCACACATGCAGACATGCAGTCGGAAGAAATAACTTTCCCATCAACCTCAGACGATGCTAACGATGTGAGTATACCCAAGGGATGTATGGAATGACAGATCCGTTTACATTGGAGTTTGACATCTGGGAACGAATAGACTCAGGCTCTCAACCAGCGGCTTGTCCTGTAGGAAAATGGGTAACCTTAGCCATGCCTGAAGGGACTTGGAGTGAGGGCTTTCCCCAAACCTTTCCTGTGTATCTGTAAGAGGAGGACTGAGTGGCCACTGTAAATGTTCCCCGTTACCACGAATGGCTCTCCAGTGATGGGTCCATGTTTCTAATGGTACCGTGGCTCAGAGGTTAAAGCGTCTGCCTGCAATGCAGGAGACCAGGGTTCGATCCCTGGGTTGGGAAGATCCACTGGAGAAGGAAATGGCAACCCAGTCCAGTACTCTTGCCTGGAGAATCCCACGGACGGAGGAGCCTGGTGAGCTACAGTCCACGGGGTTGCAAAGAGTCGGACACGACTGAGTGACTTCACTTTCACTTTCAGTGGCAAGATGAACCATTTAAAGGCACCCATCAGAAGCTACTAATAATGCTGGAACACACATATATACTAGATATATTGATGCTGATATATTGGGTTGGTCACAATGTCAGTTCAGTTTGTTTTTTTTTCCAACCTAGTAGAATGTATATCGGTTACTATTTATGTTGCAATTCCACCTACACTAACCGAAAAATAAAACCACTCCATCTGAAATACAACACACACAGAAGTCCACAGAGCATCAATTTCCAGGACAGTGTCAAAAAGGAAAGCAAATATTTCCGTGACTGTAGCCCTGTCACGAAAGAGAAAGCTGTCATCTTCACAAAAGCATTTCTCTCTTCCTATCTTAAAGCCCTTCAGTCGTGTCCGACTCTTTGCGACCCCGTGGACTGTAGCCCTCCAGGCTCCTCTGTCCGTGGGATTCCCCAGGCAAGAATGCTGGAGTGGGTTGCCATTCCCTTCTCCAGGGGATCTTCCTGACCCAGGGATCAAACCCCGGGTCTCCTGCATTATTCTGTTATGCAAATGACTTCCTTGTTTCCTGTTTTCTTTTCTCCACGAATATAGGCATCCCCACATCACGTGAATTAAACTTTTCGTGTTTGGGGACTTGAGATGAATGCAGCTGCCTCTTCTGATGTCTTCACTCACCGTTGTGATCTTATTTTTAATCATTTTTTTTAAAAGGAATTCATTTGTTTTGGGCTGTGCTGAGTTTTCCGTGCTGCACACACGCTTTTGTCTAGTTGGGTTGCGTGGGGGCTACTCCCTGCTTGGGGTGTGCCGACTTGTCATCGAGGTGGCTTTTCTTGGCGCACAGCAGGGGCTCTAGACGCACCAGCTCCAGTAGCTTTTAGCATTGGGACTCAGTTGTTGTAGCAGTCAGGTGGAATTGCTCCCTGTCAGGTGGAATCTTCCCGGACGAGTGATCAAACACATGTCCCCTGCCTTGGCAGAAGGATTCTTAACCACTGGACCGCCAGAGAAGTCCACGATTGTGCTTTAATGGTACATGTGTGTTGTTTTTATGTATGACTGTTGTATTCATTTTAATTCTTCTGTAGTATCACCTTGACGGGCTTCCCGGATGGCGCTTGTGGTCAAGAACCTTTCGGCCAATGCAGCAGACGTAAGAGACGTGGGTTCCATCCCTGGGTGGGGACGATCCCCTGGAGGAGGGCATAGCAACCCACTCCAGTATTCCTGCCTGGAGAATGCTATGGACAGAGGAGCCTGGTGGGTTACAGTCCGTGGGGTCCCAAAGGGTCAGACACATCTGAGCAAGTTACCGCACACACACATCCCACGACATGACTGCATCACAAGGCTTTCGTCCATTGTATTGTTACTAGATGAATGCGTTATCTCCGGTCTTGGCTATTAGAATCGTTAGTGTTTTAACAATTCGTGGAAATACATTCTCATTTGTGAACGCATATGCGACTTCTGAGGCACATGGCCACGCTGGAACTGCTGGTGGAAATCTCGACTTTTAGCTTCGATAGGAATGAACTGTTTTCCAGCGTGGGGATAAGTGTTTTCACCAGCAGTGTGAAATCCATGCCACATTTGGCACTATCAGAATTTCATTTTCCTTCTCCAATTTAATAAGTGTGTGGGGAAACTCAATGCATTTTCAGTTTTGGCTTCCTGAGGTTGAGAGTTTTCCGTAGATCACCCGGCCATTTTATTTCCTGTTTGATGAATTGTCCCATTTATCAATTTTTCTATTGCACTGTTCAGTCATTTTCTTACTGATGTATTTTGATGAGTGTGTTTTAACAGTTACTTCTGCAAATATTTCATATCTCCTGGATTGCCTGTTACCATCACTAAGTGAGCTAAAGTTATTCATTAAATGACTGTATCGTCATTTACTTTAGGATTAGTGCTTTGGAATACTGCTTAAAACATTTTTTTTGGCCCAAAGATGTGAACCTATCTTTCTTTAGTGTCCTAAAAAGCCTATTTATGTCTTTTTTATGTTATAATTCCACATGGAGTTTTTATTTTTATGATTCAGATGAGTACAATTGATTTTTTCTATATAGATAATTCAACATCACATAATGCCATTTCTTAAAAAAAATTAATCTCATATCCTCAAAGTTCTTATCTGTCTCTGTGCCAATATCATATTCTCTTAAATATTATATTTTATAATAATTCACAGTATGTGCTATCACAAGGGTTCTTGTGTTGATATTTTAAAAGTCTTCATTATTTTTTAAACTTATATTTGTATAGACTTTAGAGTCTCCCCTTGGAAAATAAACATCTGATTTTAATTAAGAATTTAATTAATATCTTACCAGATTGTGTTTATTGAACATCTTTCAATATTGAGTAGAAAGCCAATTTATGAAAATGATGAATCCTTAACACTAGTTTAAGAATTTTTATTTTTTCTTCATACTGTTTTATAATATTCCGAATAGAGATTTTGTACACATTTTGTTTAACTGATTTATGGAAACTGGTGTTTTCAGATCATCCTTTAAAACCTTTCATTTTCTATTTTTGCTGCAGTAATATATAATTTCTGTTTAATTTCTCAATTTGATAATCGATAAATGTATTAAATTCTCATATTGTTTGGGATTTCTGTGCATATACACATATCATCTGTGAGTAAAAACAAACTTAATACTTACTCTTTGATATTTATATGTGTTTATTTGTTTTCACTTTCTTGTTGTAAGGCCTCCAGTGTAATCCTAAATAGAAACAAAAGATGTGGGTATTATTTTTTCTAGTTCTGGCTTCAAAGATGGTGTTTCCTACCTTGAACCAGCTGGGGTGATATACCCACCAAAGGGTTTTACTCGAGAGTTTATATCAAATGGAGAAGTTCCCTTCTATTCTTTGTTGCTTAAAATCTTTGTATTTGGATATTAGCTTTTATTAGCATATTTTTTCTAAATGTGGTGGGTTGGTCATTTTTGAAACATTATTTTTTACTAGGTTGATATTATCTATATAGATAGATATTTAAGAGTATATAAACTGGAGATTTAGGAGATAAAGATATATATGTGTGTTTTAATCACTCAGTCCTGTGTGACTCCTTGAGACCCATCATAGATTGTAGCCCACCAGACTCCTCTGTCCATGTGATTCTCCAGGCAAGAATACAGGAGTGGGTTGCCATTCCCTTCTCCAGGGGATCTTCCTAACCCAGGGATTGAACCTGGGTCTCTTGTATTGCAGGCAGATTCATTACTGTCTGAGCCATCATATAGTGAAAGTGAAAGTCACTCAGTCGTGTCCGACTCTTTGCGACTCCATTGGCTATACAGTCCATGGGATTCTCCAGGCCAGAATACTGGAGTGGGTAGCCTTTCCTTTCTCCTCCAGGGGATCTTCCCAACCCAGGGATGGAACCCAGGTCTCCCGCACTGCAGGTGGATTCGTTGCCATCTGAGTTATCAGGGAAGCCCATATACTGTAATATATAAAGAGAATATATTTGTGTAGTATAATGTTAATATAACTTGGTATGTTGGAATCAATCCAATGTAGTGATGATTAATTTTTCTGTTTTTCATATGGTAGTGAATATAGCTCATGAGTGGCTTGGTTTTCCATTTGCTTAGTCTGTTCTCTGCTGGGGTTAGTGGGCACGTTACACTCTCATACAGCAGATTGAGATAGTCATTTAAAACATTTATTTATTGGAATTTAGTTCATGTCCAGTGTTGTGTTTATATCCTGTATGTGGCAAAATGATTCAATTATTCATAGATATAGAAACATATATATACATGAATTTTTTCATTATAGTCATGTAAATATTGAATGTAGTTCCCTGGGCTATATAGCAGATCCTTGTCATTTTTCTATTTTCTATTTAGTAATTTCTATCTGCTGATCCCAAACTGCTAATTTATCACTCCACCTTTGCCCTTTGGTGGCCATAAGTTTGTTTTCAATATCTAAGTATGTTTCTGTTCTGTAAAGAAGTTTCATTGATATCATTTATTAAGATTCCACATATAAACAATGCCTTATGATACTTGTCTTTCTCTGACTTACTTCACTTAATATAATAATCTCTACGTTCATACATGCCTCTAATTTTCTCTGTAAGAAAAAACTTTTTAATTTAATTTAAAATTTTTTTTTAATTTAAATTTTAAAAATTAAAAAAAAATCTAGTGATATATTTTCAGAGCCTGTGAGCTATTGAAAACCCTAGTTCACTTGGTTAAGAATTTCTTTTTGATATCCGCTCTTAAAGAATATGGTCACCACATTTTAATTTGCAATTTTCTCTGCAAAATTTTTTTTTTTTTGGTCATCAAAAATATCATTCTGCTGGTCTCGGTTCTCTTGTTGCTGTAGAGAAGTTAGCTGCCTGTTCAAAAGTTACTGCTTTAAAAATGACACATTCTGCAGATGTCAATTTTCACGCGTGTTTGCCTTTGAATTTCTGCGCGTTTTCTGTGATTCAGCTGATGGTGGTGTTCTAATTTACTCTATTAGAATTTCTTAATCTTCTCAACTTTTGGAATCGTGTTTTACTTAAATTCTGAGAATTCTTAGTCCTCTCTTTCTCAAATGTTGCTACTATATGTGTATGTATATATTTTTTTCTTTTCTTCTTTGATAGCCTAATTAAACATCTCTTACTTTTTATCTCCATGACTCCATTTTTACTGTTATTTTTGTATTTCCATCTACTTTTATTTCCAAACTCCATTCTGCATTATTTTTTTCTCCAGTATTTTATTTTATTCCAGCAATTCTCTTTTCTTCTGTATCTAATGAGTTGGGTCAGCCATTTCACCAAACTCGTAATTTTGTTACATGTTTTCTTTACCCTGCTGAATTTAATTCTGGCTCTTCCCTATAATTCTCACATTTTTGAAATTTTCAATTTCCTCTTTTCTTGACTGTGTTTCCCCAGTTGTATTAAATTCTGAATCTTGTATTTGCTTCATCTCATTCACCCCTGAATATGTTTCTCTCCCTTGATGATCCCATTGTCTAATATTTCATGCACCAAGAAGTGTGACTATGAAAAACTTGCAAATTCTCTTTTTCTTTTGTCTGTTACTCTCTTTTCTGTATTTTCTTCCTTTCAAGAATTTTTCCATGGCACATTCTGGATAACTTCTCCTCTCTTTCTCCTCAAGTATATTCATTTGCTTTTCAGTTTTGTCCTATCTTCTCTTCAGTTCAGTTCAATCGTTCAGTCATGTCCGACTCTTTGTGACGTCATGGACTGCAGCATGCCGGGCCTCCCTGTCCATCACCAACTCCTGGAGCTTACTCAGACTCATGTCCATCGAATCGGTGATGCCATCTAATCATCTCATCCTCTGTCGTCCCCTTCTCCTCCTGCCCAGCATCAAGGTCTTTTCCAATGAGTCAGTTCTTCCCATTAGGTGGCCAAAGTATTGGAGTTTCAGCTTCAGCATCAGTCCTTCCAATGAATATTCAGGACTGATGTCCTTTAGGATGGACTGGTTGGATCTCCTTGCAGTCCAAGGGCCTCTCGAGTCTTCTCTAATACCACAGTTCAAAAGCATCAGTTTTTTGGTGCTCACCCTCTCTTAAGCTGATCTATTAGCTATTAATTTTTTTTTTTTATTCCTCTTATACTCATTTAGAATTTTCACCGGGTCTTTTAAGATATCCTTTACCCAAGTTTTGAATCATTTCTCACTCCCTGCAGAGCTTTTTGGTTATTTGAGCATTGTTTTTAAGTTGGTTTGTCATACATCTGGACTTCCCTCGTGGCTCAGATGGTAAAGCGTCTGTCTACAATGCGGGAGACCTGGGTTCAGTCCCTGGGTTGGGAAGATCCCCTGGAGAAGGAAATGGCAATCCACTCCAGTACTCTTGCCTGGAAAATCCCATGAACAGAGGAGCCTGGTAGGCTGCAGTCCATGGGGTTGCAAAGAGTCGGACACGACTGAGCGACTTCACTTTGTCATACGTCTGATAATTACACTCTCTTCATTAGTTGGGCGAGGGGAACCTCATTTCAGTCACTGTTACTTCTGCTGGATCTTTTATCACTGCCTTCTTGTTATGTTATGTGCTTCATCATCTTTGTGATCATCTTATGGGAAAGTGAAGTGAAAGTCGCTCAGTCGTGTCCGACTCTTCGCGACCGCGTGGACTGTACCGTCCATGGAATTCTCCAGGCCAGAATACTGGAGTGGGTAGCTGTTCCTTTCTCCACGGGGTCTTCCCAACCCAAGTGTTGCACCCAGGTCTCCCGCATTGCAGGTGGATTCTTTACCGGCTGAGCCACAAGGGAAGCCCAAGAACAATGGAGTGGGTAGCCTATCCCTTCTCCAGGGGATCTTTCCAACCCAGGAATCGAACCAGAATCTCCTGCATTGCAGGCGGATTCTTTACCGACTGAACTTTCTACCAATAAAAACCCCAATATTTAAATTTATGCTTTTGGATATTTTATTTTAAATATCTATATTTAAATATATATATGTATCTAATATTTTATTGAAAAGGAAATTATTAATAGTAATAAATTGGCACAGACTAGAGGTTTGTTCCTCGTGGGCTGACTACCTGTGGACGTTAAAATTCATGTTCTATAATTCACGAAGACCTGCTATTCTTCAATTTTTTTTTTTTTAAGATGCTGTGGGAGTGTGCTGCAAGTCCCTGTAAATCTGAGTTTGCATTTGTTTCGTACTTGTCCTGAGGGTGAAACCGCACAGAGGGAGGAAAGTATGACGGGGAATTGATCAGAGTGCACACTTCCCATGGATCCTGGGCTCTGACACTGCTCCCTTCTACAACACTTCCTTCCAGAATGGAAAAGTCTTTAAGATAAAGCCTCTTTGTGTATGGGGTGTCCTGTAGTTGTACGTCTCTGAATCCTCACTTTCTCGTCTGTGTTGGTGCCATCGTCTCTATGATTTTATAGAATTGTTTTTTTTTTTTTTTTTTTTTACGTTTTGGCTGTGCTGGGTCTTCACTGCATGGGGGTTCGTTGAGTTGCAAAGATCAGGGGGCTACAGGCTCCTTGTCGTACGTGGACTTTTCATTGCTGCGGCTTCTCTTGTTATGGAGCACAGGCTTTAGGGTTTAGTTGCTCCATGGCAGCTGTAATCTGCCTGCAATGCAGGAGACCTGGGTTCGATCCCTGTGTTGGGAAGATCCCCTGGAGAAGGGAATGGCTAACCCACTCCAGTATTCTGGCCTGGAGAATCCCATGGACTGTATAGTCCGTGGAGTTTCAAAGAGTCTGACACAACTGAGTAACTTCCCCTTTCTCTTTCATGTGTGACCTTCCCAGATCAGGGATTGAGCCTGTGTCCCCAGCATTGACAGGCAGGTTCTTTACCAGTGAGCCCCCAGGGAAGCACCTAAGTGTGATTTCAGCATTCAGAGTTTTATAAAGAATTTTTATTTTTGGATCATGCAGATTTTCTCTTGTTCTCACAAAGGGGTTGGTTTGAATTTCCAATGTTACTACATAATGAAGATGTCAGGTTTATTCTCATTTTTAACACAAATATGATAAGATAGGGGATAACAGTTTATAGAGATAATGCAAAATACCATATTGAAGCTGTACTCTCTTAGCTCAGAATTCAGAGAAGGCCTTCTTCGTTTCACAAGCATTAAATAGGTAATATTATTCCTAACACCCCAGACTTCAAAGAAATTTCAGACAGTTATTCATCTTTCATAAGACAGCACATGCAAGTTGAGTTTTAATTACGATTTATGTTACTGCTAGAGTTATGGATGAGAGGATATTTTCATTAACAGTTCTCTGTGAAACACTGAATCATACTGTTGGTTTTTCACACGTTTCTTTCAACTTTTCAATCAATATTTGAGTGTTTCTTGGGAAATAAGAGTTTGGCTCCGTTGGTTTGTTGGAGAGTGTCTGATCTTTTTGAAATGCATGATGAAAAGCCATCATAGAAATAAACTCGTGCGTGTTTTACATAGAAATTACTATAGCCAGCGTTTCGTTTGAAATTCAGGTATTAAAAATTGCTCATCAAAATGCTCCCATTCTTATTTGCATAATTTTTTGTGAGGTCACTGAACTTAAAGATTAACGGTGAAGATACAGCCAGCTGTTCACGAGCATGTGCGTGTTAAATCTATCAGACGGCAGTAGCAACAGCTAATTCACAGAGTTACTGAGAGAAATAATGAAACAGTGTATATCTGAGGACCCAGTAAGCTTCACTGTATATATTGAAGAATCAGTGAATAGTGGGCTTGTGATTGCACATCTATGGATCTGTTTCATCCTAGTGAATTTATGTTTGAAATCCAGGCGCAGTATAAAAGCATACGGGTGTATTTTATGCCAAAATGACATTTATTGGGATATCAACAATAACATACTCTTCTAGAGATGCAAATTGAGCTTTTATATTTTTGAATATTTATAATTTGAATGTTTATCCTTTATCATTCTGAGTACTTGACTCTGTTTGAAATCCATTAGCCATTTTAGTTGCCTGATTTGGAATGCAAAGCAGCTTCCAAAATTTTTCAATATTGAGAGTTTCTTTAAAACGTCTTTTAAACATTGAAGTACAGTTGGTTTACAATACCATGTTAGTTTTAGGTATGCAGCAAAGAGATTCAGTTATGTGTTTATTTCTATTCCTTTTTCAGATTAGATTCCATTATAATTTATTACAGGTTACTGTATGTAGTTCCCTGTTGTATACACTAGGTCCTGGTTATATATATATATATATAAATATATATATTTTTATATATATAAATATTTTGTATATACATTATATATATAAATGTATATATATGTGTGTATGTGTGTATATATATATAAAGTAGTTTATATCTGCTAATCCAGATCTCCTGAGTTATTTCCCCTGCCGTGTCTTTCCCCCTTTGGTAAACATATGTTTGTTTTCTATGTCTGTGAGTCTCTTTTGTAAATACATGCTTTTGTATTAATTTTAGATTCCACGTATAAATGATATCATCTGATATTTGTCTTTCTCTGTGTGACTTGGTGTCATCATCTCTACATCTATCCATGTAGCGGCAGATGGGATTGTTTCGTTATTTTTCATGGCCAAGTAATATTCCGTGGTATACACCACATCTTCTTTATCCATTTATCTGTTGATGGAGTGTGTTTTAATAACAGTGAATTTCCGTCCATATTACTCTGACATGCACACCAAAGGAACACAGACCCACATATAAAACATGACATTTATCAACTAGTCCAGGCAACAGGCATTGAAGTTTTATCAGATTGTCAATGAGAAACAAGAGCAAGGTAGATGTCATCAGAATGTTAGCAAATACCTTAGAAATGAAGAAATTTCAAAAGATTACTATTTCTCAAGAAAAGTCTCATAATCTCATAACATAACAGTTTTAAAGTATCTGTCATGGATAATTAACTTTTATTTATTTATTTTTTTTGGTTGTTTGTTATTTCCAGTCCATCACAGAAGGGTAATTTCATATATAAATATGCAACCTATATAGTGTTAAATCTGATGAAATGAGTGCAAGATCAGAGGATTGAAAATGGGATGGAAGAGTTGAATGAGTGGTTATTTCTAGCCTAAAATTGTATGATGTACAGAATTAACATAAGAGAATCTACTAAAATATACATGAGAGTGAAGTCGCTCAGTCGTATCCAACTCTTTGCGCTCCATGGACTGTAGCCCTCCAGGCTCCTCCATCCATGGGATTCTCCAGGCAAGAGTACTGGAGTGGGGTGCCATTTGCAGTTAAAAACTTTTAGCCTTAAAAGTTATATTTTATTAGCACTTTTAAATCATGCAAAAAATTATAGCCTGATAGTCATAGTATACTCGATCATACAGATTTTTTGATTGTTGTTGAATATTTTTTGGATCCAGCTGCAAGTATTCATTGTAGATGGTTTAAGTGAAATAGATTCAGAAGTTTGTTAACAGGTTGAAATGTTTAAAGGGTAAAAATATGCATCAAAGCCAGTGATTTTTTTTTTGTTTATTAAGGATTGCTTATAAAATGTTTCTCAATTCAAGAGCATCCAGATTATTTTGGAATTATTTATCTAATGTTTTGAGTAAAAAAAAAAAAATCCTACCCAGTATATAGTGGATATGTATTGGTATCCTTGCCTGCTTTTCATTTTTGATTTTTTTCCTCAGCTTCATTAAAGTATAAAGTCACCCAGTATTTCTTGATTTCTCCCTGGCACCCACTCTCACCATGAGACATGACACATCTAGAAACCAATCAACAGGGAAACAATTTTATTTTCACCTCATTCTCTTCTGTGTGACCTATATAATTAAACAGGAAATAACTTTCAAAGGAATTATGTCCCTTAAAAAAAGGCAATTTTACTTCAGTATTTATATGGCATTGTGGAACAGAAATAGATTTAGGAAAAGGCATGTGAATTTGTTATTCACCTACATGAGACGGATTTTGAGAAGAGATATGTAAGTCTGCCTTGAAATGTGTTAATGAACATTCATATCCATGAGAAATGCTCATGAATGAGGCAGTGTTGGCCACATTCAAAAAAGATTTGAATGCCATAGGCCAATGGGGGAAATTTTCAGTAGTTTTATGAAATTGTTCATCTTTTTTTTAACCATCATGAGACAAATGTATGACCAGAGCATTCTTCATTGGTCCTATTTCTACGGAAGCGGAGGGTCAGGCCATGTAGATCGACTGTACTTTCTAAAAGATTTTGGCTATATCCAGTGGCACACGGGACTTTAGTTTTATCCCCGAGCAAGGATCAAACTCTTGGTCCTGAAGTGAAAGTTAAGAGTCTTAACCACTGGACCACTGGGAAGTGTCCAGATTGTATTCTTTATTTTCTGAAAAGGCGGTAGGGACTTAGAATGAAGTACCTTCAACATAGTCATGCAGAGATCTTCAAATCAAAATTGTTGCTGAGATCCAGAGTAAAGGATGTTGGGATTGGAATAGCTCTGTTTGGTTTCGGTTGCTGTGGTATAAGGAACTGAGGCATTACACCGGATCATTCATTTTATTCTTCGTGAGCACCAAGAGAGCAGAAAAACGCAGTAACCGGAGGGGAAGACGCACCAGTGCGTATGACTTCCTGTCCCCAGTGAGTAATTCTTCTTTCCACCCACTTTGCTACAAGATCCGTATCTCAGCTTTTGATTTTCCATTCTTAATAATCGTGGCCTTTCATAACTAGGCATGAGAAAGTCACTTTATGTCCACATAAGGAATACAGTCATGCGTTTGCAAGTCAAACTATAGCATCATGGGACAGTGAGTGGAAAGTCTCTCAGTCGTGTCCGACTCTTTGCGACCCCATGGACTCTACAGTACATGGAATTCTCTAGGCCAGAATACTGGAGTGGGTAGCCTTGCCCTTCTCCAGGGGGATCTTCCCAACCCAGGGATCAAACCCAAGTCTCCTGAATTGCAGGCGGATTCTTCACCAGCTGAGCCATCAGTTCAGGTCACTTCTGTCGCTCGGTCATGTACAACTCTTTCCGACTCCATGGACTGCAGCACGCCAAGCCTCACCAACTCCTGCAGTTTACTCAAAGTCATGTCCATTCAGTTGGTGATGGCATCCAATCATCTCATCCTCTGTTGTCCCCTTCTCCTCCCACACTCAATCTTTCCCAGCATCACGGTCTTTTCAAATGAGTCAGTTCTTTGAATCAGGTGGCCAAAGTATTAGAGTTTCAGCTTCACCATCAGTCTTTCCAATGAATATTCAGGACTGATCTCCTTTAGGATGGACTGGTTGGATCTCCTTGCAGTCCAAGGAACTCTCAAGGGTCTACTCCAACACCACAGTTCAAAAGCATCAATTCTTCAGCACTCAGCTTTGTTTATAGTCCAACTCTCACATTCATATATGATTACTGGAAAAACTGTAGCTTTGACTGCACAGACCTTTGTTGGTAAAATAATGTCTCTTCGTTTTAATATGCTGTCTAGGTCGGTCATAGCTTTTCTTCTAAGGAGCAACTGTGTTTTAATTTCATGGCTGCAGCCACCATCTGCAGTGATCCTGCAGATGAATTTTCAATTTATCATGATGTCAATCTGTATGATTTTGGGAAGGGAAAATTGTGTTCATGTACTCTTTATATTTTCTCTTTCCTCCATTCCTGCTTTACCTGAGTCTCACTAGGTGTTATGTATCCTTCCATCATGCCTTGCAGAACTTTAGTTGGAGACCTAACTTGTGTTTCTTCTTATGTACCATTTCTTAAGCTTGCTCCTTGCATTGCATCACACATGTGCTTCAGAAAGGCAAATCTGAACGACTTTTTCAGCTAAGCACACCTCGTGTTTTGCTTTAATTTCTGCAGCGTTCATTGGGCCTGTGGCTAACAATCCAATATAGCTAAAGGCATACAGGGAAGCACAGACGCACCCAGCTGATAACCTGTGCTCAGACTGCAGCAGGGAAAGTCAGGTGACTTTTTGTTTTGTTTCCCATGCATATGAAAACAATGTTTACAGATCCCTGCAGTCTGCTAAATGTGTAATAGCATGATGTCTGAAAACAGCCTAGAGACCTTACTTTTAAAAAGATTTTATTGCTAAGAAATGCCATCCCCTGAGCCTTCCACGAGTTACAGTAGCAGCGTCACAGATCACTGATCACAAAGATAATCTCAATGACAGTGTTTGAAATATTGCCAGAGTATTATTTGTGGAATCTAAAAAAGAAAGTGGAGAGTGTTACAACAGAGAAGCAGGCTCACAGCTCTAGAGAACAAACCAGTGTCTGCCAGGGGAAGAACAGAGTGGGAGGGGCAAGATAGGGAGAGGATTTCAGAGAGGGGACTATGAGATACATACTACTGTGCATAAAATAAACAAGCCAGAAGGATATATTGTATACCACAGGGAATATGGTGATATTATAATAACTATTAAGGCTTCCCGGGTTTGCTCAGATGGTAAAGCATCTGCCTGCAATACAGGAGACCCAGGTTCCATCCTTGGGTTGGGAAGATCCCCTGGAGGAGGGCGTGGCAACTCACTCCAGTATTCTTGCCAGGAGAATCCCACGGACAGAGGAGCCTGGCGGGCTACAGTCCTTGGGGTCACAAAGTGTCGGATCTGACTGAGCAACTAACACACACACATAATAACTATTAGTATAATTTTTAAAATTATGAATCATTGTGTTGTACACCTGAAACTTACATTATACATCAAGCATGCCTCAATAAAATTTTTTTTCAATATAATATTACCTTCAAATTTAGTTTGGTTTAAAGTTGATAAAGGATAGAATAAGCAAAGAAATTAGAAAATCATTTTACTCCAGAACATGTAAGGGTTGTGTACAGAACACTTTCTGGTTAATTACATAATTAGTGAAATAAATTTCATTATTGAAAAGATAACAGTGAAAAAGATTGAAATATTGCAAGAATTACCAGTATGTGATACCATGATAGGAAATGAGCCAATGCTGTTGAAAAAATGTTGGCACTGACTTGATCAATGCAAGTTTGCCCCAAACCTTCCACTTGCCTTTTTTTTTTAATGCATTATATTCAAAGCACAATAAAGAGCAGTAAAAGGAGATATTCCTATATCTGTGCTTCTGTTCGTATATGCTAAGTCGCTTCAGTCATGTTCGACTCTTTGTGGCCCCTTGGACCGCCACCTGCCAGGCTCCTCTGTCCCTGGGATTCTCCAGGCGAGAATGCTGGAGTGGGTTGCCGTGCCCTCCTCCAGGGGATCTTCCCGACCCAGGAATCGAACCCACGTATCTTATTGGCAGGCAGATTTGCCACCTGGGGAACACCTTCCTGTATCTGGGGCTTCCCCAGTGGCCCAGCTAGTAATCTACCTGCAGTTCAGGAGACGGAAGAGACACAGGCTCAGTCCCTGGGGTGGCAGTCCATGGGGTCGCAAAGAGTCAGACATGACTGAGTGTCTTAACACGCACACAGCTTCTTTAGTAACTATTAATTTTACATTCAGTGTAATACTTTGCAAAAGTTTTTTTTTTTTATGTTTAGTAAAGGCTTGTTGTTTAGATACCTGGTCAGTTCAGTTCATTTGCTAAGTCGTGTCCGACTCTTTGTGACCCCATGGACTAGCACGCCAAACTTCCCTGTCCAGCACCAACTCCTGGAGCTTTCTCAAACTCATATCTGAGTCAGGAATGCCATCCAACCATCTCATCCTCTGTCATCCGCTTCTCCTGGTATGTTCCTGGTAGGAACCTTGTAGGTTCTGGCTTTTTGACTTTTAGTCAGAAATCTTGTTTTTTAGCATAAGAAGGCTAGCACTAAAGAATTAATGTTTCCAAATACCATCTTTGATGAGTACAGGAAACTACAGAAGGAATTTGGGAAGTCACAGAGTAACTAGATTTGGGAGAATTATCTTCTTTTGTTAAATGCATTTGATAAATGGGGTTCCAAGTTATTTACCCCTTATTTGGTATTTTGCGTTTGTGTCTCAAGTGTGAAGGGTTTGTAGCGAATCCCCTTCAAGGGGCTGAGACAGAGTGGACACACACCCACACACAAACAAGTCTGGATCTGGGATGCTAAGTTTCATATGACTTCTGTGTGTTAAACATCTTTATCCTGCATTATGTACACACGTGCTCAGTCATGTCTGACCCTCTGAGACCCCGTGGACTGTAGCCCGCCAGGCCCCTCTGCCCATGGGATTCTCCAGGCAAGAATCCTGGAGTGGGTTGCCATGCTCTCCTCCAAGAGATCGTCCCGACCCAGGCATCAATTCTTTCCCCCTTCCACCACCATTATCCTTCATTAGACACTGTTTATTGACACAGTACTGTGCTGTAAGATTGCCATCACTTAAAAGATGGTTCACATTCCCTTCAGAGCAAAAAATCAATTCATTGCCTTTAAGGATGTGCTTGCATCTGGCCAAAAGATGACCGCGAACATAAAAGAGAAACTGAACGCTGTCCTCTTGAACTAATGTCCTGCTTCACCTTCCCCCACCCCACCCCAGACGAGAACGGTCTCTGCTTCCAGCCCCCTGTTATGATTCAGTTACTAGTTTCACACTCTCTGACCCAGGACCCAAGATCCTGAGAAAAGACAGCGGGGAGTATCTGCATTGAATTCCCAATTCTGTCTGAGACATTTTCCCCAAAGCCCATTATCTCTGTTATTCTGCAAGTCACGCCCAGATGACACAGGCCATAGAGAGGAAATTGATGCAAGAAGTGTTCTCATCCTCTCGAGGAAGGGAGCGTGTCATTGAAGGAGCTGCGACCGATAAGACTCAAGTGTTGACATCACTCCCTTCTCCTTTGCGGCGATGAACATCTATCTTCCGAAAGCCTTTCCGGGAAGGGAAAAAAATTTACAGCGCATTCAGCTCCGATCCGTCGTGACTTGACCCTTCTCTCAGGAACCGTTTCAAAGTCACAGAGGACTCTATGATTCACGCCCATGACTCTTCGGTTTCCTGCAGCTGAAGACAGTCACTGCCGATGGCGTCGCACACAGCCTCAAGGCTTTTGTGAAGACCGAGCAGGGACACCATTAAGTCAGGGGCAAAGCTTAAGATATTTCCACCGGGTATGGGCTTCCCTCATGGCACAGTGGGACAGGGTCAGCCTGCAGTGCTGGAGCCGCAACAGATGTGGCTTCCATCCCTGGGGCGGGAGTAGTCCCCTGGAGATGGGAATGGCCACCCACTCCAGGATTCTTGCCTGGAGAATCCCCGTGGACAGAGGAGCCTGGTGGGCTACAGTCCATGGGGTCTCAGATTCAGACACGACTGAGCGATTAGCATTATGGCTGATTCATGTTGTTTTCCAGCCGAAAGGAGCAGACCATTGTAAAGCAATTATCCGGGAACAGACCCGTGCTCTTGTTTCTGTCTGCCCTGAACACTGGCAGAGCTTCAGCAGCTAGCTTTCCAAGGGTGGAACCAAGCTCGGATGAGGTTGCCCCCCGGCAGTGGTCCCATGGAGGGTACCTAGGAAAAGCTGCTTTTCTCTAGCTCTGGAATTACTCGTCATAAATAGATTGATATTACTCTGCTGAGAAGCTCTATTTTGGCGACAGCTATAGGGGAAATGCATGTCGTATTGTGTTCGTTGCTCAGTTGTGTCTGACTCTTTGCGACCCCCTGGGCTGTAGCCTGCCAGGCTTTCTCCAGGTAAGAATACTGGGGTGGATTGCCATCTCCTGCTGACCCAGAGATCAAAACCGAGTCTCCTGTATTGGCAGACAGATTCTTTACCAGTGAGCCACCAGGGACGCCCATATTCAATTGAAATGTCTAGGTATCCTTGATTTCAGGGGACTTGACAAGAAGCAAAGTCACGAATGAGTCCCGTTACCTGGAGCTTGGCCTATTGACGCTCCCAGAATTATTTCTAATGATCAAAGTTAGATTTCGTATAATTATTTTGTTCCCAATCATTAAATATTTCTAATAGTTATCAATTGTTTTCTTATAACTGAGCTGTTCAGCCATGGGATGGGCCTCACGAGGTCACAGCGATTTCCTTATCGTAACAGCAGCTGTACCAAGAGTGACCAAGACGGGCCAAAGTGGATTCTCATTTTTGGAAGATTTGAATTGCACTAGGGCTGTGGTTCTTGGCCATGAAGGATGCTTTAAATCCAGGCCCTGAAGACCCAGACCTCCTCATTGGCTTCCCTGTCATCACGGTTCTCATCATCTCCTGTTTTATTGTTTGAAAAATGAGTTCAGGTGCGTCCTTGTCTTCTAACGGGGCAAAGTTTTCCTTGATTGCTTAGGGTTTTAAGATGAAATTGGTAAAGACCAAAGGACTTCCCTTGTGGTCCAGTGGTTAAGGCTGCAAGCTTTCAGAGCGAGGGTACAGGTTTGATCCCTGAAAAAGTGAAGTCGCTCAGTAGTGTCTGACTCTTTGCGACCCCCTGGAGTGTAGCCCACCAGGCTTCTCTGTCCATGGGATTTTCCAGGCAAGAGTACCGGAGTGGGCTGACATTTGCATCTCCATCAGGGAAGTAAAGGGGCTTCCTGGGGGGCTCAGATGGTAAAGGATCTGCCTGCCATCCGTGATGCCTTGGGGTTGAATCCCTGGGTGGAGAAGATCCCCTGGAGAAGGAAATAGGAAATGGCCACCCACTCCAGTATTCTTGCCTGGAGAATCCCATGGACAGAGGAGCCTGGTGGGCTACAGTCCACGGGGTCCCAAAGAGTCAGACAAGACCCCCACATGCCACAGGGTGTGGCCCCAAAAAAGAGACAGGTGGTAAAAAGGAGAAAGACATAGTGGATAGATTTAGTTTATGTTTTATGTGACCTGAGAGCCTTCTTAAGGAAAGGAAGGCCCAGAGACGCAGGGACCTGGTATTTCACAGCTGGTTTGATGACGAGTGGAGAGTCTTGGGGAGATATGGCAGCTTAAAAGGTGTACGGTAAATGAGGTCAACTTGAGGAGATCACCAAGGTCCACCAGGTTTCTTCTCATGTTGCCTTGTCTTAGAGATTTCAAAGCTTCTTTTTCTTGGGTACAAAGAGGTCACCTCTCCCTTGAAGGTCTTAGGACCTGTTTAAGGGGAGATGGGTGGGGTATACAGGGGCCCTTCCTGCTTCTACCCTTTCCTCAAACTCCTTCAGCTTAAAATATTCTCTGCAGGGGTGCTGTATTTTCGGGGATTGTGTCCTGAAGCCTATTGCAATCAAACCGATATACATGCCGATCCGGTTAGTACAAACAAGACAAAAAATAAATAGCAGGATGTGGACAGAAATTGCAAATCCACAAAGTCGTGCTGAAAGTTTGCAACATTGATAGAGGAAGCGAGGAGACAGATCAGCTTCCCATCACGTTTATTTTCAGTCCTGGTGGCTCTGTGGTAGAGAACTCGCCTGCCAGTGCAAGAGATGTGGGTTTGATCCCTGGGTCGGGATTTCCTTGGCAAGAGAAATGGCAACCTACTCCAGTATTCTTGCCTGGGAAATCCCATGGACGGCAGAGACTGGTGAGCTACAGTCCACGGGGGTGGCAAAAGAGTAGGGCAGAACTTAGCAATTGAAAAATGACAATGTCTATCTACAGTGTCAGTTACCATTCCCGTCTCTTCCAGAGAAGAATGAAACATTTAGAACAGAAGGGTGCAGTACTCTTGAGAGTCGGAATAAAAATTCCTGGTGTGGGATTTTCCACTTTCCTTTCAGCATGATTCACTGATTCCTCCTCTGGAAAAAAAAAAAAATATTGATCAGCTACTTAGCTTGTGGCTTCTTCCCTCAAAGATTCAGGTCACAGTCTGTGGGGAGGTTTGTCCATAAATGATTTTTTTTTTCTTGCAGTCTGAAGGTAAGCAGAGAATGGAATACTCCTTGATGTCCAGCCCAGACAGGAAATTGGGTTTCAAGGCTGTCAATGTCTGAACCGCTGGGAGTTAAGTAGATAAAGACGAGGCAGTGAACAGGCGGCGGGAGTGATGCTGTGTGATGGATACAGGGTTGTCGCGTTAGCAAAGCATACCTCATTTAGTCCCCAGGGTCCAGTAGGAGGTAGGTGCCGTCCTGACTGATCCTACGGGGCTAACAGGTACGAAGCTCAGGGAGCCCCCTTTCTTGGGTGTCCAGCATGTGCTTTTCTTTGTCTGCGAGGTTTACAGGCGAGTCAGTCACCCAGACTCCTCCTGTCTGGATGTGTCACTCACACACAGCCCTGTGGATGCAGAGAAAAGTAACCTTTGCTTAGAACTGCTTGCCCAGCTCGCAAGATTGAACTCCCTTAGCGAGACCCAGGGACTAGGAAACTTCCAGCCCACAAGACAAGTGGAAGCAGTGACTCATGGTAATTTTTTTTTTTCCCGAATTTCCTTGAGGTTTTTTTTTTTTTTTTTTTTTTTTTTTTAGCTTTCAGCCTCTGCATTTTGATCAGGGCACTGTCCTGTGCTGCTTGCTGAAACACACTCAGAAAATCCAGACAGGGGCAGGGACATAGAGGGAAAAGGAAGCATCTTCTATCCTTCGGTATCCTTATATCCTTCAGGCTTCCATTATGGAAGCGTGAGAGTGCTTCAGGTTTTCTTTTAATTTAGTTAATTAATTAATTTTAATTTATTTCTTTTAATTAGTTTATTTTTAAATTTTAATTATTTATTAAATTATTTATTATTTTCTTTTACTTTATTTTCATTTATTTCTTTCAGTTAATTAATTTTAATTTATTTAACATATCTATCTATTTTAACTTATTTATTATGAACTAATTTATTTATTTATACCACTATGAAGCATGCTGGTACTTTTCTTTTTCTTTTTATTTATTTGTTTTTGGCTGCATGGTGTTTTCCTTACTTTCCCTAGTGGCCGTTGCAGGGGCTAATGTGTCGCTGAGATGTGCAAGCTTCTCTTTGCAGTGATGTCTCTTGTTGCAGAGCTCAAGCTCTAGAGTGTGGCCTCGGTAATTGTGGCCCAAGGGCTTGGTTGCCCCCAAGGTGTGTGCGATCTTGCAGGACCAGGGACCTAACCCAAACTCCTGCATTGGCAGGCAGATTCTTAACCCCTGAGCCCCCAGGAAAGTCCCTGTGAGGTCTTTTAGGCAGTAGATTGTTTAAAAGCTGAAATGGGCACGGGAAGAAGGTTTTCAACATTCCATGGACCGTCAGCGGTTGGGTTAATATTTTGCAATGAGTCCTCCCTACCTTTTGCTTTAGAAATTGGTATTTGAGTCTGCATCAAGACTCTAGACAGGAATACGTGGACAGCCCCAAAGGCATCAGGCTTACCCTTCACCCGTGATATCTGATCTTTCTCCCTCGTGACAGAGTGACCTCATTCTGTCGGCCAGAGTTCCCTGCAACTTTTGCTCCTACGACAGACTGGATTTATCCCTGGTTTATTAGGCAGCTTTAGTGCCTTCGCAGCCTGCTGTATTGAGGGTTGTGATGAAGAATGTACGGTATCACCATGTCTTATGGAAACAGGAAAAGTGGAAATGGTCCTATAGACTTCTTTTCCGGTTTCAGGAGTAGGTTTCATGACACAGGGACATTTTCCCTCCCAAGTATTAAGTCTTCAGGATTCACAACAGTCTCTCATTCCCAGTTTGTGCCATGGCTGACTCCTACCTTCCCAAGTGAGCTTTATTCCCTTTCGTGCAATTCTATGGAAACTGGTTGACATTTACTAAATGCTGGATATTCTACATTAGAATCTATCTTAAAGGGTTCATTTCAAATACAGAGTTTGTATACAGTTGTCAGGATTTTATCTGCTTGGATGTCCCCGGAAAGCATCCTTGCAGATTATATTTGAATGAAACACTAAAGCCTGTAGACCCAACATTAAAGCCCATAGACCTGAATTCTCCAGACCAGAATACTGGACTGGGTATCCTTTCTCTTCTTGAGGGCATCTTCCCAATCCAGGGATCGAACCCAGGTGTCCCACAAGGAGGCTGATTCTTTACCAGCTGAGCCACCAGGGAAGCCCAAAAGCCTGTAGACACTTACCCGTATTTATTTGGGTTTTAGTATATTTAGTGAAGTGAAAGTGTTAATTGCTTAGTTATGTCAGAATCTTTGTGACCCCATGGTCTGTGACCACCAGACTCCTCTGTCCATGAAATTTTCTAAGCAACAGTACTGGAGTGGCTAGCCATTCCCTTTTGCAGGAGATCTTCTTGATTTAGGGATCATACCCAAATCTGCTGCATTGCAGTCATATTCTTTACCACTAGAGAAGCCCACAAGAGTCCCTTGGGCTGCAAGGAGATCAAACCAGTCAATCGTGAAGAAAATCAACCCTGAATTTTCATTGGAAGGACTGATGCTGAAACTCTAATCCTTTGGCCACCTGATGTGAAGAGCCAACTCATTGGAAAAGACTCTGCAGCTGGAAAATTTGAGGGCAGGAGGAGAAGGGGACGACAGAGGATGAGATGCTTGGATGGCATCACCGACTCATTGGACATGCGTTTGAGCACACTCCTGGAGATGGTGAAGGACAGGGAAGCCTGGCGTGCTGCAGTCCATGGGGTTGGAAAGAGTCAGACACGGCTGAGTGACTGAACAGCAAAAGTATGTTTTTCATTAATAGTAATGAAGCAGTGTGATACATGGTGAATCACCCCTTTTCAGATTCCTAGAGTCCTTGCTTAATGGTTCACATTTGGTCTATACATAACAGTCATGAATTATCTTGCAAATTTCTCCGTGAATCTTCAGGACCTGTGTGGTATAGGAACAGATAAGCTTTTGTAAAGAAGCTACCAAGGATGCCACGGAAAGTGAAGCCGGATCCGTGGAAAGAAAAATGATTGATTCACTAAGTGTCTGTTAATATTTAACTCAAGTTGACGTATGACTCAGCATGTTACACACAGATCTGCTCCTTTAGTTCCCAGCTATCTGTGGTATTTTGTGATAGAATATTAAAAGAGCAACAAAAGTATTAATATGCTCCAGGCTTCCCAGGTGGCATTAGTGGTAAAGAATCTGCCTGATGATGCCAGAGATGCATTAGACAAGGGTTTGATCCCTGGGTTGGGAAGATCCCCTGGAGGAGGCAATGGCAAGCCACTCCAGTATTCTTGCCTGGAGAACCCCATGGACGGAGGAGCCTGGCGGGCTACAGTCCATGGGCTTGCCAAGAGTCGGACACGACTGAGTGACAGAGCACTCGGAGCATAAAAGTATATATGACAATTTAACCTTTCGAGAGCTCCAATGAGCATATTTTGCTAGATGCTGTTTTTCATTTTTTAAACCACTGTGGTGAAAATTGCAAAGCCATACCTTTGCAGTTTTCTCTGCAGAGGTTGATGAATTGTCAGTAACATTTGTGAGGATCTCAGAGTGAGCCTTGTTCTTCTTCAGCCCCTGACACGTTTCCCCCCAGGGCTCCTTGCAGCCAATAAGGCATTAAATTTTATTAACTGAAAAGGATGTGAAATCTGCTCTGGTGATCCTGGGACTTAGAGCCTCTTCTTGGATTTTTTTTGTGGGGTTTGGGCAACACACAAAAGCTTCCTGCCATTCTAGCTGAGCAACTCTTAGACACCTGAGCCATCAAATCCACGTTTGTATAGCGAGGGTCATTGTTTCATGTAGCTTTAGGACATTTGAAATGAGATTTCCTCCCAAAAAGATTGCAGTTGGTCAGCAGGTTACCTTGTCATGTGTCCAGTTTTAGCAGTTACATACAATGAGGGAGACCCGGGTTTGATTTCCCTGGGTGGGAAAGATCCCCTAGAAACGGGCATGGTGACCCACTCCAGTATTTTTGTCTAGGAAAATTCCATGGACAGAGGAGCCTGGCGAAGATTGAGTTCCTGCGGTCCCAAAGAGATGGACTGTGCTGAACGCCTAATGCGTTCACTTTTTTCAGTGCAAGAAAAAAAGTGAAGGGGTGTGGCCAGCAAGCCAGATGTCCTAATGCTTATCTCCTTCTGGCCAGATTTCAGCACCCAGCCCAGTGGACAGGTCCAAACAGTGCCTCTAGCTATCATCCTGGTGGTCTCTCGCTGTGGTGCTCAGTGTGAAGCTGTTGAAGACCACAGCACGGGCAGGCACCACCCAGCAATGCAGCCGAAATAGCACCAGTGGGGTTGAGGGCTGGATTAGAATGAGCAATGCCTCACTCAGTCTCCTTTCACACACTGCGAGCATTCTGAGGTTTCCCAGAGGAACTGAGCTCCAGGTGGCCACAACGGAAACACACTCACCCCTTCCCCTTTTAACAACACTTCCCCCATCCAAAGCATGCATTTCCATGCTTATGCATTTCTCACATGGTGCTTTTCAGTCGTGTCCAACTCTTTGTGACCCCATGGACTGCAGCATGCCAGGCTTCCATGTCCATCACCATCACCCGGAGCTTCAAACTCATGTCCATTGTGTCGGTGATGCCATCCAACCGTCTCATCCTCTGTCATCCCCTTCCCCTACTGCCCTCAATATTTCCCAGCATCGGGGTCTTTTCCAGTGAGTCTGTTCTTCACATCAGGTGGCCAAAGCATTGGAGTTTCAGTCTCAGCATCAGTCCTTCCAATGAACAGTCAGGACTGATTTTCTTTAGGATGGACTGATTGGATCTTCTCGCAGTCCAAGGGACTCTCAAGAGTCTTCTCCAGCACCACAGTTCAAAAGCATAAATTCTTTGGCACTCGGCTTTCTTCAGAGTCCATCTCTCACATCTGTACATGACTACTGGAAAATCCTTCGCTTTGACTAGACGGACTTTTGTTGGCAAAGTAATGTCTCTGCTTTTCAATATGCTGTCTAGGTTGGACATACCTTTTCTTTCAAGGAGCAAGGGTCTTTTAATTTCATGGCTGCAGTCACCATCTGCAGTGATTTTGGAGCCCAAAAATATAAAGTCTGCTACTGTTTCCACTGTTTGCCCATCTATTTGCCATGAAGTGATGGGACCGCATGCCATGGTCTTAGTTTTCTGAATGTTGAGTTTTAAGCCAACATTTTCACTCTCCTCTTTTGCTTTCATCAAGAGGCTCTTCAGTTCTTCTTTGTTTTCTGCCATAAGGGGGCTTTTAGGGTAATTTAAAATAAGGCCAAGTAGGGCTTCCTGGTGGTCCAGTGGTTAAGAATTCATCTTTCAACGAAGGGGACACTGGTTCGATCCCTGGTCTGGGAAGATCCCACATGCCATGGGGGCAACTTATCTGATGGACTACAACTGCTAAATGCCACTTGCCTAGAGCCTGTCCTCCAGAGCGAGAGATGCCACTGCAATGAGAAGTATTCATACAGCAAGTGGAGGGGAGCCCCTGCTTGTATACTCGAGAGAAGTCTGAGTGCAGTAGCCAAGACCCAGCACAGCCAAAGATAAACCCATAATATATCTTTAAAAAAAATAAGGGAAGGTGGATATAGAGGTTGGAAGTTTGATGTTTGAGGCTTGCATGGTCCTGCTGAGTTCTAATCATCAGCTTTGCCCAACAGAGCTCACATTCCTTTTTCTCCCTGACAAAGCTTTCAATTAGTGTCTTCATCAGTTCAGCCTTTTCTAAGAATGTACTTAATGCTTAGTCACTCAGTCATGTCCAACTCATTGCGACCCCAATGACTGTATAGCCCGCCAGGCTCCTCTGTCCATGCAGATTCTCCAGGAAAGAAAACTGGAGTGGGTAGCTGTTCCCTTCTCCAGGGGATCTTCCCAACCTAGGGATTGACCCCAGGTCTCTTGCATCGCAGGCAGATTCTTTACCAGCTGAGCCACCAGGGAAGCCCAAGAGTACTGGAGTGAGTTGTAATTCCCTTCCCCAGGGGATCTTCCTGACCCAGGAATCAAACCGGGGTCTCCTGCATTGCAAGCGGATTCTTTACCAGCTGAGCTACCAGGGATGCTACAGACTGGATGTCTTGTTAACAGCACAAACTTATTTTCCAGGGCCTTGGAGGCTGGAAATCCAAGTTTAAGGTGTCCAGCGATTTGCTGTCCAATGACGATCCACTTGCTGGTTCTTGCTGTGTCTGGTGGATGAGATGAGGCTCCTTTGTGGGGCCTCTTTTATAAGGACTCTGCTCTGGCCACCTAATGCAAGGAGTTGGCTCATTGGGTAAGACCCTGATGCTGGGAAAGACTAAAGGTAGCAGAAGTGGGTGGCAGAGGATGAAATGGTTGGATGGCATCACAGACTCAATTGATGTGAGTTTCAGCAAGCTCTGGGAGATGGTGAAGTACAGGGAAGCCTGGTGTGCTGCTATCCACGTGGTCACAACGAATTGGACACGACTGAGCTATTGAAGAACAACAATTCCATCTTTCGGTCTCCACTTTCACTATCTGATTACCTCCTGATGACTGCAACTCCTGCTTCCATCAGATTGGTGGGATAGGGAAGGAAAAGTGTTTCCTTCGTCCCTTCTAGGTTCTTTGGCTGATCTGAGACTTACATTGTCATCACACAGATAAACGAGAGAAAGATTTTGTACATTCGGAAGCTCCAAAGAAATGAGACCCAAAGACCATCAGATAATTGAGGCTTCTTTGCCATCCTGAGCTAAGAGGAGGAGAGAGGGGAGGGAGGGGTCAATGGGGAGGTAAGCAGTCCTCAGGAACCTGAGAAGAGCAGATATTTGTAACACAAATGTTTGTCATGCTGTGCAGATACATGTCTCTAATATAAAAGGTACCTCTTCTAATAACGCTCTCCTGGTATAGAGTCCCTATCTAAATTTATTCAGACAGTCAGTGCAAGGGAACGTAACCAGCTCTTTCTTTCTGAGCCTGTTGAACTTTGATTACCTTCACCCCAAGGTAATCCACAGGCCAAGGTCCTGTGTGTTGGGACTCTCATATTCTGTTCCCTCTCAGGTGAATAGGTTTTGATATATGAGTTTTAGGGGGGACTGAAACTTTTGGCCTGTGACAGTTTGATAGGATGATGTTAGAAGGTGTTTCAGCTCATCCCTACCCAGCTCTTAACTTCAGTTCAGCATGTAAGTGTTTTCTCTTCGTGGTCCATGCAAGATGCATGCCTGTGTGCCTGCTAAGTTGCTTCAGCCGTGTCCGACTCTTTGCGACCCCATGGACTGTAGCCCATCAGGCTCCTCTGTCCATGGGATTTCCCAGGCAAGAATACTGGGTTGCATTTGGATGCAGACTCTTAACCACTGGACTGCTAGGGAAGTCCCGCCATCTTACATTTTGGTCAAAAAGACCCAGCTCTGAAATGAAAAGCAATCGGCGAGACTGCATTATTCTTTGAAGAAATTAATTTGTCAATTCAACCTTGCCTCCCCCCTCCTTTTTTTTTTTTTTTCTTTCACTCTTTGGGAGGCAGCCCATTCTTATTTTAGTTGCAATCCTTTTAGAGTACTTAGGACTAGAATAAATTATACCATTCTCTGCATCCACTGTAATGACTCATATAATAACTTGCCATCATATTTTAATGATTTGTGTTGGACAGGTCCATCACCTGAATGTGCTGGGAGCCCTCTAAATCAAGAATTCCTCCAGGGAAAGGATTTCCTCTCATTTATTTTTGCACGGGAGGCAGGTTATTCAGAACTGAGCACGTTGCCTGTTTCCGCCAACCTATATGCTATTTCCTGCACTCTATTAAAGGCACTTAGTTGTATTAGTCTTAAGATAAAATGCAATCTTATTTTTGTTTTTAAGATATTGACTAGAGAGCCAAGATATTGACTAGAGATATTACAAAGAAGGTATGGAAATCCACAAACTCTTCCACTTTCTTATTAAAAGTATGTTTTTGGTTCTACAGCTTGAACTGTGCCATGCTCAGTCTCTGGTCCTGTCCAGCTCTTTTGCAACCCCACGGACCCTAGCTCGCCAGGCTCCCCTGTCTATTGAATTCTCCAGGCAAGAGTCCAGGCGTGGGTTTCCATTTCCTTCTCCAGGGGATCTTCCCTACCCAGAAGTGACACTTGGATCTCTTGTTTCTCCTGCATTTTGCACGTGGATTCTTTACTGCTTGGTCACCTGGGAAGTCTTTTAGGTTGACTGTTCCTGTTTATTCAGTCAATCAGTGTACGTAATGATATTCCGTCTTCTTCCAGTGTGTTGGCCAAAGTGTGGCTTTGATTCTCCGGAGGTCTCATCTCAGGCTGTTTTATTTCTTCGGAAGTCTCATCTCAGGCTGTTTTATTTCTTATTTATTGGTACTTTTGAGTGTGCTGGGACTTTGTTGCTGCACATTGGCTTTTGTTCTAATTGTGTCGAGCAGGGGCTACTCTCTAGTTGAGGTGCCTGGGCTTCTTATTGTGGTGGCTTCTCTTGATGCTGCCCACATCAAGCTGTAGAAAGTGGACTGAGTGCTTGTGGTATGCCGACTTAGTTGACCTAGGCATGTGGAATCTTCCCAGACCGGAAATCAGACCTGTGCCCTTTGCATCGGCACGCGGATTCTTAACCCCTGGGCCACCAGGCAAGTCTGTCTCATCTCTGACTTTATGTGATCTTGAGAAATTTATCTCATATTCAGAACTTGGTTGCTTGAGTCTTAAAGATGAGTGTGGAGTAAAAATGGTTTCTCTGAGGTTCTAGGTTCCTGCCTGGGGCCAGTGAAACTTAAGAGAGATTAAGAGAAAATCAACCTGAAGGTTGTGAACATGTGTGCCTAGTATGTACATGAGTGATACAGGATGTGTAACTCTGTAAGAAATGGTTTAGGATTGAGGCTTAAATACCATCTTCAATGTAATACATATAGACAGTGAAATAGGACTCAGCCATAAAAAGAATGAAGCAATGCTATTTATAGCAATGTGACTGGACCTAGAGATGGTGAAGTGAGGAAGATAAAGATCACATTTATTGGTGGAATCTAAAAATACGAGACAAATGAACTTATTTGCAAAACCCGAAACAGACTCACACAAATAGAAAAGCAACTTACGATTACCAAAAGGGAAAAGGGTGGAGAGAGAAGTTAGGAGTTTGGAATTACCGTATACACACCACTGTATATGCTGCTGCTGCTGCTGCTGCTGCTGCTAAGTCGCGTCAGTCCTGTCCGACTCTGTGCGACCCCATGGGCTTTAGCCCACCAGGCTCCTCCGTCCATGGGATTTCCCAGGCAAGAGTACTGGAGTGGGTTGCCATTGCCTTCTCCACCACTATATATAAAAGTTATAAACCACAATGTCCCACTGTATAGCACCTGGAACTATATTCAATATCTTGTAATAACCTATAATGGAAAATAATCTGAAAAAGAACACACACACACACGCACACCCCACATATATGTGCCTGAATCACTTTGCTGTATACTTGAAAGTAACATTGTAAATAAATTTACAAAGTAAATTCACAATGTAAATAACATTGTAAATCAACTGAATTTCAATAAAAATCAATATATATATATATATTTATACATACACACACACACACACATATATATTTATAAATAGAGACATGCACACACACACACACATATATATACCTGAATCACTTTGGTGTATACTTGAAACTAACACAACTTTGTTAATCAACTACATTTCAATAGAAATTAAAAAAAAAAAAAGACCTTCAGAAATAACAGAAATCAGGGAGGGCTGGTTTCTGGGAGGTGACCAGGAAAAATAAGGCTAACAAAAGTAAGATCGTTAAACAGACCAACAGGCATTCCTTGTTGCTTCTTGTGGAAGAAACAAGAGTTTCTTTTCATATAAATTCATCGGTCCATTCCTGCTAACAGGGAGGGAGACGCCCTTCCAAATGGAGGTTTCCTTTATAAATGTCACTGCCACTTGGCAAAGACTAACTTCTACTCTGTGTTCAGAGCCTCAGGGTCTCCTGCCTCTCTGAAAAATCAGCTCAAAACAATCCACGGGCTCAGAGCACATTATGGATGCCATCCATTCCGCCATCTCTCAGCTGCAGTGACCCGGGTCTGCCTAGCTTTTCAGGCCACACTTGGCATGATCCATCAGGTTGCCATGTCTTTGAGTAAAGAATTCTTGTACTCCGCCATTAGGGATTATTGTCCTCCATTTGAGTCTCCATTTCCTCTTTCTTTGAAAGCATGTATACTTGTTTAAAAAACTAATTCTGATTGGTGTCTAGGTGCTTTACAATATTGTGTCGGTTTCTGCCGGACAGCAAAGTGAACCAGATAAGTGTCTGCATATATCCCGTCTTTTTTGGATTTCTTTCCCATTTAGGTCACCACAGAGCATTAAGTAGGGTTCTGTTTGCTGTACAGCACATTCTCATTAGTTATCTTATACATAAAATCAATAGTGTGTATGTATGTATCAATTCCAATCTTTCAGTTCATCCCACCACCACCCCATTGCAGCTTGGTTACCGTACATTTATTCTCTATCCGTCTGTCTGTTTCTCCTTTGCAAATAGGAACATCTATCCCATTTTTCCAGATTCCACTTACATGCATTAATATATGATACTTGTTTTTCTCCTTTTGACTGACTTCACTCTGTATTACAGACTCTAGGTCCATCCACGTCTCTACAGATGATGCAGTTTCATTCTTTTTTTATGGCTGAGGAATATTTCACTGTATATGTGTGCTACATTTTCTTCATCCATTCATCTTTAGATGGATGTTTAGGTTGCTGCCACATAATGGCTACTGTAAATACTGCTGCTGTGAACATTACATTGCATGTGTCTTTTTGAATTATAACTGTCTCTGGGTATATATGCCCAGGAGTAGGGTTGGTCGATCATATGTTAGTTCTATTGGAATCCTACATACTCTTCTCCGTAGTGGCTGTACCAGTTTACATCCCCAGCAACATCGTAGGAGGATTCCCTTTTTCCTCCACCCTCTGTAGCTCTTATTCTTTGTAGGTCTGTTTGATGATGGCCTTTCTGACAGGTGTGATGTGATACCTCATTCTAGTTTTGATTTGCGTTTCTCTAATCATTAGTGATGCTAAGCACCTTTACATGTGTTTGATGGCCATCTGGAAACATACATTAATTTGTTGTTGCTATTCAGTCAGTACATTGCATCTGACTCTGCAATCCCATGGAGTGCAGCACACCAGGGTGTGAACGTCACCATCTCCCAGAGGTTGCTCAAAGTCATGTCCGTTGTGTCAATGATGTCATCCAACCATTTCATATTCTGTCGTCCCCTTCTCCTCCTGCCCTCAATCTTTCCCAGCATCAGGGTCTTTTCCAGTGAGTCAGCTCTCCCCATCAAAAGGATCAGAGCTTCAGTTTCAGCATCAGTCCTTCCAGTGAACACCCAGGACTGGTCTCCTTTAGGATGGGCTGGTTGGATCTCCTTGCGGTCCAAGGGACTTTGAAGAGTCTTCTCCAGCAACACCATTCAAAGGCATCAATTATTTGGCACTCAGCCTTCTGTATGGTCCAACTCTCACATCTGTACAGGACCTAATGGAAAACCCATAGCCTTGACGATATGGACCGTTGTGGGCAAAGTGATGTCTCTGCATTTTAATATGCTGTCTAGCTTTGTCATAGCTTTTCATACGTAAACAGTTGATGTCAAGCAGTGTGGATTATTTTATTGGCTGATTTGGAGAAGCAGCAATCTCCGTCCATTGCATTTTTTGGACTCCACCTGCTAAGAACTCAAGATGAGTTTTTGATTCATATTTACGTGGACATGGAGACAAGGAAACTTGATGTAGAGTTGAAGTGGAAGAGGGGTGTTTGAGATTCCTCTTTGTTTGGCTTCTCCCACGCCTTGAAGAGGTGACACCCACCTCCTTGAGTATCCCAGGTTGAGATAAGCCAGTTCTTAAACACTACCTTTCAGCAGTCACCATCTTGTTTCATGTTGTAAGACAGTCACGGGATAAATCCTCCAGAAGATATCTCAGCGGTTCTCACACAAACATGCAGAAACATGGTTAAAGGCTGCAGTGACTCATGCTTTTCAGTATCCATGGCAAAGAACTTCTGTCCCAGCCTTAGCAGGATTTCAAATTGACATTGACATTTTAGGAAATCAGAATTAGCTTTTTTTTCTGTTTCAACTCCCCTGTCTTATGTAAATGGCTGTGCTGACTTTTATGGAATTGAATATTCCAGAAAATGTCATGGAACCTAATATAAAACAAGTTAACATTCTCATTTTTAGAGCTTAAAGGGGTAGGGGGTTAAAATATAGATGTTGACAACCATGGAGCCTGTGCGAGGTTTTCTGCGTGTGTGAATTTCAAAGCCAGGAATTTAGCAGGTATGAAGGCACATCTGTCCCCATTGAGAACAGAGTTGAAATTCTGAAGGAATTATTATAATTTACTTCACTAAGAATGCTTTAAAAGTCAAAGACTCTATTAATGGGCTAACAGTAGGTTTCAACCGAGAACTTCAAAAGCTTTCCACTGCAATTACAATCTTAAAAGGCTACCAAAACAATTGTTAGATTATGAAAGCCAGCCTCTTGTTACAAAAGTCATTATTCAAAATTTTAACTTATTTTTACACAAAGAAAATGCTTCAGTGTTACTGTACATGTTTATACAGTAACAGTCTCCCTCCTAAAGTCTAAAGGTTATTACTAGTGTGAAAACGTTGCGTATTTTCAGAAGGAAATAGTTTTGAGATGAGTTTCTAAGTTATGGAAAACACCCCAAAACAGTATAAATTTGGCAAACTTGATAGAACATTTACGGGCATTATGAACTGATTGTTGGGCCATATGACAAGGCTCAGATGACTTCCTGGCTAGAGAGGATAAACTTTATATATAACTAATTGTTGGAGCATGTGACGAGGCTCAGATGACATCTTGGCTAGAGAGGATAAGAATTATATATATGTATGTGTGTGTGTTTAGCAATAAATACGTACTTTCAGAAAACATACCCCACTGAGAGGTTCCTTTTATTTGAGTTACCCCTTGATTATTTCATCACTTTAAGAAATCTTGTTTTTGCAAGGCAGTCAATTAATATGCTCAATCTGTGCTCAGTAGCTCAGTTGTATCTGACTCTTTGTGACCCCATGGATTATAGCCTGCCAGGCTCCTCTATCCATGGAATTTTCTTGGCAAAAATACTGGAGTGGGTTGCCATTCTATTCTTCAGGGGATCTTCCCAACCTAGGGATGGAACCGAGGTTTCTTGCATCGCAGACTCCAGGGGATCTTCCCAACCTAGGGATGGAACCCAGGTTTCTTGCATTGCAGACAGCTTCTTTACTGTCTTACCCACCAGGGAAGTCCTAAAGCCCCAAAATTTGTCATCTTGGGGTTTTAAAATCTGACAGTTTTGTTTTTCCCAACCTTGCCTTCTGCCTTTTAGTCTCTAGGATGTGAAACTGAAGGTATTTGTTACAGCTGAAAGGAATGTTGAGGTATATATATAAAAAAAGAGGGACTTCCCTGGTGCTCCAGTAATTAAAATTTCACCTTCCAATGCAGGGGGTGTGGATTTAATCCCTGGTTGCCTCTTAGCCGCCACCCCCCTCCCCAAATAATAAAACAGAAGCAGTATTGTAACATGTTCAGTAAGGACTTTAAAAAGAGTCCACATTAGAAAAGCTTAAAATACACACACACACACACACACACACACACACACACACACACACAGAATAGGCAGTTTGGTATTTTGTATATACCAAGCTGTTTTCAGGAGAATGTTGGAATGTTGTTGCTGTTCATTGGCTAAGTTGTATCTGACTATTTTGCTACCCCATGGACTATAGCCTGCCATACTCCTCTGTCCATGGAGATTCTCCGGACAAGAATACTGGTGTGGGTTGTACTTTTCTCCTCTGGGATCTTTCCAGGGATAGAACCTGAGTCACGTGCATCACAGATGGGTTCTTTACCACTGAGGGGCCACCAGGGAAGCCCCTTTAAGGAGGATGTGCTAAGTCATTTCAGTCATGTCTGACTCTTTGTGACCCTATGGACTGTAGTTACTTTGATGACATGTCCTCTCTCTAGGAGTGATCAGCTAGCCCTCTATCAGAAAATTCACAGGCTAGTCCTTCAGCTGATCTGCTTGTATTCAGTACGTCATAAATGCATTATATCTGTGAACGGACTTGCTCGTTATTTTGGGATAAATGTAAGGATGGATTCTCACTGGAGAGATTAAAGATATCCAGGATCGATGGGTTGGCTGAAATATTTAGAGACCATCCGCCCAGTTGAATGATCGAGTGCAGGTGGTCATGTACTTGATGGATTTGTACAAATCTGGAACTGTGTGTAGCTTTGACATTGCCCTGTGGCCATGGCTTGAAGGCCTACCGGCCCTGTACAAACCCACCAACTAAGGGAAATTACTCACAGGTGCATGAGTTGATCTCTGGACTTCCTGTTCTAGTCCGCTGACATATATTTCTGTTTTTGTGCCAGTACCATACTGTTTGATGACTGTAGGTTTGTAGTGTAGTCTGAAGTCACAAAGGTTGATTCCTCCAGCTCCTTTTTTCTTAAGGCTGCTTTGCACCTCCAGGGTCTTTGTGTTTCCATACACATTGTAAACATTTTTGTTTTAGTTCTGTGAAACATGCCATTGGTAATTTCATCTGCATTGACTCTGTAGATTGCCTTAGTAGGTATAGTAATTTTCACAATATTGATTCTTCCAGTGCTGGAAGATGGCTTTATCTCTCTATCTGTTTATATCATCTTTGTTGTCTTTCATCAATGTCTTATACTTCTCTACATACAGTCTTTTGTCTCCTTGAAGTGAAGTGAAGTCGTTCAGTCGTGTCTGACTCTTAGCGACCCCATGGACTGCAGCCTGCCAGGCTCCTCCGTCCATGGGATTTTCCAGGCAATAGTACTGGAGTGGATTGCCGTCTCCTTCTCCAGGGGATCTTCCCAACCCAGGGCTCGAACCTGGGTCTCCCGCATTGTAGACAGACGCTTTACCATCTGAGTCAACAGGGAAGTCCTCTCCTTAGGTTTATTCCTAGGTATTCTTTGTGTTGCAGCAGTAAATGGGCTTATTTCCTTAATTCTGTTCTCTGATCTTTCACTGTTAACGTATAGGTATGCAAGGGATTCCCATGTATTGATTTTGTATCCTGCTTCTTTACTAAATTCCTTGATTAGCTCTAGCAGGTTTCTGATGGGATCTTTAGGGTTTTCTATGTATAGTATCACTGTGTCTGCAAACGGTGAGAGGTTTACTTCATTTCCAATTTGGATTTCTCTTATCTCTTTTTCTTCTCTGATTGTCATGGCTAGGACTTCTGCATTTCATACTGTAATCTTAAAGGGCCACCCTTTGGGCTGTCCTTGGAAACTTGGGGGTTAGTGGGGCTTTGGGACACAGTTGTGCCTACTGAAAGTTCTTGGGGCTCCAATTGTTATGTGTGCTTGCTGTGGGCATACACTAAATGGCCATCGATATGACTGATGTGGGTTCAGTAATTACAGGAGTGGAAGAATAACTTACCACCAGCTCCTTCATTTTCAGGGGTTCCTGTTACTGAAACGAATGTATGCATTTGCATAAACAAATCCGGTTAGGGAGCTTTGCATCACTGATTTTATGGTCTGACCCCAGGCTGGCCCCTGGGATAAACAGAATGAAACTCGGCCAGGTTACATAAAATTGCACAATACTGTATCTCTTGGCTTTCCATAACCTCATTTCTGTATGGGGAAATGGTGCATGCCTTTGCTGCAGGCAGATCTTAAATAAATCATGATGGAATGAGATGAGTAATAGAATTATGCGGCGAGATCATTTAGGGAACAGATAAGACCACGACATTGAATGTGAGCCAAAACGGTACAAATACTCATGTTCCATTACAAATTTAGGAGGTTTAATTATTTTGGAAAGCCATGTTTTAGGTTATGCTAATGAGGTGTCAAGCATTCAAGGTACCCTGCCAAAACCATACAGTCCATGGTGTTAGCATAGCCCCTTAGACCCCAGGTAGCAAAAAAAAAAAAAAAAAATACCCATTTAACCACTTAATGCCATTTAAGCAAGAGGATGGGAGGGGGCACTGTTATTCATTCTGTAGGTAAAGTCATTCTGCATTGTCTCCCCAAATCCCTACAGCCTCTATTTAATGTTAGATAGAACGAAACTCATGTTGAAGCTGCAACTCCAATACTTTGGCCACCTGATGCAAAGAGCTGACTCACTGGAAAAGACCCTGATGCTGGGAAAGATTGAGGGCAGGAGGAGAAGGGGATGACAGAGGATGCAATGGTTGGATGGCATCACCAACTCAATGGACATGAGTCTGAGTAAACTCCGGGAGTTGGTGATGGACAGTGAGGCCTGGTGTGCTAGAGTCCATGGGGTCACAAAGAGTGGGACAGGACTGAGCAACTGAACTGAACTGAGAATTAAAGAACTGTGGGTGGATGGATAGATGGATGAATGGGTGGGTGGGTGGACAAGTAGGTGAATAGGGAGATGGGTATATAGCTGGACTCATGGACAGGTGGATTAGAGAGTGGTTGGGAGGATGGATGAAAGGATGAGTGAGTTAATGGGTGAATGGACTGATGGATCCATAGAGGAAAGGGTGGGTGAGTGAAGAGATGGATGCATTGAGTGGACGGGTGGTTGGGTGGATAAATGGATGGGCAGATCAATGAGTGAGCTGGTGGGTGGATGGATGGATGGATGGATGGATGAAAAGATGAGTAGATGGATGGGTGGATGGATAGATGGAGGAGTGAGTTAGCGCATAGATGGATGAATGTATGAAAAGTTCAATGGATGGGTGAAAGCATGGGTGGGCAGGTGGATGGATGGATGTATGGATGGATGGATGGATGGTTGGTTGGATGCATGGATAGATGGATGGATGGTTGGATGGATGGGTAGATAAATGGATAGATGGATGAATGGATGGATGGATTGATTATTGGATGGATGGATGGATGGTTGGATGGATGGGTAGATAAATGGACAGATGGATGAATGGATGGATGGATTGATTATCGGATGGATGGATGGATGGATGGATGGATAGATGGATGGATGAGTGAGTTAGTGCATGGATGGATGGATGAACAGATGGGTTGGTGAATGGATGGATGGATAGAGAGACAGGCAAGCAATAACGCTGATTTTAGGGAAGATAGTATATATTTAAACTCACTTTGGCCACCTGATGTGAAGAGCTGACTCATTTGAAAAGACCCTGATGCTAGGAAAGATTGAAGGCAGGAGGAGAAGGGGATGACAGAGGATGAGATGGTTGGATGGCATCACCGACTTGATGGACATGAGTTTGAGCAAGCTCTGGGAGTTGATGATGGACAGGGAGGCCTGGCGTGCTGTGGTCTATGGGGTCACAAAGAGTCGGACATGATTGAGCAACTGAACCAAACTGAATCTTGTTACTGAGAGCTAAACCTTGGGGTTGTTGCTGAAGGATAAGACTTGTGTGATAAGAAGCTGATCATGGTAGAGCGCACTTTGCTCAGTCGTTTCAGTAGTGTGCAGTTTTTTGCCACTGTGTGCACTGTAGCCTGCCAGGCTCCTGTGTCCATGAGATTCTCAAAGAAAAATACTGGAGTGGGTTCCTCCTCAAGGGGATGTTCCTGACTCAAGGTTTGAACCCATGTCCACTGTGTCTTCTCTGTTAGCAAGTGGATTCTTTACCGCTGAGCCACCCAGGGAGCCAAGGGTCCACTCTAGATGCTTGCAAAGCCCAATGCCACTTTGCGAGTTGATAAACTTTGTTTTAGAGCGATTTCATATTTTTCAAGTATCTGGTCAAGTCAATCGACAGTCATCAATTTTGAGAGCGTCTTGACTTACGTTAGCTTTACATGGTTCAAAACAATCAACTCACAAGATATCTAAGAAACAGAGACTGGATCTAAAAAACGCTAGCTGTGATAATGATCTCTGATGCTGGATCTCTCCTTGGGATCATTGCAAGTGTTATTGAAATTAAAAGATTAAAAACATGCATGAATTAAATAGAAGAGATAAAGGAGAGAATGCAAATGATCGCCAGGGCCCTTTGAAGTCCTGGATTCTGAGTTAGACACACGCAGCTGGTATTTGTTTTGTTTTCTTTTTTAACATTTTTATTGAAGGAGGCTCAGACGGTAAAGAATACCCCTGCCGATGCAGGAGATGCTGGTTTGATCCCTGGGTCGGGAAGATGCTCTGGAGGAGAAAATGGCAAGCCGCTCCAGTATTCTTGCCTGGAGAATCCCATGGACAGGGGAGCCTGGTGGGCTGCAGTCCATGGGGCTTGCAAAGAGTCAGACATGACTGAGTAACAGCGATGTAGCAGGTTTGCAAACCTGTCTTTTGTTTCTACTGTTTGTCCTGATTTCAGCAACGTGAATCAGCTACACGTATACACATATCCCCTCTCTTTTGGACTTCCTTCCCGTTCAGGGCCCCACAGAGCACTGAACGGAGTTCCCACGTTCTCATTAAATATCTCTTTCATACAGAGTCTCAGTAGTGTTTCTGTGTCAATTCCAATCTCCCGATTCATCCCACCCTCCCACCCCAGCTTTTCCTCTTGGTGTCCATGTGTTTCTTCCCTAGGACTGTGTCTGTATTTCTTTTTTGCAAATAAGATCATCCATACCATTTGTCTAGATTTCACACGTACTCCTTGTGTGTGTTAGTCGCTCAGTCATTCCCGACTCATTGCCACCCCACAGACTGTCACCCGCCAGGCTCCTCTGTCCATGGGACTCTCCAGGCAAGAATACTAGAGTGGGTTTCCATTCCCTCCTGCAGGGGATCCTCCTGATGCAGGGATTGAGCCTTGGTTCCCTGCATCACAGGCAGGTTCTTTACCATTTGAGCTACAGGGAACGTATGATATTTGCTTTTCTCTTGGTGACTGACTTGTCGCTGTGTGACAGTCTCTGGGTTCACTTGTGTCTCTAGAAATGGCCCAGTTTTGTCCTTTTTCGTAGCTGAATAATATTGCATTGAAAGTATGCATCACAGCTTCTGCGGCCATTCATGTATTAATGGACACTTAGGTTGCTTTCTTATCTTGGCTATGGTAAGTAGTGCTGCTCTGAACATTGGAGTACTTGTGTTTTTTTGAATTATGGTTTTCTCAGGGTGTATGCCCAGTTGAGGGATTGCTGGGTCATATAGTAGCTCTATGTTTATTATTATTATTTTTTTTTAAACTGGCCTCCAGTGGAGGAGAATGGTAACAGAGAGAGGGGAGGAAATTTAGCTGGGAATTGCCAGTGCTATGGACTAAAATTCTTCAGCCCTTTCTGTTTCCCCAAATACCTTGCATTCCTCGTAAACACGGAGTTTTCTCTCTAAACTTCCCAGATAACTAGCCAAAATGGAGTTCCGAATTTGGGTTTTCACAATAAGCCTTCTGCATGACCAGGAATCCCCAGCCAAATACCAGGACTCCCCTCCTCTGTGGACTCTTCGATGCGGGCATAAGTTATGACTTTATTCAGCTGAGCGCATCTGGCCAGAATCCACCAGAGGCTGTCCAAGGCCCAACTTTTTGACAAAGATGGCACCTTCCTTTTCACTGTGATCCCCATCCCATGATAGGAAGGATGAAGCTACACACACTATAGTCTGCCTTTACGGGTGATACCAGCACCCTGTAAATGAAAGGTTGTTGCTGAACAAAAAGACGCTGGGATTCTTGGCCTCCGGAGGAGAAGAATTCGATCTGGGGCCAGAGACGAGGCTTGATCGCTCAGAGCTTTTGTGTAATAAAGTTTTATTAAAGTATAAAGGACATAGAGAAAGCTTCTGACATAGGCATCAGAAGGAGGCAGAAAGAGTACCCCCCTGCTAGTCTTTAGCTGGATGTTACATAGTCACTAGCAGTCTGTTAATGAAAGAAAGGAGTGTCTTAAACTCAGAATGGCACCAGGCCCCTCACCCATGAGATGCATTTTGGGATTATCCTGACACCAGAGGATTCATCCCAGGCCATAAAATGATTAACTCGAATCTTGTAGAAGGGCAGGTCACCACACAAACAGTTTCATTTACATAGATTGCTGCTACTGCTGCTAAGTGGCTTCAGTCGTGTCCGACTCTGTGCGACCCCATAAACGGCAGCCCACCAGGCCTCGCCGTCCCTGGGATTCTCCAGGCAAGAACACTGGAGTGGGTTGCCATTTCCTTCTCCAATGCATGAAAGTGAAAAGGGAAAGTGAAGTCACTCCGTCGTGTCCGACTCTTAGCGACCCCATGGACTGCAGCCCACCAGGCTCCTCCGTCCATGGGATTTTCCAGGCAAAGAGTACTGGAGTGGGGTGCCATTGCCTTCTCCCTTACATAGATTAGGGGAACAATATCTGAGTATAATTGTCAAGTAGAGTCTGAGGTAAATGCACAGCACATTAGCATAGCTTAAGACAAACATTTCCATAAGAAAAATGCATTGGTTAGCTCAAGGTTTGAGAATAGTTAAGTTCAGGTGAAACCAGGTGTCATTATGGCAACACAGTATTTTAAGAGAAACCTCCTTTTAAATTTGTATAGAGAAGAAAGAAATATCACTATTTGTTTCCTGTTGCCCCTTAAGAGAGATAAAAATGTCTGACGCTTGCAGGCTATTTCCTCCCTTTGGAGACCCCTGGCCTTCCTGCCTGTTACCCTCTCATAAAGACATGCCAAATGTTCTAATGCCCTTTTGCCCCCTGGGTAAAAATGGTTGCAGAGAGCCAGACACAGCATAGCGACGGAATTGAAAAATGACTCCTATTGCATTTCCAAAGGAGGAAGAGAGAACTGTATTTCCACCTATTCTTCAGAGTTTGTTATACGGAATTTAAAGTAGAAAGCTCTCAGTTTTAAATTCTATAAGTTGCTCTTCCAGTAAAGACAGTATTATCTTTGACTTGACTTGATGGAGTTCCCACAACAACTGGGCCTTCAAAAACATCTGGGGATGAAAGAGGCACCCCAAAAGACGTCTTGAATTGGCATTAATCTGAGTTCATGACTGACGAGAAGGGACCTTATGGTACCTACACAGATACACTAAAGCTGTTTCTGTTACTCTGCAAACTGATAGGCAGAAATCCAGGCACAATACATAATATTGTTGTTTAATTGCTAAGTAGTGTCTGACTCTTTGTGACCCCATGGACTGCAGCACACCAGCCTTCCCTGTCCTTCAGTATTTCCCAGACCTTGCTCAAACTCGTATCCATCGGGTTATCGATGCCATCCAACCATCTCATTCTCTCATGCCCGCTTCTCCTCCTGCCCTCAATCTTTCCCAGCATCAGGGTCTTTTCAAATGAATCAGCTCTTTACATCAGGTGGGCAAAGAATTGGAGCTCCAGCATCAGTCTTTCCAGGTTGACTTCCTTTAGGATTGCTTAATATTAGAACAGTGCAAATTAAATATGGAATATGGGGTGGATACAGATTTTCTTTAGGGATGTCAAACGGTGTGGTCTTTTGCTCACACCTGGGGTGCCTTTCATGCCAGGTGAAAACCAACAGGCTTTCCTTTATGGAACCAGTATTTTGCAAGAGATGCCTAGAGCCGGATAGCTGCGTTATGATAGCTGAATTTTCATCTGTCCCCTGTAGGGTGCTCAACTGTCTGGAACAACTTGGTTAGAGCATATAGTACCTTGTCATTTAATCATCTAAGTGTTGCTGTGCATGCAATCTTGTGGATGTGGTTGATGTCTAAAATCTGTTGATTTCGGTAAAGCAGATCACTCCGTCATGTGGGTGAGCCTTATCTCATCAGTTGAGATTTTAATTACAAAACCCGAGATTTCCCAGAAAAGAAAGAATTCTGCCTCACGTCTATAGTGTCAGCTCCTGCCCGAGTTTCCAGCCTCCCAGCTCCCTCAGTGGTAGGACGACATTCCTTAAAATCAGTTCAGTTCAGTTGCTCAGTCGTGTCCAACTCTTTTCAACCCCGTGGACTGCAGCACGCCAGGCCTCCGTGTCTATCACCAACTCCCGGAGTTTACTCAAACTCAAGTCCATTGAGTCGGTGATGCCATCCAACCATCTCATCCTGTGTCGTCCCCTTCTCCTCCTGCCTTGAATCTTTCCCCGCATCGGGGTCTTTTCCAATCAGTCAGCTCTTCGCATGAGGTGGCCAAAGTATTAAAGCTTCAGCTTCAGCATCAGTCCTTCCAATGAGTATTCGGGACTGATTTCCTTCAGGATGGACTGGTTTCATCTCCTTACAGTCCAAGGGAGTTTCAAGAGTCTTCTCCAACACCACAGTTCAAAAGCATCAATTCTTTGGTGCTCAGCTTTCTTTATAGTCCAACTCTCACATCCATGTATGACCACTGGAAAAACTATAGCTTTAACTAGACTGACCTTTGTTGGTAAAGTAACATCTCTGCTTTTTAACATGCTGTCTAGGTTGGTCACAGTTTTTCTTCCAAGGAGCAAACGTCTTTTAATTTCATGGCTGCCGTCAGCATCTACAGTGATTTTGGAGTTCCCAAAAATAAAGTCCTTAAAAGGGATGACTTCAATCAGCTTCTCCGATACAGTCTGATACAGTTAACAGAGAACTTTGAGACAGCTTGGTATCCCCAGTCGTATTTCATAGTGTTCACGGAAGTTGGAACAACTTACGTTAAAGTAGAACTCATTTTCTGGCCTTACGTGTTCACACAGATGCTCAGATCGACCCAAAAAGTGCTGTGACGACAATCAGACGTAGAAATTGGCAATGCATGGAGGAAGAAAGACCCAAACATAAGCCATCCTATGTTGGAAATCCCATCCTTCTCGCACACAGTCAAGACGCCCCCACCCACCATACCTCTCTCCTCTTCTTCCTCTCCCCCGGGTACACCTACCACCACATAAATGTTCTCACATTGATCCCTTTTGCATATATTTCACCACACTTAATTCTCCCGCTATGCCCCGTATCTTTGTTCGTATAGCATCAGTCTCTTGGAAGTATTCTCTCCCAATCACTGTCTCAATTCCTCTTTTCCTATCCTCTCTGTTTTCTTTTTAATTTTTTAAAATTTATTTTTAAGTGAAGGATAATTGTTTTAGAGTATTGGGTTGGTTCCTGCCATCCGTCCATCCACGTGAATCAGCCATAGGTGTACCCATGGCCCCTTCCACTTGAACTTGTTTCCCACCTCCCTCTTCATCCCAGCCCTCTAGGTTGACACAGAGCCCCGGTTTGGGTTCTCTGAATCATAGAGCAAATCCCTGTTGGCTGTCTATTTTATATATGGTGATGGATGTTTCCCTTTTACTCTCTCCAAAGACCCCACACCTTGTCCATAAGCCTGTTCTCCATGTCTGCGTGTCTACTGCTGCCCTGCAGATCCTTTCATCGGAACCATCTTTCTAGATTCCATATATATGTGTTAGTATTCACTATTTGTTTTTCTCCTGGTGACTTAGTTCACTCTGTATATCAGGATCTATGGTTGTACCAAGGCTTAGTTGTGACCTGCAGGATCTTTAGTTAAAGCATGCAAACTCTTGTTTGCACCATGTGGGATCTAGTTCCGTGACCCGGGATCGAACCCGGGTCCCCCTGCATTGGGAGCACAGTCTCAGCCACTGGACCAGCAGGGAAGTGCCTTCCTTCCTCTGTCTTGAACCTGCTCCCATCAGTGTACTTCGCTCGCCACTCCGACAGACGCCTCTGGCCCAGGTCACCGTTGGCCTTTTCACTTGCTGGATCCAGAGGCGACTCCTCAGCCTGCGTTCCATCTGCTCTGCTTGGACTAGAGAACCTTGAAACGTTTGAGGAAGTCGTGAGGTTAGACTTTGCTGCAGGAAGTAAAGTGGAAGGAGATGGAGGAATCCACAGATGCTTCACTGCGTGTGGTGATCACCCTCTGTTTTCCCAACAGACAGACTCAGGAGGGTAGGACTTGATTTGCTTCATGCCCTTCTTCCCCCCACGTCCGACAGACATGCAGATTTCTGGTTCTAATTTTCCTGGTCCTTCTGATCATTTGTCAAATTGCTCACTTGCCCGAAAAATGAATCACAGGACTTCTTTGGGATTCTGGAGTACAAACGAGGTAAGGAAGGGAGCCAAGTTCTGGTGCCATCTTGGACTAGCAGTACTTGTGATATTTTTCGTTTTGCAAACGTCGATTACTCCCTCCCGTCTTTTTCTGGACCTTCTTGTTTGATGGAGCTGTAAATAAATATAACGTTCTTGATCCCTGACAATTCCGGGAAGGTAATTAAGACTGCTCTTAAGTGAGAGAGCGTCGTTTTGTAAAAGAATAGTTAATGACACAGTGAGTCATTGTAACTCCCTTCATGATCAAGATGGAAGTGAACAGTATTATTTGGGGCATAAGAGAATGCTAATTATTGAAGGTTAATTATCATTCTCCAAGTATATTCTGATGTGCGGTGACACAGCTGTCGGAAACAGAAAGGGAGAAGGGCCACCCGCAATCCGAGCCTTCTTACGCTCCCCTTTGGTGGGGGTCTTGTCTCTCCATCCTCCCTCGTAAGAATTTAAGGATGGGTTCTCAAACACCGAGAAGGCAGGTCAGACCCATCCCAGTCACTTCCATGGTTCATGGCTTATTGGCACTCTGTACTTCTGCGTTCTCTGCAAACCGAGGTAAGCAAGGCATCTTAGAAACACAGTGTTCTCAGGGTAGCCCTGTCTATAGACATGTCCTACGGGGACTCCCCTGGCAACCCAGTGCTTAAGACTCTGCACTGGGCATGTGTTCAGTCCCTGCTCGGGGAACTAAGATCCCACATTGCTGTGGCTGAAAAAAAAACAAAACTTTTTTTTTTAATTACAATAAGAAGATTTGTTCCAGGAACTACATGCATAGTTTCATATTTTCCAACAGTGACATTAAAGAGAGTTAAAGGAAAAAAAAAAAAAAACAGATTAAGACTGAATTTCCTTTGTCAAAGTATTTCCAAAATATTAACATGTAATACAGACAAAAATATTGCTAAGATTTTTTTTTTTTTTTTTTTTGCTAAATACTTGCTATCCAGTGTGTATTTTATTTACAGCACATCCCAGTTTGGACAGGCCACATTCCAAGACTCCACAGTGAAAGATGCTCAGCCGTGTCTGACTCTTTGTGACCCCTTTGACTATACAGTCCAGGCCAGAATACTGGAGTGGGTAGGCAGCCTTTCCCTTCTCCAGCAGATCTTCCCAACCCAGGGATCGAACCCAGGTCTCCCACATTGCAGGTATTCTTTACCAGCTGAGCCACCAGGGAAGCCCAAGAACACTGACATGGGTAGCCTATTCCTTCTCCAGGGGATCTTCCTGAACCCAGGAATTGAACCGGGGTGTCCTGCATTGCAGGTGGATTCTTTACCAGCTGAGCCAGAAGGATCCCATAGCCATAAGTGGTTATGGCTACCATCTTGGAAATCACAGAAATAGAATCAAAACATTCCCACCATTATTAATAATCCCTTCTCCATCAGCCACCGTCTCTTGATTGGTTACTAGACATCCACCCCTACCCCCAAAATCAGTTGCCTTCTAGGAAGACCATGTAACCTTCTCAGCAATGCGTGATCAGTATTCATTTATATGTTCGGATCACCTTACAATTGGACGCTCGTTACTACATGTGGTTTAGAAGACTCCACGTGGGCCCTGCTAAGCCATTTTGCTTCTGCTCAAGCCATCGCCCCCTCCTTCTCTGGACTCGAGTTTTTCTGCACTAAACGTCCATGACCCTCCACTTCACCTTCACATCTGTTCTGATGCTTTTCATCTTGGCTGTGTATCTGGCTTCAGTTCTTGGTCATAAGCCCCACGGTAACATGCACTGTGTCCGCCTGCTTCACTGTCCAGCCAGCTGTCCTGCATAGAAGGGGACGCAAACACAGGAGACCCAACACTGCATCAAGTGTGTTGGATTTGTATATGAAAAATCACATCTGCCGGTGTAACGGATCGTACAAGTGTGTATTTTTGTTGTCTATATTTTTAAAAAATCGTGAAAGAGTGTCGAGTTCCATCTATATCCTTGTTACCGCTGTGGAAATGAAGCAGTATTTCAACAGCAGTCTGGCTTAATGTGATGGTTAGTGACTAGTGTGAACACACATGATTACTTGGGGGGGAGGCCTGAGTTCTATTTTTGATGGACACCCCATCTGTGAGTTGATGTTTAATGTATGACTTTGGGCAGTGGGAGGGACTCGCACTCATCTGTGCTAAATCTCCACTTTCCCGTGTTTAAAGGGATTTATTCCTTAAGAATAAATCAGTGTCTTCAATTCATAGACTGGCCTTTTGCTCCTGGCAGACATAACTAATCGATCGCAGCGTTTAGTTTATCTGAGTCAAGAGGCAGATTCTTTTCAAGGCAGCACTCTGCTTATAAGCCTTGCATGCCTGCTCAGTTGCTCAGTAGTGTCCGACTCTTTGCAGCCCCATGGACTGTAGCCCTCCAGACTCCTCTGTCCATGGGATTCTCCAGGCAAGAATACTGGAGTGGGTTGTCATTCCATTCCCCAGGATCTTCCCCACAAATATCTCTTGCATCTCCTGCATTGGCGGGCAAATTCTTTACCATGCCGCCCCCCGGGAAGCCCAATAAAATAATAGTTAACATGAATTTCAGAGGTATACTGTTATTAATAGTCTCAGTTTAGCATAATTTCCATCGTATAGTAAAAGGTCAGGGATGCACTTACAATAGTAGGTTCATTTTGCTTCTTTTTGTTCTGCTTCTGTGTACATTGTCAGCATCATTTTAATTTTCTCGTATAATCCATGCCTGTTTCACTGTTCGAGTCACATAGAGATCGATTTTTACATTATGAATCTTGCAAAACATATTCCCACAGAAAAGGGACAATTTATAAAACTTGCAGGATATGCCTATCTTTTCCTTCAAAGTGAGTTTCCGACTAGTTTTCCTTCATTTTTATTACTTTGCATCTGTCTACTTACTCTTTTGTTCAATTCATTCCCAACTATTCCTGAACGTTCTGGTAAAGTTGAAAAATATCCTTCAAATTCTTCTCCGTCTTTCTCTGCCTACTAAGTACTTAAACTACATACTTATTTCACTGAGGGTATCCCTCGTGGCTCAGATGGTAAAGCATCTGCCTGCCAGTGCAGGAGACCCGGGTTTGATCCCTGGGTCTGGAAGAGCCCCTGGAGAAGGGAATGGCAACCCACTCCAGTATTCTTGCCTGGAGAATCCCATGGACAGAGGAGCCTGGTGGGCTGCACTCAGTGGGGTTGCAAAGACTTGGACAGCACTGAACGACTAACACCATCACTTTAACTTTTTGATTTCATCGACTACTTGCAGGTATCTGTTTCCATTTTCAGGCTCAAATTAATGTACAAATTCATCTACATTTAAGGGATAAGACATAGAAAAATAGGACATCTATATTTTCTTGCACAATGTTTCTTTTCTTAAATATGTGTTACTTTCCTATTTGACAGTCTCAAAAGCATCCACAATGTGTTTGTTCATGAAACAGTTATGTTTTATAGATGTGTGTATACATATACATTTATGTGTCTTTGCTGATGGCTCAGTGGTCAAGAATCTACTTACTAATGCAAGAGATGCAGGTTCATTCCCTCAGTTGGGAAGACGCCCTGGAGGAGGGCATGGCAACCCACACCACTGTTCTTGCCTGGAGAATCTCATGGACAGAGGAGCCTGGCGGGCTACAGTCTATGGGGTCGCAAAGAGTCAGACACGACTGACCGACTTTCACTTTCTACGCTGTTCACAAGTAAGATTTTGGCTGTGTGCTTATGCAGTTTCTCTTTGGAGCAGAGAGCTTGAATACGGGGCAGGGTACTTCCCAGAAGTTTCCATGTCAGTGAGAACATGGCCTCCTCGAAATTCCCCAGGGACATGGGTTTCCTGATTTGGACCCTGAAATGGTACATTTGTGTGTATGCTCTCGCATTTGAATGTCAAAGAGCTTTTCACCCTCTTGAAACTCCCTTCCAAATCGGATGGCTCCAGGCAGACCAGCAGGGCATTCAACAGCCTGCTGTCTTCTGCTGGGATCTTTGACAAATGAATCATATGTCATTTTTCCTTCCCGAACCAGATGCCGTTTTATTTTATTCTGGGAGTTTGCATCGCAGCACACATTTGCTGTTTCATGCATTTCCAACGGTCTTTCCTCCGAGGGGTTTCTATATTATAAGATGTCACTGACCTGACCCATCAATCTCACCTCTGCCACCAGCCCTTTCTATAAACTGTTTAGAGCTTCGCTGGTCTTCTCATTGCAGTGCCATGCTTTCTACCTGCTTCTGTTTTCCATCGACTTGGAATTTATCATTAATTATCGTGACCCTTCCATTTTGGACAATCAGAAGAGACGCTGGGCAGTCACTCATGTCTGCCTCTAACAGGGCTGTTGCTGATCACATCAAGCGCTTGAAATATGGTCAGCGTTGCCTAAAACACGGGTTTCCAAAATAATTAGTCTGCGTACATTTAGAACAGAGCCGGAGGGCTTCCCTGCTGGCTCAGTGGTTAAGAATCTGCCTGCTAGAGGTGGAGAACACACTTGTGGACACAGTGGGGGAAAGAGAGGGTGGAGGAAATATAGAGTAGCGTGTAAACATGTGCATTACCATATGTAAAATAGATGTTGTTATCTTTCAGTCACTCAGTCGTACCTGATTCTTTATGACCCCATGGACTGCAGCAAGCCCGTCTTCCCTGTCCATCACCAACGCCCGGAGCGTGCTCAAACTCATGTCCCTTGAATTGGTGATGCCATCCAACCATCTCATCCTCTGTCGCCCCCTTCTCGTCCTGCCTTCAACTTTTCCAAGCATCAAGATCTTTTCCATTGAATCAGTTCTTCTCATCAGGTGGCCATAGGATTGGAGTTTCAGCATCAGTCCTTCCAGTGAATATTCAGGGTTGATTTCTTTTAGGATGGACTGGTTGGATCTCCTTGCTGTGCCAGGGACTCTAAAGAGTCTTCTCTAGGACCGCAGTTCAAAACAGACAGCCAGTGCTAATTTGCTGTATGAGTCAGGGGGCTCAACCCAGTACTCTGGGACAACCCAGAGGGGTGGGGTGCAGTGGGAGATGGGAGGGAGGTTCATAAGGGAGGGCCAAAAAAAAAAAGAATCCGTGGGCCAGTGCAGGACGCACAGGTTCAGTCCCTGCTCTGCGAAGATCCCATGTGCCCTGGAACAGCTAAGTCTTTGCCCTTCAGCTCTGGAGCCTGTGCTTTGGAGACCGGAAGTCACAACTTCTGTAGCCTGTGCACTTAGAACCCATTCCTGCCAACAAGACAAGCCTCCTCAAGGAGAAGCCCCCACACTGTAACTAGAGTAGCCCCCTGCTCCCTGCAACTGGAGAAAAGCCCACACAAGCAACGAAGACCTGGCCCAGCCAAAGGCAAATAAATAAAACAAATTTTTATAAAGCTATCATATTAAAAAAAAAGTAAGATGGAACATGAGTGTTTGTACCATTTTGGGTCATGTTCCGCATTGCTGTCTTGTCCTATCTTATGAGTTCCTCCTCTGTCCCTCCACATAGAAGCCTTATTATTTACATTCTTATCTGACACAACACAAGAACATTTCACAACCTGTCGGGAATTCTCCACCTGGGGATCAAGCAAAACCAGGAGGCTTGAAATCTATCTTCTGGCTCCACATGGACTGTTTTTTGTGTGCTCTTTGCTATTATCCTACTGAAAATAACCTTTAAAATCCAGAGGTGTTTATTTATTTATTGTTTTTAGCGTTGGCCAATATCCTCTTTCAGACAAGAAGGGTTTCCAGGGTTGACATGATCCAGTGATGTAATTGTCTCCCTAAGTCTCGTCAAGGCTTTGGTTTTTCCAGTAGTCACGTATGGATGTGAGAGTTGGACCGTAGAGAAAGCTGAACACTGAAGAATTGATGCTTTTGAACTGTGGTGTTGTAGAAGACTCTTGAGAGTCCCTTGGACAGCAAGGAGATCCATCCAGTCCATCCTAAAGGAGATCAGTCTTCAATGTTCATTGGAAGGACTGATGCTGAAGCTGAAGCTCCAGTATTTTGGCCACCTGATGTGAAAAGCTTGACTCACTGGAAAAGACCCTGATGCTGGGAAAGATTGAAGGCAGGAGGAGAAGGGGATGACAGAAGATGAGATGGTTGGATGGCATCAGCGACTCAATGGACATGAGTTTGCGTAAACTCCGGGAGTAGGTGATGGGCAGGGAGGTCTGGCGTGCTACAGTCCATGGGGCTGCAAAGAGTGGGACACGACTGAGCCACTGAACTGAACTGAACTGAGTGACTTTTTGCTTTGTAGTCAAATAGCAATTTCTTGGGTGAGTCAGAGCTCCTCTTGTTCATTCAAGGTTGGAGGAAGTTAATCTTGAAGGTGGAATGCCAAGAATGTAAGTGGTTTTCTTCACTGAACTTGTGGGTCACCTCAGCCACGTACAGCAGAGATAGAGTCAATGCACTTGCAACCTTTATGATCAGAGTTGGGGCCTGCGGTACATTTTCCTCTCAAATTCTCCTGGCCTAGTCCAAGCCCCATAAATATTATCTCAGGGTTATCAGTTGGCAGGCGGGCTTCCCTGATGGCTCAGATGGTAAAGAATCTGCCTGCAGTGCAGATTTTTCTTTGGCCAATTTCCTCTTTCAGACCAGAGAGGTTTCCAGGGTTGGGGAGAGCTGGGTTCGATCCCTGGGTTGGGAAGATCCCTTGGAGGAGGAAATGGCCACCCACGCCAGGATTCTTGCCTGGAGAAGTGCATGGGTAGAGGAGCCTGGAGGGCTGCAGTCCATGGGGTTTCGAAGAGCTGGCCACGACTGCGTGACTAAGCCCAGTTCAGCACATGGATGGTACTTAACAAGCCAGCGTCAGAGCGCAAGTCACCCAGAAGATGCAGGTAAAAACCACCTAACAAGGCTTTGCTATGGGCTTCCTTTGTGGCTCTATCGTAAAAAATTGGCCTGCAATGCAGGAGATGTGGGTTTGATCCTTGGGTTGGGAAGATCCCCTGGAGAAGGAAATGGCCACCCACTCCAATATTCTTGCCTGGAGAATCCCATGGACAGAGGAGCCCGGTGTGCTATAGAGTCAATCGGATCGCAAAGAGTTGGACACGAATCTACTAAGGAGACAGTTCTCCCCTTAAACAGTCATGGTGGGCTGCCAATATTCATGTTCTTTTATTTCAAAAATTTTTTACGCGTATATTGCAGTATTTATTTTTGACTGCACTGCGCCTTGTTGCACTGGGCTTTCTTTTCCTTGTGGAGAGTGGTGGCTACTCCCTACTTGTGTTCCCTGGGCTTCTCATTGCGGTGGCTTCTGTTGTTGCAGAGCACGGCCCCTGGGTTTCAGTAGCTGCATTTTGCTGCCTCTCGGGTGCTCAGCTTTTGTAGTCGAGGCACGTGGCTCGTGGGTTGTCGCAGGCGGGCCGTAGGGCACACAGATGTCAGTAGTCATGACTCATATGCTTCATTGTTCCTTGGCATGTGAAATCTTCCCAGAGCAGACATGGACCCCTGTACCCTGCATTGGCAAGTGGATGCTTCTCCACTGTGTCGCCAGGGAAGTCCTCGTGTGATTTCTTCATCAGGGTGGGCCTCTTATTCGGAAGGCATGGTGTAGCCTGTGTATTTAAATTCTCTAACTCGGTAGGAGAATTCGCCACCGAGTGGGTACTGAGAGTCTCAGATTCCATGCAAATACATTTCTGAGTGTTTCCATATTTGAGTCTCCCAGCCCCATCCTTTGCAACGTCAAGGTCATGCTTGCGGTCAACTCTGCACGCATTTCCCTGCATCCATTTCCTAGGGCCGCTGTAACAAAGACCCAGCCCTTAGTGGCTTCGAATAGCTCACAATTCAAATAGAAAAAAAGGAAAAAAAAAAAAAAAAACTAATCTGGTTCTTCCCTGTGAGTCCAGTGGTTAAGGCTTCACAGGGGATTTGGGTTCGATCCCATATGCTTTATGGCCAAAAAATAAATAAAGAAAAAAACAGAAGCAGTATTTTAGCGAATCACATCATAGTATATATATACAGTGGAATCTGACTCAGGCATTAAAAAGAATGAAGGAATGTCATTTGCTGCAACAGGGACGGACCTAGATATTGTCATACTGAGTGAAGGAAGTCAGACAGAGAAGGAAATAAGTGACACCCCTTATACGTACAATCTGTAAAGACATGATACAAGTGAACTTGAGGGAAGCAGACTCAAAGAGTTAGAGAATGAACTTATGGTTACTATGAGGAAGGATGGGAGGAAGGGATAGCTGGGGAGTTTGGGATGGATGTGTGTTGAGTCACTAAGTCACGTTTGGCTCTTAGCTCAAATTCACGTCCATTGAGTTCGTGATGCCATCCAACTGTCTCATCCTCTGCTCCCCCCAACCAGCTATCAAACCCACGCCCCCTGAAGTGGAAACCTGGAGTCCTAACCAGCCCCATCATTTCTGCCTTCTTAGTTAACACCCTGGAAATTCCTCTCACCACTTAACTTTGTTGTCTCTTCATTGTCTTTCTCTCCGAATGCAGCACCCTGAAATGCACCGACGTGAAGTGTATGGAGGACATGATCTATCTATCCATTTCTGTCTAGGGTGAACATTTCGTCTCACCTTGAAGGACTCTGGTACAGAGGGCTCTTGAATCTGATACAACGGCTCCTACCCTACTTTCTCTATGCCTTTGAATCATCCCGTATTCAAATTTTCCCTTCATCAGTTTTCAGCCCTGACTCCAAAGGTGGATGCATTTTCATGCATCAGCCCTTTTGACACCCTCTGCATTTTTAATCAGCTTGCAGTCACAGCTGAGAACAAGGAAAGACCTTGGGAGATGGTTCTGTTCTTTGGAAGTCTTCTGTTCTTATGAAGAAAGTTGCAATGCCTTTTTTTCCTCAGGGTTTCCCCGATGTCTGCACAGTTAACTCATTATTGACCAGGGTATTTTTTTCTATAAACCAATGCCTGTGACCACTGATGTTTCTTTTGACGGGTCAAAAATTCATTCTCTTACTTTACTAACATTTTGTGGGTTACGACATTCAGTGTGACACTTGACCTTCTAATTTTCATAAACCGTTGTCTTCAGTACTCTTTTCTGGAAAAAGAACAGAGAGCTCTCTAGCAGCGTTTTCATGTCCCCTCTCCGTAGCGGGATCGGCCACCAAGGATTTTTGTCTTTCTCTTGGTCTACTCTTTGCATTGTCTGAATCTGAACTATGTTCGGAAGAGCTGTCATCTTCTGAGATAATATATGTCGCTTAGACAGTGACAGAAAGTATCTGTATAAAACTCATGGAAAAAACCTCTGTCTCACTCAAACTCTCAAGATGTATCATTTCCCGCAATTTTTTAATGATAAACTTGTGTTTGTAGTAAACACAAAGTTGGAACAGAATCCTAATGGAGCAAACCGTGAAAGATGGCGGTCATAAGGTGTATAACGGCGGGAAAGAGATGGTGCAGCCAATGGACAGGGTAGCCTTGAAACATATACACTGCTGCTGCTGCTGCTGCTAAGTCACTTCAGTCGTGTCCGACTCTGTGAGACCCCATAGACGTCAGCCCACCAGGCTTCCCCGTCCCTGGGATTCTCCAGGCAAGAACACTGGAGTGGGTTGCCATTTCCTTCTCCAATGCATGCAAGTGAAAAGTGAAAGTGAAGCCGCTCAGTCGTGTCCGACTCTTAGCGACTCCATGGACTGCAGCCTACCAGGCTCCTTCATCCGTGGGATTTTCCAGGCAAGAGTATTGGAATGGGGTGCCATAACCTTCTCCAAAAAGAAGAAAGATATACACTACCTTGTGTGAAATAGGTAGAGCCAGTGGGAGTTTGCTGTATGAATCGGGGAACTCAAACCAGTCCTCTGTGACAAGCTAGAGGGGTGGGAGGGGGTGGGAGGTGGGAGTGAGTTTCAAGAGAAGTTCGAGACGGAGGTGAAATATCCATTTTTATGGCTGACCCACGTTGATGTACAACAGAAACCAACACAATATGGTGAAGCAGTTATCCTTCAATTAAAAATAAGCAGACTTTAAATATAAGTTGTGTAATGAATCTTTGATCAGTTTTAACCTCTAACAACTTTGCATGGGGATAGTAATTGTGTCACTCTGTAAAAAACATATGGATATGTTTTGAATCAATAATATTCGGTCAAGAAAAGAAACACACCATTAATAATACATATCTCGGGTCAGGAATGTGTTCATACTTACCATGGTTCCTCCCTGCAGTTCAAAGTCATTGCCACAGTGTCTCACATCTGTATCCTTAATCTGTCTTATTCATGGTCATTTTGCAGCCTGAGACAGCTCTGTAAGGAGAGCCAACTGACCTACAACTTCTCTGATATTTATTTTCCCTTAAATTCATTTGCTGGTTTGGGTTCTCTGTTGATTTATATCCTGTACATTTGTTGTAATTTCCTAGGAAATACGTCTTTAGATGAGAAATGATCTTTCTTCACCTCTCGTTGTTGTTCAGTCGCTCAGTCGCGTCCAACTCTTTGCTACCCCATGGACTGCAGCACGCTAGGCTTCCCTGTCCTTCACCATCTCCCCAGGTTTGCTCAAATCCATGTCCGTGGTGATGCCATCCAACCGTCTCATCCTCTGTCATCCCCTTCTCCTCCTGCCTTCAATCTCAGCCAGCATCAGCGTCTTTTCCAGTGAGTTGGCTCTTTGCATCAGGTGGCCAGAGTATTGGAGTTTCAGCTTCAGCATCAGTCCTTCCATTCAGGACTGATTTCCTTTAGCATGGAGTGGTTTGAACTCCTTGCAGTCCCAGGGACTCTGAAGAGTCTCCTCCAACACCACAGTTCAAAAGCATCAGTTCTTCAGCGCTAAGCCTTCTTTATGGTCCAGCTCTCACGTCCATATGTGACTACTGGGAAAACCGTAGTGTTGACCAGATGGCCCGTTGTTGGCAAAGTGATGTCTCTGCTTTTTAATATGCTGTTTAGCTTTGTGGTAGCTTTTCTTCCAAGAAGCAAGCATCTTAATTTCATGTCTGCAGTCACTGTCCACTGTGAATTTGGAGCCCAAGAAAATAGAATCTGTCAGTGTTTCCACTTTTTCCCTGTTTGCCCTTAAGTGATGGAACCAGATGCCATGATCTTCATTTTTTGAATGTTGAGTTTTAAGCCAGCTTTTTCACTCTCCTCTTTCACCCTCACCCAGAGGCTCTTTAATTCCTCTTCACTTTCTGCCATTAGAGTGGTATCATCTGCATATCTGATGTTGTTAATATTTCTCCCAGCGGTCTTGATTCTAGCTTGTGATTCATCCGGCCTAGCATTCTGCATCATGAACTCTGTTCAGTTCAGTCGCTCAGTCGTGTCCAGCTCTTTGCGACCTCATGTACTGTGGCTCGCCAGGCTTCCCTGTGCATCACCAACTCCCAGAGTTTACCCAAACTCATGTCCATTGAATCGATCTGTATAGAAATTAATAAAAATGTTAGTGTAACCTCCAGACCAACATTTTATCTTCGGATCGCTCTGAGATTTCCATTGCTTTGTGCTGTCTTAGACGTTGCACATAAGAGCCTGGCTTGTTGATTTAGAGATTTAGTCATCACGTTTTATCAGCTTCTCCAGGACCAGAGTAGGTCACAGTGGAGCCTGTGGAAGGAAGGTAGTTTAAAATGATTTCTGATTGTAGATCGCATTTTGCTGGCCTGTACAAAAGAAGCTGTTATTTCCTTGAAAATAGAGCCGAGCAGAGCCACTGTGAAATATTCTACAGCACCCAGTTCTCCCATGGATGTGATTCTACCATTTCCTCCCATTTTTTTCATAGCACAATAGCTATTAAGCCATTGTCCTGAAGGCAACAGAAATTAGCTTCTTACAAGACAGTGAATCCTAGATGAGCTCTAAGAAAGGGTTTGACTCATCTCTTTACCCCTTAAAAAATCCTCTCTTAAATTGCAGCTCAATTAAGAGTTAGCCTAAAATAGACATTTTAATTTAAAAAAATGTGGTTATAAGTTATGGAAGTGACTTTTAAATCTCACCCCTGTTATAAGAGAGGCGAGTAAATTTAAAAGAATGTTACAGATGCTGATTGAATCCCTGAAAAGTACAGCTTCATTTTCTACAAATGAGTATTTTTTGTTGTTGCTGTTCAGTCATGTAGTTATGTCTGACTCTTTGCGACCTCATGGACTGCATCACGTCAGGCCTCCCTGTCCATCACCAACTTCCAGAGCTTAGTCAGACTCATGTCTGTTGAGTAGGTGATGCCATCCAACCATCTCATCCTCTGTCGTCCCCTTCTCCGCCTGCCCTCAGTCTTTCCCAGCACCAACGTCTTTTCCAGTGAGTCGGCTCTTTGCATCAGGTGGCCAAAATACGGGAGTTTCCGCTTCAGCATCAGTCCTTCCAGTGAGTATTCAGGGTTGATGTTCTTTAAGACGGACTGGTCGGATCTCCTTGCAGTCCAACAAGGGACTGTTGAGAGTCTTTCCCAGCACCACTATTTGAGTGAGTATTAGACATAAGTGGTGTTTTTCCCTTACGTGAAATGCGGCCTGGTATAGAAGAGGTGTATGAGTAAGTGTATTTTGGTGTATTTCTTCCTGCAACAGTGTGGTGTTGGTGACCCCAGATGGCTCAGCCAAGGTAGGGAAAACGATGAGATGACATTCTGGATTTTTCCAAACATGCTTGCCGATTCTCCTCCATCTGTCTCTCAGAGCTGTCTTACCTGGGCAGCCAATGCAGGTGTCCAGGGAAGCTTTAAAAAAAATTAGCATCCAAGCAGAAGGAGCCTCCAGGCATTTAAAAATAAGAGAGCTGGCCAACACACCACATTCTATATGCTTTGCGTTTCTAAATCAACTCAACTATTTCAGGTGTGTCTCACTGACATTTTTTTTTTCCCTTGTGTTATTTTAATTTTGGAACATCACTTGGAACTTAGCACACCGCAGGGCTTCCTTATCAGATCCATCGTTATGATTGAAAATCATAATTAGGAAAGCACACGGAGAAGAAAAAGACTTATTAACTGAGGTAGATATTGAGACATAAATGCTGAAAGAGAGCAAGCATAAGATAATTCTGCGTGGTAGGAGGAGAAAGATTATTTTAAAATCCAAGGTTTTTAAATTTGTTTTCTTAAATTTTATATAAAGGTTTGTATTTAAAATGCATATTTTAAAGGTTTTTAAATTCATATTTGGGACAGACAAAGCACCAGGAAAGGATGTTCTATCAATACAGTGATTTAGCCAATTGATTTGATGAAACATGGACATTCTGACCTTCTTTTAGCCAAGAGCCTCCTCTTAGGTCAGTCCATTGGGAGTTATGGCGATCGTGTAAGTCTCCCTGTGTGTGTATTCATGGGTGCACACGTGTTCTCCGTTCCAGTGGTCAAGATTTTCACAATTGCTATTGTGAATATTTTGGCAGTCCTCCATGTACATATTTACACATTTGTGGAATATAAATGGAAATGATTCACATGAACTGACAAGATGGAAAAAGACTTACAGACTTAGAGAACAGACTTACGTTTGCCTTGGGGAAGGATGGGGGAAGGGATAGTCAGGGAGTTTGGGATGGACATGGACACATTGCTGTATTTAACATGGAGAACCAGCAAGGACCTGGTGTACAGCAGAGGGAACTCTGCTCAATACTCTGTAATGACCTTATGGTTCCGAGGGGGAAGGATGGGGGAAGGGATAGCCAGGGAGTTAGGGGTGGACATGGACACACTGCTGTATTTAACATGGAGAATCCACAAGGACCTGCTGTCCAGCACAGGGAACTCTGCTCAATGTCATGTGGCAGCCTGGATGGGAGGGGAGTTTGGGGGGGCATGGATACATGCGTATGTGTGGCTGAGTCCCTTAAGTGATCCACCTTAAGCGATCAGAACATTAGTGACCATCTATACCCCAAATACAAAATTAGAAGTTAAAAAATGTAAGTTCTTATTATTGTCATAAACTATTTCTGAATGTTCCCTTCCTCCATTAGCTGCTGCTGCTGCTAAGTCACTTCAGTCATGTCCGACTGTGCGACCCCATGGATGGCAGCCCACCAGGCTCCCCCCGTCCCTGGGATTCTCCAGGCAAGAACACTGGAGTGGATTGTCATTTCCTCCTCCAATGCATGAAAGTGAAAAGTGAAAGTGAAGTTGCTCAGTCGTGTCCAACTCTTAGCGACCTCATGGACTGCAGCCTACCAGGCTCCTCCATCCATGGGATTTTCCAGGCAAGAGTACTGGAGTGGGGTGCCATTGCCTTCTCCGTTAGCAGTGTTCTGCAAATCTCCTCTCGGGTCCTGCAAATCCCGCAAGCCCCGAGCGCTCCCTGACTTTCATGCTCTTTTCCTGTTCCCTTCCTCTGTGTGTTCTAGCAGTAAACTATGCTGCCACAATTCTGTGGTGAGACCCTTGGCATCAGAGAATAGAATTCCCCAGGGAAGGTGTCACAGGTTTAGAATCATCCGGCTCTCTGGAGAGAATAAAGTGCTTAAAGCCACACTCTTTAGCAGTGTACCTGAAAGTGAAAGTGAAAGTGTTGGTCACTCAGTCGGGTCCGACTCTTTGCGACCCCTTGGACTGCAGCCCACCAGGCTCCTGTCCATGGGATTCTCCATGCAAGAGTACTGGAGTGGGTTACCGTTCCATCCTCGAGGGGACCATCTCAATCCAGGGATCTAACTTGGGTCTCCTGCCTTGCACGCGGATTCTTTCCCACCTGAGCCACGAGGGAAGCCCAGTTTACTCTAAAGGCATTTATAAACATTCTTCTATATATTTTCAGATAAATCCTGATACCAGACGTATCAGGATTATAAATGCTGGAAGTGCATTTATAAAGTTTCTCTTCACATTGACCTATGACCAGTTTTTTTTTTATTAGCAGGACACTAAGAAGCCTAATTGTAGAAGGCAATGGCACCCCACTCCAGTACTCTTGCCTGGAAAATCCCATGGATGGAGGAGCCTGGTAGGCTGCAGTCCATGGGGTCGCTAAGAGTCGGACACGACTGAACGACTTCACTTTCAGTTTTCACTTTCATGCATTAGAGAAGGCAATGGCAACCCACTCCAGTGTTCTTGCCTGGAGAATCCCAGGGACGGGGGAGCCTGGTGGGCTGCCGTCTGTGGGATCGCACAGAGTCGGACACGACTGAAGCGACTTAGCAGCAGCAGCAACACACATCTTATTTCTATATCTGAATAGAATGAAGGTATGGATAATGTAATTATATACACATTTAGAAATCTGATGTATATGATATATGGAGTTTGTGTTCAGGGTGATTGAAAAGTTCTGGAACTGTTAAGCTCGAGGGGTGATGGCAGTACAACATTGTATAAGTAATGTTAATACCACTGACTACTACCTTTAAGATGGTTAAAATCGCAGAGATTCTGTTATGGAGAATCCCATGGCAGAGGAGCCTGGCAGGCTACTTTTCATGGGATGCAAGAGTTGGACTCAATGTAGCGCTATCCTTATCTCTTATAGATATTTGACTACAATTAAAAGCATATATATTGCCTTTGAACTTGCATCTGCAAGAATTCAAACTTCGATGTGAACACTTCCCCTAAACTAACCACAGGGTGCTGACTCTACCTCTTACCTTAGACACTTGATGCTAACTCCTCCCAGATGAAACTTGACCTTTGACTCTTGACCCCTGATATGAACACTGACATGGAAACTTGAACAGAACCTTCGTCTGAGATTGAAATCTGACACCAACCCTCACCAGGAAGTGAAGCCGGGGACTTTGACCTCCAGATTCCTGGCCTTTGATTTGCCCCATGATCCCAAACACTGCCTGTGGACCTGAACCTGAGCCCTGACGCAAATGGAAGCTGAATATGAATCTTTGAGTTCAGTTCAGTTCAGTCACTCAGTAGTGTCCGACTCTGCGACCCCACGGACTGCAGCATGCCAGGCTTCCGTGTCTATCACCAACTCCCGGAGCTTGCTCAAACTTACGTTCATCGAGTGGGTGATGCCATCCAACCATCTCATCCTCTGTCGTCCCCTTCTCCTCCCGACATCAATCTTTCCCAGCATCAGGGTCTTTTCAAATGAGTCAGTTCTTCACATCAGGTGGCCAAAGTATTGGAGCTTCAGCTTTAGCATCAGTCCTTCCAATGAACATTCAGGACTGATTTCCTTTACCATGGACTGTTTTGATCTTGCAATCCAAGGGACTCTCAAGAGTGTTCTCCAACACCCATTGAATTAAGAATGAATCTTAATTCTGCCCAATCTTGAAAAAACCCAGACCCAACCCCTAACTCTATCATAAATCTTTGAATTAACCCTTGAGCTTTGACCGGAACCCTTGACTGTTGGCTCTTGAGTCAAGCACCAAAGACAGCTTTCACAGAGAGAGCCTGATCCCTCGGCCTTTGAGCTAAGTCATGACCTTTGATCCCTGCCACTATCGTGAACTACAAGCCCTTTATGTTAATATTGACTTCTGCCCCTACCTCGTTGTCTGAAATTTAACCTTGCCCTAATCTCTGAACCTGAATCCATCCTCAAAAGGTGTCCTAACTGTGGACCTTCAGTTTTCAACCCTTTGTCTTCACTCCTTGAGTCCTGACTTTGAATCCTTCACCTGTACGGAAACACAGTCGTGTCCTCCACCTCCCTTTCTCACCTGAATCTTAACCCAAACGCAAACTTGAAACTCCGCCCTGACCACCAGCGACCAATCTGACTCCCACACCCGTCCCTAAATCTAAGATAGGCTATTTGGTGTCTGGGTCGTGGAGGAAGGGTGTGGGATTTGCAGACCCACAGCCCTACGGACATTGCAGACTCAGACCCTCACACGCAGTTTTCCAAAAGGTTTCATTCACCAGAGATCTAAGCATTGCAGGTTTATGGTCAACCCCTGTTCCTACAGATTTCAAGGTGAAATAGGCATGGCTTTACTTGTGATCTTCCCAATTTCAGACTTGTGTAATTGTGTGATGGAGAGCGAGTCATAGGTGTCCACCTCCTGGAAAATCCTATTCTTTCAGCAAATACTTCATTGAGAACCAGACACGGAATCTGGGCACAGCCAGGAGCGAGAGTGCCCAGCCCAGTTGAATCAACTTTTTTTTTTTTTGTAGTGGACATAGAGTAACACTCAGTCAAAACCAAGACTCACTCCATGTTGAAGTCCCATCTGCAGATCAGAATGAAGATTTTAGTCACTCAGTTGTGTCTGACTCTTTGGGACCCCATGAACCATAGACCGCCAGGCTCCTCTGTCCATGGGATTCTCCAGGCAAGGATACTGGAGTGGGTTGCCATTCCCTCCTCCAGGGAATCTTCCCGACCCAGGGGTCAAAGCTTGGTCTCCTGCATTGCAGGTATATTCTTTACCATCTGAACCACCAATGATCAAACATGTCTTCAACTGTCTTGCAGAGCATGGGAACACAGTTCTCTCTGAAAGCAATTTTCTCTACTTCTGTATATGAATGATTTCTTTAGTACATTGGGTACCAACATGAGAAACTCAGCTGCTTCTCAGTTTGTACAGAAATCCACCCATCTGTGTGTATAGGTGTGTGTCTGTGTGTTTTTTGTATCTTAGTATGTATCAGATTTAACTTACGCTTTGATGAGAAACTCGAAACATTTTACTGTGATAATGTAAACTTAAACCTTTCAAATGGGTTATCTCTCAGCTCTTTTCATCTTTTGGGTATCCTATAACCGGGGATTTTGTTCTGCATGTTTTAACTCATCAAACTGGCCAATTTGCTGAGCCATATTTATAATCTGGGCTTCCCAGGTGGCGCTGGTGGTAAAGAACCCGCCTGCCAGGGCGGGAGACGAAAGAGACCCCGGTTTGATCCTTGGGTTGGGAAGATCCTCTGGAGGAGGAGATGGCAACCCACTCCAGCATTCTTGCCTGGAGAATCCCATGGACAGAGTTGGACACGACTGAAGAGACTACGGACAGCCCAGCACCTTTATAATCTATTCTTTTTTCGGCATTCTCTTTCTGCCATGCATGACTTAAGAAAGAACGCAATGTAACTCGCTTCTCTCCCCAAGATGCGTTCGCTTCTCTCATCAAAATAATAATAAACTCGTGCTTTGTTAAGGTAGTTCTGAGTACATGATGGAATCCCTTTAGAAGCTGTATTGTCTCCATAGCTGTTGTTGCCATTTGAATAATTATTATCCTCCCAGCCCAGGAGCACAGTCAATAGGTCGGAATCTTCAGGAGGTTTGGTCTCGAACTTTTTTGAAAACACCTCCAAGGTGTTCAGCTGTGTCTGGAAACCCCTGGTAAAAAGATAGAACACATTCCCCAGATGTGGCATATTAGAACATCAGGTTTAAGAAAACTTGTACTAAATGCCTTCATAAATTCGAATTGAGAGTTAAGAATTTAGATTCCTTAGTTCTCGATACTGCAAAACAGCATTTGGCACAAGCCAGGGAAGAATTAGAACACATGTCACTGTCTACATTACAGATAAACGATTGTTGTTTTAGTGTTTGTCTAAAACGAGACCACTAACGTAAAGCCGTCAGCTTTTCTGCATTAGAAAATTTAGGGTTGGTGATTATGCTGGTTGTTGAGCTGCTGAATTTGACCTGGAAAAGAAAAAAACAATTTTATTTTTTAAATATTATTCTCTAGCTACTTCATGGAGTCCTGAATCCAGTTTTTAAGGTAGTTGTAATCTTTTTATCGTTTTTAACATGAGAGAAATTTTCATCCATGGACATGAATAATTAAACAGCTTGCTAAAGTGTTATCTGAAATAAAAGTAGAACACGATGAAGATTTTTTTTGGATCCCTCTCTCTTCCCCTTTTAAACTATATGCCTTTGGTCTTACTCAGAGAGTCATAACCTCTCTGATTCTTGTTTATCGTTTCCTTCTTCTGCTATATTTCACTTATACAAATCATCTCTAGCATGACCCTTTTAATATGCTATGGGTAGATTGGTTTTGATCTTCTGTAAATTAAATCATATATTCATCTTCACTTGACGTTTTGCATGGAAGGCCGTGATTTTGGTGTTCAGCCCTGGTGATGTTTGAAGATGTAGCTTGTTTATGCATGAATTCCTCTTAGTTACGCCTTCATACATTTCACTTCTTCCTTTGCTTCTTTTTTGTTCCTCGTACTAGTTGTACTTTGTAGATTCTGTATATAAATAATATCGTGCAGTATTTATCTTTCTCTGTCTGATGTTTTTACACTTAGTACAATACCCTCTAAGGCCATCCATGTTGCTGCAAATGGCATTATTTCATTCTTTTTTATGGCTGAGTAATATTCCTGTGTGTGTGTGTGTGTGTGTGTGTGTGTGTGTGTGTGTGTGTGTGTGTAAAACACCTTCTTTATCCATCCATCTGTTGATGAACATTTAGGTTCTTCTATGTCCTAGCTATTGTAAAAAGTGCTGCAGTGAACCCTGGGGGTATGCATATCTTTTTGAATTAGAGTTTTCTTTGGATATATGCCCAGGATTGAAATTGCTGGATCATATGGTAACTCTAATTTTTAGTTATTTTGACGAACCACCATACTGTTTTCCAAAGTGTCTGCACCAGTTTACATTCCCACCAACACTGTATGAATATTATGTGGTTTTTCATAAAAAATGAAGAGCTTCTAGTGAGTTTCTTCCACACCCGTCATGTACCTTGCAAAGAATCAGTCTTTGAGATCAGAAGAGACTTGTCACCCTTCAGTAGTCGGGCATAAGCTGGTAGAAATGACATTTCTATTCCATTCAGTTGACTTTTCTGCAAGCTGACATAAATCTATATTTAAAATTAATTTATTCCAGTCTGTAATTATAACAAGATGCCCACTTTATGATTTTTCTTTATAAATCCCTGCTTATACATTAAGAGTTTGGCATTCACATATACACAGCTGCTGTACATATGCAATTTACCAGATATATGATTTGGACAAGGAGGGTGATGAAAAAATTCTGCATGAGAATCTAGACAGTGTATTAAAAAGCAGAGACATCACCTTGCCAACAAAGGTGTGTATAGTCAAACCTACTGGTTTTTCCAGTAGTCATGTATGGATATGAGAGCTGGACCACTGAGAAGGTTAAACACTGAAGAACTGATGCTTTCAAACTGTGGTGCTGGACAAGACTCTTTAGAGTGTGTTGAACTGCAAGGAGATGAGACAAGTCAATCCTGAAGGAAATCAACCCTGAATATTCATTGGAAGGATTGATGCTGATGCTCAAGCTCCAATATTTTGGCCACCTTATGCAAAGAGCCAACTCATTGGAAAAGACAGTGATGTTGGGAAAGATTGCAGGCTGGAGAAGGGGACAACAGAGGGTGAAATGGTTGGATGGTATCACTGACTCAATGGACATGAGTTTGAGCAAGCTCCAGGAGATAGTGCAGGACAGGGAAGCCTGGTGTGCTGCAGTCCATGGGGTTGCAGAGAGTTACACATGACCTTGGAGAAGGCAATGGCACCCCACTCCAGTACTCTTGCCTGGAAAATCCGGTGGACGGAGGAGCCTGGTAGGCTGCAGTCTATGGGGTCGCTAAGAGTCGGACACGACTGAGCGACTTCACTTTGACTTTTCACTTTCATGCATTGGAGAAGGAAATGGCAACCCACTCCAGTGTTCTTGCCTGGAGAATCCCAGGGACAGGGGAGCCTGGTGGGCTGCCATCTATGGGGTCACACAGAGTCGGACACGACTGAAGCGACTTAGCAGCTTAGACATGACCTAGCAACTGAGCAACAACAAAGATGATAATCAGCTATTTTCTTTTAAAAATAACTCATTACTAATCAACTGTTTGGTGTCACTTTATGCTTTTAAAATAACATGGTGGTTTAGCCACAGACATTAACTCTAGAAGCCATCAATATTGTTAATTAAAGGAAAGCTCAGTTTTAGGAACACAAAATGAATTTGTTAATTAGAAGTTGTTTTGCGTGAAAAGGTCAGGTGTTATTTGAAGTTTGTATTAATTATGAAGGTCAATTAAATATTTTTTTTTTCATCTCATTCCTTGCATTTTAGTGAGGAAGAGTGTAGAAGTCAGCTATGTGGGAAAAATGAATAGGATCAACATAATGGAACTTTTCTTGGAAACTGAACGTTATGCAATATTCCATAGTCATCCTGTTGCAAATTAGCCGTGATTTCCAGTTCCTCAGCCAATTGCTCTGAGGTTAGAAGCATGTTGGCTGATCCAAGGCCTCACTCGACTGGGGAATACTGGTTGGTTTTTAAACAAAACTTGAATAATTAGATGAAAGGTCTTCTGTTTTTCATCATATGCTGTTTCCTTTCTTAAAGTAAATTCATTGCACAATTCCTTTACCTATGTAAATTAGGTTATAAAAATACATCCACAGTGAGACCAAGATAGTATGAAGGGGTCTTACAAGTTGAGTGTTGTAGTAGACTCTTCATTGGAGAAATGGACTTTCAAATCTCCTCGTCAGCAAGGGCGTGTTGAGTCAGTTCAGTCGCTCAGTCGTGTCTGACTCTTTGCGACCCCATGGACTGCAGCACGCCAGGCCTCCCTGTCCATCACCATCTCCTGGAGCGTGCTCAAACTCATTTCCTTTGAATCAGTGATGCTATCCAACCATTTTATCCTCTGTTATCCACTTCTCCTTTTGCCTTCAGTCTTTCCCAGCATCAGGGTCTTTCCTAGTGAGTCAGCTCTTTGCATCAGGTGGCCAAAGTATTGGAACTTCAGCTTCAGCATCAGTCTTCCCAATGAATATTCAGGACTGATTTCGTTTAGGACGACTGGTTTGATTCCCTCCCTGTGCACAGGACTCTCAATAGTCCTCTCCAGCATCGCAGTTTGAAAGCATCGATTCTCTGGTGCTCCGCCTTCCTTATGGTCCCACTCTTACATCTGTACATGGCTACTGGGAAAACCATAGCTTTGACTCTTTGAACAAACATCGTCTAAGTGACGTCTCTGCTTTTTAATATGCTGGTCTAGGTTTGTCGTAGCCTTTCTTCCAAGGAGGATATTTAACAATTGAGAATTCACCAGGAAGACTGCATAGTCAAGCTATTCAACCAAAGGGACAATTTGAGTGTGTGTTACACAGAGGGGATATACACTCAGTCCTGAGAAATATCCCTACTTCTTCAACAGCTACCTTTCTGTACCTGAAGCTGAACTTTCTGTTGGGGTTTTATTGGGTTGTCCAAAAAGTTTGCTCAGGTTTTTCCATAGCATCTAATGGAAAAACGCAAACGAACTTTCTGGCTAGCCCAATAGCTCTTTCCAAGGTCACTCCAATCACTTGTTGCTAATGTTGTGTTGTATTTCCTCTCAGACCTTCCCAGGGTCTTTCGTTATGTCTTTTTTCCCTACGGTATTGTGTCAAGTTTCAGGTGAACAGCAATGTGATTCAGTTTGATGGATGTATGGATAGATAGATGGATGGATATCCATCCTTGGTTATTACAAGATATTAAGTCTAGTTCCCTCTGCTATACACTAAGATCTTTTGTTTATGTAGTTTATATATAGCTGGGTGTGTATGCTAATCCCAAACGTGCTGTTCCTACCACTTCGGATCCCCTTTGATAATGATGTTTGTTTTTTATGTTAGTCTATCTCTATTTTGTAAATAAATTCATTTGTAGTATTTTTAAGATTGTATCAGGGGCTTCTCTGAGAGTTCAGTTGTTGAAGAATCCACCTGCAGTGCAGGAGACCCCAAGTTCGATTCCTGAGTCTGGAAGATCCCCTGGAGAAGGGAATGGCTACCCACTCCAGTGTTCCGGCCTGGAAAATTCCATGGACTGTATAGTCCGTGGGATTGCATGTATAAGTGATGTCATATATTTGTCTTTCTCTGACTGACTTCACTTCGTATGATCATCTCTGCATTGATCCATGTTTCTGCAAGTGGCCTTATTTCATTCTTTTTCATGGCTGAGTAGTATTCTGCTATATGTATGTACCACATTTTCTTTATCCATTCTCCCAAGGCAATAGAAATAAAAATGAAAATAAACAAATGGGACCTCATCAAACTTATAAGCTTTTGCACAGCAAAGGAAACCTTAAACTATCTTCTTAACCAAGTTCCAAGGTTCCCATTGAAAACCAACATTGGAAAGCTTGGGGATATTTCTGGACACAATTAAGATTACATGAGTTAGTCTGCATGACTAGGTTTTGATAGAGATGAAGAAGAATGTCTGTTTTTTTTTTTTTTTTATATTTAGTTGTTAGCATTTTATGGACAAATAACAAACCAGATTAATTCTTATCTGCCCCTAGATAGTATCCAGTCATAAATACTAGGAAACCCAGCAACCAGCCATGCTTGTCTTGCAGTTGAGGATGAAATAGTGTATCTAATAGTGAGCTTCCCTGGGGGCCCAGCTGGTAAAGAATCCACTGCAATACAGGAGACCTGGGTTCGATCCCTGGGTTGGGAAGATACCCTGGAGAAGGGAATGGCTACCCACTCCAGTGTTCTGGCCTGGAGAATTCCATGGAGTGTGTAGTCCATGGGGTCACAAAGAGTCAGACACGACTGAGTGACTTTCCTTACTTAGTGTGTCTAAGCAGGTCAGCATATTTAGAATTTGTGCACTTTGTGAGAAACTATCAAAATTGGGTTTCACAGTTGTAACATTGAGCTATATAAATTATCTTTATTTCTTAAATACAGTTTGTAGTGCCATGAATACCATATAAATACAAAATCGCTATGGGCTTCCCTGGGGGCTTCCGACTGCCAGTGCAGGAGACGGGGGCTTTGATCCTCTGGGTCTGAAAGATCCCCTGAAGGAGGAGATGACAGCCCACTCCAGTTTTCTTGCCTCTGAAATCCTATGGACAGAGAAGCCTGGCGCGCTGCTGTCCATGGAGACACAAAAAGTCACACACAGCAACTGAGCATGCCGTCAGACACACACACACACACACACACACACACACATTTCATGCATGTTTCATAAACAGTATGTGATGGCAAAAAAATGACTTTTCTAATACGTTTTAAAATATTTGTGTTAAAAATGAATTGTAGCTCACAAATGAAATAAAGCTGTCTGTAAGTTTTCAAAATATGTGTCAGAATCCACTCTTATATCATTTCCCCTCAGCTTTTATCACGTTAGTTGGGTCATTGCATGTATATCAGAAATTCGGTTGGATAAGGACCTCCATCATTTTCTCAGCATGGTTGCAGCTATATTTTTGCCTTGCGTTTCTCTTTAGACTCTGAGTACCCAATAAACACTAAATAAATAATAAACAAGCACTGAATACACAGACTGAACAGATAAATGTGCATCAGCTTCATGCAAAGTTATTCACCAACAACATTTTGCAGTCGGAGCATATAGGCTTTATCGTCTGCATAATCTTTCTTTTCATTGACGTGTAGTTGATTTACAGTGTTGCTTTAATTTCTGCTATATAGCAGTGTGATTCAGTTATACACACATACTCTTTTCCATGATGGGGTCTCAGAGGATATTGAATATAAAGTTCACTGTACTCTGCGGTCTGTGGCAGGCTCTTGTTCACCCATCCTGTGTATAACAGTTGGCATCTAGGAATCCCAAACTCCCCCCCGACACCTCCCTCCACCCTGTCCCCCATAGCAGCCACAAGACTGTTTTCTGTCTGGGACTCAGGTTCTGTTTCATAGTTAAGTTCATTGGTATCATATTTAGGATTTCACATGTGATATCATAGCATATTTGGTCTTCCTCTGTTTGACTTACTCCACTTAGTATGAAAATCTCTAGGCTCATTAATGTTGCTATAGATGGCATGATTTTGTTACTTTTTTTCTGGCTGCATAATATTCCTCTTTGTGTGTGTGTGTGTGTGTGTGTGTGTGTGTGTGTGTGTATCTCACTGCATCATCTTTTTTTTAATAAATAGTATTTTGTTTTTTCTTTTTTATTAATTGGAAGAAAATTGCTTAACATTGCTGTGTTGTTTTCTGCCATACAACAACGAAAATCAGACATAATTATGCATATATCATAAAAAACAACAATGAAAATCAGACATGATTATGCATATATCATGAAAAATATGAAACGATCCATGAATTTTTGTGTCATGCTTGCTGAGGGCCATGCTAATCTTCTCTGTATTGTTCCAATTTTAGTGTATGTGCTGCAGAAACACACACTATACCACATCTTCTTTTTAAAATTTTTATTGTAAGTTATTTGCTTTACCATAATGTACCACATCTTCTTTATAGCTTCATCTGTAGATGGGCATTTAGGCTGTTTGCATACACGGCTACTGTGAATACGATCATCTGTATAATACAGACAGAGCCTAGGTAGACCAGTTATCCACTTTCCCTGTGGCATTCTTTCATTTATCAATAGATACTTCTCCTTACTTGCTCTCTGTGGGTGAAACAGAAATAAATGGCAGGGTTTGTGATATCCCATTTGTAGCATAGAGTTCTATATAAATCATCTTTATGTCCTAAATACAATTTGTAGTGTCATGAAAAATATATAAGTGCAAAATGTATATCGGCTCTCCAAGAAGCATGACGCTTTCAAAAGCACATCATCCAGTTAGTTTCTCAAGCTGTGCTATTGGACTAAGATGTACTCTTCTCGACTTTACAGCTGAGAAATGTGAGGCTTTCCTGCAGATTCAAAGCCAAAGCTGACTGCCTCTGTGTGTGTGCGTGTGTGTGTGCATGAGCGTGTGCAAACGTTTGTGCAGTTAGTTGAGCCTCTTTGTGACCCCATGGACTGCAGCCTGCCAGGCTCCTCTGTCCATGGGATTCTCCAGGCAAGAACACTGGAGTGGGTTGCCATTTCCTCCTCCAGGGCATTGTCCCGACACAGGGGTCGAACCCAAATCTCCTTCATCTGCAGGTGGATTCTTTACCATTGGCGCCATCTGGAAAGCCCCCTACTGCGTGACTCCACTGCAAAATATTGACACGCTCCTGACCTGGGAGCAGATCCCCGTCATAGAAAGTGCTAGGTTCTATCACTCTAACTCACCTAATGCAGTGAACTGACTTGGAGGAACTAAGACCATTAGGAGAAACTTGAAAAGGGACACACGCGTCCGTGGTGGATAAGAGATGAAATGTCTGTGGTTGATTCCTGCCTAAAGGCATGGACCACAGAGGTTATGGAGTCAGTCTCCAGGTGGCGCTGTGCTCCAAGATCAGATAGTAAGTTTTGAAGTGAGGCCGTATGTACAGGAGGAAGGGACCTTACAGGATGCTGGCGGTTGTATAAAGGGCGTCTTAGGAAGAGATGGGTTTCCCAGGGAGCTCAGTTGGTAAAGAATCTGCCTGCAATGCAGGAGACCCCGGGTTGATTCCTGGGTCAGGAAGGTCCCCTGGAGGGGAGGGGTAGGCTACCCACACCAGTGGGCTTCCTGGTGGCTCAGCTGGTAAAGAATCCACCTGCAATGCAGGAGACCTGGGTTCGATCCCTGGGTTGGGAAGATCCCCTGGAGAATGGAACCGCTACCCACTCCAGTATTCTGGCCTGGAGAATTCCATGGACTGTATAGACCATGGGGTCACAAAGAGTCAGACAGGACTGAGCGACTTTTGGTTTCACGTTCAGGAAGAGATGGAAGATACTGTGTACAAAGAGAGACGGAGATGCAAGGTGTATCCCAGGGAACAGTCAAGTGGAATGTGGTCGATTTGTTGGCTAAAGGGCATGTGTCAAGCATGGCCAGCGATGTAGAGATGGACCACAGTGGATGGCCCTGAACATCGCACTAAGACATTTGACTTTGACACAAGCTTGCTGTGTTGTGTGTATACGTGTGTATGTCCGTGTACAATGGATAAAAAAGCAGTTATACATGGGAAGAAAAAGCAGTTATTTAAAATTAAGTGTGAAAATCACTTATAGCCACCTTCTTAACATTAGTCACTCAGTCGTGTCTAACTCTTTACAACCCCACGGACTGTAGCCCACGAGGCTCCTTTGTCCATGGGGATTCTCCAGGCAAGAATACTGGAGTGAGTTGCCATTTCCTCCTCCAGGGGATCTTCCCGACTCAGGGGTCGAACCTGGGTCTCCTGCATTGCAGGCACATTTTTAACCATCAGAGCCACCAGGGAAGTCCCTTCCTAGAGACAAACACTATGAACTATTTGATTTCTTTGCAGAGTTTATATTTTTGCACACCCTTCTTGTTATGGTCATAAAAATGGGATCTATAAGACAAAGTATTCCATTTTCTCTGAAGACATCTTAGACGTGATTCTGTGTTTACACATAGAAATACTCTGTATAATTTTATATACGTATACAGCCTCCTGTTATGTGGATTCAGCCAACAGAATTCATGCAGCAAATCTATTCATAGATTTTGAGATTGCTGTCATTCATGTTTTATTGTTCACTTGCTAATTTGTGTTCAACTATTCACGACCCCATGAACTACAGCCTGCCTGGCTTCCCTGTCCTCCGCTATCTCCCAAGTATGCTCAAATTTATGTCAGTTAATTTGCTAATGCTATCCAAACATCTTACATTCAAGATTATAATCAATAGGTATATTTTTGGTCAGTCAGTGATTAAGACTCTGTGCTTCCGATGCAGGGGGCTCAGGTTCAATCCCTGGTCAAAGAACTAAGATCCCACATGCCATGAGGCTTGTCCCAAAAAAGTAATATATATTTTTTAAAAAATTCTGAGCATTAGCACATTGCAAACCCTCGCATGGCTATTTCTGCACCAATCCAGATTTTTATAGAACGCATTTATGGAAATAGAACTGCTGAGTCAGAGGGCTTCAGGTTTTGATTTTCGTGTGTTTTGCCCTTTTGTATGCCTTCGGAGCATCATGATTATATGGATGGTGTAGAAATGGATTGGAAGCTGCAAGGTTGAGTGAGTGAATCAGACCTCTTATCTTGGACACTGAGATGCAGCCTTGAGGAGTGATGAAGTGTATGAGCTATTCAAGAATTGAATTTGTTGTTCAGTCACTAAATCGTGTCTGACTCTTTGCAACCCCATGGACTGTAGCACACCAGGCTTCCCTGTCCTTCCCTCTCTCCTGGAGTTTCCACAAAGTCATGTCCGTAGAGTTGGTGATGCCATCCAACCATCTCATCCTCTGTCGTTCCCTTCTCCTCCCGCCTTCAATCTTTCCCAGCATCAGGATCTATTCCAGTGAGTCAGCTCTTCACATCCGGTGGCCAAAGGATTGGAGCTTCAGCTTTAGCATCAGTCCTTCTAAAGGATATTCACAGTTGATTTCCTTTAGGATTGATTGGTTTGACCGCCTTGTTCCCCAAGGGCCTCTCAAGAGTGTTCTCCAGCACCACATTTCAAAAGCATCTGTTTTTTGGCACTCAGACTTCTCATCAACAAATCTGGAAAATATTCAAGGATGAGGTTTTGATTTAAGGAAAAAAAAATCTTGTTGGCTCAAAGGGGATTTGGTTCCAGACTGGCTGTTGCCAAATTCTCATCATCATGAAATATGTTTATCAATGATCTTCACCTTTTGATCAGCGTTGTATAACAAACAGGGGTTTATCATTTTCTACTTTGTTTCCAGAATTTAATGAGTGTTAGTTTTGTGAATCCATATATTTTCAGCTAAAATACTTTAAGACATCTGTGCAACCTTGTGCAAATTGTCAGTCAGGGATAGAATATGCTTTATAAAAATAGTGCAAGGAATCCCACTGATACAGTCATGAGCCCCACACTCTGAAACACGTGCTGTAGAAATCATGTGTCCCTCATCATTCTCTTAGATTTCTTCTCCTGACACAGGAAATTGCTCTGACTCTGTGCAATACTGAGATGGCAACGAAATATCATAAAAGTAGCATTAGTTACGACTTGGGCCATTTTTAAGCAAAATGAAAACAGAATCAGACACAATCCAAATAGCTTTGCCTGTCCTGCCCACAGGATTTAAATGTTTTCCCAGTTTTATCCCATTCTTTAGAACCTATGCACTCTTGTTAAATCATAAATGAATCCAATAATAAAAATTCAGGGACTTCCCTGGTGGTCTTGTGGCTAAGACCCCACGCTCCCAATGCAGGTGGCTGGGTACAACCCCTGGTCAGGGACCTGGGTTCCCCAAGCCTCGACTAAGACCCCACAAGGCCAAATAAATAAATAAATATTTTTTAAAAAAAAGAAGAAAACGTCAGTTTCACCTTGTAACAATCACACCCAGGGAATGATTTTCTGTAAGCATCAAAGAACGAAAACGGGCATTTTTATTGTCCTGCTTCATATTTCTGCCTTAGCTCTGATTCTGGTTACATAGATTTCTGTTCCAGCTAATTTACGTGACCTAAAGTAAATTGTGTGACTTTTCTAATTGAAATGTTTTCATTTACACATTTGCTTTTTGCTTTTACTCCTTTGAATTAAATATTGTGTGCACAAATACAAAATTCTCTCTCAAATGCAAGCACCTTGAAAATGTAAATACTTTTCTTCTATGGTCACTTGGTTGTTATCTTCTGTTTAATGATCATAAAAAAAAATGCCTACTGTGCCTGTGGTTGTTCAATCGCTCAGTCGTGTCTGATTCTTTGTGACCCCATGGGCTGTAGCACGCCAGGCTTCCCTGTCCTTCACTATCTCCCAGAACTTGCTCAAACTCATGTCCATTGAGTTGATGATGCCATCCAACCATCTCATCCTCTGTCGTCCCCTTCTCCGCCTGCCCTCAATCTTTCATGCTTAGGTAGTGAATTATTTCTCAAGGGATTACATCATCTGTGGCATTAAAGTCATGTTGCAAACAACTGAAGTGTAGTTATTAATACATCTGACCCCACTGGGCTTCTTACCGCCCACCTAATGTGTGTTCTGGAACCAATCTCTTAAAGACTTGCAGTTCAGTTGAATGAAGAACATTTAGATCCTGGTTAGCCACTCTACAACCCTCAACTTTCTGTTCCAGAGCAATATTTTGCCCAAATACAATGCACACAATACTAATTTCATTCAATGTGCAATGAGAGATGGGATTTAGGGTTTTAAAGCATCTTTTCCATGAATCACATTTTAAAATAAACACCCAGCCACTTAGCACATCTTGTGTGTGTGTGTTTTATTCCTTCCAGTGCTTTCAATGAAACTCAGTATCAATTTAGTCCCTAATCTGTCTAAATTCAAATGACTTCTTTTGTGCATCTCTCTCCTTGTTCAGTTAATGTTGTTGGTGGTGCGGGGTTGGGGGGGGCGGCTTACTTATTTACAAGCTTCACTTCAGAGACAGTAAATCTCAAAAACCAACGTTTCATCAGCTGAGATGCTTAGAGGATTTGGAGCCAGGAGTGTGTGTCCGTGAAAAGGAGCCATTTGTCTAAAATCACCGGGTTTGGCCAGTCAAGGGACTGGCTTCTGTGAGTTCATCGGAAGCATGTTAGGGAAGTTGCGAGCTGATCTGGGAAACTGACCCCTTGAGACCCTTCCATCTTTGGTAAAGTGTGTGATTGTTTCCCAGTTGACAAGCTGTTTTCGTGTTGTTCGTACAATCCCACGCCGGGAAACCCCGGCCCATGCTCTGTCTGGATTATATCAAGCACTGCGATCACTTTCACTTTCATGCATTGGAGAAGGAAATGGCAACCCACTCCAGTGTTCTTGCCTGGAGAATCCCAGGGATGGGGAGCCTGGTGGGCTGCCGTCTATGGGGTCGCACAGAGTCAGACACAATTGAAGCGACTTAGTAGCAGCAGCAGCAGCAATTTGTTTTGTTTTGTTTCTAGAATTATTGATGTGAAACATTTCTAAAGGCTTTCTTTGATTTGTGAAACAGTGTTGCTTCTGCATTATGTTTTGGCTTTTTGGCCACAAGACTGGTGGGATCTTACCTCCCTGCCCAGGGATTGAACCTGCACTTCCGACCCCCCTGCTTTGAAAGGTGAAAGTGAAAGTGAAGTCGCTCAGTCGTGTCCAACTCTTTGCAACCCCATGGACAGTAGCCTATCAGGCTCCTCCGTCCATGGGATTTTCCAGGCAAGAGTACTGGAGTGGATTGCCATTTCCTTCCCCAGGGGATCTTCTCGACCCAGGGATCGAACCCAGGTCTCCCACATTGCAGACAGATGCTTTACTGTCTGAGCCACCAGGGAAGCCGAAGTTGCAACAACTGGACCACCAGGGAAATCCATCAAACACTGTATTTTGACAGTTAGACTAGGAAAGCAGTTTGCTTTCATAGGGAATATAAAACCACTTGCATTCATTCTGGTCCTGCCACGGGAACTCAGAAGCACTGAAAAGAACAAATGAAATGCGGGAAGGATGGGGAAAGGGATAGTCAGGGAGTCTGGGATGGACATGGACACAATGCTGTGTTTAACATGGAGAATCAGCAAGGACCTGCTGTCCAGCACAGGGAACTCTGCTCAATGTCGTGTGGCAGCCTGCATGCGAGGGGAGTTTGGGGGAGAAGGGATACATGTGAATGTATGCCTGAGTCCCTTTGCTGTCCACCTGAAACCATCACAACACTTTTAATTGGTTATACTCTAGTACAAAATAAAAGGTGGAAAAAGAGGGAAAAAAGCCGTCCCTGGTGGTAGCAGTAAATGAAGATTCCATGTCAGACGCTATGGAAACACCAGCTTCAAAAAACCCCTGGGTACCTTTGCTGGGGTTCTGAGACACATGGAAAGCTGTTTCCTGCAGACCTTTTGGAAGGAGATTAGAATCACCAGCGTCAAACCTTTCCATGAGATCCTTTTAGAAGAAGTAGGATTTGCCAGGGTATGGAATGTTAATGGTCCTTCCTATCGCAGAGGTTATTAAACAGTCGGAGAGACAGTCATGTTTCACTGTGGACCGAGGGGCTCTGATTTCCTAAAGACTCGTGATTTACCATCCATTGCAAAAATCGTCAGGCTCATCTCCAGAAAAATAAGTGAGGAGGTCATTCCGTGAGAGTGAAGCGTAGGAGAGAGATGGATGGGTTAAAACCAAGATGGTTCTGCCAGAAAATTCCTAGAGCCTTTAGGAAGGAATCACCTCTTAACTGAATGGAGGGAGAGAGGCTTTCTCTTTATGGTTATTATCCAGTACCCAAACGTCATTATCAACTGGTTTCATCCATAAAGTCGGCTGAAAGAGGCTTTTCCCCCTGAGCAAAGTGGGATTCATTTTATAAGTAGGCATTTGAAATGTGGTGGCGGGGGTGGGGGGGGTGGTGGTGTTCCAGAACATTCTCGGGCAGGAAAGACTAATTAATAATTGCCAATTACATAAGGGAGTGCCTGGTAATGTCTACACACTCCCATCCTTTTGCTCAACTCGAAGCCACCCCTGTGAACTCTCAAGGGGAGTCGATTTGTGCGACGTTCCCTAAATGTGCATCCTGGCAGTTGACATCCTTATATGTACTCAGGCAAGGAGGTTGAGAGTCCAGATGATTGCAATTTCAAACAATGGCAAAAAAAACCACAAAACATTCTTGCTGCTTTTATTTGAACCAGACCATTCATTCCCAATCCCCTCCTGATTCACACACCCCGTGGCTCGTAGGTACTCAGGCAAACTATGGGAAGGTAACCTCATTCCTCAGTTGGTGAAAGATCTCATTCTTTACGATTTTGTTTTAGGTTTTGAGAAGCTAGTTCAGTTCAATTCAGTCACTCAGTCGTGTCCAACTCTTTGCAACCCCATGAATCACAGCACACCAGGCCTCCCTGTCTATCACCATCTCCTGGAGTTCACTCAAACTCATGTCCATCGAGTCGGTGATGCCATCCAACCATCTCATCCTCTATCACCCCCTTCTCCTCCTGTCCTCAATCTTTCCCAGCATCAGGGTCTTTTCCAATGAGGCAACTCTTCACATGAGGTGGCCAAAGTATTGGAGTTTCAGCTTCAACATCAGTCTTTCCAATGAACACCCAGGACTGATCTCCTTTAGGATGGACTGGTTGGATCTCCTTGCAGTCCAAGAGACGCTCAAGAGTCTTCTCCAACCTACTCTGAGGGTTTCTTGGGTTTCTGCCAGCTTTGCTTAGGTGCTCAGTTGCTCAGTCATGTCTGACTCTTTGGGACCCCATAGACGGTAGCACGCCAGACTCCTCTGTCCAGGGGGTTTCCCTGATAAGAATACTGGAGTGGGTTGGGTTGCCGTTCCCTTCTCTAGGGGATCTTCAGACCCAGGGATCAGACCCACATCTCCTGCTTGTCAGGTGAACTCTTAACCACTGAACCACCTGGCAAGCCCTCCAGGTTTGCTTAAGGATGTCTTTGAAGGCGTTGGTTCTCATTTCTGTTATTTTCAGTCCCAAATAGCCTGTCTTCATGTAAACACTGTACTTACTGGCCATGCTTATTTAATAAGCAGTCCCTGAAATATGTGACTATCATAACCCTTGCAATAAAGAGGAAAATAAAGGGGGGAAGGTGGAAGCAATGACAGACTTTCTCTTCTTGGGCTCGAAAATCACTGGGGATGGTGACTGCAGCCAGACTACAAGCAAGGAAATTAGAAGATGCTTGCTAAGAAGGAAAGCTAGGACAGACTTCAACAGTGTATTAAAAAGCAGAGGTATCACTTTGCCAACAAAGGTCCATGCAGTCAAAGCTATGCTTTTTCCAGTTAGTCATGTACAGATGTGAGAGTTGGGCCATAAAGAAGGCTGAGTGCCAAAGACTTGATGCGTTTGAACTGCGGAGTGGTAAAAGACCGTTGAGAGTCCTTGGTTAGCAAGGAGATCCCTAAAGGAAAGCAGCCCTGAATATTCATTGCAAGGACTGATGCTGAAGCTGAAAGTCCAATCCTTTGGCCACCTGATGGGAAGACCTAGCTCATTGGAAAAGACCCTGATGCTGCGAAAGATTGAGGACAGGAGGAGAAGGGGGTGACAGAGGATGAGATGGTTGGATGGCATCACGACTCCATGGACATGAACTTGGGCACACTCTGGAAGATGGTGAAGGACAAGGAAGCCTGGTGTGCTACAGTCCATGGGGTTGCAAAGAGTCGGACACAACTTAGTGAATGAACTACAACCACACAGAGGTAATATATTGGCATTTTGTGTAGGGTCATGTAAGAGTGGGAAGTAGGGGCGAAAAAACTTTTTATTACTCTTTTCTTCCACCCAGAAGGCTTACTCAAGACAGATTTGCATGTAAAGTTGGATTAAAGTTTGTGCTAGTATTTAAGCTCGCGGACGCTTCATAAAATATTCATAGATTTAAATCTGAGCAAGAGAGCATCTGTCTATCCCACAGGAAAGCATCAGAGGAAAGCAGAGGTTCCAGGTCAAGATATTTCTGCAGTGTGAACCCGAAAGGGCATGTGATCTCAAAAATCAAAAAAATTATCACTTTGCCACAATGAATGCCCAGATGGTCTTCTTTGCAGCTTTTAAGGTGGCATTTAGGGTTTGATTCCTTAGCTTATGCTTTTTAAAATTAAAACTAAAAATTAAAATCCTCTTAGTTTTTAAAAGAAAGTATCGCAGTCCGTGCTATTCTGGGGGGACAGTTGGGGAGATTTGAATATGCATTGCCTTTTGGCCAAGATTAAAAAATTTTAAGTTTCTGCATGTAACTGTAATATCTTTTTTAATATAGAAAAAGAGAGATGCATTCCAAACTATTTAAGAGTGGCATGTCTTGATGGTTCTAATTTCCTTTGAAATTTGTGAGTTGAATGGAGTTAAATAAAATATGTTAATGAGGAAGTCAACGGGCAAAAGATAACCTACTGTTCTTATAACAGTGCACACAATCTTATACACTGATGATACACAGACTTTTTGCCCTGAAAAATTAGTTTTTCTTTTTCCTGAAGTGTTTTTTGTTTTTTTTTTTTTCCCAAGGAAAACCTAGATACACACAGGAGTAATGACTTGAATCTAGTAAAATGAATGTTTAATCGCTAAGTCGTGTCTGAATCTTTCTAACTTCAGGGACTGTAGCCCTCCAGGCTCCTCTGTCCTTGGGATTTCCCAGGCAAGAATAGTGGCGTGGGTTACTATTTCCTGTTGCAGGAAGTCTTCGTAACCTAGGGATTGAATCAGCATCTCTTGCTTTGCTAGTGGACTCTTTACCGCTAGCCTATAAAATGTATAGGTTTCTGATATGGTCGTGTATTGTGAATATTTCAGATTCACATTGCCTCATACAAAGCCTCAGTGAGACATTTCCTTATACTATCAAAAGAAATAGGGCTTCCCTGGTAGCTCAGTTGGTAAAGAGTCCGCCTGCAATGCAGGAGACCCCAGTTCGATTCCTGGGTTGGGAAGATCTACTGGAGAAGGGACAGGCTACCCACTCCAGTATTCTTAGGTTTCCCTTATGGCTCAGCTGGTGAAGAATCCGCCTGCAATGTGGGAGACCTGGGTTCAGTCTCTGAGTTGGGAAGATCTCCTGGAGAAGGGAATGCCTACCCACTCCAGTATTCTTGGGTCTCCCTTATGGCTCAGCTGATAAAGAATCCACCTGCAATGCAGGAGACCTGGGCTCGATCCCTGGGTCAGGAAGATCTGCCGGAGAAGGGATAGGCTACCCATTCAAGTATTCCGGCCTGGAGAATTCCACGGACTCTGTAGTCCATGGGGTTGCAAAGAGTCGGACACGACTGAGCGACTTTCACTTTCTTTTCAAATGAAAGAAAAACCATTGTAACTATTGTTTATATCATATAACCCTTTCTGCCATGAAAAGGTGCTGTTCTCTTGCTTCTATGTACAGGGAGGAGAAGCAAACAAGGAACAACGTGTCCCGTGAAATATCTTTCCAAGTAGCAGCGATGCTGTGGCAGTGTACTCTGTTAGGTGACGACCCCAAAATCTCCTGTCTTCCTCTGCAGGCTTTCTGAGCACCGGCGATCAGGCGGCCAAGGGCAACTATGGGCTCCTGGACCAGATCCAAGCCTTACGCTGGATCGAGGAGAACGTCGGGGCCTTCGGTGGGGACCCCAAGAGAGTCACCATCTTCGGCTCGGGCGCAGGCGCCTCCTGCGTCAGCCTCTTGACCTTGTCTCACTATTCAGAAGGTAAGAAGAGCGTCCCTCATGCTGGGCAGGGGACCCCTGGGGCTAAGAGCTGAACCCCCTTTGTGAACTCCATAGATTTCTTTTTTTATGTTGATATCATTTCATTTTATTATATATATATTGCTAAGTCGCTTCAGTGGTGTCTGACTCTGTGCGACCCTCTGGACTGCAGCCCACCAGGCTCCTCTGTCCATGGGATTCTCTAGGCAAGAATACAGGAGTGGGTTGCCATTACCTTCTCCAATTATATATATATATGCTGCTGCTGCTGCTAAGTCGCTTCAGTCGTGTCCGACTCTGTGTGACCCCATAGATGGCAGCCCACCAGGTCCCCCGTCCCTGGGATTCTCCAGGCAAGAACACTGGAGTGGGTTGCCATTTCCTTCTCCAATGCATGAAAGTGAAAAGTGGAAGTGAAGTCTCTCAGTCGTGCCCGACTCTAGCGACCCCATGGACTGCAGCCCACCAGGCTCCTCCATCCACGGGATTTTTCCAGGCAGGAGTACTGGAGTGGGGTGCCATTGCCTTCTCTGATATATATATATATGTATAATAACATACAATAAAAATAATGGAAAGCAGTGATTTTTCCAAAGAAATTCTCAAGTTGGCCTTCTGTTCTACCCTTTGATTCCAATCTGTTGCACATTTTTTTTTTTTGCACTTTTGTTTTCTTAAATTGCTTTACAATATTGTGTTGGCCCCTGCCACACATCAGCATGAGTCAGCCTCAGGTATACTATGTGGGGCAGCATGGAAGCATGGGATCCTACAGATTCCTGGCTGTTGCTATTTGGTCACCAAGTCATGTCCGACTTTTATCGACCCTGTGGGCTGCAGCACTCCAGGCTTCCCTGTCCATCACCAACTCCCAGAGTTTGCTCAAACTCATGTCCATTGAGTCGGGGAAGCCACCCAGCCATCTCATCCTCTGTGGCATATACGTGACCATATGTAAAATAGACAGCAAGGAGGAATTTGCCGAGTGATACAGGGAACTCAGCACAGTATTCTGTGATTAACCTAGGGGGATGGAGTAGGGTAGGAGATTACAGGGGGCTTCAGGTGGGTGAAATGCTTCCCTGGTGGCTCAGACGGTAAAGCGTCTGCCTACAATACGGGAGACCCGGGTTTAATCCCTGGGTTGGGAAGATCTCCTGGAGAAGGAAATGGCAATCCACTCCAGTATTCTTGGCTGGAAAATCCCACGGATGGAGAAACCTGGTAGGCTGTACAGTCCATGGGGTCCCAAAGAGTCGGACAGGACTGAGCGAATTCCCTTTCAGGTGGGTGAAAGTGAAAGAAAGTGAAGTCGCTCAGTCGTGTCCAACTCTTTGCGACCCCATGGACTGCCTATCAGGCTCCTGCGTCCATGGGATTCTCCAGGCAAGAATACTGCAGTGGGTGGCCATTTCCTTCTCCGGGGGATCTTCCTGACCCAGGGATTGAACCCAGGTCTCCTGCATTGTAGGCACATGCTTTACCATCTGAGCCACCAGGGAAGTCGTGGGTGGGGACATATATATATACCTTTGGAGTTCTTATTCAGGACACAGGCAGGTGGGACCGTGGTGCCTCTTTAAACCTCCACAGAAAATGCCCCAAAGGACTTCCCTGGTGGCCCAGTGGTTAAGACGCCACACAACCAGTGCAGGAAGCCCGGGATTTCAGAAGTAGATTCCAGCATGCCATAACTAAGACCCAGTGAAGTGAAAACGTGTTAGTCATTCAGTCGTGTCCGACTCTTTGCAACCCCATGGACTGTAGCCAACCAGGCTCCTCTGTCCGTGGGATTTTCCAGGCAAGGATACTGGAGTGGGTTGTCATTCCCTTCTCCAGGAGATCTTCCCTACCCAGGGATTGAACCCAGGTCTCTTGCGTTGCAAGCAGACTCTCTACCAACTGAGCCACCAGAGAAGACCATACTGCCAAATAAATTAATGAATTTAGAAAAAAGAAGAAAATGCCCCAAATTACGTGTATCCACGTCCTCTTCTAACGTGGCTTGCTTTCTGATTTTTCTAATTGAGGTATAATTTGACGTACACCATTATATGTATTTCCTGGAGAAGGAAACAGCAACCCACTTCAGTATTCTTTCCTGAGAAATCCCATGGACGGAGGATCCTGGCTTCCATGGGGTCGCAAAGAATTGGAAATGACTGAGTGACTAATACTTGCACTTGCGTTATATATATTTAATAATATACATTTAAAATAATGATGACTTTCAACTGTACAAGGTAAGAATTCAATCTACGTATGTAGTGCAAAGCAACCCCCACCATAAGTCCAATCAACATTCATCACCGTTGAGTTAAAAACTGTTTTTCTTCTCATCAGAATTTTAAGATCCACTCTCTTGGCAACTTTTAAACATGCAGTACAGGCTTCCCTGGTGGCTCAGTGGTAACGAATCTGCCTGCCAGAGCAGGAACCCAGCTTTGGGTCGGGAAGATCCTCTGGAGGAGGAAATGGCAACCCACTCGAGTATCCTTGCCTGGAGAATGCCATGGACAGAGGAGCCTGGTGGGTTACAGCCCAGGGGGTCGCAAAAAGTCAGACACAGCTTAGAGACCAAAAAGCAACAACTAGTATTATTAGCAATGTTAACAAGGTTGTTTTTTTTTTCACTTAAGACTCATGACCGACAGCGGTTGCTTATCATCACTGGATGAAAATGACTTCTGTAGAAATGTTTGTACCCTGGGTTTGCCTATCTGAGTTTATTTGGTGAACTTTAAATGTTATTAACATCAGTTTTCAACTTGGAAGAAGTGTGAGAGGGAATTAGTATTTGGATGATGGTTGCAGACTTGTATGTTTCATAAACACCATTTGCAGCCACATGCTTATAGACTTAGGTCTTTGTTGCAAACTTAACTCAAGGTGATTCCCTCTGGTCCTTTGTTGCTGGATAGATAAGAGATTTTTAAAATAGAAATGAACAGGGGTCCGGTGCAGGAGGTCTGGAAGCAGTGGAATAACTTCCTGACACTCCCTTCAAAAACGAAACAAAAAGAACAACAAAATTAAAAAGTGCAGCCCTGGGATAACTTTTGCAAGTCCAGGTGGACATTGACAATCATAATCTGAATCTTCAAGGTCGTTGTTATATTTGCTTCTGTGTCCATTTGCTGGTTTAAGAATTTCCCCATATCTGTGTGAACTATGTATATCGATACACCTGAACTTTAAAGGAATTCTTATTCTTTAAAGAGTCTAAACTGAAAGTGAAGTCGCTCAGTCGTGTCCGACTCTTTGCGACCCCGTGGACTGTAGCCCACCAGGCTCCTCCATCCATGGGATTCTCCAGGCAAGAATACTGGAGTGGGTTGCCATTTCCTTTTCCAAGGGATCTTCCCGACCCAGGGATCGAACCCAGGTCTCCCGCATTGCAGGCAGACGCTTTAACCTCTGAGACACCAGGGAAGCCCATAAAAAAAAAAAAAAAGTCTAGCACTATCTTCGGAGAAGGCAATGGCACCCCACTCCAGTACTCTTGCCTGGAAAATCCCATGGACGGAGGAGCCTGGTGGGCTGCAGTCCATGGGGTTGCTAAAAGTCGGACACGACTGAGTGACTTCACTCTCACTTTTCACTTTCATGCATTGGAGAAGGAAATGGCAACCCACTCCAGTGTTCTTGCTTGGAGAATCCCAGGGACGGGGGAGCCTGGTGGGCTGCCGTCTATGGGGTCGCACAGAGTCGGACACGACTGAAGCGACTTAGCAGCAGCAGCAGCAGCAGCACCATCTTTCTTTAAAAATATGTACCTCTCTTTAAAAATGTGTATCTTTCTTTAAAAATATGTGCTGTTTAGTTGCAAGGTCATGTCTGATTCTTTTGCAACCCCATGGACTGTAGCCCACCGGGCTCCTCTGTCCATAGGACTTCCCAGGCAAGAATACTGCAGTGGGTTGCCATGCTTGCCTGGGGATCTTCGTGACCCAGGGGTAAAACCTGACTCTCTTATATCTCCTGCACTGACTACTTGCTTTCTTTTACAAATATGTATCTTTCTTTATAAAGACATTTCTTTGAAGATATAGTGGGAGGAATAAATTGGGAGGCTGGAGTTGACATATACACACACTACTCTAAATAAAATGGGTAACTAATCACAACCTACTGCACAGCATAGGGAACCCTACTTGAAACTCTATAGCAACCTACGTGGGAAAAGTCTAAAAACGAGTAGACGTATGTATATGTGTAACTGATTGGCTTTGCTGGACACTTGAAACAGACGCACCATTGGACATCAAGCGTACTCCAATAAAATGTCTTTAATGAAAAAAAACATACCATATAAACGTGCTAAAAAAAGAGGGGGAAATATAATTGTGTTGTGTGACAGCATGCAGTGTTTTTTTTTTTTTTTTTTCCACTACCTGCACTGTTGTGGACAAGTTTCTGCATTGATGACTTCATTAGCAGTGTGCACTTGATGATTATTTTTAAGTCTTCTGAAGTCTGAATTTCTTTTTTTGTTCATATATATATTTTATTGAAGAATAGTTGACTTACAATGCACAGGTGTACAGCAAGGTGATTCTACTATCCATACACACTCATGTGTCCATGTATATCATTTTCTATTATAGGTTATGACAGCATATGACTACAGTTTCGTGCTCTATATAGTAAACCTTGGTGACTTGTTGCTTATCTATTTTTTTTTTTTACTTAGAAATGTAGCATTCTATTCATACTAAGTCGAACAAGTGAAATCTGAATGTCTTGATTCTTTATTTAAAAAATGACTGTGGAGGAGTTGAATGGAAGGCTTACGTTTTATATTAACCTTTTATTCAAAAAGGAAAAAAGAAATGAGTACGTTAGATCCTTAGCGATAACGATTCCTATACCATTTCAGAAGATGATTATGCTTTCCCATCTGTCCGTGGCTGTCATCACAGTTCTCAATTTACAAAAGAGTCAGGTCCAACTTCAGGAGTAATCACACACATGTCAGCCAACACTAGTGGAGGAGGTGTTAATTACTTAAATCAATAGATAGAAGTGATTACGGGAGTGCCTTGCATGGGTCATTCCTACAAAGCAGCTCTCCAGTTACAGTCCAACAGTACAGAATCAGGACTTACCAGTCAAAACACAGCCAGACTGCTGACCTTGGAATTCCCCTTCTGGTGGCAGCGCTTAATGAAATCAACATAAAGAAGGGAAAAGGGTATTCTCATGCAAAAATGTCCACCACAGTATTCTCAGGGCAAAGAATGAAACAAAAACCTACAAGACTGAAAAGATAAGAACGTTATAAGGAACATGTGCACTTCCTCAAAGGAGTGATAATTTGCTCCGAGAATTGTGGTTAAAATATGCATGAGACCGGCCCACCCAGTGTGAAGGGGTCATTCAGCAATCCATCACCTTGACTGGGTAACACTTGACCCTGTCGTGGACAAGGATGCCATTCCAGGCACTTCTCAGACCCTGATGGAGCAGGGAGAGTTCCTTAATTATGACATCCAATATACTATGCAGGTATCAGGCACAATTGGAAAAGGCTCTGTTTGCTGGGAAAAACTGAAGGCAAAAGCTGAACCGGGTGGGTGGCAGTGAATCAGATGGTTGGATGGCATCACCGACTCAATGAACATGAATTTGAGGAAACTGCGGGAGAGAGTGAAGGACAGGGAAGCCTGGCATGCTGTAGTCCACGGGGTGGCAAAGATTTGGACCGGACTTAGCGACTGAACAACAGCAAAAACTAACCGTGTTCAGACCAGTGGGGTGAAAAACACCAAGAAGGGATGATACTAAAAATATTAAAGTAACTCCCATTTTATAGTATGAATTATAGGTGACATTTTCTTCAGTTTTTTTTTTTTTTTTGAGTTTTATCACAGGTTATACTATCGCTTCCTTGAGAAACCAATGTATATACTACACCGCTATCTCAGTCATGGCCAACAGCTGTGAGAAAGAGAGAGGAAAAGAAAATACATTCCTTCTAGCAGCATTTTTCCTAATTCTGGTTGTCTTGATTTATGACTGCCTTTATTAGGTCAAATATGGACCTTGTGTCCCTGAGGTACTTTAAGGCTGTGGTCTCCCAGCCTTTCTTGGCACCAGTTCTGTGGAAGACAGTCTTTCCAAGGACCAGAGGCTGGGGGATGCTTTCTGAATGAATCAAGAGCATTCATTACATGTATGGTGTATTTTATTCCTATTTTTATTGCATCAGATCCACCTCAGATCATCAGGCGTTAGATCCCGGAGGTCGAGGACCCCTGCTTTAAGACATTTATCTTGAGAAGCAAACACACAAGTCAATAGCTGCCCGTTTCCAGCAGAATGATAAATGTTTGGAAATTGGCCACCAAATGGGCTTGATGGTGTGTTGGGCAAAGCCAGATTTGTTTCACATTTCAATCTTGTGTGGGCAGTCCGCCAATCTTTAGAATCACATTTATCCCGATGGCAGTGATATTTCTTTCATCCTTGGTTGCACGGGAGACCTTAAACATGGAGAGGACATGAGCTGGTGGACTCCAGGCTGAATGCTTTATTCTCCCAGCAACTCGTGTGGCACTGGGACTAGATCCTTCGGGGGTTCTGAGCAAAGGCAGGAAGAGATAAGGAACAGAATACTGTGATCTTGTAGCCCTTCATCTCTTGTACTGGAGTAGTACAATGGCACCCCACTCCAGTACTCTTGCCTGGAAAATCCCAGGGACAGAGGAGCCTGGAAGGCTGCAGTCCATGGGGTCGCTGAGGCTTGGACACGACTGAGCGACTTCACTTTCACTTTTCAGTTTCATGCATTGGAGAAGGAAATGGCAACCCACTCCAGTGTTCTTGCCTGGAGAATCCCAGGGACGGGGGAGCCTGGTGGGCTGCCGTCTGTGGGGTCGCACAGAGTCGGACACGACTGAAGCGACTTAGCAGCAGCAGCAGTGACAAGTACACTCTACTGGAGACTACCCTGGTGGTCCAATCATGAAGACTTCTCCTTCCAATGGAGGGGCTGTGAGTTTTGTATCTGATCAGGGAACTAAGATCCCACATGTCCCACAACAAAACCAAAACATGAAACAGAAGCAATACTGTAACAAATTCAACCAAGACTTTCCTCAGTGACTCTAAAGAATCTTCCTGCAACGTAGGAGACCCAGCTTTGATCCCTGGCTTGGGAAGATCCCCTGGAAGAAGGGAATGGCAACCTACTCCAGAATTCTTGCCTGGAGAACCCCATGGACAGAGGAGCCTGGTGGGCTACAGCCCATGGGGTCGCAGAGAGTTGAACACGACTGAGTGACCAACACTCTGACTTAAAAGTGGTCCATTAAAAAAAAATTAAAACATTTTCTTTTAAATACTTTTGCTTCTCTCTGGACACTCACATACTAGACTGATTGGATCGTAAATTTTAAGCTACACAGATTTTTACTTGTAAAACACCCCAAAAGTTTTTAAACCGTTTCTCATCAAATGCAATATTTACAATGTAGCAGGGTAAGTTGTACCAAAGTCTGGGTTTTGAAAGGATGCCATTTTGAGATTAATGACTTTTTTCTTTTGGGAAAGAAAGTATGTTATAGTGGGGGCATTCAAGTGAAGGTTTCTTTAGGAATAGCTAATGTGATGGATTTATTTTAATTGCAATTTTTTTAGCACCTTCAGTGTATGGAGTGTGGAAATTAAAATGCATTCCAGAATGTTGTGCTCTGAACTTGATATCGATGGAATCCCCCCAACCCCTCTGCCCAATAAAGTGGTACCCGGTTTTGCCAGTAAGGCAAAATGGCCCTTGACCTCTTATGACCTCAAAGCATGTTTTAGGGGATGGAGGGGGTGTGATCACTCTGGGAAGCTTTATTTATAACATCTAAGGATGGAGCCATATTGTACGCAGTCAGGGAAGAGGAGAGGGATTGTATCTTTTATGACCACTGCCGCCAGAGTGTAAAGGCAGTTTCATTTCCCTAAATTGTGGTGTGTGTGTGAGAGAGCATCCTTCAAGTCCAGCGAGAAGGGGAGGGGAGGGCCCAAGAACCAGAGAGATATGAGAGAGAGATGCTGAGAGGGCTGCAGTGCTCCTGCATCCAGAAACTCACGTGCCCCCGCGGGACAGTCAGAGCCGTCTTTGCCGGGTGGAAGGCTGCCCTTCTGTCTCTTTGGTTTTCATCTGCGTGTCCACAATTTCGTGTTTTCATCTGTGTGTCCTGCGTTTCGCCCCTGCAGGTCTCTTCCAGAAGGCCATTATCCAGAGTGGGACCGCCTTGTCCAGCTGGGCCGTCAACTACCAGCCCGCCAAGTACACTCGGATCCTGGCAGACAAGGTGGGCTGCAACATGCTGGACACCACAGACATGGTGGAGTGCCTTCGGAACAAGAACTACCGGGAGCTCATCCAGCAGACCATCACGCCGGCCACCTACCACATCTCCTTCGGGCCCGTCATCGACGGGGACGTCATCCCCGACGACCCTCAGATCCTCATGGAGCAGGGCGAGTTCCTCAACTACGACATCATGCTCGGCGTCAACCAGGGCGAGGGGCTCAAGTTCGTGGACGGCATCGTGGACCACGAAGATGGCGTCACGCCCAACGACTTCGACTTCTCCGTGTCCAACTTTGTGGACAACTTGTACGGCTACCCGGAGGGCAAAGACACCCTGCGGGAGACCATCAAGTTCATGTACACGGACTGGGCGGACAAGGAGAACCCCGAGACGCGCCGCAAAACCCTGGTGGCCCTGTTCACGGACCACCAGTGGGTGGCCCCCGCCGTGGCCACCGCCGACCTGCACGCCCAGTACGGCTCGCCCACCTATTTCTATGCCTTCTACCACCACTGCCAAAGCGAGATGAAGCCCAGCTGGGCGGACTCGGCCCACGGCGACGAGGTCCCCTACGTCTTCGGCATCCCCATGATCGGTCCCACCGAGCTCTTCAGCTGCAACTTCTCCAAGAACGACGTGATGCTCAGTGCGGTGGTCATGACGTACTGGACCAACTTCGCCAAGACCGGGTACGTTCTTCTCCCCCCTGCCATCACGCTGTTGCCTGTCTGGTTCCTCCTTCTGCATGCATTTTCTGTAGCCAGCTTGACCATGGTCCGCAGGCTCGCACGCACCTGCCCACCCAGTCCTGAGAATAGTCATTTCCGCCACCCCGCCTCCAACATAGAGGGAGACCTCGGTTCTTCGTTACCCTTGAGTCCTTCTCTGTGAAGCCAGGGTTTTTTGGTTACTGCAATATTCCCTGCCATGTTGAAAATTCTCCATTGGGTCCATGCTGGGGTAGGAGCTAATCATTCTGGGCTATTCTGTTGAACATCATCAAGCTGGAGTTTCAAACCTCGGTTTTGACCTTGTCTGGTGGGGGCTTTAGATACACTTGGCTGTTCCGCTCAGAGTTGAGTTGGAGCTTCAAAGGTAGGTACGACCCTGTCTTATTGAGGACTTAGACATCCTTGGTTGTTCCATTCAAAGTTGAGTTGGAGTTTTAAATCTAGTTAGGGCCTTGTCTTGTCAGAGATTTGGACATACTTGGCTATTTTAATCAAACCTCGAATTTCCAGTCTACACAGGATCTTGAGTTGTTTGGTCAATAACAGGGTTATCAAAATACATGTACCACAGGGAAATTGTCTTTACTGCATAGCCAAAGAGTGAATAAATCTGATAATGAATATATAGAAATACTGTTTGTGTATGTTGTATAGCTATATATTATGTATGCGTTAGCACATATAACCGTGGCTACAGTGAAAGTCACTCAGTCGTGTCCAACTCTGTGACACCATGGACTGTAGCCTGCCAGGCTCCCATGTCCATGGGATTCTCCAGGCAGAATACTGGAGTGGGTAGCCATTCCCTTGTCTTGGAGCTCTTTCCAACCCACGGATTGAACCCAGGCCTCCCGCATTGCAGGTGGAGTCTTTACTGTCTGAGCCACCACTTAACTCACAAGTGTAGAGAAATCCTGTTTGTGTATATATAAGATATATATACACACATATATGTGTGTATATACTCACGTAACATTGTCCATATGAGTTATGGGATTTATTTATATATATTTACAAATATATTTTACTTATATATAAATATTTATTCATTTTTAAATATACATATTTGCAAGTATATTTATTTCATTTATATATAAGTATATACCTTAGTTCAGTACTATATAGAAATTTCATATATTTGCCTAGATTTATCTGTATATCTCTCCACGTACATATATAGAAAGCTTATTAGCGAAATGCAGCAGAAAATATACAAGAGTTACATACGCAGTGGGGTCCACCCATCTTCCCTGGAGCAGATTCTCTGCAGACAGTGAGATAAAACACCCCCCAACATCTCAAGCAGCCCCCAGTATCACAGAATCGTCTCATTTTCTCTCTTGTCGAGTAACTTAATTGTGGGAAATAATGAGGTGTCCTTGAGTTCTACCTGTGTGTACTTCTGTGATTAACCTTGAGCTCCGGGTTCTGAATTTAAAACGAAGATGCTAAATCTTCCTGTCGACCACCAGCAGTGGGAGAATGGTGGGGGTGGGTTAGGAGCAGAATTGGGCCCCCTACATTGCAGCCTCACACAGCCCTGGTGAGGGAATGTGGGGAGGTGCAGAGGGTTAGCAGATTTGGGGACCCCATGGATCATAACCCAGCAGGCTCCTCTGTCCATGGGATTCTCCAGGCAAGAATACTGGAGTGGATTGCCATTCAGAGTGTTAGCAGATTTTGGGACCCCATGGACCACAACGCAGCAGGCTCCTCTGTCCATGGCAAGAACACTGGAGTGGGTTGCCATGCCCTCCTCCAGGGGATCATCCCCACCCAGGGATAGAACCCACGTCTCCTGCATTGCAGGCAGATTCTTTACCGTCTGAGTCACCTGAGAAGCCCTTCCTTCTTTACCGTGTTTCTAAATATTCTCTGTTGGGAAGTGGTTTCTCGGTTTTAAGTTCCTAGGAAAAGACTTGAGTTTTTTTCCTGAGCAGCAAACGGTTGTGTGTGAAGGCCCATGTCGAGTGCTCCCATTTTACGAGTTTGATCTAAAGAAGACAGCGGGGAAACAGGGAAGGTCACAACCATCGCAGGTAGAGATGCTCCTCTGTCACCGCGAGGATCTGTCTTCCACGGGGAGATAATTTGAGTCAAGTCAGCAAGTGTCAATGTTTTAACGTAGCCTTGTTTCTTAGATCTCTGGGGCTGCAGCAACACATCACCAAATGCTTGCCTGCCAACAACATAGGTATATTGTTGCCCAGTTCTCAAGGCTTGAAGTCCACGCTGAAGGTGAGGCTGGGTGACCTTCATCCAGGACCTGTCGGGGGGTGTTCCTGTGATGAGTCTTAGCTCCTGGTGGTTTGATGGTAGTCTTTGCTTCAGCCTGACTTAAAGCTATGTCTCTCCAAGCTCTGGGTCTCTCACCACATGGCCCTCTCCCAGCATGTCTGTCATCACACGGCCAACTTCCTCTATTTATTGAAATATGTTCATTTACAATGTGGTGTTAATTTCTGCTGTACAACAAAGTGATTCAATTATATATATATATGTATATAAAATATATACACACATGGTTTTTCATCTTCTTTTTCATATTCTGTTTTTGCTTTTCTTGTTTAGTTGCTCATTCCTGTCCAATACTTTGCAACTCTATGAATCATAGCCCTCCAGGGTCCTCTGTCCCTGAGATTCTCCAGGCAGGAATACTGGAGTGGGTGGCCGTTTCCTCCTCCAGGGGATCTTCCCTGCCCAGCGATCAAACCCGCATCTCCTGCATTAGCAGGCGGATTCTTTGCCCCTGAGCCAGCAGGGAAACCCTTCTTCTGGTTTATCTCAGGATACTGACTGTGGTTCCCTAAGCTCTGCGTTATCCATCCTGTATATAATGGTTGGTATCTGCTCATCCCAAACTCCTGCCCCATCCTTTTACCTGCTTCCCCTCCCCCTCAGCAACCTTGAGTCTGGCCTCTTATGTCTATGAGTCTGTTTCCAAGCTAAGTTCGTGTCATATTTTATATTCCACATATAACTGATATCATATGGTATTTATCTTTTTGTGACTTACTTCACTTCGTACGATGACCTCCACGTAGGTCCATGCCCCACATGGCCACAGATGCTATTGTTTCGTTCTTTTTTATTTTTTTATGATGACCAACTTCTTATAAGGCCACCAATCACATGGGTTTAGGAGTCCATCCTGCTCCAGTATGACCTCATCTTTTTTTGTTGTTTTTCAATTTCTGGCCACACCCCTTGGCTTGCAGAATCTTAGTTCTCTGACCAGGGGTCGAACCTGGGCCCTCTGCTGTGGAAACACAGAGTCCTAACCGGTGGAAGTCCTGGTATAACCTCATTTTCCCTTGACTGAGGGCACATCTGCAATGACCCTGTTTGCAATAACAGCACCCTGCAGGGACCTGGGGGTTAAGGCTTAAGCATGTCTTAATTTGATGGGGGTGCACTTCTGTGCATAACCCCTTTTAAAGGCAGGACAAATGCCCAGTTACATCAGGGAACTCAGATACATGGGTGCTCTTGGCAACTTTTGCCTTCCCTTGAAGCAAAGAACATTCCGTGCACTGTGGCCACGCCCATCCGTGATGGTAACAGCCTAACCCATCGTCACTCCATAATATCTAAACACAACATCGTGACTCACCTTTGTGACAGCCACCCACTTTCTATTTCTCTTACGTGTTTTGGGGAAAAGTTTTTACATGACTTTCTTAAATGGAAAGCTAGGATCGTTCATCACCCATTTAACAGAGCCATTAAAGAAAACTGAAAAATCCAAATAAAGCCATTAAACTCTCATTAGCTGTTCTCGCCTGCCAAAGGCTCTGAGATGAATTCTCTCTCAGTGTTATAAAAACAGAAAAAGAAAGAAAAAGGTAAAGGGAATTAATTAATGCCATCAGATGGTAGAGAAATACTTAGACCAAATGGGTACTTTAACCAGAACCTGTGGGCGACTAAGCTAGGATTGCAAATGTTGAGTGTTTGAAATGTTGAGTGTTTTTTTTTTTTAAGGCACGAGTCTTTTTTTTGTTTGTTTTGGTTTGTTTATTTGCCGAGGACCAGCCCCGGCTGATCCAGGGTATTCGAAGGGGAGACGGCGTCGGCGACTATTTATATGCTAATTAGAGATATAGAGAACAATAGAATGAGGATAGCTCAGTAGGAAAATTCAGTGGAGAAAAGAAGCTGAGTAGCTTGGTTTACGCGGGAGACCAATAAAACTTCAAGACAAGAAGTTTGCACCACTTACGTAGGCCGCAGGCGCCCTCTCGAATAGCGGAAGGTGTCTCACCCTAGACACCTTCTCGAGTGGGTCTTAGAAGCCCAGGCATGATTAGTAAGCGTGGTGGGTTCCGCGCTCCAGATGGAGACTCAGCTGGAAGTTAAAGGGAAGAATGACATGGGGAGACCAAGCGCTGGTGAACAAGGCCCGTAGCTTTATTTTTAACAGGGGCTTTTATACCCTAAGTTACACATAGAGGATAATAGGGGATGCAAAGTCAGCAGTCTTTGGTTCTTATCAAAAACCAAGGTTTCTTTCCTACAAATGTATCGTATACAAATGGTTTAGGTGATTTACATCATCTTCTGGCCAGAAGGCCTACTAACATTTTATGACTCTTGACAAGGACTTATCAACAAAGACTTACTTTCTCTAAGAGTAATTATTTCAAGGTTTGGCACCATCTTCCAAAGATAAAATTGCATTCCTATAGGGTGGATGTGTAATGGGTTTACAACAAAGAAAGAATTTATTACCTTAAGGGTCTAAAGTTACTAACACCAAGGCCACTACTTATTTTTTCTACATACCCACTATTAATTGATACATATTCAAGGATACAATTCAGGGGATGTGAAAACTTGGCAACGAGCATTGACTCATCAATGAAATCCTTTACTAGTTTATTCTGACAGTTTTTAACTCTCTGAGAGGCTCTAAGCTATTTGAATATCTTAAGCTTCCCGTGCCTCTCGAGGCTGGGAGACTGTAAACAATCGTATGCATAGCTGCAGGAGTCCGGGTAAACTTGTCAGGCGAGTTAGAGAGCCATCAGAGGGGTTTGGATTTAAACACTCCTAATTGCCCAGGAACTTTATTAATTGGAGCTGTAAGTTAACTCTTTGGCAGAGAGAGAGAGAGATGGTGGTAGGGGACAGCCCCCAGTAAAGTCAGAGGTGAGAGCACAAAGCAATAAAGTAGGCAGACTCTGGTTTTTTGGGGGAAAATGCTCAAGAATATCCGGGGGGACTCCTGAGGCTCGATCCCGCCTTTGCGTATGCCGAGCCTCCTTCCTCATGACCTTTGTCATGAGTGGAATGCCTCACCGGCTCCCCGCATTTATTCATTTAGGGAAATTGAATTACTTCTACGTATTGAAAGTGTTTATCTGAGGGAATTTGTTTACTCTTCTAGATCTATTTTAACTGTAATCAGAATATCAGGGTAATGCGTTGAGTGGTTTTTAATGCTGTAATTCCATTTTCTAAAATCACCGGGGCAGATGCCTGTGGTCCACGCCCCTCATCTGAGGAACGTAGCCTTGGAGATACAGAGTAACTTGGGCTTGATGGCTGCTCCAGGTCACTCTTATGGGCGTTAGTGGGGTATGTTTAGGATGCTTTGGGATTTCATAAAGTTGCTGGTGTACAAGACTAAGAAATAAGGATGCAGCTTGGAGGAATAGCCCCATCTTCTGACCGGAGTCCAAAACTTCAGGTAGAGATGTCATTGCAGTAGCAAGTTGAGACTGATGGATGGCCTTGGAAGTTAGTCTGAAGAATCTGGACTTTATCCAAGCAGGAGCTATTTTTGCTCCCGGGGTCCACGTGGAGCATGGCTGAGGTCATCCTTGGAGACGTTAATGCAGTGAGTTTTCACAACTCGTTTGAAAGGCCATTGGAGTGACTCGAGTCGTCTTCCAAAGAAGTTACTCAGACCTTCCTCTGACCTACAGCGCAAATGTGCAATTTCAGATGTAACTCGGGGAGGACCACTATTGAGTGGTGTCTGGTTAACCAGAAAACGGGAGACTGAGCTGATGGCACAGATGGTGACCGAGGTGTTTGCCAACGGATGACACGGCTTCACGGGTGGTCGCTAGTTAATTCTCTAAAAGACTTCAATTTATTTAACTGCTTACTTAAAATAGGATAATGGTGTAAGCGGCCATGTGTGGAAGAGGTATTCTTTTCACTAGGGGCTAAAAAGTGGTCCTGCTATGGAGAGTGTGGTACCATTGTCCCAATAAGGGAGAGGCATGGGGTAAACCATCTCTGATGTCTTGAGGGGTCTCACAGCTTATCTGATGTCCCTCAGGGAGCAGCCATGGGATAAACCATCTCTGATGTCATGAAGGGTCTCACAGCTTATCTGATGTCCCTCAGGGAGCAGCCATGGGATAAACCATCTCTGATGTCATGAGGGGTCTCACAGCTTATCTGATGTCCCTCAGGGAGCAGCCATGGATGAACCATCTCTGATGTCATGAGGGGTCTCACACCTTATCTGATGTCAGTCAGGGAGCAGCCATGGATGAACCATCTCTGATGTCATGAGGGGTCTCACACCTTATCTGATGTCAGTCAGGGAGCAGCCATGGGATAAACCATCTCTGATGTCCTGAGGGGCCTCACACCTTATCTGATGTCCCTCAGGGAGCAGCCATGGATGAACCATCTCTGATACCATGAGGGGGTCTCACACCTTATCTGATGTCACTCAGGAAGCAGTTATGGGATAAACCATCTCTGATGTCATGAGGGGTCTCACACCTTATCTGATGTCCCTCAGGGAGCAGCCATGGCATAAACCATCTCTGATGTCATGCGGGATCTCACACCTTATCTGATGTCCCTTCAAGAGCAGCCATGGGATAAACCATTTCTGATGTCATGTGGGGTCTCACACGTTATCTGATGTCAGTCAGGGAGCAGCCATGGATGAACCATTTCTGATGCCATGAGGGGTCTCACACCTTATCTTGAGGCAGTGACTCTCAAAACATGATTGAATACACTTGACTATACTATCGACTGCTCCCCATGGGTGCAGAGAGAGCATGTGGTTCTAAGAATATTATGTCATGGTATCTGTCTCAGCATGTGACTGAGAAGAAAGGATTGTGCTGAATTGAAGCATGCTTAGATGTGATCACTGGGTGGAACTTTGGATCTGTTGAACCTTGTTACCAGCATCCCGTGTTCCTGGTTGTTCATCCCTCTGCCGAGATGAAGTGAATGCTTTGGCTGTTTTGCATTTGACCACAGCTGACAGCTCTGGCCTTACTTGTAGGCGTAAACCTACACATTTCTGGTATGGCACAGGCTCTTTGTTAAGCACAGAAAAACAATGTGGGGATGGTGAGTTAGCAGGCACTGAAGGCAGGGTAGGAGGGAAGGAAGAAGGAAGCTAGGAAGGAAGGAGGGAGAGAGAAGAGGGAAGGATGGAAGGAGGATGGAAGGATGCTCTTGTTGCTAGGAGACCGTTTCAATCATCCAGGTGAAAAGACTCTACTGAAACAGTGCTGGGGTCGGCGGGGACAGTGAAACCAGAACCTTTAAGTATTAAGCTCCTTGGAGAGCTCCATGATACATCAGAAGTACTGTCAAGGAAAGGTTAAAGTTCATCCCAAGGTTTACGAATATCACACAGACTGCAACTCTTTGTCACAGATTCCCACCTCTTTAGGCAGGACCGGTGACTAGAAATCTGGTGTTTGTCCATCAAGGACCAATGCAATTTGGCTTCTGCGTGTTGGATAAGAAGGGCAGAATGAGAGTCCCAGCAGAAGTCACGGCCCGTGAATGGTACTTTTCAAGTATTCTACTTTGAAGACTCAGAGCCTCTTGGAATTTAGAGTTGGGAAGGCACTTGGCCAACAAGCCAATGTATATGATGTAGGAAAGGCAAGCATATATTGGATGTCTGTCTGAGTATACTGGTGTAGGTCGAGTGGGTAGAAGAATGACATGCTTTGCATTGGCTTTCCGATGCCATCTCTACTCTTGACTTTGCTCACATCCTGTGGTCAATTTCTGCATCCGCTTTTGTGCAATCTTTGCAGAGCTCAAGAAACGGAGAAGATGGCTTTGAAACCGTTGCAGCCCAAGTCTGGTGTTAAAAGTGACCTTTGTTGTCCCGAAGCATTTTAAGCTCAGTGAGTGAACATCACTCCCTGCGGTACGGGATGGACCAAACATGATTCTTGCTGTAGGGGGTAATTTTCTTCTCAGATGTCTAAGGAAAAATAGTCAAGCACGACCTTGTTTTAGGGGTGAGGCAGACCTCATACCAACCTCCAGAAGAGCCTGTCAGAGGGGTCATTGGTGTCTGTAAAGAAATCGTGTTACCCGTCTGTCCCAAATAAAATGAGCCGCAAGACCCCGAACACGCATTTAACCGCCAGCTGCCAAGGTGGTGCTGCAAGTGAAATATGACAGGTGAAAATGGACCTTCAGAGAGAAGATGTGTTTGTTTCATTCTCTCCTTAATCATGCTAATCTTTAGTTTTGCCTGTGGGAATTAAACGACACGGTGTGCTGAAGAAAAGTCTAAAAAACAAGGCCCTGGTACCCCACGTAGAGATCTTGCTTGCTTCAGAGTGTTTGACACCAGAAAGCGATGAGCTTCCTTCCATAAGCGCCCCACATTTATCTCCGTTTAAGGCTTCTGACGGTGCATCGCCAAGAACTTTCACAGATTGTTTTGGGGCTAAAGCGTATTTACCTGGATTTTCAAAATCCTTTATTCTCTGAGAACAAAATAAATGTGTTTTCTTTACCTTTCAAATGTATACCAAATGCCGAAAAAAAAAAAAAAAGCCAAATATCTAACATAAACACTCTTTCCTAGATGCCAGCTCTTTAATAAAAGGTCAGTAGAACCAGAAGGCCTGATTCTGTGAAATCAGATCAATTCAAAAAGAGTACGAATCCTTGCTCCCTTTCATTGCTTTTAGAACAATAAAAATCAATTCTTACTCTCAGCCTTTTAGTTTTATTTTATAAAAATGTTTCCATGGCAAGTCCAATTAAATAGGAATTTTCCAACACTTTATTTCAGAAGACTCAAGTAAGAGAATGCGAGATGCTATATTGCATCCAACATTTTTTCTAAAACATGTAAAAGTAAAAGCACAAGGGCAGATTATTTTAGAATACATCAACGGTTATACATGAACACATGGATAAGAAGGCTTATGGTATATTTTAAATATTTTTTCATGTCACTAATAGGAGCACAGCAGTTGCAGTTTATTTATCTTGCATGCCACATATGTAATCATATGTGTAGGTCATATATGTATCTATCCATCTATCCGTGTGCATATATAGTATGCAGGAAGTCTTATAATACGCAGTGTGAGAAAAGGGAAAGTGTTAGTCACTCAGAGGAATCTGTTTGCAACCTCATGGACTGTAGCCCCTCCAGGCTTCTCTGTCCATGGGATTCTCCAGGCAGGAATACTGGAGTGGGTTGCCATTCCCTTCTCCAGGGGATCTTCCCAACCCAGGGATGGAACCCAAGTCTCCTCTGTCTCCTGCAGTGCAGGTGGATTCTTTACAGTCTGAGCCACCAGGGAAGCCCGGCATGCAGTACAATTTCATGCAATATATGCTGTCCGGAGAAGGCAGTGGCACCCCACTCCAGTAGTCTTGCCTCGAAAATCCCACGGACGGAGGAGCCTGGTAGGTTGCAGTCCATGGGGGTTGTTAAGAGTCGGACATGACTGAGCGACTTCACTTTACCTTTTCACTTTCATGCATTGGAGAAGGAAATGGCAACCCACTCCAGGGTTCTTGCCTGGAGAATCCCAGGGACGGGAGAGCCTTGTGGGCTGCGGTCTGTATCCACGTTATATAATATACATATTGTATGTGATACAGCATTTATTATATACAGTATAGAGTGAGCCATACAAGCTATGATACAATGGTATCCTTTTGTACAGGGCACACTATATACATGATGTCGTTGTTTGGTTACTAAGTCACGCTTGACTCTTTGCAACCCCACGGATTGCAACACGCCAGGCTTCCCTGTCCTCCACTATCTCCCAGCGTTTGCTCAGATTCATGTCCACTGAGTCAAGTGATGCTGTATCACCATCTCTAATGATAAACATACGAAGTACCGTCCATCCTGTGGTATACAGCGTATGTGAAAGTGAAGTGCAAGTGTTAGTTGCTCAGTCGTGTCCGACCCTTTGCGACCCCGTGGACTGCAGCCCGCCAGGTTCCTCAGTCCATGAGATTTCCCAGACAAGACTACTTGAGTGAGTTCCCATTCCCTTCTCCAGGGGATCTTCCCGATCCAGGGATTGAACCTAGGTCTCCCTCTTTGCAGGCAGATGCTTTAACATCTGAGCCACCAGGGAAGCCCATATAAGTATATATATGAAACATTTTATATAAGTATATAAAAATACACTATACTGTATACAAAGTATACCATGTAACACATATATACTGTTGTATACAGGACACTTTGACACAGCATAAACTATATGAAGTATATAATGTAACATATATGCTATGATACATACAATATGCTTTATAACAGTATGTATGATATACAGTCTACAGTGTATCACATAAACAGTATCATTATGCAGCATACACTATGTATATTATATACTGTACCATATAAGCTAGTACACAGTATACTTTTATGCAGTACGTGCTATATAAAGTATATAGTATAAGATCTGTGGGCTTCCCAGGCAGTTGCAGTATTAAAGAACCCACCTGCCAGTGCAGGATATAGAAGAGATGTGGGTTTGATCCCTGGGTCGGGAAGATCCTCTGGAGGAGGAAATGGCAACCCACACTCCAGGATTCTTGTCTGAAAATTTTCCATGGAAAGGGAAGCCTGGTGGGCTGCAGCCTATGGGGTTGCAAAGGGTTGGACACGGCTGAGCGACTAAGCACATAAGATTTACACTGTGAATATATACCGTTTATTATTTATAGTCTTCTCTGCCAGTTTGTAGGTATTCTGACGTATTAATGCACTCTTTCTATACACCAGGAATATTACGGCTTCCTCACTTAATTCCAATCCCAATATTCATATCCAGTTTATAGATCAGGATAAGAGAGGTTTAAGAATTTGCTCGACATCTCCCAACTTGTGAAGCGGGAGAAAGGCACAGCTTAATGTATGTTCATGATGTTCACAGCCTCAGACTGAAGACTAAAGCCCTCCCTATGGCAATGCCTGGATCTGTGGGTCAAAGGTATCACTTGAAGCCTGCGTGCCACCTGGGAATGTCTGCAGACGTTGGGTCTTCCACTGGAACCTTCTGGTGCCCCAGCCTTCTGGCACATAAGCCAAGAGGTGGTGGCTTTATAAGTGTGTTGCCAATAAGGCGTTGCCTGGAACGTGGAGGTTAGGGCACCCACAGCAGTAGACCAGGGCGAGCTAGGTCTGCACGCCACTTCTGAGAGTTCACTGCTCTCCCCGAGGTGACTTTTATCATGCACAATCTCAGGTGTTCCAAACCAGCAAACGTGAAAAGACAAAATCTGTCTTACAGGTCACTTTACCAAGCCTAAAAAAAAAAAAAAAAATGGAAGAAATTAGAGTATATCTTTGAGAGGATTCTCTTAAAAAAAAGCTGGGTGGCAACCATGTTTCAAGTACCATGTTCTGTGGAGAATCTTTCAATATTGATGATTGTCCTTCTGCCTGTGGCTGTTCATGTACATCACGGGGGATGTCAGGTTCATAGTTGCCGAAAGTGAAAGTTAAGTCGCTCAGTCGTGTCCCACTCTTTGCGACCCCATGGACTGTAGCCTACCAGGCTCCTCTGTCCATGCGATTTTCCAGGCAAGAGTACTGGAGTGGATTGCCATTTCCTTCTCCAGGGGATCTTCCCGACCCAGGGATCGAACCCGGGTCTCCCACATTGCAGACAGACGCTTTACCGTCTGAGCCACCAGGGAAGTCCGGACACTTGAAATCTATAAAAACCCTCAGTTTACTGCATCTTGTGGTATTTCTCCTAAAATCCTTGACTTCAGCGTGTCTAAAAGCACTGTCTTGCCAAACGTACGACATCAATGGAATGTTATTTGATCTTCACGTGACTCAGTCTTCAAAAGCTTTTCAAGTTATGTATGTATGTCTAATAGAGCTCAAACCGTGGATGCATATTTCTTATTTATTAACATTTTGTAATGACAGAAACCAGATTCTTTTTTTTGCATTTTTAACATATTTTAATTGTTATAACTGCAATATATATCCATCTACCTAAGAAGCAGTTCTTGAGGAAGAAAGAGAATGTACACATTTTGGACAATAATCTCCAAATCAGGATTTCTCAAGTTTAATACTGTTGACATCTGGGATGAAAAATTTCTTTGCTGTGAGGGTGGGGGGAGCTGTCCTGTGCCCTGGAGAGTATTTGACAGTCATCATGGTATCTACCTTCATTCATGGCACCATCCTTCATGTATAACAACCAAAAACATCTCCAGGTATTGCCAGATGCCCACCCCCGTCCCCGCCTTGTAGGGGGGCTGGTCACTCTCTGGTTGAGGTTAGTGACTCCAAAAGTAGTTCAGCCTGAAATGCTGAAAATTTTCCAACCAAAGTAGTTTAAATTTGAAATCCTGAACCATATCCGAGACACGTTTGTTTTCCTCCTGAAAAATCTCCAAGTTTGGAAGACAACTGGGTGCGTTAAAAATACAGAAATGTTATAGAAACGGTATCGTGTTTTCATTGGGACTTATTTTAAAGGTTAAGGTAAGAGGGGATTCTTCTATAGACAAGGCGGAATGGTAGGCACACGTGGATTAAACCACAGGGTACTCATTGGCACTTCGGTACTGTGTGCGTATCAATAAACACGTGAGATGATCTGACTGTCATTTCGTTTTGCTTGATTAAAATTGACTTGTGACATGCGGAAGAGTGTGACCTTCTTTTTTTCCTCTCTTTTCTCTCTCTCCCTTCTGTCCTCAGTGACCCCAATCAGCCTGTTCCACAGGACACCAAGTTCATTCACACAAAACCCAACCGCTTTGAGGAAGTGGCCTGGTCCAAGTATAACCCCAAAGACCAGCTGTATCTGCACATTGGCTTGAAGCCCCGCGTGAGGGATCACTATCGAGCCACGAAAGTCGCCTTCTGGCTGGAACTGGTCCCACACCTGCACAATTTGAATGAGATATTCCAGTACGTGTCTACCACCACCAAGGTGCCCCCTCCGGACATGACGTCCTTCCCCTACGGGACCCGGCGGTCGCCCTCCAAGATCTGGCCCACGACGAAACGCCCAGCCATCACCCCAGCCAACAGCAACCCCAAGCACTCCAAGGACCCTCACAAGACGGGGCCCGAGGACACCACTGTCCTCATCGAGACCAAACGGGATTACTCCACCGAGCTGAGCGTCACCATCGCCGTGGGGGCGTCCCTGCTGTTCCTGAACATCCTGGCCTTTGCCGCCCTCTACTACAAGAAGGACAAGAGACGCCACGAGACCCACCGGCGCCCCAGCCCGCAGAGGAACGCTGCCAATGACATCGCGCACATCCAGAACGAGGAGATCATGTCCCTGCAGATGAAGCAGCTGGACCACGAGTGCGAGTCGCTGCAGGCCCACGACACGCTGAGGCTCACCTGCCCGCCGGACTACACGCTCACGCTCCGCAGGTCTCCCGACGACATCCCACTCATGACCCCCAACACCATCACCATGATCCCCAACACGCTCACGGGCATGCAGCCGCTGCACACATTCAACACCTTCAGCGGAGGCCAGAACAGCACAAACATACCACACGGACACTCCACCACCAGAGTATAGCTCTGCAGTCCCCTCCTTCCCCTCCCCGCCCTCTTGCCACCCCGCCCCCTGCCACGGGAAGAGGGACAAAGAAGCACCATCTCCAAACAAGGAATGTGTTTCATCCCACTGGCTTAAGACACACACACACACACACACACACAAACCCCAAAAGGGCAACCATTGTGTCTTTACAGACCTCCCATGCTGGCATTTCCCGGTACCACGAGATCAACTTTCAACCCGACGAAATGTGAAACGGTATCCATTCGCTGTCACAGTTCTGCTTTTAAGACCCACCACCATCCAAGCCGACTTGAGCGCGACAAGGACGTCCACGAATCAAGGACCTGGGCGTTTCCAACCGTGACCGTAGAAGCTGACACCTTTCTGGAACTCAGCCAGGGACACTAATTCTTTTTTTTTTTTTTTTAAATCACAGTTGAAAAAAAATAAATAAAGTTCTTTATGTGCCACACGACAGATGGCTCTCCTTAAGTGAAAAACAAACGAAAAGAGTCTGTGGGCTTTTACCCAGCATACAGAGCAGTAATCCAGAAAAGAAGGAAAAGTAGAATTTTATTATTAAACGAACAGACTATGCAGTTACATACCTAGAGTTCTGTGCAAAGAGATGTTTTGCCAGCCTGAACTATATTTAAGAAACTTTGTAAAAAAAAAAAAACAGAAAGAAAGAAAATGTATATAGCTGTGAGTTTAAACAAAACGGAGAGAAAAAACAAAACAAAAAAAAAACAAGCAAAAAAAAAAAAAACGCTTTTATTGGTGTTTTCAGTTTGAAAGAGCTTTTAGCAAGGTTGTGCTTTCTTCATTGTGGTCTGTATGTATATAAATCGGTATATACATTAGTCATATCACGTCTGTTCCCTCCAAGACACAGAGGGGCTTCTTCTTCTTAAATCCTTGTGGCCAACAGACACGGGGTTTTCTAAGGCATTTCATTTGTAAGAGGATATGGTTGTCACGCGGCGGACTCTGACCGTCCCTGTGACCGGGCTCTCTCCCCATTTTTTTTTTTTTTTTGTTTTTGGGCTGGAAAGTGCATGCGACGGCATTCTTAGAAGACTGTTTTTGTTTTTTTTTTTTTTTTTAGGCAAACTTTTATTTTTGGGTTGTTAAAGACTTCATGAAGTTGCAACCGCTCCCCCACCCCCCGCAAGAAGGATCCCCAGCGTGGAGTCTATTTAAAAGCTTGTTGACTTAGATACGCATACGCATGCAGAGAAATCGCAGGGCCTGGGAGGGGAGGGTGTGGGGAGCAGAATACAAGTCTCGTTCTGTAGCTGTGGCTCTTTGAATCTGTTAAGGAAGAGTCGCTTCCCACACCCAGGGTCCTGCCAAAAGAGAGAAAGAAAGCTTGTGTTTGGTGGGCCGGCGGTCTGCTGAGTCAATACATCTCTGTGTTCCCCGGCAGCTGCAGAAATACCTGTTCAGCTTAGCTAATCAGATCGAGGGAGGGGGCATGTGTCTTTCCTTTCTGGTAAAAGCAGTCAAGTCCATTATTTATCAGTAAGCGGGGTTTTTTTTGTGGTTGTTGTTGTTTTTGAATTCTTTGGATCATTTATGGGGTAAAACATTACGCTTGTCTGAAATGGTTATCTTTTGTGCATTTTGCGTATCCGTCACTGATCCGGGACTATCACAGACAGGAGACCAAGGAAGGGAGAGAACACTCCAAGGGCTTTGTGTGGGTTTTCCAGGAAGTTAGAGAATGGCTTGACTGTCAAGATAACACACGGAAATATTCAGCCATTCTTCACTGATGAGGTGGGGATGAGAATCTCGGCGCCTCCGACACCAAGTCATTTTCTTATGGTCGTTTTAGCTTTCCTTAAGGGATATCACGCAGGTATCGTTAAGTCGAAGGAAAATCGATAGCAACCACGGTGACTTGAAGTTTTGGCTTTCAAAAACCCATCGCCAAGCCAGGAAATAGTAGCCAAAGATGGGATGTCTTGGGGCGTGGTTATCAGAGCAACTCAGCTAAGGTGCACGTTCTCAAGAAAGACAGTCCAAATTCCTCGTCCCTTGGTACAATCTTTGATTACCGGAACCCCTAGACTAAAACTGTAACAGCACTTCTCCAAAGTCTTTGAAAATGACGGCCCTCCACCCCGCAACCCCCAGAAAAACAGAGTTCTTAGGAAGTCAGTGCAGACCGATCTCCCAGCAAATTCTGCTGTTCATCTTGGTTCAGATTTTAAGAGTGAGTCTGTGTACGTGAAATGTAATCCCAACTTTGCACAGAGTGAAGTGCACACTCCTGCAGCTCAGAGGTGTCATGGGTAAGGTTTTCGATCATCCTGTGTTAAAGCTCCCGTCAGACCATTTCTGCAAGCCATGTATTTATTACCCCAGCTAAGTGACCACAAATAGGCTGTCCAGGAAGTTACAGGGGAAGTGGCACTCGACAGCCGTGTGGGACCGGTCTGTTTGTGATGTGAATTTCAGTATTTGTTTAGTATTTCCAATCGTCTTCTGCTAGCAATATGCACAGTAATGTATCAGGCTTGTGACATTTGGATAAGGAAAAAAAAAAAAGAGTTCTTGTTAAGTGAATAACTTTAGCTTTTACAAAGGGTTATGATCAAAAGCAATTTAATACACCTTAAATGATATCTTATTTCTACATGGAAAGAAGTTATAGAATCTTCATAGAGTTCTATGAGAATAAAATATACTTGCTATCTATAAAAAAGAGAAAACTGAGAAAAAAAATAAGTTAAAAAAAAAAACTTTCCTAGGCTTTTATTCTTGAACTTCACTGGCACGCAGGGTTTAATGGTTTCTCGGATTATTATTTTGCGATTTTGTTTTTGATTTTGCCTTAAGTAATGATAGAAGATATATATGGCTGGACACATATGTATAAACTTTTCAGCAGCATTTTTAATAATAAAATATCACAGTATTTTCTAATGCTTTGTGCAAATAATTACGCGTCCATTCTTTTTTTGGAGGTGGCCTGTCGTATTTCTTTTCTCGGCTTCAGACGTCTTTCTCGCTTTCAGGGCTAAACGATACATTCGATGTACATGATCCGTGGTAAACTCAGTCGATTACGGACCGGTTTCTTGTGGTTTGTCCTGGGGAACAGGTTTTGTGTCCCCAACAGGGACATTTCTCTTGGCCTGACGCTGAACGTGGGGGCGGGGGTGGGTGCTCCGAATGGTGAAATTGGTAACAAGAGGGTATTTCCTGAAATGAAACACTTGAGTTTATTACTTTGACCTCAGCTTCTTGTGTTGCTGGGGTTTGTGTTTGCCATCATGTCTTAAAACTTTCCAACAAAGAGCCTCCTTTGGGTATATGTCCGACAGCAAGAGGTTTATTTGAATACAACTCAGGAGGTGAAAGTCTAGTATCACACTATCAGAGCAAATCTGTCCAGGCTTCCCATACACTGGGGCTTCCCAGGTGGCTCAGACGGTAAAGAATCTGCCTGTATTTCAGAAGACCTGAGTTCGATCCCTAGGTCAGGAAGATCCTCTGGAGAAGGGAATGGCAACCCACTCCAATGTTCTGGCCTGGAGAATTCCATGCACAGAGGAGCCTGGCGGGCTACAGTCCATGGGGGTCACAAAGAGTCGGACACGATTGAACGAGTAACACACTTCGCTTTGCACCTGGCTGTTGTTTATCTTAACAACTTATTGACCACAGACATACTAACACACCTTTTGTTACCCGAAAGCTATTGACCGGAGACATTTCAGTATTCACTTACATAACAAATCGCCAGCCACAGGTATTACTTTCTGGACAAACCACCCCCCAGTCAATGATGGATTAACATCCTCAAGAGGCCTAGGGGAACAGGCATGTAGAGTATTTCTGTTTTAAAACTAGAGGCGTTGAGAGTCAGGAAGGTTAAGCAATGAGGCAGCAGAAAAACTTTAGATTCAAAGGAAGATGGTGTGTTCATAGCCCAGGCTCTTCACCAGTAAGGAACCCAGCTCGGACTTTTAACTCAAGCTCATGAGTGTCGTGACGACATTAGCTAATTATCAGACAAAGGAAGGCAGCAAAGACTGTGAATGCCGTATTCAAACTCTGAAGTTTTTTCGCATGTTGGATTCAGCTTCTTTGCTAAATGAGAGGTGCACAGGACTTATATGTGCATGCTAAGTCATGTCCGATTCTTTGTGACCCCATGGACTGTAGCCCGCCTGATTCCTCTGTCCGTGGGATTCTCCAGGCAAGAATACTTAAGTGGGTTGCCATGCCTTCCTTCAGGGGATCTTCTCAGGCCCAGGGACTGAAATGAACCCAGGTCTCCTGCATTGCAGGCATATTCTTTACCATCTGAGCCACCAGGGAGACCCTAAAGAAAAGAAAATCTCTAAAAAAAAAAAAAGAAGAAGAAAAAGATCACTATCATGTCTCTGTATCTTGAGAAAACAGATAGCATTACACTTTAAAGTGCTTTTCATGTGGTCATAACCCTCACCCTGATGGACACACTGTGGGTGCCCTCTGTGTATGTATCGAATTTTGTAGAACGTCGGTTGATCTGAAAACACAATTTTTATCAATTTTCCCTGCCGTTTTATGCACAATTTGGAGGTTCATTTGAGGTCGTTAAACATTCGCAATCTCACTTTTGCTGGAATGGCATTTTAAAAATGCCGGCGATCCCTGCCTTTCGCCGGAACGAGTGAGGATAGAAGATGAAATTTGGAGTAGGAAGGTTGCAGGGTCTAAGGAGACACACGAGGAAACGTTATAAATAATTTATCACATACGACGGGAAGCTGTGTGCCTGCAACCTGTTTGGCGGAGGCCTTCTAAAACCATCTTTGGAAAGATGTAACAATTGAATGATATGAATGCAGAGAGAAAACCTGTTCACAACCAAAGATGCTCCTATAGCCTCCACCTATCTGTGAGGCCTCAGTAGGTGCTTTGTGGAGTATGTGTTGTAATAACCCTGTGAATCCCAGTACACTGGAGTCATTCTAATGGGACTATAGGAGGAACCCCATTTCCCCAGACTTTGTCGTTACTGTTGAGTGTCTCAGCCGTGTCTGGCTCTTTGCGACCCCATGGACTGCAGCACACCAGGCTTCCCTGTCCTTCACCATCTCCCAGAGTTTACCCAAACTAACGTCCATCGAGTCGATGATGCCATCCAGCCATCTCATCCTTTTGCCTTCAATCTTTCCCAGCATCAGGGTCTCTTCCAGGGAGTCAGCTCTTCGGATCAGGTGGCCAAAGTAGAGTTACTCAGTGTCAGAAACCATTGTCTGATTGTCCAGTAATCTCCATGTCCATAGGTCTGTTTTAAAAGCCCTTCTGTGCTTCTCATATTATTGGAAGAATGATGCAGAGTGGGACTGAGACCTGATCCCACGTTCTGAGCAAATCCCTACCTTTGTTTAATGCTGCTGCTTAGGAAATATGCTTCCACTTTTAATATCTCTGCTCTGTTTACACGCAATGTTTTCCCTCGCTACGTCTGCTACTCAAATTTCTATGAACCAGCTTGATTCCAACAGGATAAGAATTTAACAGGACCTGTGGCTTCCCTTGTAGCTCAGCTGGTAAAGAATCTGCCTGCAATTGGACAAATGTGTCCAGTGTACCAGCAGAAATACGATACTCAGTCATGTTTTTGTGGGAGACCTGGGTTTGATCCCTGGGTTGGGAAGATCCCCTGGAGAAGGGAAAGGCTACCCACCCCAGTATTCTGGCCTAGAGAATTCTATGGGGTCACAAAGAGTCGAATACTCGAGTGAGCAACTTTCACTTTCACATGGTCAACTTTAGGGGTTTCCCAGGTGGCACCATTGGTAAAGAATCCGCCTGCCAGGGCAGAAGATGGAAAAAGATTCATGGGACTTGGGTTTGATCCCTGCGTCAGGAAAATCCCCTGGAGAAGGAAAAGGCAGTTTCCCTCCAGTATACTTCCCTGGGATATACCTTACAGTCCATGGGGTCGAAGAAGAGTCGGACACGACTGAGTATACATGCATGCAGGGTCAACTTTGACATCGTGGAATCCCGTTTTAATTCTACACCTAATTGGTACCCGTCACATAATAAGATTTCATTTTCTTTCAATTTGCTTCTCAATCGCATTTAAATGTGTCCATTGTAGCAGCAGAAATCCTGTAATATTGTTTTCAGATGTGTCTGTGTCCATGTGGGAGCTTATATAAAATACTGTGTAATGTGGAGAGCTAAAATTCTGCATTTTGCATCAATTATCAGGGTAACCAGGAAAAGTAGCAATCTGTATCTTGTCTACAGAGAATATATGCAAAAGAATGTCAGCATTGGCTGATCTGGGTGTGCTAGCCAAACAGACGAAAATTCTCTTTATAGAAAAGATAGCCAGAACTTCCCTTGGGAGTCCGATGGCTAAGGCTTGGCCTTCCAATCAATGTACAGGGTGCGGGGTGGGTCCTGGGTCGGGGAACTAAGATCCCATGTACCCCCTGGCCAGAAAACCAGAACATAGACAGCAGTAGCAATATGGCAACAAATTCAACAAAGATTTTGAAAAGGGTCCACATGAAATTATCAAAAGATAGTGGATGACTGTTGTTGCTCAAAATAGTCCCTGGAGATCTCATTCCAGTATTAGGCTTATGAGAAAAATGGACAATTTGCAATGTTCCGATGCTGAATAAATGGTCTGCAATGTCACAATTACTCTTATCTTTATGGGTGTTTGATGTTCACAATCTAGAGGAAAGGTGACCTTCCATGGTGGGTCATGAAAATGAAAACATGTACCATTTTTCCTCACAGGAAGAATTATGGCAAAAATAATTCAGCACAAAGGGTATCCACCTGGGAGCCAGGTGATCCGGCTAAAATGGCTGGATTCCTGTTTATACCGGAAGTCGTAGGGTACCTTCTATTTACTTTTCTCTTTTACTGTAACATGCTTTCATGCTCGTTTATGGTAAGAGAAAGGTTGGAGCCACATAATGCCAGTATTTCTACAAAGAAGCATTAGAAACTGACTTTCTTATATAACACACCGTATGATTAGTATAAGCAGTGCATGCACAGTTGCCCAGTCGTGTCCGATTTTTTGTGACCCCATGGACTGTAGCCCACCAGCCTCCTGTGTCCATGGGATTCTCCAAGCCAGAATCCTGGAGTTGGTAGCCTTTCCCTTCTCCAGGGCATCTTCCCAACCCAGGGAGATCAAACCAAGGTCTCCCGCACTGCAGGCGAATTCTTTACTGTCTGAGCCACCAGGGAAGCCCCTGACTGTAAGGCGTGAATATAAATAAGAGGCGAGGTCCCCAGGAGCCAGGGACCAAAGTGCCATTCGGGGAAGGAGGCTTCATGTTTCTCCTCCACCTGCCAAGGGGAGGTCAAGCGCCCTTCGGCAGTTGACTTAATTTCTATATGTTGATCTGCTAAACAGGCACAGACTTTGCACCTCAGGGTCCAATTAAAGGTAAGACAAAGGGCAGCTTTGAGAATTTTGTTAGCAACGCGTATGCATCTCCAAGGATCCTTGGCAGTCACCTCCTCTTTCAAGTTTGTCCCCAGGCAGTAATGGAAGAAGGGGCTTCCCTGGTGGCTCAGAGGGTAAAGAATCTGCCTGCAGTGCAGGAGACCTAGATTTCATCCCTGTGCTGGCAAGCTTCCCTGGAGGAGGACACAGCAACCCACTCCAGCATTCTTGTTGGGAGAACGCCACGGATAGGGGAACTTGGCGGGCTACACAGCCCATTGAGGTCACAAAGAATCAGACACGAGTGAGCGACTAAACCAGCACCAAATATTGGAAGAAAGGTGTCATTGGATGCCGTGGACTTGCAAGAACTCTGCTTAGCAACCTGGGATCATTTGTGTTTCGTTTCACCTTCGTTCATTCGGCTTCTTTACGGCTAACACGGGAGTAGGTCCTGTGAAGCTACAGGAGACACAGAAGCTACGAGCTTTGTTTATCTCCCTTAGGAGACGGCAGGGTTAGGAAAAAAGAGAGTATTTTGCAAAGAGTATTCAAGTGGTATTTATGGAAGGAGAGAAAAGAAAGGGAAAGTGGCTTAGGTAGGCGGGGGCGGGGCGTGTCTCAGACGTGATGCTTTTGATCTCAGAGGAAGCAGGAGATGTGAATGGTGAAAAGAAAGCATTAAAATTTCATCCCTCGTGATCTTCACACACCTCTGAGCACACACACTACGTCGGGTTGTTTAAATCCTAGTAATCCCCTTCAGGGGCTACCGAGACAGGGTGCGCTGGAGAAATGTGTGATGGGGGGGCAATTTCCCGAGATTTGCATGGAATCATAAAGTACTGGAGAAATTTCTCTGTGTTTCTGGATCAGTAGCAAGTGTTACTATAAATCCATATGTAGTATTAACAGGAGGTATAATATGTATTTTGGGGCTTCCCCTGGTGGTTCAGAGGGTAAAGCGTCTGCCTGCAATGCAGGAGACCCGGGTTCCATCCCTGGGTTGGGAAGATCCCTTGGAGAAGGAAATGGCAACTCACTCAACTGTTCTTGCCTGGAGAATCCCACGGATGGAGGAGCCTGGTAGGCTACAGCCCACGGGGTCGCAAAGAGTCGGACATGACTGAGCAACTTCACCTTCACTTTCATAATATATGTTGTACATTTATAATGGTTAGAAATAGCATTCACTTGTGGTTGAAAGGCAGTATTTGGTGAGACAGTATAGCAGATATGCATATATGCACATATATATATCCTAGGACTGAAGTGACTTAGCATAGCATAGTGTATCCTGGGATAATATATCTACATATATAATCCTAGTATTGTATGAAGTATTAAATATTTGTGCTGAATTGGCCCAAAAGTTCATTTATACGGAAAAACCCAAATAAACTCTTCGGCCAGCCCAATATACATCATATATATATAATTTTATTATAATGGGATGGCTATATATATCTGTAATAAAAAAACACTGATCATACCAAGTATATAATATGTACACTATCTATGGTTCTTGTTCGGTTGGTAAGTTGTGTCCGACTCTTTGTGACTCCATGGACTGTAGCCCGCCAGGCTCCTCTGTCCTCTATTGTCTCTTGGAGTTTGCTCAAGTTTGTGTCCGTTGACTTCATATATTGAATAGTATACTTTATATGCTATGAATATAGCATACGATGTGTATTATGTATGCAGTGGGTACACGTATGTATACCATATACATATATGTATACTACATGTACTATGTATAAATATAGAAATATATTTTATACATGATATATAAACACAAATGATGTATGTGTTGCGTACACATATATATGCAGTATAAATATATATATATACACACACACACACTCATAACCCGGTGGAAATCAAAGTGTCTATAAAGCATGCTAACTTTCCTTTTGAAACAAACCAATTCTACATTTTGTTTTTTCATATTCACTCTTACACATGCTTCACCCAGTACTTGAACAACATTCTTTCCTTTTCTTAAACTGTTGGATGAATGACCTTAAGATAAACACAGTCCGTATCAGTCATTTCAGAGTAATTTAAACCTGCGCTGCTAAGACAAAAGAGGATTCCGGAGACAGGTTCTGAGGCTTTTAATGTTAGCCTCGTGTGGACGCTAGCAGTCCAGATAATGTCGCTCTGTGCTTCCATCAGAGACAGCACCAAGACCAGCTTAGGTGTAAGTCGACACCCCAAGGGGCAGATCTCTCATATGCATGGCATTGTCCCAGCAGAGGAAAAGCTATACTTGCAAACAGAAAAAGATGGTAATACTAAGGTTTCTTGTTGTTCAGTCGCTAAGGCACGTCTGACTCTTTGGGACCCCACGAACTCCAGCACGCCAAGCTTCCCTGTCCTTCCCTATTTCCTGGAGTTGGCTCAGATTCACGTCCATTGAGTTCGAGTTTAATTTTCCTCAATTCATTTGGATATACATATCTGTCATCTTTTGGAGGACAACCAGAGACCAGCTTCTGCTTCGTGCTTTAGAAAATATTTTTAAGGATGTTAAGGGTGTGTACACACACACACACACACACACGCACACACACCATGTTATGTAAGGTTAAGGGTGTGTCTGTGCGTGTGTGTGTGTAAAACATAAGCTGTAGGTGGTACATATATAATATATGTTTGCTGGTAGCTGCTGCTAAGTCACTTCAGTCGTGTCCGACTCTGTGCGACCCCATAGATGACAGCCCACCAGGCTCCGCCGTCCCTGAGATTCTCCAGGCAAGAACACTGGAGTGGGTTGCCATTTCCTTCTCCAATGCAGGAAAGTGAAGAGTGAGAGTGAAGTCGCTCAGTCGTGTCCGACTCTTCATGACCGCATGGACTGCAGCCCACCAGGCTCCTCCATCCATGGGATTTTCTAGGCAAGAGTACTGGAGTGGGGTGTCATTGCCTTCTCCGAATATATGTTTGCATATAAGTAAATAAATAAATGGGCTTCCCTGGTGGCTCAGACTGTAAAGAATCTGCCTGCAACACAGGAAACCTGAGTTCGATCCCTGGATCAGGAAGATCCCCTGGAGAAGGAAATGACAACCCATTCCAATGTTCTTGCCTGGAGAATCCCATAGACAGAGGAGCCTGGTGGTCTACAGTCCATGGGGTTGCAGAGAGTTGGACACAACTCAGTGACTAACACTTTCACTTTTTCACTTCATATGTGTGTGTGTGTGTATGTATCATATACCCACATATATGTTTTACTATATAATATATATGTAGACATATACATGTGTATATATGTATATATGTGTGTATAGATGTATATGTGTGTATACATGCATATATATGCATATACACACATGTATAGTATTAATTTTACTATGCCATTAGAAATTGTTTCTATAAAGTTGTTCAGGGCCCTTTGCAAAGGTATCATTAGATGAACATAAGGCAAGGGTTTTTTTCATCCATTCCCTTCGTCTCTCCTGAGACACAATATTTTGCGAGAGGACTTGTCTGAAACCACCCTGATTCCGTTCCCAGCTCCCACACTGGCTAGCTGTTGCTCCTTGGAAACATGACTCATATTCTCCCATTTCTTCCCTCCTATGCTTTTAGGATGGTAATATAAATAGTATTAATAATATTATTAATTAATATTAATAATATAAATAATATTAATACGTGGGAGGAATGTTTTAAATATTTTTTATTTATTTATTTAAATATTTTTAGGTTTACCTCTTCTTCTAGTGCATGTATAGGAATGGTATCATCGGAAAAGCATATAAACATTTTTTTAAAGATTTTTTTTTGAAATTTATGTTTCGCCATGCTGGTGGTCTTTGCTGCATGCGGATATAAACATTTTTTTAAAGATCTTTTTTTTTTAATTTATGTTTCACCATGCCGGTGGTCTTTGCTGCATGCGGGCTTCTTCTTGTGCTGATTCCTCTTGTTGTGGAGCATGGGCTTGAGGGCATGAAGGGCTTCAGTAGTTGCTGGATGTGGGCTTAACTGTCCCAATGCACGTGGGATCTTCCCAGACCAGGGATTGAACCTGGGTCCCCAGCATTGGCCAGCAGAGTCTTTACCACTGGAACACCCAGGAGGTCTCCAAAATATTCATTTATTAAAAATCAATTCTTTATTGCAAATTCCTAGAAAAACAATGAGTACTTCTACAGCCTTTTGTTATGTTCTGTTACTCTGGCCACCTTAAAGTATTTTTGTAAACGAGGGTCTTCACCTACTGGCACGTTTTGTATATGTTCACCTTCTCGTCTGCATTGATCCACATTTTCAATGAGTATGTATTAACTTTCAGTACTTTGACTTTTTGTTAAGTTATACCTTTTTATTTTTGGTCAAGAGGGATTTGTGTTTCTTTCTTTTCAAGTGAATTTTTTTGGAGTATAGTTGGTTTATAATACTGCGTTAGTGTCTGCTGTATGGCTAAGTGAATTAGCTGTAAATATACTTGTATCTCTTGTTTTTTGGGTTTCCTTCCCTTTAGGTCACCACACAGCACTGAGTACAGTTCCCCGTGCTGTATCTCAATCATTATCTGTTTTATACACAGCATCAGTGATGTATATGGGTCATTCCTGATCTCCTAATTTATCCCATTCCCTCTTCCCCACTTGGTGCCCGTGCGTTTATTCTGTACGTCTGTGTCTCTATTTCTGCTTTGTACATAAATTCATCTATGCCATTTTCTAGATTCCAAGTGTGTGTATTAATATATGATCAGTTCAGTCCAGTCGCTGAGTCATGTCCGACTCTGCGACCCCATGGACTGCAGCACGCCAGGCCTCCCTGTCCATCACCAACTCCCAGAGTTTACTGAAACTCATGTCCATTGAGTCGGTGATGCCATCCAACCATCTCATCCTGTCGTCCCCTTTTCCTCCCGCCTTTAATCCCTCCCAGCATCAGGGTGTTTTCCAATGAGTCAGATCTTCACATCAGGTGGCCAGAATATTGGAGCTTCGGCTTCAGCATCAGTCCCTCCAATGAACAAGGGAACTAGGCTCCCCATCTGCACCCAGCAACCTCTGTTGCCTGAAGCCTTGGGAGTGGCCCAGTAGGTGGCGCACTCTGCTCCGTGTCTGGACAGACAGCAAAAATGTTGAGAAAAAAAAAAAAAAAAAATGAGGCCAGGATGGTCAATGGTATGGCACACACAGAAAAAAATGCAACCCAGGGAAACAGGCTCCCCATCGGCACCCAGGAAACCTCTGTGAAGGCACTCATGAGCATCCTTCATAGGCAGCCTCAAGACTGTCAAACTCATTTGAAAATAAGAGCAGGATTCTCTGGTTTCGTAGACTTCCCTTCCACCTCCCTGAGCACTGTTTTCAATCCACTTCCCGGAGGAAACAAGCAGAATCCCAACCAAGATTCCCCTTTCAACCAGCAGCCAAGGAGAGCTATCGACAGGAATATATGAGCATCTATTTTATTAACACCCTTGAATTCCCAGTATATCCTCTGAACATTAAAAAAATCTTCTTAAAATCTCTGCATGATTACATTGGGAATTTGTGACATCTCAATTGGAGAAGTGTCCACTGCTTCAAATACACAAATTAGAGAATGATTTCCACATTTGCTTCTTGTAAAATCGGACCTAGGAAAGGATGCTGCTGCTGCTGCTGCTAAGTCGCTTCAGTCATGTCCGAAAGGATGCTAGTTATTTCAAAAGCTTGGGCAGAGAAATGTACACAGACGTTTCATCCTCATGCTTCCCATCCGCCTGCCATGGCAAGAGGCATAAGAGATGTGGGTTCGATCCCTGGATCGGGAAGATCCCCTGGAGAAGGAAATGTCAACCCACTCCAGTATTCTCAACCCACTCCAGTATTCTTGCCTGGAGAATCCCCATGGACAGAGGAGTCTGGTGGACTGCAGTCCACGGGGTCACAAAGAGTCAGACAGGCCTGAGCACACACACAGAGACATCATTCTCAATCACACTGCTTAAAAGAACTGAGTGATGTGGTGTAAAACTGGGGGATAATGTGTTTTGCATGGTTTAGACCATATTCTGTATTAGAATATATCGACTCTGAGGATGCCTCATGAGATGGTCTTCTTTTCACAGCTGAGTCTTCTGTTTCCAAGTGCTAAATGATTTGTATCCCAAAGCGCTTTCTTAAAAAGCAGTCTCTTCCAGGGGTGTCTATTGAGTGATTTTTTTTCTTTAATGTGTCTGGTTTCCCACATGCCTCTGGGACACGGTTTCACATAGAAGCTCAGCTTCCAGTTTCGCGGAGAAGGTAAATAATAAGACTCTGGAATCGAAAGGCACGGTTTCAGACTGCGTTTTGCACGTACAGAACAGACCACCAGGTGCCTGATGCATCCTCAGACAAGACGTGCCCAGGAAACAGAGTTCGGTCTGATGAGAACTGAAAGAATGCAAAGGAGCCCATCGTTAGAAAGTTTCGGGGTGGGTGGGAGGAAAGGTACAGACTGGAAGGAATTCATTGTCAGGTCAGAAACGTTATGAGGACTGAAGGAAGCCTTGGAGGACTAGATGGAGTGCCTGTGTGTCCAGGCTAAGTCGCTGTAGTCGTGTCTGACTCTTGTGGCCCCGTGGACTGTAGCCTGCCAGGCTCCTCTGTCCACGGGATTCTCCAGGCAAGAATACTGGAGTGGGTTGCCGTTTCCTTCTCCAGGGGCTCTTCCCAACCCTGGGGATCAAACCTGGGTCTCCTGCATTGGCAGGTGGGTTCTTTACCACTAGCACCACCTGGGAAGCACTTGATGGAGTCCATGTGAGGCTGTAAATGTGAACAGGAGTGAGAAATCTATGGTCTCACTGGTTCTGTTGAGAGATGGATGCGTTGCTGGCAATTCACAGGGAAGCGACTGGTTTAAGCCAAACAGTGACATGAGGCTTGCATCCACAGAGCTCTGTGAAGCTTGGCAGAGGGCAGAAGCAGAGACGCTAGGGCAGGGTGGGCGGTGAGGAGGTAGGTTTAAAGCCAACTGGTGAGGGTGAGAGAAGGTGGCTTGCATGACATGGTACAGATGAGGAAGGCTGGGTGGCTTCTGTATGGGTCGTGGGCATAGGAGCTCATGGGCTTGCGCTTGGACGGGCCGGGGCAGAGATGGGAGAAGCCAAAAGTCTCTGCTGTCGTTCAGTCGCCCAGTCATTCAGTCTGTCTCTTTGCGACCCCACGAACTGCAGCACGCCAGCCTCTCCCTGTCCTTCACCATCTTCCAAAGTCTGCCCAAGTTCATGTCCATTGCATTGGTGATGCCATCCAGCCATCTCATCCTCTGACACCCTCTTCTCTGCCCTCAATCTTTCCCAGCATCAGGGGCTTTTCCAATGAGCCGGCTCTTCCCGTCAGACAGCCAAAATACTGGAGCTTCAGCTTCAGCATCAGTCCTTCCAACAAGAATTCGGGATTGATTTCCTTTAGAATTAACACCTTTGATCTCCGTTCCCAAACTCTACTCATTGGGAAAAATGCTGAAGATGCCTTCTCGGCATTAGGAAGTGTGGAAATAACTTCTTTTCTTTCTAGGCAAGAAATCAATATGTCTGTCCTGGCCATGAAAAGTGGGAGAGACTTGAGGTGTGATGTATTTGAATGCCTATGTCAAGGGTTCGACACCAGAGCTCACAGAAGACAGAAAGTGAGCCAAAGTCAATGGTATATGCTATCTGATTTGGGAATGGATGGTTCTACCGATAGACAGAGGTGCCAAGAAATTGGTTTTTTTTTTTTTTAATTTTTAAAAATTTATCTTATTTTGCGTTATAGTTGATTGATAATGTTTTTATTATTTTCAGGTGAACAGCAAAGGGATTCAGTTATACATGTATCTATTCTTTTTGACGTTCTTTTCCCTTGTGAAACTGAAAGTCACTCAGTCGTGTCCGACTCTTTGCGACCCTGTGGGCTATACCATCCATGGAATTCTATAGGTCAGAATGCTGGAGTGGTTAGCTGTTCCCTTCTCCAGGGGATCTTCCCAACCCAGAGATTGAACCCAGGTCTCCTGCATTGCAGGTGGATTCCTTTACCAAATGAGCCACCAGGGAAGCCCACATAGCTTTTCTTATATAGGTTATTACAGAATATTGAATAGAGTTCCCTGTGCTGTGCAATAAGTCACTGTTCATGATCTATTTTTGATATAGTTGTGTATATGTCATTTTTGGGGCTTCAAAATCACTGCAGATGGTGACTGCAGCCATGAAATTAAAAGACGCTTGCTCCTTGGAAGAAAAGCTATGACCAACCTAAACAGCATATTAAAAAGCAGAGACATTACTTTGCCAACAAAGGTCCATCTAGTCAAGGCTATGGTTTTTACAGTAATCACGTATGGATGTGAAGGTTGGACTATAAAGAAAGCTGAGCACTGAAGAATTGACGCTTTTGAGCTGTGGTGTTGGAGAAGACTCTTGAGAGTCCCTTGGACTGCAAGGAGATCCAACCAGTCCATCCTAAAGAAAATCAGTCCTGGGTGTTCATTGGAAAGACTAATGCTAAAGCTGAAACTCCAGTACTTTGGCCACATGATGTGAAGAACTGACTCATTGGGAAAGACCCTGATGTTGGGAAAGATTGAGGGCGGGAGGAGAAGGGGATGACAGAGGATGCGATGGTCGGATGGAATCACCGACTCAGTGGTCATGAGTTTGGGTAAACTTTGGGAGTTGGTGATGGACAGGGAGGCCTGGCGTGCTGCAGTCCATGGGGTTGCTAAGAGTCAGAAACCAGTGAGCAAGCAGACAGAAACAATGACGTGGAACATCTTGTTATGCGCTTAGTAGCCATTTTTGTCTCTTATTTGGAGAAGGATTATTCAATTCTCAATTTTTCAAATTGGGCTATATGTCTTTTTTTTTTTTTTGGCTGCCGCACAGCATGCAGGATCTGAGGTCCCCCACCAGGAATCGAACCTGTTACACCTGCAGTGGAAGCAGATAATCTTAACCACAGGATTGCCAGGGAATTCCTGGGCTACTGGCATGTTGCCTGCCAAACGAACCTACCTTTAACGCTTCTTTTGGTGCCATAACAGACTGATTTGAGTAGAGAGAATAAAGGTAACTCCGTGGGCATAGTGATGAAGTATGAACAGCTGTAAGATGGTTGTAAAATACAGCTTGTGTGCCTCTCCAATCCTTGTAAGTGTGTGTGCTTAGTCGCTCAGGCGTGTCCAACTCTTTGCAACCCCATGGACAGTAGCCTGCCAGGCTCCTCTGTCCATGGGGATTCTCCAAGCCAAGAATACTGGAGAAGGTTGCTATACCCTCAAATCAAACATCTTTTTTTTTTTTAAAGCTGTACACTGGCTTGACTGTTGGATAATGGGTAGGCTGCAAAGCAGAGTTATTAATACAGGCTATATTTTGTTGCAGTTTTAGCAGGGACAGATACCAACAGTGCACTCTATGTTTTTAATCAGTAACCGATACACGCATACTAGAAAATATGTCTTATAAAATGCTTTTATTCTGTTATCATGGCCGTGGGCTGACTCCTTTAACTTAGTTACTCTTTATAGAGTATTTTTGATTGCATTGTTTGCAGCTAGGGAATCCTGCTAAGTTGCTTCATTCGTCTCTGTGGACTGGACCCCGCCAGGCTCCTCTATCCATAGGGTTTCTCCAGGCGAGAATACTGAAGTGGGTTGCCACGCCCTCCTCCAGGGGATCTTCCCCACCCAGCGATCGAACCAGAGTCTCCTGCACTGACAGGCAGGTTCTTTACTACTAGCACTGCCTGGGAAGCCCCAGCTAGGGTATAGCCCCAAAGAAATCATTCCCCCAGCCCCCTGCTCCGACCAGCAAGACACAGACGCCTGACATGATGTGATTAATACATCATCCTTTCATGAGGAACTGCCTTCGCCTTACAAGCCCTGTTCTAAGCTGCAGCATTTCGAAGCCAAAAATCCCATACGGATTTCCCCCATTGCTTTCTAACTTATCATCTTTCTATCACATGCATGGACTTGACTTCACTCACGTACACTCTTGGTCATACAAGCTAGCTTTCCCTTCTACTTTACCACGTTTGCATTCTGTAATCGGAAATCTTCTGCTAGAGAAGTGAACTATGTCTCAGCATGTATTTCTTTCTCTTTTTAAATTTTACTTATCTACTTTTTAAATTATTATTATTTTTGGCTGTGTTGGGTCTTTGTCGCTGTGTGTGGGCTATCTGTAGTACCAAGCAGAGACTACACTTCATGTTAGCAACACGGGCTTAGTTACCCTGTGGCATATGGGATCTTCCTGAAAACCACTGGACTACCAGGGAAGTCCCTCAAAGTCTATTTCTATTAAGGAGTAACAAATGATGCCCCTTTCATTTTTTTTATTGTTGTGTAATCGGAATGATTCTGCCGTATAAAGATTCCTAGGACTTGGCCCCCCCCTTCTGAATGCTAAATTTTCAATGAAATCCAGCTTAAGTCATTTGCGTTGAAGTGTGAGAGCACCTTTCCTCATTCTTCCTTTTGCAACTGCAGAAAGAAACTGCTCTCTTCTGTCCCCTAATATCTCTTCTTGTCCTCTTGCTAAATGCCGTTGATGACTTCTGTGGTCTCCACAGATAGATCCTGCTGAAACATAAATGAGAACAGAGTCCACCCCCCTCCCCCAGCCATTTAATGAGCTAAAACTGAGTTACGCCTGTTCATCGTAATTCAATTCTGTATGATTTTCATGTAGTTAGCGCTTCGAGCTTGTTATTGCAATAAGGAACAAGAGACTTAGCACATCAAAGAGAGGACGGGAGAGAGCTAATGTTTTATTAAGCACCATCGTCGACCAGGGTATGTCTGATTAAAGCAGAAGCCACTATTTGCATAAGTTTGTTCCGGAGTGTGTTCTCAGCCTCCCAAATGAATGACTCCTCTCGTTGATTGAAGAGACCTCGTTAACAATAATTTTATCGGATGAAGATTGTGAATGATTGATTTGCACTCTAGAGAAGTTCCTCGTGGCAACATTAGCGGTAACCTGCCCCCCACCCTGGCTCTTTCCCCTATATGACATGCTTTCGGAACCCAGGGGGAGGGAACAATTAGTTTTTTTTCCAGCATCAAAACTATCTTGGGGCTTGCCTGGTGGCTCCTCTTTATTGCTGCATGTGTCCAACTCTTTGCAACCTTGTGGACTGGGTAGCCCTCCAGGCTCCTCTGTCCATGCGATTTTCCAGGCCAAGTATACAGAAGTGGGTAGCCATTCCCTTCTCCAGGGGATTTTTCCCAACCCTGGTCTCCTGCATTGGCAGGTGGATTCTTTACCATGGAGCCACCAGAGAAACCCTGTGTCTTCTTTACTTACTATTAAAGCCAAGATAAGACCCAGAGGCTTTCTCCAATCAGCAAGTAGATGAAGAGTGGGCTTCAGCAGATTTAAAACCTCTACCACTGGTTGTCATCTGACAAGCCATCCAGACCAACTCTGTAGACTTTAATCTGGACTAAAATGCACACTTCCAGAATCTAAAATTTAGTTGCCTAACTCTGAGAAGTCAAAAGCAACTGAGCCAGCTATGTAAGCTATAAAAATCAAGCAAGTTTGAATGCATTATTCATTAAGGGTCCCAGCCACTGAGCTCTGGAATTTGTCACTGCATTTGAACCAGAACTTCAGCCTGCCAAAATTCCCGGCCTGGAAGAAGCCGGGAGACTAAGGCAGGCTTTTTTTTTTCTGGATGTCACATGATGCCTTTGGCCGCTGACTTTTGACTTTGAGAATCCTCCCACCATCTTCCAAAGTTTTCTTTGAACCACCCTGCAAGGTAGACAAGATGCTTCCTTACCACCACCTCGCTTTCTTCCTACCAGGGGTCAGACGCTCATCACGGTCTGATGTCTCCTCCCAGCCCCTCCTGGCTCCCTCTCCTACAAGAATTCCTGTTCATAAATGTTTTGCAAGTTGAACTCTGTCCCATCTGTTTGTCCCTGTATCTGGACTAACATACAAGCCTAGCTCAAGCTAAGAAAGGGTGACAGTCTCCCAAATAGATGCAAGTTTTCATTCTTGCTTTATTTTAGTTTATACTTTTTAAATCCTTTTATTTTTTTAATCTGTTAATTTATTTATTCATGGCTATGATGGGTCTTCATTGCTGTGCAGGAGCTTTGTCTGATTGCAGCAGTCGGGGTCTACTCTCTGCGGTGCATGGGTTTCCCATTTTGGCGTCTTCTCTTGTTCCAGACCATGGACTCTAGGGCATGCACACTTCAGTACTTGTGGCTCCTAGGCTCTCAAGCACGTGCTCAGTACTTGTGGAGCAGGGGCGTAGTTGCACCAGAACATGTGGGATCTTCCTGAATCAGAGATCGAACCTGTGTTTCCTGCATTGGCAGGCAGATGCTCAACCACTGGGCCACTGGAGGGAAGGGGGGCGGTCATTGCTTTAAATCATGTATCACATCCATCATGTTTTTCATGGAAAAATAGAACTAGTAATTCTCTATTATTTTATTAGCTTCCTTATTCCTGAGAAGAAGGCCCCGACTGTGGGGTAGCCTTTGTTTTTTCCTACCTTTTGACATCCGTCACAGGCACTCACGGCCTCAGATGAAATAGTATCACCAGGAGTGTCTGCAGCTCGACTCAAGACAATCTCATCTGTTTACCAAACAGCGGGTCCCTAAGGTTTTATCTGACAGAGAAGGCAATGGCACCCCACTCCAGTACTCTTGCCTGGAATATCCCGTGGACGGAGGAGCCTGGTAGGCTCTGGTCCATGGGGTTGCTAAGAGTCGGGCACGACTGAGCGACTTCACTTTCACTTTTCACTTTCCTGCATTGGAGAAGGCAATGGCAACCCACTCCAGTGTTCTTGCCTGGAGAGTCCCAGGGACGGGGGAGCCTGGTGGGCTGCCGTCTATGGGGTCCCACAGAGTTGGACACGACTGAAGCGACTTAGCTGCAGCAAGGTTCTGTCTGAGGCATTCAGGATTCTCCCAAATTTCAGCCCAGTGCCCCGTTCTACTGCCTAAAATACACTCCCGTGAGAACATTTGTATGTTTCTTCAAATCCACGTAAAGTGCAACTCCCTGACTTTGGTGGAAGCTGGATTATCTCTCCCGTATCTCTGCCCCGGTAGCAGCCCTTCTACCCACAGGCAGGGGCAGTTTAGATCCAGGGGAAGGCACTCAGGGCAACCCTGACTGCATGATCTGCAATGCATACTTGTGACTTCAAAAAAACCCCCCAAAAACAAAAACTGACTCTGTCCAATAAATTAATTCATTCATTTCTCAAGGCTTTGTCCCTCAGAGCAAAAAATTCCGTCAGACCAGAAACGATTACCACAATGCCTTTTATCGTTGGCTCAGACGGTAAAGAATCTGACAGCAATGCAGGAGACTCAGGTTCAATGCCTGATCTGGAAGATCTCCTGAAAAAGAAAATGGCAGCCCACTCCAGTATTCTTGCCTGGAGAATCCCATGGACAGGGAAGACTGGTGGGCTACAGTCTATGGAGGCCATTCCGTGAAGTGCAGTCCATGGCGTCCCAAAGAGCCAGACACCACTGAGTGGCTAATATAACTGCTTTTTATCTGGATAGCAATTGGCAATCTTTTTGTTGTTCTTGTTAAATGGTGAGATAGTAAATATTTTTGGATTTAAGTGCAAACTTTGCCATTTTTGTGAGAAGGTAGCCATAGATAAGCCTTTGATCCCTGGGTTGGGAAGATCCCCTGGAGCAGGAAATGGCAACCCACTCCAGTATTCTTGCCTGGGAAACCCCATGGACAGAAGAGCCTGGTGGGCTACAGTCCACAGGGTAACAAGAATCAGACACGACTTAGCAACTAAACCACCATCTATCCATCTGTTTACTCTCTTAGTATTAAAAAAAAAAAAGGATTGTCCATTGCCATCCAGATAAAAGGCAGTTCCAGTAGTTTAATTTGACCAGCGCTTGTCAAATGCTAGTATCCAAAAAGCTAATAGTGATTTTTCATCTAACAGAACTTTTGTTCTGAGGGACAAAGACCTGAGAAAATAATAAAATAATTTGTCGGACAGAGTGATTTTTTTTTTTCTTTCAACTTGGAATTTCAGAAGTTCCATTGAGGAGAGGAAGAGTTAACGCTTTACTTACATATACAACACAGTGTCTTGAAGACCCACTTCACGGTCATCTGATTAACACAACATTGAGTGGTCCTGGAAGTAGTTGAGTTTTATCTTGTTACATAAATTCCAGCTGTTTCCTGCTGTGTTTGTATGTGTAACCACAGCTGGTAACCCCTTGTGTCAAGTACCACTGTTATGCTGGTCTCTAGAATACTATACAAATAGAAAAAAAGATCAAGACAAAGCTTTGAAAGCATTCCTCATACCTTTGCCTTTAAAAAGTGATTTTTGTCCCAAACCCTGTAACATCACTTACCACTCACCCTCTCAGCCAGCATTTCTATTCTGTAAAATGACCTTCAGTTCAGTTCAGTCGCTCAGGCCTGTTTCTTTGTGACCCCATCGTCTGCAGCACCCCAGGCCTCCCTGTCCATCACCAAGTCCCACAGCTTACTCAGACTCATGTCCATCAAGCCGGTGGTGCCATCCAGCCATCTCATCCTCTGTCGTCCCCTTCTCCTCCTGCCTTCAGTCTTTCCCAGCGTGTCAGTTCTTCACATCATCAGGTGGGCAAATATTGGAGTTTCAGCTTCAGCATCCGTCCTTCCAATGAATATTCAGGACTGATCTCCTTTAGGATGGACTTGTTGGATCTCCTTGCAGTCCAAGGGACTCTCAAGAGTCCTGTCCAACACCAGAGTTCAAAAACATCAATTCTTTGGCACTCAGCTGTCTTTAGGATCTAACTCTCACATTCTTGTATGACTACTGGAAAAACAATAGCTTTGACTAGAGGGACCTTTGTTGGCAAACTAATGTCACTGCTTCTTAATATGTTGTCTAAGTTGGTCATAGCTTTTCTTCCAAGGAGCAAACATCTTTTAATTTCGCAGCTGAAGTCACCATCTGCAGTGACTTTAGAGCCTAAGGAAATAAAGTCTGTCACTGTTGCCATACTTTCCCCATCTATTTGCCCTGAAGTGATGGGACCGAATACCATGATCTTCACCTTTTGAATGTTAAGTTTTAAGTCAGCTTTTTCACTCTCTTCTTGCATTGTTTTAATTCAAGAACTAGGGGCTTACTGGTAGCACAGCTGGTAAAAAATCCACCAGCAATGCAGGAGTCCCCAGTTCAATTCCTGGGTTGGGAAGATCCCGGGTAGGCTACCCACTCCAGTATTCATGGGCTTCTTTGGTGGTTCAGATGGTAAAGAATCCACCTGCAATGCAGGAGACCTGGGGTCAATCCCTGGGTCCGGAAGATCCCCTGGAGGAGGGCATGGAACCCACTCTAGTATTCTTGCCTGGAGAATCCCATGGACAGAGGAGCCTGGAGGGCTGCAGTCCAGGGCTTCGCAAAGAGTCGGACACAACTGAGCGACCAAGCACACACCACAGCTGATTGTGTCTATATGAACATATTAAGTGTGCGGTAGTTTAACATCAGTTCTTTAGCTACATTTTGTAAGATTTCCTTTGACAGTAGTATTCAGATGTTGTCGTATGGGTTTTAAATCTGAAGCGTGTACATTTGGGCTTCGCTCGTGGCTCAGACGGTAAAGAACTGACCTTCAATTGGTATTTTGTTTTTACTACGAGCGTGTATCCTAAGTCTCTTCAGTCCTGTCTGACCCTTTGCGACACAACGGACTGTAGCTCACCAGGCTCCGTCTGTTCAAGGGATTCTCCAGGCAAGAACACTGGAGTGGCTTGCCATGCTCTACTACCTAAAATTAAATCTTCGTTTACTTACAAAACAGGGTTGTCTGCATGTTTAATTTCCTATCCATAGCGTTACAACTTGAGTTATTTAACTAGAAATTTTCCGTAGCATAATTATTACACTTTGCTCTAAACCTCTAATGGGTGTTTTATATTGAATGTTGCTTCTCTGAATTAGAATCTCTTAATCCTCTTTCACATTCTTCTTATAAATGTGAGGCAGTATTTCTTTCTGTAACACCCAGCGAAGTGCCATATCTAAGTTATAGGTGGTGCACATAAGTAGTTCAGAAGACTCATTTAAATAGTAAGTAATTGGGTCATTAAACTGAATTATTTCCAGAGATATAAAAACAAGAAATTCATTTGTTTAAAGGTAGCAAATCAGGAATATTTCTAAGCAAATATTTCCAAGTACAGCCGACTCCAACCCAGTTGCCAAGGCAATATAACTCATGTCCATGACTTTAAAATATTTATCCTATATGGTATTCATTATTAACAAGTAGTACAGGACTTCCCCGGCAGTCCAGTGGTCCAGACTCTGTGCTTCCATTGTCAGGGGAGGGGGCAAAGGTTTAACCCCTGGACAGGGAGCTAACATCCTGCGTGATGTGACCCCCCCAAAAAAATTAATATGCAGACTCCATCTTATGGCTAAGACCTTAATCAGCACATATATCGCTGTGATTATTTTTAACCAAAAGTCAAAGGCCTTTTAGAAATATGCCCAAATGCACATACAGAGATGCAGGTTCGATCCCCTGGGTGGGGAAGATCCCCCGGAGGAGGAAATGGCAACCCACTTCAGTATTCTTGCCTGGGGAATCCCATGGACAGAGGAGCCTGACGTGGGGTCACAAAAGAGTCGGACACGACTGGGCGACTAAAATGAAATAAAGATACAGACAATCCTGGCCTTCTGACAGAGTTTCAGTTTCACCATCTCAATAGGAAAGACACAAAACCTTAGGTCAAGAAACCTTAGGGACTTCCCTAGGGGCCCAGTGGTTAAGACTTTGCCTTCCAATGCAAGGGATGCAGGTTCGACCTGTGGTTGGGTAGCTCCGATCTCACATGCCTCAAAGTCAAAAAAACAAACAAACAAAAAAATGAAGCAGAAGAAAAAAACATAGGAAACAGAAGCAATATTGTAACAAATTCAGTCAGATCAGATCAGTCGCTCAGTTGTGTCCGACTCTTTGCGACCCCATGAATCGCAGCACGCCAGGCCTCCCTGTCCATCACCAACTCCCGGAGTTCACTCAGACTCACGTCCATCGAGTCAGTGATGCCATCCAGCCATCTCATCCTCTGTCGTCCCCTTCTCCTCTTGCCCCCAATCCCTCCCAGCATCAGAGTCTTTTCCAATGAGTCAACTCTTTGAATGAGGTGGCCAAAGTACTGGAGTTTCAGCTTTAGCATCATTCCTTCCAAAGAAATCCCAGGGCTGATCTCCTTCAGAATGGACTGATTGGATCTCCTTGCAGTCCAAGGGACCCTCAAGAGTCTTCTCCAACACCACAGTTCAAAAGCATCAATTCTTTGGCACTCAGCTTTCTTTATGGTCCAACTCTCACATCCATACATGACTTCAAAAATGGTCCACATTAGAAAAAAAACTTAAAAAAAAAAGAAAGGCAGAGAATGTAGTCTATTCTCAGTTCTCTTATCAAGTAGCAAACTCCTCTTTCTCATTGTGGAAGAACCCTTGTAGAACACACTAGCGCTTGTCAGCCTCTCTCGTCCCAAAGAAAGGAAGAGAGAGGTTCTTCTTCGTGCAGGAGGAGCTCTGATGTGACCTTTGGACAAACCAGGCAAAGACCGCTTGACTGATTTCAGAATCAAGAAACCCATTGGAATTACCGCCCTGGCTCGAAGCTCTCTCAGAAACCCATTTAATTTAGTCCATACGGGTTAGCCTCCGAGCACAGACTGCCCAGGTGGTACTAGGGGTAAAGAACCCGCCTGCCAATGCAGGTTAGATTTAATACATGCAGGTTTGATCCCCAGATCAGGAAGATCCGCTGGAGGAGGGCAAGGCAGCCCACTCCACTATGCTTGGCTGGGGAATCTCCATGGGCAGAGTCGGACAGGAATGAAGTGACTTAGCATGCAGAGAATATCGAAAACAGACAGTGACTCTCAACAGGCAAATGAAAGGTATTCTTTTTTTCCTAATTCTGGTATTTCTCAGATAGGAACCCAGGCCTGGGCTATGCTCACTTGTGTCTGGCTCTTTGCAACCCTACAGACTGTAGCCCTCCAGGCTCCTCTGTCCATGGGATTCTCCAGGCAAGAATCCTGGAGTCGGTTGCTATTTCCTCCTCCAAGGGATCTTCCCCACCTAGGGATCGAACCTGCATCTCCTGCATCGACAAGCAGATTCTTTATCTCGGAGCCACCTGGGAAATTCATGACCCTGTTCTTTGATCCAAGAACGTTTCTATGTTGCTGTGCACCATTTTCCGAGGTCTCATCATTCTTTTTTGAGATACATTAGACATACATTATTTTCTTGTTGGGCTTCATAGGACCAAAGAATTCAAGATTTTGCCTCTTCTGAGATGATTTTTTCCTTGCCAGAAAATTTTAAAATGCAGTGTTAATATTATTGTTTCTTTCAGCCCAGATTGAATTTAATCAAAGACCTCTTACATTTTCATGATTAAAAACATGAAAACTCTGTGTGTGTCCAATAAGTGGTTCAACGTTTATGAGAGTTGATAAATGCATCAGGGTCAATAAGAGCCAATAGCTTGTACATATGTTAATCTGAAATTATTTATGTGAGTTTGGTTTGTGTAAAATAAATGATTAACATTTGCATATTTAATTTCAGCTTCAAGTGATACAGTTCTTTAAATAAGATCTGCAATCCCAAATGTTCTCACTTGTTATTTTTGCAAAGACCAGATTGAGATTTAACCATCCCCATCCTAAATCAGTGGACTGACAGAATAAACCACCTCTTAGGAATAAAATTAAACTGAAAGTGAAGTCGCTTCAGTCGTGTCCAACTCTTTGAAACCCCACGGACTGTAACCTGCCAGGATCCTCCGTCCATGGGATTTTCAATATTTTAATACCCCGATGCCAAGGATGTAGTTGCTTTCATTCCGTCTCTCAGTCGTGTCCAACTCTCTGTGACCCCATGGACTGCAGCACGCCAGGCTTCCCTGTCCATCACCAACTCCCGGAGCTTGCTCAAACTCATGTCCATCAAGTCAGTGATGCCACCCAACCATCTCATCCACTGTAGTTCCCTTCTCCTCCCACCTTCAATCTTTCCCAGCATCAGGGTCTTTTCCAATGAGTGAGTTCTTTGCATCAGGTGGTCAAAGTACTGGAGCTTCAGCTGCAGCATCATTTTCCTTCCAATGAAAATCCAGGGTTGATTTCCTTGAGGATTGACTGGTTTGATCTCCTTGCAGTCCAAGGGACTCTCAAGAGTCTTCTCTGGTGAAATTATAAAATTAATGAAACTGCTTTATATTTTCCTAAAAAGACATAGCGATTTTCTACTCTCTTCCAGTATAAAATCACATTATAAATGCACTTCATGCACCTTCTTTGTGATCAGAAGTACGAAACCACAGTTGTACAACTGTGGGGATTCAAAAACAGGTGAACACTTTTGTTTGCTTTAATTTTTCTTCTTAGTTTTTGAACAGTCTGAACCTGGAAAGGATTTATCAAAAGGTGAAAACTTTGCTTTTACATAAACCTTTGCTGCCGTCTGAAAGCAGGCATATCTGGTCTTTAACAACCAGCAAATGGTTTCCCTAAATTACAAGACATGGTTTTTTTTTTTCCTGACATTTCTCAAGATATCAGCAGGGTTAGACACGATATTATTATTTAAGCAGCAATCAGTGACATTCTTTCAGTCCCAGACACCTATGAGTCTGTGATCAAAATGAATGACCTTGGCCAGAAAAATGCACACAGCTGCCTTTGCACATAATACACACTCAGGAATTTTCAACTCATCTATGGATCAGTGGTTAAGAATGCCTCCTTCAAAGTAAATTATCCTTGGGGGAACAAGCTGTCTTTCTTAATTTGGGAGGAAGAAGAAGTGAAAGGGAGAACTACCAGCAAAGATTCACAATGAAAATGATAAATTACCAGCATTTCCTGAATGCTTCTGCCTTAAATAAAATGATTTCCAGGAGTGAGACGTTTTCATGACCTCAGTGTTCACAAAGATGTTCAAAGGATAATAGGCGATGCTGAATGCTCAAACACGCTTTTCTAAAGCTGAGTGTTTGTTAGGTAGAAACTGAAGCTAGAGTCTGATACCAGTGGATTCTCTATATTCTGTATTCTGATCCGATTCTATATCCCTAAGTCTATCACTCTGTTCTGATATCAGTGGAAATCTGGTATCAGCGGTTCCTGGTGGGTACCAGAATGATCGACCATCTTTCTGTTGTGCTACTGTTAGATTTTAGAGGCTGCCAAGTTCTGTTTCAGAATATGGAACCAAGGGTTGCAATGTCTACTGGCAGTCTCCTGGGCTTCGGTGGTAACTCACTGATGATGAATCTGCCTGCAATGCAGGAGACCTGGGTCCAATCCCTGGGTTGGGAAGATCCCCTGGAGAACGGAATGGTGCTAAATTGAGATTTTTAAGAGATTCGCATTATTTAAAGAAAAGCCAGACACCTCAAGCTAATGAATTTAACACTTTCTAAGCCTGGTGATTCACTGGTTCAGAAGCCACCTGTAATGCAGGAGATACGGGTTCGATCCCTGGGTCAGGAAGATCCCCTGGAGAAGAGAATGGCAACCCACTCCAGTATTCTTGCCTGGAGAATCCCATGGACAGAGGAGCCTGAAAGGCTGTGGTCCATAGCATTGGACCTGACTGAGTGACTGAGCACACAGCATCATGAGCGCCTCGAAAAATATCTTTGCTTTTGGTTGACATCTCCAATAAATGTAATTATTTGGGGGAGAAGCATACAACGCTTTCAGCTCCTTAGAAACTGGATAGCAGCGTGGGTCTCCCGAGTGCCTTTTAAATCTGAGAATTCTGCGATGTGATGGTTAAATCTGTAGTGGTTCATTTTTAAGCCTACTCGTTTCATGAAAATTCATGAAGGTGGATTTTTTTTTTCTCCTTAACCGCTCAGTACACGCTAAAGCTGAAACCTTCAAGGCTTCCAAATGAGACCCAAATGCTTTGCCTCACATTCTCAGCAAAGCCATGTGTGTTGAAGATTGTGACAGACCCTTTTAACTTAATGATCTTTGCACGGCTGCCTGTCTCTTGTCTCTGTAGATTTTTCTCTGACATTTGTAAGTAGGACTGCAGTTCCATTTTCGTCTGCCACTGGTAAACAGGTCTGTTATTTATATCAGCTACAGCCTCCACTTGGAGAGAGGTCAGGAATTCATTCTCCCTGGAGTCTGAACACCCAGCTGACCCAGAAATGATTAGCAATATCATGGTTGTCATCACACACCCAACAAGAAGCCACTTACATCCTGTGGTTTGTTTTCACGACAAATTAGAACACAATGGAACATAGGAAGCTGACATTGCTTGAATAAAAATGGGATAAAATTTGAATCTGGAGCTAAACTTCTTCCCACCACTTCCCACTAATTCCATCTGTCTTTTGGCTACAGATTGACCTGTATAGATCACAGTCATCTTTTTTTTTGGTTTGTTTTTGTTTTCTCCTGTGCTATGCTAAGTCGCTTCAGTCATGTCCAACTCTTTGTAGCCTGCCAGGCTCCTCTGTCCATGGGATTCTCCAGGCAGGAATACCGGAGTGGATTGCCATTTATTCCTCCAGGGGAATGTTCCCGACCCAGGGATCAAACCCACATCTCTCCTGCATTGGCAGGCAGATTCTTTTCTGCTGAGCCACCAGGGAAGCCCAAGAATTTACTCCTAAAACACAGAGAATCAGGCCAATAGATAAAAGAGTGTGTTTGATAAGTCATTGGAGGAAAAATACAAAGCAATGAAGAATGGAAACTTCCTCGAAGGTATTGGTGGGACTCCAACTGGATTTTTCTTTTCCTAACTGCAGGATAATTCTCATTCTAAAACCTCAGATAGGTCACAGCAGTTACATCAATTTGCGTTTGGTTCTTAAATGAATTTGTGCTAGGTTTTAAACCTTTTTTCTTTCATTGCCTTGTGTTGGAGAGAGATAATTTTCTTTCGGGTTGTATTAAAAGATATTGAATGTGGTTAAGACTGGCAGTCCAGTGGTTAAGATTTGTAGTTTTTAACTGCCGTGGTTCCAGATTGAATCCCTGGTTGGGAAACTTAGATCGCAAGGGCTGTTCAGGGTGGCCAAAAATTAGAATAAAATGAATGTTGGACATTTTCAATTGCTCAGCATTTTTTATTGAGATACCTTTGAACACCCAGAAAATGCACTGATTTGAAGTACAATTTGTTGCTTTTTGTCAGTTTATGCATTCATATAATAATCCTCTGATATTTGCACAGAATATTTCCATTATCCTTGACAGTGCCCATATGTAACCATCCCTCATCAATTAACTCCCCACCAGAGGCTAGCTTCTGTCTTTCTGAGAAGCTTTTCCCAGTTCCTATTTTTAAAAATTAGACAATATCATATATTGTGTTTTTCAGACTCAGTATAACATTGCTGAGATTCATCATGGTGCTGTGTATATCAACAATCATTCATTTTTATTTTGTGTTAGCACCGGTTCTGACTTGGAAAAATATTCAGATGGTTTACCTTTTGTCCAGATGTTGGACATTCAGGTTGCTTCTAGGTTTGGGCTTGTTACAAATCTAGGTTTTGTAAACATTCCTGTGCATGTCTTTGCATGGACATATTTCTTCATGTTATTGAGACTTGTTGAGTTGCAGAGTTGATGTACTCTTTAGAGTGTTGATATACTTTAAAGAAACTACTAAATTGTTTTCCAAAGAAGTTCTCCCGTTTTGTAGTCCCCTAGCAATGACACCCCAGTCCAGCACTCTTGCCTGGAAAATCCCACAGACGGAGGAGCCTGGTGGGCCGCAGTCCATGGGGTCACTAAGAGTCGGACACGACTGAGCAACTTCACTTCCACTTTTCACTTTCATGCATTGGAGAAGGAAATGGCAACCCACTCCAGTGTTCTTGCCTGGAGAATCCCAGGGACGGGGGAGCCCGGTGGGCTGCCGTCTATGGGGTCGCACAGAGTCGGACACGACTGAAGCGACTTAGCAGCAGCAGCAGCAGCAAAGCATGAAAATTTTAATAGATTGCACTGTGAATTACACATTTTAGTCTAAGCCATTTCATTCCATTGTTCATCCTTTATCGTTTGTTTGTACGAGTTGTTTATATAGTGTGAAAGTGAAAGTCGCTCAGTCGAATCTGACTCTTTGAGACCCCAGGGACTATACAGTCCATGGAACTCTCCCAGCCAGAATACTAGAATGGGTAGCCTTTTCCTTCTCCAGGGGATCTTCCCAGCCCAGGGATCGAACCCAGGTCTCCCACATTGCAGGTGGATTCTTTAGCTTCTGAGCCACCAGGGAAGCCCAAGAATACTGGAGTGGGTAGCCTATTCCTTCTCCAGGGGATCTTCCTGACCCAGGAATTGAACCAGGGTCTCCTGCACTGCAGGTGGATTCTTTACCAACTGAGCTATCAGGGTAGCCCTTATATAGTATATACAAATTTAATTCTATTAAATTATAGAATTCAATATAATTTTATCATTCTAAGGTAGGGAAATGGCAATCCACTCCAATATTCTTGCCTGGGAAATTCAGTAGATGGAGGAGCCTGGCAGGCTACAGTCCGTGGGGTCGCAAAGAGTCAGATATGACTACCGTGACTAAGTCGAATTAATTATTAGCTGATTGTGAGACAGAAATCTAGGTTCTCGATTTTTTTTTCAGTTTACTAAATAATATTCCAGGATCATGTATTGAAAGTTGTTTACATACCCTTGAGTGTGCTCCTCAATCTCCTGTTTCTTTCTGGGGTATCCTTATCTGTGTTATTGCCACAATGTCACTATTCTGAAAGTAATATTACAGTATGTCACTGTCTCTGGTGTTCAGTCGCTCCGTCGTGTCCGACTCTCTGTGACCCCAGGGACTGCAGCCCACCAGGCTTCCCTGTGCATCACCGTCTCCCGGAGTTTGCTCAACCTCGTGTCCATGGAGCTGATGATGCCACCCAGTGTCTGGGGGTGTAAATTCCTCTTTGTTCTCATTTTCCAAAGTCATAACGTAACACAACCTTTTTATACGTTTCTGGATTCCATTGCCTGATATTTTACTGGGCGTTCTTACCTGTAGATTCGAGAGCATGTTGTCTATTACTGTCCCTGTTTGTTCCTTTCATCAGGGTTTCATATCAAGGTGATGCTGACTTTCAGAACAAGACGGAAAAGCGTGCATTTTGTTTTCCAAAAGTGTTTCTGGGGTATTGGTGTCACATCTCCTTTAAAAAGGTTTTTTTAGAGAATTTGCCAGTAAATCTACTGGCCCGGAGGGAGTGTTTTTATGATAGTTTAAAATGATTATTTTTCACGCTAATTTGGTGGCTTTATATCTGTTTGAGTTTAATTTCTCCTTATGTCACTTTTGATAAGTGTTTTTTTTCTTTTTTATGCAATGTTTATTTTTGTCTAAGTTATTGCATTTATTACCCTAAAGTTATTCATGGTGTACCCTAATCATCATTTTAACATCTGTTAGCCTTTTACCATTCCTGGCTTTAGTAATCTGTGTTTTCTGTGATTTTCTTGATCACTCTTCAGAAACATTTATCAATTTTATTAAATTTTCAGAAATAAAAACCACTTAACGGTCATGACTATCTCTATTTTGCATGTTTTCTAAAATATTATTTTCTACTCTTTGTATAATTTCTATTTAGTTTCTTCAACTTGCTTTGGCTTCATTTTGCTCCTTTTTTCTTTTTAGCTAGTTCTTGTCAAATCTTAGTTTTTGTTTTATTTTTCCTTAAATCCAAGCACAGTTCAGCTGCATCGTATACACATTGACTTGCGTATTCTTTTCATCTTTGGGTGTCAACATTTTCTAACTGTATTGTAATTCTCTGTTCATTTTCTGGGTTAAAATAAATATATATATCTTCTTAGTTTCCAAATACATGGATTTTCTCTCTGTCTCACACACATACACAAAACCCATATACATACCTCTTGCTTTGTTAAAGTGTTTGAGATATTTTTTCCTCTTTGATTGCCATTTCCTTCTCCAGGGAATCTTCCTGACCCCTGGATCCAGCCCGTATCTCCTGTGTCTCTGGCACTGTCCAGGCAGATTCTTTAACCCGCTGAGCCACTGGGGAAGCCCATTCAATTGCTGCTGCTGCTGCTAAGTCACTTCAGTCATGTCCGACTCTGTGCGAACCCATAGACGGCAGCCCACCAGGCTCCCCCCGTCCCTGGGATTCTCCAGGCAAGAACACTGGAGTGGGTTGCCATTTCCTTCTCCAATGCAGGAAAGTGAAAAGTGAAAGTGAAGTCACTCAGTCGTGTCCGACTCTTAGCAACCCCATGGACTGCAGCCCACCAGGCTCCTCCATCCATGGGATTTTCCAGGCAAGAGTACTGGAGTGGGGTGCCATTGCCTTCTCCGCTTTCAATTGCTAATGACATTTAATTTCAGATCCTTTTAGTCTGTGAATATACATATAGTTGCAAGCCATTAATGATTTTTGAGGTTTCTTTTAGGGCATAGCCCTTTATCGTAGCGAATGTCCGTGTGTGCTTGAAAATCATGATACATCACAAACTTCTTTGAGGTCCTGTTACAGATGTGTCAGTGAGGCAAGTTTTATTAATCACGTATGGCAAATCTGCCATATTTTTACTGAATTTCTCTTTGCTCCGTGCTACGAGATGTGAGTGAATTTTTCCCCCTTTTTTTTTTGCACTTTGGTGTTGCTCAGTCACCCAGTTGTGCCCGACTCTTTGTGACCCCGTGGACACCAAATGTCCCTGTCCTTCACCGTCTCCCAAAGTTTGCCCAAGTTCATGTCCATCGAGTTGGTGCTGCCATCCAGCCATCTCATCCTCTGATGCGCCCTCTTCTCCTTCTGCCCTCAATCTTTTCCCACTTAAAACTGCATCATTTCCTGTGTTTCAAAGTTGTATCATTAACATCTCTTGTTTCTCAAGTCTGCAGAGTGCAGTTCCTCCAGCAGTTCATAGTCTGTATTCGGTTCTCTTCCAGGCTCCTTTGTTTACACAGAATTGTCAGTATTTCTCCTTCTGCTTGCTTCCCTGAATATGTGTTTTTATTCTGTGACTCCTTTGACATTTATCTTTCCTTTGACTTTCAACAGACTGTGCTGTAGCCGGTCTGCTTTTCCATGTATTTGTTCTGCTTGGTGATTGTCAAGCTCCTTATCTTATCTGGGCGATGTATTTTTATCAACCTTAGAATTTTTTTTTTTTTGGCCATTTTGCTTTCAAATATTTATTCTGCCCCTTTGGGTGTGTCTCGTCTCTTTCTGAAATACTGTTTGCATGCTATAATTTTCGATGTTGTCCATCAGATATCTGATGCTCTGGTTTGTTTTCCACTCTTTTATTTAAGATTTTTGTTTATCATTTTGGATACTGTTCTTCCCTCTGTGAACTTTATATCTACTTTTCATTTTACTGTTCCACTCTCTTGTGGGGTGAGTCCAGTGAATATATCCTTCCATAGTTTTAAGTTTCCAGTATTTCTTTGTAATGAGGTGACCCACTCCCATCTTCTTGCCCGGAGAATCCCATGGACACAGGAGCCTGGGGGCCTACAGTCCATGGGTTGCAAAGAGTCGGACACGACTAAGCGACTGAGCAGGGCTTTTAGCAGTTTCCGTATCTCTACCAAAATACCCACTCTTTTTTGAAACTGAAATATACTGGTGCAGTGATAAAGAATCCGCCTGCTAATGACGGTTCAATCCCTGGATTAGGAAGATCCTCTGGAGGAGGAAATGGCAACCCACTCCAGGATTCTAGCCTGGGAAATACCATGGACAGAGGGGCCTGGTGGGCTACCATCCATAGGGTTGTAAAGAACTGGACACAGCTGAGCACACACACACGCATAGCTGATGTACCATATTGTGTTAGTTTCAAATGTATCGCAAACGGGTTCAGATATCGATGGATAGATAGATCCTTTTCCAATTCTTTTTATTATAGGTTAGTACAAGATATTGAATGTAGTTCCCTGCACGATATGGTACATCCTTTTCGTTTCTCTTTCTTTTTCTATTTTGGCCATACTGCACGAATGGAAGAGTCTTAGTTCCCCAGCCAGGGATTGAACTTGGACCCTCAGCAGTAAAAGTGTGCTGCCCTAATGACTAGCGGGGAAAGTCCCCTGTGTATGTATGTTGTGCATAGTGGGGTGTATCTGCTAATTTCAAACTCCTATTTCACCTCTCCTTCTGTCTCCCCTTTGATAACCGTAAGGTTGTTTTTGAAGTCAGTTAATCCGTTTCTGCTTTGTAAATAAGATCATTTGCATTATTGTTGTGGTATTTGTCTTTCTCTGACTGACTTCACTGAGTATGATCATCTCTGGGGCCATCCCTGTTGTTGCAAAGGCATCATTTCCCTGTTTTCTTCTTTTCAGTTCAGTTCTGTGGCTCAGTCTTGTGTCTGACTCTCTGTGACCCCATGGACTGCAGCACGCCAGACTTCCCTGTCCATCCCCGTCCATTGTCTTTTAGGGCTGAGTAGTATTCCATTTGGAGAAGGCAATGGCACCCCACTCCAGTACCCTTGCCTGGAAAACCCCATGGACGGAGGAGCCTGGTGAGCTGCAGGCCACGGGGTCAAAAAGAGTCAGACAGAACTGAGCAACTTCACTTTCACTTTTCACTTGCATGCATTGGAGAAGGAAATGGCAACCCACTCCAGTCTTCTTGCCTGGAGAATCCCAGGGACGGAGGAACCTGGTGGGCTGCCGTCTATGGGGTCGCACAGAGTCAGACACGACTGAAGTGACTTATCAGCAGCAGCATTCCACTGCGTATATGCACCACGTCTCCTTCACACAGACATCTGTTGATGGGTGCTGAGGTTGTCAGCAGTCTTGGCTACTGTGGGTAGTTCTGCTGTGAGCATGAGGGTGCACATGTACCCTTTCAAAGTAGAGTTTTCATCTTTTCCAGATATATGTCCCAGAGTGGGGATTGCCGGATCAGATGGTAGCTCTATTTTTTTAGTTTTTAAAGGGACCTCCATCCTATTTTTCACCGTGGGCGCACCAACTTCCATTCCCACCAACAGTGAGGAAGGGTTCCCTTTTCTGCACACCCTCCCCAGCATTTATCGTCTGTAGACTTTTGATGCTGACTCTTCTGGCTGGTGTGAGGTGATAACTCACTGTCGTTTTGCTTTGCATTTCTCTAATAATTAGCAATGTTGACTGTCTTTCCGTGTGCTCATTGGCCGTCTTGGTCTTTGCAGAAATGTTAACTTGGGTCTTCTGTCCACTTTTTTAAAAATTGAGTTGTTTGTTTTATTTTCTTTTGCTAATGAGCTATTTGAGCTGTCTATGTATTTTGGCAATTAAACCCTTGTCAGGGAAGCCAGATTAGTAGAGAAAATAAAAGAGATTGTGAGAAACGCAGAGTCCCTTGGGGTACACTCACATATATGGTTATAAGCTTAGCTTCTGAGGTGGCACAGCGGCAAAGAATCGGCCTGTCAATGCAAGAGACTCGAGTTCAATCCCTGGGTTAAGAAGATCCCCTGGAGGAGGAAATGGCATACCTCCAGTTTGGAGAATCCCATGGACAGAGGAGCCTGATGGGGCTACAGTCCGTGGGGTTGAAAAGAGTCAGACAGGACTGAGCACACAGCACCCTTATATATAAATCCATATCTATGAATCTACCGTGAAGTCTTTTGTATTTTTTGACATTATGTAAGGTCCAGCAATTGCATATGGAAGGTCCAATCATGGAAGCCTTTTTTTTTTAATCCATACTTAGTATTATATGAGTGAGCAGTGGAGAAAAAAGAGGCTCGGTTTTCCCACAATACACCCTTCCATTTCACACACTACTTTGGAATCCCTGCTCATTCAAGTCTCTATAAAGGTATATTAATAGGTTTTATACAAAATTCCTATCTTAGGAAGGCATTCAGTCCTTTGTAGCCTCACATATTAGAACGTTCAAATAATTACAGTTTTACAGTGATGAAAAGAAGCATATTTCACTTTATAAATTGAAGGATGCACGTGTAGAATGAAGATAAAGGGTATTACGCATTTTCTGTGGAAGAAGAAAATCTTGGGAATCTGAGGCTCTATGTTCTTTCCTGTGGAGAGGCAGGTAGAAATGATACTCTCCAGGCTCAGACACCATGAAAGGGAAAAATGACATTTTTTTCCAAGATCAGAGGTCAAATCACTGTCTTTTCTGTGCCGTCTCGTATTTTCCTGACAGTCCTGGCTGAATTCCAGATGTTTTCTATTTTGTTTTTACACGGTGAAGAAATGGAAATGTTAGTCGTTCAGTCATGTCCAGCTCTTTGCAGCCCCATGGACTGTAGCCCACCAGGCTCCTCTGTCCTTGGGATTTCCCAGGCAAGAGTATGGAGTGCATTGCTGTGCCTTCTCCAGGGCGTCTTCCCGACCCAGGGATCAAACCTGCACCTCTTAAGTCTCCTGCATTGGCAGGCAGGTTTTTTACCACTAGTGCCAATGTGTGTGTGTGTGTGTGTGTGTATCAGCTCAGTTCAGTTCAGTTGCTCAGTTGTGTCCGACTCTTTGTGACCCCATGGACTGTACGGTCAATGGAACTCTCCATGCCAGAATACTGGAGTGGGTAACCTTTCACTTCTTCAGGGGATCTTCCCAACCCAGGGATCAAACCCAGGTCTCCCGCATTGCAGGCAGATTCTTTACCAGCTGAGCCACAAGGGGAGCCCAAATATATATACACATGACCATGTGTAAAATAGATCGCTGGTTGGAAGCTGCTGGGAACTCAGCCCAGGGAACTCAGCTCGGTGCTCTGTGATGACCTAGAGGGGTGGTGGGATGTGGTGGGAAGGAGGTCCACCGGGGAAGGAATTATATGTATACACGTGGCTGACTCGCTTTGTTGTACAGCAGAAACTAACACAACATTGTAAAGCAATTATCCTCCAGGGGAGGAAAAAATAAATTTCATGATGAAAACGAAAATAAAGCAGTAGGAGAGTATTGATGAGGAAAACAAAAACCCCTTGAAGGCTGAAGGTTGGTCATCAGAATGATCCTTGGCTCTCACACATGGGCTGGTCTGCTCTATGTGTGAATTGCTGTTGCAGTTTTTAGCAAGTAGTAAGTTAACAGGGAAGTACAGTTTTCAATGGACGCTGAGTGGTACCCAGGTAACAGAGAAATCAAGCCGGACTTTCCTGCCAATTGTGGTCTTACTCGTAGGCTGGTGGCTGAAGCATCGTATCCTCAGGCTGATGGTCGTGTAAACGCTGTACATCACTAACTTCTCGCTGGTCTTGCAACAGGTACTTTCTTTCTAACTGAGGAGGCTTAGTTCTTGAATATTGTAATGTAGTTACCCAAGCGTCCTTGGAACGCAAATAGGTCAGCCATTCATCTGTGGTTGGTTCAAGGACTCTTTGCAGATGGTCTTAAAGAGAGAAGCACACTCCATTCGGGAATGCATGAAATGGGGGGCTTCCCTGCTGGCTAACTGGTAAAGAATCTGCCTGCAGGACATGCAGGTTCGATCCCTGGTCCGGGAACATGGCGCATGCCCCAGAGTAACTAAGCTGGGGCACCACAACTATTGAGCCCATGCTCTTGAGCCCGGGAGCTGCCCATAATGAGCCCACCTGCCACAAGCACTGATATCCACCTGCCCTGTGGCCCGTACCCTGCAACAAGAGAAACCCGAGTACCCCAGCTGGAGAGCGAGGCCCTGCCCGCCACAGCTAGAGAAACCTGGTGCAGCAATGAAAACCCTGCGCAGCCAAAATAAATTAAAAATATAGTTATTTTGAAAGTGCATGGTCTGGATGATTTACATGGACCATGAGTTCAACTGAGATTCCTTTGTTGTATTTGGAGAAATTCCATTTCTCTTCCTCATTTGGATACATCCTTCCTTCCAAAGTAGTTGAAAGGATTGGTGCAGCTGTTGGCTGGAGGCCTTTGCCCAGTAGAAGATGGACTTGGATGGAGGGTGGATCAAGGAGAGCCTGGCCTCTTGTCTTTATTTCTTTTTTTTAACTGATTAATTTTTGGCCACACCGCATGCTGTGGTGGATCTTAGTTCCCCTACCAGAGATTGAACCCACGCCTCCTGCAGTGAAAGTGTGGCGTCTCCACCGCTGGACTGCCAGGGAAATCCCTGGACTTTGCTTAAGAATACCTGTTTGAAAAAGGGTCATTAAATCCAGGGAACACTTGTTTGGAAAATGGGATTATGTCCAGGGGAAATTGAGGACATGGAATGGTATGGTCGCACACTTACATTCTCAGATAATGTTTCAGACTATATCCTGACGTTTTCTTTAAGAACTTAAAAGCAACGTCAGCTAGGTAATAGAAGGAAAATCAACATTAGTCCCACAGCCCTTGCTGGCCGCCATTCTGAAGTCATGAGCAAGGTTGGAATTAGGTGAGCGGCTTACATCAATTTACTGCTCACAGAGAACGCGTACGCCTCTTGTCTTTCCTAAGACCTGATATTTATAAAAGCGGAAGCTAAAAGGGTGGATACATGCTGGAGCATTTAGAAGTTGGCTTGCACATGCATTAATTTAAGATTAATGTTAAGATTTTCTGGAAACACAATTACAGATGCTGGTCACCGTTGGGCACTCCTGCTTTGAAGTGACCACTCATTAGGGCATAAGTAGAGGCTGACGTGTTGTACAAGGTAGAAAGAGAAATGCCACCCCTTGAAAATGCGTGTCCATGATGGTGACTTCCAGAAGCATTTACGGCCACGCTATGCTGTCACAGTTTTGCAACCTGACCTCCTTACTTCTGAATTCTGAAAAAAAAAAAAAAAAAAAAAGACGTTGACACAGGGCCAGTGTGAGCCACTCAGCTCCAGCCTGTGATAGAGACCAGGATGTAGTGTGTTATCGGTATGTCTTGTCTGCATTTTTTCCAGAGCCCACTTGCAGGCAGGAGATGACCATGACACAGATCACAGGAACTCAAGGTTAAGCTGTACCAGTGCTGGAAATGTTCCATCCTCTCCTCCCATATCGGTTCATGTCTTCATGACCAAAGAGAGTCACGCTGTTGTTCATTTGCTAACGTGTGTCCAGCTCTTTGTGAGCCCATGGACTGCAGCATGCCAGGCCTCCCTGTCCATCACGAACTCCCGGAGCTTGCTCAAACTCATGTCCATCCAACCATGTCATTCTCTGTCATCCCTTCTCCTCCCGCCTTCAGTCTTTCCCAGCATCAGGGTCTTTTCCAATGAGTCAGCTCTTCACATCACGTGGCCAGAGTACTAGAGTTTCAGCTTCAGCATCAGTCCTTCCAGTGAATATTTACAACTGATTTAGGATGGACTGGTTTGATCTCCTTACAGTCCATGGGACTCTCAAGGGTGGTCTTCTCCGGCACCACCATTTAAAACCATCATTTCTATGCTTTGCATTCTCTAAAGTAGGATTCACAATTTGATGGAAGGACCGGCAAATTGTAGCCATGAGCCCCAGACCCCTAGAGCTTTGTGAGTTTGCTGAAGTCACTTAGCAAGTTAATGATATATCCGAAATAAGCAACTGATGATTCTCGAAGCCTTCAAAGAAGGCAGAATGTCCACAAGCCTGTTCTCTATGTTGGCGTCTCTATCGTTGCCCTTCGGATAGGTTGATCAATACCATCTTTCTAGATTCCACAGCACAGGACTCTTCTTGACACAACCCATAAGAGAAGAGTATGAGTGTTTTGTTATTAATCGCCCACTGTGCTGACTTCGATGTAATTCTATGACACACGTCTCTTGCTAGTCTAATCTGGTGCAATTTACTATTTCGTTTGTTTTGATAGCCTCACTGAGGTGTAATTGACAAGTAAAAGTCCTATATATTTAGATGTAAAGCATGATAATATGAGTTATGTATCTATTTTTAATAATGATGATTATCAAGGTAATTCACGTATTTATCACCTCACATACTTGCAATTTTTACATGTGGGATAAAAACACTTAAGATCTACTCTATCAGCAAATTTCAAATACACAGTACAGTATTATTGATTCGATACATCAAATTGCTTCTACATGTTTTCCTCGCATAACTGAAACTTTTTAATCCCTTGACTGATATCTTCCATTTCTACCAGCTCCCAAGCCCTGAAAATTTAGTCACTCAGTCTTGTCTGACTCTTTGTGACCCCATGGACTGTAGCCCGCCAGGCTCCTCTGTCCATGGGAATCTCCAGGCAAGAATACTGGAGTGGGTTGTCATTCCCTTCTCCAGGGGATATTCCTGACCCAGGGATTGAACCCAGGTCTCCCACATTGCACACAGACTCTTTACTGACTGAGCCACCAAGGAAGACCTCCCAATCCCTGGAAAGCACCATTATTCTCTCTGCTTCCGTGAGTTCATTCTTTTAGATTCTACGTGTAAGCGGAATCAGTGGAAAACACCCTGATGCTGGGAAAAGTTGAGGTGCAGGAGGAGTAGGGGGTAACAGAGAATGAGATGGTTGGATGGCATCAGTGACTCAGTGCACATGAGTTTGAGCAGACTCCTTGAGATGGTGAAGGACAGGGAAGCCTGGCATGCTGTGTGTTCATGGGGTCGCAGAGAGTCGGACACTACTTATCCACTGAATAACAATCGACAAGTGAGAGCTATTTGTTTTCTGCAGTATTTTGCAGTATTTGCTTTCTTGTGTCTGCCTTATTTCACTTAGCATGGTGTTCTCATGGCCCATCAACGTCGTCATACACAGCTGAATTTACTTCTTTTTCAAGACCCGATAAAATTCCCTTGTCTGTGTGTCTATCTCTACTATCGGTCTCTCCATCCACTTTTTATCTATCTATCCATCCTTCTAATCTATTATCTATGTATCTATCTCTACTATCTTATCACTCATCTACTATGTCTATTATCGTCTATCTATCTACCTACCTATCTCTGCTATTATCTCCACTATCCGTCTGTCTATCTGCCCATCCATCCTTCTATCTATCTCTTCTTCCATCCTTTTCTCTCTCTTTCTCACATTTGCTTTATCCATTCATCCATCCACAGACACGTGGGCTGTTCCCACATCTTGGCCATTTTGAATAACACCACGATGAATATTGTCCTGCAGTTGCCCTTTGAGGTCCTAATTTCTTCACTTCCTCCTTCTTAACCCCTTGTTCTTATATCGTCAGTCTTGCTAGATCACGCAGGACAGCACACCCATGCCGATCTGGGATATTAATGCTTTTTTCTGCAGTGGGTGGTTTCCAAAACCTTTTAGAAACACTGCAGTCGCTAGATGGCTTTGGAGTTCAGTGGCATATTACAGAATTAGAATTGTTAGCAAGCCAAAGCAAGCTGCTGGCGGTAGAATGAAGAATGAGGTGGCACCAATTGTTTTCTGAGTTTTTCTAAGAAGCATTCCCAGCTTCACCCACTCCTGCCACTTAAAATGACTTTCAGCATCGTTGCCTGCTTTTGTGACAACCAGCGTGCATTTTCCAGGTGAGATATTTAGGGATGAGTAACCTCGCAGGTGGATGACAAGACATGTTATAAACGAAGACAGATAAGTGCTGCCTTTCACAGTCTTTAAATTTCACACGTGTCTCCTGCAAACCCCAGAGTTAATTAGATTTTCATTTTCTCAGCAGTTTTCTTTTTCCAGAATAGAAGCAAGCTTGAAACTAAAAAATGATGTTCTTTTTGCAACTTCTAGAAGGATGGGAGAGATTTCAAAGTCTTGCGTCTTTTCAGGACCTCTGTATATATGAATGTGTTCATCATGCATGAATTGCAGCTGAAAAAAAAAATCAGCTTTAACAATAGATTTCAAAATTCACCTGAAGATACTCTAAAGGATGCATGTCTTTATGTTCTTGCTACATTGGAGGAAGGTAAGACCATATGGGAAAAGGATATATTGAATGTAATATATCGATATTTCCAAATAACACATCCTATTATCAAAAATAAATTTTCTGAATTAATAAATTTGATAAAGTGCGGCAAAGGAGTATAATTATTATTGTGTGTGCATGCTTAGTCATGTCTGACTCTTTGTGACCCCATGGACTGTAGCCTGCCAGGCTCCTCTGTCCATGGCATTCTCCAGGCAAGGATACTGGAGTGGGTTGTCATTTTGTCCTCCAGGGGATCTTCCTGACTCTGGGATCGAACCCAAGTCTCTTGTGTCTCCTCCCTTAGCAGGAGATTTTTTTTTTTTACCACGGAGCCACCTGGGAAGCCCACATAAGTGTTATCTTGTGGGGAAAAAAAATAATTACGGCCAAATCAGGTCATTATTGTCATCAGACACAAATCTTCCAAAGTGAAAGCAATCTTAGACAATGTTTTATCCAACGACTTAATATATAGATGAGAATGCTGAGTACAAAACTGTGTTTTATTTTTACCCTCAGTAATAAAAAACAATTACTGTTCAGCAGTTTTTCCATTTTTTGACTCTATTTCTCAAAAAGTTACGCCCATACTTAGTAGGGAGGAGGAAATTCCCTTTACGTAAGTATGTGGATGCTGGAAAAAATAAGATCCTTTGTGCAGGCAATTTCAGAAATTTTAATATTCTTGTGTAGATTTTCCAAATCTGTAAATCTTATTAGATGCCATAACACAGCCCCACGTTTTTCTTTTAGAGAATCTCCGTAGATGAGTGTGTCAAGTCATGATACAGTTTAGAAAAGATGAAGATCTGTTATATCCTTGCTCTTTCCCCAACTTCCATGGAGATTGTTAAATTCAGTGAGTCCATATTATTTCTGCCCCTCCAAGACTGTGTTGGTAACTGGTCTACCATGATAAATCTGTAGGAAATGCTTCGTTATGCGCCCCTTTCCTGTCTCAGGTGGGCAGCCCTCTGCATCACCCTTAAGGAGAGAGAGTGCTCCTGAACTCACTGAGAAGGCTTCAGAAATTTCATGGTGACCTCGTACACCTGTTTTGGAACAGAATTTGTACAGGTATGCTTAAGTATTCCTTTTTGAAATACTCCTCTCCTTATGCAGTTAATACGAAAGAAGACGGAGTAGGTTCCTGCTTACTTAGTCGCTCAGTTGTGTCCGACTCTTTGCGACCCCATGGACTGCAGCCCGCCAGGCTCCTCTGTCGATGGGATTCTCCAGGCAAGAATATTGGAGTGGGTTGCCATGGCCTTCTCCAGAGGTTCCATAGTAAAAGGAATATATACCACTTGAAAATTAAAAAATGGGTCATGCTTATATCTTTATAGTTGCTGATGGAAACACATCATGATGTCATGATGAAATATATATCCAAATAAATATCATAAGCACATATGTGTATGTTATATGCATAGATAATTTGTAATAATACATATACAAAATATATATATTAATGTATGTAATATATTAGTGTATATTGCATGCTCAGTCACTCAGTCATGCCAAGCTCTTTTGTGACCCCGTGGACTGTAGCCCACCAGGCTCCTCTGTCCATTGGATTTACGAGGCAAGGATTCCACACTGGATTGCCACTTCCTCCTCCAGGGGATCTTCTCGACCCAGGGATCAAACCTGCATCTCCAGGTCTCCTGCAATGCAGGCAGATCCTTTACCCACTGAGCCATCAGGGAAGCCCTTAAAATTTCTATACATACAGAAAGCAAAGAACAGTTCATATAAAAAAGAAAATTTATAGAATACCCTTAAAAGAAATATGTGGTATTATAAAAATGTGTTTGTATTTTCTTCCTGCTCACTGAGTGTTAAAAGCACTAAAATTAATAAAAAAAAAAAAAAAGACAACCCAGGATGTTAAAAACAGATTTGGTTTAAAAGAAGTAAAGATGGAAAAACAATATTATAGTCAGGAAACACGTGATAAATGCCATTTCACTGCAGTGCCCAGGGCCAGTTTGGAAGGATCCCAAATCCATTTGTCAAAACTCAAATTGCCTGGAAAATTTACGGAACTAAATTTGGTTTAGAATTCCTTGAGAGGGTAATATCATAAACCTTGCCTCCTTGGCTTCTGTTTCACTTGAATTACGGTGTTCATTCTTGGAAAGGAACTTCAGGATTATTCAGAAATCCTAGTTACCAAATTAGGTCGGAAAAAAGGCATTTCCGTGGCATCTTGCAATAACTGGAGTTTCTGTTTCGATTAGGTGTGGTTACAGGACTTTGGTTTTGGGAAGGAAAAATCCACACCATTATTGAAATCAGATCTTTATTCGTTTTTTTCAGAGGACTTCCCTCAGACATGACCCAGATGGTAAGGACACCCAGGTTCGATCCCTGGGTCAGGAAGATCCCCTTGAGAAGGGCATGGCAACCCACTCCGGTATTCTTACTTGAAAAATTCGATGAACAGAGGAGTCTGGAGGGTTACAGGCCGTAGGGTTACGAAGAATTGCATATTCTCAGAAGCCATCACTGAATTCATTAAAAAATCACTTGAAGCAGTTGTAGAGGTCTATTTTTTAATCCTGTGATTAAATTGAATCCAAATTCAATTCATTTGAATCTATTTTTTTCTCCTGTTATCTAAACACATATATATGTTTTTATTTCTCTTTGTTTAATTTCCATTTCACATTGCTTTTCCTAGTAGTTTCCTTTCTGAATTTAATGAACATTTCACATTTCTTAATTTCTTTCCTGGATTTGGGTAATTTTGTCTTATTAGCACTTCAAAGTCAGACGGAGAACCTCAAGCAGAGGCCTTAATTGCGTGAGTGGTTAATTTCCTATTATAGACAAACTCATACATACTAAGTGGTCTTTAACGTTTTAAATGTTCACAGGAAAGCTAGACTGTGAACGCCATACATCCATTTTTACACATTAATGTTCTCCAAACTGCCATAAAATAAGAAGCTAAAATAATGCATACTCCTGCCATTCAAAAAAAAAGTCAACATCTATTGGGTTTGCTCATATGTCACAATTTTTTAAGCATCTATTTTCCTAAGACTCGAGGTCTGAGATTTGCTGCAGTGCAATTTTTTTGTTGCTTGCCCTTTTTGGAAGAAATTTCAGCATGATTTTTTTCATTTTTAGAGCAAGATGATATGTATTTATTTTAGCAATTTTCTTTAGGAAAACAATGGACAGTTTGTTAAGGGTTTTATATGCATGTATACAGATTATTTATTTGTATTGATTTATTTAACTGTACCAGGTCTTAGTTGCAGCAAACAGTATTTTTAGTTGCAACATGTGGGATGTAGTTCCCTGACCAGGGATGGAACCTGGGCCCCTTGCATTGGAAGCCTGGAGTCTTAGCCACTGGACTACCAGGGAAGTCCCAGGGTTAAGTTTTCTGATGAGAATATTTATCGCTATCACTTTTTATAGCTTATAAACAGGATACTTCAGCTTTCTAAATATATAGCAGTAGATTACTGCACAAATTATTTATACTATATGCAAATGTATTCCATGGATTTCTATGGTAATACAGAAAAGTACGTAATAGAAAAGGGGAAATTCTTTATAATATTTATCAATTGAAAAAATGTACCTTTCAAAAAATGTGAGAATATGAAAATATTATGATAAAACACCATATAATATAATACGAGTTCCTTGGGCAGTGAGGCAATTAAACCAGTCCATCCTAAAGGAAATCAACCCTGAAGATTCATTGGAAAGACTGATGTTGAAGCTCCAATACTCTGGTCACCTGATGTGAAGAGCCAACTCATTTGGAAAAGACCCTGATGCTGGGAAAGGTTGAAGGCAGGAGGAGAAGATGGTGACAGAGGATAAGATGGTTGGATGGCGTCACTGATTCAGTAGACATGAGTTTGAGCAAGCTCTGGGAGTTGGTTGCGACAGGGAAGCCTGGAGTGATGCCGTCCATGAGGTGTCAAAGGGTTGGACATGACGGAGCAACAAAACAGCAATTACAACACAGAATGATTGGCAGTTTATAAAGTAAAATGTTAATAGTTACCTCTCAAAAAAAAATAGTTATCTCTAGGTAGCAGATAGAGGCAGGTTATTTTTTTCCCCCCTCTTTTGGGTTTTTTGATGCAAGGTAGATTTTCTTTTGACAATGTCTGTGTTTACATAATGAAAGAGTGAAATTGCATTAAAGTATGCTTTTGGAAATGTATATTTCCACTATTTTGAGCAGCTTAGAGTAGGAAATGGCAACCCACTCCAGTATTCTGGCCTGGAAAACCCCATGGATGGAGGAGCCTGGTGGGCTACAGTCCATGGGGTCGCAGAGTCAGACACGACTGAGCAACTTCACGTTCACTTTTCACTTTCAGAGTATATTTAGAGGCTCATGAGTCTAGCAACATAAGGTTGTGTGTTATAACTTAATATACAATAACAACAATATTCACTGTTTCTTGAGTATTTTCACAACCATCTGTTCCCTCCTAGTCATGGATACCTGCAGGGTGACATGACCCATTGTTGAAACCTTCCTGATCAAAGAAAACTAAGAAAGAAAAACCCGCATCATATCAGACCTGGGATATGTCACAGAGGACAGGTAATTATTTACTCAGACTCCACGAGAAAGCCTGTTAATGTGAGAAATCCATACCCAAGCTCATTTCTTCTTTGCTTTCATGACTATTCCTTTGGGCCTTCCCAGGCAGCTCAGTGGTAAAGAACCTGCGTGGCTATGCAGGAGGCACAGGAGACCCGGGTTTGATCCCTGGGTTGGGAAGAGCCTTTGGAGAAGGAAATGGCAACCCACTGTAGTATTCTTGCCTGGAGTATCCCATGGACAGAAGAGCCTTGTGGGCTACAGTCTGTGGGGTTGCAAAAGAGTCGGACACGACTTAGAGACTAAATAAAAATATGCCCTTGTCTTTAGCATCTTTTATCTGTACATGTGGCATTTAGAGCATCCTTAAATTGGCCTGAAATGGTTGCCAAGGAGTGACTGACACTGAGGCTTATTTAGGAAAATATGAAAGACTTGGGAGAGCTTCATGTCGAGAACTTTTGTGGGTTCAAGGAACACGGATCCCGTGGACAGAGGAGCCTGGAGGGCTACAGTCCATGGGGTCCCAAAGAGTCAGACAGGACTGAGTGACTGCTTGTCATGGGAGACGGATCCTGTTTTCAGAGCTGTGTACTAGCCCCTCTCTGCTGGAAATTGTGGCTGCTCCAGGCTCCATCCCTTCTTCAGAACAACCGTGGACTATAAGGCATTGCCTACTCTCAAGTCCAAGTCCGTGCCTCCCACCAAGGAAGGGCCCTTGACCCTTGATTGGTTGCTGGAGGACCATAAGCTGGGAGCCACTTACTTCAGCTTGGCAGAACTCTGGGCATTCTAGGCATAGAGATCCCCACCAGGTAGGCCGAACCTATGTTGCAACTATCTCTGCAGGATCTAGATTGCCAGTACGCTTCAAGGCTCTTATGTTCCTCAGAAACTCATGTTCAGCTGGAACCTCACAATGGCATGTTATTTGGAAACAGGGTCTCTGCAGACATGATGGAGTGAAGGATCTGAGATGAGGTCCTCCTGAACAAGGGTGGCCCTAAACCCAGGGACAGGGTCCTTATAAGACACAGAAGAAGAGAGACATGGATACAGAGGAGAAGCCACGTGGAGATGGAAGCGGAGACGGGAGGGAGGTGGCCACCAGCCCAGGGATGGACGCCTGGAGCCCCCAAAAGTTGGAAGAGATGGGAAGGACCCTCCCCTGGAGACTCTGGAGGGAGTCAACCCTGGGGCACCTTGACCTCAGAACAGGACCCGACTTGAAAACAGCGTCTTTGCAGACGTAAAGCGAAGGATTTGGAAATGAGGTCCTCCTGGATGGGGGTGGCCCTAAACCCAATGTCAGGGTCTTTATAAGACACAGAAGAGGTGAGACACGGACACAGAGAAGAAGCCACGTGAAGACAGAGGCAGAGACGGGAGGGAGGCAGCCACAAACCCAGGGATGCCTGGAGCCCCCAGGAATTGAGAGAGGGAGGCTTGGAGCAAGGCAGCTTCAGTCATGCTATTGAATTCCTCCACCAGGGTCAACAGGCTCTTCTCTTTTGGAGATGTTTGAAGACCTTGGTGGCCATCACTGAGATCCATTCATTCACAAGGGGCTGAAAAATAGGGATTCTTTCCTTATGCTCATCTCTGTTAATTTTTCACTTGAAATTCATCAATAAAGAAGAATTCCCTCCATCAGCTGTGCAGTTACTAGAAAGCAAAGCTGTCTAAGACTTCTAGGATGGTATCAAAGACAGGCAAGAGCCAACTTGAATGGGCTCCCACTGGCTAAAGAAGACACACTCTGGCCATTAATAAGGATGGTGACTTTTTTTTTAACAAACATATAGTGCTTTTACTCACTCAGTTGTGTCTGACTCTGCAACTCCATGGACTGGAGCTCACCAGGCTCCTCTGTCCCTGGGAGTCTCCAGGCAAGAATACTGGAGTGGGTTGCCATTTCCTTCTCCAGGGGATCTTCTTGACCCAGGGATCAAACCCGGGTCTCCCGCATTCCAGGCAGACGCTTTACCATCTGAGCCACCAGGGAATCCCTATATATACTTCCCTTCCCTATAGGGAAATCTATATAGTCTTTTTATTTCCACACTTGTCCCCCTCCACTCAAATTCTCTTCAAAATTAGGTTAGACGGTTTATTAGCGTCTCGTGTATTCATCCTTTTTTTTGTTTGTTTGTTTTCCTCTTTCTTTTTTGTTTTTTTTTTTAAATTTTGCAAGTATGTTAACACATTTACAGGAGACTTGGAAAAATACGGAGCAAAGTTGCATATAGTTCCACTATATATTTCAATGAGTTTTTTAGTAGGTAAATTAAGATTTTTCGCTGGAGTTTTGATATCAAGCTCTCAAAAATTGATAGAATGACTACGCAGGAAAGTAGAAGGGTACTTAGTAGGCCTGAAAAGCACCATGAACCAATTCAGCATAAATGAGATGTATATAATCTTAACAGTAGGATGGAAGTTCCATTCAAGTTGCCATAGACTATATAAACTAGGAGACACGGGAACATATAAGGATAGCCATTTTAATATACAAATTTTCAGACTTCTCTGGCAGTCCAGTGGTTGCCCTCTATGCTTCCAATGCAGGAGATTCGAATTTGATCCCTGGTTGGGTAACTAGGATCCTACATGCCCTGTAATGCAGCCAAAGAAATGAAGAAATAACTAAAAATGCAAATTTTTACTACATGGGTGAGTTCATGATCATGCTATAAGTAGGCACACTGATCATCTCTAAAAAATACTTGAGAATCAAGTCATGCCTTTGCAAGCTATTAAATACAGGGAAAGAAGCAAGCATATATCCTGATTTTTCTGTACGAACTGTCACTCAGACCAGTCAATGGATTTTTAATTTTTAAAAATTGAACGATTCAATTTTTCATCGACTCACTGAGCTACGTAGGGTGTGAACATGGATCTCCAGCTTCTTATATAAATCTGTTAACCACGTATATTATTCATGTTAATGTAAGGTGCTCACAATAAAATAAGAAATGACCGAAATATCACCCCAAAGTCGAAGCAACCGTGGTGCCCTTTAACGGCAGTGTGGAACCCATTGGGCTTTTATTTTTGGCTTTTTTTTTTTTTTTCAATGTGAGATGCCAAAAGCTAGTCAAAGTTGTATTTGGTGTGTCAGGAAAGCATTTGTATTTGGTGTGTCAGGAAAGCATTTTTCCTATTTTGTTGGCTGGTGGCACATAGTGTATATCTTTGAGTAAAACTTTGGAAGAAATAAAGATAATTTATAGGAGCATATTAACTGCTCATTATTACCTGTGGTGTGATTTACTTCCTGATGATTCCATTGGCTCTAATAGGGGATAAATAAAGCCCAAGAAAATAAGGGTGAGGTGAAAGAATCCCGTGAAAGATGACAAAATGAGATAAATATGAAGTAAATTATAACCACCCTCTTAAAAATACAAATGCAATAATGTCAGATAGCTTGATTTTTAACTTCCAGCCGCATCCGTTATGTCATGCGTTGGTTCCTAAGTTGACTCACAAGCAAAATGAGCCATCGTGGTGATTCCAGCTCCTGCCAGATTTTAAAGAAATGGTACTTTACCACGAATGGGCTTCCCAGTTGGCTCTGGAGGTAAAGAGGCTGCAGGTCAATGCAGAAGACATGAAACCTGGGTTCGATCCCTGGGTTGGGAAGATCCCCTGGAGAAGGAAATGGCAACCCACTCCAGTATTCTTGCCTGGAGAATCCCCTGGACAGAGGAGCCTGTTGGGCTACACTCCATGGGGTTGCAAAGAGTTGGACACCACTGAAGTGACTTAGCACACACATTTTAAATCAAAGGGAAATAGACACAAAGGGGGAAGCTTGGGACTTTCACTAGAACACAGAATGCTCTGATGCTCTGAGGTCCCACAGGTTGTAAATCAATGAACGGGACAAGGATAATTTAATAATATTCCAGGCATGGTTCCCAGACTTCTCTCTCTCTCTCTTTTTTTTTTTTTTCCTGCTCTCACTGGAAACACATCCAAGGAAAAAAATATATCAGGCGGCAGAAGCACAGAGTATTTTGCAGAACGGAGGCTAATTAATCTCCTTGTCACTATCGTCCTTGTAAGGCATTACTGTTGGCTGTTGAGAAAAGAGATTGGGACTTTGAAACACATATACTTTTCAAGAGCCATTTAGTTTTATCACTTAAAGTGTAACCTCTAGTAATGAGGTAGGACAAATGTACATCTCAACAAGGGCTGGGGTTGAACAGAAACAAGAGGACCATAGATACCTTAGAGCTGGCTTAAGAGTTCCTCACATTGGGAGATGGTGGTGAGATAAAGGAATATTGTTGTTACTGCTGTTGTGGGCTTCCCAGATGGAGCTACTGGGAGAGAACCAGCCTGCCAGCGCAGGAGATGTAAGAGACACAGGTTCGATCCCTGGGTGGGGAAGATCCCCTGGAGAAGGGCATGACAACCCTCTCCAGTATTCTTGCCTGGAGAATCCCATGGACAGAGGAGCCTGGCAGGCTAGAGCCCACAAGTTGCAAAGAGTCAGATAGAACTGGAAGGACTTGGCACGCATGCACCACTGGCTAAGGCACGTCCGACTCTTTGCAACCCCACAGGCTGTGGCCCGCCAGGCTCCTTGGTTCATGGGATTCTCCAGGCAAGAATACCGGAATGGGTTGCCATTTCCTTCTCCAGGGGATTTTCCCGACCCAGGGATTGAACCTGCATCTCCTGCCTTGGCAGGCGGCTTCTCTATCACTGAGCCACCAGGCAAGCCCAGCAATACATTTTTATATAAAGTATTTTTGTTATCTCCCCAAAGAACAAGCTGTGAATTATAATCCCCCAGACTTAACAGTCAGATAGTCTTGGATTCCAAGTCTAATACTGGCCCTTCTTAGTTCTATATTCTTGGCAAGTGGACTAAACACATATTTTTGGGGGCTTTTGTGAGAATTCGAGTTAATGAAGCAAAAATGCTTGGCACAATGTAGCAATTCAAGAAACTGTAGCTATTACTCTGTGGCCAAGGCATGGAGCTGGCAAAGATTTGAACATGCCTCCCTGAGCAGAGGTTTTTAAAGGGCCTTCCACTGCCGTGTTGGAGAAGGCAGTGGCACCCCACTCCAGTACTCTTGCCTGGAAAATCCCATGGACAGAGGAGCCTGGTGGGCTGCAGTCCATGGGGTCCCGAAGAGTCAGACATGACAGCGACTTCACTTTCTCTTTTCAGTTGCATGCATTTGAGAAGGAAATGGCAACCCACTCCAGTGTTCTTGCCTGGAGAATCCCAGGGACGGGGGAGCCTGGTGGGCTGCCGTCTATGGGGTCTCACAGAGTCAGACACGACTGAAGTGACTTAGCAGCAGCAGCAGCAGCCACTGCCGTATCCTCTTTTAACCATTCACTTGCTTATTCACACATTTATATGAGCAGACTTCAAGCTCTGCACCCTAGCTAAGCATAAACATACATGACAGATGCATACATCTTTTTTTCTTTTTTTAAACTGAAGCATAGTTGATTTGCAATGTTGTGTTAATTACTTGTGTAGAGTTAGGTGACTCAGGTACACACATATGCTCTCATGCTCAGTCCTGTCCGACTCTTTGCAACCCCATGGACTGTAGCCGACCAGGCTTCTCCATCCATGGGAGTCTCCAGACAAGAATGCTGGAGTGGGTTGCCATTTCCATTATCCGGGGATCTTCCTGACCCAGGGATCGAACACAGGTCTACTGCATTGGCAGGCAGAGTCATTACCGCTGAGCCACCTGGAAAGTCTATTCATATCTATCTATCTATCTATATATTTTCATATTCTTTTCCATTATAGCTTACTCCAAGTTGGAGAAGGAAATGGCAACCCACTCGAGTATTGTTGCCTGTAGAAATCCCATGGTCAGAGGAGCCTGGAGGGCTACAGTCCATGGGGTCACAAAGAGTCAGACACGACTGAGTGACTGACGCTACTCTAAGTCTACTAGAGTTCCCTGGGCTCTAGAGTATTACCTGTTGATCCATCCTACATATAATAGTTGCCATCTGCTAATCCCAAACTCCCAGGCTATCCCTCTGACTCTTAGCTTCCCCTTGGGTACCCCAAATCCGTTCTCTATGTCTGTGGTAACTCATCTTGCTTGGATTTTAATCTCTTTAATCAGAGGTTTGACGACCATTTCGACTCCACACCACTTGTGCAGACCAGTAAGGTTCATGGTAAGCACGTCTCATGGGATGTGGGTGTCTTTGTACCTGATTTCGATGATGAAGTAATTTTTCTAGACTTGACAGCTGGGCGATAGGACTCAGGCCCATCCCCAAAGGTAGGGTGACCACTTATTATACTTTATTTACACATTGCCTGATGGAGAACGGAGTGGCAACCCACTCCAGTATTCTTGCCTGGAGACTCCCGTGGAAACAGGAGCCTGTCTGGGTACAGTCCATGGGGTCACAAAAGAGTCAGACTCAACTGAGCCAATGGCACACACATCTTGGTTGAAATGCCAACCACACTCAGTAACACTTGTTAAGTGCAACATCCATCCAGAAATACAGTTATATCAAAACCTGATTTAAGAACCCAAGTTATTTTCGGCTACTAGGAGGTTATAATTCCCCTATTGAAATCAAAATATTGATTATCTTGGGAAGACTTCCTAAAACTTGAGCAGTTCATTCCCTGGTTGGTTTTTTTCTTTCCATTTTAAGGGATCATACAACTTTCAGCATCATCTGGGTCTGATTCTTCTCCTGTCAGTTCCTCTAAATCATTTTTTTTTTTCTGCAACCCTGTGACATCACATTTTGTGAATTCCTGCTGCTCTGAAATTTTTCTGGAGTAGCTCATCCTAGCAGTGACATGTCATAATTCAACACTTTTATAGCTAACTTCCGAGAGAAGCCGGGTCATTCATGCAGAGACACAAGCAACTTGATTCTCATCATTTCAAAAAAATGATCAAATTGGAAGCAATTTTGTTTCTTCCTTGGCCTCAACACTTTTATAAGAAGAGTCTATCTCTCGGGACTTCCTTGGAAGTCTGGTGGTTAAGACTCCTCTGCTTTCAACACAGGGGACAAGGGTTCAATCTCTGGTTGGGGAACTAATACCCACATGCTGTGAGGTGAGGCAAAAAAAATGTTTTTAAACTGGTCTGTCTCTCACCAGAAAGGTCCCTTTGGAGAAGACCTTGATACTGGGAAAGGTTGAAGGCAAAAGAGGAAGAGGGTGGCAGAGGATGAGATGGTTAGATAGCATCATTGACTCACAGATAGAATTTGAGCAAAGTCTGGGAGATAGTGAAGGACAGGGAAGCCTGGCATGCTGCAAGTCATGGGCTTGCAAAGAGTTGGAAATGACTTTGTGACGAAACAGCTACAACAGTCTCTCACTTTTGATAGTCTAAGTATAGTATAGTTTTTCTTTTTTAATCTTGGAAAAAAGTCACAAAAATACATCCAATTTTATTTATTTAATAAGATGTAAGTGTTTCTGCCAGTATGTTTTCACTGAAGAAGGGGCGGAAATTTTCGCTTTCATGTATATGTTTGCATGCATGCATATGACTTTGGTCTCTCCAATCAAGTCCGACTGCTTGCAATCCCACGGACTGTAGCCTGCCAGGCTCCTCTGTCCATGGGATTCCCCAGGCAAGAATACAGGAATGGGTTGCCATGCCCTCCTCCAGGGGATCTTCCCGACCCAGGGATCAAACCTGCATCTCCTGCTTTGGCAGGTGGGTTCTCTACCTGCTGAGCCACCTGGGAAGCCCCGTGTATACGTTTAATTTTAATATATTTTATGTTGTACGTTTCACGTATATTTTTAAACTAGAATGTTGGCTTCAGTTCACTTCTGGGGAGGCTGTACCAATAGCTGTGAAAAGAAGAGAAGTGAAAAGCAAAGGAGAAAAGGAAAGATATAAGCATCTGAATGCAGAGTTCCAAAGAAGAGCAAGAAGAGATAAGAAAGCCTTCCTCAGAGATCAATGCAAAGAAACAGAGGAAAACAACAGAATGGGAAAGACTAGGGATCTTTTCAAGAAAATTAGAGATACCAAAGGAACATTTCATGCAAAGATGGGCTTGATAAAGAACAGAAATGGTATGGACCTAACAGAAGCAGAAGATATCAAGAAGAGATGGCAAGAATACACAGAAGAACTGTACAAAAAAGATCTTCACGACCCAGATAATCACGATGGTGTGATCACTCACCTAGAGCCAGACATCCTGGAATGTGAAGTCAAGTGGGCCTTAGAAAGCATCCCTGTGAACAAAGCTAGTGGAGGTGATGGAATTCCAGTTGTACTGTTTCAAATCCTGAAAGATGATGCTGTGAAAGTGCTGCACTCAATATGCCAGCAAATTTGGAAAACTCAGCAGTGGCCACAGGACCAGAAAAGGTCCGTTTTCATTCCAATCCCAAAGAAGGGCAATGCCAAAGAATGCTCAAACTACCGCACAATTGCACTCATCTCACATGCTAGTAAAGTAATGCTGAAAATTCTCCAAGTCAGGCTTCAGCAATACGTGAACTTTGATGTTCAAGCTGGTTTTAGAAAAGGCAGAGGAACCAGAGACCAAATTGCCAACATCTGCTGGATCATGGAAAAAGCAAGAGAGTTCCAGGAAAACATCTATTTCTGCTTTATTGCCTATGCCAAAGCCTTTGACTATGTGGATCACAATAAACTGTGGAAAATTCTGAAAGAATGTTGGTTTAGAAATGAACAAAATTACTAATTATCTAGAGTGATTCACCCAAACTCCCTTTCATATAAAAAAAGGTATCAGTCTGCATCCTGTTGTGTATTTCCCAAGTCACACAAGAAAGATACAGGATGTCACACTGGTCTGGCCAGCTGTTGTCTGCGAGTCTCAGGGGTACTCTTTGCTTTATTTCTTCGTGTTTCTGATTTATCCATCATGGGGGAAAACGGAAAATCATCTCACTACCTAAATGCATAACAATATGGCACAGATTCATGAATAATTCAAGCGGACCAAAGCCACGGTCCCTCTCCTCAAGGGAGCCTGGGATATACACTGTATATAATATTAAAGCCTGTCCCCTCCCTGCTTTTAAGAATTTCGAGATTAAATTAATGTCCCAAGAAGGGCAGCATATAATCAGTCCCTTTCATTCCACTTAACGAGAACAAAATAAATCCTCCTTTCAATTATGTTAATGGAATCCCACGGGGATCAAACTTCCAGATAGTTTGCAAAGAAACCTCGTCAACAGCAGTCACTTACTGCAGGCACGTCAGCTCCGTCCGAATTTCCCAGCAGTGGGTTCATTAATTCTGCAGTTGGGACAAAGTCCTTGGCAAAACAAAGTTTCCAGCTACTAAAAAGAAAATGCACAATGCTCAGTTGTGAGTTTAAGTTTTTTTCTGGGACAAAATGAAGATGATAGCCTGGGAGACAGCACGTGAGACAGCTCAGAAAGACTGCTCCAAAGAGGGACAGAGGAAGGTCAGTATGTATGTGATTTTGCTGAAGGGGAATGCATGCAATCAGGCACATGTTTTGTTTTGTTTTGTTTTGTTTTTGCAGAAGTTTTCACTAATCACGAGGAACAGTCATCACCATGAAGGAATTTAGTGGTTTTCTGCATAGGAAGAGATACAAAAACTGGGCTCAAAAAGTCAGCTCCTAAGAATATCTAACTGTCTGAAAACCTGTTCTGCCAGTTTTTCCCTGAGCAGGGATGCCTCGAGTCTGCTGTCCACCCTGAACTCCTTTCCAGGGGTGTTGAAGGTGAGCAGCTGCAGCAGCATCTGATTTAATCCTTATAGACCTGGATAGCAAGTGTCCATGGCAAGTGCCGATGTGTAGTTGACACCTGGGTTACCATCGCATTGCTGTCTGTATTCAGAAGCCCCTCATTGAGCGAAAACACAAGTTCATGAGTTTGAGAGAATTGGCGACCTTGCCATTTATTTGAAACTGATGTAAAACATGGTCCCCATTCTGAATTAGTTGTCCATGCAGGCAGCTCAACGGTAGAGGGGACTTTAGTCAGCCTCCCAGATTGCCTTCACGGGATCATCAAACATAATCGCCGGCTGACATGAGCATTGGCTGCTGACTGCACACAGCTTCATTCTTCTCCGGAAGAATGTCCTTGGAGAGTTTCCCAACTCGGTTTCTATTGACGTCTGAGGCTGGCTCTTTCATGGCTGTGGGGGCTGCTGGGTGCTTTATAGGATCCTGACAAGCATCTCCATTCTTCACACCACAGAGCTCCCTCTAGGATAAACTCTCCAGCTGAAGCCTTTCTTGTTTAGTAACTAACTCGTGTCCAACTCTTTGCGACCCCGTGGACTGTAGTCCACGAGGCTCCTCTGTCATGGGATTCTCCAGGCAAGAAGACTAGACTGGGTTGCCATTTCCACCCCCAGGGGGTCTTCCTGACCCAGGGATCAAACCCACATCTCCTGCACTGACAGGCGGATTCTTCCCAGCTTTTACCAGCAAAGATCCCACCCAAAGCACAGTTTTGCTTGACTTCGTCTTCTGTTCCTTTTTGCTTCCATTGCTTCCTTACCAGTTTGTATGAATAAGTTATTTATATCAGGTGCTTTCTCTTAGGCAGGGGTCCCCAAACTCTGGGATCAAATGCCTGATGATCTGAGGTGGAGCTGATGGGACAATAAAAGAAATAAGGTGCACAGTTAGTCTTATGCACTTGAATCATCCAGAGATGATCCCACCCTCCACAGTCAGTGAAAAAGATTGTCTTCCACGAAACTGGTGCCTGGTGGCCCTAAAGGTAGGAACTGTGCCCAAGAGAACAATGTATTTCAATGTCTTTCTTCCTTCTCTTCATCATCATTTAATAGGCACTATCCTCAGGTATGGACTTGCCAGGTGGCTCAGTGGTAAAGGATTTGCCTACCATGCGGGGGAGACATGGGTTTGATCCCTGGGTTGGGAAGATGCCTGGGAGAAGGAAGTGGAAACCCACTGCAGTATTCTTGCCTGGGAAATCTAATAGACAGAGGAGCCTGGCGGGTGACAGTCCACAGGGTCACAAACACACACCCCTGACAGAGCACACACAAAAGAATTATACTATTTCCCACAAATAAGTAACCATCTTGATCACCTCTTCCTATTAAATTCAAATACTATGAAAAGATTATTTCTAAAGGCAAATACGTATTTCTGGATAGAAGGACAGTTAGTTAGATGTATATTATGTATATCAACTGAAAAAAAAAAAAAAAGAAAAAGCAAAAATACACAGCCTAAATGTTGAGAGGTGTGTTTGATTCAGTGGACAAAGCTGAGGACTTAAGCCCGGTACACAGCATCTCAGGTAACTCTGAGGGGCTGCTCTGATGAGACAAGGGGAAAGTCAGGATGTATAGGGGTTTTTGCAGCAAAGGCTAGGTACTCACATTATCAGAAGTTTCAGTTCAGTTCAGTCGCTCAGTCGTGTCCAACTCTTTGCAACCCCGTGGACCGCAGCACACCAGGCCTCCCTGTCCATCACCAACCCCTGGAGTTTCTTCAAATTTATGTCCATTGAGTCGGTGATGCCATCCAACCGTCTCATCCGTCAACCCCTTCTTCTGTTACTTTAAATAAAATCAGATATCTCGAAGAATTGATGTTTTCAAATTGTGCTGCTGGAGAAGACTCTTTTTTTTTTTTTTTTTTTCTGCCGGCCTTGCCCGTCAGGTGGTAGTTGGTGAGGGCGATGAAAGGCAGGAGGAGGCAGAAGGTCCAGGCCCAGGCCACTTTGACAAAATACACGTTGAGGACGTTGCGCTTGTTGCTGAGATAGCTCTCGGGCAGCGGGGAGAGCTCCTTGAGGAGGGAGCCCGCCAGCATAGAGGCCGCCAGAGCCCAGGGCAGGTATTTCCGCACTGCCGATCGCACCAGCGTCCCCCGGAGGACCCACGCGCAGCGCTCCAGGTGCTCCATGCCCGACCTCGTCGGCCACCGTCCTCCTCCGCGCACCCTCTCGGCCACCGTCTTCTGGAGAAGACTCTTGAGAGTCCCTTGACAGCAAGGAGACCGAACCAGTCATTGGAAGGAGTGATGCTGAAGCTGAAACTCCAGTCCTTTGGCCACCTGATGCAAAGAACTGACTCATTAGAAAAGACCCTGATGCTGGCGAAGATTGAAGGCAGGCGGAGAAGGGGACGACAGAGGATGAGACGGTTGGATGGCAGCACCGACTCGATGGACATGAGTTTGGGTGAACTCTGGGAAATAGTGGAAGACAGGGAAGCCGTGCGTTCTGCAGACCATGGGGTTGCAAAGAGTTGGTCAGAAATGATTTGGTGAGTCAACAACAACAGACATCTCAAGTTAAGGAATTTATTGCTTTTCTGTGTACGAGACGATGCAAAAGTCTGGGCTCACCGAAATCATTCCTTTGATCTGCCCCTCGGCTGTTTGGGACCAGCATACTGTTTTTCGGGCTTCCCTGGTGGCTTAGTTGGTAAAGAATCCGCCTGCATTGTGGGAGACCTGGGTTCGATGCCTGGGTTGGGAAGATCCCCTGGAGAAGTCTGTGGATACCCACTCCAATATTCTGGCCTGGAGAATTCCATGGACTGTATAGTTCCATGGGGTCGCAAAGTGTCGGACACGACTGAGCGACTTTCACTTATTTCTCTTTACAGTCTGAGCCACCGAGGAGTTTGGTTTCTCTCCTGAGTTCCCTCAGGGCTCAATGTTGGGCAGCTGTAATGCGATGGCTTGCTGTCTGCACCATCCTTTTTTGACCAATATGACAGGCAATATTTTCCTTCACGGATAATATATGCATTACCATGTCTGTATGTGTTCTCATAACATGGGCTAAAAACTCCAGGAAGGAGCATACAGTCGCGTGTGAGAACACGTGAATATCCCCAGGTGTGACATCTGTGCCCGGTTTTTTTCACATTCAGAAACTCCAGGGTCTTGTCTGCAGAGAGGCAACTCAGTAATTAGTTTTAGGGTCTGAGGTGAAACGTTTGTTTGCTTTGATTGTAGGCAAGAGGTCTCCAGGTCCACCATGTATCATTCCCTGTGGGCCCCCAGCCCCCTGATTTGATTCCCCAATGCCTAAGTCATCTCTCTCTAATGGGAAAGTGGACGAGAGGTGAAGTCATCTTGGTTCCTGCTTTGATGTCCAGGGTCACAATCCTCCTTAAAGATCCACAAACATCTGGAGTGACCACCCGGCTAAATTTGTGTGCTGAGCAAGCCCTTTGTATTTACAAATTCTAAACAATATCTCGTGCTCATTTGTCAGTGTCCCTGGACCAGCATATTTCTGTCTATCCTCTGCCACGTTTGATCTGATAACACTATATCTTTATTTGGAAAAAGAGGTTTTATTTCTTTCCTTATTTTTTTTATTTTTTGGAATTGGGAGATATTTGTTTTACAATATTGTGCCAGTTTCTGCCATACCTCAACATGAATCAGCTGTAAGTATACATGTGTCCCCTCCCTCTTGAATCCCCCTCCCGCCTCCCTCCCCATCCCACCCCTCTAGGTTGTCACAGAGCCCCAGTTTGAGCTCACTGAGTCACATAGCAAATTCCCACTACTGAGAGTTGGACTATAAAGACAGCTGAGCGCCGAAGAATTGATGGTGTTGAACTGTGGTCCTGGAGAAGACTCTTGAGAGTCCCTTGGACTACAAGGAGATACAACCAGTCCATCCTAAAGGAGATCAGTCCTGAGTGTTCATTGGAAGGACTGATGTTGAAGCTGAAACTCCAATACTTTGGCCACCTGATGTGAAGAACCCACTCTTTGGTAAAGATTGTGATGCTGGGAAAGATTGAAGGCGGGAGGAGAAGAGGAAAACAGAGGATGAAATGGTTGGATGGCATCACCGACTCAACGGACATGAGTTTGAGTAAGCTCCGGGAGTTGGTGATGGACAGGGAGGCCTGGCGTGCTGCAGTCCATGGGGTCGCAAAGAGTCGGACACCACTGAGCCACTAAACTGAGCTGAACTGATCTTTTTTACGGCCATGATGTATAGGTTTCCCTGCTACTCTCGCAGTTCATCCCAGCCTCTCTCTCCGACACTGTGTCCACAAGTCTGCTGTCTTTGCCTGCATCTCCATTGCTGCCCTGCAAATATGCACCATGGGTCCCACCTCATGGGCCCTACCTCTCTAGAGGCTATAGACATCCATTAAGTCCATCCTCGTGAGGTGTGTGAGCCTAGACTCCACTGGACAGAGCGAAATCAACCAGAAAGAGAAAGAGGTTTCATTGCCAACAACAAGAGACAGAGTTATAACACCGACTCTTGTCATCCAGGCCATTATTTCAAGAGGACGATAGTCTAGGTTCCCGTTCTCAAATCTGGAATATAATTCCTCATGATCAAAATTGGAGAGAACTCTGCCAGCCTCCAGAGAGCCTTCGGTCCTGTGAGGAATATGCTCTGGGAGCCTCTGGTCGCTGTCAGTGCTGCGAGGTAAGAGGCAAGCAAAGGCTGCATTTTATTTACAGAGTAGTGGGGCTGTGCTAGTGTGGCCTGGGAGCATCATTTACTGCTTCCTCATAAATAAATTCAGCTGCCACTTTCCCCAAGGCAGCCTTGGTGTAGGGAGGCGCCCTGCAAATCAGAGTTGTATCCCTAGGTGAGACCCTGCAATTTGCATCCCGTGGAAGATCCCCTGGAGGAGGGCATGGCTACCCACTCCAGGATTCTCGCCTGGAGAATCCCCATGGACAGAGGAGCCTGGCGGGCTGCAGTCCATGGGGTCACAAAGAGTCGGACAGGGCTGAAACAAAATAGCAGATACAAACAGAACTCCTGCCTGATTTTTCTCTGCCCGGGGTCTTCAAATGGGTGCATTTCTCCTGACTGGAAGGTGGACTCTCCTCTCTTAGTGTCCGCCCACATGGCAAAGGCCGTTGAGCTCTGAGGGGCCCTCAGGAAGCCTCAGATGGCTTCTGGCATTTCGTGTTCCCCGTCGTTTGGGTCAGAATGTTACAATCACCCTCCAGGTTTTGCAGAAATCTTTCCTGGACGCTCGCCGGCTGAAGAAATAGACAATGAGCGTGAATTTTCTTTAGGTAGCTGGTGTGTATGCATGTGGCTAATAAATAAGAATGAATGGATGCATGACACATACCTAGATACACAGAGAAGATGGAGTGTTGGGTGGATAGATGGATACATACTGGTCAGTCGCTTCAGTCTTGTCGGACTCTTTGTGACCCCATAGACTGCCCTCAGCCAGGCTCCTCTGTCCCTGGGATCTTTCCGGCAGCAATGCTAGAGGGGGTTGCCTTTTCCTCCTCCAGGAGATCTCCCCGACTCAGGGATCGAACCCTGTCCTCTTGTATCTCCTGAACTGGCAGGTGAATCCTTTACCATCATGCCACCTGGAATAGATACATACATAAGTAGATAGATGGATCGATACAAATAGATGGATTGATAGATTATAGATACATGGACTGATAGATATAGATGGATTTCTAGATAGGTGATATAGAATATAGATAAGATAGATAGATGGCTAAGTATAAAAGATGGCTGTATAGACAATTGATAGATAATATATATAATCATAACATCATAGTGTATACAATTATATATATAATTAAATATAGCATGCTTATTTTACTGTTTGGAGTATCAAAGATCAAAAAGACATGTAATTAGCTATAACTAATAAATGACAGAATTATAATCTGGATTCAATTTTAAACTTAACATTTCATGCAACAGAAAGATGTTAGCTGTTTATTAATGAAAATCTTCTGTAGTTTTTCAGACTTACAGAAGATGGTACTTCTTCATGGCAATGTCATTAGGAGTGGGGAGTCAACATATATATTATACATAAAGGTGTATGAATATAATATATTCATACTATACTATACTCAATAATATAATATGAATATGAATATATTGTATTAATATTTATTGTAATATAAATAGATATATCATGAGTAAAGACAATTTATCTAGGTATACATGGCATGTATACATTTTATATATATATATATATTTACAATGTTTCTAGATATATACATGTTATGGACTGAATGTGTCTCCTCAAATTCATATTGTTGAGGCCCTAACCCTCCATGTGATGGTATTTCAATGTAGAAGGGATGATTAGATTTAAACAAAGTTATGGTAGGGGTCCTCTACAATGGGATTAGTTCCCTGTTTAAAATAAATATATGTGAGCATAAATGATAATTTCCCCTTTCTATCCACTCAGGTGGATCAAACCAGTCAATCCTGAAGGACATCAACCCTGAATATTCATTGGAAGGACTGATGCTTAAACTGAAGCTCCAATACTTTGGCCACCTGATGCGAAGAACTGACTCATTGGAAAAAAAACCTGATGCTGGGAAAGACTGAAGGTGGGACGACAAGGGGACAACAGAGGATGAGATGATTGGATGGCATCACCGACTCGATGGACGTGACTTTGAGCAAACTCCACGAGATAGTGAAGAACGGGGAAGCCTGTCGTGCTGCAGTCCATGGGGTTGCAAAGAGTCAGACGCAACGTAGCGACTGAACACTAACAGCAATCCACTCAGGTAATGCATGAGTTGGTAGCCCTCTGTGAAATCGGTGCTTCTCCCACCATAGAACTTAAACCACATTGTAATTGCTTCCTTACTTCCTGTCTTCCCGAACACAGCTGGGAAAGGGTCAGTTGAAATTTTAGTCATCTAATGCATCTATGGAACTCAAGGGCACCCATGAGAAGCTCATTAGAATTTTTCTGAATGAAGAGAGATTGAGCTGGACAGCTGTAGGTTACATTTCAGTGCCTGTACTCTTTTTCTGGTTCAGGTGAGACAGAAATTGACATATCCCATCATATTTGCTGTAGGCATACACCATCATGGTTTGTCCAATTATTCGTGGGATAGACTCTGCAAATTTGGAAAAATGAGGGAACCTACCCCAGCTCTGTTGACAAGCTTGAGGTCCTGAGCGAGGCAAACAGTGGGTGACTCTGTCTTCATGTAAGTGATGTGGGCCTGTTTCTATGGTTGGGGTGTGGGGGGTTTGGTGGGATTACAGCAGGTGAGACTTTGATGGAGATGGGATTGCAGGGGAGCAAACGTTTGCAGGTTGCATTGGTTGGGTGGTTTACCCCAGATTCTCTGTGCGTCTGTGTGTGTAGACTAATATTTGTATGTGTGTATGCCTGCTAGGTCGCTTCAGTCACGTCCGACTCTTTGCGACACCATGGACTGTAGCCCGCCAGGCTCCTCTGTCCCTGGGATGCTCCAGGCAAGAATACTGGAGTGGGTTGCCGTGCCCTCCCCCAGGGGATCTTCCCAACCCAGGGATTGAACCTGTGTCTCTCATCTCTCCTGCATTGGCAGGTGGGTTCTTTACCATTAGCACCAACTGGGAATCCCAAGTGTTCGTCACTCAGTGGTGTCTGACTCTTTGCGACCCCGTGGACTGTAGCCCACCAGACTCCTTTGTCCACGGAGTTCTTTAGGAAAGAATACTGCCATGGGTTGCCTTTTCCTTCTCTAGGGGATCTTCCTGACCCAGAGATCAAACCTGCATCTCCTGCATTGCAGGCACATTCTTTACCATCTGAGCCACCTATTTGTATATGGACATCTAAATCTGTATCTATTCACAAGTTGCCACAAAATTCCCAAGAACGTACCATCATTAATTTTAAGGAGAGGAATGCTGAGTAAGAAGCAGAAATGTAGAACAAAGGCAAGTATTTGCATGTGACTGAGGGAAATTCAGACAAAAACCAAGGAAACTTGCTAATAACTCATTAGGCCTGACATCCCAACATTTTCCCAGACACGGGAGGCTGATTAGAAAAGGGCTCCGTTGTTCAGAGTGGACCACATGCAACAAAGTTCTCTTACAGGTCGTCTCATTATTATTTTAATATATTTTTGAAACTTTTTATTGTAGATAGTTGGTGATGGACCGGGAAGCCTGGCATGCTGCAGTCCTGCTAAGTCGCTTCAGTCGTGTCCAACTCTGTGCAACCCCATAGACGGCAGCCCACCAGGCTCCCCCGTCCCTGGGATTCTCCAGGCAAGAACACTGGAGTGGGTTGCCATTTCCTTCTCTAGTGCGTGAAAGTGAAAAGTGAAAGTGAAGTCGCTCAGTCGTGTCCGACTCTTCGCGACCCCACGGACTGCAGCCTACCAGGCTCCTCCGTCCATGGGATTCTCCAGGCAAGAATCCTGGAGTGGGTTGCCATTTCCTCCTCCAGGGAATCTTCCCAACCCAAAGATTGGACCCGCATCTCCTGCATTGTGGGTGGAGGAAAACGATTTCGAAGGAACCCATACCCATCATCCGATTTCTCCAGATACCCATGTCTGTTACGCATGCTGGATTGGGAAGATGCATGAAAAATTAACTTTCCTTTAGTTTTCCCTGATCTGAGCATCACACGTTTGGCAGAATTCCAGCATGGAATCCTGAAAACCTTTGCTGCTTCCAGGGGCTGCATTAAATTAAACCTCCCCCAGGGCCCAGGAAAGCTGGCTGCATCTTGGACGGAAGGTCAGGCAGGATCATTACTTCCCTTGTAAGAGACTGCAGTTGTTTGATTCCAAAGAGCCTGGGAGGCTGTTTGTATGCAGCCATCATTATATGAAGGGCCTATGATTTTTATCAACACTGAACATGCATCTCATCTCAGCTGCACACCGCCCACGACTTAATCTCAGCTGCACACCCCCACGACTTATCTCTGACCCCTGACAGCAAGTCACCAAGTCCCAGGGAATGGCCGGCAATGAAACAATTTATATTCTTTAAAGGATGCAAAAGCATTTGATGGTATCTGCACCCTCAGACAGAGGCTTAAAAATGAAGTCTGGGTCCCATTATAAATCTACCCTCTTGTTCAGTCACCAAGCCACGTTTGAGTCTGTGCGACCCCATGGACTGCAGCACACCAGGCTTCCCTGTCCTTCACCGTCTCCTGGAATTTGCTCAAACACGTGTCCACCGAGTCAGTGACGCCATCCATCCAACCATCTCATCCTCTGTCATCCCCTTCTCCTCCTGCCTTCCGTTTTTCCCAGCATCAGAGTCTTTTCAAATGAGTCAGTTCTCATCAGGTGGCCAAAGGATTAGAGTTTCAGCTTCAGCATCCGTCCTTCCAATGAATATTCAGAGTTGATTTCCTCAGCTGCGTTCTCTTCATCAGCTTTCAATTATTATTTTTTAATGATCCTAGGTTATGCAGAGAATGACCTCAGTCTGATAAGTCAGTTTTTCTGTTCCTCTGCCAATGGCAGGCATGAGAACTTAAAAATTCCACAAACACACATTTAAATGACCTTTGTCCTAAAATGTCAGAAATGAACATACATAGCCGAGAAATCATTTCTGCAGGGACTTTTTCTCCCTGACAAATCTGAATGGCATTTTCTGCCCTTGAAATGCATGGCCCTTTTATAGCGAATAAAAGAATATTTCAAATTGGGTAGAAAGCACTACCTCTAAGGCACGTTTTTGTATAAGAAAGACCTCTTTTGAACTCTGTCATGGAGATTTGCATACTGAAGTAGGAAGACCAGCCAGTGACAATTCCACAATCTGTACATAAATAGATAATGACACAGGGTATGAAATTACGCAGACAGAGAGCAGTAAGGGAACCTTTTGTCCAATAGCCGTTTTGCCTCCTAAGGCAAAGGATTTGATGGTGGTTTTCGAAAATATGAGCAAGGAAAAGAGCCTGTATATCCTCCACAGTTCTGTTTATTTTTTCAGTTTGTGTCAGCAATAAGAATTTGTGTGTGTGTGTGTGTGTTGACCATGCTAACGTTTCCGACCTAAAGCACATTATGTCTTATCTATCTGCTTTTATAAAAGCATATTTATATATCAAAGCACACACTTAGATATTTATGTATTCAGAATCAACAACGATAAGACGCTCATATTGGAAGTTTTATTCTGTTTCTTTCCTGGGGGGGAAAAACCCCTGCTATTTCTTGCAGACGTTTCTTAAGGAATATTTGTATATTTTATAAGAAAGTAGAGAGTTCTTCATGGAGTCAAGGACACGACTGAGCGACTGAACTGAACTGAACTGAAAGAGTTCCCTGTGCCGCAGGTAAGACCCAGTGGAGACAAACATGTAAATAAAGAAGAAAAGAAAATATTTTTCTGCTGTTAAAAAGGTGGATCACCACAAAGATATGTGACCTATGAATCCTGTCTCCCTGTCACGAACTGAGACTCAGGAACCAACAACTGCTGCAGAAGTTGAAATGAGAAAGGAAGGAAAAAGACGTGGAGGATAGATGGACAGAATCCAATAATCTTATGTCTTTTTACTTCTCTCCGCGTCATCAATCAAGAGCAGTGCAGTGAATGAGGCGAGTCTTTCATTCGAGTTTGGTTCGAGCGGGGAGAGTGTTATGTGGAGAAAGTGAAAGTTGCTCATTCGTGTTCGACTCTTTGTGACCCCCTGAATATACAGTCCGTGGGATTCTCCAGGCCAGAATACTGCAGTGTGTAGCCTTTCCCTTCTCCAGGGGATCGACTCAACCCAGGGATCAAACCCAGGTCTCCTGCACTGTAGGCGGATTCTTTACCTGCTGAGCCAGCAGGGAAGCCCACATAGAGGAAAAACTCGGGTTTTTCAAAAGAATTATTTTGTTGAAGCCTAGTTGATTTGCAGCAGTGTGTAAATTTCTGCTCTACCGCACAGTGCTTGGTGAAGGATATCTATGTTCTTCTTCGTATTCTTTTTTGCATTGTGACTTATCCCAGGATATTGAATCTAGTTCTCCATGCTGTATGGTGAATCCTTATTGTTTATCTATTTTACATACACTGGCATGTATCCCACCTATTGTATATATACAGTGCTACATATCTTACCTATTTTATATATGCGGTGATATGTATCTCAGCTATCTTATATACAGTGATATGTATCTGTTAACCACATACTCCTATCCCCTCTGCCCTTACCATTTGGTAACCCTCACTTTGTTTTCTGTGTCTGTCAGCCTGCTTCTATTTGGTAGATAAGTTCATTCATATTGCTTTTTTAGATTCCACATTTAAGTGGTATATAGTTCACTGTTTCAGTTTTTAGTGGAAGTGTAGTTGATTTACCATTTTGTCCCGGTCTCTGCAGTACAGCAAATGATTGTTACGTGTGTGTGTGTGTGTGTATTCTCGTTGAAATTCTTTTCGGATATGCTTCATCCAGGATACTGAATATCGTTGGCTATGCTCTATAGGAGGACCTCGTTGTTGATCCATCCTGTGCAGAGAAGTTTCTTTCTGCTAATCCCAAACTCCTAATCCATCCCTGCCTCTCTCCCTGGCAACCACAAGGCTGCTCTCTATGTAACTCTGTCTCTGCTTTACAGAGAGGTTCATTTGTATCATATTTCAGGTTCCACCCATATCTGGGCTTCCCTGGTGGCTCAGATGGTCATGAATCCGCCTGCGGTGCGGGAGACCAGGGTTCGATCCCTGGGTCGGGAAGATTCCCCTGGAAGGGGGCATGGCAACCCACTCCAGCATTCTTGCCTGGAGAAGCCCATGGACAGAGGAGCCTGGTGGGCTGCAGTCCATGGGGTTGCAGAGAGTTGGATAAGACTGAGTGACTTTCACTTTTCAGATTCCACGTCTGAGTGATATCATATGCTATTTGTCTTTCTCTGCCTTACTTCACTTAGTATGATAATCTCTGGGTTCATCCGTGTTGCTCCAAATGGCATTCTTTTGTTCTTTGTTTATGGCTTAGTAGTGTGTGTGTGTGTGTGTGTGTGTGTGTGTGTGTGTGGTGGTGGTGGTTTAGTACCTCAGTTGTGTCCGACTCTTGCGGCTCCATGGACTGTAGCCCACCATGCTGCTCTGTCCATGGGATATAGTCTCCCAGCTGGCGCTAGTGGTAAAGAATCTGCCTGTCAATGCAGGAGACTTAAGAGACGCAGGTTCCATCACTAGGTCAGGGAAGATCTCCTGGAGGACGGCACATCACCCCTTTCCAGTATTCTTGCCTGGAGAATCCCACGGACAGATCTTCATCCACTCATCTGTCGGTGGACATTTCGGGTTCTCCCATGCCCTGGCTATTATAAATAGTGCTGCTGTGAACACTGGGCTGCATGTGTCTTTCTGAATTAAATTTTGTCCAAGTACATACTCAGGAGTGGGATTAGAGGATAGTATTGTAGCTCTGTCTTTAGTGAAGTGAAAGTTGCTCAGTCGTGTCTGACTCTGTGGCCCCACAGACATGGAATTCTCCAGGTCAGAATACAGGAGTGGGTAGGCTTTCCATTCTCTAGAGGATCTTCTCAACCCAGGGATGGAACCCAGGTCTCCTGCCTTGCAGGTGGATTCTTTACCAACTGAGCCACCAGGGAAGCCCAAGAATACCAGAGTGGGTAGCCTGTCCCTTCTCCAGCAGATCTTCCTGACCCAGGAATCAAACCAGGGTCTCCTGCATTGCAGGCAGATTCTTTATCAACTGAGCTATGAGGGAAGCCCAGATTTTCTAAAAAAAATCCATACGTATTTCCATACTGGCTCCAGCATTGCTCCCAGCAGTATAGGAGGGTTCTCTTCTCCACACCCTCGCCAGTATCTGTTATTTGTGGACTTTCTGATGATGGCCGTTCTGACCGGTGTGGGGTGATGTTCTCATTATACTTCTGATTTGCATTTCTCTCATAATTAGGGATGTCGAGCATCTTTCACGTGCCTCTTGGCCATCTGCACGTCTTCCTTAGAGAAACGTCCGTTTAGGTCTTACTCCATTTTTTTTTGTTGAGTTATCTGAGCTGTTTATGTATTCTGGAAATCAATCCCTACTCGGTCTCATAACTTGCTAGTATTTTATCCCAGTTCGTAGATTGTCTTTTCGCTTTATTTGTGGCTTCCTCTGCTGTGCCAAAGCTTGAAAGCTTGATTAGGTCCCTTTTGTTTATTTTTGCTTTCGTTTCCCTCATGCACATTTTCTTTTTTGGCACAAGGCAGTACTAATTTCTAAGGAAAATGACCTTTGCTGTGAACCCACATTGCTGGCAATCTCATCAGATAAACCCAGGAGGGGGCAAAGTGTTAAAAATCCCAGTAGAGTTGTTTTGCTTCTTGAAATGAATTCATCTGATGACATAATTATTTTCCATCTCTTTATATTACTGATTTTCCTCCCTTCCTTCCTTTTATTTTTGAGAAAGTACTAGCTTTGTCTCTGCTGTGTGAATATTTCAAAACATATATAATTTAATCTGTTTTAATTATGTATTTAGATGAAGAAATATTTAGATGTCTCTCGAAAAATATAGTGTTCTTTTTATTGTTCTTTCCTATTCCAACTCAAAATACTGAATCCTCCAAGGTTAAGATTATACCTAAACATCTCCCAAAAGAATTTACTTGACTTAGAATTCAGTTCATCTAACACTTGAGAGTCTGCTGTGTGGAAAGTTTTGTGTTTAGCAGACGAGTGGGGAACGGCCCAGTGTACTTTCTTCCTCTGATTGGCCCATGCACAGCGAGGGTGTCATATATAAATGATGAGTTCAAGCCAATTATAGAAATAGACATCTTAGGGACTTCCCTGAGAGTCCAGTGGTTAAGACTCTGTGCTTCCACCACAGGGGACACGGGTTCGATGCCTGGTTGGGGGAACCGAGATCCCGAGATGCCGTTTAGTGTGGCCAAAGAATAGAAAAAGAAATAGACATACTAGATACACGAAAGGAAAAAGGAAGCAATGAATTAAACCTTGGAGGGGTGGGGATATTTCATCTGACGATGACAGGCAAGTGAAGGTTTCAATAAAAAAAAATGAGGCAAAGAGATTCTAGTCTCTGATAATAGCCTGACTCAGGGCATCAAACACGGAAATTAAAAGTTTGCACACAGAACTTTCCATCAGGTTTTATGTTTGAGGTGCAAAGTCAGACCTGACTGAGCTGCTCGAAAGATCTTTACTGGTGTAATCACGTACCCTTATTCTGTAATACAAGGTGATAATCACTATGGTAATTACAGTGATTAAGTGCTAAAAATATGATAGGCTCATCAAAAAAAAAAAAAAGAACTAATACAGAAGAAGGCAGAATTAAACTGAGATGATATTGTTGTTGTTGAGTCGCTCAGTCGTGTCTGACTCTTTGTGATCCCGTGGATGGTATTAATAAATCTGAAAGGGAGCCAAACAGATATCTTGGGAAGAAAAGCTACAGATCTTATTTTTTTTAATATATACTTTGATAATCAGAATTAAACATAGTTTGGAAGTGTCTAAGAAAGAATCTGGAAATTGGAAGAGAACAGTTTAAAAAAAAATAGAATGTGAAGGGATTTCACGGAGAATGGAGGACAGAGACAAAAATAGTCCAAATGTCAAACAGAAGGGGAGAAGCAGAGTAGATGAATACAGATGATATAAAAGCAGAGTAGATGAATACAGAGGATATAAAATGCATCTCTTTGGACCCTCAGAGAAAGAGTAGCAATGTACAAATAGCTAATAGGAAACGTGAGTGTTCTGTGCAAAACTGTTCCCAATCCTATCACATTCCGTAGGTCAGAAGTCTTTCTAACCCACCCTGGGCTATTTGAAGGATTAACCCTAAGGACTAGAAGCATTTTCTCAAATGTTTCCCACCTGGCTATCAGAAGAATATAAAACACTCAACAAGGTCACCAGGAGTGTCAAGACACAGGAAAGTCTTAACTATCTTTGGTCAAAGCTAGCAATGAAGTGAAATGTTAGTTGCTCACTCATGTCTGACTTTTTGCAACCCCAGGGACAGACCTGGTTGGATTTATGTTACTCTCACCAAAATCTTCTTGTAGATATCAGATTCTAAGATGCCTAGACATTTCTCAGGTGGGGTATCAAGGCATTTCTAAGGGTTCTTGGTCAGTCCCTCAGTCATGTCTGACTCTTTGCAGCCCCTATCAACTGCAGCACACCAGGCTTCCGTGTCCTTCACCATCTCCCCGAGTCCGCCCAAACCCATGTCCATTGAATCGGTTATGCCATCCAACCATGTCATCCTCTGTCACCCCCTTCTCCTCCTGCCCTCAATCTTCCCAGTATCAGGGTCTTTTCCACTGAAATGGATCTTCACATCAGATGGCCAGAGTAGTGGAGCTTCAGCTTCAGCATCAGTCCTTCCAATGAATATTCAGGACTGATTTCCTTTAGGACTGACTGGTTGGATCACCTTGTAGTCCAAGGGACTCTCAAGAGTCTTCTCCAACACCACAGTTCAAAAGCATCAATTCTGTGGGGCTCAGCTTTCTTCACAGTCCAACTCTCACATCCATACATGACCACAGGAAAAACCATAGCCTTGACTAGATGGACCTTTGTTAGCAAAGTCATGTCTCTGCTTTTTAATACATTGGCTAGGTTTGTCATAATTTTCCTTCCAAGAAGTAAGCGTGTTTTCATTTCATGGCTGCAGTCACCATCCACGGTGATTTTGGAGCCTAAGAGAACAAAACCTGCCACTGTTTCCATTTATTCGCCATCTGTCTAAAAGGAGGACTTCCCTTGTGGCTCAGCTGCTAAAGAATCCACCTGCAACGTGGGAGGTCTGTGTTCGATCCCTGGGTTGGGAAGATCCCCCTGGAGAAGACAAAGGCTACCCACTCCAGTATTCTGGCCTGGAGAATTCCATGGACTGTATAGTCCATGGCATTGCAAAGAGTTGGACACAACTGGATTTCACTTTCACCTTCTAAAAGGAAAAGGGATGTATTTGTTCTTTGTTGAGACCAGTAGACTACTGGTGCAGAAGACTGCATGCTCGGTCATGTCCCACTCTTTACGACCTCATGGGCTGTAGCCCGCCGGGCTCCTCTGTCCATGGGATTCTCCAGGCAAGAATACTGGGGTGGGTAGCCGTTACCTTCTCCAGGGGATCTTCATGGCCCAGGGATTGACACCACCTCTCCCACATCTCCTGCATTGGCAGGTGGATTCTTTACCACTGAGCCACCCGGGAAGCCAGACCATCTTTAACCGCAAGTGATAGAACCATCTGGCAGAGGCTCAGTGATACAGGAAACTTTATGTCTCTCCTAAGTAGCCAAAATATTACCTAGCTTGACAAATACAATCACCTCTTTTGTATTATCTATTTCCTCTTACTCTTCAATACTTGTATCTCTCATTTTATTTTTAACAACATACACACGTGATAGCCGCTTCCTGTTTACAGTTTATTCATTATTGAAGACCAGCTCATACATTTTTGATGAGTGATTTCCGTTCCTTTTTTCTCATCCCACTCTCTCTATCTGAGCTGTGGTTTTTCTTCATCACATTAGTCATTTTCTGATATTTCCCCTGAGGCTAAAACTTGATTTTCCAATTCTTTTTTTTTTTTTTTTGGCCTAGGATTTCATTTTGTGCTGGTTTAGCTTCCCTGAACCCATAGAATAAAATTTAATTTTTAAAACCTGACCTGTTCCTATGATTTCTTTCATCCCACTTGCTTAGTTACAGGCTGTCTTCCCAAAAATCCACCCTGGGGCTGGATTCTAGAGGGGCGACCTGGATGATTAGGAAGTATAGTCACTTCTGGGCTTCCCAGGTAATGCTAGTGGTAAAGAACCCACCTGCCAGTGTAGGAGACTCAAGAGACTCGGGTTTGATCGCTGAGTCAGGAAGATCCCCTGGAGGAGGGCATGGCAATCCACTCCAGTATTCTTGCCTGGAGAATCCCATGGACAGAGGAGCCTGGCTGGCTGCAGTCCATGGGGTCACACAGAGTTGGACACGACTGAAGCGACTTAGCCCGTACACACATACACAGTCGAATAATCAGATAGCAATATTTAAAGCCTGCTATTTACGTGAGATAAGAATTGCAACTTACACAAACTGCTCAACACAGTTAAAAAAAAAAAAAAAAAAGGTTAAATGTTTCTGGATCTATGCAGTGAACATATTCCAAGGCATGCTGCTGCTGCTGCTGCTGCTAAGTCGATTCAGTTGTGTCTGACCTTGTGCAACCCCACAGACAGCGGCCCACCAGGTTCTCCCGTCCCTGGGATCGTCCAGGCAAGAACACTGGAGTGGGTTGCCATTCCCTTCTCCAATGCCTGAGAGTGAAAAGTGAAAGTGAAGTCACTGAGTCGTGTCCAACTCTTCAAGACCCCATGGACTGTAGCCTACCAGGCTCCTCTGCCCATGGGATTTTCCAGGCAAGAGTACTGGAGTGGGTTGCCATTGCCTTCTCCCATTCCAAGGCATACCAATGGATTTATCACACCTACCTGGATTTCAGTCTACCATTCAACCTCTTTACTTGTGGTGATCATGGACGCTTACCCAGGAGCTCAGTGATGCTTATCTAGGGTCAGCTGTTGCACATGCTGCAGCTTCAGTCATGGCTTTCATCATCAGTTTACATCCATGTTTCACGGTCCTCCGGATTTGATGTTGTTCCATCACTAAGGCATGTCCAACTGTTTGAACCCCATGGACTGTAGCATGCCAGGCTTCCCTGTCCTTCACCATCTCCCAGAGTTTGCTCAAACTCATGTCCATTGAGTCATGATGCCATCCAACCATCTCATCCTCTGTCGTCCCCTTCTCCTCCTGCCCTCAATCTTTCCCAGCATCAGGGTCTTTTCTAATGCGTCAGCTCTTTGCATCAGATGGACAGAGTATTGAGCTTCAGCTTCAGCATCAGTCCTTCCAATGAATATTCACGGTTGATTTCCTTTAGGATGGAATGGCTGATCAATGATGTGACATATATTCACATCATATAATGATATGACATTCATACAATCAGTGACATATGCCCCTCCCTCTGGAGCCTCCCTCCCACCCCCCACCTCTCTGGGTCATCACAGAGCCCCGCGCTGAGCTCCCTGTGCTGTAGAGCAGCTTCCCACTAGCCGTCTGTTTTATACTCGGTGTATATATGTCAATGCTGCTCTCTCAGTCCATCCCACCCTCTCCTTCTCCTACTATGTCCACACGTCCATTCTATACGTCTGCATCTCTGCTCCTGCCCAGGGCACAGGTCCATCTGCACCCCTGAGAGTGAAGTTCTCTCTTGGGATAACCCTGCACCACTGATGGCTTCCTGCACCCTCATGCACTGAACATCCTGGAATGTATACGCTCTCCTTGGACCCGGGGAAGCAGAGACAGGAACGGGTGGGAGATACCAGGCGTTAAGAACGGCCCCCGTCCTCCTCTGGAGGGTTGGAGATATTTTCACAGTTTGTTCTTTCGGTTTGTTGGTCTCTTACTGTGGTGGTCGCTTTTATCTGAAGCCTTGGCTTTGCGTAAATGGCGAGAAATCTCTTTGTGCTCTTCTTGTGTGTGTTTGTCACTCAGGCGTGTCCAGCTCTTTGTGCCCCTGTGGGCTGATTTTCTGGGCAAGAATACTGGAGTGGACTGCCATGCTCTTCTCCAGGGACACTCTTCACTGTTGTTGCTGTTGAGTCGTTCAGTTGTGTCCGACTCTTTGCGACCCCATGGACTGCAGCACACCAAGACCTCCCTGTCCGTCACCATCTCCCGGAGCTTGCTCATACTCATGTCCATTGAGTCGGTGATGCCACCCAACCATCTCATTCTCTGTCGTCCCCTTCTCTTTCTGCCCTCAATCTTTCCCAGCATCAGGGTCTTTTCCAGTCAGTCAGCTCTTTGCATCAGGTGGGCAAAGGATTGGAGCTTCAGCTTCAGCATCAGTCCTTCAAGTGAATATTCAGGTCTGAATTCCTTTAGGATGGACTGGTTTCACTTTGCAGTGCAAGGAGCTCTCTCCGACTCTTTGTGATCCCATGGACTATAGTCTACCAGGCTTCTCTGTCCATGGGATTTTCCAGGCAAGAGTACTGGAGTGGGTTGCTATTTCCTTCTCCAGGGGATCTTCCTGACCCAGGTCTCCTGCAATGTAGGTAAACGCTTTACCCTCTGGGCCACCTGGGAAGCCCCTCTCCCTTCTTAAGTGGCATCTATTGCAGAGGTTGACCAGCTACACACACAAGCCCCGGGACCTGTTTTTGTAAAGTTTTAGTGAAACCCAGATAACCTCTATCTTTTGAATGTGGCTGATATTTGTGTGCTGTGTGTGTGTTAGACGATCAGTTGCATCCAACTCTCTGTGAACCCAAGGACTGTAACCCGCCAGGCTCCTCTTTCCATGGGATTCTCCAGGCAAGAATACTGGAGTGGGTTGCCGTTTCCTCCTCCAGGGGACCTTCCTGATCCAGGGATAGAACCCACATAGCCTGCATTTACAGGTAGATTCTTTGCCACTGTGCCACCTGGGAAGTGGCCGACGTCTGCTTTTATTATATCAATTCAGAACTGACCATCTGGCCCCCAGGGCCAGTAACGCTGATTATCTGTGCCCTTGTAGAAAAATATGACAATCATTTTTATAAGTTGTAGAATGAAGCCGGGGTTTGCTGTGAACCAAATCTTGTATAGATTTTCTTGTTAGTTTTTTTTCCCCCCAAAAAAGCTTATTGTTTTGATTCATATTCTGGATTCTTCCCAGGCATGTTGGCACAAGGTTCTCTGTCTTTTTTTTTGTAAATGTTACTGACATCTCTCTTGCTTTCTCACTGTATACCTTCTCAGCATAAAGTCGGAAGAGACAAAGTCTTTGTGGTGTCTTGCAAAAGAGTATATCCTGAATAAAGGGTGTACGTGATAGAGACGTTTTCTGTTTAATTAATACTTGTAATTTCCTGGTGAGATGGCTTGTACTGTACGTTAGATATTCCCAAGCACCTAGAGAAAGGAATAGAAGAGGGTATTTTGCAAAATACAGTGAATATCAGGGACCTGCTATATAGCACAGGGAACTCTGCTCAGTATTATGTAATAACCTCCATGGGAAAAGAATCTGAAAAAAGAATAGATACATGTGTATGTGTGACTGATTCCCTTTGATGTCCACTTGGGATTCAGATACACACGCTACTGTGTGTAAAGGGGACCGCCAGCAGGACCTACTTTATAACCCAGGGAACTCTGGTCAGTATTATGTGGGAACCTACATGGGTGGCTCAGACGGTAAAGCGTCTGCCTGCAATGCAGGAGACCCGGGTTCAATCTCTGGGGAGTGAAGATCTCCCGGAGAAGGCAATGGCAACCCACTCCAGTACTCTCGCCTGCAAAATCCCATGGATGGGCGTTGAGGAGACTTCATTGGCTTCTCAGGTGGCCCAGTGGTTAAGAATCTGCCTTGGAATGCAGGGGACGTGGGTTTGACCCCTGGTTGGGGAGCTAAGATCCCACATGCTACGGGGTATCTATGGCCCACCTGCCACAGCCAGAGAGTCTGCTCGCCACAGGGTAAGAGCTCATGTGCCAAAACTAAGACCCATCTCAGCCAAAAAAAACAGAGAGAGAGATTTAAAGCTATGCCAAAAGGGTGTCTAAAATGAAACTCAGACATAATTTAAAAATTAACTTAATGGCCAGCGTTTTGCATGCCTACCTCTGTGTCTGTATACATCTGAATCCCAGAATGAAAAATCAGTCTAATGCCATTGCCCCAAGAAATTCAGGAATCATTTAAATAGGAAATTCAACACAACATATTTTTCCTTTGTTAGATCATTTTGAGGACAAATTATAGATAAACAATTTAGCCCAAGAGATGCCCTTTAGGAAAATCTTATTCACTTGTTGAAACATTACAAAGTATTGAACATTATTAAATTTAATCATTCTCTCAAAAGGACAGTTACTTTAAAAAAATAAAAAGCAAAAAACACAAAACTGTACTTTGCAAATAATCATTATTTGGAAACAGTGAATTTTTTTTTTTTGCTTTTTATTTTAATACATAACAACTGCTGCGAGCTTATTGCCAAATCACATATATAGTATTTTATTTTGTATCTAAATGATAATACTTTCTTCTGTGATGGTATTTTTTTTCTCCTTTGGGAGGATTATATCCATAGTAAAATTTTAATAATAAAAGGGTTTCTATTATTTGATCATAAGAGGGACTGAAATTGCATCTGGCAAGAATAACCAGTCATAACAAGTATGAGTCTATTGGGTTCAATATTGTCTCTCTTATCTGCCTTTAAAGATCTCAAGGAATCCTCTGAGACTCAATGGCAGGAATTTACTCTCTTTCCAGTTTTTTGTTTTCTTTGCCTGAGAAAACTGGCAAATGATGAAAACTCTGGCAAATGACTTCCTCTATAAAAATAATAAACAAGATATGTGTTATTCGCTTTGGATATTCCTGACTCACAGATCGAACCTGGGTCTCCTGCTTTAGAGGCAGATTCTTTACCATCTGGGCCACCAGAGAAACCTATAAACAAGTTGCATGTGTTTAAAATACAGTCAAAGCATTCAATATGTATTATGCCATTTGTAATATCTTAAGAAAAGTCCTGGCATCCTTCCCTTTTAATATCTGAGCCACAGAAACTTCAAATTGTCCAAAACCATCCAAAGTCTTGAGGGTAGGTCAACAGAAGCCTTGAGATGAAAACACAGCTTTTGATACTCCATCCCTTTCACTCTTAAATCGCTACATAGTTATGTAACAACATAGGATTGCCTATTTGACTCTGATTCAAAAAGATACATACCTCCGAATGTTCATAGCAGTACTATTTAGGGTACCTAGGACATGGAGACAGCAATGGCAACCCACTGCAGTGTTCTTGCCTGGAGAATGCCAGGGACGGCAGAGCCTGGTGGGCTGCCATCTATGGGGTCGCACAGAGTCGGACACGACTGAAGCGACTCAGCAGCAGCAGCAGCAGCAGGACATGAAAAGAACTTCAATGTCCACTGACAGAGGAATGGATAAAGACTATATGGTATGTACACATCATGGAATATTACTCAGCTATAAAGAAACAATGAAATAATGCCGTTTGCAGCACCGTGAATGGCCCTAGACGTGATCTCAGCAAGGGAAGTCAGTTACACAGAGAAAGAGAGATATCCTACGGGATCACTTCTATGTGGGGTCTAAAAAATGAAACAAATGAATTTATTTGTAAAACTGAAGAAGACTCACAGAGAAGATAAACTTAGGGCTACCAAAGGGGAAAGATAGGGCAGGATAAAATTAGGACTTTAGGATTATCAGATACACACCCCTATATGTAAAACAGATAAACAAGGTTCTACTGTACAGCACAGGGAACTATATTCAATATTTTATAAATATAGTAGAAAACAAGGCTGAACAGAATAATATATAAAGAATAATATATGTATAAGTATTCCTGGGGTCGCAAAGAGTCAGACACGACTGAGCGACTCAACTGAACTGAACTGAAGTATATATATTAATATATATAAATAATACATAGAAAGAATATATATAGAATTACATATATATAATGTATTATATAATATATATTATATATATTATATTATTATATAATAAATATATTATAAAATGGAGTCATATATAACATGTGTATATATGTATGTGCATAATATATATACTATATATATATTATATTATTATATATTATATTATTATATAATAAATATATTATAAAACTGAGTCAGTTTATGCATACTTATATATATATTTTTTTGTGTGTGTGGGGGCACTTAGTCCCTCAGTCGTGTCTGACTCTTTGCAACCCCATGGACTGTAGCCCACCAGGCTCCTCTGTCCCTGGAATTCTCCAGTCAAGAATACCAGGGTTGGTTGCCGTTTCCCCTCTTCATGGGGATCTTCCTAATGCAGGGATCGAACCAAGGTCTCCCCAACTGCAGGCGGGTTCTTTACCATCTGAGCCACCAGGGAAGCCCTATGTATAAAACTGAAGCACTTTGCTGTCATAGCAGATGCTAACACAACAGAAGATGAGATGGCTGGACGGCATCACCAACTCAACGGACGTGAGTTTGGTAGACTCTGGGAGTTGGTGATGGACAGGGAGGCCTGGCGTGCTGCAGTCCATAGGGTTGCAAAGAGTCGGACACGACTGAGCGACTGAACTGAACACAGCACTGTAAGTCAGATATACTTCAGTTAAAAAAAAAAAAATTGAAGGAAAGACAATGCATGTGATAGGTATTTATTATGATTGATATGATTATATTATTGATATTATCATAGATATGATTATGCAAAAGGTAGATGCAGGAAGTAAATATTATCCGGCATCTTCTGAAGAAAAAAAGTTTTTTTTAACTTTTTGTTCATGCCGCATGAAATGTAGGATCTTAGTTCCCTGACTGGGGATTGAACCCACACCTGTGCACTGCAAGTGTGGTGTCTTAACCACTGGACCACCAAGGAAGTCCTGTATCTTTTTTTTTTTTAAGCCAAGAAACTGATTGTCTTGGGGGTCATCAGCCTTCTTATCAGTTCAGTCCAGTCGCTCAGTCGTGTCCAACTCTTTGCAACCCCATGGACAGCAGCACGCCAGGCCTCCCTGTCCATCACCAACTCCCGGAGCTTGCTCAGACTCATGCCCTCATAGGTCCATGCTCTTTCCAGGATGTCACCTTCTTTCTGTAGAAAAGCACGTATATATTCCACACGTGGTCTCTCCCGACTCTGCACATGACATGAGCCATTTCCCCAGGGCTATGCTAGGGTTACAGGCACTGAGTCATCTGCCTAATCCTCTTTAGGAGCAAGAAATGCTCACGGGTGAAAAGGCTGAGCAGGAAGACGCCTCTGGAGCAAATATAATACTCATAGATGGCAGTGGGAGGCATTTTTTGAGCTGATCTCATTTTTTGCCTCATGACCTTTTCATGGACTGGTTCCTACCAGCACTTAACAATGGTCCTTCCCTCCCATCAGGGGAAAAGTAAAGCACGATCCCAAAGCACTACATTTTCAAACAAAATCCTGGTTCAGAATTGAACACGTGACAGGCTGGCTTCATGTGCATGCATGCTCGGTTGCTCAGTCATGCCTGATTATCTGCGACCTCATGGACCAGAGCCCACAAGGCTCCTCTGTCCATGGGATTCTCTAGGCAAGAATCCTGGAGTGGGTTGCCCTTCCCTTCTTGAGGGGATCTTCCCATCCCCAAGAATTGAACCTGCATCTCCTGCAATGGCAGGCAGATTTTTTAAAAAATTTTTTTACCACCGAGCCGCCTGTGAGGAAGCCCTTACTTTGTGCAGAATTATTCATAAATTTCTCCTAGCAAGCTGGGAAGGATGCTTTTGGCCATATTCAGAAGTGCATCATGGGTCATCTGATTATCAGTGTAAACAGAAGAAGCGGGACTTTGAGGTGGGAATGTGGCATCCATCAGAAGGGATTATCTAAGCCATTGGTGAAAGGTTGCTGTTTATGTAACATTTTCACTTCACACATCAGAGGATCGGTTGAGAGGCAGACAGTGAGGGCTGTGTGCCTCTGGCTTGGGGAACCACATATCCGTTACTGTGATAAAAACATATTATACTGAATTTAGAAGGATGGATCACGGGCATGCAAAGGCACATAGTCCCCAGAAAGGAGGATGTAGTTGCTTTCTTCAATCCGACTTGAGTGATGTATCTTGATGAGTAGGAAACAAGCCTTGGGGACTTGCCTGATGGTCCAGTGTTTGACTTCGCCTTCCAATGTAGTGGAGGGTGGAGGGGGGTGAGCATGTCCATCCTTGGTCAGGAAGCTAAGACCCCACAATGTTATTCAGTCACCTAGTTAGGTCCAACTTGTTGTGAACCCATGGACTGCAGCACACCAGGCTTCCCTGTCCATCACCATCTCCAGGAGCTTGCTCAAACTCATGTCCATTGAGTTGGTGATGCCATCCAACCATCTCATTGTCTGTGACCTCATCACTGGTTCCTGGTGTGGCCTTAACTGTCCCCCCAAAGATATCAGTTCGGTTCAGTCGCTCAGTCACGTCTGACTGCAACCCCATGGACTGCAGCACGCCAGGCTTCCCTATCCATCACCATCTCCCGGAGGTTGCTCAAACTCATGTCCATTGAGTCAGTGATGCCATCCCACCATCTCATTCGGCAGCAGAGAATCAGATCCTGCATGTCTCATGACAAAAAAAAAAATGCAAAACAGAAATGACATTGTAAGAAAATTCAATAAAAACTTTAAAATGGTCCACATTAAAAAAAAAAAAAAAACACCTCTAAAAAGGAACTACTAAGCTTCAGCAGCATGGATTATGCAACAGACCTTCAAGGAAGTGACTTGGCTATGACATGCGTTCATTATGTGTACTGAGAGGAAAATGCTATCATAGTGCCGAAAGGAAAGGAGAGGAAATCACTTACGTAGGAGTTTAACTGAAGGAAGATGTCAAAGATTTCTGTGTCTCCCTTCTAGAAATACCATCAAAAAAAATATGTAAAAGGTCTGTGCAGAGGCATGTGAGAAGAATAGCAGGTTGATGGAAAGGTCAGTGGAACACGCAGGAATCTATCCATAATATCAGAAAATGAAGCCAGTCACACACACACATACACATCCATCGTCCTATGCAGGAATCCAGCATACATACCTGGACCCCTTGTTCCTCTCTTGTGTCAGCAGAATTTCATCTCTGACCTGTGAAACTGAAAGCATTAGTTGCTCAGTCTTGTCCGACTCTTTGGGACCTCATGGACTGCAGCCCACCAGGCTCCTCTGTCCATGGGATTCTCCAGGCAAGAATACTGGAGTGGGTTGCCATTTCCTTCTCCAGGGGATCTTCCTGACCCAGAGGTCGAACCTGGGTCTCATGCACTGCAGGTAGATTCTTTACCATCTGAGCCACTAGGGAAGCCCCAATATACAAAATGGTATTATACGAGCACCTATATCTAATGTATTTATATTTCTTAGTGCAGTGTCCAGGTCCCATTGAATTCTCTGTAAATCACAGAAGTTTTCAGCATCCATTTCAAACCTATTGTTTTATAAGTGAGGATATTAGAATTTTAGAGTTGAGAATATATTTTTAGGAGCAGCTGAATGTGCAGAGTCACACAATCACCTCACATCACGTCCATAACAAAAATCAGATTTTCTCTTCCCAATACGCTTCTTTAAAATAATCACTGAAAAGATACATTATTTTGTATCTATGCTTTATTATACAGTCTTCATATTTTAAAAATTGCATTATCTTTATATGATTTTTTTCCCTTTTTTTTTGCGGCCCCTTTCAGTATGGGAAACTTCCTCAGTTAGTGAATAAATATTGTGCCCCCTGCAGTGGAAGAGGAAAGTCTTAACCACTGGATCACCTGAGAAATGCTGGCTTATTGTTTTAAGGAAAAGAGAAAGATGTTGCTTACTGCACATAATGTCATATCATGTCAAACCAAGATCCACTGCTAAGCTGTTAAACTTGAGTGCAGTTACTGCCTTTCCACAAACAGACATTTGTGAAGGGAGATATGAGATGACCTTGTAAATAACAATCATTTTCATCATTGGTAATTATGAAATAGAAAGATTGAAGGCAGGAGGAAAAGGGGACGACAGACGATGAGATGGTTGGATGGCATCACCGACTCGATGGACATGAGTGTGAGCCAGCTTTCAGAGGTGGTGATGGACAGGGAAGCCTGGTGTGTGCTGGATTCCATGGGGTCGCAAAGAGTCAGACACGACTGAGCGAGTGAACTGCACTGATATTTTGTGGAGCTAGGTAATGTCTGACTAGTACTTTCCCCTGATGTATATTATTTCGCCATGCACAAAATCTCCCTCTGTGCTCTTTCTGCCTTGCACGTTATTCTCCGGAGATAGCCTGCCCGTGATTAGAAACCGTCTCGGAGCTCTGAGAAGCTATTTAATATTTGCCAAGCGAGTGCCTGCAGCCAGCCAAAAAGAGATCCATCACTCCCAAGGTCTGCTGACCTTTGGCTCGGGGGAGAGTGATACCTTTGTGGCCAGGCTAATGATATCTTGTTCAGTAGAAAGACCCAGACATGCTTTATCTTCATCAAAACCTGTAATCACAGTCAGGGAGGTGGCCCCGGGGAGGCAAGGGGGTGGGTGGGACTGAATTACCTTGGGGTGCGCAAAGGCATTAGGAGAAAGGGTTAGACGGAGCTTGGGTTGTCAAGCTGTGATTACGCGGCTTGGGTTAAAATAATGGGGCATCCATCTGCCTGCTGCCTACCGCACATACCTCACCAGGGATACAGGCATGCACCACGCCCATCCATCTCTGCACACCCAGAGGATGCTTGTCAGTGAATAGGTGTTAGTCGCTCAGTCGTGTCTGACTCTTTGTGACCCCATGGATTGCAGCACACCAGGCCTCCCTGTCCATCACAAACTCCCGTTGTTCACTCACACTCACGTCCATCCAGTTGGTGATGCCATCCAGCCATCTCAAACTCTGTCGTCCCCTTCTCCTCCTGCCCCCAATCCCTCCCAGCATCAGAGTCTTTTCCAATGAGTCAACTCTTCGCATGAGGTGGCCAAAGTACTGGAGTTTCAGCTATAGCATCAGTCCTTCCAAAGAAAACCCAGGACTGATCTCCTTCAGAATAGACTGGTTGGATGTCCTTGCAGTCCAAAGGACTCTCAAGAGTCTTCTCCAACACCACAGTTCAAAAGCATCACTTCTTCAGCACTCAGCCTTCTTCACAGTCCAACTCTCACATCCATACATGACCACTGGAAAAACCAGAGCCTTGACTAGACGGACCTTTGTTGGCAAAGTAATGTCTCTGCTTTTGAATATGCTATCTAGGTTGGTCATAACTTTCCAACCAAGCAGTAAGCATCTTTTAATTTCATGGCTGCAATCACCATCTGCAGTGACTTTGGGGCCCCCCCAAAATAAAGTCTGCCACTGTTTCCACTGTTTCCCCATCTATTTCCCATGAATTGATGGGACCAGATGCCATGATCTTCATTTTCTGAATGTTGAGCTTTAAGCCAACTTTTTCACTCTCCTCTTTCACTTTCAAGAGGCTTTTTAGTTCCTCTTCACTTTCTGCCTTAAGGGTGGTGTCATCTGCATATCTGAGGTTATTGATATTTCTCCCGGCAATCTTGATTCCAGCTTATGCTTCTTCCAGCCCAGTGTTTCTCATGATGTACTCTGCATATAAGTTAAATAAGCAGGGTGACAATATACAGCCTTGACGGACTCCTTTTCCTATTCGGAACCAGTCTGTTGTTCCATGTCCAGTTCTAACTGTTGCTTCCTGACCTGTATACAGGTTTCTCAAGAGGTAGGTCAGGTGGTCTGGTATTCCCATCTCTTTCAGAATTTTCCACAGTTGATTGTGATCCACACAGTCAAAGGCTTTGGCATAGTCAGTGAAGCAGAAATAGATGTTTTTCTGGAACTCTCTTGCTTTTTTGATGATCCAGCGGATGTTGGCAATTTGGTTCCTCTGCCTTTTCTAAAACCAGCTTGAACATCTGGAAGTTCACGGTTCACATATTGATGAAGCCTGGCTTGGAGAATTTTGAGCATTACTTTATTAGCGTGTGAGATGAATGCAATTGTGTGGTAGTTTGAGCATTCTTTGGCATTGCCTTTCTTTGGGACTGGAATGAAAACTGACCTTTTGCAATCCTGTGGCCACTGCTGAGTTTTCCAAATTTGCTGGCATATTGAGTGCAGCACTTTCACAGCATCATCTTTCAGGATTTGAAATAGCTCAACTGGAATTCCATCACCTCTTTGGGCGAGGGGTAGCTCCTCTCGGCCACACTTCTGCACGGTCCATCGCAGAAACCAATACATCATTGTAAAGCTGTTATCCTCCAATGTAAAATATATAATTATAAAGAGATGAATGGGGGAAAAAAAAACTACAATCAAGAATACTCAGACCTGTGACTCTCCATCAGATTTGATGGAGAAATGAAATCTTTACAGATATGTGTATACACATGTCTGTTCTCTCTTCTCTGTACAGCAGCAATCAACACACCCTTGTAAAGCAACTATACCCCAATTCAAAAAGAAGAAGAAGAAGAAAAAAGAAATCGTCACAAACAGTGACTTAAAACAGCACTGGTGTATCATCTTGTCCTGCTGGAGGTCAGAAGTCCAACATGGGGTTTCACTGGGCTTACATCTAGGGAGTCCATGTAGCTGTGCTCTTCTTGGGGTTTTAGGGGAGAATCCGTATTCTCGCTCTGTTAAGTGTCTGGTTGGTGAGAGTGTCAGTCGCTCAGTTGTGTCTGACGCTTGCAACCCCATGGACTGTAACCCACCAGGCTCCTCTGTGCATGGGATTCTCCAGGCAGGAATACTGGAGTGGGTTGCCATTCCCTCCTTCCGGGGATCTTCCCAACCCAGGGATCGAACCCCGGTCTCCTGCGGTGCAGGCAGATTCTTTACCCTCTGAGCCACCAGGTCATCTGGAGGTGCCTGTAATGCTGGGCTCCTGGCCCCGCCCTGAGCTGACCCTACCATCACTGTGACCTCATAGACCCTGACCTTTCCCTTCCCTTCCCTTAGAAAGATGCTCCTGATGACATCGGACCCACCCCGGGATACTCCAGCATCGTTTCAGCGTCTCGTGGTCCTTCAGCATACCTGCAAAGTCTCTTCTGCCAGGCAAGGTCAGCCTTTTAGTTTGCAGGGGTGAGAGTGTGGATGTCTCTGAGGGTTGCCATTGTACTCTGCACAGATCTGTTCTCGATTCCGATTCTGAACCTTTGTTTTGTTGAGGTATGTGTGATTTTCTCTATTATGACAGTTTCAAATCTGCAGTAAGCTCTGCGTGCTGTGCTAAGTTGTGTCAGTCATGTCCAGCTCTCTGTGACCCCACGGACTGCAGCCCACCAGGCTCCTCTGTCCATTGGATTTCCCAGGCAAGAATACTGGAGTGGGTTGCCATTTCCTTTTCCGGGGACCTTCTTGACCCAGGGATTGAACCGGGAAACGCTGTATGGCAAAGTGTGTCAGATATATGTGTACACACACACACACACACATACTTCCCAGGTAGCTCAGATGGTAAAGAATCTGTCTATAATGTAGGAGACCCCATTTGGATTCCTGGGTTGGGAAGATGCCTTGGAAAAGGGAAAAGCTACCTACTGCAGTATTTTTGGGCTTCCCTGCTGACTCAGATGGTAAAGAATCTGCGTGCAATGCGGGAGATCTGGGTTACATTCCTGGGTTGGGAAGATCCCCCCGGAGAAGGGCATGGCAACCCACTCCAGTGTTCTTGCCTGAAGAATCCCATGGACAGAGGAGCCTGGTGGGCTACAGTCCATGGGGTTGCACAGAGTCAGACATGACTGAACAATGAAGCACAGCACACCACACACACATATATAGGCATAGATCTATACAGGTATCAGAGAAGGCGATGGCACCCCACTCCAGTACTCTTGCCTGGAAAATCCCATGGACGGAGGAGCCTGGTGGGCTGCAGTCCATGGGGTTGCTGAGAGTCAGACACGACTGAGCGACTTCACTTTCACTTTCCACTTTCATGCATTGGAGAAGGAAATGGCAACCCACTCCAGTGTTCTTGCTTGGAGAATCTCGGGGACGGGGGAGCCTGGTGGGCTGCCGTCTATGGGGTCGCACAGAGTTGGACACGACTGAAGCGACGCAGCAGCAGCAACAGCAGCAGCAGCAGCTATATAGATATATTTCCTATTCCTTTCCATTAAGGTGTTCCCTAACAGCTCAATCAGTAAAGAATCTGCCTGCAATGCGGAAGACCCCAGTTTGATTCATGGCTCGGAAAGATCCCCTGGAGAAGGGATAGGCTACCCGCTCCAGTTATTCTGACCTGGAGAATCCCATGGACAGTCCGTGAGGGTGGCAAAGAGTCGGACACAACTGAGTGACTTTCACTTTCACACTCACTTTTACTTATCCATTAGAGGTTATTACAAGATATCGAATATAGCTCCCTGTGCTGTACACTAGGTCCTTGTTTATCCATCTGTATATACCAGTTTGCATTCTGGAATCTCAAATTCGCAATCTAACCCTCCCCCAATCTAACCCACAATCTAACCGCCCTTGGCAACCACCAGTCTGTTCTGAATGTGTGATTCTGTTTCTGTTTCATAGGTAAGTTCATTTATATCATATTTTAGATTCTACCAAGAAGTGGTATCATATCATATTTCTCTAATTTCTCTCAGTATGATCATCTTGAGGTCCATCATATCTCTGCAAATGGCATTTGTCATTCCTTTACATGACTAATATTCCATTATATATACACATGTATTTATATTTGTATATCTCACATCTTTTTCTAGAGTGATGTTTTTTAAAAAATCTAGTGGAGTATAGTTGATTTACAATGTTGTTAGTTTCTGGTAAACAGCAACGGGAATCAGTTATCAGTTCAGTTCAGTCGCTCAGTCGTGTCTGACCCTGTGCGACCCTGTGGACTGCAGCTCGCCAGGGCTCCCTGTCCATCACCAACTCCCGGCGTCTACCCAAACTCATGTCCATTGAGTCGGTGATGCCATCCAACCATCTCATCATCTGTCAGAGGATGAGACAGAAGATAGAATCAGTTATACATATACATATATCTACTTTGTTTTAAATTCTTTTCCCATAAAGTCATTACAGAGTATTGAGCAGAGTTCCCGGTGCTGAACAGAAGGTCCTTGCTGGTTCTCCATGTTAAATACAGCAGTGTGTCCATGTCCATCCCAGACTCTTTGACTATCCCTTCCCCCTCACCTCCTGGTAACCGTAAGTTTATTTTCTACGTCTATAATTCTGTTTTTCATTTCATAGATAAGTTCATTTCTATCATATTTTAGATTTCACTTATAAGTGATATTACATGATACTTGTCTCTGTCTGACTTACTTCACTCAGTATGATCATCTCTGTCTCCATCCATGTTGCTGCAGATAGCATTATTTCATTTGTTTTTTATGGCTTAGTAATGACTGGAATACAATATATTCCACTGTATATATAATGCTATTGTTCAGTCGCTCACTCATGTCTGCCTCTTTGCGACCCCATGGACTGCAGCACGCCAGGCTTCCCTGTCGTTCTGTCTCCCGGAATTTGCTCAAACTCATGTTTATTGAGTCCGTGATGCCATCCAACCATCCCATCCTCTGATGCCCCCTCTTCCTTCTGCCCTCAGTCTTTCCCAGCATCAATATCTGTATGTGTGTGTGTGTGTGGCATGAATGTGTGTGTGCCCACATGAGTATGTGCTGAGTCCCTTCAGTCATGTCCACCTCTTTGCGACCCTATGGGCTATAGTCCACTAGGCTCCTCTATCCATGGAATTCTCTGGGCAAAAATACTGGAGTAGGTTGCCATGTCCTTCAGGGGATCTTCCCCACCCAGGGCTTGAATGCACATCTCTCGTGTCTCCTGCTTTAGCGAGTGGGCTCTTTAGCACTAGCTCCACCTGGAAATCATTCAGCTGAATATATATTTGCTCAGTCATGTCCAACTGTGACCCCACGGACTGTGGCCCACCAGGCTCCTCTGTCCATTGGATTCTCCAGGCAAGAATACTGGAGTGGTTTGCCATTCCCTTCTTCAGGGGACCTTCCCGACCCAGGGATCGAACCCCAGTCTCCTGCATTGCAAACAGATTCTTTACCATCTGAGCCACCACAGAAGCCGTATACACACACACACACACACACCATATCTTTATCCATTCCTCTGTGGATGGACATTTAGGTTGCTCCCATGTCTTGCCTATTGTAAATAGTGCAGCAGTGAACGCTGGGGCACGAGTCTTTTTGAATTAGTCTTTTCTGTGTCATTCCCAGTTCTTAGCTCAATATCCATTAAGCTGCCAAGGCGGGTACCTGGTGGTTCCCAATTGACAGAGTGAATAAGAGCTGTGAAGACTGCTTGGCTGAGTGGAAACAGCCAATTAGACTTCTCACTTCACTTTATTTAACTGTGTTGGAGAGATTTAACTATTGGGAATATTGCTCTATGAACTCATATGAGCCAGGGCTATAAATTTCCAACTGTGATGGGATTTCATTTTCATAGGTATTGGGAAGGTGAACAGTGTTTGCATTTAAAATGGTTGTGTGGATAAATTAAGAAAAAATATATATGATTGATGGACGGGATGATTAGAAGCAATATTCAAGGGGCGATTGCTTTCACAAATGATCATTCAGCTCTCTGGGCGTGGAAAATGGATGATATCTTACTTATTGTGCTCGGTAAAGATCCTACGATGGAACCTATTTATAAATACGTTCCTAACTGCTTGATGAATTTTAGAAATACAAAAGCCACATCGATCAATTTTGAGGGGCAGTTTTAAGACTATTGCAGGAAGGAGAGGGTTCGAGAGAGGCAAACATCTCCCCATGGGTTTTGTCAGCTGGAGCAAAGGAAGCTCCATCTTCGAAACAAAATAACATAGAGGTCAAGCTCATTGACTCTAGAGTCAGCTTTCCAGAGTTTTTCACTCACTGTGACCTGGAACACATTATTCAATGTCTAAGGGTCTCAGTTTCCTCATCTGTAAAAATTATGTGTCTACCCACCTATTAGCGATGCAATGACTGCAACCATAATAAGACATTTATTGGCAGTTGCCTTGTTGATTATCAGAGTTATTATGTTAGGATTGCAGTTTCAGTAGGAGCCAAGTCCTTTTTTAAAAAAGTTGAAGTATAATCGCTTTACAATGTTGTGTTGGTTTCTGCTGTACAAGATGAATTGTCTGTAAGTATACATATATCCCCTCCCACTTGAGTCTCAGTCACAGACCACCTCCATCCCAGCCCTCTAGGTCGTCACAGGCTGAGATCCCAGGGCTATACATCAACTTCCCACGATCTTTACACATCAGTTCAGTTCAGTTCAGTTGCTCAGTCGTGTCCGACTCTTTGCAACTCCATGAATTGCAGCACGCCAGGCCTCCCTGTCCATCACCAGCTCCCGGAGTTCACCCAAACTCATGTCCATTGAGTCAGTGATGCCATCTCATCCTCTGTCATCCCCTTCTCCTCCTGCCCCCAATACCTCCCAGTATCGGGGTCTTTTCCAATGAGTCAACTCTTTGCATGAGTGTCTAAATATCAGGGCTACTATTTCAATCTGTCTCACCCTCCCCTCCCCACTCCCTGCCATGTCCATAAGTCTGTTTTCTATGTCTGTTCCTATGTCCTACCCTAAAAATAGATGCATCTATACCATTTTTCTAGATTGCATATATATGCATTAACATACAATATTTGATTCTCTCCTTCTGACTTACTTCATTCTGTATAAGAGGCTCAAAGTTCATCCACCGCAGTTCAGCTACCTCCTGTTTATGGCTGAGCAATATTCCACTGTATATATACCACAATCTTCTTTATCCACCCACGAGTTGACAGACATCTAGGTTCACGTCATGTCCTGGCTATTGTAAGTAGTGCTGCAGTGAACACTGCGATCCACGTGTCTTTTTGAATCATGGTTTTCTTGGAGCTTCCCTGGTGGCTCAGAGGGTAAAGCGTCTGCTTGCAATGTGGGAGACTTGGGTTCGATCCCTGGGTCGGGAAGATCGCCTGGAGAAGGAAAGGGCAACCCACTCCAGTACTCTTGCCTGGAGAATCCCATGGACAGAGAAGCCTGGTGGGCTACAGTCCATGGGGTCGCAAAGAGTTGGACACGACTGAGCGACTTCACTTCACTTTTCTCAGGATATATGTTCATTAGTTGCATTGCTGGCTTGTTTAGTAGTTTTATTTCTAGTTTTTCAAGGAATCTCCACACTGTTCTCCATAGTGGCTGCGTCAATTTACATTCTCACCAACAGTGCAAGAAGGCTCCCTTTTCTCCACATCCTGTACAGCATTTGTTATTTGTAGACATTTTGCTGATAGGCTTTCTGACGGGTGTGAGTTGGTATGTCATTGTAGTTTTGATTTGCATTTCTCTAATGATTAGCATTGTTGAGCATCTTTTCATGTGTGTGTTGGCCATCTGTATGTCTTTGGAGAAATATCTGATTAGGTCTTCACAGTCCTTTATTTTTCAAGAGGATGGATAACATTTAGATGCCCTGGAGGCTCAGACAGTAAAGTATTCATTGGCGTAGAGTTGTTTTGGGTGCCCCAGTTGGCAGTGCTAAAGAATCCACATGCCAATTCAGGAGACACAGGTTTCAGTCCCTAGGTCGGGCAGATCCCTTGGCGAAGGAAATGTCTACCCCTCCAGTATGCTTGCCTGGAGAATCCCATGGGCAGAGGAGCAGCCTGGTGGGCTACAATCCCTGGGGCCACAAAGAGTCGGACTTGACTGGGTGACTGTCGCTTGAGGGAAGTACCACTGTTTCTGAGCTGTCAACAGTCTGCAGCATCAGCAGGTTCACAGTTGACTCCGCTGTTGAGAGTCACCTAGCAAGGTGTGCTCCTGGAGGGGTCCTGAGAGTCTGACCACCCAGCCCCGCCTCCCCAAGTCCTCTCCACAGGGTCTCGGGGACCCCACAGCTCATGTGGATTGGCTGACATGTTGCTACACCATCTCCCAGTTCCCTTTTCCTCCTTCCAAGTCTTGCTTCTTCGGCCTTAATCCCCAAACGCCTTCCTCAGCCTGCATCTCTAGGTCTCCATGGTAACAGCTCGGGATGCCACAGTGGTGATGTCATGAGGCTGTCACAAAGGTAGTCATCTTCTCAGGATCCTGAATGTGGGGGCAGGGAGCAAAGATTCAGGGAGATGGTTCTTATCATTTATGGACTCTGCAGATGGTAGCATGCTAGTATTGGAAAAACGTAATACCTATCTGTACACTAAAAAAAATTTTTTTTCAGTGTTAGTTTGTATATACGTTCAAATTAAATTGTTCTTAATTTTTTGGAGTTTGTATATGTTTGTATAGATAGCTTGTATATATGTTCAAAATTTTTTTCCTTAATTTTCATTGGAGTCTAGTTGCTTTATGTTGTGTTACTCTCTGTTGTTTTTCTCGGAGTATAGTTGCTTTTTATTAGAGTATTTATTGGAGTACTCTTTTGGTTCATTTTTTTGGAGTATTATACTTCCCTGGTGTTTCAGATGGTAAAGAATCTGCTCACAATGCAGGAGGCCCAGGTTCAATCCCTGGGTCGTGATGATCCCCTGGAGAAAGAAATGGCAACGCATTCTATTATTCTTGGCTGGAGTATTCCACGGACAGAGGAGCCTGGTGGGCTTCAGTCCAAAGTGTTACAAAGAGTCGGACAGGACTGAGCAATTACCTCGTCCCTTCAGAGCTGCCTTAGGTGCTGTTAGTTTCTGCTCTACGGCAAAGTGAATCAGCCATAAATATACATATATGCTGTCTTTTTTGGATTTCTTTCTTAAGAACACCACAGTTGCAAGCAATACACGCACCCTAATGTTCATTGCAGCACTGTTCAGAATAGCCAAGACATAGAAGAAAACAAATGTCCATCAGCAGAGGAATGGATAAAGAAGTTGTATATATACCTACATAGTGGAATAATACTGAGCCAAGGTCTTCCCTGGTGGCTCAGTCGGTGAAGAGTCTGCCTGCAATGCTGGAGACTTTGGTTCAATCCCTGAGTGAGGAAGATCCCCTGGAGAAGGGAATGGCAACCCACTCCATTATTCTTGCCTGGAGAATCCCCACGGACCGAGGAGCCTGGTGGGCTACAACGCATGGGGTCGCAAAGAGTCTGACATGAGTTGGCAAAATCCTCCGGCTTTTAAGATCGAGTAATTTAGTTGCATCATCAAAGTGTTTTAAAACTTTTCATGGATTTATTTTTGGCCATGCTGTGTCTTCACAGCGGTGCGTGGGCTCTCTCGAGTTGTGCTAAGTGGTGGGGACTACTCTCCAGACGTGGTGTGAGGTCTTCTCAATGCAGTAACTTCTCTGATTCTCACGCACAGGCTCTAGGGCACGTAGGCTTTAGTGGTTGTGGCCTGTGGACTTATTTGCCCTGTGGTACGTGGGATCTTCCCAGACCAGGGATCGAACCCACATCCCCTGCATTCCAAGCCAGTGGACCCCCAAGGACGCCCCAACGTTTATTTTTGCAATGGAACACAACGTATTCACCGGCAGATCTTCCCAACCCAGGAATCAAACTAGGGTTTCCTGCATGGCAGGTGAACTCTTTTACCAACAGAGCTATCAGGGTAGCCCAACATCTTCTCAGGTTCTTGGATTAGAAAGGTCCATTTTGGGGTGTCCATGTTGCCAGTTAAAATGCACAGGGACTGCATACAGGAGAGTAACTGGATTAAAGGGGAACCACAAAGAAGCTGCAAGTAATCGCAGCAGTGGCGATCTTACTGCTCAGAAGCCCATCGAGAGAAGACAGAAGTTACCAAAACCTAAAGGAGATGGTCCTATGGAGAAGCAGCATCGTGATAAGATTTACGTTAGTTTGAGAGACCCCCCACTGTCCTGTGAAGCATCACAGGGAGAAAGCCAAGAAAACAAATACCCTCAAACTCTGTGCCCTTCACCCCACCCTCTGATCTCCTGGTGGGGCGCCCCATTGGCCAAATCTGAGCAGGACTGTACAGTCAGGAACCCCACTGGTGAAATGCATCCAGCTTAGTCTTTTGGGGAAGGCAGGCGAGTGACTGTGTCAAGCGTATCTACAAGTGTGACTAAAAGATTTCTCAGTGGGACTCCCCTGGTGGTCTGGTGGCTAAGAATCTCCCTGCCAGTGCAGGGGCCATGGGTTCCAGGAAAAGCCCACATGCCATGGAGTAACTCAGCCCATGAGCTGCACCTCCTGAGTTTGTAGGTGAGTCCTACTGAATCCACAAGAAGAGAAGACACCGCAGTGAGAAGCCTACACACCCCAACTAGCAAGCAATCCTGTGCACAGTAATAAGCCCCTGTGCTTAGCCACTCAGTCGTGTCAACTCTTTGGAACCCATGGACTGTAGCCCACCAGCCTCCTCCGTCCATGGGAGTCTCCAGGCAAGAATACTGGAATGGGTCATCATGCCTTCCTCCAGGGAATCTGCCCAACCCACAAATCAAACCCAGGTCTCCCACACTACAGACAGATTCTTTGCCACTGGAGCCACCAGGGAAAGGCCACTGAAGACCCAGGGGAGCCAAGAAAAAAGGGAGATGACTTTCGCAGTATCACGCACCGTCCACGCCCCTCAAGACGCATCCTCTTCCTTCATTTGGGACAAGATTCTGACCTCAATATTCCATCAACCTTCGTATCATTGGGAATGGGTACCCATCTGGTCATAGTGTACCCGTAACCTTGAATGTCAGCCACCTCCCTGTCCTTGACCTAAAAGATAAACCAGAGTATAAGTTCCTTGGCATCTGCTTTTTAGATTCCAGTGATGTCATATGATGGTTGTGTGTCTGTCTTACCCCACTCAGTTTGATAATCTCTGGGTCCATCCATGTAGCAAATACATGTATAACTAAAGAACTTTGTTGTTCTGAAACGAACACAACTAAATCAGCTATTAGCTTAGTTTAGCTTAGGCTCTCAGTCATGTCCGACTCTTTGCAACTCCATGGACTGTAGCCCACCGGGCTCCTCTGTCCATGGGATTTCCCAGGCAAGAACACTGGGGTGGGTTGCCATTTCCTTCTCCTGGAGATCTTCATGACCCAGGGATCGAACCAACGACTCTAAAGTCTCCGGCATTGCAGGCGGATTCTTTACCCACTGAACCCTCATGGAAGGCCAAAAAAATCAACTACTCTTCAATTTTAAAAAAATTGCTTTTTTGGAAAAAAGTGGAAATTCAAAGAGAGAAGCAAGTGTCATATAGGCTGCACTCAGCTTCTCTGTTCGTCAGAAGACTTGATTGGCGATGATATCAGGTCTTCATCAGGGTTGTCCGTTTTTCCCTGCGTCTTCCAACAGCCCAACTTTGGTTGAGGGCAAAACCAAACAGGACTGAGTGCATCATTATTTTTTAAGCTTCCATTTGTACCCGCTGGTCACTGAGGTAGAAAGGAACGTGTTTATTGTTATGAGATCCTTACACCCTGAAGTAGAGAGCAGAACCTGATTTTTAAGGTCGTTTTTCTCCCATCACTTCCAATGTGTCGTTTGCCTCGTAAAAAAACTGGCAGGCGTGCTTAGAGCTTGGCAACGTCAACAGCGGGTCACTTAGGAGAGATGAGAGAGGAGTGCGTTGGTCATAATTTAAATGAAATATTGATCACACTTTTCTTGTAATGCAACGCGTTGAGTTTGTGTGTGTAAGTCTGAAAACTTTAAGAAGCTCTGTGTTCTACCCCTCAAAACAAGAGCAAAGGAATAAATGCAGGCAGGTTAAGGGTGTGCTGGTAGGGAGAATGATATAGGCTGCTGTGTTTTAACTGCTAAAATTGAAGGGTTTTTTTTTTTTTTCTTTTTTAGCATGGTAAAATTCAGATAAACGTGGACCATGAACTATTTGAGAGTATGCAATTCAGTGGCCTTTGGTAAAGTCATAATGTGTTACACCTATTGCTACTAACTGCTTCCAAAGCATTTTCATCGTCCCCAAAGGACATACCTTGCCTTTTAAGGAGTCTGTTCTCACTATACCGTCCCCCTTAGCCACTAACGTGTGTGTGTGTGTGTGTGTAATGCTATATATTGTCACATAGGCATAAAAGCAAATCATTACACTTACCTCGTTTTATCTTCACGCGCTAGTCCTGAAAACAGTTAATACCATCCTTATCGTTAATGCTCTTTTTTGAACAGGACAACAATCCAAGTTTAATAACATGTATACATGGAAGAGACCCAGAGGACTGACTTACTCTTTCATAGTTTTTTAAAACTGAGTTTTATTTATTTATGCATTCTTGGCTGCACTGCGTCTTCATCGCCATGCACGGGCTTTCTCTGGTTGGGGTCAGCGGGGGCTACTCTGTAGCTGTGGCGTGCGGGCTTCTCATTGCGGTGGCTTCTCTTTTTGTGGTGCGAGGGCTCTAGGCACCCGGGCTTCAGTAGCTGTGTCTCAGGGGCTCATTAGTTGTGGTGCAGAGGCTAACTTGCCTCCAGGCTCCTGGGATCTTCCCAGACCAGGGATCGAACCTGTGTGCCCTGCATTGGCAGGTGAATCCTTAACCACTGGACCACCAGGGAAATCCTCGAAGGAGGTAGCTTAATGAGGTTGAAGCACTTAGACCCGAGGCTTATTATTTCCCTCTGCTTTGTCCAAAAACCTCTATCTGACCTTCCTAGGTAAATATCTCAATTTGGGGGCTAGTAGGGAGAGATTTTTCACTATTTTCCTTTGAGTTACCTTTTCCACACTCTTCTGAAACTTTTGAACTGTGGTGTTGGAGTAGACTCTTGAGAGTCCCTTCGACTGCAAGGAGATCCAACCAGTCCATTCTAAAGGAGATCAGTCGTGAGTGTTCATTGGAAGGACTGATGCTGTAGCTGAAACTCTGATACTTTGGCCACCTGATGCAAAGAGCTGACTTATTGGGAAAGACTCTGAAGCTGGGAAAGATTGAGGGCAGGAGCAGAAGGGGATGACAGAAGATGAGATGGTTGGATGGCATCACCGACTCAATGGACATGGGTTTGAGTAAACTCCGGGAGTTAGTGATGGACAGGGAGGCCTGGCGTGCTGCGGTCCATGGGGTCGCAGAGAGTCGGACAGGACGGAGCGATGGAACTGAACTGAACTGAAACTGATGGATGCTCTAAGGAGAGATAATTAATCATCGGATGTGAACTGAGAGGAGGAATGAATTTTTTATATGTTAGTAATTCACCCCTTCCTCCTGGGAAGACTTGCTTACATATAGACACTAAGATAGAACTGGGATGAGGAACCCCAATGCCTCAGGGTGAGGGACCTTGGGAGACAAATTGCTCCCGTTTATGGTCATGTCTTCCGTTTAAATTTTTTACTCTCTGCCACACTTTGGACATGACCACAGATAGCTTCTTTGAAGGCCACCATGCACTCTTTAGCACATTGAACATAGAAGCATGGTGAGAACTACATGTTTTTAAATCCTTTGCATAAATAAATAAATGATCTTAAAAATATCAGCGGAAATCTACCTTCCCGTGCTCAGAATATCTTTCAGTTATGTTTGAATGTTTGATACCCACATTCGTACCTGTTATGAATATGATCATAAAAATCCTGCACTGATTAAAATGAGATGTTTCAATCATTCAGTTCAGTTCCGTCACTCAGGTGTGTCCAACTCTTTGTGACGCCATAGACTGCAGCACACCAGGCCTCCCTGTCCATCACCAACTCCCAGAGTTCACTCAAACTCACGTCCATCGAGTCGGTGATGCCATCCAGCCATCTCATCCTCTGTCGTCCCCTTCTCCTCCTGCCTTCAATCTTTCCCAGCATCAAGGTCTTTTCCAATAAGTCAGTGCTTAACATCAGGTGGCCAAAGTATTGGAGCTTCAGCTTCAGCTTCAGTGCTTCCAATGGATGTTCAGGACTGATTCCCTTTAGGATGGACTGGTTGGATCTCCTTGCAGTCCAAGGGACTCTCAAGCATCTTCTCCAGCACCACAGTTCAAAAACATCCACTCTTTGGTGCTCAGCTTTCTTTATAGTCCAGCTCTCACGTCCATACATGACATGTTCTAGGCGTATGTATTCTTTGCAACAACAGGAAGCAAAGATACTCATGAATATTATAACTGTGAGACTCTATTGTATTTACAGAGGATAGAATCGCTCTTTTGACCCAAGCAAAGCAGTGAATCTAAACACTAGGAAATGACCTCTGTGGTTTAGGTCATTTCTGAACAGGAAGCAACAGAAACATTGCAAGTTGCATGCGTGAGACATATCATAGTGTAGAAATCAAAACCAGTTCCTCCTAATGCAAGTGAAAGCATTAGTCATTCAGTCCTGTCTGTCACTCAGTCGTGTCAGACTCCTTGCAACCCCGTGGACTGTAGCCCACCAGACTCCTAATGAAACAGTTGAGAAATCTGAGTTTCAGTATGTGTACCCAACAATGCAGCTTCAGCTCGCAAACCACAGCAGAATTTTCCAGGGTGCGTGTCCAGAGCGGTGTGTTCCATACGAGTGGAGCAAGGGGGTGGCTGAGAGACAGGCCACTTAGGAATAACTGAGAGTCTGCACCTATTTCTCTGTATCTGGCTGTCACAAAATAGGACACAGCTTCTTGCCAGGATACCCAGGTTTTCCTGGTAAGTGATGCCAGTCGCACTTTGAGAATGGGTAGCTTTTTGTGTTGGCCAAGCGAGGCAAGTGTTGATGTGTGGCTCGTGGAGTTGTGACTCTGATGGGTCCACTCTCTCTCCTCTTTTTCATTTGTCTGATTTACCCTTGACTGCAATGGGTCTTTACTGCTGTGTGGATGTTCTCGGGTTGCAGAGCAGGGGCTTCCCTTGTCTCGGAGCCCTGGCTCCAAGCACGTGGGCTTCAGTGGTTGCAGTAGGCAGGCTCACTAATTGTGGAGCAGGGGCTCAGCTGCTCTGCGGAATGTGGGATCTTCCTGGACCAGGGATGGAACCCATGTCCCCTGCATTGGCAGGCAGGTTCTTCGTCCCTGGACCACCAGGGAAGTCCCTCTCCCTTCTTACTTCTACCCTATTTACACAGGAAATCAAAGTGATTATTACCATTTTCTTTAGTAGAGTCCTGTATGCAGCCATAAATTAAAAGACGCTTGTTCATTGAAAGAAAAGCTACGACCAACCTAGAGAGCATATTAAAAAGCAGAGACTGCTTTGCCAACAAAGGTCCGTCTAGTCAAAGCTATGGTTTATCCAGTAGTCATGTATGGATGTGAGAGTTGGACTATAAAGAAAGCTGAGCGCCAAAGAATTGATGCTTTCGAACAGTGGTGTTGGAAAAGACTCTTGAGAGTCCCCTGGACTGCAAGGAGATCAAACCAGTCCATCCTAAAGGAAATCAGTCCTGAATATTCACTGGGAGGACTGACGCTGAAGCTGAAGCTCCATTCCTTTGGCCATCTGATGCGAAGAGCTGTCTCACTGGAAAAGACCCTGATGCTGGGAAAGATTGAGGGCAGGAGAAGAAGGGGACGACAGAGGATGAGATGGTTGGATGGCATCACTGACTCAATGGACATGAGTTGGAGCAAGCTCCGGGAGTTGGTGATGGACAGGGAGGTCTGGCGTGCTGCAGTCCATGGGGTCTCAAAGAGTCAGACTTGACTGAGAGACTGAACTGAACTGTGTCCATGCTAAGTCACTTCAGTCCTGTCTGACTCTCTGGGACCCCATGGACTGTAGCCCACCAGGCTCCTCTGTCCATGGGATTCTCCAGGCAAGAGTTCTGGAGTGGGTCACCATGCCTTCCTCCAAGGGATTTTCCTGACCTAGGGCTGGAACCACAGTCTCTTGTGTCTCCTGCACTGGCAGGTGGGTTCTTTACCAGTAACAACACCTGCCACCCAATCTGAAAGGTACCATCAGCAACTTCACCTTGCACTGAAGAGGGGATTGCAAGACTTCGAGGGTCTTTGGCTGGATCCTCTGGCTCCACTATGGTGAGCTTTTTCCCACCTGGCTCCCCGTGGACTTTTGCAGTCGTGACCTCAGTGAGGTCTGTTCCACAGCATACCCTTCATGCACTTCGGGACGTGAATGATACTTCAGGTTTCTGTGAAACACAGCATCCAGCGTCACCCACCTTCTCCTAACGTCAATCAAAGGAGAGCAGCAATATAGGCTCTTTACTGAGCTCTTGGATTCCTTCACCTTCATTTATTTTAAAACACACTTGAATTCAGAAGATAGCCCCCTGGAGAAGGAAAGGGCAACCCGCTCCGGTAATACTCTTGCCTGGGAAATCCCACGGAGGAGGAGCCTGGTGGGCTACAGTCCACCAGGTCACCAAACAGTGGGACAGGACTTAGCAACTCAACCATAACAACAATTTAAAAGCCATGTGAAGCCCTTAATTGTGTGACAAATACCTATGACAACGTATATGGTTCCCTGTTGCTCTTAAGTAGAGTTGCCTTAAACAGTAATAAAAATACACAGAAAGTAATTCTGCAGAAGTAAAAGACAAAAAAAAAAAAAACAATGCAGGAGATTGCGATCATTACAGTTGTTTTTGCCAAAGTTCAGACCTTACACATTACATATTTTGAAAGCAAAAAAAAAAAAAGAAAAAACACAGGTAAGGAGATGTGGCCTTTAATTGTAAGCTTGTTGCACCGTGATCCCTGTACGCTATGTCCACTGAACATTAAGTTTAGGAAAGCTTCTGTTATTCTAAAATACTGACGGCACATGGTATGTTTATTATGGATGGTAAGATGCCAGTAATTCAGCATTCTGATATGAAAGCAGAGAAGTTGAAAATCTCTCTTTCCTTTTTTTTTTGAGTCCTCGTTACAAAAATTGTGTAATTACATGAAGCTGGAATCAGCAAGGAGCTCACTGTGTTAAGTTTTTTAGGTAGGAGGCTATTAATCGTTGAAGCTGAGTTTCCAGAGCTTTTATTTCTGGGGTGGAGCGCGGGCAAAGAGAATTCCTCCATCCGATGATTGCTTCTCAGGATTAAACGCGGGCAGTGAGCATCTGGTAGACAGGTTGGGACCTGGGACCCCTTGCTACAGTGCTGGCTGGCACCTGGACAGAGGTGTCCTGGGGCAACAGATACAAAGAGACTAAAAGGGGCTGAAATTAACTTCTGCTTGGGCAGTGGGGCACATTTAGAACATTAAGATACAAAAGGGGCTACAAACCAGCTGCTCCTTCTTAGGTGCCGGGAGCTAAAGGAGGTCCTAGGCACGCGCCTTGCCCAAGGCACCCTTCAGACCCCGCCCTCACCCCATTTAGGGAAGCAACCCGGCCACCTCAGGCATGAGCAAGCTACTTGTTATTCCCACAGGTTCCCACTGATGCCCTGTGTGAGACACTAGTCTCACTGCCGGGACTTCTATTGAGCAAAGAGATCAATTGACCCAAGGGGACCATCATGCTTTGTGGTCCCCCAGGAGGGACGCTTGTGGGAGTCTTTTGCTTCCCACTCGGGGAGAGGACCCAGGCACCTCTGGGAAGACCAAACACAGCTTCCCCGGTCCCTGGGTGATGAGTAGCCGCCAGAGCCTCTTGTTTTCAGCATCACTGCTTTTGCTCAGTCTGCACTTGTCTCCCTGAGGGCGTCAGGACCCGGGTTCCGGCAATGCTTCCTCCCTTACCTTTTTCCTTTAGGGGCTATTCAGTTGCTCATTCATGTTGACTATTTGTGACCCATGGACTGCAGCACGCCAGGCCTCCCTGTCCATCACCAACTCCCGGAGCTTGCTCAAAGTCTCGTCCATAGAGTCGATGCCGCATCCAGCCATCTCATCCTCTGTCATGCCCTTCTCCTCCAGCCTTCAATCTTTCCCAGCATCAGGGTCTTTTCCAGTGAGTCAGCTCTTGGCTTTCTCCCTAACCTTTGTCCTTTTCCCTCTCCTGGGTCACTCTGCCTCTCTCTTTGCTCTCTGCCAATTCTCAGTCCTTTCTTTCCCAGAGTCATTGGGAATATATAGCCTCGTTTCTCTCTGACCTTCTGACACTTGCTCCCCACCCAAAGAAATATTTGCTCACACGTTTTATCTTATACTATATTCATTTTATGTTTTCATCTGCTCCCTGGGGGAAAAACATCTATCCAATTTTTAAAATATTTTTCTTTGATTTTGGGCTGTGTCAGGTCTCATCTGTGGCTCATAGGAACTTTTTGTGGGAGGTGAGATCTTTTCTGCTGGGGTTCACTGGCGCTCGGGTTTCTCTTTTGTTCTGTAGCGTGGGCTCTAGAGTTCAGGCTCAGTCGTTGGCAAGTGCACGAAGCTCAGTTGCCCCAGTATGTGGAATCTTCGTTCCCCAACCAGGGATCGAACCCACGTCTTCTCCATTGCAAGGCAGATTTTTAAATCCTGGACTGCCAGGGGAGCCCTATATCCAGTTACCATCTGATTCTCTTTTCACATTAAGATGGCTTAATTGGCTCATCTATGTTGAATATCAACAACATGTGTGCAATATTTTTTTTTCCTGTTTGTAAATGAGTTCTTGGCAAACACTTTTATGTTTATTGATATGCTATCAGACCCTGGCAATTTGAAACTGGATTAGAATACGGCGTTTTGCTTAAAAGTATTTTGTATTATTGGCCTACGAGAAAGCACACTACAGATTGGCTTTCTGAATTAGAACAATATCAAGAATCGCCCTCCATTAAAAACATGACGCCCAATTTTTAAGACATTTATGTAGAATTCAGAATGTGTTTAACTTGAAACCAAATGGCTAGATCTTAAACAAATGGTATCATGAGGCAGGTGTGGGGAACAGGCTATGCCCACATAAGACGGAGTTCAGGGCAGTCCAAAGATCTCTGTGTACCTTGAATTCACAAGCAGTACATGTCAATGCTTCCAGAAACACAGAGAAGCCATCTCAACAGTTACTGTTAATACACAGAGACTGTGACAATGGGCTTCCCCGGTGTCTCAGTGGTAAAGAATCCACCTGCAATGCAGGAGACCTGGGTTCCATCCCTGGGTTGGGAAGATCCCCTGGAGAAGGGAACGGCTACCTACTCCAGTATTCTGGCCTGGAGAATCCCATGGACTGTATAGTTCATGAAGTCTCATCTAATATAGATGCACAGGGACTTTTATCTCACCCTAGATATATTTTAAATTGTTTAAAAATAAAGTATTTTGCAAAAAAAATAGTTTAAATGTTATTAATTTAATAACAACTTTACAACTCTGCAATAGTTCTTAATCCAAATAGCTTATAATGATCACTTATATTATTAGAGTATACTCCACATTCCATCTTATTAGGTGAAAACATATCAGAAAATGAAAGAGAAGTGTTTGCTGCAAGGTACAATCAAACATTCCACCAAAATTAAATACCTTTTCCTCTTGAGGTCAAAATACCATAACACAGGTATTATGGCAGTGTGCCTTTTCTTGTCCAATATTTTGTCCTACATAAAGACTCAACGATGGAAAAAAATCTTAGTTTCTTTTGAAAGAACTTTATAATGACTATAAAAGGGATTTATTTTAAGGAATTAAAAATGATCACAGTTGCTCAAATTTACTAAAAGTCATTGAAATCTACATTTAAACGGATGAATTTTAAGCTTTGTAAATGATAACTCAATGGAGATGTTTAAAGAGCACCACCAATTTTATTCACCAGCTGATTTGAGTAGAGCTTTACAGTATCTAAGGGGTAGACTCAAAATTAAGTTTCTGATTAAAAAGCAAATTCTATTTACAATTCAGTATTCAGGTATCGGGCTTCCCAAATGCAGCAATGAAGCTGATGCAAGAGACGTAGGTTCGGACCCTGGCTTGGGAAGATCCCCTGGAGGAGGGCATGGCAACCCACTCCAGGATTCTTGCCTGGAGAATCCCATGGACAGAGGAGCCTGGCGGGCTGCTGTCCATGGGGTCACAAAAACCAAACACAATTGAGCACACACACACGCCTCATTCGGGAATCGGTAGAAACTCGCCTAATTCATTTGCAGCTAAGAGAGTAGATGGTACTCTGTCTTCTCAATCGTGAATATTTTTCTAACTGTCTAAGATCTACAGCACCTCTTCTTAGCATCCTTGCTATATCCATGTCTTATGGGGCCGGTGGGGCAGGGGGTCATACCCTGGGGTGTCATTTCCATGGAATTGACCCTTAATATAAACTTCAGAAAATCATTTCTTCCTGCATATCTTAGTTCTCAAGTTTAAGCACTGTGTCGTCATTAACACTGTTCTTTCACAGCTTTGGGCTTCTCCAACATGGTATATAAAGTTTCAACAATTTCTTGCTTATTATCTTAGGAATCAAGCCGTATCTTGAAAAAGAAAAACAAAATGCCCACCTCTCTCTGTATGTTTATGGCTGTGCTGGGTCTTCATTACTCCTCAGGACTTTTCTATAGTTGCAGACAGTAGGCTCTACCCTCTAGCTGCGATGGAAGGGCTTCTCATTGCGGTGGCTTCTCTCGTTGTGGGGCACAGACTCAAGGGCAAGTGGGCTTCTGTAATTGTGGGTCTGGTCTGGAGAACACAGTCTCAATAGCTGTGGTGCACCAGCTTAATTTCGCCGAGGCATATGGCATCTTCCCATTTCAGGGATCGAACCCACATCTCCTGCATTGGCAGGCGGATTCTTTAGCGTTGAGCCATCACTGAAGCCCTGGACAGTTTGAGAATTGCTGGTGATGAATTGTCATTAAGTCGTGTCGGACTCTCTGCGACCCCATGGATGGCAGCACGCCAGGCTTCCCTGTCCTTTACCATCTCCCAGACTTTGCTCAGACTCATGTCCATCGAGTCAGTGATGCCATCCAACCATCTCATCCTCTGTCGTCCCCTTCTCCTCCCACCTTCAATCTTTCCCAGCATCAGGGTCTTTTCCAATGAGTTGACTCTTTGCATCAGGTGGCCTACGTATTGGAGCTTCAGCATCAATGTGTTTTCTAGCTACTACTCTGTTCATGGAACTATACACATGCACATTCTTTCTAATCTGTACAGCCCAGCAAATTTGGCTCTGGAGAGGTGAAAAGTTAGAATATGGTAAACCATTGAATAACAACGAATGCAATAAGTAGACACAGAAGGCCAATAATAGAGCCACAAAGAAATACTGAAATAGACCCAATCCAAAAATAAAATGTATGACAAGTTGAAACCAAATAACAAAAATGTATGACAAGTTGAAACCAAATAACAAGATGGTAGACATGCCTGTCTTGTAATGTGTATAATTGCCTTAAAGTAAATAGCTTCTTCCAAGACTATTTACAGAGAAATGTACAGTGAGCCAAAACTCTGAGCCACATGTATAATTTAAAATATTCTACCAGCAGCCATCATTCAAAAAGTAAACTGAAATGGGTGAAAATTTTGTTTTTTTTTTTCCTGTTTCCTTTTATTTATGTCTCCCCTCTCACCATTTAGGCCTGTGGAGTGTATTGCAGTCATTACTACTCATTTCTCTCAGATTTTTAAAAGATTTTATTTTTAACTGGAGGATAATTGCCTTCCAGTATAATACTGTGTTGGTTTTTGCCATACATCAACATGAATCAGCCACAGGTATACTTATGTCCCCTCCAGTCCATCCTAAAGGAGATCAGTTCTGGATGTTCATTGGTAGGACTCATGCTGAAGCTGAAACTCCAGTCCTTTGGCCACCTCATGCAAAGAGTTGACTCATTGGAAAAGACTCTGATGCTGGGAGGGATTGGGGGCAGGAGGAGAAGGGGACGACAGACGATGAGATGGCTGGATGGCATCACTGACTTGATGGACGTGCGTCTGAGTGAACTCCGGGAGTTGGTGATGGACAGGGAGGCTTGGTGTGCTGTGATTCATGGTGTCTCAAAGAGTCGGCAATGACTGAGCGACTGACCTGAACTGAAGTGATATCATATATTTGTCTTTATCTGTCCGGCTGACTTTGCTTAGTGTGATCATCTCTAGGTCCATCCATGTGTCTGCCAATGACATTATTTCATCCTTTTTTTTTAATGGCTGAGTAATATTCCCATTGTATATATGTATCACATCTTTCTTTATCCCTTCATCTGAGAGAACCATTTTGGTTGCATGTGTGTCTTGGTTTTTGTAAATAGAGCTGCAGTAAACATTGAGATACATGTATCTTTTCAAATCATAGTGTTGTGGTTTTTTTTTTTGGTGGATTTATGCCCAGGCGTGGGATTGCAGGATCCAATGGTAGTTGCTATTTTTAATTCTTTAAGGAAGCTCCATACTGTTCTCCATAGTGGCTGCACCATTTCCATCCCCACCAATAGTGTAGGGAGGGTTCCTTTTTCTCCACACCTTCTCCAACATTTATTGTCTGTAGTGACTTTCTTGGGTGACGGCCATCCTGACTGGTGTGACGTGATACCTCACTGTAGTTTTGACTTGCGTGTCTCTAGTCATCAGTGATGCTGAGAATCTTTTCATGTGCTTCTTGCCCACCCATATGTCTTCTTTGGAGAAATGTGTATTTAAGTTTTCCGCCAGCTTTTCTGTTGGGTCCTGTTTTTGTTTATTGTTGAGCTCTACGTTTGTTTGTTGTTGAGTTGTGTGTCCGTCTGTGTATTTTGGAGATTAATCCTTTGCTAGTTGCTTCATTTGCAAATATTTTCTCCTGTTTGGGGGGTTGTCTTTTTCATCTTGTTTAGGGTTTCCTTTGCTGTGCAAAAGCTATTAAGTTTTTTGTACTTTTTCTGTTGTCCCTCTCTCTGGTTTTAACCAGGACATACGTGAAGGGTCCTTGCATGGTTAGCTGGACCCTGACCTAACAAGTAGAGCGTCCCGCACTCAGGAGGTCAAATACTTTGAGTTGGAAGGTGTTATCTTGTACCTGGTGTATGGGGCGGGGTGGTGGCGGGGGAGAAATGAGGAAGGAGGAGATAGAAAAAAAGTGAATTTAGGATGGATTTTTCTAGCAGGAAATTTGCCAATACAAAGTAATCACACAAAATCTTGAACCATTTTTTCATTAGGAGCAATGGCTAGAGACAAAGGCTAACGCATTTCCTAAAAAAAGAAGTCATTTAATCTCAAAGATGCATTTCTCATGCTTGCTGGAGTCATTTCTAGAATTTATGTTGCAGAGAACCCCGTGGACATAGATCACTGTGGCTGTATAGTAGAGTCTTACCTAAGTATTAAGGTTCCACTTTTATTGGCTCTGCCCAACTCTTCTTTGAAGAAGACTTCTTAGAATTAGGCCAAGGCTCCCTCTGACTGAATGTATAGAATCTGCCAATCTCATCCCGTCTTACCACCCTTTTGTGAATTCAGAAGAGTTTTATGGAGCTATCATTTCAGTAACACGTTTTCACAGGGTTCCAGTAGATCTCAGAAGACAATATTCAAAATGTCCTGTGAACCCACAATCCCATTAAAAAAACAAAAGTATGTTCAACACATGGAAATATATCTGCTGCTGCTAAGTTGCTTCAGCTGTGCCCGACTCTGTGTGACCCCATAGACAGCAGCCCACCAGGCTCCCCGGTCCCTGGGATTCTCCAGGCAAGAACACTGGAGTGGGTTGCCATTCCCTCCTCCAATGCATGAAAGTGAAAAGTGAAAGTGAAGTCGCCCAGTCATGTCCAACTCTTCCGAGACCCCATGGACTGCAGCCTATCAGGCTCCTCCATCCATGGGATTTTCCAGGCAAGAGTACTGGAGTGGGGTGCCATTGCCTTCTCCAGGAAATATATCTAGGGGTAGCCAAATAAGATGGCTTCCCTGGTGGCTCAATGGTAAAGAACCTGCCTGCCAATGCAGGAGACTTGGGTTTGATCCCTGGGTCGGGAAGATCCTCTGGAGGAGGGCATGGCAGCCCACTCCAGTATTTTTGGGCTTCCTTTGTGGCTCAGCTGGTAAAGAATCTGCCTGCAATGCGGGAGACCTGGGTTCAATCCCTGGGTTGGGAGGATCCCCTGGAGAAGGAAATGGCTACCCACTCCAGTATCCTTGCTTGGAGAATCCCATGGACAGAGCAGGGCTACAGTCCCTGGGGCCGCAAAGAGTCAGATACGACCTAGCAACTGAACAACACCCAGCTAAAAGGGAAAGTCTGCTGAATAGTAAGATATCTAGCTAAGGCACAGTGGTTTCAAAATACACTCTGTTCTATTATCCATCGTAGGTTTTACAATTCATCTTAAAAAGAAAAAAAGCATCTCAGCATCACCAGCTGTCTCTGCTATTTTTTGTTAATCCTATCATATCCATTTCTGGGAATACAAAATGTGTCAGACTCCAAAAAAATAAATAAAACATGTGAGGGAGAAAGAGCATATTTTATTTTTGTTCTTTATTCCTCTCGAAATGAGGTCGGCTTGAGACACCTTCAATCCATCAGAAATATATACATCGGAAGCAGTTCATCCCATTCATAACGTATCTCGTGTTTCCCCCCTCCTCCCCGCCCAGCCCGTATTTCTTCTAAAAACATGGGCAGAAATCAGCGAGTATCTAAACTGACGCAGCTTTGCCTGGTTTTACTTTTAAATCAGAAATCTGCACGTTCAGTGCATAGCTGTGCAGAACGGACGTTCTCAAGGGACTGCCTTCTTTCTATTTTGTTTTTCGTTATTTCGAAACTGTGGGAAATGGCTCACTGAGTTGAGCTTTTGGAAACTGGAATGTTTTTCTTATTGTGTCACCTCAACCTTTCTCAGTAAAAGCTTGAGTTGTTCTTTGGTTCTCCAGCTTTTTAGCAATTTATGTACGTGTGCTTTTAGTCATGTCCAATTCTTTGCAACCCCATGGGCTGTAGCCCACCAGGCTCCTCTGTCCGTGGGATTCTCCAGGCCAGAATCCTGGAGTGGGTTGCCATTCCCTTCTCCAGGTGATCTTCGTGACCCAGGAGTCTAACCCACGTGTCTTGCGTCTCCTGCATTGGCAGGCGTATGCTGTGCTATGCTAAGTCACTTCAGTCGTGTCCGACTCTGTGCGACCCCATAGACGGCAGCCCACCAGGCTCCCCCATCCCTGGGATTCTCCAGGCAAGAACACTGGAGCGCGTTGCCATTTCCTTCTCCAATGCATGAAAGTGAAAAGTGAAAGGGAGGTCGCTCAGTCGTGTCCGACTCCCAGCGACCCCATGTACTGCAGCCTACCAGGCTCCTCCATCCATGGGATTTTCCAGGCAAGAGTACTGGAGTGGGGTGCCATTGCCTTCTCCGATTGGCAGGCATATTCTTTACCATTGAGCCACCTGGGAAGCCCATTGCAATCTATGCTATTTGCAAAGGTCTAAAGGGATGTTTCATTCCGGTTACACTAAGAATCATGTTTTTCTATGAAGGTTTGATTTTTTTCCCTGAAATTGTTCACATTATCATTTATTTTTACCTTGCCTGGTAAAATCCCTTAATCATTTGTTAATGGAATTCTAAGAACGGGAGCATCGATCAATTTGAACCAGGGGTGTTATTCAGTCTTTAGAATTATTTCATGTTGATCTGCCAGTTTTGAACTGACAATATATTATATTTTATTTTAAAAAAGGTAAATATGGGAAATAATGGGATTCCCAGGTTTTGCTAGTGGTAAAGAACCTGGCTGCCACTCCAGGAGACTTAAGAGATGTGGGTTCGATCCCTTTCAGGAAGACCCCCTGGAGGAGGGCATGGCAACCCACTCCAGTATTCTTGCCTGGAGAATCCCATGGACAGAAGAGCCTGGTGGGGCTACGGTCCATGCAGTCACAAAGAGTGGGACATGACTGAAGCAACATAGCATGCATGCATGCATGCATGCATGGGCAATGATGAAATTATCATCTGTCACTTGCTCGTTAAAGTCTCTGTTGGTGTTTTTGTCATGAATTCCACTCCTACTAAAAGCAAACTACATTTTTTTCCTCTTTTTTTTTATTCTGTGGCAAATTCAGTTCTGGTCATTTTACCCCCATGGCAGGAAATTCATAGAGGCTCAGAGTCAATGGTACTAAGCCATCAGTTCAGTTCAGTTGCTCAGTCGTGTCCGACTCTTTGTGACCCCATGAATCGAAGCACGCCAGGCCTCCCTGTCCATCACCAACTCCCGGAGTTCACTCAAACTCATGTCCATCGAGTTGGTGATACCATCCAGCCATCTCATCCTCTGTCGTCCCCTTCTCCTCCTGCCCCCAATCCCTCCCAGCATCAGGGTCTTTTCCAATGAGTCAACTCTTTGCATTAGGTGGCCAAAATATTGGAGTTTCAGCGTCAGCGTCAGTCCTTCCAATGAACACCCAGGACTGGTCTCCTTTAGGATGAACTGGTTGGATCTCCTTGCAGTCCAAGGGACTGTCAAGAGTCTTCTCCAACACCACAGTTCAAAAGCATCAATTCTTTGGCTCTTAGCTTTCTTCACAGTCCAACTCTCACATCCATACACGATGGCTAGAAAAACCATAGCCTTGACTAGACAGACGTTTGTTAGCAAAGTAATGTCTCTGATTTTGAATATGCTATCTTGGTTGGTCATGAGTACTATAAACCAGACTTGCATTGGCTTTCCAAATTCTATTTCATTTATTTGGGTCACAAAATTCCATCTTAACTGGAAACTGTGTTAAGATACATTCTTTCTCGAAAACTGCACAGATGCCTAAGCAAGGGGAGAGCACTTCCCCATGGTATTAGTTAAACCATTTCTTCGTTGATGCCTTTCAAGTGCACGTGGTGACAAACCCCAAGGGGAAAGAAGAAAAGTCAGCCTCCATTACCCACCTTCCTGGAGACGCAGGAGAAGGGTGGACACACTTTTTCATATTTAAAATTACATGATGTTGAAGATCCACATCATACATCTGCTGCCTGTTTTCCCCACATAGATACAGATGATGTTTTTAACATTTGCACAATTATAGAAATACGTGTGTTACACTTCAGTACTTTTGTTACTGCCTTTTTTAAAGATTTCCTTTTTTGATGTGGCCCACGTTTTAAAAGTTCATTTATTTATTTTCGGCCTTGCTGGATCTCTGTTGCTGTGTGCGGGCTTTCTTCTAGCGGTGGCGAGCAGGGGCTACTCTCCAGCGGGTGGGGTTCTCCCTGCGGTGGCCTCTCTTGCTGCAGAGCACAGACTTTAGGTGCACAGGCTTCAGTAGTCGCAACACGTGGGCTTCAGCAAGTTGCCTTTCCTGAGCTCTGGAGGACAAGCTCAGTAGCTGTGGCACTTCAGTTCAGTTCAGTCGCTCAGTCGTGTTGGCTTCTACGTGACCCCATGGGCTGCAGCACGCCAGGCTTCCCTATCCATCAACAACTCCCGGCGTCTACTCAAACTCATGTCCATCGAGTTGGTGATGCCATCCAACCATCTCATCCTCTGTCGTCCCCTTCTCCTCCTGCCCTTCAATCTTTTCCAGCATCAGGGTCTTTTTTCCAATGAGTTGACTCTGTATATTAGGTGACCAAAGTATTGGAGCTTCAGCATCACTGTATTTTCTGGCTATTCTGCTGTTCTGGGAACTATACACATGCATATTCTTTCCAATTAATACAACCCAGCAAATTTGTCATTAACATCATCATTTTGCAGATGTTGAAATTAGATTTCAAAAAGCTTTAAAAAAAATGTACGTTTCACTCTGTATCTACACCAAAGTATAGGCATTTCAGAAAAACTGAGGTCAGTAAGGCAGGTCAAATTGACCAATGTCTGTCCTGTAAACGGGCTTCCCTGGTGGCTCAGACCATCAAGTATCTGCTTGCAATGAGGGAGACCTGCGTTCAATCAAGATAAAGTGAAAATCACTCAGTCGTTTCTGACTCTTTGCGACCCCATGGACTATGCAGTCCAGGGAATTCTCCAGGCCAGAATACTGGAGTGGGTAGCCTTTCGCTTCTCCAGGGCATCTTTCCAACCCAGGAATTGAACCCGGATCTCCCGCAATTGCAGGCAGATTCTTTACCAGCTGATCCAACAGGGAAGCCCTTGTTTAGATAACCCATGTGTAATACACATATGAGTAGGAAATTGTGGACTGGCCAGAAAGTTCATTTGGATTTCTCCATAAGCTCGTACAGGAAAACCCCAACAGACTCTATGACCACCCTGGTATATCTTATAACATTCTCTACAGATGGACATTACACATAATGAAGCTCTTTCTTTTCTGCTGGGGTTTTTCCTTAAATGAAAAAAAAAAAAATGACCTTTATTCAACACCTTTCAGCCCTGGTAGCGATTTCAGATATATGGTGGTGATAGTCGTAGGTTTAATCAAATGATACAAGAATTTACGTTTGTTCTTGAAAATATCCCTCAAGTCACCACAGTGAATTTTCCTTTAAACATCACTTGGATTCTGTTTGCTAGTTTGAAACAGTTCTACCAGGGCTTCCCTAGCAGGTTCAGTGGTTAAGATGTGGTGCTTCCAATGCTGGGGGTGCAGGTCCACACCCTGGTTGGGGAGCTAAGATTCTACCTGCTGTGTAGTGTGGCCAAAATTAAAAATATATATCAATTTGTTGTTGTTTATCTTATATTCGCTGAGTCTTGCTAAGTGCTTTGCTAGCTTCGTAATAAAAAACGTGGGACTGTTTTCCTTTCTCTGTGTTCTGAAGCAGGGTACATATTAGCAAGTAAATCTTATTTTCTTTCATACTTGTATATATATATTATTTTTGGCTGAGCCAAGTTTTCATCGCTGTGCACGCAGGCTTTTCTCGAGTTGTGATTTCAAAGAAGAAAATTGTGTTATGGACTCTGTGGGAAAGGGAGAGGGTGGGAAGATTTGGGAGAATGGCATTGAAGCATGTATACGATCATGTATGAAGCGAGTCGCCAGTCCAGGTTCGATGCAGGATACTGGATGCTTGGGGCTGGTGCACTGGGATGACCCAGAGGGATGGTATGGGGAGGGAGGAGGGAGGAGGGTTCAGGATGGGGAACACATGTATATCTGTGGTGGATTCATTTTGATATTTGGCAAAACCAATACAATATTGTAAAGTTTAAAAATAAAATAAAATTAAAATCCTAAAAAAAAAAAAGAAGAAAATTGTGAGTGAAGTCATATGGAAAGGCTGTCCTTGAGAGGGTGAGTGGGTGAAGCCAGGAATGAAGTTCAGGCTGTCTGGGATTATATCATTAGTTTCCGGTTTCTCTTCCTTCTTGGTGGACAAATGCAGGCACAGGAATTCATCCCTTTTTATTCAAACTTTCAAATGCGTTTGCACCAACTGGGCCCAAGAAGTTGATTTTGATTCTTTAATATCCTTCTTAGCTAAGATTTTTCTCTGATCATCTCTTATATTCTTCATATGGACTCCACACATTTTATTACATTTATTGTAGAAAACCATTTATCCATCTTATTTTTTCTTTTCCAAAGGACCCATCAAAGTGTAAGTCGTTCAGTCGTGTCCGACTCTTTGAGATCCCGTGGACTGTAGCCCACCAAGCTCCTCTGTCCATGGGATTCTCCAGGCAAGGAGTGGGTTGCCATTCCCTTCTCCAGGAGATCTTCCTGACTTAGAGAACAAACCCAGGTCTCCCACATTGCAGGCAGATTCTTTACCACCTGAGCCACCAGGGAAGTCCTTATAGAACCCATCCTAGATCTTTTTAATAACTTTTATCCTCATGTACCTTTAAAATCTTTTAATTTTTATTAATTTTCCTCTAATTCCTGCAGCATCTGTGTATTTTTGGCTCTGGTTGCATTTGGCTTTTTGCTTGGAAAATGAAATATGTGGTTACAAAACTTCCCTTAAGCATCAGTATCATTCAGGAGGCTGAACTAGTTTCTGGAATAATATAATTCAGTTACTTAGTGTAATTCTTTATGGTTCCAGCACTCCTGGCTGCAACGCTTGGAAATATTTCTATTTAAAATTTCATGCCCACTAGGCATAGACCGTATCACAAAATATATCCAAAATGAACATGAGAAAATAGCATGAATTTCTGCCAGCAACCACAGCAGAAGACTTTAAAAATATACTTTGGCAATTTAGCCACAGTATTGTTTTCCAAAAAAAAAATGGGAAGGAGTCAGTGATGTTTAGTCGAAAACATTAAGTTTTAAAATTTTCCCATCAACTGAAGCCTATTTAGTGAAAAGTGCTAATCTGTTATTTCTTCTCTCTTTCTCCTGCTGAGTTTGAATTACTCACTATTTGACTAAGGAATTTCCAAGCATATGCACAATGATAAGAATGCCAGAGTGTTTCAAATAAAGCTTTTTTTGTTGTCAAATCTGGAGTGAAAATGGTTCATTCCATGAACCCAAAACATGTACTTTGGTCCAATTTTTTTGGTGTTGCCACACAGCTTTCATTGTTTTTGATAAGCTCATTGGTAAATTTGGCCACTTAAAATGGCTCAGTGGTAAAGAATATTCCTGCCAGTGTAAGAGGCATGGTTTGCTTCCTGGGTCAGGAAGATCCCCTGAAGAAGGAAACGGCAACCCACTCCAGTATTTTCACCTGTAGAATCCCACGGACAGAGGAGCCTGGCAGGGTCTCGAAGGAGTCGGACATGACTTGGCGATTAAATGACAAAGTTGGGTTTCTAGTATGATAGACACCTTCAGCCGTTTCACTATATCCGTATGAAATCGTACTTTGTACTGAAGAAATGTGATTACTCATGATAGCAGGAATGGAAAATGTCTTCAAGCAGATCGTTTTCAATAAAAGTGTGCTGCGTGTCTTGAAACCTAACTAGCCCTGGTCATTGAGGTGGCATCCTCAGAAAATTATGTGCTTTTCAGAATTTTAGCACCATCTTGCTTTGTTATTTAGCAAAAACTTGTAAGATAAACTGACTGAAAGAAAAACCTATACATCAACTCGTAACAGCAAGGATTTTTAGAGGTGGCCTTGAAAGTTACTCCTCTTTTTTTAATCATTATTTGTGTGTATGCTCAGTCTTGTCCAGCTTTTTGCTACCCCGTGGACTGTAGCCCGCCAGGCTCGTCTGTCCATGGGATTTCCCAGGCAAGAATACTGGGGTGGGTTGCCGTTTCCTTCTCCAGGGGATCTTCCCAACCCAGGGATCCAACTAGCATATCCTGCATTAGATTCTTTACCATCTGAGCCAGCAGGAAAGCCATACACACACACACACACACACACACACACACACACACACACACCCCCCTTTTCCTTTAGCTGTGTACCCAGCACTGACATTGCTGTATTACGTGGTCATTCTAGTGTTAGCTTTTTGGGCACACTCCATAATCTTCTCCATACTGGTTGTGACAGTGTACATTCTGACCAGCAATACAGAAGGAATGCTGTTTCTCTCCATCCTTGCCCGTGTTTGTTATCGCTGGTCTCCTTGTTGATGGCTGTTCTAACAGGTGTGAAGTGATTTTCCATTGTGCGACTTTATATTTATTGTGTTTGTTTTTTTTTTAATTTGTTTATTTGACTGTGCCGGGTGTTAGCTGTGGCATGCAGGAACTTTAGCTTCAGCATTTGGCCTCTAGTTCACTGAGCAGGAATCAGACCCCGGCTCCCTGAACTGGGAGTGTGGGATCTTCACCCCTAGCCCACCAGGGAAGTCCTTCTCATCGTGGTTTTCATTTGCAATTCACTGATGGTTGGTGACGTCTAGATGTCCAGCGCCTCTTCATGTTATCCGTTGGCTGTTTGCATATCTTTTTCCGAAAACTGTCTCATCAGGTCCTTTGCCTATTTTCAAACCAGACTATTTGTGGGTTCTTTTGCTACTGAGTTATATGAGTTTCTTGTATATTTTGAATATTAATCCCTTGCCAACAAACGTCCGTCTAGGCAAGCCTATGCTTTTTCCATTACTCATGTATGAATGTAAGAGTTGGACTGTGAAGAAAGCTGAGGGCCGAAGAATTGATGATTTCGAACTGTGGTGTTGGAGAAGACTCTTGAGAGTCCTCCCTTGGACTGCAAGGAGATCCAACCAGTCCATTCTAAAGGAGATCAGCCCTGGGATTTCTTTGGAAGGACTGATGCTAAAACTGAAACGCCAGTACTTTGGCCACCTCATGCGAAGAGTTGGTTCATTGGAAAAGACTCTGATGCTGGGAGGGATTGGGGACAGGAGGAGAAGGGGACGACAGAAGATGAGATGGCTGGATGGCATCACCGACTGGATGGACGTGAGTCTGAGTGAACTCCGGGAGTTGGTGATGGACAGGGAGGCCTGGCGTCCTGCTGTCCAAGTGGTGGCAAAGAGCCAGACACGACTGAGTGACTGAACTGAACCACATATATGATTTACGAATATCGTGTCTCATTCCTTATGTTGCCCTTTCATTTTGTCGATCGTTTCTCTTGATGTGTAGAAGCTTCTTTGTTTGGTTTAGTCCTGAGTGGTTTCTGTTGCTGCTCTTGTTGTTGCTTATGCGTTTGAGGTCCAGAAAAATCGTTGTCAAGACCAGTGTCAAGAAGTATTTCTGGGACTTCCCTCATGGTCCAGTGGTTAAGACTTCATCTTCCAATGCAGGGGCTGTGACTTCAGTCCCTCATCTGATAACTAAGATCCCACTGGCCTCATGTCTAAAGAACCAAAGCAAAAAGCAGAAGCAATATCGGAAGAAATACAATAAAGACTTCAAAATGGTCTGTACCAAAAAAATCCTTAAAAAAAAGAGTATTTCTTTCCAACCCCGGACCTGCAGGATGGCTCCCGCAAAGAAGGGCGGCGAGAAGAAGAAGGGCCGGTCCACCGTCAACTAGGTGGTGACGAGAGAATCTACATTCACAAGCGGGTCCATGGAGTGGGTTTCAAGAAGCGTGCCCCTAGGGCACTCCAAGAAATCCGGAAGTTTGCCATGAAGGAGATGGGAGCCCCGGATGTGCTCATTGACACCAGGCTCAACAAAGCCGGCTGGGCCAAAGGGATCAGGAATGTCCCATACTGTCCAGAAAACTTAATGAAGATGAAGACTCGGCAAACAAGCTCTATACTTTGGTTACCTACGTGCCCGTCACCACCTTCAAAGATCTACAGACAGTCAATGTGGATGAGAACTGATTGCTGATGGTCCAGAAAAGTTATTGAACTGCCAAAAAAAAAAAAAAGTATTTACACTGTTTTTTTCCTAAGAGTTTGATGGTTTCTGGCCGTTCATTTTAAGTTTTAACCTATTTCAAGTTAATGTTTGTGGATGGTATAAGATAGAGGTCCAGTTTCATTATTTTCTCGTGGTTATTTAGTTTTTTAATCAGTATTTATCAAAGAAACTATGCATTGAGTATTATTGGCTTTCTTGTTCAATATTGCAGGCAGATGCTTTACCATCAGAGCCACCAGGGAAACCCCTGTTCAGTGTTAGCTGGCATGTATTACATGTCAGGTTTAAGCTGTGATAATTCTAGGCAGACCATAAATTCTGATATGTGTGGGATTCTTCAGTAATTTAACTCTGGGGAATCAAAGGGCTGTCATATTGACACAGGTTATCCAAAGCAAGAATCAACTCACCCTGGCTTATATTCATTCTTTCCTTTGGAATGTCCAGTCCATGCCAGCTAAAAGAATAAATAATCACATGATTACTAACATTCAAATTTAAAGTCATGTGAAATGAAAGTAGCTCAGTCTCAGTCGTAGCTGACTCTCTGTGACTCTGTGGACTATATAGTCCATGGAATTCTCCAGGCCAGGATACTGGAGTGAGTAGCCTTTCCCTTCTCCAGGGGGATCGTCCCAACCCAGGGATGGAACCCAGGTCTCCCGCGTTGCAGGCGGATTCTTTACCAGCTCAGCCACCAGGGAAGCCCATGTGAAGTAAATTGGTGTCTTAATGTTCTTTTTAAAAAAATTCTTATGTATTTGTTTTTGACTGTGCTGGGTCTTCTTCCTTTGAGGGTTTTTCTCTGGTTCTTGTGGCAAGTAGAGTGGGGTAGTCTCTCATTGTGGTTCACAGGTGTCTCATTCTGGTGTCTTCTTGCAGACCACAGGCTCGAGGACACGTGGGTACGTGGGATTCAGTTGTTGTGGCATCTGGGTTTACTTGCTCTGAGGCATGTGGGTTCTTCCTGGATCAGTGATGCAAACTGTGTCTCCTGCCTCGGCAGACAGATCCTTTACCAGTGCACAACCAGGGAACCGGCCCCCCCGCAGCCCCGCCCCACTGGTGTCTTAATATTCTTCTTTTTTTTAAATTTAAATTTATTTATTTTAATCGGAGGCTAATTACTTTACAATATTGTATTGGTTTTGCCATACATCCACATGAATCCACCACGGGTGTATTCTTAAGGCAAGTTTCCCGTTAGCAAATCGTGGTTTCCAATATTCTGCGATCTGACCCACCTGGTGTAATCCTCTCACAGCGTATATTTGGGTGAAGTGTGTGATGACGACCGTCAGACAGGAAAATGACAACATGGTGCACACGTGCCCGAAATTCTCTGCTGTTTTGTAGGGAGGCAGGTTGTGTAGGGCCAGTGGCTTTGAGCAATCCTAGGGGAGCAGGAACCATCTCAACGTTTCCAGGTGCTGACGGGCCTAACACAAGACTCGGTGTCTCACATCCACACGTTATACTTTCAGCTCCTCTTCCTTTCTTCTCGTGGAAGTGCTAATAAGTAGGAAAATGGCCAAGAGGCTGTCAAAAAATAAACAAAAAAAAAAAAGGAAAAGATATCTGTCTGTGACGTGACTGCATTTTAAAACAGGGAATGAAACCCTGTGGATACTATTGTTCCATCATCTCTGTGTTTTAGAAACTATTCCTGTATTGTGCTTGATGACATACCCGAAATCAACTTGAATAGATTTTGCTGGTTAATCAGAGAGAGGAAGGAAAGAAGAGGAAAGAAGAGAAAGAGAAAGTAGGTTTAATATTGAAGATCATTATTTAGAATTTAAGGCTGCGCCCCCCGCCTCTGTTTGAGTCAAGAATACTGTATTTATTACCAGCAAATAGGTCTTTTGCAAGGATTATCTGAAGGCAAGATGGCACTGGGTTAGTAATTGTCATAAGCATGACTCATGGGGACTTCACTGGTGGCCCAGTGGCTAAGACTCCTCCTTCCATTGGAGGGAGTGTGCGTTCCATCCCTGTTAGGGGAGCTAAAATCGAACATGCCTGGCGGGCCAGAAAAGCCAGAGCCTAAGAGAGAAACCATATTGTAACAAAATCAATAAGGAGCTTAAAAATGGTCCATATTTTTTTTTAAATCTTGAAAAACAAATGATGCATGGAAAAGAAAGAAAAGGAAATAAGGAAATGCTCTTCCTTCTAAAGTCAACCAAAGTTGTACGTTTGGTCTTATCCAACCCAAGAGTATAAGCGGATGCAATTTTTCTCCATGTTCTTCACTCTGTCCTTCATATGGGACTCATATTTGCTGGGTTGCTCTTTGGGAAGATACCACATGTGTGTATGCTCATACATATGTGATATATAGCAATGTTCTGGGGGAGAAAAGCCATGAACCAGGATATATTTCTCTCTCCTGGTTTAATTCTGTGAAGCATATTCCATTTTTATACACCAGTACTGGTTTGTCCAAAGAATTGATGCCTTTGGAACTGAGGTGCTGGAGAAGACCCCTGAGAACCCCTTGGACAGCAAGGAGATCCAACCAGTCCATCCTAAAGGAGATCAACTCCGAAAACTTGTTGGAAGGACTGATGCTGATGCTCCAGTATGCTGATGCAAGGAGATCCAACCAGTCCATCCTAAAGGAGATCAACCCCGAAAACTTGTTGGAAGGACTGATGCTGATGCTCCAGCATGCTGATTCAAACAGCTGACTCATTGGAAAAATCCAACGAGGGCTGGAGGAGAAGAGGGCGTCAGAGGATGAGATGGCTAAACGGCATCACTGATGCAACGAACATGAACTTGGGCGGACCTCAGGAGACGGTGAGGGACAGAGGCCTGGTGTGCTGCACTCCATGGGGTCGCAAAGAGTTGGACAAGACTGGGTGACTGAACAAGAACTAATATGTCTGTCTGTACCATTCCCAAGCCCCAGGGCACCATCAGAAATGTATAAATTCTTACCAGTGGAAACATTCCCCCAACATTATGCAGTGGGTGATACATAGAGAGTTTAAATACAGCACTTCTGATCAAGAAGTTACTGCAACAGGGGACTTTGATGATGGTCCATTAGTTAAGACTTGACCTTCTAAATGCAGGGGGCACAGGTTCGATCCCTGTTCAGGGAACCATTAAAGATCATACATGCACCCCAGTGTTCACTGCAGCACTGTTTACAATAGCTAGGACGTGGAAGCAACCTAGATGTCCATCGGCAGACGAATGGATAAGAAAGCTGTGGTACGTAGACACAATGGAATATTACTCAGCTATGAAAAAGAATGCATTTGAATCAGTTCTAATGAGGTGGGTGAAACTGGAGCCTATTATACAGAGTGAAGTAAGTCAGAAAGATAAACACCAATACAGTATACTAACGCATATATATGGAATTTAGAAAGACGGTAACGATGACCCAATATGGAAGAGACCAAGAGACACAGATGTAAAGAACAGACTTTTGGAGTCTGTAGGAGAGGGCAAGGGTGGGACGATGTGGGAGAATGGCATCGAAACATGTATATTATCACATGTGAAATAGATCGCCAGTCCAAGTTCGATGCATGAAGCAGGGAACTCAAAGCCAGTGCACTGGGACAACCCTGAGGGATGGGGTGGGGAGGGAGGTGGGAAAGGGCTTCAGGATGGGGGACACATGTACACCCATAGCTAATTCATGGCAAAACCCACCACAATATTGTACAGTAATTAAACTCCAATTAAAATAAATAAATACTTTTTCTTAAAAGATCACATGCTTCGAAGTGCAGCCAAGAAAAAAAAAAGGGGGGGGGGCAACGTGAGAGATACATCTAAGAATTTGTTTCATTCTTGGAGCCAAAGATAAATAGGAAAAAAATACGTGTTTAAGACAACTTGTTCTGGTGCTGTTTCCTGGTTTCTAGATGGTAGATATTGTGCAACTCCCGCGATGGTTTGCGGCTACATTTTCTTCTCCATAAAATTGAGTTAATAATGCTTATCCTTCTCTGAGGTTTTTTTTTTTTTATTATTATTCTGAAAGAAAAAAAAGAGAAAATGCTTGGAAAGCACTATGTAAATTCCACAGCTTTATAAAGATGAAAAGTAGGATTACTCACTCATATTTTTATGCTTCACTTGAAACCTCAAATAAAAGAGTCCTTCCTATAAAGGGCAGTTTTGCTTCTTCCTGAAATAAATTCTGATACTAGAAAGCATCAGATTTCTTTTTCGTTAATGAGAAATGGGGGATAGCCCTGATAGTCCAGTGGTCAAGACGCTGGCTTCCAGAGTAGCGAGTGTGGGTTCAGTCCCCGGTCTGTGGGCTAACCCACGTGCCTGCTGCTGCTAAGTCGCTTCAGTCGTGTCCAACTCTGGCTCCCCTGTCCTGGGATTCTCCAGGCAAGAACACTGGAGCGGGTTGCCATTTCCTTCCCCAATGCATGAAAGTGAAAAGTGAAAGTGAAGTCGCTCAGTCGGGTCCGACTCTTTTCGACCCCATGGACTGCAGCCAACCAGGCTCCCCCGTCCCTGGGATTCTCCAGGCAAGAACACTGGAGTGGGTTGCCATTTCCTTCTCCTACCCACCTGCCTGGTGGCCAGAAAAAAAAAATAAAACCAGAAGACATATTGTAATAAGTTCAGTGAAGACTTTTCAAAATGGTCCATGTCAAAAAAATCTTTTAAGAAAATGGAGAGACAATTTCTTACAGTATTTTCTACCACTGTCTTGAATACAAATGTGTGAGATGGACTTTTGTGTGAAAGGCATTCTTTAAAGTGACCGATTCGCTAGGACTTTGACAGTTATCCAACCATCATGCTCATTGTAGCATTGCATTCCTGTAGACTTCTGCGTTAACAATGCAGACAGGTGAGCACAGCTGTATTTGAACTTCTAAGCTATCTGAGAATACAATAGGATCTGGGTTCATTGAGGATTCATTCAGGGCTCGGACACTCAGTCATCTCTATTTGGCAATCCCGTGGACTGTAGCCCACCAGGCTCCTCTGTCCATGGGATTCTCCACGAAAGAATGCTGGAGTGGATTGGCATGCCCTTCTCCAGGGGATCTTCCCGACCCAGGAATCGAACCCGAGTCTCTTGCATCTCCTGCATTAGCAGGCAGGTTCTTTATCAGTTCAGCCACCAGGAACTTACCCCGCATGTAGATATCTCCTCATATCTTATTATCTTTAAGACTCGTAATGTATGAAATTGCAGAGCATAAAACATGGTGAACTGCGTCAAATTAAATGTCAAGAGCTGTACGACTGGTTGCAATGCATGTATGGAGAAGTGACCTTTTCATTTTATTTAATATGTTAAGTAGATATTAAAGCACTTACATGGATTTTTTTGATTAAAATTTTGATAAATTCTTTAAGAATAATTTCTTTATTTCTGGCTGCACTGGGACTTCATTGGACTCCGCTGGGACAAGCCTGTGCTTTCTGTGTTTTTGGCGAGCAGGGTCTACTCTGTAGTTGTAGTGTGCAGACTTATGGCAATAGCCTCTCTTGCTCTGGGGTACGGGCTCTAGGCACTCCAGCTTCAGTCGTCTGGGCACACGGTCTAAGTTGCTCTGTGGCATCTGCGATCTTCCTGGACCAGGGATCAAACCCGTGTCTCCAGCATTGGCCAGTAGACTCTCACCCAGCCTACCAGAAGGGAAGTGCTATTGCCTACGTTTTGAAAATGTCTTTTGCAGTGCCAACACTTTTAAAAATTTCTGCTGCAGGGACACAGCATCCATCATCCTTGGAATGTGTATGCAGTGGTTGTTTTTTTGAGGCTGCCTCTCCCTGTCTTATGCGCCACAAGTTGAAATTATGAAAAACATACTGATTTCCAGAAAACATTTAAACATTAAAGACATTTTTTTTCAATGTTTTGAATTGGAAACTTTGAGTGAGCGCTCTCATTTTTGATGCTGTTTGTTTAGTGATATGTACACCCCGTCAAAATATCTGCCACTTGATTGATACTCTTGTGAAAATAGGCAAATGACAATGGAATATGTGACTGTCAAATTTAGACCAGACGAAACAAACATTGCAGAGTAAATTTCAGTTTGAGGTTTTCCCCAGTCGCATATGATATTTATCTCTCTCTGACTTACTACACTTTGTATGATAATTTCTAGGTCCGTCCATGTTGTGGCAAGGGGCATTATTTTGCTCCTTTTTATGGCTGAGTAGTATTCCACTGTATATATGTACCACATCTTCTTTATCCACCGTTCCTCTCTTGATGGACAATCTGGTTGTTTCCATGTCTTGGCTATTGTACGTAGCACTGCTGTGAAGATTGGGGTGCATGTATTGTTTCGAATTATGGTTTTCTCTGGATATATGATCAGGAGTAGTATTGCTGGGTCATATGGTGGCTCTGTTTTTAGTTCTTTCCTATGACTGTGATCTTATTTGGAAACAATGCTTGCAGATGTAAGTCAAGATGTCATGTAGGCATAGAGTGGGCTCATCATTAATAAGACTGGTGTCTTTATAAGAACAGAAGAAATACAGAAATATACATGCACAGAGGGCCTTCCCAGATGGTGCAGTGTTAAAGAATCTGCCTGCTAATCCAGGAGATGCAGCTTCGATCCCTGGGTCCGAAAGAATCCCTGGAGAAGGAAACGGCAACCCACTCCAGTATTCTTACCTGGGAAAGCCTATGGACAGAGGAGCCTGGCGGGCTACAGTCCATGGGATCACCAAGAGTTGGACATGACTGAGCGACTAAGCACATGCCCAGAGAGAAGACTTCCAGGTAGAAAGAGAGACACTCGAGGAAACTCATGTGTTGATAGAGGCAGAGATGGGAGTGATGAAACGACAAGTCAAGGAATGTCAGAGGCTGCTGGGAGGCAGGGGCAGAGGGATTCCTTGGATATTTGGAGAAAGGACACAGCTCCAGGGACACGTGGATTTCAGACGTCAGCTGCAGAACCGTGAGAGAATGGATGGCTGTGCTCATTAGCTACATCCTTTGTGATAGACTGTTTTAGCAGCCACAGGAATCCAACAGTTTTTTGGGGTTTTTTTCGTGTGCTTACCTATTTTTAAAAAATAAATTTTGGCTACTCCCCAAGGCACGGAGGAACCTAGTTCCCCGACCAGGAATAGAACCCAGAACATGAGCCCCTGCACACACTCACGTCCGTCGAGTCAGTGATGCCATCCAACCATCTCATCCTCTGTCGTGCCCTGCTCCCTCTTTCAACTCTGTGTCTCATGGTCGAACCTTTGTCTCGTATCTCCCTTCCCTGATTTCGTGCCTGTCTAGCTGTTTTATTTTTCTTTCTTTTCCTGTGGTTGATTTCTTTTCCCCATTTACTCCTGCACTGGCAGGGCAGAGAGTCAACATAGGAAGGTGCTACTTGGATCCGGGCTACAGAGCTCTGTGAGTTCTATGTAAACTTTGATCTGCACCATTTTTAAAATCTTCCTTGAATCTGTGACACCACCACCCCTGTTTTAAGTTCTGGGTGTTTGGCCGCGAGGCGTGAGGGATCTTAGCTCCCTGACCAGGGGTCGACCCCACACCTCTTGCATTGGAAGGTCAAGTCTTAAACACTGGACCACCGGGAAGGCCCAAGATCTGTGGGTTTTCATCCTCCTTGGGCACACATGTCAAGAATCTCATTCATCCCCAACCTTATCTCTGGGCTTCCTTGTCGTGGAAATGCCTTAGGTCATCTGAGAAGACAGATCCTAATGGATACAAGACAAGGTTTCCATGGACTTTTGAAACTGATACATAGATTGGTATTTGACATGTGACGTTGCTGAATGTATGTATTTTTCTGATTCGGTGTGTCTGTCTGTAAAAATTTAATGTTGCGTAGGCAAACATCTTTAATCTCTTCCCACCGTGGCTCAATGCCCACTCACGGATATGCTATAACTCTATTTTCCCGTCTTTCCTCCACCTGCGATGTCTCACTTAGCTTCTCCCCTTTAAATTCCAGAATAGATTTCTATTAATTTATTATAGCCCTGCACAAATTATGACAGACTCACTTCCCACTCAGCCTCTGAGACGGTCTCCTGGGGACACTTGCCACCAAGCCCAGTGACACCACCCTCAATGATAAAGATGTTGAGCTTGATTTTAGATTATAACATTCTCCCAATAAGCCGCATTTATGAAGAATTTTTTTTTTGTCATTTTCTTTAGCCTGATGAGACTGGAATCATATTCTGAGTCAATAGAGCTAAGAGTGACGTATAGACCTTCTCATAAAGTCTCCATTTGGTCTATAGTTCAAATAAGCTGGCACAGTGTCCTCACAATTCTCGCAAACCTGTGTGAGTTTCTAGACATTTTATGTCAAACCCAGAAGCTAATCTCATTGGAAAATCATGTTGAAAATATGGAAGCGATGGCAAGAAAAAAGAAATCAGTAAGGTACAAAAAATGGATTAATAATTAACAATAGCTAATGGTAATAGCAGCAATGTAAAAGGAAATAAAAGCTTTCTAAATATTATTATTTATTCTTTTGTAAAGATTTTTTTTTTGATGTGAACCATTTTAAAAGTCTTTATTGAGTGTGTTACAATATTGGTTCTGTTTTATGTCTTGGGGTTTTTGGCCACAAGGCATGTAGAATCTAAGCTCCCCATCCAGAGATCAAACCTGTACTCCCTGCATGGAGAGGAGAAGTCTTACACCCCCGGGCCGCCAGGGAAGCCTCCATGTTCTTGTCTGTAAGGGATTGTATTTATTCATTCGCTTCTGGCCGTGCTGGGTCTCTGTTGAGGTCTGAGGGCTTTTCTCTAGTTGCAGCGAGCCGGGGCTACTCTCGAGCTGTGGTGGGTGGGCATCTCGCTGCAGGGGCTTCTCTATTTGGGGACCATCAAGTCTCGGGTGAGGGGGCTTCAGTGCTTGTGTTGAGTGGGCTCAGTGGCGCCTCGGCACGAGTATTCCTCCTGGACTAGAGATGGAAGCCATGCGCCCTGCCCTGGAGGGTGAAGTCTCAGCCACAGGACTGCCAGGAAAGTTCCTATTCTTGATTCAGTTCAGTTCAATCGCTCAGTCGTGTCCAACTCTTAGTGACCGCATGGGCTGCAGCACGCTAGGCCTCCCTGGCCACCACCACCTCCAGGAATTTACCCAAACTCATGATGTCCATTCTTTAGATGTACTGTTTTTTAGTCTCAATTGAGACGGCTTTGTAACTTAAAATCTCGATGGTCCCATTGATGATAAGGGAGAACTGACTAAAGGTTGATGCTCACTTAGGGATTTAGTTTTATCTGGAACAACAGGAAGGTACAGTCACGACTGTGTACAGAGGGAAAATGGGAGGGTCAAAGTGATGGAAACGCAGCAACGGGCATTACTTCTGAAAATGCAGATCATTGATGTCTCTGCGAGTGCTTCTTGGGTGTGAGATTTCACCCGTGGCGGGCTTTGTGATTCCATCATTCTCTGCTGCTCCACACTTCAGTATCAGTCATCTCCCCTGTCCCCCTCTCCTGTGCGAGTCTCCCCTGCCCCCCTCTCCTGTGTGAGTCTCCCCTGCCCCCCTCTATCTCCTGTGTGAGTCTCTCCTGCCCCCCTCTATCTCCTGTGTGAGTCTCCCCTGCCCCCCTCTATCTCCTGTGTGAGTCTCCCCTGCCCCCCTCTATCTCCTGTGTGAGTCTCTCCTGCCCCCCTCTATCTCCTGTGTGAGTCTCCCCTGCCCCCCTCTCCTGTGTGAGTCTCCCCTGCCCCCCCTCTATCTCCTGTGTGAGTCTCCCCTGCCCCCTCTCCTGTGTGAGTCTCCCCTGCTCCCCTCTATCTCCTGTGTGAGTCTCCCCTGCTCCCCTCTATCTCCTGTGTGAGTCTCCCCTGCCCACCTCTCCTGTGTGAGTCTCCCCTGCCCCCCTCTATCTCCTGTGTGAGTCTCCCCTGCCCCCCTCTATCTCCTGTGTGAGTCTCCCCTGCTCCCCTCTATCTCCTGTGTGAGTCTCCCCTGCCCACCTCTCCTGTGTGAGTCTCCCCTGCTCCCCTCTATCTCCTGTGTGAGTCTCCCCTGCCCCCTCTCCTGTGTGAGTCTCCCCTGCCCCCCTCTATCTCCTGTGTGAGTCTCCCCTGCTCCCCTCTATCTCCTGTGTGAGTCTCCCCTGCCCCCCTCTGCTGTGTGAGTCTCCCCTGCCCCCCTCTATCTCCTGTGTGAGTCTCCCCTGCCCCCCTCTGCTGTGTGAGTCTCCCCTGCCCCCCTCTATCTCCTGTGTGAGTCTCCCCTACCCCCCTCTATCTCCTGTGTGAGTCTCCCCTGCCCACCTCTATCTCCTGTGTGAGTCTCCCCTGCCCCCCTCTATCTCCTGTGTGAGTCTCCCCTGCCCACCTCTATCTCCTGTGTGAGTCTCCCCTGCTCCCCTCTATCTCCTGTGTGAGTCTCCCCTGCCCCCCTCTCCTGTGTGAGTCTCCCCTGCCCCCCTCTATCTCCTGTGTGAGTCTCCCCTGCCCCCCTCTATCTCCTGTGTGAGTCTCCCCTGCCCCCCTCTATCTCCTGTGTGAGTCTCCCCTGCCCACCTCTATCTCCTGTGTGAGTCTCCCCTGCCCCCCTCTATCTCCTGTGTGAGTCTCCCCTGCCCACCTCTATCTCCTGTGTGAGTCTCCCCTGCTCCCCTCTATCTCCTGTGTGAGTCTCCCCTGCCCCCCTCTCCTGTGTGAGTCTCCCCTGCCCCCCTCTCCTGTGTGAGTCTCCCCTGCCCCCCTCTCCTGTGTGAGTCCCCCCTGATCCCCTCTATCTCCTGTGTGAGTCTCCCCTGCCCCCTCTCCTGTGTGAGTCTCCCCTGCCCCCCTCTATCTCCTGTGTGAGTCTCCCCTGCCCCCCTCTCCTATGTGAGTCCCCCCTGCTCCTCTCTATCTCCTGTGTGAGTCTCCCCTGCCCCCTCTATCTCCTGTGTGAGTCTCCCCTGCTCCCCTCTCCTGTGTGAGTCTCCTCTGCTCCCCTCTATCTCCTGTGTGAGTCTCCCCTGCCCCCCTCTCCTGTGTGAGTCTCCCCTGCCCCCCTCTATCTCCTGTGTGAGTCTCCCCTGCCCCCCTCTCCTGTGTGAGTCTCCCCTGCCCCCCTCTATCTCCTGTGTGAGTCTCCCCTGCTCCCCTCTCCTGTGTGAGTCTCCTCTGCTCCCCTCTACACCTGTGTGAGTCCCCCCTGCTCCCCTCTCTCTCCTGTGTGAGTCCCCTCTGCTCCCCTCTCTCTCCTTTGTGAGTCTCCCCTGCTCCCCTCTCCTGTGTGAGTCTCCCCTGCCCCCTTCTCCTGTGTGAGTCCCCCCTGCTCCCCTCTCTCTCCTTTGTGAGTCTCCCCTGCTCCCCTCTCCTGTGTGAGTCTCGCTTGCCCCCCTCTCCTGTGTGAGTCCCCCCTGCTCCCCTCTCTGTCCTTTGTGAGTCTCCCCTGCCCCTCCTATCTCCTGTGTGAGTCTCCCCTGCCCCCCTCTCCTGTGTGAGTCTCCCCTGCCCCCCTCTCCTTTGTGAGTCTCCCCTGCTCCCCTCTCCTGTGTGAGTCTCGCTTGCCCCCCTCTCCTGTGTGAGTCCCCCCTGCTCCCCTCTCTGTCCTTTGTGAGTCTCCCCTGCCCCTCCTATCTCCTTTGTGAGTCTCCTCTGCTCCCCTTTCCTATGTGAGTCCCCCCTGCTCCCCTCTCCTTTGGGAGTCTCCCCTGCTTCCCTCTCCTGTGTGTCTCCCCTGCTCCCCTCTCTCTCCTGTGTGAGTCTCCCCTGCCCGCCTCTCTTTCCTGTGTGAGTCTCCCCTGCCCCTCTCTCTCTCCTTTGTGAGTCTCCCCTGCTCCCCCTCTCCTCTGTGAGACCCCCTGCTCCCCTCTCTCTCCTGTGTGAGTCTCCCCTGCCCACCTCTATCTCCTGTGTGAGTCTCCCCTGCCCCCCTCTCCTGTGTGAGTCTCCCCTGCCCCCCTCTATCTCCTGTGTGAGTCTCCCCTGCCCCCCTCTATCTCCTGTGTGAGTCTCCCCTGCCCCCCTCTATCTCCTGTGTGAGTCTCCCCTGCCCCCCTCTCCTATGTGAGTCCCCCCTGCTCCCCTCTATCTCCTGTGTGAGTCTCCCCTGCCCCCTCTCCTGTGTGAGTCTCCCCTGCCCCCCTCTCCTGTGTGAGTCTCCCCTGCCCCCTCTATCTCCTGTGTGAGTCTCCCCTGCCCCCTCTCCTGTGTGAGTCTCCCCTGCCCCCCTCTATCTCCTGTGTGAGTCTCCCCTGCTCCCCTCTCCTGTGTGAGTCTCCTCTGCTCCCCTCTATCTCCTGTGTGAGTCCCCCCTGCTCCCCTCTCTCTCCTGTGTGAGTCCCCTCTGCTCCCCTCTCTCTCCTTTGTGAGTCTCCCCTGCCCCCTTCTCCTGTGTGAGTCCCCCCTGCTCCCCTCTCTCTCCTTTGTGAGTCTCCCCTGCTCCCCTCTCCTGTGTGAGTCTCGCTTTCCCCCCTCTCCTGTGTGAGTCCCCCCTGCTCCCCTCTCTGTCCTTTGTGAGTCTCCCCTGCCCCCCCATCTCCTGTGTGAGTCTCCCCTGCCCCCCTCTATCTCCTGTGTGAGTCTCCCCTGCTCCCCTCTATCTCCTGTGTGAGTCTCCCCTGCCCCCCTCTCCTGTGTGAGTCTCCCCTGCCCCCCTCTCCTGTGTGAGTCTCCCCTGCCCCCCTCTCCTGTGTGAGTCTCCCCTGCCCCCCTCTATCTCCTGTGTGAGTCTCCCCTGCTCCCCTCTCCTGTGTGAGTCTCCTCTGCTCCCCTCTATCTCCTGTGTGAGTCCCCCCTGCTCCCCTCTCTCTCCTGTGTGAGTCCCCTCTGCTCCCCTCTCTCTCCTTTGTGAGTCTCCCCTGCCCCCTTCTCCTGTGTGAGTCCCCCCTGCTCCCCTCTCTCTCCTTTGTGAGTCTCCCCTGCTCCCCTCTCCTGTGTGAGTCTCGCTTGCCCCCCTCTCCTGTGTGAGTCCCCCCTGCTCCCCTCTCTGTCCTTTGTGAGTCTCCCCTGCCCCCCCTATCTCCTGTGTGAGTCTCCCCTGCCCCCCTCTCCTGTGTGAGTCTCCCCTGCTCCCCTCTCTCTCCTGTGTGAGTCTCCCCTGCTCCCCTCTATCTCCTGTGTGAGTCTCCCCTGCTCCCCTCTCTGTCCTTTGTGAGTCTCCCCTGCCCCCCTCTATCTCCTGTGTGAGTCTCCCCTGCCCCCCTCTCCTGTGTGAGTCTCCCCTGCTCCCCTCTCTCTCCTGTGTGAGTCTCCCCTGCTCCCCTCTCTCTCCTGTGTGAGTCTCCCCTGCCCCCCTTTCTTTCCTGTGTGAGTCTCCCCTGCCCCCCTCTCTCTCCTGTGTGAGTCTCCCCTGCCCCCCCTCTCTCCTTTGTGAGTCTCCTCTGCTCCCCTTTCCTATGTGAGTCCCCCCTGCTCCCCTCTCCTTTGGGAGTCTCCCCTGCTTCCCTCTCCTGTGTGTCTCCTCTGCTCCCCTCTCTCTCCTGTGTGAGTCTCCCCTGCCCGCCTCTCTTTCCTGTGTGAGTGTCCCCTGCCCCTCTCTCTCTCCTTTGTGAGTCTCCCCTGCTCCCCCTCTCCTCTGTGAGACCCCCTGCTCCCCTCTGTCTCCTGTGTGAGACCCCCTGCTCCCCTCTCTCTCCTGTGTGAGTCTCCCCTGCTCCCCTCTCCTGTGTGAGTCCCCCCTGCTCCCCTCTCTTTCCTGTGTGAGTCTCCCCTGCCCCCGTCTCTCTCCTCTGTGAGGCTCCCCTTGTCCCCTCTCCTTGGCAGTCACCCTTGGCCCACCATCCCATAGCCAGATGCTGCTATCACAAATCCCTGTGGAGAATTAAAGCCATTGTCCAGATAGCTTGGGTTTTCACAGCTGCTCAAAACCCTTCATACCACCCCCTCCATCCACCCCCCGACCCCGGCTCCGGCACAGTCTCTGAGGTTAACACGATCAGTCTCTGTTCTTTCCAATATTCTCCAAATGATCTGTTTTTATTTCCTTTCAAAATGATGGATCTAGTGGCCGTAATATGATTATTGTGGAATAAAAAGCTTTATGATGAAAAAGAAGGATGTCTTACTAATTTTAATAAATATGTAATAACAGGGGACCAGGGGACTTCAGTCGTGGTCCGGTGGCTATGACTGCACATTCCCAAAGCAGGGGCCTGGCTTTCAATCCTTAGGCAGGTAGTTATATCCTACAGGCCACAGCTGAAATTGGTGCAGCCAAATAAATGAGTATTTAAGAGAAAAATACAAAGGATCTTCATTACATTCAGAGGCTACTTCAAATTGATTCTCCACGAATATTTATTGAATGAAGGTCTGACATATAGCAGGCACATATGTATATATGTATGTTATAGACAAATTCTGGTTTAAATAATAAACTATTTTTTCTATATCTATGCATGTTCATGTATATGTATGTATGTTACATAAATTTTGATTTAAATGATAGGATCATTTTAGGATAATTAAAAGTAAATCAATCTTCAATTAATAATATTAACATAAAATAATTGATATAATTAATTACTTATTAACTAATATAATTAATTACTATTAATAAATAATGTAAAATATGTAATAATATAATGGTGTAATTGCTTTAAATAATAGAGTAATAAAAACAATATTTTTGCTTTAAATAAATAAGTCCGTATTATAAGGACTTCCCTGGTGACTCAGATGGTAAAGAACCCACCTGCCAATTCAGGGGACATGGGTTCGATCCCTAGATTGGGAAGATCCCCTGGAGAAGGGCATGGCAAATCACTCTAGTATTCTTGCCTGGAGAATCCCATGGACAGAGGAGTCTGGCAGGCTACAGTCCATGGGGTCACAAAGAGTCAGGCACGACAGAGCAACTATGCAACAACATGTATACGCATACATATATGTGTGTATATGTGTTATATATATGAACTCTGATTTAAATAATATACCATGCCTATATATGTGTATATGTGTACATATATGTTATCTATATATACATTTTTTGATAAATAACATAATATCCCTTTTACATATGTATTGAATATATTCAATATATATAAATTTTGGTTTAAATAATACATTATCCCAACATATAAAAATATGTGGTATTATATATAGATATATAATTCTATAAAATGTATAGTATTCTGTCCTTCTCCAGGGGATCTCCCCAACCCAGGGATCAAACCTGCATCAGCAGGCAGATTTTTTACCAGTGAGCTACCTGGGCAGCCCCTTAGAGGCAGTTACTCTCACTCAAAATCCATTCCAAAGATTATCAGATAATTATAGCAACATTAATTGCAAGATGGGCTTCCCTGGTGGCTCAGTTGGTGAAGAATCTGCCTGCAATGCAGGATACCTGGGTTCGATCCCTGGGTGGGGAAGATCTCCTGAAGAAGGAAGTGGCAACCCACTCCAGTGTTCCTGCCTGGAGAATCCCATGCACAGAGGAGCCTGGCAGGTTACAGTCCATGGGGTCACAAAGAGTCAGACACGACTGAGCAATTAAGAAAAAAAATTGCAGTATCATTGAATATTGGAAAATTGCCCTTGAAGTGTTTGAAAATGACTTTGATGTCTCCTACTTTGGTGGGCATCTAAAGACTTTGTTGTAAGCAAGGTCACCTTGTCCATCAAGACCAGCAAGACTGCTGACTGCTTTCATGCTTGAGACTGTGGAAAATGGTTACTATTGAGAAAGAGGACAAAGTTCCCTGTGGTCCAGTGGCTAAGACTCTGTGCTCCCAATGCACGGGGACCTGAGTTCAATCCCTGGTCAGGGAACTAAATATCCCACCTGCCACAGCTAAGACCCTGTGCAGCAGAATAAATAAATGTAAACAATTTTTAAAAAGAAAGAGGACATGCCTGTGTACATAGCCTTAAAATAAGAGATCGACATTCCAAATTGACCGTGAAAAAATGAAACAGAAGCCCTGAATTGCCTGAATTTGTTACTGAGTCAGGCGTTGGTGAACCATGGCCGTTAACCAAGTCAAACCTGACATCTAATTTATAAAATAATCGTTACTGGAAAATAACCCTGATTCATTTCTGTGGCTTCGTGAGACCTAAAGGAACAGAACTGGATCTTTCCAACAGAACCTTTATGTCTGTGGAGCCTAAAATAATTATTATTTTGACCTTTTAAAAACAGTTTTCTCACCCTGTCCTAGATTGAAGCAGAGTGTGTGTCTATATTAAAAATGATGTGCTTGTTACATGAGCCCTGTTAGTGGAGCCTACTGTGGATATCATTTGACAGTATTTCTACATCAAACCATCACGCTGTATGCCTTAAACTTATGGTGACATACACACACACACATCAGTTATTTCTCAATAAAACGGAAGAAAAAAAAAAAACCAAAAACCGTGCTGAGAGAACGCGCAGTAGCTGTTGTCCACATTGAGACTAAACACTATGATATTTATATGCACTTACTTTTTTCTTTAGAAGAAAACAAAAAAAAATCATAATAATGATTTTTATTAATGGTATTAATGGTATAAAATTAGTGATTTTTATTAATGGATCATAATAATGGTAGTAATAGCAATAATCTTTCTTTAATTTCAGACAACATTGTCGTTCTGCTTCTGGCATCAAAGAGAAATTACAGTGTATCACTGGGGCCTTAAAATCTTTCTTCTGGTATTTTATAAGGAAAGAGCATATTCTGGGGACTTCCCTGGCGGTCAAGTCTTGAAGACTTTTCCTTCCACTGCAGGGGATGTGGGTTCGATCCCAGGTCAGGGAACTAAGATCCCACATGCCTTCAGGCCAAAAAAAACCAAAGTATAAAACAAAAACAGTATTGTAACTAATTCAAGAAAGAATTTTAAAATGGTCTACATCAAAAAAAAAATTCTTTTTTTAAAGAAAGAGCATATTTTGTCTATCCATTTCATGGTTGAAACCACATACAAAACCCTCAGAATTATGACCAAAGAAACCAAAATTCCTATCAGTTCAGTTCAGTCACTCAGTCGTGTCTGACTCTTTGCGACCCCATGAATCGCAGCACGCCAGGCCTCCCTGTCCATCACCAACTCCCGGAGTTCACTCAGACTCACGTCCATCGAGTCAGTGATGCCATCCAGCCATCTCATCCTCTGTCCTCCCCTTCTCCTCCTGCCCCCAATCCCTCCCAGCATCAGAGTCTTTTCCAGTGAGTCAACTCTTCGCAATTCCCATAGGTTGGCATAATTTTGGAAACAATCCAATCTGTATATATAATTCTTGCAGTGTGCGTTGAAATGCATGGAGATGCTTTTAAAGGATGTTTTTAAGGGTTGAATTTGCACATGGTTATGAAATATGTGGAATTTCATGTATGGGACTCATTCTTTGAAACTAGTGTCTCTGAATACATGCAAGTTTGTAACTTGTAACTAACCCTGGCTGGTGGTTAACATAGGATACAGCTCAGACATAGAATATTTTCATCACTGCAGAGACAGTTCCACTAAAATGTAGAAGGGAGAGCAGATTTCTAAAAGTTTCTAAAAGGCAAATCACTCATAATTTTCAATATTGTGACATCTTTTCTAAAGGGAATATACTTTATAATGCATTTTTCAAACTCCGCTCTCTAGTGATGTTTTAAGAATTACGACCGTTTATAAACCACACGGGAGCACAATTGAAATTGCAGCGAGATTTCCTTTATCCAAGAGAGGGTACCTTTGATTTCCCCCCGCCCCCTACAGTCAGTTTTCAAATATACATCTTCTGTATCTAGAGAGTTCATTTGAATCCAGCAAAAAAAAAAGAAAAAAAGAAATGGTTCAAAAGATGACCTTTTTGTGCAAGCTAACTTAAATGTGCTGGCATTATCATATCTTATGTTTTATTATTTCTGTGTCTGTCAGCTCAATGCAGAGTGAAAAATGCTGGCTATCTTTTTTTCTCCGCCTTAAACTCAATAAAATCTTATTAAGTGGACCCTTGAAGGCATTCATTAAATCTCTATGAGGCCGACCACTAGGACCGTCGATACCCTGGTTATTGCTTTCAAGGGTCTAACTTCATAATTCAGAACTAACTTAATTTGTGTGCTCCCTGGACTTGGTTTTCAAGGGACAATATCGCTTTTCACACACACAGAAGTGGAAACTACTGTCAGAAATCAGTGGCCATTTCCATGCATCTCAAATAAGTGTTTGTCTTCTAAAAATCAACAAACCGCCTCAGGATCAAAGACTCCGGGTAGACTCAGTGGACTCATGGGGGTATTCCTGGAGGGTTGTCAGCATTACTTGAGAAGGAAATGGAATGAAAATTCTATTCTGTAGAACTTTCCGCACCTCCTACTTATAAATTTTTGCTAGAATCGTAGTCTTCACTCATTCCTCTGATCGAGTCTTTTAAATGGACTTTAACTACCTTTCTGTTAAGCAAAATCTGTCTCCTTGGGAATAAGGAAAGAGACAAAAATTAGGGAAAAAAGCAATGATTAAAAAAATGTTCTGAGAAATGGAACTTCCCTGGTAGTCTGATGGTTAAGACTCCACGCTTCCACTGCAAAGGTTCAATCCCTAGTCAGGGAACTAAGATCCCACAGGCTGTGCAGTGTGGCCAATACATAAGGAAAAAGTAAAAGCTGCAGGAAAAAAGTACAAGAGTATATTAAAAAAAAATTCTAAGAGAGGATATCAGTGTTCATCTAAGAATTGCCTTCCAGGTAAATCACTGAGTTGATTATAGAAAGAACCTCTTGTTACTCCCAAATACTACCCAATTATTATAATATTCCTTAAAATGAAGACTATTTTCAAGAAATGTTTTTAAAACATTTGTATCAAACTATGTAACTTATTGAAATATTTATGGCACGGCTTTCTTTTTTTTAATTGGTTGATCCTAATTGATAGGGTGGGGAACCTTTATTTTTTTGATTTTTAAATGTTTTTAAAAATTAAACTTTATTGGAGTACAGTTGGTTTACTAAACTGTGTCAGGGCTGTGTTAGTTTCTGCTGTGCAGCAAAGTGAATCGGCTCTACGAATACATATACCCCCTCTGTTTTGGATTTCCTTCCCATTTAAGTTACCACAGAGCACAGAATAGTGTTCCCTGGGCTGTACAGCACTTTTTCATCAGTTATCTTTTCTAAACATAGGGCTTCCCTGGTGGCTCAGATGGTAAAGAATCCACGTGCATTTCATGGGACACGGGTTCAATCCCTGGGTCAGAGGGCATGGCTACCCTCCAGTATTCTTGCCTGGAGAATCCCATGGACAGAGGAGCCTGCTGGGCTACACTCCATGGGGTATCAAAAAATCAAATACTACCAAGCACGGTTATTTTATAAAATAAAGTATTTTCTAACATATACAATAAATAATAGTTACTATAATTGATAAGTTAAAATATAAATCTGTATCAACCCGTCATGTTCTCGCTCACTCTTTCCCCCTCTCTTTTACATGAAGAGTCTCGAAAGATACTGTCCACGAGCCGTGAGACCCGCTCATGTTCCTGAGAACGTTTTGCTGAGAATGATGACTCTCAAGCCGCCAGAAACTGCATGTTGAAGAAACTTAGCGGAGGGAATTTGACACACTGAAATCCAGGATCCACTCTCTCAAGGTACAAATGGAAACCAATCACTCACCAGGTGAATTTCCTTCTGCGTTTTCTTCTTGCTCACGTCGGTGGTCTCCTGATTTCTTGTCTCTGAGATACAGCGCTTGGCTAATTTTTTCTTTTTTTTTTACTTTAAGTCGGCACTGTCTGCTCTATCTCTGTTAACACTTTCTCAGGGTCTGATGCAGCTGACAGTCTATTTTTAGTCCAATGGCCTAAAAACTTACTACTTTGTATAGGTATAAACTGGGGATTCCATGATGGACTTCCATGGTGGCTCAGAGGTTAAAGCGTCTGCCTGCAATGCAGGAGACGTGGGTCCGATCCCTGGGTTGAGAAGATTCCCTGGAGAAGGAAATGGCAACCCACCCCAGTATTCTTGCCTGGAGAATCCCATGGACGGAGGAGCCTGGTGGACTATAGTCCATGGGGTCACAAAGAGTCGGACACGACTGAGCGACTTCACTTTCATTTTCCCTGATGGCTCAGAGGGTAAAGAACCCACCTGCAATGCAAGAGACCTCGATTTGATCCCTGGGTTGGGAAGATCCCTTAGGGGGGGAAGGACAACCCACTCCAGGACTCTTGCCTGGAGAATCCCATGGACAGAGGAGCCTATGGTCCATGGGATCTCAAAGAGTCGGACATGACTGAGCAGCTAAGCATGTGTACAAGTTTGTACCCTGTGACTCCTTGGTTGTGAGTTGGTAGCTGATGTCACACAGAGTATAATTTAGCTCAGTTCAGTTCAGTGGCTCAATCGTGTCTGACTCTTTGCAACCCCCTGGACTACAGTATGCAGGCCTCCCTGTCCATCGCTAACTCCCAGAGCTTGCTCAAACTCATGTCCATCAAGTCGGTGATGCCATCCAGCCATCTCATAGCATATCGGGCACCTACCGACCCAGGGAGTTCAGCTTTCAGTGTGATATCTTTTTGCCTTTTCATACTGTTCATGGGCTTCTCAAGGCAAGAATACTGAAGGGGTTTGCCATTGCCTTCTCAGTGGACCAGGTTTTGTCAGAACTCTCCAGCATGACCCGTGCGTCTTGGATAACCCTACACGGCATGGCTAATCGTCTCATTGAGTTAGACAAGGCTGTGGTCCATATGATCAGTTTGGTTAGTTTTCTGTGACTGTGATTTTCATTCTGTCTGCCCTCTGAGGGATAACGATATAATATAGCTTAGGACCCTAATTATATCAATGCCATTATCTCTCTAAATTAATTACTTAAGATGGCATCTAATAAAAAGACTTTATTGATTTATTCTCATAATGCCTCAGAATGGTTTCAGCTTAAATGAAAGGAGAAAATGTGTATCTTTAGTGTAACTCTCTCTGATCATATAATGCATGAAAATGGTTAGTATATATTGTGCATTTTGTTTTTTTGTTAAATATATTTTTATTTTGAAACAGTATTAGACTTAACAGAATTATCATGAAGATTGTTCAGCAAGTTCTCATAGACTTCATGCCCAGTTTTTCTTATTATTAGCTTCGTCTATTGGCATGACACATTGGTCACAAGTAATGAGCCACTAACAATCGATGCATTATTATTGTGATGCCATGGACTGTAGTCTGCCAGGCTCCTCTGTCCGTGGGATTCTCCAGGCAAGAATACTGGAGTGAGTTGCCATTCCCTTCCCCAGGGGATCTTCCCCACCCAGGAAGGAATTTTACCTCCATGCCATGATACCAATGTTTTTTTTACCCCTTCCTGGAACACCACACTTAGACTGTGGGTTTACTTGATCATCGGACCCAAGAGAAAGCTCCAAAAGCCCACAAGTTACACGTCCATATGTGAAGAAAGTTCAGTGATAAAGGCACGTGGGGTGGACAGAATATTTGAGGAGGGTTGTGGAGAGGGGCGTGTCTGTCCTTACAAACATGGATGAATTTCATGCAGGTAAGCACAATCCTGGTGGCTCAGATGGTGAACAATCAGGAGACCTGGGTTCAATCCCTGGGACGGGAAAATCCCCTGGAGACGGGAATTGCAACCCACTCCAGTATCCTTGCCTGGAGAATCCCATGGACAGAGGAGCCTGGCAGGCCACAGTCCACGGGGTCACAAAGAGTCTGACATGACTTAGTGACGAACAGACACAGTGACAGTACAGACCCAGCATGACCTGGGTGATGGCAAGAGTTTGAAGTAATGACAGTGAATAATGCAGGCCTTTTTTTTTTTTTTAACATTTATTTGGCTGTGTTGGGTCTTAGCTGCGTCACTCTGCTTATTCCTGTGTTATGTGGGATGTTTCGTTGCGTTGCATGGATTCTCTAGTTGTGGGCGGCCTTAGTTTCTCCGAGGATTGTTGGATCTTTGTTCCCTGACCGGGGATTGAACCTGCGTCCCCTGCAGTGGCAGGCAGATTCTTAACCTCTGGAGCACCAGGGAAGTCCCCATGCAGCTCTCCGAAACGGGGACCTCTCTGGCTGACTCCAGGCTGATGGAACATGTTATGAATTCAGAGAGCACCCACAGGGACAACGAGCGGTTGGCAGAAAGGCTGAGGGAGCTGGGCCGGTGGAAAATGGGAGTTTTAAGAGCTGTGATCACCAGGCTCTGTCCGGCTAGGAAAGCAGTGTGAATCCCGAGCCACATGGTCTACATGGCTCACGGTCCACACAGCTCTTCCAACACTGTCTGGGCATGCCACAAGAATCAAGCTCAAATCACTGCAGACATGTGAGAAGGGTCGTAGGTTTGTGAACGTGTTTCATAATAAGCAAGTAATCTGCAGTGGAAACGAACATGAGAGCTGTCGACCCGGATGCTGGCTCGCAGGGAGCAGGCAGAGAGTTGGCATGGTGTCTCAGTGATGGACTGTGCTTTTCTGCTTGTCCGTGACCCTGTTCTAATCCATCTGTTGGTGTGGGTGGCCTGGGGCCAGCCTGAGGACAAGACCTGAGCCACTGGGATCTTTCTGTCCTCTGATGAGGACTGCCTCCCGAGGCAAAGACACCAAGAACCAACGGAAGAACAACGGAGGAGGTTTGCTCTTGTAAATGGCATCTGGGAATCCTGCTTCCGACTCAGATAAAGAATTTCCACTGTCATTTTTCCTAATCACTTCGGGGTTTCATCCACATCTCCTCTCTCCCCCACCCCCATACACACACATCCAGAGACACTGTCTTATCTGTCCACTGATCAGCTTTTGCTTCCAAGGCCCATGCAACTTAAAGTTGAGAACTTGCAGCCTCAAAATAGGAAAACCCCAATTATTGTCATTCTTTCTCCCTTTCTCTTGTCTTCTTTCTGTCTTTCTCTTCATATCTCTTCTTTCTTTTTCTTTCTTTCTCTTTTCTTCCCTCCGTCCTTTCTTCTCAGTGAAATGTGAAAACTGGTTGTTGTTGTTCAGTCGATAACTCATGTCCAACTCCTTTGCGACCCCATGGACTGTAGCCCGCCAGGTTCCTCTGTCCATGAGATTCTCTGGGCAAGAATACTGGAGTGGGTTGCCATGCCCTCCTCCAGGGGATCTTCCTGACCCAGGGATCAAACCTGGGTCTCCTGCATTGCAGGAAGATTCTTTACCAGCTGAGCCACCAGGGAAGCCCAAGAATACTGGAGTGAGTAGCCTATTCCTTCTCCAGGGGATCTTACCGACCCAGAAATTGAACCAGTGTCTCCTGCATTGCAGGTGGATTCTTTACTAGCTGAATTATCTGGGAAGCCCATATTCCTCAAACTGCTACTGCTAAGTCACTTCAGTTGTGTCCGACTCTGTGTGACCCCACAGACGGCAGCCCACCAGGCTCCCCCGTCCCTGGGATTCTCCAGGCAAGAACACTGGAGTGGGTTGCCATTTCCTTCTCCAATGCATGAAAGTGAAAAGTGAAAGTGAAGTCGCTCAGTCGTGTCCGACTCCTAGCGATCCTATGGACTGCAGCCCACCAGGCTCCCCCGTCCCTGGGATTCTCCAGGCAAGAACACTGGAGTGGGTTGCCATTTCCTTCTCCAATGCATGAAAGTGAAAAGTGAAAGTGAAGTCGCTCAGTCGTGTCTGACTCCTAGCGATCCTATGGACTGCAGCCCACCAGGCTCCTCCGTCCATGGGATTTTCCAGGCAAGAGTACTGGAGTGGGTTGCCATTGCCTTCTCCGTTCCTCAAACTCACAGTAAGTAAATCATTTTTCAAAACCTCATAAAATCACTGAAATTTTGACATTATGCCCTTTTATTCTGCACATTTATTAATAAATGCATGCTAAGTCATGTTAGTCGTGTCCCACTCTTTGGGACCCTAGGGACTGTAGCCCACCAGGCTCCTCTGTCCATGGGATTTCTCAGGCAAGAATAGGGGAGTGGGTTGCCATTCCCTTTGGCAGGGGATGGTCCCAAGGCAGGGACTGAACCCGAGTCTCCGAGTTGGCAGATGGATTCTATACCACTGAGGCATCAAGGAAGCCCCAATATATTAATAAAAATTAGTGCCTGCCTAACAGACATATACATGCACAAAATCAGCCATGGGAATAATTTTCCACACCTGTACATTTCCTTCCAGAACAGGTGTAACCGAAGCTTGTTTGTTGAAGTCATCAATGAAAACACTCTGGTTGTCATTTCTCAAAAAATGATCAGTATTTCTCGGGGGAAGTATCAATGCTGTTCACTGGGATCCATTTCATCATAATTCCGTGTCTCCTTTAAGCTCAGTTTGCCTCTATGAGACACACTCGGGGATTTCAATTATATTTTGTGTACTTCCACATCCAGTGGTTTTTGAAGATGTTTGCTTATTTATGTCCATTTCAGTGATTAAAAAAGTAATTTAACCTTGTAACAGGAAATTTGAAAATAAGTTTAGCAGGTACTCATTTTATGTGTACTTCTTTTTTGACATTTTTTTAATCAGTTCCCCATTTTTAAGAAATTGAAGTGTAGTTAATTAACAATATTGTGTTAGTTTCAACTGTACAACAGCGTCTCACTTTATGTGTGTGTGTGTGTTCTTTTTCATATTGTTATCCCTTAAAGGTTATTACAAGATGTTGAATATAGGTCCCTGGGCTGAACAGTAGGACCTTTTTTCATGCATCCTATATATACTCATTGACATCTGCTAATCCCAAACTCCAGGGCTTCCCTGATAGCTCAGTTGGTAAGGAATGTGCCTGCAATGCAGAAGACCCTGGTTCAATTCCTGGGTTGGGAAGATCCCCTGGAGAAGGTATAGGCTACTCACTCCAGTTTTCTTGGGCTTCCCTGGTGGGTCAGATAGTAAAGAATCCACCTGCAATGCAGGAGACCTGGGTTCCATCCCTGGGCTGGGAAGACCCCCTGGAGAAGGCAAAGGCTACCCACTCCAGCATTCTGGCCTGGAGAAATCCCTGGACTGTATGGGGGTCACAAAGAGTCAGACAGGACTGAGCGACTTTCACTTCCCTTTCAATCCCAGACTCCCACCCCATCTCTCCCCAACTCCTGACCTTGTTGGCAAGCACAGATCTATTCTATAAGGATTTTTTTAACGCTCATTTCGGCATTTTCAATGCGCCTTTCCATCTCCTCGCTGTTGCTACATCAGAGTTACAGATATGGGCATTTGCACTGTTTTTGTTCACTTAATAGTTGTGTAGCTTCTCTTAGGTTTTTTTTTTTTTTTAATGTTCGTGTTTTCCTTCGTGTCTGATTGCATTTTAATGCGTATGTTCCTGCTTGTCTCTCGGGGTTTCCCAAAGCAAAGAAAGAAGTAGGTCGTCAGCTACGAATTCTCTTTTACCATGAAAAATCACCGAGTCGCTTCGTAACTTTGTTCTCTGCCTCCCTGCCTCCTTCTAGCTTGCTCTCCGCAGTCGTACAATAAGCCACGCCCTTCCCTTTGGACACAATACCTGTACTTCTCCGACTCGTCAACGCAGGGATGCTATTAATTCCATCACTTTGGCTTAAAAGACCCGCAGGAAGTGTAAAAAGGCTGCAGGTCACAGACAGTGTAACTGCAGTGCCAATGAGATTTTTTTCCCCCCACCCCGTATCTGGGGTGTTTTATATTCACTACCTGGGTGGAATGAGAAGAAGCCGGAATTTCCGGTGACGCGGTGTTTCAATGACCCAGTTCAGTTTATCAGATGTCTACCGTCGCTGACTCTGCCGGCTACGTATTCTTACTAACCTGGCTTCGATGCAGAATTTAAACCAGAGCCTCCGTGTGGATGAGTCATTAAAAAAGCGAAGAAGACCGTCACGAGGGAGTGGAGCTGTGTTAGTCCCCGTCTCCCAGATCATCCCGCCCACGCTTAGCTCTCAACCCCCGTGTGCACACGTCTGCTTTCTTTGCATGGCTACTCCAGCCCTGCAGTTAGGTTCATCTGGACTGGGTGGCATTGGGAGGGATTGAGGCTCAAGACGGAGGGGATATACGTATACACAGAGCTGATTCATTTCTTCCTACAGCAGTAAACAACACAGCATTGTGAAGGAACTATACCCTATTTGTCGGGCAAGAATACGGAGCAGATATAGAGAGTGGGGGCTTCCCTAATGGCTCAGCTGATACAGAATCCATCTGCCATGCAGGAGACCCCAGATCAATTCCTGGGTTGGGAAGATCCCCTGGAGAAGGGATAGGCTACCCACTTCAGTATTCTTGGGCTTCCCCTGTGGCTCAGATGGTAAAAAATCGGCCTGTAATGTGGGAGCCCTGGGTTCGATCCCTGGTTTACGAAGATTCCCCTGAAGAAGGGAAAGGCTACCCACTCCAGTATCCTGGCCTGGAGAATTCCATGGACTGTATAGTCCATGAGGTCGCAAAGAGGCAGACACGACTTAGCGACGAAATAGCAACATACATCAAACATTAATGCCATCGACATGTATACACTGCTGCGTGTAACATAGCGTGTGGAATGCTGCTGAATAGACAGGGAGCTCAGCTGGGTGCTCTGTGATGACCTAGAGGGGTGGGTTGGCTCAAAAGGGAGGGGAAATATATATGATTATGGCTGATCTGTGTTATTGTGTGGCAGAAACCACACAACTTTGTAAAACAATTATCCTCCAATTAAGGAATAAATTAAAAACACAGAGATAACAGTATCAGAGACCACAAAAAAACTGTACAGCGAAATTTCAATAGATCCAAAAGAATTCTGTTTCAACCCAAGCTAATTTAGGGTCACCTTCTCCCAACCCCTGGTTGGGATAGATGGCTTAGGTGTACCAGAAGCCTGGGGCAATATTTTCAGCCATCTCGTGTTGTCCAATAGTCTTTCCAAGGTTCATGCAAATATCCGTGCGGGCTCTTTTCTCAAAGCCAAGCCATTTAACAAAGTGAGTTTTATCAAAGGACTAAGTCGTTAATAAATGAAGAGTGTTTATCCACAGGCGGGCTTCAAAGCCCGTTTTGATTGAGATGAGCTCTTATTTCTGGGTCGCAGCTGGCCTAGCCAGAGCTGGGGAAATTCACAGCCCAGGGTTGGGCGGAATTCACAGCCCCAGGGTTGGGCAGGACTCCAGAACGCTGCGAGAGGGGACATCCAGGCTGCCCGGAGGGTTTCACTGCAGGTGTTCCCTCCGAGTGCGGTTTAGACGGTCTCTGAAATGAATCTGGAGAAGAAAGGAGGTCACTTCCAGACCATGCCGTCTCCTTCAATTTCAGAAGTGTTTGGATAAGAATGAGCCATTCCTTCAGCACAGGGACTTTCTCTGCACTGTTATGGAATCATTCTGAAATTCAAGTAAAGCAGGCCAGTCCTAATTATTTGGGAGAATCCTTCAATTGCGATGTAGGTCGAGCTTGCAAACAAACAAAAAGGCCTAGAGAGTAAAATAAATGTTAGCATCCCCCTGGTACTGATGAACGTCTTGGCAGAGCAGCAACAGAGACACAGTCGTAGGGAACAGACTTGTGGTCACAGAAGGGGAAGGAGAGAGTGGGATGAATGGAGAGGAGCTTGGAAACATACATTACTATATAAAGTATAAAACAGCCAGTGGGAATTGGCTGTACGACTCAGGGAGCTCAATCTGGGGCTCCGTGACAACCTAGAGGGGTGGGATGGGGAGGGAGGTGGGAGGGGGTTCAAGGGGGAGGGGAGACATGTACCCCTATTTCTGATTCATGTTGATGTATGGCAGAAACCAACATGATATTGTAAACCAATTGTCCTCCATTAAAAACTAAATAAATAAATGGGGGCTTCGAAGATGGCTCAGTGGAGAAGGCAATGGCACCCCACTCCAGTACTCTTGTCTGGAAAATCCCATGGACGGAGGAGCCTGGTAGGCTGCAGTCCATGGGGTCGCTAAGAGTTGGACACGACTGAGCGACTTCACTTTCACTTTTCACTGTTGAAGATGGCTCAGTGGTAAAGAATCTGCCTGACAATGCAGGAGATGACAGACATGTGGGTTTGATCCCTGAGTTGGGAAGATCTCCTGGAGAAGGGAATGGCGACCCGCTCCAGTATTGTTTCCTGGAGAATTCCATGGACAGAGAAAGTAAATAACACAAATGTCACCGTCCCCAAATAGAACCTATGGTGACCATGGGATGCAAAATGGGAATTAGAGGATATAGAAGGAAAGTTAAAGAGGTGTGTGGGGATGCTTAGGGAAAGAAGGACCTGGCATTTGGACCAAGACCAGGCTCGTCACTCCCACTGGTAGCTGAGTGTCTTCTTCTAGCGGACAGAAAGCACAGTTGGCTTTCTGCTTGGCTCTGGAAGGTAAATATGCGGGTAGCCAGCCTATGAGTGATGCGGCGATATTATAGCAAACATGATACAGATATCCTTAGAGACACGGACCATCCAAGAACAGACCAGCTACATGATCGCTGAAGTCACGGTGAGCTCAGTCAGTGATGAAAATGAGAAGTCATGGTGAGCTCAGTCAGTGATGAAAACGAGAAGTCATGGTGAGCTCAGTCAGTGATGAAAACAAGATGTTTGTTCCTCCATTATTTGAGAGTTGTTAGTAGTTATTAGAAAGTTTAATTTCACTTACATTTTCCTCTGTTTGTAAATTATCCACAAATTGAGTTTCCTGTCTCCTGACCATCTTTTTTTTTTTTTTTTTAATTTCGGCTGTGATGGGTCTTCATTCATGAGCGGGCTTTCCTCTACTTGAAGCTAGCAGGGTCTCCTCTCTAGTGGGGAAGTGAGGGCTTCTCATTGTGGCCGCTTCTCTTCTTGTGGACTACGGTCTTGCAAAAGAATACACCTAGAGAATCACATCAATGTTACCATCCCAGAAAATGGTAGTTGTGGCTCCTGGGCTTAGCTGCTGTGCTGCATGTGGGATCTTCCTGGACCACAGATGGGACACATGTCTCCTACGTCGACAGGCCGATTCTTGACCACTGGACCGCCAAGGATGTCCATCTCCCCACCAACTTTATTTCAACATCTGGAAGGCAAGCTTCGGCAAATAAAGTAGGCATAAGATACTCTTTGACCATCTCTCTCTCGTTTTACATTTTTACTGGAGTATAGTTGCTTTACGGTTTTGGGTTAGTTTCTGTTGTACTGCAGAGTGCTTTAGCTCTATGTGAATGGCAACCCACTCCAGTGTTCTTGCCTGGAAAACCCCATGGACAGAAGAGCTTGGTGGGCTACAGTCCGTGGGGTCGCAAAGGGGGTTGGACACGACTTGGTAACTAAAGAGCAGCAACATATATCCCCTCTTTATTGGCTTTCCTTCCCATTTAGGTGACCACGGCCCTGAGTTCCATGTGCTATACAATAGGTTCTGATTATTTTTTTGTATTTTATGCATAGTGTCAGTAATGTATGTATGGGCAGGGAATTTGGGGGAGGATGGATACATGTATATGTATGACTGAATCCCTTTGTTATTCATCTGAAAGTGTCACATTTTTAATCGGCTATCCTCCAGTACAAAATGAAAAGTTGGTTTTTTTTTTAATTGTGTATATATGTCAATGCCCATCTTCTAACTGATCCCGCACGCCCTTGGACCCTTGGTATGCAAATGGTTTTTCTCTCCATCTGTGTCTCTCTTTCTGCTTTGCAAATAAGTTAGCCTATACCAGTTTTTCCAGACGCCACTCATATACGTTCATATACATATTTGTTTTCCTCTTTCTGTCCTACTTCACTTTGTTAACCGTCTCTTGATCAACATGATCCTTAACCGTTGACAGCGTTATTAATACCTGGGACTGAGATACTCAATTTGGAAAGATCATTTTGGAAGAGCAGCAATGTAATTGTGAGCTTTCTTCTTGTCTGTGTGTGTTGACTTCATGGATATATATATATATTTTATGCGAGGACCAGAAGTAATTACCTTTCAGAGCGGAAGTGTTAGTCACTCAGTCGTGTGCGACTCTTTGCGACCCCAGACTGTATCGTCACCAGGCTCCTCTGCCCGTGGAATTTCCCACCTAAGAATGCTCGGCTGGGTAGCCGTTTCTTCTCCAGAAGATCTTCCTGACCCAGGGATTGAACCTGGGTCTCCTGCATCGGCAGGCAGATTCTTTATCGTCTGAGCCACCAGCTCACCAAAGAGACTAGTTTTCTAGAAGTGGAGGAAGTCCTTGCTCTAGATGAAAACCACACCACTGCCTAAATGTTGTTGTTTTATTTAAATACTCACCCTCTATACACTCACTTTTTTTCTTTCCAGTGACAGTAAGTGCACTAGATGAGGAAAAAAAAAACATCCAGAGACCCCGTGGACTGTAGCCCACCAGGCTCCTCTGGCCATGGGATTCTCCAGGCAAGAAGACTGGAGTGGGTTGTGTTGCCCTTCTCCAGGGGATCTTCCCGTCCCAGGGATCGAACCCATGTCTCTTACATCTCCTGCATTGGCAGGCGGGTTTCTTTATCAATAGCACCACCTGGAAGCCTACAGCATAGCACACCTCGTTAATAATTTCAAGTGGTTTCTCTGCACCACAGTAGCTGGACCTATCACATCTACAACTATTTATTTTATTTCGGAAAAATTTGAGTTGATGTTTTCCATGGTCTCATGTGTCCTAGTCGGCCAGCTGCTACATCAGCTGTTTCCAACTGACAGAGCTGAGACGAAAAGCCTGCAGAAGTCTATTAATGCACAATGTTCTCTACTTGTAAGATCAGTTGCTAAATTTTAATGGCTTTAGGTCTCACAGAAACCAGCCCATGTAAAACCCAACTTCCCTGATGAGGCCACGTATCATCAGATTTGGGCTTCCCTGGTAGCTCAGTTGGTGAAGAATCTGCCTGCAGTGATGCAGGAGATCTGGGTTCCATCCCTGGGTTGGGAAGATCCCCTGGAGAAGGGAATGGCAACCTACTCCAGTATTCCTGCATGGAAAATCCCATGGACAGAGGAGCCTGGTGGGCTACAGTCCGTGGGGTTGCAAAGAGTCCAACGTGACTGAACTAATATATATTCACATATGGGGCAATATGCTTCCCACGCTGGGCTAGTAGTAAAGAACGTACTCGTCAATCCAGGAGATAAGAGAGATGCGAGTTCAACCCCTAGGTGGGTAAAATCCCCTGGAGAAGGACATGATAACCCACTCCAGTATTTTAGCCTGGAGAATCCCGTGGACAGAGGAGCCTGGTGGGCTACAGTCTATGGGGTCACAAAGAATCAGACAGGACTTAGGGACTAAACGATCACCACATCGTCAGAAGGTTCTATGGCTTAAAAATCATTCAAGAAAACAATGTGGTTCTGAGAATCTCACACTGGGTGTATAAATAAGGTCTTTCATCACGCACTTTGGGCTTCTGCAGTGACTTAGCCGTTAAAAAAAAAAAAAAATCTGCCTGCAATTCAGGAGACATGAGTTTGATCCCTGGATCAGGAAGATCCTCTGGAGAAGGGCATGGCAACCCACTTCAGTATTCTTGCCTGGAGAATCGCATGGACAGAGGAGCCTGGTGGGCTGCAGTCCATGAGTTTGCAAACAGCAGGACACAACTTACTGACTGAGCACACACATAATCATATGCTTTTGAGCTATTTACTATTTTGCAAGCCAAAACATTTTTTTGTTTGTTTGTTTGCTTTGTATGCTTTTGAAGAGCTATGCTAAAGATTGCCATCCATCTTGGTAAAGATACCCATTCAGTCAGACATGACTTTGTCAACTTGGTATGCAAACACACAGACACGCACCTCTGGATACCTGACCCTGGGGATGTCTCAAGGGAGCTGTTCTGTCTTTTTCTAAAACTGTGTATTTTGTATTGAGCTACAGCCAGTTAACAATGTTGTCTTGGTTTCAGGTGGACAGTGAAGGTCTCAGCCACACATGCACACGTATCCATTCTCCCCCAAACTCCCCTCCCATCCAATCTGCCACATGACATGGAGCGGAGTTCCCTTTGCTGTCCAGCAGGTCCTTGTTGGTTCTCCATGTTAAATACAGCAGTGTGTCCATGTCCATCCCAGACTCCCTAACTATCCCTTCCCCATCCTTCCCCCCTGGGAACCATAAGGTTATTACAGAGGATTGAGCAGAGTTCACTGTGCTGTCCAGCAGGTCCTTGTTGGTTAAATAAGGACCATTTAAAACTCCATGTTAAGTACACCAGCTTGGAGCAAACATATGATTTAAAACCCACCCCTTGCCATTGTGATCTGCAGCCCGTTGCGATGACTCGTAAATTTCTTGTGAGTGAAGACGAGAAAGGGTCTTTTCTTAGAGTTAAGACCCTAAAGTCTACAATCTTCAGTTGGTGGGAAGTCCCTGGGGAAGATTTCAGCGTTTGTCTCCCTCCGCACGAATGGCCCTAAATGTACTTTCTCACTTTTCTGGATACGTTTTGCATCGGTTTTGCCTGGTACCGGAGACAAAGTGGGAAATCATCCGAAGCGCTTGACGAAGGTGGATGAGAGCACTGAAGAAATAGGACAGTGCTGGATTATTGCTTTTATCACGTGATCCAGATTTCCCATTTTAACACGTAGTGTATTCATTCAGCTCTTTAGGATTCACCTCGACTCTGTGGGAACACAGCATCATTCAGTCTTGATAGTCACTTCTGACATCCTTCAAGTCTACACTCTTTATCCTTTTAAATTTATTTTCACGTGTTTATTGTTTATGTTAATGTCTCTGGAAACATAAATTAAAAAAAAGAAATAAGTTGCTTTACCATGTTGTATTGGTTTCTGCTGTACAGAAAAGTGAATCAGCTATATGTGGACATAGGTCCCCTCTCTTTTGGATTTCCTTCCCATTTAGATCTCCAGGGAACACTGAGTTCTCTGAGCTATCCAGATGAACCTATTTGCAAAGCCAAAGTAGAGACAGAGATGTGGACCACACACGTGCAAGACACCAAGGGGGCAGAGGAAGGGGGGATGCACTGATTACACTGTTTATTGTAAGAGTTTCCTGTGTAGAATATTGATGCTAAAGGTCCTTGAAATATATCTGCGGTTTGGGGGGCATTAAGTGCTCTTTTGCACAGGTCCTATGTTTCCCTGTCCAGAAGCAAGATTGTTCTGCATTCTTGACCCTTCCTGTAACGACTTGCAACACATTTAAGGAGCTGCCTTTTAATTCCATGCTTTAACAACAGGGAAAATCACACCTTCCAATTCTACTTTGATGCAGTGTATTATATATTCTAACACAGGTGTGTATTTGTACCCTTAATTCTGTTCTGCACATTTATTGCAAATATATACATATTACACACATGTATGCACAGTGTTATGTGCGTATTCTCAGTAAGATCGATACAACCTGACTTTTATCTTGAGTAATGGTGATGTTTAGCCTCCGTCTGTAATGTATATATACTTTCTTTCTTCTTTGCCTTTATCTTTCTGTCCTGGAAGCAGTAAACACCTGTGGGTTACAGCGAGGGATCCTAATAATGCAATATAATATAGGTAACTGTGTACTCTTATATATACACATATATATATATATTTCATATACAATGTAGGTATCTTATGTAGCTACTGTTGCATATATGCATATGTACATGTATGTAATACTCACCTATATATAATCATATATATACACATATACTCATGCATATATAATGTTTGTGCAGTTTAGAAATGCCTTTCTCAACTATATCAGTGAAAGTGAAAGTCGCTCAGTTGTGTCTGACCCTTTGCAACCCCATGGACTATACAGTCCATGGAGTTCTCCGGGACAGAATACTGAAGTGGGTAGCCTTTCCCTTCTTCAGGGGGTCTTCCCAACCCAGGAATCAAACCAGGGTCTGCTGCATTGCAAGGAGATTCTTTACCAGCTGAACCATCAGGGAAGCCCAGGTATATCAGTTTATATTACTAATTTAGCATATGTTACTAACTTAGTAAGAGTAATAATATTCTTGTTGTTGTTTCGTTGCTCAGTCATGTCTGACTGTTTCCGACCCCATGGACTATAGCCTGCCAGGCTCCTCTGTCCATGGGATTCTCCAGTCAAGAATACTGGAGTGGGTTGCCACACCCTCCTCCAGGGGATTTTCCTTACCGAGGGATGGAACCTGCATCTCCTGCTTGGCAGGCAGATTCTTTATCACTCAGCCATCAGGGAAGACCAATATAACCCACTCCACTATTCTTGCCTGGAGAATCCCATGGACAGAAGAGCCTGGTGGGCTATAGTCCATGGGGTCACAAGCGTCGGACAAAACTTAGCAACTAAGGAGAGAGAGCAATATATAGAGATATATGGAGGTTTATTTAAATAGAGGTAATAGAGAGATTACTTGGGGAGAGTTAGTGATATATAACATGTATTAACAACAGAGATTTAGTATTTATAACTAAACTGCTTGAATATATTTATAATTTTAATATTTCATTTGAAATCCATCACAAGGACATTAATCGTGAATGCCACAAGTTCCTCAAGAGATATTTGTCTCCCTCTGGCCCCTAGACCAGCTTATAAACCCCTTGTCTTTAAGTTTTGAGTTGACTTGATTTGTTCTGGCAGTTCCTTACCTTGTCACACTGCGTTACCTGCAGAATCAAGTCCAGACGATTTGAAGAGACGTCGCACGCTCTGCGGGGACTCATTTTTTTCATGCAAACATTTGTCTGTGGAAGGTGTGAGGGTGCTGAGGGGCTTCTGGCTCACAAACACAAGGAAGCAAAGGCAGCTGCATCATGCTATTGTGACTGGCCTGGCATTTCTCAATTGTTAGACCCACCATTTTTATTCCAAAGAAAGGTCTTGGTGCCGGGGACCTAGAATACACTTTCTAGTTGTAATCCAAAGAAAAGCATCATTCACATGAGGGGAAGTGAGACATGCTCTTAATCCATCATTCTGGCTTTTTGGATTTTTTTTAAAACTTATTTTTATTGGAGGATAATTGCTCTACAATGTTGTGTTGGTTTCTGCCGTACAACAAAGTCAATCGGCTGTGTGAAAAGTGTTAGCTTGCTCCGTCGTGTCCGACTCTTTGCGACCCCATGGACTGTAGCCCTACCAGGCTCCTCTGTCCCTGGAATTCTCCAGGCAGGAATGCTGGAGTGGGTTGCCGTGCCCTCCTCCAGGGGATCTTCCCGACCCAGGGATGGAACCTGGGTCTCCTGCATTGCAGGCGGGTTCTTCATCGTCTGAACCATGATGGAAGCCCCATAGGTATACGTATAACCCCTCATTCTTGAACCTCCCTCCCACCCCTCTAGGTCATCACAGAGCCCCGAGCTGGGCTCCCTGGGCTATACCACAGCTTCCCAGTAGCTATCTATTTTACACGTGGTGGTGTGTATGTCCTGGAGAAGGGAATGGCACCCCACTCCAGTACTCTTGCCTGGAAAATTCCATGGACGGAGGAGCCTGGTAGGCTATAGTCCATGGGGTCGCAGAGAGTCGGACATGACTGAGCGACTTCACTTTGCTTAGTGTGTGTCAATGATAAGCTCTCAATTCGTCCCACCCTCTCTTGTTTAGGTCCCAGTTGAAAAGCCTATGATTCTAACTCACCTGAAATGAGAAAAAGAAGCTACCTTCAGGCAGCCAGGATTCAATGTGTAAAGACTCAAACAAGTATGATTGAAATGTTTCTGTGGTCTTGGATTTCTCTCTGCAGAGTTTTATACTTTTCAGAGTACACGTCTATTATTACCTCCATGAAGTGAAGTGAAGTGGAGCCGCTCAGTTGTATCCAAATCTTTGTGACCCCATGGACTGTAGCCTCCCAGGCTTCTCAGTCTATGGGATTTTCCAGGCAAGAGTACTGGAGTAGGGTGCCATTTCCTTCTCCAAGGGATCTTCCCTACCCAGGGATCAAACCCGGTCTTCCGCATTGTAGGCAGATGCTTTACCCTCTGAGCCACCAGGGAAGCCAAGGAGTTACCTCCTTAGGAAAGTTTTATTCTTCTTGATGGAATGGTAAGTGGGATTGTTTCCATACTTTGTCTTTCTGTTTGTTATTACTGTATAGAAAATGCAACAGATTTCTGTGTATATTAATTTTGTAAACTGCAACTTTACCAGAGTCATTGATGGGCTTCCCTGGTGGCTCAGCTGGTAAAGAATCCGCCTGCAATGCAGGAGACCTGGGTTCGATCCCTGGATTGGGAAGATCCCCTGGAGAAGGGAAAGGCTACCCACTCCGGTATTCTGGCCTGGAGAATCCCGTGGACTGTACAGTCCATGGGGTCACAAAGAGTCACATGTCAGAGCAGCTTTCACACTTACAATAATTTTATGGTAGCATCCTCAGTATTTCCCATGCCATCTCAAACATGGACAATTTTACTTCTTCCTTTCAAATTTGGATGCTTTTTATTTTAGCCACTGCTGTGTCTAGGACTTCCACAATGATGTTGAATAAAAGTGGTGACTGTGGGCATCTTTGGCTCGTTTCTGATCTTAGAGGAAATGCCATCACCTCTTTACCCTTGAATATGATGTCAGCTGTGGGTTTGTCCTATGTGACCTTTATTATGTTGCGGGATATCACCTCAGTGCCCACTTTCTAGGGAGCTTTTGTCATCCCTGGGCACTGAATTTTGTCAAATGCTTTTTCTGAATCTCCTGAGACGGTCCTGTGGGTTTTCACTCTGTAATTTGTGGATGTGCTGCATCACACTGATTATGGAGGTAGGTTCCCTTTATGCCCATTTTCTGGAGACTTTTGTATTTTTTTGCCATAAGTGGGTGTCAGAACTGATGATTCTTTGATGGGATTGGTCTAGGATTCTTTGAAACCTATGGAACCAATTAGATCCCTTATTCTAAACTTGAGTCTAATATTATTCAGACCAGGTCTTCCTTAATGATGGAGAATTGATGTTTTCACTTTCATAGTTGGTGGTCCAGGGACTAAGTCTCCAGGCTCCCAGTGCAGGGGGACCGGGTTTGATGCCTAGTCATGGAGCTAGTTTGATCTCACATGCCATGGCTAAGTGTTATGCATCAACTTTTAATGAGCTTTCCATTGACCGTCTCAGCCTTGCTTTCACTGAATAAAATATGTTGAACCTTTGCTGCCTTTCATTGTGAGTTCCTTTGCAATACTTAGATGTTGACATAAAAGCAAGAACTACGATTGGGATGTTGGCTTAAGAGAGAACATGATGAAATTTCTGACCTGTTACGAGTAGAACTTTGTTCTGTCCGTTTTCAAAGACTGTATAAGAAGTGTCTAAACTACTGATCTTCCTTACAAGTCCTAACAAGAAGCATTCATTTGCAAATGTGAGAAAATCTTGAAAAAGGCGGTGGAAAGTGGAGTGAGGATCGGAGGTAATAAACACTGGTGATTAATTATCACACATGAAAGAGTGAAACTTTTTATAAAGCAAGGCAGTCAAGGAGACATCTCCAGTCTTCCTTCAAAAGGCATTTCATTCAAAAAAAAATAATTCTACTCCTTTTCATTTCCACTCTTTTTCACATCCTTACATCCACTCGCAAACCAAGTATTGATTAAAAAGTGTTCGTTGTTAATCGACAATGTTGATTGCTTACATTGTTTACAGCGATTTCATGTTCCTAAGTCGTATATTCCCCCTTGATTTTGATTTTTATTTTGCCATATTTACCTCCTGTAGTAAAATTTCTAAAATGTAAGTCCTTAACCCTTTGATGAATTTTTAATCAGCTAAATAACCATGCCTCAATAGTCTTGTTATGTCATTTCAAATTACTAATGAACTAGATGAATAGAGATATATAAGTTGGGTTTTTTAAAAAAATTTTACGTATTTTTATTGACATAAAATTGACATGTAACATTGTATTAATTTCAGGTATGTGTGTGTATGTATGCACACTCAGTCGTGTCCAACTCTCTGCGACCCCGTGGACTGTAGCCCACCAGGCTTCTCTGTCCATGGGATTCTCCAGGCAAGAATACTGGAGTGGGTTGCCGTTTCCTTCTCCAGGGGATCTTCCCAAACTAGGGATTGAACCCACACTTTCTGCACTGGCAGCGGAATTCTTTAACCCCTGAGCCACTTGGCAAGGCTATAATTTCAAGTGTACAACATGATGATTCCCTGTTTGTATATATTGTGAGGTGATCACCACAGTAAGTCTAGTTAACATTCATCACCACCTACAGCTATAGTATTTTTTCCTTGTGATAAGAGATTTTAAGACCTACTACTCTCTTAACAAAAATACACAATACAGTATTATTAACTGCAGTCATCATGCTGTAACCTTATATACCAAGGGCTTATTTACCTTATAATTGCAAGTTTGTCCTGTTGAAAGTGAAGGGAAAGTCGCTCAGTCGTGTCTGATTCTGCGATCCCATGGACCGTATAGTCCATGGAGTTCTCCAGGCCAGAATACTGGAGTGGGTAGCCTTTCCCTTCTCCAGGGAATCTTCCCAACCCAGGGATCAAACCCAGGTCTCCCAATATTGCAGGCGGATTCTTTACCAGCTGAGCCACCAGGGAAGCCCAAGAATACTGGAGTGGGTAGCCTTTCCCTTCTCCAGTGGATCTTCTCGACTCAAGAATTGAACCAGTGTCTCCTGCGTTGCAGGCCAGTTCTTTACCAGCTGAGCCACCAGGGAAGCCGAAATATGTCCTATTGGGTCATATTTACATCCAATGTGTGAGCAATTTGGTTTTTTTAACGACCCCGGAGAAACGTTACGTGTATAATTTAATGATAGGGCACATTTTAAGAAAAGTGAGATCTTTGTATGAGGATGGGCAGAGGGAAATTTTCTTTTTATTTTACATCAGAATAGCTTTATTTTTGAGGAAGCTATTAGAGAATGTAACAGGGCTTTTTTTTTTTTTAATTGCCGTATCATTGCTTTACGATGTTGTGTTAGTTTCTGCTCTAACAATGGTGTGAGTCAGTCATAAGTACACGGATACCCCCTCCCTCTTGAGCCTGCCTCCCTCCCCCATCCCAGCCCTCTGGGTCATCACAGAGCATCGAGCTGAGCTCCCTGTGCTGTCCAGCAGCTTCCCACTAGCTGCCTATTTCACACACGGCAGTGTATATATGTCACTGCTATTGTCTCCATGTCCCACCTGTCCCTTTCCCCACTGTGTCTGCACATCCATTCTCTACGTCTGCATCTCTGTTCCCGCCCTGCAAGTAGGCTTATCTGTAGCCTTATTCTAGGTCCCACGTACTTGAATTATTAGGCCATCTTTGCTTTGCTCTCCAACTCTTTGGCAACCAGGATGGTCTACACTTATCAATGATAAAATCATCAATTCAAAAGACCTGATAAATTCTAAATTTTTAATTTATAAATTATAAAGAATTCCATAAATTCTTTATAAAATTCTAAAGAATGCTTATGAGCAAAGTGCATGATGTCCGTGGACTCCACGTCTACACATCTCTTCTCTGCAACTGGGATGTGGTTTTCCACAGAAACGTGGGTAGAAACCCCGCCCCTTGCCCACTGTCCACCGGTGGCTTTCTGTATGTGACCAAAGACGTCTCGTGAGAACTAGGCCAGTATGTGGCATCAGTACCTGAACCAGAAAACGAAATCATGTGGAAAAGAAGGACTAGGAAGACCTCATATCTTACTGGGTACTTGTCACACAGGATGTAAATTCCAAAATCAACAAATAGGTGGTTGTCAAAATGTGTGACTTCTCTGCAGTGGCGGGCTGACAACGCGTGAGATATTTTAGGTGTGTTTTGACAACAAGGAATAATGAACTGTGGTTGCATTTGGGAAAGATTTTTTTTTTTTTCCTGAGAAGATCAACTGGCCCAGATTTTCCCGGTAGGCAATGATGTTATCAGCAAAGGCCCTTCTTCCTCCATATATGTTGTCCTGAGGCTTGCTCAAGGACTGGAGCACCAAAGAATTGTTCTTGAGCTATGGTGCTGGAGAAGACCCTTGAGAGTCCCGTGGACAGCAAGGAGATCCCACCAGTCAATCATTAAGGAGATTACCCTGAATATTCATTGGGAAGACTGATGCTGAAGCTGAAACTCCAATCCTTTGGCCACCTGATGCCTAGAACTGACTCATTGGAAAAGACCCTGAGGCTGGGAAAGGTTGAGGGCAGGAAGAGAAGGGGACGACAGAGGATGAAATGGTTAGGTGGCATCACCGACTTAATGGGCATGAGTTTGAGTAAACTCTGGGAGCAGGTGATGGACAGGGAGGCTCGGGGTGCTGCAGACCATGGGGTCGAAAAGAGTCAGACACGACTGAGTGACTGAACTGAACTGAATTCACATTGGTTATAAGAAAAGGAGTTATAAGTTTCTACTCACACTGGTTATAAGAAAAGTGGTACTTACAGATAAAAAGTTTTGTCTTCTAGACATTGGATTATTATCCAAGGGAAGCATCAGCTTTTAAAAATACAGTTCAACAAAATAGAGAGGTTTTTTTTTGTTTTGTTTTTGTTTTTTTTTTTTTTAGTAGGCAAGGGAAGCATCAGCTTTTAAAAATACAGTTGAACTAGAGAGGTTTTTTTTTTTTTTTTTAAGTAGGTAATCTGTGGATGCAATTTTTGTCATGGATTTGTTGTTGTTGAATTACGAAGTTGTTGAATTCCTGAATGCAGTTGTCACAGGCTCTGTCCCCATCAGAGGCTGTGGTGAAATCAGTAGGTACATTGCAGTCCCTACAGATATAGATCATTAAAAATAAAAGTACTTTTTATTGGAGTATACTTGCTTTACAATGTTGTGTTCATCTCTGCTTTACAGCAAAGTGAACCAGCTGTAAGTATTCATACATCCCCTCCCTCCTGAGCCTCCGTCCCACCCCCATCAAGCCCTCTAGGTCATCACAGAGCCCCGCGCTGAGCTCCCTGTGCTGAAGAGCAGCTTCCCACTCACCGTCTATTTTACACACGGTCGAGTATATATGTCAGTGATGCTCTCTCAATTCATCCCAGCCTCTCTCTTTTTAAATTAATTTTTATTGGAGTATTTTATTGTATTTTCAATTTTTAAATTAATTTTTATTTTTATGGTCCTAACACAACTTTACAGTGTTGTGTTAATTTCTGCTGTATAGCAGAGTTAATCAGCCGCGCGTGCTGCTATGGTTTCTTTGCTAACTTATGTCCGAATCTTTGCGACCCCATGGACTGCAGCTCGCCAGGCCTCCCTGTCCATCACCAACTCCCGGAGCGTGCTCAAACTCAAGTTCATTGAGTCCGTGATGCCATCCAACTCTCTCATCCTCTGTCACCTCCTCCTCCTGCATATAGAAATCATCTATCTGTGCATGCATACATCCCCTCTTCTTTGGACTTTTTTTTTTTTTTTCCAATTTAGGTCATCACAGAGCCCTGAGTAGACTTCCCTGAGCTCTATACATGGGCACTTTCATTGCATTAACACATGGAGCAAAAAAATTCCTGGTGATCACTTTAGCTTCCAGTCTTCTGCAGTGGGTGTCTTTACTCTTTACATCTACACTAGCGTCATGAAGACAAGAACTCGGTTGTGTCATGGGTCATTCAAGTCTAAATCATCACATATTAATATAATTGCTGCATGCTCAGCCATGTCTGACTCCTTGCAACCCCCACGGACTGTAGCCCACCAGGCTCCTCTGTCCTCGGGATTCTCCAGGCAGGAATACTGGAGTGGGTTGCCATTTCCTCCTCCAAGGGATCTTCCTGACCCAGGGATCAAACCTGCATCTCTTGCATCTCCTGCATGGGCAGGCGGGTTCTACACTGCAGAGCCAGCGGGGAAGCCCTTGTGTAAGTAATGTGATTAATTTTGCTACTTAAATATAAATTTTAAGGGGCAAATAAAGAAATAATTTATTGAAAGGCGCTTTTGTCATAATTATGTTTAATCCTCCTCTGCTCTGTGAGCACAGGCTCTTTTCCTGGGTGGCAGGTAGCCAAGGAGAATATTCAGCCTAAAAGGAAACAAAGAATCTGGGCTCAACAGGACAGCCTTCTTTGTCACGTATTTTTAGAATGCTGCAGATTTAGGACAAAGAGGAGCGACTGTGATCATGTTACATAAGGCGTTCACACATCTGTCCTAAAACGGATATTGTATCTTGGGCAAAACGTTGCTCTTTTGGGGCAATTTGTCATCTCTTTTCATCATCGATGGTTTTTTATGTGTCATGAAAAGGAAGGGAAAGCCTTTGCAGTGAAAATACATTAGATGCTGACTAGACATAGAATTTACTTGGGAATAAGCTTTTGCTGCATCCTCTTGAAAATTATTTAAAACTGGGTATTAGTGTGCTTTTGTTGTTCAGTCACTCAGTCGTGTCTGACTTCTTGCGACCCCGTGGACTGCAGCACGCCAGGCTTCCCTGTCCTTCACCAGCTCCCGGAGCTTGCTCAAACCCGTGTCCATTGAGTCGGTGATGCCTTCCAACCATCTCATCCTCTGTCGCCCCCTTCTTCTCCTGTCCTCGATCTTCCCCAACATCAGGGTCTTTTCCAAAAACTTCAGATTTATACTTTTCCTTCTTAATTAACAAGCATCATTTGGGACCCGTATATATGGGCAACTAATGTGATATCGCATATGGGGTTTGATATCGCATATGGGGTTTGAAGTTATATCCAACACGATGCAGGCAAATAAGAATCTGGACCATTGAGTTAAAAATTTTCTTCCAGGCTGGCAGTTCTGATAGGAGCTACTTAATTGGATTTGCTAATCTAATTATTATTGTTACAGTCACGTCTGACTCTTTGCGACTCCATGAACTCTAGCTCACCAGGCTCCTCTTTCCATGGGGATTCTCCAGGCAAGAATCCTGGAGTGGGTTGCCATTTCCTGCTCCAGGGGATCTTTTCGACGCAGAGATTGAACCCAGATCTCCTGCATAGGCATGCATTATTGATTCTTGTTGTTGTTAAACCATCTTAGCCACCAGCTAAGCCTTCCTCTTGTCCACACAAAATCCTGACTCTTTTCCTCACTTAAAGCCTGTTTGGGACACATGACCTTATGAGTTTTAAACATTTGCAAATTAAAAGTTAAAAACAATGTTAAAAAGTTAAAAAGAACTGGGAAGTCCAGTGGCTAAGAGTCCGTGCTCCCAATGCAAGGGGCCTGGGAACGATCCCTGGTCAGGGAACTAAGATCCCACATGTGACAGCGAAGATCCAGCTCAGCCAAATAAATAAATACTAAAAAAAACCCAAAAAAGTTGGAAAGAATGAATGGAAGGCAGTACTCCAGCCACAGAGAAAAGTAAGTTGCCTGAATAGATCATTAATCCAGGGAGCTGATAGCATGTAGACATTTACTAAAGAACAAAAAATATGTATATATGGTAAAGCCTATGATGTTGGGAAAGATTGAGGGCAGGATGAGAAGGGGGTGACAGAGGATGAGATGGTTGGATGGCATCACCAACTCAATGGACGTGAGTTTGAGCAAGCTCCGGGAATTGGTGATGGACAGGGAAGCCTGGCATGCTGCAGTCCATGGGGTCACAGAGTCAGACATGACTGAGCAACTGAACAACAGCAAACAAATATATACATGGTGGTGAATAATCCTTTAGATACGAATGATGCAACCTTTATCGTCAGCAAGCCATCCAATCATAAATAGTTGATTAACTGAGCCAGGATACATGGGAGACCTTTCCTAGTTTTCTTATTAGTGCCTTCAGATGGCTTGAACAGAAATACAGCACACAGTTTATAAAAATGTGTCTGAAACCCCCTCGGTGTGCCGTGAGGAGGGTAGGTAATCAGAACAGTCCACACTGGATCACATTCTGCTTTCATCCATCCAAAGGCATTTCTGGCAACCTCCAAATGGATAAACTGTATATTAATATTAACATACACGGTGTTCACATCTTCTTCCCCTTAATCCACCGAGAGATTATGTGGTGACATACATTAAAAAGCGATTAGATCTCACAGAGGACTTGAGAAGAGAAAACCCAGCATTACTGACCCAGTTTTTTTCCAGGCGCAGAGCAGCAGGGCCCTCAGGAGACAATCTCCAGTTGTCTAGACACAAAACTCCACAGGAGTAAGCCTCGTATCCATGGCACTGAGTCTTCCACACCATGAAGCTGAAGGTCTGATAATATGTCCCTTTTCCTACGTTTCAGTGGCTTCTTCAAAAGAGAGAGAGAGAGAGACACTACTGTTAACCACTCTCGGGCACTAGGAATAATTAATTGTCCTGTGAGATGGTCAATCCGGAGATTTAGATGCTATGTACATATTTGCAATAGAACAAATGGTTTCCCTGATAGCTCAGTTAGTTGGTAAAGAATCTGCCTGCGATGCAGGAGACCCCGGTTTGATTCCTGGGTCAGGAAGATCCGCTGGAGAAGGGATAAGCTACCCATTCCAGTATTTTGGGGCTTCCCTGGTGGCTCAGATGGCCAAGAATCTGCCTGCAATGTGGGAGACCTGGGTTCGATCCCTGGGTTGGGAAGATTCCTCTGGAGAAGGGAATGGCCACCCACTCCAGTATTCTTGCCTGGAAAATCCCATGGACAGAGGAGCCTAGTGGGCTACAGCCCAGGGAGTTGCAAAAGAGTCAGACAAGATTGAACAACTAAACAGCAAGAACATACATTACTAATAATTAATATATACCTACTACTAATAGGCTACCCACTCCAGTATTCTTGGGCTTCCCTGGTGGCTCAGATGGTCAAGAATCTGCCTGCAATGTGGGAGACCTGGGTTTGATCCCTGGGTTGGGGAGATCCCCTGGAGAAGGAAATGGCAGCCCACTCTAGTATTCTTGCCTGGAAAATCCCATGGATCACAGAGCCTGGTAGGCTACCACCCGTGGGGCTGCAAAGAGTTGGACACGACTGAGGGACTTCACTTCACTTCATTACTAATATATAATAAAATATAAATATGCATGTATATAAACACTATACAGTATATAGGAATATATTAGTATGCATGTATGTTGCATGTTAATAACTACTTTAACATTAATTTTTTTTTTTTTTTGCTGAAAGTATGGAAACGTCCAAGAGACTTTTAAATGTTAAACCCACTTAAAAAGCCATAGAGTAAAAGCTTTGTTTGTAGAATGAAGAATTCTGCAGGCGAAAGCAGAATGGAAAAACAAACTCAGGACAGTATAAAAATCAGCACTTGTGCCTTACGAGAACATTTCCAGTGGCAGCCACGCAGCGTGCAAAATCTGATTGAGTTCAAGTATTCATTAGCTGGAGATGAATTTGATGTTTATGAACAGTTGCGTTTGGTCGTGGTCGCTTTGAAGAAGACGGTTTCAAAAGCGTGTGGGAAAGTGCGTAAAACTATGTCACGAAGTGAGGAGGAGAGAAAGTCGTGTTTCTAAATTAAGGTATTATTTCCTGTTAAATTAAAATGCATGCAACTTCATTAGGGATTTGATCATTTCATCTAATTCTCTAAATATTTATGTATTCAAATGACATACATTTATTTTTAAACCTCCCTCATTAGAAAGATTAAACATCTCCCTGAATTCAGGATGGAGGGATGAATTCAGTGATGCCCTGGTGGGCCCGAGACTATGGAATGATTTGAGAGTATAAAGATGAATTTAAAATGTTGAGACCGCATTCATAGACATCTCTCTCGGGTGGAGGCGTTAGAGAAACAGAGACTATTTTATTAGAAAGAGAGACTATTTTATTAATGTGAGGGACTGGGTAGAATGAAGCGGCTGGTGGTGAGGGTTTTGCCACTAAGTCGTGTCTGACCCTTGAGAGTCCGTGGACTGTAGCCTACCAGACTCCTCCGTACATGGGATTCTCCAATAAAGAATTCTAGAGTGGGTTGTCATTTCCTCCTCCAGGGGATCTTCTTGACCCAAGGATTGAACCCCAGTCTCATGCCCTGGTCTCCTACATTGGCTGCATGGAAAGAATACTGCCGAGCCACATTAAAAGTCCCATATATGTTCTGTATCTAGTTTAAAAGTAATTCTGAGGGATGTGATGGGAAGGGAGGTGGGAGAGGGGATTCAGAATGGGGAACACATGTACGCCCATGGCTGACTCATGTCAATGTATGGCAAAAGCACTACAATATTGTAAAGTAATTAGCCTCCAATTAAAATAAATAAATTAAAAAAAAGAAACATTAAAGTAATTCTGCTCTTTTTTTTTTTTTTAACATTTCCAAAAGTAATACTACCTGAAAGTATTTTAAAATGAACCAGGCTTGTCAAAATCCTACCTGTTTTATGTCAGACACCTGCGGTTTCTCCACACCAAAAACAGCACTTCACCTAAGAGAATTCTTTGCAAAAACTTCACTGGAAAAAATTTTATACTGGGATCAAAGTTCCTCAAAACTAAGGACGTTATTTTCTTCCATTATTTATAATCAGCACTTCCATATCACAATGGATATGGAACTCACGATGGATATACAACTCAGAGTCTTGTAAATTTATTTTGTACTTTGAATAAATGGCTTCTCTTGTGGCTCAGCTGGTAAACAATCCACCTGCCACGTGGGAGACTTGGGTTCGATCCCTGGGTTGAGAAGATCCCCTGGAGAAGGGATTGGCTACCCACTCCAGTATTCTGGCCTGGACAATTCCATGGACTGTGTAGTCCATAGGGTTGCAAAGAGTCAGGCACAGCTGAGCAGCTTTCCCTTTCCCTTTTTCTCTTTGAATAAATAGAATAAGTTTAGTTTATCCTGTTTGGGCATCTATAATGTGCAGTTATATTTGTCATAATTATGTCTTTTATTATGTTTATGACTATATGTTATGATTCCTTCAGATTGTTTTCCCATAAAAACATTGATCATAAGGGTCAATATAGTCTGTGGCATAATAAAAAACTGGAGGTTGCTTTTGAATCTTAGGTTTTGCTGAATTTTGTCCACGTTTAAAGTCTATGTGATGCAAAGTAGATAGAAAATATGTTTCCTTCTTCACCTAGTAAGCCAGGATATGGGTCTGTTGAAGTGAAGTAAAGATGTTAGTCACTCAATCCTGTCTGACTCTTTGTGACCCCCATGGACTGTAGCCCCCAGGCTCCTCTGTCCATGGGATTCTCAGGCAAGAACATTGCAGGGGGTTGCCATTCCCTTCTCCAGGGGATCTTCCCCGACCCAGGAATCAAACCCGCCTCTTTGGCATTGCAGGCAGATTCTTTACCATCAGGCCACCAGGAAATCGACTATTTATTGTACTAGAAATTCAGATGCGTGTGCAATCCAAATCATGTGTTTAAAATTTTTTTCTTAATTTTATTTTAATTATTTTTGGTGGTGCTGGGTCTTTGTTGCTGTACATGGGTTTTCTCTAGTCGTGGAGAGCGAGGGTGATTCTCTAGTTGCAGTGCACCGATTTCTCATGCAATGGAGCACGGGCTGTAGACAAGCGAGCTGCAGTAGTTGGAGCCCACAGGCTCAGTATTTGTGACATATGGGCTTACTTGCCCCGGACATATGGGATCTTCCTGGACCCTAGATCAAAGCCTGAATTGGCAAGCGGAGTCTTAACCCGTCATAGCAAATATATGGGGAAACAATGGAAACACTGATAGACTTTATTTTCTTTGGCTCCAAAATCACTGCAGATGGTGACTGCAGCCATGAAATTAAAGGACGCTTGCTCCTTGGAAGAAAAGTTATGACTAACCTAGACAGCATACTAAAAAGCAGAGACATTACTTTGCCGACAAAGGTCCATCTAGCCAAGACTATGGTTTTCCAGTACTCGTGCATGGAATGTGAGAGTTGGACTATAAGGAAAGCTGAGCACAGAAGAGTTGATGCTTCTGAACTGTGGCGTTGGAGAAGACTCTTGAGAGTCCCTTACACTGCAAGGAAATCCAACCAGTCCATCCTAAAGGAGATCAGTCCTGGGTGTTCATTGGAAGGACTGATGGTGAAGCTGAAACTCCAATCCTTTGGCCTCCTGATGTGAAGAACTGACTCAATGGAAAAGACCCTGATGCTGGAAAAGACTGAGGGTGGGAGGAGAAGGGGACAACAGAGGATGAGATGTTTGGCTGGTATCAGTGACTTGATGGACATCAGTTTGAGCAAGTTCCGGGAGTTAGTGATGGATACGGAAGCCTGGTGTGTTGCATTCCATGGCGTCGCAAAGAGTCAGACACAATTGGCAACTGAACTTCTTAACCCCTGGACTTCAAATGAAGTCCCTGAATAGCGTATTCTTTAAACTTAAGCATATTTGAGCTAACTTATGTTTCTGGAAGGTGCAACCCTCTGGACATAGTAATGCATTTCTACTGGATAAATATGCTTCCATCTGAAAAGGATTTATGGTTTGGGGGGCTTCCCTGTTAGCTCAGACTGTAAAGAATTTGCCTGCCAACGCAAGAGATGCAGGTTCGATCCCTGGCTCGGCAAGATCCCCTGGAGAAGGAAATGAGAACCCACTCCAGAATTCTTGCCTGGAGAATCCCATGGACAGAGGAGCCTGGTGGGCTACAGTCCATGGGATCACAAAGAGTTGGACACAACTGAGCGACTAACACTTTTCTCAGTTTGTGAAGGCTTTTACCTTGTCACCCCTAATGGGCTCGTTTGGGAGTAAAAGGACGCATTTACAAGAATTGATATGGATGGCTTCCCTGGTGGCTCAGATGTTACAGCATCTGCGTGCAATGTGGGAGATCTGGGTTCGATCTCTGGGTCGGGAAGATCTGCCGGAGAAGGGAATGGCAATCCACTCCAGTATGCTTGCCAGGAGAATCCCAGGGACAGAGGAGCCTGGTGGGCTACAGTCCATGGGGTCGCAAAGAGTCAGACACGACTGAGCACCTTCACTTACTTACAAGAATTGGTATTGTGTTAGCAGGTGTCTTTTCCGTTGGCACCAACTTCTCAAAAATGCAAATTGAGACATTCACATCAAAGGCTTAGATGTGACTGGGCAAACGTGAATGCACTGGTCCCATTATTTTGTCTCCCATGAGGATGAGTAAAAATATATTTTAGGAGGACAACCAACTCTCTTGATTTGGTAGAGGGTCTTCAACCATTACTCCACATTTTAGACAAGACATGTTTTAGAGACATAAAATGTGAATAAATAAGTGGCTTTGTGTTTTATTAAATGCATGTTCAATGATGAATATTTTTACTTGAAGTAATTTTTAAAAATGTTCAAAGCACTCAAATATGCAGAAACATAGAGCATAATGTGTAATGAACACTAAATATTCTTTCTCTGTATTTAACAATGTTTTGTATCTTGTTATGTTTGCTTCATTTACATTTATTTGGTAAAGGATGTCAAACAGGACATGGTTTTTTAATAGGTAGATACTTCAATATCCTTTCAAAACAACATATAGCTCTAGCTTTATTTATGAAAATCAGTAACTATGAGCAGTTCCATAATATTTAAAACCCAATTGCACTTCTTTTATTATCTCCCAAAATATATTTTTGATGTGCACCATTTTTAAAGTCTTGATTGAATTTGTGACTGGACGGCTTTTGATTTGTGCTTCAGTTTTTTGACCTCGAGGCAAGTGGGATCTTAACTCCCAGACCAGGGGTCAAACCCATGATGCTCTGCCTTGGAAGGTAAGCTTTTAACCCCTGGACCACCAGGGAAGTCCCCTCTGAAACACGTTTTAATCTTTGCTGATTCAACCCAGAATCAAATCAAGGACTGACTGTAAATCTGCATTCTTTTTAAGGAAATGAAAGACAGAGCTGAATGCCTTTCATCATAACATGTGTTCCGTAACATCGTACAGTATTTTTTATTCCACGACACTTAAGATGAAGACATGTTAGAGCACAAAATAGATGATAATTACTAAATTATTTAGTCATTACTCTAATAATACTAAATCTCCACAATCACCTAAAGAGAGAAAAGTAAAAGTGAAGTCACTTAGTCGAGTCTGACTGTTTGCGACCCCATGAACTGCAGCCTCCCAGGCTCCTTTGTCCATGGGATTTTCCAGGCAAGAGTACTGGAGTGGGGTGCCACCTGAAATCGTAACACTTTAAGTTTGAAATATCAGCTTCATAGAGTGTAATTTTGCTCCACCTTAATAATAGCTTTTTTTCTTTAAATAGTCTCCATTTTCTTTTCTGCCTTCTTACTCATTGCTGTGAGTACCTTTATGCAGCTTTTATGCATTCATTATTCATTTTCTGTAACATTTAGAGTTTTCCACAATTGATTTACGGGCTTCCCTGGTGGCTCAGACAGTAAAGAATCTGCCTCCAGTGCAAGAGACCCGGATTCGATCCCTGGGTCAGGAAGATCCCCTGGAGGAGGAAATGGAAACCGCCTCCCCATTCTTGCCTAGAGAATGCCATGGACAGAGGAGCCTGGTGGGCTGCGGTCCATGGGGTCACAAACAGTCAGACACGACTGAGTGACTAACACACACACACACACAATTGATTTAACACTCATCCACCCAGCCTGAGAGCATTGACCTTTGTTTGTCACCACAATAACTATTTTAATTTAGTGGCACCGATGAGAGTTAGCATCCTAAGGTCATAACATAAAGGGGATACACAAATCCATAACAAGAGAAGGAGTTTGCCCTGTGGAATTCCTTGGCAAACAGTATTGTTTACAAACGTACTGCCAGAGAGTTAATGATCTGAGCCTTTCTCTGAAGTCAATAACAAATTAATTGTTTAAGTTATAAAAATGATAAAGAAGCCCACAGATTTTTCCTTGTCGGCCAACTCCTGAGTATAAAACTGTCTCAGGGAGGAGGAGAGAGAGAAACAAACAATAATTATCAAGAAACTGCTGCAAAGAAGTCCCCAGCTTACTCCAGGTATGGTGTGCTTTTATTGCAATGAGGTCTTTTAGTAGATTTGGGCGAAATCGTGTCTCCTGCATCCTTCTACCTTGTGGCTGCCTCCAGTGCTCTGCAAACAAGGGACATGTATCACACAGAAGGATGCATGTACTTGAAGGAGTTAGACGTGTTTCTGAGCTCCTGGTGTGCACTCGTTCAGTGTCAGGGGTGTTTAAGAAGACGAAACACAGTTGCGTGCCTGTTTTAGTCACTACACTTAGGCTACTGCGTATGAAGTAGGTGCTTAATGAACATTTAAGATCTGAGTAAGTCTGATGGTTTTTATCGCCACTCTCCTAATATATGAAGAAGCTGCTTTTTTTCCCCCTTCATTATCATTTGAAAGTGAAAGTTGCTCAGTCGTGTCCAACTCTCTGCAACCCCACAGACTGCAGCACACCAGGTCTCCCTGTCCATCACCGACTCCCGGAGTTTACTCAAACTCATGTCCATCAAGTCAGTGATGCCATCCAGCCATCTCATCCTCTGTGGTCCCCTTCTCCTCCCACCTTCAATCTTTCCCAGCATCAGTGTCTTTTCTAAAGAGTTAGTTCTTTGCATCAGGTAGACAAAGTATTGGAGCTTCAGCTTCAGTCCTTCCAGTGAATATTCAGGACTGATTTCCTTTAGGATTGACTGATTGGATCTCCTTGCAGTCCAAGGGACTCTCAAGAGTCTTCTCCGACACCACCTATAATATCCTATGGCCGGTCCATATTTTCTGATACAGAAATGTTCCAGCTAAGATACTGAATATACTTTGGTGATGAACAAAACAAAAAATAAGTCCTTACATTTGGGGGTCTTATATTTAGTAAAAGAGTCAATGAAGAATATCATAAATAAACTGAAAAGTAGTTTAGAAGAATAAAATAGCAAGGGCCACTGACACAGTTGATTTAGAGCAGGCAGGGTTGAGGCAGAAGTGTGGGATTGTGGGCTGTAATTTTCACTAACGTCTAAAGACAGAAAGGGCTTCCCTTGTGGCTCAGCTGGTAAAGAATTTGCCTGCAGTGAAGAAGAGCTGGGTTTGATCTCTGGGTCAGAACACTGGAGAAGGAAATGGCAACCCACTCCAGTATTCTTGCCTGGAGAATCTAATGGGCAGAGGAGCCTGGCGGGCTATGGTCCGTGGGGTCGCAAAGAGTCAGACACGACTGAGCGACTGACACTCTCAAAGACAGAAAGGGAAAATATGACAGGCATGAGGGATTTCTTAGAGGAAGATTTGAAAGGGGGAAGTGAGGAAGCTTATACAAACTTGGGTTTCAACCAGGGCAGAAACCCCACAGCAGGAGTGAGCAGGTGTCTGCCAGGTAACCTCTGGCCTGAAGAAAGAGAATGTAGGAGAAATACAAGATAAGGACCTGCATGACAACTCCTTGTGTGACAGCTTAACCAGTGTTAAAGTCTGTTACACTGACTACCTTGGGTTTCTATTGCAAAGCTTCGGGCAAGGCCGTTATCATCTCCTTACGTGTGTTCAGGAAGCATCTCAGAGGTGTGCCCCCGTGGTGGAGACCAGGGATGCAGAAATTCATGGGGGGGGAAAAATGAGCAGAGCTTTCAGGGCAATGCTGTGGATTCATGGGAGGAAAACAGAGACAGGCTTCACGGCGATGCTGTTGAGTTTGGTCACAAGTGGTACTCGATTCTTGGTATACGTCAAAGGTTTGGCCAAAAGGATCCATCTAACCGACTAGAGAGATATAGAATATGGAAGAAGAGACAGAAGGCTGGCCACAGTTTTAGAAACCTGTGAACCACTCAGCTTCAAGAGCAAACAGCTAAACTCAAAGCCCACACTTCCGTAACCCTCTGAATGGGGATCTGTTTGAAATCTATCGTTTTCAAATAGGAAGGAATGTTATTGTTGTTAAATATTAGTGGCTGAATCACAGGTGTCATTGAAATTTTTGTTACTCATTTTTTTTTTGTTTGTTTTTTGGTGTATTTCACTTTAAAGCATAATGACTTATCCCACCCTGCATTTCTGGGTTACCCTCACTTTAAAAAATTGTCTTCCAGGTAGACAATTCTGTTCTGTAGAGAGCTTTGATATTCATGAAATCAGTGCTGTCTTGCTATCTCATTAAACGGAAACAAAAAGTAGTGAGAGGTTCTCAAGGGAAATTTAAATATGTGTTTGTGGTATCTGAGAGGCAAATGGCCTTTTTACTAATACTCAAAACAATGAAGATGCACGGCTTTGAAAAAAACATGTTTTAGTATCATTTCTGTGTTGGTTTCCTATTTTTAAAACTACAATTTCTATTTAAAATTGTATCAAGGGAGTGGGAGGGAGGCTCCCAAGGGAGGAGATACACATATGTTTACAGCTGATTCACTTTGTTGCATAGCAGAAACACAACAGCGTAAAGCAATTATACTCCAAAATTTTTTTTTTTTTAACAAAAAAGAATTTACCAGTGAGGGGGCTGGGGGGAAAGTGTATCAAGAAAATTCCTAACATGGCATAATTTTTAATTCTCTCAGTGTTACTGATGGAAGAACTTTGGTAAGGCAAAAGGTAAATGCCAACACATCTTGCAAAAGTACTGGGGAGAGATGGGCCAGCAGCAGCCAGCAGCAGCCAGCGGCAGCACAACATTAGATTAAACAGCAGTAGTTAAAAGAAACAACCTCATAGATGGGAGGGATTTTTCTAAATTGTATTTATCTGGGGCCGCACTGGGTCTTCCGTTGCTGCAGAGACTTTTCTCTAGGTGTGGTTCGTGAGCTTGTGCTTGTCGTGGCTCCTCTTGCTGTGGAATGTGGGCTCTAGAACACGGAACCAACAGCACACGAGCTTAGCTGTTCCGAGGCACGTGGGGGTCTTCTCGGATCACGGATTGAACCCCAGTCTCCTGCATTTGCAGGCAGAGTCTTTACCACTGACCCGCCAGGAAGCCCCCGGGATGAATATTTTTATTAAAAAAAAAATTGTTCCCTGGTACCTTTGAAAAAAAAAATCATTTTAACCAAAAACAAATCACTAAGAGCAGAAGGAAAATAATTCGTGTGGACAATGCAAGCAAAAAATAAATAAAACCCTGAAAATTCTCTTGACTCTTCATCCGTTTTTTCTATCTGAAGGAAGCTTCAATACGTGGTCATCAGTACTGGAAAGTGTTTATAGAAGCTAATGAGCATGGATTCATAGCAGTAGGTCAAAGACAGAAACAGGGATCTTTTTTTTATATGAAAAATCAAGGTTCCCCTGCGTATGTAGTGTTGTGTAGGAACTGGGAGACATATTTAGAATGTACTACATATGTATCAAATTGTATATTAAACATGTAAAGGGGGCATGTTTCTTAATTTATAGAATCTAAGCATGTGTCCCTATTTCTGCTTTGCGAATAAGATCGCCTGTACCATTTTTCCTGGATTCCATATATATGTGTGTATATAAATATATATATATGTTAATATGTGAAACTTGTTTTTCCTTCTAACTTAGCTCTGCATCACACCCTCTGGGTCCATACATGTCTCTACAAATGGATACCAAGGGCAAAAGGCTGGGGTGGAAGGAATTGGGAGATTACCATTGACACAAATACACTAGTTTAATACTGTGTATAAAACAGATAACCAATGCAAACCTACTGTATAGCACAGGGGACTCTACTCAGTGCCCTGTGATGACCTAAATGGGAAGGAAATCCAATATGTACAAATATATGTATATATTTATACATATAGCTGATTCGCTTTGCTGAACAGTAGAAACTAATACATTTTAAAGCAACTATGCTCCAATAAAAATTAATAAAAAACACATAGTAAAAAATAAATTTGTAATATACTTTCAGATTAAAATTAATTTTAATTACTTTTTAAAATTAATTTATAATTAATTTTTGTGAAATTAAATAATTTTCATAGATATAAACAATGCATCTGTCTCCCAGGAAACCATGCACATTGACAGCTTGGGAGAAACTGTGCTTCTGCTCCTAAAATTGCTGTCTGCATTAAAAAAAAAAAAAATCAGTCAACTAGATAAGAGAGTTTGAACATCTGATATCATGCCAAAAATATGGGTCACCCTGCTCTTATTTTTCTTCATATTACTTGAATTAAAATGTACTAAAATTTATCTGTATGAAGGGCAAAAAAAATGATGCATTCAGAACATACAGATTAAATCTATAATGGTTGAATAAATATAAGGAGAATTTGAATAATACTCTCAGGCACTCAGTAACCTTTTGGTTAAAGCTAATGGAAATTAGTTATTGGTCACAATATACAGAATAAGTAGTCACATATATGCATACGTGCTCAGTCACTTCAGACTTGTCTGACTTTTTAGGACCCCATGGACTGTAGCCCGCCAGGCTCCGCTATCCATGTGATTCTCCAGGCAAGAATCCTGGAGTGGGTTGCCATGCCTTCCTCCGGGGGATCTTCCTGACCCAGAGATCAAATCCGAGTCTCCTGCATTGCAGGCAAATTCTGTACCACTGAGCCACCAGGGAACCCAGTCATGAATAAGCAAGGCAAAAAAAAAAAATGTATAATGAAAATTTCCCAGTGGAACTCATTTAAATATTGCAGTTGAAAGCTACTATAAACTCAGAATCTCTTAGCTCTAGCAAAGTCATCTAAAAAGTGTGAAGTTTCTAAAATCACTTGTAAAGAAAATCATTTTCATGGATAATGATATTAGACCTAAGCTATATAGAAGACGCAATAGGCAAGTTTTCAGTCCTATTTTTGAAGAGTAATTCTGGCTTTTGTCAGGTACCACTCATCTATGAATGGATCGCTTTATCCAGCAAATAAGATACCCTTATACCTTCTTTTACCTTGTATGGTCCTTGTTAATTCCTTCCTGTGCTCATGGATATACTTTTCAAAGGGAACTCGGGACTTCCCTCATGGACCATCCAGTGGTTGAGACTTTGACTTCCAATGCAGGGTATGCAGGTTCGATCCCTGATGAGGAAGTTAAGATCCCCCATGCCTTGGGGGCAAAAAAAGAAAAAACATAAAACAGAAGCAGTATGGTAACAGATTCAATAAACACTTAAAAAATAGTCCACATCCAAGTAAATAAACAAGGGAACTCAGACATTCTGAGTACCATTGAAAAATAAGTACAGTAAAAAAAAAAAAATGTGGATAAATTAGAAATTTGTAAATCATTTGATTATTAAGTTAGTGCATTTACTCTCTTGCTCACAAAGATAGTAAAAATCAGACAAAGAACAATACGATGAAAACGAATATATCCGTAAGCTTGAGTATATGGAGATGATAAGCATAAAATATATTCCATGCCAAATATTCAAGGTTCCATCCCTGGGGCAGGAAGAACCCCGGAGAGGAGGATGTGGCAACCCACTCCAGGATTCTTGCCTGGAGAATCCCATGGACAGAGGAGCCTGGTGGGCTACAGCTCATGGGTCCGAAGAGTTGGGCATGACTTACCGACTAAGCAACAATGCATAGGAAAATCATGTCTTGTTTATAAAAACTGACTTGCCTTTCGTTTCTCTCTCTATTTTGTGTAGCACACAAAGCTGGCTGAGATTGTGCAATGTTTTTGTTTTTTTTTTCTCCTCATCAGTTGCCACCCTCCTATGACTGGAATGCAGGCAGGATTTGTCACAGACCACAAGCTGACAAAGCTCAGCTGGAACCATCTGAAACAACACCCTTTGTAAAGGAGAGAACAAGACGCTGTACCTCTGAAAATGCAATTTGGGGGCCATGATCTAGCTTCAATAATTCCTTTTGCTAAAGCCTAGCAGGCAAATTAAAAATACATCATTCACACTTATAATGGTAATTAAAAAAAAAAAAAAAAAAACAGCCTGTAATCCAAAGGTGTGAAAAGGAGGGGAAAGTCTTGCGTTCTTTTCCTGAAGTTCAAACGTGACTTTATCCTTTTTCCAACATTTTGAAAAAGGCAAGTGTGTTTAAAATCTTCATAAGTCATGTACTAATGCAGGAATTATGCTCTATAAAAATTTTAAAAACTTGAATGTTGATACTTAAAATAGTAAATTTTATGTCCTCTGGACACTATGGAAGAGAGAACATTACAAATTATCAAAATCCCTGATACATAAAGAGTTTCCATGTTACGGAGTTATTTTCAAGAGCAGAGAGTAAGCAGGGATAAATGATTAAAAGATTTCTTGGTTCACTTACAAGGCAGTTAATGAAAGTAAAAGACAATTCAATATTAGCAAATAAACCAATACAATATTGTAAAGTAAAATAATAATAAAAATTTTTTTAAAAATTAGGAGAAAATATTAGCAAATCAGTCACCACTGGAGACTGAATTAACATTTCTTTTTGTTCTTCATAGAGTTTAACTATTCTTCTTGTTGGGCTTCCCTGGCGGCTCAGCTGGTAAAGAATCTGCCTGCAATGTGGGAGACCTGGGTTCAATCCCTGGGTTGGGAAGATCCCCTGGAAAAGGGAAAGGCTACCCACTCCAATAGAAGAATTCCCTGGGCAGTGCAAGTCGATGGTGTCCCAAAGGATGGACACGACTGAGCAACCTTCACTTTCACTTCATTCTTCTTAATGTGGTTAGTTGCTCGGTCGAGTCCGACTCTATAAATTTTTAGGCAATTTATTAAAAAAAAAAAAGAACTGTATAAACACCAGCCCAAATGCTGTTTAATTTTTTTCCAAATGTGTCACTAATGAAATCTAAGTTAACTAGTTGCTTGACTTAGGTATTACTAATGAATGATTTATTTGCCTGTCTCCTTTTTTTAGAGTGCTCAGGGCTTATTTAATTAAGCTGGGATGTGACTTTCCAGCTTTGATTTTTTTTCAAAGCAGCAATCCATCTTTTAATTTTTTTTTTTAAATCTCAGGCATCTGCTAGAGCTATCTAAGAGTTTATTTTCTCTTGATTTCTCTTAAAAAGCTCCTCAGATTTGCAACACTGATGTGTGAACATATGTAACGCTTTTATGATGCTTGAAGCCTGTGCATTTACAGTTTTCAGTTGCTTTACTAAAAACGTTTTTTTTTCCTCTCTAATTGAAGTGTAGCTGCTTTACAGCGTGGTGTTAGTTTCTGCTGAACAGGAAAGTGAATCAGCTATCCCTTATACACTGGTGCTTGGTTTAGTCGCTCGGTCATGTCCGACTCTTGTGATCCCGTGGACTGTGGCCCACCAGGCTGCTCTGTCCATGGGATTGTCTAGGCAAGAATACTGGAGTGGAGGCTGTTCCGTCCATGGGATTGTCTAGGCAAGAATACTGGAGTGGGTTGCCACTTCCTTCTCCAACATCTTACACATATATCCCCTCTTTTATGGATTTCTTTTCCATTGTGGTCACCACAGAGCTCTGAGCAGCATTCCCTGTGATATACAACAGATTCTCATTAGTTACCTCTTTTATATGTAGTATCTAGTGTTTATATGTCCATCCCTGTCTCCCAATCCATCCCACCCCTCCTATCTTTTCCCTCTTGGGGTCCATATGTTTCTTCTCTATGTCCCTGTCTCTATTTCTGCTTTGCAAATAGGTTAAAATATATATATATATTTTTAATTGATGGACATTAGCATCCTTATCTTTGAGAGGCTTTTTTTTTTTTTCCTGGTATAAAAGTATTCAGTTCAGTTCAGTTCAATGGCTCAGTCGTGTCTGACTCTTTGCGACCCCATGAATCGAAGCATGCCAGGCCTCCCTGTCCATCACCAACTCCTGGAGTTCACTGAGACTCACGTCCATCCAGTCAGTGATGCCATCCAGCCATCTCATTCTCTGTCGTCCCCTTCTCCTCCTGCCCCCAATGCCTCCCAGCATCAGAGTATTTTCCAATGAGTCAACTCTTCACATGAGGTGGCCAAAGTACTGGAGTTTCAGCTTTAGCATCATTCCTTCCAAAGAAATCCCAGGGTTGATCTCCTTTAGAATGGACTGGTTGGATCTCCTTGCAGTTCAAGGGACTCTCAAGAGTCTTCTCCAACACCACAGTTCAAAAGCATCAATTCTTCGGCACTCAGCCTTCTTCACAGTCCAACTCTCACATCCATACATGACTACTGGAAAAACCATAGCCTAGACCAGATGGAACTTTATAGGCAATGTAATGTCTCTGCATATTGGGTTGGTCAAAAAGTTCATTTGGGTTTTTCCATAACATCTTATAGAAAAATCCTAATGAACGTTTTGGTTAACCTAGTTATATTTTCATATTAAGAATGCATTTGTAAGTATTTTATGAAATACTACTTTTTTCTTACAAAATGAAATGGTTGCATATATAATCCCTTATTATTACTATAGTCACCATGCTGAGCATTCAATGCTCAGAAGTTATTCTTGAAAGTGGCTGAGAGTAGATCTTACCTGTTAACACAACCAAAAAATAAAAAATATATATAGATATATACACACACATATATATAGTTAGGTGTCAGTTCTTCAGCTGTTGAAGTAAAACCAGGGCTGGCATGAGGAAGAAAGGGAGAAAGGCAAGGGGCTGAACAGAAAAGAAATTAAATTAGGTCACACTTCTGGAGGCTTCTGAGTTTCGTGAAATACAATGCCTGTGATCACTTCATACCCAGCTTTTTAAAGGACTGTTACAGGTTCATTTTATTCACTGGCCCAGAGACTAAATCAGTAGACTTCCACAGCCTTTTCCTCTAAAGCTTATTCTGATTCTCCATATAGTATCACATTAATGATAGTTTTTTCTTATTAATTACCTTACAGCAATTGCAGCCTTCGAAGATTTATTTTCAGAGAAGGCAATGGCACCCCACTCCTGGAAAATCCCATGGATGGAGGAGCCTGGTAGGCTGCCGTCCATGGGGTCGCAAAGAGTTGGACACGACTGGAGCAACTTAGCAGCAGCAGCAGCAGCAAGATTTATTTTTAATTTCTTAGTCCTTTTGCTGATCCTACTTACAGGTATAAACTCTTAGTAGTATCAGTACAGTGAGGAACATGGACAAGTGTGTAAGTTAGAATGCTTGTATCTGGAAGAGAAAATTTGAACTCAACTGGCTTCCAGTCCCCGTTGGGAAGGCAAGTATCAGCTCAAACCACTCAGTGACTCTGACGTCATCAGAGGCCCTAGAATCTTTTCAATCTTTATTTTGTGCCTTCCTCAAGTGTTGATGGTTTTTCTTCGTCCATGATCTTATAACGTCTGTCACAAGTCTAGCTATCAAAGGCAGATATCCATGACTAGTTTAAAAAAAAAAAAAATCCTTTCTTTTATATCTTTTTTTTTTTTTTTAACGAGAGAAAAATTCTTCCCACACAGACTCTCCTAACTTCTCTTCAATGTCTCATTGGTCAGAATTGCATTCCATGCCAGTGTGCTAATCACTGCTGCAGAAATGTACCTTTATAATTAGCCGAAACAATCAGGTTTCCTTCATGGGAGCTGAGGCTAAGGCCCAGCTTCTCATGGGAACATGTAATTCAAACATGTAGATATTTGAATTACACTAAGGGTCTAGACAGGCTTCCTGCGTAGCTCAGACAGTAAAGAATCTACCTGCTAGGCAGGAGGCTTGGGTTCAATCCCTGTGTTGGGAAGATCTCCTGGAGGAGGGCATGGCAACCCACTCCAGTGTTCTTGCCTGGAGCATCCCATGGACAGAGGAGCCTGGAGGCCTTACAGTCCATGCGGTTGCAAAGAGTCAGACAGGGCTGAGTGACTAAGCAGTAAGCACCGGTGTAAAATATATGTAAAATATATATATACATATATATACATGTAAATATAAATGTAAACATATATATACATGTAAATATGAATGTAACATATATATACATGCAAAATATATGTGGTGTAAAATACATGTAAATATATATACATATATACATGTAAATATAAATGTAAACATATATATATACATGTAAAATATATGTGCATGGAGAAGGCAATGGCACTCCACTCCAGTACTCTTGCCTGGAAAATCCCATGGACAGAGGAGCTTGGTGGGCTGCAGTCAGTGGGGTTGCGAAGAGTCGGACACGACTGAGCAAGTTCACTTTCACTTTTCACTTTCATGCTTTGGAGAAGGAAATGGCAACCCACTCCAGTGTTCTTGCCTGGAGAATCCCAGGGATGGGGGAGCCTGGTGGGCTGCTGTCTACGGGGTCGCACAGAGTCGGACACGACTGAAGCGACTTAGCAGGTATCAGGTAGCAGATGTAAACTATATGCAAAAATACATATATATATATATATATATATATATATATAAAGTTAGGTGATGGATATGTTAATTATCTTGATCTTGGTAAAAATTCCACAAATACAAATAAGGGTATCAAACTACCACATTACACATACTTGTTATTCAGTGCCTCAGTCGTGTCCACCTCTTCAGCCCCATGGACCACAGCACACCAGGCTTCCCTGTCCATCACCAACTCCCGGAGTTTATCCAAACTCGTGTCCATCAAGTCAGTGATACCATCCAACCATCTCTGTCGTCCCCCTCTCCTCCTGCCCTCAGTCTTTCCCAGCATCAGGGTCTTTTTCCAGTGAGTAGGCTCTTCACATCAGGGTATTGGGTTCAATCAAATATAGTTTAAAAAATTAATTTATTCTTTTTTTTTTTTTTTCCATGGGATTACTTGAAAATCTGACCTTATGTGTATCTGGCTCAAATTCTGAGCTGAGATACAGGATAGATACTCAGATGTTATTGCAAAAGCTTTTACTGTCATTGATTTCAGATTTTTACTGGTGAAAAATGTGAAGCCAGCAAAGTGTCCATCACTGTGAAAATTGTTAAACCAGTCCTGCCACATCCATATCATTAGATTCCTCAGAGCGAATAAGGAAACGGACCTAGATTCCTATCTCGAGATATGGAAAGTTTTCTAAATTCCAGCTTCTTATGGAAAACAGCAATAACCCAAAGCAGCACGTACATGGGGTAGTGTTAGGACAGAAAATTGTAAAATTCAGGTTTTCTAGAGAAAACAGAACCCGATTTGAGGCATAACCTGCATAGTGGCCCCCTCTCATATTTGCTGAGTCAGACTCTCAAGTTGGATGTGAAGAACTGTCATGCAGCCCTTTCCTTAAGATGTACATTTCCTGGGACTTCCCTGGCGGTCCAGTCGTTAAGACTTCCCCTTCCAACGAATGGGGTACATGTCCAATCTATTTTTGGGGAGCTAAGATCCTCCATGCCTCGGGGCCAAGAAAACAGAACAGAAAACAGCAGAAGCAATATTGTAACAAATTCAGTGAAGACTTCTTAAAAAATGGTGCACATCGAAAATGGAAGTTTTTCAAAAAGCACTTTCAGCCTAATAATTTCCCTTTTCCTTTTCCAGGACATCAGTGCTAAAGAAAAGTTCAAAAACTCATGCATTGTTGCTGTTGTCTACTTGCCAAGTTGTGTCTGAGCCTTTGGGATACCATAGACTGTAGCCCACAATTCTCCTCTGTCCATGGGATCCTCCAGGCAAAAATACTGGAGTGGGTTGCCATTTCGTCCTTCAGGGGATCTTCCTGACCCAGGGATCAAACCCACATCTCCTGCATTGGCAGGCATTCATTTTCTTTACCACGGAGCCAGCTGGGAAGCACAGCTCATTCATAACCATACACATAAACTGTAGTAGAATTAGCATCTGTATTTCCTACTTTTATATTTTTCTTGTATGTTTTCTTTCATTATGCAGGCGTCTTCTCTCACATTTAAAGCAGAGGAATGGACAGCATGTGCTGGTAGAAAGATAATGTCGACCTTCTGGTACAGTGATATTTTAAAGTGTGGGTAGAATAGTTTTAGGCTCAGCTGAGCCGTGGGCTCTGGTTTTGTCGAAACTAATTGCCATCAGGAGTGTGTTCTGCTAAGTGGGTAAGAGCGGTGTTTCTTGAAAAGTTGTACACGGGAAAACTTGCCAAACCTGGGTATTAACTCAGTGTTACCTTGTGTCTCTATCAACTCATCTTACAGAACAACACCCCTATACCCTGGGTGTACCTGAATCCTGATATACAGAGTTCTTAAGCAGTTCAGCCACCGTGGGTGTTATATTGAGCAAATGTGAGTCAAGGAGTCCATGCTCTACAATGACAATGAGTGTGCAAACTGTCCTGAAATGTTGCAGAAACTGATATCATACTTTCCACACTGATATTAAACTTCCAGAGATTCGTTCTCAGATAAACGAGGGTAGCCTTGAGATATCACGGTCATCATTGTCAACAGTTCAGCGTGGGAGTTCCCTGGTGGTCCATGGGATAAGAATCCACCTGCCAGTGCAGGGGACATGGGTTCGATCCCTGGTCTGGGGAGATTCCATGTGCTGTGGGGCAAGTAAGCCCATGTGCCTCAACTACTCAGCCCACATGCTACAACGAATGAAGCCTGTGTGCCTAGAGCCCATGTTCTGCAAACAAAGAAGCCACCCCAATGAGAAGCCCGCTCACCGCAACAGGAGAGTAGCCCCCACTCACTGCAGCTAGAGAAAGCCTGTGCAACAATGAAAGCCTAGCACAATGAAAAATAAATATTATATTAAAAAAAATAGATAACCAGTAGGGACCTTCTGTGTAGCAGAGACAACTCTGCTCAGTATGATGCAAGAATGTAAATGGGGAAAGAATTTGACAAAGAAGAGATCCATGTCCATGTGTAACTATACTGTGCTGTACATCTGAAACTAATACAACATTGTTAATCGACTACACTCCAGTGTAAAATAAGAAGCTTAGAAAAGAGAGAGTGTATTTTGCTCAACCCACAAAGTCCCCCAGAGGCCTGTCTTGGCACACCAGATCGACAAAGATGCCATGGATCTGCAGAGAACACAGTGGGAGTGCCTCATGACTGTTGATTACAGCCCACGGAATAGCATCCATCATCAAGTTGCCTCCGTGTTGACTCATTTGATGATGTAAATTAAAATCCAGTCCCCCGGTGGCTGAGTGACTTAGGCTATGGGGCTTCTGTGTTGGTTCAGCTGGTAAAGAATCCACCTGCAATGCAGGAGACCTGGGTTCAATCCCTGGGTTGGAAAGATCCCCTGGAGAAAGGCATGGCAGCCCACTCCAGAATTCTTGCCTGGAGAATCCCATGGACAGAGGAGCCTGGTGGGTTACAGTCCACGGGGTCGCAAAGAGTCAGACACGACTGAATCAACTTAGCACGCATGTCGTTCTAAACTTCCTTTCTTCCTTTTATTTCTTCCTCCTTCTCTGCTTCTCATTCTTCATTCATTCTTGATTTCTTACCAGACTTCATGAGACATCGACTATGCATCAGCATGGGGGTTGTAAAACTAAAGACCTTGCCTCAAGGAATCTACGCATGATGCAGAAAGTTGCGTAGATAATCACAGAATGTAATAGTAGTTCTCTGCTTTATTCTGACATCTGCAGCATCCCATATGTTAGTTATGACATTTGTCCTGCCCCATGACTCATTTCAACAGCATTTGAATATTCTTGATATTCACAGCAGGTAAAGCATCTCTGCTCATTCTCTTCACCGTAGGCTGTTTCCTTCCATATTTCTTCAGGTGAAATACATTGAATTGAATAAACACAGCCTGCTGCTCACCTTTTCATATGAAAACAGCAAATCGTAGCTGTCTTATACAGTCTCTGCCTCTTTCCCGTGTAAATCATTGCTATTCAGTGCATTCAGGGTAATGAGTTGTATAAACACCACATCAGTGCTATGCCAACACAGGCAGGAAAGAGAGGAAAAGGCACATTTCATGTCTGCAGTTTCTAGAAAATATTTTAAAAAATTTTATTTCATTTATTTTTGACTGTGCTGGGTCTTCACTGGTGTGCATGGCGTTCTCTACTTGTCTCGAGCGGGGGTTACTCTCTGGTTTTGGGAATGCGGGCTCACTGGTTCTGGCACTCATGCTTAATTGCTCCCTGGAAGATTCCACATCTTCCGGGACCAGGGATTGAATCCGTGTCCCGTGCATTGTGTCATATATGATTGTGGGAGTGAAAGTCACTCGTTGTGTCTGACTCTTTGTGACCCCATGGGCTATACAGTCTGTGGAATTCTCCAGGCCAGAATACTGGAGTGGGTAGCCTTTCCCTTCTCCAGGGGATCTTCCCAACCCAGGGATCAAACCCAGGTCTCCCGCATTGAGGGCAGGTTCTTTACCAACAGAGCCACCAGGGAAGCCCAAGAATACTGGAGTGTGTAGTCTATCCCTTCTCAGGCAATCGAACCCCAGCCTCCTGTTGATTCCTTACCAACTGAGCTATCAGGGAAGCCCAGCGTTTGTGTGAGTTGGACCATAAAGAAGGCTGAGGGCCAAAGAATCGCATTCCAAAAGGCAGGTTCAAACTGGTGCTAATCAGAGAAGGGAGGAGATGCAGAAAGAAGGGAGGGGCTGCAGGGAAACAATAGCACAGCCTTGGGGCAGGGTCCTGGTTCCTGCTCGAGGAAATAGACCTAAAAATGTATCCCTGAGCACGTCTGCAGGAACTTGGCACTCCCCTCTCCCCCAGGGTGGAAGATGGTAACTTCAGGCTGAGCACAAGCACAGGGCCCCCGGACTGATTGGAAGCAGAAGACGGACGATTGAGATTTCATGGAACAGTACCCCATTGCCTCATTTGCGTCCCATGTCGCTGCACTCATGTCCGACTCTTAGCAACTCCATGGGCTATAACCTGCCAGACTCCTCTATCCATGGGATTCTGCAGGCAAGAATACTGGAGTGGGTTGCCTTGCCCTCCTCCAGGGGATCTTCCCGACCCAGGGATTGAACCTGCATCTCCTCCGTCTCCTCCGTCTCCTGCATCGGCAGGCGGGTTCTTTACCACTAGCCCCACCTGGGAAGCCCTCCAATAACCTCGCTGCCAAGCAGTGAAAGGTTGTGTACCCTTCGGCCTTCCTTCAAAAGCTGCCTATAAAAACCCTTCCCTGAAAACCATCTGGGAGTTCAGGCTTATTTGAGCACAAGCTCCTTGTTCTCTTTGCTCTGCCTTTGTGATGAACATTGCTCCAAACTCTGAAATTTCAGGTTGGTTGGCTTCATGGTGTGCGTCAGGCACACACACTTGGATTCCGCAGCCGTTCTTGTGAGGCAGCCAGCAGTCCGTGCCCAGGGCACGTTGACCCCCATCCTGGATTCCCAGCAGCTACTGGAGCTCGTTCTGCTCCCAGGAAGCTGGAGGGACTCTCCCTGATGGCACTGGCCACGCTCCACATGAGGACTGAAGAAACTGAATCAGGGTCCAGCTTCGGTTTTGTTCTGGGGTGAGTTAATTCCAGCAAGGGCAAGCTGACAGTTCTTCTGATCTTTTGATTCTTTCTCTTTGGGAGGTGAGTCGATCTGGGCTCATCATTCTTTACGGAGCCAGGCCAATCTGTTTGGAAGCCTCCATCTGGGAAAGGGGCAGGGTGGTGGGAAATTTTTGGACTACACTTCGTCTGATCTGTCGTTTGTGGGGCCATGTTTATAATTTCTGTTTACCTGTGTATGGGTGCATGCATTAGCTGGTTGAGACATCTTTGGTATGTAATGGAGATAGTAATGGTACCTGGGTAACCTTCCTTATTGGGTTGGTCTTGCATATGGCAGAGCTCTCATTGGGATTTTCCTTTTTGGACTAAAGCTTGGTCATTTGGCTTTGTCTCTGATGGGTCACTGGTTGGGGTTCTCTCCTTTAGACCCAAGCTTGATCACTTGGCTTCACCTCTGATGAGACATTGGTTGGGTTCTGTCCTTTAGACCCAAGCTTGGTCACTTGGCTTTGTCTCTGATGGGTTACTGGTTGGGTTCTGTCCATTTAGGAACAAGCTTGGTTGCTTGGCTCCATCTCTGATGGATTATTGGTTTGGGTTCTCTCCTTTAGACCCAAACTTGGTCATCTGGCTTCATTTCTGATGGATCACTAGTTGAGTTCTGTTCTTTAGACCCAAGCTTGGTCATCTGGCTTCATTTCTGATGGGTCACTGGTTGGGTTCTGTCCTTTAGACCCAAACTTGGTCATTTGGCTTCATCTCTGATGAGACATTAGTTGGGTTCTGTCCTTTAGACCCAAGCTTGGTCACTTGGCTTCATCTCTGATGGAGCCCTGGTTGGGGTTGTCTATTTAGGACCAAGCTTGGTCATTTGGCTTCATCTCTGATGGGACATTAGTTGGGTTCTCTCCTTTAGACCCAAGCTTGGTCATTTGTCTTCATCTCTGATGGGACACTGGTTGGGTTCTGTCCTTTAGACCCAAGCTTGGTCACTTGGCTTTGTCTCTTATGGGTTACTGGTTGGGGCTGTCCATGTAGGACCAAGCTTGGTTGCTTGGCTCCATCTCTGATGGATTATTGGTTTGGGTTCTCTCCTTTAGACCCAAACTTGGTCATCTGGCTTGGTTTCTGATGGGTCACTAGTTGAGTTCTGTCCTTTAGACCCAAGCTTGGTCACTTGGCTTCATCTCTGATGAGACATTAGTTGGGTTCTGTCCTTTAGACCCAAGCTTGGTCACTTGGCTTCATCTCTGATGGGACACTGGTTGGGACTGTCCATTTAGGACCAAGCTTGGTTGCTTGGCTCCATCTCTGATGGATTACTGATTGGGGTTCTCTCCTTTAGACCCAAACTGGGTCATCTGGCTTCATTTCTGATGGGTCACTAGTTGAGTTCTGTCCTTTAGACCCAAGCTTGGTCATTTGTCTTCATCTCTGATGGGACACTGGTTGGGTTCTGTCCTTTAGACCCAAGCTTGGTCACTTGGCTTCATCTCTGATGGAGCCCTGGTTGGGGGTGTCCATTTAGGACCAAGCTTGGTCATTTGGCTTCATCTCTGATGGGACACTGGTTGGGTTCTGTCCTTTAGGCCCAAGCTTGGTCATGTGGCTTCATCTCTGATGGGTCACTGGTTGGGGTTGTCCATTTAGGACCAAGCTTGGTTTCTTGGCTCCAACTCTGATGGGTTATTGGCTGGGGTTCTCACCTTTAGAAACGAGCTTAGTCATTTGGCTTCATCTCTGATGGGTCACTAGTTGGATTCTGTCCTTTAGTCCCAAACCTGGTCATTTGGCTCCATATCTGATGGGACACTGGTTGGGATTTTCTGCTTTAGACCCAAGCGTGGTCACTTGGCTCCATTTCTGATAGGGTATTGGCTGGGAACCTCCCTTTCTGGGGCTCAGGAACTGTGACCCTGAGGGAGCGTTTTGCTTTGCATTGGTTTGCTGTTTGCCTAATACATGGCAACACATGCTGTAAATAACCAGCAGGGGATATTCAGAGCTCTGTCCCATCTTATAGTCCCCCGGGGTGACTATTGCAAAACAGGGTGATCTTCAGCTAGGCTCTCATGAATGGCAGAAAACAATACTTTGTTAAAACACTGCTGAGCCTCAGTTTCCTTGGGATCTGGAGAACAATGGACTCTAAGGGTTCTGAATTACAACACCATCTTTCAGCTGCCACTGTTTTCTAAAAGGAAAGGGAAATGGGATGGACTTTTTAATGTATAGGCTTTGATGGTATTGTATCAAAGTGAATCTTTTGTAACTGGAGTGGTATTTATCTCAGGAGCATGTGTGAGTGTCCTGCTGAAGTGAAAAGTGAAAGTGCTTGTTGCTCAGTTGTATCTGACTCTGCGACTCTGTGGGCTAGCCCACCAGACTCCTCTGTTCATGGGATTCTCCAGGCAAGAATACTGGAGTGAGCTGCCATGCCCTCCTCCAGGAGACCTTCCCAACCTGGTACATCAGCTTTTTCTGATCATAAATGGACTTGATGGAAATCGAGTCTCCGTGTACAGATGCCTTCTTTTCTCTCGGTTGAATTTCTGAAGTGGGATGGCTGGCTCGATGGTGAGTGTTATATGGTGGAGGTTAAATGTTGGAAGAAATGGCCAAATTGCTTTGCAAAGTAGCTGTGACAGTTTGCAGCCCTACCAGCCGTGGGGGATGATTCCAGAGGGTCCCTGTCCTCATCAACACTTGGCATTGTCAGCATCTTTTTCTCTCTCTGTTGCTATGCTAATAGATGTGCATTTTAAGCTAATGGGTTGTTAACTTGTAAATCTCTACTGTTGAGTTTCTTTCAATTATTTGTCTTGTGTCTATCTTCCTGGTGGAGTGTGTGTTCAGATGGGTTGTCTGACCTGGAGTTATGCTTCCTTGGGCTTCCCTGGTAGCTCAGCTGGTTAAGAATCTGCCTGCAGTTGGGGAGACCTGGGTTCAATGCCTGGGTTGGGAAGATCCCCTGGAGATGGGAAAGGCTACCCACTCCAGTATTCTTTTCTGGAGAATTCCACGGACTGTATAGTCCATGAGGGCGCAAAGACTCATATAAAACTGAGTGACTTTCACTTTATGTTTCCTTACTATTGTATTCTGAGAGTTGTTTTTATACTCAGTATAACGAGTCCTTTATTGACTAACTTTTCAAATAATAATAGTTACTCTAGGCCTGTGACTTTTCTTTTTTATTTACAGTTTCTTTTAAAAAGTTGATCTTTTTTGATACATTTACATTTTTTCCATCATTTTGTGTGTGTTCTAAAAAAATTATTTGCTTAGCGTGTGCTTAATCGCTCAGTTGAGTCCAGCTCTTTGTGACCCCATGACCCGCCAGGGTCCTCTGTCCATGGAATTCTCCAGGCAAGAATACCAGAGTGGGTAGCCATTCCTTTCTCCAGAGGATCTTCTCAACCCAGGGATCGAACCCAGTCTCCTGCACTGCAGGCGGATTCTTTACTGTCTGAGCCACCACGGAAGCCCCTTGCTTAGCACAAGTCTTAGCAATTTTCTCCTGAATTTTTTTTGAGAAGTTTTCTTCTAAAGCTTCCATTTTAATCTGCTGCTGCTACTGCTGCTGCTAAGTCACTTCAGCCGTGTCCAACTCTGTGCGACCCCGTAGACGGCAGCCCACCAGGCCCCGAGTCCCTGGGATTCTCCAGGCAAGAGTACTGGAGTGGGTTGCCATTTCCTCCTCCAATGCATGAAAGTGAAAAGTGAAAGTGAAGTCACTCAGTCGTGTCTGACTCTTAGCGACCCCATGGACCGCAGCCTACCAGGCTCCTCCGTCCGTGGGATTTTCCAGGCAAGAGTAACCTGATACATACCAACTTACTTTGTAGTACAGTCTGAGAAACCCATCAAGTGTAGAAGGGTAATTTTTTTTTTCCACATGGATGTACAATTATTCCAGTTCTAATTGTTGAAAACCTGTCATCTCTATTGAATTAGCCTTGATGCTAGTATCAAATATCAAATTATCAAAAATAATTTATCCATGTGAACCCATCTCCTGATGATCGAATCTGTTTCGAAAACCTGTGCCTGTGCTTTTGCCAAAATTCCACTCTCTTGAACACCAGGCTTTTAAAATAAATTGTGGAATTCAGTCATAGGAGTTTTCCAGCTTCTGTGTTCGAGTTTCTCTACATTGCTTTGGTTACTCTGGGCTCACCGCTTCCACATGGGAAATTTTAGGAGCAGCTGTCAGTCTCTCCAAATCTTTTGCTGTGAATTGTCGGGGATTATGTGAAATCCAGAGATCAATTTGAGAACTAACCTCTGGCCAATGTTCCTCTCTGATTTCTATAATCAGTATTTCGTCTTCAGCCTACAAATCTTGCACTTATTTTTGTCAACGCTATGCCTGAATCATTTATGGCTCTGTGCTAATATGGATGCTTTCCTTTAAATTTTCATTTCCAATCATTCATGGTGAATATATTTAAATGTCGTGGGGTTCGGGGCAGGCTTCCCCCCAGATCTGCCATGTAGGTGATGTCATAAGTGATATCGTAAGCTGTTTGTCTTTTCCTGTCTGACTGACTTAGTGTGAAGGCCCATCCGTGTGGCTGCAAATGGCATTATTTCAGTCTTTTTTATGCTTGCGTAGCATTCCGTTGGACATATATTAGCACGTCTTCTTTATCTGTTGATGGACACTTAGGTCGTTTCCACGTCTTGACTGCTGTTGTAAATTCATTTGCATCATTTCTGAGGTTCCACGTATAAGCAATACTCCATGATATTTGTCTCTGTCTGACTTACTTCACTTAGTATGGTCGTCTCCACGCCCATCAGTGTTACTGCAGATGTTACAGGAAGGGGGACTCCCTCCAGGGCCTGAGAGCAGGCTCTTGTCTGACACTCGGAAATGACTTGTTCAAGGAGACATTCGAGCTGACAAAGCAAGAGACGTTATTGGGAAGGGTGCGCCCAGGTGGAGAGCAGGAGGGTGAGGGAGCCCTGGAAAATGGCTCTGCCTTCATGGCTCACGGTCTTGTGTTTTATGATGATGGGATTAGCTTCTGGCGTGTCTTTGGCCAATCATTCTCACTCAGGGTCCTTCCCAGTGGCCCATGTGTCACCCAGGCAAGATGGATTCTAGCAAGGAGGATCCTGGGAGGTTGGTATGACTTCAGCTCAGTTCAGTCACTTAGTCGTGTCCACCTCTTTGCGTCGCCATGATCTGCAGCATGCCAGGCCTCCCTGTCCATCACCAAGTCCCGGACTTTACCGAAACTCATGTCCACTGAGTCGGTGATGCCATCCAACCATCCCATCCTCTGTCATCCCCTTCTCCTCCTGCCCTCAATCTTTCCCAGCATCAGGGTCTTTTCCAAGGAGTCAGCTCTTTGCATCAGATGGCCGAAGTATTGGAGTTTCAGCTTCAGCATCAGTCCTTCCAATGAATATTCAGGACTGATCTCCTTTAGGATGGACTGGTTGGATCTCCATGCAGTCCAAGGGACTCAAGAGTCTCCTCCAACACCACAGTTCAAAAGTATGGCATCTGCTCTCTCCTTGCGACCTTTCCCAAATTCTTCCAGTCGGTGGTGGCTTGTTCAGCGTTCTTGCCAGGACCTTCTGTTATAAAACAACTCATGCAAGTGGTTGCTATGGCGCCGGGTCAGGCCTGAGGTTTTCCATCAGTGTTTCCCCTAACTTACTGATTATTTTCAGTTAAAGTTACTTAAGGAAAGGCTGATGCAAGAAGGATACACTGACCCTCCTTGTTCCCCTGAAAGCAGGAAATAAATCTCCCCGGTGAAAGGTGCCTACCTTGCGCCAGGAGAAAGAGACATTGTTATCAGCGGGGAATTCATGGCCAAACAGGCTGTATAAACAAACTGTGTTACTTCTTTACGAATTTATTACCTCATGCCCAGTTTTCTTCCTCTTATCGGTTCCTCACAGATTTATTGTTTCTTTGTCCACAGGATATAAGAGCTGCTGCTTGGGTTGGTTACTGAAGTCTTGTATTTTTATGAGCGCCTGGATGTACAAAATCAAATTTGCTTTTCTCCTGTTAATCTGTCTTATGTCAAAATAATTAGGCCAGCCAAAAAGCCTGGAAGGAAAAGGAAGTCTTCCTCCCCTGCAAAGGCAGCTGGGTTTTTAATGTATTAAGCTTTTTAGCCAGTGTAATTGATAAACTCATTAGTTTTAGAAGATTTTGTTTGAGGTCAGTTACAATGGAGAAGGAAATGGCAACCCACTCCAGTGTTCTTGCCTGGAGAATCCCAGGGACAGAGGAGCCTGGTGGGCTGCCGTCTATGGGGTCGCACAGGGTCGGACACGACTGAAGCGACTTAGCAGCAGCAGCAGCAGCATTATCTATGGGTTTCGCTGGTGGCTCAGACGGTAAACAATCAACCTGCAGTGCAAGAGACGTGGGTTTGATCCCTGGGTCGGGAAGATCCCCTGGAGGTGGGCGCAGCAGCCCACTGCAGTATTCTTGCCTGGAGAATCCCAGGGACAGAGGAGCCTTGCGGGCTGCAGTCCACGGGGTCGCAAAGACTGGGTGACTAAGCACAGAACAGGATAATGCCTGCGATGTCATATGTCAAGCAAGGCATTTAAGGTTCTTCCTTTTCAATCTGTCAGCCTTGTATTCAGAATTTTTTTTCCTGATCATTGCACTGAATAGAACTTGCAAAATAGACATTCTTCCTTTTCTTGTGTTTCGCTTTATTGTGCTCTGCAGATACTGTAATTTTTTTTCTTTGTATAAGATGAAGATTTGTGGCGACCCTGCCGTGTAAGATGATGGTTAACATTTGCTAGCAATAAAGTATTTTTTAATGAAGATATTTAAGTTATTTTTTTTTAACATTTTGTTACTGTTTAATCGCTGTTGTGTCCAACTCTTTGTGACCCCATGGACTGCAACCATGCCAGGGGCTTCCCTGTCCTTCACCATCTCCTGAAGCTTGTTCAAATTCATCTCCATTGAATTGGTGATGCCATCCAACCAACTCATCCTCCATCACCCCCTTTTCCTTTTGCCTTCAGTCTTTCCCAGCATCACTTAATAGGCTGCGGTATATTGTAAACATTACTTTTATATTCACTTTAAAACAAATGTTTCACATGACTCACCTTGTTACAGTATTCAGTTTATAGCAGTGGTCTGGAACCAAACTTCTAGTATCTCTGGTAAGATGATAGATAGGCATAGAGATATATGGATATCTGCAGACTATATGCATATTATATGCACATATATCTGTGGTTTTCTTAGCTACTTTTTCTTGGTTGAATAGAGGCTTCTTGTATTCCCATTGGAGAATTTTTATCAGTATTGCATGTTGTACTCTTTAAATGCCTTCTCTGATTCTCTATAAATGATCATAATTTTTAGCTTTTCCCCCCCTCCTCTTTGCAACTAAGGTAAACTGTTTTAAATTGATGTACAGTTGTTTTGCAATGTTTTGAGTATATAGCAGAGTGATTCAACTTTATGTATTCTTTTTCTAATTTGTTTCCATTCAGTTCAGTTCAGTTCAGTTCAGTCACTCAGTCATGTCCAACTCTTTGCGACCCCATGAATTGCAGCACGCCAGGCCTCCCTGTCCATCACCAACTCCCGGAGTTCACTCAGACTCACGTCCATCCAGTCAGTGATGCCATCCAGCCATCTCATCCTCTGTCGTCACCTTCTCCTCCTGCCCCCAATCCCTCCCAGCGTCAGAGTCTTTTCCAATGAGTCAACTCTTTGCATGAGGTGGCCAACATACTGGAGTTTCAGCTTTAGCATCATTCCCTCCAAAGAAATCCCAGGACTGATCTCCTTCAGAATGGACTGGTTGGATCTCCTTGCAGTCCAAGGGACTCTCAAGAGTCTTCTCCAACACCACAGTTCAGAAGCATCAATTCTTCGGTGCTCAGCCTTCTTCACAGTCCAACTCTCACATCCATACATGACCACAGGAAAAATCATAGCCTTGACTAGACGGACCTTTGTTGGCAAAGTCATGTCTCTGCTTTTGAATATGCTATCTAGGTTGGTCATAACTTTCCTTCCAAGGAGTAAGTGTCTTTTAATTTCATGGCTGCAGTCACCATCTGCAGTAATTTTGGAGCCCCAAAAAATAAAGTCTGACCTGTTTCCACTGTTTCCCCATCTATTTCCCATGAAGTGATGGGACCGGATGCCATGATCTTCGTTTTCTGAATGTTGAGCTTTAAGCCAACTTTTTTACTCTCCTCTTTCACTTTCATCAAGAGGCTTTTTAGTTCCTCTTCACTTTCACCCATTTCCACTATAAGTTATTAAAAGATATTGAATATAGATCCCTGTGTTATGTAGTGGGTGCTGGCTGTTCCTCTGTTTGTATTTAATAGTATCTGTTGATGTCAAATAGTTTTTTTTTTTTTTTTTCCAATTATGGTTTTCACAGTTGAACTCCCAGAAATCTTGATTCCAGCTTGTGCTTTAAGATTGCCAGGAGAAATACCAATAACCTCAGACATGCAGATGACACCACCCTTATGGCAGGAAGTGAAGAAGAACTAAAGAGCCTCTTGATGAAAGTGAAAGAGGAGAGTGAAAAAGTCGGCTTAAGGTCAACATTCAGAAAACTAAGATCATGACATCCAGTCTCATCCCTTTATGGCAAATAGATGGGGAAACAATGGGAACATTGACAGACTTTATTTTCTTGGACTCCAAAGTCACTGCAGATGGTGACTGCAGCCATGAAATTAAAAGATGCTTGCTCCTTGAAAGAAAAGCTATGACCAACCGAGACAGCATATTAAAAAGCAGAGACATTACTTTGCCAACAAAGGTCCATCTAGTCAAGGCTATACTTTTTCCACTGGTCATGTATGGATGTGAGAGTTGGACTATAAAGAAAGGTGAGCGCCAAAGAATTGATGCTTTTGAACTGTGGTGTTGGAGAAGACTCTTGAGAGTCCCTTGGACTGCAAGGAGATCCAACCAGTCCATCCTAAAGGAAATCAGTCCTGAACATTCATTGGAAGGACTGATGTTGAAGCTGAAAGTCCAATACTTTGGCCACCTGATGCAAAGAGCTGCCTCATTTGAAAAGACCCTGATGCTGGGAAAGATTGAAGGTGGGAGGAGAAGGGGACAACAGAGGATGAGATGGTTGGATGGCATCACCGACTCAATGGACATGAGTTTGAGTACACTCTGGGAGTTGGTGATGGATAGGGAGGCCTGGCGTGCTGCAGTCCATGGGCTCACAAAAGGTCGCAAAGAGTCAGACACGACTGAGCGACTGAACTGAACTGAACTGATTCGTGTTATGTTTTCCTTATATTGGTGGTTTATGTATTGAATGGTTTCATCAGAGTTTTCTAATACATTAGTAGAGTATTGATGATAACATTCCTTAATACTATGATGGGCTATCTTCAGTGATGTTAATTTTTGTTAGTGGCAATTTCTATTGTATCTCTCTCTGTATTTCTCTGAAAAGAGATTTACATTAGTGATTCACTTCAGCAAACAGCTTTTCTTTCTTGTTGTTATATTTCAGTTAATAAGTCATGTCCGACTCTTTGCGACCCCATGGACTGCAGCACGCCAGGCCTCCCTGTCCATCACCAACTCCCAGAGCTTGCTCAAACTCATGTCCATTGAGTTGGTGATGCCGTCCAACCATCTCATCCTCTGTCGTCCCCTTCTCCTCCTGCCTTCAATCTTTCCCAGCATCAGGGTCTTTTCTAAAGAGTCAGTTCTTTGCATCTCGTGGACAAAGGACTGAAGCTTCAGCCTCAGCATCAGTCCTTGCAGTGAATATTCAGGACTGATCTCCTTTAGGATGGACTGGTTGGATCGCCTTGTAGTCCAAGGGCCTCTCAAGAGTCTTCTCCAACACCACAGTTCAAAAGTATCAGTTCTTCATCACTCAGCTTTCTTTACAGTCCAACTCTCACATCCATACACGACTACTGGAAAAACCGTAGCTTTGACTGTATACACCTTTGTCAGCAAAGTGATGTCTCTGCTTTTTAATATGCAGTCCAGGTGTGTCATAGCTTTTCTTCCAAGGAGCCAGCATCTTTTGTGTCTGCAGCCACCGTCCTCATTGACTTTGGAGCCCAAAATTTTCTATGTCCCATCTATTTGCCATGAAGTGATGGGACTGGATGCCATTATCTTCATTTTTTGAATGTTGAGTTTTTAAGCCTAAAGATTTTTTTTTCTATTTTCCCCTACCAGTGTTTTGACTTCTGCCTTTTATTTCTCTCTTCTGCCTGTTTTGGTGGACGTTTCAATTACCCATCCACAATCTTTATTGTTTTCCTATGTAAGCATTTAATGCTTTGAATTTCCCTGCAAGCACGCCATGGATACATCCCACCAATTTTTATGTACTTTGTTTCCATCCTCATTCAATTAAAAGCATCTTCTATCTTCCACTGTGACTATGTCCTCAACTCATGCTTGACTGATAGGTGACTCTGAAACGCGCTCCTTGATGTCGAAGTAATTAAGAGTTTTTCCAGACATATTTTTTTCTTAAAGTTTGTAATTACATCTTGTTTGCAGCTTTATTCTAATTGAATACGGTTGTAACCACTGAAGGGGAGCAGACTCTCCCATTCTCAATGTGCCACTCTGGCTTGCGGGTTGAAGGCGATTGAGACGTGGCAGACTCAGGAAAAACACTTTTCTCTCTTCCTTCACTGCCTAAAAGAATTTAGATTTTTAGATAGGGAGCCTGTCTCTGAAAAAGAGTTATTACCAGGGAGAACTTAAAAAAATTTTTTATTCATTTTTATTTATTTATGTTTGCCTGTCCTGGTCTTTGTTGCTGGACATGGGATTTCTCCAGTTGTGGAGATCGGGGGCTACTCTAGAGTGGCATTGTGCAGGGTTATCACTGCAGTGGTTTTCTTGTTGTGACTCACAGGCTCTAGGGCACCCGGGCTTCAGTAGTTGGGCACAAAGGCTTCGTTGCCCCGTGGCATGTGGGATCTTTCCAGACCAGGGATCCAACTGCTGTCCCTTGTATTGCAAGGCAGATTCTTAACCTCCGAACCACCAGGGAAGTCCCATACTAGAGACACCATTTTGTCTGAAAGTTCTATCTCCACGGCAGGTCAAACTTACAATTTAACAAAACGTCTGTTTTTCTCATCCTGTGAATTACTCCCCGCCGCCTCCACCCTGCCCACTTTGAAGCCCCAAGTCCCTTTCCCGTTTCTTAACTCGGGAGAATGTTTATGCTTCAGCGGGCTTACTTTTACCCTGTGGGGTTGGGGGTCTTATGTCACTGTGGAGCTCTCTGATGTACATGGGGCTTCCCAGGTGGCTCGGTGGTTAAGACCCCACCCTCCTTGTAGGAGATACAGGTTCGATCCCTGGGTTGGGAAGATCCCCTGGAGGAAGGCAGGGCAACCCACTCTAGTATTCTTGCCTGGAGAATCCCCGTGAACAGAAGAGACTGGTGGGCTACAGTCCATGGGGTCACAAAGAGTCAGACACCACTGAACCAACTTAACATGAATAATTATATACATAATTAAATTTGTTTCTCCTAGTAACCCCTCTTATGCCAATTTAATTCTTAGATTAGCCAACAAACCTATAAAGCAAAAAGGAAAAAAATTTCCCTTCCTTAGATCAGAAAACACACTTGTATCATTTTCTGGTGTTTAAATCTACTGATGTCTCATGCTCCAGAATATCAATTATATTTGAACATCTTTCTTAGTTGTACTCCAAAACAGTGTGTCAGAGAAGGAAACGGCAACCCACTCCAGTATTCTTGCCTGAACAATCCCATGAACAGAGCAGCCTGGCAAGCTACAGTCCATGGGGTCGCAAAGAGTCAGACATAACTGAGCACCATAACTGAGCATCCATGCAAAACTGTGTATTCTCGTGTTGACTCTTGGGCCTGTACATGTTGAGTATGTCACATAGGTACACAATATTTAGGTCTGCTGTATTAATACTGAGATTTTTCTCTGCTTTCCCTGACTCGTTCTAAGAGAGCAGTTTTAAAAACTGCAATTATAATTTTGGATTTGTTTACTTCTTCTTTGCAATCTGTCAGATTTTGCTGTATGCAGTGGAGGCCCAGTTCTTTGATGCATAAACATTGAAGGATTTTAGTATTTTGGGCAAGTTGATTCTTTTATCATCCCATAATACCCTTCTTTATCCCTGGCATTACTTCTTGCTCTGAAGTACACATTTTCTGCTTGCTGTATAGCCAGTCCAGCTTTGTTTTGGCATTTGCATGATAAAATAGTTTCAAACTATGAAACATTGTGTGTCTTTATATTTAACATAAGAGTCCTTGTAGACAGCATGTGTCAATTTTTAATCCAATTTGATAACTTCTGCTTTTCAGTTGGAGTAATTAGATATTCACCTCTATCAAAGCTTTATTGCAATGCTTGAAGTTGATTCATCATTCCGTTCTTTCTAACTTGTCTTTTTTATCTACCTGAATTGTGGGTCTTGCTTCTCAGAAATTGTCACGTCCCTTTACAGTCTGCATGTTCGATTGATTATAAGGGTCAGGCTTATGATATTTTTTGCTGTTCTCAGTCTCTCTCCCAGCTTCTGAGTCTTTCTTCCCATTGCCAGTTATGAAGAATCAAGCTGCTATAAGTCTGCAGGTTCTAGACCTGTAAGAAAAGGAGTTCTTGCAACAAACTGAGTGTTATTACAGAAGTGTATTGTCAGAAGCTTCCAAAGAGGAGCAGCTGTGACCAGGCCCCCAGATTGCGATCTTGCTTATGACCCAGGTACGGTGTGCTCAGATTCCTGTACCAGAGAAACTGAAAGATAATCGTTTAAAGCTGATACAAGAATGATGCTTTGTTTCGTATCATAAAAACCTAATACTTATGTCTTGCTACTGCTGTTGTCGTTCAGTCACTAAGTTGCATCTGACTCTCTGCGACCCGATAGCCTGCAGCACACCAGGCTTCCCTGTTCTTTGCTGTCTCCCAGAGTTTGCTCAAATTTGTACCCATTGAATTGGTGATGCTGTCTAACCCTCTCATGCTCCGTCACCCCCTTCTCCTCCTGCCCTCAATCTTTCCCAGCATCAGTGTCTTTTCCAAGGAGTTGGCTACCATCAGTAGTTCCAGTGAATCTTCAGGGTTGATTTCCTAAAGGACTAATTTGATCTCCTTGCTGTTTAAGGGACTCTCAAGAGTCTTCTCCAACACCACAGTTCAAAAGCATCAATTCTTTGGCGCTCAGCCTTCTTTATGGTCCATCTCTCACATCCTTACCTGACTGCTGGAAAAACCATAGCTTTGACTAGATGGACCTTTGTTGGCAAAGTAATGCCTCTGCTCTTTTAATTTGCTGTCTAGATATGCCATATGGGTAAAGGTTCGTGTGTTCTACTGTATTTTTGTGTTCTGCTCCCTGGTGGATACAGGAAAAATATTTTTCTCAGTGTAGTTAGCTTTTCCTGGTTATTTGCCTCAAGGGGACACTTGGAGTTCATCAAGCGTGGAAGCAGAACCTTTTTATTCTTTGAGTGTCTACTAGTTTCTTCCTGTTCTTCTGGGGATTCATTACAAGGTAGGCTTCCTTTTAATTACATTTGATCATTATTTACTAGGCTGGAAATCCATAAAGAGTGAAAGATTTATTTTTTCCATTAAAAAAAAACCACTTTATTGGATATGCTACAGTGTTGCTTCTGTTTTAGGTTTTGGGTTTTTTTGCATGTCAGATCTTAGCTCCTCAACCAGGAATTGAACCCACGTCTCCTGTATTGGGAGTGTGGAGTCTTAGCCACTTGACCAGTAGGTAAAGTCCCTGAGAGAAAGACTTAAGAGATGCCTCACTTCCCAGGTGGCTCAGACGGGAAAGAATCTGCCTGCAGTGCCTGAGATCTGGGTTCAAGCTCTGGGCTGGGAAGATCCCATCCTGGAGAAGGACGTGGCGATGCACTCCAGTATCGTTACCTGGAAATTCCCATGGACAGAGGAACCTGGCGGGCTACAGTTAATGGGGTTGCAAAGGAGTCGGACACAACTTAGTAACTAAACAGCAACATTTCCAGCTTCAACCAGGGCTTCATTCCACATACACTTTTGCTTCCTAACACCCAACGGCTCACGCATGGTGTATGATTGTGGGGCTGAATGCTGTGGATGAACCACCTGTGAAATTCCTCCAGGCACAGAGAACTCTTCCTATTGAGGCAGATGCAGCCACTGATTTCCTTATCTTGTCATAGAAAGCACTAATATCGTGCTTGTACACACCAGCACTTACAAGGGTGATGAAAGGTTTTATATGCTCATGAGTCTTGAACCAACTGCGTGAAGTCATGCAGTGAAAGAACAGGGTAGGTACCAAAATTCTGTGTCACTCCTTCAGCCTCTGATTCTGTGCAGGTGAGGGATGAAGCAAAGAGAGCTATATATGCCATACTCTGTTTATCAACTTGGGTCTTCACCCAGAATTTAGCTACATTGTCTCTTCTAGGCCACCATACTAGCCATGAAGTCATATGTGTTGTTGCTGTTGTTCAGTCACTAACTCATGTCTGGTCTTTGCAACCCCATGGATGCAGCACACCAGGCTTCCCCTGTCTTTCACTGCTTCCCAGAGTTTGCTCAAACTCACGTCCATGGAGTTGGTGATGCCCTCCAACCATCTCATCTCATGGTTCCCTCTCCTCCTCTAAGATTCCTCATTTACAGATACAAAAGATAAAGACAGTAAGTTTATAATTTGGCCAAAATGATAAAGTTCCTAAGGGAAAGAGCCATTATTTAATCAGGGAGCGTGTGCTCCTAACATCTGTTATTTATTTATATTATTTCCACATGTGAGAAACATAGCTTAGTACTTGGCTCATCTTAGGTTGCCTGGGATGGGGTTATGTTGTCCCAACCTACTGAAAACCTGATATACTTTCTCATCCTAAACTCGTCCATGAATTATAGTTTTCTCTGAATATATTCCAGAGAAGGCAATGGCACCCCACTCCAGCACTCTTGCCTGGAAAATCCCATGGACTGAGGAGCCTGGTAGGCTGCAGTCCATGGGGTCGCTAAGAGTCGGACACGACTGAGTGACTTCATTTTCACTTTCCACTTTCATGCATTGGGGAAGGAAATGGCAACCCACTCCAGCGTTCTTGCCTGGAGAGTCCCAGGGACGGGGGAGCCTGGTGGGCTGCCGTCTATGGGGTCGCACAGAGTCGGACACAACTGGAGGGACTTAGCAGCAGCAGCAGCAGCAGCAGCAGCAGCAGCAGCTGGATATATTCCCAGGAGTGGGATTGTTGGACCATAAAATTATAATTCAAAAAGATATGGGATATCCCCAGGGGTCCAGTGGCTAAGTCTCAATGTTCTCAGCACAGGGGTCCCAGGTTCGATCCCTGGTCAGGGAACTGGATCTCACATGCTGCAACTAAGACCCGGCACAGCCAAATAAATAAATGAAAAAATAAAAAAGATACAGGCACCTCTACACATTAGCCCTGTTCACAACAGCCAAGACATGGAAACAATCTCAATGTGTCTATCAACAGTGAAGTGAAAATGAAAGTCACTCAGTCGTGTCTGCCTCTTTGCAACCCCATGGGCTATATAGTCCACGGGATTTTCCAGGCTGGAATACTGGAGTGGGTAGCCTTTCCCTTCTCCAGGGGATCTTCCTGACCCAGGGATCAAACCCAGGTCTCCCCCATTGCAGGCGGACTCTTTACCAGCTGAGCCACAGGGGAAGCCAAGAATCCTGGAGTGGGTAGCAGAGGAGTGGATCAAGAAGGTACGGTACATATATACGATGGAATATTACTCAGCCGTTAAAAAGAATGATGGGGAACACATGTATACCTGTGGCGGATTCATTTTGATATTTGGCAAAAGTAATACAATTATGTAAAGTTTAAAAAAAAAAAAAAAGAATGAAGTAATGACATTTTCAGCAAGATGGATGCAACTAGATTGTCCTCCTCAGTGAACTAAGTCAGAAAGAGAAAGACAAATACCACATGATATCACGTGTATATGTAATCTGAAACAGTGATACAAATGATTGAAGGTACAAAGCTGAGACCAACTCATAGTCAGAGAACAGATTTGCAGCCCCCGAGGGGGATGGGAGCCGGGGGCAGACAGACTGAGTGTTTGGGGTTAGCGGATGCAAACTGCTATACGTACAATGGATAAACCAGGAACTGTATACAGTATCCTGTGATAAACCATAATGGGAAAGAATATTTAAAAAAGAATGTCTGTATGTGTATAACCGAGTCACTTTGCTGTACAGCAGACATTGCCATGACATTATAAATCCATTACAGTTCAATTTTTTAAAAGCTTAAAAGAAATAACTCTCCCATGAAATTCTCTCCCTTACTCTCTGTTCTAGGCGTGCCTTGACGTTTGGTTTTCTGTTAGCACAGAGAGTTTCTCCCGGTGACACTTTAACTTGAATTCATAGATGCTTTTAAAATATCTCTATTGAAAGTTGCATGCGAATCACCCAGCACGTAATATTAACAACCCTCGCTATTTATGCTGATAATATTCAGATCAGTGTCTGTATATGCCTCTGCACCTAAGGATCACTCTGAAGCTCCTCGTATCTCATTTCCCAAGGTCACTCACATATAAGAAGATTTACAGTTCTTTTAGGATAATGGAATGTATAGGATAACCTTTCCAGGAGAGCTATGTGGGAGATTTTAAGCATTTAAGTTCTTAAAAGACTTCAAGAAGGTGGCAACTCATGCCGCAAAAGTCTTTTTCATCAGATCACCTAAATATCGTGCACTGTGTTTCTGTAGGAAGCTCCTGTTTTTCCAATAGTCATTAAAATATTAAAGTTCTGTTAATCTTCTTTTACCAAAAATTGAACAGTCAGTAAGCCAGGAAGTGGGGAAGGCAATGGCACCCCACTCCAGTACTCTTGCCTGGAAAATCCCATGGACGGAGGAGCCTGGTAGGCTGCAGTCCATGTGGTCTCGAAGAGTCAGACACGACTGAGCGACTTCACTTTCACTTTTCACTTTCCTGCATTGGAGAAGGAAATGGCAACCCACTCCAGTGTTCTTGCCTGGAGAATCCCAGGGACGGGGGAGCCTGGTGGGCTGCCTTCTATGGGGTTGAACAGAGTCGGACACGACTGAATGACTTAGCAGCAGCAGCAGCAAGCCAGGAAGTAGGGAGGGATAAATTAGGAGATTGGGACTGAACTCTACACACTTCTAAATGTAAAACAGGTAACTAACATGGACCTACTGTACAGCACAGAGAACTCTGCTCAATAGTCTGTCATGACCTATATGAGAAAAGAATCTGAAAAAAAAAGTGGATGCATGTATATGTGTGACTGATTCGCTTTGTTGTACAGGAGAAACTAACAGAACATTGTCTATCAACTACATTCCAATTACAACTAGAAATTTAAATATTTAATATAAACACAGAAACAAATAATCATTTTAGGTTATCTAATAGCTTGCTTTGCATTGTGAATATAGTATATATGTTTTATATTTTGTGTTACCGTGTGGGCTCAGTCTGTTAAGTCGTCTCTGATTCTTTGTGACCCCATGGACTATAGTCCACCAGGCTCCTCTGTCCGTGGGATTCTCCAGGCAAGGATACCAGAGTGGGTAGCCTTTCTCTTCTCCAGGGGATCTTCCTGACTCAGGGATTGAACGCAGGTCTCCTGTGTCTCCTATATTGGCAAGCGGATTCTTTACCACCGTGTCACCTGGGAAGCCCTTATATTACTATAGCATAATATTTGATACTTTCAGAATTAAGTTTGTGGTCATCTTGGAGAGAAGGGCCCTTGTGGCTCAGATGATAAGGAATCTGCCTTCAGTGAAGGAGACTCTAGAAAAGAATCCTGTGGACACCAAGGAGATGAAGCTAGTCCATCCTAAAGAAAATGAGCCCAGAATATTCATTGGAAGGACTGATGTTGAAGCTGAAGCTCCAGTGCCTTGGCCACCTGATGTAAAGAGCCATTTCATTGGAAAAGACCCTGCTGCTGGGAAAGATTGAAGGCGAGAGGAGAAGGGGACGACAGAGGATGAGATGGTTGGATGGCATCACCAATTCAATGGACATGAGTCTGAGCAAGCTCTGGGAGTCGGTGATGGACAGGGAAGCCTGGCGTGCTGCACTCCATGGGGTCGCAAAGATTCTGACACAACTGGGTGACTGAACAATAATAAGACTTAAAATCAGAATCAGTGTCCTTATAGGAGGGAAGCCTTCAACAATATCATAGTTTCCCCTGCTGCTGCTGCTGCTAACTCGCTTCAGTCGTGTCTGACTCTGTACTAGAGCCAGAAAAACACCACAACATATCTTTTTGTTTTTTTAAGATTTTTTTTTTTTACTGTGTGCCATTTTTTGAAGTCTTTATTAAATTTATTACACTATTCCTTCGGTTTTACGTTTTGATTTTTTGGCCATGAGGCACGTGGGATTTTAGTTCCCTGACCAGGGATCCAACATATACCCCCTACGTTGGAAGGCGAATTCCTAACCACTGGACCGCCAGGGACATCCCACCATGACATGTTTTAATATAAGAAATTACATGTCATGAATTATTACACACTATTAGGAGGAGTAGGAAGGTTTCTGTTTAGGAAATTTTAAGTTTCTCTCACATTTTTTCTGATGGTTTCACTAATCCAGTAAAATGGTATTAACTTAACATACAGGCAGTGAGATTCCATCAACACTGATTATGGGGATTTAATCATAATAATTAGTGTGGGATTCAATCACTATAATTCATAAGGATGCCAGCACTTCGACCAGCTGTGAATTTTCATCTAAAGTTTTACTACAGAAGCAGATTCTACAAACCCTTTCAGATGCACCCCACTTGTACTGACTGATTCGACATCCTATGAATAACAGACCGTGGCAGGCCCTTCCTGGGTGGAATATTTTTATATATTAGAAAAAAAATGTTCCAAAAAAGAAACATGTATTAAGTGCTTTGAAAGACTGAAAGTGAGAGTGGCTCAGTCGTGTCCGACTCTCGGTGACCCCAAGGACGATACAGTCCATGGGATTCTCCGGGTCAGAATACTGGAGTGGGTAGCCGTTCCCTTCTCCAGGGGATCTTCCCAACCCAGGAATTGAACCCAGGTCTCCCACATTGCAGGTGGATTCTTTACCAGCTGAACCCCCAGGGAAACCTTTGTGCTTTATTCTCTTAAAATAACTCTTTGTAAAATGTTGCATAATTTATGGAGTTTGGAGTATAGAAGAGACACTCACGTCATTCATGTCCATTGAAATTCATGTTATGTAATGATTATAAACTGTATGTTTGCTCCTGAAATAAAACACGCTCAAGCCTTTATGCATTTTATACAGATCTTCTCCAACTTACTATCCAGTGAGCTTGAAATTTTTAAAATATCTAATTACACTTGTGAATTCAGGATATAAAGAAATCACCTCCTGTCAGTATTGAAAATTAATGTGTTTTTCTCATTCTAATATGCAGCATTTGACTACAAACACCAAGACAGCTAAATCCTAGGTGTACGCGTATGTCATTCATGATTTGGTAACTTACATACCCTTTAAAAAACTGTTAAAAATCCATAAAAAGAACCCACCACGTTATAGCGGGCTTCCCAGATGGTGCTAATGGTAAAGAACCCTCCTGCCAATGCAGGAGATGTAAGAAACTTGGGTTCTGTCCTCTGGAGGAGGAAATGGCAACCCACTCCAGTATTCTTGCCTGGAGAATCCCATGGACAGAGGAGCCTGGTGGGCTACAGTCCATGGGGTCACGAAGAGTCAGACACGACTGAACAACCAACACTTTCAGCGCTATAATCCCTTAGCAATACAACAACACAGCTCGGATCGTGACATTTAACTGTCTCCTTTCATTGAGAGATACTCTGGTGTTCCCCATATAACATTTAATGGGAAATTTAACATTTGATTAATTTAACATTCATATTAACACTAATTCAGCATTATAATCATGAAGCTAACCAAAAAATTATTGAAATAGCCTGACGGTTGTGGCTAAAACACACTGATAGCTCAGGCACGTCTTCTCACTGAGAGTCACAAGCCAAGTGTACTTTGAGACTCGCCAGGCATCCTCAACGGCACCAAGTCGCTGAAAATCACGACCTTCCTCTGAGTTTGCTTTTTAGAACTTTCTTTGTCTTTGGCTGTGCTGGGTCTTCACTGCTGTGAAGGTTTTCTCTAGTCATGGTGGGAAGACAGCTCGTTGCAGTAGCTTCTCATTGTGGAGCACTGGCTCTAGGCTTCCCTGGCTTCAGTAATTGTGAGACACCGGCTCAGTGGTTGCAGCTCCCCAGCTCTAGAACCCAGGCTCAGGAGTTGTGATTCACCATCTTCAGTGCTCTGCAGCATGTGGGAGCTTCCCAGACCAGGAATCGAACCCACATCTCCGGCATTGGCAGACAGGGAAACCCTGTTGAGCTCAGTTCAGTAGCTCACTCATGTCGGAGTCTTTGCGACCCCATGGACCGCAGCACGCCAGGCCTCCTGTCCATGGCCGACTCCCGGAGCTTGCTCAAAGTCATGTCCATCGCGTCGGTGACGCCATCCATCCAGTTTACTTTTGGTCACTATCTCAGTGGAAGGAGCATAAAGCAGCAGCTCAGCTTGCCTATCTGAGAAACCATTCAGATGCGCTGTGTGGCTCATGTTTTTAAAAGATGGCTTTGGCATTAACATAATGTGTACAACTGCTTTGGAAAAGATATTTTCAAGTAGAAGTTGACAGCTTGTTTTTTTTTTTTTTTTATTCCTTATCTACATAGCCATTAATACAATACTTTCCTCCTTTTGTCTCATATGAAAAATTTTCTTGTTCATAAAATTGTACAGATTTTAATATAATTTTAATAATTTGCATGCGATTAGAAAATTAAAATAATGGCAATATGCAACACTTACTTTCCTGGTGGTCCAGTGGTTAGGACTTTGCCTTCCAATATAGGGGCCCCGAGTTCAATCCCTGGTCGGGATGTAAGACCCCACATCCTGTGAGATGCAGTCAAAATAATTAATTAATCTAAAAATTAATATAAATATGTAGTTTATATATATAGTATTTTCATAAGATAAATCTTTACATGTATGCATTTTTACATTGCCAAATTATGATAGTCCATATGCAATTAATTTTTTTTTTTCGTGTTTTCTTGTTAATTTTCTGTTTAGTTGATCTATCCATAGGTGTGAGTGGGGTATTAAAGTTTCCCGCTATTATTGTGTTATTGTTAATTTCTCCTTTCATACTTGTTAATGTTCATAACAGCTTTATTTGAAATCGTCAAAAACAAAATGCCTAAATGTCCTTCAGTGAGTGAGTGAATAAACCATGGTACATATTCAATACAAACAATGGAATACCAGCTAGCAATGGATAAATTCTAAAGTACACGATGCTCAGTAAAAGAAGCCAGTCTCTAAAGGTCACCTGCTACCTAATTGGTAAAAACAAAATTATAGGGAAGAAATCCTTAACCATTCCCAGTGAAGACAGAGGTCAGGGAAGAATTGATAGACCAGTTAGACCTAATTGATATCTATAGGACATTTCATCCCAAAACAATGAATTTCACCTTTTTCTCAAGCGCACATGGAACCTTCTCCAGGATAGATCACATCCTGGGCCATAAAGCTAGCCTTGGTAAATTCAAAAAAAATAGAAATCATTCCAAGCATCTTTTCTGACCACAACGCAGTAAGATTAGATCTCAATTACAGGAGAAAAACTATTAAAAATTCCAACATATGGAGGATGAACAACACCCTGCTGAATAACCAACAAATCACAGAAGAAATCAAAAAAGAAATCAAAATTTGCATAGAAACGAATGAAAATGAAAACACAACAACCCAAAATCTGTGGGACACAGTAAAAGCAGTCCTAAGGGGAAAGTTCATAGCAATACAGGCACACCTCAAGAAACAAGAAAAAAGTCAAATAAATAACCTAACTCTACACCTAAAGCAACTAGAAAAGGAAGAAATGAAGAACCCCAGGGTTAGTAGAAGGAAAGAAATCTTAAAAATTAGAGCAGAAATAAATGCAAAAGAAACAAAAGAGACCATAGCAAAAATCAACAAAGCCAAAAGCTGGTTCTTTGAAAGGATAAATAAAATTGATAAACCATTAGCCAGACTCATCAAGAAACAAAGGGAGAAAAATCAAATCAATAAAATTAGAAACGAAAATGGAGAGATCACAACAGACAACACAGAAATACAAAGGATCATAAGAGACTATTATCAACAATTATATGCCAATAAAATGGACAACGAGGAAGAAATGGACAAATTCTTAGAAAAGTACAACTTTCCAAAACTCGACCAGGAAGAAATAGAAAACCTTAACAGACCCATCACAAGCACGGAAATTGAAACTGTAATCAAAAATCTTCCAGCAAACAAAAGCCCAGGTCCAGACGGCTTCACAGCTGAATTCTACCAAAAATTTAGAGAAGAGCTAACACCTATCCTGCTCAAACTCTTCCAGAAAATTGCAGAGGAAGGTAAACTTCCAAACTCATTCTATGAGGCCACCATCACCCTAAATACCGAAACCCGACAAAGATCCCACAAAAAAAGAAAACTACAGGCCAATATCACTGATGAACATAGATGCAAAAATCCTAAACAAAATTCTAGCAATCAGAATCCAACAACATATTAAAAAGATCATACACCATGACCAAGTGGGCTTTATCCCAGGGATGCAAGGATTCTTCAATATCTGCAAATCAGTCAGTGTAATACACCACATTAACAAATTGAAAAACAAAAACCATATGATTATCTCAATAGATGCAGAGAAAGCCTTTGACAAAATTCAACACCCATTTATGATAAAAACTCTCCAGAAAGCAGGAATAGAAGGAACATACCTCAACATAATAAAAGCTATATATGACAAACCCACAGCAAACATTATCCTCAATGGTGAAAAATTGAAAGCATTTCCTCAAAAAAAAAAATTAATATAAATATGTAGTTTATATATATAGTATTTTCATAAGATAAATCTTTACATGTATGCATTTTTACATTGCCAAATTATGATAGTCCATATGCAGTTAATACCCCAGTGTATTTTCATGGACGGGGAATCCCAGCATGCTGCTGTCCATGGGATTGCAGAGTTGGACACAGCTGAGCCACTGAACTGATATTTTCATGGACAAACGCAATATTAAAATAATTAACCTTATTTGAAATGGATCCCAAGTTAAAATCATATAAATCTTTAAAGAGAATTGAAAGAACATAAAATAACGTTCAAATCATTATAGTTCCCTAAGTAAAACATAGAGGAGGGGAATGTTAAAGTTTTAAAATAGACTATTAAATCTAAGACTGATGATATTTAAGATTCAAAATTTATAAGGCTGTTAACTATTCTTGGGGCTTCCAAGGTGGTGCTAGTGGTAAGTACAGGAAATGCATGAGACATTATTTTAATTTGCTTCCCTGGGTCGGGAAGATGCCCCAGAGAAGGGAATGGCAACCCACTCCAATACTCTTGCCTGGAGAATCCCATGGGCAGAGGAACTTGGCAGGCTGTAGTCCATGGGGTCATGAAGTGTCAGACTTGACCTAACTACATTGCCACAGATAATTAACTTTTTATTAGAAGTCTATTTTCAACAATGCATATGTAATTCAAAAAGACCGGTGTTAACTGGAAACATATTATTTACATGTTATCAATTGTATTAAATGTGTATATTTAGTAAAATGAACACTATTTGCCTTTTGGAGTAAAGTTAGTAGAATTCTCTACTGGGATTTTATGAAGATGAAAATCCCAAACGTTTCCACCTGGCTTAAGAAAGCATTATATCCAAAACTTCGATTCCAGATGGCGCAGTAAGGATTTCACACACAATTCACTCACTGACTTTTTTTAAACATATTTTGACTGTTTATTGTGTATGGCCGCAAATACCCCCAAGAGTGAATTGTTTGCAGTTACTGAGAAGTGATTAATAGTTAGCACAATTTAATTGCTGTCTCTGTGTTGCTTGCTGTTTTCCATTCTACTCTGAAGAACGTTAATAGTTATGGAAAGCAAAAACAAATTATTAGAGCAGATTCAGCATTTACTGAATATTGATGTTATGCCAAAAATGATAAACAACTTATGGCAACTGACAATTTTTTTAGAAAAGAAAACATAGCAAAACTTCAGCAAATCTTACGATTCCTTTTACAGGATAGTAAGGATTTTGGACATTTTGAGCCTGTTCATCCTTGACTAATGACTTCCCTGGTGGCTCAGATGGTAAAGAATTCGCCTGCAAGGCAGGAGACCCTGGGGTGATCCCTGAGTGGGGAAGATCCCCTAGAGAAGGAAATGACAACCCGCTCCATTATTCTTGCCTGTAGAATTCCATGAACAGGGGAGCCTGGCAGGCTATAGTCCATTGGGTCTAAATTAGGGGAAATACCTTTATTCTAAATTTATTAAAGTTTTAACTTCATAGAAATAAATTATTTGATATGCTATCTAACGAAAACTTGCATTTTCAATGGCTTTTCCCAGCTCTTTGCTGTAATATCTTTTGATCAAAAATGGGATTAGATATGCCACCTCTGTGTTTCCCATGAATGTTTTCAAAACTGCTATAGTTCACACATTATTGACCAGAGACTTATCAATATATTTTTAGAAACTGATGCAATTAATTAACATCACCATGCGAAGATGTTAGAGCTTAGCATTGATGAAGGGTTCATTATGCTACTGAATTACTGTTGTTACCATTCACATTTGGCTCCGTTAAGTTTTTCTTTCCCCTCTTGCGTCTGTTACAAACACAAGTTTATTAGTGTAAGGTTTTCAAAAAATGAACATTTTTTCAAAAGTGAAATATTGAGTGAAGAAGAATTCTACGGTGCATTTTATGCAGATACGTTCTCTGACTGCCTGAGTGATACGTATACTATTGTCTCAGAAGATGGTAGTTCTTCAGAATATAGTTCTGGTTTAGATGATGTGAATATTAGACCAACAAACAGACAGAAAAACCCTAGTGATTGATTCTGATACGAAACATCAACATGAAACTCACCATGCTGGAGAAGATGTGTATGGTGTGTGAGATGTAATTATACGTTCTTAATTTTTTGTTTTTTCTTGGTTTTGCTAGGTCATCACAAAGCTATGCCCGGGCTTTGTCTAGCTGTGGTGGGTGGGGGCTACTCTCAGGTAGTGGTGGGTGGGCTTCCCAGTGCTGTGGAGCACAGGCTATAGACACGTGGGACATGAGTTTGGACAAACTCCAGGAGATGGTGAAGGACAGAGAAGCCTGCCTGCTGCAGTCCAGAGGGTCGCAAAGAGTCGGACACGACCGAGCGACTGAACAACAACAGATTGTAGAGCAGAGGCTGAAGAGTTGTGTTCACGTGCCATGTGGGATCTTCCCAGATCTGAGATGGAACCCGTGTCCCCTGAATTCGCAGGCAGATTCTTCACCACTGAACCACCAGGGAAGCCCAGGGGTTAATTTCTGGACATGAAAAGAAAAAAAGAAAAGAAAGTGAAGTCATTCAGTCGTGTCTGACTCTTTGCGACCCCACAGACTATAGCCTGCATCAGGCTTCTCCATCCATGGAAGTTTCCAGGCAAGAGTACCGGAGTGGGTTGCCATTCCCTTCTCCAATTATTGAACGTGCTAACCCACAAAGTGTTGGTGAAATAAGAGAATTAATTGTTGGCCAGTCAAAAAAAAAAAAGTGCCGGCCACAGGCGTTAGAGTTTCTGCAGAAATCCCCCGCTCCGTGATGTGTTGAAAATGATTCACCACCATATGAAACCTGACGCATACTGTAGTCAAATGCTGAGTCCAGAAGAAAGCTTGGGAGTGGCAGGTGTGAGGGAATGGAATCGTGAATGGCAGCGCTGAGAGTTTTTGATAATCAGTCAGCTGGCCAGAAGGCATACCTGCCCATCCATTTCAATTTCCTTAAATGAATTTCATTACACCTCCTGGTTACTCAGTTTTTTTTTTTTTTTTTTTGAGGAGATTTGCTATAAATTTGGGTGGGGGGGAATGGTGTGAGTCTCAGTAGCCTACTTAGAATTTGAGTTGTACTTTGAAATATAGGTTCCCTGAGAAAAAGTATGGCTGATGGGGAAATAACAGACAAGGCGGTTCTCTTACAAAGATGAGTTGCTCAAAAGGTTCACATGGGAATTAAACATTGACATAGACATATATAGAGTTGTCTTGTCACTAAGTCCTGTCCAACTCTTTGCGACGCCCACGGATTGCAGCTTCAGGCTCCTCTGTCCATGGGAGTCTCCAGGCAAGAACACTGGAGTGGGTTGCCATGCCCTTCTCCAGGGGATCTTCCTGACCCAGGGATCAAACCCAGGTCTCCTGCATTGAGGGCAGATTCTTAACCAACTGAGCTACGAGGGAAGCCCAAAAAACAACTATACTCCAATTTTAAAAATAAATGAAGTCTGGAGAAAGGATCACAACCATCAGGAATTAATGAACAATGATGAAAATGTATCATAGTGGGTTGGCCAAGAAGTTTGTTTGGGTTTTTCCGGTAACATTAAAAAAAAAAAACAACCTTGAATGAACTTTTTCGCCAACTCAATACATCTTTTCCATCTCATTCACTTTATATAAATATCTGTCACCAGTATAAACTGTTTCAATATACCTTAATGAGTTGGGATGAAATATGACTGACTATATCCACTTTCCCATAGATTCATGTCAGATGCAATTTATAATAATCTCCTTTTCAAATACAGAGACGTGGAGCTCAGAGTTCAATTCTGGGCAGAAAAGGATTTGATTTTCTAGTAGGAATTATTGATCACAGAAGCAAAGTACATTTCATCCACATTCCATTTTGAGATGATGTAATCTGAAAAGTGGGCTTCTCTGGTGTCTCGGGGGTAAAGAATCCACCTGCCGATGCAGGAGACGTGGGTTCGATCCCTGGGTTGGGAAGATCCCCTGGAAAAGGAAATGGCAACTGGCTCCAGTGTTCTTGCCTGGAGCATCCCATGGACAGAGGAACCTGGTGGACTACAGTCCATTGGGTCGCAAAAGCATCAAACATGTGACTTAGCGACTAAACAACATCAATAGCATGTGATAAGTATGACCATTTGTTGAAAATTACAGACCTGTAATGTGTGCCTGAGACCAAAAAAAAAATACATGGATGCGTTCCAAATTCATGGTAGAATGCATCATTTCTTCACTTACATGCAGATATGCGTCTACACTTGTTTTAACTTGTTCAAGAGCAGTCTGTATTTTTGCAGCTGTTCACTTCTTTCAAGTCAAGGAACAATGCGAACCATTGCATGTGGACACACATACGCTTGGAAATGCCTTCAGGATTGCCCGGGATGTGCAACAATCCTATATTAGGAAACCCCACGTGAAGATAAAGCGTGTGTATCTCCTTCCGTCCAGTGGACGCAGAGTTCTCTTTCCATGGCTCCATGTTGTATGAAATGATAGAGCTTCAAACAGGAGACTCTCATTCTACATCTTGAGATTCTTAACTGTTGTCCAAGACTTTCTAGAATTGACAGCAGCTGAGAAGACATCGGCTGTCTTTCTTTGGGCACTTTCTGCTGGAGGTCTTTTCAATTCTTTATCTTGTTATTTCGTTGTCCGTTCTCTGACCGCCAAATACAGTCGAGGTCGTGTTGAGAGCCTATGTTATACAGCATCTTTTTTTTTTTTTTTAATCATTTATTCCTAGACTTTTGCTGTTTAATGGGTGCTCAGTTAATATCAAGAAATGAAGTTGAGCCTTTTTCATTTTTGGTACAAATGTAAGCTAACTCTGCTTCCAATGTGATTCTTTTTCTTATGGTTTGGCTCTGCAGCATGCAGGATGTGGTTCCCTGACCAGGGATCAAACCATACCCGCTGCAGTAGAAGTGTGGACTCTTAGCCCCTGAACCACCAGAGAAGTCCCTGATTCTTTTTTTTTTTTTAATTGAAGTATAGTTGATTTACAATGCTGTGTTAGATTTTCTGCTTTATAGCAAAATGATTCGATTATACAAATAAATACATATATCTGCTCTCTTTCCGATTCATTTCCCTTATAGGTTATTACAGAATATTGAGTTTAGTCGACTGTGCTATATGATATATCCTTGTGGCTTATCTATTTTATAATTCGGTAGCATGTTTATGTTAATTCCAAACTCCTAATGAGAGTCTGCAATGCAGGAGACCCGGGTTCCATCCCTGGGTGGAGAAGATCCCCTGGAGGAGGAAATGGCCACCCACTCCAGTATTCCTGCCTGGAGAATCCCATGGACAGAAGAGCCTGGCGGGCTCCAATCCTTGGGGTCGTGAAGAGTCAGACACGACTCTGGGACTAACTTTCACTTTTCACTTTTTCCGTTTGATTCTAATATGTCGTTCTAACTGTATTAGTCCATTTTCTTGTTTCATTTCTCTACCTTAAGATGCAACAGTTTTTTACATACTCATTACAATTTTCTGTAAAGTTCATGTACTTCCACTCATATTTATGATTATGCAGCCAAATAGTGACAGACTGGGAATATTTCTGATAACTCGTTAAGGATCAAAATAAGGAACATTTCAGATGCGGTAGAATGAATATGATACATGGTAGAATAAAATACTCTCCATTTCCTCCCACAGTGATTGATTAAAAAGAAAATATTTCTTCTTCTTCCAAAACATAGGCGAGGCATATTGTTTCAAACAGGTTTTCTGGCAGTCCAGTACTTAAGACGTCACCTTCCAGTACAGGGGATAGAAGTTCAATCCCTGGTAGGGGAATTAGGGCTTCCCTGGTAGCTCAGTTGGTAAAGAATCTGCCTGCAATGCAGGAGACCCTGGTTCGATTCCTGGGTCAGGAAGATCCCCTCCACTCCAGTATTCTGGCCTGCAGAATTCCATGGACTGTATAGTCCATGGGGTTGCAAAGAGTCAGACACAACTGAGCGACTTTCACTTTCATTTTTTCACTTTTCAGGTGAGTTAAGATCCCACACCCCTTGTGGCCAAAAAAAAAAAAAGAGAAACAGCATTGTTACAAATTCCGAAAAGACTAAGAAAATGATCCACATGGAAACCAATGCAATACTGTAGAGCAATTATCCTTCAATTAAAAATAAATTTTTAAAAAGCTAACAAAAACTGCTAACATTCCTTCAATGGGCAAGCATTGACAATTTTAAATACACATGCAACTTGACTTGTTTTTATTTTTTTAATGGCTTTTGCGTTTACCACTTGGAAATGGTATCGGCGTATCTCTTTGACCTTCAGTCTCCAAGGATCTCTAATAGCTTCCATGCCAAGCAAATCCACAGCACACAGATTTACAATTTCATTTCAGCTCCATTAGTTCCGGATGGCGACTCTATAAGCCTGTTTGGTACATGATGCCACGGAGGAAATTTTGTACAACACTTAGAAGGTTCTTCAGCGTCTTTACTCATCAACAGCTTTCATAACTGCCAGACTTTACTTAGCAATGAATTTATAAACTCTCTGCTTTCTCGTTGACTGAGGAGCCTCTTTTATTTCCCCCAAGAGCCCCGGTCGCCGTGACAACTGCCTGTTCAGCTACTATTTTGAGCCATTCCGAACTGATTTAAAATTCAGAAGGTCCTCCATGCACTCGGATAAAAAGCAAGGGCCCTTTCTGCCCTTTCCACTCTGATAAAAAGCAAGAGCCCTTTCTGTTCACAGGAATAGAATATTTTGTACCTGTACAGCACGAATGACTTTTAAATGTGATATTCTATTTGGTGGCATTTGATGAAAGGAGACAGGAAAGCAATGTTTCACTGAGGATGAACGGAGTGTACCGGGGATTGCGGAAAGCAGGCAGACCTCCCCAGCTGTTTCTTCCAGCGGTGACATCTCATGATTTTCCGAGGATGCCCTGAGCTTCAGCTTGTGATAAAGAACTGCAGAGCAAGGTAGATAAAGAGAGGGGTTTGCCCAGGAGGGGGTCGTGCCCAGCCTAATTTATTGTCAAGCGCTGAAAGTGCAGAGACACCCTCTGCAGGGGTTCCTGCCATAAAGGCGGTCCCTGAAACTTGCCCTCTCGGCGGCGTATAAAAGGCTGTGACCATCACCTTCCGGGGCTTCACGCTTTCATCAGCTCTCTGATGTCTCTCTAAACAACACCACCCGCGCTCTCCTCCAGCCCACCCTGGGTTACAGAAATATCTGACTTTGTGCTAAGAATACACTTGCTTGCTCTACTTGCAAACCTAACTTGGGTTACTGGTTGCTTCAGGCAGCATAGAAATGATCTGAAATGGCTTGAGTTGAATCCTTTGCGTCTGCATGCCGGTTCAGTCATGTCCAACTCTTTGCAACCCCGTGGCTCCCCTATCCATGAAATTTTCCCAGGCAGGAATACCAGAGTGGGTTGCCACTTCCTTCTCCAGGGCATCTTCCCGACGCAGGAGTCGAACCCACATCTCTCGCGTCTCCTGCATCTGCAGGCAGGTTCTTTACCGCTGAGCCACCTGGGAAGCCCAGTGGTCTTAATTACTTAGTATTTTTAATTTTGGCATGGAAAAAGTCTACTGGTGGATGTTATGTGTGGTTGCTTTGGCTTCCCAAGTTATGAAATAAACAGCTGAGACTTACATAATATTATACAACTGTGAAAAATGAAGCAAGATCCCCTGGAGAAGGAAATGGCAACCCACTCCAGTACTCTTGCCTGGAGAATTCCAAGGACAGAGGAGCCAAGGACAGAGAATCCTACAGTCCATGGGATCACAAAGAGTCAGACACGACTGTGCAACTAACTTTCACTTTCATTAAAAATGAAAGTGTTTGTCACTCAGACATGACCGACTCTTTGCAACCCCGTGGAGTGTAGCCCACCAGGCTCCTCTGTCTATGGGATTCTCCAGGCAAGAACAACGGAGTAGGTTGCCATGCCCTCCTCCAGGGGATCTCCCCCACCCAGAGATCAAACCCAAGTCTCCTGCATGTCCTGCATTGGCAGGCGGGTTCTTTACCAGCTGAGCCACCAGGGAAGTCCAGTTGAAACCTTTGACCACTGGTTAGTTAGCAACACAGATGACATTTCTCTAATGATCTTCTCACTGGGGGACTTCCCTGGTAGTCCAGTGGTTAAGACTCTGCAGTTGCAAGCAAGGGGTACAGGTTCGATCCCTGGCCAGGAAATTTAAGATCCCACATCCCATGCCAAGGGAGAAAAAAAGCTCTCCATAGAGCCTGTCTTGTGAGCTATTTAGCTCTTGAATGAGGAAGCAAGTCTCCACCCAAGAGAGTATTAGACATGTTCAGAGTCACCCGAATCTGTGTTCTTTTATTTTGCTGAAGTAATTCCCCTCTCTGCTCTGAACTGTACAGTCAGGAAACCGTAGAGCTGGCAGACGATTAAGTATGAGAACTCCCCGGTAAGAGAAAGAAAGTATGATCTTTTTGCCAAGGCAGAGAGGCTCTCACGGTAAGAGAACCCCAGATAGAATTGAACTTGGCCTTAAATGGGACGTTGATGACTAGAAAAATCGAGGGCTGTGTTTCAGAGCAGAGTTAAGATTTATAAAGTACTTCATACAAATGACACATAGCTGCTGTGTGCTTAGTCACTCGGTCATGTCCAGCTCTTCGTGACCCCATGGACTGGGCCCCTCCAGGCTCCTCCATCCATGGGAATTCTCCAGGCAAGAATACTGGAGTGGGTTGCCATGCCCTTCTCCAGGGGATCTTCCCAACCTAGAAATCGAACCAGGGTCTCTGCATTGCAGACAGATTCTTTACCAGCTGAGCCACCAGAGAATCCCCCACATAGTATATAGGATAGACTTTGGACAGGTCTGACCGATATACTTTGTGGGATTCCCCGGTGGCTCAGATGGTAAAGCGTCTGCCTGCAATGCGGGAGACCCGGGTTCTATCCCTGGATAGGGAGGATCCCCTGGAGAAGGAAATGGCCACCCACTCCAGTATTCTTGCCTGGGAAATTCCATGGATGGAAGAGCCTGCAGGCTACAGTTCATGGGTCACAAAGAGTCAGACGCGACTGAGTCACTTCACTTTCTTTCTTTTTCTTTGACAAGTCTGACAGAAAGGACACAGCTCGAGACTTCAGTGGTGGTCCAGTGGGTAGAACTCTTCATTTTCACTGCCAAAGGGCCCAAGTTCAATCCCCAGTTGGGGAGCTAGAATCCCACAAGCCTTGGGATGCCACTGAAAGAAAAGATAAATAAAAGGAGCAAGTTTTTTCTCATAGACTTGGGAAAACAGTTACTAAACAAATGATTAAAATAGCCATAGTTAGCAAGTGCATCCTGTTAGATTAGAAAATTAGGAAATATGACCCAAGTGAAAGTTATAGGGATTGGAACAGTTGTAAATCTGGGGAGAAATGAGACTGAAGACAGTAATTCTGTTCATTATTGACACTGATGACATTGTTGTTCAGTCACTCAGTCGTGTCCAAATCTTTGCAACCCCACGGACCCAGAGTTTGTTCAGACTTATGTCCATTGAGTCAGTGATGCCATCCAACCATCTCATCCTCTGTTGTTCCCTTCTCCTCCTGCCTTCAATCTTTCCCAGCATCAGGGTCTTTTCCAATGAGTCAGCTCTTTGCATCAGGTGGCCAAAGTATTGGAGCTTCAGCTTCAGCATCAGTCCTTCCAATGAATATTCAAGACTGATTTCCTTTAGGACGGACTGGTTGGATCTCCTTGCAGTCCAAGGGACTCTCCAGAGTCTTCTCTAGGAACACAATTAAAACTATCCCCCACCCACCTAGAGAAAAGCCCAGGCAGCAGCAAAGAGCCAGTGCAATCAACAATTTACTAATTTAAAAGATTTCCCCAGATATATACCCAGGAGTGGGATTGGTGGGTCCCATGGTAACTCTCTTTTTTGTTTCTTAAGAAACCTTCATGCAGTTCCCCATAAATGGCTGTATCAATTTTCATTCCTATCAATGCTGCAAGAGACGTCACCCTCTCCAGCACCTATTTTTGTAGATTTTTTTTTTTCTGATGGCCATTCCAACTGCTGAGATGTCATAGCTCACTGCAGTTTCTATTCGAATTTCTCTAATAATTAGTGGTATGGAGCATCTCTTCATGTGTGTCTTGGCCATCTAGGACCACTGCATTCTGATATTGATCAGCAGACGTACAGGATAATCCTCTTTTGAGAAAACAGAGAATTGATGGGGTGAACCTAGCATTTTGCTTGAGTGTGAATTCCCGATGGGTGGGTGGGCGAGCGGCTTAGAATAGTCAAGTGGCTCTTCTGAGCTGAGACGGCGCTGGTCTCATTTCTTAGAACCTCACGTGGCTGGAGTCTGCGGGGTGAGGCAAGCAGGATGAGGAAGCTGTACGAACAGGCAGCCCCGAATCTGGAAGGGTGTTCTCTGGTATCTCTGTGTCACTGGGCTGGTATGAACAGAGGGCTACAGGTGTTGCCAAGGAGATGATACCAGGGAAAGAAAGAGATGAGCAGAAGCAAACCTTGGAGAACTCGAACATCCTACCCAGTCAGAGCAGGTCCGTCAGGTAGCATCTTATTGTGCATGGCAGAACTCACTTAGTGAAGACAAGCACAGAGACGCTCACTTATAAATATTCTTGGAGGGACAGATGAGAACACTTTACTAAGCATTTACCTCTAGGAGCCAGGAATGGGCTTCCCTGATGGCTCGGTGGGTAAAGAATATGCCTGCAATGTAGGAGACGTGGGTTCAATCCCTGGGTCAGGAGGAGCCTTGTTGGTGCAGGAGATGCAAGAGATTCAAGTTCTTCAATTTTCTTGTGTCATAGCTCAGATGGTAAAGAATCTGCCTGCAATGTAAGAGACCAAGGTTTGATCTCCAGGTGGGGAAGATCCCCTGGAGGAGGAAATAACAACCCACTCCAAGATTCTTGCCTGAAGAATCCTATGGACAGAGGAGCTTGGCATCCCATGGACAGAGGAGCCTGGCGGGCTACAGTCCATGTAGTCACAGAGTCAGACTGAGCAAGCATGAGGCTGCTGCTGCTGCTGCTGCTAATTCACTTCAGTCATGTCCGACTCTGTGCGACCCCATAGATGGCAGCCCATCAGGCTCCACTGTCCCTGGGATTCTCCAGGCAAGAACACTGGAGTGGGTTGCCATTTCCTTCTCCAATGCATGAAAGTGAAAAGTGAAAAGTGAAAGTGAAGTCGCTCAGTCGTGTCTGACTCCTAGCGACCCCATGGCCTGCAGCCTACCAGGTTCTTCCGTCCATGGGATTTTCCAGGCAAGAGTACTGGAGTGGGTGCCATTGCCTTCTCTGAAGCACGAGACACTGAAGGACCAGTGTTTTGGAGGCATTGAATGGCTTGATGTCTCCTGTGGTTGTCCATTTTTAATGATATCTTTTTTTCCCCTCATCAGATACGACTTTTGCAATGTACCTTTGAGCCTGTGAGAGTGTTAGTCGCTCAGTCACGTCTGACTCTTTGTGACCCTATGGACTGTACCCCACCAGGCTCCTCTGTCCTTGAATACTGGAATAGGTAGCCATTCCCTTCACCAAGGGATCTTCCCAACCCCAGGTCTCCCACACTACAGGCAGACTCTTTACCATCTGAGCCATCTGACTTTTACAATAAAAAAAGGTCAAAATAAGTAGTGTTTGGGAAATAGTATATATCCTGTAGTGTGTTTCTTTTATATAGAATGTATATATTTCAGATAATATTATGTTTCATATAATATTCCATATACCTTGAAATATATACAGAATCATCTTTTTACATGATTTCTTGCCAGTCACTATCGCCATGAAAACCTCAGCTTCCGAAATGTCCTGTTGAAGGAAAACGGCCAAGAAATTAGACGCCCTGTCTAATAATATAAAAAATGATCAGGAAGTTCATTTTGGATGGTACACTGTGTAGAGAGAGGTCCTTTCGAATGAGGCTTGTTGTCAGAAACACCTCAAGAAACAGGTTACAAATTATGCACTCAGGCTTCTTTTTCTGCTGACAGTTTTCTAGGAATATATGTGTTCAGACAGGAATGGATTTGTGGACACCCCCCACCAGGCGGTCAGGGTAACGCGTCCTCAACCAGATTATTGTTGCCGGCCCCAGACTGCTAATGCAACATGAGGAGAATCGTGTTATCAGCACAATTCAGTTTGGTAAAGATTGAATCACTAGATGAAGCAGCATTGCAGAAAAGCCCAGAGATTAGGAAAAGACAGCGAGCTAAACGAGAGCAAACAGGACGTGCATTTCTTTTCCACAGTTATCCTTAAAGCATCTTAAGGTCTTGGGAGTTTTTGTGGGATTAATAGACTTGAATGCTGTTTCAGTCGTTACATTGAAAAGTCGATACAGTATCAATTATTCGGGATGGTATTATTTTGCTTGACAGGCAGAGTTGAAATGTGTTGATTATTTGTACACATTCTTGGACATGTAGCTTTCCTGGTGGCTCAGCTGGCAAAGAATCCGCCTGCAATGCCGGAGACCTGGGTTCGATCCCTGGGTTGGGAAGATCCCCTGGAGAAGGGAAAGGCTACCCACTCCAGTATTCTGCCCCGGAGAATTCCATGGACTGTATACTCCATGGGGTCGCCAAGAGCGGGACAGAACTGAGCAACTTTCACTTCATTTCTCTTTGGACAACTAAAGAAATACTTAAGCATAGAAAGGAATAAATCTGAAATAAAAAATAAAAAATAGTAAGGGACCCCTGGTCCAGTGGTTAGAACTCCAGGCTTCCACTGCCGGGGGTGTGGATTTGATCCCTAGTCAAGAAACTAAGATCCCATATGCTATGCAACTTGGGCAAAAAAAAAAAAAAAAGAAAAAAGAGGAAGAAACGATAGCATGCTTATGTGATTCACACATTTTATGGGCATTTCCATTAAGCAGCAGTTTCCAATGCTGCACTGAACTCTGTGTGTGTGTTTAACTGATTTCATGACTCCAACTCTCAACGTATCTGAAAAATAAAGCATGCCTTCTGCTGGATTCTGCTAAATGTTTTATGTTTAAATGTGAACGTTTGTTGATTTGGAAATGAGGAAAGGAGACTTGTATCTTTCAGTGTTATTCTCTGTTGTTTCACTGAATTTTCAGCTTCTGTCCGCCGTTGACGTACCATGAAAGTAATGATAACCTGTCTGAGGAGTTCATGTTTCCAAAAAGACCCTTTATTTCTGATTTGTGTGTGTGTGTGTGAGCTCAGTTGCATTCGACTGCTTTTGACCCCATGGACTGCAGCCCACCAGGTTCCTCTCTCCATGGGATTCTCCAGGCAAGAATACTGGAGTGGGTTGCCATTTCCTCCTCCAGGGGATCGTCCTGACCCAAGGATCGAACCCACATCTCCTGCATTGCAGGTGGATTCTTTACCGCTGAGCCACCAGCTATTTTTATTGACTTATTTTCCCATCTCCTGATGGCTTTCAAAACACATACCATCTACTCAGTCTTTCAGGGGGAACTAGGTCACTATCTTTCTTTCATGAGTCAATTTTGGTCACTTAGAGTAATAGGAGTCTAGTTGTATCACAATATGTTAGTATGTGTGTGTTGTATTTTTGCGGTAATTCTGCCACGGAATTAGAAGCAGACACCTTGCCACATACATTGGCATTTCTATGCCATATTTACCAAGGCTCGGTAGACAATGAGCAAATAGTCAATTCCTTTTTTTTAATGCTTTCCTTTCTTTAATACAAATATTTTTACTTGGCTGCCTCCATAAGATGGAAAGTTCCTTAGATAGCAACAAACTTCTTCTAGTAAAAGTTAGTCACTCAGTCGTGTCAGACTCTTGGTGACCCCGTGGACTGCAGACCACCAGGCTCCTCTGTGCGTGGGATTTTCCAGGCAAGAGTACTGGAGTGGGTTGCCATTGCCTTCTCCGATTGAAATCTCTAATTCTTTGCGATTCTGTTAGTTTTTTTTCCCCTTCATGTATTTTGAAGTTCTCTTGTCAGATGCATAAGATTGAAGAATCTTATGTTTGTTTCTCCACCTTCTCGCTAAGATCAAGTGTGGTATGGGGGTTTCCCAGATGGCTCAGTGGTAAAGAATCCACCTGCCAATGCAGAAGACACAAGAATTGCAGGTTCAAACCCTGGGTTGGAAAGATTCCCTGGAGGAGGGCATGGCAACCCACTCCAGTATTCTTGCCTGGAGAACCCCATGGACAGAGGAGGCTGGTGGGCTGCAGTCCACAGGGTCGCAAAGAGTTGGACATGACTGAGTGCACACGTTCTCTTGATGAATTGAACCCTTTATTATTACAAAAGGAGCTTCTTTTTCCAAGACAGTAGCTTTTGCCCTGAACACCTATTTTATCTCATGCAAATTATAGATTTCTCAGCACAGTTTTGATTAATGTTAGCTTGTTACATTCTCTTTCATCACTTTGTCTTAATCTTTGTGTCCATTTCATGTGTTTCTTGTAAACAGAATAAAGTTAGGTCTTGCTTTCTATATGTTCTAAGAATCCATCTTTTAATGAGAAGTTTCCAATCTTTTACATCTAAATTGGTTGTAGTCAGGAATAAATGCACGGTCACTTTTATTTTATTTTTTTCTATTTGTCCATCTGTTGTTTGTTTCTTTTTTCTCTTATTTTCCTCATCCTTTTGGGTTGCCTGAATAATTCTTATCCTCCCATTGTGTCCAATTTGTCATCATATTAGCTCTAATTCTTTTCTTTTTACACATTAGCTATTTTTCTTGTTCTATTAATCATTGACTTAGTTTTTATAGTATAAACCTTTAGCTTGTCACAATTTACTTTCAAGTGATATTACATTGCTTCATAGATGGTATAAGAACTTTAGGAAATTTTTACCTTTCTTCTCTTGCAGTGACTAACTTTAGTTTCTCCTCTTCTGAATATAGTGCCATGTTCTCACACATTTTAGTTTTCCATATGCTGTAAACCACAAACTACATCTTAATTTTTGTTTCAATATGCAATGATCTATTAAAGTGATGAAATAAAATAATCTTATGCACTTACACATGTAGTTTTTTTTAAAAAAAAAAAAACATGTATTTATTTATTTTTGGTTGCGGTGAGTCTTCATTGCTATGCAGGCTTTTTCTAGTGACACACAGGCTTAGTGGTTCCACAGCATATGTGATTTTCCCAGACCAGAGATAGAAACCGTGTCCCCTGCTTTGGCAGGCAGATTCCTATCCCTCGTACAAACAGGGAAGACACACTCATGTACTTCTTATTGTACTTCTTTATTACTAGGATTAGATCCATATTCCCACCTGGTAAAATTTCTTTTCTGCATGAAATTTCTTATACTACAGGTCTGCTTCTGATAAACTACCTCAAACTTTCATATGTCCAAAAAAAAAAAAAATTTTTTTAACGTTCTGAAAGCAAGAAGTATTTTTCAGTTCAGTTCAGTTCAGTCCCTCAGTCGTGTCTGACTCTTTGCGACCCCATGAATCGCAGCACGCCAGGCCTCCCTGTCCATCACCAACTCCCGGAGTTCACCCAGACTCACGTCCATCGAGTCAGTGATGCCATCCAGCCATCTCATCCTCTGTCGTCCCCTTCTCCTCCCGCCTTCAATCTTTCCCAGCATCAGGATCTTACCAATGAGTCAACTCTTCACATCAGGTGGTCAAAGTATTGGAGTTTCCGCCTCAGCATCAGTCCTTCCAATGAACACCCAGGACTGATTTCCTTTAGGATAGACTGGATGGATCTCCTTGCAGTCCAAGGGACTCTCAAGAGTCTTTTCCAACACCATTGTTCAAAAGCATCAATTCTTCGGTGCTCAGCCTTCTTTATAGCCCAGCTCTCACATCCATACATGACTACTGGGAAAGCCATAGCTTTCACTAGATTGACCTTTGTTGCCAAAATGATGTCTCTGCTTTTTAATATGCTGTCTAGGTTTGTCATAAACAAATAGCTGCTGCTTGATACACAAAGAGGCCAATTTTCTAGCTCTTCCTGGCAAAACCATAAATCAGTATCATAGGAGATCACAGATCTTAGGCAATGTTCAGAGTCATAGCAACTCATTGACGCAGGACTCTTTCACTGAGGAGGGAGCGTTACTGAAGAAAGAGCCTGTAATTAATTCATGGGTGTATGATAAAACTCAAGTGTACTCCTGTTGCTTTCCCCGAGAGACATGCAGCCATTTAGCAAACTGCAGGCGTTTTCCTGAATGAACATAAATAAGGGGAAAACACAAGCTTCTAGATAATTTTTAGATACTGTGATATCAATTGGCATATTAAAATCATAAACATGGCTGTTTTGTAGTCTTTGCAATCCTGTGGACTGTAACCCACCAGACTCCTCGGTCCATGGAATTCTCCATGCAAGAATACTGGAGTGGGTTGCCACTTCCCTTCTCCAAGGGATCTTCCCAACCCAGGGATCAAACCCAGGTGTCCAGCATCGCAGGCAGATTCATTACCACCCAAGTCACCAGGGAAGTCCATGAATTTTTACATCCGCTCTTAATATAAAAGGAATGTCACACAGCAGATGTTCACAGGGAAATGATCTATCGTTACATTCATTGCAGTGAAATGATTTATAGTTACGTTGGGTTGTGAATCTTTCTACATAATAAATCTACTAAAGGAATACATTCTGATGATAAGCCCTTTAAACTGGAATCTTTACAGTTTGTTTTTCCTTTTTGAGAATCCCACACTTAGTTCTATTCATCGCTCCTTGGAACAAGACTGGCTTTCCCCTCCGAGATATCAGCTTGAGAAGGTGATAATAAAGATAGACATTCTTGTGGTTTCACCAGTTGTAAAAAGGAAACACTTTTTAAAATAATTTTATTTATTTTGGTTGTGCTGCGTTGCTGTGAGTGGGGCTTCCTCGGGTCTCGGTGAGCAGGGGCGCTCTCTAGCCGTGGTGTACTGGCTTCTCATTGCTGTGACTTTTCTGGCTGTGAAACACGGGCTCTGGGAAATTCGGGCTTCAGTGGTTGCAGCACGTGCGCTCGGTATCTGCAGCTCCCAGGCTCTGGGAGAGCAGTACTTATGGTTCACCGGCTTATGTGTTCCACGGCATGTGGGATCTTCCAGGACCAGGGATAAGACCCACACCTCCTGCCTTGGCAGGCGGATTTTTATCCACTGAGCCACCGAGGAAGCCCCAAAGTGAACATTTTTGCTCGAACTCTTGTAACAGACACAGCGTGGGTTGGAGTCAGTCCTTGATTGGGGAGCTGAATCCCACATACCTCGAGGTCAAAGAACCAGAACATGAATATCAGAACAAATACTGTAGCAAGTTCAATAAAGACTTTAAAAATGGTTCACAGGGGTGAGGGTAGGGAGCGGGAAAAAAAAATCTTGAAAACAGTTTTGTATTTTGTCATATTCAGATATGACAATATGCTCATTCGTCATTGCTGTTTTATTGTTATTTCTCTTGGCTTTTGGTGATGTCATTTTTTTTAATGCCTTTAAGTACCTAATCATTTCAAATGGAGGACCAGACATTATACATGAAAACATAGGAATAACTGTAGGTCTTGAATGACTTTTTCTTCATTCAGGGGGAAAAAAAAAAATTGCATTTGCTGCCACCAGATGGCTGTGGGCATTGCTAATCCTAGACAATCATGACATGTTTTCCAGGGTTGATTGAGTTTTCACTCTGGTGCTGGGTAGACTTCTAGCTCACACTTATCACTAAGATATAACTTTTAGGATCTCCATCCAAAACAGAATATCTTATCAGTTGCCTGTGGGCACTGCATCCAATTTTTCCTGCACAATGTATGAGGCTACTAAAATATTTGTTCACCTTCACAGCATTTCAGCTGCCTCTTCAACAGTTAGGAGACAGTCTTAGGAGAAAATCACCACAAAATGCCCTAAGAATTGACCTAATAACTATCGTCACACTTTAAAAAATTATTTTGTCCAGCTTTTGTCCACTAGAAAGTGTTTTTTTTTTCCATTGTAAAATTATATCTCATTTCTCTTTGTTGTTCAGTCGTGTCCAACTCTTTGCGACCCCATGGACTGCGGCACGCCAGGCTTCCCTGTCCATCACCGTGTCCTGGAGCTTGCTCAAACTCATGTCCACTGAGTCAATGACGCCGCCCAACCATCTCATCCTCTGTCGTCCCCTTCTCCTCCCACCTTCAGTCTTTCCCAGCATCAGAGTCTCTTCCTTTCTCTAGGTTGCCATTATCTGAAAGACACAGTCTCAAGAGCTTTTCTAACCCTTGAGTTTTCATCTTTCTTAGTTGCCAGAGCCCGTTTTCTGCTGATTGTTTTGAAACTAACTACGGAAAGCAGGGGTTAGTCAGGGTTTCACAGTGTTCTTCAAGCAGCTGAACAAAGCAGGACTTCCCCTGTGGCCTAATGGTTAGTACCTCGCCTACCAATGCAAGGGGTGTGAACTCCATCCCTGCTCGTGGAGGTAAGGTCCCACATGCCTTGTGGCCAAAAAAACCCCCCAAAAACCTAAGGAAGAGAAACAGTATTGTAACAAGTTGAATGAAGACTTCAAAAATGGTCCCCATCCAAATATAAAATAAACGACTTAAAGGAAAAGTTGAAGGAATTAAGCAAAGAAAGTTACACCACAACTATGCTTATTTTTCAGAAAGACTTTTTTTTTTTTTTTTTTAAGAACTGAAGACACAGCATCTGAACATCAGTAGAGCTAAAGTGTTGGTGAAATGTGTGCTTTCCAGGTGGCTCAGTGATAGAGAACCTGCTTGCCAATGCAGGAGACTTGGGTTTGATCCCTGGGGTCAGGAAGATCTCCTGGAAAAGGAAATGGCAAACCCACTCCAGTATTCTTGCCTGGAGAATCTCATGGACGGAGGAGCCTGGCGGGTTACATGGTCCATGAGATGGTGAAGAGTCAGACATGACTGAAACGGCTTTGCACACAAACAGTCTCTGGTCTCAGCTGTCAGACTTAGAAGCAGGTGGGCCTGCCTGATTGTGGCATGTGGGCATGGTCACCCCAAGACCTGTGGGATGTTAATTCTTGAAACCCAAGTCCCCTGCTTTGGGAGGAAAGTCCTGACCTTAGGGTTTTGCTTCCTTGTTGGTTTTAATCCCCTATAGCTTGCCAAGACAGGTAATTTCCAATGGCGAGATACAACCAATGGGAAACAACTGGTGACTAAAAAGCCTATTTTTCAGTATTTCCATGACAAGCAAGTCAACATTCTGGAAAGATTTCCTTTAGACACCATGATTTAGTAATCTCAGTCTTGTTATTTAAATATCGAGTATCCTACTGAAATGCAGAAGTTCTTTTTTTAAAAAAAATTTATTTTAATTGGAGGCTAATTACTTTACAATATTGTAGTGGTTTTTGCCATACACTGATATGAATCAGCCATGGTTCAGGATGGAGATGTTCTTCCAAAGGAAAGTTCTATTGAAATCACCTTGCCAGTATCTTAGCTACAGTTTGGAGACAATATTGGAATAAAAAAAAAAAAGGTCATGAATATAAGCAGACTCATGATGCCTCTGAACCACAGGACATGACAGGAAATGGAAATTGATGTTGATCAGTACTGGAGGAAGAGCTGGAAATCTAAACATCGTATTAAAAAGCAGAGACATCACATTTGTCATCAAAGGTCTATATGGTCAAAGCTATGGTTTGTTGTGTACAGGTGTAAGACTTGGATCATAAACAAGGCTGAGTGCCAAATAAAAAAAAAAAGTGCCAATGCTTTCAGACTGTGGTGTTGGAGAAAATTCTTGAGAGTCCCTTGGACTGCAAGGAGATCCAACTAGTCCATCCTAAAGGAAATCATTCCTGAATATTCATTGGAAGGGCTGATGCTGAAGCTGAAACTCCAATCCTTTGGCCACCTGATGCAAAGAGCTGACTCATTGGAAAAGACCTTGATGCTGGGAAAGATTGTGGGCAGGAGGAGAAGGCAGTGACAGAGGATGAGATGGCTGGATGGCATCACTGGCTCAATGGACATGAGTTTGAGCAAGCTCCGGCAGTTGGTGATGGACGGGGAGGCCTGACGTGCTGCAGTCCTTGGGGTCGTAAAGAGTTGGACATGACTGAGCGACTGAGTAACACATATCAGAATGAGAGCCACCAAATCTTTGAAATTTTGATACTTTTGGGTATCATAGAATTACTCTGTACCCAAAGTAGGAAGACAAGTGTTAAGCATTTCAATAAAAATGGTATTATTCAAACATCTATTTCGAAAGTAGGTTTTGTGAAAACAGAATGTGCTTCTATGGAGATGTTTTGCGTTAATGTGGGGTTTATTTTTAGCTCCCTCAAGGACAGCTGCCAGCTTATGACTGAAAACCTGCAACTCCGTGGGTCAATGCATCTTAAAAAACATTGCATTACTATGGAAATTTGTTTTCGGAATGAACTCTGCAAGATTATACCCAACAAATAAACAGAGAGGAGTTCAGTGTTTCACATGTCTGTTAGATGACTTCATGGTATTTTTCTACGCATTATCTGGTATATGGTAAAACAGTATTATTTGGGGTGTAAAGGTTTCCAATTTACGTAATTGCCACAAAAGAGCTAAATATTCAGACTGTGTTCCTTTGGTGGGGAGAGGAAAAACAAAATGCCAAGCAATGGCATTTGAGGTATCTGATACATATTTGGGAAATGTCAAAACTAGTGTTTTTTATGACAGAAACATAGTAACGTACCTGTTAAAATAGTTTGACCCTGGTTAATTCCTATTAACCATATTAACTGTTAACCTATATTATTAACTACTAACATTCAGTTCAGTTTAGTTCAGTCGCTCAGTCGTGTCCGACTCTTTGTGACCCCATGGACCGCAGCATGCCAGGCCTCCCTGTCCATCACAAACTCCCGGAGTTAACTCAGACTCACGTCCATCCAGTCAGTGATGCCATCCAGCCATCTCATCCTCTGTCGTCCCCTTCTCCTCCTTCCCCCAATCCCTCCCAGCATCAGGGTCTTTTCCAATGAGTCAACTCTTTGCTTGAGGTGTCCAGAGTACTGGAGTTTCAGCTTTAGCATCATTCCCTCCAAAGAAATCCCAGGACTGATCTCCTTCAGAATGGACTGGTTGGATCTCCTTGCAGTCCAGGGGACTCTCAAGAGTCTTCTCCAATACCACAGTTCAAAAGCATCAATTCTTTGGCGCTCAGCCTTCTTCACAGTCCAACTCTCACATCCATACATGACCACAGGAAAAACCATAGCCTTGACTAGACAGACCTTTGTTGGCAAAGTAATGTCTCTGCTTTTGAATATGCTGTCTAGGTTGGTCATAACTTTCCTGCCAAGGAGTAAGCATCTTTTAATTTATTATCAGTTATTCATGCTTGCTAAGTCACTTCAGTCATGTCTGACTCTTTGTGACCTTATGGACTGCAGCCCGCCGGGTTCCTCTGTCCATGGGATTCTCCAGGCAAGGATACTGGAGTGGTTTGCCATGCCTTCCTCAAGGGGTCTTCCCGATCCAGGGATCGAACCCCTGTCCCTTACATGTCCTGCATTAGGCAGGCAGACTCTTTACCACTAGCACCACCTGTTAGCAGTTATTAACTATTAACCAACTATTAACCTGTATCTCAGAGAAGGCAATGGCACCCCACTCCAGTACTCTTGCCTGGAAAATACCATGGATGGAGGAGCCTGGTAGGCTGCCATCTATGGGGTCGCACAGAGTCGGACACAACTGGAGCGACTTAGCAGCAGCAGTAGGGTTAGTATATTTGTACAACAGATTAACCTATTTTATTATGTTTGCCTGGCTTTATGAAAACCAGCAGGACTTTAGGATACTTTTATAACTGTGTTGACTGGCTCTGTTCCTAATATAATTTATAATGCACGTATGTGCTCAGTCTTGCCCGACTCTTTGCGAGCTCATGGACTGTAGCCCACCACACATCTTTTCTCCAGGTCTGTGGGTCTGTTTCTTAGATAAATTCATTTGTGTCATAGTTTAGATTCCACATACAAGTGATATCATGGGATACTTGTCTTTCTCCGTCTGCCTTACTTAAGTCACTGTGATGCATCAGTTTTGCTGAAAAAGCTTTATCTCCTTTTTTATGGCTGAGTAATATTCCACCACATATATGTACCACAGCCTTTTCATCCTTTCTTCTTTCAATGGGCATTTGAGTTGTTTCCATGACTTTGGCTATTGTGAATAATGCTGCTATGAACACTGGAGTGCATGGATCTTTTCAAGTTAATGTTTCCTCTGCATGTATGTCCAGGATTCTGGTATCATATAGTAATTCTATCTTTAGTTTTCTAAGGAACCTCCATTGTGTTCCCTATCGTGGCTGTACCAACTTGCGTTCCCACCAAAAGTGTTAAGAGAGTTCCCTTTTCTCCACACCCTCTCTAGTATTTGTCATTTGTAGACACTTTAATCAAGGCAATTATTAAAGTGCGAGGTGATTCCTCATTGTCCGTTTGACTTGCATTTCTCCAGTAATTAGCGATGTCGAGCATCTTTTCACGTGCCTCTTGGCCATCTGTACGTCTTCTTGGGAAAAAGGTCTATTTAGGTCTTCTGTCTATTTTTTTTTTTGTTTTGATTGGGTTGTTTTATTGTTGTTGTTGACTTACATGAGCTGAAGAGGCTTTTATAACATAAGTAACTGCTGAAAACTCGAAACAATACAGATGTCCACCAACAGCAGAATGAACAAATTTATTGTTGTTGTTATTGTTTAGTACCTAAGTCATGTCTGACTCTTTGGGACCCAATGGACTGTAGCCCAAGCGATCCTCCTGACTGAGGGATCAAACCTGCGTCTCTGGCATTGGCAGGCAGATTCCACTGAGCCAGTTGCAAAGCTCTGAATGAGGAAATATGTGGAAACTATTTCCTGTAAGCACATCTCTGAAATGATGGAAATGAATAACTTCGTGCTACATCACACCTAATCTCCTTTCACATTTGAATGTCTCCACTATAAGGATGAGCCGAGACATCTGCAGTTAAAGCAAACTTGCAGAATCATTTCCCTGGTGTTAAATCTCAGGGGGAGAAAGATGCCATTTGGAAGACAGTAGACATCTCTATGGCAAGTACACGTCTCTTTAGCAAGAGGTGGGCTTGTGAAGTCCGGCTCAGGTTCTGTTCTTTGATTTGGTGATTGTGGTAGTCGTACATTGGGAAGATACCCTGGAGGAGGAAATGGCAACCCACTCCAGTATTCTTGCCTGGAGAACCCCATGGATGGAGGAGCCTGGTGGGCTACGGTCCATGGAGGTGCAGAGTTGGACATAACTAAGCAACGCATATCTAATAAACCCACGGAAAACAGAAATATTGTGCATTTCCTCGCATATAAATTTTACGATTAAAATGCATCTTATTAGGAACTTCCCTGGTGGTCTACTGCATAACACCTTGCCTTCCAATGAGGAGGCAGCAATTTGATCCATGGTCAGGGAGCGAAGATCCCTCATGCCTTGTGGCCAAGAAACCAAGACATAAAGCAGAAGCAATATTGTAACACACGCAATAAAGACTTTAAAAATGTCCCACATCAAAAAAACACTTTAAAAAATATTAATACATCTTATTAAAGTACATGACATTTTAATTTCAATTATCTTAGAGAAGGAAATGGCAACCCACTCCAGTATTCTCACCTGGGAAATCCCATGGAAAGAGGAGCCTGATGGGCTACACTCCATGGGGTCGCAACGTGTCGGACACAACCGAGCAACTAAACAAACAACGTGTGTGTGTGTGTGTGTGTGTGTGTGTGTGTGTGTGTGTGTGTCTTGGAACATCTGAAAATAAAAAATGGAAGTAGATTCAGCACAGATACAGATACCTCTGGGAGTATACATGTACTTTACTTTTTACAATTTTTTTTTAAGTTTTGTAAACTCCACCTGTATGTTTATACATATGAAATTTTTAAGGAAAACAGTTGCAGTGAGATTGCAAATAAAACGACCTCATTTTTGACAGCATTTTCTAGTAAACCACTGTGAAGTCCTGCCACTAGAAAAGGTGAATTTTGTGACGGCTCCAAGTCTGCCTTGCCAACGAAAATCTTTGGCTATATGCAGTGTGTTCCCAATGCAGTGGTTGTTTATTTTGTACATCGGAGTTGGTCCCTCTTAATCCTGAATAATCCTCCTCTGGTCTCAATCTCCCAAGTGGTGACCACTAATTTATTTTCTGTATCCATGAGTCTGTTTCTCTTGTTACACATACATTCATTTGCTTTTTTTTTTTTTTTTTAGGTTAAACACATAAATGATATCACATGTATTTGTCTTTCTCCCTTGGACTTACCTTCATTCAGCGTGATAACCTCTAGGCCCACCCGCATTGTTGCAAATGCCAGAACTCCATTCATTTTTATCTTCCTTCAATTGAGAAAGTTCTCCTTTTTCCCCTCCTGCATTTTGCATCTAACCCAACTCCGGTGCCCTGTCAAAGTCGTTTTCAATCTCTGTGATTGTAACTACATCAAATATTTAAAACAGACGCACACACAGAGGTGTCAACAATGCTAACTGATTTGTCTATACACTCAGTATCAAACTGTATGCAACGTTGATTGCTCTTAGATCCCCTTTGTCAATGAGATAAAGTTTTCATATCCAGAAAAATAATGCATTCTGTGGCATTCACTTACAAATTTGTATGCAAAAAATCTTTGAGGTAATAATTCATGAATTGGCTGGTGAGCGGAGGCAACTATACACAGTGATGCATTTATCTTAAAATAAGCAAGCCTAATAATAGACTTTAGGGCAAAACACTCCATACACAGGGGAAGTCATGTTCTGACAGGATTTTCCAATAATGTTATTACCTAATGAGGCAGACACAAGAGAAATCTGTAAGTGAGTGCGTCTGTGATGGATTCAGCTTGCACTGGGCATTAATCCTTTCATGGTGCCCATTCCTGCTGGCTTTGTGTGATCAGACAGAGTGACAGAGAGTGGAGCCCACAAGCATCAAGCCCCAAGCACACACCTGGGAACATTAGTCAGAACCCCTGAGGGCAAATGACCAGGGAAAGTCTCAAATCATTTTCACAAACTGAATCATTATTTTAATTGTTTATTTTTAATTGCAGGATAATTGCCGTAACAATATTGTGTTGGTTTCCGCCATACACTATATGAATCTGCCATAGGTATACATATGTCCCCTCCCTCTTGAACCTCCCTCCTATCGTCCACCCCATCTAGGTTACAGACTGGATCATTTTTACCCGCCAATGATGTACAGGATTGTGGTCCAAGTTGGCATCTCTTTGGACTAACTCAGCATGTCTGCGGACCCGAGTCATCTCTATGGACTGAGTTGGCATCTCTGTGGACCAAGCCCCCATCTCAGTGGACCAAGCCTGCATCTCTGTGGATGAAGTCTTCATTTCTGTGGGCCAAGCCTGCATCTCTGTGGACCAAGCCCCCATCTCAGTGGACCAAGCCTGCATCTCTGTGGATGAAGTCTTCATTTCTTTGGGCCAAGCCTGCATCTCTGTGGACCAAGCCCCCATCTCAGTGGACCAAGCCTGCATCTCTGTGGATGAAGTCTTCATTTCTGTGGGCCAAGCCTGCATCTCTGTGGACCATGCCCACATCTCTATGGACCAAGTCCTCAGTCTCTGTGGACCAAGCCTGCATCTCTGGACCAAGCCCTCTTCTCTGTGCAGTATGCTGCTGCTGCTGGTAAGTCACTTCAGTCATGTCTGACTCTGTGCGATCCCATAGATGGAAGCCAACCAGGCTCCCCCATCCCTGGGATTCTCCAGGCAAGAGTACTGAAGTGGGCTGCCATTTCCTTCTCCAAGGCATGAAAGTGAAAAGTGAAAGTGAAGTCGCTCAGCTGTGTCCGACTCTTAACGATGCCATGGACTGCAGCCTACCAGGCTCTGCTGCCCATGGGATTTTCCAGGCAAGAGTACTGGAGTGGGGTGCCATTGCCTTCTCCATCTGTGCAGTATACTTTTTCACAATCTGCCCACTTGGATAGTCATCTTTTTATGGAGATGACTTAACCTTATTCTTACGTCTAAAACTATAGAGAAAAAAGTTACTGGGCTTTAGGGAGGAAGTTGCAAGCATAAATAGCCAGAAAGTGCTATTTTAAAGTTCTGTTTGGGCTGGTACCATACTGTCTTGATGACTGTAGCTTTGTAGTATAGTCTAATGTCCAGGAAATCTGATGCCTCCTGCCCTAGAAACCAACACAACATTGGAAAGCAAATTTCCTCCAATTAAAAAATACATTAAAACATTTAAAAATAAAGTTCTGTTTTGGGACTTCCCTGGGGGTCCGGTGGCTAAGACTCTACACTACCAATGCAGGAGGCCCCAGTTTGATTCATATTCAGGGAACAAGATTCCACATCCCACAACCAAGTGTTCTTATGCTGCAGCAGAGACCCAGCACAGCCAAATAAATAACAATAAATATTCAGAAAAAAAAAAAGGTCTGTTTTCACTCATGCATGTGTGAATGCTAAGTTACCTCAGTCGTGTCCAACTGTTTGTGACCCCATGAACTATAGCCCTCCAGGCTCCTCTGTCCTTGTTTCCAGGCAGGAATACTCATGACGTTCAAGCAATAAGGATATTGTGACTAGCATAATACTGTCAACCACAAGCCAATATCATATCAGACTTACCATCCACACTATAAAATCCAGAACTGGAATATAATAGTTACCCTGTGAATACATTCTCGATCAACATCAGGTGGCTCAACTAGCATCTTTAAATAAAAATTTTCTGCATTTTTCATATTTTTTAAATTTTATGAAAGTATAGTTGATTTGCGATGTTGTGTTCATTTCTTCTACATGGCAAAATGACTCAGTTATGTATATGTATATGTATTGTAGACTTAAATGCACTAAATGAGCGTTGCCAGCTAAGTTTTGTTTGCCTAGGGCTGAGCCCAGGATACAGCACCTCAGATAGCTCTGAAAGATACTCCAAAGAGGCAAAGGGGAAAGTCAGTATATACGTCATTTTGGTGAAGGGGAATACATGCAGTCAGACACTTATTTTTTGCAGAAGGTTTCACTAATCATGAGGAACAGTCATCACCATGAAGGAATTTAGTGCTTTTCTAGATATGAGGTGAGCCACAAGAACTGGGCTCGTAAAATCAGCTCCTGAAAATATCTAACTATCTGAAGACGTGTCCTGGCAGTTTTCCCAGAATGCCTTGTTTCTGCTGTCCACCCTGAGCTCCTTTCAGGGGATGTTGCAGTTCAGCAGCTGCAGCAGCACTTGATTTAATCCTTGTAGAGGTGGATGGCAAGGCCAATTTGTAGCAAACTGTGTGTGTGCATATATATAAGTATATAAAAATGTATGCACACACTTATATATATTCTTTTCCATTCTTTTTCATATTCCTTTCCATTATGGCTTATCACAGGATAATGATTATACTTCCCTGTGCTCTACAATAGGACCTTATTCCTTATGCATATTATATTTAAATTAAGTTTTAATAGGATGATAGACTTACCTGCGTGAAGATCATGATGTATTCCATAGCCAAGAGTCTTCATATTTACACATGAAGATTTACAAATTGCTTAGAAGGGGGAAAAAAAATTCCACTAGGATTTAGTTAACAGATTGAAGGTCAGAGTAAAATCATACACATTTGTGTGTGTGTGTGCATCAGGGCAAAAGTAACAACAGGATGACGGAATTGGGAACTCTTTGCATGAAAGAGAAGGGTGATAAAAAAATCTGCCTCCTGAAAATCTGCAGAATATTTTGTGGACTTTTACGCTAGAATTCATAAAAATGAAATACTCACTGAAAACACTGAATAGTTGATTTTTCACATTCTGTTAGTTTCTGCTGTACAGCACAGGGGTCCAGTTATGCATATATGCATCCACTTTTGTTCAGACTGTTTTGCTTTGAAGATCATTGTGAACTGCTCAGTACAGTTCCCTGTGCTATAAGGTGGGTCCTTGGTTATCTATTTTATATACAGTAGTGTGTATATGTTAATTCCAAATCTCCTAATTTGTTCTCCCCATCCCTTTCCATTTTGGTCACCACAAGTGTGTCTATGTCTGTGGATCTATGTCCTTTTCACAGATAATTTGTGGGACTTCCCTGGTGGCTCACACAGTAAAGAATCTGCTTGCAAGGCTGGAGACCCTGGTTCGATCCCTGGGTTGGGAAGATCCCCTGGAGAAGGAAATGGCAACCCACTCCAGTATTCTTGCCTGGAGAGCCCCTTGGACACAGGAGCCTGGCGGGCTACAGTCCATGGGTCACAAAGAGTCGGACACAACTGAGCAGAACTAACACATTGATTTATATTTTACACTCCACATGTAACCAATATTACATGATATTTGTCTTTTGTCTGACTTACTTCAGTTGGTATGATCATCTCTAGGTCCATCCATGGACCTGCAAATGGCATTATTTCCCTATTTTTATGGCTATGTAATATACCATTATATATACGTATCATATCCTCTTTAGCTATTCATCTGTTGATGGACATGTGTATTGTTTCCTTGTCCCGGCTGTTGAAAATAGTGCTTCCGTTAACACTGGGGAGCATGAATGTTTTAGTTTTCTTCTTTTCTGGATTCATCTCCAGGAAAAATACTCACTTTTTTAAATGACATATTCCTTTAGTTACTGTATCCTCTACAAGTTTCTAGCTCTGGGTTTTGGGAATAATCTTTAATCTTTATCCAGACTCAATTTGCTTCTGTCAAATAGGAATAATCATTCCAGGCTCAAAACTGTTGAAAAAAATATAAATAACCTATGTTAAGCTGTAGGCAGAACTTAGCCCAGTAAGCAATCACTGCTGCTGCTGCTACTAAGTTGCTTCAGTCGTGTCTGACTCTGTGCGACCCCATGGACTGTAACCCACCATGCTCCTCCGTCCCTGGGATTCTCCAGGCAAGAATACTGGAGTGGGTTGCCATTTTGAGTGGGACTTATTATTAGAGTGAGTGTTCCAGATAATCTAATCTGCCTGACCTTTGTGTCAAAAGAAACATAAGGCAGGAGAAAAATATTAGAACAATGTTCATCATTTTGATTATGCCCCTGTGGTTAATTAATTATTTGCTGAGGGATCTTGAACCAGTTTTCCAGTTCCTCTAGGTCTCAGATTAGGAGTTTTCTTGTTCTACAATGTGAATAAGTCATAGGAACTCATCTTCACCGTTTGTGTAAGCTGTAATGTTACAAGTTCTTGTTAGGTCTGTTCTCCCATCAAAAAAAGACCCGACTGAGCCCCCAAGGCTGCTTAATTGGCATCATAAGCAATTAGCTTCTTGTTTCTGAAAGACAGGTGGCCTTTAGCTGTATTTTCACTCTGGTTGCTCTTAGTTAAGTCACGGTTACATCTTAAATCTCATAGATTTTTAAAATAACAATCACAAACACAATTCAATTCAGTTCAGTCACTCAGTCGTGTCCAACTCTCTGCGACCCCGTGAACCGCAGCACGCCAGGCCTCCCTGTCCATCACCAACTCCCACAATTTGGTCAAACTCATGTCCACTGAATTGGTGATGCCATCCAACCATCTCATCCTCTGTCGTCCCCTTCTCCTCCCACCCTCAATCTTTCCCAGCATCAGGGTCTTTTCCAATGAGTCAACTCTTCGCATCAGGTGGCCAAAGTATTGGAATTTCAGCTTCAACATCAGTCCTTCCAATGAACACCCAGGACTGATCTCCTTTAGGATGGACTGGTTGGATCTCCTTGCAGTCCAAGGGACTCTCAAGAGTCTTCTCCAACACCACAGTTCAAAAGCATCGATTCTTCAGCACTCAGCTTTCTTTATAGTCCAACTGTCACATCCGTACATGACCACTGGAAAAACCACCATAGCTTTCTGGACACACAAGAGTAGCTTACAAATACTACATCAATGTTTTAGGGTTAAGAAAAAAAAAAAAAAACATTGATCCTCGTTTGTATTTTTGTTCTTGTTCAGTCGCTAAGTCATGTCTGAGCCTTTATGACTCCATGGACTGCAGCAGGCCAGGTTTCCCTGACTTCCACTATCTCCCAGAGTTGACTCAAGTTCATGTTCACTGATCTAGAGATGCTATGCAACCATCTCAATCTCTTTCACCCCTTCTCCTCCTGCCTTCAACCTTTCCCAGCATCAACGTCTTTTCAATGAGTTGGTACTTCATATCAAGTGGCCAGAGTATTAGAGCTTCAGCATCAGTCCCTCCAATGAATATTTAGGGTTGCTTCCTTTAGGATTGACTGGTTTCATGTCCTCCCTGTCCAAAGGACTCTCAAGAGTCTTCTCCAACACCACAGTTCAAAAGTATCAATTCTTCAGTGCTCAGCCCTCTTTATGGTCCAACTCTCACATCCATACATGACTGCTGGAAAAACCACCATAGCTTTGGCTATGTGGATCCTGTGTCAGCAAAGTGATGTCTCTTATGAATTCTAATTTATCTTTTTAAGAGAAAATGTCGAGGACAGGGCTTCATTGAATAAGTTGATGTAATGAATCTTGAAGTCGGGATAAGGCTTGTCGAGTTGGTTGAGTCTCATTAGAATGCCAGGCAGGAAAGCTTCATTAAGAATGATTAGGCACAAGAATTGAGTATCGAGGAAAGTTCAGGATGTCAGAACCAAAACAGCTAATGACAGATGTAATGCAAAGTGAGTAGGCTTGACATGTAGAGGAAGACATTGAAGAAGATGTATTCCGCAAAAATGCATGGCATAATAAAACAGGACTGAAATTTTTGGTAACACCAATTTAAAATAACAGGCTAAGTGCTTTGAGGTTTTTTTAAAAACATGTACATATGATGTAAACATACAGTACCTGTACATGTATGTATAATATTCCCTGATGCTGGGAAGGATTGAAGGCAAAAGGAGAAGAGGGTGGCAGAGGATGAGATGGTTGGATGGCATCACTGACCCAATGGACGTGAGTTTGACCTAACTACAGGAGATGGTGGAAGACAAGGAAGCCTGCTGTACTGCAGTCCGTGGGGAGGTAAACGGTCAGACACGACTTAGCAACTGAACTACGACAATAAATAATGCACATATATCTCAATCTATAGCTAGGCATGAAGAATGGACTCTGGAGTTTAAGGCAGTAGGCACTGTTTGCAAAAATGCTTTTGTAATTGTTATTTTATATTATGCTCAGTCATGTCCGACTCTTTGTGACCCCATGGACTGTAGCCTACCAGGCTCCTCTGTCCATGGGATTTTCCAGGCAAGAATACTGGAGTGGATTGCCATTTCCTTCTCCAGGGGATCTTCCCTACCCAGAGATCGAACCCGGGTCTCCCACGTTGTAGACAGACGCTTTACCGTCTGAGCCACCAGGGAAGTCCTATAGTTGATAGACAATGTTGTTAGTTTCAGGGCTACAACAAAGTGATTAGGGTATACTTACACACGCCTCAGTTCTTTTTCAAAATCATTTCCCATTTAGGTTATTACAGAATGTTGAATTTAGTTCCCTGTTTCATACATTAGGTCCTGGTTGGTTATCTGTTTTATATATTGTAGTGTGTGCATGTTAATCCCAAACTACTAATCCATCCACCCCCTCGAACCTTTCCTCTGTGGTAACTACAAGTTTGTTCCCTAAGTGTGTGAATCTGTTTCTATTTTGTAAATAAGTTTGTTTGTATCATAGTTTAAGATTCTGCATATAAGCAGTGTCATATCTGTCTTTCTGTGACTTAGTATGACAGTTTCTAGTTCCTTCTATCGTGCAGCAAATGGCATTATGTCCTTCTTTCTTATGGCTGAGTAATATTCCGTTGGGTATGTGCACCACATTTTCTTTATCCAGTTCTCTGTCAATGCACTTTAATGTTGCTTCCACGTGCCAGCTATTGTAAACCATGCTGTTACAAACACTGGGGTGCGTGTATCCTTTCAGACTATAGTTTTCTCTGGATATCTGCTCAGCAGTGGGATTGCAGGATTATACGGTAGTTCTTTTTTTTTTTTTTTTTTAAAGAACTTCCATACTGGTCTCCATAGTGGCTGTACCAGTTTCGATTGCCACCAACAGTGTAAGGGAGTTCCCCTTTTCTCCACACTCTCTCCAGCATCTGTGGTTTGTGGATTTGTTGATGATGGCCATTCTGATGGGTGTGACCTGATACCTCACTGTAGTTTTGATCTGCATGTATCTAATAATCAGCAATGTTGAGCTATTTTCATATGCCTCTTGTCTATCAGTATGTCTTCTTTAGAGAAATGTCTCTATGGGTCTTTTTCACAGTTTTTTGATTGGGTTCTTTGGTGGTTTTCTTTGTACTATTTTTATTATTGACTTGCATGAGCTGTTTGTAGATTTTGAAAGTTAACCCCTTGTCGGTTGCATCGCTTGCTAGTATTTTTCTCCCATTCTGTGGGTCTTCTTTTTATTTTGTTCATGGTTTCCTTTGCTGTGCAAAAAGCTTTTGAGTTTAGGAGGCAAGACTATATAATGGAAAAGAGACAAGTCTCTTCAATAGGTGGTGCTGGGTAAACTGGACAGTTGCTTCTACAATGAAATTAGGACACTCCCTGACACCATACACAAAAATGAACTCTAAACAGATTGAAAACCTGTATATAAGACCCGATACTATAAAACGCTTAGACGAAAACGTATGAAAAACACGCTGACATAAATTGCAGCAAAACCTTTTTCAGTCCGTCCTTCTGTTGTTGTTCAGTGGCTCAGTCGTGTCTGATTCTTTTTGACCCCATGGATGGTAGCATGCCAGGCTTCGCTGTCCTTCACCATCTCCCAGAGCTTGCTCAAACTCATGTCCATTGAGTCGGTGATGCCATCCAACCATCTTATCCCTTCTCATAATGTCCTCAGTCTTTCCCAGCGTCAGCATCTTTTTCATTGAGTCAGCTCTTTGCATCAGGTGGCTTCAGCCTCATCATGAGTCCTTCCACTGAATATTCAGGGTTGATTTCCTTTAGGATCGACAAGTAATGGAAATTTAAAGAAAATAAACAAATGGGAGCCAATGATAACTGTATTTCTCAAATTTGAAAATTTAGTATGTGTGACAGAAAAAAATAATTGCACCTCCCAGAAAAGGTTACCACCATCTATTTTCTACTAGAAACAGCTTGTTTTTAATCTGCTGTGAATCATTAGTGAAGTGAAGTCGCTCAGTCATGTCCGACCCCATGGACTGTACCTACCAGGCTCCTCTGTCCATGGGATTTTCCAGGCAATAGTCCTGGAGTGGATTGCCATTTCCTTCTCCAGGGGATCTTCCCAACCCAGGGATCGAACCCGGGTCTCCCACATTAACAGACACTTTACCGTCTGAGCCACCAGGGAAGTCTTACAACTTCAATGATTCAATGTTGTGAATCGTTACAGTGTGATAATAAAAAGTGAAAATTTGTATATGTGTGTTTGGCAAACAGTAGCTCTGAGAACATGCCTGTAAAACTTGTCTACCTTTTTTTTTTTTTTTTTAATTTGAAACACCTGTTGGAAAACGGCCCCATATGGATGTACATATGAACTTGTATATGAAGACAGATAAAGGACAGGCAGGTTCCTTACCATTAGTGCTTCCCTGGTGGTACTAGTGGTCAAGAAGTCACGTGCCAGCGCAAGAGACATAACAGACACAGGTTTGATCCCTGGGTTGGGAAGATGCCCTGGAGGAGGGCATGGTGACACACTCCAGTATCCTTGCCTTGAGAATCCCATGGATAGAGGAGCCTGGCGGGCTACAGCCCACGGGGTCACAAAGAGATGGACACAGCTGAAGTGACTTAGCATGCACACAGATAAATGAGTGGAGACAGAATTAATCGACTCGAGAGGAAGGAGGAAAATAGAGAAAGAAGAGTCAGTGGTTTGGTCAATGAAAGCCAAAGAAAATGGCATCAAGTACAGTGTTTTTGATACATTTTCTTCAAAACCATTTAACCAAGGTCTGATGCAGTCAGTCCTGTCTGACCATTTGAGACCTCGTGGACTATACAGTCCATGGAATTCTGCAGGCCAGAATACTGGAGTGAGTAGCCGTATACTTCTCCTAGGGGGGGACTCTTCCCAACCCAGGGATCGAACCCAGGTCTCCCGCATTGCAGGCGGATTCTTTACCAGTTGAGCCACCAGGGAAGCCCCAACCAAGGTCTAATGCACAGTTGTGGAGTTGATTTTTAAAAAATATTATTTATTTTTGGCTGTACTGGGTCTTCATTGCTGTGCAGGCCTTCTCTAGTTGTAGTGAGTGGAGGCCTTTCCCTTTTAATCCTCGTATTTAAAGTGTTAGCATTTAAAGCCAGGGGCTTGCCAGGTGGCTCGGATGGTAAAGAACCTGCCTGCACTGCAGGAGACCTGGGTCCTATCCCTGAATCAGGAAGATCTCTTGGAGAAGGGAATGGCAACCCGCTCCAGTATTCTTGCCTGGAGAATCTCATGGACAGAGGAGCCTGGCGGGCTACAGTCCATGGGATCAAATAGAGTTGGACTCCACTGAGTGACTCAGACTATTGCTCATTGACATAATTGGATTAATATTTAAGATATTTGTAATCACTTCATTTATTGTACTTGGGAATTTTTGGTTTGCTTTTATTTCCCTAGTTTTCACCTCTCTGGTTTTTTTGTTTTTTTTTTTTTTAAGAGTATATGTTAGTTTTTGAAAGTATTGTATCCACTTATTTTTGGCTGAGCGGAGTCTTCATTGCCGTGTGGGCTTTTCTGTAGTTGCAGTGCTCTGGCTTCTCCTTGCGATGGCCTCTCGTGTCACGCCAGCTCTAAGGCCTGTGGGCTTCAGTGGTTGCAACACGTGAACTCAGCAGTGGTGGCTCCCCGGCTATCGGGCAGAGACACAACAGGTGTGGTATACAGGCTTAGTTGCCTCAAGGTGTGTGGGATCTTCCAGGACCAGGGATAGAACCCTTGTCTCCTGCATGGATGGCCCGAGTCTCATCCACTGTGCCACCACGGAAGCCCTGTACTACTCTATTTGAAATTAATTTCATGTCATTAGATTTTGGTGCCTAATTATAAGAAGGTGACCTTAATCTCACCTTTTTCATCTTTGTCTTCTGTGGACATCATTAAGAATCAGGTTCTCTGTCCAACCCCAACCCTTGGCAAAAGAAAACTAACAAACACCATAGCATTTTTATGTCCAAGTTGTCAGATTATACTGTTCATCTACCGGGGATCCAATTTCCCTCTTATGGCAGCTTCTAGACTTTATTTTCTTTTTAAAAATGAATTTTTAAATTTTGAATTGGAGGCTAATTACTTTGCCTCCTAATACTACTAATACTAATAATACTGTATTAGTTTCTGCCATAGTATGAATCAGCCATAGGCATTCATTTGTCCCCTCCTTCTTAAGCCTCCCTCCCACCTCCCTTAAAATCCCTTCCATCAAGAAGGTGGATACCAAAAGTGATAAAATATAAAAAGTATCATGTGCTATAAACAAGTTTTGCAGAGAACAGAATTTCTTATCACCGTATAAACAGAGCATGACTTCTATAACCGTATGTTCAGACATGGAAATAGGGTCACTATATACACCCCCAGTGGTGTAATACTATTTATCAAAATGGCATTCAATATTCCCTATATGTTCACTACCTCACTGCCAGTTTCCACATGCACCTATATCTGTGTATATTTGCATGCATATACAGATATGTGTTGTATAGCTGTGTGGAGATCTAATATTAAAGGATTTACCTAGATGTTGGGCTTCTGAGGGTGGCTCAGTGGTAAATTATCCGCCTGCCAATGCAGGAGATATAAGAGATGAAAGTTAAATCCCTGGGTCGGGAAGATCCCCTGGAGGAGGGCATGGCAACCCAGTCCAGTATTCTTGCCTGGAGAATCCCATGGACAGAGGAGCCTGGCCAGGCTACAGCTCAATTACTGAGCATAACTGGCTGGCCACAGTCCATAGGGTCACAAAGAATCGAATGCTATCGAATGACTGTGTGAGCACGCATACACAGATATTTGCTTACACATGTGTGAGAAACTTCCATGTGAAAGGATCTGGAATTTGAAAAAGAAATCAAGAATATTTGTCACAGAATTTCCCTGGTGGCCCAATGACCAAGACTCTGCACTCCCAGGGCAGGGAGCTCGCATTCCATCCCTGGTCAGGCAAACTAGAGTCCACGTGCCTTAACTAAAGATCCTACAGGCTACCAAGAACTGGCGCAGTTCAGTTCACTCTGACAAATACATCAAGAGTAAAACAAGCCAAACGTCACCAGAAGAAGACATGCTGCGTTTCCTATGTGATCTGTGTAAGGGAGTGGGGCATTTAAAAAAATAACCTTAAGATGCTATGGACCACAGTGTGGCTTCTTTCATTCCACCTATGGAAGCTTACTACGTTGGGCGTGCCTTTGTTGCAAAACTTCATCATGAAAACAACCACAGGAATGTGAGTAAATACATATACAAATGGGAGCCATTTGTCAATTTGATTCTGCGCGCAAATTTTCTCTTTACGTACATTTAAGTTGATGGACGCTTGCTCCTTGGAAGAAAACCTATGATCAACCTAGACAGTATATTAAAAAGCACAGACATTACTTTGCAACAAAGGTCCACCTAGTCAAAGCTATGGTTTTTCCAGTAGTCATGTATGGATGTGAGAGTTGGACTATAAAGAAAGCTGAGCGCCAAAGAATGGATGCTTTTGAACTGTGGTGTTGGAGAAGACTCTTGAGAGTCCCTTGGACAGCAAGGAGATCCAACCAGTCCATTCTAAAGGAAATCAGTCCTGAATGTTCATTGGAAGGACTGATGTTGAAGCTGAAACTCCAATCCTTTGGCCACCTGATGTGAAGAGCTGATTCGTTTGAGAAGACCCTGATGCTGGGAAAGATTGAGGGCGGGAGGAGAAGGGGACAGCAGAGGATGAGATGGTTGGATGGCATCACTGACTCAATGGTCATGAGTTTGAGTAAGCTCTGAGAGTTGGTGATGGACCAGGGAGGCCTGGCGTGCTGCAGTTCATGGGGTCGCAAAGGGCCCGACACGACTGGGCCAGTGAACTGAACTGAACTGAAATTGATGGAAAGGGATACTGCAGGTAAACTTTAAAGACATCATGCAGATAACTGAATTCTAACATCTATTCCTTTTTCTGATTGACACCATACAGGGATCATCTTATTCCCCCTGGAGACCTAACATTCAGGAAAAATGAACAACAGAAGTGAGAAACCAATTCTAGGAGAGAGGAGTAAATCCTAATAGCTGTTTGCTCACTTAGGACAGCTGTTTATTCTTCCCTTTTAAATTGATTTCTGTTTATCTCGAGGTGGTGTCATATAATATTGATGAGAAAGAACCACCGTAGCCTTTGAGTTAAACTAATTAGGTGCTTGCTTAGTTGTTCAGAGGAGGTGAAGTCATTTAAAGGATGATTTCCACGTCTATAACTTTGTAAACATTCCTTCTCCTCCAGAGTTATACACAAACAGTCATGAACATGTGAGCACCTGTATCCACACACAGACACACCCAGCAGGGTGTTACGGACTGGTGAGTTCACACATGCATATTTACATGTCTGGCTAGAAAGAAAGGTACATTGATTAATGTCAACTCACAATACATGCACGTTTGGTATTCCATTCATTCATTTGACTTTCCTGGAGAGTTTATCTGGTGGCTCAGACAATAAAGAATCTGTCTGCAGTGCAGGAGACCTGGGTTTGATCCCTGCGTCGGGAAGATCCCCTGGAGAAGGGAATGGCAACCCACTCCAGTATTCTTGCCTGGGAAATCCCATGGACAGAGGAACCTAGTCCACGGGGTCACACAGAGTCAGACACAACTGAGCACCTAACACACACACACAAGAACTCATCACTGTTTTTCTCTCAAGATGGATTCGTCTCTGCAATCCATTAAATGTGGGAAATTGAAGTGATCGTTTGAAGAACTCCAAACCGTGAATTATATTTTATCTGAAATGTTGAGGTAATTTGATTATAATAATAAGGGACAACGGGTAGAAAATGACTTCTATTTTCAACTCTTCCAAAATGCTGAGATGCATAAAGTTAAATTCAGAACTGTCAATCACGTTTTTCCATGAAACTGTGGAAACAGGAAACGTGTTCGTTTGTAGCAATTATATGCTATTTCCCCCCTCCCCATTAGCAATTTGAGCAAATCAAAATGCACTAATTTCAACTCCCAACAGTAAGACTACACCAGTTCTCAGGCAGCTGTTTCTGTAGCTTTATGCAGCATTCATACAAATGAACTTCGATAACCAGAGTGATCCTTTTTAAATATACTGACATTCAATTAATAACAGAAAAAATGACTCATTTTTAATCTGTGCAGGGGGCTTCCTTGGTGACTCAGCAATAAAGAATCCAACTGCCAATACAGGGTTCGTGGGTTCCATCCCTGGGGTGGGAAGATCCCCTGGAGGAGGAAATGACAACCCATTTCAGTATTCTTGCCTGGAGAATCCAGTGGACAGAACAGCCTGGTGGGCTAAAGCCTATAGGGTCGCAGAGAGTCGGACATGACTTAATGACTGCACAACAGCAGTAACCGATGCCCAAGAGTGGGACTGCAGAGTCATATAGTATTTCTATTTTTAGTTTTTTAAGGAACCTCCATAGTAGCTGCACCAGTTCACAGTCAGACCTAAAGTGTAGCAAGCTTCCCTTTTCTCCACATCCTCTCCAGCATCTATTGTCCGTGGGTTTTTTGATGATGGCAATCCTAGCCAGTGTGAAGTGATTTGCATTTGTAGTTTTGATTTGCATTCCTTTAATAATGAGCACGACAGAGGATGAGGTGGTTGGATGGCATCATCGACTCGATGGACATGAGTTTGAGTAAACTCAGGGAGGTGGTGATGGACAGGGAGGCCTGGCATGCTGCAGTCCATGGGGTCACAGAGTTGGACATGACTGAGCCACAGAACTGAACTGAATAATGAGCAAAGTTGAGCATCTTTTCATGTGTCTCTTGGCCATCTGTATGTCTTCTTCAGATGAATGTCTGTTTAGATCTTCTGCCCAGGTTTTGCTTGGGTTGTTTGTTTCTTTCACAATGCCAATCTGCTTTTTCCATTCTCTGACGGAGCCTTTTGGGACATATTTGCCCAAAGATCCGCCCCCTGCTCCCATGGATGTTAGAAAAGCCTGTGTCTGATTTCTGCAGTACACTCGCCAGTGCTTTATACATGAAAGAGTAAGGTGTTTACACCTCCGAAGATCCAACTGCTATCTCCATGTCGGTTATGCTTCCCTGGTTGAGAATACGTGGTACAGGTAAACAGATTCTACCTTAATATCACACAGCTTCAGTGGTGGTTTGGTCTTCTGGACAGATTTAAACCTCCAAGATAACAGTGAGAGGAAGAGAAGGATCTTTGAATAGACTGAATAATCCCTCCAGTCTTAAGCCTATGCTTATAAAATACGGAGGTCGTCTTTCTCTCTATGCAAAATCCCTTCCCTGCAGAGCTGGTGCCAGTAACACAGAGCCCACTGGTGTCCTGACATTCTGTGATTTATCCACCCAATTTGTGAAGAAGAAGGGAACATAACAGGACGGCAAGCGTTTTTTTATATGTTTCAGTGCAGTTCAGTTGCTCAGTTGTGTCTGAGTCTCTGCAACCCCGTGGACTGCAGCACGCCTGTCCATTACTAACTCCCAGAGTTTACCCAAACTCAGGCCCATCTGGTTGGTGATGTCGTCCAACCATCTCATCCTCTGTCGTCCCCTTCTCCTCCTGCCCTCAATCTTTCCCAGCATCAGGGTCTTTTCAAGTGAGTCAGCTCTTCGCAGCAGCTGGCAAAAGTGTTGGAGTTTCAGCTTCAGCATCAGTCCTTCCAACGAACACTCAGAACTGACCTCATTTAGGATGGACTTTTATATGTTTTCCTGGAGGCAAATGAATGCCCCCTCGATCAGTCTTATTGTGTGTATTCTTCTCAACTCCATCCCCAGAGAGCTCCATTGAACATTCCCAGATTGGACTGTGTCTGTTCAGCCTCTGATTCCTAATTATTTCATTTTCATGTGATTTGTATCGTTTTTGTAGCTGTTACCGTAAAAGCCTGCCATTCTTAAGACAAAACCAACTTCAGTATCTGATACAAAGCTTTGTCCCATTTTGGCAATTGTATCTATGACCTTGGCTTAGGCCGATTAGAATGCAAGATTTTGTATTTTTTCTGCTCTTTTTTTTTCCCCCTGTATTGTATCTTCACAAGATCTTTGTTGTCTAAATAGATTTCTGTAAATATCAAGCAACTCAATACCTTTCCAAGTATTGACCTAACCCACTCCAACAGTGTAGTTTTTTGTTTTTTGTTTTTCCTGAAAAATACTGAGCATTTCCTAACTTCTGTGACTCATGAAACTTCCTCCTGTGGCAGACCGGAATATGATACTTACATTTCACTGTAAATGAAGACTATTGCGGGCTTCAAGTCACTTCTCGTATGATGAAAGGAAGTTAAATGAGTTTAGTCTTCAATCAGACGTGACGGAAAATATATCCAGCGATGAAGTATTAAGTGGTTTGAATGCAGCGACCCTGGCATGAATAATAGGTATCTTAATATCAAGAGGGAGAAGGTATTACAATGAGCTGTGTACACTCTTGAAAGCCATGTTGGTTTTGGATACAATTCTTGAGAAAAGAAAGGGATGAAGTCTCAAATTTTTCGTCTTTTTTTTTTTTTTAACGGTTTGTCAACAGTAGAATGTTTACAGGATTAACAAGAAGCTCAAACCTTCACTCAAAATATAGACTGCATAATAATAGGGTAATTTATTTCAGTATGCATTAAGGTGAAATGTTGACAAGATGACTTAAATCTCACTGTGATATCAATCTTCTCATTTCACGAATCTGTTTCCGGCATACCGGCCCTGCACTGAATTATGACTCTTAGAGCATTTACGGTCTGCAAAATTCTATTTATTTATGCATCTGTTTTCACCTATTCTGGTTCTTCGCTGGTGCACACGGGCTTTCTCTAGCAGGGGCTGCCCTCTGGTCGTGTTGCTTGGGTTTCTCATTGCGATGGCTGCTCTTGCTATGGTGTAGGGACTCGAGGGTGTGTGGACTTCTGTACTTGCCACCTATGGGCTCTAGGGTGTGTGACCTCCTTATTTGCAGCTCCTGGGCTATAGGGCTCCTGGGTGCAATAGTTATGGCTCAGGGGCCAAGCTGCTCCTTGGCACGTGGGATCTTCCCAGACTAGGGATCCAACTGATGTCCCTTACATTGGCAAGTGGAGCCTTAACCCCTGGTCCACCGGGGAAGCCCTCAGCATAGTTCAAAACAACCACGATCAAAGTAGTGTCTTAAAAAATATTTATTTACTTGGCTGCGTTGGGTCTTAGTGGGAGCATTTGGGGGTCTGGGTCATACCATGCGGGATTTTCCATTGAGGCATACGAGCTTCGTTGCCCGCCTGTAGCGGAATGTTAGTTCCCTGACCACGAATCAAACCCAGATCCCCTCGCACTGCAAGGGGGGATTCGTAACCACTCAACTGCCAGGCAAGTCCGTCATTAAGTATTTTTCTTTTAAGTCTTCATTTATTTATTTAACAAGAATGCATTAAGTGTGATGGTTTACTTGGCCAGGTCTCATGGACTGTTGAAAAATAAAATTAGAGAATCTCTATTATTGCAAAATAATAATGACAACAAAAAAGACCTTCTTAATTACTATCATGGCAAATAGATGGGGAAGAAGTGTAAATAGTGACAGCTTTTCTTGGGCTCTAAAAATCACTATGGGCAGTGATTGCAGCCACAAAATTAAAAGACCCTTCTTCCTTGGAAGAAAAGCTATATGAAAAACCTAAGTGTTTTAAAGAGCAGAGACATCACTTTGCCTACAAAGGTCTGAATACTCAAAGCTATGGTTTTTCAGTAGTCACGTACAGATGTGAGAGTTGGACCATAAAGAAGGCTGAGTGGTGAAGAATTGATTCTTTCTGTAAACCGTGGTGCTGGAGAAGACTCTTGAGAGTCCTTTGGGCAGGAAGGGCATGAATCAAGTCAATCCTGAAGGAAATCAACCCTGAATATTCATTGGAAGGACTGAAGCTGAAGCTCCAATCCTTTGGCCGCCTGATGCGAAGAACTGACTCATTGGAAAAGACCCTGATGCTGGGAAAGATTGAAGGCGGGTGGAGAAGGGGACGACAGAGGGTGAGATGGTCGGATGGCATCACTGACTCAATGAACACGAATTTGAGCAAGCTCTGGGAGATGGTGAAGGACAAGGAAGCCTGGGGTTGCTGCAGTCCATGGGGTCGCAAAGGCTCGGATCAGACACAACTTAGAGACTGAACAAGAAATCTCCATCATAGCTTTGTGGCAGGGGAAGATAATAAAGTTTAAGCTTTTATCAGAAAAAAAAGGCGCATCACTGACAAGAACAAGCAGAAGCTGGCTTGCTCCCTGCAGTGGTCCAATCTTTATTCCCTCGTGCCTGAGGACTCTTTGATTGCTGTGTGCCCAACCTCATTAGACAAGATGAGAAAGATTCTCAACTCTGTTCATGTGGAAGGACCCTGCAGCTAGATATCCCCATCCCAGAATTGCAGTACTCCCAGGCAGGTGAACGGCTTCACTGATAACTCAGCTGGTAAAGAATCTGCCTGCCATGCAGGAGATCCTGGTTCAATTCCTGGTTTGCAAAGATCTGCTGGAGAAGGGATATGCTACCCATTCCAGGATTCTTGGGCTTCCCTGGTGGCTCAGCTGGTAAAGAATCCGCCTGCAATGTGGAAGACCTGGGTTCGATCCCTGGGTTGGGAAGATTCCCCTGGAGAAGTGAAAGGCTGCCTACTCCAGTATTCTGGCCTGGAGAATTCCATGGAGTGTGTAGTCCACGGGGTTGCCAAGTGTCGGACACGACTGAGGGACTTGCACTTCAAGCAGGTGAGAAAAAGAGTCACGGTCATTCATGATCCATCCGCACATATGCTAAACACAGAGACCTTCTAAAGCAGTAGAGATGATGGATAAAGGCTTTCAATAGACGCAGGTGGTCACAGCTACTTGAGACTTCTGTGTCTTTTTTATAAATCGACTGTATTGTATGTAATGTGGTTATTTCTTAGGTTCAGCCCTCACACTTATTTTTTTTAAGAATTTTTTTTTTAATGTGAGCTTTTTTTTTTTTTTGGACAATTTTCGTTCTTTTTAAAAAAATTTGTACTGATTGGTTTTTGATGGTGCTGGGTCTTTGTTGCTGCATGGGCTTTTTCTAGTTGCAGCGAGCAGGGTCTACTCTGTAGGTGAGAAGTGCAGACTTCTCATTGCGATGGAGTCTCCTGTCACAAAGCATGGACTTTAGGGCACTGAGAGTTCAGTAGTTGCGGCTCCTGAGCTCTTGAGCACGGGCTCAGTAGTTGGGGTGCACGGGCTTGGTTGGTCCACGGCATGGGGGATCTTCCCGGTTCATGATGGAACTTGTGTCTCTTGCACTGGCAGGCAATTTCTTTAACCACTGAGCCACCAAGCAAGCCCTGATATGGACTGTTTTTAAAGTCTTTATCGAATCTGTTACAATGTTACTGCTGTTATTTCTGTTCCCGTTTTTTGACCGGGAGTCATGAAGGATCTTAGCACCCCGACCAGGGATTGAACCCACACCCCCTGCATTGGAAGGCAAAGTCGCAACTCTTGATTGACCGGGGAAATGTCACCCACTCATTTTTAATGCACATCACCGTGTTGAATGAAGTCACAGCTGAACACACATTTACATGCAGCTTGGCTTCCCTGGTGGCTCAGACAGTAAAGCGTCTGCCTGAAATGCGGGAGACCCGGGTTTGATTCCTGGGTCCAGAAGATCCCCTGGAGAAGGAAATGGCAATCCACTCCAACACTCTTGCCTGGAAAATCCCATGGACAGAGGAGCCTGATAGGCTACAGTCTATGGGGTCGCAAAGAGTCGGACACGACTGAGCGACTTCACTTTCACTTTCTGGTAACTCAATGACATGCACTTGCTTCAAAGCTGGTTCAGGTCCCACATAAGAAAGTTCTCATTCCAACCAAGAGGGTTCTAATAGGGTAACTGTTGTTCCTGCAGCCTTGCATACAGGGAGTATGGTGTTAGTTGCTCAGCCGTATACAACTTTGTGATGCCATGGACTTCAGCCCACCAAGCTCCTCCATCCATGGGATTTCTTAGGCAAGAATACTGGAGTGAGTTGCCATTCCCTTCTCCAGGGGAATCTTCCCAACCCAGGGGTTGAATCCAGGTTTCCTACAGTGGCAGGTGGATTTTTGACCATCTGAACCTACAGGAAAACCCTGGTATCTGGAACTTGCTGCTGCTAATGCTGCTGCTAAGTCGCTTCAGTCGTGTCCAACTCTGTGCGACCCCTTAGACGGCAGCCCACCAGGCTCCGCCGTCCCTGGGATTCTCCAGGCAAGAACACTGCAGTGGGTTGCCATTTCCTTCTCCAATGCATGAAAGTGAAAAGTGAAAGTGAAGTCGCTCAGTCATGTCACACTCTTAGCGACCCCATGGACTGCAGCCCACCAGGCTCCTCCATCCATGGGATTTTCCAGGCAAGAGTACTGGAGTGGGGTGCCATTGCCTTCATTTCAGAGAAGATTGAGGGAAAGGCTACCTACTCCAGTATTCTGGCCTGGAGAATTCCCTGTATAGTCCATGGGGGGACTATATAGTCCATGGGGTCACAAAGAGTCGGATACAACTGAGAGACTTTCACATTTCATGGACTGTAGCCCGCCAGGCTCCTCTGTCCATGGGATTCTCCAAGGCAAGAATACTGGAGTGGGTTGCAGTTTCCTTCTCCAGGGGATCTTCCCGACCCAGGGTTCCAACCTGTGTCTCCTGCATTGCAGGGGGATTCTTTGCCCTTTGAGCCACCTGGGAAGCCCAGTATGATCCTTCTTTTCACCTTAATGCTTTTCCATCTGTGTCTTTAGATTTCTCTGCATTAAAAAATTAACAGCCTACAGCAGTGTCTTGCTTTTTCTTTAAAAAAAAATCAGCCTGAAACTCTGTCTTTTAACTGGAGCATTTAGCCTATTTTCATATAATGTAGTGTTTCACACGGATGCATTTCAGTGGGTCAGCTTGACATTTATTTTCTGTTTGGTCCATCTGTTCCTTTTTCCTCTGTTGTTTCTTTTGCACATTCTTCTGTATTTAGCATACTGTTTGCACTTGAACTGCTTATTATTTTTAGACATTTTTTCAGCATTTATTCCAGTGATTACAACATCCCTGTTAGACTCTTGTTGCTATCGTTGAGTCGTGACTCTTTGCCGTCTCACGGACTGCACCACGCCAGGCTTCCCTGTCCTTCACCATCTCCCGGAGTTTGCTCAAACTCGCGTTCACTGAGTCGGTGATGCCATCCAACCGTCTCATCCTCTGTCATCCCCTTCTCCTCCTGCCCTCAGTCTTTCCCAGCATCAGCGTCTTTTTCAGTGAGTCCACCTTTCGCATCAAGCGGCCAAAGGATTGGAGTTTCAGCATCAGTCCTTGCAATGAACAGTCAGGGTTGATTTCCTTTAAGATTAACTGTTAATTTTTTTTTTAATGCAATTTTTCACACACGTGAAGAAACCCACAACAGTAAAATTGCATTTACCTTCTTCAAGCTGTTCTTGGTGCCCTCATGAAATAGACTTCTACAGTGTCATAATTCTCACAGTGTATTTGATTTTGTTTAGTCATGGTTTTAAAGGAAGTCCATATTTACTCAAATAGCGTCTGCATTTACCTGCATATCGACTTTTCATTCCTTCTGCCTGGGTCTGCAGATAAATTCCTCATTTTTCAGAAGCTGCCTTTATTTCACCTTATTTATGAAAGTAATTTTGATATAGAATCCTATATCTATTTTTTAATGCTTCCACATGAGTGCCTTTCCAAGTTCATTGATCTCCCAGTTGTATACAATCCTCTGTGATTTCCATTCAGTGACTGGACTTCAAAGAGTTCTTTTCAGTTCCAGAATATTTTCTTTTTACAGCATTCTAATCTTTCCTAAATCCCCCCATTTTTTCAGTTACTGTACTTAGTTCTTTCTATATTGTGTTTTGATGATTGATAATAATTATTTTAAACTCCTTGTTTGATTCCAAAACATGGGGCATTTGTAGATTTTTTACTACACACTGATTTTCTTCCTTTAAGATAGTCTACAATTTTTATATATCAAAATGAGTGGCTGAAATAAACATTAGTAGTTTAAAACAGACCTTAAAATAATTGTATTAAAAATTAAAATTGATGAGCTAAATATTTCCTGAAATTGTATGATAAAGGAAGAAAGAAGTCATATATTGGTATTGTAGGAATGAAACATGCAGTTTAGGGAATTAACAAGAATATGACAACAAAGGATTTTTTGGTCAAGTCTGGAAAATATTGGGGAAATTTTGTAAAGAATAATAAATAGAAGTTATAAGTTTTTTTTAAAGCACAAGATAAACCATGATACAAGACTGAAAATATAAAAATATTATCCACAATTAATATTATAAAAGAATATCAGACAGCTCTGTCTATATTTATGTGCATATCAGCAAACAGGTGAAAATTACAAATTGTTAGAATTGTATATTTTATCCAAAAATTCAGTCTGAAGAATCTCAGGCTCTTTGGAAAGTGAATGAGACCTTAAAATCCCCACAAGGTAAACAGATAGGCAGATGGTGTTCGTGGCAAATGCATCTAGCTGTTGGGTTCCCAGGTGGTGCTAGTGTTAAAGAACCTGCCTGCTGATGCAGGAGACTTGGGTCCAATCCCTGGGTCAGGCAGATCCCCTGCAGAAAGGCAGGGCAACCCACTCCAGTGTTCTTGCCTGGAGAATCCCAGGGACAGGGGAGCCTGCTGGGCTGCCGTCTATGGGATCGCACAGAGTCGGACAGGACTGAAGCGACTTAGCAGCAGTAGCAGCAGCTACCCAGGCCTAAGGCATACGAATCACGGGTTAACTTTGTATCTTTCTTTTCCTTTGTTCAGACTAGTTTCAGGGAATTTGGGGAGGTGGGTTTTGGCACATACACTTAAGGTATGTAAGATTTTCACAAAAACTGGTTGGGGTCCTTGGCTAAGAGGAGATTCTGCCTTGGGCCCGCCAGTGTAATCAACTGCACCCCACGATCTGCATTGTCCTTCTGAGTGAGTTTGTTTCCCAGAACGCGTGGCTACAACATTATAAATAAAAATAGGTATCCAGTTATGGGCTGACCTCTGGCCCTCCCATGTTGACATTCATATGTTGAACTCCTAAAGCCCCAGGACCTCAGAGTCAGACTGTTGTTTGGAGATGAGGATCTTTAAAGAGGTGATGAAGCTAAAAATGAGGTCACTTGGGCTGGGCCCTGACCCCACAGGACTGGGGTCTTTATAAGAAGAGGCCATCAGGGACTACCACGTGGGAACACGGACCAGACGGACGTCGACATACCCAGGAGACAGAGGTCTCAGGAGGAACCAGCCCTGTCCACACCTGGGTCTTGAAGGTCCAGCTTCTTGCTTGACTTGCAGACTTTTGGTGTGAAAACTAAAATTGTACCATTCTTCTACCAAATAGAATTATGACTGATAATCATAGTTTTCTGATGCCTGGCAAACCATTCATATGTTAATTTCCTTCCTTTCTTATTCATTGACCTCTCAGAAGTAGGGTTACCAGATTGAGATTTAACTCACGAAGTAATTGTCATCACAGAACTGAGGCCATAGTCTTTAGGAACTTGTAAGTCCCAACTTTTCCTCTTTGACAAGCCACTGAGCCATCCCTGGAAATACCCTTTTTCCTCAAGAGACAGCAGCACAGGTTTCTGTGCTTCTCATATGTAAATGCCCCCACTCTGAGTTTAATGTTCGTTTTGTGGTTTTTTTTCCAAGGGAGCAGACAGTGTGACCAAGACATAAAGCACATTAAAAAACCTCAGAGCTCAAAGGAATTTTATTTCCTCTCCTCTACTTGATGCAGTACGTGAAGTGAAAGTGAAAGTCGCTCAGTCTTGTCCGACTCCTTGCGACCCAATGGACTATACAGCCCATGGAATTCTCCAGGCCAGAATACTGAAGTGGGTAGCCTTTCCCTTCTCCAGGGGATTTTCCCAACCCAGGGATTGAACTCAGGTCTCCCATATTGCAGGTGGATTCTTAACCAGCTGAGCCCCACCAGCGAAGCCCAAGAACACTGGAGTGGGTAGCCGTTCCCTTATGCAGGGGGTCTTACCAACCTAGGAGTCGAACTGGAGTCTCCTGCATTGCAGGTGCATTCTTTACCAACTGAGCTATCAGGGAAGCCCTTATGCAGTATAAATATTTTCAATTATCAGTATTCACCAGGTCTGTACCACTGACACACCGCAAGGAAATGATAGTGATGTCTATCAACTTCATTTCTCCACTTTCTCATCTCGATTGAAGGGTAATCCCGTGACACTCAAATTTTGAATACGATCTCTGCTTAAGTGAGATGGGACTATAAGGACCAGGAATTACTCAATTGTCTGTTATGGACTTTTTCTTTAATTAATTAATGTTTGTCTGTGCTGGGCCTGTCAACTAAAAAATATAGTCACGACATGAACATAAAGAGTTATTTGGTGGGAATGTTTAGGACTCCGAGGGTAAGGCGAGTGCAGAGAAAAAGAGAACGAGACGGGCACTCAGGCAGAGAAACATTTATTATAAGGAAGAAAGAAAAGGACTGGCTTTAGAGAAAAACCAGCGCTCACCCTTGGCAGCCAACCCTTCTCATAACCCTATGGGTGGGAAATTGTGCCCCAAAGGAAGGGCGGCCTTAGTTTATCTTTAGCCTGCAGCTGAGGTTTTGTGATCATGGAGTCAAAAGGGCGTCTCATGGTCAGGGAGTCACACAGTCTGGAGAAAATGTCTCCAACAGGGTAAAACAAGATATCGCCTTAAGGAAAAAAAACAGAATGCCCACCAGGGTGATGCAGCCACTGTGACTTCATCACTCATTTCTCAGGTCACCACAACAGACCATTTTTAAACTATAGGCTATGAACCCCTTGGGGACCCTAACACCGGGCCCGGGAGACAGCATCTCAGAAGCTCTGAGAAAACTGCTCCGAGGAGGCAGGAGGGGAAATCAGGCTATATACAAGTTTGCAACAAATGGAGCAGGCAGGATACATCCCAAGGATGTAAAAAAGTGATACATCAAAGATCAGGTATCAAGTTAAGGAATTTAGCTTTCTATGAATGGGAGGATGCAATCCTGTGGGCTCAGTGGATTCACTCCTTTCATAGGCGTCTCTGCTATCTGGGGACAATCCTGTTTCCTTGTTCATGTTGCTTCTTGTTTTCATTCCCCCAGCTCCTCAGCAGTCACCATGGTGGGTGGTGTATTGCAGTTTGGGGAGCCCCCACTCACATTTCAGTTCAGTTCAGTTCAGTTCAGTAGCTCAGTCGTGTCAAACTCTTTGGGACCCCATGGACTGCAGCATGCCAGGCTTTCCTGTCCATCAACAACTCCTGGAGTTTACTCTGACTCATGTCCATCAAGTCGGTAATGCCATTCAACCATCTCATCCTCTGTCGTCCCCTTCTCCTCCTGCCTTCAATCTTTCCCAGCATCAGGGTCTTTTCCAAATGAGTCAGTTCTTCGCATCAGGTGGCCAAAGTATTGGAGTTTCAGCTTCAGCATCAGTCCTCCCAATGAATATTCAGAACTGATCTCCTTTAGGATGGACTGGTTGTATCTCCTTGCAGTCCAAGGGCCTCTCAAGAGTCTTCTTCAACAACACAGTTCAAAAGCATCAATTCTTCGGCCCTGAGCTTTCTTTCTAGTCCAACTCTCACATCCATACACGGCTACTGGAAAAACCAGCAATTCCTGATGGCTGTGACATTTCTTGTTCATTAAAATGGGAGGTCTTTTCACAGGTCTTTGCTGCTGTGTGGACTTTCTCTAGTGACCAGCGGAGGTTACTCTCTCTAGTTGCAGTGCACGATTTCTCATTGCAGTGGCTTCTGTTGTTCTGGGACACGGGCTCTTGACTACAGGCTCAGTAGTGGTGATCCACAGGGTTAGGTGTCCCATGGCATGTGGGATCTTCCAGGACTACGGATCGAACCTGTGTCTCCCGCATTGGCAGGCTGACTTCCAACCCCCAGGGAAGTCCAGTGGTCATTTTCTCATGCTCATATATATTCTTGGACTGAGAAAAATTGGGGAGAGGGTGTGCCGCTTGTCGAAGAAGGATGGTGATGGGGTGGAGGCAAGATGCTTGACATTCCAGAATTAATGACAAGCTCATAAAATCAGCAAGAAAACTAGCTTTCCAGGTTTTCCTGAGGGTGGCTGAAAAGAAGCAAAACGTATTGCAAGAGCGTTTTCAGTGGTCTTCTGAAAAGAAGGAGAGAAGCTTCTGAAACAGGAGTGCAACGTATTCACTCTAGGATGCAGTTCTCATCAATGGGCGGGAGAGTGTGGTTCTTGTGTTTATCTGAAATTACAATATGTTCACGGTGTTATCCAGCCATCATATGTCCTGGAAAACTAAAGATCTTGCAAAGAGAGGCGGGGGAGAGAAAAGGTTTTCATTTGATTTTCATGTGCATTATTTTTATTCTCTAGTATTTAAAGAGCATCACTAGCATCCATTTCTTCTTTTCTTTTCTTTATTTTTTATTAACATTTTTGAAATTTCTTGTTCTGGATTTATTTTCAATCAGAGGATGATTGCTTTTTACATCATTGTTTTCTGCTGTACAACAAATTGGATCCAGCCGATGTATATATATATCCCCACCCTTTTCAGTCTCCTTCCCCACCAACCCCCATCCCATCCCTCTAGGTCATCACAGAGCAGCAGGCTGAGCTCCCTGTGCTATACATCAGCCTCCCACGAGATGTCTGGCTTACACACAAAAATGTATATATGTCAGTGCTGCTCTCAGTTCATCATCTCCTTTCCTCCCTGTGTCCATGAGTCTGTTCTTTACAGCTGCACCTCTGCTCCTGCCCCGGAAACAGGTTCATCTGTACTGTTCTTCTAGACGCCACACACATGCATTGATGTCTCCCAGCAGTCCCACTCCTGGGCACATGCCCTGAGAAAAATCATAACTCCAAAAAGACATGTGAACCCCAGTGTTCATTGCAGCACTATTTATAGTAACCAGGAAACCGAAGGGCTTCCCAGGTGGTAATCTTGGTAAAGAATCCACCTGCAATTCAGGAGACATAAGTGATGCGAAGACCATCCTGGGTCGGGAAGATCCCCTGGAGAAGGAAATGGCAATGCATTCTCGTATTCTTGCCTAGACAATCCCATGGACAGAGGAGGCTAATGGGCTACAGTCCATGGGGTTGCAAAGAATCGGACACGACTGAGGGACTTAACACAAGACATGCAAGCAACCTCAATGTCCATTAACGGATGAGTGGTTAAAGAACATATGCTTTGTATATACAATGGAATACTACTCAGCCATGAAAAGGAACGAAATTCGGTCATTTGTAGAGACGTGGATGGACCTAGATACAGTTATACACAGTGAACTGACATTCTTTTTAAACCATGAAAAGCATAGCTGTTTAACCTAACTTGATTTTCAAGCCATCTCTCCTTGGCTTCTGTGTGTTGTATTCGTGGAAAATAATTTCAAAAGAATTCTGAGTTCTTTTGTTGGAAAGAGAAAGCCTAGTTTAATTTTATTTTACTGTAAAAAGATTGATAGCATGCATAATCACCTACAAGACCAACATCATCTACTGGCTGATATGTTATCTACTGGCTTTGCCAACCTTTTATAAAACTGTACTTCCTACATGAAAATAGCACTTTGGTTCAGTTTGCAAATCTGAGAAGGAAGGAAATTAATGTACATTCCATTTGAGTATGCTTTCCTTGGTGGCTCAGTCAGTGAGGAATCTGCCTGCAACGCAGGACACCACCTGTAATGCCGGAGACCCAGGTTAGTCTCCGGGTCAGGAAAATCCCCTGGAGAAAGAAATGGCAACCCACTCCTGTATTCTTGCCTGGAGAATCCCATGGACAGAAGAACCTGGCAGGCTACAGTCCATGGGGTCACAAAGAACTGGACAGGACTTGGAAGAAAAACAAGCTGGAATCAAAATTGCCTGGAGAAATATCAATATCCTCAGATATGCAGATGACACCACCCTTATGGCAGAAAGTGAAGAGGAACTCAAAAGCCTCTTGATGAAAGTGAAAGTGGAGAGTGAAAAAGTTGGCCTAAAGCTCAACATTCAGAAAACGACAATCATGGCATCCGGTCCCATCACTTCATGGGAAATAGATGGGCAAACAGTGGAAACAGAGTCAGACTTTATTTTTCTGGGCTCCAAAATCACTGCAGATGGTGACTGCAGCCGTGAAATTGAAAGACGCTTACTCCTTGGAAGGAAAGTTATGACCAACCTAGATAGCATATTCAAAAGCAGAGACATCACTTGGCCAACAAAGGTCTGTCTAGTCAAGGCTATGGTTTTTCCTGTGGTCATGTATGGATGTGAGAGTTGGACTGTGAAGAAGGCTGAGCGCTGAAGAATTGATGCTTTTGAACTGTGGTGTTGGAGAAGACTCTTGAGAGTCCCTTGGACTGCAAGGAGATCCAACCTGGGATCTCCAGGATGAAGGAGATCAGCCCTGGGATTTCTTTGGAAGGAATGATGCTGAAGCTGAAACTCCAGTACTTTGGCCACTTCATGCGAAGAGTTTATTCATTGGAAAAGACTCTGATGCTGGGAGGGATTGGGGGCAAGAGGAGAAGGGGACGACAGAGGATGAGATGGCTGGATGGCATCACTGACTCGATGGATGTGAGTCTGAGTGAACTCCGGGAGTTGGTGATGGACAGGGAGGCCTGGCGTGCTGTGATTCATGGGGTTGCAAAGAGTCGGACAGGACTGAGTGACTGATCTGATCTGATCTGATAGTGAGTAAACCACCAATAAGATTTTTGGCCATCTGAACTATAGCATATACTGGTATGTGTCTGAATGCTTGAGAAACATAATACACTATTTGTCAAGAGTCCATATTATTGGCAGATGCTAAAAAAATTAATATGCCACTTAATTTTGTACACATTAAACACTAAAACTCTAACCCATTGAAACTTATGCTTGATAAAAAGCACCAAATTCTTTTCTCTTCACTTTTCTTCTAGAATAAAGTGGGATGTGAGGAGTTTGTATGTTAGTATAAATATCAACTCTCAGTTATGCAGAACAAAAATCAGGTTAAATACATGTCCCTTGCACTGGTATGATTGCTATTTGTGCTGTAAGCAGATGTAGAAATTTCACTAGGCTTTGTGGCTATGGATTGTCGAGTTGAGAAACATTCACAGCTTTAAAGTTGAATGTTCCATTTCATGGGAAATTTTAGGACTTTGAGTGTGGGAAACAGAATCTTAAGTAACCCTGCAAGAACTGCTCTGAGGAGGCGAGTAGGGGAACGATGGAGGAGTTTTGCAACAAAGGGTGGGTCATGTCAACATCAAAAGATGACCGTTAATGAAAGAAAATCAGACATCCCAAGTTAAGGAATTCTGTGCTTTACTACATACGGTAAGATGCAAGAATCTGGGCTCACTGAAGTCATTCCTTTGAGCCACACCTCAGCCATCTGGGGCTAGTATCTTGTGTGTTCACATCGTCAGCTTCCTCAGGGCTCACCTTGGGGAGTGGTTGCAGTCTGATGGCTGCTAGATGGAAGGTATCCTTTTCCCTCAACTTCCTTAGGGCTCACGAGGTCTTATTTGATGTGGCTGCAATCTCTGTCCATCTGTCAATGGGCAGTTAAGTTGTTTCCATGTCTTGACTATTTAGTGCTGCTGTGAATATATTGGAGAAGGAAATGGCAACCCACTCCAGTATCCTTGCCTAGAGAATCCTGTGGACAGCGGAGCCTGGTGGGCTGCTGTCTATGGGGTTGCACAGAGTCGGACACGACTGAAGCGACTTAGCAGCAGCAGCTATGAATATATAGCTGCATGCATTTTTTGAATTATGGTTTTCTCTGAATATGTGCCCAGGAGTGGACTTGCTGGATCAAATGATAGCTCTATTTTTACCTTTATTTTTTTAAGGAACATCCATACTGGAGAAGGCAATGGCACCCTACTCCAGTATTCTTGCCTGGAAAATCCCATGGACAGAGGAGACTGGAAGGCTGCAGTCCATGGGTTCACTGAGGGTTGGACACGACTGAGCGACTTCCCTTTCACTTTTCACTTTCATCCATTGGAAGGAAATGGCAACCCACTCCAGTGTTCTTGCCTGGAGAATCCCAGGGACTCGGGAGCCTGGTGGGCTGCTGTCTCTGGGGTTACACAGAGTCGGACACGACTGAAGTGACTTAGCAGCAGCAGCATACTCTTCTGCACAGGGGCTGTACCAATTCACATTCCCCCCAACAGGGCAGGAGGGTTCCCTTTTCTCCGCATCCTCTCCAGCATCTGTTGTTTGTGGATTTTTTTTTTTTTTTTTGGTGGTAGCCACTGTGACCATTGGGAAAAGCAGAGATTAAACATGGGCACGTTGTAATCAGTGAGCTTCTCTGGTGGCTTAAATAGTGAAGAATCTGCCTCCAATAGGGGAGACCTGGGTTCAATCCCTCGGTTGGGAAGATCCACTGGAGAAAGGAATGGCAAGCCACTCCAGTGTTTTTGCCTTGGGGAATCCCATAGACAGTGGAGCCTGGTGGGCTACAATCCACGGGGTCCCAAAGAGTTGGACACGACTCAGTGACTAACACTCTGACCAGTGAGAGGTGACATCTCATTGTAGGTTTGATTTGCATTTCTCTAATCATTTGCGATGTTGAGCATCTTTTCATGTGCCTCTTTGGCATCTGTATGTCTTCTAAGGAAGGAATCTTCAATCTCTCCAAATATGACATGGAGAGCTTAAGTCCAAGGTTATCTGCCCAGTTGTCCCACTAACTGCGATTGGAGGAAGATCCTGTTGTTTCTCTCCTAGCAATTTTAAGAACAGAGTTTTAACTCATTACCTTTATATTTTGTAAGAAAAATGTCTCTTAGACCAAGTGTCAGAAATGTGGCTTCAATCCAGTTAGCATCATATAAGGAAATAAAGAGGTTGTTAAGACATAACTTGCTTCAGAGGATGAGATGGTTGGATGGCATCACTGATTCAGTGGACATGAGTCTGAGCAAACTGCAGGAGATACTCAAGGACAGGGAAGCCCGGCATGCTGCAGTCCATGGGGTCTCAAAGAGTCGGACATGACTGAGTGACTGAACAAAAATAAATTTGCTTTCAAAGCCCAGCAGACAGGGAAGGAACATGTATATGCTTCCCACACAGCAATATGTGATAGTCTGCACAATCATTATTTCAAGAATGAACAAGGACTTCCCTGGAGGTCCAGTGGCTAAGACTCTTTGCACCCAATACAGAGGACCCAGGTTAAATTCCTGGTCAGGAAACGAGGTCCCACATGTCTCAACTAAAGATCCCGCATACAGTGAAGACCCGATGCTACCAAATAAATGAACACTAAAAAACGAAACCAAACAAACAAAAAACAGTCACACCATTGAATAAAGTCAATCATCTTATCTAGCTGATACCTTTATGTTCAATGGACAGGAACTTGGGCAAACTCCGGGCGATACTGAAGGACAGGAAAGCCTGGCATGCTGCAGTTCACGGGGTCTCAAAGAGTCAGACGTAACTTGGCGACTGAACAACCTTTAGGTTATAGTCATTTCTTTGCTGTTATTATCTAGATGATATTCGAGGGTTACAAATACCTTTAGAGGCCAAATTAACAGTCGAAAAACATTTTCAGCTGTAACCAGCTGTTTTGGTGGGTTTCCCCGGTAGCTCAGATGGTAAATAATCTGCCTGCAGTGTAGGAGACCCGGATTCGATCCCCGGGTTGGGAAGATCCCCTGGAGAAGGGAATGGCAACCCACTCCAGTATTCCTTCCTGTATATTTTTGGTCCCATTCTCTAAGCTCTACCCAATGACATTCTTACGAGTGTGTTTGAGTACATTTCTCTATAATTAAGTACTTAAAAATGGGAGTTTAGCACCATAAAATTTACCACCACAAATTTACTCACCACCAAAACTCCCTGCCCTTTCTCTCAGGCTTCCCTAATAATAAGATTGCATTTAATAGCTTGCTCTTGTGTGTGTGTTTTTAATGCCAGCTGTTCTGCCATTTATTGAAACAAGAATATGCCATCAATTGTAATCTTTGCAAATAACAAAACAGCTTGGTGATTGCCCCAAAGCATTAAAATGTTAAAATGGTATATTAGATCATCTTTTTTTTTTTTTTTCAAGCATGGCCTATAGCCTAGAATTTTATGCCCGTGTAATTCTTTGTGGAAGCAAATTAGAAATAGAAGGTAGGATTTATCTGGTACACAGTTAATGAGTATCATTTTAGATGGCAGCTATTCTTAAAAACATGATCCTATATTAAGAGATTAGAGTATCAGTCTGTCTTGATGGACCTTAAAAGCGATTTCACTTCCATCATCTTTATGACAATCATGATGCTCTTTGTCTTTCCCCTTCTGGAAGGAGGCAAAAGCATATCGAATAAGAGCATAACCTTCTTCTTCTAGGATGTGATTTTTTTCTGTAATACATACTGCCTCCAGTGTAAATACATTTTTTTTTTTTTAGAATCGTGGTTACACTAAGTGCACTGAATACTTAATTACTATTCTCATAAAGAGAAAATGTATGTGATGGAAGATAAATTTTAAAAATTTACTTTCTTGGCTCATTTTGATTTATTTTTGTTTCTTTTTTTTTTTTAACTGTATGGGTATTTATTCTTTTTTTTTTTTTCAAATTTTATTTTATTGTTTCTGTTAGTCAGTGACGGATGCCATGACAAAATACCATAGGCCGGATGGCTTGAACAACAGAGGTTGTCTCATAAACTGGGAGGTCCTTATTCTGAGACCCAGGTGTGGGCAGAGCTGGTTCCTCCCGAGGCCTCTCTCTGGGTCCTTACGTGCTCGTTTCTCTGTGTGTGTCTGTGATCTGATCCCCACTTCTTATAAGGACCCCAGCCCTCTGGGATGAGGACTCATTCCATAGTCATTTCGTCTTAACTTCATCTTCCCCTCTTTTTTTTTAAATTAAAAACATTTGATTTCTTTATTTACTCTTTCTTTCTTTTATTTTGCTGGTCTGAGTCATAATTGCTGTGCACGGCCTTCCTCTAGTTTTGGGGAGCGAGGGTACTCTCTCATTGTCATGCGTGGGTTCCTCATCTCAGTGGCTCCTCTTATTGAGGAGAATGAGTTTTAGAGACACAAGCTTCGGGAGTTGCCCCACAGCCTGTGGGAACTCTCTGGACCAGGGATCGAACCCATGTCCCCTGCATTGACCGGCGGGTTCTTAACCACTGGGCCACCAGGGAAGCCCCTAAGTCCTTCTTTGACTTTGATTCTGTACAAACCAAAGCTTCACCCCTTTCTCTGCTCTGAAATAATGTATTTTAATTTACAGATGGAGACCACGTATCCTTTTCTTCTGATTATATAGAATCTATTCTTCCACCTACGTCTCTTATTACTATTTAGGGGGAGAGAAATTCTCTAATACTATCACTATGAACACCAGTTTTAGAATTCTCCTAAAAGGAAAATGGATGTAAATTTGCAGAAAGGAGCTGGCATTAAATATTACTACGTATTTGAAGTCAACTTTTAAAATTAGTTGCTAAGTCCAACTTTGTGACCCCACGAACTGCAGCATGCCAGGCTTCCCTGTCTTCAAATTCATGTCCATCTAGTCGTGATGCCATCCAACCATCTCAGCCTCTGTTGTCTCCTTCTCCCCCTGCCTTCAATCTTTCCCAGCATCAGGGTCTTTTCTAATGAGGCAGTTCTAAGAGTTTCCAGTGGGTCAGCTATGGGAAAACCATAGCTTTGACTATATGGACCTTTGTTGGCAATGTAATATCTCTGCTTTTTAATACACTGTCTAGGATTGTCATAGCTAGAATTCAGTTTAAGAATTTGCAAATTGAAATTTATCCTGTAGAAGTGCATCTCTAAACATTTCCTTCAGTCTCCAAATTTCATCAGTCCTGTGGGAGTTTCCTTGTTGTGTATGGATGTATTTTAGTTTGCTCCAAATCTGACCACAACATTTTATCTGTACCACTTACTTCCTGCCCTTCCTGTAGCAGACTCATAAATATATTATGAAGATATCATAAAGTTAAATATTTAACTTCCTTTTAGGTCTTATGGAGAAAATTACAAATTTTCAATTACAGATGACAACTTCTCCAGTCAACGCAAAATCTGCTTCTCGAATCTGTGGGGAGGAGACTGAAACCTCTTGCATTTTTGCTTTACATGTAGTTACCAAATTGTTCTTTCTGCCTTGGTTTGTCAGGCACTGAAATATAAATCCGATTCTTGGGATAACCAGGGGATTTTTGAGAGCAAGACAAGAGAAAAAAGTATTAGGAGGCATGTATCTTTCTGGGAATAAAATATAACTTAGTAAGAATGAAAATACCAGATTTTATCAGTTAATCACTTTTTAAAAATTGTATTATTATTATTTTTTACTTTACAATATTGTATTGGTTTTGCCATACATCAAATTTTAAATTATAAGAAAGAATACATGTGTGCTCTGTCACTTCAGTAGTATCTGACTCTTTGCAACCTCCTTAACTGTAGCCTGCCAGGCTCCTCTGTCCTTGGGATTCTCCAGGCAAGAATACTGGAGTGGGTTACCAGTCCCTCCTCTAGGGGATCTTCCTGACTCAGGGATCAAACCCGAGTCTTCTGTGACTCCTGCATTGCAGGTGGGTTCTTTACCACTGAGCCACCGCATAAATAAGAATAGAAAGGTTAGAAATTGGCTACTTCGGGGTTTTCTTCTCTATCTCATTAATATCTGTTGGTCTCTCATTTTCATTTGATGTAAATTTGACAATATCACTGACCGCCTCCCCCCACCACAGACCTTCTAGAAAAACTATACTCTTATATCAGTGGCTTACTATAAAGAAAGCTGAACGCCAAAGAAATGGATGCTTTTGAACTGTGGTGTTGGAGGAGACTCTTGAGAGTCCCTTGGACTGCAAGGAGATCCAACCAGTCCCTCCTAAAGGAGATCAGTCCTGGGTGTTCATTGCAAGGACTGATGCTGAAGCTGAAACTCCAATACTTTGGCCACCTGATGTGAAGATCTGACTCATTTGAAAAGACCCTGATGCTGGGAAAGATTGAGGGCAGGAGGAGAAGGGGACGACAGAGGATGAGATGGTTGGATGGCATCACCGACTCAATGGACATGGGTTTAGGTGGACTCTGGGAGTTGGTGATGGACAGGGAGGCCTGGCGTGCTGCGATTCATGGGGTCGCAAAGAGTCGGACACAACTGAGTGACTGAACTGAACTGAATGACATTAGTTGATGGATTCTTAGCCTGAGCTTGATGGAATTGTGTAGAAAGCCATGCAATGGATCTTACTTGGGAATAGGATCACTGCAGATGTAATTAGCTCCAGTGAGGTCCTACTGGAGCAGTAAGTGTTAGTCGCTTAGTCGTGTCCAACTCTTTGAGACCCCATGGACTGTAGCCCATCAGGCTCTTCTGTCCATGGGATTCTCCAGGCAAGAGTCCTGGAGTGGGTTGCCATTCCTGGCTCCAGGGGATCTTCCTGACCCAGGGATTGAACCTGGGTCTCATGCATCACAGGCAGATTCTTTACCAGCTGAGCCACCAGGGAAGCCCAGAGGAGGTGCTGGTTATACATCTTAGATGTTGCGTGAATATTCATGCTTATTACTAGTCCAACAGACTTTGTTCAGTTCTCGGACTAAAGAGAAGAAATGTTATCAAGGGCTTTTTTTTTGTAATAAAATTGGTTTAGGGCTTCCCTTGTGTGTCAGCTGGTAAAGAATCCGCCTGCAATGTGGGAGACCTGGGTTCAATCTCTGCAGTGGGAAGATCCTCTAGAGAAAGGACAGGCTACAAACTCCAGTATTCTTGCCTGGAGAATCCCATGGGGTCATAAAGAGTCAGACACAACCGAGCAACCTTCACTTTCAAAGTTGGTTTGATTTTTTTTTTTTTTAAACTCTGGAGTAGGAAATGGCAACCCACTCCAGTGGGTCCTTGCCTGGAGAATCCATGGACAAGAGGTTTTCATTATGTATTTTACATATAGTAAAATACATGTATGTATTTACATAAAATACATGTATGTATCTACATATAGTGTCAATTAGAAAAAAATTTTGTGTGTATAATAAAGTTGGTTTGGTTTATAGTTTTAATTTTCTTTTTTTATTGGAGCATACTTGCTTTGCAGTGTTGTATTAGTTTCTGCTGTACAGCAAAGTCAGTCAGCTGTACATACACCCCCTATACATATAGGGGATATGGGATATAGGTATATCTATATATCCCTATATATACCTGTATAGGGATATATGCCTATACACATATCCCCTCTCATTTGGAGTTCCTTCCCATTTAGCTCACCCCAGACCAATGAGTAGAGTTCTCTATGCTCTACAGCAGGTTCGCATTTGTTATCCATTTTATACATAGCATCAGTCATGTAAATATGTCCATGCTAATGTCGCAATTTATCCCACTCTCCCTTCCCCCCCTCCTTGGTGTCCATCCGTTTTTCTGTGTGTCTATGACTCAGTTTCTGCTTTGCACAAGAGTCCATCTCTGCAATTGATCTAGATTCCACATAAAAATGAAATTATAGGATACTTGATTTTTTTTTTCTTTCTGACTTCCTTCACTCTATATGACTGTCTCTGGGTCCATCCTGGTCTCTCCCAGTGTCACAGTTTCTTTCCTTTTTCTGGTTAATATTCCACTGTAGACATGCACCACATCTGTATCCATTCCTCCGTGGATGGACACGTAAGTTGCTTCCATGTCTTGGCTATTGTAAATAGTGCTGTGATGAATATTGGGGTGCATGTGTCCTTTGGGCCCATGCTTTTCTCTGGATGCTTCTTCCTTGGAAGAAAAGCTATGACAAACCTAGACAGCCTATCTAAAAGCAGAGACATTACTTTGCCAACAAAGGTACATCTAGTCAAAGCTATGGTTTTTCTGGTAGTGAAATGTTGTTGCTGAACCACGCAAAGACACTGGGATTCTTGGCCTCCGGAGGAGAAGAATTCAATCCAGGGCCAGAGAGGAGGCTTGATCGCTCAGAGGTTTTGTGTAATAAAGTTTTATTAAAGTATAAAGGAGATAGAGAAATCTTCTGACATAAGCATCAGAAGGGGGCAGAAACAGTACCCTGCTGCTAGTGTTAGCAATGAAGTTATATACTCTCCAATGAATCCAAAGAATGTCTGGAGGTTGTAAAGACCTCACCAGACCTACTCCCATAATTTACATTTTAAGATAACAGAATTAGCCAGAAGGTTTAATCCAGAGACTGTCCTCAGGCAGGATACATTACTGTTACATAATCCTAAGGAATGTAGAGGAAAACAAGTTTGTCCTTTCTTCCTCCTTGAGAATCCCAGACCCCTCTCTCCTTGAAGACCCCTAGACTTATCAACCTGCCTAGGAAATGACTCTCTCAGTAGTCATGTATGGATGTGAGAGTTGGACTATAGAGAAAGCTGAGTGCCAAAGAATGGATGCTTTTGAACTGTGGTGTTGGAGAAGACTCCTGAGAGTCCTTTGGGCTTCAAAGAGATCAAACCAGTCCCTCCTAAAGGAAATCTGTCCTGAATATTCACTGGGAGGACTGATGATGAAGCTCCAATTCTTTGGCCACCTCCTATGAAGAACTGATTCATTGGAAAAGACCCTGATGCTGGGCCTTTTGAAGACTGAAGGCAGGAGGAGAAGGGGATGACAGAGGATGAGATGGTTGGATGGCATCTCCAGCTCAATGAACGTGAGTTTGAGCAAGCTCTGGGAGTTGGTGATAGACAGGGAAGTCTGGCGTGCTGCAGTCCATGGGATCACAGAGTCAGACACGACTGAGCGACTGAACTGAATTTCTCTAGAGATATGCCCAGGAGTGGGATTGCTGGATTATGCAGTAGCTCTATTTTTAGTTTTTTAAGGAGCCTCCATATTATTCTCCACAGTATTCTCCACAGCTGCTCAAATTTACATTCCCATTAACAGTGTAGAAGGGTTCCCCTTTTCCCACTGCCCTCCAGCATGTATTATTTGTAAGAAAATAATTATTTCTTAAAAACATGTAATAAGTCTTTAATGTAGGCTTCACCCCATCTTAATTTTAAAGCCTTGAGTATCTTAAATGATTTGAACTAAGTAGGATTTTTAATTAAACATCACCTACAAGTGACCATATAATGAGAGTTTACTTTGCTTGGGGAAATACATGTCAATAATATCAAATTCAGCATCCATGGCAGCCCAGTGACAGATGTATGGAAACCATGAGAAAGAGGTCGTTCCAGGTTGATTGCAACGTGCAACTTACAGGATTCATTTCACTGGAGAACTCAATTTAAAATTCCATGAAAGAAGGTTTTCTGCTCACCCGTCAAAGGCCATTTCTAATGAAGGGTAACAGTTGGGTAATGATTGAAATTTATAAGGCATAACTTTTAGCATCTGTTTTTATTTTGTATTTTTCCTTTGGATTTTCATTAACTGGATGGTAGGCAGTAATTTGGGGTTTCATTTCATGGGAAAAGTATATGCTGTCTATATAATTAGCAATACTTTATCTTTCCACCAACTTGCTGAAAGTCATCTGACGGCTTCCTATTTTCACGCTGCAGTAATGGGTCCCTTAGTCAGTGAGAGAATACAGATAAATATCAGTGTCAAAAATGGAAGAGAAAAGAGTACCTGTTTACTGGAGGCTGTTATTTGTCTGTATGCTGTGAATATTAGGCATAGATGACCGGAAAAAATGACAGAATTAAAAATTAGTCTTCCCATTTGTGCTTTTAAAAATTATTTTTTAAACATTTTTAGGAAATTAATTTTTTAGTGTACTGGGTCTTTGCTGAATCCACCAAAAGGTGGATTCTTAAACTCTAGCCCACTTAACCACCAGGAAAGGCCTTCCCATCTGTGTTTGAGTCACAGTCTGTGAAATTTCAATGAAGGGCAAGAAGATGTTATCATAAATACCTACATACCCTCAAATTCTACAGCATTGTGTTTTGTCTTTTCTTCCCCCAGCTTTTACCTGGAAATGATATCCTGCTTCCTCAGATGTGATTGTTCTAGACCAGGAACACATACACATTTAGGAAGATGGCTGTGTCAATATGTTTTCCATTATCATGATTCAGTTGTGTCATAGAGGACTAAGGATTAATCTAGAGATTAAGAACTTGTCAGGTGGTCCATATTAGTCAAATGTGTGTATGCTTAGTCCCTCAGTCTTTGTGACCCCAGGGACTGTAGCCCACCAGGCTACTGTAGACCACCAGGGAGGTCCAGGAAATATACATTTTTCAAGCTAAATCATTTCTACAGAAAGTCAGTTTCAAGCAGACAATATCCCTCCTACCCATCGCTAGAGACACCAGATGTCAATTGAGTCTATACCATTCCGAGTTTGTTTGGCATAAAAAGGTTCGGATATGATCATAATGGGCTTCCCTGGTGACTCAGATGGTAAAGAATCTCTGCCTGCAATGCAGGAGATGAGGGTCTGATCCCTGAGGTCGAGACAATCCCCTGGAGGAGGGCATGGCAACCCACTCCAGTATTCTGGCCTGGAGAATACCATGGACAGAGGAGCCTGGAGGGCTACAGTCCATGGGGTAGCAAAGAGTCGGACAGGACTGAGCAACTTTCACTTTCATAATCGTAATAGTCACAGAAGCAGAAGAAAAATTAATATGCTTAATTTTGCACTTTTCCATGATTTCATCCAAGCCAGCAGCATTCTGATTAACTTGAGGTCCTGGATTACTCGCATGTGGTTCTTTTCAAACTGAAGTCACTGCCTGTTTAGACTTGTGCAGGCCGCATGCAGGATTGCAAAGATTCATGAAAGCAGAATTGCAGGTGACACCATTTTCAACCACTTAGGTGAGAAGATGTCTTTTGTGTGGTGTGATGATCACTTTGCAATACGAGGAAACTTTTCTTCAAATTTTATGTTTACTTTCCGCTTCATCTGCTAAAAATTCTGCAGTGTGAGTCTCTTAGAGCCTGAAGCCAGAGCACTGCTATCAATTTTGCAGAAACTTTGCTTCCTTATGACCCACCCTCGATTTTCTGGCTGAAGCCCAATGAAATGTCCTATAAAACTATTTTAACTTATGTGGCCACTTTGTCACTGAAACCTCACATGATTATCTTTCACTGCTGCAGCTGCTGCTGCTAAGTCGCTTCAGTCGTGTCCGACTCTGTGTGACCCCACAGACGGCAGCCCACCAGGTTCCCTGGCCCTGGGATTCTCCAGGCAAGAACACTGGAGTGAGTTGCCATTTCCTTCTCCAATGCATGAGAGTGAAAAGTGAAAGTGAGGTCACTCAGTCATGTCCGACTCTTAGCGACCTCATGGATTGAAGCCTACCAGGCTCCTCCGTCCATGGGATTTTCCAAGCAAGAGTACTGGAGTGGGTTGCCATTGCCTTCTCCAGCTGAAGGAAAATGATGTAAAAAGGAAAAAGGAAAATGATGTATATGTTACAACATGCTAAATGTAGGCTCTGTGGGGGTACTATAGGTCTTTAGAATTTAAGGCATTTTTAAAAAATATTTGTTTGTTTACTTATTTGGGTCCCACAAGTCTGAGTTGTGGCACGTGGGGTCTAGCTCCCTGACCACGGATTGAAGCCGGGTCCCGTGGATGGGGTGCTAGCTGTCTCAATCCCTGGACTACCAGGGACATCTTTAGACTTTGTGCGTAAGTGAAAGCTGGTACCCCACTTGATTGACATCTTCTCAACTCCCCCCCAGCCCCCAGCCTACATTTAGCAGCAAAGACCCAGCACAGTTTAATTTCGTTTAAGTGGAGTGAAATTGCTTCTCAGTGTTGTGTTCGTTTCTGCTGCACAACAATGCCATCAGCCATATGTATGCCTATATCCCTTCCCTCTTGAGCCTCCCTACCTCTCTCCCCACCCCCTAGGTGGTCACAGAGCACTGAGCTCCCTGGGCTATAGAGAAGCTTCCCACCAGCTATTTCTTTTACACATGGTGGTGTATATATGTCTGTCTACAAAGTCTGTTCTTTAGGCCTGTCTCTCTATTCCTGCTGTGCAATGCAGGAATTGCGCCTTGGTCAGGGAACTACATCCTACATATTGCAATTAATGTTTGCATGCCACCACTAAGAGTTTGCATGCCTACAGTAAACGTTCTGCATGTTGCAAATTAACTCCCACAGTTCAGTTGCTCAGTCGTGTCCGACTCTTTGGGACCCTGTGAACCGCAGCATGCCAGGCCTTCCTGTCCATCACCATCTCTCAGAGTCCACCCAAACTCGTGTCCATTGAGTCGGTGATGCCATCCAACCATTTCATCCTCTGTTGTCCCCTTCTCCTCCTGCCTTCCATTTTTCCCAGCATCAGGGTCTTTCCCAGTGAGTCAGTTCTTCGCATCAGGGGGCCAAAGTATTGGAGCTTCGGCTTCAGCGTCAGTCCTTCCAATGAACACCCAAGGCTGATCTTCTTTAGGATGGACTGGTTGGATCTCCTTGCAGTCCAAGGGACTCTCAAGAGTCTTCTCCAACACCACAGTTGAAAAGCATCCATTCTTCGGCACTCAGCTTTATAGTCCAACTCTCACATCCATACATGCCCACTGGGAAACCCATAGCCTTGACTAGACAGACCTTTGTCAGCGAAGTGATATCTCTGCTTTTTAATATGCTGTCTAGGTTGGTCATAACTTTCCTTCCAAGGAGCAAGCGTCTTTTAATTTCATGGCTGCAGTCACCATCTGCACTGATTTTGGAGCCCAAAGAAATAAAGACTGCCAGTGTTTCCACTGTTTATCTATTTGCCATGAAGTGATGGGACCAGATGCCATGATCTTACTTTTCTGAATGTTGAGCTTTAAGCCAACTTTTTCACTCTCCTCTTTCACTTTCATCAAGAGGCTCTTTAGTTCTTCTTCACTTAACTCCCACAAGCCTCAACCAAGATGTGGTGCAGCCAAATACATATTTTTTAAAAAATTACTTGATTCAAATTATGCCACTTCAGCTATCATCTGTATGAGTACCATTGACACCTCGTGCCTGCCTCCCTTATCACCTGGCATCAGCTTTGGCTTTATCTCTCAGACAAGTGCATTTATTTGGAAGAACTTAAAAAGTTGCTATCTGCATAGACAATTGTCCGGAAAACAATGTAGCAGCTACAGCTTTTGGGTCCTTCTTTCAGGAAAGGAAACGAAAAGAAGATGATAATCGGTGTTTTGAGAGGCAGCCCACGTTTTCAGCCGCAGGTGCTGGTTCTTTTTGCTTGTTATGATGTCTGTCCTCTGCAGAACCCAGGTGCTTTTGCAAAGTGACAGGGATCGAGACTGAAATTCATCTGGTGGAGACTTCAATTGCAACTGCCATTCAAACGCAAGCTCTTTTATCTCTCCCGAGAAACAAATGAACCAAACGCAGAAACCTGGCCCGCGGAATGCAGCTATTGTGCTGGCAACTGTAATCCATTTCATCTCTTCCTTTTGTTCATTCTCCGTCTCAGTCAGCAACGGGGTCTAATAGACATTGACTTTGTGGTAGCCGCGCCAACGTTATGTCTTTATCATCCTGACAGCTTTCCGCCTCTCTGCGTCAACGTAGAGCTTTACAGTTTTGATTTTCTCCGTAGCCTCGATTCATCACTACCTTTGTGTGGGTGGAAATGGAAACTTATGGAAGTCCAGGATTTGTAGTGTCTCGAGCTGATGTGACAAAGGGCCATACACTGGGGGTCTTAAGCAACAGATATTTATTCCCTTCTGGTCCTGGAGGCTGGAACTCTGACATCCAGGTGCAGGCAGGGCTGGCTCCTCCTGAGGCCTCTCTCCTGGGCGTGTCGACGGCCGTCTGCTCCCTGGGTCCCTCTTCCCTCCTCTTCTTATGAGGACCCCAGTCCTTTTGGAGTACACTGTTGTTCAGTTGATAATCCATGTCACACTCATTGTGACCGCATGGACTGCAGCACCCCAGGCTTCTCTGTCCTTCACTATCTCCCAGAGTTTGCTCTCGTTCATGTCCATTGCATAGGGACAGTGAAAGTGAAAGTCACTCAGTCGTGTCCGACTCTTTGCAACCCCACAGACTACACAGTCCATGGAATTCTCCAGGCCAGAATCCTGGAGTGGGTAGCCTTTCCCTTCTCCAGCGGATCTTCCCAACCCAGGGATCGAACCCAGGTCTCCCCCGTTGCAGGTGGATTCTTTACCAGCTGAAACACCAGGGAAGCCCAAGAATACTGGCGTGGGTAGCCTTTCCCTTCTCCAGGGCATCTTCCCATCCCAGGGATTGAACCCAGGTATCCTGCATTGCAGGCGAATTCTTTACCAGCTGAGCTATCAGGGAAGCCCTATTGAACAAAAAGTAGCTGTTATCCCCCTTGAACGAATGGCTTACTCATATTCCCTATATTGCTAAGTTTCACCCAGGGGTCATACACTTTTTCAGCATGAAGAATTCATCATTTTTGTCTCCTTCCCAAGGCAAGACAACACTCTCCAAGTATGTTAAAGACGCTGTGTTTATTTTTACCTTCTTATTCTTGTTGTTGCAAGGAAATTGAGTCGAAATATAGGCAGTACGTGAAATGATTTGTCTGAATGGAGGTTGAATAAAGCATGCTGCCTTCACAACCGCAAGAGTTTGGAAAGCTTCTGTGGGTAATTCTTTGACAATTTAATACCAACTCCAGCTCCAGTGTGTAGCTTTTGAACAGCAGACATGAATCACAGTGCTGGAAGCAATGATACCAATTAGTGAAGTTGGGTGACATGTTTTATTATTCTTCTTAGAAAAGAAAGGGAACACTGGAAATAGAAATTGGCAAGGGTAACATCCATCACAGCTCCGCTCGTGTTTTTCATTTCAGTATGCACATAATTCATGGCCGTATTCTCCCCTCTCTTCTGTCCTTAGAGGGTTTACGTAATAGCCGAGTTTTGACCTAAATTACAAACCAAGCGGCCAAAAAAAAAAAAAAAAACTTTATAAAGGTTCTGCTGACTCCTAGGTGATGCATTTGGTAAAGAACCCACCTGCCAAAGCAGGAGACACAAGAGACATGGGTTCGATTCCTGGGTCGGGAAGATCCCCTGGAAAAGGGCATGGCAACCCACTCCAGTATTCTTCCCTGGAGAATCCCATGGACAGATGTGCCTGGTAGGCTAGAGTTCATGGGGTCACAAAGAGTCAGACACAACTGGAGAACTGAATGTGCACACTGATTCCTAAGCATTGCTCAGTGGCCAGGTTCCCTTAGACTGTGGTAACCCAGCCAGCAGCTCACTGAAAGAAGGAGAGAAGGGGAAAAATGTAATACACAGACATCTTTTCTGGATGTAAATCAGACTGAATCTGCTTGCAACTCCTCTCCTAGACCTTAGGAAAGTTATGTCTGCATGGATTCTCGGTAGAAAATGCTCCAGGTAGAATAATTTCATAAACCTTCAGGTCAATTATTTTTATTAATTTAAATCAAGTGAAAAGCTTATCGTTTGAATTTTAATTTTAAATTAGCTTCATTTGCTTATAAATGAAAGGAAATTAACTCAAAGTAATTACTACAGTATGAGTGTGCATTATTACAGGAAAATTAGAGGGATGCAACTGGGAACATTGAAAACAGATTAGAAATACTTGTAAATAGAATTGTCCCCTAGATTATTTTGTTCTTTATAAGTACCCATGATTGGCTTTTGAATAAGACATCAAAATTTCTCTAATATGATACATAATTCCATTTACAATTATTTGATTTGATTTTTTTAGTTTAAAAAAAATTAATTTATTTTAATTTTAATTGGAGGCTAATTACTTTACAATATTGTAGTGGTTTTTGCCGTACATTGACATGAATCAGCCATGGGTATGATTTTAAACTTTTTTTGCTCAGTTTTCTGGTCTCCCAGAGAACTTCTAAACATACATTCAGTATTTTTTTTTTTTAATTTTTAAAATTTAAATTTTAGCCCCAAACTGCCCAAGAGATGAATTCATGACCTTACCTGGAAGAAATATCCCTATCTTTTGAATTTGACTGAATTTTCTACTCTATATAGAAATATTTCAATCTCACAGTTACATTTGAGTAACCTTTTCTTGATATAATGTATCTCCATAGGAATAAGCCTGCAGGTATTTATTTTTGCATGCATGTAAGCACCTGCACAGAATGAGAAAATGTTACTTTCTCACATTTTCTCATATTTATTTATATATACAGTGTGGGTTTTTTTTGTTTGTTTTTAATTTATTTTTTATTAAAGTATAGTTGACTTACAGCCTTATGTTAATTACTGCTATATGGTAAAGTGATTCTGTTATACACACATACATTCTTTCTTATATTTTGTTTCCATGATGCTTTATCACTGGATATTGAATAGAGTTCCCTGAGCTGTAGGGTAAGAGCTTGTTGTTTATCCATCCTATACGCGATAGTCTACCACTGCTAATTACAGACTCCTAAGTCCAACCAGTCCATCCTGAAGGAGATCAGCCCTGGGATTTCTTTGGAAGGAATGATGCTAAAGCTGAAACTCCAGTACTTTGGCCACCTCATGTGAAGAGTTGACTCATTGGAAAAGACTCTGATGCTGGGAGGAATTGGGGGCAGGAGGAGAAGGGGACCACAGAGGATGAGATGGCTGGATGGCATCACTGACTCGATGAACATGAGTCTGAGTGAACTCCGGGAGTTGGTGATGGACAGGGAGGCCTGGCGTGCTGTGATTCATGGGGTCTCAAAGAGTCGGACACGACTGAGTGACTGAACTGAACTGAACTGAAGTCCTTCTCTTTCCCTCCACCCTTCCCCTTGACAACAACTGTTCTCTGTGTCTCTGATTTTGTTTCTCTTCTCTAGAGACGTTCATCTGTGTCATATTTTTGATGCCACGTGTACGTGTGATATCAAATGGTATTTGCCTTTCTGACTTTACTTGGTATGATACTCTCTAGTTGCAACCCAATATGTTTTTATCGATATATTTTTTATTTTTTGGTCTAGATAAGAAAAGAAATGATGAAGGGATGAAGGTGGAATATTAGACTGAAGGTGGAATATTAGAACTAATTGAGAGGTTTTTGTTTGATTGAAGCGTACCTGTCGAACACTTTGGTTGCCATTTCCTCCTCCAGGAGATCTTCCTGACCAAGGGATAGAACCTGCATCTCTTAACGTCTCCTGCATTAGCACGTGGGTTCTTTTTATCACTGGCAGCATCTGGGAAGCCCCGTAGAAGAAAACTTAAAGAATTAAGCAATGAAGGTGAACTATTAGAAATAGTTGAGAGCGTACCTGTTCAACACTTTCGAGTTTCTTTGCTGCTGCTGCTAAGTAGCTTCAGTCGTGTCCGACTCTGTGCGACCCCATAGACAGCAGCCCACTAGGCTCGCCCGTCCCTGGGATTTTCCAGGCAAGAGTTTCTTCAGTATCTTTTTAAACCATTTTGATTGACATACAAAAAACTATATGTATTCAATATGTACAACTTGTTGAGCTGGGAGACAAGCATACCATATACCTGTGAAAGCACAACCTATGCCAGGAATGTTTCCATCACTTCCAAAAGTTATATCATTATTGTTATTTTGTTATCATTATTGTTATTTTTTGTGATAAGAATGATTAGGATATACTGTCTTAGCAACCTATTGAAATAAGCCAGACAAAGAAGGGCATATACTGCATGGTACCATTTGCATAAGGAATCTGGAACACTCAATCTCATAGAAGCAGAGAGTAGCATAGTGGTTCACAGGGGCTGGGGGAAGAAGGAGTTGGGGAGATGTTAGTCCAGGATGTACAAGCTTTTGGTGATGCATGAAGTCCAAGGCACTTCCCAGGTCGTCCAGTGGCTGACTGAGCTCCCAATGCAGAGGTCCCAGGTTCGATCCCTGGTCAGGGAACTAGATCCCACATGCTGCAAGTAAAGATCCACATGCCACAACTCAGACCTGCCACAGCCAAATGAATAAATAAAAATAAACATTTAAAAAAAGATGTCTTATGTTCTAAAGATCTACTGTACCCCCACAGAGTTTTTAGAACATTTCCCTTGATTTGAAAGTCATGTCCGACTCTTTGTGACGGATTCTCCAGGCCAGAATGCCAGAGTGGGTAGCCATTCCCTTCTCCAGGGGATCTTTCTGACCCATGGATCGAACCCAGGTCTCCCGCATTGCAGGCACACTCTTTACCAGCTGAGCCACCAGGGAAGGTCAAGAATACTGGAAGTGGGTAGCCTCTCCCTTCTCCAGTGGATCTTCCCTACCCAGGAATCGAACAGAGGTCTCCTGCACTGCAGGCAGATTCTTTACCAGCTAAAGGATAGTATGTGAGGTTTCAGTCATCACATGCTTAGGCATGTTAAAATAGTTTTACAGGATGACAGTAATTCAAAAGTGTTTATGAAAATATGGGCTACCCTGATGGATCAAGGTAAAGAATCTGCCTGTAATGCAGGAGATCTGGGTTCAATCCCTGAGTTGGAAGATCCCCTGGAGAAGGGAATGGTAACCTGGCAATTGCCTGGTGGGCTACACTCCATAGGGTCGGTAGTGGGTACACTCCAAATAGTCGGAACCAACTAAAGCAGCTTAGCACACTTGCACACCAACTGGCATATTAATTAATTAGCACACTCCAGTTTTAATTGGAAATTCAACCTTATTGGTGTACCTGTGCTTATGGTCAGATTTATTTACGCTTTGGAATCAAAGTGGCACTTCTGCTAAAAGTGAACCCCAGGTTGTCATGGAAGTTACCAGCCTTGGAGCATAGGATGGAATAAATACATCAGTGTTACCTGCATTGCAGCATGCTGCTGCTGCTGCTGCTAAGTCGCTTCAGTCGTGTCTAGACGGCAGCCCACCAGGCTCCGCCATCCCTGCGATTCTCCAGGCAAGAACACTGGAGTGGGTTGCCATTTCCAAATACATCAGTGTTACCCGCATTTGAGCATAGGATGAAATAAATACCTCAGTGTTACCTCAAATGTCAAGTGATAAGTGCATTCAAGCTTGTCAGTTTTATCTGCATTTTAGAATGGGAACTGAGAGATGAATTGATATGCACATTGATCACCTTTGGAATTTGAACTTAAAAGTAACTTTTTAAAAAATATTTGTTTATTTTTGACGGTGCTGGGTCTTTGTTGCTGCACGTGGGCTTTCTCTATTGCAGAGAGCGGAGGCTGCTCTCTAGCTGTGGTGAGCAGACTTATTGCCGTGGCTTCTCTGGTTGTAGAGCACCGGCTCTAGGCACATGGGCTTCAGAAGCTGCAACAAGCCGATGTATTTCACTAGTTGTGCATGAGCTCCGTTGCTCTGTGGCACGTGGGATCTTCCCTGACCAGGGATTGAACCCGTGTCACCCACACAAGCAGGCGCTTTTCTTAACCCCTGGATCACCAGGGAAGTCTGAGAAGTCAACTTTCCCAGCGTGGAGTTTAAATATGTAAGCATCTGTTCTCTGAAGTCGGGAACGAACAGCTAGAACGCCGTGTTACTTGTTATCAGAAAGGATATGTGTACCGGTGATGGTTAGAGGAGATATTGAAATGCTGAAGATAGAAATGAAATGTAACACAGTCATTGATCAGTGTTATTTGGAATCTGAACTAATAACTGCCACAGTATATGTTATGAGATAATAAATTCTGGATTTTAATTGAAATAAGAACTAATAATTACAGCACTATTATTTGAAATTGGAACGAATAGCTGTTGCAGTGCTGGATACCAATGCAGCTTATATTTCAGAACTTGAGTTGGAACTTGAATTAATAAGACTCGAAATCCTATTTGCAGTTTATGCTAATAAGTGCATTAGTATTTGTTACGGATAAATTAAGATAGAAATAGAAATTAGAATCATTCTAAGTTAATAAGTATGCTAGTGATATCTGGAATTGAAAATAATAACTATTCCCGTATTTATTCTTAGTTATTTCAACTTTGAAATTTGAATTGGAAATGGAAACAAACACACTAGAATTACTGCATGCATGCTAAGTTGCTTCAGTCATGTCCAACTCTTGGTGACCTCATGGACTGTAGTCCACCAGGCTCCTATGTCCATGGGATCCTCCAGGAAAGATTACTGCAGTGGGTTGCCATTCCCTTCTCCAGTGGATCTTCCTGACCCAGGGATCAAACCCCGTCTCTTACATCTCCCGCATTGACAGCTGGCTTCTTTACCACTAGAGCCACCTAGAATTATTAGGAATAATTAATTAGCATTTTAACTTGATGCACTAAGTAGATGTTATTTAGAATTTGAGTAAGTATGTCAGTGCTTGATCACTGGGTTATTCAGATTTTGAAATTTAAATTTGAAATACATATCCCAGTTTTACTTGGAATTTGAACTAATAAGTCCATCAAAACCGGTTTTCAACTGTATTAGTCATTTGGACTTTAATTTGGAATTATAATTATTTGTATATAGTGTTATTTGGAGTTTGAATGAAAAATAAACTTTTTCCTGTTACGAGAGATTTCTCATCTTGTGTGATGATTCCCTAGTGCACTGGCTGTTTAGAAATTTTCTTCCTACTGAAATTAATCCTGTTTCTTAATGATATCAACTCTCCTAAACCGTCCATCTAGCTGTTTTTCTCAAGCGGCTTCTGCAAGACTGACAGCAGTCTAAACATTGATGTCATATTACAAATCACTCTCAAGCCTTGCCAAAAAAAAGCATAATTTTAGGAAGCTAAAAATAATACTGAAGCTGAAGCTCCAATACTTTGGCTACCTGCAGCAAAGAGTTGACTCAGTGGAAAAGAGCCTGATGCTGGGAAAGATTGAAGGCAAGAAGAGACAGGGGCCACAGAGAATGAGATGGTTGGATGGCATCACCAACTCAATGGACTTGAGTCTGAGCAAGCTCCAGGAGCTGGCGACGGACAGGAAAGCCTCTTGTGCTGCAGCCCATGGTGTCGCAAAGAGTCGGATACGACTTAGTGACTGAACAGCAAATAACATATATGTGAGTCCCAATCTTCTAATTAATTCCTCACTCACTTCCCCCTGATAACCAAAAGTTTACTTTTAATTTCTGCAGGGTAATTCCTAATTTTTAAACACTGAACTTGGAGGGTGCACTTTGAGGGGTCTTTTGATCCAGTTATAGCAGGATAATAAGGAACCACCATACTAAATTTCTTCAGCATTTTTCCAGTTAATATTGACTGTTAATGATAATTAGTGGAGAAGAGAAAGGGAGTAACTTAACCAAATGGGCTTCCCTGGTGGCTCAGTGGTAAAGAATTTCCACCTGCCAAGGCAGGAGATGCAGGTTCGATCCCTATGTTGCGAAGATCCCCTGGAGAAGGAAATGGCAACCCACTTCTGTATTCTTGCCTGCAGGGTCCCATGGACAGAGGAGCCTGGCAGGGTACAGTCCATGGGGTCCCAAAGAGTCGGACAAGACTGAAGTGACTTAGCACGCATGCACATGTGTGTGATAACGTGAGTAGGTCTGAGCATGGGTTAAATATCTCTGAGGTGGGCACCCGGAAGCCGAAGAAACACCAAGTCGAGAAAGGATGACGATAGAAGAAAGTAAGCCAGCTTTTCTGCTTCCGATGACTTTTATTTGTGAAATTACATCAAGTCACTGTACAACTCAGACATAAAAGATGGCTCCACATTTTTCCTTGACTGAAGGAATGGAATAAACTCACTCCGTAGATGATGGCATGGGGTGGGAGGCAGGGCTCAAGGGGTAGGGGATATGTGTATACACGTAGCTGATTCACGAAGTTTGACAACGGAAACCAACGCCACATTGGAAAGCAGTTATACTCCAGTAAAGTTTCAAGAAAATGAAATTTTAAAAATCACTGTAGAGAAATAGTAGCCTCTCCCATTCTTTGAAGTTGACTTGCCAACACGTTGAGGGTGTACTTCATGTACATACATCTCTCCTGTGTTATGACTTTCAGGACATCATTGCAGCAGAAATAAACTAAATGTTGGACATTTTGATAAGAAAGGGTTTCCCGGATAGCTCAGTTGGTAAAGAATCCACCTGCAATGCAAGAGACTGCAGTTTGATTCCTGGGTCGGGAAGATCCCCTGGAGAAGGGATAGGCTACCCACTCCAGCATTCTTGGGCTTGCCTGGTGGATCAGCTGGTAAAGAATCCACGTGCAGTGAGGGAGACCTGGGTTCAGTCTCTGGGTTGGGAAGATTCCCTGGAGAAAGGAAAGGCTACCCACTCCAGTATTCTGGTCTGGAGAATTCCATGGATTTTATAGTCCATGGGGTTGCAGAGTTGGACACGACTGAGCTAATTCCGCTTTTACAGAGAAAACGTTTGTGAAGGCAAGACATGATTAAAATTAGGTTGCCATGTGTCAGTTATGTACTTACTGGTATTTTTTTTTACTGTCTTGGAAACTTGAGAGTGAAAAAGAGCACTTTTACTTTTCCCTTGGATTAAAATTGAGGAAGGTATGGGAAAACAATCATAGTTTGCATGCATGCCCATTGAGTTTCTCAGGTGTGTCCAGCTCTTTGCAACTGTATGGACTGTAGCCCGCCACGCTCCTCTGTCCATCAGATTCTCCAGGCAAGAAGACTGGAGCGGGTTGCATGCCATTCCCTCCTCCAGGGGATCTTCCCGACCCAGGGATCGAACCTGGACCTCCTCCTGTGTGTCCTGCCTTTGAGGTAGGTTCTTTACTGCTAGCGCCATCTGGGAAGCCCCATATTTTGCATATTTGAATGATTTCCAGACAGTGGGAGCAAAGTGAGATAAGTAGAAACAGTAGCAATACTTAATAACTCTTAATTAAGCTTGTACTCTAAACTTTAATTTTTAAATAATGGCTTCTTTGTATTTTCTTTCTATTTTTTTGTTTTATTTTCCTTTGCGGAAATACTAAAAAATGACCCCAAACAGTGGGGGGTGGGTGACAGGTGATTTAATACACAAATTTTCACAAATGTATGTTGTGATGTTAATTTCTTCAGAAAAAGCTTGTGTTATAGTGACTTCTCAAAGTATATAGTTAGTTAACTTAATCACCGTTTCTGCTCAGCTCCACTGGCCCCTGAATAGTCATCTTGGAGTCCATGAAATGTTTTAAACCTTTGCTTTTTTTAACTGGTCATTTCTGTGTAGAATAAGGCTGAGGGAAGGAGCACAGCCATAATGCAGAGAGATTTACATAATCGCTTCGTGCTAAGGTGAGCGCCTTAAAGAAAACCCAATACCCCTTAAAACCAAATAGCAAAATGTTACTAAATAGAAGGAAGCCATTTTCTCTTACCTTGAGTACAGTCATTGCCGACTGGATAACTGAACATTTCATCTCTTTTAGGGGCAAACGGCCGTGAGTGTGTTTTAGAACTGACGGTTAGAACACTAGAGTTATTATCTTTGCAATTATAATGTGGGTTTTACTTAATCTATTTACACATTCCTCCAAATGTTTAATGAATGTCTAATGCAGTCTAGTTCAAATGAGAGTAGCTTCAAGTAGCTTTATTAATGTTTTAATGATTAAAGAAAATATAATTTTGGAAAGGTCATGTTTTCATCTCCTGTCCCTGGTGGGTATCCTTCTGGGATATGAGGCTACATGTATGCAATTACAATACAATGATATTATTAAATGATGCAATTTACAAAATGGGTATGCTGATCTCCACTTGTTTAAATTACTGGTAACCTTTACTTGCAGTTATTCATTTATTTCTATTTTTTTCCTTTTAATTGCTGGTGGATCTAAATTTGCGTGCACTGTATATTCAGAGTTGTAATTATTTTGTCTTTCCCACTCTGATTTTTTTTCCCACTGAAGCTCTGGGAGAAGAAGTACTTGACTTTGTTAATTGTTACCATTATTGTGTTATTGTGTGTGTGTGTTAGTCACTCAGTCGTTTGCAACTCTTTGCGACTCCATGGCCTGTAGACCACCAGGCTCCTCCATCCATGGGATTTTCCAGGCAAGAATCCTGGAGTGGGTTGCCATGCCCTCCTCCAGGGGATCTTCCCCACCCAGGGATTGAACCCTGTTCTCCTGCATGGCAGACAGATTCTTTACCATCTGAGCCACCAGGGAAGACCATTGTGTTATTGGTCAATGCTAATTAACTGACACGGAACTCAGATAGTATTTCTGTAAGATATTATTTCTTCATTGGATAGGCTGGAGGTAATTTTTATTGAAAGGATATATTTCCTTATGAAGAATATGTGTGCAGTTTCATTCTTCTCAATAAGTTTGTGTGTACACACATATAAAACATGTTTACATGTAAAACATTGTTAACATTTACATGTAAAACAAGACAAGTTAAAATTCTAACATACAGGAATATTTACAGATACATGCATGCTATTTTTGTTCAGTTGCTAAATTGTGTCCAGCTCTTTGCAACCCCATGGACTCCAGCATGCCAGCTTCCCCTGTCCTCCACTATCTCCTGGAGTTTGCTCAAATTCATGTCCAGTGAGTTGGTGATACTGTCTAACCATTTCATCCTCTGTCGTCCCCTCCTCCTCCTGCCTTCAATCTTTCCCAGCATCAGGGTCTTTTCAAGTGAGTCAGCTCTTCACATGAGGTGGCCAAAGTATTGGAGCTTCAGCTTCAGCACCAGTCCTTCCAATGAACATTCAGGGTTGATTTCCTTTAGGATGGACCGAATTGATCTCTTTGCTGTCCAGGGAGCTCTCAATAATCTTCTCCAGAACCAGTTTGAAAGCTCCCGTTCTTCAGCGCTCAGCCTTCTTTATGGTCCAATTCTCTCACATCTGTACATGACTACTGGACAAACCATAGCTTTGACTATACAGAGCTTTGTCAGCAAAGTAATGTCTCTGATTTTAAATACATTGCTTAGTTTTGTCATAGTTTTCCTTCCAAGGAGCAAGTGTCTTTTAATTGTACATCTACAGTTTCATGTACGTAAGAATACAACGCCTGGGTTATCAGTTCTGTTCAGTCGCTCAGTCGTGTCCAACTCTTTGCGAGTTGGGCTGCAAACTCCAGGACTTTGAACTGCAGCATGCCAGGCCTTCCTGTCCATCACCAACTCCAAGAGCTTGCTCAAACTGTTGTCCATTGAGTCGGTGATACCATCCAACCATCTCATCTTCTGTCGTCCCCTTCTCCTCCCACGTTCAATCTTTCCCATCATCAGGGTCTTTTCTAGTGAGTCAGTTCTTAGCATCAGGTAGCCAAAGTATTGGAGTTTCAGCTTCAGCATCAGTCCTCCCAATGAATATTCAGGACTGATTTCCTTTAGGATGGACTGGTTGGATCTCCTTGCAGTCCAAGGGACTCTCCAGAGTCTTTTCCAACACCACAGTTCAAAAGCATCAATTCTTTGGCGCTCAGCTTTCTTTATAGTGCAACTCTCACATCCATACATGACCACTGAAAAAACAATAGCTTTGATTAGATGGACCTTTATTGGCAAAGTAATGTCTCTGCTTTTTAATATGCTGCCTAGATTGGTCATAGCTTTTCTTCCAAAGAGCAACCATCTCTTAATTTCATGGCTGCAGTCACCATCTGCAGTGATTTTGGAGCCCAAGAAAATAATGTCTGTCATTGTTTCCATTGTTTCCCCATCTATTTTCCATACAGTGATGGGACGAGATGCCATGATCTTAATTTTCTGAATGTTGAGTTTTAAGCCAACTTTTTCACAGAGACTGAGCCTGGGTTATAAGATATGCTTATTTTGAACTTTGCTCATGGTGCTAAAACAGTCTTAAGTGACTGTTCCAATTGTAGTATAAAACATCAGCTCGGGAGAGATTTCATTTACTCTGGAGCATTATTGCCAGTGCTTGAGAGCATCAGCTTTAAACTTGCCATTACTATGGGAGACGAGGTCTGTGTACGGTTTTCGTGTACATTACACAGATGACTTAAGAATGGCATTTTGATATCCAACTAAACAAAGTGTCCGTTTTATGTTTTATTAATTAGGCTATCTTTTCATAATTTATATAAAACAATGTTTTAAATGCTAGAGGTGAGCACTTTTTGGGAATATCTAATATTAGACACTGTTGCAATTATCTCTGTTTAGTAGCTCATACTTTCATGATTTAATGGCATCTAGTGAAAAACCAAAAATTTTTCCCCTTTTTTGAAAATTTAAATACTTGATTTACAGTACTGTGTTAGTTTGTGTTGTCCGGCAAAATGATTCCATTATGGTTTTCCCAAGGGCTCAGTGGGTAGAGAATCTGCTAGCAATGCAAGGAACACGGGAGATATGGGTTTGATCCCTGGGTGGGGAAGATCTCCTGGAGGAGAGAATGGCAACCCACTACAGTGTTCTTGTCTGGGAAATCCCATGGGTCAGAGGAGCCTGGTGGGCTACAGTCCATGGGGTCTCCGAGTCTGACATGACTTAACAACTGAGCACACATATATAATTATAGTAGAACATGTATATTATATTTTTCAAGTTCTGTTCCGGTATGGTTTATTACAGGACATTGAATATGGTCCCTGAGCTGTGTGGTAGGTCCTTGTCGTGTTATCTATTTCAAGTGTCGTTGTTTTACATCTGCTAATCCCCAAATCATAATTTGTTCCTCCCCGCTTCCCCTTTGGTCATCAGAAGTTTGTTTTCTACATCGGTGAGTCTGTTTTGTAAGTAAGTTCATTTGTATCATTTCTTAAGATTCCATGTATAAGCAATATAATATTATACATGTCTTTCTCTGACATTTCACTCAGTATGACAATCTCTAGGTCGATCCATGTTGCTGCAAATGCCATCATTTCATTCTTTTTCGTGGCTGAGTAATATTCCATCGTGTGTATGTACCGCATCTTCTTTATTGATTCCTCTGTTGATGGACATGTAGGTTGTTCCCATGTCTTGGCCACTGTGAAGAGTTTTGCCATCCAGTTTACCAAAGCGCATTTAATTTCCTTTTCAGTCTTGTCATCTGTAATGGTCTTCTGTGTTTCTTGTTTATTTAAGATCTTAACGCTTTTGAATAAGACTCAAATGTCCCTCAGGTTGGTGTGCTTTTGGGTCAAATGTCCCTCAGGTTGGTGTGCTTTTGGGTCAAATGTCCCTCAGGTTGGTGTGCCTTTGGGTCAAATGTCCCTCAGGTTGGTGTGCTTTTGGGTCAAATGTCCCTCAGGTTGGTGTGCTTTGGGGTCAAATGTCCCTCAGGTTGGTGTGCTTTGGGGTCAAATGTCCCTCAGGTTGGTGTGCTTTGGGGGCAGAAATACAGTAGCAGTAATACTAGATCCTTAGTGTCTCCTCTCATTTATCACGTGGATGTCTTATTACTGGTGATGTTGACCTTGGGCACTTATTGAAGATGGTAATGACACGCATGTAAAACTCCTATTCTGATATCTGTAATATCTGGATTGGTTACAGTTTTTTGTGTTGTTGGGGTTTTCTGTTTGGTATGTTGGGTTTGTTTGTTTGTTTGTTTGTTTTTGGTCTCTCCACATTTATCTTGGTTTTCAGCCATTTGTTAGTGTTTCCGTGTATATTTGCTATGTTGGGTTTTTTAAATTTTTACTGGTGTATAGTTGCCTTACAACACTGTTACTTTCTGTTACACTGGTACATTGTTTTAATGTTGGCATTGTTTAAAATAATTTTGAGAAACAAAATTTGCCTTGGGATAGTGTGGTCTTCCTTCCAAGAGGGTTTATTTTTTTCTTGATCTAATTGTGTGTGAAGTCACTCAATCATGTTTGACTCTTTGTGACCCCGTGGACTGTAGCCTGCCAGGCTCCTCTGTCCATGGGATTCCCCAGGTAAGAAATGCTGGAGTGGGTTGCCATGCTCTCCTCCAGGGGATCTTCCCGACCCAGGAATTGAACCCACTTCTCTTACATTCCCTGCATTGGCAGATGGGTTCTTTAACACCCTTGCTACTGCATATATGTCCATCACAGTCTCCTAAATCATCCTACACTCCCTGACCCCTTGGTGTCCGTAGACAGGTTCTCTACATCTGTGTCTCTCTTTCTCTTTGACACATAAGATCATCTATACCATTATCCTTGATTCCATATATTTGTGTTCTCCATATTTGAATGGTTTTGCAAATTACTTCACTTTCTTTTTCAAAGCTTCTAAAAGATTTAGGAAGCATTTTCATGCTTGGCATTATGCACTCCAAACTGTGCATAATTGCTGTGTGTATTACTGTTTAACCAACCTTCACTTTTTGCCTTCTTTGTTTTGGTTTCATGCCATAAAGTTTCTACAACTTGAATCGTTGAATGTTCCTGCTTTGTAAAGATCTGAAGGCACAGTGCAGATGATATATGCTTGCATATGCGTTTTTATTCCACTTACACCTTCTTTATTTTTAACCGGCACGTATAAGACTTTTCTCGGTCACTTGAAAATTTAAAAGGAAAAAGGAAAAATTGGAGGCATCATTTGTTCCCTCAGTTTAAGACATAGCTTGGAAATGTTTAGTTATGCTACCTGTATGATGATAATAAACCTACAGGACATGACTAGAATTTTTTCTTCCAGGTTTATTGAGATATGGTTGACATACAGTACTGTGTAAATTTAGATACTGTTTAAGTTTAGATACTGTATAAGTTTAAGTCTAACGGCATAATGACTTGTGGTTTTAATCTCATAATTACTTGAGAACTTTTAGGATTTCTCTCTTAGCAACTCTCATATATTACTATGCAGCTTTGCTGTGGTCATCACGTTGTTATGACCTGCATATTATTGTTATATCTGCATTATTTATTTATCTTGTAGATGCAAGTTTATCTCTTTTGACCACCTTTATACAATTCCCCCACCACCTACACTCTGCCTCTGGGAACCACAAAGTTGATTTCTCTTTTTTCCCATGAGTTTGTTAGCTTCTTTTTTAGATTCCATATTTAAGTGAAATCATAATTTGCCTTTCTCTTAACTTTTAGCATAATATACCCTCACATGTGGAAAAGGCAATGGCACCCCACTCCAGCACTCTTGCCTGGAAAATCCCATGGATGGAGGAGCCTGGTGGGCTGCAGTCCATGGGGTCGCTAAGAGTCAGGCATGACTGAACAACTTCACTTTCACTTTTCACTTTCATGCATTGGAGAAGGAAATGGCCACCCACTCCAGAGTTCTTGCCTGGAGAATCCCAGGGAAGGGGGAGCCTGGTGGGCTACCGTCTATGGGGTCTCACAGTCAGACACGACTGAAGCGACTTAGCAGCAGCAGCATCCTCATAAATATATATATATATATACACACACGTATACACTTATATATATGTGACAATATATGTTGTCACAAATAGCAGGATTTTCTCATTTTTACCAGCTGAATAGTATTCTTATATTTTCTTCATTCATTCACCTCTTCATAGAAACTTGGGTTGTTTCCACATGTTGATGTTCGTGAGGAAAGATGCAATGATGGGTGCAGATATCTCTTTGATGTAATACTGATGTTCGCTTCAGACAAGTACCCAGAAGTAGACTGCTGTATCATTTTGGGGTTCTATTTTTAAGTTGTTTTTTTGTGTGTGTGTGTGGGGGTGTGCCGCACAGTTTTCTGAAAAAGAATTGTACAGTGGGAGACAGAGGAGTGGATAGAATAAAAGATCCACGTCGGAAAGCATGAATAAATCACGAAAAGGTAAAAGGTGAGTGAGGACCAAACATTTGAATCTCTGAGAAGAAAGTGAAGGAGAGGGAATGATTTCAAGTGAAGGCAACTCTCATGATTGACCTAAAGGACACCACAGAGCCTGGTGACTTTCAGTTCAGGAAATAAAGCAAGAGTTATCAGCTTTCCAGTCGTTGTACTTGAGACAAGTTAACAAAACCCTTTTCCACATTTCCTTCTTTTGTGAACTTTAGAGTCCAAACACTTGTAACTTGTTGAGACTCTTAAATGTTTAAATAGCCTTATTCTCCAAGGTAAGAACCTCTCTAGAGCAGAAAGTGAAGCCTGCCAAACACATCCTCAAGGTTTCTTGAAAATGTAAGGAAAAAAACTCAAAACCTTCGGTGGAAGGGATACATCCACTCTGGGGTTGCTCCGAAGACCAGCCTTAACCTCTCTCTCTCTCTTTGGTGGTACAAGCTGTTTAATCCTGTTGCATGTGTGTGTGTGTGTTCTCCTGGCATTCCAAGGGAAAACTCCTTATACTGGTTCCCTTCTTTCCTCCATAAATTAAAAAAAATTAATGCACATATACTAGATAAATTTACCAGGGCTTAAAGCTTGAAAAACCTCTGTTTTCTTTTTTCACTATCTCCAAAATTATCTTCTCTGCAGAAAAAAAAAAAAGAAACTGGAACTAATTTAAAAAAACTTCCAAGAGGTCTTTGAACAACCTTGACTATTGAAGACGCACTTAAGATTCACATATGATCTGATCCTATTTTCCACATAACTTTTTAGAATTTTTTTTAATGTGCACCATTTTTAAAGTCTTTATTGAATTTGTTAAAATATTGCCTGTGTTTTATGTTCTGGTGTTCCACATGCCTGGAATCATGTGGGATCTTAGTTCCCTGACCAGAGATCAAACATCTACACCCCTACATTGGAAGTTGAAGTATTAACCACAGGGGCTAGCATTATTTCTGGAGAAGGCAATGGCACCCCACTCCAGTATTCTTGCCTGGAAAATCCCATGGACGGAGGAGCCTGGTAGGCTACAGTCCATGGGGTCGCAAAGAATGTGACACGACTGAGCGACTTCCCTTTCACTTTTCACTTTCATGCATTGGAGAAGGAAATGGCAACCCACTCCAGAGTTCTTGCCTGGAGAATCCCAGGGACGGGGCAGCCTGGTGGGCTGCCATCTGTTGGGTCACACAGAGTCAGACACGACGGAAGAAACTTAGCAGCAGCAGCAGGTTCTTAGTGATTGACAGCAGTCTCCTTGTAGATTTTCCTCAGCCCTGATCCTGCTGACAGTTTGCTGTGTGAGTTCTGTTCTACAGAAGGTGTGGTCCATGCCGGCAGGAGCTCAGAGTGATGCATGTGTGAGCATCACTTGGGGTTCTTGGAGAAAGCCCCAATCCTAACACCACAGTTATTCATGGCATCTTTCGTATCCTGGGAGGTGAAAAGGAGTTTGTTTTTGTTGTTTAGTTGCTACATCCCCTCCGACTCTTTCTGACCCAGCAGACTGTAGCCCACCAGGCTCCTCTGTCTATGGGTTGTCAGTTCTGTTCTGCACAGAGTGTGGTCCATGCTGGGAGGAGCTCAGAGTGATGGGTTTAGGAGCATCACCTGCGGGTTCCTGGAGAAAGACCCAATCCTAGCACTGCAGTTTTCCATAGAAACTTTCTTATCTTAGGAGGTGAAAGGAAGTTTTTGTTGTCTAGTCGATCAGTCATGTCTGACTCGTTGTGACCCCGTGGGCTATAACCCTCCAGGCAAGAATACCAGAGTGGGTTGTCATTCCCTTCTCCAGGGGATCTTTCCGATCCAGCGATTGAACCCGGGTATCCTGCATTGCACGCAGATTCTTTGCCATCTGAGCCAGCAGGGAAGCCCAAAAGGGAGTTTAGTGTTCCCAAAAGGACAGAGCCTGAGAACTGATTTAGGCCACAGGCCGTGAAACTTCAAGCTTGACTGGATCTTCCATTGGAGTTGAGTTGCGACTTTTATCCTCTTATTATCTTTAAGGTCGCTGTCATCACAGAGCAGTAAAGTTTCATTTGGTCATGTTTCATAGTAAAACCACTGATATTACAAGTTTCGGGAAAATGTTGTTAGGAAGGCCAGTAGTGAAATATGATTTCTGCTCCTGGCAAAGATGACCAGCAGCACGGGTAGTAAATGTGATAGTAAAAATGCTTGAGGTAGAGGATAATTCATTAAATCTTGATATTTCCAGAGAGAAGGGGAGGGGAACATTTTAATTTCCTGTGGTGATGTATAGTAACTGATGAGCCTCAGGGTTTACTTGGAAACGGGCTTCTTTACTCTTCTCTACCTGAGTTAGTAAAAAAGTAAAGTGTTAATTGCTCAATCATATGCAACTCTTTGTGACCCCATAGACTGTACCCTGCCAAGCTCCTCTGCCCATGGAATTCTCCAGGCAAGAATACTGGAGTGGATTGCCATTTCCTTTTCTAGGGGGTCTTCCAAAGAATCTACCTGAATTAAGGAAACATGAAGTAAAAATCACACACATTCCCCAGAAGGCTATTAACTTCCTTCTGCATGTATTTAAAAGACTAAGATTTATATAGAGAGAGACAGGAGCAGACTTATCAGTTACCAGACAGTCCTTTTTGAAACCTATAATAAAAATCAGGGAAAAAGAAAACTCCATCTAAATTTGAATGAGGGGTGAACCCTAAGCTGAACGACCAGGTTGTTAAAACAAGCTGGATGCTGGTGATATCTTGGCAAAGCTGTACCAGGAGCAACGCATGTCTCCCATTTCCTGTGAGGCTGAGAAACTACCGCTACCTATGTTGGCCTTCCCTGGTGGCTTAGACGGTAAAGAATCTGCCTGCAATGCAGGAGACGTGGATTTAGTCCCTGAGTCCGGAAGATCCCCTGGAGGAGGAAAAGGAAACCCACTCCAGTATTCTTGCCTAGAGAATCCCGTAGATTCTTGACAGAGCAGGCTTGTGGGCTACGGTCTGCAGTGTTGCAACAGTCAGAAGCGACTGAGTGACTGAGTGCACATGTTTAAAATAGCATTACCATAGGATCCTTCTCATAGATGATAGAAGATTCAAGATGAGTCAGAATGGAAGAAGCAAGAGTATTCATCAAAGATGCAATTCAGTCATTCCCTCCACAATATTTCCCTTTTCCCTTCATCCCTTAATTCCTGTCCTTTTCTTTAAAACAGCCCTTTATGAGGTGTGACACTTTAAAGGATGCAACTCCCAGTAGGTATCAAATACACATTTTTTGGGGGGGCCACTCTGCACAATCTGTGGAACTTACCTGACCAAGGAGCAAACCTTCAGTTCAGTCGCTCAGTCGTGTCTGACTCTTTGTGACCCCATGAATCGCAGCACGCCAGGCCTCCCTGTCCATCACCAACTCCCGGAGCTCACTCAGACTCACATCCATCGAGTCAGTGATGCCATCCAGCCATCTCATCCTCTGTCGTCCCCTTCTCCTACTGCCCCCAATCCCTCCCAGCGAACGTATGCCCCCTGTATTGAGAGCATGGAGTCTTACCCACTTCTTGGGTTAAGTTCCCCACCAGGGAAGTCCAGCAGATATACATCTTGAGCAAGAGGCATGGAAACCCAGTCTGTTTCCCCTAGATTTCTCTGTTATGTGACTTGGCCCCCAACTATTCACCCTGATCGCCCATATTTAAACAATTCTTTAGTACCTACGGCAGATTCATGTTGATGTTTGACAGAAAACAACAAAATTCTGTAAAGCAGTTATCCTTCAGTTAAAAAATAAATAAAAACCGGGGGGAACAAAACTCCAATATTTTACCATCAATTCTCAGCCATTTCTGATAGGTCTGCCATCAAAACAGAACCTGAATCAGACTGCTGTTCACCTCATCCATGGCTACCACCCTTGTCCAAATATCACCATATTCTATTGGAGTATAATAGCTACCTCTTTTTCCCCCAAAATAATCTGAATATTTTATTTGAGATAAGTATTAGTTGACATAATTGGGTTCCAAAGTGGATCATTTTTCTTTTTGTCTTATGGTATAAACAGCTACTCTTCAGCAATCTGCTTGTTTTACTCATCCTGCTGCCCCCAAATCTGTGGTATCCACCTCTCAAATACTTATACTCCCACCCAGATTAAACGCAAAACCTTCATTCTGTTTTATCAATCTTTTATTTTTTTTATTTTACAAGGCTGTGTCAGTTCAGTTCAGTTGCTCAGTCGTGTCCACCTCTTTGCAACCCCATGGAGTATAGCACATCAGGCCTCCCTGTCTGTCATCAGCGGCTGGAGTCTGGTCAAGCCCATGTCCATTGAGTTGGTGATGCCATCCAACCATCTCATCCTCTATCATCCCCTTCTCCTCCTGCCTTCAATCTTTCCCAGCATCAGGGTCTTTTCCAATGAGTCAACTCTTGGCATCAGGTGGCCAAAGTATTGGAGCTTCAGCTTCAACATCAGTCCTTCTAAGGAGTATTCAGGACTGATTTCCTTTAGGATGGACGGGTTGGAGCTCCTTGCAGTCCAAGGGACTCTCAAGAGTTTTCGTCAAGGCTATGTGTGTTTTTCTTAATCCATATGTTCCCCTCCTTTCCCATCTAGGGAGCAAATTGGCTTCTGACCCCGAACTTCTGGCAGCATGGTCAGTGCTGAAGTCAACTATGGGGAAGTCGTGACATCTGAGCACATATGGCCTTGAAAGATCAGCTGGGGTAAGTAGGCCAAAGGCCACCGTGATACACACTGTATGTAGATGACCTGCGTATCTTGGTTCAAGATGATTTGGTTCACGAGGAATTAAAATGAGGCAGTACCCTTACAGAGAATTGGAGTTTCCAAATTGGTTTTGCCGTGAAAGCCTGATTGTAGACTGACGATGTTGGAGATTGTGGTGTTGGAGATTGGTTAACCTGGATGATGTCAGGGGGAGAGAGAGAAATGAAGAGGAAGCAAGTATGTGTTTAGGTTGATCATGATCCGCTTTAAAGGTCACCAACCAGGGTCATACCTTCTGGTTGTTCCTGAGGCAGATTTGTGCCCCTTGAATCTCCTGGTTCCATTCTTCAGGTGCATCTTTTAATTTCATGAAAAGCTACTGCGTGTGTTGGCTCTGAGCTGTGACTCTCATTCTTGGTCAAGTGTGTTTCAGGATGTGAGTCTGATGGCCTGGTCTCTGTCTACACCAGGGACAGGCGTAGATGAATTGTGAAGTGTGTCTGTTGTGTTTTTCCAGCAGGATTAAGTGACTGTTGAAGGCCAGAGGTAACAGGGAATCTAGTTTCTTTTCTGCAGTTTCTTTGCTTGCCTTGAGGATTCTGGTATCTCCTGGTGTTTCGGAATATAAGGTGGAGACGCTGTTACTGTCATATTTTGGTGACCCCACGAGGGTCACAGGTGCTTGTGTCTGTGTGTGCTTTCACACTCATGCACCAGTTTGAGTTTCTGTAACCCTGAAAGCTTCGGGGCCTGCGACTCATCTGCAAGCCTTTGTTTTCACGGTTGCATATGGTCTTGATAATTATCAATGTCTGTGAAATGGAATGATACTGACTTGCAATCAATTCAGCAGACTCCTGGCCCTAAAAAAGTGTTACCACCAAGAATTGATGCTTTTGCATTGTGGTGTTGGAGAAGACTCTTGAGAGTCCCTTGGACTGCAAGGAGATCCAACCAGTCCATCCTAAAGAGATCAGTCCTGGGTGTTCATTGGAAGGAATGATGCTAAAGCTGAAACTCCAGTACTTTGGGCACCTCATGAGAAGAGTTGACTCTTTGGAAAAGACTCTGATGCTGGGAGGGATTGGGGGCAGGAGGAGAAGGGGACGACAGAGGATGAGATGGCTGGATGACATCACCAACTCAGTGGACGTGAGTCTGGGTGAACTCCAGGAGTTGGTGATGGACAGGGAGGCCTGGCGTGCTGCGATTCATGGGGTCGCAAAGAGTCGGACACGACTTAGCGACTGAACTGAACTGAACTGTCTTGTGGGTGGGCGCTTAGAACAGAGAGAGAGCCAAATCTAACATTCAGTGAATGACCTGTTTGTTGTTTTGTTTTCAGTCCGACACCGTGGAGTTATTTTTATTCAGTTATCTCAATTGAAGTAAGTTTCTGTGCAGTATAACAGACTGTACTGGTGTGCAATATGGTGACTCCCAGTTTTTTAAGGTTATACTCCATTTATAGTTATTATAAAATATTGGCAATATTCTGTATGCTGTGCAGTATGTCCTTCCATGTAGCTTATTTTATATCTGATGGTTTGTACATTTTAATCCCCTCCCCACTTCCCTCCAAGCCACAGGTAACCACTGTGTGCTCTCTGTATCTAGTGAGTGTTTCTGTCTTGTTATATTCACAAGTTTGTTGTATATATTTCAGATTTCACACGTAAGTGATGTGATTCACTATTGTCTTTCTCTGACTTATTTCCCTATGCACAATACCCTCTACATCCATCCATGTTGCTGCAGATGGCAAAATTTCATTTTTTATGGCTGAGTATTATTCCGCTATATATATGTACAACATCTTCTTTATCTGTTCAACTGTTAATGGACATTTGGGTTGTTTTCATGACTTGACTAAGACTCTGATACTGGGAGGGATTGGGGGCAGGAGGAGAAGGGGACGACAGAGGATGAGATGGCTGGATGGCATCACCGACTTGATGGACGTGAGTCTCAGTGAACTCTGGGAGTTGGTGATGGACAGGGAGGCCTGGCGTGCTGCGATTCATGGGGTCGCAAAGAGTCGGACACGACTGAGCGACTGATCTGATCTGATTGTGAACAATGCTGGTGTGAACATTAGGGTGCATATGTCTTTTCAAATTAGTGTTTTTGGTTTCTTTGGATATACACACAACAGTGTAATTATCTTTGACAAGGACAATGGGCACTCTGAGCAGTTAAATAATTGTAAATAAGGATCATGCCAGGACTTTTGAAATCAGGACAAAGAAAAGAGAAACATGTATCTTTAGAAGTTGCATAAATGATTTTTAAAAATAGGGATCTAACAGTCAATTAATAATTACTTAATAATCCCCCAAATCTCTAATTAATTAAGTCCCTTATAAAAACTCAAGAAAGTAAATGCCATTATTATAATGGTCAAGAGAAATACATGAAGCTTCAGAAAGTAATCATAATGGGACTTTTATTATTGCTGAGTTAACTTTTTGTTTCTTTAATTGATTAGCCTTTCTAATAGATACCAGTGGGTCTGTTTCCAACATATCCTGCTGTTTAATCAAAATGAGCTCCCTTAACTTTCTTTGGAGTTGACAAAAAGTTTTCCACTTTACTGCTTTGAAATATCTTTTGAAGTAGAATTCTTTTGATTTCTATTTGAAAATTCAACAGAAAATTCAATTCTAATGGAAAATTCAGTTCTATTTGAATTCTTTTGAAAAGAATGCTGTATTTTGAATAATTGTGAAGATAAGGGATTAGAGTATGGGTTTTCTTCAGATTTAATTGACCACCTATTGGAGTGGCTTATAGAGGTTAATAAGGGATTATTATATATTTAGGCAAGACAAATTCAGATTTCTAGAAAAGACACTTTTTTCCTTTCACTTTAAATGTCTTGGCTCTGTAACAGCTGTACATGTATAGGCTTGCATAGTCTATTTTTTTCTTTGTTTGTTTTCTGAGTGAACCTGTAAATCACAGAGACCAATGATTCAAATGTGAGTTTACTTAATGGCATTGGTTAGTAGTTTGTAAGAAAATACTGAAATTTTTGCTCCCATAGTTTGCTCTTATTTAAGAAAAATACTTACTGTGAGTTATTACAGAAGTAAAAACTCATGTAATATATTTACTTACATACTTTTTATAAAAATTATGTATACGTAATAATTCTGTTTTATAAATTGCTGCTGGCCATATCTTGATCTTATCATGATCTCATTTAAGCAAGTCTTTATTTTTTTTCTGAATGCCTAAATCTTTGAGTTAGACATGTATTGGTTCATCGTGCTACTGCTGCTGTTGCTAAGTCGCTTCAGTCGTGTCCGACTCTGTGCGACCCCATAGACGGCAGCCCACCAGGCTACTCCGCCCATGGGATTTTCCAGGCAAGAGTACTGGAGTGGGGTGCCATTGCCTTCTCCTCTTGATAATGCACTAATATCATAGTCAGTACGTGTTACAATTATAAAATAAGTGTTTACTGAAACTGATTGTAGGCCATAGCTATATGGTATGAGATTTATTTGTTTTATCTCCAAAGAAAAATAACAGCGTACAAAAATCAGGAAAATTGTGTGAAAAGGGTTTACAGTGAGACTTTCCAATTAACAGAAGTTAATTTCTTCATCCTGCATAAGAATAAAGAGTTGCTGTTTTATTTTTCATTTGAACAAATTGAGTACAATTTTGAATCTATAAAAAAAGTAACTCCTAAGTGAATTTAAAAGAGACTCAAGCTGATAAGGCGATGGCACCCCACTCCAGTACTCCTGCCTGTAACTCCTAAGTGAATTTAAAAGAGACTCAAGCTGATAAGGCAATGGCACCCCACTCCAGTACTCCTGCCTGGAAAATCCCATGGACAGAGGAGCCTGGTAGGCTGCAGTCCATGGGGTCGCTACAAGTCAGATACGACTCAGTGACTTCCCTTTTACTTTTCACTTTCATGCATTGGAGAAGGAAATGGCAACCCACTCCAGTGTTCTTGCCTGGAGAATCCCAGGGACGGGGGAGCCTGGTGGGTGGCCATCTATGGGGTTGCACAGAGTCGGACACGACTGAAGCGACTTAGCAGCAGCAGCAAGCTGATAAATTTAACAAAGCAAATAAAATTAAATGAAAATACTGGGTTGGCCAAAAAGTTCATTCGACTTTTGAGCGCTTACAAAAAAACTCGAACGGACTTTTTGGCCAACCCAATAGAAAAGAAAAAGAGGCAAAGATCTTAAGAATATAATATAGCAATTATCTAAAGGTCAGGAGGGGCAGAAGAGAACAAAGAGGTTAGTACACAGAACTCAAAAGAAGAAACAACTTCAATAAAACAGAAAGACAAACCTTTTAAAGCAAAAAAAAAAAAAAGAGTTGCAAAACCAATCTGACATCGCTTATAAAAATAAATATCCATGAAGTAGAAATACTTCCTAAGAGAGACATTATCAGGCCAGCTCTTTGCTATGTCTGCAAGACACAAGTGTATTAAATGTTCCAGAGTGTATTAAATGTTCCAGATAATAGATCTAAGGAGAGAGTTGTGTGTCTAGTACATATCTTGTACGATTTCCAGAAAAGAAAGTTGTCGATTTTTAGATGATACCTGAAAGCGTCAAATTGAACTGCTCAGCGAGAGTGGGTTTGAAGAAACCTGTTCTAGGATGAAAATGAAACGTTTCAGATCTGGCAAAGGATGAGTAGACTACAGTGGGGTCCAAGAAGGATTACCTAGAAATGTCAGGTAAAATCCAAAATAATGTGATTTTACAGAAGCCAGAGTTTAGGCACAGGGGAGTCCATGGTCATATTTTAGGGGTTATTAGATCATCTGAAGGACGACCTCTTCTCAGAACTGAGGCAGGCTTCGTCAGTCCTGAGGACCTCTCTGTCAAGTTCTTATAAACCATCTACAGAAGAGTTCTGCCTGATGTTGTCGTTTAGTCATTAAGTCATGTTTGACTCTTCTGTCCGGGTCATCTATACACCAAGATTTTCATGACACGACTCTTAGGTTTTGTTTTTGCTTCTCTGTGTTGTTTTTGAGGCATGATGGGACTCAGGAAACAATTTCAGCAGTACCTACCAACACCTGTGACATTTGCTCTTTTCCAAACCGATTCGGTTCTCATGCATGAGCTCACTGGGTTCTTCCCCTCAGAAGGTGTCACGGCCCCGTTTCTTTCCTCTTGGTATGTTCCGTAAATAACAGCTTTGGTTGGAGACTTTGCATGGAACAAGTTTAGAGGCCAAGCTTTCCTGCCCCATGAAGGTGACTAAGCTTTGATGTGCTCGCAAATATTTAACTCATTCGTGAGGGATGTAAAACAAAGACAAACGTGGAAGGTTGCTGTTGCTCAGTCATTAAGTCATGTCTGACTCTTTGTGAACACATGGGCTGAAGCAAACGAGGCACCTCTATCCTCCACTGTCTCCTGGAGTTTGCTCAAACTTGTGTCCATTGAGTCGGTAATGCTGTCTAATCATCTCATCCTCTGCTGTCCCCCTTTCCTCTTGCCATCAGTCTTTCCCAGTATCAAGGACTTTTCTTCTTGCCTGGAGGACCCCATGGACACTATGAAAAGGCAAAATGATTGCAAATGGCTTCAGTGCTGTTTATGTGTAAACCCTAGGGTGGATGACAGAGAACGTGTAAATTAAAAAGCATCCCCAAAATTTATGTTGTGACTTGCTTTTTTTTTATGACAGTGTTAAGTGCCACTCTGGAGTCCCAGAACCAAAATGAATTCTTCAACACTCACACACTTAAAAATAGAGCTCTTGGGACTTCCCTGGTGATCCCGTGATTAAGACTCTGCATTTCCAATGCAGGGGCGTAGGGGGCACAGGTTCAACCCCTGGTCAGGGAACTAGGATCTCACATGCTGTACAGGGTGGGCAAAAAAATAAATAGAGCTGTCTGCCAGTTAGGCCAATTATGTGTTTTCAAAATAACACATTTTGCAAGAATTCATAAAGTTCATGTGTAAAAAATAAACAGTGAACCTTCCCCATCATGGTATATAGGGCTTTACTTGTGTTGAATTATTGGAAAAGATGTGTGTACAAGCCGGTGAGACAAGTTCGGGGATATAAAATCAGCATTGCTGACTTCTATAGAGACAACAAAGCGGGGGGGAGTTGGGGGCATCCCTTGAATATCTATGAAGCTCTAAAGAGAAAGATGTGATTACTCTGACAAACAAGTGGAAACGTTCATGTAGATCGGACTTGGCATCCCGAAATTCTACTCCGTTTTGTATATTGCAATAAATTCCTTAAGGACATTAACTCGTATTTGTTGGGAAATTGACTTGCATCGTCTAATCAAACTTCAGTTCTTAAGACCTAATTCAGGTTGATTCCATCTTTGAAATGATGAATTAACTATAAAATTGGAAAGCTTTTAAGAATTATTTAATCTCTGGCAATACAGTAGCCCTCATGTTAAATGAAACTCATAATGCTGAAAATGCCAGTAACCCGTATTTTCTGAATGAAAATGGATTGCTTCTGAGTTACTATCATTGTTTTGTTTGGTTGTGTGGAGACTTGAGTCTAGGGAGAAAGGGCCCCAGATGTATACATGTGACTGGTTTGTGATGCTAACGCTGCTCATTATTTACACAAAAGTATTTACTGTCTTGAAACTGACAGGTCGTTGGGCTGGACAAGTGGTTATCATGAGTAAGAGACGAAGGATCTCAGAATACCGTGGGTCCTTTTCGTCGTTGTTGCGGGATCCCAGGGTACATAGGAAGTTCTGCCAGTGGCCAAGCAACTCTGTAAAGTTGCATCAGTTAAAACCGCAATTTTCAGAATATGTCATTTAAAAAAATTTTTTATTTGGTTCTTCCACATCTGAGTTGCAGCATATGGGATCTTTAGATATGATATGTAGGGTCTCATTCTCTTGTGTGCACACTCGTGCTCAGTCGTGTCTGACTCTTCGTGACCCCAGGGACTGTAGCCCACCAGGCTCCTCTGTCCATGGGATTCTCCAGGCAAGAGTCCTGGAGTGGGTTGCCATGTCCTCTTCCAGGGGATCTTCCCCACCCAGGGATCGAAGCTGGGTCTCCTGTATTGGCAGAGCGGGTTCTTTACCACTAGTACTGCCTGGGAAGCCCCTCTGGTTCCTTTACGAGGGATCAAACCCAGGCGCCTTGCACTGGGAGCTCAGGGTCTTAGCCATTGGACTACCAGAGAAGGCTCAAGTATATCATTCTTTTTAAAAAAAATTTTTATTTATTTTGATTGGAAGCTAATTGCTTTACAATATTGTAGTGGTTTTTGCCAAACATGGACATGAATCAGCCACGGGTGTACATGTGTCCATCCCGAACCCCCCTCCCACCTCCCTCTCCATCCCATCCCTCTGGGTCATCCCAGTGCACCAGTCCTGAGCACCCTGTCTCACGCATCGAACCTGGACTGGCAGTCTGTTTCACATATGGTAATATACATGTTTCAATACTATTCTCTTAGATCATCCCACCCTTGCCTTCTCCCACAGAGTCCAAAAGTCTGTTTTTTACATCTGTGTCTTTCGCTGTCTCGCATATACGGTCATCATTACTCTCTTTCTAAATTCCATATATGTGCATTAATGTACTGTATTGGTGTTTTTCTTTCTGACTTACTTCACTCTGTATAATAGGCTCCAATTTCTCCATCTCATTAGAATTGATTCAAATCCGTTCTTTTTAATAGCTGAGTAATATTCCATCGTGTATATGTACCACAGCTTTCTTATCCATTCGTCTGCTGATGGACATCTAGGTTGCTTCCATGTCCAGGCTATTCTAAACAGTGCTGCGATGAACATTGGGGTACATGTGTCTCTTTCAATTGTGGTTTCTCAAGTATGTCATTCTTGACCCACTCACAAAAATAGGGTGTACACCAGCTAGCTGCAGAGGAGTGTTAAATGTTGGAAGCTGTTTGCCAAAGCACTGAGAGAGCTGGAAGGACCTGTCAGGAGTGGGGGAGCCTTTCAAGGCATAAGCCTCCACACCCTCCAGGGAGTCGAGGTGCTGAACCCGAGTGTCAGGATTGGGACCATGGAGACAGAGCTTCCTGGAGAGTAGAAGCAGCGGAGTCACCCAGGTTCTCACCTACCCTGCCCGTCCCATGTTCTACCTCGGCCTCCTCTCTCTGAGTTGAATTAAAGATGACGATTGGCAAGGGAGCCTGGCACCTGCAGGCAGAGCAAGAAGAGGGTAAGGGCAGGTCTCAGAGCACAGAGGCAAGTGACAGAACACACACACAGATGCATGCACACATTGATCACACATTGTAAATATCATCCAGCCTTAAAAAAAAAAAGAAGGAGATCCCGCCATGTCTGACAACACGAATGCCCCCAGAGGACATTGTACCCAGAGAAATGAGCTGATGACAGAGACGCACAGTCTCCCTGACATGTGGACCCTTCACAGGGTCACTCTCGGAAGCAGAGAGCCCGAGCCCGGTAGGGTCGGCCCATGTCTCACGGCTGCAGGACTGAGGGGTGGTCATGACAAAGTTCCAGTTACTCTGGATGAATACATCCTAGAGACCCAGTGTACTCTGCACACCTCTAATAAACAAGACGATGCCCTATGCTGCAAACATTTGTTGCAAAGTGGATCTCATGGGGAGTGTTCTCACCAGAAGACTAAACCACAGGGACACAAGGAAACTTGGGGATTTGTTACAAGTGTCCAGTTCAGTTCAGTCCCTCAGTCATGTCCAACTCTTTGCCACCCCGTGGACTGCAGCACACCAGGCCTCCCTGTCCATCACCAACTCCCAGAGTTTACTCAAACTCATGTCCACTGAGTCAGTGATGCCATCCGACCATCTCACCCTCTGTCGTCCCCTTCTCCACCCGCCTTCAATCTTTCCCGGCATCAGGGTCTTTTCCAATGAGTCAGTTCTTCGCATCAGGTGGCCAGAGTATTGGAGCTTCAGCATCAGTCCTTCTAATGAATATTCAGGACTCATTTCCTTTAGGATGGACTGGTTTCATCTCCTTACAGTCCAAGGGACTCTCAAGAGCCTTCTCCAACAGCGCAGTTCAAAAGCATCAATTCTTTGGTGCTCAGCTTTCGTTATGGTCCAACTCTCACATCCATACATGACCACTGGAAAAACCATAGCCTTAACTAGATGGACCTTTGTTGGCAAAGTAATGTCTCTGCTGTTTAATATGGGTCTAGGTTGGTCCTAGACCCTTTTAATAACACTAGGTCTAGGTTTTAGGTCTAGGTTGGTCATAGCTTTTCTTCCAAGGAGCAAACGTCTTTTAATTTCATGGCTGCAGTCACCATCTGCAGTGATTTTGTAGCCTCCAAAAATAAAGTCTCTCACTCTTTGCAGTGTTTCCCCATCTACTTGCCATGAAGTAATACAAGGGGATCCAACCAGTCCATTCTGAAGGAGATCAGCCCTGGGATTTCTTTGGAAGGAATGATGCTAAAGCTGAAACTCCAGTACTTCGGCCACCTCATGCGAAGAGTTGACTCATTGGAAAAGACTCTGATGCTGGGAGGGATTGGGGGCAAGAGAAGAAGGGGACGACAGAGGATGAGATGGCTGGATGGCATCACTGACTTGATGGACGTGAGTCTGAGAGAACTCCGGGAGTTAGTGATGGACAGGGAGGCCTGGCGTGCTGTGATTCATGGGGTCGCAAAGAGTCAGACACGACTGAGTGACTGATCTGATCTGAATGGGACCAGATGCCATAATCTTCTGAACGTTGAGTTTTAAGCCAACTTTTTTACTCTCCTCTTTCACTTTCATCAAGAGGCTCTTTAGTTCTTCTTCGCTTTCTGCCATAAGAGTGGTGTCATCAGCATATCTGAGGTTATTGCTATTTCTACTAGCAGTCTTGATTCCAGCTTGTACTTCATCCAGCCCAGCGTTTCTCATGATGTACTCTGCATGTAAGTACATATTCTTCACTACTAGAACTTTTATGACACCCAGCACACAGGAGGGTGAGTTCTGATCCTGTCCATCTTCAGAAGGTAGTTTTCCATGCTTGGCCTCTTGTTCTATAGAAGTGTCAGGATCCACCTTAGCTTGTAAAGGAAGAAGCATATAGATCTGGGCATTTTTAATAACACTAGGACATGCACGCGGTATTTGCGAAGGAGCCAGTATTCTCTGTCCGAGACCAGTTTCTCTCTGAGCTTCACAAGGAAAGTGGTTGAGAATTTGATTAGCACCCATGTGGAACTTAGAAAGATGTGAATGATGGAGGGTCTTCTTATATACATACCTGTTGTGTATTTCTTGGCATATTTAATTTTTTCGGTATCATGCAGTCCAATATCTTATTTCTCTCCTTAAAGTATTTGATCTCTTTTGTTAGCTGCTTTATACATAGGTGTATATTATGTATTCATGTATACACATATGCACATACATGTATACTCACATATATACATTGTATGTGAAGTGATGTGTATTGATTCATAGATATATGTCATACGTAGCTAGGTCTATGAGTCCTTCGGAGAAGGCAATGGCAACCCACTCCAGTACTCTAGCTTGGAAAATCCCATGGACGGAAGAGCCTGGTAGGCTGCATCCATGGGGTTACGAAGAGTCAGACACGACTGAGTGACTTCACTTTCAATTTTCACTCTCATGCACTGGAGAAGGAAATGGCAACCCGCTCCAGTGTTCTTGCCTGGAGAATCCCAGGGACGGGGGAGCCTGGTGGGCTGCCATCTATGGGGTTGCACAGAGTCGGACACGACTGAAGCGACTTAGCAGCAGTAGCAGCTTGAGTCCTTATTCCCTCAGCTATGTCTGACTCTTTGCAACCCCATGGACTGTAGCCTACCACGTTTCTCTGTCCAGGGGGATTCTCCAGGCAAGAATACCTGGGTTGTCATGCTGTCCTCCGGGAGTTAGGTATATATTTGATGCTAAATTATATTTTTTTGAAAAATTAATTCAAGCTTTCTTTTTCAAATTGACACATTTTATATAAATCTTGGTTGCTAGTGGAGAAACCCTTTATTCTGTAAGATTCATTGCTTCCAACTGAAGAAAAACTGTTGGTAGGCAAATAAATATATGCCGCCAACAGTAAAACTCCTGGTAAATTGATGAGAACTCAAGGGGCAGGGAAGTTGGCCAGAGGAGTCTAAAAGAGCCCTTTGCCCAGATGTGGACAATGAATACAAATGAAATGCTTAGTCACAGTGTTGCCAGGAAATTAATAGTTGGATCCTAGTCCTTTAAGTGGAAAAGTAAAAGTGATTGGAGATAGAATTGAGTTCTGTGGAAAAAGCACTTTAAGGCTGTGCTTGGAAGCCATTCAGAAATCTTTGGCTTTTCCCAGTAAACTTGTATTACATTGTAACTTAATCTTTGGCTGGCCTACACGTGTTTGAATAATGTGCCACAGAAAGCTGAGATAACTTTTTACTCCCGCTTAATTCAGTAATTTGGATGAACAGAGTTAAAATTATGTTATTCAGAGGATTGTTTTTGTCAGTGTCCTAAAGATCACTTAAATGACGATTATCCCTCATCGTGGGTACAAAAGCGACAGAAAGAGAGTATGATGTTACAGTGTAGTGAAAAAAGACTCCATCTCTGGTTGGGAATGAAAATAAAAATATAAGCACCTTAATTTCATGGCTACTACTTCTGTAAGGGCAAATACTCCTGTAAAGCATTTGGAATGCACATTCTGAGTACCTGATTTGGAAAACCAGTTAGTCCTTTATTTGATGTTTATATATATATATGTATGTATGTATGGGCTTCCCTAGTACCTCAGTGGTAAAAAAATCTGTCTGCCAAACAGGGGATACACATTCAATCCCTGGGTTTGAACGATCCCCTGGAGGAGGAAGTAGCAACCCACTCCAATATTCTTGCCTGAGAAATCCCATGGACAGCGGAGCCTGATGGGCTCCAACTCTCCACAGAGAGTTGGACATGACTTAGCAACTAAACAGCAACAAAAACATCTATCGAAATGGGTTGTTTGCTTTCCTTCTGTTTGTGTAGCATTTGGCTGAGAATATATGTTTCTAAGGAAGAAGGGTTTTCTTTTTGGGGGGGGATTTGTTTTGTTCTGTCTTAAATCCTCTGTAGGAGTTTTCTCTTTAAGCCAATAGTTAGGTCCCTAATTCTTGACTTGGAAATATTTTCTTTAAAAAATGCAATTATGTACACATTTTAAAATAATTTCATGTTATTATATTAATACCTTATGCTGACCTCCTTTGTTTCTTCCGGTGACCTTAAAACATGTGAACTGTTGTGGCATTTTGGGTACTTTGCACTGGAACTTTCTCATGAGATCCCTTTTTCTTAAGTGATGAGTTTAAAGATAGATAACCAGATGTTTTCCAATAAAAGTAGCATTGATAACTTAAATTATTGCCATAAATTAAGAATATAGCCTTTCAATATTAAACAAGAAACTTTGTTTTCCATAATGTTTTCACTTAGTAGTCGTTACACACTGCTTAATGTCATTTACCAGCTTATTACTTGTGTCTTTAAGTTTTAAGAGTATATTCTCCTATTTCGTCTGACTTCTTCAATGCTAGTGCGTCTGAGGAGCGTTTTCTTCCAGAAACGAGTAAGATAAGAGAACCCTTAGATTTGTAGAAATCTATCAGTTTCAAAGCAAGAAGAGGGATACAGGAAATGCTGTCATTGGTAAATAATGTTCCCTCACGGTCTGTCAATGCTTCCTTCAGAATCTCACCCAGAGTCTTTCTGAGTTCTTAACTCTGCTGGCAGAGTGTTAGAGCTACCTCACGTGTTGGCAATTAATTATCGTTTCTTCTACAAGCTTGAGATTTCCGCCTTTTGCCGTGATGTATGACCTTTCCACAGAGAGGCGGTTCTTACTGCTCTTGATTTAATTACACAGATGAACTTTAACTGCTGAAGGGTACTGCTGCAGCGGTGGAAGGCAAACACCTCTCCTCTCCTTTGTCATAAAAGATCCTGTGCGTGTGTGCAAAGTTGCTTCAGTCATGTCCGACCCTCTGCGACCCCCATGGACTGTAGCCCTCCGGGCTCCTGTGTCCATGGGATTCTCCAGGCAAGAATGCTGGAGTGGATTGCCATGCCCTCCTGCAGGGGATCTTCCCCACCCCGAGACTGAGCCCGCATTTCTTATGTCTCCTGCATTGGCTGGCAGAGTCTTTACCACTAGCTCTGAGAAGATCATACTGAACATCAAACGTGGCAGAATCCACTTGAGTTCCTATTGGCTTTCCTGATATGAGGCTAGAACTTTCTCCTCCTTCATTCCTCCTACTCTTGTTAGCTGTTGTTATTTTATGTAGAATGGTGTACTCCTTAGCTTTAGACTTACCACTTTAGGTTTGGGTGAATATTTAAATCTGTTTTAAAAGGTGGAAACCGTGACAAGCAGTGCCCTTTCATCTGTGTAATATGAAATGAAACATTTACTTCGGTGCCTTAGTCCTTTGGATTCATGTTTGCTGTTTCTCTTGGAGCCAATTAAATGCTTTTTGTGTCCTTTAAAGTATTTTTCCGTCAAAGAGAAAACACGGGTAGGAGAAAGAGGGCAGACAGTGGCTATCCTGAAAGATGGGTCCAAAACAGCTCAGCTTCATCAGTGTCTGAGCCACCAGAGACGCCCCAGTGACGCCAGCTTTCAGCAAATCAGTCCTTTAAGTACTGTCGACCTCGCTGGTGACACTTGGAGATTTTGAATTCGGTTGAGTGGCTGTGATGTTGGAACAAGTGTATTTAAACTGTGTGTGCGAGCTGGAGCCGCCTAAACCCGTGTTCTGACACGAGCCTCACAGCCCTTGCTCACCTGTCACAGTAACAGAAAAGGCCACAGGGTTGGCGGCCCTGCAGTATTATTTTGAATGCCTCCTTCAGGAAACAACCAATGCCTCCTACCCCGAGCCTGCCAGCTTCCCTCTGTAGAACATTTAACTTCAAGGACGAAACCCTGCATGCAGGGATCGGGAAGCATCGTGCATCCCATGTAGGTGCAGCTGGCTCTTGCTGTGATTTTGGAAATCTGTTCCATCCTTCCCAGGTGGCTCCCAGGTGGCTCAGATGGTAAGGTGTCTGCCAGCAATGCAGGAGACCCGGGTTCGATCCCTGGGTTGGGAAGATTCCCCAGAGAAGGAAATGGCAACCCACTCCAGGATTCTTGCCTGGAGAATCCCATGGACAGAGGAGCCTGGCGGGCTACAGTCCATGGGGTTACAAAGAGTCAGACACGACTGAGCTACTTCACTTTCGTTCCATCCTACATCCTCATTATATGGAAGTTAGATATGAGCAAAGGTGAAGTATCCACCACATATTCTTGCCTCTCGGTGTTTGGACTGCTGGATAACCTTATAAATAAGAATAAGATTGTAATTATAAATCGTGGGGCAGTTGATACCCCAAATTGGCATCAGTTCGGTTCAGTTCAGTTGCTCAGTTGTGTCCAACTCTTTGAGACCTCACGGACTGCAGCCCACCAGGCTTCCCTATCCAGCACCAGTTCCTGGAGTTCACTCAAACATATGTCCATTGAGTCGGTGATGCCATCCAACCATCTCATCCTCTGTCATCCCCTTCTCCTCCTGCCCTCAATCTTTCCCAGCATCAGGGTCTTTTCAGATGACTCATATTCAAATTGGCGTGTTGGCTCCAAAATGCGTTGATATATGTAGGGACAAAGGAAAGGTTCTCAGGAAGATGGATCAGAGGCACAGAGGTAGACAGTCGTTAAGTTCAATATTCAGGATAAGGCTCCTGCTGTTTGTTTCCTTCCTCAGCCATTAAGACATTTTACCAAAAAGAAAAATCTCAGTATCTCAAGTATCTCAGGTACTTGAGATAAAGACCCATGGACCAGCTCTTGTAGTGAAGCAGAATAGTTTTACAACATAATTGCATCCTCTGGACTCAATTTAGTCATCTAATATGTGACCTATTTCTTTCTGTAAAGCCATTCTTAGATTATGTTTAACCTGTACTCTGCTGCTTGGAAATAAGTAAAAGTGTCCTTCTCCTGAAATAACCAAACGGAGAGAGAGCGAGGTTCCCAGGGACAATTCCCTTGAGTCAGGGGCCCTGTTTATAAATCAGACCCAGCCATATAGAAAAAAGATACAGTGGCCTTCTGTCCAGAAACGTGAGGTGGGTTTAACATGGGAAAATCAATTTGTGATTGTCTCCGTAATTCTGTTACTAGCGTAAAGATGGACAACCGTATGCTCAACTGAGTAGATGCAGAAAATAGTGGGGGAAAAAATTTAACTGAATGAAATTCATTGGGAGACTAGGTCTGCAGATTGCCATGGGATATCACTCACTGAAAAAAAGAAATAGAAAACTCAGATACTGATGAGTGAATCGTATGGACGGCTCTCACAGACGTTAGGTTTACTGAAAGAAATTGGATACAAATTAGTGCCTATGTGTATGTTGAATTTAGGATTGTGTGAAGTTCAACAACAAGCAGGAAAAAAACAGACTGTTTTAATGCAAGACAGAAACAGTGGTCTTCAATCCTGGGAGGAGCTTGGGTGAAGTTTTTCTAGCCATGAGCATACACTCCATCTGGGCTCATTCATGGGATTAGCAAAATATCAAAGCACATGTTTCATGTCTGGGCATTTCATGGTATGCAATTTTTGTCTCAATAAATTTTGAACAAGCAGACGCAGCTCACAATTATGCACACAGCATGCATTAGTGGGAAAAAAAAAAATGGAAGGAAAACCAGTAGCCATACCCTGAAGTAGCAGTCCTCAAGCAAAGATCTTTTTGTTTCTTTTTTTTTTTTTTAATATTTGGCTACACAGAGTCTTAGTTGCAGCGCGTGGACTCTTTAGTTCTGGCATACAAACTCATAGCTGCAGCCTGTGGGATCTAGCTTCCTGACCCAGGATCAAACCTGGGCCCCCTGCATTGGGAGCTCAGAGTCTTAGCCACTGAGACGTCCCCAAGCAAAGGTCTTTGAGATCCCATCTTTGGGTCAGTAAAATCCACATCCATTTCTTTCAGTCATAATGTAAGTGTTCAGTGTAAAAATGACATTTTTAAACCATTTGCCTTGGGAAACAGTGATTCTTGGTGATGTGATCTGGTTTTCCCTGTCCTTCACACACTGTTATAATCTACAGATTCTAAGAGTATGGAGTTGCGTGTATCTAAAAATGTGATTCAAGGTTGAAGCACAGAGGGACTTCCCTGGTGGCCCAGTGGCTAAAATCCTGAGCTCCCAATGCTGGGGGCCCAGGTTCAAACCCTGGTCAGGGAAGTAGATCCCACATGCCACAACTAAAAGCTTGCAAGAAGCAATTAAAAAGAAAGAAAGAAAAGGATCCCACATGCTACAGCTAAGACCAGGTGCAGCCAAATAAATAAATAGGTAAAACAAAATTTTAAAAAAGTAATGAAAGAAGAGAGAGGAAGAAGCTCAATGCTTTCGATCTGCCTTGACAGTGTGATTCTTCTGGGGTCTCTGTCACCTGCTAAAGGAAAAGAGCCAGGCTCTTTTATCTCTTATTTAGAAGCTGCTTCTCTTTCTGCCAGTAAACTTTTATCAGCTCCCACATTTCATCAATGCCAATGGGAGCCATTTAATTAGTTGGCCCCTGTCGGATACAGATCATTTCACAAATGAATCCCAGTGGCACTGAATGCTCTGTGCAGTGAACTCAGTTGTCAGACACCCACGTCTCATACCTCATGAAAGGCCCGATGGGAGTCAAGACACCATACCATGTCATGGTGACCATTCCCAGTTGATAAGGGCTTCCCAGGCGACTCGGTGGTAAAGAACCCGCCTGCCGATGCAGGAGACTCAGGTTCGATCCCAGGGTTGGGAAGATCCCCTGGAGGAGGAAATGGCAACTCACTCCAGTATTCCCACCTGGGAAATCCCATGGACAAGATGAGCCTGGCAGGCCACGGTCCATGGGGTTGAAAAGGGCCAGACACAGGTTAGCAGCTGAGCACACACACACACACACACACACACACACACACACACACACACACATTCCCAGTTGATGGGGAGATCACCTCTTCCAAATGATGCTGTAACTGTGGTATGACCCCACCAAGCCCAACCTTCTGGAATCTTTCCTCTCCTGTGTTGACGAGCACACAGAAACACACACACACACACACACACACACACACACACACATTCCCAGTTGATGGGGAGGTCACCTCTTCCAAATGATGCTGTAACTCTGGGATGACCCCACCAAGCCCAACCTTCTGGAATCTTTCCTCCCCTGTGTTGACGCAATTAAGTATTCACCACTCGCTCTGGTTTGCGTGCTCATTTCCACGTCAGTGTATAAAAAAGATGGGCCAAGATGAGACAGTTCTTCTCATGCTGGTTTGGCTGTCCATTTGACTGACTGCTTTGAAATACAGTATCCATGGTAAAATATAATAATATGCTCAAACATCTCGTTTACATTGTCATTCGGATTGGCAGGGGAAATGACACTTTTTAAAAATGATATTTATTTACTCTGGAATCTGTCCTTCTTTTCAAGTCCCAACCTGCTCATTAGTTGGAAAAAAAAATTGACAACCTTTTGACATGGTTTTAGCATCTTGATTTCACTATATTAATTTGAATAGTTTTTTTCTTATTATTAGCTCAAATTTCTTGGAAAGAAATCTCAAGACTCTCAGCCTTCTTTAAAAAAAAAACTTTGTTAATGACTGTGCTTTTTAAAAAGCTATTTATTTGGAGACAAATCAACTACCTTTTGACAAGGTTTTAACATCTTGATTTCATTATATAATTTGAAATTTTTAAATTATTTTTATTATTTTATTAATTTTAATTAATTTTTATTATAATATTATTATTAGACAGAATTTGTTGGAAAGAAATGTCAAGACTCTCAGCCTTCTTAAAAAAAAAAAACTTCGTTAATGACTATGCTTTTTTAAAAGGTATTTATTTGGAGAAAAATCAACTACCTTTTGACAAGGTTTTAACATCTTGATTTCATTATATAATTTGAAAATTTTAAATTATTTTTATTATTTTATTAATTTTAAATTAATTTTTATTATAATATTATTATTAGATAGAATTTGTTGGAAAGAAATCTTAAGACTCAGCCTTCTTTAAATAAAGTTTATTAATGACTATGATTTTTTAAAAGATATTTATGTGGAGAAAAATCAACTACCTTTTGACATGGTTTTAGCATCTTGATTTCATTATATAATTTTAAATTTTTTAAAAAACTATTTTTATTAATTTTTGTTATTTTTATTATAATATTATTTTATTATTAGATAGAATTTCTTGGAAAGAAATCTCAAGACTCTCAGCCTTTATTAAAAAAAACACATTATTAATGACTGTGTTTAAAAAAAAAAATGTTCGTTTGGATATGGTGGGTCTTCGTTGGTGCATGTGGGCTTTCTCTGTTTTTGGTGAGCAGGGGCCCCTCTCTAGTTGCGGTACGTGGGGTTCTGCTTGCCCTGACTTCTCTTGTTGAGGAGTGTGGACTCTGGGGTGCACACGACTCAGTGTTTTCTGTACTCAGGCTCAGTACTTGTGGCACACAGGCTTGCTTGCTCCTGGGTGTGTGGGACCTTCCAGGACCACAGATAGAACCCGTGGTGGCCTGCATGGGCGGGCAGATTCTGAACCACAGAGCCACCAGGGAAGCCCGACGCTCAGCCTTCTATCCTCTGCCTGTTCTCCAGGGATACGGAGGAGAGCGGTACCTTTGGAAGCCTGGATGCTGGACGAGAGGGGACCAGTGCATGCTTGTTGGACTTTCCTGGTCACTGGCATCAGCTTTGTCCCCCTGTCCCTTTCCTGAACTCGTGGCTCTAGCTGGTACTGTCCACGTCATCTCTGGCTGCCACATCTTGGCCGTGGGCGCCACCGTGGTGGCCGACCCCAGGGGCCCCCGTTCCATCTGACCTAGGAGCCTCCCTGGTCCCTGCTCTGGAATCCCACGACGCTGGCTTGGTCCTACTGGGCTGGAAGACTCCTGTGGACCCCAGATATTGCAAGAGATGGCCTGAGGGCAGGGCTGTCTGTTGACTCTGTTGTTGTGTTTGCTTTTTACTGGGCTGTAGTAGGCTTGCAATGCTGTGTTACTTCCTACTGTATAACAAAGTGAATCAACTGTTTATATATGTATGACTGAGTGAACGAAGTTGCTCAGTTGGGTCCCACTCTGCAACCCCATGGATTGTCGCTTACCAGGCTCCTCTGTCCGTGGAATTTACCAGGCAAGAATACTGCAGTGGGTTGCCATTTCCTCCTCCAGGGATCTTCCTGACCCAGGGATTGAACCCGGGTTTCCCACATTGCAGGCAGACGCTTTACCATCTGGGCTACTAGCAAAGTCCATATATATATATATATATGTATACATACACACACATACACACACACACTTTTTTTTTATATTTCCTTCCCATTTGTGCATCAGTTATACATATATACACTCTTTTTTAGATTTCCTTCCCATTTAGATTATCAAAGAATATTGAGTAGAGTCCCCTGTGCTCCACGATATATTCTCATTAGCTATCTATTTTATGTTGTTGTCATCTGTGAGGCGATTGCTGCTGTTCAGTCCCTAAGTTGTGTCCGACTCTCTGTGATCCCAAGGTCTGTAGCTCACCAGCCTCCTCTGTTGGTAAAGTCTCCCATCAAGAATACTAGAATGAGTTGCCATTTCTGTGTAGTTATCAACGGTGTATATATGTTAACCACAATCTCCCAATCCATCCCACCACCTGCCCCCCACTTCCCCTTGGTTTGTTCTCTTCATCTGTGTCTCTATTTCTGCTTTGTAATTAACATCGTCTGTACCACCTTTTTTTTAGTTTTTTTCAGACTGCACATATATGAGTTAATGTTATTTGGTTTTCTCTGACTTTCCTCACTTTGTAAGACAGTCTCTAGGTCTACCACATCTCTGCAAATGACCTGGATTTTGCAACTGAATAGTCTGAGGGCAGGGCTGTCTGTTGAGGACTTTACTTCAGCCACGAATGCTTGGTTGAAATCTGTATTGGTTGAAATCTGTAGCTTTAGCTTGCTTCCTAATCTGTCTAATCACCTTGCACTAGGATTCAGTTCAGTTCAGTCGCTCATTTCGGTCTGATTCATTGCGACCCCATGGACTGCAGCACGCCAGGCCTCCCTGTCCATCACCAACTCCTGGAATTTACTCAAACTCACGTCCATTGAGTTGGTGATGCCATCCAACCATCTCATCCTCTGCTGTCCCCTTCTCCTCCCGCCTTCAATCTTTCCCAGCATCAGAGTCTTTTCAAATGAGTCAGCTCTTCGAATAAGGTGGCCAAAGGACTGGAGTTTCAGCTTCAGCATCAGTCCTTCCACTGAATATTCAGGACTGATTTCCTTTAGGGTGGACTGGTTGGATCTCCTTGCAGTCCAAGGGACTCCCAAGAGTCTTCTTTAACACCACAGTTCAAAAACCTTAATTGTAAAAACAAAAAACAAAAGCCTCAATTCTTTGGCACTCAGCTTTCTTCACAGTCCAACTCTCACATCCATACATGACCACTGGAAAAACCATAGCCTTGACTAGACGGACCTTTGTCAGCAATGTCTCTGCTTTTTAATATGCTATCTAGGTTGGTCATAGCTTTTCTTCCAAGGAGTAAGCGTCTTTTAATTTCATGGCTGCAATCACCATCTGCAGTGATTTTGGAGTCCCCCAAAATAAAGTCTGACACTGTTTCCACTGTTTCCCCATCTATTTGCCATGAAGTGGTGGGACCAGAGGCCATGATCTTCGTTTTCTGAACGTTGAGCTTTAAGCCAACTTTTTCACTGTCCTTTTTCACTTTCATCAAGAGGCTCTTTAGTTCCTCTTTGCTTTCTAGTTCCTGTTGCACTAGGATTAAAATGCAGGTTTTTTTTTTTTTTCTTAGTTCACACACAAGTTTTTTAGGAGTGTTGGGCCCTCCTCAGAATGTTGTTCAGTTGCTCAGTGTCTGACTCTTTGAATGGTGCTGTGAGGTCGTGAAGGGAGGATGAGCCCAAAGTCAGAAGGGAACACTTGCATACTTCAGTTTCCCTCAGGGACCCTTACCAGTGAGCCACCTCCCCGCAGCTTGTGTGTAGTGAGCAGGTACTAAGTGTCTTGATTTACATACAGTCAAAGGCTTTGTGTGGATCACAACAAACTGTGGAACATTTTTAAAGAGATGGGAATACCAGACCACCTTACCTGCCTCCTCAGAAATCTGTATGCAGGTCAGGAAGCAACAGTTAGAACTGGACATGGAACAACCGACTGGTTCCAAATTGGGAAAAGGGTATGTCAAGGCTGTATATTGTCACCCTGCTTATTTAACTTCTATGCAGAGTACATCATGAGAAACACTAGGCTGGATGAAGCACAAGCTGGAATCAAGATGGCCGGGAGAAGTATCAATAACCTCAGATATGCAGATGACACCACCCTTATAGAAAAAGTGAAGAACTAGAGCCTCTTGATGAAAATTAAAGAGGAAACTGAAAAAGCTGGCTTGAAACTCAACATTCAAAAAATGAAAATCATGTCATCTGGTCCTATCACTTTATGGCAAACAGATGTGGAAACAGTGAGAGACTTTATTTTCTTGGGCTCCAAAATCACTGCAGATGGTGACTGCAGCCATGAAATTATAACATGCTTGCTCCTTGGGAGAAAAGCTATGACTAACCTAGACAGCATATTAAAAAGCAGAAACATTGCTTTACCAACAGAGGTCTGTCTAGTCAAAGCTATGGTTTTTCCAGTGGTCATGTATGGATGTGAAAGTTGGACCATAAAGAAAGCTGAGTGCCGAAGAATTGATGCCTTTGAACTGTGGTGTTGGAGAAGACTCTTGAGAGTCCCTTGGACTGCAAGGAGATCCAATCAGTCCATCCTAAAGGAGATCAGTCCTGAATACTCAGTGGAAGGACTGATATTGAAGCTGAAACTCCAATCCTTTGGCCACCTGATGGCAAAGAACTGACTCATTAGAAAAGACCCTAATGCTGGGAAAGATTGAGGGCAGGAGAAGAAGAGGGCAACAGAGGATGAGATGGTTGGATGGCATCACTGACTAGATGGACATGAGTTTGAGGAAACTCTGGGAGATGGTGATGGACAGGGAAGCCTGGCGTGCTGCAGTCTATGGGGTCACAAAGAGTCTGAAGACTGAATGACTTAACTGATCTAACGGCCCTGACTTACATAACAAGGGAAGGGAAGGAAGGAAGGGGAAGGCGGTGTGTTCATTGAATTCACATTGTTTTAGGACTCTTGGAAATACATATAAATAAGCCCAGTTGGTAGAAATGAATGTTCCCAGATTGCCCTGGGGAGACTACTTTTCTGCGTAGCTTTAATAATCTAAGTTGTTTATGAAATACAGAAAGGTTGATAAAATATACTGCATCTGAACATTCACCGAGCTGTCTTGAAGCTTGCAATTTTCTTGTTTGGCTATCCGTTGTGTTTACTTTTAAATTTATTTTTAATTGAAGGATAATTATTGTTGGTTTCTGCTGTACAACAATGTGAATTAGCTGTATGTATTCATGTATCCCCTTCCACTTGAGCTTCCCACCCCAATCTAGGTCATCACAGAGCCCCGCACTGAGCCCCTTGTGCTATGAAGCAGCTTCGGTCTGTTTTACACGTAGTCATGTATATATGTCAGTGCTACTCTCTCAATTCGTCCCACCTTCTCCTTCCCCTGCTGTGTCCACAGATATGTTCTCTATGTCTGCTTCTTCATTGCTGCCCTGCCAATTGGTTCATCAGGGCCATTTTTCTAGATTCCATATATATATATATATATATATATATATATATATATGCATTAGTATACGATTTACTTTACACTGTATGACAGGCTCTCGGTTCATCTGCCTTGTTTCATCGGACTCAGATTTGTTCCTTTTTATAGCTGAGTAATAGTTCGTTGTTTATTTGTACCACATCTTCTTTAATCTGTTCCTCTGTGAGTGGACATCTATGTTGCTTCCGTGTCCTAGCTATTATAAATAGTTTTTCAGGGAACATTGGGGTACATGTGTCTTTTTGAATTACGGTTTTCTCAGGTAGTTGCCCAGGAGTGGGATTGTTGTAGTCACGTGTTCCGGGAAACAGACTCACTCAGAAGGATGATGCAGATCGTGGAGAGCAGTTGGTTACACCGGCGGGCCCAAGGCAGAGTCTCCTCTTAGCCAAGAACCCCGACCAGTGTTTGTGAAGACCTTATATACCCTAAGTGTACATGCTCAAACCCACCTCCCCAAATTCTCTGAAACTAGTCTGAGCAAAAGAAGAGAAAGATACAAAGTTAACCTGTGATTCATATGCCTTAAGCCTAGGTAGTTAACAGTAGACAATTATCAATAGGCCTGTGGTCATACCCCAGTAAGCATAATAGAATGTATGATTCTATTTGGTTACACAGATAATCAGGGTATTCTTTTAGGCCTCAGAGAGTCTAGACAGTAGCCCTGGGGCTCTTCCATCCAGGGTGTCTGGTTTTCCAGTTGGTATGTCATTTCCATAGATACAGGGCATAGAGCTCAAAGTCCACAGTCCAGCCCAAGATAGAGTTCTGCTTTCAAGAGGGAGCCTGTTCCTCTTTCAGGATTGGCGGGTCCTGTGGTATAGTTTTATTCCTAGTTTTTTAAGGAACCTCTATACTGTTCTCCATTGGAGAAGGCAATGGCAACCCACTCCAGTACTCTTGCTTGGAAAATCCCATGGGCGGAGGAGCCTGGTGGGCTGCCATCTATGGGGTCTCACAGAGTTGGACATGATTTAGCGACTTAGCAGCAGATACCGTTCTCCATAGTGGTTGTCTCCATTCACTTTCCCTCCAGTAGTTCAGGAGGGTTGAGTTTTGCTGTATTTTTGACTTTTGCTCAGTCTCTGTTGGGTCACAGCGAGCAGCCCCAGGACAGCTGCCATAGTCCTGGTGAAAGGACATCTCTGAAAAAGTCTCTTAAGTTATCTTTGCACCTCCCTGGAAGCTCAGCTGGTAGAGAATCTGCCTGCAGTGCAGGAGACCCTGATTCAATGCCTGAGCCAGGAAGATCCCCTGGAGGAGGGGCACGCTACCCACTCCAGTTTTCTTGGGCTTCCCTGGTGGCTCAGCTGGTAAAGAATCCACCTGCAGTATGGGAGGCCTGTGTTTGATCCCTGGGTTGGGAAGATACCCTGGAGAAAGGAAAGGCGACCCACTCCAGTGTTCTTGCCTGGAAAATCCCATGGACACAAGAGCCTCATGGGCTACAGTCCATGGGGGTCACAAAAGGGTTGGACATGACTGACCGACTTTCACTTTAACTTCTTTTTTGAGTCACTAAGGTTTTAACTCAGGCCATTTCTTTTTCTTTTAAGTATAATAAGCAGAGGGAAATGATGATTTTCTATGGACTGCAGTTGATTTCTGGTAACATTGAGCAGAGTTTACCTTTTCCTGTTGACTTAGGCATATATTTTTTAACCATAACTTATTTTTCTTTTTCATTTACTTTTTAGAGAATCCATTTCTTGTACCTATACTAAAATGTGTTCCTAAAAGGTAGTTGTCTTTACTTTGTATTTTCACTGTTACATTCTACCTGAACACACACACACATTACCGCATTTTGAGACATTTTTGAAAAATACTCATTTTCTATTTCCTACAGCCATAACTTGTTGACAGGCTTTCAATTTTGGAAGCAGATCTTAAGGTTTTAGTGAGCAGAATATAGATGAATTGTCAGGGATTCTCAAGGACATAGCTTGCCAGTATATATTTTCTTTAAGGGGGAGAAAAAAAGAAGAAAACATGAGAAGTCAGCATTAATCAGGCTACATTTTCAGAACCCTGAATAGCTCCATTATACATTTCTTTTTTAGTTTTCTTTTAAAGTGCCATCAAACAATGATCTCTTGTTAAAATATGTAAATTCAATTTTGGTTAACTTTCAGAATCAATTTTATTTTCTTTGGTTAACACATTTTATTGACCTTAAGGAAGTCTAACCTAGAAGGTTACTTTCAAAGGTCAGAACATAAAGTTTTTTAAAAAACTACTGGATTTTTAAATCAGAAATTATGGCTTCAAAAAAGATAATAAGCATATTTCAATCAAAATGATTACTTAAAAAAATATTGGTGAGGATCACTCTTTTTGCTCCAAGTAGAGATTTTTATTCTACTCAGGAAAAATATTTTTTGCTTAGACTATTATAGAAAGAAATGGATGACTATTTTTTTTTAATCCCATGACTGTTTCACCTATATATATTCCAAGTTTTTCACACAGTATCATTTTAGTTAATCAGAAAGGATACACACTTTGTATTCTTCTTTGTTTTGAGAAAATGATAAACTCTTTTATATACATACATATATACACACCAAAATGTATTTTTTAAGTTTTAAAAATTAATTTATTTTTTGGCTGCATTGGGTCTTCATTGATGTAACACGTGCTTTCTCTATTTGCAGCGAGCAGGAAGCACATTTTGTTCTGCTGCCCAGGCTTCATTGAGGTGGTTTATCTTTTCCATGTCTTCTCTCGTTGCAGAGCATAGGTTGTAGAGGGCAGGCTCAGTAGTTGAGGCACATGGGCTTAATTGCTCCAGGGTATGTGGAATCTTCCCAGATCAGGGATCGAACCTGTGTCCCATGCATTGGCAGGCAAATGCTTAACCACTGAATCACCACCAGGGAGGTCTCTCTCTCTCTCTCTCTCTATATATATATATTCCAGAGAAGGCAATGGCACCCCACTCCAGTACTCTTGCCTGGAAAATCCCATGGATGGAGGAGCCTGGTGGGCTGCAGTTCATGAGGTCCCTAAGAGTCGGACATGACTGAGCAACTTCACTTTCACTTTTCACTTTCATGCATTGGAGGAGGAAATGGCAACCCACTCCAGTGTTCTTGCCTGGAGAATCCCAGGGACGGCAGGGCCTGGTGGGCTGCCATCTATGGGGTCGCACAGAGTCGGACACGACTGAAGCGACTTAGCAGCATATATATATATACATATTAATTTCAGCTCATTTCCTCTTTGAAAGTAAAAGTGACATTTATAGCTTTATAATTTTACAGTGATTATTACATCTTTCCTTTATTACATGCTTATATGAAATTATTGTCACCACTTTTTGCAGTTGCTATGAAATTCTCAGTTTGTTATAAACAGTATGTGCCCATGGCCCTTCAAAGGAAAGACACAGGTCTATAGACAGATTGCTATCTGATAGGGCCCACTTGGGGTCTCATTGATTAGATGGCTTGGTTATGTTGGCCTTGCAAATGAAGAATAAAATCACAGCGATCTGTGAGACTGACCAAATTGCCCAAATGGCATCCTGTTATATCAATGGCACTTATCTTCTCAAAGCTGCAAGACCACCGGATTCCAGACCTCTGGCTACATGACCATCCCTTCAGAGAATTTTTCATTGGTGGGGTATAAGAAGGACTCCATCAGAAATGGAGAACGCTGTTTCTCCTTAGGAGCCAGTCACCCTCTCTTTTCCCTCTAATAAATTTCCTTTTTCTTGCCTGACTGTCCAGCTCGCAGTCTTTTTCTCTGTGCTTGCCTTTCACTATCCTTTTATACAAATTTCAGTCCCTCAACTTGTGGGTTGGAGGTGGTTACATGAAAGTACTTAAGAATAGTAATCACTTTGCTGTATATCAGAAATTAACACAGTATTGCCTGTCAATTTAAAAGCACATCTTCTGCTCTTTAGTAAAGTCTTCTCACTCAACAGTAGTTTTTTAAAGGAAAAAAAATGAAATTTTATTGTACTTTTCTGGTATTGAAAGAATGGATTGATTGACAAAATAATTACCAAATGCCTGTTATGTTCAAGTACAGGTGAAGGGCTTTAGATGTAACTCTCATGGCATGGATCTAGCAGGTAATAGACAGCAGAGATAATCAGTAAATCAAATGGTATGTTAGAAAGTAGGAGAACAATTGAAAAACATCCCCTCAGATCAGAAGAGAAAGACACAGCATGCACTCAATACCACTGAACTGTGCACTAGACATTTCTGAAGATAGTAAGTTATATGTTATTTAGTATTTGCCCAAAATTAAAAAAAAAAAAAACAAAAATGAAAAGAAGCAGGATACATTCAAAAGCGTATTGCTTCAGAAATTCAGTCTTAGACAAAAGGCTTTTTCTACTTCCTCACAGTTGTGCTTCAAAGCAAGACTTGAACAAACTATTTCCAAGTTGCATAAGAGTATTCTAGAGGCAAAGTTCAAGTGTGTATACAGATATACCCTGCACCCACAATGGCGACATTTATAAAGACTGGAATCTAAGAAAATATTATTGACATGCAGAAAAGGAGAAAATTAATGGCCACTAATGTGAAGAAAAGAGAAGATCAGTAAATAGAAACAGACCAAGAAATAACAGAAATCTTCAAGAAAGACAGAAGGCAGGAGAAGGGGATGACAGACGATGAGATGGTTGGGTGGTATCACCGACTCAATGGACATGAGTTTGAGCAAGCTCCAGGAGATAGTGAAAGATGGGGGAGCCTGGCATGCTGCAGTCCATGGGGACATGACTTAGCAATGGGACAGCAACACAGAAATAATAGAATTAATAGGCAATGGTATGAAATAATCCTTAATTATTAAGAATTATTTTTAAGAATCCCATAATTTCAAGAAGGTAGCCAAAGGTTAACAGTATCATAAAGAGGATCAGGAAAATTGTGAAAGCAAAATCAATATTCTAGAGTCAAAAGATGCAGTGTCTGAGATAAAGGTTCCATTGGATGGAATTCATAGCAGGCAGATGCTGAAAAATGAAAAGTTAGGGAAATTTTTTTTTTAAAAAGAAAGCCATCCAGATTGAAACCTCCAGATTAAAATGATGGATTAACAAAGAGAACAGGATCCAGTGATCTGTGAGAAAACTTCAGACAGAAGAATATGCACATAATTAGAATTGCAGAGACAGTGGAAGGGAAAAAAATTTAAATAAATAATGCCATTTCTCACCCCTACCCTCCCCCCCCATGAAATTCAATGAAACCTGTAAACTCACATTTCCAGAAAATGTGCTGTGAATATGGATGAAATGGGAGAAAACTGAGGAAAATGAAAGCAAGATGCATTTTAATCAGACAGTAATAAAGACAGCCTTTTAAAGGGAGGCTCTGTAAAGAGATTTTCCCTTCAGAGGAACAAAGATAAGGATGACCTGACAGATCTCTTCAGAAACAATGCAAGCCAGGAAAGAGTGGCGTGCCCTCCTTCAAGAGCAGAGAGTAGTCTTCATCCTAGAATGCTAACCTGAGTGGAAGTATCTTTCAAAAATGAAAATTGAAATACAGACTTGTTGAGACACACACTGGTGAGGAAGTCACCCCAGCAAACCAACCCAACAGGAAATGTGAAAGAATTCTCAAAAACAGCAGAGCGACTGCAGCAAATAGAGACCTGGATCTGTGCGAAGGAATGAAAACCATCATCAGTGATCCGTATCACGGTAGATATAAAAGAATGTGCATTTCTTAACACATTATTGGCTACAGGTGCGTTAAAACATTTTTTGTTACCTGAACGTTACTGACCGGAGACATATAAATACATTTTTAGAGACTGATGCAGTTAACGTCACCATGTAAGGTTGCTGGAGCTTAAAATTGATCCTGGGTTCGTTATACAACTGGTGATTATAGATATCATTCACATTTTGCTCCATCAGGGTTTTGCTCTAGCCTTGTGTATATTATAAATGCAAGTTTATTACCCTAAGTCAAAGTTGCTCAGTCGTGTCTGACTTTATGACCCCATGGACTACACCATCCATGGAATTCTCCAGGCCAGAATCTTGGAGTGGGTACCCTTTTCCTTCTCCAGGGGATCTTTCTGACCCAGGAATTGAACTGGGGTCTCCCGCATTGCAGGTGGATTCTTTACCAACTGAGCTGTCAGGGAAGCCCCTAAAACTTTCAAAAATTTTGAGCAAAGAAGAATTTTGCGGTGAATTTTATGCAGATATTTTCTCTGATTGGACAAGCTACCCATGTCCTCGTGGCTTGGAAGATGATAGTTCTTCAGAATATAGTTCTGATTCAGACAAAGTGAATATTACACCAACAAAAAAAAATAAGAAACCTTAGTGGCTGATTCTGATATGGAAAGTGAACATGAAACTCACAGAGCTGGAGAATATTTGTTTGCTTCTACAGAAGAGAGGATTGAAGAAAATTCCCGGAGATGGTGAAGGACAGGGGAGCCTGCCGCGCTGCAGGCCGTGGGGTCACAAACAGTTGGACACGATTGAGCAGCTGAACAACAGTGTCAGGAGGAGATAGTTAAGTTTCTTACCTGGATTGCGGTGACGGTAACATTAGTGTACAGAAATGTCCAGAGTCAGCAGATTATGTACATTAATTATTTGCAGCTTTTTATGTACTCAGTAGACTTCAATAAACCTGGGGGAAAAAATAGTTTCACCCAGAAAAAAAAATGTAGGTTGTGATTAAAGAAGTAACCACTTACAGTGATGTTTATACAATTAATATTTATATTGCAGAGGAAATAATGCTTGAAGTCACTGACTTAATTTTGTACTTTAAGCAGCTAGAAAATAAACCAGATATAAGCAGAAAAGGGGAAATAATAATAACAAAGCACGAATCATGAGCTAGAAAACCGATAAACCATAGAACATAGCTAGGAAACCAAAGATGGTTCTTTTGGAGATCAATAAAATTCCCAAGGTTTTGGGCAAACTGGAAACAATTTACCAGCATTGGAAATGAGAGATCTCTTATCACTCCATGTCTGTAGGCCTTAAAAACATAAGAGAAAACTGAAAGCAAATGTGTGAGAATTACTTCTATATATGAGTTTCCTGAAAAACACCAACAACCAACATTCGCTCAACAAGAAATAGGTAACCTGAATATCCATAGAGGTATTACATAAATTGAATTTTTTTTAAGATTGTTTCTACCAAGAGATCAGCATGCCCCAGTGGCCCCCACTGCAGAATTTTCCTGAACATTTTTTTGTTAATCAAAGTATAGATGATTTACAGTATTGTGATCATTTCACATATTCAGCAAAGTGACTCAGTTATACACACCCCCTCTCATGCTGTTGCTGCTGCTAAGTCGCTTCAGTCGTGTCCGACTCTGTGTGACCCCATAGACGGCAGCCCACCAGGCTCCGCCGTCCCTGGGATGCTCCAGGCAAGAACACTGAAGTGGGTTGCCATTTCCTTCTCCAGTGCATGAAAGTGAAAAGTTAAAGTGAAGTCGCTCAGTCCTGTCGGACCCTTAGCGACCCCATGGACTGCAGCCCACCAGGCTCCTCCATCCACAGGATTTTCCAGGCAAGAGTACTGGAGTGGGGTGCCATTGCCTTCTCCATATATATATATGGTTCAGTCACCAACTCGTGTCTGATTCTTTGTGACCCTTTGGACTGCAGCACCCCAGGCTGCAAATATACATGCCTGCATATATATTTACAGTCTGCGTATATCTATTCTTCAAATTCTAGTCCCTTTGAGGTTATGACAAGACACTGAACCCTCTGTCCATGGGATTCTCCAGACAAGTATACTGGAGTAGGTTGTCATTTCCTTCTCCAGGGGATCTTCCAGACCCAGGGACCCAACCCAAGTCTCCTGCATTGCAGATGGATTCTTTACCGTCTCAGCCATCAGGGAAGCCTATGCTTTCCTGTGCTTTAGAGTAAATCCTTATTGGTTTAATAACAGGGTATATATGTTAATCCCAAACTCTAATTTATCCCTCCCCTTCCTTTCCCCTTTGGGAGCCATAAGTGTCTTTTCTGTATCTGTGAGTCTGTCTCTGTTTTGTAAATAAGTTCATTTGCATCATTAACAAACTTAAACGTTTATTAGATAAAATATACTCGTTATTGTTCATTGTCTAATTCATTGTCTGACTCTTTGCGACCCTGTGGACTACAGCACACCAGGCTTCCCTGTCCTTCAGTATCTCCCGGAGCTTACTCAAACCCATGTCCATGGAGTCCGTGATGCCATCCATCCATCTCAGCAGAATTCTATGCTTTCTGCTCGAATAGAAATCATGATCTCATGTCATGTTATTCAACAAGGCAGGAAGTAGAAGTCTTCTTTGCTTCAGTTAGTCAGTCCAGTTGCTCAGTCGTGTCTGACTGTTTGCGACCCCATGAACCGCAGCACACCCTGTCCGTCACCAACTCCCGGAATTTACCCAAACCCATCTAGTCGGTGATGCCATCCAACCATCTCATTCTCTGTCCTCCTCTTGTCCTCCCACCCTCAATCTTTCCCAGCATCAGGGTCTTTTCCAGTGAGTCAGCTCTTCTCATCAGGTGGCCAAAGGACTGGAGTTTCACTTTCAGCATCAGTCCTTCCACTGAATTTTCAGGGTTGATTTCCTTTAGGATGGACCGGTTGGATCTCCTTGCTGTCCAAGGGACTCTCAAGAGTCTCCTGCAACACTGCAGTTCAAACGCATCAATCACCAATTCTTTGGCGCTCAGCTTTCTTTATGGTCCAACTCTCACATCCATACACGACTACTGGAAAAACCATAGCTTTGACTATGGGGACTTTTCTTGGCCAAGCGATGTCTCTGCTTTTTAATACACTAAGTTTGTCATAGCGTTCCTTCCAAGGAGCATCTTTTCATTTAAAAAATACGAAATCAACACAAATTAGAATTCCTCTTTCACTCTTAACACAATACCTGGGAGCACACTTCAGGGTTGTATTTGTGAGCAGTGTCTAAAGAGCAGGCATATGCCAGACAGCTCTTTGACCTTCCCTTACCCTTCAGCACTTTGGGAGGTAGGGGACAGCCTTCTGTCTGCAAGTGCACTGGTGCAGTGATTTTCTCCTTCACAGCTCATTCTCAACTTAATGTACTGAAATGTGCTTAGAGATAGATAGATGTATGCACATCGCCCAACTGGCCACTGGCCTTAAGATGTTCCCCATGGTAGGAAAAGGTGTGTTATCTAATAATAGAGGAAACTTCACACCTGATCATACAAATTGTGACTACGTTGGCCACAGCTTGAGTTAGAGCACTGCATGACTGAGAATCAGTTCAGTTCAGTCCCCCAGTCGTGTCCGATTCTTTGTGACCCCATGGACTGCAGCCCACCAGGCTCCTCCATCCATGGGATTTTCCAGGCAAGAGTATGGAGTGGGGTGCCACTGCCTTCTCCTAGATCTAACTTTAGCCTTACAGATAAAGAGCATTTTTTTTTTTTGGCAGATACATCCTGCTTGTTACTGGAAATAGGGGTTTATCACTTCTCAAACCCTCTTCTCTTGCATTGCAGGCAGATTCTTTACCATCTGAGCGAAGCCGTATTGCTTCTCACAGTTCTACAAAAACTGTCATCAACTGACAACATTTTTTTGATAATCTGAGTCTAATTATTTCCACGAGTCTGATAAATCCATTTTTCTTTCCTATCATAAATATGATAAAAAATGTTGAAGGGAAAGCAAAAGAGGGTGAAAGCTCGTGTATGATATTCAGATCCTGTCACTGCAGTGTTCAAGGTTTTCCCTTTAGAAGTAATTACTGTGCAAAGAACGCCCCAAGGGCCCTATATTTTTCCATCATAAAGCAAAACATAGATTTAATAAAAGGGCCTGCAGCCTGGCTCTTGGCACCATAATTAACTTTCAAAGGGGTTGTTTGAATTTTTTGACTCATTAAACCCTATTTCAGATTCAATTTGGTCTGTAATCAATACTTCACAGTTTTCTCTTTTGTGTGTGACATGTATTGAAACTGTTCTGCTTTTGTTGTTGTTTTAATTCGCACTGCATAAATAACACTATGATGTGTATTATAAGTGTTGAGGATGTGGAAACTGGAGAATATGTCAGAGTGTAGACTTGACTCAGACTGGATTGTGGATTTCTTAGATGTGAATAGGAAATAAGTTAAAGAAATAGTGTTCATTTTCTTGGAGGGAAAGAAACCAGAAACCGACAAGCTCATTCCAAGAGAGAGCCATGCTCGTGTTTCTACCCAAGAAAAAACTGAAGACTTAGTAAATCTTACTCTGGGATAAGACAGGGAGGTTACGTTTTTAACTGCTGCCCCAAATATTTTCAGCATGTTTTCCACCTTTTTCATCTTATGACTATGGTACGTGACTGCAGCCATGAAATTAAAAGATGCTTACTCCTTGAAAGGAAAGTTATGACCAACCTAGATAGCATATTGAAAAGCAGAGACTACTTTGCTAACAAAGGTCCGTTTAGTCAAGGCTATGGTTTTTCCAGTGGTCGTGTATGGATGTGAGAGTTGGACTGTGAAGAAGGCTGAGCGCCAAAGAATTGATGCTTTTGAACTGTGGTGTTGGAGAAGACTCTTGAGAGTCCCTTGGACTGCAAGGAGATCCAACCAGTCCATTCTGAAGGAGATCAGCCGTGGGATTTCTTTGGAGGGAATGATGTTAAAGCTGAAACTCCAGTAGTTTAGCCAGCTCATGTGAAGAGTTGACTCATTGGAGAAGACCCTTATGCTGGGAGGGATTGGGGGCAGCAGGAGAAGGGGACGACTGAGATGGCTGGATGGCATCACTGACTCGATGGACGTGAGTCTGAGTGAACTCCGGGAGTTGGTGATGGACAGGGAGGCCTGGCGTGCTGCAATTCATGGGGTCCCAAAGAGTCGGACACGACTGAGCAACTGAAATGAACTGAACTGAATTATCATTATATTTATTTGTTTTATTATCATCTTTTAATATTTATTTTTTGGCTGTGTCGGATCTTCGTTGCGTCCTGGAGGATCTCTCGTGGCAGTGCGTGGGCTCAGTAGTTGCCGTGTGTGGACTGTACTTGTGGTGTGTAGGCTCCATTGCCCCGAGCCACGTTGGATCTTAGTTCCCTGACCAGGGATCGAACCTGCAGCATCCGCTGCATTACAAGGCAGATTCTTAACCCCTGGACCACCAGGGAAGTCTCTCATTCTGCGTTTTAAAATCCCCATTATAATTCAGTGACTTGTATACCTAGCCAACTCACCGAGAATTATACCAGCTACATTCAGAGGCACTTCATGCCTCTAGAATCCGCAGTGTTACCAGCCATCAGTCTATGATCCTCACCTCCTTTCTGTTACCTGCTCTCCTGGTGTGCGGGCTGAAACTAAGGCCCTGATTCTGTTGCAGGAAGGGGGACCCACTCTTAGGGCCCGGCTGACACTCGGAAATGAGTTGTCCGATGACGCACTGCTGCTGACAAAACAAGAGACTGTATTGGCAAGGGACGCCTGGGCAGAGAGCAGGAGAGCAAGGGAACCCAGGAGGACTGTTCAGCCACGTGGTTTTATGCTGGTGGGGTTAGTTTCCAGGTTGTCCCTGGCCCATCATTCTGACTCAGGGTCCTTCCTGGTGGCACATGTATTGCTCAGCGAAGGTGGATTCCGGCGAGGAGGATTCTGGGAGGTTGGGAGGACATGTGGTATTATATCCTTTTGACCTTTCCCCAACTCTTCCAGTTGATGGTGTCTTGTTAGTTCCCTGTTCCTTACCAGGACCTTCTGTTGTAAGATAACTCATGAAAATGGTTCCTCTGGTGCCTGGCCAGGGTGAGTGGTTTTAGTCATTTTCTCCCCTAACATTTCCAACCAGAAGATGACAGGAGAAGGCAGGTAGGTGAGTAATAGACCAGATAACTCGCCTGTGATCACACCTGAATGAGTAGGATACTTTCTGGAGCGTCTGATTTCCGAAACGTCTGTTTGTGTGGAGAGAAAGTAAAAGTGTAGTTGCTCAGTCGTGTCCAGCTCTTTGTGGCTCCATGGACTGGAGCCCACCAGGCTCCTCTGTCCATGGAATTCTCTAGGTGAGAATATTAAAGTGGATTGCCATTTCCTTTCCAAGGGATCTTCCTGACCCAGCGGCTGAACCCAGGTCTCCCACATTGCAGGAGGATTCTTTACCAGCTGAGCCACCAGGGAAGCCCATGAATACTGGAGTGGATAGCCTATCCTTTCTCCAGGGGATCTTCCCGACCCAGGAATCAAATTGGGGTCTCTTGCATTGCAGGCAGATTCTTTACCGACTGAGCTATGAGGCCAAGGCTGGTTTACAAATGGCCTTGTCAAGTCTCACCCAGACCTCAGCAACACCACCACCCAGAGACCTCCACACAAAACAAGTTCAGTAACAACAAACCAAGAAATCCCAAACCCAGTGGGGAATTCAGCACGTCAGTCAACTCATCCTTCAGGGTCCTGTAGTAGTGACTGAAATGTTGCCTCAGGGTCAGCCCCAAATCTGCTGCGATGATAGAGACAACACAGGATGAAGGTGAATGGATATGAACCCCAGAGCTCTGGACCCAGCTCTGAAGGAAAGTTAATTCCGTCTCTGTTGACGCTGTTGACTCTTGGGACGAGATCCGTCTCTGTGGTGGGTCGTCCTGTGCACTGTGGGATGCTCATCGACATTCGCGACCCACCCACCAGATGCTGGTGGCAAACCTCCCACCCACAGTGGTGACTGAGAAATGTCCCCTGCACTCAGTTGTGTCTGACTCTCTGTGACCTCATAGACTGTAGCCCGCCAGGCTCCTCTGTCCATGGGATTCTCCAGGCAATACCGGAGTGGGTGGCCATTTCTTCCTCTAGGGGATCTTTCCGACCCAGGGATCGAACCTGCTTCTCTCACATTGCAGGTGGACTCTTTACCGATGGAGCCACTGGGGAAGCCACGTCTGTGTCATGAAGACCGCGCTCCACAGCCTTAGTTGCTGCCGACTTTATTCATCAGTATCATGCGTCCCCCTGCCCTTCCTTTGGGAACTGAGGAAAAGCAATGCTGTGCCCTTCAGAGGCCCAGAACAAGGCCAGACTGCAAGAATTGAAAGATCCTTGGCTCATGCAGAGCTTTATCGTTGCATTTCTGTATTAGTTACAGCTCCAGTCAGGATAGCAATGGGGGGGAGAGTGGGTCCCATGATTTCCTCTTTGAACTTCTAGCCCTGGAGCACCCTGAAAGATCTTGTGGCCCAGGGGAAAAAAAAAAAAAAAATGACTCAAAGACTCTCCTTTGGAATGGCAATCCATCAACTGAATGGCACTTAATGATTGCTATTAGTTATTTGGGGGAGAATTTCCATCCTAAAGTATGAAAATGAAGGAGCCTGAAAAATTGAATTTACTCAAAATGCTCACCCGGGGTGATCTATTAACATAGCGCCTTTGAAAGTCATCTCCCTGAGAGACCGCATAAAACTGTTGGAGCAAAACTGCCACGTGGAGATTTTTCGACTCTGAATCATCAGATCACGCAAGGGAGAGTCTGATTCTTTTCCAGGTTTCTGATGTCTTATTGACATGACTTCTCTCCATGATTTTGCCAACATTCTAATGTCCATGAACACTGCTCTCAGATACTGAACGACATATTTATCCTTAAAGTGCTGTGAATGCACACACCAAATTTCTCACTCTGCTGTGTAATATGTTTTTTACTCCTTGGGGTGCAATCCAGATATTTTATAATGTTGAACTGGAGCCTGGAGCATATGACTGTATCTGCTGTGGATACATAGTGAAAATATACAGCACTTTGTAATTTGGGATAGTATTTCACTGTGCATCTCATTAATGCCTAGGTTTATTAATATTTTGTTTAATATCTAAGCTGTGTGCCACAGTTGATATCAAGCACTCATTTGGATTTGGAATAAAATACAGAATTCTCACAGAAGAACTGTACGAGAAAGTTCTCAATGACCTGATAACCACGATGGTGTGATCACTCACCTAGAGCCAGACATCCTGGAGTGTGAAGTCAAGTGGGCCTTAGGAAGCATTACTATGAACAAAATAATGAAAGTGATGGAATTCCAGCTGAGCTATTTAAAATCCTGAAAGATGATGCTGTTAAAGTGCTGCACTCAGTATCTCAGCAAATTTGGAAAACTCAGCAGCAGCCACAGGACTGGAAAAGGTCAGTTTTCATTCCAATCCCAAAGACGGGCAATGCCAAAGAATGTTCAAACTATGCCCAATTGCACTCATTTCACATGTTAGCAAAGTAATGCTCAAAATTCTTCCAATTAGACTTAACAGTACATGAACTGAGAACTTCCAGACGTACAAGCTGGATGTAGAAAAGACAGAGGAACCATAGATAAATTACCAACATCCGTTGGATCATAGAAAAGGCAAGGGAATTCCAGAAAAACATCTGTTTCTGCTTCACTGACTACACTAAATCCTCTGACTCTGTGGATCTCAAAAAACTATGGAAAATTCTTCAAGAGATGGGAAAACCAGACCGCCTTACCTTCCTCCTGAGAAACCTGTATGCAGGTCAAGAAGCAACAGTTAGTACCGGACATGGAACAATGAACTGGTTAAAAATTGGGAAACAAGTATGTCAAGGCTGTATATTGTCACCCTGCTTATTTAACTTATATGCAGAGTACATCGTGAAATGCCAGGCTGAAAGAATCACAAACTGGAATCAAGATTGCTAGGAGAAGTATCAAGAGCCTCAGATATTCAGATGAGACCACTCTTATGGAAGAAAGCAAGAGGAACCAAAGAGCCTCTTGATAAAAGTGAAAGAGGAGAGTGAAAAAGCTGACTTAAAACTCAGCGTTCAAAAAACTAAGATCATGGCATCCGGTCCCATCACTTCATGGCAAATAGATGGGGAAACAGTGAAAGCAGCGACAGATTTTATTTTCTTGGGCTCCAGAATCAGTGCAGATGGTGACCGCAGCCACGAAATGAAAAGACACTTGCTCCTTTGAAGAAAAGCTATGACAAACCTAGACAGTGTATTAAAAAGCAGAACCATCACTATTTGAGCAAAGCTCCGTCTAGTCGAAGCTGTGGTTTTTCCAGTAGTCATGTATGGATGTCAGAGTTGGATCACAACGCAGGCTGAATGCTGAAGAATTCATGCCTCTGTTTTTCTGTTGAACCCAATATTCAAAGACAATAAGATTATTAAAATTATATGTTTCATAGACTTTTAGTTTTATGGTACTAAATGTTTTGAGTTGGGACATTTTCAAATTATTTTTGGCCATGCTGTGCCGAGCCTTCATTGCTTCACGGGCTTTCTCCCACTTAGGGGAATAAGGGCTAGACTCCAGCCGTGGTACACAGGCTTCTCATTGTGGTAGCCTCTCTTATCATTGAACACAGGCTGTAGGCACATGAGCTCTAGGCACACGGGCTCAGCAATTGTGGCACACACTCAGGCTTAGTTGCCACGTGGCATGTGGGATCTTCCCAGGCCAGGGATCGAACCCATCTACCCTGCATTGGCAGGTTGACTCCTAACCATTGGACTAGCACATTTTGCTTTCAGACTTAGTGCTTCAGGGCGACTAAGGGACAAGCAAGAAAGAGTTGTAATAGAATCACGGATGTGTGAGGAACATTCTTTGCATCCAGAGTTTCTCAAGTCTAGTCAAGACCCTGTCCCTCACACGTATCCTAATTAATGCGTTTTTTAGAGGCATGGCAAAACCTCTCTGGTTGCCTGCAGGTAAAATTCGTTATGTATGTCAGTAAGAGTCCTATAAAATAGACTCTTTCACACATTGATTTGCCAACAAAAAAGTCACAGATTTGTATCTGCTAATTAATTCAGGAATGACTATAACAATTCTATAGTGTATTCAATGTCCCTAGAAACAGATATAAGGCACAAAAACACCAAAAAGCTATGGTGGTGTTCTTGGATGTAGATAACCTTAAAAATGTAATCATTTGTTCCCCTTATTAATGAAAACAAAATGCAAGTAATTAATATATGATGGTGTATATACATACACACACAACTTTAGTTATACAGTAAGCAGCAAAGGTGAGGTTTATGGAACATGTTATTTTAAGAAGGGACATTGAAGTATGGTTTTTCCTGTGGTCATGTATGGATGTGAGTGTTGGACTGTGAAGAAAACTGAGCACCGAAGAATTGATGCTTTTGAACTGTGGTGTTGGAGAAGACTCTTGAGAGTCCCTTGGACTGCAAGGAGATCCAACCAGTCCATTCTGAAGGACATCAGCCCTGGGATTTCTTTGGAAGGAATGATGCTAAAGCTGAAACTCCAGTACTTTGGGCACCTCATGTGAAGAGTTGACTCATTGGAAAAGACTCTGATGCTGGGAGGGACTGGGGGCAGGAGGAGAAGGGGACAACAGAGGATGAGATGGCTGAATGGCATCACTGACTTGAATGACGTGATTCTGAGTGAACTCCGGGAGTTAGTGATGGACAGGGAGGCCTGGCGTGCTGTGATTCATGGGGTTGCAAAGAGTCGGACACGACTGAGCAACTGAACTGAACTGAACTGGTCCAAATCTAATTGTACTGTATACTTAAATAAATCCTCTCATACTAGTCTTTGAATGAATATTGCTCAGAACTGAATCCCAAATTTAGGTATATTTATTTAACCTTATGCTTGTTGAATCCACTAGACTTATGGCTCAGATTGTAAAAAATCTGCCTGCAATGTAGGAGACCCTGGTTTGATACCTGGGTTGGGAAGTTGCCCTGGAGAAGGGATATGCTACCCACTCCAATTTTCTTGGGCTTCCCTGGTGGCTCAGACAGTAAAGAATCTACCTGCAATACGGGAGACCTGGGTTCGATCCCTGAGTTAAGACGATCCTCTGGAGAAGGGAATGGCTACCCACTCCAGTATTCTTGCCTGGAGAATCCCATGGACAGAGGAGCCTGGCAGGCTTCACTCCATGGTAAGGCAGAGCCTGACACGACTGAGCAACTTTCACTTTTATTCCTGAAACCAATCGCCTTTATTCTTTTCACACTCCTATTTCTGATTTTGGAGAAGGCAATGGCACCCCACTCCAGTGTTCTTGCCTGGAGAATCCCAGGGATGGTGGAGCCTGGTGGGCTGCTGTCTATGGGGTCGCACAGAGTTGGACACGACTGAGGCCACTTAGCAGCAGCAGCAGCAGCATTTCTGATTTACACAGCATCCTGGCTTGTGTGTCTCTTGTATCGACAATTATCACTACTTCATTTGTTGCTGTTTTGTTGTGTCTATAAAAATGCCCAGGATATATCTCCTTTTTTCTGTCACTACACAAAGATATTATATAAACTATTGACTGTATTCCCCACACTGTACATTTCACACCAATGACCCACTCATTTTGCACCTGGAAGTTTGTGCTTCTTTCTTGATTTTATTTCTTTCTTTATTGCTTGTCTTCTTCACAAGCTTTAGGAGCAAAAACAGAAACTTTATAATGAATCCATCAACATGACCTAAAGAGAAAAAGGAGATTCAAAGCAAGTAAGAAATATTGAGGAAAATGATAGTCATCAGGAGTAGGTGTTATAACTTTTCTTAGGTTTTCTAGCATCTAATCTTATTGTTTGCTTGGTTGCTTGGTAAGTAACATGACTATTCTACACAGAAATTAAAAAATGCCCGAGGACATAAATTTGTAGTTCAGTTCAGTCGCTCAGTCCTGTCCGACTCTTTGCGACCCCATGGACTGCAGCACGCCAGGCTTCCCTGTCCATCACCATCTCCTGGAGCTTGCTCAAACTCATGTCCATCGAGTCGGTGATGCCATCCAACCATCTCATCCTCTGTCGTCCCCTTCTCCTCCTGCCTTCAATCTTTCCCAGCATCAGGGTCGTTTCAAATGAGTCAGTTCTTCACATCAGGTGGCCAAAGTGTTGGAGTTTCAGCTTCAACATCAGTCCTTCCAATAAATGTTCAGGACTGATTTCCTTTAGGATGAACTGCTGTGATCTCCTTGCAGGAGAAGGGACTCTCAAGGGTCTTCTCCAACACCACAGTTCGAAAGCATCAATTCTTTGGTGCTCAGCTTTCTTTAGAGTCCAGCTCTCACTATAAATTTGTAAAGCAGAACTAAACCCCGTGCAGTTTGCTTTGTTCCAGTTAACCTTAAATTGATGCTAACACCGTACTTAGGGCTTTGTATTCATTGAAGAAATCTTTAGGCACTGATATTTGCAAAATCTATAACATATGAATGAATGTACACTTGCAAATGTGGATTTGCATTTTCATTATGAAATGCACTTCTTATCATCTCCTGATTATGCAGTCTGACTTCAGAGTGTCCCCTTTGCAGAAGCTGTTCCTTTTCCAGTAACTTTCTTCCTCTTCTTGGCTCTCAGGTTGATTTCAACTCTGCCCTGTGGGATCTAGCCTGTCTTTCTCTTCCTTCTCACTCCCCTGGTGGCTTAGATGGTAAAGAATCTGCCTGCAATACAGGAGACATAAGAGACCTGGGTTTCATCCCTGGGTTGCAAAGATTCCCTGGAGAAGGACATGACAACCCACTCCAGAATTATTGCCTGGAGAACTCCATGGACAGAGGAGCCTGGTGGGCTACAGTCCACGGGGTTGCAAAGAGCCAGATACAACTGAGCAACTAACTCTTAGGCTTCCCTGGTCGCCCAGACAGTAAAGAATCCGCCTGCAGTGTGTGAGACCTGGGTTCCATGTCTGTGTCAGGAAGATTCCCTGGAGAAGGACATGGCAACCCACTCCAGTATTCTTCCCTGGAGAATTCTGTGGACAGAGGAGCCTGGAGGGCTACAGTCTATAGGGTCACAAAGAGTCAGACACGACTGAGCAATTTTCACTTTTTCATTTTTCATTCAGTGAGGCTGATCCAGGTTCCTTGGTCAAGTGATGCCCTCTTGGAAACATGAAGCTAAGGGCACGTTTGAAAACACGGACTAGACGGTGTTCAGTTTTGTGGGGGGAGAGGTGCCCTTCTCAAGGGTTGATGGTCTTGTAAATCACAACTGAGTCTTTCTTATTTTACCATGTCTTCTTTTTAACCCAAATGGTGGTGCACAGCTTGCATTGTTGATCACTTTCGACTTACGTGTTCATGATGTATTGTTACAGAATCTTTCCTTAAGGCAAGTGAGAAGTGAGAGTCTTACTTAAGGAGCTGTATATAACTAAAGAAAATAAGAAGGACTCTCCTTCCCAATGAGTCCCATTCAGTATAGAAACTTAAATAAAAGCTAATGTCTTCCTACCCAAATGGTCTTTAATGTGAACACCGCTTCGCTGTAATTTGAACTAAGTTTAAGAAATACATATATATGCTTTGTTGGGCTTCCCTGGTGGTCTAGTGGTTAAGACCTCTTCCACTGCAGTGGGTACAGGTTCTATCCCCAGTCAGGGAACAAAGATACCACATACCATGCATTGCGGCCAAAAAAAAAAAGAAAAGGGAAAAAAGATATGTATACATTATTTCTAAGAATCCATTCATTTTGGGGAAGGTGGAAGAACTGAGACATCAGTTCAATCCCTGGGTAGGGAAGATCCGTTGGAGGAGGAAATGGTGACCCGCTCCAGTATTCTTGCCTGGAGAATCCCATGGACAGAGGGGCCTGGAGGGCTATACAGTCCATGAGGTCGACTGAGTGGCTTACGTTTTCCCTCTCGTGTGAACCTGAAGCATTGCAGACCAAATCTCAACATATATTTAATTATATTCACTTGCAGGGGGAAAAAAAAGTGAAATAGGAAATTAAAAAAAAAAAACAACGAACTATTATTCTCAAGTTAGACATCTCAGCATATATAAACATCATTTAATCAGGGGGGAAAAAAATCCTTCTCTGTGCTAGCAATTGCTTATCAGCCACCTCAGGCAAATGCTTCCTTTCTGTTGATTCTAAAGAACAGAGATAAGCCGGAAGATGATAATCTGTCTGCTGAAGTGGAGATATGGGAAATTGAGACAGTTGCCATTCTCAGCTGCCTCCAAAGGGTTAGACAAAGAAAATGAAAGGAAATGAAGACAAAGAGAGAGAAGGAAGACGCTAGGCTTCCAGCCCACGTGCCCGGAGGTTTCATCACAGGAAAAAGGAGGAAATCTCAGAGCTGAAGGCAGAAAATTGCGTGGCAGAACTGACACAGGAAAAAAAAAAAAAAAAGAATGTGGTGCAGTTGAATGCATTGCTGCTTTTTTATGCTTTGGTCTTTTGGCCCAGGCATGTGAGATCTACCTCCCCGACCAGGGATTGAACCTACACCCCTTGCAATGCAGGCATTGGGAGGCGGAGTTTTTATTCTTAGTTCTATTTTATTCATTTATTGGGTGTATTTATTTTTGGCTGTGCTGGGTATCCATTGCTGCGCGGGCTTTTCTCTAGTTGTGGCAAGTGGGGCGGGGGTGGGAGTGGTTACCCTGGATTGTGGTTTCCTGGGGCTTCTTGTTGCAGGGGCTTCTCTTGTTGCAGAGCAGAGGCTGTAGGGTGCTTGGGCTCAGTGGTTGTAGCTCCCCGGCTGTAGAGCACAGGCTCAGTAGTTGTGGCTCATGGAGCTTAATTGCTCCAAAGCACGTGGGGTCTTCCTGGAGGAGAGACTGAGCTCGGGTCCCCCCTGCATTCTCAGGCAGAGTCTTTACCCCAGGGCCACCGGGAAAGCCCACGTGGCAAAGCTGTAACCACTGGGCTGCCAGGGCAGTCCTGTGGTGGGCAATTTTTTTCAATGAACAGAAGCAGCTTTAGCCAACCAGATGAGGGGATTGTCAGTCACATCACAGGGCATGTCTCGTATCATCTGATTCTTTTTCAAAGCCAGTTTTATTTGGCTGAGTCTAGGGAGGAGAGAGAAATATAAATATATATATTTTTAATGGAGAATTTTTTTTTTTAAACAATTGGGCCATGCTGCACAGCAATGTATAATCTTAGGTCTGCTTGAAAGTGAAAGTGAAAGTCAATCAGTTGTGTCCAACTCTTTGGGACCCCATGGACTGTAGCTCACCAGGCTCCTCTGTCCGTGGAATTCTCCAGGCAAGGATTCTGGAGTGGGTTGCCATTTCCTTCTCCAAAGGATCTTCCCAACCCAGGGATCAAACCCAGGTCTTCTGCATTGTAGGAGGATTCTTTACCAGCTGAGCCACCTGGGAAGCCCAAGAATATTGGAGTGGGTGGCCTATCCCTTCTCCAGGGGATCTTCCCAATCCAGGGATCAAACCCAGATCTCTCACATTGCAGGCAGAGTCTTTACTGACTGAGCCATCGGGGAAGCCTGCAACCCTCTACATTGGAAGTGTGGAGTCTTAACCATTGGACTATTCGGGAAGTCCTTGAAAATATTTTAAAACCAGTCTTAGAAGACACAGCCTCAAAATGTTTGCATTTATGTTTGTTCCATATGAAACATATTTAGCACGTTCATTACTGGAAGCTAAGTATTCATTTATATCTAGATACTCAATATTATGTCTCCCTGACATTGTGTTACAGTTATGACAACAGTAAGAAGAATCAGTAAGTAGAAACATGATGTATTCATTGCTGCTAACTAAACATTCTGTCTAAGCTACACTTTGCAGAAATGAAAACAGCTATACCACAATTGCTGTATTTGGATCAAACCTGATGTCTAAAATGATGTCACCAAAAAACACCTTTCAGCTTCCACCCCAAATTTGTTATTATTCCAGGGCTTCTCAGTATTGACCCTGTTGACACTTGGGAGAAGATCCATCTCTGTGATGGGTCGTCCTGTTCACTGTGGGATGCTAAGCAACGTTCGCCACCCACCCACCAGACGCTGGTGGCAAACCTCCCACCCACAGTGGTGACTGAATGTCCCCAGGCATTACCAAATGACCCAGGATGCTCAGTGCCTCACTTGTGTCCAACTCTGCGACCCCGTGGACTGTAGCCCCGCCAGGCTCCTCTGTCCATGGGATTTCCCAGGCAGGAATACTGGAGTGGGTTGCCATTTCCCAGTCCAGGGGATCTTCCCGACCCAGGGATCAAACCCAGGTCTCCCTCATTGCAGGCGGATTCTTTACCGACTGAGCCACCAGGAAAGCCCAAGAATACTGCAGTGGGTAGCATATTCCTCCTCGAGGAGATCTTCCCAACCTAGGAATCGAACCTGAGCCTCCTACGTCTCCTGAATCGGCAAGCAGATTCTTCACCACTGAGCCACCCGGGCAGACAAGCAAAACTGCCCCCCGTTGAGAAACACCTTCCTTCCTCCACTAATCCCAGTTCACTCTTGTGTTTCGTTTATTAATTTTATTTTTGAATTACTTTGTTTTCATTGGAACATAATTTCTTTGCCAGATTGGGGTGGACTTTGCCATACATGAACCAAACCGTATGTGTTTATTTCTTTGGCTGCGTCAAGTCTCAGCTGCAGCATGTGGGATACTTCACTGTGGTCCCAGCCTCTCTAGTGGTGGGACTTGGGGCTCACTTGCTCCACGGCATGTAGGACCTTAGTTCCCCAACTAGGACTCAAGCTTGGGTCCCTTGCATTTGAAGGCAGATTCTTAACCAGTGGGTCACCTGGGAAGTCCCCACTCTGGTGTTTTAAAACAAAAGAGGTCTTTTTTAAAAAAAGGATTTCATTTATTTTTGGCAGTGCTGGGTCTTCATTGCTGTGCGGGCTTTTCTGTGGTTGCAGCAGGTGGGGGCTCCTCTCTAGTTATCATGCACGACTTCTCTCATGGTGGAGCAGGTGGTCTAGGGCCTTGGGCTTCAGTCGCTGGAGCACGTGGGCTCAGTTGCCCCTTGGCACGTGGCATCTTCCCAGACGGGGACTGAACCGTGTCTCCTGCGTCGACAGGCAGATTCTTTACCACTGAGCCATGTGGGAAGCCGCTGCGTGTAGAGTTTATGACAACAGCCATTCTGATGTGTATGAGGCGTTATCTAATTGTGGTTTGATGAGTAGTGATGTTGAACATCTTTTCATGCACCTGTTGGTCATGGAAAAAAGCCTATTCAGGCCCTCTTGCCTGTTTTTGAATTGGATTGTTTGGTTTTCGCTCTGCGGTTGTATGAGTTGTTTATATGTTTTAGGTATTAACCCCCTATGAAATATATGATTTGCATATGTTTTCTCCCATCAAGTAGGCTATCTTTTTATTTATCCTTTTCTTGTGCAGAAAATTTTTAGTGTGATGTACTCCCACTTACTTATTTTTGCTTTTATTGCCTTTACTTCTGAAGTCAGAGCCACAAAAATTATCACTAATGTGTAGTTCCCTCTTGGAGTTTTATGGTTTCGGGTCTTTAGTCCATCAGAGTTAATGTTTGGGTGTGGTGTAAGACAGGGGCCCAGTTAAATTCTTTTGCATGTGGCTGACCAGTTTCCTCAACACTGTTCATTGAAGATGGTGTCTTTTCTTCATTATATATTCCTAGTTTCTTTGTCATAAACTATTTGACCATTTATGGGTAGACTGATGGCTCAGATGGTAAAGAATCTGTCTGCAGTGTGGGAGACTTGGGTTCGATCCCTGGGTTGTAAAGATCCCCCTGGAGGAGGGCATGACAGCCCACTCCAGTGTTCTTGCCTGGAGAATCCCATGGACAGAGGAGCCTGGTGGGCTATATGGGGTCAGAAAAAGTCAGACACGACTGAGGGGCCTAACACTTACTTACATGCATAAAATATATTGTTGCTTTTTACATTTAATTTTCATTGGTTTTTACATCTGTACACCTCTGCATTAAGCATACTTGTGAGATGGTTTATTTACCATCTGGAAACTCAAAAAGGAGCACCACTAAATTTTTAAACACGCAATAGAAATTTATATTAAATGTGAATCCCCACATCTAAGAACTGTATTTTACGATTTCAAATAGGTCCATTTTGCAATTTCTAACTTTCAAAACCCAGGATAGTGGAATTCACCTAAAATGGTACTAAATTATTGATGTGGGATTTTTTTTTTTTTTTGGCATAAGAGGCTCAAAAAATAGACCAGAAGCTTCTCTGAGGGCAATTTGGCCCCCAATCTCAGATTCTTTCACCAAGGCACACGCTGGAAAGCCTTGGACCAGGCAGCCTGCTCACCATAATTGACTGCTTAATGGAAAAGAATTGACCCTCCAGAGTTGCTCTTTTCTAAAAATGCGTCTTTCTCTCTCCTGCCAAGATATCTGTCTTTATCCACTTTCACCTACAGTCAATAGAGCCAGCGTGAGGAGAATACAAATGCACACTCATTTCAGAAAGAACTCTCCGTTCATACCAGAAGCGGAAGACACGCCGCTTTCTCTGAGAGCTGGGCTCAATCTCTAGAAATCAATGGGTCGTGTGTTACAGTGAAAACGTAGGAGTAGATAACTGCAGATTTGACCTAACACTCCAGCATCTCCACTGTTTGTGTTGGTGACACACAACTTGGGAACCCCCACTGCTTGTGTTTGTCACAAATGAATCTGCACAAGTGGGTGCTGTGTGCCAGTCACAGGTTCCCACCAAAGTTAGACAGACGGAGAGACTTAACATTCATGCATGTGTTCAGTTCATTTCAGTTCAGTCTCTCAGTTGTGTCCAACTCTTTGTGACCCATGAATCGCAGCAGACCAGGCCTCCCTCTCCATCACCAACTCCCGGAGTTCACTCAGACTCACGTCCATCAAGTCAGTGATGCCATCCAGCCATCTCATCCTCTGTCATCCCCTTCTCCTCCCACCCCCAATCCCTCCCAGCATCACAGTCTTTTCCAACGAGTCAACTCTTTGCATGAGGTGGCCAAAGGATTGGAGTTTCAGCGTCAGCATCAGTCCTTCTACTAAATTTCCAGGGTTGATCGCCTTTAGGATGGACTGGTTCGATCTTGGTGTCCAAGGGACTCTCAAGAGTCTTCTCCAACACCACAGTTCAAAAGCATCAATTCCTCGGGCCTCAGCTTTCTTTATAGTCCAACTCTCACATCCATACATGACCACTGGAAAAACAGTTTAATTTCTCCAAGCAGAATGGTTCAAAGTGCACAAGGGGTTTGGCAGCCCAGATTCACTGTCTGCCTTGTTCAAATGTGTGTCAACATTTAGGTTAGAATAGCTAGTGCTGAGTCGCTTCCGTCATGTCCGACTCTTTGTGACCCCATGGACTGTATAGCCTGCCAGGCTCCTCTGTCCATGGGATTCTCCAGGCAGGAATACTGGCATGAGTTTCCATGCCCTCCTTCAGGGGATATTCCTGACCCAGGGGTCAAACTCACGTGTCTTATGTCTCCTGCATTGGCAGGCTGGATCTTTACCATTAGCGCCACCTGGGAAGTTTCAACATGCTTGTGCTTAGCGATTATTCTGTCACATTCCTAGGGTGCTAGGTGGCATCCATAGTCCAGTTATACCTCATGTTTCATATGGATAATGCGCAACATGTAATTATGCTCAATATGTGGAAAGACATGGAAGAATGATGACTGAAAGTATTTGGGTATTTGAATGTTACCTAGCTTTGCTTAAGAAAAAAGCATGGAAAACTAGAAAGTGAGACTGCAGAATATAGAGAAGAGAATGAAGAGATCTAAAGTATATCTCTTCAAGGAGGAAAAGCAAGGGAAAGGAAAAAAAAAAAAAAAAAAACCTTCTTTGAAAAGGTTCAGTTTGGTTCAGTTCAGTTGCTCAGTCGTGTCTGACTCTTTGCAACCCCATGGACTGCAGCACGCCAGGCCTCCCTGTCCTTCACAAATTCCCAGAGCTTGCTCAAACACACATCCATCGAATCAGTGATGCCATCCAACCATCTCATCCTCTGTCGTCCCCTTCTCCTCCTGCCTTCAATCTTTCCCAGCATCAGGGTCTTTTCAAATGAGTCAGCTCTTCACATCAGGTGGCCAAAATATTGGAGTTTCAGCTTCAACATGAGTCCTTCCAATGAACACCCAGGACGGATCTCCTTTAGAAGGGACTGGTTGGATCTCCTTGCAGTCCAAAGGACTCTCAAGAGGCTTCTCCAACACCACAATTCAAAAGCATCAATTCTTGGTGCTCAAGAAATGCTTGTAAAGGTTTATCACCTAAGAATTTTGCCAAGTTGATTAAAGTCACCAACTTTGAGTTTCAAAACCGGAACAAATCCAGCCACGATTAGTACAAACCAACTCAGACCTAGAAAGCACAGGTTTTAAAATCAGAACACCAAGGCAAAGAAAATACTTTAATTTTTTTGCTGCACTGCGCAGCTTATGGCATCTTAATCCGCAACCAGGGATCAAACCCAGGACCATGGCAGCAACAGCACCATGTCCTAACTACTTGACCACCAGGGAGGTCCCTGAAAAGATCTTAAAAGTTGGAAAGGGTTGAGGAAAAAAAAAAAAAAAAACCCAAAGGAATAACAATGAGTCTGATATCAGATTTCTGAGCACTAATGTCAGCCTAGATTTTTGAATTTGGGAAAAAAATATCCTTCCACAGCCTGGGCAGAGGAAAGACATTTTAAGTCCAAGAGATAGCCTTAGAATTTTCCTTAGTGATGGCAGTGAAGGTCTCAGAGATGCTTTTAATGTTATTTGGATAACAGTGAGAAAGTCTTAGAAGAAAGGTGCATAATTTCAGATTAAAGGGCTAGGACACAAGGAGATATGGAGACTACTGACAGTGAGAAATGAGCAGCGACAGAGAAGCTCGTCTTTATGAATTGAAAATAAGAAGGCCGTATGGCCATGATATTGCTGTATGATCTACCTAAATACATATGACACCAGCTTATATGCTGCAAAGAGAATGTCCACACTTTACACTTCTAAAGATCCTGGTCACGTGCAGACTTCGATTAAAGCACGCCATGTGTGATAGAGGACAGATAGCGGAGAGGAAACACGGTCAAAGGAAAAAATAAACCGAACGTCTAAAGGATAAACACAGCCACACAGATCCCATGGGGAGAGGAAAAAAAAAAACAAAATAAATATTTAGAAATAACCGAAGCGTGTAAGGTCTATCTTGCTTAAGACATCATTGAACAGAGACGTATTAATACATCTTTCGTTACCCACACGTCGTTGTTTAGCCACTCAGTCTTGTCACAGTCTTTGTGAGTCCGTGGACTGTAGCCCGCCAAGCTCCTCTGTCCATGGGATTCTCCACGCAAGAATGCTGGAGTGGGTGCCTTTCCTTCTCCAGGGCATCTTCTGCACTCAGGGATCGAAGCTGGGTCTCCTGGGTCTCCTGCGCTGACAGGTGGGTTCTTCACCACTGAGCCAGCTGGGAAGCCCCAAGCCCAAATATTATTGACTGGAGACATGTTCACTTACACAACAAATCGCTGGCCACAGGCATGAGTTTCTGCAAAAAAATTCCCCGGTCAATCGTGTGATAGCATGAACCCTGCACTCTTGAAAACAAGGTGACTTCTGTTGAAACACTCACAGGAAGTTCGCACAGGCAATGAAGAAATAGGTTTAAGGAGCATGGCACTAACGTGACACCGTTTTGCCATAGGTTGACCGCACAGCCATGGGTAAGGCTTGAAGGTGGCAGGTGGTTCCAGACCCTATGGTCTCCATGAAGGTTTGAGATCCACAGAGACTAAGGAGACAGGGCTTCTTTATTGTTTCGTATTTGTCACTGAGCTTTTCTTTGTATCAGTAAGAAAGCCAGAGAGCAGAGGCCATAAGGTAGAGGGGAGACCAATGGAAGATCTATCTGAAAAAGCAATGTGTGCACAGCACAAGGGCTTGTGAAAGAAGATAAGAGGAGAGAAAAGGGTTTGGGGCAGGATATTAGAACCCAGAAAGTCTGGAAATAAGTATGCAAGAAGATCCTTAGAGTATGAGGCCAACAGACACGGGAATAAAGATACTCTTGTCCTCTGGAGTGTCTCCACGAGTTGATGGTACTGTAGCTTCCATTTCTTCTTTCGAGTTTCAACGTGGCAGACTTTGAAATAGCTTGATGACCCAGCTAAGGGAAACAACCAATTGTTTCATACGGTGAAAAAGGTACAAAAGCTCAGTACACTTTAAAACCAGACGTTCTTTCACTAAGTCAAGTCGCAATGCCCCAAATTAAGTAAATGTGCTAGTTTTTAACCTGATGAGCTAGACATAAGACATGGCTCAGACGGTAAAGACTGTGCCTGCCAATGCAGGCAACATGAGTTTGATCCCTGGGTCTGGAAGATCCCCTGGAGGAGGAAATGGTAACCCACTCCAGTATTCTTGCCTGGGAAATACCATGGACAGAGGAGACTGGTGGACTACAGTCCATGGGGTCCCGAAGAGTCATAAATGACTCAGCAACAAATTAACAACATGACGTGTTTTGCTTCATGATCCTGCTGACAGTTGTAAATATCACACAGATTTACCACAATGGGTGAGCTATTTTGAAGGTTACCATGTCCCAAGGTCCAATGGAATTCCTGACTTGTGAGCATTGGTTGACCTGGAAGGGTTAATGTGTGTTTGGATCTCAGACTTAATTCAAGTTTCAGCTCATCATGTGCATCTTAGCATGCCCCTTGAAATTCCCTTTATGAAAACACGGGGACAGCTTCACTTTGAAGCACGCAATCATTTCACGCCTCCTTTGGGAGTTTCAGCATCCTGCCCATCACACTTCTCCTGGCTGTACGTTGGACTTCTTGGGGACAGGCTTCATGAGGCAAAGGGAACTGGCATGGTCATGTATGCTATGCTGAGGTGTCCTTTGTAGAACTGGCTACTTGGGGTCTGCAGTGTTTGGCCATCTTGGTAAGTCAACAAGTTACAGGTTACTGAGGTGTTTGATTTTGCTATGTAACTCACCTGCAAAATCAAACACCTCAGTCTTCAGGACAAAAGTCAGGAATGCCGTCTAACAGCCCCTCCCAGCACTGGAGCACAGCATTCAGGAACTTAGAGAAATAAATCATGGTGGTGAAACGCCAGCTTTCTACCCAAACATGAGATCTCACGAGATCGCCGTAGACGTGTCCTGTGAAAGCGATGCACACAAATTCGCTTTCAGACACGTACGCTCTTGGTAGCAGGGCATATCTAATTCATTCCACAGTAACGATACCTTGATGAGATCAGTTTACCTTTGTGAGTGTCGTTGATGCTGACAGTTATACCTTCCAATATTTTTATTGGTGAAATTTGATATTATTGTGTCTAATTATTTTACATGCGTTTATTACCGCGTTCCTGTGGGGCAGACACTACTGGAATTTTGTATCTTTTATTTTATAAGCTGTAGTTTTTTTTTCTTATGTAACTCACTAAAGTGATGAATGCTGCTGCTAAGTCACTTTGATCGTGTCCGACTGTGCGACCCCATAGACGGCGGCCCACCAGGCTCCTTCATCCCCAGGATTCTCCAGGCAAGAACACTGGAGCTGGTTGCCGTTTCCTTCTCCAATGCATGAAAGTGAAAAGTGAAAGTGAAGTCCCTCAGTCGCGTCCAACTCTTCTCGACCCCATGGACTATAGCCTACCAGGCTCCTAGGTCCATGGGATTTTCCAGGCAAGAGTACTGGAATTCAAGAATTCAAGAATACTTGAACCATCTAGAGAAAGGAAAAAAAAAACATGTAGCAATCAAAAACAGTATTTTAGGTAAGAGTATTTAGAGCTGAATAGGATTACTGGATGAAAGTCTTTTCTTAGAAATCCATTATAAGCTGCATCTTTTAAAGCATTGTAGCTACTGAAATCAAGAAGTCCTTTCACGCAGAACTGGAAAACACATCTCCGAGAGGAGTACACAGACAGCAAAACTCAACTGCAAACAGTATTGCTCTTTCCTTCCTCAGAGTCCGATGCAGTGATGGCTCAATCTCTCCCATGATAATGTTTGTTGCTTATGAAATAATTAACTGCCCCAAACATTCCATGTGTGTGCAGCTGACTTTAAGTATTGAAATGGAACTACTCTTGGTAGAATCTGACTTTAATGCTTATAGAGTTCATAGCCTGATGTGTGCAGTGCACAGGTGGTGATTCAGTCGTTAACTCGTGTCCCAGTCTGGTGACCCCGTGGACTGTAGCCCGCCAGGCTCCTCCATCCATAAGATTCTCCAGGCAGGAATACTGGAGTGGGTTGCTGTTCTTCTCCAGGGGATCTTCCCAACCCAGGGATCGAACCTGGTTGTCCTGATTTGCAGGCAAATTCTTTACCAACCTAGCTCTGGGTCACATACATATTAGGTTCTTGTCAAATGTTTAAAAATATCTTTTGTCAGAATTAAGATCTATGCCCTAAGTCACATTTTGAATTAATGACAATAACATGTCTTTTTCCCTCTAATTTTCTACTAAGTAGCATTCGACTCTTACTAAAGAGTCTTCTCTGGTGGCTCAGACTGTAAACAATCTGCCTGCCAATACAGGAGACCCAGGTTCGATCCCTGGGTTGGGAAGATCCCCTGGAGAAGGGAATAGCAACCCACTCCACTATTCTTGTCTAGAGAACCCCATGGACAGAGGAGCCTGGAGGGCTACAGTCCATGGGGTTGCAAAGAGTTGGACACGACTGAATGACTAACATTTTCCTTTAACAAAGAAGAAAGGATAAGTGAAGATTTGGGTTAGAAGAGAAACCAAAGTGAATTTAGCTTCAGGGGGGAGCAGCTACATCCAAAGAGGGGGCGCCCACACTTTGTTAATGTCTGTGGAGAGTGTGGGTGCAGATGTGTGTGTGTGTGTGTGTGTGTGTGTGTGTGTGTGTGTGAAAATGAGGGCAGCATGTCAATCCAGAGCACCTCCACCACCTACATCCATGCTCTCTCTGTTGGGAAAACCAGGATAAGAGACTTGTGCAAGCTTCCTGATGGGAAGGACAGGGTATGGGGAAAACCGGGTCTGGTGGGCAGGGGCCACGCTCACTCAAACTTCCATTGTCTGCTGACGGGAGGGGCTGTGCTCCTTCCCTGTTGCTGGTTTGGCTTGAGGCCACCGAGTCCTGGATTCTGTGGGCTTCTATTTGTTGTTCAGTTGCTCAGTTGTGTCCGACTCTTTGCGACCCCTTGGACTGCAGCACGCCAGGCTTCCCTGTCCATTACCATCTCCCGGAGCTTGCTCAAACTCATGCCCATCAAGTCGGTGATGTCATCCAATCATCTCATCCTCTGTCGTCCCTTTCTCCTCCCGCCTTCAGTCTTTCCCAGCATCAGGGTCTTTTCCAGTGAGTTGGCTCTACCAATCAGGTGGCCACAGGACTGGACTCTAGGCTTCTATAGTAGGGCTGTTGGTGACCTCTGAGTGGACTTACACCGAGATGCATCTCCCAGGACTGCTTCTGCCATTGGCAATCTACTGCCAACCCACGCCTCTGCAGGAGACCCTCAAACACTCACAGGCAGGTCTGGCTCAGTCTCCTGTGGGCTCACTCCTCCTTTCTCCTGGGCTCTGGCGCGCACAAGATGTTGTCTGTGTCCTCCAAGAGTCTGCAGGCTCTGTAAATCAAATCCCGCTGGCCTTCCGAGCCCGATTCCCTCCCCAGTCCCTTGGCTGGATCCCCAGGCTGAGGAACCTGATGAGGGGCCTGGACCCTTCACAGCAATGCGAGAACTTCTTTGGTGTTACTGTTCTCTAGTTTGTGAGCCGCCCACCGGGCGTGCAGAGGATTTGATTTTTATCGTAATCGTTCCCCTCTTACCATTTCAGTGTGGCTTCTCCTGTGCCCTTGGATGTGGGGTATCTCTGTGTGGTGGTTTCCAGCATCTTCCTGTCAACAGGATGCTTGTTCAGCAGCCAGTGCTTTTTTGGTGCTCTGGTAGGAGGAGATGCATGCCCGGCCTTCTCCTCTGCCCTCTTAATCTTCAGTTATTCCTGTTACAGACGGTAGAGACCGTTGCTTGTGAACTACTCAGCCTTTCTCCTGATGTCAGTATTTTGTGGATTCTTGTATTGATTCTATAAGCCTGTCACCTAATAATACCTTTTGTTTTCTAAAAACCCTCATTTTTTTTTCCCTCAGAATGGCTTTATTATCAAAATGTTACGGAGAGGTATTCTTTTTTTTTTTAATTAATTAAATTATTTTAATTGGAGGCTAATTACTTTACAATATTGTAGTGGTTTTTGCCATACATTGACATGAATCAGCCATGGGTGTATATGTGTTCCCCATCCTGAACCCCCCTTCCAACCTCCCTCCCCGTACCATCCCTCAGGGTCATCCCAGTGCACCAGCCCTGAGCACCCTGTCTCATGCATCGAACTTGGACTGGCGATCTGTTTCACATATGATAATATGCATGTTTCAATGCTATTCTCTCAGATCATCCCACCCTTGCCTTCTCCCACAGAGTCCAAAAGACTGTTCTGTACACCTGTGTCTCTTTCACTGTCTTGCATATAGGGTCATCGTTACCATCTTTCTAAATTCCATATAAATGCGTTAATATACTGTATTGGTGTTTTTCTTTCTGACTTATTTCACTCTGTATAATAGGCTCCAGTTTCATGCACCTCAATAGAACTGATTCAAATGCATTCCTTTTTATAGCTGAGTAATATTCCATTGTGTATATGCACCACAGCTTTCTTATCCATTCGTCTGCTGATGGACATCTAGGTTGCTTCCATGTCCTGCTTATTGTAAACAGTGCTGTGGTGAACATTGGGGTACACGTGTTTCTTTCAATTCTGAATACCCTCATCTTTTTATAGTCTGTCTCCCTGCCTTTTTGCAGGAGGGACATCCTCAGATACAGTGTTGAATCCGTGCAGCGTTATCCTTTTCTCTGAGTGCCTCTGATTCTTGCAGAAGGTTGAGAAGCAAATCCTTTATGAAGTAAAAGAAGCCCCCTCCTAGCATTAGTCTCCCAAAGATATTCCTGTAAAATTAATCAGGGACTGGTGTTCCTTTGGGGAGATTAATTTTTAAAATAGGTGAATTTTAAAGCACTTGCCAATATAGAGAGACGAGTATAATGAATATACTCACTGCTGAACCTCAGTTACTATGGATTTAGAACCAGCTTGTTTCAAGGCTCCTCCCCACTCCTGCCACCACCCTGGAAAACGTCGTGCATTGTAGCTAATCATCAAGTCATTTCAGGATTAGAGTGTCTCCTGGGCTGTGTGGGGCTGTTTCATGGTTTATACACATAGTCTGTGGGATATAGAATGATGAGTTGTGATTTTCTTAAACCTCTCTCAAGAAATTATCTAATGTTTCAATATATACTATTGACTGTTTATGCTTTTCTTTCTTTTTTCCTGACCAAACTTGTCAGTGTTCTTCCCATTACTGCTTTTCCCATAAGCCAATATTTTAAATTTTATTAGCTATGCGATCGATTTCTCCCAGGCATTCCATGGGAAGTCATGTGGTTATTTTCTTCTCTGTGTCCCCTTCTCAGTTCTTTCTTGCTGCTCTCTTTTGCGTTTAATCTGGGTTTTCCAACTTTTACTTTGTCTTTTATATTTCTCCTTTAAAACTAGTCACATTCAAATTAAAATTTGTGAAGGTCATTCCCTTTTGTTTCATTTCACATGACTTGGCGTATCTGGATTCTGCTTATTTTCCGAGTTCTATTTTTCTTTTGACCACCCTGAATTGCTTAGAAGTATGTGCTTCATGATGCAAGCAGATGACCTGTTTTTTGCTGATGTTTTATCAGTTTCTCATTGCACTACAGTGTTGTCAGGTTAGCATTTTAATTGTGTTATTCTGTTGCTGCGTGTCAGAGTACTGGTCAGATCAGATCAGTCGCTCAGTCGTGTCCGACTCTTTGCGACCCCATGAATCGCAGCACGCCAGGCCTCCTTGTCCATCACCAACTCCCGGAGTTCACCCAGACTCACGTCCATCGAGTCAAAGTATTCCGAATGTGCAATGTTCTGTAAAAGTTCATTGGTGCAGGCCTTTTAATATTCTGTGTGGTATCTACAGCTCTGTTCTAAATGTCTTTCTGCTTGTCCAACATGTTCAGAGAGAGATATATTTAAATCTAACGTTGATTTTGGACTTCTCAGTCTTTGTATTTCCTTCTGGCTATATGTGTTTATGTTTGAGTGTATGTCTGTGTGTGTGTGTGTGTGTGTGTGTGTCTGGGGGTGTATGTGTGTGAGAGAGCATTTATTATTTTGCTATGTGACCACAAGATCAGAATCTTAGTGATTTCTTATCTGTATTTTATTACAAATTTCTAGGAGTTGTGGGTGTGTGTATGTGAATGCATGTGTGTATGGGTGTATATGTCTGTACCTGTGTGATGTGTGTGTGAGAGAGCATTTACTAATTTGTTAGGTGAAAGCAAGATCAGAATTTTAGTGATTTTTTTTGGCTTTTTATTACAAATTTCTGGGGGTTTCTTTTTGCTTGCCAACTGTGGTACTCTGTAGACCTTGCAACGCAGAGCTGGAGAAATGGCAGCCCTCATGCTCTGAGAAATTCTGAGAGGACGTGTACTCTTTCGTTATTAAACATAGTAAGACTTGTCTGTCCAGAAGGCTCGCTACCCAGTACTGTAAGTAACATGCAGAGCAGTCTGTCCGCGTGAGAGTCACTCACTCTCGCTGAGTGTCCTCAGTCAGGCTCCTGAGTAACTGAGACATACACAGAGTTATCAGCGCAGAGAAGGTATCCATCATTCAGGAAAATGCAGACTGGGGATTTACATAGGTAAAAAGCACCGCCTTTTTCCCTGTAGAAGAGAAACACACGCACACACGAACACACACTCCATCACCATAAATGTGGTCTGAATTGTACATATGGACTTCACCCACCATACAGGAAACACACACACACACGCCAACACAGAGACACAATTTCATACCACACTGTTAGTTACAGAATGATCTGTTAATGCTCATGTTTGACCTCCTCCAGTGTTTCTGCTTCAGTGAACAAGACGTGGCCATCAATCACAGAAGTGATGCAGTGGCCAAAGTCCAGGCTTTTTTCCCCGGCTTAGGACAGTCAGCTCTGCTGCAGGATGAGCCTCGGTTGTGGGGAAATCGCAGCTGTGGGCCCCTCGCCAGGAGGAGCTGCTTCTGCAGGAGAGAATTGTTCCTCCTCTCTGTACAGCTGCCTTTTCTCCTCTCTGTCTGTACTTCACGGCTCTGAACCACTGCAGCATTCATTCTAGAGTGGCGTGCTTTCTCCAATACCTGTCCCGGTGGTTAATTCATAACTGGTGTCCTTAGAAGGGAGAGGAAACTTGGACATACAGAGATGGGAGAAGCCACGTGAAGATGGAGGCAGAGATGGGAGGGAGGCAGCCACAAGCCCAGGGACTCCCGGAGCCCCCTAGAAGCTGGAAGAGGTGGGACGGACTGTCCCCCAGAGTCTCCAGATGGAGTGCGAGCGTGCGCACACCTTGATTTCTGACCTTTGCCCTCCAGAAACAGGGGGAAGACATCTTTTATTTTAGACATCTCTCTAATAGTTTTAAGCCAACAGCTTTGTAGTGATTTTTTGGTAGTAGCTACAGGAAACTCATACAAGATACGTACATGGATGTAGGTATGTTCATATATATATATAAATATGTACACACACATATTTGTATATTTTTGTATATTTCAAATTTTACTGTATATAATAACTGTATATATACATTCTTTTTGTTCAGAGAATTACATTGTTTGCCAGCATTACCTGGCACTCAATTGATTATATGTATGATGGACATATATGTGCATACACATACACACACACACACACACACACACAGTGAAAATGTGTATTATTGGAAGGGGATCTGGAAAAGGTCAGAAATCTAGGTAGTTAGTAGACACTTATTCATTTCCAAAATGTGCATGAGACGTTTGGTCTGTAAGACACTTGTTCCACACCAAACGATCCTTCATGTTTGCTCCTGTTCAAAACACCCATGTGAGTATTCAGTCCGTGCCAGATGGCTTTTAGACAAGACCAGCTATCGAGGACCCTTTGGTGCGGAGCAGTTATCTTAGGGTCATTTTGGACAGGACCCAATATGACTGGATATCAGGGACCTTTTGGTGTGGAACAAATGTCTTAAGGTCACTTTGGACAGGACCAAATATGACTGGATATCAGGGACATTTGGATGTGGAGTTGTCTTAGGGTCATTTTGCTGCTAAGTCACTTTAGTCATGTCTGACTCTGTGTGACCCCATAGACGGCAGCCCACCAGGCTCCCCCGTCCCTGGGATGCTCCAGGCAAGAACACTGGAGTGGGCTGCCATTTCCTTCTCCAATTAGAGTCATTTTGGACAGGACCAAATGTGACCAGGTATCAGGGACCTTTTGGTGTGGAACAAAAGTCTTAGGGGCATTTTGGACAGGACCCGGTGTCCTAAGATAACCAAGGTGGCTTTTTTCACATTCCTGAGCTTCCCTTTGCATTTTGAATTTGCCAGTCTTTCCCACGGGGGTGCTTCAGCTGTTGTCATGAACCACCCTTAGATGAATTTGTCATGGGTTTAGGTGACATCATGAACGTATGTCCTTTAGTGAGTGGCCATCAAGTCAAGCATTCAATTGTCCCAGCCAGTCTCTCCCGTCCCCAGAAGCAGTAAAAATGGCCCTTCCATGCTCTGCATACCTGTGATGCTGCTGCTGCTGCTGCTGCTAAGTCACTTCAGTCGTGTCTGACTCTGTGTGACCCCATAGACGGCAGCCCACCAGGCTCCCCCGTCCCCGGGATTCTCCAGGCAAGAACACTGGAGTGAGTTGCTATTTCCTTCTCCAATGCATGACAGTGAAAAGTGAAAGTGAAGTCACTGAGTCATGTCCAATGGCACCCCACTCCAGTACTCTTGCCTGGAAAATCCCATGGACGGAGGAGCCTGGGGGGCTGCAGTCCATGGGATCGTGAAGAGTTGGACATGACCTGGGATGAGCTTTGTCATTCTTTCATTCTTAGAGTGTTGTCACAATGAGACTTTGGCCACTGGTTCCTGAGGAATCACAGGTATCCCTTTTCCCAGTAACAGGGGAGTGTCAGAAATGCTGTAGGTACTCAGTACAGTGTATACAGAAGAGATGCATTGCTCCCGAGAGTCGGTCCTAAGGCGGACCTTGTTGTATGCACATGGGCTTCTCGAAAATATTTCACCCCTACCTGCCCCTCCTGCTATGCTTGGGCTCATGTGTACAAGGAACCCTGGCTTCTGCCCTCTGGAATGTAAATGTTACTCAGGTCATACAAGGTATGCACAAAATGTAATAATAGCGAGGGTAATATTACGAGGACTTGTTGCAAAAATACGTAGTTATTGACAAACGAATGTATTTTGGAGGTGCTTGGAGAGGTGGATGTAGAAACATGTCCATAAGGAAGGTTGGGTTTAGAAAGTGTACATGTGCTCTGAAGCCACGTAAGTGGAGCTGTGGCCCTAGCGGTGGGAATGGTGAAACAGAAGGGAGTGTGTTTAAGGGAGCTTGTGTTGGGGGTTGGAGGGGGCGTCACCAGGCTGTGATTGGAGACCCTGATGGCTAGAAACGTGGGAGAGAGAACGTGGTGATCCATGTGTACAGAAGCCCGAGATGGGGGCAAGTGTCAGGCAAGATGCAGTCACATCTTTCTAAGTTCTCAGGGCAACTCCTAGACAAAGTCCCTGTCCCTGAATGAGCCCCAGGCCATGCAGCCTCTTTATGAAGATAATTGTGGGTAAGTTTTACTGAGCGTGCACACTATGGCATGCTTGGTGCTGGTATTTTACTTTCTTACTTTGCGCTTCTCCACCTTTCTTTCAAACTTCGGGATCACAGCATTGTTTATTCCTCTCTAGCAGTTGCTTCAAGTTCTGCAGGAACAGCTGCAGTTGGAAAATCAGCTGCAGAGATTCAACGCAGAGAGGATTCAACGGACAGAGATTTTAACAGCCCTCTCTCAGAAACAGAGAGATGCAAAATCCGTAGATTATAAATAGGTAAGATTGTAAGAGCCTATTGACCACATGCTCTCAATTGCCATTTACTTATTTATGACTGTGCTGGGTCTTCGTTGCTGCTCGGGTGTTTTCTCTATCTGTGGAGAGCAGGGGCTACCCTCCAGTTGTGGTTTGCAAGCTTCTCATTGCAGTGACTTCTCTTGTTGCAAAGCACAGGGTCTAGGGCATGCGGGCCTCAGTAGTCACAGCTCGTGGTCTCAGGGCTGCGGCTCCCAGGCTCTGGTGGAGAGGCTCAGGGCTGTGGCTCCCAGGCTCTGGTGGAGAGGCTCAGGGCTGCGGCTCCCAGGCTCTGGTGCACAGGCTCAGGGCTGCGGCTCCCAGGCTCTGGTGCACAGGCTCAGGGCTGTGGCTCCCAGGCTCTGGTGCACAGGCTCAGTAGCTGTGACACACAGGCTTACTTGTCTTGAGGCATGCAGGGCTTTCCTGGACCAGGGATTGAACTCACGTCTCCTGCATTGGCAGGTGGACTCTTTACCACTGAGACACCACAGATGCCCTCGTTTACACTTAAATTTGTGAAATTCTTCCCTTCCTCGGAAGAAAAGATGGTGTTCAAACCATGTTAAAAGATGGGCTTTCTGTTTTAACACCAGAAAGAAGAAATGATGGAATTGAAGCAAATTCCCACTAGTCTCCTCAGTTTTCAGATTTCCCTGGCTATACGTGGTTTTCTCATTGTCTGAAAATATTTTTATTCTAATGCATTATCTTCAGCATCTACTTATACTTCCACGCATTAGACGGACGGAAGAAATGTGAAAAAACAGATTGTCCGTAGATTATATGTGGGTACAACTTTCACGTTTTGCTAGGCTAGGCATGTATGTGTATTCTAATTTTTGGATTTCTCTAAAGCTGGTTACTCTACATCTTGATTCGGTTGTAAATTCAGTGTAGTTTCGAGAGCAATCCATACCACTGTCAGAATATTCTTTTATTATTGCTGATACGTGCTGAAATATTGTTATGACGAACCATTAGCATAACCAGATACTAACAATTCAGGACACAGGAGACAGGGACTCAAGCAAAAAATAGGTTAAGACAGATGTCTTTGTATGTAGGGATGATATTAACAAACCACATTCTAGGCAGGGACTACGCAATGTCAGAAATAATTAATGATAATGTAGCCAAACAAACATGATAACACTGTACTGCATGTTAGCATGCCAACAAGTTTAATCACGAACCTCATACATCTCATTTTTTTTATTATCTTATAAGACAGTGAATTATTAGATTGACTTTCCACTTTTCAACTCTATCACACAGCTTTATTGCCATCCCTGCTCTCACAATAAATTACCAATTATTATCAAGATAATGTAACCAGTTTTGTGCCACGGGTGTTTATGATCACAGTTTTCCGTTATGAAAATGCCCTAATTTGACAGATAAACGTATGATAGAGTTTATAGTTGGATCGAGGCAAAAATACAAATGTAAATGCATGCAATCTTAGTGACACATACACACACAGAAATAAAAATATTTCCCACAGTGCTATATAGCTTGCTTCTCTGTTTTAATTTTGTCGAGATAATTGATAAGCAGACTGGAAGGTGACTCACACCTTTTGGGGAGGTCACATAACTTTCTCATGACGAGTCTGAAAATTTTAAAATTGGTTTATTACAGAGTTAGCAATCCAAGCACAGAATGCTTCATGAACCATTGGCAGGTCTGCTTAGGTATGTTTTCCCGGAGACCATTGCAGCTTTCTCCTGTGTTGGCTTTATTAAGGGGTTTTATGGCAGTTAATCTATACTACAATTTATAATTTATTATAAGGGGTATGTGTAGAAGGACACTTAGGTGTGGTGAAGGACACTTAGGTGTGGTGATGACACGGAAGTACAGATTGGTAGCATGTTCCCCAAGCATGGACAGCTCCAAAGGACGCATCATCATGGGCCACTCCTCCGGGAGCGACACCAGATGCAGAAACCAGTTCTCCAGTCATTCTGACTCTTGATAGTGACATACATGTTGCATTCAACGTAGACATAGAAATAGAAAATATTTTTGTTGAAAAAAATGCCATCAAGCCACAAATTATTATTAGTGATAAAAATAATATAGTTGGACTATAAAGTTATAGTTGGACTATAATATAATATAATTGGACTATAAAGTTCAATTCATAATCTAGTTGGACTATAAAGTTTATAGTCTATAAAGATATAGCTGGACTATAAAGAAAGCTGAGCACTGAAGAATTGATACTTATGAACTGTGGTGCTAGAGAAGACTCTTGAGAGTCCCTTGGACTGCGAGGAGATCCAACCAGTCCATCCTAGAGGAGATGGACCCTGAATATTCACTGGAAGGACTGATGCTGAAGCTGAAACTCCAGTACTTTGGCCACCTGATGCGAAGAGCTGACTCTTTGGAAAAGACCCTGATGCTGGGAAAGATTGAGGGCAGGAGGAGAAGGGGATGACAGAGGATGAGATGGTTGGATGGCATCACCGACTCAATGGACATGGGTTTGGGTGGACTCCAGGAGTTGGTGATGGACAGGGAGGCCTGGCGTGCTGTGGTTCGTGGGGTTGCAAAGAGTCGGACACGACTGAGCAACTGAACGGAACTGGACTGATAATGAGCAACGCTGAGCATCACTTTTCATGTGTTTGTCAGCCATATGTATGTCTTCCTTGGTGAATGTCTGTTTAGTTCTTTGGCCCACTTTTAGATCAGGTCGTTTATTTTTCCTGTATTGAGCTGCATGAGCTGCTTGTATATTTTAAAGATTGATTATTTGTCAGTTGTTTTACTTGCTATCATTTTCTGCCATTCTGAAGGCTGCCTTTTCACCTCGCATATAGTTTCCTTTGTTGTGCAAAAGCTTTTACGTTTAATTAGGTCCCATTAGTTTATTTTTGGTTGTATGTCCATTACTCTGGGAGATGGATCATACAGGATCTTGCTGTGATTTATATCAGAGAATGTTCTGCCTATGTTTTTCTCTAAGAGTTCTATAGTTTCTGGTCTTACATTTAGATTTTTAATCCATTTTGAGTTTATTTTTGCTTATGATGTTAGAAAGTGTTCTAGTTTCATTCTTGTACAGATGGTTGACCAGTTTTCCCAGCACCACTTGTTAAAGAGATTGTCTTTACTCCATTGTATATTTTTGCCTTCTTTGTCAAAGATACAGTGTCCATAGGTGCGTGGATTCATCTCTGGGCTTTCTATTTTGTTCCATTGATTGATATTTCTGCCTTTGTTCCAGTACTATACTGTCTTGATGACTGTAGCTTTGTAGTATAGTCTGAAGTCAGGAAGATTGATCTACTTCTTCTTAATATGTCAGTCTAGAAGGGTTATTTTGACAATCAACCTGGGTGATAATTGTAAAGACCTTAGAACAATCATTGGTACGGTCGTTGGTAATCCATTTCTTTTTATGTGGATGTATGTGTGTGTGCAGAGAGAGAGAGAGAGAGAACTATTGAAACCACGTGTATAATTTTACCTGAACATCCTTATCTGTTTCTAACAGATGACAATTTTCTTTGAAATATACAATACCATTGTCATACTCAACAAAATGATCAATAATTCCTTAATATGATAAGCAGACTGTGTTCAATTCTGTCAATTATTGTTGAAGGTTTTGTTACTGTTGTCAAAGACTGTTGGTTAACGATTGTGCTTGTACACCACTCATTTCTGTCTTCCCTTATTAACATCTGTGTTTATCCATGGGAAGTGTACTACCCCATCAAGGAGGAAGTTGATTCTTTGAAATAAAGCAAAATGTAAAGCATGTGCTGTTAAAAATAGCAAGAAAATAAGCTTTGTTGTCTGCTGAACAGATTGCTTCTGCTGGTGTATGTGAGGAGAAGGGATCAATCCATTTATTTAATAAATACCTAAGTGATACTATAAATTATTTTTGTCAAGTTCATGGACGCTAATCCCATGTGTGATTTTTGTTATGAGATAATCATTTTCTGTATTGTATGTGTCTCGTAAGACACAGAAAGTAGAGGAAGACAACTAGTCATACAGCTTAAAAAAATAATTTATTTATCTATTTTTGGTTGTGCTGGGTCTTCATGCTGGGAGGGTTCTTTCTAGTTGCAGTGTGAGGGCTTCTCACTGTGGTGGCTTCTCACGTGGGTTTTAATAGTTGCGGCTCTCAGGTTCTAGAGCACAGGCTCAGTCGTCATGGTACCTGGGCTGAGTTGCCCTGTGGCATGTGGGATCTTCCCAGACCAGGGATCGAACCCGTGGCACCTGTCCTGGCAGCTGGATCCTTATCGCTGAGCCACTAGGCAAGTCCTAGTCATAAAACTTGAAAGTGACATCGCTGTGAGAGACATTGAACATTTCAACTATTGCTTAAAAATTAAAAGATAGAGAACACGTAATTGTAGAACACCCTAAAAGATGCTTACTATCCTCTTCTGCCCTCAGGACCAATTTTAGTATACCCAATTTCTATACTGCTATTTTTTTTAAAGTGATTAAACTTCTCCAATTAACTTCTTTTAAATTTCCCCATAAACCCTTACAGGAACTCCTTCAGTGAAAAAAAAATAATAAACCAGATGAGTGTATTATTTTTTAAGAAAAAAGGTATCTTAGCTCTCGTTAATTTGGCAAACATTTAGCCAGCTTGTGGGTCCTAGGAGACACCAAGATAAAACCAGCTTTCCGTGATCAGTCTTTGAGTGTTTGCAGCAATCCAAGGAAAACTTTGGAGCTCTGGTTCTCTAATTTGTTTCTTTCTTTCTGTAAAAAAATATTAATTTTCTTTATTTGGCTGGACCAAGTCTCAGTTGCGTCGTGCAAACCCTGAGTTGCAGCATTGTGGGATCCCGCTCCATGACCAGGTATGGAACCCACACATTCACTAGAGTGAAGTGCATCAGCTCTGTGTATATATATGTCCCCTCCCTCCCCCAGCCCCCTCTCTGGGTCATCACAGAGCCCCGAGCTGAGCCCCCTGTGCTATAGAGCAGCTTCCCACTAACTGCCTATTTTACACACGCTCGTGTGTACATGTCCATGCTACTCTCTCAATCCATCCCACCCTCTCCTTCCCCACTGTGCCAAGTTCTATCTCTGCGTCTCTATTTCTGCCCTGCAGACAGCTCCATCTGTACCATTTTTCTAGATCCCATATAAACACGTTGCTGCTGCTGCTGCTGCTGCTGCTGCTGCTGCTGCTGCTAAGCCGCTTCAGTCGTGTTCGACTCTGTGCAACCCAACAGACGGCAGCCCACCGGGCTCCCCTGTCCCTGGGATTCTCCAGACAAGAACACTGGAGCGGGTTGCCATTTCCTTCTCCAATGCATGAAAATGCAATGTGAAAGGGAAGTCGCTCAGTCGTTTCTGACTCTTAGCGGCTCCATGGACTGCAGCCTACCAGGCTCCTCCGTCCATGGGATTTTCCAGGCAAGAGTACTGGAGTGGGGTGCCATTGCCTTCTCCCTATAAACACGTTTCGATACGCTATTTGTATTTCTCGTTCTCATTTACATCACTCTGTATGACAGGTTCTGGGTCCATCCTACAAGGGGCTACCCACATCCCATCTGTCTCCGACACTTGTCCAAATCCCGGAGTCAGCCGTCTTTCCCAGGAGCTCTTCTTCTGAAGAGTGGGATTAGAAGGTGAGTTCTGGGCAGCCGGCGGGCTTGTTGCACCTGGGGCATTGTTTCCTCAGGGCCTGGTCAGCTGAGAGAGCGAGGAGATATGCAGGGAACCCTCCGTATCTGTGGAGGGCTGCTTCCAGAATCCACCTGGATATGAAAGTCTGTGGATGCTCCAAGCATTGACTTAGTATTTGCATGTAATGGAAGTATACATTTACAGGCTTATAAATATACATATACAGGCTTATAAATATACATATAAATATATGTATATTTACATACATGTAAAAGTATATATATTATATACTTATAAATATAATATGCAGGCTTATACTAGCATATATCAGGGCCTCCCTGATAGCTCAGTTGGTAAAGAATTCACCTGCAATGCAGGAGACCCCAGTTAGATTCCTGGGTCAGGAAGATCTGCTGCAGAAGGGATAGGCTACCCACTCCAGTATTCTTGGGCTTCCCTGGTGGCTCAGCTGGTATAGAATTCACCTGCAATGCAGGAGTCCTGGGTTCGATCCCTGGGTTGGGAAGATCCCCTGGAGAAGGGAAGGGCTACCCACTCCAGTATTCTGGCCCAGAGAATTCCATGGACTGTATAGTCCATGGGGTTGCAAAGAGTCGGACATGACTGAGTGACTTTCACTTTATAACGCAGGCAGATTCCTCCTGTACTCTCAGTCATCTGGAGATTACTTGCAATACCTATCAGTGATCAGTGGCTCAGTCGTGTCTGACTCTTTGTGACCCCATGGACTCCAGCACGCCAGGCTTCCATGTGCATCACTAACTGTATAATACCTGGTACAGTGTGAATACCGTGTAAACAGTTGAACATATTTTGTAAATCATTGCCATCTAACAGCAAGCACAAATTTTACTTTTTGCAGCTTCCTGGAACCCCCACCCCCACCCCTACCCCAGTAGATTTGTTCCATGGTTTGTTGAGTCCGAGGATTCCAAACTCTCAGATATGGAGGGCTGCCTGTCTGTGTGTGCTTGCCAGATCATGTGTGCACACGTTTCTGTAAATATTCCTTTACGTGAGGATGTGCTTGAATATTAAGGTAGACCTGAGTGTGTGACGATATGTCCGGGTCTGACCCATGCGTCCCACATGGATCCTATAGTGTCCTCCAGCGGTCATGTGGGGACTGACTCCTACCGCCTGGCATTCCTTCACTTACTGGATCAATTCCAGTGTATACTGTTTCCCCGAAAGTTTTCTCAACTGGGGCCTGAGCAGTGTTCCCAAGGACAGCAGGTCCTTGCTGGTTCTCCATGTCAAATACAGCAGTGTGTCCATGTCCATCCCAGACTCTCTGACTATCCCTTCCCCCATCCTTCCCCCTGGTGACCATAAGGTTATTACAGAGTCTTGAGCAGAGTTCCCTGTGCTATCCAGCAGGTTCTTGTTGGTTATCCATGTTAAATACAGCTGTGTGGACATGTCCATCCCGAACTCCCTAACTATCTGTTAACCCATCCTTCCCCTTTGGTGACCATCAGGTTATTACAGAGTATTGAACACAATTCCCTGTGCTGTCCAGCAGGTCCTTGCTGGTTCTCCATGTAAATACAGCTGTGTGTCCATGTCCACCCCAGACTCCCTGACTATCTCTTCCCCCATTCTTCCCCCTGGTGACCGTAAGGTTATTCCAGAGTATTGAGCAGAGTTCTTTGTGCTGTACGCTAGGTCCTTGTGGGTTCTCCATTTTAAATACAGCTGTGTGTCCACCACTAAATTCTTCTATCACAATATGCATCCATCCTGGGAGTCACTAAACTTCTCAGTGGTTTGCTGCTGTTTGTTTTAATTTGCAAAGCTTACTTTCAGTCTTTGTGCTGTAAAGTTCTGTGACTTTTGACAGATGTGTAGTCTCATGTATTTACCAGCAGTGTATCATGCCGAATATTTGTGCACTCTAAAAGTGTCCCCTGCGCTTCGCCTAAAACTCCCCCATGCTGAATCCTGGTTACCACAGATGGGTTTACTTCCTCTCTAGTTTTGGCTATTCCAGAGTGTCATGGTATATAAATGGAATCATTCTGTGTATAGTCATTTCAGACTGCAACCTTTTTTTTTTATGAAATTTTAGAATTGTTAAATGTTTAACTGGAGGATATCACTTTACAATGTTGTGTTAGTTTCTGCTGTAGAAGCACATGCATCAGCTAGAATGATACTTTTTTCCCTTTTTAATTGAAGTATAGTTGAAGCTTTGGGTGTACATCAGTGATTCAGTAATATGTGTGTATGTCTATACACAAACATGCACACACATATATTCTTTTTCTGATTCTTTTGCATTATAGAGACTGCCTTCTTTCACTTAGCCGTATGCATGTGAGGTTCTTTTTGAAACGTATTGGCATTTTTAAAAATAGCTGAACAGAGGATCCCTTTCGTGCACGACCAATACTTGTTTGGTTAAGTAAATGGCTTCATGGAGTCATCTTCTCGTTTTGATAGTAAAATCCATGAAATTTACAAAGCTGGAATAGGACTACATCCCAGTGACCTAGTTCTCAGCAAGGGATGTTCCCCTGCCCACCTCAGCCTTGCCCTCGAGTCCTTTATCAGGATTCCCAGCATGGAGAAGACACGTACTGGGGCGTCCTGTTCTCCTGCAGATCGGGGGAGTGTAGTGGACATGGGGATGGCTCTGTCGTCTGGGCTTGTCTGAGGCTCCTGAACTCTGTCCTCCAGAAAGGCTGTGAGTCGCCTGCTTACCTGTGCACACAGGGCTCCTCTGGCATTCTGAGGCTCCTGAACTCTGTCCTCCAGAAAGGCTGCGAGTGGCCTGCTTACCTGTGCACACAGGGCTCCTCTGGCATTCTGAGGCTCCTGAACTCTGTCCTCCAGAAAGGCTGCGAGTGGCCTGCTTACCTGTGCACACAGGGCTCCTCTGGCATTCCTGGATGGCACTCTTTGATCAGGTTTGACAAAATTTTCCCAGTCGGACATACTGTGTTCTGCCTTAATGAGTTGCTTGGGACGTGCATCTCCTGTTCCAGTTGTAATGAGTTTCCTGTGGCTGCTGTAACGAATACTGCTCTTAGGGGTTAAAACAGTTCATGTGGGTTATCTTGTTCCTCTGCAGTCGGAAGTCTCACCTGGGTCTCACTGGACTGAATGTAAGGTGACCCTTGCTCACAGTCCCCTGTCCATCTGTGAAGCCAGCCACGTCCGGTCAGTCTTTCTCACAAAGGTATCTCTCACAGTCTGTCCAGTCTCATCCCTTCTTCACCACGGGATACAGGACCTTTGCAATGATGCTGAGTCCACCTGGATCACCCGTGATAAAGTCCCAGCTCAGGTCCTTCACTTAATCGTATCTGCCAAGCCCAGCTTTGTCCTGTAAGACAGCGGTCCCCAACCTTTCTGGTGCCAGAGACTGGTTTCATAGAAGACAGTTTTTCCACTCACCCGGGGAGGGGTGGGCATGGTTTTGCGGTGATACAAGATCACTGCATTTATCATGCACTTTGTAGTATTATTACATCAGCTTCACCTCATATCATCAGGCACTGGATCCCGGAGATTGGGGAACCCCTCCTGTAAGGTACAGTCTTCACAGATTCCAGGGTCAGGATGGGGGAAGCTTTGGGAAGTGGAGGCGAGTGGGAATCTTTCTGCATCCCACATGGGATCACCCCTGGAATTTGTAAGACTTCAGCAAGTTGGCAGAAGATTTTCAAGTCTGTATACATCTCAAGTGCTGCTCACCACAAAGAGCCTGTCTGCCAAGGCAGGAGACATAAGAAATGCAGGTTCGATCCCTGGGTGGGGAAGATCCCCTGGAGGAGGACATGGCCACCCACTCTAGTATTCTTGCCTGGGAAATCCCACGGACAGAGGAGCCTGGCAGGCTATGGTCCATGGGGTCGCAAAGCCTCAGACAGGACTGAAGTGACTTAGCACACACTCTTCAATGAAGAAGGACACGATGAATCCATGTCTGCTGTGCTAAGGATCCAGTGCGTTTATGTGCGTGAAGACTTGTGGTACCGGGGTCACTGTCTGCAAAAGACACCCCCTTTTCCCCACCACTCCACACCCAGCCCAGATCTCCCAGCTGACCGCTGGCCAGATCTCGAAAAGGCAGCCTGCAAGCAGAACCAAAGTTGTGCTCCTGACACGCGTTTCTGCCCCAGGTCATGGGTGCCAAAGTGGAACACAGTGGACACGTACAGTGGGGCACTTTCTGCAAGCTCACTGAGAAGACAGAGAGAGTTTAGCCTCTGCCCCATAGTGGGGGCCAGCACTTGCTTCGTGGTGTTCTTGTCTTTAGATGTGAGCACAGCCTCCACCTTTCGTGAGCAAAGGCATTTATCATCCTCAGAATACACCACCTCAAGCATTGCTGCTTTCGTTTTAAAAAAAAAAAAGATCAATGCTGAGAGAGAGAGAGAGAGAGAGAGAGTGAGTTACCATAGCCAATTCCTGAAGGGCCTGTCCACCTCAGTTATATTTCCAACAGCTTCATCATGCCTTATTTGCAGTCATAGGGCTCTGTGTACACATTGAGGTAGGATATGCACTTTGGAGAAGACTCTTGAGAGTCCCCTGGACTGCAATGAGATCCAACCAGTCCATCCTAAAGGACATCAGTCCAGGGTGTTCATTGGAAGGACTGTTGTTGAAGCTGAAACTCCAGTCCTTTGGCCACCTGATGCGAAGAGCTGACTCATTGGAAAAGACCCTGATGCTGGGAAAGATTGAGGGCAGGGAGGAGAAGGGGACGACAGAGGATGAGATGGTTGGATGGCATCAGCAGACATGGGTTTGGGTGGACTCTTGGAGTTGGTGATGGACAAGGAAGCCTTCTGTGCTGCAGTCCATGGGGTCACAAAGAGTTGGACATGACTGAGTGACTGACTGAACTGAAGGACGGTCAGTCCCAGGCTTCATCATTCACCACCTGCAGAAGAAAGACAAACTGACCAGCATTTCATTTTGGTCAGTAAGTGTGGACAATTTAGAGCATCACTTACGACACAGGTGGGAACTTTGAGGGTCTGTGTGTGGCCTTGTCACCAAGGTAGACGCGCCTGGGTGGCAGTCTTACCAACTCAGGTGATAAAGGAGTTTTCCAGAACACAGAATGCGAGAGATCTCTTCACCATGGCTACTTCCCTGGGTAGCAGGGCTCTGGTAAGAGTCAGCTTTGCTCACTTCTAGAGGTGGCCGTACATTCTGTTACAGAGGGTAAACCTACTGAGTGCTTTGCTGTTGCTACTCTTAAAGGGTTACAGCAAGACATTTATTGAAGGCAAATTTTTGGCGCTAACTTCCCCTGTAACATCAGGTCATTGAAATCCTAAGTAAGGACTAAGTAATCGTAAGTGTCAACATGGCACTTCCTGAAAGATGGCCTGCTAACTCATTAAATATAAGCTTATTTTCAATCTGTAGCTTGCCTTGTTTGAGTCAGACACCACAGACATTTCGGATACCAAAACAAAAAAACAAACAAAAAACAGCTTTCAGTTGCCAAGTAAGTGTAGTCATCTATCTCTGGCATTGTTTTTTTCTCAAAAAGTGAACATTAGAATACTGATTGACTGTCCACAGTAGGGTGAAGCCCACTAGAGCCATCACCAGGAATCAGCAGTGGTCTTTGGGTTCTCACCTGTTTTTCTTTAGAGTATATTCCTACCTGATTCTTCTCTTGTGTAGGTAATTCTCCAGCATCAGGAGAGGGAGGAGAAAAATGTCATCACAAATACAGGGACCTAATTATTTGTGTTGCGTGTCAGTGCACTAAAATCAAATCTTGGCAGTGGAATTCAAAGGTGGTAAGGTGTTGAAAGTGTGTGGATGTGTTGAGACTGAAATAGAGAATTAATTCTTACAAAGCCAGGGATTACAGTGAAAGCAGTCACTCGTGAAAAACAATATGAGGCGCACTTCTTTTGGTGTGCATGTTTTAAAACCACGCATGATAGAGTTAAGGGTATTGTCAGCGTTCCTTAATTCTGTATATCCAGATGTTGGCATAATTTTATTGATCTGAAATAACAGACTAGCTTTGCTTCCATGATTCAGTTTTCTGAGTGTTTCTATCATGTCTCAAAATTACAATCATTTTGTTTTAGAAAAACAGTCTTTATACTCTGAAATAACGTATCGGTAACCATGACATGTGGTGGTTTGACTCATGCTTCTTTCAGAAAATGAGTAAAATGACTGAAAATTGTTCCATAATGTGTAGCCTAGACTTATCCTGAAAAAAGCCAGCTCTTTGCTTTATAAATTCAGTGCAGGGCGCATATTACAGGGCTTTCAGTAAGGCACAGGGCTGTACTTCTTCTGTAAGGATTATTACTTGAAAATGACTTATAAAAAATCAAATTAATACTTGGGAGTAGATATATATAGTTTTATTTACCAAGTCTCATCCAATATAGGAGTTAAATTACTATCTGGAAGAGAGCGTGAAATACCTATAGAGAATATATATTTCCAATCCCGTTTTCCCTTACTCTCCCCAGACTCATAGAGCCATGTCATCCATTTATGCTTGCTGCTGCTGCTAAGTCGCTTCAGTCGTGTCTGATTCTGTGCGATCCCACAGACAGCAGCCCACCAGGCTCCTCTGTCCCTGAGATTCCCCAGGCAAGAACGCTGGAGTGGGTTGCCATTTCCTTCTCCAATGCATGAAACTGAAAAGTGAAAGTGAAGTTGCTCAGTCGTGTCCGACTCTTCTTGACCCCATGGACTGCAGCCCACCAGGCTCCTCAGTCCATGCGATTTTCCAGGCAAGAGTACTGGAGTGGGGTGCCATTGCCTTCTCTGCCAGTTATGCTTAGGTATGTATAATTGAAGGTACTGCAGAACGTGTTCCGAGGAAAAAGACCTTATAGTTTAACTCTCCTTCCCCCAACCTCTCAACACTTTGATTGTGTATAAAAGTGGGATAGATGGAAGGATAGATGATATAGAGACAAATAATGATGGCTGTATAGAAGAATGAACTTATGTTAATGATGTGTGTAAAAACGATGAGCTGACAGAAAAGATAATGTGAATGATATAAAAGATGACTGAATATACTTAAAACACAAACTTCCTTCTCTCTACATCCTTCGATAGCTATTTGAACACACACGCTTATGACTTCACTGGAATAAGTAAGACAGAGTCAAAGATGGTCGCCTTCTCTCATGTGGTAGCGTTCAATGTTCACCTTCCATTTATCCGAAGGCTTCTGTTCTAGCATCATCATTCCTTCGTGCCTCTGGGGCCTGGTACAACTGTAAGGAAGCCTAGGAGAGGCAGGAACCTGATCCGAGGGCTACACCAAGGGACAGGAAGAAGATGATGAAAATATATGTGTGTGTGTGTGTGCGCATGCATGCACATCTTATATATAGGATGAAAATACATATTAATATATATGAGGAAAAGGGTAATATATATATTATATATATATATATATATATATATATATATTACCTGGGTAATAATATTTATATTACCCAGAACAACAAAAAAAAATATATATATATATATACTTAAAAGAGTATATAAAAGTACTTGTATATATTGTTTGTATGCTTTTCTACACGTATCATGTAAGTATTATGGGAGGATAGAAACACAGAGAGAAGAGAGCTGGCTAGATACAGTGAGAAGAGAGGTAGAGAAAAGATCACTCAATACAGAGACACAGAAGGTGGCTAGACATACAGAGAGAAGGCAGGAAGACAGACAGAAGTTCGGATATAGGTAAGATTCCTATATAAGAGGGATGGAAGATAGATATATACAAAGGGAGATAAATAGAAATACAGATAGATACAAAGGGAGAGGGAGAAGGTGTATAGAGAGAAGACTGCTCAATATAGAGAAATGGAATGTAGTTAGATATACAGCTACACTTCATCTCAGTTGCTCAGTCGTGTCTGACTCTTCGCAACCCCATGAACTGCGGCACGCCAGTCCTCCCTGTCCATCACCAACTCCTGGAGTCCACCCAAACTCATGTCCATTGAGCTGGTGATGCCATCCAACCATCTCATCCTCTGTGGTCCCCTTCTCCTCCTGTCTTCAATCTTTCCCAGCATCAGGGTCTTTTCCAAGGAGTCAGTTCTTCGCATGAGGTGGCCAAAGTATTGGCGTTTCAGCTTCAACATCAGTCCTTCTAATGAACACCCAGGACTGATCTCCTTTAGAATGGACTGGTTGGATCTCCTTGCAGTCCAAGGGACTCTCAAGAGTCTTCTCCAACACCACAGTTCAAAAGTATCAGTTTTTTGGCACTCAGCTTTCTTTATGGTCCAACTCTCACATCCATACATGACTACTGGAAAAACCATAGCCTTGACTAGATGGACCTTTGTTGACAAAGTAATGTCTCTACTTTTGAATATGCTATCTAGGTTGGTCATAACTTTCCTTTCAAGGAGTAAGCGTCTTTTAATTTCATGGCTACAATCACCATCTGCAGTGATTTTGGAGCCCCCAAAAACAAAGTCAGCCACTGTGTCCACTGTTTCTCCATCTATTTTCCATGAAGTGATGGGACTGGATGCCATGATCTTAGTTTTCTGAACATTGAGCTTTAAGCCAACTTTTTCACTCTCCACTTTCACTTTCATCAAGAGGCTCTTTAGTTCTTCTTCACTTTCTGCCATAAGGGTGGTTTCACCTGCATATCTGAGGTTATTGATATTTCTCCCGGCAATCTTGATTCCAGCTTGTGCTTCCTCCAGCCCAGCATTTCTCGTGATGTGGTCTGCATATAAGTTAAATAAACAGGGTGACAATATACAGCCTTGACGTACTCCTTTTCCTATTAAACTCTGTACTAAGGATTATATAACAACAATGTATCCTGCTTGAGGACAGTTTCTCCTTCTTGAAAACCTTCTGACTAATCTTGTTATCTCAAAATGTATATTATGGGCATGGGTCTTGTAAGATGTTTCTATGGTTAAGTTCTAATCCTATCATTTTTAAAATGTAAATTGTGGGAGTGGGCCTGGTAAAATCTTTACAACCTTGAGGCATTCTTTTGATTTATTGTGACAACCAACTGAAAAAGTATATAGCTCCCTTTTTTAAGACTAGGGAGGTGGGCACTTTCCTTCCCCCTTCTGATGTCTGTGTCAGAAGCTTTGTCTGTCCCCTTTTAATAAAACTGCTACACAGAAGCTCTTGAGTGATCAAGCCTGGTCCCTGGTCCCAAAGCTGAATCTTCTTCTTCAGAGATCACAAATCCGAGACCGTTCAGCGTAAGCTGTCATCCAGTTCACGTTATTTAAACATCAAACGTGAAACACACCCCAAACCGAGATTCACACCTCGTGTCGGTTTACGAAGAACGTGTACACTTTTTAACCTAAAGACAGCCATGTGCAGTTGGTCATTTTATCCATGTAACGACTGAGGAAGCTGACATCTAGTGACTTTACATCTTGAACTGAAAAAAACCTCAGAGGTGACAGGTGATTAAGACTTGACAATGTATTCCATAGTGAGAATCTATTCCGTGGTGTCCACGTATTCCGCGGTTTCCCATTGGACTAATTATTTCATAAAGCCCATGTTTCAGATTTCTGTATGTGTGTGTTTTCACTGGTCAAACGTGCTAGGGAATGGAAAACAACATGTTATAAGCCATTTAAGCACTCAATCCTCAAGGAAATCAGTCCTGAAAATATTCATTGGAAGGACTGATGCTGAAGCTGAAGCTCCAGTGCTTTGGCCACCTGAAGCGAAGAGCTGACTCATTGGAAAAGACCCTGATGCTGGGAAAGATTTAATGTGGGAGGAGAAGGGGACCACAGAGGATGAGATGGTTGGATGCCATCACCGACTCGATGAACATGAGTTTGAGCAAGCTCTGGGAGTTGGTGATGGACAGGGAGGCCTGGCGTGCTGCAGTCCATGGGGTCAGACACGACTGAGTGACTGAACTGAACTTAAGCGCCCAACACGTGCTCACAAAATTGCTGCTGTGACTACAGAACAAACCAGAAACACGGAAGTAACAGGACAACCAACTACAGGCATGCAAACATAAATTTTCATCTGTATGTGCATACAAGGCTTCTCACAGAGATGAAAGCTGCCAGGCTACTGACTCCCTCCACCAAAACTTGTAATTTCTGGATGTTATGAGCACATGTCTCTGGGCCATGTCACCTTTCCATGGATGATAAAGTCTTATATATGGAGTCAGTTCATTTTGTTATTTAGTGCAAGGTTTTAAAACTGTCTCTCTCTACAACCCAATGCCTTTCTCATCAGCATCATCTTTTGTTCCCTTAATGAAGTGGCATGGTTTACTCTACATGACCAGCGAGGCATAAGAATTAATGTCAGGTGCCAGAAACGTCAATGGCAGAAGGAGTCATATCCGTGCCCAGGGAGGAATCATGGGGAAAAGGCAGGTTTTCTTGAATGTGTAAATGCCCACTTACCCCTCCACGTGAAGCTTTGACACACAGCAGTTCAGTTACCTTTGGATATCCCTCTACCAACGATAAATAAGAAACATCAACTATTTGGAGCATTATTAGTAGTAATCAGCCATATGGTCTTGTGAATTTGGAAAGACCCAAAGTTTTGTATCAAATCACACACACAAACACACACACAAATGCTTTCTGTTCAAATGCACTTCAAAGACTGTATGGACTCCCTCTTATTCCTAAAACGAGCCTGTCCACTAGAAGATAAAGCACTTCCATCTATCCGTGCGGGCTGTGTAATGATCAGAACAGCACAGAGTAGCTCTTCAAGATGTAATCCCTGAAGTAAAGGTTGACGTGAGCTCCAAACAACAAATTTTTTTTTTTCAAACAGAAAATCTTGTAAGTTTTCCCTGAATATTCACCAGCAGTCCACCTACGTATGGAATCTTCAAACAAATAATATAAAGGGTTCTATGAAGTGTAACTGAACCAAGCCATGCTGTTAAATGTTGGGCTTCATAATGTACACATTAATTCAATAATGATAATAACCACACATCCATTTGGATTTAAAAAGACATCAACAATCAGAGAAATGGAGGAAAGGCGGGGGAAAGTAGTGGCAATAATTTATTCTGACACTGGTCCTTAAGATAACAGTTATGTTTAACACCCAGTCTTGAGTTCTGGAAGGCTGAGGTCCATGGGGTAGCTAAGGGTCAGACATGACTGAGTGACTTCATTTTCACTTTTCACTTTCACGCATTGGCGAAGGAAACGGCAACCCGCTCCAGTGTTCTTGCCTGGAGAATCCCAGGAACGGGGGAGCCTAGTGGGCTGCCGTCTATGGGGTTGCACAGAGTCCGACACGACTGAAGCGACTTAGCAGCAGCAGCAGCTTGAGTTCTGAGGGTTTGCAATGCTTGATGGAGACACAGGAATCTATGAAACTCAGGATCGCTCGGAAACAGTGTGGTCAGACGGCTCCTTCCAGACCACCTGTTGCTGGCTGGGATGGATGTAGAATTAACACTCGCATTGACTGTATGAAAATAATAGGCTTTATAATCAATTGAAACCCATTTCGTGAAAGCATGCTATCCCCCCTTAATCCTGGAATATCTTTTAAACCGTAGCAGTTCACTACTGATAAATGGTCATCTGAAGTGACGCTTTTGTCAATAGATGTCAAAAAATAAATCTATAAGCATTTGTGAGCCTGTGTCTTCGCAAATGGACATTCAAAGGGGCTCTCTTAACAAAGGAAAGGGCCTTCTGAAAACACACAGCAGATAATGTACACGCGATGTTTAGCACAGGAAAAATACCCTGCTGTATTCTGTCACCACTTCTATTCTTTACTGCACTGGCTAGAGGGAGGTATTCTATATCCAGGATGTGGTAATACCGAGAGAAAACCTACACAGCCCTACAGAGAGGAGGTCAAATCACTATGAGCATTTTCATGGCGTTGTTAAGAGAATCAACTTATAAAAGTCAGTTTCCTTTAGAAGATGCAAACAGTAATAATCCTTTAGAAAACGTGGACAAGCATATCACATATACTGGCAACAACACAACAGTTTTGTTGGTCACAATGTGTACAAGACTCAAAGGTGTCAGTTCTCTCCTGATTAACTGATTGGATGAAGTTCAAAGAAAATCGTCAAAACCACGTTCTGTGGGACTTGATAAGCTGCTCCAAAAACTCATTTTAGAAAAACCGTGGTGTGAGGAGACAAGGAGCCCTTCAAGGAATAGATGCAGGTTGGTGGAGATTTCATGCCTTCATGATGAACCCTTATTAGAAGGGCGTGGCATTTGCAGGAAGACACACATTTCAGTGTAAAAACAGGAGTGAACCAATGAAGACACAGAGAAACATACCTTATATATACTGAGTAGAGAAGGGCAAACTCAGTTAATGACACTTGTGCACTTAAAAATGAATACATTAAACCTGATGGGTTTGTTAAGGCCTTAAAGCCAAATATCCAAATTCCTAAACTTCTAGAAGAATATTTGAAAAGGACTTTACAACCCTGGATTGCAAACTATATAAATTAAAACCCAGAAAGGAGAAGGAAATAGCAACCCTTTCCAGGATTCTTGCCTGGAGAATCCCATGGACAGAGGAGCCTGGTGGGCTGCAGTCCGTAGGGTCGCTAAGAGTCAGACACGACTGAGCGACTCAGCACACACACAAAACCCAGAACAGGAAGCTTGATTACTTCACTTACATGAAAATGTAAGATTCTGTCTCTAATGGCAAACGGTGAGGAAGTGAAGCATCCATTTTCAAGGATATATTTTCAATCTTTTTATCCAGCCAATATAAAACACACACACACAAATACATAACCCCTGATACAAAAAAAGGAAGGAGATTAGAAATAGGTAGTTCAGAGAGAAGTAGACATTTAGAACTCATAGACATGAAACGTTTTTACATGTAGGCGGTTACTCATAGAATATAAACACAAACCTAACAAGGAGGTATCACGTCTTTACCCATCGAGTTGGCTAAGACAATACATACTGATGGAACTTGGAGCTGTCAATCAATGGGACATTATTACCACCCACAGCTTCTCAGCTTATACACTGTCCTCAAGGTTTCAGAATAACGTTTGGCTTATGCTAGAAATCTACCACAAGAGTGACTCGTGAACCAACAGAGGTACCTGTGCACACATATCATAGATGTCTCACAAATGTCTGGATCCCGAGCTGCTTTCCAGCAACATTCATAGCAGCTTCTTTTGTACAAAGCTGTACCTGTGTACTGTTATCTTCAGACATGTCATACAAACGGTTCTTTGACATATAATCGAAGCTCACCAACCTGCACTGTTGAATATCTGGCTTCATAATGTACACCTTCATCCAATAATGATAAATAACTATGCATCCATTTGGAATTAAAAACAGATCAAGAACAAGACAAACTTACGGTGAGATAAATTATTGGAAATTATTTATTCCAACACTGGTCCTTTGGGATAGCAGTGACATTTGACACAACCTGTCCCAGCCTTGCAGAGAAGGTGATGGCACCCCAATACTCTTGCCTGGAAAATCCCATGGACAGAGGAACCTGGTAGGCTGCAGTCCTCGGGGTCACGAAGAGTCGGACACGACTGAGCGACTTCACTTTCACTTTTCATTTTCATGCATTGGAGAAGGAAATGGCAACCCACACCAGCGTTCTTGCCTGGAGTAATCCCAGGGATGGGGGAGCCTGGTGGGCTGCCATCTATGGGGTCGCACAGGATCGAACACAACTGCAGTGACTTAGCAGCAGTAGCAGCAGCCCCAGCTTTGAGTTCCAAGGGTTTGCAACGCTGGTTGGAGATGCAGGAATCTTCAAAATTCATGGTCACCTGGAAAGGGCGTGGTCAGACAGGTTCTTCTAGACCAAAGTCACTCATCAGGGTTGATGTAGAATTAACACACAAGTTGCCTGTATAAAAATAGCTTTATAATCAACTGAAGCCCACTTCATGATAGTGGAGTGTGCCCCTTTCAGCAAAAGCACATTATTCCTCTTAAGGCTGGAATATTTTTTTCAACAGATGGCAAAAAAAAAAAAAAATCCTACAAACATTTATGACAAATCACTTAGAAAACTGGAATTGAAAGGAGCTCTCTTAACGAAGGCAAAGGCTTTCTAAAACCCTACAGTGGATGATATACGTGTAATATTTAGCACAAGAGCAACACCCTGCTGTCCTCGGTCACCACGTCTGTTCTGTGCTGGCTAGAGAAAGGTGTTTCTATATCCATGATGTGATCATACAGAGAGAAAACCCACACAGACGTACAGACACGTGGTCAAATCAATACGAGCATTTTGGCAGGAACATACACAGTTCAATGGGGGAAGCAATCAAACCCACAGAGACACAGAGAAACATACTTTTCAGAATATTGACTAGGGAAAGGCCAACTTACAATTAACTACGCTTGTACCCTTAAATAAATGAACCATTTAGCACTGATAGGCTTGTTAAGAACTTGAGCCAAATATCAAAATTGCTAAACTTTCAGGAGAATGTTTGAAAATGACTTTATCACATTGGATTATGGAATGCATAAATTAAAACCCAAAACAACATTTGACTAACTGACTTACCTGAAAATGTAAAATTCTGTCTCTAACGTTAGAATGGAAAATGAGCCATCTATTTTTGAAGATATATTTTCAGCCTTGTTTCTCCAAGAAATATTAAAAACAATACACACAGAGAAATACATAACCCCCAAGACAAGTTAAATGAGGGAAATTATAAATAAGTAGTTCAGAGATAAGTAAGCATTTACAACTCATAGACAGACATATGAAAAGTTTTTAAGTTCACCCATAGAATATAAACATAAATGTAACAAGAATATATCATGTCTTTACCCATAAAATTGGCTAGGATAACATACCTGAAAAATCCCAATTTAACTTGGAGCTGTGAATCAATGGACATTATCACCCACATCTTCTTGGATTGTAAATTGTCATCAGGTTTCAGAACGGAGGTCAGCTTCTGCTGGAAATCTACCACAAGGTTAGCTCATGAACCAACAATTATACTTAAATACAAATATCACTGATAACTCACAGATGTTTAGACCCTGAAGCATGTACTGTGATATTCATAGAAGCTTCTTTTGTATGAGCAATACCCCAGATCATACATATGCTTGTCAAAAGTAGACTGGGTAAAAAAAAAAAAGATAAATCTCTTACATTAATACAAAAAAATGCTAAACAGCAATGAGAAATAATAAAGCACACATATTTAAATCACCCTGGGTATATATCTGAACACAGAGTTCAAAGACAGAGTCTAAGAAAGGCATCAGATCAGATCAGATCAGTCGCTCAGTCGTGTCCGACTCTTTGCGACCCATGAATCACAGCACGCCAGGCCTCCCTGTCCATCACCAACCCCCGGAGTTCACTCAGAGTCACGTCCATCGAGTCAGTGATGCCATCCAGCCATCTCATCCTCGGTCGTCCCCTTCTCCTCCTGCCCCCAATCCCTCCCAGCATCAGAGTCTTTTCCAATGAGTCAACTCTTTGCATGAGGTGGCCAAAGTACTGGAGTTTCAGCTTCAGCATCATTCCTTCCAAAGAAATCCCAGGGCTGATCTCCTACAGAATGGACTGGTTGGATCTCCTTGCAGTCCAAGGGACTCTCAAGAGTCTTAAAGGCATATACAGTCTGGTTCTCTTATATAATGTTCAATATCAGACAAAATTTAAGATTATATACAAAATACACAAACAGCTTGTATAGCTCAGTGTCAATAGAAACATATGTTAAATGGGCAGAAGATCTCAATAGACATTTCTCTCCAAAAAAGACACAGAGTTAGTGAAAAAGCACATGATAAGATGCTCAACATCACAAAATATCAGAGAAATGCAAATCAAAACTACAATGAGTTTATCATCTCAGACCAGTCAGAATGGCCGTCATCAAACAGTGTACAAACAATAAATGCTGCAGAGGCTGTGGAGGAAAGGGACCCTTCCTGTACTGTTGGTGGGAATGTGAATTGGTGGAGTCCCTATGGAGAACAGTATGAGGCTCTTTAAAAAAACTAAAAATAGAGTTACCATGTGATGTAGCAATCCCACGCCTGGGCATATTCCCAGAAAAATCCCAATGCTCAGAGCAGCACTATTTACAGTAGCCAGGACATGGAAGCAACCTAGATGTCCATCAATAAATGAATGGATAAAGAAGATTTGGTACATGTATATAACTGAATATTCTGAACCATAAAAAAGAATGAAATGATGCCATTTGAGGCAACATGGATGTACCTAGAAATTATCATACTCGGTGAATTAACTCAAAGAAATATGATATCATATTTCTTTGAGAAATATGTGGAAACTTAAAAAAAAAAGATACAAAGAAATGAATATGACTGGGTGTGAATAAAACTTTATTGACAAAAATAACTAAAGATGAGAGTTGGCCCTGAACCTTAGTCATCCCATGGATATGCTTCAGACTTCACTCTCGAGTGAAAGTCCCTCAGTCATATCTGACTCTTTGTGACCCCATGGAGTATACAGTCCAGGGAATTCTCCAGGCCAGAACACTAGAGTAGGTAGCCTTTTCCTTCTCCAGGGGCTCTTCCTGACCCAGGGATTGAACCCAGGTCTCCTGCATTGCAGGCAGATTCTTTACCAACTGAGCTACCAGGGAAGCCCAACAATACTGGAGTGGGCAGCCTATCCCTTCTCCAGGGCTTCTTCCTGACGCAGGAATCGAACCCAGGTCTCCCGCATTGCGGGCAGATTCTCTACCAGCTGAGCCACAGGGAAGCCCAAGAACACTGGAGTGGGTAGCCTTTCCCTTGTCCAGCGGATCTTCCCGACCCAGGGATTGAACCTGGGTCTCCTGCATTGCAGGCGGATTCTTGACCAGCTGAGCCACAGGTAAGCCCAAGAGTGCTTTCCACTATCAAGCTTACTTATCAGCTCCAAGTGCACAGAAAGCACGGAGCACGTGTCTTAAACATTTCTCAGTGTTTAATGGTCCGGGTGCATTTGCACAGTGTTTCAGAGTCCAGAGTTTTCAGCATCCAGGGGTTCTAGGGGAGGAGACACTCTCATGTATATCCACCATGATTCCCTACTCACCGCACAAGCGAGATGGAAAAAAACGCCAATTCTGTCGTGATGTGTTTCTGACAGCTCCTGGTCCTATTTCCCAAGAATTGTTATCCTTAAAACAGGCCTCAGAAAGCCACTCTCCTGTCCTCCAGCTGCACAATCTGCCCATCTTCATCTTCTGTCATTCTGACCCAGGAGAAATATTACAGTGTTCTATGAATACCTGATATGGACACGAGCGTGCAGGGTAATAAATCTCTGTGGCACCTGCAGAATCTCCCTCCTGCCAGAGGCTAGGGTGAAACTTACGGACATGTGAAGCGTACGGACGTCTGAAACGGACGAAGTGTGAAACTCAATCCGCACCGAGGCATCAATTGTCTCCCTGCCTTTAGGAGTTCGGACCGATGAACATGTCCGCGAAGGAAATTATGTTCTGATTCCTCGTGAGACGACAACCCAATTCTTGTGACAGCACCTGCCAATAACTTTATTCCTGAAAGTCTCTGCTTCTCTAAGGAAGTTTCTAGCTTAACCCCAAAATTTCCACCTCTTTCAAGACAGGCTGGTGGGACCACTTACTGAGATAATAAGCTCAGACGGTACAGGGCAAAGGAGAATGATAGAGGAACACAGTAGAAACTGGAACACGTTGAGAGTCCCTTGGACTGCAAAAAGATCCAACCAGTCCATCCTAAAGGAGATCAGTCCTGAATATTCATTGGAAGGACTGATGCTGAAGCCAAAGCCCCAATCCTTTGGCCACCTGTTGCGAAGAACTGACTCACTGTAAAAGACCCTGATGCTGGGAAAGATTGAAAGTGGGAGGAGAAGCAGCAACAGAGGATGAGATGGCTGGATGGCATCACGGACTCAATGGATATGAGTTTGAGTAATCTCCGGGTGATAGTGAAGGACAGGGAGGCCTGGTGTGCTACAGTCCATGGGGTGACAAAGAGCTGGACATGACTGAGCGACTGAACTGAACTGAACTGAAAGAATCCACCTGTAATGCAGAAGACCCTGGTTCAAACCCTGGGTTGGGAAGATCCCCTGCAGAAGGGAAAGGCTACCCACTGAACTGAACTGAACCCACTCCGGTATTCTGGCCTGGCCTGGAGAATTCCATGGACTGTATAGTCCGTGGGGTCCCAAAGAGTCGGACACGACTGAGTGACTTTCACTTTCAAAGTGTCAACACACAAATCAAGATGGCAGAACAGAAGGACATGGACATATCCTCCTGTAAACACATCAAACATAAATCTACGTAAGGACCAGTTCCTGCAGAATAGTTACTGAGCTCTGGCAGAAGGTCTCATAGAGCCAACTGGCAAGTAAGATGGCCATGTAACTCTGTAGGAGGAAAAAAAAAAAAAAAGAGGAATAAGTTTATTTAGTGCTTTGACAACATTCATCATGCAGAAAAATCTGTTTCTTTAGAAGTATTTTCATGATGGCACTCTTTCTACCTGAAATACGAATTTAAAAGGTCAGTATTGGAATTCCCTAGTGGTCTAGTGGTCAACTGTTACTGTTTTTGTTTCACTGATGAGTCATGTCTGACTCTTTAGTGATCCCACGGACTGTAGCCGGCCAGGCTTCTCTGTCCATGGGATTCTCCAGGGCAGAATACTGCAGTGAGTTGCCGTGCCCTCCTCCAGGGGATCTTCCCCAACCCAGGATCGAACTCACCCAATCTGTACAGCACAGTGAGTGGAGGGGGGAAAAAAAAAAGAACCAATAGACACCCATGGGATAATATAAAACATGCCAATATATGCATAATAGGAATTCCAGAAGGAGAATAAAAAAGAGGAAGGAGTCAAAAATGTCTTTGAAGAAATTACAGCCAAATGTATAAAAGGAAAGGTCCCCAAGAAGATGAACCCAAAGAGACCTATATACCAAGACATATGGTGATTAAAACGGCAAAAATTGGAGTATTCCAAAGGCAGCTAGAGAAACACACCCAGATAATTACAAGGGAATCCCCGCCCCGCCTCCCCGCTTAAGGCTATGAGGTGATTGCCCTGCAGAAACTCTACAGGCCACAAGGGGGCAGCAAGATCTACTCAAAATCCTGAAACGGGAAAACCTGCAACCTAGGATACTCTGGCCTTCCGTGGTGGCTCAGCTGGTAAAGAATCCACCTGCAATGCGGGAGGTTCGATCCCTGGGTTGGGAAGATCCGCTGGAGAAGGGATAGACTACCCACTCCAGTATTCTTGGGCTTCCCTTGTGGCTCAGCTGGTAAAGAATCCCCCTGCAATGTGGGAGACCTGGGTTCATTCCCTGTGTTGGGAAGATCCCCTGGAGGAGGGAAAGGCTACCCACTCCAGTAGTCTGGCCTGGAGAATTCCAAGGACTGTATAGTCCATGGGGTTGCAAAGAGTCGGACATGACTGAGGGACTTTAACTTTAGGATACTCTGCCCAGCAAGGTTTTCACTTAGAATAGAAGGGGAGAGAAAAAAGTTCTCAGACAAGCAAAACCTAGAAGAATACAGGGATACTGAACCTATCCTGAAAGAAAACTTGAAACGTCTTCTCTACATAGAGAAGAAGCAAGAATCTCTAAGAAAGGGGAAATCACAGTAGGAAAAGCATACACATAAAAGCATTGAAAAACAAAATGTTAGTCGTTCAGTCGTGTGTGACTCTTTGCGACCCCACGGACTGTAGCCCACCAGGCTCCTCTGTCCATGAGATTCTCCAGGCAAGAACACTAGAGTGGGTTGCCATTTACCTTCTACAGGGGACCTTCCCGACTCAGGGATCCAACCTGGGTCTCCTGCATAGCAAGTGGATTTTTTTTTTTTTTAACACCATCTGAGCCACCAGGGAAGCCCTAACAGGGATCCCTGAGAAGAAAGAAGAGAAAAGGGAGTCAAAAGGGTATTTTAAGAAATTGTGGCTGAAACCGTTGCCGCAAACCCAAAGGAGGAAACATATCCAGGTCCAGAAAACATGCTGCTGCTAAGTCGCTTCAGTCGTGTCCGACTCTGTGTGACCCCATAGACAGCAGCCCACGGGGCTCCCCCATCCCCGGGATTCTCTAGGCAAGAATACTGGAGTGGGTTGCCATTTCCTTCTCCAGTGCATGAAAGTGAAAAGTCAAAGTGAAGTCGCTCAGTCATGTCCGACTCTTAGCAACCCCACGGACTGCAGCCCACCAGGCTCCTCTGTCCATGGGATTTTCCAGGCAAGAGTACTAGAGAATCCCAAACAAGATGAACCCAAACAGATCCACATCAAGACATATCATGATTAAAATGGCAAAACTTAAGAGAGTTTTAAAGGCAGCAAGAGAAGAACAAAGAATTGCATACAGGGAATCCCCCACTAGACTATCTGGAATTTTCTGCAGAAACACTGGAGGTCCACTAGGGGGCAGCAAGGTATATTCAAAGTCCTGAAAAGAAAAAAAACAAAAAAACAAAAAACCCCTGCAACCTAGGATACTGGACCCAGCAAGATGATCACTTTAGAACAGCAGGAGAAAGAATTTCTCAAAAACTAAACGAACACAACAATACCGAACCTATCCTAAAAAAATATTAAAAGGTCTTCTCTAAATAAAAAAGAAGCAAGAAGCTATAGGAAAATGGGAAAGTAAATCACTTACATAAGTCAGTGCAGAGATTTAAAAAAAAAAAATTTCTGTGAAAGTGATGACAAGGAACAGAAGAGGTTTCACACAGGGATATAAAAGAGGACATCAAAATCATAAAATGTGGGGAAGGACAGTAGGAAAAGTACATGTTTCTCCCCCAGAATACGTTTGAGCCTATATGACTACTAGTCCAAAGCAAATAGGTGTAGAAAGGGTGTGGACCCCTGTACCACGGGTCACAGAACAAACATCTCCAGAATTAACCAAGCCCCATAGCAACTGTTGCTGTGAGCCCTCCTAACCTAAACTGGCCAGTTCCCTGACCCCTTATTAGGTAAAACACTCACTCTGCTACCCTATAGCAGCCTAACCAATCACGTGACGCCTTCCAGCAGGAATTTTCTCTGTCTTGAGGCTATAAAAATCAGCTACTAGCCTGCAAAAAAGACATCAGCTCTCCGTTGAGCCATTCCACTGTTCTAACCGTGTCTCCCACTCTAATAAACTCTTCTCTGCTCATTCACCCTCACATCTTCAAATTCTTTTCTATCCCATGCACAGACCACGACAAACGAGTTAACGTACTTGAAAAATAGGGTAACCACAAATCAAAACCATAAGTAGGCTTACAAAAAGCACAAAGAAGACAATGTAAGCATAATACAAAAGAACATCAACAAATCAGAAAAGGGGAAAGAAAGAGACAAGAAATATAACACAAGATTTAAAATGGCAATAATAAACATATATATCTTTCAGTAATGACCTAAAAGGTCAATGACTTAAATGCTCCAGTAAAAAGACAGAGTGCAGACTGGATTAAAAAAAAAAAAAAAAAAAGGACTCCAGAGTATGCTGCCTTTAGGGACCCACTAAAGAGACCTACTTTAGGGCAAAGGGATATGCAAAGACTGAAAGTGAGGGAATGCAAAAAGGTATTTCATGAAAATGGAAATGACAAAAAAGCAGCAGTTGCAATATTCATAGCAAACAAAGTGAGAGCCTTTCAGTTGTATCGACTTTGCGACCCCGTGAACTATACAGTCCATGGACTTCTCCAGGCCAGAATACTAGAGTGGGTAGCCTTTCCCTTCTCCAGGGGAACTTCCCAGCCCAGGGATCGAACCCAGGTCTCCTGCATTGCAGGCAGATTCTCTACCAGGTGAACCACCAGGGAAGCCCAAGAACACTGGAGTGGGTAGCCTATCCACTTCTCCAGTGGATCTTCCCAACCCAGGAACTGAACCGGGGTCTCCTGCATTGCAGGTACCAACTGAGCTATCAGGGAAGCCCCATACCAGACAAAACAGACTGTAAAACAAAAGCCATAACATAGGAGAAAGAAGGACACTATATAGTGATAAAAAGATCAATACAAAAAGAGGATATTACACTTATCAGCATATATGCACCCAATATAGGAGCACATAATACATCAGGAAGATATTATACTCACCAGCATATATCCACCCTTTATAGGCAGCGCAAAGACGAGCAGGTATAAAGGGAAAAACTGATGGAGTACAATAAGAGTAGGAGACTTCAACACCCCTCTCACATGAACACCAAGATCTTCTAGAAAATCAGTAAGGCCACACAGATCCTAAAGGACACAATAGAACAGCTAGACTTAAGTGATATTTTCAGGACGTCACATCTCCATCCCCCCTACAGAAAGAAAAAAAAAAAACACCCAGAATACATATCCTTTTCAAGTGCACATGGAACATTCTCTAGGATTGACCATGTACTATAGCACCAAATGGGCTTTGCAGGAGGCGCTAATGGTAAATAACCCACCTGCCAATGAAGGAGACATAGGTTTGATCCCTGGGTCGGGAAGATTCCCCTGGAGAAGGAAATGGCAACCCACTCCAGTATTCTTGCCTGGAGAATCCCATGGACAGAGGAGCCTGGCTGGCTACAGTCCACGGGGTCGCAAAGAATTGGATACGACTGAAGCAGCTTAGTAGGCAGGCATGGAACAAACTAAGCCTTCACAAATTTAGGAATATAGAAATTATGTCAAGCATCTTTTCTGACCACAAAGGCATGAAGCTAGAAAGTCATTCACAGATAAAGAAATGAGGGGGGGAAAATTACATGGAAATTAAACAACATGCTACTAAAAAAGCCAATGGGACAAAAATGAAAGAGGAAATTTAAAAAATACTGTAAGATGATGGACAATGGAAACACAACCATATACGGACTTCCCCGGTGGTCCAGTGGTTGAGAATCCACCTGCCAGTGCAGGGAACATGGGTTTGATCCCTGGTCTGGGAAGATCCCGCATGCCATGGAGCAACCAAGCCCACACACCTGAAGGCTGTGCTCCACAGCAAGAGAAGCAGCCCCTGCTCACTGCAACTAGAGAAAGCCCATGTACAGCAATGCACGCCCAGCACAGTGAAAAAATGCATATTAAAAATATTGGGAAAAATATATTGGGAAAATATAAAAAAGCTGGGAAAACTGGACAGCTTACACATAAAAGAATGAAATTAGAACACTGCCTAACACCATACACAAAATGGATTAAAGACCTAAACGTAAGACCAGAAACTATAAAGCCATTAAAGGAAAACACAGGTAAAATATTGTTCAAAAAACAACAATCATAAAAATCTGTGAGATGCAACAAAATCAATTTTTTAGAGAGAAATTGATCCTGATACAGGCCTTCTTCTAGAAACAAGAAAAGTCTCGAATAAACACTCTAACGTGTTGCCTAAAACAATCAGAAAAAGAACTTACAAGACCTAAAATCTGTACAATGAAGGAAATTATAAATATCACAGAGGAAATAAATAAAACATAGATTAAGACAACAAGAGGAAAAGAAATAAAACCAAGAATTGGTCCTCTGAAAGGGTAGTCAACACTGACAAGCTTCTAGCCAGCCTCACAGAGAAGACTGAAATAAAAAAAATAAGAAATGAAAGAGGAGAAATCACAACTGATAACCACAAAAATACAAGAATCATGAGAGAAAACTATGAACAATTATATGCCAACAAATTGGACAACCTAGAAGAGATGGGCTGGAGAAGGCAATGGCACCCCACTCCAGTACTCTTGCCTGGAAAATCCCATGGACAGAGGAGCCTGGTAGGCTGCAGTCCATGGGGTCGCTAAGAGTCGGACACGACTGAGCGACTTCACTTTCACTTTTCACTTTCATGCATTGGAAAAGGAAATGGCAACCCACTCCAGTGTTCTTGCCTGGAGAATCCCAGGGACGGGAGAGCCTGGTGGGCTGCCGTCTATGGGGTCGCACAGAGTCGGACACGACTGAAGCGACTTAGCAGCAGCAGCAGCAGCAGAAAATACGGGCAAGCTTCTGGAAACATACATACAGCCCACCAAAACTGAATCAAAAAGAAATAATTTGAAAAGACCGATCACAAGACAGAAGTGAAATAGAATCCATCAAACAAACAAACAAAAAAACTCCCAGCAAATGAAAGTCCAGAACCAGATGGCTTCACAGGCCAATTCTACCAAACACGAAAAAAACTTGTACCAATCTTTCTCAAACTCTTCCTAAAGAATAAATAGGAGGAAACAGTCCCAAAGTCATTTTATGAAGCCACCATCACCCTGATACCAAAACAAGACAAAAACGGTACCAAAATAGGAAATTACAGGCCGGTATCTTTGATGAAAACAGAAGCAAAAATTCTCAAGAAAATATGAGGAATCCAAATCCAGCAACACAATAAAACGATCATACGCTGTGACCCAGTGAGATTCATCCCAAGTTGACAAGGATGGTTCAGCATATGGAAATCAACTGACGTGATATACCACAAAAAGGAAAGAAGAGACCAAAACCACACGATCGTCTCCATAGATGCAGAAAAAGCATTTGATAAAATTTAACCTCCATTTATTATTAAAAAAAAGCTCTTATGAAAGTGTTACAGAGGGAACATGTCACACACATATGTGGGCACAATGACTTCAGTCGTCTCATTGTGAGACCCCGTGGACTGTAGCCCACCAGGCTCCTCTGTCCATGGGATTCTCCAGGCAAGAATACAGGACTGGGTTACCATTTCCTCCTCCAGGGGATCTTCCCAAACCAGGGATTGAACTGGCGTCTCCTGCATTGGCAGGTGGATTCTTTACCATTAGCACCAGCTGGGAAGCCCTGAGGGAATATATCTGAACATAATAAAAGCTATTTATGACAAACCCATAACCAGTATAATACTTAGTGGTTAAAAAAATTTTTTTTTCCCTTTAAAATCTGGAACAAGACAAGGGTGCCCACTTTCATCATTTGTATTCATTATAGTATTGGAAGTCCCTAGCCACAGCAATCAGACAAGGAAAAGAGATAAAAAGTATCCAAATTGGAAGGGAAGAGGTAAAATTGTGATTATAAATAGATAATAGGATACTATATATTGTTGTTTGGTCCCTAAGTTGTGTTTGATTTTTTCTGATACTATATTTAGAAAACCTTAAGGACTCCAGATAAAAGCTAGTCTAATCGATAAATGAGTTCAGCGGTGTTGCAGGATACAAGATTAACATACAGAAATCAGTTGCATTTCTTTATATTAACAATGAAATATCAGAAATGGAATGTAAGAAAAGCAATCTCTATTAGAATTGCATCCAGAAAAAAAAAAAAAAAAAAAAAAAAAAAACGACTTCTAAATAAACCTGACCAAGGAGATGAAAGAGTTATATGCTAAGAACTATAAAACCTTAGTAGAGGAAACTGCAGATGATTCAAAGAAATGGAAAGATATCCCAAGTCCTTGCATTGCAAAATTTAAAACTGTTAACACATTATTGACCAGAGATGTTGTAATACGGTTTTCGTTACCTGAATGTTATTGACCAGAGACGTATAAATACATCTTTAGAGAGTGATACAGTTAACATCATGGTATGAAGTTGTTAGAGTTTAAATTGATCAAGAGTTCTTTATACACTTTATGATTTTCACCATCATTCACATTTTGCTCCATTAGATCTCTGGGTCCAACCTTATCTATGTTATAAACCTAAGTTTATTACCATAAAATTTTCAAAAATGACACATTGCAAAATTTCTTTCTTCTGAAAGAGCCACCTACAAAGACCCACCTTGTCGAGCATCAGGTGAAATAAAAGAACATATTCTAGAGGAAATAATATGATAGACTTTCCCTTCTCCAGGAGATCTTTCCAACCCAGGTCTCCCACATTGCAGGGAGATTCTGAGCCACCAGGGAAGCCCAAGAATACTGCAGTGGGCAGCTTATCCTTTCTCCATGGGATATTCCCGACCCAGGAATCAAACTGCATTGCAGGCAGATTCTTTACCAACTGAGCTATCAGGGAAGACCCGAACCACCCCCACCCGCCAAAAAAAAAATGCTGCCAGAAAGCGCAGACTCTGTGTCTATGGGGAAAGGAGAGTGAAACATAGTGTGTTTTTTATAGACGCTCTCATCGCCTGCATCTGGGTCATGAAGATCATTTTTGTATAGTTCTTCTCTGTATTCTTGCCACCACTTCTTAACATCTTCTGATTCTGTTAGGTCCAAACCATTTCTGTCCTTTATTGTATCCATCTTTGCATGAAATATTTCCTTGGTATCTCTAATTTTCTTGAAGAGATCTCTAGTCTTTCTCATTCTATTGTTTTCCTATATTTCTTTGCATTGATCACTGAGGAGGGCTTTTTTAACCTCCCCTTGCTGTTCTTTGGAACTCTGCACGATGGTGTGAGCACTCACCTAGAGCCAGACATCCTGGAATGTGAAGTCAAGTGGGCCTTAGGAAACATCACTACAAACAAAGCTAGTGGAGGTGATGGAATTCCAGTTGAGCTATTTCAAATCCTAAAAGATGATGCTGTGAAAGTGCTGCACTCAATATGCCAGAAAATTTGGGAAACTCAGCAGTGGCCACAGGACTGAAAAATGTCAGTTCCAATCCCAAAGAAAGGCAATGCCAAAGAATGTTCAAACTACTGCACAATTGCACTCATCTCATATGCTAGCAAAGTAATACTCACAGTTCTCCAAGCCAGGCTTCAGCAACACATGAACCGTGAACTTCCTGATGTTCAAGCTGGATTTAAAAAAGGCAGAGGAACCAGAGATCAAATTGTCAACATCCATTGGATCATCACAAAAGCAAGAAAGTTCCAGAGAAACATCTACTTCTGCTTTATTGACTATGTCAAAGTCTTTGACTGTTTGGATCACAATAAACTGTGGAAAATTCTGAAAGAGATGGGAATACCAGACCACCTGACCTGCCTCTTGAGAAACCTATATGCAGGTCAGGAAGCAACAGTTAGAACTGGACATGGAACAACAGACTGGTTCCAAATAGGAAAAGGGGTACGTCAAGGCTGTATATTGTCACCCTGCTTATTTAACTTATATGCAGAGTATGTCATGAGAAATTCTGGGCTGGAAGAAGCACAAGCTGGAATCAAGATTGCTGGGAGAAATATCAGTTACCTCAGATATGCAGATGATACCACCCTTATGGCAGAAAGTGAAGAGAAACTAAAAAGCCTCTTGATGAAAGTGAAAGAGGAGAGTGAAACAGTTGGCTTAAAGCTCAACATTCAGAAAACAAAGATCATGGCATCCGGTCCCATCACTTCATGGGAAATAGATGGGGAAACAATGGAAACAGTGGCTGACTTTATTTTTCTGGGCTCCAAAATCACTACAGATGGTGACTGCAGCCATGAAATTGAAAGACGCTTGCTCCTTGGAAGAAAATCTATGACCAACCTAGACAGTATATTTAAAACAGAGACATTACTTTGTCAAGAAAGGTCCATCCATCAAGGCTATGGTTTTTCCAGTGGTCATGTATAGATGTGAGAGTTAGACTCTAAAGAAAGCTGAGCACCAAAGAATTGATGCTTTTGAACTATGGTGTTGGAGAAGACTCTTGAGAATCCCTTGGACTGCAAGGAGATCCAACCAGTCCATCCTAAAGGAGATCAGTCCTGAGTGTTCATTGAAAGGACTGAAGCTGAAACTCCAATACTTTGGCCACCTGATGTGAAGAGCTGACTCATTGGAAAGGATCCTGATGCTGGGAAAGATTGAAGGCAGGAGGAGAAGGGGACGACAGAGGATGAGATGGTTGGATGGCATCTCCAACTTGAAGGACAAGAGTTTGGGTAAACTCCAGGAGTTGGTGATGGACAGGGAGGCCTGGCGTGCTGCAGTCCATGGGGTTGCAAAGAGTTGGACACGACTGAGCAACTGAACTGATCACCTGCATAGAAATGCAGACTACACTGCCTGTCACACCCTAATGAGACATTAGAATGCTTTAGTAAGACACATACAGAGTTTCAAATAAACACATTAAGTGCAAAAAATGTTTTATTTACTCAAATGTGGGTATTTCAATCCTCACTTACATGACAAATCACCAGTCACAAGGCATTATTTTCTGCATAAATCTCCCAGTCAGTAATGTGTTAAAATGGCCACATTACCCAAGCATTCTACAGAGTTAATGTAGTTGCTGTTCAGCTGCTTAGTCGCGTCTGACTTTTTGCAACCCCATGGACTGCAGCACGCCAGATTTAACGTGATCTCTATCAAACTTTGTCATGATATTTTTCGCAGAATGAGAATAATCTCAAAATTTATATGGAAGCATAGAAGATAGAGCATTCACAAAATGAAGATCATGGCATCCAGTCCCACCACTTCATGGCAAACAGATGGGGAAACAATGGAAACAGTGACAGACTTTATTTTCTTGGGCTCCAAAATCACTGCAGATGGTGACTGCAGCCATTAAATTAAAAGACGCTTGCTCCTTGGAAGAAAAGCTATGATCAACCTAGACAGCATATTAAGAAAATCACGAGCCTTGTGACTGGTGTTTTGTCATGTAAGTGAGCATTGAAATACCCACATTTGATTAAATAAAACATTTTTTTTTGTGCTTAATGTGTTTATTTGAAACTCTATGTGTCTTACTAAAGGATTCTAATATCTCATTAGGGTGTGATAGGCAGAGACATGACTTTACCAACAAACGTCCATCTAATCAAAACTATGGTTTTTCCAGTAGTCATGTATGGATGGATGTGAGAGTTGGACCAGAAAGAGAGCTGAGTGCCAAAGAATGGATGCTTTTGAACTGTGGTGTTGGAGAAGACTCTTGAGAGTCCCTTGGACTGCAAGGAGATCCAACCAGTCCATCCTAAAGGAGATCAGTCCTGGGTGTTCATTGGAAGGACTGATGTTGAAGCTGAAACTCCAATACTTTGGCCACCTGATGCGAAGAGCTAACTCATTTGAAAAGACCCTGATGCTGGGAAAGATTGAAGGCAGGAGGAGAAGGAGGCGACGGAGGATGAGATGTTTGGATGGCATCACCGATTCAATGGACATGAGTTTGGGTGAACTCCGGGAGCTGGTGATGGACAGGGAGGCCTGGCGTGCTGCGATTCATGGGGTTGCAAAGACTTGGATATGACTGAGCAACTGAACTGAACTGATGTGCATAATTGTACTTAACAAGAGCAGTTGTGGTGCAGTTTTCATTCTTTCTGCATGTGACATTCGCATCTCTGTGTTTCCATATTTGAAGCCAGCAAAATCTCATTTACGGTTTCCCAGGTAGCGCTAAGTGGTAAAGAATCCACCTGAAGATGCAGGGGACTTAAGAGACATGGTTCGATCTCTGCATTGGGAGGATCCCCTGGAGAAGGGAATGGCAACCCACTCCAGTACTCTCGCCTGGAGAATCCCATGGAGAGAGGAGCCTGGTGGGTTACAGCCCATGGGGTTGCAACGAGTCGGACATGACTGAAGCAACTTAGCACACAGCATGCAAACCTCATTTAACTTTGACAGTTCCAGAAAGTGCAGGACTTTTGAAGGAGGAAACAGACAGAACAGGCGGCCTCTTGAAAGCAGGACTCCATCTTGGACTGGACTGTGGACTTTGAACTGTATGCCCAGTATCTATGGAAATGACGTACCAACTGGAAAACCAGGCCCCCTGGATGGAAGAGACCCAGGGCTCGTCCCTAGGCTCTCTGGTGCAAGAGACCCAGGGCTCGTCCCTAGGCTCTCTGGTGCCTAAAAGAATACCCCAATTATCTGTGTAACCGAATAGAATCATAAATTCTATGATGCTATTTGGAGTATGACCACAGGCCTATTGATAATTGTCCACTGTTAACTACCTAGGCTTAAGGCATATGAATCCTGGGTTAACTTTGATTGCATCTTTCTTTTCCTTTGTTCAGACTAGTTTCAGGGAATTTGGGGAGGTGGGTTTGGGCACGTACACTTAGGATATATAAGGTTTTCAGAAAAACTGGTTGGGGTCCTTGGCTAAGAGGAGACTCTGCCTTGGGCCCGCTGGTGTAATACTGCACTCCACGATCTGCATCTGAGTGAGTTTGTTTCCCAGAATGCGTTGCTACAACACTTTGACCCCTGATGATACAGGCACCTAGGCGGTCCTGTTTTTATAGTTTGTAAACCACCAGCAACATATACTTTCTGAATCTGAGCTCTCAAAGGAGCCCGTAGTACACTTTCCAATTATTAGTTGATATACAAATTCTGCATTTGTCCCCAAAGATACCAGGTGTCTTGTAGCATTTACTAAGCTTGGGTGAGAATGTTTTATCTTGCAACTGAATATCCTGGAAATCAAAGAATATAGAGCCAAGTTTCAATGTGGTGCATTTGGGACTTCCTTGGTGGTCGGTCCAGTGGCTAAGACTTCACCTTCCAAGGCAGGGGATGTGGGTTCGATCCCTGGTTGGGGAACAAAGATCCCACATGCCTTGCATCCCAAAATCTAAAGCATCAAACAGAAGCAATATTGTAATGAATTCCACAAAGGCTTTAAAAAAAAATGGCCCACCCCAATATGGTGGATTTGTTATTTTTAATTCAGAAATGTCTACAAGTTATACATTGCTATCATATTTTTCCCCCCTGAAAATCCATGTGCCCACGAGTCATAATTTGTAAAAGATTAAATACACCTTGGTTCTGTTCTTTAAATCAAATTATGATTGATAAATCTGAAGTTAGACAATTAAGTAAAATTATGATTGATAAATTTGAAGTTGGCTCAGTATTCAACTTCCTCTCTCTGCAGAGGTGGAGGCAGACTAACTGCCTTATAAAATTCTCACAGAATCTGAAAGATACATTGTCACTGAAAATATAAAAAAAAAAAAAAAACACTGAATATTTTTAAACTGGGTATTAGAAGTACATTAATGTATATGTATTTTCCTAATTATTTGACTCTTTGTTATGCAATCATGTGTGTGGTAGTTGCACGGTTGTGTCCAACTCTTTGTGACCCCCCTGAACTGTAGCCCACCAGGCTCCTCTGTCCCTGGGATTCTCTAGGCAAGAGTACTGGAGTGGGTGGCCATTTCCTCCTCCAGGGGATCTTCCAGACCCAGGGATCGAACCCAGGTGTCTTGCATTGACAGGCAGATTCTTTACCACTGAGTCACCAGGGAAGCCCTTGTTATACATAAATCGAGCCAAGTCTTTTAAACTCCAGTAGAGTACACTATCGGAGAAGGCAGTGGCACCCCACTCCAGCACTCTTGCCTGGAAAATCCCATGAACAGAGGAGCCTGGTGGGCTTCAGTCCATGGGGTCACGAAGAGTCGGACACGACTGAGTGACTTCCCTTTCACTTTTCACTTTCCTGCATTGGAGAAGGAAATGGCAACGCACTCCAGTGTCCTTGCCTGGAGAATCCCAGGGACGGTGGAGCCTGGTGGGCTGCTGTCTATGGGGTCTCACAGAGTCGGACACGACTGAAGCAACTTAGCAGCAGCAGCAGTAGCAGCAGCGTACACTATTATATGCAGGAAAATACTCAAATTTACTTATTTATAGCTCCTGCTGGCTCTAACTCATTTCCATTTTTTTTTCTTTTACAACAATACAGCCAAAAAACACACTGTCAATGCATTTTTTTTGTGTGTACATATGTAAGCTTTTATGGTGTATTTTTTAAAAATGCTCTTTATAAGCATTAAGCTCAGCTGTTGTCAGCAAAACTGTACTTTCCCTAATTTATATACTGGAATCTTTGGGGTAGTATCTAAATTCTAAAATCACATGGTCAGCAAGCAGAAAAGTTGAGATCAAAACCAAATTCTATCCAAAAAGAAAAAAAAAAAAAAAAAAAAACCCAGCAATTACATATGTCCTGGCTTCTCACTTAAAGGGTTAGCTGAGTAACATACAATATATGCTTTTATATTTTACTAAACAATACCAAAGGACTCAGGGGATCTAACCCATCAATCCTAAAGGAAATCAACACTGAATATTCATTAGAAGGATTGACACTGAAGCTCCAGTACTTTGGCCAACTGAAGTGAAGAGGCGACTCACTGGAAAAGACTCTGATGCTGGGAAAAATTGAAGTCGGGAGGAGAAGGGGATGACAGAGAATGAGATGGTTGGATGGCATCACCAACTCAATGGACATGAGTTTGAGCAAACTCTGGGAGATGGTAAAAGACAGGGAACCTTGGCATATTGCAGTTCATGCATCCAGTAGATACATAAATGTTTGCTAACCGCATGTCTGTGCAATTCTATTTTAATTTTTGTTATTTCATGATGAGTAAGTTAGAATCTGTATATCTGTTCACCATTCAGATTTTCCTCGATGGGGGAAATTCAGCTTTATTTTGGTAGCTTGAAGGTGAAGAAACAACTGTTCTTGACACCCACTTTGTTAGTGGGTTTTCTAAAATCAAGTCACTGAATCAAAACTTGATGACAACATACGTTTTTTTTCTAATTAAACGTTCATAGTCCGGTAGACACACAGCTTGATTCTAAGAAGAAACAGAGTTTTGTTAAAATGTGGGAACAATGTACTGAAATAATTTCTTTTGCTTTATTAGATGCTGACATAAGATGTATGATCTCAACTTTTATATATGATCAAATATATATATATTTGATCTCAACTTTCCTGCTTCTTGGCCATCTGATTTGAGAATTTAGTACTATCCTACAGACTCCAATATATAAATTAGGTTAAGTAGAGTTTTGCTGATGACAGCTGAGTTTAATGCTTATAAAGAGCATTTTAAAAAATACACGATAAAAATGCTTACATACGTCATATACGTAAGATGCTGACTCCTGGGTATACACACCAAGGAAACCAGAATAGGAAGAGACATGTGTACCCATTGTTCATCACAGCTCTGTTTACAATAGCTGGGACATGGAAGCAACCTAGACATCTATCGGCAGACAAATGGATAAGGAAGTGTGGTACATATACACAATGGAATATTACTCAGCTATTAAAAAGAACACATTTGAGTCAGTTCTACTGAGGTGGTTTAAACTGGAGCCTATTATACAGAGTGAAGTAAGTCATAAAGAAAAACACCAATACAGTATATTAATACATATATATGGAATTTAGAAAGATGGTAACGATGACCCTATATGCAAGACAGCAAAAGAGACACAGCTATAAAGAAGAGTTTTGGACTCTGTGGGAGAAGGCGAGGGTGGGATGATTTGAGAGAATAGCATTGAAACATGTATATTACCATATGTGAAATAGATGACTAGTCCAAGTTTGATGCAGGAAAGAGAGCACTCAAAGCCAGTTCACTGGAACCACCCGAAGGGATGGGACAGGGAGGGAGGTGGGAGAGGGGGTTCAGGATGGGGGACACATGTACACCCATGGCTGATTCATGTCAATGTATGGCAAAACCACTACAATATATTAAAGCAATTAACCTCCAATTAAAATAAATAAAAAGAAAAGAGCAACGAAACTAAAAGCTGGTTCTTTGAAAGGATAAACTGAAGTGATAAACCTTTAACCAGGCCCACCAGGAAAAAAAAGCGTGGGTGAGAGGAAAGGGCTCGCTCAAATAAATACAATTGGAACTGCAAAAGGGCAAGCAACACCTGGACACCACAGAAATACAAAGGAGAGGACCTGCGTGGTGGGCCAGTGGATAAGGCTTCACGCTCGCAATGCAGGGGGGAACTAAGATCCCATGCATCACAACTAGAGAGCCCAAGCATTGCAACCACTGAGCCCTCACACTCTAGAGCCCGCATATCACAACTAGAGATGCCCACACATCACAACAAATACCCCAGAGCAGCCAAAGGGGGGAAGAAAATACAATGGACCATAAGCAGCTACTACAAACCACTATATGCAAATAAAATGGAAAAACCTAGAAGATATTGACAAATTCTTAGAAACGTACAGCCTTCCAAGACGGAGCCGGGAAGAAACAGAAAATATGAGCAGACCAATCATAAGTACTGAAAATGGAACTGATTAAAAAGCTCCCAGCAGACAAAAGTATGGGACCTGATGGTTTCACAGGGGAATTCTATCAGACATTTAGAGAAGGGCTTCCCTGGTGGCTCAGCTGGTAAAGAATCCACCTGCAATGCAGGAGACCCCAGTTCGTTTCCTGGGTCAGGAAGATGTGCTGGAGAAGGAATAGGCTACCCACTCCAGTATTGTTGGGCTTCCCTGGTGGCTCAGTTGGTAAAGAATCCACCTGCAATGCAGGAGACTTGGGTTCGATCCCTCGGTTGGGAAGATCCCCTGGAGAAGGAAAAGGCTACCCACTCCAGTGTTCTGGCCTGGAGAATTCCATGGACTGTATAGTTCATGGGGTTGCAAAGAGTCGGTCATGACTGAGCAACTTTCACTTAACACTTATCCTTCTGAAATGCTTCCAAAAAGCTGCAGAGGAAGAAACACTCCAAAAATCATTTTATGAGGCCACCATCACACTGATACCAAAACCAGAGATACTACAAAAAAAGAGAAAATTACAGGAGAATATCACTGACAAACACAGATGCAAAATCCTTAACAAAATACTAGGAAATCCAATCCAACAGTAAATTAGAAGGATCATTCACCATGATCAAGTGGGATTTGTCCCAGAGATGCAAGGATTTTTCAGTATTTGCCAAACAATCAGTATGATACACCACGTCAACAAACTAAAGAATAGAAACCACATTTTCATCTCCAGAAAAAGCTTTTGACAAAATTCAACACCCAGTTATGATAAAAGCTGTCCAGATCCTGGGCAGAGAGGGAACCTACCTCAACGAAATAAAAGCCATATACAACAAACCTACAGCAAAGAGCATTTCCTCTAATATCAGGAACGAGACAAGGAAACCCTCTCTCGCCACTTTTATTCAACAGAGTTGTGGAAGTTGTAGCCACAGTAATCAGAGAATAAAAAAGAATAAAGGGGTGCAGATTGGAAAGGAAGAAGAAAATCTGTCACTGCTTGCAGGAACCAAGTCACTTCAGTCGTGTACAACTCTTTGTGACCCCATGGACTGTAGCCCACCAGGCTCCTCTGTCCATGGGATTCTCCAGGCAAGAATACTGTCGTGGGTTGCCATTCCTTTCTCCAGGCGATCTTCCTGACCCAGGGATCAAACCTGCATCTCTTGTGTCCCCTGCATTGTGGACAGACTCTCCAGACTTGCAGATAGCATGACGCTGTACCTGCTGCTGCTGCTGCTAAGTCACTTCAGTCGTGTCCGACTCTGTGTGACCCCATAGACGGCAGCCCACCAGGCTCCTCCATCCATGGGATTTTCCAGGCAGGAGTACTGGAGTGGGGTGCCATTGCCTTCTCCAGACACTATACCTAGACAATCCTAAAAATGCTCCTAGGAAACTATTAAAGCTCATCAATGAATTTGGTAGTTTCAAGATACAAAATTGACACACAGAAACCTTTTGCATTTCTGTACACTAACAGAGAAAAATCGGAAAGAAAAATTAAGGGGGAAATCCCATTTACCATGGCATCTAAGAGAATAAAATACTAGGAATAAACCCAGCTAAGATGCAAAAGACCTGTTCTCTGCAAACTATAAGATGCTGATGAAAGAAACTGAAGATGATATAAATAGATAAAATATATATACCATGTTCTTGGACTGGAAGAACCAATATTGTGAAATGACTGTACTGCCCAAGGCAATCTACATATTCAATGTAATGTCTATCAAATGACCAAAGGCATTTTTCACAGAGCCAAAACAAAAAGTTTTAAAACAAGTATACAAACCCAGAAGACTCTGAATAACCAAAGCCGTCTTGAAAAAGGAAAACGTAGCTTGAGGAATGAGGCTCCCTTATTTCAGGCTATACCACAAAGCTATACTGTAGACTATACTACAAAGTCAAAACAGTATGATACCAGCCCAACAGAAAAATACCTGAATGGAACAGGACAGAATCCCCAGAAATAAACCCTTGCAGCTGGCGCTAGTGGTAAAGAATCTGCCTGCAATATGGGAGACCTGGGTGTCCACCCCTTGGTTGTCAAGATCCCCTGGATAAGAGAACAGCTACCCACTCCAGTATTCTGGCCTGTGGTACTCCATGAACAGAGGAACCTGGCAGGCTACAGTCCATGGGGTCACAAAGAGTCAGACATGACTGAGCGACTTTCAGTTTCACTTTATACACACTGCTGCTGCTGCTGCTGCTAAGTCGCCTCAGTCGTGTCCGACTCTGTGCGACCCCATAGATGGCAGCCCACCAGGCTCCCTCGTCCATGGGATTTTCCAGGCAAGAGTATTATACACACTACTAAATATAAAATAGGTAATCAACAAACACATACTGTATAACACAGGGAACTCTACTCAGTATTCAGTAATAACCTTTATGGAAAAAGCATGGATTTTTTTTTTTAATGTATAATTGAATCACTATGCTGGATGCCTGAAACCAACACAATATTGTGAATCAACCGTGTGTGTATTTTAGTCGCTCAGTCACATCTGACTCTCTGCAACCCCATGGACCGTAGCCCACCGGGCTCCTCTGTCCATGGGATTCTCCAGGCAAGAATACTGGAGTGGGCTGCCATGCTCTCCTGCAGGAGATCTTCCTGACCCAGGGATTGAACTCGGGTCTCCTGCACTGTAGGCAGATTTTTTTACTCTCTGAGCCACAGTGGCTCAGACAGCCACAAACTATACTATAATATAAAATAAAAATTAAATTCTAAAAAAATGTCTGTACTACCACAAAACTCTACAGACTCAATGCAATCTCCATCAAAATTCTGGTGGCATCTTTCACAGAAAGAGATTAAAACAATTCTGAGATCTCTATGAAACCACAAGAGACCCAAGAAGCCACAGTAAACTTGAAAAGTCAGTGGCATCATCCTTTCTGATGTCAAACTCTATTACAAAGCTACAGTAATGAAAACACTGTGCTCTTGGCTTAAACACACACACACACACACACACATCAATGGAAGAGAATAGAGAACCTGGAAATTTACCTACACGCATTTGGCCAACATATAGCAAAGAAACCAAGAATATTCTGTAGGGAAAGTACTGTGTCTTCGATAAATGGTAGTGGGAAGACTTCCCTGGTTGATCCAGTGGTTAAGAATCCAGCTGCAAACTCCACATGCTGCAGAGCACCTACTGAAGCCTGAGCTGCGGACCCCAGGCTGAGCAAAAGAACCCATCGAAATGGGAAACCCATGCTCCACAACTAAAGCTAAGCTCCCGCTTGCCACCAACTAGAGAATACCGTTGCTGTGTGCAGCAACGGAGACCCAGCACAGCCAAAAACTAATTTTAAAATGACGGAAGTAGGACATCTGGATAGTCATACGCGAAGGAATGAAGCTGGAGCCTGATCTTACACTGCACTCACAAAATTCAACTTAAAACCGATCAAAGATTTGAATGTTAAGAACTGAGGCTGTAACATCCACGGGAGAAAACCCACAAAAGCTTCTCAACATAGGTCTTTGTCATGGTTTTTTTGATCTGACAACAGAAGCAGATACAAACAAATGGGACAACGTCAAACTAAACAAACAAACAAACAAACAAACTGTTCTGCACGGCAAAGAAAGCGAAAGTGAAAGTCACTCAGTCGTGTCCGACTCTTTTCGACCCCCTGGAGTATATACAGTCTGGGCAATTCTTCAGGACAGAATAGTGGAGTGGGTAGCCCTTCCCTTCTCTAGGGCATCTTCCCAACCCAGGAATCGAATCCTGGTCTCCCACATTGCAGGCAGATTCTTTACCAGCTGAGCCACCAGGGAAGCCCAAGAATACTGGAGTGGGTAGCTATCGCTTTTCCAGGGGATCTTCCCAACCCAGGGATCAGACTTAGGTCTCCTGCATTGCAGACGGATTCTTTACCAGCTGAGCCACAAAAGACAACCATCAAAACAGGCAATTTAGTGCAGAGGGGAAAAAAAAATGTGGTCTGCAAATTATATGTCTGATAAGGGATTAATATTTAAAGAATATATAAATAAATTATTAGTAGGGGGAAAAAAGTCCTATTTAACAATGGTAAGAGAATTTGAATACATGTGTTTCTTAAAGAGGACATAGAGAGGGCCAACAGGTACAGGAGAAAATGCTGAACATCAGGACTCATCAAGGATAAGACGGGGGCGGGGACTTCCCTTGGTGGTTCAGTGGTTTAGAATCTGCCTGCCAACTCAGGGAACACGGGTTCGATCCCTGGTCTGGGAACTAGTATCCCACAGGTGGCAGGGCAATGAAGCCCGTGTGTCACAGCTAGAGTGGCTAGAATTTAGCCCCTGCTCTCAGAAACTGGAGAAAGCCCCGTGCACCAGAAGAAAGAGCCTCCATGTCTCAATGAAAAATTTAAAAATAAACAATTAAAAAGAAATTTTTTTAAATGCAAAAAATTATAAAAAATTTAAAAATGCCACCAAATTTTTTTTTAAAAAGGGAATAATGAAACAGTGTATGCAAATGAAAACCATAGTGAGGCAATCACCTCACACTTGTCAGAATGGCTGTCATCAAAGGGACAAATCAGAAGCCTTGCTCAGGATGCAGAGAAATGGGAATTCTTGGGTACTACTGGTGGTAGTGTAAACTGGTGCACAGAATATGGCAACTAGGAGGAGGTTCCTCAGAAAAGTTGAAAGAGAATTAGCTTGCAATCGGCAATTGCATCTCTCGGTATTCATGGCAATTAAGCAATCGAAAACACTGAGGTTACTGAGTGTACCCGCTCCCTGCATTCAGCGCAGCGTTGTTTACAAGACCTAAGATATGGAAACAACCTAAATACATGTTCATCTGTGGATGAATGGATACAGACAACGTGGTGTGTGTGTGTGTGAAAATATCATGCCAAGACAAAGAACGAAGCCTTGCCATTTGTGACAACATGGATGCAAGAATTACGCTAAGTAAAATAAGTCAGAGAGAGACAGATACTATATGATCTCAACATATTGAATCAAACGAAAAACACACAATTAAAAAAAAAAACTTTAACTTACAGAGAAGAGACGAAGACACGCGGGTGGGGGCAAGGTGGCATGGATGAAGGGAGTGGAAAGGTACAGTGTCTCTGTTACAAAATAAGGAATTCATGGGGATGTAACGTGGGCTTCCCTGGTGGCTCAGTGGTAGAGAAACTGCATGCCAGTGCAGGAGACCCAGGTTCGATTCCGGGGTTGGGAAGATCTCCTAGAGCAGGAAGTGGCAACCTACTCCAGTATTCTTGCCTGCAAAAATCCCTTGGAGAGAGGAGCCTGGTGGGCTACAGTCCATGGGGTTGCAAACAAGTCAGACACAACTTAGCATCTGAGCACACATTGGGGTGTAGTGTATAGCATGGTAACCATGGTGACCATGAAGTGCATATTTGAAAACCAATGCAATATTGTAAAGAAAAAAAAAAAAAAAAAACTACCAGGAAAGCAGGTTTTTAGATTTCTTACAAGAAAACAATTTTCTGGAACTATGGATGTTGACAAATGTTAAGCAGACTTACTGCAATAATTTTACAGTGTATTACAAATATCAAATTTGTATGCTACTGAGCTGAACTAATACATCCATTCTATCTCAACAGAACATGTGAAAAAAGTGTACAGTTAAGTTTCTGTCTCATTAACCAAGTGTGATCATTAGTCTGTCAGACACATAGCACATTTCTTAGTCACGTTTCCTAGGAATGTTAGTTATCTCTACTGCCAGTGGTGTTTTTACGTGGGTTTTCAGGGACGGAAAGAAATGAACTCAGAATGTGAGGATCCTAGTCTGATATGATCAAGGGATTCTCCAGGCAAGAATACTGGAATGGGTTGCCAGGCCCTCCTCCAGGGGATGTTCCCGACCCGGGAATCGAACCCGGGGTCTTCCGCATTGCAGGCAGATTCCTGACCATCTGAGCCACCAGGGAAGCCCTTATGCTCAAGGGAGCTCTGATCCAGTCAAGCTCTGTATAAGACAAATACTATCCATATAGGGTCTCGTTGTGTGGAATTGAAACAAAACAAACACACACGCAAAAACTCTGCAGTGTTACTGAATTCACGTATTAGTTTAACCAGTTTGTGTGTGTGTGTGTGTGTGTGTGTGTGTATGGTTTGAGGTGGAAAACTAGAATCCAGCTACCCCACCATTTCTACTCAATCCATGTCGTCCACAGTACTCAAGACCCAGTTGCCCCTATTATAATCTTTCCAGAATGAACGTGAAAGTCACTCAGTCATGTCTGATTCTTTGTGACCCCATGGACTATAGCCCACCCGGCTTCTCTGTCCATGGGATTCTCCAGGCAAGAGGACTGGAGTGGGTTGCTCTGCCCTCCTCCAGGGGATCTTCCCCACTCAGGGATCAAACCCAGGTTGCCTGATTTGGCAGGCAGATTCTTTATCGTCTGAGCCACCAGGGAAGCCCATCGTGCCTGTTAATAACACACGGACTCCTGCAAGACGGATTAGCAGCCCCGCTCTGGGTGAACTGAATGTGGTTAAGGCTTGGCTTCCATAATGAAGCTTGATATCATCTCTGCTCTTTATGGCTTGGTTTTCACAGGGTTCTTTTGAAAAGTAATTTACGGTTCAGGCATTTCAAGTATAATAAAAAAAAACCAAACTGGAAATAGCAGTATGAAGCATACCTACCTGCTGTCTCACATAAAATACTCCAGCGTATTTTACCCCAAACTGGGATACTGTCCCAGGGAACTAGTACATAAAACCCTCCAAAACGAAATTGTATAGTTCTACCTTATAATCCTGTGTGGCTCACAACAGACTGAAAAATTCTGAAACAGATGGGGATACGAGATCACCTTACCTGCCTGCTGAGAAATCTGTATGCAGGTCAAGAAGCAACAGTTAGAACAGCTACCAGGGAATGCGAATCTAGTAAGCCCTGATATAATTAAGTGAGCCCTCTACACTCACTTGAGATCGATCCCCCTGGGTTTGATCCCTGGGTCGGGAAGATCCCCTGGAGAAGGAAATGGCAACCCACTCTAGTACTCTTGCCTGGAAAATCCCATGGACAGAGGAGCCTGGTAGGCTACAGTCCATGGGGTGACAAAGAGTTGGACACGACTGAGCAACTTTACTTACTACATCAACATGAGAGAGAGAACGCAAGTCTTAAAGATGAGATTTCCACGTCTTGACCCCCGTGGGCCCAGCACAACTCTGTCCTGGGCTTACCTCCCACTCAGCACGTCTGGTTGTACCAGCATCTGGATGTCTGGATGTACTGAACTGGAAAGAAATGAACTCAGGAAATGTGCATCCCATTCTGCTTTCTCATTTTGCCCCTCACCAGTGATCTGATGCTCAATGAATTATTGGCACGCCTGCTTAAATTATTGAAATACCTATTTAAATATCCATTTGAAGTAATAAAACCTGGGTGGAAGCAGGTTGTAAATTGCCTTGGGTCTGAGACAGCCAGCGGACGTGAGCTTCAAGAAGTCATTGAGCTTTTCAGAGAATGTTATCACTCAGGGCAACTTGACAGAGTTAGGGGGGCTCGAATGTTATATCTGGGACCACATTCTGATAATCATTGGTCCAGGCGAGGACTAGGGTGAGGGGACAAGGAGTCTTATCCGGGGTAGAGAAGTTAAACGGTTCTGAAAATTCAGGCGTCAGAATGATAGCGTTTAAGGCCATGTATGTGAAAAGGAAAATTAATGCCATGAAATCTGTAGTGAACAAAATGTTGAAACTGTACACATGACCACAGGGTTTGAACAGGCTGGGGTTGGGGTGAGGACCACTGGGATGGTCACCAGATGCAGAAACACCTGCCCAACCCTTTGGTACTACTCCTTGTGTGGGTGACGGTCTGAGTAATGGTGCGGTCATTCACCCAGGGGTCAGCCAGGATTAAGGTCACATACAGAGCCTCATCCACTCACTGGCTCTAAGACCGTGGGATCCTCAATGCTTATACTCATTGCCCTCCAAACTCACGTGGGTGGTGCGACGGGGGTGAATCGTGTCCTGCAAGAAGATGTATTTCCAAGTCCAAATCCTTGGCAGTAGGAACGTGAACTTTTCCTGGAAATAGGCTCTTTTTCAAACAGTTGTAATCATCACGAGTTCGAGTGTACTAAGTCACTCACTCATGTCCAACTCTGTGCGACCCCGTAGACGGCAGCCCACGAGGCTCCCCCGTCCCTGGGATTCTCCAGGCAAGAACACTGGAGTGGGTTGCCATGTCCTTCTCCAATGCATGAAAGTGAAAAGTGAAAGTAAAGTCGCTCAGTTGTGCCCAATTCTTAGCAACTCCATGGACTGCAGCCCACCAGGCTCCTCTGTCCATGGGATTCTCCAGGCTAGAATACTGGAGTGGGTTGCCATTTCCTCCTCCAGGGGATCTTCCCAACCCAGGGATCAAACCTGTGTCTCCTGCATTAAAGGCGGATTTCTTACCGAACCATCTATCTACCTATCATCCATTCTACATGTCTGTCATCTTCCATCTATCTATTATGCGTTCCATCTTCTATCTATATTTCCAAGTGTATATCTATCATTTGTTGTCTATTTATCACCTATCTATCCATTATCCATCTATTTATCTATTATCTACCTATCATTTCTTTACCTATTATCTGTCTATCATCTGTGTCTGTCTCTCTATCCACCTTTCAGTGTATCTATCTATCCATATCTATCTGTTATCTTCAGTTCAGTTCAGTCACTCCGTCATGTCTGACTCTTTGAACCTCGGCATGCCAGGCCTCCCTGTCCATCACCAACTCAAGGTGTTCATTCAAACTCACGTCCATCAAGTAGGGATGCCATCCAATCATCTCATCATCTGTCGTCCCCTTCTCCTCCTGCCTTCAATCTTTCCCAGCATCAGGGTCTTTTCCAGTGAGTCAGTTCTTCACATCTGGTGGCCAAAGTATTGGAGTTTCAGCCTCAGCATCAGTCCTTCCAATGAATATTCAGGACTGATTTCCTTTCGTATGGACTGGTTGGATCTCCTTGCCATCCAAGGGACTCTCAAGAGTCTTCTCCAACACCACAGTTCAAAATCATCTTCAGCACTCAGCTTTCTTTATAGTCCAAGTCTCACATCCATACATGACTACTGGAAAAACCATAGCTTTGACCAGACAGATCTTTATTGGCTAAGTAATGTCTCTGCTTTTTAATCTGCTGTCTAAGTTGGTTACAGCTTTTCTTCCAAGGAACATGCATCTTTTAACTTCATGACTGCAGTTACCATCTGCAGTGATTTGGGAGCCCCCCAGAATAAAGTCTCTGATTCTTTCCATTGTTTCCCCATCTATTTGCCATGAAGTGATGGGATCAGATGCCATGATCTTAGTTTTCTGAATGTTGCACTTTAAGCCAACTTTTTCACTCTCCTCTTTTACTTTCATCAAGAGGCCCTTTAGTAGTTCTTTGCTTTCTGCCATAAGAGTGGTGTCATCTGCATATCTGAGGTTACTAACATTTCTGCCAGCAATCTTGATTCCAGCTTGGACCTCATCCAGCCTGGCATTTTGCATGATGTACTCCTGGCATTTTGCATGATGTAGTCCGCATATAAGTTAAATAAGCAGGGTGACAATATACAGCCTTGACGTACTCCTTTTCCTATTTGGAACCAGTCTGTTGTTCCACGTCCAGTTCTAACTGTTGCTTCTTGCCCTGCATACAGGTTTCTCAAGAGGCAGGTCAGGTGGCCTAGTAATCTATTATCTATCATCTGTTTATTTATTATTTATCATCTATTTCTATGTATCTCTCTATGAAATTGAAATTTAAAACTGTTAATCAGTCAGTCGAGTCTGACTCTTGGTGACCCCATGGACTGTAGCCCGCCAGGCTCCTCTGTCCATAGGATTCTCCAGGCAAGAATACTGGAGTGGGTTGCCATGCCCTCCTCCAGGGGATCTTCTCCACCCAGGGATCAAACCCATGTCTCTTACATCTCCTGCATTGGTAAGCAGATTCTTCACCTCTAGTGCCACCTGGGAATTCCCAGTCATCATGAGCAGATGTCATCATTCTGAACAGATGTCACAGGAGGCAGATATGATGGACAGGGAAGATGCGATCAATGTGAGATGAGCTCATTAGGGTGGGTTCTAACCCACCGTCAATGGTGTCCACTTAAGGGATGAGGATTAAGATGCAGACACAGAGGGAGACTTCCCTGACGGTCCCCAGTGGTTGGGACTGTGCACTTCCACGGCCAAGGGCCCAGGTTCCATCCCTGGTCAGGAAACCAAGACCCCACAAGGCGCATGGCAGGGCCAGGAATAAAGGAAAAAATGATACAGACAGAGAAGGAAGACCATATGATGATGCCGGGGTTGGGGGGGATGGCCTTGTCATGATGGAGGCAGAGACTAAAGTGATGTATCTGGTTGGTCAAAAACATTTGTGAGTTTTCCTATAAGATGCTATGGAAAAATCCAAATGGATTTTCTGGCCCACCCAACACGTTCACACCCAGGAAGGCCAAGGAGCACCAACAATCACCTAATGCTCCAAGAGGCAAACACACACTGTCCCTCTCAGATTTCCGAGGCAGGGTGGCCTATCAGCATCTTGGTTTTGGACTCGTGGCCTCCAGTCCTGGGAGATGATACATTTCTGGTTGTAATCCCCTCAACCCGTGGTATTTGTGATAGTATCTGCAGGAAAACACATCCTAGGGTGTAGTCTGCCTGCCTCTTGCCACCTGAAGTTAAGTTTCCTGAACTATGTGCTCACTCTGGGACGGGGTTTTCTTGAAGCACAAGCTGGAATCAAGATTGTTGGGAGAACTATCAGTCTCAGATATGCAGATGATACCACCCTTATGGCAGGCAGTGAAGAGGAACTAAAGAGCCTCTAGATGAAGGGGAAAGGAGAGTGAAAAAGCTGGTTTTAAACTCAAGTTCAAATACCTAAGATCATGGCATCCAGCCATCACTTCATGACAAACAGATGGGGAAAAATGGAAACAGTGACAGACTTTATTTTCTTGGACTCCAAAATTGCTGTGGATGGTGACTACAGGCATGAAATTAAAAAGCCGCTTGCTCCTTGGGAGAACAGCTATGACCAATCTAGACAGCATATTAAAAAGCAGAGACATCACTTTACTGATAAAGGTCCATTTAGTCAAAGCTATGATTTTTCCAGGAGTCATGTATGGATGTGAGAGTTGGACTATAAACAGGGCTGGGTGGCAAAGAATTGATGCTTTGAAACTGTGGTGCTGGAGAAGACTCTTGAGAGTCCCTTGGACTGCAAGGAGATCAAACCAGTCAATCCTAAAGGAAATCAACCCTGAATATTCATTGGAAGGACTGATGCTGAAGCTCCAATACTTTGGTCACCTGATGCAAAGAGCCCGTTCTTTGGAAAAGACCCTGATGCTGGGAAAGATTGAGGGCAAGAGGAGAAGGGGATGACAGAGGATGAGATGGTTGGATGGCATCACTGACTTGATGAATATGAGTTTGAGCAATCTTTGGGAGATAGTGGAGGACAGAGGAGCCTGGTGTGTTGCAGTCCATGGGGCGACAGAGAATCAGACATGACTGAGCGACTCAAAAACATCTGCTCCACCTGGGACAGGATGTCAGGGAGACACACGTGTTTGTCTTTCTTTTGTGTGGAGCCAAAGGGCTTGATTCATAAAGAAGCCTCCTTTTGGGAGAGATGGTCGGGAGACCCTACTGTTGCTCAAAGGGAGGAACTCACCTTGGCTTTTCCTTTTAGAATTATTCTTTGATTGCAAGATAATTGCTTTATGATGCTGTGTTGGTTTCTGCTGTATAAGTCAGCCATATGTATACCTATACCCCCTTCTTCTCAAGCCTCCCTCCTCCCCCCACACCACCCCACCCCTCTAGGTTCATCACAGAGCACCAAGCTGAGCTCCCTGTGTTATACAGCAGCTTCCCACTAACTATTTATTTTACACATGGTAGTGATTACAACAGAGAAGGCAATGGCACCCCACTCTAGTACTCTTGCCTGGAAAATCCCATGGATGGAGGAGCCTGGTGGGCTGCAGTCCATGGGGTCGCTGAGGGTCGGACACGACTGAGCGACTTCACTTTCACTTTTCACGTTCATGCATTGGAGAAGGAAACGGGAACGCACGCCAGTGTTCTTGCCCGGAGAATCCCAGGGACGAGGGAGCCTGGTGAGCTGCTGTCTATGGGGTCGCACAGAGTCGGACATGACTGAAGTGACTCAGCAGCAGCAGCAGCAGTGATTACAAAAGAGGTATCCCCTCACACCGGTTAGAATGGCTATCACCAAAAATATCTACAAAGGGGGCTTCCTTGGTGGCTCACTGGTAAAGAATCCGCCTGCCAATGCAGGAGACACGTGTTTGATCCCTGGTCCAGGAAGATCCCACATGCCATGGATCAAACAAAGCCCTTGAACCACAACTGCTCCAGAGTCCGGGAGCTGCAACCACTGAATCCATATGCCCTAGAGGTCATGCTCTGCGACAATAGAAGCCAGCTCAGTGAGAAGCGCACATACCACAACTAGAGAGTTGCCTCCGCTCGCCACAACCAGAGAAAAGCTGGCACGGCAACAGAGACCCAGCACAGCCAAAAACAATAAAATTTTTAAAAAATCTACAAACAATAAATGCTGGAGAGGATGTGGAAAAAAGGGAATCCTTCTTGCACCGTTAATGAGAAAGTAAACTGATCCACCCACTATGCAGAACAGTAAGCAGACTTCTTAAAAAGCTAGGCGTAAGGCTACTATATGACCCAGCAATCCCACTACTGGGCATATACCCTTGATAAAAACCATAATTCACGAAGACTTATGTACCCCAATATTCACAGCAGTCATGCTTGCAGCTGGCAAGACAAGGAAGCCACCTAGACAACCATTGACAGATGAACGGGTAAAGCTTTGGTATACACACGCAATGGAATATTACTCAGCCATGAAAAGGAATGAATGTAAATCAGAAGTCGAGAGGTGGATGGATCCAGAGTCTGTCATACAGAATAAAGTAACTCAGAAACAGAAAAACAAGTATCGTATATTAACACTGGCTTTTCAAGAGGCTTTGTCCGCTCCCTCTTCTATTAGTAAAATCTCCCAATGAAGAAACAGGCAAGCCATGAAATTCTGCATTTGTACAAACACCGAAGGTTACACATAGCACTTGGCTAATGGGCTTTCTTTTCCTATCGTAACACAAAAAGAAATGTGGTGTGTGTTTTTTATGTTCTTCCTGCATGATTTCCTTAACATTTGTTTTAGGTTAACTTTCTAATTGAGCAATTTTTATTTTAGGTCAGTGGCCACAGGTTTGGTGAAACTTCAGCCAAGTGATAGTCTTAAACAATACAGTCTGCTCAGAAGCAGTGGTGCAGTGGCAAGTATAATCAAAGAACTAGGAATAAAATGCTAATGAGCCATTTTCCTTTTAAAAGTGTGACCTTTTTAGCACCTAATGGAGAGCAGAGCCATGAAGTTTTTTTTTTTTTTAATAGAAATTCTTTTTTTAGATAACCTTCAATGTGAAAATATACCTTTTCTTTCCAGGGTACCTATGTTTGAAAGTAAAAGCAAAACTCACTCAGTCGTGTCCGACTCTGAGACCCCATGGACCATAGAGTCCATGGGATTCTCCAGGCCAGAATACTGAAGTGGGTAGCCTTTCCCTCCTCCAGGGGATCTTCCCGACCGGGAGATTGAACCCAGGTCTCCCCCATTGCAGGCAGATTCTTTACCAGCTGAGCCACACGAAGTCCAAGAATACTGGAGTGCGTAGTCTCTCCCTTCTCCAGGGGATCTTCCCAACCAAGGAATCTAGCTGGGGTCTCCTGCATTGCAGGTGGATTCTTTATCAACTGAGCTATCAGGGGAGCCAACCCACGTTTAAGTCTCCTTACGTCTCCAACACTTTCTGGAGGTGTGTCATTTGAAGCCTGGTTATGTCTAGGCTTCAGATATATATACAGCCCCCAACTAGGTGGCGCGGGTGGTAAAGAACCTGCTTGCAGTGCAGGAGACACAAGAGATGCAGGTCCAATTCCTGGGTCGACAAGATCCTCTGCAGAAGGAGATGACAACCCACTCCAGTATTCTTGCCTGGAGAATCCCATGGACAGAGGAGCCTGGTGGGCTACAGTCCATGGAGTCGCAAAGAGTCAGACATGACTGAAGCGACTTACTATGCACACATGGATTGATGACTTCATGGGGCTTTCAACCTCACGCTTCTGTATCCCTGCTGCTAAGTCACTTAAGTCGTGTCCGACTCTGTTCGACCCCATAGAGGGCAGCCCACCAGGCTCCTCCATCCATGGGATTTTCCAGGCAAGAGTATTGGAGTGGGGTGCCATTGCCTTCTCCGTCTGTATCCCTAGGGCCAGCTTATTATTATTACTATTATTTTTTTAAACTGTGGTTAAAAAAACACACACACATAAATTTTATCCCTTTAAACTGAAGAGTAGAGGACTTCCCTGGAACTCTGGTGGTTGAGACTTACCTTCCAACTCAGGGAGTGTGGGTTCAATCCCTCATTTCGAAGCTAAGATCCCACAGGACTCATGGCCACAAAACCAGAACATAAAACTTAAGCAGTATTGTAAAAAGTTTTATAAAGGCTTAGAAAAAAAATCTAAAGAGTAGTTCAGTCACATTAAGTACTTACATAGTACTTGACCAGCCATCACCCCCCCATCTGTCTCCAAAGCTTTTTGGGCAAAACTAAAATTCTGTATGCATTAGCTACTCCATCCTGTCTCCTTCAGCCCTAGCCCCCCAACCCCACTCTGCTTATGTAGATACCTGCTCTAAGTGCCTCACATATAAGGAATCACGCAATATTTCTCTTTCTATCTGGTTTGCATCATGTAGCATCCTGTCCTCAAGGTTCATTCACCCTGTGTCAAGAGATTTTCCTTTTGAAGGCTGAATTGGGATTTCCCTGGTAGCACAGGAGGTAAAGAAGTCTGTTTGCAATTCAGGAGATGCAGGAGACCCAGTTTCAATCCCTGGGTCAGGAAGATCCCTTGGAGGAGGGCACGGCAACCCACTCCAGTATCCTTGCCTGGAGAATCCCATGGACAGAGGAACCTGGCAGTCTACAGTCCAGGGGGTCACAAAGAGTTGAAGAAGAGTGAGTGGCTTAACACTTTCACGTTTTTTCAATAGTCCATAATATGGATACACCACGCTGTTTATCCACTCACCCATGGATGGACAGTTAGATTGTTGGCACTTTCCAGATACTGTAAATCACACCGCTGTGAACATCTGTGTACAGAGAGCTACTCAGTCTGTGACTTCACTTAGTTTGGGTCTCTATGTGGAGGGCAATTGGTGGATTCCCTGGGGACTTTGAATTTTTAAGGAAAGGCCGTAGGTGACTCACGTTGCCCAGACTTCTTTGTGGCTGAGCAAATACAGTGTGCTCTTTTTAAGACAGTATGTGAAACTGATACTTATGATTTAAGCTATGAGAGGTATCTGTGGAGTTTAAAGATTGCATAGCTGATTTAGTTTCAGAGCATAGTCTTTTTGTTTTTAAAATTTGTTTTAGCATTTATTTCTTTTTTAATTGAATATACTTGATTTATATGAAGACATATATATATTATATTTGTATATTATATATGCTGCTGCTAAGTCGCTTCGGTCATATCCGACTCTGTGCAACCCCATAGACGGCCACCCACCAGGCTCCCCAATCCCTAGGATTGTCCAGGCAAGAACACTGGAGTGGGTTGCCGTTTCCTTCTCCAATGCAGGAAAGTGAAAAGTGAAAGTGAAGTCGTTCAGTTGTGTCCAACTCTTACCGACCCCATGGACTGCAGCCTACCAGGCTCCTCCGTCCATGGGATTTTCCAGGCAAGAGTACTGGAGTGGGGTGCCATTGCCTTCTCTGGTATATTATACATATTTATAAACATAAAGATTTATATAAAGACTATAAAGAAAGCTGAGTGCCAAAGAATCGATGCTTTTGAACTGTGGTGTTGTAGAAGACTCTTAAGAGTCCCTTGGACTGCAAGGAGATCCAACCAGTCCATCCTAAAGGAAATCAGTCCTGAGTGTTCATTAGAAGGACTGATGCTGAAGCTGAAGCTCCAATACGCTGGCCACCTGATGCAGAGAACTGACTCATTTGAAAAGACCCTGATGCTGGGAAAGATTGAAGGCGGGAGGAGAAGGGGACGACAGAGGATGAGATGGTTGGATGGCATCACCAGCTCAATCGACATGAGTTTGAGTAAACTCTGGGAGCTGGTGATGGACAGGGAAGCCTATTGTGCTTCAGTCCATGGGGTCGCAAAGAGTTGGACACGACTGAGCGACTGAACTGAGTTGATTTATAATGTCTTTTAGTTTCAGATGTACAGCAGTGATTCAGTTATACACACACATATACATATATGTAATACATATGTGTTCTTTTTCAGATTCTTTTCATGTATAGGTTATTATAAAATATTGAATAGAGTTCCCTGTGCTAGAAGGTTTCTAGCATAATTGAGAGGAAGGCAGAGAGAGTTTTCAGATACCCATCCCCAACCCCCTGCACATATGCACAGCCTCCCCCATCATGAATGCTCCTCTCACCACCCAGAGTGGTACGTTTGTTAAACTAAGAGACCTATATGACAGATCACCACCACCCCATCGCTTACATTGGGCTTTATTCTTGGTGTTAATATGTTCTACGGACTTGAACATATATTCATATATATGAATATTAAAATATATAAATGCATAACGAAACATACATGTGCATGTGTGCATATTCAAATGCATACGTGCATATTCAAATATATACATGCATATTCAAATATACATGTCTATATTCAAATGTATATGTGTACATTCAAATGTGTGCATATTCTATGTATGCATACATATTCTAATGTATACATGGTTATTCAAACGTATACACGTCTAGTCACACATATACATCTATATTCAAATGTATATGTGTATATTCAAATGTATACGTGTGTATTCATACACATACACACACACACACCAGGAGGAAGGCATGGCAACCTACTCCAGTATTCATGCCTGGAGAAGCCCATGAACAGAGGAGCCCGTTGGGCTACAGTCCATGGGGCCGCAAAGAGTGGGACAAGACCAAAGCAGCGTAGCACCCACACACGCATAGTTCCATTATCCACCATTCTAATACCAGTATTCTCACTACTAAAATTCGTGTGCCCCAGCTGTTCACCCCTTCCCCACCCAGGCAGCTGCTGATCTTTCTACCTTTCCTATCGTTTTTTCCTTCCTTAGAATTTCACCAGGTCGGCATCGCAGAGAAGGTAGCTTTTTCAGACTAGCTTCCTCCACTCAGTGAAATGCCTTTATGTCTCTTCCGTGTCCTTTCACGGCTTGACGGCTCATTTCTTTTTAGTGACGACTAACAGCCTGTTACGGGGATGAACCACATTTTATTAGCCGGTTCACCTACTGAAGGACATCGTGGCTGCTTCCAAGTTGTGAATACAGATGCCACAAACATCCATGGGCAGGTTACAGTGCAGATGTGAAGTTCTCGACTCCTTAGGGGAAATGCCAAGGACTGTCACTGCTGCTTCGCATGGTTAACAGTATGTTTACTTTTAAGAAAGTGCCAGGGACTTCCCTGGTGGTCCAGTGGCTAAGACTCTGTGCTCCCGATGTAGGGGGCCCCAGTGTGATCCCTGGTCTGGGAACTGGATTCCTTATGCCACAGCTAAGAATTTGCATGCCACAACTAAACATCTTGTGTGCTGGAATTAAAAAATCTCGTGTGGTGTGACTAAGACATGGCTCAGCCAAATAAATAAAAAATAATAAATTTGGTAAGAAACCAGAACTTACAAATTATCTCCCAGCGTGCCTGTACCATTCTGTGTCCCCACTGACAACGACTCACCAGCATCCTGGGACGTCAAAAAGTAATTAACCACACAAACACCTTCGAAAAGACACCGCCAAGCACAATTGCCTTTATTACCATGCCTGGAAGACATCCTGGAATGTCTTCAGTGAGCCCAGACCCTTACACCTTCCCAAACATTTCTGTTGTTCAGTAACCAGCTTAGTTTGGACTCTTTGCGACCCCGTGGACTGCAGCATGCCAGGCTTCCCTGTCCATCACCAACTCCTGGAGCTTGCTCAAACTCATGTCCATCGAGTCAGTGATGCCATCCAACCATCTTTTTACTGTATAAAAATGCCAAAAGATACTTACTTCCCAAAGACAGAAGAAGAGTTAACATTATTACCGTCAGATGTTTGGCTTTTTGTGAATAGATGTCATCTTTTGATGTTCCACTACATGTACCAGCCCCCAAGCAGAAACATCTATATATTGTGGCTCCCCACTTACCTCTTTGGAGCAGTCTGTCAGGGCTACCTGAGTGGACACATCAGAGCTACTGTCTTTAGTAGGGTTCTAGAATAAAACATTCAAGGCTTCCCCAGTGGCTCAGCGGTAAAGAATCTGCCTGCCAAGCAGGAGACATGGGTTCCATCCCTGGGTTGGGAAGATCCCCTGGAGGAGGAAAGGGCAACCCACTCCAGTATTTTTTCCTGGAGAATCCCATGGACAGAGGAGCCTGGCAGGCGGCAGTCCCTTTGCAGCAACACAGATGCAAATACAGATGATCATACTGAGTGGTTTCAAGTCAGACAAAGAAAAACATTGCACGATACCATTTATATGTGAAATCTACAATACAGCAGAAATGAGCCTACAGCAGACTCAGACACAGAGAACAGACTTGTGGTCTTCACCAGGGACAGAAACGGGAGAGCGATGGACTGGGAGTTTGGAGTTAAGTGACGCAAACTATTAATATTACAATGGATGAATGACAAGATCCTTCTGTATAGCACAGGGACCTGTATCCAAGCTCCTGGGATAAATCATGCATTCTTAGTGACTTCAGTCATGTCTGACTCTTTGTGACCCTATGGACCATAGCCCACCAGGCTCTTCTGTCCATGTGATTCTCCCGGCAAGAATACTAGACTGGGTTGCCATGTCATTGTCCAAACCCCAGCAGAAAAGAATATGAAGAAAAATGTATACAGATGTATAACTGAATCACTTTGCTGTACAGGAAAAATCAGCAAAGCACAGTAAATTCAACTCTACTTCGATTTTAAGAAGCTATTATCCTGAGGAAACCAGAATTGAAAAAGACACACATATCCCAATGTTCACTGAAGCACTATTTACAATAGCCAGGACACAAAAGCAGCCTAGATGTTCATCGACAGATGAATGGATAACTAAGTTGTGGTACATATACAGAATGGAATATTACTCAACTATAAAAAGGAACACATTTGAGCCAGTTCTAATGGGGTGGATGAGCCTAGAGCCTATTATACAGAGTGAAGTAAGTCAGAAACAGAAGGACAAATATCATATATTAATGCATAAATATGGAATCTAGAAAGATGGTCCTACATGCAGGGCAGTAAAGGAGACAGACACATAAAGAACAGACTTTTGGATTCAGTGGGAGAAGGGCAAGGTGGGCTGATTTGAGAGACTAGCGTTGAAACATATACACTACCATATGTCAAACAGATAGACACTGGGAGTTTGATGTATGACTCAGGGCAGCCAAAGCCAATGCTTTGATCACAGACTAGAGGGAAGTGGTGGGGAGAGAGGTGGGAGGCGGGTTCAGGATGGAGTGGACACATGGATACCTATGCCCGATTCATACTGATGTATGGCAGAAACTATCACAATATTGTAATTATCCTCCAGTTAAAATAAAGAAACTCCTAAAAAAGCGATTAAAATATGTCTGCAGCATCCACAGTAAAACAGGATTCGAGGAGGCTGGAAGTACCTTTCACCTGGTAATTGGGAGGCGTTTGGTTTTCTTCCCTTGTCGTACGATTGTTCTCTTCACATAGACCAGGAAAATGCACCAGCAAGATTGATCCCATAAACGAAGAGCTTGCTCATAAAAAGGCTGTTATGTCAAGATCCATTTATGAGAAAACCTCTCCAGAAAGTGGGCAGAGAGGAAACCTACCTCAACAAAATAAAGCCCATAAATGACAAAGTGAAAGGAAAGTGAAAGTCATTCAGTCGTGTCTGACTCTTTGCAACCCCACAGACTATACAGTCCATGGAATTCTCTAGGCCAGAATACTGGAGTGGGTAGCCTTTCCCTTCTCCAGGGGATTTTCCCAACCCACGGATTGAACCCAGGTCTACCACATTGCAGGTGGATTGTTTACCAGCTGAGCCACCAGGGAAGCCCAAGAATACTGTAGTGGGTAGCCTATCCCTTCTCCAGGGGATCTTCCCAACTCAGGAATCAAACCCAGGTCTCCTGCATTGCAGGTGGATTCTTTACCAGCTGAGCCACAGGGAAGCTGAAGAATACTGGAGTGGGTAGCTGTTCCCTTCTCCAGGGGATCTTCCCAATCCACGAATTGAACCCAGGCCTCCCACATTGCAGGTGGATTCTTTACCAGCTGAGCCATGGGAAAGCTGAAGAATACTGGAGTGGGTAGCTGTTCCCTTCTCCCGGGGATCTTCCCAACCCACGGATTGAACCCAGGCCTCTCACATTGCAGGCGGATTCTTTACCAGCTGAGCCACAGGGAAGCCCAAGAATACTGGAGTGGGTGGCCTATCCCTTCTCTAAGGGATCTTCCCAACTCAGGAATCAAACCCAGGTCTCCTGCATTGCAAGCGGATTCTCTACCAACTGAGCTATCGGGTAATGTAGTACTCGATGGTGAAAAGCTGACAGCTTTCCCTCTAAGATGAGGAACAAGACAAGGATGTCCACTCTCACCACTATTATTCAACACCGTTTTAGAAGGCCTAGTCCGAGCAGAGGAAAACAAAATCAAATAAAAGGAACGCAAACTGGAAAAGGAGTAAAACTGTCACTGTTTGCTATACAGACACGGCTTCCCGAGTGGTGCTAGTGGTAAAGAACCTGCCTGTCAGTGCAGGAGACATAAGAGATGCGGCTTCTGTGCCTGGGCTGGGGAGATCCCCTGGAATAGGGCATGACAACTCACTCCAGGATTCTTGCCTGGAGAATCCCATGGACAGAGGAGCCTGGCAGGCTGTAATCCATGGGGTTGCAAAGAATCAGACACAGCTCACAGTGGAAGTCTAAGCAAGACCGACGCTTACTCCTTGGAAGGAGAGTGATGACCAACCTAGACCGCATATTAAAAAGCAGACACATTACTTTGTCAACAAAGGTCCATCTAGTCAAGGCTATGGATTTTCCAGTGGTCATGTATGGATGTGAGAGTTGGACTATAAAGAAAGCTGAGTGCAGAAGGATTGATGCTTTTGAACTGTGGTGTTGGAGAAGACTCTTGAGCGTCCCTTGGACTGCACGGAGATCCAACCAGTCCATCCTAAAGGAGATCAGTCTTGAGTGTTCATTGGAAGGACTGATGCTGAAGTTGAAACTCCAATACTTTGGCCACCTCATGCAAAGAGCTGACTCATCTGAAAAGACCCTGATGCTGGGAAAGATTGAGGTCAGGACGAGAAGGGGACAAGAGAGGATGAGATGGTTAGATGGCATCACCGACTCAATGGACATGAGTTAGGGTAAACTCCGGGAGTTGGTGATGGACAGGCAGGCCTGGCGAGCTGCAGTTCATGGAGTTGCAAACAGTCTGACACGACTGAGTGAACTGAACTGAACTGAACTGAAGCAAGACTGAAGTGACTGAGCACACACTTACTCAACATATACATATACTGCTGCTGCTGCTAATTCGCTTTAGTCGTGTCCGACTCTGTGCGACCCCATAGATGGCAGCCCGCTAGGCTCCTCTGTCCCTGGGATTCTCCAGGCAAGAATACTGGAGTGGGGTGCCATTGCCTTCTCCATATACATACACAGAAAATCCTAAAGACATGCGAAAACTATGAGACCTCATCAGTTTAGTGAAAGTTGAAGGATACAAAATTAATATACAGAAATCTGCAGCATTTCTACACACAAACAGTGAACTATTAGAGAAATTAAGGAAACAATCACATTTATCATTCACGTCAAAAAGAATACAACACCTAAGAATAAACCTACCCGGAGAAGCAGAGAGTCAGACATGACTGAGCGACTGAACAGCAACAAGAAAGGAACCAAAACACCTGTGATCCAAAAACATTTAAGAAGTTGAGGAAAATAACTGAAGAGGACACAAATGGATGGCATGAAATACTGTGTTCTTGGACTGGAAGAATCAATCTTCTTAGAAAAGAGCGTGTTTTCCAGGGCAACCTATAGATTCAGTGCAATTCCTATCTCATCACGGATGGAGTCTTTCATAGAATTGGGCCAAGAGTTTGTACGCAAACACAAGAGACCCTGAGTAGCTGAACCAGTCTTGAGAAGGAAGAATAAATCAGGGGACTTCAGACCATGCTACAAAGGTAAGTAATTAGCATAGCAGTAGCAGAGGCATACACACACCGATCAGTGACACAGAGTAGAGAACCCAGAGGGAAACCCACACGCCTAAGTCCGTTAATCTATGCAAAGAAGGCAAGACTATTCACTGTAGAAAAGACAAGTCTCTTTGATAAAGGCTCCTGGGAAAACCAGACAGCTACATGTAAAAGAATAAAAGTACAACAGTCTCTCACATCACAGGCAAACACCTAATTAAGAGTCCAGGTTCCCTTCAGTTCGGTTCCCACTAACGTCTGAGGCACTGGCTGCAGAATTTCAGGAGGTTTAAGAGCAGAGATGGGACAAGTCTCAGTTTCCACGTTAGTTCATCACACTCAAAACCGAGGCTCCACCTGGCTGACTGCCTAAGCATACAGGGTGGGTGGTTCTTGAGGTTGTTTTTTTTTTTTTTTTTTTCTTTTGAATTTTTTATTTTGTATTGAGGTATGGTCGGGCTTCCCTTGTTGGTCAGCTGGTAAAGAAACCGCCTGCAATGCGGGAGACCTGGGTTTGACCCCCCTGGGTATAGTCGATTAACAATGTTGAGATGGTTTTGGATGGACAGCAAAGGGACTCAGCCTTTGTATGTATCCATGTATCCATTCTCCCCCAAACTCCCCTCCCATCCAGGCTGCCACGTGACACTGAGCAGAGTTCCCTGTGCTGGACAGCAGGTTCTTGTTGGTTCTCCATATTAAACACAGCAGTGTGTCCATGTCCATCCAAACTCCCTGACTATCCCTTCCACAATCCTTCCCCCTGGGAACCATAAAGTCATTACAGAGTATTGAGCGGAGTTCCCTGTACCGTCCAGCAGGTCCTTGCTGGTTCTCCATGTTAAATACAGCAGTGTGTCCATGTCCATCCCAGACTCCCTGACTATCCCTTCCCCATCCTTCCCCCTGGGAACCATAAGGTTATTACAGAGTATTGAGCAGAGTTCCCTGTACTGTCCAGCAGGTTCTTGTTGGTTCTCCATATTAAACACAGCAGTGTGTCCATGTCCATCCAAAACTCCCTAACTATCCCTTCCCCCATCCTTCCCCCTGGTGACCATAAGGCTATTACAGAATATTGAGCAGAGTTCCCTGTGCTGGACAGCAGGTCCTTGTGGGTTCTTCATGTTGAATACAGCAGTGTGTCCATGTCCATCCCAGAGTCCCTGACTATCCCTTCCCGCATCCTTCCCCCTGGTGACCATAAGGTTATTACAGAGTATTGAGCAGAGTTCCCTGTGCTGGACAGCAGGGCCTTGTTGGTTCTCCATGTTGAATACAGCAGTGTGTCCATGTCCCTCCCAAACTCCTTATCCCTTCCCGCTGCGTTAGTTTTATATAGCCTAAACTGCCACACTTACAGAGGCAACAGATAGTTACACTGCTTAACCTGGGAACACACACAACTCCCTCTGAATTCTTTGTTAGAAAGATCACTTGGAAGAATTTGCATTCCTTATGTTCAGGGGCATCTATGTGCTGAGACGTTCAGTCGTGTCAGACTCTTTGTGACCCCAGGGACTGCAGCTCGCCAGGCTCCTCTGTCCATGGGATTCTCCAGGCAAGAATACTGCAGTGGGATGCCATGCCCTCCTCCAGGGGATCTTCATGACACAGGGATCGAATTCACGTATCCTGCATTGGCAGGCGGATTGTTTACCACTCTGCCACCTGGCAAGTCCTAGCTACAGATATAACAGTGGCTGAGGTACCTAGTAACAACCCTACTAGCCTAAAGCCACAGACCTGCACCACAGCCTCCATTGCAGAATGTAGCCTTTCTGTCAATGAACCCACCCTTCTCCCTGTGATTTTTTTTTTTTTTTTAAGCAGAGAATTTAATAGAGGGAAATGGTTCAGAGGCTACTGGAAGACTGAAAAGGGCAAGAGAGCATCTGTGGTCACAGAGCTAGTTACCCGAGAAAGCAGCTGCCACTCCCGGAGGCGGAGATCAGAGGGGAGAGACTGAGCTTCACAGAACTCCAAGTCTGGGGGCCTGGGACCCCGACTTCTGAGGAGGATGAGGCTTGCTGGCTCTTCAGGCGCCTGGAGAAGGGTTCACCCGGCAGGACTCACACATCCGGGGGTGGGGCGGTGGGGGGGGGTGATGTCTGGTTGGTGCTGCCCACTGGCAAGATGCTACCAGCTGGGGAATGTGGCAGGAGGCTGGGAACTGGGACTGGTCGCTTTTGGAAGCCACTGCTTCTCCCAGTGATTAAAAAAAAATTTTTTTTAATGTATTTATTTGATCATGCCAGATCTTAGTTGTGGCATGTAGGGTATTTAGTTGTGGCATGTAGGTTTTGTGGTTGTGGCTTCTGGGGTCTCTTGTAGTGACATGTGGGGTCTTGCAAAGTCTTAGCTGAAGTATCTGGCATCTAGCTCCCTGACCAGGAATTGAACCCTGGCTGCCTGCTTTGGGAGCACAGAGTCTTAGCCACTGGACCTGTGGGTTTTTTTTTTTAATATTGCCCCGTTGGCATTAAACACTCTCACCACCTTTTCCCATATACCTAGCCAAAGCACCTGTGCTTTGAGCGTGCATGCTTCCTCCCACTCAGATCCTCAACAAGGTACTCTGCTGGTGACCCACGCCACCAACCAATGAGAATTCAGAGAACCTGGAGTAGCCCTGAGGTCCGGAGATTCAACCAAGAAGAGCATTTCCTCTACAATAAATGCAACAGTAACTAACATTGAATTAAGCAGCTACTGTTTGAGTGGTCTCTTGGACCCTGGACACGCATTTTCATTTCCCTGTTAAGACCGACCATGGATAAAGCCAGTCAAGGTCACCCAAACTCAGCTTGGATTCCACAACCTGTGTTCGTTCTGTGGCACCGCTTATGAATAAGACGATGTCTGCTTGGTTGTTATTCTTCAGTCGTGTCTGACTCTATGAGACCCCGTGGACTGCAGCCCACCAGGCTCCTCTGTCCATGGGATTCTCCAGGCAAGAATACTGCAGTGGGTTGCCATTTCTTTCTCCAGGGGATCCTCCAGACCCAGGGATCGAACCCAGATCTCTTACATTGCAGGCAGATTCTTTACTGTCTGAGCCACCAAGGAAGCCCCTCTTGAAAAAAAAAAAAAGCTTCAACTAAATATTGAAATAAAACTTCCATTGACTCCAAGTCTTCTTTGGTTTATGAATTCTGCCCATACACGGTTTAGAAAAAGGAATGTCAAGTTTTTACCTCCCCTCTCTCATACTTCTCTTCAAGTCTGGTCGTCTTGAAGTGGCCATCTACATTTTTGAAATCAGGCTGAAGGTAATTTGAGTTGGGATTACACTTAGTGTATTCTCAAGTTCAGTACTGTTCAGTTGCTCAGTCGTGTCCTACTCTTTGCAACCCCATGGACTGCAGCATGCCAGGCTTCCCTGTCCATCACCAACCCCTGGAGTTTAATCAAACTCATGTCCATGGAGTCAGTGATGCCATCCAACCATCGCATCCTCTGTCATCCCCTTCTTCTGCCTTCAATCTTTCCCAGCATCAGGGTCTTTTCCAATGAATCAGCTCTTCGCATCAGGTGGCCAAAGGATTGGAGTTTCAGCTTCAAACTGAATGAATGATCAGTCCTTCCAATGAATATTCAGGACTGATTTCCTTTAGGATGGACTGGTTGGATCTCCTTGCAGTCCAAGGGACTCTCAAGAGTCTTCTCCAACACCACAGTTCAAAAGCATCAATTCTTTGGCGCTCAGCCTTCTTTATAGTCCAACTCTCACATCCATGCATGACTACTAGAAAAACCATAGCCTTGACTAGACGGACCTTTGTTGACAATGTAACATCTCTGCATTTTCATATGCTGCCTAGGTTTGAACACAATGGCACCCCACTCCAGTACACTTGCTTGAAAAATCCCATGGACGGAGGAGCCTGGTAGGCTGCAGTCCATGGGGTCGCTGAGGGTCGGACACGACTTAGCGACTTCACTTTCACTTTCATGCATTGGAGAAGGAAATGGCAACCCACTCCAGTATTCTTGCCTGGAGAATCCCAGGGATGGGGGAGCCTGGTAGGCTGCCGTCTATGGGGTCGCAGAGTCGGACACGACTGAAGTGACTTAGCATAGCATAGCATAGCATAAGCTAGTGCAGCAGGCAGGTCGAAAAGCAGACCCAGCCGTACGACCTACGTTTACGACGTAGCTTTACGGCAGATCAGGCGTAGATGGCTAGAGCGGAGACCTTTGCTCAGTTTGCAGCTCTGCACCTCGGCCCTCCCGGGATTGCTCGCTGGACACGCTGTGTCCTCTGGGATTTCCCTGTGACCAGGACACCTCAGTTTCCTCCCCGAGGCTTGCAGCTGAGGAGGTAAGTTCACTTCCTGCATCTAAATCTCCCTGGTTGCGTTGTTGGCACACTTGCGACCCTGTGCTCAGCCTGGCAAGTTTTTGGTTTGCCTGCGCTCATCTCTTTCCTTCCTTTGTTGGTAAGACTTTTTGCAGGTTTTTTTTTTTTCCAGGTGCCACTGAGTCTAGCAGTCTGGGTCTGGGCCGCCTGGGCCTGACTGCACACGGCCCCAGCTTGCCTTCCTCTGTGCTTTTCAGACATGCACTGTTTATTGAGTTCAGTAACGTTGTTGCTGTTTGTATGATTGCCCGCTTCTCTTTCCCTCTCTTGATTTCCTTATGTGTTTGCAAATGCGTCAACCCCAGGCTCCGTATCCTTCGTGCTCTGAGACTCAGTGCTGGCTTTTTTTTTTTTTTTTTTTATTAAATTTTTAAAATATTTATTTATTTTAGGTTGTGCTGGGTCTTCCTTGCAGTGCACGGGCTTTCTCTAGTTGCAGCGAGCAGGGGGCTACTCTCTAGTAACGGTTTTGCACTGGACTTCTCATTGCGGTGGCTTCTCTTGTTGCGGGGCATCCCGCTCCAGGTGCAGGCGAGCTCGGTATCTGTCCTGCACTTGCTTAGTTGCCCTGCAGCATGTGGGATCTTCCCAGACCGGGGATGGAACCCTTGTCCCCTGAATTGGCAGGCGGGTTCTTAACTGAAGAGGAAAAGTTAAAATTTTATATAACCTCCTGCTGGTTCTGCCTCTGCAACTCAGCTTGCTCCTTGAAAAGTCTGGATCACATAGATCTCATAGTCTCAGAAAGTCGGGACTTAACAATACTAGGAACTGGAGCTTATCTCACTCGCCGTTGTCCTGCTCTTTACAGTTGCCTGGCCCCTGCAAACCTGCTTAACCATGCCTGTCTGTGTAAAGGTCAGGCATCCCCTTCCCCTTCTTGACTGCTGTTCCCAGCGTGCAAAACCCCTTAGTTTAAACCAGCTTATTAACAGCCAGTCTTGCCCACTATAGTCTGTCTAAAAAAACTCTACATAACTCCTTTGTTTGGAGTTCGGCTCAGAGCTTGGAGAGTTAACTCCTCTAGGCCCGCTGGTGTAATAAACCTGAGTTCTCCAACTCTCTGAGTGTGGTGCTTGGTTTCTTGATTACTGGTTTCTGCAACAAACCACTGGACCCCCAGGGAAGCCCTGAGTTGGTTGTTTTTTTTTTTTTTTCTTTTTCCCGTTTGAATGATTGCTTTTCTATTAAGATCATGCACCTTGGCTGGAACGTTCTAATATCACCTACATGGCATGATTTTTGTCCAAGTAAGTGAACTATCAGTACATCGTTTTTCCTTTGTAATTTCTGTGTCGTCGAGGCCTATGGGCTTGCTATGCACGGTAGAGTCCCGGGTAGAGATCCGCGGCCTTCAGGATCTAATGCCTGAGGATCTGAGATGGAGCTGATGTACTAAAAATAGAAATAAAGTGGCAACAATGTAAAGTGCTTGAATCATCCAGAAACCATCCCCCCCCCCCCCCCCCCCCCCCCCCCCCGCCCCGAGTCCCAGGTCCTTGGAAAAAAGTCTCTTGCACGAAAACGAGTTCCTAGTGCAAAAAAAGGTTGGGGACCACTCTTGTGAGGATCACTGGCTTGCAGTGTATCGGGCGAACTGGGTGGAAACACAGCGCCCCCCTGCAGGTGTGCAGAGTTAGAAGCCGCGTTGTAACAAGAGCCCAGGTGATTCTCATGTAGCACTGAAGGACTGATGGGTGGTGGTGTAGTTCCTACGGGATAAAGCCCCCTTACCTGACATGAATCGTGCGTGTCTCTCTTATCCAGCACTACTTTTTCCAACTCGCTTATCTACCACAGATGTGACTTTGGAGACCTGTGCTGGCTGAGTTTCCACTGGTGAACTACTCCAGGGTTCTGCAGAAACCCAGGGTCTCTGTGTTGTTTTTGCTTTGCATATGTCTTGCACAAGGCCTTTTTGATGATGTCAGCATGCTGGAGGAACGTGAAGAACTGAACATTGCTCAGTCACGTCCAACTCTTTGTGACCCCCATGGGCTATACAGTCCACGGGATTCTCCATGGCCAGAATACTGGAGTGGATCTTCCTTACCCAGGGATGGAACCCAGGTCTCCTGCCTTGCAGACAGATTCTTTACCAGCTGAGCCACCAGGGAAGCCCCAAGAATACTGGAGTGGGTAGCCTTTCCCTTCTCCAGGGGACCTTCGCAACCCAGGAATCGAACCAGGGTCTCCTGCATTGCAGGAGGATTCTTTACCAGCTGAGCTGCCAGGAAAGCCCACCAGAGGAATATGTCTTCTTGCTTACGACCGTGATCTGAGGTGGGCATGGAAGAGAGGCAGCCTGAGGGTGCAGGGTGGAGGAATGCCACTCAAGTTCAACAGTAAATTTAAGGTACTTGATGTCATGCTGGGCTTCCCCAATGGCTCAGCGGTAAAGGATCTGCCTGCCAATTCAGGAGACGTGGGTTCAATCCCTGAGTTGGGAAGATCCCCTGGGGGAAAAAATGGCAACCCACCCCAGTGTTCTTGCCTGGAGAATCCCATGGACAGAGGAGCCGGGTGGGCTACAGTCTATGGGGTCGCAAAGACTGGGCCAGGACTGAGTAACTAACACTTCACTTTATTACACAGATTTCCTTGGTGGCTCAGATGGTAAAGAATCTGCCTGCAATGTGAGAGACCTGGGTTGGATCCCTGGGTCAGGAAGATCCCCCAGAGAAGGAAATGGCAACCCACTCCAGTGTTGTTGCCTGGAGAATTCCATGGACAGAGGAACCTGGGGGGCTACAAGCCATGGGGTTGCAAATACAGACAGGACTCTGTGACTAACACTTCACTTCACTTTATTAGAGGTGCTTCCTTGGTGGCTTAGGCAGTAAAGTATCTGCCTGCAGTGTAAGAGACCTGGGTTCAGTCCCTAAGTCAGGAAGATCCCCTGGAGAAGGAAATGGTAACCCACTCCAGTATTCTTGCCTGGAGAATCCCATGGACAGAGGAGCCTGGCAGGCTACAGTCCATGGAGTCACAAAGAGTCAGACGAGACTGAGTGACTACACTTTCTTTCTTTTTTATTAGAATGTGGAAATATGATTGCCGGTCATTCTGTCATCTGGATTCTAAAGTAACTAACATCAGGAACCAAATCTAAACATGATTAATAAAGAATGTTAAGGAAATGGCCATGGCTTTGCTTTAAAAATACAATAGTCATGTGAAGGAATACGATTACAGTTGTGAATGTGAATAAGTGTTTTGAAGTATCTTCTGGGATCATGAATTCAAAGATATAAATTTAAATTTAACATAACAGGAGCAATAATAATTCTTCATTCCTGTTTTATTCAGTCCGTTAGCATCATTGAGGGTGAAGAAGTAGATATTTCAGTTTAAAAAATGTCATTTTCTCTCTCTCTGTTTTTTTTTTTTTTTTTTATTCCAAGTTAAGGTAAGATTATTTATCAAACAGCATTGGTAAGGCTGAACCTGATTGTATTCCTCTGCTTGGGTTTCCATGACAAAATACTGAGGAGGGAGTGGCTGGAGCAATAATAGACTGTAATGTCTCCCCCAGTCCTGGAGGCTGGAGTCTGAGACCCATGTGTGGCCAGGGCTGGTTCCTCCTGAGACCTCTCTCCTGGGCCTGTGGACGGCCATCTGCTCCCTGTGTCCCCACGAGGTCATGCCTCTGGGTGCGTCTGTGTCCTGAGCTCTTATTAAGGATCGCAGTCCTATGACATCAGGACCCAAACTAGTGACCTTGTTTTACCTTCTGCTGCTGATGCTGCTAAGTCGCTGCAGTCGTGTCCAACTCTGTGCGACCCCATAGACGGCAGCCCACCGGGCTTCCCCGTCCCTGGGATTCTCCAGGCAAGAACACTGGAGTGGGTTGCCATTTCCTTCTCCAATGCATGAAAGTGAAAAGTGAAAGTGAAGTCGCTCAGTAAATGTCCGACTCTTAGCGACCCCATGGACTACAGCCCACCAGGCTCCTCTGTCCATGGGATTTTCCAGGCAAGAGTACTGGAGTGGGGTGCCATTGCCTTCTCCGAGTTTTACCTTCACTCCCCCTTTAAAGGCCAAACAGTCCCATTCTGAACTCCTGAGAGTTAGAATTTCAACGTATACATTTTGGGGAAAGGGAGAAGATGGAATTCAGTCTATAAAAATGAAGAAACTATGCTGGTTCTCACTACAGAAATCATTGAGAGTTTTCCTCATATGTTGAGTATTGTGATAAAAATATCCATAGACTACCCTCTCAAATTTGAAACTGTCTCAATACAGAGGTAAACATATGTGATGTACAAGGCAGAAATGCATGACCTCTTGACACATTTTAATGGGACACTCTGCAAATTAGGAAGAGAAAACTGGGTTTTATATAAGCGATGGATTGAAATGTTTGTTGTTTACTCTCTCAGTTGTATCCAACTCTTTTGCAATCCATGAACTATGGCCTGCCAGGCTTCTCTGTCCATGAGATTCTCCAGGCAAGAACACTGGAGTGGGTTGCCATTGGCTTCTCCAGGGAGTCTTCCCAACCCAGGGATCAAACCCAGGTCTCTTGCATTGGCAGGCAGACTCTTTACCACTGAGCAACCAGGGAAGCCTGAAATGACAATCCTTTAAAACTTTGAATATCAAAGGATATAACCAGGAATTCCTTGTAGATTCATTGTATTAGGAATTATGCTATTAGATTTGTATTGGAAAGTCAAGTGCATGTAATATATATATATGTATATATAATGCTAGCAGCTATGTGTGTACAAAAAATCATTTTAGTCCTATCTGACTCTTTGCGAGCTTATGGACCATAGCCCACCAGGCTCCTCTGTCTGTGGGATTCTCCAGGCAAGAATACTGCCGTGGTTTGCCATTTTCTTCTTCAGGGGATCTTCCCAACCCAGGAATCGAACCTGAAGACGGATTCTTTATGACTAGTGCCGAGACCTGACAAAGACCAACAGAATATCTAGTGTAGATAGAAGAGCAGTCTGTTGATGACCTGGAATTATGAATTCTCTTGTATCCTACAGATTAGAAGCGACGTGCTACAGCTTTGCATTGATGCTGGTCCTCAGGTGGGGTAATTTGGCCCCTCAGGAGAGAGGTAGAGATGTTTTTGGCTGTCATAAGTAGAGAAGGGGTGCTTCTGACGTCTAGGGCATGGGAGCCACGGAGGCTTCTATAAACGTCCAGGACAATACCCTGCAACCCAGTTGAAGCTGGCCCCCAGTATCGGTCCTGCCAAGGCTCAGAAAGTCCAAGGACATTCCCAGTGTTATCTAGAGCATCACTCAAAGTTTTTTTTTCTTTTTTCTTACAATTGAGCTATAGTTTATTTACAACATTGTATTAGCTTCAGGTGTACAGCAAACTGATTCAGTTGTACATATGTGTGTGTATGTAAATGTATATATATATATATAATTTTCAGATTATTTTTCAGTATAGTTTACTACAAGATGTGTATTATTATAGTTTCCTGTGCTATACTACAGGTCATTGTTGCTTATCTAGTTTATACCTAATAGGGTCTCCCTGCTAATTCCAAACACCTAAGGTAAAGCTTTCCTTGTGTATATTTTTTGCTGTTGTTTTTTCCTTTTTTTTTGGCCACAACTCCCGGTATGTGGCACTTTACAGACCGTAAAAGGAACCCACACCCCTTGTAGTGGAAGCGTGGAGTATTAATCACCGAACCTCCAGGGATGTCTGAGTTTTCCTAGTTTGACACCCTCACTCATCCAAGACAATTTTTTTTTTTTTCAATTTCTCTTATGATAGCTTTCTCATGACTTGTTCCCATTCGCCATGAGGATTCAGCAGAATCGTTCGCTCGTTTCCCATGACCAAAGACAGAACTGGAGCCTTCTCCACTGCCTCAGTGCTGTTCTCGGCCGTCCCCTGTAATTAACCACCTCCCTTTCTAGTCCACTCCTTCCCGTTAGGCGGACAGCCCCTAATGCGATTCTAAACGGCCTCATCACTCTTCTCCTCCTCCATTTTGCATAGAACCTGAATGAATTTAAATGTTAGTTGGCATAGGTGCTAGAGTAGGTGGATGGTATTTCAGAATTGCTCTTGCTGCTGTTTTAAATAATGCAGAGGCAACGTGTTGAAATGTTTCCTGTGAAAGGATATAATAGGAAATTTCTGTCCCTCCTACCTCCTCATTAGAGTGATTTAAAGCCAAGACTCAAGCTTAATGAATAATAAATGCCTCGCGTAAAATTTTATTCCAATGAGGAACGAGGGCACAAGCCCACTTGTACAATATTAGGATTTTGAAAATGACTTTTTAACTACTGACTGGGATTCTGACTCAAAAGAGTAATTCTGAGTTAAGCTATTGAAAAAACACTCTACTGTTTTCAGGATTAGCTCTATTAACATAGGTGACGTGAGTGAAAGTCGCTCAGTTGTGTCTGACTCTTTGAGACCCCATGGAATATAGAGTCCATGGAATTTTCCAGGCCAAAATAATGCAGTGGGTAGCCTTTCCATTGGAGAAGGCAATGGCACCCCACTCCAGTATTCTTGCCCGGAGAATCCCATGGATGGAGGAACCTGGTAGGCTGCAGTCCATGGGGTCGCTAAGAGTCGGACACTTACTGATCGACTTCACTTTCACTTTTCACCTTCATGCGTTGGAGAAGGAAATGGCAACTCACTCCAGTGTTCTTGCCTGGAGAATCCCAGGGACAGGGGAGCCTGGTGGGCTGCCGTCTATGGGGTCGCACAGAGTTGGGGACGACTGAATCGACTTAGCAGCAGCAGCAGCAGCAGCCTTTCCATTCTCAGGGAAGCTTCCCAACCCAGGAATCGAACCCAGGTCTCCTGCATTGCACACAGATTCTTTACCAGCTGAGCCACAAGGGAAGCCCAAGAATACTGGAATGCGTAGCCTATCCCTTCCCCACGGGATCTTTCTGCCCCAGGAATTAAACCGGGGTCTCGTGCATTGCAGGCAGATTCTTTACCAACTGAGCTATCACAGAAGCCCCAAATAATATATAAAGGTATCTTATTTTCCTTTGGGGATATCAAAAAATTACTTTTCCTTTCCTTTCCTTTTTTCTCCTTTCTATTCTTATGCTCCCATTTGATGGCCAACTGTATATTCATCAAACAGGGTTTAAAGAACCACCAAAATCTACTAAGACTGTTTCTTACTTTTGAACTACTTTGCTCAGATTCTGAAAAATTGCATGGGGTAACCAGTTACCGATTGTCTGGTTGTTTTTAATGCATGAGTGTTCCACAAAAAAATATTGTTTGCATAATTTCTTGATTCCGCACATAAGTGACATCATATGATATTTGTCTTTCTCTGACTTACTTCACTTACTATGACAGGCGATCCACTTGTACCAACAAGAGCCCAATTTCAAGTGAAAATTATAAGTAAATTCAGGGTACTTTTGTTAAATCGGAAATCAAAAGTTTCAAACCTGTGATTTGCTGTTCATAGATTGTTAAACATTTAGCATCCGATTTTCTAATCTCTGGGCCTCAAAATGATTTTGCAGTCAAGACAGATGAAGCTATAACGGCAGTATGTTTTTGTTGCTTAATCGCTCAGTTGTGTCTGACTCTCTGTGAACTCACAAGACTGAAGCCCGCCAGGCTCTGTCCATGGGATTTATGTAGATTTGATTATCTACAGATAGATATATATATCCTTTATCCATATACTCTCTCTCTGTAGTCTTTATATATATACATATATATGTTTCTACCTATATATATATATAAATACATATATATATATATTTAATCCATTATCATGATCTATGTAACACTGGAGAAATCTCATGGACAGAGGAACCTGGGAGGCTACAGTCCATGGGGTTGCAAAGAGTCATATACAACTGAGCACGCACGCTCTGTATGTATCATTATTTATCTATCTATTATTATCTGGAGAGGCCAGAAAGAATGAAAACCATAGTCACAGAAAACTAACGGAACTGATCATATGGATCACAGCCCAGTGTAACTCAGTGAAACTATGAGCCATGCCACGTAGGGCCACCCAAGACGGACGGGTCATAGTGGAGAGTTCAGGCAAAATGTGCCTCTCTAAGTATCTGTTATCTATTATTATCTACCTACCTATCTGTTATAAGTATCTATCATCTATTATCAATATCTGTCTAACTACATATTTATTAGCAATCTCTATCTTTCTGTCCATTCGCTGTATTTCTTGGAGAAGGGCATGGCAACCCACTCCAGTATTCTTGCCTAGAGGATCCCAGGGACAGAGGAGCCTGGTGGGCTATAGTCCAAAGGGTTGCAAAGAGTTGGACATGACTGGAGCGACTTTGCACGCACGCACACACGCACCCATCTCTATTCAATCCTTATTATTTATTGAGTCTGTATTTGCAAACTCGTCAGCCCACTAAGATTTATTCTGTAACCCCCAAGTCAGTATTCACTGTCTCCAGGTCTTTCTCAGGCTTTCGCTGAGCAGGCAGCCATTTGTCGCCTGTTAGGCCAGTTTCCAAGTGCAGTGGAACACAGTCACTCTCTTTTCTTGTGTTCTTTCCTATAAAGTTCTGTTCCTATAAAGTGTACTGCTTGTGGTCTGTTGAGTGCCACACATTTCCTGTTTCTGGGCTTTTGAGGGGTGACTTTGCTATTTACCATGCCCCCACCACTGCCAGTGAAGGGCTGAAGTGCTGTCTAGCATCTTAAACACAGCAATGCTGTGATGTGTTTCACGGAGCAAATGCACGTGTTTGTTGAGGGGTGAGTCACACGCTATGAGCTCAGTGTGAAAGAATCAGCGGTGTATGTTCAGCAAAAGCTGAAGTGCTCCTTGCTAAGTGGTGTCCCATTCTTTGTGACCCCGTGGACTGTAGCTGGCCAGGCTCCTCTGTGCATGGGGTTTTCCAGGCAAGAATACTGGAGTGGATTGCCATTTCCTACCATTACATAATGTCATCTTTTAACCTGGGAAGACAATGATTTGTCACAGATGCACTAGCTCTGGCTCCTGTCATAGTTGAGTGGGAGTGACGATATTGGTATTCCTTCTGGATTTTATTTTTTTCTTTTTATTTTAATTGGAGGCTAATGACTTTACAATATTGTAGTGGTTTTTGCCGTACATTGACATGAATCTGCCACGGGTGTCCATGCGTTCCCCATCCTGTATCCCCTCTCCCACATCCCTCCCCATCCCATCCCTCAGGGTCATCCCAGTGCACCAGCCCTGAGCACCCTGTCTCATGCATCAAACCTGGACTGGCAATCTGTTTCACATATGATAATATACATGTCTGGATTTTAAAATCTTAGGTGAGCTTGAAAACGTTAAGCAGACTTCAGACATCTAATGTGAAATGAAAGGAAACATATATATTGGTTTCACCCCAGGTTCCTGGCACAGCTCCTGGGAGCATCTTTTGTGTTTATTATTACTTTTTAAAATTGAAGTATAGTTGATTCACAGTGCCATGCCTATCTCTGCTGCCCAGCAAAGTGATTCAGTTATACACATATGTTACATTCTTTCTTTTTGTATTATTTCCCGTGATGAGATTTATCACAGGATATTGTATAGAGTTCCCTGGGCTGTACGGTAGGACCTGATTGTTTATCCATTCTGTATACAACAGTTTGCATCGGCTCACTCCAAACTTCCAGTCCATCCCCTCCCCTTCCTTGACAAGCACAACTCTGCTCCCTCTGACTGTGAGTCTACTTCTGTGTCCTAGATAAGTTTATGTGTGCTGTATCCTAGAAGCATCTTTTCTTCTGACAGTTGGTCTTGGCCCCTTTTGCAGACTCAACCTTCCTAAATCCCTCAGAACTTCGTGGGTGACCAGCTCAGTTCAGTCGCTCGGCCCTGTCCGACCCTTGGCGGCTTCTCTGTCCATCACCAAAACTCCTGGGGGACGCCAGTGTCTTTGGTTCTATTCAGGAGCCTCTCAGTGGGGCCCCTGGGTGGGGGCTCATCACCGGCAAGACCCCGCCTTGATTAGGACCTCGGAACTCCCCATCTTCAGAGCACAGGTGGGGTGGGAAGATTAGGACTTTGGAACTCCCCATCTTCAGAGTGCAGGCAGGCGGGAGGCTGAGTTAGTGACCGAGCTCCCCTTGGTGAAACCTCCGTGAAAATCCCCATCTTAAGGGGTTCAGAGTTGATCCCAGCAGGTCAACACAGTCCCATGTCGGGAGGGTGGTGCACCCCGGCTTCTCCGCAGGAGTTGGGAGCGGGAGGGGACAGAGCTCATGTACTTAGGACCCTTCCTGACCTCAGCCAGTGTATCCCTTCATCTCACTGTTCATCTGGATCTTTCTTTATATCCTTTTTTTTTGGTGTGTGCCTTAAAAAAATATGTTAGAGTATAGCTGATTAATGGCAACCCACTGCAATATTCTGGTCTGGGAAATCCCATGGACAGAGGAGCCTGGCAGGCTACAGTCCGTAGCGTTGCAAAGAATCAGACATGACTGAGCAACACACAGCTGATTAACAATGCTGTGGTAGTTTCAGGTGCACAGCAAAGGGACTCAGCCAGACATATACACACATATCCATTCTCCCCCAAACTCCCCTCCCATCCAGGCTGCCACCTGTCCTTGAGCAGAGTTCCCTGTGCTGTCCAGCAGGTCCTTGCCGGTTCTCCATGTTAAATACAGCAGTGTGTCCATGTCCATCCCAAATTCCCTAACTATCCATTCTCCCTACCTGTCCAACCGGGAAACCACAAGTTTATTCCCTAAGTCTGTGAGTATGTTTCTGTTTTATAATTTCATTTATATCATTGCCTTTTAGATTCCAAATATAAATATCATATGATACTTGTCTTTCTGTTTCCGACTTATTTCAGTCAGTATGATCCTCTCTAGGTCCATCCACGTTCCTGCAAATGGCATTATTTCATTCCTTTTTATGGCTGAATAATATTCCATTGTATCTATGTACCACATCTTCTTTATCCATTTCTCTGTTGGTGGACATTGAGTTTTTTTCCCCATGTCTTGGGTATCGTAAACAGCACTGCAGTGAACGCTGGGGTGCATGAATCCTTTTGGGCCATGTTTTTCTCTGGGTGGATCCTTTATTATATTGTTGATAATAAAGTCTGACACTGTTTCCACTGTTTCCCCATCTATTTCCCATGAAGTGATGGGACCGGATGCCATGATCTTAGTTTTCCGAATGTTGAGCTTTATTAAGCCAACTTTTTCACTCTCTTCTTTCACTTTCATCAAGAGGCTCTTTAGTTGTTCTTCACTTCCTGCCATCCTTTATTATATTTTTGATAGTGAATTTGTAAATGTAATTAACTTTCCCTGAGTTCTGTAACCTGGTCTAGGAAATGATGAGACCGAAGCAGGGAGTGATGGGAACCCAAATTCACAGCCGGTTGGCCAATCTGGGTCTTCCAGGTGACCTCTGGTGATGGCCGTCCTGTGGGGCTGAACCTGTGACCTGTGGGGTCTGCACCAAGCCCAGCTAGTGTCATATTGAACTGCAGGAACCCAGCTTACTGGGGGACCTCACGCACATGTTTGGTGACCAGAAAGCCAGTGTTGTGGTTGGATAGTGAAGGACAGGCCCTCAGAAGTGAGTTCTCCCTAGGTGATTTTTACTGTATATGTGAGATATGTGTCTCTCCATTCAGGTTTAAAGTAAAATGCATACGTTGCATCATGAAGCAATAGGTGGAGTTTCTGGTTTGTATGTTTTGCTTTTTGCTTATTTTTTAAGCTTTTGTTATTTTTAAATTTTTAAAAATTTTATATTGGTGTACAGTTGATTTACAATGTTGGCTTAGTTTCACATGTACAGAAAGGTGATTTATTTGTTGAGTTATCTGAGTCATTTGAGTGATTTATTTATGGCTGTTCTGGGTCTTCATCGTTACGAGCTGGCTTTCTCTAGGTGTGGTGGTGTGGGCTTCTCATCACAGTGGCTTCTCTCGTTGTGGGGCACGGGCTCCCGGCACACGGATTTTAATAGTTGCAGCACATGGGTTCAGTAGCTGTGGCTCCCAGGCTCTCGAGCACAGGCTCAGTGGTAGTGGTGCATGGGCTTAGTTGTTCCGAGGCATGTGGGCTTCCCGGACCAGGAATACGACCCGTGTCTCTTGCCGTGGGTGGCATATTTGCCACTGAGCCACCTTGGAAGCCCTGGAAAAGTGATTTAGTTGTCAGTTTAGTTCAGTTCAGTCGCTCAGTCGTGTCCAACTCTTGGCGACCCCATGAATCGGAGCATGCCAGGCCTCCCTGTCTTTCACCATCTCCTGGAGTTCACTCAGACTCACGTCCATCGAGTCGGTGATGCCATCCAGCCATCTCATCCTCTGTCGTCCCCTTTTCCTCCTGCCCCCAATCCCTCCCAGCATCAGAGTCTTTTCCAGTGAGTCAACTCTTTGCACGAGGTGGCCAAAGTACTGGAGTTTCAGCTTTAGCATCATTCCTTCCAAAGAACATCCGGGGCTGATCTCCTTTAGAATGGACTGGTTGGATCTCCTTGCAGTCCGAGGGACTCTCAAGAGTCTTCTCCAACACCACAGAGCCACCTTGGAAGCCCTGGAAAAGTGATTTAGTTATACATATACATATATCCCACAGAAGGAAATGGCAACCCACTCCAGTATTCTTGCCTGGAGAATCCCTTGGACAGAGGAGCCTGGCGGGCTACAGTCCATGGGGTCGCAGAGATGGACACGAATGAGCGAGTAACACACACACACACACACACACATGCACATCCATTCTTTTTCTGAATCTTTTCCCATATAGGTTATTAGAGAATATTGAATATAGTCCCCTGCGCTCTACAGCAGGTGCTTGTTCGTTACCTTTTTATATATAGTAGTCTCTATATGTGAATCCCAAACTCCTTCCACTTTGGTAACCATAACTTTGTTTTCTATATCTGAGTCTGTTTCTCTTTTGTATGAGTTTGTTTGTGTCATTTTTGTTTGTTTGTTTTTAAGAATCCACATGTACATGACATCACATGACATTTGGATCATTTTTGCAGGGGAAGGTCCACATATTCAAAGTTTTGTAACAATGATTGTCCTTTTTTTTTTGGAAGGGAAGAGGGAAATGGCGTTGCTTTTTCTGGCTGTCTGAGAAATACACAAGTTGAAAGCATCCATTCATAAAACTGTTTTAGGAATAGTGTGTATCACAACGTAACAACCATATCAGAGTCGTGTTCATCCTCCTCTGTGAACTGAGGCAATAAAAAAAGGGACTCACTTTAGGAGGGCTTGATTTCTTTGACCAAAAGCCCATGTCATCCACGCACAGCAATTTTGACGGGCAGACAGCCGTATTTCTCTGAAAATGAACTGCATTTGCCAAACATCTCTATTCAGCCTGGAGCACGAAGGAGCTGAGGCACAATAGTGACTCCATTCGCTTGCCTTTGGGGAAAAAAATTGGCGTTCTACCCACGCCCATCCCCACCTCACTCACACAGGGCCGCTCACTTGCGAGATGCTTTGTGACCCGGTGGACTATAGCCTACTAGGCTCCTTGCTCCATGGGATTCTCCAGGCAAGAATACTGGAATGGGTTGCCATTTCCTTCTCCAGAGGAGCTTCCCAACCGAGATTGAACCTGGATCTCCCGCATTGCAGGCAGACGCTTTGACTGAGCCACCAGGGAAGCCCCGTGTAGAGTGAAGCTAAGTCAAAAAAAGAAAATCAAGTATCGCTTATTAACACCTACACGTGGCATCTAGAAAAATGATACAGAGGAACCTGTTTGCAGAGAAGAAATGTAGGTGCCGACGTAGAGAACAGGCTTGTGAAGACACAGTTGGGGAAAGACAGGCTGGGATGAATGGGGAGAGTAGCAGTGAGCAGCACTGGCACATACACGCCAGCATGTGTAAAACAGACAGCTCGTGGGAAGCTGCTTTATAACACAGGGAGCTCAGCCTGATGCTCTGTGATGACCTGCAGGGGTGGCATGAGGGCGGGAGGCAGGCTCAGGAGGGAGGGGGTTTGTGTGTGCCTGTGGCTGATTCACGTCATTGGACAGCAGAAGCTAACACAATACTGTAATGCAATTATCCTCCAGTTGAAAAAAAAATTACTGTTTAAAGAATGATTTAAATCGCCTTCCCCAGAGTGTCTTCAGTGTCTCATTTTTGTCCACTGTGCCTGTTAGTCACCTTGAATAGTCAAGACATAGTTTATCACCAGCATGCCCATGTGCCAAGCAGAGATGCAGACCCAACTGAAAGTAGACTCTCTTCCGGGAGAAACTACCCAGGAAATTACACACATACACACACACACACACACAGACCTGCACACAAAGCTGTTTTTTGTAAAAGTGCATTTGAATATAGCTTTTCTTTTTCAGTCCATATAGAAAGCAAAAGAAAGTGCAATTGCTCAGTCATATCCGACTCCTTGCGACCCCATAGACTGTAGCCCACCAGGCTCCTTCGTCCATGGGATTTTCCAGACAAGAGTACTGGAATGGGTTGCAATTTCCGTCTCCAGGATATCTTCCTGACCCAGGGACTGAACCCTGGTCTCCCGCATTGTAGGCAGACACTTTACCATCTGAGCCACCAGAGAAGTGCATAGAAACCAAAGGAGACTTCTAATGTTTTAAGATGTGACCACACACACACACACACACACATCTGCACACAAAGCTGTTTGTGTAAAAGTACTTTTGAATGTTGGTTTTCTTTTTTAGTACATATAGAAAATAATTTAATCAAAGTAGACTTGTAATGTTTTAGGATGTGACACTGTATGGTAATGAAATGTAGCCAGAGACTTTGGTCCTTGCCTGCCATATCCTCCACCTGCCTTTTGTTTGTGGAAAATGTTAGCCGAAGGAACACTTTAATCAGAGAAGGCAGAATGTGCAGAAGCAAAGGAAAGCCATCAAAGCAGACCAAATAATAATCATGTACTCACTAAGCAAAGCCAAGGCCCTTTAGTTCCTCCTCAAGGACTATAGAATATTCTGACCCATGTCCTGCGATGACATGACTGACTAGATGGACATGAGTTTGAGCAAGCTCCGGGAGTTCGTGATGGACAGGGAGGCCTGGCATGCTGTGGTCTGTGGGGTCGCCAAGACTGGGACACGACTGAGCGACTGAACTGAACTGATGTCCTGTGAGCTGTTTATAGATACTGAAACTCTTACCAGGTGCAGAAGTTAATGACGTGATGACCAGGCTGCAGCCAGGACATAAGCTCTCATGATTCCGGGAACTGGCCTCAAGATGTGGGAAGAAACCGACCCTGGAAGTGAAGATCAGCTGCAGTTGAAACAACCAAGCATCAGACCACTGCTGACCAGCTTCAAGATAACTTGTCAGAGCTGACTGTGTGTTTCAAGAAGCCTCCTCCCTTTGTCTATAAAAGCTCTTAGCCCCCAATTGTCAGGGGCAGGTAGTCAGCCTTTGTACAGGCTCCCGCCCCCACCCCTGCCCCGCAAGTGCCAGCAACAAAATAAAGCAAACTTTGCTGTCCAGCAACCTGGCTTCCTTATTGCCTTTTGGGCTGCAAGCAGACGGACCCGGCTTTTGGTAACAGGAGCAGACACTGATTGTCATTTTAAATGAATATATGTATATATATATTTTTAATCTTCAAAACTATTGAGAGTAAATAAATGATTATTGCCAAAAAAAAAGAAGAAGAGAGAGAGATTTCTAAAGTAAAATGCCATACCTAACAAAAAGCTTGAGTTCCTGGAGAAAGAGGGGGAGAGCTATTAGCGAATTGATTGAACTTAGTAACGATTGCTTTTCCGTGGTGAAGGAGAAGTGTTTATTACTTAAAATAAGGCTTTGGACTTCTTCCAGAACTGACTGTCATTCTGCGCAATCATTGAGCCTGGGTCAAGAATGAAACCCTTAAACAATGTCAAGCAATTATAAGAGCGAAGCAATCCCTTGATTCTGCCTGACGCTGGGAGGAAGGACATTGTATGTATCCATGACTCAACTACCCTATGCTGGTTACCAATTTTAAAAATGTAAAACCGTAAGCTGAGCTACAGCCCAAGGCCATTGTTGAATTGTCTGTCCGAGTGCAGACTGTTAAAGGTGCAGACACTATTGGAATTCTTCTGCTAGAATGTGTTTCTCTTTGGAAATTCCTCTGCTAGAATTTGCATCTCTGTTTTATTTTTGGTTCAAAAATATTCAGAGAGATTGACGTGAAGAATATCCAAAAGCACTTCCTTTCTGGTGAAGAAAATATAACAGAGCTACACAAAGGGTTGGTTTAATTTATTATTTTGATATAGATCTAAGAGGATTCCCAGGTGGCTCAGTGGTAAAGAATTTGCCTTCCAATGCAGGAACCTCAAGAGATGCAAGTTCAATCCCTGGGTCGGGAAGGTCCCCCTGGAGGAGGAAATGGCAACCCACTCCAGTATTCTTGCCTGGAGAGTCCCGTGGACAGAGGAGCCTGGCGAGCTACAGTCCATGGGGAAGCCAAGAGTCAGACACAGCTCGAATTCATTCAAGCCTTAAGGTCTGAGTGAGCTTCCCTTCCCCTGTGAGGGATTCAAGCTTCTGTTCCCCTTCTTCCTAGAGCAGAGGTGTACCAAGAGCGGCCCCTGTGTACTTGCCCCAAACCTTGCGGGTGCCACCTTGAATTGATGGGGATGGTAACTCACAGCATGCAGGCTTGCCATGGTGGGTGGTGGGCGGGATGCTGAGCGGGAGATGGAGAAGGACAGACATCCCAGTGGACTTCATGGGAGGGATATTGCTTATGCATGGAGACAATCTCTTACTTCATCACTTCCTTCTGATTCACTCAGGCTGTTCAGATTAATTAAGTACTTTCACATGTTCACAGGGAATGCATCGCTGCCTGTCTTCATTGCATTTGAATATCTAAGTCAGGGTCACCTTGGTGTTGGAAAAAAATCCATTTCCTGAAGCCTAGGAATGCCTCTGTGCTTTACCAGATCTTAGGAATGTTGGAAACGGAGGTTGCTTTAGAAGCCATTTTATTCAGCATCCTTATTTTTTTAATGATAAGTTTTTTTTTTAATTGTATGTATTTATTTATTCTTGGCTGTGCTGGGTCTTCGTTGTCATGCAGGCTTGTCTCTGGTTGTGGTGAGCGAGGGGCTACTCTGTCGTTACAGTTGCATGGTCTTCTCATTGCAGTGGTTTCTCTTGTTTCACAGCACAGGCTCTGGCACACGAGCTTCAGTATTTGTGGCATGTAAGCTCTGTTGGTGCTGCGCATGTGCTCTAGAGCGAACGCTCAGCAGTTGTGACGCACGGACTTAGGTGCTCCCTGGCACGTGGGATCTTCCAGGACAAGGGATCAAACCTGTGTCTCCTGCATTGGCAGGTGGATTGTTAACCAGTAGTCCACCAGGGAAGCTCCTCACCAGCCTTGTTCTATTGTTGGAGGAAGATCATGTCGATTCGTAAAGATGAATGAGTTCTGGTTGGATCGTGACTGAAATACTTCACTGTGGACGAGCTCACCAATAACGTTTATATCCTGATTGTAGAAAACAAGTCTGCTATAAATAATTGCAATAACGGGATTTGTGCAGCTGCTGAGAAAAATTTGAGAGACATTATAAAGACAAATGCAACTTGAAACTCCTTCTCTTAATAATGTTTAAAACCCCTGAGTTTTCATTTTAAAATTTACTCTTTATTGAATCATTGAGGAGTATACAGTTTAAATTATTAAGCAAGTGACAGAACCATATTTAATCAATTCTGTTTGCTGTGCTGTGATTCAGATATATGTCAGATTACCTTACTTGCTGATTGCTCTTGGAAAAGTTTCCACTTTAAAAATTAAAGTTTTAAAATACGCCTTTGATATTATGACTTGTTTTTCTCCACAAATGTATACAGGTGCCTGTTGTCTGACCTATTTAATGTGGTTTGACACTAAACCAGACTTAATATTTTCAGTAAACTAGTACCTTTTTGTGGAGAAGGCAATGGCACCCCACTCCAGTACTCTTGCCTGCAAAATCCCATGGATGGAGGAGCCTGGAAGGCTGCAGTCCATGGGGTCGCTGAGGGTCGGATGTGACTAAGCAACTTCACTTTGACTTTTCATTTTCATGCATTGGAGAAGGAAATGGCAACCCACTCCAGTGTTCTTGCCTGGAGAATCCCAGGGACGGGGGAGCCTGGTGGGCTGCCGTCTATGGGGTCACACAGAGTCGGACATGACTGAAGCGACTTAGCAGCAGTAGCTTTTGTGGGGCTTCCCTTGTGGCTCAGCTGGTCAAGAATCCGCCTGCAACGTGGGAGACCCAGGTTCGATCCCTGGGTTGGGAAGATCCCCTGGAGAAGGGAAACGCTACGCACTCCAGGTATTCTGGTCTGGAGAATTCCATGGACTGTGTAGTCCATGGGGTCGCAAAGACTGGGACACAAATGAGCACCTTTCACTTTCAGTTTTCAGTACCTTTCATGGACTTAAAAAATGCACAACCTTAGGGCTGTGTGTCAGGTTTTATGTGGGGCAAAAGGAGGACTGCAGTCCGGGAGACAGCCCCTGAGATAGCTCTGAGAAATGGCCCCAAAGAGGTGTGGAGTGGGGAGGTCAGTATGTTTGTGATTTTGGTGAAGGGGGAATACATACAGTCAAGCACACACACACACACACACACACACACACACACACACACACACACATATATATATATATTTTTTTCTCTGTAGAAACTTTCTGCTGGTCTCGTGAGGGTTACTGCTAGTCACGAGGAACAGTCATCACCATAAAAGATCTTACTGCTTTTCTAGACATGAGGAGATACCAGAATCAGGCTCTCAGAATCAGCTCCTGAAAATATCTAGCCATCTGAAGACCTGTCCTATCAGTCTTTCCCAGAACACGGATGCCTCCTGTCTGCTCTCCACCCTGAGCTCCTTTCAGGGGCTGTTGAAGGTCAGCAGCTGGAGCAGCACCTGATTGAATCCTTGTAGAGGTGGATGGCAGATGCCCACGGCAAGTGCCGATGCGTGGTTGACACTTTGGCTAAGCATGTCAGTGTCTGAATTAACTCATTATAAGTGGAAATCCATTTACCACATGTGCTGTGCTGTGCTTAGTCGCTCGGTCACATCTGACTCTGTGCAACTGCATGGACTGCAGCCCACTAGGCTCCTCTGTCCATGTGAATTCTCCAGGCAAGAATACTGGAGTGGGTTGCCATGCCCTCCTCATTTAGCACATGTAGACCTAACTTGTTTTTGGTTGTTGTTGACAGAAGTGCTCAATATATCTTGTCTGTGCTAAGTTGCTTCACTGGGCTGCCCACCAGGCTCCTGCTGCTGCTGCTGTTGCTGCTGCTAAGTCGCTTCAGTCGTGTCCGACTCTGTGCGACCCCATAGACGGCAGCCCACCAGGCTCCACCATCCCTGGGATTCTCCAGGCAAGAACACTGGAGTGGGTTGCCATTTCCTTCTCCAGTGCATGAAAGTGAAAAGTGAAAGGGAAGTCGCTCCTATGTCCATGCAATTCTCCAGGCAAGAATGCTGGAGTTGGTTTCCGTTTCCTCCTCCAGGGGATCTTTCCAACCCAGGGACTGATTCTGTGTCTCTTTCATCTCCTCCATTGGCAGGCAGATTGTTTACCACTAATGCCACCTGGGAAGCCCCATTATATCTTTAAACACCCCAAATAGTTAAGCTTATTCATAACTCAGTCAGCAGAGCTGCCTTCTCTCAAATTTTTGTTCAGGACAACCCAAGTGAGGGGGCTGGTCAGCATCACGTACTGACCCTTAAATGATGAAAGAGCCAAGTGACAATAATTGTGTTGTCTCTCTCGGCGTTTTTTTTTTGCAATCTTTTATTGCAAAATATGACAAACATATAGAAAAGTATGTGAAACATAAATGTTCTACTGAATGAATTATGACAAACACACTTGTGTAAGCACCACCCAGGTGAGGAAACAGATCTCCCCAGGTTTCTACAAATTCCCTCCAGCCTCCTCCCAGACACGGCTTTCTCCCTCCCTGTCCCTCTTCGCTAACTTCTACCTGATTTAGGTTACTGCACCTATGTCTCTTCATGCCTCTTTCATTTTGCCTGCTTCCCACGTGACATAAACAGAACTATACACTGTGAACTCCGGTGTCTCTCTTCTTTCTCGTAACATTCAGTTTAGTTGCTCAGTCGTGTCTGACTTTTTGTGACCCCATGGACTGCAGCGGGCCAGGCCTCCCTGTCCATCACCAACTCCCGAAGCTTGCTCAAATTCATGTCCATCGAGTCTGTGATGCCATCCAACCAGCTCATCCTCTGTCATCCCCTACTCTTGGCAGTTGAAGCAAGCTAGACTTGGACATTCTATAGAAAAACCAGAATTATTAACTATACAAAATAAAGCATTCCGTCAGCTGTGAGTTGTCATCTTCATAGCTGGATGTCAGCGGCAGTGAAGACCACTTGGAAAATAGTCATTCTGCTACCAAAGCTCAATGGACGTTCCCACCTTGGTGTAAGGTGTTGGGTGTGACGTGAGCGGTGAGCTGGAGGCATAAACAAGCACCAAGCTTTCTCTTGCCAGTTTCCTCTGACCTGTATTTGGTCATTGCGTAGTCATGGTTTTCCCACCAAAAGCAGGAGACGGTGCCATTGAAAACACACACGCACACGCACGCACGCACACACACACACACACACACACACACACACACACACACCCCATCAAAAGGAAACCAAATTCCTCAGTGGTCTCCAAGCCCTGATCACTGTTATATGCTCCACCATGTGTCTCTTTGGCTCTGGTTGGCCATGAGCAATGGCTTCTAAGATGACGGGCAGAAGACAAGGACGGATGCCCTCCTCTCACTTTATCCTGGAAGCCAGTGGAGGACCTCGGGCTGACAAAACTACCAGCCTCACTCCTGCCTTTGGTTTTCAAGGCCTTGGCATCATCCTTCACGCCCCTCCCCAAACCCCATCCTGCATCCCTGGAAGAAACAGTGCGTGCTGGCTCTTTGCTGTTTGCTGTGAACACCCTTCCAATCCTGGGCTTCCCTGGTGGCTCAGATGGTAAAGAATCTGCCTGCAATGCAGGAGACTCAGGTTCAGTCCCCTGGGTCAGGAAGATTCCCCTGGAGAAGGAAATGGCAACCCACTCCAGTATTCCCGCCTGGGGAATCCCATGGACAGAGGAGCCCGGAGGGGCTGCAGTCCATGTGGTCTCAAAAGAGTTGGACACGACTGTGCGACTGAACAACCACAACACTATACAATCAGTATATCACTTTCCTAACTAATCGTGAACAGGATACAGTGTCCCAAAGACTGCCTGTGCGAAGATTGAGTTGTTCAGAGGATCAGGCTCCTGTGAAGCAACACGAAGCATTTCTCTTTCAGCGTCACCTGTCTTGTGGGCTTCCCTGGTGGCTCAGCTGGTAAAGAAACCGCCTGCAATGCAGGAGACCTGGGTTTGGTCCCTGAGTTGGGACGATCCCCGGGAGAAGGGAAAGGCTACCCACTCCAGTATTCTGGCCTGGAGAATTCCATGGACTGTATAGTCCATGGGGTCGCAAAGAATCAGACACGAACGAGTGACCTTCACTTAGACTCATCTGTTAGAATGTCCTGGTGTCACTTGGCTCCATTCTCACTTTTTAAAAACATTTTAGTAGTTTTGTTTTTTGATATGATCACACTGCTATATTTCTTTATTTTTACTTTATTTATTCATTTTCTGCTGCACTGGCTGCTGGTGGCTGGGTGGGCTTTTGTCTAATTGTGGGGTGCGTGGGCTCCTCTCTAGTTGTGGTGTGTGGACTTCTCATCGCAGAGGCTTCTCTCGTTTTGGAGCGCAGGCTCTAGGGCACGTGAGCTCAGTAGCTGCAGCTCCCAGCTCTGGAGGACAGCCTCAGCAGTTGCGGCACACGGGCTTAGTCGCCCCGAGGCATGTGGGATCTTCCCTGACCAAGGATCAAACCTGTGTCCCCTGCATTGGCAAGCAGATTCTTAACCACGCTGCCATCAGGGTACAGTGTCTCAAAGACTGCCCCGCGCGAACATTGAGTTGTTCAGAGGATCAGGCTCCTGTGAAGCAACACAAAGCATTTCTCTTTCAGCGTCACCTATCTGTGGGCTTCCCTGGTGGCTCAGCCGGTAAAGAAACCACCTGCAATGCAGGAGACCTGGGTTCGATCCCTGAGTTGGGACGATCCCTGGGAGAAGGGAAAGGCGATCCACGCTGCCATCGGGGAAGTCCTATTTTTATTTTTTGCATTTTTGCATTTTGTTTTCTCATGCTTTTTTACATAGGTAGAGTTGACGTGCAGTGTTATATGTAAGTTACAGGCGCAGAAGACAGTGATTCAGTGTTTAAAGGTTACAGTCCACTTATAGTTATTGTAAAATACTATATTCCTTACGTTGTACATGTTTTCATTTAAAGACCCAAGTTTACACTCAACAGGTAGAAAAGGATGTGGGTCATTCAACCACAAAGTTAAAAGTGACCTGATAACAGAATCTTGTTTTTATGTCCAACTCTGCAACCTCATGGACTACAGTCCGCCAGGCCTCCCTGTCCATCTCCATCTCCTGGAGCTTGCTCAAACTCATGTCCATTGAGCTGGTGATCATCCAGCCATCTCATCCTCTGCCACCCCTTCTCCTCCTGCCTTCAATCTTTCCCAGCATCGGGGTCTCTTCCAATGAGTCAGCTCTTCAGGTGGCCAAAGTATTGGAGCTTCAGCTTCAGCATCGGTCCTTCCAATGAACATTCAGGACGGACCTCCTTTAGGATGGACTGGTTGGGTATACCTGCCGTCCAAGGGACTCTCAGGAGTCTTCTCCAGCACTGCTGTGCTACAGAAATGCTAAGTGGTCTGACAAAGTCCTGTGGCGTGTGTAAATCACAATTGTCAGTTATAAAGAAGATGCAGGTCATGAAAATAAACAGGGCACATAGGGGAAGAGAAATCTTGAACTTCCCCTTCACTCACTGTTTACATCCCTACCTCCTAGGTCTTTTCTAATCTCCTTGATGAAGTTGTCTTTGTTTGTTTGTTTTCCTTTAAAAATGAGTTGAAACCTTATCTATTTTTCCCTCCCACTCTCCCACCCTCCATCCCACCTTCCTGCCCTCCCTCCCTTGGCTGTCTTTATGTTTTTCCTCATTAAAAATCAGTTTGCAGAAAGGACTGACATTTTCATCGCCATAAAAACAACAGTTTGGGGTAAACACCGGTTTATGTAATGAGTGGAGCGCAGTGTGTTAAAATTAAATCACACATCGCCCAAAGCAAAGTAAATAAATGTTAAATGGAAGGATAGAGTGTCTCCATCATGCTAATTATCGTGCCGTGTAATTAATGCTTAGAAGTCATTACTACACTTGTAGCTTTAAAAACAGAATTCTATGACTGCCGATATTTTTCAGTGTCTGACAGCCTAATAATAATGACAGGCCTTCTGAGTCTTTTTTTTTTTCCCTTTTTCTCTTCATTTGTATTCCTACAACTTTATTCTATAAGAGAACAAAGTGAAAATGATTAAACTCCCACCAGCCTGGTGAAATATATATTAAAGGATGAGAACAAGAGTTTTGAGAGAACAGAAGTTTGATGGCGTGTGTCACTGAAGTGCTAGTTTCTCTCCCCTCATGATGCCTTGCGATGCGAGGAGGGGTCTCTCTCCTTGCTTCATAGAGACATTCTCCCTACACACAGAGAAACAGCACCTGAAGAGGCTCTAACTTCCCAGCCAACAGCCAGGTGGTTCAGAATTCAGGTTTATTTAGGGGATATCATGAAACATGTCCTCCATGTTGACTAAAAAAATCTGCGCAACGTCAGAGTTGTGATTTAAGTTTTATTTGGGAGCAAATTGCAGCCCAGGAGACAGCACCTCAGGTGGCTCTGAGAGACTGCTCCAGATATCTCTCAGATACTCCAAAGAGGCAGCGGGGCAAGGTCAGGATATATGTGATTTTTGGTGAAGGGGGAGATTGTGCAATCAGGCACATATTTTCTCCAGGAATTTTCTACTAGTCTCCTGGAGCTTCTGTTTATCACGAGAAACAGTCGTCACCATGCAGAATGTTCGTGCCTTTCTAGACAGGAGGCAATACAAGAAATGGGCTCATAAAATCAGCTCCTGAGAATATCTAACTAGCTGAAGACCTGTCCTACCAGTTTTTCCCAGAGCACAGATGCCTTGTTTCTGCTTTCCACTGTGTCCTCCCTTCAGGGGATGTTGCAGGTCAGCAGCTCCTAGAGCACATGATTTAATCCTTGCAGAGGCAGATGGCAAGTTGACATCCTTGATCATGGAAAACCATCACTTCAGTGTTTATTTTTTAGTAACCAAATGCCAGATTCCCCTTGTTAGCACCTGTTAGGTCAAAGACAAACAAATGGAGAAGAAAAAAAAATGTTGTAGTAAAGACCCCAAACTCTTATCACTGTGGTGATCCAGGTAAAGCATTGCCTTCCTGTTACCAAAAGCTCAGCCCCTCTGTGGATGGGTCCCGTATCAAATCCCACAGACAGAGTTTGAGTGGTGTAGAAAAGGGCAGCCTTATTGTTTTGCCAGACAAAGGACGCCACAGCAGGCTTCTGCTGCAAAAAAGAAAAACGTCCCAACCCCACCCAGGAAATATGATGAGGGTTTTACATCCATGGGTCAGACCTGGGGTCTGGCAAGATCACGGTGTGAGTGTGGCTTGTACTCCCTTAATCTTAATTGTCTTTGCTGACAAAAGGCCATCTACTCAAAGCTATGGTTTCTCCAGTAGTCATGTATGGATATAAGAGTTGGACTATAATGAAAGCTGAGTGCTGAAGAATTGATGCTTTTAAACTGTGGTGTTGAAGAAGACTCTTGAGAGTCCCTTGGACTGCAAGGAGATCCAACCAGTCCATTCTAAAGGAAATCAGTCCTAAATAGTCATTGGAAGGACTGAGGCTGAAGCTCCAATACTTTGGCCTCCTGATGCAAAGAACTGACTCCTTGGAAAAGACCCTGATGCTGGGAAAGATTAAAGGCAAGAGGAGAAGGGGATTACAGAGGATGAGATGGTTGGATGGCATCACCATCTCAGTGGACATGAGCAAACTTCAGGAGATGGTGGAGGATAGGGAAGCTTGGCGTGCTGCAGTTCATGGGGTCACAAAGAGTCAGACACAACTGAGAGACTGGACAACAAGTAATAATACCAATCCTCATAAATAGTAGAAAGAAAAATAAACTAGCTGAATAAAGAGTTTAAGGGAAGACTTAAAATTGCCATTAGTTGCAGAAGAACTGATCTCCTACAAGACAAAAAAAAAAAAATACTATATCTATATGACTCAAATGTAATGAAAACTCAGCAAGATTATTTGACAAAAGATTAGTTTAGAAGATCAACTTAAAAATTTTTGTAGTATTTTTCTACTCAATAATGAGGTGTTAAGCATAATGCAAGTTAAATATATTGGAATATCTACTGGAAAGTATTACAAATCTCAGAATTAACTTCTCTAAACACAGTTCAACAAAGGAACACAAACTAATAGAGATGATTATGCAGATTCTGTAAAGCATAACAAATATATTAAGATAACTTCCCTCCAGATTTAATTGTGCTGTCAGAGACATATCTGTCAAAGTTCTTCTTGGTTCTTTACAAACTGTATTAACTACCTGAAAGTTTAAATGGAGAGTAGAAAATACAACATAGCTACATTAAAACCAAAAAATAAGAATGAGCAGAGCTTACTGCCTTACCTGATAAATATTTGCAAAGCTGTGAGTGAAGTAAGTGAAGCCGTTCAGTCGTGTCCGATTCTTTGTGACCCCACGACTGCAGCACACCAGGCTCCCCTGTCCATCACCAACTCCCGGAGTTTACTCAAACTCATGTCTGTTGAGTCGATGACGCCATCCAACCTTCTCATCTTCTGTCGTCCCCTTCTCCTCCCGCCTTCAGTCTTTTCCAATATCAGGGTCTTTCCCAATGAGTCAGTTCTTTTCATCAGGTAGCCAAAGGATTGGAGTTTCAGCTTCAGCCTCAGTCCTTCCAATGAATATTCAGGATTTATCTCCTTTAGGATGGACTGGTTGGATCTCCTTGCAGTCCAAGGGACTCTCAAGAGTCTTCTCCAACACCACAGTTCAAAAGCATCAATTCTTTGGCTCTCAGGTTTCTTCATAGTCCAACTCTCACATCCATACATGACCGCTGGAAAAACCATAGCCTTGACTAGACGGACCTTTGTTGACAAAGTAATGTCTCTGCTTTTTAACATGCTGTGAGGAGCCTGGGGGGCTGCAGTTCATGAAGTTGCAAAGAGTCAGACACGACTGAGCAACTAACATACTTAAATGATATTAAAAATAATTTGTTGATGGTCCAAAGATTAGAGAGAGACTAAAAGAGTAGTACAGAAACTGGCAGAACTAAGACTGATTGGAAACTTAATATACAAATCAGTCGATGTCATGGATCAATGCAAAAAAGATTGAGCATTCAGTATATGGCACTGAAAACGAGCTCTATCTATGTAAGAAATGTTAGTGCACCTTTCTCTAGATCCATAATCAAAGTTGTATTCTAGACAGATAAATATGCATGCAGAATGTAAACCGTTTTTAATAGAAAAAATGTAGGAAAATGTCCAACTGGCTTAGATTTGTAGAGTGTTTCTTTTTTAAATTGCAACATATATAACACAAAAATCGGTCAGTATTTTTACCATCAAAGTATAGGATTGATATGGGTAAATACTTTTTAAAGTATTGGTCAATTGAAGGAACATTTCTACTATGTCTAATCTCACAGCCAAGAAAATAATACCTAACTATATAAGAAATCCCTCCAAATTTATAAGGGAAATTACAATCGTCTGAACAATTAGGGGAAAAAGTATGAATGAGCAAATAATGGAAGGACAAATCTAAACTACATACTTTGAGGGATAAAAATATGGAATATATTCATAATGCTCACTTGTTCCTAGGCTTAGCCCTAGAGTAATTAATGTGCACACCAAATTGTTTACTTAACATATATAGACTGAAGAGGCAGTCTGTCTCATTATCAGTAAGCAGAATATTCAGAGAAATGTCCAAAATAGCGTCAATGTAAATGAAGAAAATTTCCTTACCACCTTTTGCAGAAAATTCCTGATTACAAGAGAAATACAAGGGCCAGGAGAGAATTCTCAGAATATACTCTGCTGGTAAAAGTCATGATCATGCCCATGTATTTGCTGTTGGCTTTCTATATTATTCCTTTAGAATTTCATTATAAAGTAATGATAAATGGTTAGGTAACTATGTAGCTCTACATAAGTAGATCAGTATGTAGGGAGATGGGTGGATGGGTGGATGATGGATGGGTAATGGATGGATGAGATGAAAGGATGGATGGATGATGGATGGCTGGATGGATGAATGGATAGCTGGATAGATGGATGGATAGGTGAAAGGGTGGATGGTTGCATGAGTGGATGGGTAGATAGATGGATGATTGGATGAAAGGGTGAATGGATGGGTAGATGGATAAATGGATAGCTGGATGGATGGATGGATCGAAGGATGGGTGGGTGGATGATGGCTGGCTGGCTGGATGCATGGGTGGATGGATAGATGAAAGGGTGGATGGATGGATGGATGGGTGGATGGATGGTTAGATGGATGGCTGGAAGGATGTATGGATGAGTGGATGATTATATTGCTAGACTTGTAGATAGATAGATGGATAGATTGATTTGTTGATAGATTTGAATAGATAGTTGAAAAACTACATAGACCTAAATATTTAGATCAGTATGTAGGTAGATGAATGAGTAAATAGAAGCATAGATAGTATGATAGCTAGATTTCACAGATAAATAGACAGACAGATAGGTAGACTGATTAGTAATTCTCAAAGTGTGTTGTTTGCCCTGGAGATTTCTGGCTCACCCCAGATACTTCCACGATGCCCGTGTATCTAGTTTTATTTTCATTATTGCACAAAGACATTATTTCCCTTTTGTAATTCCTTTCTATCACTAGAGCTTTCCAGAAGCTGTGTTCCATGTGGCATGACAGTAGATTGAACACAGACGCAGATATGAGCATCTCAGTGCCTTCTGTGAAGATAGAGATTTGCAAAGCAAATTATAGCATCAGTAGTATAGCATGCTGCTTTTTCTTAATTTAGAAAATATCATTGTATAACAGCATGTTATAAATGACAAAATGTCAGGACGTTTTATTGTTGTCTGTAAATGAGTGAAGAAAGAAATATATCCATTTTTTAATTAAAAAAAATTATTTGGCCACACCAGCTCTTAGTTACAGCATGTGGGATCTTTTATCTTTATTGCAGCACGCAGGATCTTTAGTTGATCCCACATGCAGACTCTTCATTGCAGCTTGTGGGATCTAGTTCCCCAACCAAGGTTCGAACTCAGGGCCCCTCATTGGGAACTTGGCGTCTTAGCCACCAGACCACCTTTGAAGTCCCTATTTTTTTTTTGTTTTCAGTTTTAATTTCTAATATGGAAACTATGAAGAGATATAATCCTAAAACAAAGAAATTTGGGGAATCTCATTAGAAGTTTCAAGTGAGTTAACAATTTTTAAAAACTCATAAGCACTGAGTATCTCTGACATGTATCTATCATCTACCTGTTGGCACATACATGTACCTGGTGTTAGTCGCTCAGTCGTGTCCGACTCTGCAACCCCATGGACTGTAGCCCGCCAGGCTCCTCTGTCCATGGGATTCTCCAGGCAAGAATACTTGAGCGGGTTGCCATGCCCTCCTCCAGGGGATCTTCCCGACCCAGGGATCGAACCCATGTCTCATGCATTGCACACAAATTCCTTACCGCGGAGCCACCAGGGAAGTCCATATTAAAACTTACATGCTGGTAATTATATTTGTAATGTAATAATGGGAGGAAGCCTATAGGTGGCGCTAGTGGTAAAGAACGCGGCTGCCAATGCAGAAGGTGTAGGAGACCTGGGTTCTATCCCTGGGTCAGGAAGACTCCTTGGAGGAGGGCATGGCAACCCACTCCAGTATTCTTGCCTGGAGAATCCCATGGACAGAGGAGACTGGCGGGCTGCAGTCCATGGGGTCTCAAAGAGTCAGACACGACTGAGCAAGTACCACACTTAATGGGAGGAAGTCTATATAATAGAATAGAGCATGGGCCTTAGAATCCTAGCTTTCAGTTTATGGGGTTGGCCAAACAGTTCATTCCGGTTTGTGTTACGGAAGCACCCAAACGAACGTTTTGGCCAACCCAGTATATCTTGGCCTTGTCACTAAGGTATGATATTGTATAACTTAGTCTCTGTGGGCCACACTCCTGTCTGTAAAAATGTAATAAGAGGGGTTCAGAATTTTGTAAGGATTAAATGATTTAACACATCGAAGGCAACCCGACTAATGCATGCAAATCTTCGCTCTTAACATTAATTTTCATGAAAGGCTCATAAAGCAAATCCTAGACGTGTTTTAAGAACGAAAATAAAGTCCACCAGCACATGAAATTAAAATGTAGGAAACCAAAAAGATACAGCAAGGAGATCCATTTACAGAGTGGTTTTCATTCTTGCTGTAATCTTTTGGCATAGTGTTACACACACACACACACACACACACACACACACACACACACATTCTGTGTTTGTTTCATTCTCTGTAGTCCTCGGAGATGAGCCATTTCCATTTCTCCAGCCCACATTTTGATGTCATATCCCAGGTGGCTCACTGTTCAAGACCTTGCCTGCCGGTGCAGGAGACAAAAGAGACGTGGGTTCCATCCCTGGGTCGGGAAGATGCCCTGGAGAAGGAAGTGGCAAGCCCCTCCAGCGTTCTTGCCTGGAGAATCCCCATGGACAGAGGAGCCTGGCGGGCTACAGTCCACGGGGTCGCAAAGAGTCAGACAGGACATTGCAACTCAGGATGCCAGTGGACAACAGTAATTTTAGATCCTCTGCTGTGAGCTGCTGGACTGCTCAGTTCAGTGACCTCACTGTCAGAAGTGCTGGATGGCGGTAGGAAGGAAGGAAGGGAGCAGAGAGAGGGAAAAAGGATGGAAGGAAGGATTGATGGAGAAAGGGAAGAAAGAGGAAAGGGAGTGGCGAATGATGGAAGGGCAGGGCGGGAAAGAGGGCAGAATAGGAGACACTAAGGGAGGGAAGAAAGGGGAGGAGCTCAGAGGAACAAAATCCTCCCCATTGCCTGCTCCGGGCTCGTCGAAGACAGAGGGATGTCCCGGTCCTCGACGGGCCAGCGACATGCAAGCAGATGTTCTCAGCAGCGTTCCCGGGTCAGTGTTACAGGGCAGGCTTTAGAGGGGAAAGTTGGGAGGCTTTGATATCTGACTCCCTGGATGGCTGTCACTGCCTCTGTCTCTGGCACACCCTGCTTTTTGTTAACCAGCTGTGGACGTGTAACCAATGCCTATGCGTGCGTAGCTGCCTGCCACGGGCGGGTAGGCTTGTGACTCAGCCGCAGTCTGACTGACAGTAGACAGGCATCTGAGATCAGAGGTCCTGAATATTCATTGGCAGGACTGATGTTGAAGCTGAAGCTCCAGTGCTTGGGCCACCTGATGCGAAGGACTGACTCATTGCAAAAGACCCTGATGCTGGGAAAGATTGAAGGCGGGAGGGGAAGGGACGACAGAGGATGAGATGGTTGGATGGCATCAGTGACTTCTATGGACATGAGTTTGAGCAAGCTCCGGGAGATGGTGATGGACAGGGAGGCCTGGCGTGCTGCGGTCCATGGGGTCGCAAAGAGTCAGCCATGACTGAGCGACTGAACTGACCTGATGATGAGAAAGGACTCCAGGGCTGACCCTCTCAGCACCTGCTGTGGTGTCACCCCTGTCTGTGAACAACTGAGATCACCTCCCCATCCTGTTAAGAGGCGTTACCTTCTCACACGGATCAATTTTTGCTTCTTCCATGTGTATAGACAGTAATAATGTATTAGTGCTGAATAAGTCTGTGCCCCAAGGCAGTCCCCATGACCTGTAGAAGGCATTTAGCTTTGTCACAGAATAAAAAGACAGTGTGTGTAAATACAATAATATATGGTTGCCCTGTACAATAGAATGGCTTTTCCTGGTAGCTCAGTGGGAAAGAATCTGCCTGCAATGCAGGAGATGTACTTTGGATCCCAGGTTCAGGAAGATCCCCTGGAGGCAAGCATGGCAACCCACTCCAGTATTCTTGCCTGGAGAATCCCATGGATAGAGGGGCTTGGCGGGCTATGGTCTATGGAGTCACAGAAGAGTCAGACACCACTAAGCAAATAAACAACAACAAATATAACAGAATTATGACATTCCATAGTGATACTTGCTAACCCAGGTGTTTAGCATTGCAGACAGTGTCTTTACTATCTGAGCCACCAGGGAAGCCCAGTTATACATTATACATAATATATTAAAATAGTGATATAGTTTCATTTACTAGGGTGGATTGGGTTGGCTGAAGAGTTGGTGCATATTTTTCTGTTAACACCTGTTTTGAAAACACCTGATTGAACTTTTTGACCAGCCCAATATAATCTGACATAAGGATGAGATGGTTGGATGGCATTCACCGACTCGATGGACGTGAGTGTGAGTAAGCTGTAGGAGTTGGTGATGGACAGGGAAGCCTGGCGTGCTGCAGTCCATGGGGTTGCAAAGAGTCAGACATGACTGAGTGACTGAACTGGACTGAAGGATACACTATTTAAAAAATCATTTTCTAGGGGGCCACATGTACACCTGTGGCTGATTCATGTCGATGTATGAATGTATGTCAATGTATGGCAAAAACCACCACAATATTGTAAGGTAATTAGCCTCCAATTAAAATTAATTAAAGAATCATTTTCATGCAAAATAAATGCTTCGTATTTCATCATATCAACCCTTTGAAAACAATGACAGAAAGGAGCCATATAATAGAAAAATCATGTTACTATGCTAGTAAATATTATATGATGTATTAATGTATTATACATTGTATCTATACATTATGATAGATATATCATTAGCCATATGACGATTGGTATGTCCAGACTACATTCCTTGTCGTTACAATCACTTTTTACACAAAATGAATCCACGTTTGTTTGTTTCATCAATTATGTATAAGTACTCATTGGAAAAGACCCTGATGCTGGGAGGGACTGGGGGCAGGAGGAATAGGGGACGACAGAGGATGAGATGGCTGGATGGCATCACCAACTCAATGGCGTGGGTTTGGGTGAACTCCAGGACTTGGTGATGGACAGGGAGGCCTGGCGTGCTGCGATTCATGGGGTCGCAAAGAGTTGGACACGACTGAGCAACTGAACCGAGCTGAACTGAACAACGAAGGTTGGTGAAGAATCCCACTGGCGGGTGAGACCCTTTATGAAGGTCCTCATGGGGCCATCCGAGAAGACGTGATGTCAAATGGCATAACATATACTCAGGGGATCAGCTCTGTGCAGGGCCGTGGGGTTGGGACCTGGCTTGGAGCTACTCCAGGCTCTGAAATACGTTAGTGGAAAAGAGACACGCTTTGGTTGACCAGAAGGTTTTTTTTTTTTTTCAGATAATAACAAGAGCTGTCTTTTCTGCAAGCAGGCAGCAATCATTCCATAACACGGTGACAGACACTTCCGAAGAAATCTGTAAGGACCCGTTGCTCTTTTAGACTGACAATTAGTGCCATTTAAGTGGAACTGCCTACCTGCAGTGTGAATCAAAGATGCGATACTTATTCTGCAATCCGGGAGGCTGAATCCTTGTAGAAATCTCATGTTCTGTTCAGTTATGTAGGGACAGCCCATCCCGTGTTTCATGAAGTTCACGTGTGTGTGTGTGTGTGTGTGTGTGCACTCAGTCGTGTCTGATTCTTTGCAACCCTGTGGATGGATAGATAGATATAAATTGCTATATGTACACTTCACGGATTGTTTAATCGCTAAGTCCTGTCTCTTTTCGCAACCCTATGGACTGTAGCCCGCCAGGCTCCTCTGTCCAAGGGATTCTCCAGGCAACAATACTGGAGTGGGTTGCCATGCCCTCCTCCAGGGGATCTTCCTGACCCAGGGATCAAACTCCTGTCTCTTACATTTCCTGTATTGGCAGGCAGGTTCTTTACTACTAGTGCCATCTGGGAAGCCCCTAAAAGAAATATGCAGCCCCAAAATATGAATCACAGACTATATATATGTATATTCCTCTTTCTGTATATATATATACACATTTTCTTTCTCTCTCTTTATATATATATATACACACATATTTCCTCTCTCTATATACATATATACACACACACATATTTCCTCTCTCTGAATGCCAGAGATCTCCCCAGTCCAGGGACTGAACCCAGGTCTCTGCATTGCAGGCAGATTCTTTACCAGCTGAGCCACAAGAGAAGTCCAAGAACACTGGAGTGGGTAGCCTTTCCCTTCTCCAGTGGATCCTCCAAACCTAGGAATCGAACCGGGGTCTCCTGCATTGCAGGTGGATTCTTTACCAGCTGAGCTATCATGGAAGCCCTTTCTCTGTCTGTCTGTCTGTCTGTCTCTCTCTATGTCTCTCTCTCTCTATATATATATGTATATACACACAGATATATATATATATAATATATGTGTATATGTATATATACATACATCACTTCAGTTCAGTTCAGTCGCTCAGTCGTGTCCAACTCTTTGTGACCCCATGAACCGCAGCACGCCAGGCCTCCCTGTCCATCACCAACTACCAGAGTTCACCCAAACCCATGTCCATCTATTCCATGGTGCCATCCAGCCATCTCATCCTCTGTCGTCCCCTTCTCCTCCTGCCTTCAATCTTTCCCAGCATCAGGGTCTTTTCCAGTGAGTCAGCTCTTCGCATCAGGTGGCCAAAGGATTGGAGTTTCAGCCTCAACATATTTATAGATACATGTATAAAACATACATAAAATACGTAAATGTGATATTTTCCTGTAATCTTTCCCTTTAAAATGACTAAAAACCCCACTTTCTTTTCCAAAACAGCATCACAAAGGAAAGAATATTAGTTCAAGGACTCGGTGTTGTGCAGAGCCACATAGTATCTGTGCTGGCATAGACCTAGGGAAATGTAATTAATGGCGATTCCTTCAAGCAGAGGGTTCCTCCCACCTCTCCTGCAGGAGCACACGCCTTCATTAGCACCATTTCATCACACAGCGTGAGACTGCTTTGTAATCTAGCTCCATCCTCAGATGGATGGCAGGCAGAGGGTTTTATCCTTTTTTTTTCCCCCCCTTTGGTGAATACTATGCAGTTGGGGACTGTCTCTTATCCTGTATTTAAGCGTTCACTGAATTACTCCCAAGAACTTGAGAGGAATGACTTCGTGCATGGAGGATTCAGGACTGTTTCAGGATTGTTTTGCGGGCAAGTTAACTCAGACCTGAGAAAGAGAAAGTGAAAGAGACAGACACAGAGAGTCTGAGAGACAGAGATAAGGAGAGTCAGAGAGAGGGAGAGACAGAGTGTTAAAGAGATGGAGACAGAGAGAGAGGGAGAGAGGTGGAGAGAGAGAGGGACAGACAGAGAGAGAGAGACAGACAGAGAACAGAGAGAGACACAGAGAGAGAGAGACAGAGAGAGGGAGAGAAAGAGAGCCTCAGCAGAGGGACAGAAAGAGAGAGGGACAGACAGAGAAAGAGGGAGAGACAGGCACCCAGAGAGAAAGAGAGAGAGAGAGAGAGCATTAAAGAAATGGAGATAGGGTGGGAGAGAGATGGGAGACGGAGCTGCAGAGACGGACAGAGAAAGGGAGAGCAAGTGAGGTGTGGGGCGGAGAGGCACAAACCGAGGAGAAGTCAGAGGCGGAGAGGAGCCCCTTCCCCTGTGCAGGGCGTCTCTCCCCGGGGTCGGCCGTGGCTCCATCCAGGGGCTCCTGAACGGCCCCCCGTGCCGCGTCCTCAGCCTCCACCCCCGGGCGCCCCGCGCCTCCACTGCCAGACTGTAGGCGGGTCCCGGCTCCCTGCCGGGTGTCCCGCTCCCCCTTTCAATTCAGCGACTTCCGTGCAAACTAAAGCGCCACATTGCAGCCTTCCCCCAGGCCTCCTGGAATTTCCGGGCGCAGCCGCAGATCTGATCTCCATGGAGCCTTGCAGAGCTAGGCTCTGCTCACAGGCACCCAGCAGGAACTGGGGGCTGGGGGTCTCCCTGGAGAAACAGTGGGGGCCCGTGTGGCTGGGATCCCGTTATAGTTTCTGTTTGCAGGCAGAGGGGGCAGGGAGTCTGGCAGGCAGCAAGGCCCGCTGAGCTGTGCAGAGTGAATGCAGAGGCTGCGCTTTGCAAGCACATGCTCTTGGCTTCCTCTTGCCCCCTCCCAGGTGATGGGGGATCTCCCCGAGTGCCAACCCCCCACCCCACCCCCCAGAACATCAGGACCACGGTCTGTGGATCAGCCTCTTTAAGCAGCTCCTGGGAGAACACAGGGTTCTGTGACTGTAAATGGTGAAAGCTCCCTAGCCAAGGCTCTATTGGCCATTCCTCAACCAGCTTCTTGCTTTCCGCCATAATTCAAGCTTGAGATACAGTTGCAACATGCGATTTGTTTTAGTCCGTCCATGCTTTTGTAACAGAATATACAGATTGTCTTGACTGGTAAACCAGAGATGTTTATTTCCCACATGGAACCTGCAATGTCAGAGCAGCATCAGATTCATGGTCTGGGGAGGCACCCCTTTACAGAGGCTGTCTTCTAGGTCAGTCCTCACCAGGTGGAAGGGGCCAGTGGCTCCCTAGAGTTTCTACTCTTTCTTTTTTTTTCTTTTAGTTCAACCAGTTTATTGCTATCAACCCATCTCCCTCCACCCTCATGCATGCGTGCTCAGTCATGTAACCCCATGGACTGCAGCCTGCCAGGCTCCTCTGTCCATAAACTTTTCCAGGCAGGAATACTGGAGTGGGTTGCCACTTCCTTCTCCCTGGGGTGTCTTCTGTAAGGCCGCTAATCCTCTTAGGCGGCTCCATCAACTCCCAAAGGCTTCCTCCCCAAGTTCTATCATTTGGGTCTTTTTTCTCCTTTTTGCTATATAGTTAATTTACATTATTATATTAGTTTCAGATGTACAAAATTCCATATTTTTATAGATTGGTGGTGGTTTAGTTGCTCAGTCGTGTCTGACTCTTGCCACCCCATGGACTGTAGCCCACCCGGGTCCTCTGTCTGTGGAATTTTCCAGGCAGGAATACTGGAGTGGGTTGCCATTTCTTTCTCCTGGAGATCTTCCCCATCCAGGGATCAAATTCAGGTCTCTTGCACTGCAGGTGGATTCTTTACCGACTTGAGCCACCAGGGGTATCAAGGGAAAGGATCAGTAGGTGATGAAAAGTATTATTCACTTCTTTTCTGCTGTCCTGTAATAATACATCAACTGATAAATTATAGATTATGTGTTAGGCTTTTATTGTCATATATTTTATTTTTCCTGGGAGAAATTTTAGATGATGTTCTAAGATTTATTATTTTGCACTACAGTATTATGTCAGTAAAGATAATAAAAATACTGCATGGTGGTTAAGTTAGGGGGCTTGCTGGGTTGTTGTTTGCACTCTCTCTCTCTCTCTTTTTTTTTTCCCAATGATATTGCCCCAAATAAAAGAGAGTAAGAAACTAACATGACTATATAATAAACCTAACAAACAAGGCAGAAAATGTACCAAGTAAATACATTACGTTTTGAGTGCAGTAGTATTACTCTTTTATAGATTATATTGCATTTAAACTTATTGCAAAATCATGGCTATATTTCCCTGTGCTGTACAATATATTCCTTTAAGAACAAAAAAACTTGTTATTTTTGAATTGGGGTAGAGTCAATTAAGAAACAGGGCATTACGATTTAGCATATGAATTTTGTTGTTGTTCAGTCATATGACTCTTTGCGACCCCATGGACTGCAGCACGCCAGGCTTCCCTGTCCTTCACTGTCTCCCTGGTGAAGCTGCTCAAACTCATGTGCATCGAGTCGGTGATGCCATCCAACCGTCTCATCCTCTGTCATCCCCTTCTCCTCTTGCCCTCAGTCTTTCCCAGAATCAGGGTCTCTTCCAATAAACAGGCTCTTCGCAGCAGCCGAAGGATTGGAGCCCGAATTCTGGTGGGGCACATTTAGACTATAGCACAATTTTTTTTGTAACTCCATATGTTTTTCTGATTAATAAACAACAAATGTGCCGATCTAACTTATCATTCATTAGTTTATTATAAGCATTCAATAAAATCCTTTTGTGATAAAACCTTCAATAAGATTGGTTCTAATAGTTCTACACTTAAATATCCGATCTCCCTGGAAACAGGCTGGTGCACTGGGACGACCCAGAGGGATGGTACAGGGAGGGAGGAGGGAGGAGGGTTCAGGATGGGGAACACGTGTATACCTGTGGCGGATTCATGTTGATATATGGCAAAACCAATACAATATTGTACAGTTAAAAAATAAAATAAAATAATAAAAAAATAAAATAGGAAGTATTAATAATCTTCAGTCATTCTATGTCAGACTTCACAGGGTTTTGTTATGTGAAAAATGAAATGTATGGCTTAGTCCGTTAGTTGTTCACCTGAAATTGTCACAACATTGTAAATTGGCTATGTGTGTGTGTGTGTGTGTGCGCGCTCAGGCACTCAGTATTCTTCAACTCTTTCTGACCCCCGTGGACTGTAGCCCGCCAGGCTCCTCTGTGCATGGGATTCTCCAGGCAAGAACACTGGATCGGGTTGCCATGCCCTCCTCCAGGAGATCTTCCCCACCCACGGATTGAACTCGTGTCTCTGATGTCTCCTGTATTGCCAAGAAGGTTCTTTACCACTAGCAGCATCTGGGAGTCAAACAAATAAATGAGAGAAAAAGAGCAGTTTGCTGCTGCTGCTGCTAAGTTGCTTCAGTCGTGTCCTACTCTGTGCAACCCCATAGATGGAACTCCTGCTAAATTTCAGATGATGGGAAGAACGAGAACTGAGCTTCCATTCAGTCAACTTCTGGATAAGCTAATCAGCTTCTAGATAAGCCCGTTCATCTGCTATACCTCAATACAAAATGAAAAGTTAAAAAAAATGAAATTACAAAGCAGGTATAATAATCCATTGTTATAGAATCCAAGGGGTAGAGCTGCTGCTGCTGCTGCTGCTGCTAAGTCCCTTCAGTTGTGTCCGATTCTGTGCGACCCCAGAGACGGCAGCCCACCAGGCTCCCCCATCCCTGGGATTCTCCAGGCAAGAATACTAGAATGGGTTGCCATTTCCTTCTCCAATGCAAGAAAGTGAAAAGTGAAAATGAAGTTGCTCAGTTGTGTCCGACTCTTCGCAACCCCATGGACTGCAGCCTACCAGGCTCCTCCGTCCATGGGATTTTCCAGGCAAGAGTCCTGGAGTGGGGTGCCATTGCCTTCTCCGAGGGGTAGAGCAGATTTTTTTTTTCCATAACAACTATAATTTTTTCCCCCATCGTCTGTGGTTTATTTTAATCATTTTTTTTTTCTTCCTCCATCCATTTCTCCTTGAATATAAGGCCTCAGGAATAGATGTCTGTGACAGTTCGTTTTACTGAAGTGACGATGGAAGTGAAAGATTGTTTTACTGATGAAGACTCCTACATCAGGATTTGGACTAGAGCCTATGTTTGATATTTATCCACTGGCTGAAAGATGAATCTCTTGAAAAATGACAGACCCCCCCCCCCCAGTAGTGGTATTTATACCCAAACCTCAGGATACTCACCTTTACATAAAGGCACAGTAGATCCTACAGTTTCACTGGCTTCTACCCCTCCACTCAAAATGTAGGTTCAGTTCAGTTCAGTCGCTCAGTTGTGTCCGACTCTTTGCGACCCTATGGACTGCAGCTCACCAGGCTTCCCTGTCCATCACCAACTCCTGGTGCTTGCTCAAACTGATGTAGGTAGAAATGTTGAGAGGATACAAAAAAAAAAAAAGACTCTGAATGGGATGGGCAGGAAATAAGTAAATGAGAGAAAAACAGCAGTTTGAACTCCTGCTAAATTTCAGATGAACAGGACAAGAACGAAGCTTCCATTCAATCAACTTCTAGGTAAGATATTTTTGTCTTTTTATTTTTATCTTTTCCCTATATTGCAATTTAGTGTGTGTTTACATGGGTTTCCTTTGTGGCTCAGCTGGTAAAGAATCCGCCTGCAATGCGGGAGACCTGGGTTCCATCCCTGGGTTGGGAAAATTCCCCTGGAGAAGGGAAAGGCTACCCACTCCAGTATTCTTGGGCTTCCCTTGTGGCTCAGCTGGTAAAGAATCCGCCTGCAATGCGGGAGACCTGGGTTCCATCCCTGGGTTGGGAAGATTCCCCTGGAGAAGGGAAAGGCTACCCACTCCAGTATTCTGGCCTGGAGAATTCCATGGACTATATAGTCCATGGGCTCGTGTGTTTAAATGCAGAAAGGGTTCATCTTTAAAATATTTACTTATTTTTAAATTATCTTTGGCTGTGCTGGGTCTTCGTTGCTGTGCGTGGGCCTTCTCTAGTTAAGGTGTTTGGGCTTCTCACTGCTCTCCCTTACTTGCTCTGTGGAACGTGGGGTCTTCCGGGACCAAGGATCGAACCCGTGTCCCCAGCATTGGCGGGCAGATTCTTATCCACACTGCCACCAGGCAAGTACTTCCTAGGCTTCATCTTTATAAGAGTTAAATTCCCATTGCTTTTCTTTCTTTTTTTAAATAATTAATTAATTTTTTTTACTTTACAATATTGTACTGGTTTTGCCATACTTGACATGAATCAGCCATGGGTGTACATGTGTTCCCCATCCTGAACACCCCACCCACCTCCCTCCCCATCCCATCCCTCTGGGTCATCCCACTGCACCAGATCCGAGCACCCTGTCTCATGCATCGAACCTGGACTGGCGACTCTTTTCACATGTGATAATTGACATGTTTCAATGCCATTCTCCCAAATCATCCCATCCTCGCCCTCTCCCAGAGTCCAGAAGACTGTTCTGTACATCTGTGTCTGTTTTGCTGTCTCACATACATGGTTATCGTTACCATGTTTCTCAATTCCATATATATGCGTTAGTATACTGTATTGGTGTTTTTCTTTCTGGCTTACTTCACTCTGTATAATAGGCTCCAGTTTCATCCAGCTCATTAGGACTGATTCAAATGTATTCTTTTTAATGGCTGAGTAATACTCCATTGTGTATATGTCCCACAGCTTTCTTAGCCATTCATCTGCTGATGGGCATCTAGGTTGCTTCCATGTCCTGGCTATTATAAACAGTGCTGCGATGAACATTGGGGTACACGTGCCTCTTTCCCTTCTGGTTTCCTCAGTGTGTATGCCCAGCAGTGGGATTGCTGGATCATAAGGCAGTTCTATTTCCAGTTTTTTAAGGAATCTCCACACTGTTCTCCATAGTGGCTGTACTAGTTTGCATTCCCACCAACAGTGTAAGAGGGTTCCCATTATAAGAGTTAAATTCCCATTACTTTTCATGCTGAGCTGCAGTCTGTAAAATCATGAGACAGGAAAAAAATACGGGCAAAACTTGCCTTCTCAGTTTGGCAACTGACATAATTCACGGGCCAAAAAGTCTTAGATTCCGGCAATGCTTGAGTGAGTTAGGAGACATTTAAAAAAATTTAACTGAGAATTAAAATGATTCAGATGAGCTTGACCTCCTGAGTGCAGTTGAATGTGAACAGTACTGTTCCCAAGGAAACAACATGCTCTTTTAAAAGGGGAATAAAGACTTTGATTATGCGAACCTGTATATGAAGCTCTGTTATTCCCTTGAACTGTTCCATTGTCTTCTTACTGGCCTTCAGCACTTAAACAATCCACTGCAAGTTACCCAGTCTATTAATGTCGCCAAAGCAACTGTTTTTTTTTAAATGTTATTTTTTCCTTTTTGAAAGACATGAAAGAAAAAAGTTTGTTCTTTAATAATAGGATCTTGATATCTAGTCCTTAACTTCTTCAGTTCAGTCGCTCAGTCATGTCTGACTCACTTCCCTCAAATTGCTCCGATGCATTTGTGATTAAAAGTGATTGAAAGAACATCAGTGATATTGGATCCAGCCAGACAATCCTACACAGGGTGTGGTGGAGAATTTCAATGCATTCATTTAGAGCTTTTTTGTTTTTCCTGTCTCTCGTGGAGGCTAGTGGTCTTTCATTTCAGACAGAGAGTCAGACATGATGGAACTCAGAATTGCTAAGACGCTTCAGATCATGGTCGCTGGGATGCTGAGGAGAAAGTTCATCTCTTAAAGTTAGGCATTTATAAAGTCTTTGCTGTGCTGTGCATAGTCGCTCGGTCGTGTTCGACTTTGCAACCCCATTGACTGTAGCCCGTCAGGCTCCTCTGTCCATGGGATTCTCCAGGCAAGAATACTAGAGTGGGTTGCCATGCCCTCCTCCAGAAGATCTTCCTGACCCAGGTTTGGAACCAGGGTCTCCTGCATTGCAGGCAGATTCTTTACCAACTGAGCCACAAGGGAAGCCCCAGAATACTGGAATGGGTAGCCTGCCCCATCTCCAGGGGATCTTCCCAACCCAGGAATCAAACCAGGGTCTCCTGCATTGCAGGTGGACTCTTTACTAGGTGAGTGGTATACCAGGGAAGCCCTTATAAAACCTAAAAAATATAAAAATAGTTGCAGTGGGTCAACCAGTGATTGTTGTTGTTCAGTCTCAATGTCCTGTCTGACTCTTTGTGACCCCGTGGACTGCAGCATGCCAGGCTTCCCCATCCTTCACTATCTCCCAGAGTTTGCTCAAACTCACATCCATTAATTCAGTGATGCCATCCAACCATCTCACCCTCCATCATCCCCTTCTCCTCTTGTCGTCAGTCTTTCCCATCATCACGGTCTTTTCCATTGAGTAGGCTCCTTCCATCAGATGGCCAAAGTATTGGAGTTTCAGCTTCAGCATCAGTCCTTCCAATAAATATTCAGAGTTGATTTCCTTTAGGATGGACTGGTTGGATCTCCTTGCCGTCCAAGGGAATCTCAAGTGCATTCTCCGGCACCACATTTTGAAACCATCAATTCTTGGATGCTCAAGGCTACCCACTCCAGTATTCTGGCCGAGAGAGTTCCATGGACTATGGGGTCATAAAAAGTCAGACATGACTGAGCGACTTTCACTTCCTTTCAGCTTTCTTTATGGTCCAACTAATGAATGAAAAATTAGCTAATCACCCAAATCAGTAAATCTCACATATCACAATTTGTTGAGGAATAAAAACACTATGTTAAAAAAGAATATTGTAAAGCTATCATCCTTCATTTAAAAATAAATAAATTTAATAAAGAATAGAAACATTGTGAAACATTTGACTGGGAAAAACGGTGCTCTGAGTACATTCCATAAGAGGTCCCTCTCGTTTTAGCATTTGTAATGTGCTGATTGGGCATTCCTCCTTACATTTAATTGATAAGGAGTAAGCCGCTGTAGCGGCTTCCCTGAAGCTCCATTGGTAAAGACTCCACCTGCAATGCATGAGATCTGGGTTTGATCCCTGGGTCGGGAAGATCCCCTGCAGAAGGGAAAGGCTACCCACTCCAGTATTCCTGCCTGGAGGATCTCATGGACAGAGGAGCCTGGCAGGCTACAGTCCGTGGGGTCGCAGAGAGTCGGACACAACTTACGGCTAAACCACCAACCACCACCAGGACTGCTGCAGTGAAGAATGTCACTGCAACTTTGCATAAAGAAGGACTAAATCAGACCCCGTGAGCATGGGTCCCCATGGCGTTTCTAACATAAGTAGGTGAGCAGTTGATGAGCACTGCGGGTAAGCTGAGAAGGAATCGCACTTGATGGAACAAAGCCTGGAACGGCCCTCAGTCTGGGAACTCCGGCAGGAAGGTACAGGGATTTCACTCTTAGAGCACGTCTTCTCTTGCTGATGGAGATACGAATAAGGAAGCGACATGGAGAGAGAACACGCAGAGTCTTCGTGGAGACATTTCCCAGACAAGGCAGTGGTCCCCATTAAGCGGGAGGAGCGTGGTGCTGAGCTTGTAGCCATGACGACGGCATCTGTCCAGGAAGCAGAGAGACACCATCAAAGCCTGTTTCTTTGCAGGAACAGCGGTCATCCGTGATCCCCTCTCCTCCTGGCTGTGTCTGTGTTCCAGCATCATCAACACTGACACTCAAGAAATCTAGGGAATTGAAGCCATTGGGAAAATGCACGACTCAATGATGTTTACCAGGTCCCCTTGACAGGCATATTGTATTAGCCGCTTACTCTTGTCTGACTCTTTGTGACCCCGTGGACCGTAGCCCGCAGGCTCCTCCGTCCATGGGTTTCTCCAGGCAAGAATACTGGAGTGGGCTACATTCCCTTCTCCAGGGGATCTTCCCGACCTAGGGATGGAACACAGGTCTCCTGCACTGCAAGCAGATTCTTTACCTCTGAGCCACCAGGGAAGCCCAGAAGCCTCTTAACCCTGTTTATTTGGTAGAATCTCTGATGATACAAAGGATGTCCTTACCAAAATATAATAAAGAGTGAGTCTCCACAGCAAAAACAGATTAGCAGTTTCTAAGCCGGGGGTTGGGGTTAGGATTAATTTTTGAGTTTTCTCAGATAAATATAGTATGCTTTTTAAACTTTATTTTTAGAGAGATTTAATTGACATAGAGCATCACATTAATTTCAGGCATAGAACATAATGATTCAATATTTGTATACACTGTGAAGTGATCACCACAATAAATCTAATTAATATCCAACACCATGCATAGTTACAAACTATTATATTTGTGATGAGGACTGTTAAAATCGACTGTCTTAGTAACTTCAAAGTATACAGCACAGTATTGTTAACTGTGGGCTTCCCTGGTGGCTCAGACAGTAAAGAATCTGCCTGCGATGCAAGAGAGGTGGATTTGATCCCTGGGTTCGGAAGATCCCCTAGAGGAAGAAATGGCAACTCACTCCAGTATTCTGGCCTGGAGAATTCCATGGACGGTATAGTCCATGAGGTCACAAACAGTCGGACACAGCTGAGTGACTTTCACTTTCACTAGCTTATACATTTGTTTTATATATATATATAAAAAACATACACATTTATGTTATATATATTACATATATAATTATTCTAATATAATTAATAATATATAGTAAATTGTTACAACTACTTCTAAATAATAACAATTATAAATTATAAAAATATATTTTAATACATAATGTACTATTTACAATATCATATATTATAATACAGTATATGTAAAACAAATGTACATGCATACCTTAACATCTTTTTCTCCCTAATATGTTATTCACTGTTCAATCTCATGAAATAAAAACGGTTAATTCTTGTTCAGCCTTGGTATTTTGGGTTGACATGATTTTTTTTTTGTTAAACATATAACACAAATTTATATTTTCCTTTCCCTTTGCCATAAGAAAATATTTGTTTAGCCTGTGGACAAGGAAGCATATGCTATTTTTATTTACTTTCCTGCTGTGAGTGTAATATGTGTGAAAAAGATAAGTAATTTAAATACCAGACTCTGATGCTCACGTTTACTAAAAGGAGTTCTTTGCAAGATTCCCAAAGAAAGCGTGTGTTTAAAAGACAAATGACTCTGAAATCAGTATCTTTGGCCAAGATGTTATTACCAAGCCACTGATTTTAACACATCACGTCATGAGCGGAAAATACAAAAAGTGTTAATCACTCAGACTCTTAGCGACCCCATGGACTATATAGCCTTCCAGGCTCCTCCGTTGATGGGATTTTCCAGGCAAGAATGTTGGAGTGGGTTGCCATGCCCTTCTCCAACAATGATAAAGCTAAAGCATATTGGAGAATTACTGTTGCTGGATCTAGAAAACAATAATCCTTGCTGTTGAGTGGCTAGAACTAAGATCCTAGTATAGTGAAGTTTTTTTTGTTTTTTTGTTTTTTTTTCCATTTGTTTGCTTGTTTTAAATGATGTGGTCTAATAGGTTATTTAGACTCAGGTTTCTGCTTAAAAAAAAACCAAAAACCTTGAATTTTAGGAAAAAAGCACTTTTGAAGTATGAGGGTGCTCAAGAAGAAAAAAATAATGTCTAAGTTGAAAGTTCAAACATGAAAAGGTAAGACGAAATTAAAACAACAAAATTGTAAAACTATGTAATCTTTTTTCATTGAAATAAGTGGCAGTTCCTTTTACAGCTTACTTCTACAAATCCACATTGGATGTCTGGAGCTGGTGGACGGATTATCTCCACTGCGCTCAATTTACAGAGCTGGGGATTATCCTTTTTTACAGAAATACCATTTTCCCTCCAAATCCAAAATGATTACTTTGTATCCTGTGCCATTTGGAACTCACCAAGGGTCTTTTCTTTTGGCATGAAAATGCAGAGAGATCTGTGCTTCTCTAGAGGAAAATCAATTTGAAAAGAAAAAAAAATTTTTTTATTATTTCTAAGGGAAGAGATTAAATCTAATTAAAAAAGTAATAAAAATACTATTTCTTCCAGAGCATTTTTCTTGTTAGATTCGGGTTGTGTGTGTGTGTGTGTATGTGTGTGTTCTGGCTTCACATTTTATTAGCTTCCTAGTGGAAAGAGGAACGATTTTAGGATACTTTCCAAAAGCTTATTATTCTGGTAAAAACTAGAACAGAGTTTTAACTGAATCATTCTCATCTTGAGGACAAAATTCTAACTCTGAGAAGAAATATACTTCTATAAATGAACAGAATTTGAAGTGGAAAGAATATTTATTCTGCATATATGTACATACAGTCTGTATGCAAATGAGCTAACTTTTAAAAATGAATGTGCTTCTCTAATTTGCAGGTAATTATGATAAAAAGGGGTTTGGCCTGATAGCTTTTAAATTGCACAGTAACTTATGCTGGAAACTCCACAGAATCTAATTCTTGCCTTTGGGGGCAGATGTGGGTATAAGACATGCTGGTTCAGAGACAAGACTTTTTCTTCTATAATTTAGAGAACTCCTTTTAGGACCTTTGTGTTTTGTCTGAAAAAAAAAGTGTTCAACCTAGAACTGGCCCACTTTCTAGTTTTCTCAGAAGCTTACCAAAATAACAGTAAACTCGATTGTGGATGAACTGATGTGGGTTAGGAGAAGGAAGAGGTTCAGGTGCTGTGCTCATATTTCAGATTCCATATAGGGTCTTATATATGATACATACAAGCTTCCCTTGCTTCAGATTCCATTTAGGATCTTATATATGATATATTTTGCTTTTGAACTGTGGTGTTGCAGAAGACTTTTGAGAGTCCCTTGGACTGCAAGGAGATCCAACCAGTCCATCCTAAAGGAAATCAGTCCTGAATATTCACTGGAAGGACTGATGCTGAAGCTGAAACTCCAGTACTTTGACCACCTGATGCGAAGACCTGACTCATTGGAAAAGACCCTGATGCTGGGTAAGATTGAGGGCAGGAGGAGAAGGGGACGACAGAGTATGAGATGGTTGGATGGCCTCATTGACTCAATGGACATGAATTTGAGCAAACTCCAGGAGGCCTGGCATGCTACAGTCCATGGGGTCGCAACGTTGGACACGACTGAGCGACTGAACAACAACAAAACTCCCAAACTAAGCAGATAATCCTAATAGATGATATATTCAGACATACTACATATATTATCCTCCCATCCAGTGAGGAAAGTTGCTTATTCACTAGAAAATGTCAGAAGTAGAAGGTGGCAGTTAAAATGCACTCTCCCTGTGGCTTCTCTCTGCATCATCATGAATACAGATGACTTACCTGCAGGCTGCATGCGTTCAATCCCTGGTTGGGAAGCTAAGATTTTGTATGCTGCATGGTGCAGCCAAAAAATAAAAAATAAAACTCACAAATTTTGAGGAATGATTCTAATTGCCATAGAAGAACATTGTGGACCAGTCTAATCGTTTTCACGAATAGATATTTTTTTGGACACTATGCAAATACTCTATTTACATGTGCAGAAGTCTGCGTGATCATTACAAACTGAAGAATCAGTACAGCACGCTGCAGTTCACTTCAGTTGCTCAGTTGTGTCCGACTCTTTGCGACCCCATGGACTGCAGCACGCCAGGCCTCCCTGCCCATCACCCACTCCCAGAGCTTGCTCAAACTCATGTCCATCGAGTCAGTGATGCCACCCAACCATCTCATCCTCTGTTGTCCCCTTCTCCTCCTGCCTTCAATCTTTCCCAGCATCAGGGTCTTTTCCAATGAGTTAGTTCTTCCCATCAGGTGGCCAAAGTTATTGGCGTTTCAGCTTCAGCATCAGTACTTTCAATGAATATTCAGGGTTGATTTCCTTTAGGATGGACTGGTTGGACTGGTTGCAACATACTGCATTAGATTCTAAAAACGTCCCTGTCTTAAGTTCATCATCCATGCTGAAAACTCACTGTCTGTAACTAATTGCCTGTCAGCAGTCACCATAATCTGATTACATTTCTTAATAAGAAGCTAAAAACTGTTGATCTTAAGGAACGATAATTAATACAGGTTCCCTATAGTGCCGGCATCACGGTCTCGTAGCTGCAGTGTCTTGCCAGCGTAAAGGACTCAAGAATGAGCTGGTGACCCATGTAGACCTCACATGTGGAACCACTCACCCATCTCCTAAAAGTTATTTTCCTCATAAAATATAAACAATCACAGGCAGATTGCTGGAATGTAAAGTCAGCGCTTTCTTTGCTTGTTGAGTGGGATCTGTAATCATCTGGAAATGCCAAGGAGCTCTTCAGAACAGAAGGGTTTACCTATAATACACCTGAGGTTCTGTCTGGGTCTCTCTCGGGTTACAGTGGTAAGAAAACAGCCTCGTGGAGGCATTTGGAGCATGCCATGGGTCAGGAAGTTCCCCTGGAGAAGGGATAGTCTACCCACTTCAGTATTCTTGGACTTCCCTGGTGGCTCAGCTGGTAAAGAATCCACCTGCAAGGCGGGAGACCTGGGTTTGATCCGTGGGTTGGGAAGATCCCCTGGAGAAAGGAAATGTTACCCACTCCAGTATTCTGGCCTGGAGAATCCCATGGACAGAGGAGCCTGGCAGCCTACCGTCCACAAAGCGTGGAGTCACAAAGTGTCAGACACAACTGAGTGACTAACACTTGCTTAGAGATGATTAACAATGCTGTGATAATTTCAGCTGGACATAAGTTGTTAGTCGCTCAGTCGTGTCTGACTCTTGGCAACCCCATGGACTGTAGCCCCACCAGGCTCCTCTGTCCATGGGATTCTCCAGGCAAGAACACTGGAGTGGGTTGCCATGCCCTCCTCCAGGGGGTCTTCCTGACTGGCGTCTCCTGCGTTGGCGGGCAGATTCTGTACCACTGAGCCACTGGGGAGGTCAAATGCTATAGATGCATAACTGATGAGAACTTACTGTATGGCTCAGGGAACACTGCTGAACTCTCTGTGATGACCTAAGTGGGAACGAAACCCCAAAACGGGGTGTATGTTTATACCTAAAGCTGATTGACTTTGCTTTACAGCAGAAACCAACACCCAACACAACACTGTAAAGCAAGTATACTGCAATAATAATTAATTAAGAAAGAATGATGCAAGAGAGTTGACTGGACAAACACGCTCTTGTCCTCAGCAAACCTCTTCTGTCCATGGCTGCAGATGACTCCTAGTTCCTCCCTTTTAGTTTGTGCTTCACGCCGTCCCAGGGAGCCTCCTTTTTCATTGTGTGCACACTTGTCCGCCCTGGGGAGATGTAGTGGGGCCATGTTTCCCATGCTGTTGATCCAGGTGGACTGGGACCCTGATCAAGGAGCAGAATCATCACTGTCTCCCTTGCTGCTTGAAATACAGGGCATCCAAGAGGAAATGAAGTCCATGCCACCCCCTCAGCGCTTCACAGTTTATTTGTAGATGGGGCATTCAGTCCACATTCCACAGTTAGCCAATAGGACAGCCAATAATACCTACCAGTTTTGCCATATAACATTAAGTTGTTGTGCAGTCCTTTGCTGCTGCTGCTGCTAAGTCGCTTCATTCGTGTCCGACTCTGTGCGACCCTGTAGACGGCAGCCCACCAGGCCCCGCCCTCCCTGGGATTCTCTAGGCAAGAACACTGCAGTGGGTTGCCATTTCCTCCTCCAGTCCCTTAGTCGTCTTCTATTCTTTGCGATCCATGGACTGTGGCACACCAGGCTTCCCTGTCCATCACCAACTCCCGGAGTTTGCCCAAACTCATGTCCATCGAGTCGCTGATGCCATCCAACCATCTCATCCTCTGTCGTCCCCTTCTCCTCCTGCCCTCAATCTCTCCCAGCACCAGGGTCTTTTCCAATGAGTTGACTGTTTGCATCAGGTGGCCAAAGGATTGGAGCTTCAGCTTCAGCATTAGTCCTTCTAATCAGTAGTCAGGGTTGATGTCTTTTAGGATTGGTTTGACCTCCTTTCTCTCCAAGGGACTCTCAAGAGTCTTCTCCAGCACCACAGTTCAAAAGCATCAATTCTTTGGCACTCAGCCTTCTCTGTGGTCCAGCTCTCACATCTGTATATAACTACTGGAAAAAGCATAGCTTTGGCTAGACGGATCTTTGTTGGCAAAGTGATCTCTCTGCTTTTTAATATTATAAGAGGAAAAAAAAATCAAATACTTGTAACATAAATTATCTCATTTGTACTGATCAGGAGCAGAATTGGAATAAGGGTACTTAATTGATGTTCTGGAAACCACTTGCATTCTACTTACTTTGAGAGGATAACTTTAGATTTTTATGGAAGACTAGTAAACACACACACACACTTCCTCTGATTAATCTGAACTTCTCTACCTGAAATTAGCTTCATCAAGGAAAGAAATCATCTTAGTGTAGCAAATATAAATGCCTTATCTCCTAATTTCAAACATAATCATCTCCCTGCTTGCATATTGATAGAAAGTTAATCAGAGTGAGAAATCTCTAGCAGTTTATGTCCCTATAAATATTAACAGGGTATACCTGATGTTTTATGTTTCAGAAATAAATTTCATGACTATTATATTTCCTTGGGTAGAACTCTCAGTGGATACTTGTTTTCCTTTCATCATGAATTCCTTTCGGTTTTACGTTTGTCGTAGTTGGCAAATTTTGTACAGTCAGCGGAAATATAATTCTTCGTGAAGATCAGGCGGTACAATATTGTGGAGAAATAATAGTGAAACAACTTAAACAGAACATGTCACCGCAGTTTGTGGTGACATTTATAAATGTACTTTCGCTTTAAATCTATGAGATTGTTTGCATACCCAAGTCAGAAAACCAGGGTATAATTTTGTCCTTTGTCTTGTGCATCATGTCTCAAACTTGTAGTAGTTGGGCTGGAGAGATTCCGTCTTTATCACATTCTGCTTGCAGGCTGTCTCGCTTCAGTCACGTCCGATTCTGTGTGACCCTATAGACTGTAGCCCGCCAGGCTCCTCTGTCCATGGGATTGTCCCAGCAAGAATACTGGAGTGGGTTGCCATGCCCTCCTTCAGGGGATCTTCCCCACCCACGGATGGAACCTGCATCTCTTACATGTCCTGCGTTGGCAGGTTGGGTTCATTACTACTAGCGGCACCTGGGAATTCCCACCATTTTCACCTTTAAAAAAATGTAATAAAAATCTTCTGGTGATTTTAGTTGTACCTTTTTTGAAAAAGTGGTATATAACGAATGGCGTTAAATTGAGAAAACAACTGTTTTCCTTGCATTAAATTTTGTTTTCCTCGGTGTTACATTAATTTTCGAACACAAACTCATTCCCATTGGTCAGTCACTGACAAGCATATTGAATATCTACACTTGGCTTGTTGAGATAAATAGGTTTTCAAGAATTCTTTTAAGCCACAGTCAATCAATCTGGGTGCTCAAGAGTTTTGCAGAATATGTTCATTTTGAGAAAGTACCTCCCAAGATTTTTAAAGAACGTGATGTTAAGATACTCTCTGAAATTATTTGACTGTATGTAATGTGTGCATATATATGCGTGGGCAAAATCAGGCCTCTTTGTAAGTGGCAAAGTCCATTGTTGGGACTCCTAAGGTTTCATCCAGGGCAACTTCAAGCTGGATTGGAAATAGTCTTATTTTTGTAGTTTAATATTAGGTTGATCCATTTTGGATTATGGAAAAAACTGATACTTCCTAACTATGTATTTCTGGCTTATAAGCTCATTATATATGCAAGACCTATATTGATTCATATTATATATATCCTCTGCTTCCTTGATGGTCTTAATCCTCAGATTTTAGTTTCTTCCATTTTTAAACCCATCACCGTTCAATGTCATAGCAACTGCTCTTCAAACATTTCTTAAGTAAGATCTTTAGCACACTGCTTTTTAAACTGAATCATCATTGTTGCTGTTTTGTCACTAAGTCATATCCAACTCTTTTGTGACCCCCATGGACTGTAGCCCGAGAGGCTCTTCTGTCCATGGGATTCTCCAGGCAAGAGTACTGGAGTGGGTTGCCATTCTCTTCAAGGGATATTCCTGACCCAGGGATCAAACCTAGGTCCTCTGCATTGCAGATGGATTCTTTACAAGGAAGTCCCAAGTTTTAAAATAAAATAAAATTAAAAAAAATAATAATGATAACCCCCCCCCCAAAAAAAAGAATATATAGGAGCCAGGCACCGTATTATATGCATTACCATGATTTATTCATTTCATGCTCATAGCTATCCCATGAAACAAATACCACATCCATCTCCATTTTACAGATGCGAAGACTGAGATATATGAAATTAAATGACTGCTAGTCCTCAAAAAAAAAAAAAAAATACAAGGAAGTCCCAAATCATCACTAGACACATTTTTTGTCATAACATTTTTTTTAATGTGTGTGTCTATAGCACATGTGTTTCCATGAGTAAAACTATAATAATTGAATCTATCTGTAGAAAACTTAGCTATTATCATTATCCCTCTCTGTATTTGCATAATGTCTGTCCATATCTAATATCTAATCTATATCTACAGTGAGATGATAAATAATGAAAGTCTTTCTAGGTGGTTGAGAATGTTAAAAGTAGGGACTGACTTTTACATTTGTTTCTTTTTAACTGCCTCAGTTTTATGTCAAAAAAACATATATTACGTTGTAATACATAAGAAAGGAAAGGGGAAAATTTCCATTTAAAATGCGATATTCATATTATAATGTTGATTGTCCATAAAACATATAGTAAATAAGGTGTCATCCCCAGCCATTTTATAAAGAGGATCTCTTAATTTTAAACCAAGCATTTGGACCAAGAAATGATGATTTCATATGTATGAGGAATATTGGTAGGTGTTTACAACCCAGAGTTCTGCGTTTATTTCCAGGAAATAAGAACAATATATTTGCATTCAAAAGCATGATTTTCTATTTCTTCTTTTTTTTTTTTTTAGGAACTGAAAAACATCTAGAACGGTGTTATTTATATATCTATCTTGATGGATAAATCTGAACAATGTATTTTAAACTCAACCATATACAGTTTTAGGGCTTCCTTAGAGGCTCAGATGATAAGGAATCTGCCTGCAATGTGAGAGACCCAGGTGTGATCCATGGGTTGGGAAGATCCCCTGGAGAAGGGAATGGCAACCCACTCCAGGATTCTTGCCTGGAGAATCCCAGGGACTGAGGAGCCTGCAGAGCTACAGTCCATGGGGTTGCAAAAAGTCAGACATGACTGAGCAACTAACACACACACAGAGTTATACTGCTTTATGCAGTGTACACACATCTTTGCATCATTTTCATTTCCTATCTATAGTACATACTCGCCAGCATATTTATAATTATTGCATTATTAAATGTGATTTTAAGAGTTTTTGATATGAGGTTCAATTATCCATGCTTGGCCAAGTGTCAAGGTTCATGGGGCCATCCTGTATCTATTTCAGACTTTAGTGCCAGTTTCTATGATCCAGTTTTTCTTTTTCTGTTGCTTTCTTTGTATCGTCCTTACAGAGAACTGTTTATAAAGCAGCACCATGATTCATTTGACTCTCTCTCTCCCCCTTTCCTTCTCTGTACGAAAATTCTTAAAACTCAGTTTACTTAGTTCAGTTTTGGTAAAGATAATTAAAGCAGAGAGGCAAACAAATGTGCTCGTTGCTAAAAAGTGCTAAAATGAGAGATTTATTTAAAAAGCTCCGTTAAGTGACAGCATAGATTTGTACACATAGGAAGGGACACGTTGTATATTTTCCATATCTGCAGCCACTTATCTTTATTCATTTTCATTTTGTTCCGTGTGGTCACCACTCACACAAATGATGGAGACAGCCATTCTGAAATGTTCTCAGTATTTTGCTTAAATGGTCAGGGGGGAAAAAAAAGACTATTTAAATAGGAGACTATTAACTCAATCATTGAAGCAGAAAATGTTCCGACAGTCATCCAAAAGTATCTTTCCTCATACCACTTTCATTTTCATTCCAGAAAGGTGGGTTTTTAAGACCATAAAGATAGGTGCAAGTCAGCTGGAAAGCTAGCACAAAGACTTATTAGGCATCTGTAGCTCTCAGCTGAGTCACTCCATGTGGACTTCATTTTTGTTACCTATTGTCTGGATTTATTTTAGGATAAAAGTGAAGTAAAATGGAAATCTGTGTTGTGTTCGTCGCTCAGTCATGTCGGACTCTTTGCGACCCCGTGGGTTGGAGCCCACCAGGCTCCTGTGGTCGGCTCCACCACAGGAGCCAGGCAAGAATACTCCAGGCAAGAATTCTCCAGGCAAGAATACTGGAGTGGGTTGCCATTTCCTTCTCCAGGGGATTGTCCCAACCCATGGAAAGAACCCAGGTCTCTTAGGTCTCCTGCACTTGCAGGCGGGTTCTTTATGGTCTGAGCCATCAGGGAAGCCCTTGGTAACTAAAAAGACAGTTCTGATTTTTCAGAGTTGAAATTGGTCTGAGAAGTAGCACCCATTTGATGGGACTTCCCTGATAGGTCAGTGATTCAGAACTTGCAATGAGGGGGCTGCTGATTTGATCCCTGGTTGGGAAACTGAGGTACCATGTGTCTTGGGGCCAAAACACCTAAATGTAAAATGGAAGTAATATAGTAACAAATTCAGTAAAGCCTTTAAAAATGATCCACATTAAAAAAAGAAAACCTGAAAAAAATGCAATGACAACAAGGGTCAGAAGGGACATATAAAAGCCAATTTTGTATTTTGCATGTGCTCATGAAAAAGGTTTTTACTACATGTTTTCTTTGCTCTTTATAATTCTTTAAAAAAATAACATTTGACAAAATAATGCCACCTGCTGTGAAATTGGTGGACCTGGAGACTGTGATCCTGAGTGAAATAAGTCACAGAGAAGGTGAAATATCCTATGGCATCCCTTATATGTGAAATCTAAGGCAAAATGATACAAATGAACTTATAAAACAGAAACAGACTCACAGAATTTGAGAATAAGCTTACGGTTGCTGGGGAGAAGGATGGGGGAAGGGATAGTCAGGGAGTCTGGGATGGACATGGATACACTGCTGTATTTAACATGGAGAACCAGCAAGGACCTGGTGTCCAGCACAGGGAACTCTGCTCAATCCTCTGTAATAACCTTATGGTTCTCAGGGGGAAGGATGGGGGAAGGGATAGTCAGGGAGTCTGGGACGGACATGGACACACTGCTGTATTTAACATGGAGAACCCGCAAGGACCTGCTGGACAGCACAGGGAGCTCTGCTCAATACTCTGTAATAACCTTATGGTCACCAGGGGGGAAGGATGGGGGAGGGGATAGTCAGGGAGTCTGGGATGGACATGGACACACTGCTGTTTTTAACATGGAGAACCAACAAGGACCTACTGGACAGCACAGGGACCTCTGCCCCGTGACATGTGGCAGCCTGGGTGGGAGGGGAGCTTGGGGGAGAAGGGATCCCTGTGTATGTGTGGCTGAGTCCCTTTGCTGTCCGCCTGAAACTGTCACGGTGTGGTCCGTCTGCTGTTTATTGTTCTTGTTGGGTCGTCAAGTCCTCTTCAACTCGTTGCAACCCCACGCACGGCAGCACACCTGGTTTCCTTGTCCCTCACTATCACCCGGAGGTTTGTGCACATTCATGTCAACTGATTCAGCGATGCCATCCAGGCATTTCATACTCTCTCGTCCCCTTCTCTTTTTTGCTGTCAGTCTTGCCCAGCATCAGGGTCTTTTCCCACGAGTAGGCTCTTCACATTAGGTGGTGAAAGGATTGGAGCTTCAGCTTCAGCATCGGTCCTTCCAATGAATACTCAGGGTTGATTTCCTTTAGGATGGAGTGGTTTGATCTCCTTGCTGTCCGAGAGGCTCTCAAGCATTTTCTCTAGCACTACAATTTAAAGCATCGATTCTCATTGGCTGTATCCCAATACAAAAATAAATAAATAAATAAGAAATAAATAGAAATAACATCTGAAAGGCTTCTTTGCTAAGAGATTACTGAAAAATAAATTCCACCAAAACAAAACAAACAAAAAACCCAAGAATGCTAACATTTGAAATGTTTGAAACTGGTATCCAGTTTTCAGTTTTTGAAGGCTTCCCGGGTGGCGCTAGTGGTGAAGAGCCCACCTGCCAGTGCAGGAGACAGATTAGATGCAGGTTCCATCCCTGGGTCAGGAAGTTCCCCTGGAGGAGGGCAAGGCAACCCACTCCAGTATTCTTGCCCAGAGAATCACATGGACAGAGCAGCCTGGTAGGAGCTACAGTCCATTGAGTCTCAAAGAGTCAGACATGACTGAAGTGACTTAGCTTGCAACCACTCTACCTTTTTCTTTGTTGGTTGGTTGATTGATTTTTCTCTTTATTAGGTACCTGGAAAGGAATTGTTCACCCTGGAGATAATAAATTAACAAAAAAAGGAGCCTGTCCTGTTGTTTTTTTTTTTCCCCCTCCAATCTTGGTCGTTGAAGGGGTCCATCTCATTGTGGCTGCTCCCAGGATGATGGAATTGGGAATTTTTATTAGTTTAATTGTTGAAATGCCTTTCCCCGTAGGCCACTTACAGAACACTTAACAGAAGGCCGTAAATTGTGGGAGACAGCCAGATGAACTAGGACACAGTCTCATTTGCTGTTGAACTGGACGAGCACTTAATGGTTGGCATGGGACGTGGGCGGACGGGAGTGAAGCAAAGCTGAAAGGAAACATCTGCTAATAGACAAGCACGTGTAAAACGGGATATTTTGTAATTAGATGTCTTTGGTTTGTTGGAGCAGAGGGCTGTTGTCTCCCGGAGCTTGTCCTGCAAAAAGCATGACCTAGCCTCAAGCCAGAAAATACATATTCAGTGCCAGTGTTTAAGGAGGTGCTATGAATTTCCCGAGACAGGCAAAGACTCCAAGACTTCCACAGATTGGCCTCAACAGCATCAACTGTTCATGGTTCATAAATTTGTGAAAATAGAATTGCTTATCCATTTGTAGATCATTATATATTTCTACTGTTTTTTCCCCAGGGGGCCTATCTGAAACAAGAAGACATTAGTTTTGCTATATTTTGGACCCAGGTCCGAGATCATCATCATCATCTTTTTTTTGTTGTTGTTAATATTTATTCATAGATTTATTTGTCTTTGCTGTTGTTGTTAATATTTGCTTATAGATTTATTTGGCTGTGTTGGGTCTTTGTGGTGGCATACGGGATCTTTTGCCATGGCACACGGACTCTAGTTTGAACTGCAGGGATTGAACCCACACCCACTGCATTCTAGACCTCCACGGAAGCCCCCAAGGCCATTCTTTCAGCAACCCTTTCCCCCTAGACTCTGAGAGACAAGCCCCTCCCCATCACCTGGAGACTTCTGTGGGGCCTTGTGAGAGCACGTGAACTAGAATCCTTGTTACATGGACACTCATTCTCTAGGCTGCCGTGTTTTCAGGACTCACAGTTTGCGAGCAGAGAGGCAAGCTTTACAAACATTCATTGTAGCTGAGTAAAAGCTGGAGACTCGATGATCCCTCAGCCTAAGAAGATGGTAGTGTGTGATATGGTAGTATGTGAACGTCATTCAGTCATGTCCGACTCTTTTGCGACCCCACAGACTATATATACAGTCCATGGAAATCTCCAGGCCAGAATCCTGGAGTGGGCAGCCGTTCCCTTCTCCAAGGGATCTTCCCAACCCAGGGATAGAACCCAGGTCTCCCACATTGCTCCCGCATTGCAGGCGGATTCTTTGCCAGCTGAGCCACAAGGGAAGCTGAAGAATACTGGAGTGGGTAGCCTATCCCTTCTCCACGGGATCTTCCCAACCCAGGAATCGAACCCAGGTCTCCCGCATTGCAGGCGGATTCTTAACCAACTGAGCTATCAGGGAAGCCACCATAACATAATAATAACCTAAGAAGATATACAGTTTCAAACATAAAGTTTTAAGTGATGGAAATAAGTCCTCGGGTTTTTTTCAATTATATGAAAACCCTAGTAAATGCATTCTAGTGTAATATATATGTACAGTAAAAAAATGTCTTTCAGCAATTTATAGTCTCATTCTCTGTGAAGAATTTCAGAAGCAGGAAATGTGGGCCCGCCCTCCCTTATGTGAATCTGTAAATACATTTTGGAATTCAAACTATTTTGAATTTCAGCTAATTAATGTACCTTCCAGAGTTTAAAAAAGTTTTGCAAATCTTTGTGCAAATTTATCTTTCGCTGCACAATATTAAAGGCAGAAATGGGTCCTCTTTTCCAGAAGCATGGCCTGCTAAGAATCTAGCGTGTTGGGAACCGTGGTGAGGTGTTTACTGCCTGGTAATGATTTCTCAAGAATTAAACGGTAGCAGCTGTCTCCCTGACTCAGCGATTCATGCACCTCCCGTCTCCTGACCACACCTCCACTCCCTGCTGGCCTTATGAGTGAGTTAAGGAAACTCTGGAGCCTTCTGTGTCACCCCTTCACTCCTCAGGTTATTAGAGAAACGTCCGTAAAGTGTAACACTTGCGGTGTCTGTGTGCAATCTTGCAGTGACCTGTTCCATTAACTACAGAGTTACCCCTGTGGTTTTCAGTCCAGAACCAAGAAAAATAGCATGTGTGCACACAAGCACACACACACACACACACACACATGGACACACAAACACAAAGAGAAATAACATGCAGACACACACACAGAGACACACACACAGACATACACACACACAGGGAAACAGACACACACACACACACACAGATGCATACACACACAGACATACAGACGCACACACTCATAGGCACGCACACACACAAACACAGCCACACACAGACACACAAACCCACGCTGGTATCCTCAGTCTGTGGGCACATAGCAGCTCTGGTTTCATTTTTGTCTTGCAAAACTTGGCAGGTAGATAAGCCTGGGGCTTAGTTGCCCAGGACCCCTCCAGGGGCTCCACCAAGTTTCAAGATTCCTCCCCCAGCTCTTCTATGGTGTTGCAAGCCTCGCACTCACAGCAGGCAGCGTCCAGGCAGGTTAGAAGCAAGGTCAGGGGCCCGCTGTGCTTTGCCTCTGAAGCCCCAACAAGACTATTTATTTAATTCCCCTAAGGACGGTCAAGCCAGACTAAATAATACTAGTTTAGTCATTAAGCAAAGTCAAGGACCTTCAGTTCCTCCTCAAGGGCTGTAGGCAATACCCTGAGCCATATTCTGTGGGCTGTCTTATAGCTACGGAAACCCTCGCCAGGTGGAGAGGTTAAGTACATGATGAGCAGACTGTAGCCAGGTCATGGGCTGACACAGTTCCAAGACCTGGCCTCAGGAAATGGGAACGGAGCAACTCTGGAACTCAAGGTTAATTGTATCTGAAACAGTCAAGATGACTCTTAGCAGACAACCAATGATCAGTTTCAAGTTGACTGTTAGAGGTGCCTGCTGTTTTTATGTGGAACACCCTCCCTCTGTCTATAAAAGCTCTTACCTCCTAACTGTCAGTTGGGGGTGAGGGGGTGGGCAGGGAGGCAGCCTTTGGACAGGAGTTCGGGCTCCCCCTCTCCCTTGTTGCTGGCTTCCAAAATAAACTTTCCTTTCCAGCAGTCTGGTCTTTTCACTGGCTTTGGAGCAGGGAGCAGCCAGACCCCACTTTGGGTTGCATTATGAAACCGCCTACGTTGGTGGGTTGTTCCACTTCGTTTCTGATTAGAACTCCATGTGCGAATACCCCATCATTTTTTTTTATCCCTTCTCTGTGCTGTGGGCATAATGAGAGTACTTCCAGTTTGGGGTTCTTGAGGATGAAGCAGCGGGCAGTTGGCTTTCATGCGGATGGCGCTCAATCATCTTACATAAATACCTATGGGGGAAACTGCGGAGTCATTGCCATAGATGTAAGGGAAGCAGGAAGGAACTTGTCAGAGTGGCTGAACTGGTTTTCCTCCTTCCCTGCAGGGCATGACAGCTAAATAGGCTCCCTTTTAAGAACCCTGAAGGGTCTGTTAGGAAAGACACAAGGAAGGGGAACAGCTGCTGTCTTTTCACATGTCTCTTCTGGCCAACTCTTCTCGGCATCAGAGAAGTTGGTGCTGGAAAATAAAGTATATACGGTAGTAAAGAAACCCCTGCTGATGCAGGAGACCCAGTTTTCATCCCTGAGTTGGGAAGATGCCGGGGAGGAGGAGATGGCAATCCACTCCAGTGTTTTTGCCTGGAGAATCCCAGGGACAGAGGAGCCTGTGCTTTGTCACTCAAGTCGTATCTGACTCTCGGCGACCCCATGGAGTGCAGCCCACCAGGTACCACCATCCGTGTGGATTCTCCAGGCAAGAATACTGGAGTGGGTAGCCATTCCCTTCTCCAGGGGATCTTCCCAACCCAGGGTTGGAACCCTGGTCTCCCGAATTGCAAGCAGATTACTTACCGTCACTAAGTCCCACTCCTGTGACCTCCATGGACTGCAGCCCACCAGGCTCCTCCGTCCATGGGACTCTCCAGGCAAGAATACTGGAGTGGGTAGCCATTTCCTTCTCCCAGAGGAGCCTAGTGGATTGCAGTCCATGGGGTCATAAAGAATCAAACAGACTGAGCGACTGAACAATAAGCAGCCCAGGTGTCTACTCTAGCAATCACGCTGCAATCATGGGTTAATCCATGATTAACCACTACCCTGAATTTTTTGTTTGTTTTTATTGTGGTAAAAGTCATATAATAATAAAACATTATTTTAATCCTATTTAACTGCACAGTTCAGTGGCAGTAAGCACATTCATATTGTTGTGTCCTGCAAGTATTTATTTATCTTCTTTGGCCTGGTTATTATGTTGTTTTTCTGTAAGGTTATACCCAACTCTTGCCCCCTCATGAATCGCATGTATCCAACTCCTTTTGTGTGTGTGTGTATAAGGTTGTATCCTTTTGTGTAAGGTTGATTCCTTGCACAAGAATACAAAGTTGTATCCTTACTTTTGTGTACGGTTGTATCCAACTCTTGCGAAACCCCATGTAGCCCGCCGGGTTCCTCTGTCCATGGCATTTTCCAGGCAAGAAATACTGGAGTGAGTTGCCATTTCCTTCTGCAGGGAATCTTCCCCACCCAGGGCTCGAACCTGATTTACAGGCAGATTGCTGTCTGAGCTGCACTCTAGACCGTGGTTTTACATTTTAATTATTTATTTTTATTTTTGACTAGACTGGATCTTTCTTGCAGCACACAGGCTTCCTTGATTTGCGGGGAGCCGGGGCTACTTTTCCTTGGGGTGGAAGGTTTTGCGGTCTCTTCTCTTGCTGCACAGCACTGGGCTACAAGTTACTGGCTTCAGGAGTATTTCTCTCTCTCTCTCTCTATATATATATATTTATTTATTTGCTTTGAAAGCTTTACTCTTTAACCAAAGACCTACAGAGAGTCACCTGTCTTCCAGGCAGCAGGCAGCCTGCAAGGCTGCGTGGTTGGCTGCAGTCTTTCTCTCCAGCAACGTGGAGTCTCAGCTACGCTTGGTTGAGCTGAGTGACTGGCTGGTGCCATGCGCCCCTCCCCAGGCCTGCGCGCCTGTGCATGCGCGGGCGGGGTACCCTCGTGATCGCGGCGGGCCGGGGGCACAGTCCTGCCTGCACAGAAGAACCTGGGGCAGGCCTTATCTGCATTTTCTGTGCACCTCTGGCCTTACTGTGCTGTCTCTACCGGGCCTGCCCACCTGTGTGTGCGTGCGGGGTACGCTTGTGATCACAGGGGTCTGGGGGCGCAGTTCCGTTTGCACAGAAGGACCTCGGGCAGGCCTTGTCCGCATCTCTCCTGTTGCTCTGGCCTGGCTGCATCGTCACCATCGGCCCTGAAGCTTTGTCTCCTACCATCCACCCTCCACCCCGGCCTTCCCCGGAGGCGGACTGGCAGCCGGGTCCTCCCGTCGCCTCTCCTGGTGCCAGCTGGACGCCTTCTCCTTCTACCATGCTGGGCGTCTGCATTTGCTGGGCGTCCGGCTAGACGAACTTGGTTCAGTGACCTGTTCGGGAAGCAAGCAGAAGCCAGTCCTTTTTAAGGAAAAAAAAAATTTTTTTTAAATTTATGTTTGGCTCTGCTGGCTCTTCCGTTGCTTTTGGGTGGGCTTTCTGTAGTCATGTCGAGTGGAAGCTTCTCTTCTTTGCAGTACACGGGGGATTCTCATTGTGGTGGCTTCTCTTGTCTTCCAACATGGGCTCAACACTTGTGGCTCCCAGACTTAGTTTTCTTCCCCCGTGACATGTGGGATCTTTGTGGAGCAGCCCCATGTGTCCTGCATGGGCAGACAGATTCTTTTTTATTTTCATTTTTTTTTAACAGAATACCATGTATTATTGATGGTTTTAATGAAGTTAGTGAAGCTAAAGAGAAAATCAGGCATAATTTATGTATTTGATAACTTGGTGCAAGTTATGTTTCTGTTTAGATCCATCTTTTTTGAATATGTCACCAATCAGTTCAGTTCAGTCACTCAGTCGTGTCTGACTCTTTGCGACCCCATGGACTGCAGCACGCCAGACTTCCCTGTCCATCATCAACTCCCAGACTTTACTCAAAATCCTGTCCACTGAGTTGGTGTCACCAATGTTTATACATATTTGTATATGTTTATACACATTTGCGGAGAAGGCAATGGCACCCCACTCCAGTACTCTTGCTTGGAAAATCCCATGGACGGAGGAGCCTGGTAGGCTGCAGTCCATGGGGTCACAAAGAGTTGGACACGACTGAGCGACTTCACTTTCACCTTTCACTTTCATGCATTGGAGAAGGAAATGGCAACCCACTCCGGTGTTCTTGCCTGGAGAATCCCAGGGATGGCAGAGCCTGGTGGGCTGCCGTCTATGGGGTCGCACAGATTTAGACACAATTGAAGCCACTTAGCAGCAGCAGCATACACATTTGACCTTCAGCGTGGGATAGCTCCTCTAGGCCTTCCTGTGCCCACGCAGCCCCCGCTCCTTGGACGTGGGGTTGGTACTCCCAGATGGTAACTGCAGCCATGAAATTAAAAGACGCTTACTCCTTGGAAGGAAAGTTATGACCAACCTAGATGGCATATTCAAAATCGAGACATTACTTTGCCAACAAAGGTCCGTTTAGTCAAGGCTATGGTTTTTCCTGTGGTCATGTATGGATGTGAGAGTTGGACTGTGAAGAAGGCTGAGCGCCGAAGAATTGATGCTTTTGAACTGTGGTGTTGGAGAAGACTCTTGAGAGTCCCGTGGACTGCAAGGAGATCCAACCAGTCCATTCTGAAGGAGATCAGCTCTGGGATTTCTTTGGAAGGAATGATGCTAAAGCTGAAACTCCAGTACTTTGGCCACCTCATGCGAAGAGTTGACTCATTGGAAAAGACTCTGATGCTGGGAGGGATTGGGGGCAGGAGGAGAAGGGGACGACAGAGGATGAGATGGCTGGAGGGCATCACTGACTTGATGGATGTGAGTCTGAGTGAACTCCGGGTGTTGGTGATGGACAGGGAGGCCTGGCGTGCTGCGGACACAACTGAGTGACTGAACTGACTGATACACGTTTGATGGATATATTGCTCATTATTCCAAACACACTTTCTGGGTTCTAATGTTTATTTGCAAAAAATCTTGGTATTTATAGACAGCATCTATTCATTTACATGATAGAGTTTTACAAATGTCCTTTAAATTTAGTAACTTTTTTGTCATGGGAGTATTCTGATTATGTAGTTGCCAAATAATAGTAATGACATTCGCGCTACATTTTTAAAGAAAGAACAGTGATTGGCTTCCTCCATCAAGTACCTAGTTTGGATCATTGTCGTCGGCAGGTGGATTCTTAACCACAGAGCCACCAAGGAATCCCAGGGATGGCTTGAAGAATGAGCCGTGCGCATTCAGAAATGGTGGCTTGTTCTGTGGGGTTCAGGCATCCCACTCCAGGCATCTGTTTGGGGACCCAGCCACGTGTGTCACGGAGAAGCACGCAGCTGATGACTGAGTCATAGGAGCATGACAGGCAGACACTCTGGATCCTTCCAGGCCTGCTTGGAACAACCCCACGGAACCCCCCTCCAGGGCTCTGGCTCTGAATGCAGAAAGGCTGGGTCCTTCTGTGTGTCCTGCTCACTATAAACCATGAACGTGGCTTTTCCTTCTGTCTTGGCATCCCTGACAGCACATCCCTTTCTCACCAAGGGTGGGAGTGGGAGGCTGGCCTGGTAAAGGGACCCAAGGCATTGGTTGTACTCAGGGTTAGGCTGACTGTGGTGTTTACCAGGAGATCATATGTTGAGTGGGGAAGACTGAGCTAGTGGAGGTGATGGAATCCCAGTTGAGCTATTTCAAATCTTAAAAGATGATGCTGTGAATGTACTGCACTCAATATGCCAGCAAATTTGGAAAACTCAGCAGTGGCCACAGGACTGGAAAAGGACAGTTTTCATTCCAATCCCTAAGAAAGGCAATGCCAGAGAATGCTCAAACTACCGCACGACTGCACTCATCTCACACACTAGCAAAGTGATGCTCAAAATTCTCCAAGCCAGGCTTGAACAGTACATGAACCGTGAACAGATGTTGAAGCTTGTTTTAGAAAAGGCAGAAGAACCAGAGATCAAATTGCCAACATCTGCTGGATCATCGAAAAAGCAAGAGAGTTCCAGAAAAACATCTCTTTCTGCTTTATTGACTATGCCAAAGCCTTTGACTGTGTGGATCACAATAAACTGTGGAAAATTCTGAGAGATGGGAATACCAGACCGCCTGACCAGCCTCTTGAGAAATCTGTATGCAGGTCAGGAAGCAACAGTTAGAACTGGACACGGAACAACAGACTGGTTCCAAATAGGAAAAGGAGTACGTCAAGGCTGTACATTGTCACCCTGCTTATTTAACTTATATGCAGAGTACATCATGAGAAACGCTGGACTGGAAGAAACACAAGCTGGAATCAAGATTGCTGGGAGAAATATCAGTTACCTCAGATATGCAGATGACACCACCCTTATGGCAGAAAGTAAAGAGGAACTCAAAAGCCTCTTGATGAAAGTGAAAGAGGAGAGTGAAAAAGTTGGCTTAAAGGTCAACATTCAGAAAACTAAGATCATGGCATCCGGTCCCATCACTTCATGGGAAATAGATGGGGAAACAAGTAGAAACAGTGACAGACTTTTTATTTTTTTGGACTCCAAAACCACTGCAGATGGTGACTGCAGCCATGAAATTAAAATATGCTTGCTCCTTGGTAGAAAAGTCATGACCAACCTAGACAGCATATTCAAAAGCAGAGACATTACTTTGCCAACAAAGGTCAGTCTAGTCAAAGCTATGGTTTTTCCAGTGGTCATGTATGGATGTGAGAGTTGGACTATGAAGAAAGCTGAGCGCCAAAGAATTGATGCTTTTGAACGCTGGTGTTGGAGAAGACTCTTGAGAGTCCCTTGGACAGCAAGGAGATCCAACCAGTCCATTCTAAAGGAGATTAGTCCTGAGTGTTCATTGGAAGGACTGATGCTGAAGTCAAAAGTGATGCAAAGAACGGACTCATTGGAAAAGACCCTGATGCTGGGGAAGATTGAAGGCAGGAGAAGGGGACGATGGAGAATGAGATGGTTGGATGGCATCACTGACTCAATGGACATGAGTTTGAGTAAACTCTGGGAGTTGGTGATGGACAGGGAGGCCTGGTGTGCTGCAGTCCACGGGGTCGCAAGGAGTCAGACAGGAGTGAGCGACTGAACTGAACTGTACAGACTAGTGACTCAGTTATACTCATACAGACATTCTTTTTCTGATATTCTTTGCCAATGTGGTTTATTTCAGGAGACTGGATATAGTTCTCTGTGCTCTGGAGTACGACCTTATTGTTTGTTCATCCTGCATATTAAAGTTTGCATCTGCTAATGTCAAAGTCCCACGCCATCCCTTCCCTGCTTCATGGCGCCCACAAGTCTGATCTCTATGTCTGTGAGAGTCTGTTTCTGTTTTGTTAAATAGGCTCACTTGTGGACACGGTATATTATTATTGCATGTTGTTCCCATCGCAATCCAGGGAAAGAACTGTAAAACTACCCTCTGTGGTTTATTCTCTCTTCTCACCAAGACAGTTTCAGGATTCACACCATGCGTCCTAAACAGGGTTATCACCTGCTTCATTGTACCCTTGATTTCTACCTGGTTGGATTTACATGCTTTGTGCATTAGGGGTATGGCAAATGCCCTCACTGACACGTATGTGCATTAATCAGTTTATTCATCAGTTTAGGAATCCAGTAACATCAACAAGAGCACAGGAGATTCGTAGTACGAAAGTCATGGGTCGTGACTTCCTGCAGGAGAAGAAATGGCAATTTCAAGGAAAAGGTCTATTATCTTCATACGGATGATTGTGACCCACTGGTGCTGTGACGCTGCTCATATTCTTAACTTTGTTTTCTGCTTGAAACATGAAAAAAAGAAAAACAAGTAGCACATTGTTGAGCTGATTAGGATTAACATGATGTTGCTCATAGCATGAAAGAGAAAAGAGAAGCAGTGGATGGTGGACCCAGTGGAGAAATTTCCCTGCAACTTTCACAGAAGTCCTTCTGTGTGTGTGGCCGTGTGGGACTATCCTACAAGAGCCTTTTCACAGAAGTCCTTCTGTGTTGTCCCTGTGGGCTTGCATAGGATTACCACCTGGTGAAATTAGTGGTGAGCAGTCCTGCATCAGCTCAAATGCTGAGAGTCACTAGCTTACATACTCAGAGGTCTGAGACGTAGGAGACTATATACTGTGTCACCTGTGAGGCTTACATCTTCTGTACCTTCCTTCATCATCACAGATGTGTTGCGGCTGCACGGTCCTTCATTTGCAGTGGGATTCACCGGGGGTCATCGTATCTCACAGCTCGGGGCTTTGCACAGCCTCCTCCTCTGTCCTCGGAGCATCTCACCATGGAGTCTAGACCAGTGTTGTGTTTGGACATTTAAATCCAAACACTTATGGAAGCCAGAGCCTTTGCTGTCCGGCAAGGTGGACTTTTTGTTATGCTATTCTTTTCGTAAGTTCGTTTTTATTGAAACGTCCTAGATTTGCAACAGTGGGCTACTTCCAGCTATACAGCAAAGTGATTTATCTGTACATTTGTTGTCGGTTAGTCGCTGAGTCATGTCCCGCTGTTTATGTCCTATGGTCTATAGCTTTCCAGACTCCTCTGTCCATTGGATTTTCCAGGCAAGTATTCTAGAGTGGGTTACCATTTTCCAAGGGATCTTTCTAACTCATGGATAGAACCCATGTCTCCTGTGTCTCCTGCCTTGGCAGGCAGATTCTTGACCACTGAGTCACCTCCAGAGCCTCAGTTATACATATATGTAGGTCAATGTATACCTTTTAGAGTCTTCTTCTGAAAGTTATTACAAGACATTGCGTATAGTTCTCTGTGTTATCTGCTATGTCTTTGTCATTGATTTTATATATTTTACTGTGGATCTGCTCATCTCACACTCCTGATTTACCCCTTGCCTGCTTCCCTTTTGGTGACCGTTAATTTTGTCTGTGTTTCTGTTTTATGAATGGTTCCTTTGCATCATATTTTAAGGTTCCACATGGAAGTGATGGCAAATGATATTTGCCTTTCTCTTTCTGACTTACTTCACCTAGTAAGATCACCTCTAGGTCCGTCCATGTGGCTGCAAATGGCATTATTTCGTTCTTTTTCATGGCCAAGTAATATTCCATCGTCTATGTATCCCATTCTTAAAACAGTGAACCCCTCCCCCCGGCCCCGCCTGCCCCAAAGAGGGAACCTACTGAGACAAAGCTCAGTGTTGTATGAGGTATGTTTCTACTCACCCAACTGATGTTGTCTGTTCTTATGGAGGACAGTCGTCTGTGGAAGAGAATGAATAAGGGGGACAATGACCTTTGACATGCCTTTGTTTCCAAGGATTATTTCATAATAGCTTTTTACAAGGATATCTGTGCCAATGGGAATTTTGAATTGAATGTCCCAGTGATGTGTTTTCATTTCGGATACCTGTCACCGTCCAGGGCTTTACCTGTTTCGACGATGTTTTCTATATTTTCATTTGGAATCCCCCTCTCATTGTTCAGCTGCTGATACTTCTGAAATTCTTCTGGAGTGAAACTGGTTCCTTTGGCTGGATTTCATAGCAAATAGGGCAGAAGAGGTGTGCATTAGAATCTTTTATGGGTTGTAGAGAGTCACCTGGCTGCTCCCTGTAGTGATGGGTAAGTCTCACCAGCACCGCTGCCCTCCACCATCACCTAAGCCCTGCTCTTCAGGTATTTTTCTACCCACGTGCCCAAGTGTGCACACAGGTCTTCACATGGGTCCATGGGGGTAGAGTCCACATAATTAACATGCTACCACGCTCCAGTTCTTGCAACTACTCAGTGAGCTACAGATCATTCAGCTGTGAGCTTAAGCATACCCTAGGGAGAAGCAGGTTTTCAAGGTACGTCGGAGAAGGTCATGGCAAGTCTGAGACTCAACTCTCAGACTCTAATGCTTCCTGTCCACTTTGTCTACATCCTAGAATTCCATCCCTGGGGTTTTCACAAACCCTCATGAAATGGAGAGGGAAATGGCAGCCCACTCCAGTATTCTTGACTGGAGAATCCCAGGGACAGAGGAGCCTGTTGGGCTGCCGTCTATGGGGTCACACAGAGTCAGACACGGCTGACGCGACTTAGCAGCAGCAATGGAATGAATGGGCAGGGAATGATTTGGAATTTTCAAAAGCACACTGACCCCACTGAGATGGTGGAGGACCTTATGTGCAATGCCCCATACCTGATATTTCCTGCCTGCCTTTTGTCTGTGAAAGATTTTAGTCAAAGTTGTAAGTTTATCAGAGAATTACAAATGTCATACAGCAAAGGGAAACTGTCAAAGGACATGAAATAATAATAATGTAGTCATAAAGCATAGACAAGGACCTGTAGTTCCTCCCCAAGGGCAGTAAATACTGTTCTGGGTCATATCCTGTACGCTGTCTTATAGACACTGAAACCCCACTCGGTGGACAAGTTAACTACAGGATGACCAGACTGTAGCCATGACATGAGCTGCAATGATTCTGAGAATTGATTTCAAGGAGATGGGAATACAGAGACCCTGGAACTGTTGATTAACTGTGCCTAAAACAATCACGATGATGCTAGTCAGACCACTGATGACCGATTTAAAAATGACTGTTGGAGCTGACTTCTGTTTTTGCAAGGAGCCCCCTCCCGCTGTCTATAAAAGCTCTTGTCCCCCTGTTTGGCAGTTGTGGGGTGGGGCAGTCAGCCTTTGGACAGAAGTCCACTCTCCCACCAGTTGTCTGCATCTGAACGAAAGCAGACTTTTCTTTCTAAGAAGCTGGCCTCTTAGTTGCCTTTTGAAGGGTGGGCAGCAGGAACCCACATTGGGTAACGACATCACACATGCTACTGAGGAAGAAAACTCACGCTTTCTCATCCTCAAAGACCAGACACGACACCCACCCATCCCCAATGAGGATATAATATCAGAGGGGATAAAGAGATGTGGCAGGGAACCCAAGGGATTGGCCGGACGGCAGGATGATTGACATTCCAGACCACACTGCCTGTACAGTCGGCAGTGTGACCCAGTGGTATTTGCAGAACTCTAGGCAATACTTTTATGATTGTGACAAAGGAGAAAGCATTTGTCATGGAGATGAATGCAGTCACGGCCCCGGGACCTGTGAGTTTTCTAAACTCAGATTTAAACCTTGGTTCACTTGGGTGTCAGGACCCAGAGACTGTATTTGTGTGATACCTGGCAAGGAACTCGTGGAGCATCCTGAAATATTTCCTTGGATCTCTGGGATAAGTGTATCTCATTTTTAAAAGAGCCATCACATAGAATCCCCAGTGGATAACATTTCCTCATTTTTCCAGCAGACAGAATTTCTATATCCCCGACTCACGTCACATGAAGTCTGAATTCTCCGTGTGAACACAGATCTGTTCCACGGTGCTTCATATAAGGTGCTGTGCTTAGTTTCTCAGTCCTGTCCGACTCTTTGTGACCCTGTGGAGTATAGACCACCAGGCTCCCCTGTCCGTGGGATTCTCCAGTCAAGAATACCGGAGTGCATTTCTATTCACTCCTCCAGGGGATCTTCCCAACCCAGGGATCAAACCCAGGTCTCCCACACTGCAGGTGATTTCTTTCCCATCTGAGCCACCAGTCAAGCCCTAATATAAGTTACGTGTGTACCTGTCTCCTTTCTGTAAAAATACTGATCGTATGAAAACATCTACTTTGCGTTGGGTAAGCTATAGTACGTACCGGAACCTTCAGTTACTTTTGTGATCTTTTCTCCATCGTCATTTTCATAATAAAATACCAGTATGTTGTCTGTTACATGAATGATTTGCAAATAAATTTTCCCCTCGACTGTGGCAGAGGAAAAAAAAAAAAACAAAACAAAACATCAAACCTCAACATGATTAACTTCTTTTCTTTTCATTTGAGCCTGACTTATTCTTCACATGATATTGTCAGTCTTCCCTTGGATGGTGAACTGTATCTCACTGAGATTTCTAGTGACGCGTTGTTAGAATGAGTTAAGACAGTTAGTGAACTAGGAAAGCTTTCTCCACAGCCCCTTCTCCTGAAAATGAAGACTTCCAGTCTTCTAGACTGCGCAGTCTGTGAATGATAACAAGTTGTTTATTGCAACTCTAATAGGTGTTAAACCTCAGCCATCTCATAGGAGCTCACAAGAGCTGACTGTTAAATTTTCAAGAATTTTGTAACCCAGTTTGCAACTACAATCATGGTTAGAAAGGAATTCAAAAATTTAAATGAATGATATTAAAATAAATGTCAGTACATCATCCAGAGTTATTTCCTAGTACGAGAGGAAATAAAAAAGGTACGAATTAGTTTATTGCAAAATGCTGGGCATATATAATATGAAATGGTTTCGGATTAGATCCTGTGGCTCTGTGTCCACAGTTGAAATTAAAATAAATGCATAACACCAAGATTAGAGTGCTCTGTTATACATTTTTTTCCCCATGAAAATTAAACATACAGACATTTGATCACTGAATAAAATATTACAGTACTGATATTAATATTTGAGAATTATTTCCTGTCATTTTCAACTATGGAGACAGAAATCTACATTAGTGCCTCTTTCAAATTATGTATTGATATTCATATATGAGAATTATTTCTCCTTATTTTAAGCTATAGAGATAGAAGTCTATGCTAAAGTCCCTTTCAAATTATTTAAAAAAAATCAGTTTGAAATTTTGGCTGTTATTTTAACTGTTTCCAATTTTGGACTTTAAATTAATCATGTTCTACTTACTCAACTTGCTAATGAAAAACTTTTAATATTTAAAGAATTTCTTTACTCAAAAGAAATTGAATCATGTAGGTCAAGTAAAAGAAAAAATTGTGAAAGAGTTGTTATTAGCCTAAGTAGGTAATTGGACTTCTCCATGCCCGAGGAATATGAGGAGTCCGTGTTCTGGGGCTTTTTCTCAGAGACCATCAGTGGCCACATTCCAACCTTGGACCTCATCCTGGTGTTGTGGCACAGAATGGATTGCTGAAAAATTAAATGGCTTTTCCAAGGTTGCATTGGTAACGAGTAGAGGAAATAGTCCGCCCATAGAGATATTAGTTGTTTTGGGTGAAGCACATACTATCCATCTGAACACGTTCCATGGTTTGGGGAAGACCAGCCATCAGAGGAGCTGGAGTACTCCCATTCTATGAAGTAAACACCTCCTTCCTGTCTCTGTAGCACTCCTGAGAAAAACTGGCATGTGCCATCAGATCTGAAGAACACAACAGGCAAGACAATTCCTTCCCACCATTCAGTCGCCAGGGCTTGAGGACACCCTCCTGGGAATAGAGTTTGCACACCCAACTTCACAGCCGTGACTCACACCTCTCACTGTACGTGGAGACCAGACCCCATGCCCGAAGTCAACAGACTGCTTGCTTTCAGTCGAGGAGGATTGTGCTTACTTGATATAAAATGAAAGGGAGAGCTGTTCGCAGTTGTTAATACATTCAATGTGGCGATTATAACACCTCAGTGGGCCCCCTTCCACAATCTTCTCCTTGTTATCTGCAGCTGCATAAATGGTGCGCCACTCTCCTACAACCTAAGAAGGAAGTTCCTTGTAAACGTCAGTCAATGTCTTTTCTGGTTACTCACCAATACACGGCACTGTCTATGCTTCTGCACTTGCCACATAGGAGAAGCAAATTGAATCTTATTAAAGCAAAGAGGAGTTCCACCCCCTACCTTGGTGAGTAACACGACATGAAATCGTCTTTCCTATTGGAGCACAAAGCATAGAATTCAGAAATTTTTGCAGACAATTCAGAGCTTTTTTGAAATAGCTAAAACCATGCCAGTAAAGACTGTGACAGTTAATATCTTTCTGAATGTTAGCTTGTTAGGGGTTTTGTTTGTTTTACCTACAAATGAATAAGATAAATGAAAAATAGCCAAGAAGAGATAAACAGACGGCAATATTACGTTTGTGTAGATATGTCGACCACAGAAGGTATATAATCTGGTTATGCTGCTGCTGCTATGTTGCTTCAGTTGTGTCTGACTCTGTATGACCCCAGAGATGGCAGCCCACCAGGCTCCCCCATCCCTGGGATTCTCTAGGCAAGAATACTGGAGTGGGTTGCCATTTCCTTCTCTGATGCCTGCAAGTGAAAAGTGAAAGTGAAGTCGCTCAGTCCTGTCCGACTCTTAGCGACCCCATGGACTGCAGCCCACCAGGCTCCTCCGTCCATGGGATTTTCCTCGAGAGAGTACTGGAGTGGGGTGCCATTGCCTTCTCCAAATCTGGTCATACATATACACAAATATATCTCTGTCACATGCACACACAGCCTCGCACACACACATGCACACACACACACAATCAAACAAGCAAGACCTTCTAGCAGATCAGCTCATTCGGGGTACCTTTGAGGGGTCTATCTCAGCTGGAGTTTCCTGGGCGGCACAAACCACAAGAAGGACAAGACTCAGGAACAGAATCTTCATCTTGTGAGTCTTGTGTTGTTCCTTCTAGACAAGCGGAGGGCGCCCCAGTTGTTGGAGAGAATGTGAATTGGTTCCACTTTTTATAGGATGCGTCTCTTGGCGGAATACCTATCGATCAAACAGTGGTTAATCACAGGATGACGGTGACCTAAATGTAATCTTCGGACATCCTGGTTGGCAGCTGAGCATTTTGGCATTCTGTGCTTCTTATACAACCCTGTGTTATTCCTTTCACGTTGAAGAGGTCTGTTTAAGCTTATTTTCTAAAATGAATGACGCACCTTTGGTTTAAGAAGATAAATATGTGGTATCTCTACCAGGAATCAGTTATCAGGGAATTCATGAGAGGGGTTCATATTTTTTTTTAATATTGAAATTGCAGTATAGTTGATGTCCAATATTTTCTGTTACAGGTGTAGCATATAGGTATTCATAATTTTATTTCTACCTTTAGAGCTATAAAATATTGGCTTTTTTATTTCCTATGTTTTCCAATCCTTACTTTTAAAATAATCTTTGTATGTTATTATTTATTTTGTACTTTATAGCTCTTATTCCACTCCTTGTGTGTGTGTTACTGACTTCTTTCCCTCAGCAGATTCGTTTGAATAAACATCTATGTATTTTTGTCCGAGAAGGCAATGGCACCCCACTCCAGTACTTTTGCCTGGAAAATCCCATGGACGGAGGAGCCTGGTAGGCTGCAGTCCATGGGGTCGCTAAGAGTCGGGCATGACTAAGTGACTTCACTTTCACTTTTCAGTTTCATGCATTGGAGAAGGAAATGGCAACCCACTCCAGTCTTCTTGCCTAGAGAATCCCAGGGACGGGGGAGCCTGGTGGGCTGCCATCTGTGGGGTCGTACAGAGTCAGACACGACTGAAGCGACTTAGCAATATTTTTGTAGACTCCTTCCCCATTGCCCCTACATAGTACCATCAGGATATATCCCACTTTTATCCATTCCAGTGTTGATGGATACGTGTTCATAGACATGATTTAGTAAGGAAGTGAGCCATCTTATCTCCTGGGTAGAGACTTAGGGGATCTCCATGTCTGGACTGCTGGATCTCCGTGCCTCTGATTTTCGATCCCTGCCAACAGGAGATGAGAATTTCCGTTGCTCCATCCTTGGCAGGACTCGGTATGGTCAGCTGTTTTTATGTCAGAGATTGTCATGAGTGCGTTAGTCTATGCAGTTTCAGGAGTATTTTCCATTTCCTCAATGAATAAACTGGGGTGATGGCCATTTGTCTGTTTCCTTTGTTAGGTGTCTCTGCAAGCTGTTTGTTCATTACTGTATGGATTATTTGTTTTTTATGAAGTTTGTAGGTTTTTAACATATTCTGGAGTCTCTTTTAGATGGAGATGTGCGAACATTTGCCCCCCCGTTGCTGGCTTTACTTTTATTTCCTTAAGGTTGTCCCTCAAAGATGTAAATATTTTGATTGAGGCTTGGTTATGAACATTCTGTTCCCAGTGTGAGATCCTGCTTGGTGTATATTTTAATCAGTAATCGCCTAATCTTTGGTCACCGTGTCCACCTGTGTTTTGCCTCTGGAGTCTTTCTTGTTTTGGGTCTTAAATACACGTCTGTGAGTCTCTCTGCGTTAGTTGTAAAACGTGCAGCAATGAAAGAGTTGAAGTTATTTATTTTTTTGGTCACACGAGTTCCCAATTTCTCCAACAGTTTTCCTTATAAGGTTATTATTCTCTTCTGAATTTCCTTTGTAACTGTATCCAAAATCTATTTGTCTCTGTATTCCTGTCCCTTCTCCAGGAGCAGATTTGGTTCTGTTTTGGTTTGTGTTTCCGCATCCTTGGTTCTATTTTGGGGGCAGTGTTAAAGACAGTTAGAACATGATGGTCACATGAGTGGCCTTCAACAAGTTTGTGTCAAAAGCAAAGCATTCACGGTTCACATCTTGTGAAAACAGAATTTTCATTCATTCACGGATCATTAGAGTGGTGCGTGTTTCTGGTGATTTTCACAGAGCGTGTCTGAAAGAGCAAGACAGTTTTGCTACGTTTTGGAGCCAAAGGAAATAATCCTTGAATAAATGGTGGCTGCAAAATTCTCAACATAAGTAGATACTCAAACATAAGGGTTTAATTGACTTAAGTTCTACTGCTGGTTATATTTGTTTTTGGTATATTTTTTCCTGTTTATTTATAATTAGCCAAGGAGCTCCTGTGATTTAAAGAAGTTTGTAATGAACAGGATGTTGACTATGACAAATAGCATTGCACGTATATCTGTCAGTGGCTTAGAGCAGAACTTTTAAGTGTTTTTATCGCACACATGCAAACACAAATACGGGGTAAAATGAGTAACAGATGTATTAGTCAACTTGTATCTTATGTAAATCACAGTGGTGGTTTTTCTTTGACTCTACCTTCCTGTTCCTGATCTTCCTGCCAACTTTTAAGAGTTGGTATATCCACACTGATTAAAGTTAATTCACTTGTGATAGAGGATCCCTCTTCCCCAGGATTTGATATATTGTCAACTGGATGGAGATCCTTGAAAATAATTTTTCAGATAAAATTTTTTTAATGGTTCATATTTCCTACCTGGTTCCTAATGTTTTCATTATTCAAACGGCAACTGTTTCCCTGAGAATTTTTAAAAGTATTTTGGTGTCTCGCATCTGTGGGAGAGGGAGAGGGGGGATGATTTAGGAGAATGGCATTGAAATATGTATAATATCATATAAGAAATGAATTGCCAGTCCAGGTTCGATGCAAGATACAGGATGCTTGGGGCTGGTGCACTGGGATGACCCAGAGGGATGGTATGGGGAGGGAGGAGGGAGGGGGGTTCAGGATTGGGAACACGTGTACACCCGTGGCGGATTCATGTTGATGTATGGCAAAACCAATACAATATTGTAATTAGCCTCTAATTAAAATAAATAAATTTAAATTAAGAAAAAAAAGTATTAAGGTGGGTAACTCAGTGGTCATACTTCTTATAACTTCTGCTAAGGGTTTTTTTTTTTTTTTTTTTAATTTTACAACACACACTGGGTCTTACTTGCTGTGTTCTGCCTCTCCCTAGTGATGGGCTGAGGGCTTGTTGTTGTGATGGTTCTCTTGTTCAGACTCTGAATGAGCGGAGTTTGTGTAGTGCACGCCTTTGCCATCATACACACGTGGGATATTCCAGGATATAGATTCAGTGTGTGTTCCCTGCATTGCCAGGTGGATTCTGAACCACTGGACCCCTGGGGAAGTCCCTCTGCTCTGTTTGTTCTTTCTTCGTTTTAATTCTTGTTGTAGGTGGCTTTCTTGGGTGAGACCTGAGTGAGCAGTAGCTTCATTCTTCCCGGGGGCTATTAGTAGCTGCCCTCTGCACTGCTCTGGTAGCAATATTGACACCTTCCAACCTGGGGGGCTCATCTTTCAGGGTCATATGTGTTTGCCATTTTATACAGTTCATGGGGTTCCCACAGCGAGAATACTGGAGTGCTTAGCCACGCCCCACCTCCAGTGGATCACCTTCTGTCAGAACTCTTCACTATGACCCCTCTGTCTTGGGTGGCCCTACACGAAATGGCCCATAGCTTCCCTGAGTTATGCCAGCCCCTTCAGCATGCAAGGCAGTGATCCACGAAGGGAGTACAGCTTATTCGTCAACCCGCCATTGTTGCATTTTCCGTCAACAACTCAAGTCGACGGACACCAGTATCTTGATCTTGGACATCAGGCTGTGCTTGTAATATGCATTCAGAGTGCACGCAGCTTACAGTGAGCCCTGGCAGGGTCCGGGCCCAGTGCCCTATTCTGTCTTGCCTGTCACTTCACAGCCGCTCAGGTGCACCCAGCCTTCCACATCCTCATGAATCAACCAGAGGTCTCCAGAGTGGTCTAGGATGGTGTCATATTTTTCACCTCCCTTATGCATTTTTCCTGGTGTGTTGTCTGGTCCACTGGCATGACCTACAGGACACCCATGATGCTTCTTTTGCCCATCAGTTGGCACCAATCAATGACTATTACTTTGAAAAATATCTGATGAGCAACTTCTGTGCAGAGCTGTAGGTAACTCTGCACCTGCATTGCATCAGCATCAAAGTGTCTGCTTTTGGGGTTTGAGATGGAGAGTAGCCCCCACTGTAGTCGGACATCACAGACCCTGTGCTTTGTAAATACCATCACTGCCCTTTCTTTAGTAAACACTGTTCACTTTGGTTGTATGTGTGTGTGCTCAGTTCATAAATCGTGGCTGACTCTAGCGACTCCATGGACTGTAGCCTGCCAGACTCCTCTGTTCATAGATTCTCAAGGCAAGAATACTGGAGTGGGTTTCCATTACCTTCTTCAGGGCATCTTCTTGACCCAGGGATTGAATCTGCATCTCTTGCATCTCCTACATTGCTAGGTGTATTTTTTACTACCGCGCCCCCTGGAAGCCATGTAAGACTTCATTCTGCAACATCCTGACCGCCTCCTGCAACCCCACAGCAGATGAACACTGCTTGACACCATCATTGAGTTGCTTTCAGGTTCCACTTAGGACAGGTCAGAATAAGGTATCTGAAAACCAATCCCATTTCTCATGTGACAACTGATTGGAACCTCATTTCACCATATAAAACTACCTTCAGTGGTTTATTCTCTCATCTCACAGAAACACTGGCAGGATTCACACCATGCATGGTAAACAGAGTTATTTCCTCCTTCGTTGTACACTCAACTTTCTGCATGGTTGAATTTACAAGTTTTGAGTATTTGCAAATACAGAACCGTTGTTTACTACACATATGTGCTTTAATCAATTTATTGATCAGTTTAGGAATCCAGTAACATTAGCAAGAGCCAAGGACATTCATAGTTGGAAAGCCATGGGTTCAGGGTCATGATTTCCTGGGAGAGAAGAAATGATGATTTCGAGGAAAAGGTCTACCATCTTCATATGGATGATTGGGGCACATTCGTGCTTTCATGCTCCTCTATTCTTGCTTCGTTTTTTTTTTTTTTTTCTTTTTACATGAAAAAAAAGTAAAACATTGTTGAGCTGATTAGCATTAATATGATATTGTCTGGAGCATGATAGAAGCAGTTGCTGCTGGAAGCAGTGGGGAAATTTTCCTACAAGACCCATTTCACAGAAGTTCCTCTGTGTGTGTACCCCTGGGGGTTTTGTAGAATTACCACCTGGTGAAACTAGCTGTGAGCAGTCTGGTATCAGGTCTGCTATCGAGAGACACTAAGTTAGGTATTCACAGCTCTTTGAGATACAGGAGATGATATGCTGTGTGACCTGTGCCACTGACATCTTCTGTAGTCTCATTTATCATCATGCATGTTTTGTGGCTGTAAGCTCCTTCATTCACAGAGGGATTCCCCAGCGATCATCATAACTCACAGCTCAGGCCTTCACACCACCTCCATTGTCTTTAAAGCATCTCACTGTGGCTTCTACATCAATGTCAGGATTTAGCTCTTCTCATCCAAAGACTAAGGAAGCCCAACCCTTGGACACTTGGCAAGGTGAAGGGTTTTGTCATCCCATTCTTTTTTTTAAATTAATTTTTATTGAAATGTAGTTGATGTTCAGTGTTATGTTAGATTCAGGTATAGAGCAAAGTGATTCATTGATGTATTTGTTGCTGCTTTCTCGTTATGTTGTTCCCACTCTTCTGTGACAGTATGGACTGTAGCTTCCCAGATCCCTCTGTTCGCTGGAATTTCCTGTCAAGTATACTGGCATGGGGTGCCATTTCCTATTTGAAGGATCTTCCTGACCCAGGGATAAATTCACATTTCCTGTGTCTCCTGCATTGGCAGGCAGATTCTGGAACTCTGAGTCATCTGGGAAGCCCTCACTTACATATATGTGTAGGTAAATGTATCCCTTTTTTCATTCGTCTTCTTAAAAGTTATTGGAAGACGCTCAGTATAATTCCCTATTCTCTCTAGTTGGTCTCTGTTGTTTATTTTATATATTTTAGTGTGTATCTGCTCATCTCAAACTTGGAATTTACCGCTTGCCTGCTTCCCCTTTGGTAACCGTTAATTTTGTCTGTGTTTGAGTCTGTCTCTGTGTTTTATTGGTTCAATCGAATCATATTTTAGAGTCCACACGGAAGTGATGGCATATGATATTTGCCTTTCTCTTTCTGAGTAACTTTACTTAGTAGCCGCATCTCTAACTCCATTCATGTTGCTGCAAATGGCATTTTTCATTCTTTTTCTTGGCTGAGTAGTATTCCATTGTATATGTATCCCATTCTTAAAGCAGTAGAACCCCCCTCCCCCAAAGTGTTAACCTCCTGAGGAAAAAAAATGTGTTGTATGCGTCATATTTCTACTCACCCAACCGCTCTGCACTGTTCTTATGGAGGACAATTGTCTGTGAAAGAGAATGCATAAGAGGGAAAATGACCATTGACATGCCTATATTTCAAAGCTGTATTATTTCAATACAGCTCTTATTAAAGATATCTCTGCCAATAGGTAGTTTGAACGGAAGGTTCTAGTGATGTGTTTTTGTTTCGGAAACCTGTCACCGTCTGGGGCTTTACCTGTTTTGAAGAGATTTTCTATATTTTCATTTGGAACCCCCCTCTCACTGTTCAGCTGCTGATACTTCTCAAGTTCTTCTGGAGTGAAACTGGTTCCTTTGGCTGGATTTCATAGCAGACAGGGCAGAAGAGGTGTGTGTTAGAATCCGTTATGGGTGGTAGAGAGTCACCTGACTCCTAACTGTAGTGATCAGTAAGCCTCACCAGCATCACTGCCCTCCACCATCACCTGAACCCTGCTCTCCAGACAGTTATTTACAGAGATGCCCGAGTGTACACACAGGTCTTCAGATGTGTCCATGGGGGTAGAGTTCACATAGTTAGCACGTTATCACATTCCAGTTCAGAGAACTACTCAGGGAACTACTAGTCATTCAGCTGAGACCTTGAACATCCCCCTGTGAGATGCAATCTTTCATGGGACATCAAAGAAGGTCATGGCAGGTCTGAGACTCAGACTTTCTCCCAACTCCATCACTTCCTGTCCACTTTGTCTACATTCTAGAAGTGCAACCCTGGGGTTTTCATGAACCCTTATGAAATGAATGGGTGTGGGAATGATGGGGAAGTTTCGAAACCACACTAATCCTAGTGAGATGGAACGGGACCCTGTGTTCCTTGCCCACCCTGTCTTTGGCCTGCCTTTTGACTGTGAAATATTTAAGTCAAAGAATAAGTTTAATCAGAGAAATGAGACTGTGGAAAAGCAAAGGAAAACAGTCAAAAGAGACCAAGTAATAATAATGTAGTCATGAAGTAAAGACAAGGACCTGTAGTTCCTCCCAAAGGACAATAGATACTGCTCTGCGTCATATCCTGTGAGCTGTGTGTTAACACATGGACTGTAGCCCACCAGGCTCCTCTGTCCATGGGGATTTTCTAGGCAAGAATACTGGAGTGGGTTGTTATGCCCTCCTTCATGGGATCTTCCCTACCCAGGGATCAAACCCAGGTCTCCCACATTGGGTGTGGGTTCTTTACCATCTGAGCCACCAGTGAAGCCCTATCATAAGGTGTCTGTACCTCTCTCCTTAGCGTAAAAGTACTGATCATAGGAGCTCATCTACATAAGCTACAGTACTTACCAAGGCCTTCAGTCATTTTTGTGATCCTCTCCCCATCATAATTTTCAACATAAGTTACCAGCATGTTTTCTGACACATGAATCACTTCCAAAGTATTGGTACCGTAAACTGTGACAGAAAAAAAAAAATCAAGCCTCAGTATGATGAACTTCTTTCCTTTTCAGTTGAACATGTTTTATTCTTCTCACGCTCTCTATTGTCTGTTTTCCCTCTGATGGTAAACTCTGTCTCAATGACATTTCTAGTGGTGTATTGTTAGAATCTTTAAGAGAGCGAGTGAAGTAGGAGATCTCTTTCCACACCCCCCCTCTCCTGAAGATCATCGAGACTTTCAGTCTTCTAGCACTCTATGGATGATGGCAAAGTTGCTTGTTGCAACTATAGTATATTTTGAACCTTAGCCATCTCGTACCCGCTCACAAGAGCTGACTGTTATACTTTCAGAAATTTTGTGACCCAATTTGCAAGTACAATCATGGTTAGAAAGCAAGTCTAAAAAATTAGATGAACCTTAGTAAAATGAAAGTTACTACATAATCCAGAGTTATTTCCTAGCCTAAGAGCTAACAAAAGAGGTACAAGATACAAGTAACTGCCTCATGTTGGACATATATACTCTTTAACGATTGCAGATTAGATCCTGTGGCTGCATGTCCACATTCGAAATTAAAATAGTTGCATCAGACCAAGATTAGAGTGCTCTGTTGTATATGTTCTCAATGAAAATGAAACATTGGATCACTTAATGTAATGTCACAGTGTTGATATTAATATTTGAGGATCATTTCTTGTTATTTTCAGCTACAGAGATAGAAATCTGTGAGTGTTGCTTTCAACTTATGCATTGATATTACATTTGAGAAATATTTCTTGTTATTTCAAACTGTAGGGATAGAAGTCTATGCTAAACTCACCTTCAAGGTATGTAAAAATTCGTTGAAATTTTCGCTCTTGTTTCAAAGCGAAGTGAAAATCAGCCAGTCATGTCTGACGTCCGTGAACCTCGGCCTGTCACCCATCAGACTCCCCTGTCCGTGGGATTCTCCAGGCAAGAATACTAGAGTGGGTAGTCATTTCCATCTCCAGGGTACTTCCCAACCCAGGGATAAAACCTGGGTCTCCTACACTGCAGAGCTCTTGTTTTAGCTGTTCTCATTTTGGGGCCTTAAATTAATCATGTCCTACTTATTGTACTTACTAATAAAGAAATTTAATATTTAAGAAATTTCTTCATTTTAAGCAAATTTGATCATGTAGATGAAATAAAAGATAGAAACAACTTTGAAAGAGTCTTTGTAATCTTAAGATAGTAATATATATATGTATATATGTGTATGTATATGTGTGTGTGTATGTGTGTGTGTGTGTGTGTGTGTGTGTGTGTGTGTGTATATATATATATATATAAAATCTTATGTGCTTCACCACTCCCAGGGAACATGTATAGTCACCGTTCTGTGGCTTTTTCTCAGAGACCATCAATGGCCACATTCCACCCTTGAACCTCATGCTGGTGTTGTGGGACAGAATTAATTCCTGAAAACTTAAATGGCTTTTCCAAGATTGCATTGGTAATGAGTAGAGGAAGCAGTCCACCCATCCAGACATCTGGTTGTCTTTGATGGAACCGAGGTTATCCAGCTGAACACGTTGCATGGTTTTGGGAAGACAGCCCATCGGAAAAGCTGGAATACTCACATTCTAGGACGTACACATATCCTTCTTGTCTCTTTGCCACTTCTGTGAGCAACAGGCATGTGCCCTGGTCCCTGAAAAACCAACAGACAAGACATTCCTTCTCACCATCTATTTCCCAGTGCTTGAGGACACCCTTGAATAGAGTTCGCACCCTCAACTTCACAGCCATTACCCACACCCTTCACTGCATGTTGGAGCCCGGACCCCATCTCCAGAGTCAGCAGTCTCCTTGTTTTCCATTAAGGAGGATTGTGCTTACTTGAGATAAAATGTAATGGAGAGGGATTCACAGTCATTGATACATTCAATCCGACGATAGTAATTCCTCAGTGGGCCTCCTTCCACAATCTTATCCTTGTTATCTGCAGCTGCGTAAATGATGCGCCACTCTCCTGGAATCTAAGAAGGAAGGTCTCCTTAAGCATCAGTCAATATCTCTTTTGCTTACTTACCAGTACACAGCACCACCTTTGCTTCTGCGTTTCACACAGAAGAGAAGTAAATTCAACCTCATTAAGCAGAGTTCTACCCCCTATCTTGTTGAATACCATGTCATGAATTCATGATTCCTATTCGAGCAGAAAGCATAGAATTCAGGGTTTTTTTTTTTAAATAAAACATGTCATGATTGGCCATGACTCTCTGAATGATAGCATATTAAATTCGTTTTTTTTTTTTTTTTTTTTTAGCCTATAGACTAATAAGATGAAGAAAAAATAAAAAGACCGGATAGACAAATGGTTGTATTTTTATCAGGTAGTTACATGGACCCCGGTATGTATACAATCTGTTCATACATATAAATGAGTTTATCTCTTACATCTACACAAAAACAACCACACACACACACACACACACACACACTCACACACACTCAAACAAGCAAGACCTTCTAGGAGATGACCTCATTCTGCATACCTTTGAGGGGTCTATCTCAGCTGGAGTTTCCTGGGCAGTGCAAACCAGTCCAAAGAGGAGAGTCAGGAACACGGCCTTCATCTTGGGATTCTCGTAGTCCTATTAGGAAGCTGAGCCTATCCCAGCTGTTGGAGAGGTTGTGAATTGGTTGCACTTTTTAAAGGATACGTCTCTTGGCAGAATACACGATCATCAAACAATGGTTAATCATCCGATGTGGCTACATAGACGTCATCTTCCCATATCCTGGATGGCAGCTGAGCTTTTTTTGTGGTTTTCTGTGGTTCTTATACAGATATTTATTTTTAGAGAAGTTGAAGTGGATCTGGACATTAAGTCTTAAGAGTAAATCAGAAATCACAGAACACTTGAGGTATTTCCAGGACAGTGTTTATATTCTTGTCCATCATCCAAGAGTCCAGGACACATATCCTCAACCTCTGTGTTATTTCTTTCACATTGAAGAGGTCTATTTAAGCTTAATTTCTAAAAGTACAGATGACACTGTCCGGTTTAAGAAGATAAATATGAGTTGTCTCTACAAGGAATCAGTTATCAGGGCCTTCCTCAGAAGGGTCTGCATTTTTTTATATTGAAATTGAAATATAGTTGATGTACAGTATTTTTTGTTACAGGTATACCATATAGTGGAGAAGGAAATGGCAACCCACTCCAGTATCCTTGCCTGGAGAATCCCATAGACAGAGGAGCCTGGTGGGCTACAGTCCACGGGGTCACAAAGAGTCAGACACGACTGAGCGACTTCACTTTCACTTTATACCATATAGGTATTCATAATTTTATTGCTCCTTTTGAAGTTACAAGTACATAGGCTTTTTTATTGCCCATGTTGTACAGTATATATTTATACATTATTTATTTTAACATGGTAGTTTCTACCTCTTATTCCACTCCTCCTGTCTGAACCTACCACTTTCCTTCACCCCACTGGTCACGACTGGTTTCTTCTCTGTATCTTTTTTTGTTATGTTCTGGAGTTTGTTTCATTTTTTATTTTGCACATGTAAGTGGAATGCAACACTTTGGCTATCCATTCTTTTATTTTTTCTTCATCTTATTTTTCTGTAGGTTTATAAAAAACGTAATTATTATTCACAGAGTCATGAACTGTCACAGTCGTTTGCCATGATATCATACAGTACTTGTCTTTCTCCGTCTGACTTAATTCACTTAGCATAATACCCTAATGTCCATCCACATTGCTCTAAACTTCACATATTAATGGTTGCCAAGTATTCCACTGATTTGTGTATGGATATACACAGGTACGTCTGTGTGTATATACATACATAGATGTTCAAGCTGAATTTAGAAAAGGCAGAGGAACAAGAAATCAAATTGCCAACATCCATTTGATCATCCAGACAGCAAGTGGGATCCAGAAAAGCATCTGTATGTGTGTTAGTTGCTCAGTCGTGTCTGACTCTTTGTGACCCCACAGACTGTAGCCCACCAGGCTTCTCTGTCCATGGAATTCTCCAGCCAAGAATACTGGAGTGGATTGCCATTCCCTTTGCCAGAAGAACTTCCCAACCCAGGGATTGATCTCTGGTCTCCTGCATTGCAGGAAGGTTCTTTACTGTTTGAGCTACAGGTATTAAGTCCATCTACTTCTGCTTTATTGACTATGCCAAAGACTTTGACTATGTGGATCACAACAAAATGTGGAAAATTCTTCAAGAGATGGGAATACCAGACCACCTGACCTGCCTCTGGAGAAATCTGTATGCAGGTCAAGAAGCAACAGTTAGAACCAGACATAGAACAACAGACTGATTGCAACTTGGGAAAGGAGTACGTCAAGGCTGTATATTGTCACCCTGCTGATTTATCTTACATGCAGTGTACATTATGTGAAAACCTGGGCTGGATGAACCACAAACTGGAATCCAGATTGCCGGGAGAAATATCAATAACCTCAGATATGGAGAAGACACCACACATATGGCAGAAAATGAGAGAAACTAAAGAGCCTCTTGATGAAGGTGAAAGAGAAGAGTAAAAAACCTGTCTTAAAACTCAACCTTCAAAAAACTAAGATCACAGCATCTGGTCCCATCATATCATGGCAAATAGAGGGGAAACAATGGAAACAGTGAGAGACTTTATTTTCTTGGGCTCCAAAATCACTGCAGATGGTGACTGCAGCCATGAAATTAAAAGACGCTTGCTCTTTGGAAGAAAAAGCTATGACCAAGCTATACAGCATATTGAAAAGCACAGACATTACTTTGCCAACAAAGGTCTGTCTACTAAGAGCTATGGTTTTTCCAGTAGTCATGTATAGATGTGAGAGTTGGACCATAGAGATGGCTGAGCACTGAAGAATTGATGCTTTTGAACTGTGGTGCTGGAGAAGACTCTTGAGAGTCCCTTGGCCTGCAAGGGGATCCAACCAGTCAAACCTAAGGGAAATTAGTCCTGAATATACATTGGAAGAACTGATGTTGAGGGTGAAACTCTAATAATTTGGCCACCTGATGTGAAGAACTGATTCATTGGAAGAGACCCTAATGCTGGGAAAGATTGAAGGTGGGAGAGAAGGGGATGACAGACGATGGCATCGCCAACTCAATGGACATGAGTTTGAGCAAACTCCAGGAGATGATGAAGACTGGGAAGCCTGGCTAGTTGCAATCCATGGTGCTGCAAAGAGTCGGATATGACTGAGCGACTGAACTGAATTATTGCATATACTTCCTATGCTTCTTTGAGCTTCCCAGGTGGTGGTAGTCGTAAAGAACCCACCTGCCAATGCAAGACATGAGTGCAGATTCCATCCTTGAGTTGGGAAGATCCCCTGGAGAAGGAAATAGCAGCCAAATTCAGTGTTCCTACCTGGAGAGTCTCATGGAAACAGGAGTCTAGCGGGCTACCGTCCCTGGGGTCACCAGTGTTGGACATGACTTAGTGACTAAACCATCATCACCATGGTTTCCTTATATATTTTATCTAATTTTAATGAAACATTTTCAACAGGAGCCAGTTTTCATCTTGTACCCCACTCAGGGATCCCTCCCAAATTTGTCTCTCCAATTTAATTTTTCCTTTAGGTTATAAGCTACAGTCAGTGCAGTGTCTGAGATTTCTGCCTTACATGCAGCCCCTGACCCTGAGATCCAGCTTCTTTCAACCATCCTCCTGCCTGTTGATGCATTAGGCAAACTAGATTAAAGAACCTATGGGCAGCCACTCTCTAAATGACACTGTCTTGGGCAGTTTGCTCCCAGGATGACACCAGCACTATGATGATCATCAGTTCACTTCAGTCGCTCAGTCATGTCCGACTCTCTGCGACCCCATGGACTGCAGCATGCCAGGCCTCCCTGTCCATCACCAACTCTGGGAGTTTATTGAAATCCATGTCCGTTGAGTCGGTGATACTTTCCAACCATCTCATCCTCTGTTGTCCCCTTCTTCTCCTGCCCTTAATCTTTCCCAGCATCAGGGTCTTTTGAGATGAGTCAGCTTATCGCATCAGGTGGCCAAAGTATTGGAGTTTCAGCTTCAGCATCAGTTCCTCAAATGAACATTTAGGACTGATTTCCTTTAGGATGGACTGGTTGGATTTCCTTGCGGTCCAAGGGACTCTCAAGAGCCTTTTCCAACACCACAGTTCAAAACCATCAGTTCTTCAGCACTCAGGTTTATTTTTAGTCCAACTTTCACATACATACATAACTACTGGAAAAACCATAGCCTTGACTAGACAGACAGTTGTTGGCGAAGTAATGTCTCTGCTTTTTAATATGCTGCGTAAGTTCAGTTCAGTTCAGTTGCTCATTTGTGTCCGACTCTTTGAGACTCCATGAATTGCAGCATGCCAGGCCTCCCTGTCCATCACCAACTCCCGGAGTTTACTCACAATCATGTCCATTGAGTCGATGATGGCATCCAGCCATCTCATCCTCTGTCGTCCTCTTCTCCTCCTGCCCCCCAATCCCTCCCAGCATCAGGGTCTTTTCCAATGAGTCAACTCTTCGCAGGAGGTGTCCAAAGTATTGGAGTTTCACCTTTAGCATCAGTCCTTCCAATGAACACCCAGGACTGATCTTCTTTAGGATGGACTGGTTGGATCACCTTGCAGTCCAAGGGCCTCTCAAGAGTCTTCTCCAACACCATAGTTCAAAAGCATCAATTCTTTGGTGCTCAGCCTTCTTCACAGTCCAACTCACATCCATACATGACCACTGGAAAAACCATAGCCTTGACTAGACCAACGTTTTTTGGCAAAGTAATGTCTCTGCTTTTTAGTATGCTATATAGGTTGGTCATAACTTTCCTTCCAAGGAGTAAGCGTCTTTTAATTTCATGGCTGCAGTTACCATCTGCAGTGATTTTGGAGCCCAGAAAAATAAAGTCAGCCACTGTTACCACTGTATCCCCATCTATTTTCCATGAAGTGATGGGACCAGATGCCATGATCTTAGTTTTATGAATGTTGAGCATCTTCTTTTAGGATTTGAAATAGCTCAACTGGAATTCCATCACCTCCACTGGTTTTATTCATAGTGATGTTTCCTAAATCCTACTTGACTTCACATTCCCAGTTGTCTGGCTCTAGGTGAGTGATCACACCATCGTGATTATCTGGGACTACATGGGAAATAGATGGGGAAACAGTGTCAGACTTTATTTTTTTGGACTCCAAAATCACTGCAGATGGTGACTGAAGCCATGAAATTAAAAGACGCTTACTCCTTGGAAGGAAAGTTATGACCAACCTAGATAGCATATTCAAAAGGAGAGACATTACTTTGCCAACAAAGGTTCGTCTAGTCAAGGCTATGGTTTTTCCAGTGGTCATGTATGGATGTGAGAGTTGGACTGTGAAGAAGGCTGAGCGCCAAAGAATTGATGCTTTTGAACTGTGGTGGTGGAGAAGACTCTTGAGAGTCCCTTGGACTGCAAGGAGATCCAACCAGTCCATTCTGAAGGAGACCAGCCCTGGGATTTCTTTGGAAGGAATGATGCTAAAGCTGAAACTCCAGTACTTTGGCCACCTCATGCGAAGAGCTGACTCATTGGAAGAGACTCTGATGCTGGGAAGGATTGGGGGCAGGAGGAAAAGGGGACGACAGAGGATGAGATGGCTGGATGGCATCACTGACTGGATGGACGTGAGTCTGGGTGAACTCCGGGAGTTGGTGATGGACAGGGAGGCTTGGTGGGCTGCAATTCATGGGGTTGCAAAGAGTTGGACACAACTGAGCAACTGAACTGAACTGAACTGAAGATCTTTTTTGTACAGTTCTTCTGTGTATTCTTGGCAAGTCATCTTAAAATCTTCTGCTTGTGTTGGGTCCATATCACTTCTGCCTTTATTGAGCCCATGTTTGCATGAAATGTTCCCTTAGTATCTCTAATTTTCTTGAAGAGATCTCTAGTCTTTCCCATTCTACTGTTTTCCTCTATTTCTTTACATTGATCATTGAGGAAGGCTTTCTTATCTCTTCTTGCTATTCTTTGGAACTCTGCATTCAAATGGGTATATCTTTCCTCTTCTCCTTTGCTTTAGGCTTCTCTTCTTTTCACAGCTATTTGTAAGGCTTCCTCAGACAGCCATTTTGCTTTTTTGCATTTCTTTTTCTTGAGAATGGTCTTGCCTCCTGTCTCCTGTACAATGTCACAAACCTCGTCCATTGTTCATCAGGCACTCTGTCTGTCTCATCTAGTCCCTTAAATGTATTTCTCACTTCCCCTGTATAATCATAAGGGATTTGATTTATCTCATACCTGAATGGTCTAGTGGTTTTCCCTACTTTCTTCATTTTAAGTCTGAATTTGGCAATAAGGAGTTCATGATCTGAGCCAGAGTCCTCTCCCAGTCTTATTTTTGCTGACTGTATAGAACTTCTCCATCTTTGGTTGCAAAGAATATAGTCAATCTGATATTGTTGTTGACCATCTGGTGATGTCCATGTGTCGAGTCTTCTGTTGTGTTGTTGGAAGAGGGTGTTTGCTATGACCAGTACATTCTCTTGGCAGAACTCTATTAGCCTTTGCCCTGATTCATTCCATATTCCAAGGCCAAATTTGCCTGTTACTCCAGGTGTTTCTTGACTTCCTACTTTTGCATTCCAGTCCCCCATAATGAAAAGGAGATCTTTTGGGGATGTTAATTCTTGAAGGTCTTTTAGGTCTTCTTTGAACTGTTCAACTTCAGCCTCTTCAGCATTACAGGTTGGTGCATAGACTTGGATTACCATGAATTTGAATGGTTTGCCTTGGAAACGAACAGAAATCATTTTGTTGTTTTTGAACTGCATCCAAGTACTTCATTTACAACTCTCTTGTTGACGATGATGGCTACTCAATTTCTTCTAAGATGGCAAGACAGCAGGTCGGGCAAGTTCGCACTTAGAATCAAACCCTGTTCCTGCCAGAGACTCTCAGAGGGCCCAAACAAACCTTGTGCTCACCAGGACCCAGACATCCCACCGAGACTTAGACAGAACTGTATTTGAGCATCTCCTGTGGAGGTACATGTCAGCTGTGGTCCACCGCAGGGACAGGGGCTCTGGGTGTGGCTGTGGCATAAATCCTCTTGGAGGAGGTCGCCATTAACCCCACTATAGAGAAGCCAGAACTTACAAAGACTGGGAAATAGACTCAGAGGATACAATAGAATCTTGTTCACCAGGACCAAGGAGAAATGAACAGTGACCCCACAGGAGACTTGCCTGTGGGTGTCTGGGAGTCTCTGGGGAAGGCATGAGTCAGTGTTGGCCTGCTGCAGGGTTGGGAGCATAGACTGTAGCAGTGCATGCCTGGGATCTTTTAAGGGAGTTTACCATTACCTTCATTACCTCCACCATAGTTTGAGTGAAGTGAAGTGAAGCCAGTCAGTCATATCTGACTGTTTGGGACCCCATGGACTATAGCCCACCAGGCTCCTCAGTCCATGGAATTTTCCAGGCAGGCATACTGGTGTGGGTTGCCGTTTCCTTCTCCAGGGGATCTTCCCGACCCAGGGATCGAACCTCGGTCTCCAGCATTGCAGGCCGATTATTTACCATCTGAGCCACCAGGGAAGCCACCATAGTTTGGCCCGTGGGTTCGGCAGTGGTCAGCCACAGGGTCAGGGACTCTGGGTATGGGTGTGGCATTAATCCTCTTGGAGGAGGTCGCCATTAACCCCACAATAGAGAAGACAAAACTTACATAGGACTAGGAAATAGACTCAGAGGACACAACAGAACCTTGTGCACCGGGACTCAAGAGAAATGAACATTGACTCCATAGGAGACATGCCTGTGGGTGTCTGGGAGTCTCTGGCAACGGTGTGGGTCAGTGTTGGCCTGCTGCAGGGTTGGGGGCATGGACTGTAGCAGTGCATACGTGGGATCTTTTGAGGGAGGTCACCATTTTCTTCATTATCTCCACCACAGTTTGGCCCCAGGTAAATAGCATGGAGGGAACACAGCTCCACCCATCAACAGAAACTGGATAAAAGGTTCACTGAGCATGCCCCCCCCCCTCATCAGAACAAGACCCAGGATCCCCCTCAGTCAGTCTCTCCCATCAGGAAGCTTACCCTTCTCCATCAGAGGGCAGACAAACTGAAAACCATCATCACAGAAAACTAACCAATCTAGTCGCATGGACCACAGCCTTGTCTAACTCAATGTAACTATGAGCCACGGTGTGTAGGGCCATCCAAGACGGACGGATCATGGTGGAGAGTTCTGACAAAATGTGGTCTACTGGAGAAAAGTGAAAGTGAAGTTGCTCAGTTGTGTCTGACTCTTTGCGACCCCATGGACTGTAGCCTACCAGGTTCCTCCCTCCATGGGATTCTCCAGGCAAGAGTAGTGGAATGAGTTGCCATTTGGCAAACCACTTCAGTATTCCTGCCTTGAGAACCCCATGAACAGTATGAAAAGGCAAAAAGATATGACACTGAAAGCTGAACTCCCCAGGTTGGTAGGTGCCCAATTTACGCTACTGGAGATCATATTTATGCTACTGGAGATTAGTGGAGAAATACCTCCAGAAAGAATGAAGAGATGGAGCCAAAGCAAAAACAACACCCAGTTGTGGATGTGACTGGTGATGGAAGTAAGGTTTGATGCTGTAAAGACCAATATTGCGTAGGAACCTGGAATGTTAGGTCCATGAATCAAGTCCAATTGGAAGTGGTCAAACGAGATGCCAAGAGTGAACATTGACATTTGAGGAATCAATGAAGTAAAATGCACTGGAATGGGTGAATTTAACTCAGATGACCATTATGTCTACCACTGTGGGCCAGAATCCATTAGTAGAAGAAATGATGATCGTGGTAATAATAAAAAAGCAAATGCATGGATCCTGATTAGAGCTGTAAAATACAGAAATTGAACTAGACCTGTGTTACTGAACTGAACTCTATAGCTGAACTGAAAGAAGAGTTTTTAAAACTCTTGGTTGAGATGTAACTGATACACAACAAAAACTCACATATTTCTGATTGTACAGTTGATAAACTTTGGATGAATAGAGCTGTGAAACCTTTTCCCTCGTTAGTATCTGCATATATCTGTCAGCTTCAAAACTATCCTTGGGCTCCCTGGTCATACTTACTCCTGCCCTTTTCAACCACCTCCCCCAGCCCAGACTTGGGATCCCACTCCTCAGTTTTCTGGCACAATAGGTTAATTGGTATTCTTTAGAAATTACAAACATTGAATCTGTGTGTGTGTTTCTGGCTTATTTCCCTCAGCATGTTCGTTTGAGTAAATACCTATATTTTTGTTTTCCCATTGGCCCCGCATAGTGTCTTCGGGGTATGTCCCACTCTTATCCTTTGCAGTGTTGATGGATACATGCTCAAAGACAGGTTTTCTAAGGAACTAAGCTGCTCGTCTGCTGGGTCATCACTTAGGGGTGGAACTGCTGGGTCTCAGTGCATCCTGAGTCTTGATTCCTGCCAGCGGGAGACGAGGATCGCCGTTGCTGTGTCCTTGCCAGCGTTCAGTGTGCCCAGCTGTGTTCACTTTAGATGGTATGATAAGTGTGTGGTGGAATGCAGCTACAGGTGAGATTTCCATTTCCTGAATGAATACAGAGGGGCGGCTGCCACTTGTCAATTCTCAAAGTGTCTCTGCAAGTCATTTGTTCATTCCTGAGTTTATTAAGGTTTTATTTTTTATGAAGTTTGTAGGTTTTTAAGATATTCTGGATATGAGTCCCTTTTGAAATAGTGATGTGCCAATATCTTTTCCCCCCGTTGCTGGCTTATCTTCTGCTTCCTTAAGGCTATCAATATTTTGATTGAGGCTTGGCGATTAACATTGTGTTCCCAGTGTGGGATCCTGCTTGGTGCATATCCTAATCGGTAACCGTCTAAACTTTGGCCACAGAGTATCCACGTGCGTTTTACCTCTAGAGTCTTTCTTGCTTTCTGTCTTACACAGGTCTGTGAGTCTCTCTGTGTTAGTTGTAAAACATGTAGCAATGCATGGGATGAAGTGATTATTATTATTAACATTTTTGTCATATGTATTTCCAATTTCTCCGATAGTTTTCCCTATACGATATTTTTACTGAATTTCCTTTGTTACTGTATCCAAAATCTATTTGTCTGTATATTCCTGTCCCTTTCCCAGGAGCAGATTTGGCTGTGTTTTGGTTTGTATTTCCCTACTCTAGATTCCTTCCTTTGGGCAATGTAAAGACAGTCAGAGGATGAAGGTCATATGACTAGCCTTCAGCAAGTCTGTGTCAAAAGCAAAATGTTCTCGGTTCACAGGTGAGGTGAAGTCGCTCAGTCGTGTCCCACTCTTTGCGACCGCATGGACTGTAGCCTACCAGGCTGCTGCCTTCATGGGATTCTCTAGGCAAGAGCACTGGAGTGGGTTGCCATTTGTTAAAATAGTATTTTCATCCATTTATGGATCTTAGAGTATTGTATGTATGTTTTGATTTTCACAAAGAGTGCCTGAAATAGCAAGACATTAGTTTTGCTACATTTTGGAGCCAAAAGAAATAATCCTGGAGTAAATGCTGCCTGCAGAGTTTTCAACAGAAGTAGGGATTTGCTTTCAAACATAAGGCTTTAATTGACTTAAGTTCTACTTTCTTTTTTTTTTGTATGTGTTTTTCTGTTTACTGTATTATCTGAAGAGCTCATGTGATTTAAAGAAAGAGGTAATGACCAGCATGGTGACTGTGATTAGTAGGATTGCACATACACCTGTCAGTTGATTCAGAATTTTAAGTGTTTTTATCTCTAATATACATAGACACATAGACACATGGGCTGACTACGTGAGGAGACAGATGTGTTATTTAACTTGTGTCTCATGTAAATCACCAGTGACATTCTTTCTCTGACACTACCTTCCTGCTCCTTAACTCCCTGGAAAGTCCTAAGAGTTCATATATCCAATGGATTAAGTGATTAAACTTAATCCACTTGTGATAGAGGATCCCTCTTCCCAGGGCTTCCCTGGCGGCTCAGAGGTTAAAGCGTCTGCCTGCAATGCAGGAGACCTGGGTTTGATGCCTGGGTCGGGAAGATCCCCTGGAGAATCCCATGGACAGAGGAGCCTGGCCAGGCTACAGTCCACGGGGTCGCAAAGAGTGGGACATGACTGAGCGACTTCACTTCACTTCAACTGGATAGTTCTTTGAAAGTAATTTTTCAGATAAAACTTTTTAATGGTTCATGTTTCCTTCCTGGTTCCGAATGTTGCTTTCATTATTCAATGTGCAATTGTTTGTTAGAATTTTTAAAACCCTTTTAATGGTGTGTTTCAGTAGTCCTACTTCTAATAACCTCTGCTCAGTTTTTTTTGTTTTGTTTTGTTTTTAATTTAAAAACACAGACTGAGCCTCAGTGCTGTGCTCTGCTTTTCTCTGCACACAGTTCGAGGGCTTATCATGGTGACGGTTCTCTCTTTCGGGCTCTTTAGCACAAACACAGTTGATGGAGTGCATGGGCTTGGATGTCAATCAGCATGTGGGATTTTCCCCGATGAGGAATTCAGTCTTTATCCCCTGTATTCGGAGAAGGCAATGGCACCCCACTCCAGTACTCTTGCCTGGAAAATCCCATGGATTGCGGAGCCTGGTAGGCTGCAGTCCATGGGGTCTCGAAAAGTCGGACATGACTAAGCGACTTCACTTTCACTTTTCACTTTCATGCATTGGAGAAGGAAATGGCAACCCACTCCAGTGTTCTTGCCTGGAGAATCCCAGGGACCGGGGAGCCTGGTGGGCTGCTGTCTGTGGGACACGACTGAAGCAACTTAGCAGCAGCAGTAGCAGACCCTGCATTGGCTGGTGGATTCTGAACTACTGGGCCTCTAGAGAAGTCCCTCTGCTCAGATTTTTTTGTTTGTGTGTTTCTTAGAATTAGTTTTTGTTTTAGGCTGGCTTCCTTGGGTGAGACCTAAGTGAGCATAGCTTCATTCTTCCGGGGCTATTAGTAGCTGCTGTCCACTCTTCCCCAGTAGCAATATTGGATACCTTCCGACCTGGAGGGCTCATCTTTGAGTGCCATATCTGTTGGCCATTTTACGCAGCTTGTGGGCTTCTCCCAGCAAGAATCCTGGAGTGGTTTGCCATGTGCTCCTCCAGTGAATCACGTTCTGTCAGAACTCTTCACTATAACATGTTTGTCATTGGTGGCCCTACACGAAATGGCTCGTAGCTTCACTGAGTCATGCCAGCCCCTTCAGCACACAAGCAGTAATTCAGGAAGGGGGTATAGCTTATTCCTCAACCACTACTGGCCCATTTTCTGTCAACAACTTAAGTCAATGGGCACAAACACCTGGACCTTGGAGTGCCGTGGGTGTTTGTAACATGCATTCAAGGTGCATGTAGCTTACAATGAGCCCTGGTGGGCTTTGTGCCCAGTGCCCTGTTTTGTCTTTCCTGACACTCCACAGCCTTTCAGATGCACCCAGCCTTCCACGTCCTCTGGAGCCTACCAGAAGTGTCCAGAGTGGTCTAGGAGTGCCATGTCTTTCCCATCCCCCTTACACATTTTTCTGGTGTCTTGTCTAGTCCAGAGTCATGACATGTGGGGTACCTTTGATTCTCCTTTTGCCCATCAGTTGGCACCAATCAATGACTATTACTTTGAAAAGTGTCTGATGAGGGACTTTTATGCAGAACTTTAGGTAACTCAGCACCCACAGTAGCATCAAGGCCTCTGCCTCCGGAATTTGAGCTGGAGAGTAGCAGCCCCAAGTCGGACACAGCAGACCCCATGCTTTGTAAACACCACCAGTGCTCTTTCTCTTGGAGAAGACAATGGCAGCCCACTCCAGTACTCTTGCCTGGAAAATCCCATGGATGGAGGAGCCTGGTAGGCTGCAGTCCATGGGGTCACTAAGAGTCGGACATGACTGAGCGACTTCACTTTCACTTTTCACTTTCCTGCATTGGAGAAGGAAATGGCAACCCACTCCAGGGTTCTTGCCTGGAGAATCCCAGGGACGGGGGAGCCTGGTGGGCTGCCGTCTATGGGGTCGCACAGAGTCGGACACGACTGAAGCGACTTAGCAGCAGCAGCAGCAGCAGCAGCAGCAGCTCTTTCTTGGTAAACACTGTTCAGGTCTGTTGTCTGAGCATGTGCCCTTGATTGATAAATCAAGTCTGACTCTTGCGACCCCATGGACTCTAGCCCGCCAGGCTCCTCTGTCCATGGGATTCTCCAGGTGAGAGTTCTGGACAGGGTTACCACTTCCTCTTCCAGTGCATCTTCTTGGCCCATGGATCGAACCTGCTTCTCATGTGTGTCCTGTATTTGTAGGTGTATATTTTTTTCTACTGCAACTCCTGGAAGCCCATGTAAGACTGCATTCTGCAACATCCTTACCACCCCTGGCAACCCCACAGCAGATGAATGCTCCTTAACACCATACTTCAGTCTTTTTTCAGGTGCCACTTGGAACAGCTCAGATTCTGTTTGTAGTTGTCTCAGTATCCAGTTCCATCTCTCACCTGACATTTGGTCAGAAAGCTATATAACCATATAAAACTACCATCTGTGGTTTATTCTCCCTTCTCAAAATGAGACTTGCATGATTCACACCATGCATCCTAAACAGAGTTATCACCTCCTTCACTGTACACTCGATTTTCTGCTTAATTTAATCTACATCTTTTGTGCATTTGCAAATAGAACTACTTTGTTCTCTACACATATGGGTATTAATCAATGTATTGATCAGTTTAGGAATCCAGTAACATCAACAAGAGCAGAGCACATTCATAGATGGAAAGCTGTGGGTTCAGAGCCTTGATTTCCTGGGAGAGAAAAAATGATGATTTCAAGGAAAAGGTCTATTATCTTCATCTGCATGATGGGGATACATATAAAGAAAGCTGAGCACCTAAGAACTGATGCTTTTGAACCGTGGTGTTGGAAAAGACTCTTGAGAGTCCCTTGGACTGCAAGGAGATCCAACCAGTCCATCCTAAAGGAGATCAGTCTGGAATATTCATTGGAAGGACTGATGCTGAAGCTGAAACTCCAATCCTTTGGCCACCTGGTGCGAAGAGTTGACTCATTGGAAAAGACCCTGATGCTGGGAAAGTTTGAAGGCGGGAGGAGAAGGGGATGACAGAAGAGATGGTTGGATGGCATCACCGACTCAATGGACATGGGTTTGGGTGAACTCCGGGAGTTGGTGATGGACAGGGAGGCCTGGCGTGCTGTGATTCATGGGGTTGCAAAGAGTTGGACACGACTGAGCGACTCGACTGAACTGAAATGAAGTGCTCAGATGCTGCTCATGTTCTTTTTTTTTTTCTTTCTTTAAACATGAAAATAATGTAAAACATTGTTGAGCTGATTAGGATTAATATGATATTGGCCAGAGCATGAAAGAAAATATAGGAGCAGTTGCTGATGGAAACAGTGGAGAAATTTTCCTACAAGACCCATTTCACAGAATTTCCTCAGTGTGTGTGCCCCTGTGGGAGTTGCACAGAATTTCCACCTGGTGAAACCAGCTGTGAGCAGTGTGCAGTCCCAGCTCTTCTGTTGAGAGTTACTACGATACATACTCAGAAGTCTGAGATGTAGGAAATAATATCCTATGTGACCTGTGTCACTTTTCTGTAGTCTCATTTATCGTCATGAGGGTGTTTTGGCTGCAAGGTCCTTCATTCACAATGGGATTCCCCAGGGATCATCATAACTCACAGCTCAGGGCTTCACACAGTCTCCTCTATTGTCCTCAAAGCCTCTCACTGTGGAGGCTAGACCAGTGTCAGTGTTTCGATATTTAAATCAAAGCCTAAGGAAGCCTGGGCCTTTGGCATATGGCAAGGTGAAGCATTTTGTTAGCCCGTAGTTTTTTCGATTAATTTTTATCCTAATTTAGTTGGTGAGCAATGTCTGTTCCTTTCAGCTATACAGAAAAGTGATTCATTTACACTTTGGTTGTTGCTCTGTCACTAATTCATTTCCCACTCTTCTGTGATGATATGGAGTATAGCCTCCCAGACTCCTCTGTTCAACCGATTTTCCAGAAAAGAATACTGGCATGGGTTACCATTTCCTATCCAAGGGATCTTCCCGGCCCAGAGATAGAACCTGCCTCTCCAGTGTCTCCTGGGAAGCCCTCACTTATATCTATCTATCTATCTATCTATCTATGTAGGTAAATGTATACCTTTTTAGATTCTGCTTCTTAAAGTTATTACAAGACATTGGGTATAGTTCTCTCTGCTGTCCAGTAGGTCTTTCTTGTTAATTTTATATATTTTAGTGTGTATTTGCTGATCTCAACACCTAATTTACCCCTTGCGTGCTTCCCCTTTAGTAACCATTAGTTTTTTCTGTGTTGAGAGTCTGTTTCTGTTTGATTAATGGTTCATTTGCATCGTATTTTAGCTTCCACGTGGAAGTGATAAAATCATATTTCACTTTCCTTTGTGACTTACTTGGTAAGATCATCTCTAGCTCCATCCATGTTGCTGCAAATGACAGATTTCATTTCTTTTTTCATGAGTGGGCAATACTCCACCACGTATGTATCTCATTGTTAAAGCAGTGAACTCCTCCCCCTGCCAAAGTGTTAACCTAGTGGAAAAAAGCTCAATGTTATACATGGTATATTTCTACTCACGCAACTGATGTTCTCTGTTCTCATGGAGGACAACTGTCTGAGGAAGAGAATGAATATGGGGAATAATGACCATTGACATGCCTCTATTTCCAAGGATTATTTCATAACAGCTCTTTAAGAAGATGTGTGCGCCAATGGGCATTTTGAATTCAATGTCCTAGTGATGTGTTTTCATTTTCAGATACCTGTTGTCCTCTGGGGCTTCACCTGCTTCAATGGCATTTTCTATATTTTCATTTGGAATCCCCCTTTCATTGTTCGGTTCCTGATATTTTTGAAGTTCTTCTTGAGTGAAATTGTCTCCTTTTGCTGGATTTCACAGCAAACAGGGCGGAAGAGGTGTGCCTTAGAATCTTTTGTAGGTTACAGAGTGTCACCTGCCTCGTACCTGCAGTGATGGATAAGCCTCACCAACACCACTGCCCTCCACCATCACCTAAACCCTGCTCTCCAGATAGTCTTCTACAGAGGTGCCCGAGTGTGCACACTGGTGTCTAGATGGGTCTATGGGGGTAGAGTCCACACAGTTAACATGTTCCACTCCTCACAGCTCCTGCGTGAGCTGCAGATCATTCAGCTGTGAGCTTAAGCATGCCTCAGGGAGATGCAATCTTTCGTGGCACATCGTAGAAGGCCACAGAGAGTCTGAGACTCAGAACCCCTCCCAGCTCTAACTCTTCCTATGCACTTTGTCCACATCCTAGAAGTCCGTCCCAGGGGTTTCCATGAATCCTCCTGAAATGAATGCGGTAGGGGAATGATTTGGATTTTTCAGAAGCACACTGACCCCATTGAGATGGTGCAGGACCCTGTGTTCCTTGCCGCACCTGCCATGTTTTTGGCCTACCTTTTGTTTATAAAAGATTTTAGTCAAAGAATAAGTTTAATCAGAGCAATGAGAACATGGGAAAGCAAGGAAAACAGTCAAAGCAGACCAAAAAACAACGTGTTCATGAAGCAAAGACAAGGACCTCTATTTCCTCCCCAAGGGCAATAGACTCGATTCTGGGTGTGAGCTGTCTTATAGGCACTGAAACCCCCACCCAGTGGACAGGTTAACTACAGGATGACCAGACTGTAGCCATGACATAAGCTGCCACGATTCAGAGAATTGACTTCAAGCAGATGGGATCATAGTGACCCTGGAGCTGTGGACTAACTGTGCTTAAAACAGTCATGATGATGCTGGTCAGACCACCGATCAATTTCAGAGTGACTGTCGGACTTGACTCTGTTGTTTCTGCAAGGAGCCCGTTCCCTCTGTCTATAGAGCTCTAAATTCCTGAATGTCAGTTGTGGGGTGGGACATTCAGCCTTTGTACAGAAGTCTACCCTCCACCCAGTTGTCAGCATCTGAACCAAAGCAGACTTTTCTTTCTGTGAAGCTGGCCTCTTATTTGGCTTTTGAAGAGTGGGCAGCAGGAACCCACTTTTGGTAACCACATCACAGATGTTACTGAAGAAAAAACTCACGCTTTGTCATCCTCAGAGACCAGCAGGACACCCACCCATCTCCAATGAGTGTTTAACATCAGAAAGGATAAAGGGACATGTCAGTGAACCCAGGGGCCTGGCCAGATTGCAGAATGACTGTCATTCCAGACCACACTGCCTCTGCAGCCTTCAATGTGATCCAGTGGTATTTGCAGAGCTTTGGGTTCAGGTTCAGACAGTACTTTCATGACTTTGACAAAGAAGAAAGTGTTTGCGGTGGAGACGAATGCTGTCATGGCCGGGACCTGTGAGTTTACTAAACTCAGATTTAAACCTTGGTTCTTTTTGGTGTCAGGACCCGGCAACTCCGTTGTGTGATACTTGGCGAGAAAGTCATGGAGCATCCTGGAATATTTCATTTGCAATCTGGGATGAGTGTATGTCATTTTTAAAAGAGCCATCTGATAGAATCCCCAGTGGATACATTTCCTCATTTTTCTAGCAGACAACTTCTCTATATCCCTGACTCATGTCATGTGAAGTCTGAATTCTCCATGTGAACACACGTCTGTTCCAGTGTGTTCCGTATAAGGTTCTGTGCTTATTCTCTCAGTCGTGTCCAATTCTTTGCGACCCCATGGACTGTAGCCTACCAGGCTCCTCTGTCCGTGGATATTTTTGAGGCAATAATAGTGGTGAGGGTTTCCATTCTCTCCTCCAGGGGATTGTCCCAACCCAGGGATCAAACCCAGGTGTCCCACACTGCAGGTGGGTTCTTTCCCATCTGAACCACCAGTCAGGCCCTGATATAACTTATGTACGTGCCTCTCTCCTTTCTGTAAAAATACTGATCATATGAACACATCTAGTTTGTATTGGATAAGCTACAGTGCCTACCAGTACCTATAGTTATTTTTGTGATCTTCTGTCCATCATCGTTTTCAAAATAAATTACCAGCATGTTGTCTGGTACATGAATCAGTTGCAAAACATTTGTATCCGCATCTATAACAGAAGGAAAAAACATCAAACCTCAATGGAGAAGGCAAGGGCACCCCACTCCAGTACTCTTGCCTGGAAAATCCCATGGAAGGAGCAGCCTGCTGGGCTGCAGTGCATGGGGTTGCTAAGCGTCGGACATGACTGAGTGACTTCATTTTCACTTTTCGCTTTCATGCATTAGAGAAGGAAATGGCAACCCACTCAGTGTTTTTGCCTTGAGAATCCCAGGGACAGGGGAGCCTTGTGGGCTGCCTTCTGTGGGGTCACACAGAGTTGGACACGACTGAGGCGACTTAGCAGCAGCAGCAGCAATATGATTACCTTCTTTTCTTTTCACTTGACCGTGTCTTATTCTTCACATGTAATCATAAGTCTTCCCTCAGATGGTAGACTATATCTCACTGAGATTTCTAGTGATGCACTTTAGAACCAGTTAAGACAGCTAGTGAACTAGGAAAGCTTTCTCCACACCCCCTTCTCCTGAAGAGAATTAAGATTTCCCGTCTTCTAGAGTCAGCAGTCTATGAATGATAGCAAAGTTTCTTACTGCAACTCTAGTAGGTTTGAACCTCAACCATCTCATGCAAGCTCTCAAGAACTGACTGTTAAATATTCGGGAATGTTGTGACCCAGTTCGCCAGTCATGGTTAGAAAGAAATTCAAAAAATTTAAATGAATCATATTTAAATCCAAGTTAGGACACCATCCAGAGTTATTTCCTAGTAGAAGAGCTAGTAAAAGGACAAATGAGTCTATTGCAAAATGTCGGACAGATAAACACTGAAATGATCGCAGATTAATTCCTGTGTCTCTGTTCCACAGTTGAAATTAAAATAAATGCATCAGACCAAGATTAGAGTGCTCTGTTGCACATTTTTCCCCCATCATTATGAAACATGGACATTTGATCACTGAACAGAATATTACAGTACTGATATTAATATTTGAGATTTATTTCCTGTTATTTTAATTACAGATAGAAATCTGTGTTAATGCATCTTTCAATTTATATATTGATACATGAACTTTTTCTCCTTATTTTAAGCTGTAGAGATAGAAGTCTATGCTAAAGTCCCTTTCAGATTATATAGAATTTGGTTTGAAATTTTCACTCTTATTTTAGCTGTTGTCATTTTCGGGCTTTAAGTTAATTATGTTCTACTTACTAAACTTGCTAATGAAGAACTTTTAATATTTAAAGAATTTCTTAAAGCAAAATTCATCATGTAGGTCAAGTATAAGCAAAAATTGTGAAAGAGTCGTTATTATCCTATGCAGGTTATCGCACTTCTCCATGTCGGAGGAACATGAGGAGTCCGTGTTCTGGGGCTTTTTCTCAGAGACCATCAGTGGCCACATTTGACCCTTGGACCTCATCCTGCTGTTGTGGGACAGAACTGATTGCTGAAAAATTAATGGCTTTTCCAAGGTTGCATTCGTAATGAGTAGACGAAAGAGTTCACCGATGCAGACATGTAGCTGTCTTGGGTGAAACGGAGACTATCAATCCGAACACGTTCCATGGTTAGGGTAAGACAACCCATCAGAGAAGCTGGAATACTCACATTCTATGAGATAAATACCCGCTTCTTGTCTCTTTAGCACTTGTGTGAATAACTGGCATCTCCCGTCAATCCTGGAAAGCCAACAGACAAGACATTCCTTCATCACCATTCGCTCCCCAGGGCTTGAGGACACCCTTCCGTGAATAGAGTTTGCACACCCAACTTCACAGCCATGACTCACACCTTTCACTGCACATTGGAGGCTAGACCCCATGTCCGAAGTCAACAGACTCCTTGTTCTCAGTTGAGGAGGACTGTGCTTACTTGACATAAAATGTAGGGGAGAGGTATGTGCAGTCATTGTTGCATTCAGTCTGATAACAGTAACACCTCAGTGGGCCCCCTTCCACAACCCTCTCCTTGTTATCCGCAGTATGTAAATGGTGCACCAGCCTCCTGTGACCTAAGAAGGAAGTTTTTCATAAACGTCAATCTCTTCTCTGGGTACTCACCAATACACGGCACTATCTATGCTTCTGCATTTACCGCAGAAGAGAAGTAAGTTGAACCTTATTAAGCAAAGAGGATTTTTACCCCTTACCTTGCTGAATACACGACATAAAATCATCTTTCCTATTGGAGCAAAAAGCATCAAATTCAGAGATTTTAGCAGAGAAGTCAGAGTTATTTGAAATAAGCAAAACGATGCCAGTAAATAGTGTCACACTTCATAACTTTCTGAATGATAGCATGTTAGGATTTTTTTTTAACAAACACACAATTAAGATTAAAAAAAAAAAAGAGCAGAAAGACAGAGGGTTGTATTATGATCATATACATATGTGGACCAAGGTATGTATACAATCTGTTCATACATATAAGCCAGAATATCTGTCACATGCACACACAACCTCATAGACTCAAACATGCAAACACTCACACACACACACACACTCAAACAAGCAAGACCGTCTAGCAGATCAGCTCCTTCTGCATACCTGTGAGGCGTCTGTCTCAGCTGGAGTTTCCTGGAATGCACAAACCAGGACAAGAGTCAGAAACAGAACCTTCACCTTCTGACTCTCATCCTTCTACAGAATCGGAGGGTGCCCCAGTTACTGGAGAGAATGTGCATTGGCTCCACTTTTTATAGGACCTGTCTCTTGGCAGAGTACATAATGATCTCACAGTGTTTAATGACAAGACGTAGGTTACATAGATGCGGTCTTCTGACATCCTGGCTGGCAGCTGAGCATTTTGGCATTCTGTGCTTCTTAGACAACTCCTGTGTTATTCCTTTCACATTGAAGAGGTCTATTTAAGCTTATTTTCTAAAACTAATGATGCACCTTCAGTTTAAGAAGATAAATATGTGGTGTCTCTACCCAGGAATCATTTATCAGGGCATTCCTCAGAGAGGTCTATATTATTTTAATATTGAAATTGAAATATAGTTGATGCACAATATTTTTTGTGACAGGAGTACCATATAGGAGGTATTCATAATTTTATTTCCATTTTTGAAGTTATAAAAATATTGGCTTTTTTGTTCCCTGTGTTGTACAATCTTTATTTTTCAAATAATCTTTGTCCATTATTTATTTTATGCATAGCACTTTGTACCTCAAATTCCATTTCCTCGTGTGTGTTTCCGACTTCTTTCCCTCAGCATATTTGTTTGAATAAACATCTATATATTTTTATAGACTCTGTTCCTATTGCCCCTGTATAGTATCATCAGGATATGTCCCGTTTTTATCCATTCCAGTGTTGATGGATACACGTTCATAGATGAGTCTTTGTAAGGAACTGGGCCATCTTATCTCGTGGGTAGAGACTTGGGTGTGGAACTGCTGAATCTCAGTGCCTTCTGATTTTCGATTCCTGCCAACAGGGGATGAGACTTTCCATTGCTCCATCCTTGCCAGGACTCCGTGTGGTCAGCTGCCTTCATTTCATTAGTATAATAACGAGTGATTGTATCCAGTTTCGGTGGTACTTTCCATTTCCTGAAGGAATAAAGAGGTGGAATTGCCGTCTGTCTAGTTTCTCTGTTAAGTGTCTCTGCAAGTCACTTGTTCATCACTGAGTGAATTATTTGTGTGTTTTCTATGAAGTTAGTATGTTTTTGCACACATTCTGCACGTGGGTCTCTTTTCAGATGGAGATAGGCCAATAGATTTTGCCTGTCGTTGCTGGCTTCTCTTGTGTTTCCTTAAGCTTATCCCTCAAAGATGTAAATACTTTGATTGAGGCATGGTTATTCACGTTCTGTTCCCAGTGTGGGATCCCAGTTGGTGTATATTCTAATCAGTAACAACATAATCCTAGTCACAGCTTATCCACCTCTCGGTTTCACCTCTGGAGTCCTTCTTGCTTTTGATCTTGAATGTAGGTCTATGAGTCTCTGTGTAAATTGTCAAACATGGAGCAATGAAAGGGTTGAGCTCTTGATATCCTTTTTACATGTGCATTTCCAATTTCTCCCATAGTTTTCCCTATAAAATTATTATTTTCTTCTGAATTTCCCCTATATCTGTATCCCAAATCTGTTTGTCTCTATATCCCCGTCCCTCCCCCAGAGCAGATTTGTTTGTGTTTCCCCATTCTTGCTTCATTTTTGGGGGTCAGTGTTAAAAGACAGAACAGTAAAGTGTCTGTCTACAATGCAGGACACCTGGGTTCGATCCCTGGGTTGGGAAGATCCGCTGGAGAAGGAAATGGCAATCCACTCCAGTACCATTGCCTGGAAAATCCCATGGACACAGGAGCCTGGTAGGCTACAGTCCATGGGGTCACAAAGAGTCAGACACGACTGAGCGACTTCACTTACTTACTAAAGACAGTTAGAACATGAAGATCACATGAGTGGCCTTCAAGGAGTTTGTCTCAAAAGCAAAGCTTTCATGGTTCATAAGCTTGTGAAAATAAAACTTCTCATCCATTTATGGATCTTTGAAAGTGAAAGTAATTCAGTCACATTCAACTCTTTGTGACCCCATGGACTATACAGTCCTTGGAATTCTCTAGGCCAGAATACTGGAGTGGGTAACTGTTCCCTTCGCCATGGGATTTTCCCAACCCAAGGATCTAACCCAGGACCCCTGCATTGCAGGCAGACTCTTTACCAGCTGAGCCACCAGGGAAGCCAGAGTAGTGCATATTTCATTTTACTGAGGGTGTCTGAAAGAGCAAGACATTAGTTTTGCTACATTTCGGAGCCCAAACACATAATACTTGAATAAATGCTGGCTGCGGAGAAGGAAATGGCAGCCCACTCCAGTGTTCTTGCCTGGAGAAATCCAGGGATGGAGGAGCCTGGTGGGCTGCCATCTATGGGGTCACACAGAGTTGGACACGACTGAAGCAACTTAGCAGCAGCAGCAGCAGCCGCAGCAGAGTTCTCAACATAAGCAGGTACTCGGTTTCAAACATAAGACTTTAAGTGACTTAAGTTACTGGTCTTTTTGTATGTGTTTTTCTGTTTAGCTATCATTACCTAAGGAGGTCGTGTGATTTAAAGAGAGATATAACGAACAGCATGGTGACAATGACTAATAGTATTGCACAAATACCTGGTCAGTCGCTTAGAGTAGAACTTTTACATATTTTTATCTCATACACACACAGACACACACTCACACACGGGGTAATGTGTGAGCAGACAGATGTGTTAGTGTACTTGTGTCTTACGTAAATCACCAGTGATATTTATTCTTTGTCTCTACCTTCCTGCTCCTCTAGTTCAGTTCAGTTCAGTCGCTCAGTCGTGTCCGACTCTTTGCGAGCCCATGAATCCTTCAGAAAGGACTGGCTGGATCTCCTTGCAGTCCAAGGGACTCTCAAGAGTCTTGTCCAACACCACAGTTCAAAAGCATCAATTCTTTGGCGCTCGGCTCTCTTAACACTCTGCAAAGTTCTAAGAGTTCCTATGTTAACACCAACTCAACTCAACACACTTGTCATAGATCTCTCTTCCCCAGGATTTGATATATTTTTAACTGGATATAGATACTTGAAAATAATATTTCATATAATTGTTTTAATGGTTCATATTTCCTGTCTTGTTTCTAAGGTTGCTTTCATGACTCAAACCGAAGTTGTTTCTGTTAGAATTTTTAATACTATTTTGTGATGTGTCAGAGTGGTCACACTTGTTATAACTTCTGCTCAGTTTTTGTTATTTTTTTAAAATTTTAACACACACACTGGGTGTTGGTTGCTGTGCTCTGCTTTTCTCGACATGCAGTTGGAGGGCTTCTCATTTTGATGGTTCTCCAGTTACTGTGCAGCACGTGGGATCTTTCTGGATCAGGGATTCAATCTGTGTCCCCTGCATTGGCTGCTGGATTCTGAACCACTGGACCTGAAAGTCAGTGTTTTGTTTCTTTGCTTTCCTTCTTGTTTTAGGCAGCACCCTTGGGTGCTCACCTACATGAGCATAGCTTCATTCTTTCTGGGGCTATTAGTAGCTGTCCTCCACTCTTCCCAAGCAGCAATATCGGACACATTCCAACCTGGGGGGCTCATACTTCCATCGTCATATCTGTTTGCCATTTTATACAGCTCATGGGGTTCCCACAGCGAGAATACTGGAGTGGTTTGCCACGTGCTCCTCCAGTGGATCACCTTCTGTTGGAACTCTTCACTATGACCTATCTGTCTTGGGTGGCCCTACACGAAAAGTCTCATAGCTTCACTGAGTTATGCCAGCCCCTTAAGCACACAAGGCAGTGATCACAACTCGAGTTAATGGAGACAAATATCTTGATCTTGGAGATGAGTGTTTGGTTGTAACATGTATTCAGAGCGCATCTGGCTTACAGTGAGCCCTGGCGGCATACGTGACCAGTGCCCTATTCTGTCCTTTCTGTCACTCCTGAAGCATTTCAGGTGCACCAAGCCTTCCTTATCCTCAGTTCAGTTCAGTTCATTTCCGTCTCTCAGTTGTGTCCGAGTCTTTGTGACCCCATGAACTGCAGCATGCCAGGCCTCCCTGTCCATCACCAAGTCCTGGAGTCCACCCAAACCCATGTCCATTGAGTTGGTGATGCCATCCAGCTATCTCATCCTCTGTCGTCCCCTTCTCCTTCTGCCCTCAATCTTTCCCAGCATCAGAGTTTTCCAGTGAGTCAGCTCTTCACGTCAGGTGGCCAAAGTATTGGAGTTTCAGCTTCAACATCAGTCCTTCCAGTGAACACAAAGGACTCATCTCCTTTAGGATGAACTGGTTGGATCTCCTTGCAGTCCAAGGAACTCTCAAGAGTCTTCTCCAACACCACAGTTTGAAAGCATCAATTCTTCTGTGCTAAGCTTTCTTTATTGTCCAATTCTCACATCCATACATAACCACTGGAAAAACCATAGCCTTGACTAGACAGACCTTTGTTGGCAAATTAATGTCTCTGCTTTTTATTTATTTATTTTTGACCTTCAGTTGGGTTTATTTATGTATTTATTTTACTTTACAATATTGTATTGGTTTTGCCATACGTCAACATGAATCCACCATCGGTGTACACCTGTTCCCCATCCTGAATTCCCCTCCCTCCTTCCTCCCCATACCATCCCTCTGGGTCAAATGTCTCTGCTTTTTAATATGCTGTCTAGGTTGGTCATAACTTTCCTTCCAAGGAGTAAGCTCAGGAGCTTACCAAAGGTCCCCTGAGTGGTCTAGGACCGCCTCATCTCTCCCATCTTCCTTAAACATTTTGCCTGGTCTCTTGCCTTGTCCAGTTGCATGATCTATCCGGTACCCATAATGCTCCTTTATTCCCATCACCTGGCACCAAGCAATGACTATTACTTTGAAAAATGTCTGATGAGGAACTTTTATGCAGAGCTTTATGTAGCTCTACACCTGCATCAGCATCAAATTCTCTGCTTCCGGAGTTTGAGCTGCAAAGTACCAGCCCCAAGTTGGACACCAAAGAGCTCGTGCTTTGTAAACACTATCAGGGTTCTTTCTTTAGTAAAGACTATTCACATTTGTTGTATGTGTGTTTGTGCTCAGTTGATAAATTGTGTCTGACTCTTGCGACCCTGTAGACTGGAGCCCGCCAGGCTCCTCTGTCTGTGGGATTCACCAGGCAAGAACACTGGAGTGGGTTTCCATTTCCTCCTCTGGGGCATCTTCTCGACCTAGGGATCAAAGCTTCATCCCTGTGTCTCCTGCATTAGTAGGTGTATTCTTTACCAGTGCACCCCCTGGAAGACTGCATGCTGCAAAATCGTCACCACCCCCTGCAACCCTGCAGCAGATGAACGCTGCTTAATCCCATACTTGAGTTTTTTTCAGGTGTTACTTAGGACAGCTTCAGATTCTATTTGAAGTTGTCTGACTAACCAATTCCATCTCTCCCATGGCATCTCACAGGAACCTTATATCACCATATACAAGTACCATCTGAGGTTGATTCTCTCTCCTCATAAACACCCTTGCTGGATTCACATCATGTGTCCTAACAGCATTATCTCCTCCTTTGTACACTCGATTTTCTTCATGGTTGAATTTACATGTTGTGTGCGTTTGCCAGTGGAATTTTGTTCACTACACATATATGCATTACTGAATTTATTGATCAGGTTAGGAATCCAGTAACACCAGGAAGAACAGAGGACATGCATAGTTGGAAAACCATGGGTTCTGGGTCATGATTTCCTGGGAGAGAAGGAATGATGATTTCAAGGAAAAGGTCTGTTAGCTTCATATGTATGATTGGGACACATTACTGCTTCGATGCTGCTCATATTCTTACTTCATTTTTTTCTTTAAGCCTGAAAGGAGAGTGAAAGGTTGTTGAGCTTTCTAGGGTTAATATGATATTGCCCAGAGGAGGAATTATAAAAGAAAAGCAGGTTTTGATGGAAACAGTGTAGAAATGTTCCTACAGGATTCGTTCCACAGAAGTGCATCTGTGTGTGTTTGCCCCTGTGTGATTGTGTAGAATTACCACCTGGTGAAATGAGTTGTGAGCGGCCCGGTATCAGGTCTTCTGTGGAGAGGTGCTACATTATGCATTCACAGCTCTGAAATGTAGGAGATTGTAAACTCTGTGACATGTGCCACTTACATTTTCTGTAGGCTCATATTTCATCATGCGTGTGTTGTGGCTGCAAGGTCCTTCATTGACAGTGGGATTCCCTAACGATCATCATAACTCACAGCTCAGGGCTTCACACACTCTCCTCCTTTCTCCTCAAAGCATCTTTCTGTGGAGTCTAGACCATGTCAGTCTTTAGATATGTAATCCAAATACTTAAGGAAGTCTGAGCTTTTGGCCGGTGGCAACGTGGAATGTTTTGTCATCCCATTCTTGTTTAATATTGATTTTTATTGACATGTAGTTGATGTGCAATGTTGTATTACTGTCAGTCCCATGGACGGAGGAGCCTGGAAGGCTGCAGTCCATGGGGTCGCTGAGGATCAGACACGACTAAGCGACTTCACTTTCAGTTTTCACTTTCATGCATTGGAGAAGGAAATGGCAACCCACTCCAGTGTTCTTGCCTGGAGAATCCCAGGGACAGGGGAGCCTGGTGGGCTGCCGTCTATGGGGTCGCACAGAGTCAGACACGACTGAACTGACTTAGCAGCAGCAGCAGCAGCAGGTATAGAAGAAAGTGATTCATTTATACATTTGTCGTTGCTGAGTCGCTAAAGTGTGTCCCAAACTTTGTGTCCTATGGACTGTATCTTGCCAGAGTCCTCTGCTCATTGGATTTTCCAGGCAAGAATACTGGATGGGGTTTCCATTTCCTACTCCAAGGGGTGTCTTCCTGAGCCAGGGATAGAACCGGCCTCTCCTGCATTTCCTCCATTGGCAGGCAGTTTCTCGACCTCTGAGTCACCTTGGAAACCCTCATTTATATATCTATATATGTAGGTAAATGTATACCTTTTTATAGATTCTTCTTCTTTTAAGTTATTACAAGACATTGACTGTAGTTTGCTGTGCTATCCAGTAGATCTTTTTAGTTTATTTTATGTATTTTACTGGGTATCTGCTCATCTCAAACTCCTATTTTACTCTTTGCCTGCTTCCCCTTTGGTAACCATTAATTTTATCTATGTTTGAGAGTCTGATTCTGTCTTATTAATGGTTCATTTGCCTCATACTTGAGACTCCACACAGAAGTGATAGCACATATTTGCGTTTCTCTTTCCGACTTCCTTCTCTCAGGAAGAGCATCTCTAGGTACATCCATGTTGCTGCAAATGGCATTATTTCATTCTTTTTCATGACTGGGCAATATGACGTGTATGTATCCCATTGTTAAAGCAGTTAAAAATACCCTCCCCCGCACACCAAAATGGTAACCTACAGAAAAGAAACTCAGCCTTGTCATTTGTCACGTGTCTACTCACCCAGCTGGTGTTCTCTGTTCTCATGGAGGACGATTGTCTGTGAAAGAGAATGAATAAGGGGAAAGATGACCATTGGCATGCCTCTATTTCCAGGGATTATTTCAAAGCAGCTTTTGTAACAGATGTCCCTGGGAAAAGGGAAATTTGATATGAATGTCCTGGTGATGTGTTTCCATTTCGGATACCTGTTGTCCTCTGGGGCTTTACCTGTTTCGATGACATTTTCTATATTTTCATTTGGAATCCCCCTTTCGGTGTTCACTTCCTGATACTTCTGAAGTTCTTCTGGAGTGAAGCTGTCTCCTCTGCCTGGGTTTCATAGCAAACAGGGCAGAAGAGGTGTGCATTAGAATTCTTTAAAGGTTAGAGTGTCACCTGGCTCATACCTATACTGCCCAGTAAGACTCAGCAGCACGACTGCCCTCCCCATCACCTAAACCCTGCTCTCCAGGTACTCTTCCACAGATGTACCTGAGTGTGCTCACAGGTCTTCAGATTTTTCCATGGGGACACAAATACCTTGACCTCCTTGGAGAGCCATGTGTGGTTTTAATATTCATTCAAAATGCATGTAGCTTACAATGAGTCCTGGCAGGGCTCATGAGCAGTGCCCTATTCTGTCTTCCACCGCATTTCAGATGCACCCAGCCTTCCACATTCTCAGGAGCCTACCAGAATTCTCCAGAGCCCTAGTGTTCTAGGGCTGCCTCATCTTTCCTATTTCCCTTAAACATTTTTCCTGGTCTCTTGTATAGTCAACTGGCATGACCCATGGGGTACCCTAGATGCTCCTTTATTCACATCAGTGGGCACCAATTGATGACTATTATTTTGAAAAGTATCTGATGAGGAACTTTTATGCAGAGCTTTAGGTATTTCGCACAGAGTCGGACATGACTGAAGCAACTTAGCAGCAGTAGCAGTAACAGCAGGTATTTCAGCACCTGCATCAGCAGCAAGACCTCTGCTTCTGGGGTTTGAGCTGCAAAATAGTCCCCCCCCAGTCAGACACCCCAGACCCCATGCTTTATAAACACCATCAGGGCTCTTTCTTTAGTAAATACTGTTCACTTCTGGTGTGTGTGTGTGTGTGCTCAGTTGATAAATTGTGTCTGATCTTGCAACTCCATGGACTGTAGCCTGCCAGGCTCCTCTGTCCATGGGGTTGTCCAAGCAAGAATGCTGGAGTGGGTTTCCATTTCCTTCTCCAGGGCATCTTCTTGACCCAGGGATCGAACCTGCATCTCTTACATCTCCTACATCGCTAGGTGTATTTTTTACCACTGCGCCCCCAAGTAAGCCTGCATTCTGCACCATCCTTACCACCTCCTGCAACCCCACAGCAGATGAACGCTGCTTGACACCATCGTTGAGTTGTTTTCAGGTTCCACTTTGGACAGCACAGATTAAGGTGTCTGACTATAGCTGCTACTAAATCACTTCCATCGTGTCTGACTCTGTGCGACCCCATAGACGGCAGCCCACCAGGCTCCCCCGTCCCTGGGATTCTCCAGGCAAGAACACTGGAGTGGGTTGCCATTTCCTTCTCCAATGCATGAAAGTGAAAAATGAAAGTGAAGTCTCTCAGTTGTGTCCGACTCTTAGCGACTCCATGGACTGCAGCCTACCAGGCTCCTCCGTCCATGGGATTTTCCAGGCAAGACTACTGGAGTGGGTTGCCATTGCCTTGTCTGAAGGCATCTGACTGATCAATCCCATTTCTCATGTGACATCTGATCAGATCCTCATTTCACCATATAAAACTACTTTCTGTGGTTTATTCTCTCATCTCACAGAAACACTTGCAGGATTCACACCATGCATCCTAAAAAGAGTTATTTCGTCCTTCGTTGGACACTTGACTTTCTGCATGGTTGAATTTACATGTTTTGAGAATTTGCAAGTATAGAACATTTGTTCACTACACGTAAGTGCTTTAATCAATTTATTTATCAGTTCAGGAATCCAGTAACATTAGCAAGACCAGAGTACATTCATAGTTGGACAGCCATGGGTTCAGGGTCATGATTTCCTGGGAGAGAAGAAATGATGATTTCGAGGAAAAGGTCTACCATCTTCATATCGATGATTGGGGCACATTAGTGCTTTGATGGTGCTCTATTCTTGGTTCGTTTTTTTCTTTTAACATGAAAAAAAGGTAAAACATTGTTGAGCTGATTAGCATTAATATGATATTGTCTGGAGCATGATAGAAGCAGTTGTTGATGGAAGCAGTGGGGAAATTTTCCTACGAGACCCATTTCAGAGAAGTTCCTCTGTGTGTGTACCCCTGGGGGTTCCATGGAATTACCACCTGGTGAAGCTAGCTGTGAGCAGTCCAGTATCAGGTCGGATACTGAGAGTTACTAAGTTATGTATTCACAGCTCTGAGATGTAGGAGATGATACGCTGTGTGACCTGTGCCTCTTACCTCTTCTGTAGTCTCATTTATCATCATGAATGTGTTGTGGCTCCAAGCTCACTCATTCAGTGTGGAATTCCCCAGCGATCATCGTGTCTTACAGCTCAGGGCTTCACACCACCTCCATTGTCCTCAAAGCATCTCTCATTGGATTCTAGACTGATGGCAGTGTTTAGAATATTCTAATCCAAAGACTAAGGAAGCCCAAGCCTTTGACGCTTGGCAAGGTGAAGAGTTTTGTCATCCCATTCTTTTTTAGAATTAACTGAAATGTAGTTGATGTTCAATGTTGTGTTGGATTCAGGAGCAAAGTGACTCATTTATGCATTTCTTGCTGTTTTGTCACTATATCGTGTCTTTCTCTTCCGTGACCATGTGGACTGTATCTTGCCAGACTCCTCTGTCCATTGGATTTTCCAGGCAAGTACACTGATGTGGGGTACCATTTCCTACTCCAAAGATCTTCCCAAGCCAGGAATAAACCCCCACCTCCTGTGTCTCCTGCATTGGCAGGCAGATTCTGGAACTCTGGGTCACCTGGGAAGCCTCCAGTAACATATCAGTTCAGTTCAGTCGCTCAGTCGTGTCTGACTCTTTGCGACCCCATGAATCGCAGCACACCAGGCCTCCCTGTCCATCACCAACTCCTGGAGTTCACTCAGACTCACGTCCATCGAGTGTGTAGGTAAATGTATCCCTTTTTTCATTCTTGTTCTTAAAATTTATTAGCAGACACTGAGTATAGTTCCCCGTTCTCTCCAGTTGGCCTTCCTTGTTTATTTTATATATTTCAGTGTGTATCTGCTCATCTCAAACTCCTAATTCACCCCTTTCCTGCTTCCCTGTTGGTAACCATTAATATTATCTGTGTTTGATGGTCTGTTTCTCTTTTATTACTGGTTCACTTGAATCTTATTTTAGATTCCACATGGAAGTTGCCTTTCTCTTTATGACTTTCTTTACTTAGTAAGAGCTTCTCTAAATCTATCCATGTTGCTTTAAATGGATTATTTCATTCTTTTTCATGTCTGAGTAAAATTGCTTTGTGTACGTATCCCATTCCTAAAGCAGTAAACCCCACCAACCCCAAACTGTTAACCTACTGAGAAAAAAAAAAAACTGTTGTAAGTGTTGTATTTCTACTCACCCAAGTGTGTGTTCGCTGTTCTTATGGAGGACAGTTGTCTGTGAAAGAGAATCAGTAAGGGGAAAAATGATGATTGACATGCCTACATTTCAAAGGATTATTTAAAAACAGCTTTTATAAAAGATGTCTCTGCTAATAGGAAATTTGAATTGAATGTCCAAGTCATATGTTTTCATCTCAGACACCTGTTGTCTTCTGGGGCTTTACCTTTTTCGATGACATTATCTATATTTTCAGTTGGAATCCCCCTTTCTTGTTCAGCTCCTGATACTCATGAAGTTCTTCTTCAGTGAAACGGTCTAATTTGCCTGCATTTCATAGCAGACAGGGAAGAATTGGTGTGCATTAGAATCCGTTAAGGGTTGTAGAGAGTCACCTGGCTCCTACCTGTAGTGATCAGTAAGCCTCACCAGCATCACTACCCTCCATCATCATCTGAACCCTGCTCTTCAGTTAATTTTCTACAGACGTGCCCGAGTGTGCACATAGGTCTTCAGATGTGTCCGTTGGGGTAGAGTTCACATAGTTAATACGTTATCACATTCCAGTTCAGAGAATTACTCAGTTAACTACTAATCATTCAGCTGAGACCTTAAATATCCCCCCATGAGATGCAGTCTTTCATGGGACATCACAGAAGGTTATGGCGGGTCTGAGACTCGGAATTCCTCCCAACTCCATCTCTTCCTGTCCACTTTGTTGACACTCTAGAAGTCCATCCCTGGCGTTTTCATGAATCCTTATGAAATGAATGGGTGTGGGAAATATGGGGAAGTTTCAAAACCACACTAATCTTAGTGAGACGGAAGGAGACCCTGTGTTCCTTGCCCACCCTGTATTTGGCCTGCCTTTTATCTGTGAAATATGTAAGTCAAAGAATAAGTTTAATCAGAGAAATGAGGATGCGGAAAAGCAAAGCAAAACAGTCAGAAGAGACCAAGTAATAATTATGTAGTCATGAAGCAAAGACAAGGACCTGTAGTTCCTCCCCAAAGGACAATAGATACTGTTCTGGGTCATATCCTGCGAGCTGTCTTATAGACACTGAACTGCTTCCCCCCCAACCCCCCCAACTGGTGGACAGGTTAACTACAGGATGACCAAACTGTAGCCATGACATAAGCTGCCAGGATTCAGAGATTTGATGTCAAGGAAATGGGATTATAGCGACCCTGGAACTGTCAATTAACTGTGCCTAAAACAATCATGATGACGCTGGTCAGACCACTGATCACCAATTTCAAAATGACTGTTGGAGCTGACTTGTTGTTTCTGCAAGGAGCCGCCTCCCTTTGTTTATAGAGCTTTAACTCCCTGAGTGTCCATTATTGGGTGGGGCAGTCAGCCTTTGCACAGAAGTCCACTATCTCCCCAGTTATCAGCATCTGAACCAAAGCAGACTTTCCTTACTATGAAGCTGGCTTCTTATTTGGCTTTTGAAGGGCGGGCAGCAGGAACCTACTTTTGGTAACAACATCACACATGCTACTGAAGGAAAAACTCATGCTGGTCAACCTCAATGACCAGACACAACACCCACCCACTTTCAATGAGGATATAACATCAGAAAGGGTAAAGGAATGTGTCAGTGAACCCAAGGCATTGGCCGGATGGCAGATTGACTTACATGGCTGACCACACTTTCTCAGCAGGATTCAATATGATCTGCTGGCACATGCAGAGCACTGGGTCCAGGTCTTGGGAAGTGTTTTAATGATTGTGGCAAAGAAAAAAACACATGTGGTGGAAACGAATGCTGTCATGGCTGGGACCTCTGAGCTTGCTAAACTTTAGTTTAAACCTTGCTTCACTTTGGGTTAGTACCTGGCAAGTAGGTTGTATGATATTTGAAAAGAAACCCATGGACCATTTTGGATTATTTCTCTGGGATAAATGTATGTAATTAAAAAAAAAAAGTCATCTGATAGAATCCCCAGTGGATACATTTCCTCATTTTTTCTAGCACACCCTTTCTGCAGCCCTCACTCAGGTCATGTGAACTGTGAATTCTCTGTATGAACACACAGCTCAGCATGTCCAGCTCTTTGTTACCACACGGACTGTAGTCCATCAGGCTCCTCTGTCCAAGGGGATTTTCCAGGTAAAATATACTAGAGTGGGTTGTTTAAGCCCTCCTCCATGGGATCTTCCCAACCCAGGGGTAATTCCAGGTCTCCCCCTTTGGAGGTGGGTTCTTTCCCATCTGAGCCACCAGTGAACCCCTATTGTAAGGTGTGTGTACCTGTCTCCTTAGTATAAAAATACTGATCATACGAACACCTCTACTCTGTCCTGGATAAGCTCCAGTACTTACCAACACCGTCAGTAATTTTTGTTTTCTTTGATCCATCATCATTTTCAATGTAAGTTACCAGCATGTTGTCCGATACATGAATCAGTTTGAAAGTATTTGTACCCTCGTCTATGACAGAAAAATATAACTGAAAGCGCAGTATGATTAACTTCTTTCCTTTTCAGTGGAACGTGTCTTATTCTTCACACGCTCTCTATCATCTGTTTTCCCTCTGATGGTAACATCTGTCTTGATGACAGTTCTAGTGGTGTGTTGTTAGAACCTTTTAGACAGCTAGTGAAGTAGGAAAGCGTTCTCCACACACACCTCTCCTGAAGATCCTTAAGACTTCCAGTCTTCTAAACTGAGCATTCTGTGAACGATAGCAAAGTTGCTTGTTGCAACTATAGTACGTGTTGAGCCTCAACCATCTCATACCAGCTCACAAGAGCTGACTGTTACATTTTCAGGAATTTTGAGACCAAACTTGCAAGTACAGTCATGGTTAGAATGGAACTCTAAATAATTAAGTGAATCTTAGTAAAATGAAAGTTACTACATAATATAGAGTTATTTCCTAGCACAAGAGGTAACAAAAGAGGTACCAGGTAGCCTATTGCCTAATGTTGGGTATATATACTCTTAACGATTGCAGATTAGATCCTGTGGCCGCATGTCCACGGTTGAAGTTAAAACAGTTCCATCAGACCAAGATTAGAGTGCTCTGTTGTATATGTGTTCAATGAAAATGAAATACATGAATATTAGATCACTTCATGTAATGTTACAGTGTTGATATAAATATTTGAGTATCGTCTCCTGTTATTTTCAACTACATAGATAGAAATCTATGTTAGAGCCCCTTTCAAATTATGTACTGATATTATATTTGAGAAATATTTCTTGATATTTCAAACTATGGTGATAGACGTCCCTGCTATAGTCACTTTCAATGTATGTAAATATTAGTTTGAAATTTTTGCTTTTATTTTGAAGTGAAGTGAAAATCGATGTCGTGTGTACGGTTTTCGGACCTTGTGCCATCACTCAGCAGACTCCTCTGTCCATGGGATTCTCCAGCCAAGAATACTAGAGTGGGTAGCCATGTCCTTCTCCAGAGTACATCCCAACCCCAGGATCCAACATGGGTCTCCTGCATTGCAGAGCTCTTGATTTAGCTGTTCTCATTTTGGGGCTTGAAATTAATCATGTTCTACTTGCTGCTGCTGCTGCTGCTGCTGCTGCTAAGTCGCTTCAGTTGTGGCCGACTCTGTGCGACCCCATAGACGGCAGCCCACCAGGCTCCCCCATCCCTGGGATTCTCCAGGCAAGAACACTGGAGTGGGTTGCCCTTTCCTTCTATAATGCATGAAAGTGAAAAGTGAAAGTGAAGTTGCTCAGTCATGTTTGACTCTTAGCGACCCCATGGACTGAAGCCCACCAGGCTCCTCTTGTCCATGGGATTTTCTAGGCAAGAGTACTGGAGTGGGGTGCCACTGCCTTCTCCAGTTCTATTTACTACACTTACTAATAAAGAACTTTTAATATTTAAAGAATTTCTTCAATTTAAGCAAATTTGATCATGTAGGTGAAATAAAAGATAGAAACAATTTTGAAAGAGTCATTATAATCCTAAGTACATTTATGCACTTCACCACACCCAGGGAACATGTATAGTCACCGTGCTGAGGCTTTTTCCCAGAGACCATCAATGCTCACATTCCACCCATGGGCCTCATCCTGGTGTTGTGGGACAGAATCAATTATTGAAAAATTAAATGGCTTTTCCAAGGTTGCATTGGTAATGAGTAGAGGAAACAGTCCTCTCATCCAGACATCTAGTTGTCTTTGATGGAACCGAGGCTTTCCAACTGAACACGTTCCATGGTTTGGGGAAGAAAACCCATCGGAAAAGCTGAAATACTCACATTTTAATTCATCAACATATCCTTCTTGTCTCTCTGCCACTTCTGTGAGTAACAGGCATGTCCCATCAACACTGCAAAACCAACAGACCAGACATTCCTTGCTCGCCATCCATTTCCCAGCACTTGAAGACACCATTCTGTGAAGAGAGTTTGCACCCTCAATTTTGCAGCCATGACCCACACCTCTTACTGCACATTGGAGCCTGGACCCCATGTCCAAAGTCAGCAGTCTCCTTGCTTTCATGACAGATCATGACTCTCTGAATGATAACAGGTTAATTTTTTTTTAACCTATAGACAAGTAAGATGAAGAAAAAATAAAAGAGCAGATAGAGAAAGGGTTGTATTTTTCTCATGTAGTTCCATGGACCACGGTATGTATACAATCTGATCCTACATATAAATGAGTTTATCTCTAACATGTACACAAAAACAAGCGCGCACACACACACACACACACACACACACACACTCAAACAAGCAAGACCTTCTAGGAGATGACCTCATTCTGCGTACCTTTGAGGGGTCTATCTCAGGTGGAGTTTCCTGGGCAGCACAAACCAGACCAAAGAGGAGAGTCAGGAACACAGCCTTCATCTTGGGACTCTTGTGGTCCTTCTTCTAGAGAAGCTGAGGATGTCCCAGCTGTTGGAGAGGTTGTGAATTGGTTGCACTTTTTATAGGATATGTCTCTTGGCAGAATACGTAATGATCAAAGAGTGGTTCGTCACACAACCCTGGTTACATAGACGTCATCTTCTGATATTCTGGTTGTCAGCCGAGTTTCTTTTAGCATTATATGGTTCTTATAAAGCTATTAATTTTTAGATAAGCGGCAGTAGATCTGGACATTAAGTCTTCAGAGTAAATAAGAAATCAGAGAACACTTGAGGTATTTCCAGGACAGTGATATCTGTTTTCTTGTCTATCTTCATACAGTCCAAGACACCTATCCTTAACCTTTGTGTTCTTTCTTTCACATTGAAGACGTCTGTTTAAGCTTATTTTCTAAAACTTCATATGGCACAGTCTGGTTTAAGAAGATAAATATGTGTTGTCTCTAACAGAAATAAGTTATCAGGGCATTCCTCAGAGGGGTCTGTATTTTTTTTTATATTGAAATTGAAATATAGTTGATGTACAACATATTTTGTTACAGGTATACTACATAGGTATTCATAATGTTATTGCTCTTTTTGAAGTTATAAACTTGTAGGCTGTTTTATTCCCTATGTTGCACAATATATCTTATGCTTTATTTATTGTAACATACTCGTTTGTACCTCTTATTCCACTCCTGGCTTAACCCACCACTTGCCTTCACCCCACCGGTCACCACGAGTTTGTTCTTGTATCCATGAGTATGCTCCTTTTTCTGTTATGTTCAGGAGTTTGTTTTATTTTTTATTTTGCACACATAAGTGGAATACAACCCTTTGTCTACCCATGCTTTTATTTTTTCTTCATCTTATTTGTCTGTAGGTTAGAAGAACACTTAACGTGGTATCATTCAGAGAGTCAGGAGCTGTCACAGTCATTTGCCATGATATTAGACAGTATTTGTCTTTCTCCATCTGACTTATTTGACTTAGCATAATACCCCCAAAGTCCATCCATGTTATTCTAAACTTCACATTTTTATGGCTGCCGAGTATTCCACTGATTTGTGTATGGATATACATAGATACATGTGTGTGTGTGTGTATGCCTATGTAGATGTTCAAGCTGAATTGAGAAAAGGCAGAGGAACAAGACATCAAATTGCCAACATCCATTGCATCATCAGAAAAACCAGCAGAGATCCACAAAAGCGTCTACTTCTGATTTATTGACTACACGGAAAACTCTGACTATGTGGATCACAATAAAATTGGAAAATTCTACAAGAGATGGAAATATAGACCACCTTACCTGACTCCTGAGAAATCTGTATGCAGGTCAAGAAGCAACAGTTAGAACAGGACATAGAACAACAGACTGGTTCCAAGTCGGGAAAGGAGTACCTCAAGGCTGTATATAGTCATCCTGTTTATTTAACTTGTATGCAGAATACATTATGTGAAATGCTGGGCTCGATGAAGCTCAAGCTGGAATCACAATTGCCAGGAGAAATATCAGTAATCTCAGGCATACAGGTGATACCACCCTTATGGGAGAAAGCAAAGAGAAACTCAAGAGCCTCTTGATGAAGGTGAAAGAGGAGAGTGAAAAAGCTGTCTTAAAACTCAACTTTCAAAAAACTAAGATCATGGCATCTGGTCCCAGCACTTGGTGGCAAATAGATGGGGAAGCAATGGAAACAGTGAGAGACTTTATCTTCTTGGGCTCCAAAATCACGGCAGATGGTGACTGCAGCCATGAAATTAAAAGACGCTTGCTCTTTGGAAGAGAAAGCTGTGACCAACCTAGACAACATATTGAAAAGCAGAGACATTACTTTGCCAGCAGAGGTCCATCTACTAAGAGCTGTGGTTTTTTCCAGTGGTCATGTATGGATGTGAGAGTTGAACCATACAGAAGGCTGCACAATGAATTGATGCTTTTGAACTGCGGTGCTGGAGAAGATGCTTAAGAGTCCCTTGGACTGCAAGGAGATCCAACCAGTCCGTCCTATTGGAAATTAGTTCTGAATATACACTGGATGATTGATACTGAAGGTGAAAACTCTAATAATTTGGCCACCTGATATGAAGAACTGGTTCGTTGGAAAAGTTGCTCATGCTTGGAAAGATTGAAGGCAGGAGAAGGGGATGACAGAGGATGAGATGGTTGAATGGCAACACTGACTTGATGGACATGAGTTTTAGCAAACTGCAGGAGATGGCGAAAGACTGGGAAGCCTGGCTAGCTGCAGTCCATGGTGTTGCAAAGAGTCAGACATGACTGAGTGACTGAACTGAACTGATATATATATGCATACACTTCCTATGCCTTCTTTGGGCTTCCCAGATGGTGCCAGTGGTAAAAAATATCCACCTGCCAATTCAAGAGATGAGTGCAGATGCCATCCTTGAGTTGGGAAGATCCCCTGGAAAAGGAAATAGCAGCCAACTTCAGTATTCTTGCCTGGAGAATCTCATAGACACAGGAGCCCAGCGGGCTACAGCCCCTGGGGTCACAAGTGTTGGATATGACTTAGTGACTAAACCATCATCACCATGATTTCTTTATATATTTTATTTAATTTTAAGGAAAAATTTTCAACAGGAGCCAATTTTCATCTTCTTCCCCTCTCAAGGATGCCTCCCAAATTCGTCTCTCCAATTTAATTTTGCCTTTAGGGTATAACCTACTTTCAGTGCAGCATATGAGATTTTTTCCTTACACGCAGCCCCCTGACACTGAGATCTGGGTTCTTTTAACCATCCTCCTGCCTGTCCACTCATCAGGCAAACTAGATGAAAGAACCTATAGGCAGCGACTCTCTCAATGACACTCTGTTGGGCAGTTTGCTTCCAGGATGACACCAGCATGATGATGATCATGGTAAAAATAAAAAAAAATAAATGCATGGATCCTGATTAGAGCTGTAAAATACAGATATTGAACTAGACCTGTGTTACTGAACTGAACTCTATAGCTGAACTGAAAGATGAGGTTTTAAAACTCTTGGTTGAGATGTAACTGACAGACAACAAAAACTCACATATTTCAGATTGTACAGTTGATAAACTTTGGATGAATAGAACCATGAAAGCTTTTCCCGGTTAGTCTCTGCGTCTGTCTGTCAGCTTCGAAACTATCCTTGGGCTCCCTTATGATACCTACTCCTGCCCTTTTCAACCACCTCCCCCAGCCCAGACTTGGGATCCCACTCCTCAGTTTTCTGGCACAATACGTTAATTGGTATTATTTAGAATTTTTCAAACATTGAATCTGTGTGTGTGTTTCTGGCTTATTTCCCTCAGCGTGTTCGTTTGAGTAAATACCTATATTTTTGTATTCCCATTGGCCCCGCATAGTGTCTTCAGGGTATGTCCCACTCTTATCCTTTGCAGTGTTGATGGGTACATGCTCATAGACAGGTTTTCTAAGGAACTAAGCTGCTCGTCTGCTGGGTCGTCACTTAGGGGTGGAACTGCTGGGTGTCAGTGCGTCCTGAGTCTTGATTCCTGCCAGCGGGAGACGAGGATCGCCGTTGCTGTGTCCTTGCCAGCGTTCAGTGTGCCCAGCTGTGTTCAGTTTACATGGTATGATAAGTGTGTGGTGGAATGCAGCTACAGGTGAGATTTCCATTTCCTGAATGAATACAGAGGGGCGGCTGCCACTTGTCAATTCTCTTTGTGAAGTGTCTCTGCAAGTCATTTGTTCATTCCTGAGTTTATTAAGGTTTCATTTTTTATGAAGTTTGTAGGTTTTTAAGATATTCTGGATATGAGTCCCTTTTGAAATAGTGATGTGCCAATATCTTTTCCCCCCGTTGCTGGCTTCTCTTCTGCTTCCTTAAGGCTGTCCCACAAAGATGTAAATATTTTGACTGAGGCTTGGTTATTAACGTTCTGTTCCCAGTGTTGGTATAGATTCTAATCAGTAGCTGCCTAAACTTTGGCCACAGAGTATCCACCTGTGTTTCACCTCTAGAGACTTTCTTGCTTCCCGTCTTACATATGGGTGTATGAGTCTCTCTTTGTTAGCTGTAAAACATGTAGCAATGAGTGGATTGAAGTTATTTTTTTTTTGTCATATGAATTTCCAATTTCTCCAACGGTTTTCCCTATACAATAATTATTTTACTGAATTTCCTTGGTAACAATATCCAAAATCTATTTGTCTGTATATTCCTGTCCCTTCCCCAAGACCAGATTTGGTTGTGTTTTGGTTTGTATTTCCCCACTCTAGATTCCTTCTTTTGGCCAATGATAAAGACAGAGGATGAAGGTCATATGACTAACCTTCAGCAAATTTGTGTCAAAAGCAAAGTGTTCACGGCTCACAAGCTTGTGAAAGTGGAATTTTCATCCATTTATGGGTCATTAGAGTATTGTTTGGCAACCCACTCCAGTGTTCTTGCCTGGAGAATCCCAGGGACGGGGGAGCCTCGTGGGCTGCCGTCTATGAGGTCGCACAGAGTCAGATATGACTGAAGCAACTTAGCAGCAGCAGCAGCAGAGTATTGTATATATCTGTTGATTTTCACAAAGAGTGCCTGAAATAGCAAGATATTAGTTTTCCTACATTTTGGAACCAAAAGAAATAATCCTTGCGTAAATGCTGGCTGCAGAGTTCTCAACAGAGGCAGATACTAGGTTTCAAACATAAGGCTCTAAGTACCATAAGTTCTACTTTCTGGGGTTTTTTTTTTTTTTTTTGGATGTGTTTTTCTGCTTACTTCTTTTATCTGAAGAGCTCCTGTGATTTCAAGAAAGATGTAACGAACAGCATGGTGACTATGCCAAATAGGATTGCACACATACCTGTCAGTTGATTGGAGCAGAAATTTAAGTGTTTTTATGTATAACACACACACACACATACATACACACATACACACACAGGGGGTAACTATGATGTCAGGAGACAGATGTGTTAGATAACTTGTGTCTTATGTAAATCACCAGTGACATTTTTTCTTTGACTCTACCTTCCTGTTCCTTCCTGCTGCTACTGCTAAGTCACTTCAGTTATGTCCGACTCTGTGTGACCCCATGGACTGAAGCCCACCAGGCTCCTCCATCCATGGGATTTTCCAGGCAAGAGTACTGGAGTGGGGTGCCATTTCCTGCTCCTTAAGTCCATGCAAAATTCTATATCCTGTTTAGACTTTTAAGTTTAAACTGTTTCAACTTAATCCCCTCATGATAGATGATCCCTCTTCCCCAGGATTTGATATGTTTTTAATTAGATAAATATCCTTGAAAATAATATTTCAGATAAAAGTTTTTCATGGGTCATATTTCCTGCCTGAGTCCTAGTGTTGTTTTCATTATTCAATCTGCAACTTTTACTGTTAAAATTTTTAAAACTGAAATGGTAACCCACTCCAGTGTTCTTGCCTAGAGAATCCCAGGGATGGAGGAGCCTCATGGGCTGTCGTGAATGGGGTCGCACAGTGTCGGACACGACTGAAGTGACTCAGCAGCAGCAGTGGTATGTCTCAGTGGTCACACTTCTTATAACCTCTGCTCAGTTTTTTTTTTTTTTTTTTACATTTAAAAATGCAGACTGGGTCTCAGTGCTGTGCTCTGCTTTTCTCTACGTGCAGTTCGAGGGCTGCTCATGGTGACGGTTCTCTCTCTCGGGCTCTTTAGCACAAGCACAGTTGATGCAGTGCATGGGCTTGGTTGTCGTACAGCATGTGGGATCTTTCCAGATGAGGAATTCAATCTGTGTCCCCTGCGTTGGCTGGTGGATTCTGAACCACTGGACCCCTAGAGAAGTCCCTCTTGCTCAGTTACATTTTTCCGTTTCTTAGTTTTAATTCTTGTTTTAGGCTGGCTTGCTTGGGTGAGACTTAAGTGAGCATCGCTTCACTCTTTCCGGGGCTTAGCAGTTGTCCTCTACACCTTCCCAGCAGCAATATTGGATACCTTCCAACCTGGGGGGCTCACGTTCAGTGTCGCATGTCTTTGCCATTTTACGCAGCTCGTGGGGTTCTCCCAGCAAGAATACTGGAGCGGTTTGACACTCCCCTCCTACAGTGGATCTCGTTCTATCAGAACTCTTCACAATGACACGTTTGTCATTGGTGGCCCTACACGAAATGGCTCGTAGCTTCACTGAGTCATGCCACCTCCTTCAGCACACCAGGCGGTCACCCATGAAGGGAGTATAGCGTAGCCGTCAACCACTATTGTTTTCTGTCAACAACTCGAGTCAAAGGACACCAATATCTTGACCTTGGAGAGCTGTGTGTGGTTGTAACATGCATTCGAGGTGCATGCAGCTTCCAATGAGCCCTGGCAGGGAACGTGCCCAGTGCCCTGTTTTGTCTTCCCTGTCACTCCTGCAGGATTTCAGGTGCACCCAGCCTTCCACGTCCTCAGGAGCCTACCAGAGGTCTCCAGAGTGGTCTAGGACTGCCTCACCTTTCCCGTCCCCCTTCCACATTTTTCCTGGTCTCTTGTCTGTTCAAGTAGCATGACCTACGTGATGCCAAAGATGTTCCTTTTTTAAAATCACTTGGCACCAATCAATGACTATTGCTTCGAAAAATATCTGATGAGGAACTTTTATGCAGAGCTTTAGGTAACTCCGCTCCTGCAGCAAGGCCTCTGCTTCTGGGGTTTGAGCTGGAGAATAGCCCCCGTAGTCAGACACCACAGACCCAGTGCTTTGTAAACACCATCAATGCTCTTTCTTTCATAAACACTGTTCAATTTTGTTGTGTGTGTGTGTATGCTTGGTTGATAAATCGTGTCTGATCTTGTGATCCCGACCACATGGACTGTAGCCCACCAGGCTCCTCTGTCCATGGGTTCTCCAGGCAAGAATACGGCCATTTCCTCCTCCGGGGCTCTTCTTGGCCTAGGGATTAACATGTGTCTCATGCGTCTCTTGCGTTTGTAGGTGTATTTTATTTACCACTGCATCGCCTGGTGGCCCATGTAAGACTGCATGCAAAATCCTTTCCCCGCCTGCAACCCCACAGCGGATGAATACTGCTTAATCCCACCGTGGTTCTGTTTTCAGATTGAACAACTCACGTTGTTCACATTGAACAACTCAGATTCTGTTTGTAGTTGTCTTGACTAACCAATCCCATCTCTCATGTGACATCTGGTTGGAATCTGATACTGCTATATACAACTACCATCTGTGGTATATTCACTCTTCTTGCAAAGACACTTGCATGATTCACACCATGTGTCCTAAACAGAGTTATTGCCCCTTTCCTTGTGCACTCGATTTGTTGCCTAGTTGAAATTACATGTTTTGTGCATTTGCAAATATAGCACCTTTGTTGACTACTTATGTGCTTTAATCGATTTATTGATCAGTTTAGGAATCAAGTAACATCAGCAAGAGCAGAGGACATTCATAGTTGGAAAGCCATGGGTTCAGATTCTTGATTTCCTGGGAGAGAAGAAATGATGATTTCAAGGAAAAGGTCTATTATCTTCATCTGGATGATTGGGACACATTAATGCTTCAGTGCTGCTCATACGCTTATTTCTTTAAACATGAGAAAAAAATGTAAAAGATTGTTGAGCTGATTAGGATTAACAGGATGTTGGTCATGGCATGAAAGAGAAAATAGAAGCAGTGGATGGTGGACCCAGTGGAGAAACTTCCCTGCAACTTTCACAGAAGTCCTTCTGTGCGTGTGGCCGTGTGGGACTATCCTACAAGACCCTTTTCACAGAAGTCCTTCTGTGTTGTCCCTGTGGGCTTGCATAGGATTACCACCTGGTGAAATTAGCGGTGAGCACTCCTGCATCAGCTCGAATGCTGAGAGTCACTAGGTTACATATTCAGAGGTCTGAGACGTAGGAGACTATATACTGTGTCACCTATGCAGCTTACATCTTCTTTAGCCTCCTTCATCATCACGGATGTGTTGCGGCTGCACGGTCCTTCATTCGCAGTGGGATTCACCGGGGGTCATCGTATCTCACAGCTCGGGGCTTCGCACAGCCTCCTCCTCTGTCCTTGGAGCATCTCACCGTGGAGTCCAGACTGGTGTGAGTGCGTAGATATTTAATCCAAATACTAAGGAAGCCGGAGCCGTTGCCACCTGGCAAGGTGGGCTGCTTTGTTATGCTATTCTCTTTCTGTAAATTAATTTTAATTGGAAAGTCCTTGGTTTTGCAATGCTGTGTTACTTTCAGCTGTACAGCAGCGTGACTTACTTATACCTTTGTTGTTCTTTAGTCACTAAATCGTGTCCCACCATTTGTGTCCTATCGACTATAGATTGCCAGACTCCTCTGTCTTTTGGATTTCCCAGGCGAGCATACTGGTGTGGCTTACCATTTCCTGCTCCATGGGATCTTCCCCCTCTCAGGGATAGAACTCGCCTCTCCTGTGTCTCCTGCATTGGCAGGAAGATTCTTGACCTCTGAGTCACCTGGAAAACCCTCAGTAAATGCATAAATGTAGGTGAATGTATACCGTTGTACATTCTTGTTCTTATAAGTCATTTCAAGACATTGAGTATAGCTCTCTCTGCTCTGTTGTTTATGTTATATATTTTAGTGTCTGTCTGTTCATCTCAAACTCCCAATTTATCCCTTTGCCTACTTTCCCTTGGTAACTATTAATTTTTAAACTATTATTTATCACAGTAATCCAAGTCTCCTCCCCAAACACTAATGCTGAAGAAACTGAAGTTGAACACTTTTATAATGACCTAGAAAGACCATCTAGAACTAACACCAAAAAAGATGTCCTTTTCCTTATAGGGGACTGGAATGCTAAAGTAGGCAGTCAAGAGACCCCAGGAGTAACAGGCAAGTTTGACTTTAGAGTACAAAATGAAGGAGGGCTAAGGCGAAGAATTTAGCAAAGAGAACACACTGGTCGTAGCAAACACCCTCTTCCAACAACACAAGAGACGACTCTACACAGGAAATCACTAGATGGTCAATACGAAATGATATTGGTTATATTCTTTGCCACACAAGGCAGTGATCCATGCAAGAGGCATAGGATAGTAGTCAACTACTATTGTTCCATTTTCTTTGAACAGTTCTGGTGATCAGGCACTAATATCTTATCCTTGGAGACCTTTGTATGGATGTAACATGCATTCAATGGAGAAGGCAATGGCACCCCACTCCAGTACTCTTGCCTGGAAAATCCCATGGACAGAGGAGCCTGGTGGGCTGCAGTCCATGGGGTTGCTACAAGTCAGACACGACTGAGCGACTTCACTTTCACTTTTCACTTTCATGCATTGGAGGAGGACATGGCCACCCACTCCAGTGTTCTTGCCTGGAGAATCCCAGGGACGGGGGAGCCTGGTGGGCTGCCGTCTATGGGGTCACACAGAGTCGGACACGACTAAAGCGACTTAGCAGCAGCAGCAGCAGCAACATGCATTCAAAGCGCATGTAGCTTACAGTATGCCCTGGGTGACCAGAACTCTATTCCATCTTTGCTGTCAGTCCACTTGCTCTTCAAGTGGACACAGCCTTCCACATCTCCAGAAACCTACCAAATGTCTCCAGAGCGGTCTCGGTCTACCCCATCTTTCCCATCTCCCTGAGACAATTTTTCACAGTCTCAGCCGCATGATCATTTTGGGTACCCGCAATATTCCTTTTTTCCCCTTCAGTTGGCACCAATCAATGAATATTATTTTGAAAACATCCCTGATGAGGCACATTTTTGCAGAACTGCAGATTACTCAGCACCTGTGTCAGCAGCAAGGCCACTGCTTCTGGGTGTGAAGCTGGACTTAGCAGCCCCAAGTTGGACCCGACAGACCCCGTTCTTTCTAACTACCATCAGTGCTCATTCTTGAGTAAATACTGTTCACTTTTGTTTGTACATATATCCGTGCTCAATCAGTAAATGGCATCTGACTCTGCGACCTCATGGACTGGAGCCCACTGGGCTCCTCTTTCCATGAGATTCTCAGGCAGGAATACCGGAGTGGGTTGCCATTTCCTCCTCCAGGAGTTTTTCCTGACCTAGGGGTCAAACCTGCATCTTTTCCATCTCCTACACTGACAGGCAGGTTCTTTACCACTGTAACACCTTGGAAGGCCATGTAACGCTGTATTCTGCTAAATCTTTACCACTACCAGCTTCCCTCATGGCTCTGCTGGTAAAGTATCCGTCTGCAATGCAGGACGCCTGAGCCCTGTCCCCTGGAGTAGGGAACGGCTACCCAGTCCAGTATTCTGGCCTGGAGAATTCCACGGAATGTATGGTTCATGCGGGTCACAAAAATTGGACACGACTGAGCGACTTTCACTTCACTTCACTTCACCAGCTACCCCACAGCAGATGAACACTGCTTAACTGCATAATTGAGTTGTTTTCGGGTGCTGGTCAGGACAAAACATATTCTATCTTGAAGTTGTCTGACTGACTAGTCCCATCTCTCACGTGACATCTGGTGGGAACCTTATACCCCTTTATAAAACTACCAAATGTAGCTTATTCTCTCTTTTCACAACACTTGCAGGACTCACACTATGTGTCCTAAACAGAGTTATTTCCTCCTTCATTGTACACTTGATTTTCTGCACGATTGGATTTACATGTTTTGTGCATTTTCAAATACGGCACATTTCCTTACTGACACATATGTACGTCAATCAATTCATTGAATAATTTAAGAATTCAGTAACGTCAGCAAGAGCAGAGAAGATTCATTGTTGGAAAGCCATGGGTTGAGGGTCATGATGTCCTGGGAGATAAGAAATGATGATTTCAAGGAAAAGGTCTGTTATCTTCATATGGATGATTGGGACACATTAGTGCCTCTATGTTACTCATATCCTTACTTTGTTTTTTTCTTTAAACAAGAGAAAAAGTAAAGCGTTGTTGAGCTGATTAGGATTAATATGATATTGGCCAGAGCATGAAATGAAAAACAGAAGTGGTTACTGATGGAAGCTGTGGATAAATTTCCCTACAAGACCCATTTCACAGAAGTCCCTTCTGTGTGAGTGCCCCTGTGGGTTTGCATACAATTACCACTTTTGAACTGTGGTGTTGGAGAAGACTCTTGAGAGTCCCTGGGACTGCAAGGAGATCCAGCCGGTCCATTCTGAAGGAGATCAGCCCTGGGATTTCTTTGGAAGGAATGATGCTAAAGCTGAAACTCCAGTACTTTGGCCACCTCATGTGAAGAGTTGACTCATTGGAAAAGACTCTGAACTGGGAGGGATTGGGGGCAGGAGGAGAAGGGGACAATAGAGGATGAGATGGCTGGATGGCATCACCGACTTGATGGATGTGAGTTTGAGTGAACTCCGGGAGTTGGTGATGGATAGGGAGGCCTGGCGGGCTGCGATTCATGGGGTCGGAAAGAGTCAGACACGACTGATCAACTGAACTGACTGACTGACCACCTGGTGAAACTAGCTGTGAGCAGTTGTGTATCAGCTGTTGAGAGACACTAAGTTACATACACACATGTCCAAGATGTAGGAGATAATATAGCAGGTAAGTTGCGCCACTTATATCATCTGCAATCTTATTTATCATCATGAAGGTGTTGCGGCTGCAAGGTCCTTCATTCACAGTGGGATTCCCCAGGGATCATCATATTTCCCAGCTCAGGGTTTCACAGGGTCTTGTCCTTTGACCTCAGAGCATCCCACTGTGGACTGTCGACCAATGTGGAGTGATTGGACATTTTAATCCAAAGACTTAAGGAAGCCTGAGACTTAGTCACGTGGCACGGTGCATGTTTTGTTATCTCAGTCTTTTTTAAAAATTAATTTATATTGAAATGTATATATTGCAAGCAATGTAATTCATTTGTGGATTTCTTGTTGTTTAGTTGCTAAGTCACATCCCTCTCTTTTGTGTCCCTGTGGACTGCAGAGTGCTAGACTCCTCTGTTCGTGTGATTTCCCACGGAACAATATTGGAGTGGGTTGCCATTTCTTCCATCAGGGTATCTTTATGACCCAGAGATCAAACTCACATCTCCTGCATTGGAAAGCAGATTCTTTACCACTGAGCCACCAGGGAAGCCCTCAGTTATACATCTGTGGAGCTAAATATAAACGTTTTTAGAATCTTTTTGTGTATAGGTTATTACAAGACAAGTAGATTTCTGTGTTATATAGTAAGTCCCGTTATTTATTTTATGTATAGCAGTGTGTATCTATTAATCTCAAACTCCTAATTTACCCCTCCCCCAAATTTTCTCTTTGGTAATGATAAATTTGTTTCCTGTGTCTGTGACTCTCTTTCTGCTTTATAAATAGTTCATTTGCATCGCATTTTACGTTCTCCCTATAAGTGATGTCATATAATATTTGCTGTTCTCTTTCTGACTTACTGCACTTAGTATGATTGTCTGTAGGTCCAACCGTTTTGCTGAGCATGAAGTTATTTATTCTTTTTCTTAGTTGAGTAATAGTTCATTGGGTATATACTGCATTCTTCAAGCAGTACGCAACAGAAGAAATGTCTTCACTTACGAAGAAAACTCAGTATTGTATGTATCATCCTTCTACTCACCCAGCGGAGGTTCTCAGTTCTTGTTTAGGATAGTTGTCTGTGAAAGAGAATGGATAAGGGGAAAAATGACCATTGACATGCTTCTGTTTCAGAGGATTGTTTTATAGCAGTCTTTGTAAAAGATGGCTGTGCGAATAGGAAATTTGAACCGTGTGTCCTTGTGATGCGTGTTCATTTCTGATACCTGTTGTCCTCTGGGGTGTTAGCTCCTTGGGCGGCATTTCATTTGGAACTCCCCTCTCATTGTTTAGTTCGTCATACTCCTGCATTTCTTCTGCAGTGAAACTGACTCCTTTGGCTGGATTTCATAGCAAACAGGGCAGAAGCAGTGTGCATTAGAACCTTTCGTAGGTTGCAGAGTGTCACCTGGCTCCTACCTGTAGTGTCTAGTAAGCCTCACCAACACCACTGCCCTCCACCATCACCGAAACACTGCTCACCAGGTGATTAAGCACAGTGGTGCCTGAGTTGCACACAAGTCTTCAGAGGGGTCCATGGGGGTTACAGTCCACATAGTGAACATTCTCTCACGTTCTACTTGTTACAACTACTGAGAGAACTCCAGACCATTCATTCACCTGTGAGCTTAAGCATCTCCGAGTCAGATGTAGGCACTAATGGTATGTCAGAGAAGGTCATGGTGGGTCCTGAGACTCGGAAATCCTCCCAACTCTTAACTCTTTCTGTCCAACTTGCCTAATTAGTAAGTGAAAATTCCTCAGTTGTTTATGACTCTTTGTGACCACATTGCCTGAGCCCGTCAGGCTCTTCTGTCCATGGAATTCTCCAGGCCAGAATACTGGAGTGGTTTGCCATTTCCTTCTCCAGGGGATCTTCCCAGCTCTGGGATCGAACCTGGTCTCCTGCATCGCAGGAGGATTCTTTACTATCAGCCACCAGGAAAGGCCAGGAATCCTGGAGTGGGTAGGCTATCCCTTCTCCAGGGGATCTTCCCAACTCAGGAATCAAACTGGGGTCTCCTGCATCGCAGGCAGATTCTTTACCACTGTAATTCTTCCTGTGGTTTCACAAATCCCAGACACATGAAATGGTTAGATAGCGTCACCAAGTCAACGGGCGTATTTTGAGCAAACTCCAGGAGACAGTGAAGGACAGAGGAGCCTGCTGTGCTGGAATCCATGGAGTCACAATGAATCAGGCAGGACTTAGCAACTGAAAAACAATATTCAAATGATTGGGGAAAAACGATTTGGACTTCTCACCAGGCACACTAATCCCATTACACATGCTACTGAGAGGAAAATGCACACTTTTTCATTCTCAGAGAGCAGACACAATCCCCACCATCCACCAATGTGGATATAATATCAGAAAGGTTAAAGCTACCTGTCAGTGACCCCGTGGGTTTGGCTGGATGCACAGTGATTGACATACCTTGATATATGCGTCTGAAGGATCAGTAGGAACAAGTGGTTATTTTCAGAGCTTTGGGTTCAGCTGTCAGGCATCCTTTAAGTGATTTTGACCAAAAATAGAGTGTTTGTGGTGTAGATGAATGCAGTCAAGGATGGGACCTGTGAATCTGTTAAACTCAAATTTAAACCTTGGTTCACTTTGGTGTCAGAACTCGGCAACTCCAATATGTGATATTTGGCAAGAATCCCATGGACCATCTTGGTATATTTCATTGCATCTCCATGATAAGTGTATCTGATTTTTTAAAATGCCATCTTATAGAATCCCCCATGGATACATTTGTTGAGTTTCCTATTAGACGACATTTCCGCCACCCTGACTCATGTGACATAAAGTCTGAATTCTCTCGCTTGAACACATGTCTGCTGTAGTGTACTTAATATAAGCTGTGTATGCACCTCTGTTCTTCATATAAAAATACTGATAATATGAACATGAGTAGGTTGCATAGAATATGCTACATATGTACCGAGGCATGAGTCACTTTTATGGTCTTCACTCCATCAAAGTTTTCAGCATAGAGTACCAACATGTTGTCCAACACAGGAATCAGCTTGAAAAAAATTTTTTACCCATGTCTGTGACCAAAAAAAAAATTGAAACCTAAGTATTATTAACTTCTTTCCTTTTCAGTTGGACATTTCTTATTCTTCACATGCTATCTTCAGTCTTCCTTCCAATAGTGAACACTGTTGCACTGACATTTCTAGTGGCTGTGTTGCTAGAATGAGTTAAGACAGCTAGTGAACTAGGAAAGCTTTTTCCACACACCCCTCTTCTGACTTCCAGTCTTCTAGACTGAACAGTGTGTGAATGAGAGAAACATTGCTTACTGAAACCATAGTAGGTGGTGGACCTCAACCATCTCATACCAGCTCGCAAGAGCTGACTGTTAAATTTTTAGGAATGGTGTGACCAAATTTGCAAGCCCAGTCATGAGTAAAAAAAAAAAGTAATTCTGTAAATAAGCCATATTAAAATAAAAGTTTATAGAAATACCAAAGTCATTTACTAGTACAAAAGGTTATAAAAGAGGTAGAAATGAGGATATTACAAAATGTTGCACATATGTACTCAAAATGATTCTTAGTTCCTGTGGATGCATGTCCACAGTGGAAATTATAAAAGACGCTTCAGGTGAATATTAGAATGCTCTGCTGTACATTTTTTTCCCATGAAAATCAAATATGTAGACATTTGATCACTATATTATGATATTAAGTGATTACACTATTAAGTATTTGAGAGTTATTTCCAGTATTTTAAACTATAGAGATAGAAGTCTGAAACAGTTTTCCTTTTGCTTTCAAATTATGCAAAAATTGAGTAGAATTTTTTTGGTCATTTTACCTGTTTTCATACTTTTCTGTTAGATTTTAAAGATTTTACATCTTAAATACATATGTAAGTAACTTTTAGTTATAGCATTTCTTTTGTTAAAACAAATTTTCTTAATCATGTAGGTCAAATAAATAATTGGGTGGGTCAATGTTGCAGAGAATCTGCCTGCCAGTGCAGTAGATGTGGGTTCGATTCCTGGTTGTCAAAGATCTCCTGGTGGAGGAAATGGCAACTCACTCCAGTCTTCTTGCCTGGGATAGTCCATGGACAGAGGATCCTGGTGGGCTACAGTCCATGGGGTCGCAAAGAGTCGGACAAGACAGAGCAACTAACACCCTGGAGAAGATGCACGAGTCAGAAACTCTGGAATACGCACATCCTATGACATAAACATAAGTCCCTTGGACTGCAAGGAGATCCAACCAGTCCATTCTGAAGGAGATCAGCCCTGGGATTTCTTTGGAAGGAATGATGCTAAAGCTGAAACTCCAGTACTTTGGCCACCTCATGTGAAGAGTTGACTCATTGGAAAAGACTCTGCTGCTGGGAGGGATTAGGGGCAGGAGGAGAAGGGGACAACAGAGGATGAGATGGCTGGAGGGCATCACCGACTCAATGGACGTGAGTCTGAGTGAACTCCGGGAGTTGGTGATGGACAGGGAGGCCTGGCGTGCTGCGATTCATGGGGTCACAAAGAGTCAGATACAACTGAGCGACTGATCTGATCTGATCTGATGACATAAACATCCCCGTCTCTCTTTGCAACTACATTGAGTAACATGCATGCCTCGTAACGCCTGAAAAACAAAGACATCCCTTTCTCACCATTCCTTCCCTGTCTGTTCCCCAGCGCTTGAGGACACCATTGTGTCAATAGTGTTTACACACTCACCTTCACAGCCATGACTCACACCTTTCACTGCACATCGATAACAGGACCCCATCTAGGTAGACAGCAGTCTTGCTGTTTTCAGTTTAGGCAGATTGTGCTTACTTGACGTAAAAAGTAGTGAAGGGATGTTTGAATTGGTCCCACTTTTTATAGGATGGGTCTCTTGGCAGAATACATAATGATCAAACAGTGGTTAATCACACAACCTTGGTTATTTGCAAGTCATTCTCTTTTATCCTGGTTGGCAGGCGAGCTTTTCTGGCAGTCTGTTCTTCTTCTTATGGGATTAATTTGAAGAGAATCTACAGTGGATCTCGACATTTGTCCTTCAGACTAAGTGAGGAATCACAGGACATACGAGGTATTTCTAGGACAGTGGTATTTGGATTCTTTTTATACCCTCAGTTTCCAAATGGGACAGACAGTCCAAGGCACATAGCCCCGAGTCCTGTGTTATTTAACACTGAAGAGGTCTGTTAAGCTTCTTTTCTAAAACAAAGGATGGTCTTGTCTGGTTTAAGAAGATAAATATGTGGCTTCTCTACCAGGAATCAGTTGTAAGGGCATTCCTCAGAGGAGGAAATAAGTATAGTTGATGTGTGCTGGTTTTTTTGTTGTTGTTACAGGTGTTCCATAAAATGAGTCATAGTTTTGTATACTCCATTAATAGTATAAAATATTGTCTTATTCTCCATATTGTTCAATATATCTTTTTACATTATTTATTTTATTCAAGTTAGTTTATGCCTCTTACTCTGCTCCTCGTATGTTATCCTCACCACTTCCCCCTACCCATTGGTCACCACTGATTTGTTCTCTGTATCTACGCTGCTGCTGCCAAGTCGCTTCAGTCGTGTCCGACTCTGTGCAGCCCCATAGGTGGCAGCCTCCCAGGCTCCCCCGTCCCTGGGATTCTCCAGGCAAGAACACTGGGGTGGGTTGCCATTTCCTTCTCCAGTGCATGAAAGTGAAAAGTGAAAGTGAAGTTGTTCAGTCGTGTCCGACTCTTCGCGACCCCATGGACTGCAGCCTACCAGGCTCCTCCGTCCATGGGATTTTCAAGGCAAGAGTACTGGAGTGGGTCGCCATTGCCTTCTCCCTGTATGTATGAGTCTCCCGTATTTTGTTATATACAATAGTTTGTTTTGTTTTTTAGATTCCACATTAAGCGATATAATTGGAGAAGGAAATGGCAACCCACTTCAGTGTTCTTGCCTGGAGAATCCCGTGCACAGAGGAGCCTGGTGGTCTACAGTCCCCCGGGTTTGCAAAGAGTAGGACACGACTGAGCCACCAACACACTAAGTGATATAACCCAGTGTTTGTCCCTGTCCACCCGACTTATCTTACGTAGCGTCATATCCTGGAACTCCATCCATGTTGCTGCAGATGGCAAAATTTCACCGTTTCATGGTTGTGTAGCATTCCATGGCTACAGTCCATGTGGTCTCAAGAGTTGGGACATATTTAGTGACTAAACCATCATTACCATCACCGTGGCTTCTTCATATTTATATATTTTTTAGATTTACTGAAATGTTTTCAACAAGAGCACATTCTCATCTTCTCCCCTACTCAAAGATCCCTCCCAAATTTCTCTCTACAATTAAATTTGGCCTTGAGGGTATAACTAGTCTCCCTACAGCATATGAGATTTCTGCCTTAAATACAGCTCCGGAAACTACATGTAAGTTCAAAACGATATCCTTCAGCTTCTTGGTCACCCTTCCTCCTGTCCCTTTCTCAGCCGCCTCCGCAACCTAGACTTGGGAACCCACTCCTCGGTTTTCTAGCATGATAGATTAATTGGTATTCTTTAGAATTTGTCAAAAATTGAACCTATGTGTGTTTCTCATGGGTTTCACTTAGCATATTTGTTTGAATAAATATCTATATATATATATTTTTGTAGACTCTGTTTCCATTGCCCCTGCATATTATCTTCAGGATATATCCCACTTTTATCCGTTCAGATGTTCATGGATACATGTTCACACACACATCTTTGTATGGATCTGAGCTGTCGGCTAGGGGTGGAACTGCTGGATCTCACTACCTTCTGATTTTTGAGTCCTGCCAACAGGAGATGAGAATTTCCATTGCCCCATCCTTGCCGGGACTCTGTGTGGGCAGTCATCTTCATTTCAGACATTATAATAAGTGTGTGATGCTATCCAGTTACACTTGTAATTTCCATTTCCTGAATGAATGAAGAGGTGGGATTGCCATTTGTCTATTTTCTTTGGTGTTTCTACAAATCCTTTGTTCATTACTGAGTGAATTAATTTTTTTAATGAAGTTTGTAGGCTTTTAATATATTCTGCATACCAGTTCTTTTTCAGATAAAAATAAAGTTGCTCAATCATGTCCAACTCTTTCTGACTGCATGGTATGTAGCCTTCCAGGCTCCTCTGCCCATGGAATTTTCCAGGCAGGAATACTTTAGTGGGTTGCCATTTCCTTCTCCAGGGAGTGAACCCATGTCCCCTCCGTTGCAGGAAGATTGTTTACTGTCTGAGCCACCAGGGAAGACCCTCTTTACAGACAGAGGTGTGCCAATATTTTTCCCCTGTCTCAGGCTTCTCTTGTGCTTTGTTAAGGATGTCCCTCAACGATGTAAATATTTAGATCAAGGCCTGGTTGCTGACATACTGTTCCCACTGAAGGATCCTGCTTGGTGTATATTCTAATCAGTAACCACCTAATATTTGGTCACAGAGTACGCACCTATATTTTATCGGTAGAGTATTTCTTGCTTTTCATCTTACATATAGGTCTCTGAGACTCTGTGTTAGTTGTAAAACGTGGAACAATGAATGACTTGAAGCTTTTTTTTTTCAGTGATGGGGGGGGCGGGGCACATGGATTTCTAATTTATCCAGCAACTTTTCTTTATAAGATTATTATTTTCCTTTTTAAGTTTATCCAAAATCCACTTGTGTGTATATTCCTGTTCCTTCCCCATGAACAAATTTGTTTCTGTTTTGGCTTTTTTCCTCCCTTTTTAGATTTGTGTTTGGGGCAGTATTAAAGACAATTAGAACATGAGGGTCATATGACTAGCCTTCAACAGTTGCTTGTCAGAAGTATAAAGTGTTCACAATTCAAAAGCTTGTGAAAGTAGAGTATCTTATCCACTTATAGATCATTAGAGAATTTTATATTTCGACTGATTTTCATAAAGCATATCCGAAAGAGCAAGATGTTAGATTTGCTACATTTTGGAGCTGAAACAAATACTCATTGAGTAAATGCTGGCTGCAGAGTTCTCAACATAAGCAGTACTCAGTTGAAACATAAGGCTTTAAATGACTGAAGTACTGTGTGTGTGTGTGTGTGTGTGTGTATGTGTGTGTGTGTGTACGCCTTTATTCTCATTTAGTTATAATCACCTGAAGATGTCTTGTGACTTAAAGAAGATGTAATGAATAGCATGGTGTCTATTATTAATAGTAGTGTACAAATACTTGTCGGCCACTAAGAGCATAGCTTTTAGGTGTATGCATCACACACACACACACACACACACACACACACACACACACACATGGTAAGTAGGTGATAAGATAGATGTGTTTATTCACATGTATCTTATTTAGGGCTTCCCTGGTGGCTCAGATGGTAAATCATCTTCCTGCAGTGCAGGAGACCTGGATTCAATCCCTGGATCAGGAAGATCCCCAGAGAAGGGAATGGCAACCCATTCCAGGATTCTTGCCTGGAGAACTCCATGCACAGAGGAGCCTGGTCGCACGTGACATTTACTCTTTGAGTAAACCTTTCTGCTCTTTAACTTCCTGCAAACTTTTAAGAGTTCATTGATCCACAGTGACTAAACTCAGTCCATTTGTCATAAATCCCTCTTCTGCAGGATTTAATATATTGTCAGCTGGATAAACTTCCTTGAAAATAATTGTTAAGATAAAATTTTTTAATGGTTCATATGTCCTGTCCTTCCTGGTTCCGAATGTTGCTTTCATTATTCAGACTCCACCTGTTTCAGTTAGTGGTCTTCATTAGTGGTCTGTTTGCATAGTCACACTTCTTACAACCTCTGGTTAGGGTTTTGTTTTGTTTTGTTTTCAGACACACATTGGGTCTTTGTTGCTCGCTCAGCTTTTCTCGACTTTAGGTTTGAGAGCTTCTCAGTTTGGTGGTTCAGTTGTTGTGGCTCGTAGAACCTAGAGCACAGGCTCAGGAGTTGTGGTCCACGGGTTTACTTGCCCCTTGGCACATGGGATCTTCCCAGATCAGGGGTTCAGTGTGTGTCCCCTGCATTGGCAGGTGGATTGTGAACCACTGGAAACCTAGGGAAGTCTCTCTGCTCAGTTATCGTTTTTAAATTCTAATTTTCAGTTTAAAGGCTGGCTTCCTAGGGGTCAGCCCACAGTGAGCGTAGCTTCACTGTTTCTGAAGGCATTAGGAGTTATCTTCCACTCTGCCCCAGGAGCATATTGGACACGTTGCGACAGTGGAGGGGATATTGTCTCAGCTTGCAGTGTCATATCCGTTTGCCATTTAACACAGCTCGTGGCGTTTTCACAGTGAGAATACTGGAGTGGTTTGCCACTCAGTCCTCCAGTGGATCTCGTTCTGTCAGACTCTCCACTGTACTCGTGTATGGCTGGCCCTATGTGAAATGGCTCATAGCTTCACTGAGTTATGCAAGCCCCTTCACCACACAAGTCAGTGATCCATGAATGGGGAATAGCTTAGTCCTCAACTGCTATTGTTCCATTCTCTTGCAACACAATTCAAGTGACCAGGCTCAAATGTCTTGCCCTTGCAGACCTTCATATGCATGGAACAAAGTGCATGTGGCTCACAGGGAGCCCTGGGTGACCAGTGTTCTGTTCTGTCTTTCCTGTGATTCCTGCAGCAGTTCAGGCGCACACAGCCTTCCGCATCCCCAGGAGTCTACCCAAGATCTCCAGAGTGTCCTAGGACTGCCCCATCTTTCCCATCTCCCTTAACCACTTTCCTGATCTCTCTACTGCTCCAGTGGCATGACCATTTTGGGGAGCCACAATGCTCCTTTTTTCCCCATCTGTAGGCACCAATCAATGACTATTATCTCAAAACGCCCCTTGCGAGGGACTTTTCTGCAGAGTGGAGATAACCCAGCACCTGCATCAGCAGGAGGATCACTGCTTCTGGGGATGGGGCTGGACAGTAGCAGCCCTGAGTCGGACAGCAGAGACCTGGCACTTTGTCACGATCATGAGTGTTCTTTCTTGAGTAAGTACTGTTCAGTTTTGTTGTATGTGTCTGAGTCCTAAGTTGATAAAATGTGTCTGACTCTTTGCCACCTCATGGAATGTATAGCCCACCAGATTCCTCTGTTGATGGGATTCTTCAGGCAAGATAACTAGACTGGGTTTCCAATTCCTCTTCCAGGACATCTCCTCGACCCAGGGATCGAAGCTGAATCTCTTGCGTCTCCTACCTGTGTAGGTTTTTTTTTTTTTTTTTTTTACCAGTGCACCTCTGGAAGCCCATGGAAGCCTGCTGCTGCTGCTGCTAAGTTGCTTCAGTCGTGTCTGACTCTGTGCGACTCCATAGACGGCAGCCCATCAGGCTTCCCCGTCCCTGGGATTCTCCAGGCAAGAACACTGGAGTGGGTTGCCATTTCCTTCTCCAATGCATGAAAGTGAAAAGTGAAAGTGAAGTTGCTCAGTCCTGTCTGACCCTTAGCAACCCCATGGACTGGAGCCCACCAGGCTCCTCCAACCATGGGATTTTCCAGGCAAGAGTACTGGAGTGGGATGCCATTGCCTTCTCCTGCATTCTGCTAAGTCCTTACACCCCCTGCAACCCCACAGCAGGTGAATGCTGCTTTACCCATAGTTGAGTGAATCTCAGCTGCTACTTAGGACAGCTTCCATTCTACTCGAAGTTGTCAGATTGACCAACCCCATCTCTCTCATGACTTCTGGTGGGCACCTTATACAACCCTATAAAACTACCACCCAAGAAAAGATGCTCAACATCACTCATTATCAGAGAAATGCAAATCAAAACCACTATGAGGTACCATTTCACACCAGTCAGAATGGCTGCGATCCAAAAGTCTACAAGCAATAAATGCTGGAGAGGGTGTGGAGAAAAGGGAACCCTCTTACACTGTTGGTGGGAATGCAAACTAGTACAGCCACTATGGAGAACAGTGTGGAGATTCCTTGCAAAACTGGAAATAGAACTGCCTTATGATCCAGCAATCCCACTGCTGGGCATACACACTGAGGAAACCGGAAGGGAAAGAGACACGTGTACCCCAGTGTTCATCGCAGCACTGTTTCTAATAGCCAGGACATGGAAGCAACCTAGATGTCCATCAGCAGATGAATGGATAAGAAAGCTGTGGGACATATACACAATGGAGTATTACTCAGCCATTAAAAAGAATACTTTTGAATCAGTTCTAATGAGGTGGATGAAACTGGAGCCTATTATACAGAGTGAAGTAAGCCAGAAAGAAAAACACCAATACAGTATACTAACGCATATATATGGAATTTAGAAAGATGGTAACAATAACCCTGTGTACGAGACAGCAAAAGAGACACTGATGTATAGATCAGTCTTATGGACTCTGTGGGAGAGGGAGAGGGTGGGGAGATTTGGGAGAATGGCATTGAAACATGTATAATATCATGTATGAAACGAGTCACCAGTTCAGGTTCGATGCACGATACTTGATGCTTGGGGCTGGTGCACTGGGACGACCCAGAGGGAGGGTATGGGGAGGGAGGAGGGAGGAGGGTGGGGAACACAGGTATACCTGTGGCGGATTCATTTCAATATTTGGCAAAACTAATACAATATTGTAAAGTTTAAAAATAAAATAAAATAAAAAAAAAAACTACCACCTGTGGTTTATTCTCTCTTCTCAACAAGATCCTTGCAGGATTCACACCATGCATCCTAAACAGAGTTCCCCTGCTTTATTGTCACTAGATTTTCCAAACAGTTGAATTTACATGTTTAGTGCATTTGCAATTATGCACGTTTGATCACTACACATCTATGCATTAATCAATTTATTGATCAGTTTAGGAATCCAGTAACATCAGCAAGGGCAGAGGAGTTTCATAGTGAAAGCCATGTTTCCTGGATCATGACTTCCTGGGAGAGAAGAAATGAGGATTTCAAGGAAACTTTTATCTGCATATGGCTGATTGTGACATATTAGTGCTGTGATGTGACACATATTCTTTCTTTGTTCACTTCTATAAACAGAAAAAAAAATGTAAAACGTAGTTGAGCTGAATAGGATTAACATGATGTTGGTCAGAGAATGAAACAGAGAATAGAAGCACTTGTGTTTGAAAGCACTGGAGAAATTTCCCTACGAGACGCATTTTGCAGAAGTCTGTGTGTGTGTGTGTGTGTGTGTGTGTGTGTGTGTGTGCCCATAGTGGGTTGCATAGACCTACCACCCGATGAAACTATTTATGAGCACTTGTGTATCAGCTGGTATGTTGAGAGTTGCTGAGTTGCATCTCCACAGCTCCCTGGTGTAGGAGATTACTGGTTAACCTGTTCCTCCTACTTGTCCTATAAATCTTATTTTTCATCATGAAGGTGTTGTGGCTGCAAGGTCATTCACTCACGTTGGTATTCACCAGGGATCATCGTATTTCACAGCTCAGGGCTTCACACAGTCTCCTCTTTGGTCCTCAAAGCATCTCACTGTGGAGTCTAGACCAGTGTGATGGTTTAGATATTTAAGCTCTACCACTTACGGGAATCCCCAGCCATTACCATGTGGCAAGGTAGAGAGTTTTGTGTTCCTGTTCCTTTTTAAAACTAATTTTTATTGAGATGTAGTTGATGTGCAATGTTGTGTTACTTTCAAGTGTTTAGCGACATGATGCTTTATGCATTTTTTGTTGTTGTTTAGGCGCCAATCCTGTCCCACACTTTTGTGTTCCTCTGGACTTTAGCCTGCCAGACTCCTCTGTCCATGGGATTTCCCAGGCAAGCATACTGGAGTGCACTGCCATTTCCAACCCCCGGAAATCTTCCCAACCCAGTGATCAAACCTAGATTTCCTGCATTGGCAGGTGGATTCTTTATCACTGAACCACCAGGAAGCCCTCAGTTAGACATGCATGTATATACAAGCCAGGAGTGTGTATCTCTTAATCCCAAACTCCTAGTATATCCCTCTCCCCATTTTCTCTTTAGGAACCATCAAGGTTTTTTGGACTCTGAGCCTGTTTCTATTTCTATTTCTATACATATGTGCCATATTTTTTGGTTCCACATGGAAGTGATATCAAGCTTGCCTTTCTCTTTCTTACTTCCCTTAGCATGATCATCTCTAGATCTGCCCTTGTTACTGCAAATGGTATTATTTCATTACTTTACATAGTTGCGTAATATAGTCCCTTGTGTATATATATACCCCATGATTAAAGTGGTATGCCCCAGAAAAAACTCTTTCCCTTAGAAAGAAAACTCAGTGTTGTATATGTGATTATTCTACTCACCCAGAAGAGGCGGTCAGATCTTATTGAGGACAGTCATCTGTGAGAGAGAATGAATAAGTGGAAAAATAATCACTGGGATGCCTCTATTTCAAAGGATTCTTTCATAACCGCCTTTGTAAAAGACGACTGTGTGGATAGGAAATTTGATTCGAGTGTCCTCGTGATGTGGTTTCATTTCGGATCCCTGTGTTCCTCTTGGCTTTACCTGTTTGAGTGAGATCTTCTATATGTTCTATTGGAATCCCCCTTTCTCTGTTCAGTTCCTCATACTGCTGAATGTCTTCCTGAGTGGCACCGTCTCCTTTGGCTGGGTTTAATAACAAAGAGGGCAGAAGAGGTGTGCATTAGAATCCTTGGTAGCTTATACAGTGTCACCCAGCTCCTCTGTGTAGTGTTCAATTAGTCCCATCATCACCGTTGCCCTCTTCCATCACCTAAACCCTGCTCACCAGAACAGTTTCTACAGAGGTGCCTGAGTGTTCACATCAGGTCTTCAGATGTGTCCAGGGGATAGAGTCCACATAGTGAACATTTTATCACATTCCAGTTCTTACAACTATTGAGTGAACTACAGACCATTCACCTGTGAGCCTACGCATCTCCAAGTCAGATGCATGCTGAAATGGTACATTGGAGAAGGCCACTGTGGGTCCTGAGACTCAGATATCCTCCCAAGTCCAACTCCTCCTGTCCACATTGTCTGCATCCTAGAATTCCGTCTCTGGGGTTTACCTGGACCTTAATCTATTAAGATGTGTAGAGACCATCACTGACTCAATCAACATGAGTTGGAGCAAACTCGGGGAGATAGTGGAGGTCAGAGGAACTTTCTGTGCTGCAGTCCATGGAGCCACCATGAGTCAGACACGACGTGTGACTGAACAACAATGTTGAAATGAATGGGGGATACATTTTTTTGGAGTTTTCACCAGGCACACTAATCTCATCGAACATGGGACTCAGAGAAAAACTCAGGCTCTGTCATCCTCAGAAAAGAGACACAAGCCTCACCCACCCACAGTTTGGATATAATATCAGAAGGGTTAAAGGGTCATGTAAAATGTACCTTCTGGTTGGCCAGTGTTCAGAAAGACTGACCACGCTGCTTCTGAAGGATTCTATATGATCCAGGGTTGATTCACAGAGGTTTGGGTTCAGATTTTAGGTATTATTTTAATGATCATGGCCAAAAAAAAAAAAAAATGTATTCAAGAGGAATCAGTCATGGCCGGGACCTGCGAGTCTCTGAACTCAAAGTTCCAACCTTGGTTTACTTTGGTGTCCAAACCCGGCAACTCCAATATGTGATATTTGTCAAGAAACCCATGGAGCACCCTGGAATATTTCATTGCACCTCCTGGGTAAGTGTATATATATATATTTTTTAATGTCACCCAGTAGAATCCCCAGTAGACGCATTTCTTCAGTTTTCTACCAGACAACCTTTCTTCAGCCCTGGATCATGGCGCATGAAGTCTGAATTCTCTTGTGTGAACTCATGTCTGTTGCGGTGTGCTTAATAAAATATAAGGTGTTCATGCACTTCTGAAATGAAATCATGCTAATATGAACACTGTTAATTTGCTCAGAATAAGCTTCAATAACGTACCAAGGAGTTGAGTCACTTTTGTGCTCTTCACGCCATCAAAGTTTTCACCGTAGACTGCTAATGTGTTCTCTGACACGGGAATCAGTTCGAAAAAGTTTGAACCCATATCTGTGACAGGAAAAAAAAAAAAAATCAAATCTCAATGTGATTAACATCTTTACATTTAGACATGTCACATTCTTCACATCTATCATCAGCCCTTGCTCTGATAGTGAACTGCCACCATCTCACTGGCATTTCTTGCGATCTGTGGTTAGAACCTGTTGGAACAGTTAGTGACCTTGGGAAGCTTTCTCTACACACCCCTCATCTTAAGACAGTAAAGACTTCCAGTCTTCTAGACCAAACAGTCTGTGAACAATAGCAAAGTTGCTTATCACAACTAGAGTAGGTGTTGCACCTCAATCATCTCATATGAGCTCACCAGAGCTGACTGTGAGACTTTCAGGATTTTTTTTTTTTGGTACAAATTCACAAGTACAGTCATGATTACAAAGATATTCTGTGACTTTAAGGAAATCATGTGAAAATAAAAGGTAATAGATAACACAAGTTACCTTCTGGTATAGAGGTAATCAGAGAGGTATAAATGAAGGTATTGCCAAATGTTAGAGATATATACTCTGAAATGTTTCCTAATTAGGTCCTTTGTCCAATATCCACAGATGAAATTTAAAAAAAAAATGCCTTTGACCAGGATTAGAATGTTCCATTGTACACTTTCCCCATGAAAATCAAATAGGTATTTTTCATTACTTAACATTACAATATTGGTATTTGAGGTTTCTTTCTAGTATTGAAACTATAGAGATAGAGGTCTGTGTCAGTGCCCCTTTTGATTTCAAATTAGGTAAAACTTAGTGTGAAATTTTTTGCTGTCATTTTAATATCTCATACTTATCTGTGAGATTTAAATGAATCATGTTCTACTTCTTCAACATGCTAAAAAAGAACTTTTCATGTTTAAAGGATTTCTTTAGCTAAAGAAAATTTGATCTTGACAGTTAAATAAGGGGTTTCTCAGGTGGCTCAGCAATAAAGAATCCACTTGCCATTGCTGGAGTTGCAGGAGACTTGAGCTCAATCCCTGGGTCAGGAAGATGCTCTGGAGGAGGAAATGACAACCCATCCTAGTGTTCTTGCCTGCACCATCCCATGGACAGAGGAGCCTGCTGAGCTAGAGTCCATGGGGTCACAAATAGTCGGACACAGCTGAGCAACTATCATGCTTGGGATGACGCACACATCAGCAGAGCTCGAATACTCACATCCTACATGATAAACATCCCCTTCTCTCTCTGCAACTACATTGAGGAATGTGCATTGGCTGGGAAACCTGAGAAACAAACAGACAAGATTTGTCATCATCTGTTTCCTAGAGCTTGAGGGTACCCTCCCATCGATAGAGTTTACACACTCATCTTCACAACCATGACTCACACCGTTCACTGCACATTGTCGACCGGACCCCATGTCAGAAGTCAGCGGTCTCATTGTTTTCAGTTTAGGCAGATTTTTCTTACTTGGTATAAAGGTTAACGGATAGTGAGGAACAGCGGTCAGTACATTCAAGCTGACGGATGTATGCCCTCAGGGGGCCTCCTTCCTCAATCTTCTGTATGTTATCTGCAGCCATGAGAATGCTGTGCCAGTCTCCTGTAATCTAAGAAGGAAGGTCTCCATAAGCATCACTCAGTCTTTTCACTGGATTCTCATCAATACCCAACCCAATCGTTGCCTCTGCATTTACCTCAGAAGAGAAGAAAATTCAATCTTATTAAACAAAGTAGGATTCTACCCCCTGCCTTGCAGAATAACATGAAATGAAATAATCATTCATATTCAAGCAGAAAGCATAGAGTTTGAGTTTCTTAAAATAGGTAAAAGAGCAACATTAAAGACCATGGCAGTTCATCAATCCCTAAAGGATAGCATGGTAGGCTTTTTTTCTTTTTTTCACATGGAGACAAATAATTTGGAAAAAAAAAATGCAAAGAGCTGAAAGATAAGAGGGTTTTATTATGCTCATAGAGATAGGTGGACCATGGCATGTCTATACAATCTGGTCATACAGATAAACAAGGCTCTGTCTCTCTCACACACACACTCACAGACCAAGAAAGACCTTCTCCCAGATCAGCTAAATTTGGGTACCTGTGAGGGGTCTAGCTCAGCTGGAGCTTCCTGGGCAGCGCAAACCAGACCAAGGAGAAGAGTCAGGAACACAGTCTTCATCTTGCAGTCCTTCTTCTATAGAAGCTGACGGTGTCTCAGGTGTTGGAGAGGTTGTGAATTCATCCCTCCTCTTATAGGATGGGTCTGTTGGCAGCATACATAATGATCAAACAGTGGTTAATCACAAGATCTTGCTTACATAGATGTCATCTTCCAGTATCCTGGTTGGCAGGTGAGCTTTTTTTTGGTAATCTGTGGTTTTTATAAAGAGATGAGTTTAAGGGAAGCTTCGATGTGGACAGTTTCCTTCAGATTAAATGAGAAATTAGAGAACATACGAGGTATTTCAAAGACACTGATACTTAATATTCTTTAATATCTTCAGATTCCAAAATGGGAGAAACAGTCCAAGACTCATAGCCCCAACTCATGTGTTATTTATTTAGCATTGAAAGGTCAGTTTAAGCTTATACCCTGAAACTAAAGACAGTATAATCTGGTTTAAAAGATTAATATGTGGCTTCTTTACCAGGAATTGGTTGTCAGGGCATCCCTCAGAGGAGTCTATATTTTTTTGTTTTGAAATTGAGATGTAGTTGATGTACCAAATTATGTAAGTTAGAGATGTACCGTATAGTGATTTGTAATTTTTATATACTCACTCCATTTATAGCTATAAATGCTGTACCATATATCTTTGAACATTGTTTATTTTATGCATAGTACTTTATACCTCTTATTCCCCTCCTGTTACATTACCCCTACACCCATTCCCACACTTCTAACCACTAGTTAAATATTTGGATAGAGGCCTGGTTACTGTTCCCACTGAAAGATCCTTCTTGGTGTATATTCTAATCAGTAACCACCTAATCTGTGGTCACAGAGTATCCACCTGCGTTTTACTGCCAGAGTCTGTCTTGCTTTCGGTCTTACATACAGGTATGTGAGTTTCTCTGTGTTAGTTGTAAAACATCGAGTAATGAATGTGATGAAGGGTTTTTGTTTTTTTTTTTTTTGGCATATGGATTTCTAATTTCTACAGCAACTTATCTCTATCAGTTCAGTTCAGTTCAGTCGCTCAGTCTTGTCTGACTCTTTGTGACCCCATGGACTGCAGCATGCCAGGCCTCCCTGTCCATCACCTACTCCCGGAGTTTACTCAAACTCATGTCCATAGAGTCAGTGATGCCATCCAACCATCTCATCCTCTGTTGTCCCCTTCTCCTCCTGCCTTCAATCTTTCCTAGCATCAGGGTCTTTTCCAATGAGTCAGTTCTTCCCATCAGGTGGCCAAAGTATTGGAGTTTCAGCTTCAGCCTCAGTCTTTCCAATGAATATTCAGGACTGAGTTCCTTTAGGATGCACTGGTTGGATCTCCTTACAGTCCAATGGACTCTCAAGAGTATTCTCCAACACCACAGTTTAAAAGCATCCATTCTTCAGCACTTGGTGTTCTTTTTTTTTTTTTTTTTCTAATTTTATTTTATTTTTAAACTTTACATAATTGAATTAGTCTTGCCAAATACCAAAATGAATCTGCCTCAGGTATACATGTGTTCCTTGGTGTTCTTTATAGTCCAACTCTCACATTCATTCATGACTACTGGAAAAGCCCTAGCCTTGACTAGATGGAACTCGTTGGCAAAGTAATGTCTCTGCTTTTTAATATGCTCTCTAGGTTGGTCAACAAAATCTTTGCTTTTTAATATGCTGTCTAGGTTGGTTTCTTCCAAGGAGCAACCATCTTTTAATTTCATCACTGAGTCATCATCTGCACTAATTTTGGAGCACTCCAAAAATAAATTATCTCACTGTTTCCATTGTTTCCCCGTCTATTTTCCATGAAGTGAAGGGACAGATTTGCCATGATCTTCGTTTTCTGGATGTCAACTTTTAAGCCAACTTTTTCTCTCTCCTCTTTCACCTTCATCAAGAGGCTTTTTAGTTCCTCTTCACTTTCTGCCATAAGGGTGGTGTCATCTGCATATCTGAGGTTATCTATATTTCTCCTGGCAATCTTTATTCCAGCTTGTGTTTCTTCCAGTCCAGCATTTTTCATGATGTAGCCTGCATATAAGTTAGATAAGCAGGGTGACAATATACAGCCTTGGCACATCCTTTCCCAATTGGAAGCCAATCTGTTGTTCCATGTCCAGTTCTAACTGTTGCTTCCTGACCTGCATAGAGATTTCTCAAGAGGCAGGTCAGGTGGTCTGGTATTCCCATCTCTTTCAGAATTTTCCTCAGTTTGTTGTGACCCATACAGCCAAAGGCTTTGGCATATTTCAAGCAGAAATAGATGTTTTTCTGGAACTCTCATGTTTTTTTGATGATCCAATGGATGTCGGCAATTTGATCTTTGGTTCCTCTGCCATTTTTAAATCCAGGCGTGAACATCTGGGATTTCACAGTTCACATACTCTTGAAGCATAGCTTGGAGAATTTTGAGCATTACTTTGCTAGTGTGTGAGATAAGTGCAATTGCACAGTAGTTTGAACATTCTTTGGCATTGCCTTTCTTTAGGATTGGAATGAAAACTGACATTTTCCAGTCCTGTGTCCACTGCTGATTTTTCCCAATTTGCTGGCATATTGAGTACATCACTTTTACAGCATCCTCTTTTAGGATTTTAAATAGCTCAACTGGAATACCATCACCTTCACTAGCTTTGTTTATAACAATGCTTCCTTGGGCTGACTTGAATTTGCATTCCAGAAGGTCTGGCTCTAGATGAGTGATCACACCATCGTGATTATGTGGGTCATGAACATCTTTTTTGTGTAGTTCTTCTGTGTATTCTTGCCAGCTGTTCTTAATATCTTCTGCTTCTGTTAGGTCCATACCATTTCTGTCCTTTATTGTGCCCATCTTTGCATGAAATATTCCCTTGATATCTTTACATTTCTTGAAAACATCTCTTGTCTTTCCCATTCTATTGTTTTCCTCTATTTCTTTGCATTGATCACTGAGGAAGGTTTTCTTTTCCTTTTTGCTATTCTCTGGGTCTCTGCACTCAAGTGGGTATATCTTTCCTTTTCTCCTTTGCCTAATCCAACTAATCAAACTGATCACATGGACCAGAGCCTTGTCTAACTCAATGAAACTATGAGCCATGCCATGTAGGGCCACCCAAGATGGACAGGCATGGTGGACAATTCTGACAGTGTGTGATCCACTGGAGAAGAGAATGGCAAACCCCTTCAGTATTCTTGCCTTGAAAAGCCCTGAATGGTGTGAAAAGGCAAAAATATATGACAGTGAAAGATGAACTCCCCATGTTGGTGGGTGCCCAATATTCTACTGGAGAAGAGTGTAGATATAACTCCAGAAAGAACGAAGAGATGGAGTCAAAGCAAAAACAACACCCAGTTGTGGATAAGACTAGTGATGGAAGTAAAGTCCAGTGCTGTAAAGAACAATATTGCATATGAAACTGGAATGTTAGGTCCATGAATCAAGGCAAATTGGAAGTGGTCAAACAGGAGATGGCAAGAGTGAATATCGACATTAAGAATCAGTGAACTAAAATGGACCAGAAATGGTTATTTAATTCAGATGACCATTATAGCTACTACCATGGGCAAGAGTCACTTAGAAGAAATGGAGTAGCAGTCATAGTCAACAAAAGAGTCTGAAATGCAGGACTTGGATGCAATCTCAAAACTACAGAATGATCTCTGTTCATTTCCAAGGCAAACTATTCAGTGTCACAGTCATCCAAGTCTAATGCTGAAATCATCCAAGTAATGCTGAAGAAGCTGAAGTCGAACATTTCTATGAAGACCTTCAAGACCTCCTAGAACTAACACGCTAAAAAAATGTCCTTTTCATTATAGGGGACTGGAATGCAAAAGTAGGAAGTCAAGAAATAACCTGGAGTAACAGGCAAATTTGGCCTTGGAGATCAAAATCAAGCAGGGCAAAGGCTAACAGAGTTTTGCCAAGAGAACACACAGGTCATAGCAAACACCTTCTTCCAACAACACAAGAGAAGATTCTACACATGGACATCACCAGATGGTCAGTTCCAAAATCAGATTGATTATATTCTTTGCAGCCAAAGATGGAGAAGTTCTGTAAACTCAGCAAAAACAAGACCAGGAGCTGACTGCGGCTCAGATCATGAACTCCTTATTGCAAAATTCAGACTTAAATGGAAGAAATAGGGAAAACCAGTAGACCATCCAGGTATGACTTAAAACAAATTCCTTACATTTATGCAGTGGAAATGAGACTCAGAATTCCTCCCAAGCCTAACTCTGTCCACGTTGTCTATATCATAGAATTCTGTCTCTGGGATTTTCCTTGACCTTAATCAATTAAGATGGATAGATAACATCACTGCCTCAATGTACATGAGTTTGAGCAATCTCTGGGAGATAGTGGAGGGTAGAGGAAATTTGCATGCTGGTGTCTATGGAGCCTTAATAGTCAGACACAACTTAGCAATGTTGAAATGAATGGGAGGGAAATTTTTGGAGTTTTCACCAAGCACGCTTATCTCATGGCACATGCTACTCGGAGAATAACTCAGGCTCTGTCATCCTCAGAGACCAGATACAAGCCCCATCCACCCCAAATGTGCATATAATATCAGAAGGGATAGAAAGTCATGTTATTGAACCTTGTGGTTGGCCAGATGTGAGTGACATGCTTCACCATAGTGCATTTGAAGGATTCTATGTGATCCAGTGGTTATTTGCAGAGGTTTGGGTTCAGGTGTCACGTGTTATTTTAGCGATTGTGACCCCCCCCCAAAAAAAAATTAAGCATTTATATTCAAAATGAATGCAGTCAAGGCCAGGACCTGTGAGTCTGCAAACTCAAAGTTTAAACCTTAGTTCACTTTGGTGTCTATACCCGGCAACTCCAATATGTGATATTTAGCAAGAAACCCATGAAACATCCTGGAATATTTCATTCCACTCCCTGGGTAAGTGTATCTAATTTTTAAAAAAAGTTATCTGGTAGAATCCCCAGCGGATGCATTTCTTCAGTTTTCTAGTAGACAACCTTTCTGCGTTTCTGGTTCATGTCACATGATGTCTGAATTCTCCCGTGTGAACTCATGTCTTCTGTACTGTGCCTAATAAACTATAAGGTGTCCTTAGTATAAGGACTTCTGTCCTTAGTATAAAAATATTGAAAATATGAACATAGTTAATTTGCATAGAATAAGCTACAATAATGTACCAAGGAGTCAAGTCAGTTTTGTAGTCTTCACTCCATCAAAGTTTTCACCGTAGATTGCTAACACGTTGTCTGATATACAAATCAATTTGAACCCATATCTGTGACAGGAAAAAAAAAAATCAAGATCTCGATGCAATTAACTTCTTTTCTGCTGGACATGTCTTATTCTTCGCATGCTGTCATCAGTCTTTGCTCCGATGGTGGTCTCTATCTCACTGGCATTTCTACTGGTGTGTCATTAAAACCAGTTAAAACAGCTAGTGAACTAGCAAAGCTTTCTCCACACACCCCTCTTCTTAAGACAGTAAAGACTTCCAGTCTCCTAGACTGAATAATCTGTGAACAATAGCAAAGTTGCTTATTGAAACTCGACTAGGTGTTCCCCATCAACTATCTCATACTAGCTCACAAGAGCTGACTGTTAAAAGTTTCAGGAATTTTTTGGCCGAATTTACAAGTACTGTCATGAATTTAAGGAGGTCAGGTGAAAATAAAATTAATAGATAAAGTTACTTTCTGGTACCGTGGTAATCAGAGAGCTATACATGAGGCTATTGCCCAATGTTGGAGAGATATATTCTGAAATGTTTCCTAATTAGGTCCTGTGTCCACGTGTCCACACATGAAATTAAAAAAACATGCCTTGGACCAAGATTAGAATGTTCCATTGTAAATTTTTTCCCATGAAAATAAATTATGTAGGCTTTTCATTGCTTAATAGTACAGTATTGGTATTTGACATTTATTTCTAGTACTGTAAACTATAGAGATCAAGGTCTGTGCCAGTGCCCCGTTTGCTTTCAAATTATTTAGAAATTAGTGTGAAATTTTTGCTGTCATTTTAACTATTCTCGTACTTATCTGTGAGATTTAAATGAATCAGGCTCTACTTCTTCAACATGCTAAAGACAAACTTTTCATATTTAAAGATTTCATTAGTTAAAGAAAATTTGATCTTGATGGTTAAATAAAGGGTTTCTCAGGTGGCTCAGCACTAAAGAATCTGCCTACTGTTGCTGGAGAGGCAGGAGACGTGAGTTCAATCACTGGGTTGGGAAGATCCCCTGGAGTAGGAAATGACAACCCACTCTAGTATTCTTGCCTGCAGAATCCCATGGACAGAGGCGCGTGGTGGGCTAGAGTCCATGGGGTTGCAGAGTCAGATGCAGCTGAGCAACTAACATGCTTGAGAAGATGCACACATCGGCAGAGCTCGCATACTCACGTCTTAGGACATAAACATCCCCTTCTCTCTTTGCAACTGCATTAAGTAACATGCATGTCTCATAAAGCCTGAAAAACAAACAGACAAGATGTTTCTTGGTCACCATCTGTTCCCCAGCGCTTGAGGGCACCCTTCCATCGATAGAGTTCCCACACTCAACTTCACAACCAGGACTCACGCTATTGTCGACCAGGCCCCATGTCAGAAGTCAGCGGTCTCATTGTTCTCAGTTTAGGCAGATTGTGCTTGCTTGGCATAACATTTAATGGAGAACTCTTCATAGCTGTCAGTACATTCAAGCCAATGGACGTATGCCCTCAGGGGGCCCCCTTCCTATGTCTTTTCTTGTTACCCGTGGCCGTGGAAATGGCGTGCCAGTCTCCTGTAATCTAAGAACTCTAAGTCTCCATAAACATCATTCAGTCTTTTCACTGGATTCTCACCAACACCCAACACAATCTTTCCCTCTGCATTTACCTCAGAAGAGAAGTAAATTCAATCTTATTAAGCCAAGTAGGATTCTACCTCCTGCCTTGCAGAAGAATATGAAATGAAATAATCATTCATATTTGAGCAGAAGGCATAGAATTTGAGTTTCTTAAATTAGCCAAAGCAGCAACATTGAAAACCATGACAGTTCTTAGCTCCCTGAATGGTACCATAGTAACATTTTTTTTTCACATACCAGACAAATAAGATGGAAAAAAATAAATACAGAGAGCAGAAAGACAGAGGGCTGTTTTATGCTCATGTAGATAGGTGGACCATGGCATATCTATACAATCTGCTCATACATATAAACAAGGCTCTCTCTTTCTCTCTCTCTCTCACACACACACACACACAGAACCAAGACCTTCTCCCAGATCAGCTGAATTTAGGTACCTCTGAAGAGTCTCAGCCCTGGGATTTCTTTGGAGGGAATGATGCTGAAGCTGAAACTCCAGTACTTTGGCCACCTCATGCGAAGAGCTGACTCATTGGAAAAGACTCTGATGCTGGGAGGGATTTCGGGCAGGAGGAGAAGGGGATGACGGAGGATGAGATGGCTGGATGGCATCACTGACTCGATGGACATGAGTCTGAGTGAACTCCAGTTGGTGATGGACAGGGAGGCCTGGCGTGCTGTGATTCATGGGGTCGCAAAGAGTCGGACACGACTGAGTGACTGAACTGAACTGAACTGAAGGGTCTAGCTCAGCCGGAGCTTCCTGGGCAGCACAAACCAGACCAAGGAGAAGAGTCAGGAAGACAACCTTCATCTTGTGACCCTTGTGGTCCTTCTTCTAGAGAAGCTCAGGGTGTGTCAGTTGTTAGAGAGGTTGTGAATTGGTCCCACTTCTCAAAAGATGGGTCTCTTGGTGAATAACATAATGATCAAACAGTGGTTAATCCCAAAACCTTGATTGCATATGCATTATCTTCTTATATCCTGGTTGGCAGCTGAGCATTTTTGCAATCTTTGGTTTTTAAAAAGAAGCTTAGGTAGATCTGGACATTTGCCTTCAGAATAAATGAGAACGCATAGGATGTATGAAATATTTCAAAAACACTGATACTTATATTCTTTTATATCCTCAGATTCCGAAATGGGACTAACAGTCCAAGACTCATAGCCCCAACTGCCGTGTTATTTGTTTAGCATTCAAGAGGTCAGTTTAAGCTTATGTTCAACAACTAAAGGCGGTACTTTCTGGTTTATGAAGATTAACATGTGGGTTCTTTACTAGGAATTGCTTGTCAGGGCATCCCTCAGAGGAGTCTATATTGTTTTGTTTTGGAAATTGAAGTACAGTTGATGTACAATATTATAGAAGTTAGCGATGTACCATATCAGTTCAGTTCAGTTGCTCAGTTGTGTCTGACTCTTCGCGACCTCATGAATTACAGCACGCTAGGCCTCCCTGTCCATCACCGACTCCTGGAGTTCACTCCAACTCACGTCCATCGAGTCAGTGATGCCATCCAGCCATCTCATCCTCTGTCGTCCCCTTTATCTCCTGCCCGCAATTCCTCCCAGCATCAGAGTCTTTTCCAATGAGTCAAGTCTTCGCATGAGGTGGCCAAAGTACTGGAGTGTCAGCTTTAGCATCTATATGTAGATGCTATGGTACTATATGTACCATATAGTGACTTCCAATTTTTGTATACTCCATTTATAGTTATAAAATATAGGCTTTATTCCCTATGTTGTACCATATATCTTCGTATACTGTTTATCTTCTACATAGTATTTTCTACCTCTTACTCCCTGCTTGTTACCTTACCCCTCCCCTCCTTCCCACACTACCCATCACTAATTTGTTTCTGTATCTGTGTATTTGCTGATTTTTTGTTATATTCACTAGCCTATTTGATTTTTTAGATTTCACATGTGATATCATACAGTATTTGTCTTTCTTCAACTTTATTCACTAGGCTGAATGCCTTCAAAGTTCATCCATGTTGCTGCAAATGGCAAAATTTCAACATTTTTATGGTTGCATAGTATCTCATGTGTGTGTGTATGTGTGTGTACACTATGACTTCTTTATGTTTAGAATGTTATATTTTAATTTCATATTTTCAACAGGAGAAAATTCTGATCTCCTACCATACTCAAGTATTCCTCCCAAGTTCATCTCTACAATTTCATCTTGCCTTGTGGATATAACCTAGTCTCACTACAGTGGGTAAGATTTCTGCCTTACATGTAGCTCCTGATACTAATATCCATGCTCTTTCAACCTTCCTCCTGAACTTATCCATGCATTAGGGAACCTAGATTAAAGAAACCATGGGTAAACTCTCTCTAAATAATTCTCAGTTTGCTCTCAGGATGACGCCAGCCCTATTAATTAAAAAAAAAAAAGTAAATGGATAGATATTGATTAGAGGTATAAAGATACAGATAATGAACTGAACCTCTATAACCGAACTGAACTCTAGAGCTGAAGTGAAAGATGAGCTTTTAAAAGTATTATCTGAGATACAACAAAAGTTCACATGTTTTAGGGGTACAGTTGATAAGCTTTGGATGAATAGAACTGTGATATCTTTTCCTTAATCAACATGGCGAGCATATCTGTCAAGTTCAAAACTATCCTTGGGCTCCTTGGTCATCCTTCCTTGTTCCCCGTTTAACCTTCTCCCACCCAGTCCTGGGAACACAGTCTTCAGTTTTCTGAAACCAAAATAAATTATTTTTTCTTTAGAATTTTCCCAAAAATTGAATCTGTGTGTGTGTGTCTGGCTTCTTTCACTTAGCATATTTATTTTAATAATCTTCTTTATTTTTTGTAGACTGTGTTCCCATTTACTCCTGTATGTATTATCTTGCTTGGGCAAAGTGATATGTGGGTGCTTAGTCACTAAGTGTGTCCAATTCTTTTGCAGCCCCATGGGCTTTATCCCACCGAGCTCCTCTGTCCATGGGATTTCCCAGGAAGGAATACTGGAGTGGCTTGCCATTTCCTCCTTCAGGGAAACTTGCCCAACCCAGGGATGGAGCACACACCTCCAGCATTTGCATATGCGTCCTTTACCTCTGAGCCACCAGGGAAAGTGTGGATTTATTCCATTTATCCATTCAAATGTTGATGGATACAGGTTCCTAGACAAATCTTTGTCATGAACTCAGCCATCTTATCTCCTAGATAGACACTTAGGGGTAGAAGTACTGGATCTCAATACCTTAGGATTTTAGAGTCCTACCAACAGTAAATGGAACTACCTTGGCTCCAGATTTTTGCCAGGACTTGATGTGACCACTTGCTTTCCTTTCAGATATCATAACAAGTGCACAATGGCATCCAGTTACAGTTGTAACTTCCATCACTTAAAGAAATAAAGAGACATCTTATAATGTCTGTACTTCCCATTTGTCTATTTTCTTTGATTAAGTGTCTCTGCAAGTCATTTGGCCATGACCCAGTAGGTTATGTGTTTCCTTATTTTAAAGGTTGAAGATTGTTAATGTATTTTGGATACAAGTCCTTTTTTCAGATAGAAGATATGCAAATATTTTTCCCCCTGGTCACAGGCTTCTCTTACCCTTCCTTAAGGGTATCCCTGAGGTATGTAAACATTTCCGTGTTGATCAAGATCAGGTTACTAATGTACTGTTTCCAGTGAGTGACTCTGCCTAGGTGTATTTTGTCATCAGTAACCTTAGTTTTAGGTCACAGAGCTTTCCTCCCGTGCTTTACCTCTAGAGCATTTCTTGCTCTAGGTCTTACATATAGGTCTATAAATCTCTCTGTGCTAGTTCTAAAACACAGAGTGATGAATGAAGTTCTTTTTTATTTTTTTCTGGCCAATGGATATCCAGTTTTTACAACAACTTTGCTCCACAAATTTATTATTTTCCACTGAATTTCCCTTGTACTTTTATGCACAGTCTGCGTGTATATTTCTGTACCCCACACAGGTTTCATTTTTGCTTTCCTCTGTTGGCCCCCATTCTTTATTTGTGTTTGAGACGGCATTAAATTAGACAATTGAAAAACGAGGGTCATATGACTAGCTTTCAACAAGTTCGTGTCATAAGCATTAAGTGTTCATGGTTCACAAACTTGTGAATATAAGACTACTCATCCATGTATAGATCATTACAGTATTATGTTTGCTACGTTTTGAACCTAAAGCAAATACTCATGGAGTAAATGCTTGAGACTTGCAGAGTCCTTAACATAAGCAGATACCCAGTTTCAAACACAAAGCTTTATTGACTTAAATGAATCCTTTGCTGTTTTTATTTAGCCGCTCAGTAGTGTCGGACTATTGCAACCCCATGGACAGTAACCTACAACCCACAAGGCTCCTCTGTCCATTGGATTTTCTGGGAAAGCATACTCGCATGGGTTGCTATTCCCTTCTCCAGGGGATCTTCCTGATCCAGAAATTGAACCCGGGTATTCTGCATTGCAGGCAGATTCTTTCCTGACTGAGCAATCAGGTGTTTTTGTTTAGTTACAATTACCTGAAGAGATCCTGTGATTTAAAGAAAGAGGTAATGAACAGTATGGTGACTGTAATTAATAATATAACATGTATACTTGTCATTCACTTAGAACATAGCTTTTAAATGTTTTTATCTCACTCACAACACACGCACAGGGTAACTACGTGATGAGACAGACGTGTTCCTTCACTTGTTTCTTACTAAAATCGCGAGTGGCTTTTACTTTTTGATTGCACCTTCCTTACTCCTTGCTGCTGCTGCTGCTGCTAAGTCACTTCAGTCGTGTCCGACTCTGTGCGACCCCACAGACGGCAGCCCACCAGGCTCCCCCGTCCCTGGGATTCTCTAGGCAAGAACACTGGAGTGGGTTGCCATTGCCTTCTCCAATGCATGAAAAGTGAAAGTGAAGTCGCTCAGTCGTGTCCGACTCCTAGTGACCCCATGGACTGCAGTTTACAGGCTCCTCCGTCCATGGGATTTTCCAGGCAAGAGTACTGGAGTGGGATGCCATTGCCTTCTCCATCCTTACTCCTTAACTCCTGGAAAACTTTAAGAGTACACTGATGCACACTGATTAAACTCAATCCTGTTGCTATTGTATTGTTCAGGCCCTCAGTTGTGTCCAACTTTTTGCAACCTCATGGAATTCAGCACCCTAGGCTTTCATTTTTACCATCTCCCAGAGTTTGCTCATACTCATGTCTGTTGAGTTGGTGATGCCATCCAACCATCTCATCCTCTGTTGTCCCCTTCTCCTCCTGCCTTCAATCTTTCCAAGCATTAGGGTCTTTTCCAATCAGTTGGCTCTTCGCATACAGTGGCCAAAGTATTGGAGCTTCAGTGTTGGCATCAGTCCTTCCAATGAATATTCAGAATTGATTTCCTTTAGGATGGACTGGCTTGATCTCCTTGCAGTTGCAGGGACTCTCAAGAGTCTTCTCCCACACCACAGTTCAGAAGCATCAGTTCTTCGGTGCTCAGCTTTCTTTTTGGTCCAACTCTCACAGCCATACTGGAAAAACCATAGCTTTCATTACACAGATGTTTGTTGGCAAAGTAATGTGTCTCCTTTTTAACACACTACCTACATTTGTCATAGCTCTTCTTTGAAGGAGCAAGTGTCTTTTAATTTCACGGCTGTAGTCACCGTGCCATAGATCCACAATGCCATAGTATCAGATGGATATATTGTCAACTGGGAGAAAGACCTTGAAAATAGTTTTTGAAGATAAAATATTTTTTAGTGGCTCATGTTTCCTGTTTCCTGTTTGCTGCCTAACACTTTCATTATTTAAACTGCAGCTACTTCACTTTAAATTCTTGAAACTATTTTAGTGGTCTGTCTCCCTGGTCACACTTTTTATTGTACCTCATTATTATATTTAAGAGCATTTGTATAAACCTTCCTTTCAATCGATAAGAAGTCTGTTTGTATTGCAAAGGGCTTTGAGTAATGTCTCTTCCATTAGTCTTATGTGCAAAATGGAAGAGGGTTTTATGATTAACACCTGAACGTGTGTCTGTCCACACGATACTATCTGCTTCAGTCAGCAAAGTTGCATTGTCATTTAGTAAGTTTTGATTTTGGCTGCATTTCTCCTGTGACCTGCCACCTATCCGTACTCAGTTTTTTATTTTATTTTCATGTGGTGCAGAAACCTGAGAGCTCAGGGTTATAGAGAGTGCCAGGTACACATGTTCCCATAGACTCTTCTAGCAAAACAACTTGAGGAATAGGAACCCACATAGACACCTAAATGAAATTATTATTATTATTATTTACAGTAGTTTGGAGGTGATGTGTAGCAGGGCATGAAACAGTTCCTATTGCCAAATTTTCAAAATGTATTTATGAACTGCCCTTTTACACCAGAGCAAATAAAAGAATGATGTTAGAACAAGGCATACATTCAGAGAATGGAGCTGAGGGCTGGAGTCCCTGAAAATAAATGAGGTGCTCACAGCAGTGGTGGTGAATGGTGACAGAGAAAACAAATTCTATTCTGTCCCAAATAAAGACTAAAAATTATCGTTTTCCTTGCCAGCATAATGTCAGTTCAGTTCTCTTCAGTCGCTCAGTCATGTTCGACTCTTTGCAACCCCATGAACCACAGCACGCTAGGCCTCCCTGTCCATCACCAACTCCTGGAGTTTACCCAAACTTATGTCCATTGAGTTGGTGATGCCATCTAACCATCTCATCCTCTGTCAAGCATAATGTAGGTGCTTTGAAATATTTCAGCTAACTGAGAAATGCTTTATTTCGCATAAAGTCTTCTTTGGCTTCCCTGATAGCTCAGTTGGTAAAGAATCTGCCTGCAATGCAGGAGACCCTGGTTTGATTCCTGGGTTGGGAAGATCCCTGGGAGAAAGGAAAGGCTACCCACTCCAGTATTCTGGCCTGGAAAATTCCATGGACTGTATAGTCCATGGGGTTGCAAATAGCGACAGGACTGAGCAACTTTGACTTACTTACTTACTTACTATAAACTTTCTTCAAGGGATCTGTTTATGAAACAATTGAAAAAATTATATTATAAAATGTTGTGAGGTAGACAAATGTAGAACACAAATATGTATACATTACCAAAAGCAAAAAAGTAAAGAGGAAGAAACTATTTGGATTAAATACCAAAAGCCAGAAAGTAAAGAGGAAGAAAATATTTGGGTTAGTTAAAAAACTGTTTGGATTAAATGGAATAAACTATTTGGATTAAACTATTTGAAGGATGAAAATAAATATGGAAGGGTGAACAGTGTGGCCTTAAGCAGAAATGTGGGTATTTGGCCTGAATGTTAGGTTGGCATCAGTATTTTGTTTTGTTTTGTTTTGTTTTTGCTGTGTCAGCTCTTAGTTGCTCCAGGCCACCCATGATCTTGGTTCTCCGACCGTGCATGGAACTCAACATTCTGTGATTTAGAAGGTGGAGTCTTAACCGCTGGACCACCAAGACAGTCCCTGCGTCAGTATTGTTGAATTTCAAGACAGGAATCATGTAAGATTTGTTTTGTTTGTTTGTTTGTTTGTTTTTAACTCCCTGGAAATTGCTAAAAATGTTGAAGCACGAAATGACACAGTGAAGTGAGTTTACCTGGATTCTGAACAAAGGGCACCTTGGGCATGGTGTGAGCTGTGTTGCTAAGCTTCCGGGCAATGGTAGACTTGTGTCTTGAGAATATTTACTTCTGATGAGACACAGCAGGGGAGTGGCGTTTCATCTGAGACATAAAGTAGCAGGAGGAATTCACTGTGGTTCTGGACTCCAGTTCTGCGCCCCCGCCCCTGGTTCCCTGCAGGGTGAGAGCGCCCGCTGACCTCAGATTACCGTGTGTCTTGCTGATAGGTCACCACATGGCTGGTGGGATCCTGAGGTATATGTGTGTGTGGCAGGGAGACACACCACACTGGGAGCCGAGTCCTGCAGTTCTTTTCATTCTGTTGAGGGTTACTGGTGCCCTCCTGGCTTCCTTTTACTGCTTTATAAAAACAGAATGGAACTATCATTGATTTCTATTGTTGTGTGAGTTTCTGCCATGCAGCAGTGATTCAGTTACACATATACACAACGTCTAGTGTTTTTCAGAGTCTGTCCCATTATAGATCGGAATGAGATATTGAATATAGTTCCCTGTGCTGTGCAAAAGCACCTTGTTGTTCCTCTCACTGCTTCTGGCTCATCTTTAGAATGTTCTAGAACCCTGCTTGTCCTGGGACCTCATCATCTGTTGGCCTGCATGCTCCTGCAGTGACAAGGAAAGTGTCTTTCAGCATCCCTCTGTCTCCTTTAGGAGATTTGGAGGAAATAGCTCAATATCTATATACAGCATAAGGTGTGACAGGTTGTCGGAAGCCAGCATGAGGAGCTTTGTCCGTGACAAAGGTCATGAGGAAGGAGGCTCGACATACACAAAGGCGGGATCGAGCCTCAGGAGTCCCCCTGGAAATTTTCGGACATCTACCCCCATAACCAGAGCCTGCCTACTTTACTACTTTGTGCTCCCACCTACACCTCTGACTTTACGGGGAGCTGTTCCCCACCACCTCTTTCGGAGATGGAGTTAACTTAGAGCTCCAGTTAATAAAAACTCCTGGGCGTCGCAAGAGTGTTTCAATCTACAAACTCCTCTGAAGCTTTTCTAGCCTGTCTGACAGGCTGTCTGGCCACATGTGATTTTTTATAGCCTCTTCACCATGAGAGGCACGAAATGTTTTAAACCTTTTAAAAACAGGTTTTTTAGAAAAGTTAGAAAACTATTAGTATAGTATAGTGGGCTGATTAAAAATTGTATTGGTGAAGGGTTATTTTTTATTTTTTTTTTATTTTATTCTTAAACTTTACATAATTGTATTAGTTTTGCCAAATATCAAAATGAATCCATCACAGGTATACATGTGTTCCCCATCGTGAACCCTCCTCCCTCCTCCCTCCCCATACCATCCCTCTGGGTCGTCCCAGTGCACTAGCCCCAAGCATCCAGTATCGTGCATTGAACCTGGACTGGCATCTCGTTTCATACATGATATTTTACATGTTTCAATGCCATTCTCCCAAATCTTCCCACCTCTCCCTCTCCCACAGAGTCCATAAGACTGTTCTATACATCAGTGTCTCTTTTGCTGTCTCGTACACAGGGTTATTGTTACCATCTTTCTAAATTCCATATATATGCGTTAGTATACTGTATTTGTGTTTTTCTTTCTGGCTTACTTCACTCTGTGTAATAGGCTCCAGTTTCATCCACCTCATTAGAACTGATTCAAATGTATTCTTTTAAATGGCTGAGTAATACTCCATTGTGTATATGTACCATAGCTTTCTTATCCATTCATCTGCTGATGGACATCTAGGTTGCTTCCATGTCCTGGCTATTAGAAACAGTGCTGCGATGAACGTTGGGGTACATGTGTCTCTTTCCCTTCTGGTTTCCTTGGTGTGTATGCCCAGCAGTGGGATTGCTGGATCATAAGGCAGTTCTATTTCCAGTTTTTTAAGGAATCTCCACACTGTTCTCCATAGTAGCTGTACTAGTTTGCATATTGGAAATAAAAGCAAAAATAAACAAATGGGACCTAATTAACCTTAAAAGCCTCTGCACATCAAAGGAAACTATCAGCAAGGTGAAAAGACAGCCTTCAGAATGGGAGAAAATAACAGCAAATGAAGCAACTGACAAACAACTAATCTCAAAAATATACAAGCAACTCCTACAGCTCAACTCCAGAAAAATAAATGACCCAATCAAAAAATGGGCCAAAGAACTAAATAGACATTTCTCCAAAGAAGACATACAGATGGCTAACAAACACATGAAAAGATGCTCAACATCACTCATTATCAGAGAAATGCAAATCAAGATCACTATGAGGTACCATTGCATACCAGTCAGAATGGCTGCGATCCAAAAGTCTACAAATAATAAATGCTGGAGAGGGTGTGGAGAAAAGGGAACCCTCTTACACTGTTGGTGGATTTTTTATTTGTTGAGCCAATGTTTGTTGTTAAGTTTTCACATTTCCTGTCCTTATACACATTAATGAATATATAAAAAATAAGTATTAACCTTTGATATTTTGGGCTAAACAAATTTTTTTTTAATTAAAACCCACTACACCCCCACCCTATAAAAATGTAACTTTATGTGGTACCTTTAGAGGGTGGTGTCTGTTTTAAAAATAATCACCCCTAAAAAAATAAGTGTCCTGGTTGACTGACCTGTCACAAGGAGAGGGTCATAAATTGTCAACAGGCCCCATAACCAAAAGATGATGTAACACCCCTAAGACCTTTGTATACATTTGTATAAAACACCTGACTTTAATAAAAGTCAGGACTGCTGTCCCTGCGTGACCTTTATATAACATCTCAGTGTATAAAAACAGACCCTGGAAAAATAAAAAAAGGGGTCAGTTCCTCAAAAGACTGGTCTCCCCATGTCGTTCTTTCTTTCACCTTCTGGCTAAATCACCTTCTGGAACGTGGAGGCTTGTCAAGCCTACTAATTATGCCTGGGCTTCTAAGATCTGATCGGAGAGGCCTTAGGGTCTCCTCTCCTTCAGGAGAATGGGAAGACGTCTGTGGCCTACGTAGGTGGCGTAAATTCCTTGCCTTAAAATTTTATTAGCTTTCCAGGTAAACCAAGTTATTCAGCCTCTTTTCTCCACTGAATTTTCCTACTGAGCTATCCTTATTCTATTACTCTTTATATATCTCTAATTAATATTTAATTAAAGCTATCGTATCCTGATCGCCGAAGCCATCTCCCCTTCAAATTTCCCTAGATCCACCAGGGCTAGACCCCGAAAACAGGTCATGGCAGTATTCATATGCCATAGGCAGTATTCCATATGTGTAAAGTTATGTACAGCTGCCTTTAATATATTGACACACTCAGGTAAGTGACCCATGAGTGGAAACTATATAAACATTTACTTATTTACACCTGGCAGCTCTGGGTCTTTGTTGACCATGCAGACCTTCTGTGCTTGCAGTGAGTGGGGGCTTCTCTGTAGTCGTGGCGCACTGGCTATTGTGTAGCTCAGCTTGTTGTGGAGGCCCGGCTCCAAATTGTGGGATTCAGTAGTTGCTGCACTTGGGCTCAGTATTTATGGCATATGGGCTGAGGTGTCCCAAGGTATGTGGAGTTTTCCTGGACCTGGGATGAAACCTGTGTCCCCTGCATTGGCAGGTGGAATCTTTACCACCAGGCCCTCACAGAAGTCCTAGTATTTATTCATAAATTAGATAAATCATGTCAATAACTTGTATATTTGTGTACATCTTATAATGTGAATCTCACAACTATACATGATTCAGTTCAGTTCAGTTCAGCCACTCAGTTGTGTCCGACTCTTTGTGACCCCATAAATTGCAACATGCCAGGCCTCCCTGTCCAAAACCAACTCCCAGAGTTCACCCAAATTCATGTCCATCGAGTCAGTCATGCCATCCAGCCATCTCATCCTCTGTTGTCCCCTTCTCCTCCTGTCCCCAATCCCTCCCAGCATCAGGGTCTTTTCCAATGAGTCAACTCTTCGCATGAGGTAGCCAAAGGATTGGAGTTTCAGCTTTAGCATCAGTCCTTCCAATGAACACCCAGGACTGATCTCCTTTAGGATGGACTGGTTGGATCTCCTTTCAGTCCAAGGGCCTCTCAAGAGTCTTCTCCAACACCACAGTTCAAAAGCATCAATTCTTTGGCACTCAGCTTCCTTCACAGTCCAACTCTCACATCCATACATGACTGCTGGAAAAACCATAGCCTTGAGTAGACGGGCCTTTGTTGGCAAAATAATGTCTCTGCTTTTCAGTATGCTATCTAGGTTGGTCATAACTTTCCTTCCAAGGAGTAAGTGTCTTTTAATTTCATGGCTGCATGATTAATTAAACATTACATTCAACCCTGTATCCATTTATAATGATATAATATTGATAAGTTTATATTGCAAGTTTTATGGAAATTTATTTCTGTATTTATAAATAAATAAACCATAAAGTTATATTTCTCTTTGTGGTATATTTAGGAAATGGTGTATTTATTAAATTTGTCTGGTGTAATACACATCTGGATATAAACCTGTGTGTTTCTTATATTCTTATTCTCTGTGAAGAAGAATTACAGAGTCAGGAAATGTGGGCCCACCATCCCATGAGTGAATTCTTAAATATGTTTTGGAATTTAAAAATTTTTTTGAATTTCAGCTAATTAATGTACCTTACTTAGTTTAAAAAAATTGATCTTACTTTGCACAATAATGGAAGAAATGGGTCCCCTTTCAAGACGCATAGTCTCCAAAGGATCTAGTGTGTTGGGAACAGTCATGAGGTATTTACTGCCTGGTAATATTTTCTCAGGAATTAAACAGTAGCAGCTGTCTCCCTGACTCAGTGGTTCACACATCTCCCGTCTCCCGACCACACCCCCACTTTCTGCTGGCCTTATGAGAGAGTTATGGAAACTCTGAATCCTTCTGTGTTTGACAAGAGTCACCCCTTCACTCGTCAGGTATTAGAGAAACGTCTGTAAAGTGTAGCACGTGTGGTGTCTGTGTGCAATCTGGGAGCATTCGATTCTCATCAGCTACAGAGTTGTCCCCATGGATTTCAGTCCAGAACAAAGAAAGATGGCGTGCGCACACACACACACACACACACACATGGACACACAGAAACACAGAAACACAGACACACAAACACATAGACACACAGATACACACACAGACACAAACACGGACACACAGAAACTCACACAAACACACAGACACACACATAGATACACACACACACGGACACACAGAAACACAGACACACAAACACATAAACACACACGCAGACACAAACACGGACACACAGAAATACAGACACACACACACATAAACACACACATAGACACACACACAGATACACACACAGACACAAACATGAACACAGACACACAAACACACAGAGACACACAGAAACACAGACACACACATAAACAGACACACACATAAACACACACACACACGGACACACAGATACACACACAGACACAAACACGGACACACAAACACATAAACACACACGCAGACACAAACACGGACACACAGAAATACAGACACACACACACACATAGACACACACACACAGATACACACACAGACACAAACATGAACACAGACACACAAACACACAGAGACACACATAGATACAAAGAGACACACAGAAACACAGACACACACACATAAACACACACACACACGGACACACAGAAACAGAGACACACAAACACATAAACACACACAGACACACACATAGATACACGTACACGGACACACACATGCACACGGACACACAGAAACACAGACACACAAACATAAACACACACACAGACACACACACACAGATACACACACAGAAACACAGACACACACACACGGACACACACATACACACAGAAACACACGCACAACCACATAAACACACACACAGACACAAACACGGACACACAGAAACACAGACACACACACAGACATACACACACAGATACACACAAACACGGCCACACACACACACATAGACACACACATAGATACACACAAAGAGACACACAGAAACACAGGCACACAAACACATAGATACACACAGACACACACAAACTAACCCATATACACACAAACACACACACTGTTTTCATCATTGTAATTCTAGGCATTACAGTCCTATTAAATAAAAGGAGTTTATTAGAGAGTTTGTTCCTCCAAGACACATACAGGCGGTTTCAAACCAAGAAAAGTATTTGATCTTTAATTAATTAGCATATAACACATATAATTTATTATAGATATAATTTATTATAGGTATAACTCATTATAGATATAGTTTATTGTATATGGGGAGGAGGAAATAGGAACTCACTCCAGTGTTCCTGCCTGGAGAACTCCATGGACAGAGGAGCCTGGTGGGTTACAATCCATGGGGTGGCAAAGAGTCGGACACGACTGAGTGGCTAACACATTATATATGGAGTATCTATATAAGGCATATAATTAATCTAGAATCACCTGAGAGACGTCAGGTACATGTCTGCAGTGAAATGAAGCCCACGGTACAGAACAAGAGTACCAACAGACACTTAGAGACCTGAGAGATACCAGACCTAAACCCAGCCATGCAGTGAACTGCATTAAGTACAAATGAACTATACACTTTAATGAAGTAGAAGGCAGATTGTCTTTTGTGTTCACAAAGGAAGACAGAACTACATGTATTCTTTTCTTTTCTTTTTTTTTTTTTTTTACTTTGCCTTTATTATTCTAGACTTCTCTACAAACATCTTAGATTGCCCTGGTCATGACCATCCGAGCTCTGAATATGAACTGAACTACCTGCGTTCTCGTCTCAGTGCATGGCAACCCTTCCTGCACAGAATCCATTTCCGATGGATCTTAGTGAAACCGAGCAGGACCCCATGGCCCTTCCCACCATGTCCTCCACCTGTCTTTTGTCTGGGGAGAAACTTGAGCCAGAGAATCAGTTTAATCAGAGAAGGGAGAAACACAGAAGCAAAGAAAAACATCCAACCGTGCTAAACACTAATACTTCAGTCAGTAAGCAAATCCAAGGCCCTTAGTTTGTCCTCAAAGGTTGTAGGCAGTATTGCGAGCCATGTCCTGGGAGCTGTCTTACAGACACTGAAACCCCCACCAAATGGACAAGGTAACTACAGGATAACCATACTGTAGTCATGACGTGCTGCTGCTACTAAGTCACTGCAGTCATGTCGGACTCTGTGCGACCCCATAGACGGCAGCCCACCAGGCTCCCCCATCCCTGGGATTCTCCAGGCAAGAACACTGGAGTGGGTTTCCATTTCCTTCTCCAATGCAGGAAAGTGAAAAGTGAAAGTGAAGTCATCCAGTTGTGTCCAACTCTTCTCGACCCCATGGACTGCAGCCCACCAAGCTCCCCAGTCCCTGGGATTGTCCAGGCAAGAACACTAGAGTGGGTTGCCATTAAGTTGTCACAGTTCTGAGAACTTGTCTCAGACAAGGGAAAGAAAATGACCCTGAAACTGATGATTGTTGTTGAGTCGCTCAGGCGTGTTCTGAGTCTTTTCCAGGCCATGGACAGTAGCCCACCAGGCTCCTCTGTCCATGGGATTCTCTAGGCCAGAATACTGGAGTGGGCTATCATTTCCTTCTCCAGGGGATCTTCCTGACCCAGGGATCAAACCCACATCTCCTGCATTGGCAGGTGGGTTCTTTGCCACTGAGTCACTTTGGAAGCCCCGTTTTATATCAGTACAGAGTAACATGTGAGTTCTCATTTTTTATCTCTCTGGGGCAGTTGTTTTCCACTATTGTTTTGAATGTAGGGCTGAGCAAACTGGTTTTTTTTTTTTTTTTTTACTGAGTCACTGGTAATAAATTTATAGAGTCTTAGTTCGATGCAGTGTGCATGCAGCCACTTAAACCACTGCTCAGTATATGTTTAATTTTAAAACACACACTGGGTGTTTGTTGTGTTCTCTGCCTTTCTCTACTGTGATTTGAGGCCTTCTCCTTGTGGTGGTTATCTTGTTGAGTCTCAAGGGAGGGCTATAGAGAAGAAGATCAATAGTGCTTAGTTGTCCTGCTGCATGTAGGATCTTCCAGGGTCAGGGATTCAGCCTGTGTCTTCTGCTTTGGCAGGTGGATTCCCAACCTCTGGGCCCCTAGGGAAGTACCTCTGCTCAGTATTTCGGTTTTATTTTTTGGTTTGGTTTAATTCTTGCTGTCATTTTAAGGCTGGCTTACAAAACTAGACAGCATATTAAAAAGTAGAGACAGTACCTTGCCAATAAAGGTCCGTACAGTCAAAGCCATTGTGTTCCAGTAGTCATGTAAAGATGTGAGAGTTGGACTATAAAGCTGAAAGTGAAAGTGAAGTTGCTCAGTCGTCCAACTCTTTTCGAGCCCATGGACTGTAGCCTGCAGGCTTCTCCGTCCATGGGATTTTCCAGGCAAGAGTACTGGAGTGGGGTGCCATTGCCTTCTCCAGGGGATCTTCCTGACCCAGGGATTGAACCCAGGTCTCAGGGACTGAACCCAGGTCTTCTGCATTTCAGGAAGATGCTTTACCCTCTGAGCCATTTTTCAGTCAATGTTAAAGAAAGCTGAGTGCCAGAGAATTGATGTTTTTGAACTGTGGTGTTGGAGATAACTCTTGAGAGTCCCCTGGACTGCAAGGAGATCCAACCAGTCCATCCTAAAGGAAATCAGCCCTGAATATTCATTGGAAGGACTGATGCTGAAGCTGAAACTCCAATACTTTGGCCACCTAATGGGAAGAACTGACTCATTGGAAAAGACCCTGATGCTGGGAAAGATTGAAGGTGGGAGGAGAAGGAGACGACAGAGGATAAGTTGGTTGGATGGCATCACCGACTCAATGGACATAAGTTTGAGCAAACTCCAGGAGTTGGTGATGGACAGGGAGGCCTGGCGTGCTGCAGTCTATGGGGTTGCAAAGAGTTGGACACCACTGAGTGACTGAACTGAACTGAATTGAAATGGACTGAATCTCTTTGATCCAGTGGCATGACCATTGTGGGTTCCCACATGGCTCCTTTGTTCCCCATCATTAGGCACTGATGAATGACTATTATTTTAAAACACCCCTGATGAGTTACTGAACAGCTACAGATAATTCATCATCTCTATCAGCAGCAAAGACACTGCTTCTGGGGGTGGACCTGAATGCTAGCAGCCCCGAATAGGACACCACATAACTGGTGCCTTGTATCCAACCTCAGTGCTCTTTCTTGAATAGTTAGTGTTCACTTTTGTTGTGTGTGTGTGTGTGTGTGTGTGTGTGTGTGTGTGTGCTCAATCAATAAATCGTGTCTGACTCTTTGAGACCCCATGGACCCCATAGCCTGACAGGTTCCCCTGTCCATGGGAATCTCCAGGCAAGAATGCTGGAGTGGGTTTCCATTCCTTTCTCCAGGGGATCTTCCCAACCCAGGGAAGGGTCCCTTTTTTCTTGTGTGACCTGAATCAGCATATTCTAAACCAGTGAGCCACCTGGGAACCCCATGTAACACTGCATTCTGCCAAATCCTTACCACAACGGGCAACCCCACAGCAGATGAGCACTGCTTAAAAACAGAATTGAGTTGTTTTCCAATGCCAGTTAGGAAAGCACAGGTTCTATTTGAAGTTCTGTAACTAACCATCCCCATTGCTCACATGACCTCAGGTGGAAACCTCATATCACTGTATAAAATTGTTGAAAGGGAAAGTCGCTCAGTCATGGTGGACCTTTGTGACCCCATGGACTATACAGTCTATGTAATTCTCCAGGCCAGAATATTGGAGTGGGTGTACATGGCCTTCTCTGGGGTTCTTCCCAGCCCAGGGATCGAACCCAGGTTTCCTGTGTTGCAGGCAGATTCTTTACCAGTTGAGCCATAAGGGAAGCTCAGAGAAAATTAGTATCTGTGGTTTATTCTCTCTTCTCACCAACACACTCGCAGTGTTCACACCATGTGTTCTAAACAGAGTTATCTCCTGCCACATGCTATACTCAATTTTCTACATAGTTGGATTTACATATTTTTTTGTATTTGCAAATATGGCATCTTTATGGACACATATGTGTATTAATCATTTTATTGAACAGTTTAGAAATTCAGTAACATCAGCAAGAGCAGAGGAGATTTGTGGCAGGAAAGCCATGTAGAATCATGATTTCCTCGGAGAGAAGAACAGACGATTTCAAGGAAAAGGTCTATAATCTTCATATGGATGATTGGGACACATTACTGATGCGATGCTTCTCATAGCATTACTTCATTTTCTTCTTTAATCGTGAAAAAATTTAAGACGTTGTTGAGATGATTACAGTTAACATGATGTTGGTCAGAGAATGAAAGATAGAAACAGTTACTACTGGAAGTAGTGAGAAATTCCCTTACAAGACCCATTGCACAGAAGTCACTCTGTGTGACTGCCCATGGGGTTTGCATAGAATGGCTACCTTGTGTCCATCTGCTAAAGCTATGTTATTTTTTTCAGTAGTCATGTATGGATGTGAGGATTGGACTGTAAAGAAAGCTGACTGCCAAAGAATTGATGATTTTGAACTGTGGTGTTGAAGAAGACTCTTGAGAGTTCCTTGGACTGCAAGGACATCCAGCCAGGCCATCCTAAAGGAAATTGGTCCTAAATATTCATTGGAAGGACTGATGCTGAAGCTGAAACTCCAATACTTTGGCCATCTAATGCGAAGAACTGACTTATTTGAAAAGACCCTGATTCTGGGAAAGATTGAAGGTGGGAGGAGAAGGGTTCAATAAAGGATGAGATGGTTGAATGGCATCACCAGTCGATGGCCATGAGTTTGAGCAGGCTTGGGGAATTGATTATGGACAAGGAAGCCTGGTGTTCTGCAGTCCTTGGGGTACCAGAGAGTCAGACATGACTGAGCAACTAAAGTGAACTGAAACGAGCTGTGAGCAACCCAGTATCAGGTCTTATGATGAGAGTTATTAAGTTACATATGCACATGTCTGAGATGTAGGAGACTGTGTACTGGGTGACCTATGCTGCTTAACATCTATAAATCTTCCTTACAATCATAAAGATGTGGCTGCAAGATCATTCATTCACACTGGGGTTCCCCAGAGTTCATGTTTCACAGCTCAGGGCTTCACACAATCTTCTTTGTCTACAAAACATGTCACTGCGGGGTCTAGACCAGTGTGTGCATTTAGATACTTAAGTCCAAACCCTTATGTAAGCCCTAGCCTTTGCCACTTGGCAGGATGGACCGTTTTGTGATCCTATTTTTTTTAAATAAAGTTTTATTGAAATTTAGTTGATGTGCAATGTTGTGTTAGTTTCTGGTTCAAAGCAAAGTGCTTTATGCATACATTTGTTGTTTTTATTTAGTTGCCAAGTCATATCCCTCTCTTTTGTCCCTATGGTACATTGCCAGATTCCTCTGTCTTTGGCATTTTCTAAGCAATAATACTGGAGTGGCTGCTGCTGCTAAGTCACTTCAGTCATGTCCGACTCTGTGCGACCCCATAGACGGCAGCCCACTAGGCTCCCCCGTCCCTGGGATTCTCCAGGCAAGAACACTGGAGTGGGTTGCCATTTCCTTCTCCAATGCAAAAAAGTGAAAAGTGAAAGTGAAGCCATTCAGTTGTGTCCGACTCTTAGCGACCCCATGGACTGCAGCCCACCAGGCTTCTCCATCCATGGGATTTTCCAGGCAAAGTACTGGAGTGGGGTGCTATGAGTGGCTAGTCATTAACTATTCCATGACCCACATGTCCTGCATCAGCAGGCAGATTTCTTTATACTGAGCTTCCAGGGAAGCCCTCAGTTAATACACATATGTATGTAAATATATACCTTTTTACATTATTCTCTTTACAGGTTATTACAAGTCATTGAGTACAGATATCTGTGCTATACAACATATTCTAGGTGTTCATTTTATGTTTAGTAGTATATATCTCTTAAACCCAAACTCCCAAATCATCCCTTCCCCCAGTTATCCCTTTGGTAACCATATTTTGTTTTCTGGGCCTTGAGTCTGTTTCTATGCTGCAAATAGTTTATTTGTGTTGTATTTTACATTCCCCATGCAAGGTATATCATATGATATGTGCTTTTCTATTTGTGACTTTTTGATTATTTCTGGGTCCATCCATGTTGGTGCAGATGGCATTATTTCAGTCTTTGTCAGGGTTGAGTAATAGCCAATTGTGTATATATCCCATTCTTAAAGCAGTATGCCCCCAGGAAAAAAAAAAAAAAAGCCTTGACATACTAAAGAAGACTCAGTGTTGCTAGGTGTCATGTGCTACTCACCAAACAGAGGTTCTCAGTTCTTATTTCGGACAGTTGTCTGTGAAAGAGAATGAATAAGGGGAAAATTGACTATTGATATGCCTCTACTTGAAATAATTATTTGATAAAGTCCTGTATGAAAGATGACTGAGGGAGTAGGAAATTTGGATCAAGTATCCTCATGATGTATTTTCATTTCTGATACCTGCTGTCCTCAGGGCCTTTACCTGTTTGGGCGCCATCTTCTGTATTTTCATTTGGAATACCCCTTTCATTGTTTATCTCCTCATACTTCTGAATATCTTCTTGACTCAAACTGTCTCCTTTGCCTAGATTTCATAGTGAACAGGGCAGATGGGTGTGCATTAGAATACTTCATTGGTTATAGAGTGTCCCCTGGCTCGTATCTGTAGTGTCCAGTAAGTCTCACCATGACCACTCCCCTCCCCCATCACCTAAACCCTGCTCAGCAGAGAATTTTCTACAGAGGTTCCCGTGTGTGCATACAGGTCTTCAGATGGGTCCGTGGAGGTAGAGTCCACATGGTTTCCATTTTCTCACATTCCAGTTCTCCCAACTGCTGAGAGAACCACAGACCATTCACCTGTGAGCTTAAGCAGCTCCGAGTCAGTGCTGTCTCTAGTGCAACATCCGAGAAGGTGATGGTGGCGTTGGAAACTCAGAATTTCTCCTAACTCTAACCCTTTCTGTCCACTTTGTCTGCATCCTAGAATTCCTTCCCTGGGGTTTTCTTGGTCTCCAGTCAAAGGAGTGGCTAGATATCAGCACTAACTCAATGAGCAAAAGTTTGCACAAACTCTGGGACAGAGTGGAAGATAGAGGAGCCTGGCGTGCTGCAGTCCATGAGGTCGCCAAGAGTCAGGCAGACGCTAGTGCCTGAACAACAATATTCAAACGAAGGGGGAGAAGTGATTTGAACATTCCCCAAGCACTAATCTCATCACACATGTCACTGAGGGGCAAAGCTCAGGCATTGTCATCCTCAGAGACCAGACACTCCCCCTACCCAGCCCCAACGTGGATCAGAAAGCATAAAGGGGCCAGGCAGTGACCCTGTGGAGTTGGCCACATGGCACGTGATTCCCATGCCTGACCACATGCCTCTGAAGGATTCAATATGATCGAGTGGTTATTTGAAGAGCATCAAGTTCAGGTCTCAGGATTTATTTTAACCATCATGACAAAGAATAAACCATTTGTGGTGGAGATGAATGGATTCATGTTTGGGAACTGTGAGTCTACTAAACTCAAATTTAAACCTTGGTTCACTTTGGTTTCAGAATCTGGCCACTCCAATATGCGATATTTGACAAGAATCCCATGGACCATCCTGGAATATTTCATTGCACCTCCAGGATAAGTGTATCTAATAATTTAAAAAGCCGCATGATAGGATCACCAGTGGCTACATTTCTTCAGTTTCCCATATAACAAATCTTTGGGCGCAACCCTAACTCATGTCACATGACGTCTGAGTTCTCCTGTGTGAATACATGTCTGCCCCAGTGTGCATAATAAAATATACCGTCTGTAATGCTTCTGTCCTCAATACAAAAATTCTGATTATATCAACATGACCAGCTTGCATAGAATGAGTTACAGTACATACCGAGGGCATAAGTCAGTTTTGTGGTCTTCTCTCCATCAAAGTTTTCAGCATAGAATACCAACATGCTTTCTGATACAGGGATCAGTTGCACAGAATTTTTACCCATGACTGTGACAGAAAAACATAAATTCAAATCTCAATACAGTTAACTTCTTTCCTCTTCATTTGGGCATCTCGTATTCTTCACATGCCTTTGATGGTGACCTTTGTCTCATTGACATTCATAGTGGGTGTGTTGTAAGTAACAGTTAAAACAGCTAGTGAAGTAGGAAAGCTTTCTCCACATGACTCTCTTCTGAACATAGTAAAGACGTTCAGTTTTCTGGACTGAACAGGTTATGAATGATAGTGAAGTTGCCTATTGCAACTGTAGTAGGTTGGTGGGCCCGAACCATCTCATACCAGCTCATAAGAGCTTACTGTTAAAGATGACTATTAACTTTTCAGGAATTTTGTGACCAAATTTATAAGTACAGTCCTGATTACAAAGGTATTCTCTAAGCAAATCATGTGAAAATAAAAGTTAATAGATAAAGTTATTTCCTAGTACAGAGGGTGGTAAAAGGGCTAGAAATGAGGCGATTGCCAAATGCTGGAGATATATTCCCTGAAATGATTCTTTTTTAGTTCCTGTGGCTGCATGTCCACATTGGAAATTAAAAAACATGCAGCAGACCAAATTAGAATGCTCCATTGCACATTTTCTCCTTGAAAATCAAATATGTAGTCATTTAATCATTCAATGTTACAGCATTGATATATGAGAATTCTTTCCAGTATAGCAAACCATAGAGATACAAATCTGTGCTAGCCTCCCTTTTTTTTCTATATCATAAAAACTATTTTGAAAAATTTCTGTTACTTTATCCTCATACTTTTCTGTGGCATTTACTTTAATCAGGTTCTACTTCTTAATCAGGCTAGTAAAAACTTTTAATATTTAAAGAATTTCTTTAGTTAAAGCAATTTTGATCTTGTAAGCTTAAATAAGTGGCTTCCCAGGGTGCTCAGCTGTAAGAAATCTGCCTGCTAGTCCTGGGGATGCCTGAGATGTCCCTTTAATCCCCAGGTCAGGAATATTCCTGGAGGAGGAAATGGCAACCCCCTCCAGTATTCCTGCCTGGAGTATCCCATGAACAGAAGAACTTGTAGCCTATAGTCCATGGGGTCATTAAGAGTCAGTCAAGACTGAGCATCTGAGCACAGACACATGCATGTCAAATAAAAGAAAATAATTTTTTAATGGATTGTTGCAATCTTAAGTAGCTGTATACACTTCCCCATGTCTGAGGAACATGGGGCTTTTTCTCAGATGCCATCAATGGCACCTTCCAAATTGGACCTTATCCTAGTTTTCTGGTGCAGAACTAATGCCTGGAAAATGTAATGTCTTTCCCAAGGTGGCCTTTGTAATGAATAGAGAAAATAGTACACAAGTCCAGACATCTAGTTGTCTTAGATGAAGCCAAAATCATCGATCTCACCAAGGTCCATGGTTTTGGGCTTCTTTGGTGGCTCAGACGGTAAAGAATCTGCCTGCAATGCAAGAGACCTGGCTTCCCTTCTTGGGTTGGCAAGATCCCCTGGAGAAGGAAATGACTACCCACTTCTCAAGTCCCTTGGACTGCAAGGATATCAACCAGTCAGTCCTCTAGGAGACCAACCCTGAATATTCATTGGAAGGGCTGATTCTTAAGCTTAAGCTTCAACTCTTTGGCCACCTGATGGGATGAGGTGACTCACTGGAAAAGACCCTGATGAGGGAAAGATTGAGGGCTGCAGGAGAAGAGGGTGACAGAGGACGAGATGGTTGGATGGCATCACTCAATGGACATGAGTCTGAGCAAACTCCGGGACATGGTGAAGGACAGGGAAGCCTGGCATGCTTCAGTCCATGGGGTCACAAAGAGCCAGACACAACTTAGTAACTCACAAACCTGAGAAGACACACACATTGACAAAGCTTGCCTACTCACAATCTACGTGGTAAACATTTCCTTCTGCTCTCTGTGCCACTACTGTGAGTAAGGTGCAACTATCGTAATGCCTGAAAGACAAACAGACAAGACATGCCTTCATCACTATCCATTCCCCAGCGCTGGAGGTCACCCTTCCATGAACAGGGTTCACACACTCATCTTCACTTGCATCACCCCCACCGTTCACTGCCCGTTGGAGACCGAACCCCATGATAGAACTCAACAGTCTAGTTGTGTTCAGTTGGGGCAGATTGTGCTTACGTGACAATGAAAGTAATGGACATTTTTTCACAGTTGTCAATGCATTCAAATTGGCGGAAGTATGTCCGCAGGGGGCCTCCTTCCTCAATCTTCTCCTTGTTATTCGCGGCCATGTAAATGGTGTACCAGTTTCCTGTAATCTAACAAGGAAGGTTTCCATAAACCAGTCAATCTGGTTACATGTTTTTCACCAATACCCAGCCCAATCTTTGCTTCTGTGTTTCCCTCAGAAGAGAAGTCAAGTCAGTCTTATTAAGCAAAGTAGTGTTCTACCTCCTACCTTGCCGAATAATGCAATAATAATAATGCAATAATGACTGTGAAATGCAATAATGATTCATATTCAAGCAGAAAGAATTTAGAGTTCCTTGAAATAGCTAAAACAACACCATTAAAAACCATGACAGTTCATAACTCCCTAAATGATAGCATATTCGCTTTTTTTTCTTACATACAGACAAATAAGATGAAAAAAAAATACAACAAGCAGGAAGACAGGGGTTATGTTATGCTCACATAGATATGTGTATCACAGTATGTGTGTGGTACATACACAAGCTGGTCATCCATGTAACCAAGACTGTCTCTCTCTGTCACACTCACAGAACCAAGACCTTCTCTCAGATCAGCAGAATTTGGGTACCTCTGGGGATTCCGGCTGAGCTGGAGCTTCCTGGGCAGCACAAACCAGACCCAGGAGAAGAGTCAGGAACACAGCCTTCATCTTGTGACTCTAGTGATTCTTCCTCTATAGAATCTGAGGGTTTCCCAGTTGTTGGAGAGATTGTGAATTGTTTCCACTTTTTTATAGTATACATCTCTTGGCAGAATACGTAATGATCAAACAGTAATTAATCAGAAAACCTTGGTTACAGAGATACCATCTTCTGATATCCTGGTTGGCAGCTGAGCTTTTTCCGCAATCTGTGGTTTTTATAAATGTATTAGTTTTAAGAGAAGCATAAGTAAGTTTGGATGTTTGGCCTTTGGACTAGATGAGAAATTACAGCACATATGACGTATTTCAAGCACAGTGATATTTATATTACTTTGTATCCTCAGATTCCAAAATGGGACAAACAGTCCTAGACACATAACCCCAAATTCTGTGTTATTCCTTTAGCATTGAAGCAGTCAGCTTAAGGTTATTTTTCAAAAATAAAGATGGTACTTTCTGATGTGGCTTAGTCACTCAATTGTGTCCGACTTTGGTCCCCATGGACTGTAGCCCACCAGGCTCCTCTTGTCCATGGGATTTCCCATGCAAGGCTATTGGATTGAGTTGCCATTTATCTCTCCAAGGGATCCTCCCGACCAGGGACTGAACCCAGGTCACCTGCGTGCAGGCAGTCTCTTGTATTGCAGGCGAATTCTCTACTGACTGAGCCATGAGGGAAGCCCCTGTCTGGTGTAAGGAGACTCATATGTGGCGTCTGTCCCAGGAACCGGTTATGAGGGCATTTCTCAGAGGAGTCTTTATATTTTATTTGAAATTGAAGTATCAGTTGATGTACAGTTAGTTGTCACTCAATTGTGTCCAATTCTTTGCAATCTCATCGACTGCAGTATGCCAGTCTTCGCTGTCTATCACCAACTCCCAAAGCTTGCTCAAAGTCATGTCCATCGAGTTGGTGATGCCATCCAACCATCTCATTCTCTGTCATCCACTTTTCCTCCTGCCTTCAATCTTTCCCAGCCTGAAGGTCTTTTGCATTTTTAATGGTGCGGTATGATACAGACATATCATGTTCAGTTCAGTTCAGTTCAGTCGCTCAGTCGTGTCTGACTCTGTGACCCCATGAATTGCAGCATGCCAGGCCTCCCAGAGTTCACTCAGACTCATGTCCATTGAGTCAGTGATGCCATCCAGCTATCTCATCCTCTGTCGTCCCCTTCTCCTCCTGCCCGCAATCCCTCCCAGCATCAGAGTCTTTTCCAATGAGTCAACTCTTCACATGAGGTGGCCAAAGTACTGGAGTTTCAGCTTTAGCATCATTTCTTCCAAAGAAATCCCAGGGCTGCTTTCTTCAGAATGGACTGGTTGGATCTCCTTGCAGCCTAAGGGACTATCAGGAGTCTTCTCCAACACCATAGTTCAAAAGCATCAATTCTTTGGTGCTCAGCTTTCTTCACAGTCCAACTCTCACATCCATACATGACCACTGGAAAAAACCATAGCCTTGACTAGACGGACCTTTGTGGGCAAAGTAATGTCTCTGCTTTTCAATATGCTATCTAGGTTGGTCATAACTTTTCTTCCAAGGAGTAAGTGTCTTTTAATTTCATGGCTGCAGTCACCATCTGCAGTGATTTTGGAGCCCCCAAAATAAAGTCTGACACTGTTTCCACTGTTGAATATATGACATATCATGTAATGATTCATAATTTTTTATGTACTCCATTTATCATTATAAGAATATTGGCTTTATTCTGTGTTGTACAATATAGTTTTGAACACTGTTGATTTTATACTGAATAGCTAATACCTCTTACTCCCCTCCTGTTACCTTACCCCAACCCCCTTTGCTCTCCACACTGCTGCTGCTAAGTTGCTTCAGTCGTGTCCGACTCTATGCGACCCCACAGACGGCAGCCCACCAGGCTCCCCCGTCCCTGGGATTCTCCAGGCAAGAACACTGCAGTGGGTTGCCATTTCCTTCTCCAATGCCATGAAAGTGAAAAGTCTCTGTTGTGCCTGACTCTTAGTGACCCCATGGACTGCAGCCCACCAGGCTCCTCCATCCATGGGATTTTCCAGGCAAGAGTACTGGAGTGGGGTGCCATTGCCTTCTCCACTCTCCACACTAGTAACCAATAGCTGGTTGTGTGTATCTGTTGGTTTGCTGCTTTTTTATATTGACCTGTTGGATTTATGTTTTAGATTTAACATATAAGTAATATCAGGAGAAGGCAATGGCACCCCACTCCAGTACTCTTGCCTGGAAAATCCCATGGATGGAGGAACCTGGTAGGCTGAAGTCCATGGGGTCGAAAAGAGTGGGACACGACTGAGTGACTTCACTTTCACTTTTCACTTTCATGCATTTGAGAAGGAAATGGCAACCCGCTGCAGTGTTCTTGCCTGGAGAATTCCAGGGACAGGGGAGCCTGGTGGGCTGCCGTCTTTGGGGTCGCACAGAGTCGGACACAGCTGAAGTGACTTAGCAGCAGCAGCAGCGGCATAAGTAATATCATACAGTATTTGTCTTTCTCTGTCTAAATTCTTTCACTTAGCCTATACCCTCAATGTCCATCCAAGTTGCTACAGATGGAAAAACTTCAACTTTGTTATAGTTGTGTAGTATTCCAGTGTGTGTGTGTGTGTGTATACACTATGGCTTCTTTTAGTTTGGATTGTTATATGTAAATTTAATGAACTTGTTTCAACAAGAGAAAATTCTTATTTCCTTCCCTACTCAAGGATTCCTCCCAAGTTCATCTCCACAGTTTTGTTTTGCTTTGTGGATATAACCTAGTCTCACTACAGTGGGTAAGATTTCTGCCTTATTTTTAGCTTCTGATACTAAGATGTGTGTTCTTTCAGCCTTCCTCCTGAACTATTCATGCATCAGGGAACCCACATTAAAGAAATCATGGGCAACTACTCTGTAAATAATACTCAGACAGTTTGCTCTCAGGACGACACCAGCTCTGTGATGATCTTGTTAATAATAATAATTTAAAAAATGGGTGGATAATGATTTGAGATATAAAAGTACAGAGATTGAACTGAACCTCTGTAACTGAACCAAGCAAACTCCAGGAGTTGGTGATGGACAGGGAAGCCTGGTGTGCTGCAGTTCACATGATTGTAAAGAGTCAGACATGGCTGAGCGACTGAACTGAACTGAACTCTACAGCTGAAATGAAAGGTGAGTTTTTAAAACTCATTTAGTCAAAATTCAACAAAAGTTCACATATTTGAGGTGCACCGTTGATAAGCTTTGGATGAACTGAGCTGTGAAAACCTTTCCTCAATCAGCATGGTGAGCTTATCTGTCAAGTTCAGAACTATGCTCGGGCTCCTTGCTCATCCTTTCTTCTGACCCTTCTCAGTCACCTCCCACCCGGTCCTGGGAACCCCTTCTTCAGTTTTCTGGCACAATAAGTCAATTGACATACTTTAGAAGTTTCCAAAAATTGAATCTGTGGGTGTGCTTCTGGCTTCTTTCACTTAGCATGTTTGTTTTAATAATTGTCTATATTATTTGTAGACTTCATTCCTATTGACCCCTGCATGGCATTATTTTGGGACTTCCCTGATAGCTTAGTTGGTAAAGAATCCACCTGCAATGCAGAGACCACAGTTTGATTACTGGGTTGGGAAGATTCCCTGCAGAAGGGATATGCTACCCGCTCCAGTATTCTTATTCTTCCCTTGTGGCTCAGGTGGTAAAGAATCTGCCTGCAATTCAGGAGGTCCTGGGTTCAATCCCTGGGTTGGGAAGATCAACCTTTTGGTCTTCCCTGATAATTCAGTTGGTAAAGTATTGTCTTGCTTGGGCACAGTGATGTGTGTGGGCTCAGTTGCTAAGTGTGTCCAACTTCTTTGAAGCCCCATGGACTATAGCCTTTGTCCATGGACAGACTCCTCTGTGGGGATTTCCCAGGGAAGAAAACTGGAGTGGGTACCATTTTCTCATCCAGTTTGTCTTCCCAATCCAAGGATGGAACCAGTGTCTCCTGCACTGGCTGCTCCTGCTGCATCTCTTCAGTCGTGTCCGACTCTATGCGACCCCATAGACGGCAGCCCACCAGACTCCTCTGTCCCTAGAATTCTCCAGGCAAGAACACTGGAATGGGTTGCCATTTCCCTCTCCAGTGTATGAAAGTGAAAAGTGAAAGTGAATTCGCTCAGTTGTGTCTGACTCTTGTCCAGGCAAGAGTACTGGAGTGGGGTGCCATTGCCTTCTCCACCTGGCTGGGGGGTTCTTTACTCCTGAGCCAGCAAGGAAGTATGGATATATCCCGTTTTACCCATTCACATGTTGATGGATACAGGTTCACAGACAAGTCTTTATAAGAAACTGAGCCATCGTATCTCCTAGGTGTACACTTGGGGGTAGAACTACTGGATCTCAGTATGTTCTGATTTTACAGTACTGCCAACAGTCGTTGAGAGTTTCCATTGTTTCAGATCCTTGCCGGGATTCAGTGTGATCATTTGTTTTCATCTCAGATATTAAAGTAAGTGTGTGAGTGTATCTAGTTACCATCGTAACTCCCATTTCCCAAGGGAATAAAGCCATGAGACCACTTTTTACGTCTCTACTTCCTATTTGTCTATTTTCTTTGCTAAGTGTCTCTTTGAATCATCCTTTCATTATGAAGTGAATTATTTGTTTCCTTATTATGAAGGTTGGAGGTTGTTTATGCAGTCTGGGAACAAGTCCTTTTCTAGATGGAAGGACAAATATTTTTCCTCAGCCCCAGGCTTCTTTTGTACTTTCTTAAGAGTGTTCCTCAGTTTTGTAAATATTTTCATGTTGGTCTAGGCCTGATTACTAATGTAGTACCCCTGTGAATGAATCTGCCTTGGTATATTTTCTAATCAGTAACCTCTTGGTCTTTGGTCACAGAGCTTCCTCCCATGTTTTACCTCTTGAGTCTTCCTTGCTTTGAAAGTGAAAGTCACTCAGTCGTGTCCGACTCTTGGCAACCCCACAGACTGTATGGTCCTTGGAATTCTCCAGCCCAGAATACTGGAGTGGATAGCCTTTCCCTTCTCCAGGGGATCTTCCCAACCCAAGGATTAAATCCAGGTCTCTGGCATTGAAGCCGGATTCTTTACCAGCTGAGCCACAAGGGAAGACCTTTCTTATTTTAGGTCTTACATGTAGGTCTATGAATCTCTCTGTTATTTCTAGAACATGAAGCAGTGAATGCATTGAATTATTTGTTTTGGGTGTGTGGATATCCCACTTTTCCAGCAACTTTAATCCATAAATGTCTTATTTTCCACTGAATTTCTTTTGTATTTTAATGTAAAATTCGATTGGGTATATGTTCCTCCTTTCCTGGCACAATTTTCGTTCTGTTTTGTCCCCGCCCCCGCCCCCCGCAACCCGCCACCATTCTTTATTTGTGTTTGAGACAGCATTTAATTAAAGACAATTAGAACATGAAGCTCATATTTCTAACCTTCAACACGTTTGTGTCAAAAGTATAAAGTGTTCATGGTTCACAATGAGTATAGGATTGCTCATCCATTTATACTAGATTATAGTATCATGTTTTTCTCCTGATTTTCCCACAAAGCTATCTAAACCAGCAGGACAATATGTTTGCTAAATTTTGAACCAAAAACAAATAATCATTGAATAAATGCTTGAGACTTGCAGAGCCCTCAACATAATCAGATACTCAGTCTCAAACATAAAGCTTTATTGACTTAAATAAGTTGTTGTTGTTTAGCCAACTAGGTAGTGTCCGACTATTGTGACACCACAGACTGTGACCCACCAGGTTCCTCTGTCCCTGGGATTTCCCAGACAAGAATACTGGAGTGGGGTTTCCATTCCCTTCTCCATGGGATCTTCCTGACCCAGGATTTGAACCCAGGTCTCCTGCATTGCAGGCAGATTCTTTCCCAACTGAGCTACAAGGTGTTTTTGTTTAGTTATAATTACCTGAAGAACTCCTGTGATTTATTGAACGATGTAATGAACAGCATGGTGACTATAATTAGTATTTCACGTATACTTGCCACTCACTTAGAGCATAGCTTTTAAGTGTTCTTATCTCATTCATGTAACCCACAGACAGGGTAAGTGTGTGAGGAGGTAGATACGTTTATTTACTCATTTCTTGTTAGAATCACAATGGCATTTACCCCTTGAGTATACCTCCCTACTTCTTGTTGTTCAATTGCTAATTCGTGTCCAACACTTTGCGACCCCATGGACTGCAGGGAGTCCAGGCTTCCCTGTCGATCACCAACTCCTGGAGCTTGCTCAAACTCATGTCCATTGAGTCGGTGATTCCATCCTACCATTGCCTCCTCTGTCATCCCCTTCTCCTGCCTTCAACCTTTCCCAGAATCAGGGTCCTTTCTAATGAGTCCTGCTCCTTAACTCCCTGCAAAGTTTAAGAGTTCATTGATCCACACTGATTAAACTCAATCCATAGATTGAGATTAAACTTGCCATAGATTCCTCTTTTCCAGGATTTTGCATATTGTTTGCTGGAGAAGATCCTTGAAAATAATTTCTAAAGATAAAAATGTTGCAGTGGCTCCTATTTCCTGCCTGTGACTCATTATTTAAACTGCAAACATTTCACTTAAAATTCTTCACACTTATTTTAGTGGCCTGGTTTCCCTGGTCACTCTTTTTATTGTATCTCATGATTATATTTAATAGCAACTGTATGAACCTTGCTTTCATTTAGTATGAAGTCTGTTTATACTGCAAAAACTTTGAGTAATGTCTCTTCCCATTAGCCTTATGTGCAAAATGAAAGAGGGTTGTATCATTAAGACATGAATTTGGGTCTGTCCACCCAGTAAAATATACTCAGTCAGGATAGCTTTGTTGTCATTTAGTGAGTGCTGTAGTTTCTGGCTGCATTTCTCCTGTGACTTTCTGCCTCCTATGAATGAAATCAAACTCAGTTCTTGATTTCTTTTTCATCGGGTGCTAATAACCGAGACCTTAGAGATACAGAGATGGCAAGGTACACATGTTCCCATAGACCTTACCAGCAAAATACATTGGGGTATAGGAACCCACATAGACCCCTAAATGAAATCCTTTTTTTTTTCCTAAAGTAGTTTGTACTCAATGTGGAGCAGACCTTGAAACAGTTCCGTTTGCCAAGTTTCAACATGTATTTAAGGATTTCCCCCTTTTAGACCAGGGACATTGAGAGAATGACAATGGTGTTCAGAAACGGCATAGGTTCAGAGAAGGACATGGAGGACTGGTGTCCCCAGTAATTAATCAGGTGCTCAGAGCAATGTAGTTGATAGTGACTGAGAGGACAGATTCTTCTGGGCCAATTAGAGACCGAAAGTGTTCTTGTTTTCCCTGTAGAAAATAATGTAGGTGCTTTGCAATATGTAGTCTGAGAAATTCTTAAGTAAAGAATTCTTTACACCATATGTAAAATAGATGACTAGTGCAAATTCAGTGCATGAAGCAGGGCACCCAAAGCTGGTGTTCTGGGACAACTCAGAGGGATGAGATGGGGAGAGAGGTGGGAGGTGGTGCTTCAGGATGTGGGGTGGGGGTGTGGGGGTGGGAATCCATGTACACATGGATTCATGTGTACACAGCTGATTCATGTCAATGTATGGCAAAAACCACCACAATATTGTAAGGTAATTAGCCTCTGATTAAAATAAATAAATTAAAAATAAATAAACAACACTTGGGCTTCCCTAGTGGCTCAGACGGTAAAGCGTCTGTCTGCAATGCAGGAGACCCAGGTTCGATCCCTGGGTTGGGAAGATCCCCTGGAGAAAGAAATGGCAGCCCACTCCAGTATTCTTGCCTGGAAATTCCCATGGACCGAGGAGCCTGGTAGGTTACCCTGCATGGGGTCGCAAAGAGTCCGACACGACTGAGCAACTTCACTTTCACTTTCAAAATTAATTAATTAGAAAAACTAAATAATTATTTAGTACCATAACTCGTATCAAGGCTTGTGTAGTCTATTTATGAAACAATGTAGAAAATTATAAAATATAATAAGGTAGGTAAATAAAAAATACAAAGGTGAATATATTACCAAGATCGAAAAAGTAAAAAAAATGAAGAAACTATTTGGATTAAATACAGACAGACGAACAGCGTGTCTTTAATAGAAGTGTGGGTGTTTGGCCTGAAAGTTAGGTTGGCATCAGTATTTTTTGTTTTTTGTTTTTGGCTGTGTCAACTCTTAGTTGCTCCAGGGCATGCATGATGTCTGTTCTCTGACCAGGGTGGAACCCAACATTCTGCATTTTAGAAGGTGGAGTCTTAACCGCTGGACCACCAAGACAGTCCCTGTGTCAGTACTGTTGAATTTCAAGTTAAGACTCATGTAAGATTTAGTTCTTTACTCCCTGGAGATTGCTAAAAATGTTGAAGCAGGAGGTGACAAGGTGAAGCATGTTTACATGGATTCTGAACGAAGGGTGCCTTGGGCATGGTGTGAGCCGTGTCGCTAAGCTCCCGGGCGACGGTGGACTTGTGTCTTGAGAATATTCACTTCTGACGCAGTAGGAGAGTGGTGTTTCATCTGAGACATAAAGTAGCAGAAGGAAGTCACTGCTTCTGGGCTCCGTTTCTGCACCCCTACCCTGGCAGGCTGACCTCAGGTTACTGTCTGCCCTGCTGAAGACAGGTCACCACATGACTGGCGGGATCCTGGGAATGGAAGTGGGTGGAGACACACCCTTCTGGGAGCCGAGCCCTGCAGTTCTTTTCTTTGCATTGGAGTTTACTGTGATTTGATTCCTTCCTGCCTTCCTTACCTATTTTTAGAACAGTGAAATATCCTTGATTTATGGTGTTGTTAGTTTCTGCTGTGCAGCAGTGATTGTTACACATATATTCATATCTAGGGTTTTTCACAGAGAAAGGAATGGTAACCCACTTCAGTACTCTTGCCTGGAAAATCCCATGGACCGAGGAGCCGGTGGGCTGCAGTCCATGTGGTCACGAAGAGTTGGACACAACTGAGCAACTTCACATTCCCTTTTCACGTTCATGCATTGGAGAAGGAAATGGCAACTCACTCCAGTGTTCTTGCCTGGAGAATCCCAGGGACAGGGAGCCTGGTGGGCTGCTGTCTATGGGGTCGCCCAGAGTCAGACACAACTGAAGTGACTTAGCAGTGTTTTTCCGATTCTGTTCCATTATAGATTGATACAAGATATTCATTACAGTTCCCTTGTTGCTCCTTTCGCTGCTTCTGGCTCATCCCTATAATGTTCTAGAACCCTGGTTGTCCCAGGATCCCATTATCTGGTAGCTTACCTGCTCCTGTACTGACAAAAAATGAAATAATCAGCACCTTTCTGCTTCCTTTAGAAGACTCGGAGGAAATAGCTCCATATCTCTATGCAGTATAAGGATGTGCTATAAGCTGTAATCCATTTATGTAGTGTTATCTACAGCCACATTTATTATATTGATATGATCAGCCAAGTAACATATGAATTAGACATATAGAATCATTTTATGTATTTATTTATGTTTGGCTGTGTTGGGTCTTTGTTGAGCATGCAGGCTTTCTGTACTTGCACCAAGTGGGGGTTACTCTAGTTGTGGTGCACAGACTTTTCATTGCAGTGGCTTCTCTTATTTTGGAGGATGGGCTCCTGAGCACAGGCTTCAGTAGTTGCAGCACATGGGCTCAGTAGTTGTGGTGCAAGGGCTTTGCTGCCCCGGGGCACATGGAATCTTCATGGAACACGGGTCAAACACGTGTCCCCTGCCCTAGCAGGTGGATTCTTTACCATGAGGACACCAGGGACTTCCAATACTTATTTATAAATTATGTAAACCATGTAAACATTTCTGTATTTGAGTATATTTTATTATATGAAACTCATACAGCATTAAACAGTAAATATATATCCACTGTTATACATTGCTATCACCTTAAACATTGATAGCACACAAACAACCCTGTACCCATTTATAACGATATATTATTGATAACTATATTGCAAATTTTATGGAAATTAATCCTTGGAAGGGAAGCTATGACAAACCTAAACTGCATATTAAAAAGCAGAGACATTACTTTGCCAACAAAGGTCCATCTAGTCAAGGCTATGGTTTTTCCAGAAATCATGTATGGATGTGAGAGTTGGACCATAAAGAAAGCTGAGCGCTGAAGAATTGATGCTTTTGAACTGTGGTGTTGGAGAAGACTCTTGAGAGTTCCTTGGACAGCAAGGAGATCCAACCAGTCCATCCCAAAGGAGATCAATCTTGAATATTCACTGGAAGGACTGATGCTGAAGCTGAAACTCCATTCCTTTGACCATCTGATTCGAAGACCTGACTCATTGCAAAAGACCCTGATGCCAAGAAAGATTGAAGACGGGAGAAGGGGATGACAGAGGATGAGCTGGTTGGATGGCATCACTTATTCAATGGACATGAGTGTGAGCAAGCTCTGGGAGTTGCTGATGGACAGGAAAGACTGGCGTGCTGCAGTCCATGCGGTTACAGAGTCTGACACGACTGACTGGCTGGACTGAACTGAACTGATTTATTTATAAATAAATAAGCAAACAATAGTTACATTTATATTTATGGTATATTTATGAAATGGCCTATTTATTAAATTCATTTGCTATAGCACACACGTGCAGTATCAAAAATTTGTCCTCCTACAAGTTATGTTCTCATTCTTTGTGAAGAAGAATCACAGAGTCGGGAAATGTGGGCCCACCATCCCACGAGTGAATCCTTAAATACATTTGAGAATTCAAAAAACTTTGGTTCATCTAACTGATATACATGACGTAGTTTAAAAAATTTTTGTTTCTTTGCACAATATTAATGGAAGAAATGTCTCCCCTTTCCAGATGCACAGTCTCCAAAGGATCTCGTGAGTTGGGAACAGTCATGAGGTGTTTACCGCCTGGTAATGTTTTCTCAAGAATTAAATGGCAGCAGCTGTCTCCCTGACTCAGTGATTCATGCAACTCCCATCTCCTGACCACACCCCACTTTCTGCTGGCCTTATGTGTTAGTTATGGAAACTCTGGATCCTTCTGTGCTCGAGAAAAGTCACTTCTTCACTCGTTAGAGTATTAGAGAAATGACTGTAAAGTGTAGCACGTGTGGTGTCTGTGTGCAATCTCGCAGTGACCTGTTCCCATTAACTGCAGAGTTGCCCCCATGGTTTTCAGTCCAGGAACAAGAAAAATGGGGCACACAGAAACATGCAAACACAGATACACACACACACACACACACACACAAACACGCACACGGACACATGCACACACACAGACATGCAGACACACACAAACACATAAGGACACACATAGAGACACACACACAGACATAGAAACACACAGACACACACAAGACACACAGACATAGAAACACACAGACACACACAAAGGTATACACAGACCCCACCCCCCCACACACAGACAGACATGCTATTTTCATCATTGTAACTCTAGGAATTATAGTCGTATTAAATTAAGAGTTTATTAAACCCTACTATTGAACATAGTTTTGGAAGTTTTGGCCACAGCAATCAGAGCAGAAAAAGAAATAAAACGAATCCAAACTGGAAAAGAAGTACAACTCTGACTGTTTACAGATGAGATGATTCTCTTCATAGAAAACCCTAAAGACTCCAGCAGAAAATTACTAGAGCTAATCAATGAATATAGTAAAGTTGCAGGATATAAAATCAACACACAGAAATCCCTTGCATTCCTATACACTAATAATGAGGAAATAGAGAAACTAAGGAAACAATTCCTTTTACCGTTGCAATGACAAGAATAAAATACTTAGGAATATATCTACCTAAAGAAACTAAAGGCCTATGTATAGAAAACTATAAAACACTGGTGAAAGAAATCAAAGAGGACACCAATAGATGGAGAAATATACCACGTTCATAGATCGGAAGAATCAATATAGTAAAAATGAGTATACTACCCAAAGCAATCTATAGATTCAATGCAATCCCTATTAAGCTACCAACGGGATTTTTCACATACCTAGAACAAATAGTTTCCCAATTTGTATGGAAATACAAAAAACCTCAAATAGCCAAAGCAATCTTGAGAAAGAAGAATAGAACTGGAGGAATCATCCTGCCTGACTTCAAGCTCTACTACAAAGCCACAGTCATCAAGACAATATGGTACTGGCACAAAGACAGAAATATAGATCAGTGAAACAAAATAGAAAGCCCAGAGATAAATCCATGCACCTATGGACACATTATATTTGATAAAGGAGGCAAGAATATACAATGGAGAAAAGACAATCTCTTTAACAAGTGGTGCTGGGAAAACTGGTCAACTACTTGTAAAAAAATGAAACTAGAACACTTTCTAACACCATACACAAAAATAAACTCAAAATGGATTGAAGATCTAAATGTAAGACCAGAAACTATAAAACTCCTAGAAGAGAACATAGGCAAAACACTCTCCGACATACATCGCAGCAGGATCCTCTATGACCCACCTCCCAGAATACTGCAAATAAAAGCAAAAATAAACCAATGGGACCTAATTAAACTTAAAAGCTTCTGCACAACAAAGGAAAGTATAAGCAAGGTAAAAAGACAGCCTTCAGAATGGGAGAAAATAATAGCAAATGAAGCAACTGACAAACAACTAGTCTCAAAAATATACAAGCAACTCCTGCAGCTCCATTCCAGAAAAATAAACGACCCAATCAAAAAATGGGCCAAAGAACTAAATAGACATTTCTCCAAAGAAGACATACAGATGGCTAACAAACACATGAAAAGATGCCCTACATCACTCGTTATCAGAGAAATGCAAATCAAAGCCACTATGAGGTACTATTTCATGCCAGTCAGAATGGCTGCGATCCAAAAGTCTACAAGCAATAAATGCTAGAGAGAGTGTGGAGAAAAGGGAACCCTCTTACACTGTTGGTGGGAATGCAAACTGGTACAGCCACTATGGAGATTCCTTAAAAAACTGGAAATAGAACTGCCTTATGATCCAGCAATCCCACTGCTGGGCATACACACTGAGGAAACCAGAAGGGAAAGAGACACGTGTACCCCAGTGATCATCGCAGCACTGTTTATAATAGCCAGGACATGGAAGCAACCTAGATGTCCATCAATAGATGAATGGATAAGAAAGCTGTGGTACATATACACAATGGAGTATTACTCAGCCATTAAAAAGAATACATTTGAATAAGTTCTAATGAGGTGGATGAAACTGGAGCCTATTATACAGAGTGAAGTAAGCCAGAAAGAAAAACACCAATACAGTATACTAACGCATGTATATGGAATTTAGAAAGATGGTAACAATAACCCTGTGTACGAGACAGCAAAAAGAGACACTGATGTATAGAACAGTCTTTTGGACTCTGTGGGAGGGAGAGAGGGTGGGAAGATTTGGGAGAATGGCATTGAAATACGTATAATATCATATATGGAACGAGTCGCCAGTCCAGGTTTGATGCACGATACTGGATGCTTGGGGCTGGTGCACTGGGACGACCCAGAAGGATGGTATGGGGAGGGAGGAGGGAGGAGGGTTCAGGATGGGGAACACATGTATACCTGTGGCGGATTCATTTCGATATTTTGCAAAACCAATACAATATTGTAAAGTTTAAAAATAAAATAAAATTAAAAAAAAGAAAAAGAAAAACACTAATACAGTATACTAACGCATATATATGGAATTTAAAAAGATGGTAATGATAACCCTGTATGGGAGAGGACGAAAGAGATATAGATGTATAGAACAGTCTATTGGACTCTGTGGGAGAGGGCAAGGGTGGGATGATTTGGGAGAATGGCATTGAAACATGTATAATATCATATAAGAAATGAATCGGTAGTCCAGGTTCAATACAGGGTACAGGATGCTTGGGGCTGGTGCACTGACATGAACCAGAGGGATAGTACGGGCAGGAAGGTGGGAGGGGGGTTCAGGATGGGGAACACATGTACACCCGTGGTGGATTCATGTTGATGTATGGCAAAACCAAACAATATTGTAAAGTAATTAGCCTCCAATTAAAATAAATAAATTTTTTTAAAATGCAAAAAAAAAAAAACAAGAGTTGGGACTTCCCAACTGATTGTACAGGAAATTACAATCATGAAATGTATTTGATGCTTTAATATAATTAAATATAGTTAGTTAATATGTAATAAGTATGTAATTTAAAATGTATATAATTTATTTTATATAATTTATTATAGATATAATTTATTATGATATAATGCATTATATATAGAGTATATATATAAGACATATAATTGATATAACAGGCTTCCCTGGTGGCTCAGAGGTTAAAGCATTTGCCTGGAATGCGGGAGACCCAGGTTCGATTCCTGGGTCAGGAAGATCCCCTGGAGAAGGAAATGGCAACCCACTCCAGTACTCTTGCCTGGAGAATCCCATGGACTGAGAATCTGATGGAGGGAAGAGCCTGGTAGGCTACAGTCCCTGGGATCGCAAAGAATCGGACATGACTGAGCGACTTCACTTCATAATTGATATAGAATCATCTGACAGACCTGAGGTAGACGTCTGCAGGGAAATGAAATCCATGGGACACAAGAAGAGAACCAACAGGCAGCTAGAGACCTGAGAAATGCCAGACTTAAACCCAGCCATGCAATGACCTGCATTAAATATAAATGAAATGAACAATGTAACAAAGGAAAAGGCAGAAGTCGTCATTTTGGATTTTCAAAGGAAGACTGATGTACTTGAATTATTTTTTCCTTTGATTTTATGATTAAGATTTCTCTACAAACACTTTATAGTCCCCTTGATCATGACCTTTGGAAATCTTAATATACACAGAACTGCATGTATTCTAATGACAATGCATGGCATCTCTTTGTGGACAAAACCCATTCCCAGGTATTTTATTGAAACGGAGCGGGACCCTGTGGTCCTTGCCCCTCACGTCCTCCACCTGCCTTTGGTCTGTGGAAAAATGTTAGCCAAAGAATCAGTTTAATCAGAGAAGTTAGAATATGCAGACAAAGGAAAACAGTCCAACCAGTCTAAACAGTAATAGTTTAGTCAGTAAATAGCATCAAGGCCCTTTAGTTCTTCCTGAAGCACTATAGACAATATTCTGAGCCATGTCCTGTGAGCTGTCTTATATATACTGAAACCTCCACTAGGTAGAGAAGTTAGCTACATGATGACTGGACTGTAGTCAGGAAGAATGCAGTCACAGTTCCAAAAACTAGCCTCAAGAAAATGGGAAGAAACGGACCCTGGAACTGAAGACTGCTGTTGTTTAGTCGCTAAGTCATGTCCACGTGTCTACTCTTGTGACCATGTGTTTACTCCTGTGACCACGTAGACGGTAGCCCACCTGGTTCCTCTGTCCATGGGATGCTCTGGGCAGAAACACTGGAGCAGGTTGCCATTCCCTTCTCTAGGGGATCTTGCCAACCCAGGGATCAAACCCATGACTCCTGCATTGGAGGTGGATTCTTTATCAGCTGAGCCACCTTGAAGGCCTTTTTCTATACACCTTGGAGATCCAACCAGTCCATTCTGAAGGAGATCAGCCCTGGGATTTCTTTGGAAGGAATGATGCTAAAGCTGAAACTCCAGTACTTTGGCCACCTCATGCGAAGAGTTGACTCATTGGAAAAGACTCTGATGCTGGGAGGGATTGGGGGCAGGAGGAGAAGGGGACGGCAGAGGATGAGATGGCTGGATGGCATCACTGACTCGATGGACATGAGTCTGGGTGAACTCCGGGAGTTGGACAGGGAGATGGACAGGGAGGCCTGGCATGCTGAGATTCATGGGGTTGCAAAGAGTTGGACACGACTGAGAGACTGAACTATACACTTATATACACTTATCCAGAACTCTAAAATAGTTGTCTTTGATAACATCATAATTTTGTGAGCTTCATAGTTTCTTGGTTGTTGGAAGAGAGAATTTTCTGAGTTCCTCTTTCAGTCTCTTTCCAGAAGTCCTATAACAAGCTTTGGAATTTTGTCCCCTGAAACCACTCAATAGACCTTCCCATCGGTGAATTTTTGTTAAGAAAATGAGGATCTCCTGCATGCTAAGTGTATTGTTCATTGCTAGTAGGTACGTGGGAATTCTGTCTACCTAAAATAGGTCCTGGCTTCATGTGTGTAGCCTGCTGCTGTGGTTTCATCGTCGAAATGGATTCTATAAGTATTGGGGGTTTGTGCATTATAGACACAAGTTCTTCATCTTGCATCTGTGTTGTCTTCCTACAACTTAAACTTCTCAGATTCCAGCTACTTGCTCATTTTTAATGGCTAGTCATTATAGTCTATAGGGGCTTCCCTGATAGCTCAGTTGGGAAAGAATCTGCCTGCAATACAGGAGACCCTGGTTCAATTCCTGGGTGGGAAATATCTGCTGGAGAAGGGATAGGCTACCCATTGCAGTATTCTTGGGCTTCCCTGGTGGCTCAGACAATAAAGGATCCGCCCACAATGTGGAATTCCTGGGTTTGATCCCTTGGTTGGAAAGATCGCCTAGAAAAGGGAAAGGCTACCCACTCCAGTATTCTGGCCTGGAGAATTCTATGGACTGTATAGGGTTCCATGGGGTTGCGAAGAGTTGGACACAACTGAGTGACTTTCACTTTCATTATAGTCTAAGGGAAATGATATCTCTCATTTTCAGGAAAGAACTATAAGTAGATGAGATGTGGAGAGAGTATATCTGTTGAAGCTTTCTCTAAACTCTAGCACTGGTCATTTTGTCTTGATATGTGTGTATGTGTGTGCTCAGTCTTTGCGACGCCATGGACTGGAGCCCCAAACACAGAATGGTATTTTGAACTTGTCTGACTAACCAGTCCCATCCCTCACTGACATCTGGTGGGAACTTCATGTCAAAGTTAGTCACTCAGTAGTGTCCGACTCTTTGTGACCCCCCATGGATTATAGCCCACCAGGCTCCCCAGTCCATGGGATTCTCCAGGCAAGAATACTGGAGTGGGTTGCCATTCCCTTCTCCAGGGGATCTTCCCGACTCAGGGTTAGCACCCAGGTCTCTCTCATTGCAGGTGGATTCTTTACAACCTGAGTGCCCAGGGAAGCCCTGGGCAATATTTTTTAAAATATAAAACTACCATCTGTGATTTATTTTCTCTTCTCACCAAGATACTTCCACGAATCACACCATGTGTCCTAAACAGAGTTACACTCCTGTCGGATTCTTTACTCAATTTCCTGCATACTTGCATTTACATGTATTGTGCATTTGCAAACATGGCACCTTTCTTCACTGACACGTTTGTGCGTTAATCAGTTTATTGATAAGTTTAGAAATTCAGTAACATCAACAAGACCAGAGGAGATTCATGGCAAGGAAGCCATGGGCCCAAGATCATAAAGTCTTGAGAAAGAAGACATGATGATTTCAAGGAAAAGGTCTTTTATCTTCATATCGGTTATTGTGACACATTATTGATGAAGATCCATCTCATATTCTTGCTTCCTTTTCTTCTTTAAACATGAAAAAAAGTAAAACATTGTTGAGCTGATTAGGATTAACATGATATTGGTCAGAGCACGAAAGAGAAAATGGAAGCAGTGGCTAGTGTAATCAGTGGAGAAATTTCCTGACAAGGCCCATTTCACAGAAGTCCCTCTGTGTGTGTGCCCATGTGAGGTTGCATAGAACTACCGCCTGGTGAAACTAACTGAGCAATGCTGTATCGACTCTTATTTGAGAGTTACTAAGTCACATGTTCACAGGTCCAAGAGGTAGGGGATCATATATGATGTAAGCTGTGTCACATGCATCTTCTGCAATCTTATTTATCATCATGCATGTGTTGTGGCTACAAGGTCCTTCATTCTCAGGGGGATTCCCCAGCGATCATCATATCTCACAGCTCAGGGCTTCACACAGTCCCCTCCTTTGTCTTCAAAGCATCTCACTGTGGAGTCTACACCAGTGTGATTCTTTGCACGTTTAAACCCAAATACTTATGGAAGCCCCAGCCTTTCTCACCTGGCTAGGTGTAGTGTCTTGTTCTCCTATTCTTTTCTAAATCAGTTTTTATTGAACAGAGGATGAGATGTTTGGATGGCATCACCAACTCAATGGACGTGGGTTTGGGCAAAGTTTTGCAGTTTGTGATGGACAGGGAAGCCTGGCGTGCCGCAGTCCATGGGGTTGGAGAAAGTCAGACATGATTGAGAGACTGAACTGAACTGATCCTGAAATGTGGTTGATTTGCAATGTTGTGTTAGTTTCAGATATGCAGCCAAGTGATTCATTTATACACTTCTTCTTGTTTAGTCGCTAAGTTGTCTCCCACTCTTTTGTCTCCTGTGGACTGTAGCCCACCAAACTCCTCTGTCCCTGAGATTCTCCAGGCAAGAATAGAGGAGTGGGTTGCCATTTCCTTCTCTAGGGGATCTTCCCGACCAAGGGACTGAATCTGCATCTCCTGCATTGGCAGGGGGATTCTTTATACTGAGCTACCAGGGAAGCCCTCAGTTACACACATGTACGTAAATATATACCTTTTTAGATTTTTTTTTTCCTTTATAAGTTATTTCAAGACATTGAGTATAGATGTCTGTGCTCTAGAGCAGATTCTAGTTGTTTATTTTATGTTTGGTAGTATGTCTGTCTTAACCCCAAACTCTTGATTTATCCCTCCCCTTCCCCCACATTTCTCTTCGGTAACCATACGTTTGTTTCCTGTGTCTGTGAGTTTCTGTTTTGTAAATATTTGCATCATACTTTATGTTCCACATGTAAGGGATATCATATGATATTTTACTTCCTCTTTGTGATGTATTTCACTTAATATGATCATCTGTTGCCCGTCCATGTTTTTAAAATGGCATTATTTCAGTCTTTGTTATGGTTGAGTGATAGTCCACTGTGTCTATAACCCATTCTTAAAGCAGTATACCCCAGAAAAAAAAGTCTTCACCTGCTAATAAATACTCAGCATTGTTAGGTATCATGTTTCTACTCACCCAACAGATGTTCTCAGTTCTTATTTAAGACAGTTGTCTGTGAAAGAGAATGAAAAAGGGAGAAAATGAGTATTGATATACCTCTATTTCCAATAATTATTTCCTAACAGCTTTTATAAAAGATGAATGAGTGAATATGAAATTTGAATCAAGAATCCTCAATGATGTGTTTTCATTTCTGATCCCAGTTGTCCTCCGGGGCTTTACCTGTTTTGGTGACATCATCTATATTTTCATTTGGAATCCCCCTTTCACTGTTCAGCTCCTCATACCTCTGAAAATCTTCTTAAGCCAAACTGTCTCCTTTGCCTGGATGTTATAGCAAACAGAGCAGAAGAGGTGTGGGTTAGAATCCTTCCTAGGTTACAGAGTGTCCTCTGGCTCTTACCTGTAGTGACCAGTAAGTCTCATGGTCACCCCTGCCCTCCCCCATCACCTAAACCCGGCTCACCTGTGAATTTTCTATAGAGGTGCCAGAGTGTGCACACAGGTCTTCAGGTGGGTCCATGGGATAGAGTCCACATAGTTAACATGTTACCACATTCCAGTTCTCACAACTACTGAGAGAACTACAGACCAATCACCCTGTGAGCTTAAGCAGCCCCAAGTCAACCTGTCTCTAATGGTACAGCCAAGAAGGTCATGGTGGGGATTGAGACTTAGAATTCCTCCCAGCTCTAACTCTTGCTGTCCACTTTGTCTACATCCTAGAATTCCGTCCCTGGGGTTTTCATGAATTCCAGTCAAATGTGGTGGGTGAGATAGCATCATGGACTCAGTGGACATGATTTTGTGCAAACTCTGGGAGATAGTGGAGGATAGAGGAGCCTTGTGTACTGCAGTCCATGGGGTCACAAAGAGTCAGGCAGGACTTAGTGACGGAATGACAATATTCAAACAGTGGGGGAGAAATGATTTGTACTTTTCGCCAGGCAGATGAATTTCATCACACATGCTACTGAGAGAAAAACTCACGTTTGTCATTCTTAGGGATCAGACACAACCCCCACCCACCCCCAATGCACATGTAATACCATACAAAATAACGGGACTTAGCAGTGACCCCATGGGGTGGGGTCACTGCAGAGTGATTGAAACAACTGACAAAATGCCTCTGAAGGATTCAATATGATGGAGTATTTTTGCTCTACAACTTCATTTTGAAGAGCATTGAGTTCAGGTCTCAGGATTTATTTTAACAGTTGTGACCAAGAACAAAGCCTTTGCGGTGGAGCTGAATGCATTCATGATCGGGAACTGTGAGTCTCCTAAACTCAAAGTCAAACTTTGGTTCACTTTGGTGTCAGAATCTGGCAATTCCAATATGGGATATTTGAGGAGAAATCCATGGACCATCCTGGAATATTTCATTGCACCTCCAGGTAAAGTGTATCTAATTTTTAAAAGAGCCACATGATAGAATCACCAGTGGATAATTTGTTCTGTTTCTTGGTAGACAATCTTTCCTCTGCCCTAACTCATGGCATGTGAAGTCAATTCTCCCATGTGAACACGTCTGCTTCAGTGTGCTTAATAAAATATAACATCTGTATGCACTTCTGTCCTTTGCATAAAAATACTGAAAATATGAACATGAAATAAATGTTCTATTTATTTCCATAGAATACGCTTCGGTACATACCGAGGGCAACAGTCACTTTTGTCTTCTGTATTCCGTCAAAGTTTTCACCATATAATAGTACCATGTTTTCTGATACACGAGTCACTTGAAAAGAATTTTCACCCATGTCTGTAACAGAAAAAAAAATTCAAACCTCAATACGATCCACTACTTTCCTTTTCAACTGGACATGTCCTATTCTTCTCAAGCTATCGTTAGTCTTCCTTCTGATGGTGATCTTTCTCACTGACATTTCTATGGGTGTGTTGTTAGAACCAGTTAAGATGGGTAGTGAACTAGGAAATCTTTCTCCAAAGACTCCTCTTGCTAAGACAGCAAAAACTTCCAGTCTTCTAGACTGTACAGTCTGTGAATGATAGCAAAGTACTTCTCACAATAATAGTAGGAGGTGGACTTCAGCAACCTCATACCAGCTCCTAAGAACTGACAATTGAATTTTCAGGAACTCTGTGACCGAATTCTTAAGCCCAGTCATGATTTAAAAAGCAGTTCTACAAATTTATGTACATCATATCAACTCATAATTTCAGTCAGATGACCATTACATCTACTACTGTGGGCAAGAATCCCTTAGCAGAAATGGAGTAGCCATCATAGTTAACAAGAGTCCAGAATGCAGTATTTGGATGCAATCTCAAAAATGACAGAATGATCTTTGCTTATTCCCAAGGCAAACCATTCAGTATCACGGGAATCCAAGTCTATGTCCCAACCAGTAATGTGGAAGAAGCTGACGTTGAACAGTTCTATGAAGACCTACAAGACCTTCTAGAACTAACAGCCTAAAAATATGTCCTGTTCATTATAGGGGGCTGGAATGCAAAAGTAGGAAGTCAAGAAATAACTGGAGTAACAGGCAAATTGGCTTTGGAGTACATAATAAAGCAGGGCAAAGGCTGATAGAGTTTTGCCAAGAGAACACACTGATCATAGACAAACTCTTTTGCAACAATAAAAGAGAAGACTCTTGGAGATCACCAGATGGTCAATCCTGAAATTAGGTGAATTAGATTATTTGAAGCCAAAAACGAAGAAGCTCTCTAGAGTCAGCAAAAACAAGACTGGGAGCTGACTATGGCTCAGGTCATGAACTCCTTATTGCCAAATTCAGACTTAAGTGGGAGAAGTTTGGGGAAACCACAAGACCATTCAGGTATGACCTAAATCAAACCCCTTATGATTATACAGTGGGAGTGACAAATAGAGTCAAGGGGCTAGATCTGATAGGCAGAGTGCCTGAAGAATAATGGGTGGAGGTTCTTGCCATTGTACAGGAGGCAAGGACCAAGATTATCCCCAAGAAAAGAAATTGCAAAAAGGAAAATTGTTTGTCTGGGTAGGCCTTCCAAATAGCTAAGAAAAAAAAGAACTTAAAGGTATAGGAGAAAAGGAAAGATATATCCAATTGATTGAAGAGTTTCAAAGAATAGCAAGGAGAGCCGAGAAAGCCTTCCTCACTGATCAATGTGATGAAATAGAGGAGAACAATAGAATGGGAAAGAATAGAGATTTCTCAAGAAAATTAGAGATACCAAGGGGACATGTCATACAAGATGGGCACAATAAAGGACATAAACGGCATGAACCTAACAGAAGCAGAAGATATTAAGAAGAGGCAGCAAGAATGCATGGAAAAACTATCGAAAAATATCTCCATCACCCAGATAATCATGAGATTGTGATCATTCACCTACAGCCAAACATCCTGGAATGCAAAGTCAAGTAGGCTTTAGGAAGCATCACCACAAGCAAAGCTAGTGGAGCTGATCGAATTCCACTTGAGCTATTTCAAATCCTAAAAGGTGATGCTGTGAAAGTGCTGAAGTCAATATGCCAGCAAATTTGGAAAACTCAGCTGTGGGCACAGGACTGGAAAAGGTGAGTTTTCATTTCCAGTCCTCAAGAAAGGCAATGCCAAAGAATGCTCAAACTACAGCACAATTGCATTCATCTCACATGCTAGCAAAGTAATGCTCAACAGTCTCCCAGCCAGGCTTCAACAGTACATGAGCTGTGAACCTCCAGATGTGCAAGCTGGATTTAGAAAATGCAGAGGAACCAGAGATAAAAGTGCCAACATCTGCTGAGTCATTGAAAGAATAAGAGAGTTCCAGGAAAACATGTACTTCTGCTTTATTGACCATGCCAAAGCCTTTCACTGTGTAGATCACAACAAACTGTCAAATATTCTTAAAAGACGGAAATACCAGACCACCTGAGCTGCCTCCTGAGAAATCTGTAGGCAGGTCAACATGCAACAGTTAGAAGTGGACATGGAACAGCAGACTGGTTCTAAACAGGGAAAGGAGTATGTCAAGGCTGTATATTGTCACCCTGCTTATATGCAGAGTACATCATGAGAAATGCTGGACTGGATGAGGCATAAGATGGAATTAAGATTGCCTGGAGAAATATCAGTAGCCTCATATACGCAGATGACACAATCCTTATGGCAGAAAGTGAAGAAGAACTAAAGAGGAGAGTGAGGAAATTGGCTTAAAACTGAACATTCAGAAAACTAAGATCATGGCATCCAGTCCCATCGATTCATGGCAAATAGATGGGAAAGCAATGAAAACAGTGACAGACTTTATTTTTCTGGGCTCCAAAATCACTGCAGATGGTGACTGCAGCCATGAAATTAAAAGACGCTTACTCCTTGGAAGAAAAGTTATGCCCAACGTAGACAACGTATGAAAAAGCAGAGACTTTACTTTGCTGACAAGGGTCCATCTAGTCAAAGCTATATTTTTTCCAGTAGTCATGCATGCACATGAGAGTTGGGCTATAAAGAAAGCTAAGCACTGAAGAACTGATGCTTTTGAACTGTGGTGTTGGAGAAGACTCTTGAAAATTCCTTGGACAGCAAGGAGATCCAACCAGTGCATCCTAAAGGAGATCAGTCCTGAATATTCATTGGATGGACAGATGCTGAAGGTGAAACTCCAATCCTTGTCCACCTGATGGGAAAAACGGACTCATCTGAAAAGACCCTGATGCTGGGAAAGATTGAAGGCTAGAGGAGAAGGGGATGACAGAGGATGAGATGATTGGATTGCATCATCGACTCCATGGATATGAGTTTGAGTAAGCTCTGGGAGTTGGTGATGAACAGGGATTCCTGGCCTGCTGCAGTCCATAGGGTTGCAAAGAGTTGGCCATGACTGAGTGAGTGGACTGAATATAAAATTAAAATAAAAGTTAAGTTAAACCAAAGTTGTTTATTAGTACAACAGTTTATAAAATGGGAAGAAATAAGGCTATTGCAAAATGTTGAAGATATATTCTCTGAAATGATTCTTATTTAATTCCTGTGGCTGCATGGCCATTTTGCAAATTAAAAAAAATGCAGGAGACATAATTAGAATTCTCCATTGTACTTTTTCTCCTTGGAAATCAAATATGGAAACATTAGATCACTCAGTACTACAGTATTGGTATTTGAGAATGATTTCCAGTATTGTAAACTATAGAGATAGAAGTTTGTGCCAGTCCTCCTTTTCCTTTCAAATTACGTAAAGACTAGTTTGAATTTTGTCTGTTATTTTAACTAATCTCATCCTTATCTATGGGATTTAAATCAATAAGTTTCTACTGCTTAAACATGCTAATAAAGAACATTTAATACTTAAAGAAGTTCTTCAGTTAAACCAAATTTGATCTTGTAAGGTTAAATGCAGGGCTTCTCAAGGGGCTCCACTGTAAACCATCTGCCTGCCAGCACTGGAGATGCCAGAGATGTGGATTTGGTCCCTGGATTGGGAAGATTCCCCTGGAGGAGGGAATGGCAACCCACTCCAGTATTTTTTCTGGAGAATCCCATGGACAGAGGAGCCTGGCAGATGACAGTCCATGGGGTTGATTAGAGTTGGGCAAGACTGAGCGACTGTGCACACATATGTACGTCAAATCACAGACAGACACTTTTTTAAAGGATTGTTGTGCTCTTAAGTAGCTTTAAACACTTCCCCATGTCTGAGGAACATGGGGAATCCATGTCCAGGGCTTCTTCCCAGGTGCCATCAATGGCACCTTCCAAATTGGACCTTATCTTGATTTTCTGGTGCAGAATTAATTCCTGGACAATTAAGTGTCATTTCCAAGGTTTCTTTTGTAATGAGTAGAAGAAATAGTTCACAATTCCAGACATGCAGTTGTCTTGGATTGAGTAAAGACCATCAATCTGAACACATTCTGTGATTTTGCCCTTCCCTGGTGGCTCAGAGTATAAAAAATCTGCCTGCAATGCTGGAGACCCAGGTTCAATCCTTGGATGGGGAAGATCCTCTGGAGAAGGAAATGGCTACCCACTCCTAGAGTCCCTTGGAAAAAAGGAGATCAAACCAGCCAGTCCTAAAGGAAATGTTGATTGGAAAGACTGATGCTGAAATGAGCTCCGATATTTTGGCCACCTAATGAGAAGAGCCAAATAACTCGAAAAAGCACTGTTGCTGAGAATGGTTGAGGGCTGCAGGAGAAGGGGATGACAGAGGATAAGATTGTCAGATAGCATCAATGACTCAATAGCCGTGAGTTTGAGTAAGCTCCGGGCGCTAGTGAAGGACAGGGAAGCCTGGGGCTGTGCAGTCCACGGTGTCGCAAAGAGTTGGACACAACTGAGTGACTAACAAACTTGAGAAGACGCACACCTTGGCAGAACTTGATACTCACAGTTTACCACATAAACATCTCCTTCTCTGTTCCTTCCTCACCATCCATTCACCAGCACTTGAGCTCACCCTTCCATGAATAGATCTCACAACTCACACCCTCACAGCCATGCTCACGCCGTTCTTGCTCATTGGAGACTGGACTCCATGTTGGAAGTCAACATGTTCTCAGCTTAGGCAGGTTGGGCTTACTTGACATAAAAGGTAACGGAGAGTTGTTCGCAGTTGTTGATACATTCAAAGTGATGGATATATCCCCTCAGTGGGCCTCCTTGCTCAATCTTCTCCTTGTTATCTACAGCCATGTAAATGGTGTTCCAATCTCCTGTGATCTAAGAGGGAAAACCTTTGTGGTGTCATTCAGTCCTTTACTTGTTTTTCACCAATACACAGGACCATGTTTGTTTCTGCATTTATCTCAGAAGAGAAGTAAATTCAATCTTATTAAGTAAAGAGTAGGGTTCACCTCCCTACCTTGCTGAATAACATGGAAGGAAAGCATGGTTCATATTTGAGCAGAAAGCCTGAATCCCGAGTTTTTTTGAAATTGCTAAAACAATGCTAGTAAAGACCATGACAGTTCATAGGTCTCTGAATGATACCATATTATTTTTTTTCCACCTACAGACAAATAAGATGAAAAAAAAAATACAAAGGACAGAAAGCAGAGGGTTGCATTGTGTTCATGTAGATAGGTGGACCATGGTATATCTATACAATCTGGTCATAGATATAGTCAAGAAATACAACAGAAGAAAAAAAAATCTACAAAGTCAACCCGAAACAATCAAGAAAATGGAAATAGGAACTTAATATCAATAAGTACTTTCAATGTAAATGGATTAAATGCTCCAACCAAAAGACACAGACTGGCTGAATGGATACAAAAACAAAACCATATATATGCTGTCTACAAGAAACCCACTGGTGACCTCAAGACACATATAGACTGAAAGTGAGAGGATGGAAAAATATAGTCCATGCAAATGGGAAGCAAAAGAAAGCTGGAGTAGTCATCCTCATATCAGACAAAATAGACCTTAAAATAAAAGAAGAGAACAAGAGATAAGGAAGGACACTACATAATGATCAAGGGATCAGTCCAAGAGAAGACATAACAATTGTAAATGTCTATACACCCAATACAGGAGCACCTCAATACATAAAACAAACACTAACAGATATAAAAGGAGAAATTGACAATAATACAATAATAGTAGGAGACTTTAACACCCCACTCACACCAATGGACAGATCATCAAAACAGAAAATTAGTAAGGAAACACCAGTCTTAAATGATACATTAGATGAGATGAATCTCATTGATATTTTAAGGATAATCCATCCAAATACAGACAAATACACTTTCTCAAGTGCACATGGAACATTCTCCAGGATAGACCACATCTTGAGTCACAAATCAAACCTCAGGAAATTTAAGGAAACTGAAATTGGATCAAGCATCTTCTCCAATCTTTTCCAACCACAATGCAATGAGACTATATATCAATTACAAGAAAAAAGTGTAAGAAACACAAACATTTGGAGATTAAACAACACAGTTATAACCAATCAAGACGTTAGTGAAGAAATCAAAAGGGAAATTTAAAAATTTCTAGAAACAAGTGACAATGAAAACACAACTCAAACCCTATGGGATTCAGCAAAAGCAGTTCTAAGAGGGAAGTTTATAGCAATACAATCCTACCTTAAGAAATAAGAAAAACACCAAATAGAAAGGCTAACTTTACACCTAAAACAACTGGAAAAAGAACAACAACAAAAAAACAAAAAAGAAAAACCCAAAATTAGTAGAAGGAAAGAAATCATAAAGATCTGAGCAGAAATGGGAAAAAGAAATGAAAGAAACAATATTAAAGATTAATAAAACTAAAAGCTGGTTCTTTGAGAAGATAAAGAAAATTGAGAAACCTTTAGCCAGACTCATCAAGAGAAAAAGAGAGAAGAATCAAATCAAGAAACTTAGAAGTGAAAAAGGAGAGGTTACAACAGACAATGCAGAAATACAAAGAATTATAAGAGACTATTATGAACAACAATAAGGCAATAAAGTACATAACCTGGAAAAATGGACAGATTTCTTAGAAAAGTTTAATCTTCCAAGACCAAACAAGTAAGAAACTGAAAGTGTGGACAAACCAATTACAAGCACTGAAATTGAAGCTGTGATCAAACATCCCACAAAAAACAAAAGCTCGGGACCAGATGGCTTCACCGGAGCATTCTATCAAACATTTAGAGGAGCTAACTCCTATCCTTCTAAAATGCGCCAGTCCAGATTCAATGCAGGATACTGGAAGCTTGGGGCTGGTACACTGGGATGACCCAGAGGAATTGTATGGGGAGAGAGGTGGGAGGGGGGTTCAGGATTGGGAACACGTGTACAACCGTGGCAGATTCATGTTGATGTATGGCAAAACCAATACAGTATTGTAAAGTAATTAGCCTCTAATTAAAATAAATAAATTTTAATTTAAAAAAAAGGAAAAAAATGGAAAAAATTAAAACTAGGAATAAAACCGCCATATGACCCAGCAATCTCACTCCTAGGCATATACTCGGAGGAAATCAAAATTGAAAGACACGTATCCAGTTGTTCATTGCAGCACTATTTACAATAGCTAGAACATAGAAACAACCTAGATGTCCGTTTATAGATGAACAGATACAGAAATCGTGGTACATATACATGATGGTTTATTACTCAGCCACAAAAAGGAACACATCTGAGTCAGTTCTAATGAGTTGGATGAACCTGTAACCTATTATACAGAGGGAAGTGAGTCAGAAAGAGAAAGATAAATACCGTATTCTAACGCATGTATATGGTATCTAGAAAAATGGTACTGAAGAATTTATTTTCAGGGAAACAATGGAGAAACAGACATAGAAAACAGACTTATGGACATGGGGAGAGGGGAGGAGATGGTGAGATGTATGGAAAGAGTAACATGGAAACTTACATTACTATATGTAAAATAGATAGCTAATGGGAATTCCCTGTATGTTTCAGGAAACTCAAACAGAGGCTCTGTATCAACCTAGAGAGGTGGGATGGGGAGGCAGGTCGGAGGGAGTTTCAAAAAGGAGGGCATATATGTATACCTATGGCTGATTCATGTTGAGGTTTGACAGAAAACAGCAAAATTCTGTAAAGCAATTATCCTTCAGTAAAATAAAGAAATCAAAAAACAAAAGCATCTCACACACACACACTCAAGGAGACAAGACCTTCTCCCAGATCAGCTGAATTTGGGTACCTCTGAGGCTTCTGTCTCAGCTGGAGTTTCCTGTGCCGCACACACCAGACCAAGGAGAAGAGTCAGGAACACAGCCTTCATCTTGCTGACTTTTGTGGAACTTCTTCTAGAGAAGCTGAGGGTGTCCCAGGTGTTTGAGAGGTTGTGAATTGGTCCCACCTCTTATAGGATGGGTTTCCTGGCAGGATACGTAATGATCAAACAGAACTTAATCACAAGACCTTGGTTATATAGACATAGTCTTCTGATATCCTGGTTGGCAGGTGATACTTTTTAGCAATCTGAGGTATTTATAAAGAGGAGAAAATTTTAAGGGAAGCTTAATTTGATCTGGACATTTGCCTTCAGATTAAGTGAGAAATCACAGGACATGTGAGGTATTTCAAGGGCAGTTGATTTATATTCTTTTATATCCTCAGTTTCCAAAATGGGTCAGACAGTCCAAGACACATAGGCTCGACTCCCATATTATGCCTTTAACACTGAAGAGGTCTGTTTAAGATTCTTTTCTAAAACTAAAAATGGTACTCCTGTCCAGTTTAAGGAGATTAATATATGGTGTCTCTGCCAGGAATCGTTTATCAGGGCATTCCTCAGAGGAGTCTATATATTTTTTGTTTTGAAATCAAAGTGTAGTTGATGTGAAATATTGTATAAGTTAGAGGTGTACCATATAGTGATTCATAATTTCTATATACAACATTTATAGTTATAAGAATATTGGCTTTATTCCCTATGATGTACAATATATCTTTGTACATTATTTTATACATAGTAGTTCATCGCTCTTACTGCCCTCCTGTTGTTACCTTAACTCTATTCATTTCCTCTCCACAGTAGTAATCACGATTTGTTCTCTGTATCTGTGAGTTGCTCCTTTTTTGCTGTATTAGTTTGTTTTATTTTTTAGATTTTACGCATAAGTGGTATATAGTATTTGTCTTTCTCTGCCTAACTTATTTCACTTAGCCTAATACCCTCGAAATCCACCCAAGTTGCTGCAAATGGCAAAATTTTATAATTTTAATGGTTGTGTAGTATTCCATTCTGTGTGTGCATGTATATACACTACAGCTTCTCTATTTTTTTATTGTTATATTTAAATGTCATGAAATATATTCAGTAAGATCAAATTCTTTTCTCCTACCCTACTCAAGGATCCCTCCCAAGTTCATCTCTACAGTTTTATTTTGCCTTTGAGGTATGACCTAGTCTCCCTACAGTGGGTAAGGTTTTGGCCTTACCTGTAGCTCCAGGTTCCTTCAACCTTCCTCCTAAACTATCCACACCTCAGGGAACCTAGAGGAAAGAAACCATGGACAACCGCTCTCTAAATTATACTCACTGGGACAGTTTGCTCTCAGGACAATTGCAGCCCTATGATAGTCATGTTAATAATAAGAAGAAGAAAATGGTGGATAGTGATTAGATATATAAAAATATAGAAATGGTCTGAAGCTCTGCAACTGAATTGAACTCTATAGCTAAAGTGAAATGAATTTTTAAAACTAATTTAGTTGAGATACAACAAAGGTTCACCTATTTCAGGCATGCAGTTGATAAGCTTTGTATGAGTACAGCTGTGAAAAAATTTTCCCTAGTCGGCATGGTGAGCATAACTATCAAGTTCAACACTATCCTGGGGCTCCTTGGTCATCCTTATTCCTGCTGCTTCTCATCCATCTTCCACCTGGTTCTGGGAACCCACTTTTCAGTTTTCTGACACAATTCACTAGTTGGTATTTTTTCAGTTCATGCACAGTTCAGCTGCTCAGTCATGTCCGACTTTGCCACCCCATGAATTGCAGCATCCCAGGCCTCCCTGTCCATCACCAACTCCCAGGGTTTACTCAAACTCATGTCCATCGAGTTGGTGGTGCCATCTGACCATCTCATCCTCTGTCGTCCCCTTCTCCTCCTGCCCTCAATCTTTCCCAACATCAGGCTCTTTTCAAACAAGTCAGTTCTTCACATCAGGTGGCCAAAGTATTGGACTTTCAGCTTCAATGCTTTCAATGAATATTCAGGACTGATTCCTTTAGGATGGACTGGTTGGATCTCCTTGCAGTCCAAGGGACTCTCAAGAGTCTTCTCCAACACCACAGTGCAAAAGCATCAATTCTTCTGCACTCAGCTTTCTTTATAGTCCAACTCTCACATCCATACATGACCACTGGAAAAAATCATAGCCTTGAAGGATGGACCTTTGTGGGCAAAGTAATGTCTCTGCTTTTTAATATGCTGTCTAGGTTGGTCATAACTTTCCTTCCAAGCAGTAAGCGTCTTTTAATTTCGTGGCTGCAATCACCATCTGCAGTGATTTTGGAGCCCCGAAAATAAAGTCAGCCACTGTTTCCACTGTTTCCCCATCTGTTCTCCATGAAGTGAAGGGACCGGATGCCATGATCTTCGTTTTCTGAATGTTGAGCTTTAAGCCAACTTTTTCACTCTCCTCCTTCACTTTCATTAAAAGGCTCTTTAGTTCTTCTTCACTTTCTGCCATATTCCGTTTAGGAACTTGCAGATTTCTACAGGATGTGGTTTTCTGTCTAGTATCATAGATTCCAAATCCCCTAATTCCTTTGTCCTTGCCCCCATCATCTTTTATTTTTCTTCTTACAAGCAGTCTTCATTCAGTGATGAGTAAATTCTGCCATGTCATGGTCTTTGGATTTGGATAGTGACTCTGTCCCTAGTGCCTACAGCTGTTTAATGAATGAGGCAGTGTGTATCCCAGGAAGTTTTGTTCTTGAGGCCAGGGTGCACTGCCTTGGGTGTGCTTAGAAGGAAACAGGCATCAACCAGGATCTCCCACTCTGGAACTGGTTGTACCTCAAATCCCTGAAGAAAGGAAAGATAGTCAAGGCGAGGTCAATGTTAAAAACAAACAAACAAAAAACAAAACAAACAAACAAAAAAACCTGGCATACTCGATGACCCTGATAATACTTGTGGAAACTGTTAGGCTGCAGGGACATGTGGACAGGGCAAAATTTCCTCCAAATGTCACAGACTGCAGCTTCCCCATACGACGGTCCAATCCTGGCTTGCCACTGTTTACCTTTGGTTTTATGTCCCTGTCTTGGTTCCCATATTTATCAGTTGGTGTCTCTTTGTTCTTTGTTTTCAGTTCAAGCTGTGTGTGTGTTAATTCCTGTGTGGGTTCTTGGTTCTTTAGTTGGTCAGCCTCTGGACATCATCCTGGATCATCATGTTTTTTGTCAAAGCAAATCGGATTTTCCACTGCTCTACCCTATTCTAGTAGTTGGTGAGTGTTAGCTAATTCCAGAGAAGGCAATGGCACCCTACCCTAATACTCGTGCCTGGAAAATCCCATGGATGGAGGAGCCTGGTGGGCTGCAGTCTATTGGGTTGCTAAGAGTCGGACATGACTGACTGACTTCACTTTCACTTTTCACTTTCATGCATTGGAGAAGGAAATGGCAACCCACTCCAGTGTTCTTGCCTGGAGAATCCCAGGGATGGGAGAGCCTGGTGGGCTGCTGTCTATGAGGTCTCACAGAGTCAGACCCGACTGAAGCGACTTAGCAGCAGCAGCAGCAGCTAAAGCCAGATCAAATCAGTCAATCATAAAGAAAATCAATCCACCATATTCTTTGGAAGGACTGAAGTTGAAGCTCCAATACTTTGGCCACCTGATGTGTAGAGCTGACTCTTTGGAAAAGACACTGATGCTGGAAAAGATTGAGGTCAGAAGGAGAAGGGGACGACAGAGGATGAGATGGTTGGATGACATCACTGACTCAATGGGCATGAGTTTGAGCAAACTCCAGGAGAGATGTTGAAGGGCAGGGAAGGCTGGCGTGCTATAGTTCATGGGGCGGTGAAGAGTCAGACACGACTTAGCATCTGAACAACAGCAAGCTAACGCCAGGTTGTAAACCAAATCCAAGATGCAGAGCAGTGATTCCCAGGCCAGCCCTTATCCAGTTGTGTACACTCAGGAGGGACAAGTCTCAGTTTTCTGTAGGAAGACTCCGTGCCTTCTTTATTTTATAAAGTAACCTTTTATATGTGGAAACAACAACAACAAGTGAAAGTGTTAGTCCCTCAGTCCTGTCCGACTCTTTGTGACCCCACGGACTGTAGCCCACCAGCCTCCTCTGTCCCTGGGATTTCCCAGGCAAGAATACTGGACTGGGTAGCCTTTCCCATTTCCAGGGAATATTCCAGACCCAGAGATCGAAACCAGGTCTCTTATGTCTCCTGAATTGGCAGACGGAAGCTTTACCTCCAGCACCACCTGGGAAGCCCAGGGAAGCAATTGGGAGTGGCTGCAAATACAGATGAAGCTTCATTCACTTGCCTGCCACTCACCTGCAGTTTGGCCCAGTGCCTAACACGGCACTGGACTGGTAGTTGGGGACCCCTTTTCCAGAGAGGCGACAAAGATGCAAAGAAACCAACCTGTAGTTGCCTAATATATCCTGCTTCTAAGTTGTGGGGTAAAAAATGAGGCAGGGTAGAAACCAGGAGTGCATTTGCTAGATACTGTAGTCTGTAAACACCTCGAGTATCCTGGGGAGCTGATCTGTGTGCTCTGTCTATGACTGTGGGCATGGCCAGTTGTTGCCAATACTAGTGTCCACTGCTCTTTGATGCGTGAGAGGCTGGAAAATCCTCTTTAGGTCCTGTGAACTGTGGTTGCAGTTGCCAGTTCCTAACTGAACTCTGTCATCTTGTTCCTGAAAACTCTGCACTGTCTGTTGCTATGAATCAATCCAGTCTCAGCTACTGACCTATCTCTGATTGCTTGTGTCTGTGCCGATTCACTTCAGTCATGTGTGACTCTCTGCGACCTCATGGAGTATATAGCCCGCCAGGCTCCTCTCTCAGTGGGGTTCTCCAGGCAAGAATACTGGAGTCGGTTGCCGTGCCCTCCCCCAGGGGATCTTCCCGACCCAGGGGTTGAACCTGCCTCTCTTATGTTTCCTGGGTTGGCAGGTGGGCTCTTTTATGACTAGCACCACTAGAGTGGGGTGCCATTGCCTTCTCCGTACTAGTGATCTAGTCAACAAGAATTGCCAGTCTTTCATCTCAATCAGTAGTACTGGTGCTGTCAGAATAGATATTTACCCTCAATTACAGCACATGGCATCTTATACTTTCTATGAAGCTCAGTGAGTCCAACCCAAGTTCCTTTTCTTCAGTGAATAAGATTCTTTCGAGGGATGTTTTCTTGACCAGACTGACCCTCCCACTGCAGTAAGAGGGTCCTGTCCCCTGTCCTCTCTTTCATGATGGTTTAATCCTTTATCCCCTTCTCCCCTGGATACCTTAGGGCATCTCCTCGATGCCCTCCTCCGATATCTCCTCGGCCTCTGAAGTGTCTCTGATGGAACACCTATCCTATTAAAGACATGTTAACATGTCTATGCTTCTGGATAATTAAATGTAATGTGCATATTTGTGTGTATTAAAACACGGACTTTTGGTTCAGACACACATAACTCGGGTGTATATTGAACCAGTTTATTTAAACACTCAGAAATCAAATACCACCAACCAGGAGATGATTAACTGACCAGGAAATATGAGATGGGAGAGGGAGTGTGAGTGTGAAGAGAGAAGGATGGTGTTACTCAGGAACTAGGGAAATCGTCTTCATGTTGTGGATCTTGATTCCACAGAGACAAGGACGTGTCTGGTCTCAGGGACTCTTTCTGCAGGTGAATAAAACAGAACCAAAGGTTTAGTGGAGTCGACTGTGCAACAGCTGACAGGCGTGAGCCTCAGGCAGGAGAATGTCAAGGAAACAGGAGCTGGGAGCTGAGCCATTGTCAGAATCCTGGTGGACCTCAGTACTCCACATCTCTGAGATGTAGGTGGGTGTCCCTGTGAAATTTTCCTCAGTACGATACGGTGGGATCTTCTACAAGTGCACATTCACAGGAGTGGGTTCATCGACACATGGCTTAAAGGTCTCCTAATTCAACACTTTTTGTATTTACTGGCTTCAAGAATTATATTCACCTGACAGCCAATGTTACTGTTGGCTTTTTTCTACTCCATTTCTTTCTAACAGAAAAAAACAAACAAACAAAACAAAAACAACAAAAAAAACACTTTTAGTCTAGATCTATATCATTTTCTGAGGCTATCGTGTTTTAGAAAGTTTAAAAGTCCTGCTTTAACAAGTCACCTGAGGGAGGAATAGAAACCAAACAGGTGTTTCAGTGTGGTTGTTAATCCATTAATGGAACTGTCAGTATTATGTTCTGACATAATAATACAAAAAAATACAAAAAAAAAAAAAAAAAGTGAACTCTCTTTACTCTCTGTCCTCCTGGAGGAGGAGTGTGTGTGGACAACCATGAGGTCAGGACTGATGGAAGCACTAATAATTTTCCAGCAACTACTGTGGCCATTCCTGCTTCTCTCTGATGACTCTGGTCTGTAAGGTTCTTGCAGGATAAGGCTTTTGCACCAAAGCTGCTCAGCATGAATCAAGCAACGAATTTGCAATTTAATATGGCTCAAGAGAAGAGGCGGACACGACTGAGCGACTTCAATTTCACTTTTCACTTTTCACTTTCATGCATTGGAGAAGGAAATGGCAACCCACTCCAGTGTTCTTGCCTGGAGAATCCCAAGGACAGGGGAGCCTGGTGGGCTGCCGTCTATGGGGTCGCACAGAGTCAGACACGACTGAAGCGACTTAGTAGCAGCAGCAAGAAGAGAAAGTATCCAACATAACAAAGTTCTCTAGAGATAGAATGTAAGTTACTGGGACTAAAAACTGTTACCTGCAAAATTTGGCATATATGAAATCACAGTATGTCCTTATTGATTTATTGGATGGAACAGCACTAATAACAGACAATTTTCACTTACACTTTGGTTGTTTTGAAGGCTTTGTCTTTCTACTTGGAGGATAGTTATCTGTGGGAAGGAATAAAAGATCCACAGATTACTACCATTCCCCAATATTTTTACAATTTTGTTTTCAGTAAAGTATAATAGAAAAGATTATTCATGAAGAAAGAGATTTTAAATAAATTTTAAATTGATTTGTTTCCTACTAGAGTATTTACTTACCAGGTGAATGATATATTAAGGAAAAAGTATAATTCCATTAGCAATTTTTTTTGATATGCATAATAATTTGTTCCTTAAAAAAATTTTTTTTTTTTTACTTTACAATATTGTATTGGTTTTGCCATACATTAACATGCATCCGCCATGGGTATACACATGTTCCCCATCCTGAACCCCCCTCCCACCTCCTTCCCCATACCATCCCTCTGGGTCATCCCAGTACACCAGCCCCAAGCCTCCTGTATCCTGCATAGAACATGGACTGGCAACTCGTTTCTTATATGATATTATACATGTTTTAATGCCTTTCTCCCAAATCATCCCCCACTCCCTCTCCCACAGAGTTCAAAAGACTGTTCTATACATCTGTGTCTCTTTTGCTGTCTTGCATACAGGGTTGTTGTTACCATCTTTCTAAATTCCATATATATGCATTAGTATACTGTATTGGTGTTTTTCTTTCTGGCTTACTTCACTCTGTATAATAGGCTCCAGTTCCATCCACCTCATTAGAACTGATTCAAATGTATTCTTTTTAATGGCTGAGTAATACTCCATTGTGTATATGTACCACAGCTTTCTTATCCATTCATCTGCTGATGGACATCTAGGTTGCTTCCATGTCCTGGCTATTACAAACAGTACTGTGATGAACATTGGGGTACACGTGTCTCTTTCCCTTCTGGTTTCCTCAGTGTGTATGCCCAGCAGTGGGATTGCTGGATCATAAGGCAGTTCTATTTCCAGTTTTTTAAGGAATCTCCACACTGTTCTCCATAGTGGCTGTACGAGTTCGCATTCCCACCAACAGTGTAAGAGGGTTCCCTTTTCTCCACACCCTCTCCAGCATTTATTGCTTGTAGACTTTTGGATCGCAGCCATTCTGACTGGCGTGAAATGGTACCTCATAGTGCTTTTGATTTGCATTTCTCTGATAATGAATGATGTTGAGCATCTTTTCATGTGTTTGTTAGCCATCTGTATGTCTTCTTTGGAGAAATATCTATTTAGTTCTTTGGCCCATTTTTTGATTGGGTCGTTTATTTTTCTGGAATTGAGCTTCAGGAGTTGCTTGTATATTTTTGAGATTAGTTGTTTGTCAGTTGCTTCATTTGCTATTATTTTCTCCCATTCTGAAGGCTGTCTTTTCATCTTGCTTATAGTTTCTTTTGTAGTGCAGAAGCTTTTAATTTTAATTAGATCCCATTTGTTTATTTTTGCTTTTATTTCCAGTTTTCTGGGAGGTGGGTCATAGAGGATCCTGCTGTGATGTATATTGGAGAATGTTTTGCCTATGTTCTCCTCTAAGATTTTTATAGTTTCTGGTCTTATGTTTAGATCTTTAATCTATTTTGAGTTTATTTTTGTGTATGGTGTTAGAAAGTGTTCTAGTTTCATTCTTTTACAAGTGGTTGACCAGTTTTCCCAGCACCACTTGTTAAAGAGATTGTCTTCTCTCCATTGTATATTCTTGCCTGCTTTGTCAAAGATAAGTTGTCCATAGGTGCATGGGTTTATCTCTGGGCTTTCTATTTTGTTCCACTGATCTATATTTCTGTCTTTGTGCCAGTACCATACTGTCTTGATAACTGTGGCTTTGTAGTAGAGCCTGAAGTCAGGCAGGTTGATTCCTCCAGTTCCATTCTTCTTTCTCAAGATTGCTTTGGTTATGTGAGGTTTTTTGTATTTCCATACAAATTGTGAGATTATCTGTTCTAGGTCTGTGAAAAATCCCGTTGGTAGATTGATAGGGATTGCATTGAATCTATAGATTGCTTTGGGTAGTATACTCATTTTCACTATATTGATTCTTCTGATCCATGAACATGGTATATTTCTCCATCTATTAGTGTCCTCTTTGATTTCTTTCACCAGTGTTTTATAGTTTTCTATATATAGGTCTTTAGCTTCTTTAGATAGATATATTCATAAGTATTTTATTCGTTTCGTTGCAATGATAAATGGAATTGTTTCCTTAATTTCTCTTTCTATCTAATAATGAGAATAATTTGTTTTTAATCCCTTTCTCTCTTACCAGCTCCTTGAACTTCTTCACATCTTCCTCCTCAATATCATTTCCCTTAAGTGAAAAAACAGCAGGCAGAAAGTAGAATTTTGCCTCTCAGAACACAGACATTTCTGAATGTAGAACAAGAAGTTGAGTGTGCATGTCAGATCTTCACTTGGTGTAAACTGAACCACAGTTACCATTTCCCATGACACAGATGTCTGCTGTTTGTCCTAAGAATTAATCCCTGTCTGACTATATAACTAGACCCCTGGCCAGATTTCCAGTATGACCACAAAGACTCGTAGCAGCTCCATGAATTTGGGGCTCCATCCATCACAGTGGGGAACTGATCTGCTCCTTGACCAACTTCCTAGAACATGTACCTGCCACTCATGCCTTCTTCTGACCCAAATAAATAGGAAACATGGTTCTTTCCCGAGAGACAGACACTCCCCATGTCACACTTAATAATGAGAGACAATTTAGGCTTTCATTAACCCACTGCTGTACCCAGTGCCTTTTCTGAAATAGGCACATGTTGTTGCAATGGTACACACACTTCTCGGTACTTCCACATGGGTATTTGAGGTGATGTCAGTGTTTATAAGAACAGTGCATTTGAAAAGTTGAACAGGATGAAAATTTATTATAAACATTTCTGTTCCAGGGTTTAGAGTGCATTTGAAAACCAGTATAAAATCAAGAAATGGAGATTGAACTCATTAGAGCAGTGACTTGTAGTTAGTTGAAATGTTAAAAAAAAAAAAAAAAGAAGACGAAGAAGAAGCTCAGGCAATTATTTCTAGTAAAACCCCATACGTTATTCTTTAATGTCAACAGAATGGGAATTATTTAGAACTATCTGACGATCTGGTCCTTCCCACCCATACTCTACCAAGCTCCTCTTTCTTGGTAGATTACATTCCAGGGGCCTTACCTCAGTGGACAGAAAGACCTAGGCTTTGTTCACTTATTAATGGACATTGTCACCTCATACTGATTTTCTGAATGAATTCTAATGATGTAAATGTTACATGACCGTGTCGATGTGAATAGGAGAATGTCATACATCCCAGGTAGTCCACTCACTACTACCTTCTTGCCTTGTGGATCCACATTGATATAATGTGTTATCAGAACGTTTTCCAATGCAAAAAATCTCTGACTTCATTTTTACCTGCGTCTGTGAGAGAGAGAATATGCAGATACAAAACCCCACCTTAATTTATTGTCATTTAGATTTGTCATGGCAAATTTAGGGTATTAACAACAGTACATGCTGTTGTAAAACATCCTATTTCTCTGAGGTGACAAACAGATCAAAACAAAGTCTTTATCACTTCCTCTTGCCCTTCAGTGGGGTCTGTCCTTCTTATAACTAGGAGGCAGATCTGATAAATGCTCCTTAACCTCATGCCTGAAGAAGTGTGTTAGCATTTTATTACCAGCTGGGCCTATGAAGGATCTTGAGTACAGAGCCAAGGGTCATTCAGTGACACGCATGGGTGCATTGCTTCAGCACAAGTGGATCTGGTCAACACCATCTATTGGACAAGGAAAATGGGTCTAGAAGGTTGGAGTACACTGGCCCCAAGTGAGTTTAGAAGTCACCCCACACCCCAACTCTGTGACTGTTTGTCCCTTAGACCTGTGACCTCAGGGAAAGACAGCCATCAGGGTTCAGTTAGACAAACTGGAATATACAAAGATGGAAGGTAGACATGTCCTTAGAGACATGTTGGTCTCTAGGGAGTCCCCACCTAGAAGCAGGGTAACACTGATGAGGGGCCCCTTTCAATGGTCAACCCAGGCTGTAGATTTCAGCATAGCTTCCAAGGCTGCCCCATCAGTCTGACTCAGGAAAAGACGGATCATTTGTTACTAAATGTCAGGGAGACACTTTGAGGTGCACAGAGCCCCTGTAAAGGACAGATCAACACTCAATGTGAGTGGAGGAGGTAATATCTAGACTTTGTCTCAAGTGATCCTGCTAAAAATCATCACCACTCGGAGCTTCCTTTGAGTTCCTATTTTCCATGGAGAACCTCTGGAGAGGAACAGAGAGATAGAAAAGAAAAAGAAAAAAAAGTGACATGTCCATGTGTTTCCTAATACTTGTGGAAGCTTTTAGGATTGTTGCAGGTTGATGTGAATGGGAGCAAACTTCCTACAGATAACGCAGAGGGCAGGTCCCGTAGAGAAAGGTCCTGTTGTGTCTCAGTGCTGTTCTTTGTGGTTTGTATGTTCCCATATTGGTGTTTGGCAATCAGTGTCTGTTTTCTTTTCATCATACATGTTAGTTTTTCTCAATGATGGACACTTCCTTCCTTCCTGGATATCTCAGTCAGGCAACCTCTTGACTTCATCCTTGATCAACCTGTGTTATTATTAATATCAATTATATAGGAATTGGAGTTTTCCACCCCCTCCACCCTACTGTAACAATGGGTAAGTGTTGTCTAATGTTTGCTTGGAAACAAGAGGCAGCATCGATAACAGGAAACCCCAGTTCTGCCCCCTCTGAGGGTGTGTGCACCGAGTGAGAGAAAAAATTCTTTTCTCCGGAGAATGTCTTGATTTCTCTTTCATCGGACAGTAGCAGACCAGAAATAAACTCCGTACCATGTGCTGTAAATTTTTACCGATGCGTCCGTCATAAAGAACGTGTGTTCTGTATCATTCCTCCTGTCATAACATTGTCCCCTGTCCACACTTTGTCCTGATTCACAAAATACAAATTTAGTGCCTACAAGAACCAAAACCTCAGAATTCAACAGGAAACAGACAGACTCAATACATTGTCCTGTGAACTGTCTCCCTGTTAAATGAAACAGAAAAATATTAACACAGCTAACAGATAATTGCCAAATTATATCCTTTTTAATAGTTGTAGGGTAAAGAATAAAGAAAAGTGAGAACCCAGAGTGTATTTGGAGTCTTGTTTTGGAAAAAGGGAATGTTTCCATAGACAGGTTTCGAGTGTAAAGGACAGATCAACGCTCAGTGTGAGTAGATGCTCTGGGGTATTTGAAAGAGTGAGTTCTGTGTGAATCTGTAAGAAGAAACTATGACTTGAGAACTATACAAATCTGATTAGAAAAGGCCCCTTGGCGGTTTGAATCTGTCAAAATTCTATGACCATAGAATTCTATGACCCTGAACATGCCTGATCTTGCCTGATGGGCTTATCTGTGGCTCTGACTGTAAGTCTCCACCTGCAATGCAGAAGACATGGGTTTGAACCCCGGGTCAGGGAGATCCCATGGAAAAGAGAATGGCAAACCACTCCAGTATTCTTACCTGGGAAATCCAATGGACAGAGGCACCTGGTGGGCCACCATCCATGGTGTCAGAAAGAGTCGGACATGACGGAGTAACACACATACACACGTTGAATTTGTTACACTGCTTCTTCTGTTTTATATATTGGATTTTTGGCTGTGAGGCACGTGGGAATCTTTGATCACCAACCAGGGATTGAGTCACATCCCCTGCATTGGAAGGCAAAGTCCTAGCCAGTAGACCATCAGGGAGGTCCTTAGAAGTGCATTCACTTTGAACAGCCATTCCATTTAAAGAAATTCTGAAACAATTGATACATACAAAACCATCAGCAAACCATTGTGATGTGGAAATATTTAGAAGTAAAATTAACTATCTGGAAGCTATGATCCATTCATAGTAGAAAATATATGAAATTGGATTCATCAGTTATATATCTATGAATCAACAGTCTTTAGAAATATTAGTATTTAAAAGAAACAGAAATATAATACTCTTTATATTTCAACTCTCATGTATGTTTGGAGAAGGGGAATGACTGCTGGGAGCCACCACGGGAGATCCCACGCATGACAAAGGTCATGCAGAGAAGACCTGACAGGCAAAGGTGGATCAGGACTCGAGGGATTCCCTGGACCTGCTTGAGCATCTGCCCCGAAACCAAAATCTGTCTGTCTACTGTCTACTATATTATGCCTTTCAACCACTCTTCTGATATTAGCAGGGGGCTGTCCCCGACCACCTTTCTCTGAAAAAAATCAACTTAGTGCTCTAAGTTGTTAAGTCTCCTGGACATGAAAGAAATATTTCTATTCTAACCCCTCTGTTGGCATTCTAGCTTGCTTGACAGGTTTTTCCTTACTCTTACAACTAACGCACATGATTGTTCACAACTTCCCAACCATGAAAGGCACGAGAAGCCTAAGCATTCTAAAAGTCCCAATGGGCATAGAGCCCTTTAAGTACTGGTAAAGGGCTTCATTATTGGGCCAATGCTTGCTGCCAAGTTCCCATATCCCTTATCCATTGTCCACCTGGGAGTGCATTAGTTAATATAGTTAAAATGTTAAAAAAAAAAAAAAAAAAAAAACAGAAAAACAAGTAGTAGCCTTGGTATTAACCACATCAGACCTTTGAGCAAATAAGTTCTTCCTTTGTTGTGACCCACCACACCTTTGCTCCGTGAGAATGTAACTCTGTTTAGTATTTTCTGAGGCTGATGCAGATTAGAAATATAAAGAAAAAACACTTCAAGGGAAAACAAGTTTTCTGGTTGATCAACCTTTATCAAAAAAAGGTCATAAAATGTCAATAGGCCTCCAGGCCAGAAAATAATGTACATAGCATAAGACCCTTGTTTATGGAAAGACGTACAGAAAAAAATCCTGGTTTCGATAAGGGCAAAACTGCTGGAGTGTTTGGGCTGACTCTACATGACCTTGCATCTTTCATTTCCCTCTATGTACAAGTCAGGGTATAAAAGCTCCTTTTGAAAATAAAGTTACAGGCCTTGTTCACTGAAGCTTGGCCTCCCCGTGTGATTCATTCACCTACACCGTCCATCCTGAGGGTACCCTTGGATCCTGCTGGGGCTGGACCCCGACAGATGACAGAGGATGAGGTGGTTGAATGGCATCACCAACTCGATGGACGAGTTTGAGCAAGCTCCGGAAGTTGGTGATGGACAGGAAAGCCTGGCATGCTGCAGTCTGTGGGGTTGCAAAGAGTTGGACACAACTGAGTGACTGAACTGAACTGATATTTTAAAAAAGACTACTCTTCAGTATATTAGATGTTCATGAATTAATGAAAATGCATATATATCAAGTTGTTATAAGATTTTTATTGGATTGCAGTTGCTTTGAACACTGTTGTGTTTCTGCTGTACAGCAAAGTGAATTTGTCATACATATATATGTATAGCCTCTTTTTTGGATTTCCTTCCCGTGTAAGTCACCACAGAGCACTGAGTAGAGTTCCCTATGCTAGTTACCGATTTATATGTAGTATCAATCATGTGTATGTGGTATTCCCCATCTCCCAATTCATCCCACCCCATGCCTTCTGCCTTGGTGTCTATATGTTTGTTTTCTAAGTGTATGTCTCTTTTACTGCCCTGGAACTTGTCATCTGTACCACTTTAGTATATTCCACATACAATACCTTTGTTAATATGAGATATTTTCCTTTCTGTTTCTGAGTTTTCTCACTCTGTACGGCAGAATCTAGGTCCATCCACATTGCTGGAACAGGCTGAGTAGTATTCCATCTTGTATATCGAGTATTCTTACCTGAGGAATTCAACGAAGAGAGAAGCCTGGTGAGCTCTTCCAGTGCATGGGGTCACAATGAGTTGGACACAACCGAGTCAGTAAACCATAACAACAACCACATATTATCCATTCCTGTGTTGGTGGACAGGAATTTAGGTTCCTTGCTTGTCCTGGCTTTTGCAAATAGTGCTGGTGCACATTATGGTACATTTACCTTTTTGAATTATGGTTTTCTCTGGGCATATAGTGGAGAAGACAATGACAACCCACTCCAGTACTCTTGACTGGAAACTCCCATGGACGGAGGAGCCTGATAGGTTGCAGTCCATGGGGTCACAAAGAGTTGGACACGACTGAGTGACTTTACTTTCACTTTTCACTTGCATGCATTGGAGAGTGAAATGGCAACCCACTCCAGCGTTCTTGCCTGGAGAATCCTGGGGACGGAGGAGCCTGGTGGGCTGCCGTCTATGGGCTGACACAGAGTTGAATACAACTGAAGCGACTTAGCAACAGCAGCAGCTGGGCATATAGAATTTAACCAAATCTGTTGGAAGTACCTAATCCTGTCTAGGGGATAAGAAAGCAAATGATAGCTCAGTTGGTAAAGAATCTGCCTGCAATCCTGGAGACTCCTGTTCGATTCCTGGGTCCGGAAGATCCACTGGAGAAGGGATAGGCTATCCACGCCAGTATTCTTGGGCTTCCTTTGTGGCTCAGCTGGTAAAGAATCTGCTTACAATGCGGGTGACATGAGTTCGATCTCTGGATTGGAAAGATCCGTTGGAGCAGGAAAGGCTACCCACTCATATTCTCACCTGAGAATTCCATGGACTCTATAGTCATGGAGTCGCACGTAGTCAGACACCACAGAGCAACTTTCACTTTCATAGAATTTTCAAGAATGGAAAATAGTTTAATGTGAATCATATGGTCATGTGTCAATGGATGGCTTTCTCCAAGTTTAGTGATAATTCTTGTTTACTTCTTGGGTATTAATTATCTAGAACTGCAACTTTATGGAGCATTATACTCAATGTCTTTGACAGATAAATCCTCGTGACACATCTTTCAAGTAATGTGTCCATTTCTACAGGAGTCCTAATTTCAATAAATCTGCTCATAGTTTTATCACATTGTTTATTTGTGTAATATGTGGTGATAATACATTTTTAATAAGTGTAGTTATGAAAAGATGCACAGTCAAACACATACAAGTGTGTGTTCGTACATATATGAGTGAAATTCGCTCAGTCATGTCTGACTCTTTGTGACCCCTTGGACCGTACACTCCATGGAATTCTCCAGGCCAGAATACTGGAGTGGGTAGCCTTTCCCTTGTCCAAGATCTCTTCCCAACCCGGTCTCCTGCATTTCAGGCAGGTTCTTTACCAGCAGAGCCACAAGGAAAGAATGAATGGAGTGGGTAGCCTATCCCTTCTCCAGCAGATCTTCCCAACACAGGAATTGAACAGGGGTCTCATACATTGCAGGCAGAGTCTTTACCAACTGAACTACCAGGGAAACTCCTGCATATATATGATAGTTCACAATTTTTTAGCTGTTTATATCACATCTTGGACTTCAATATCCCTTTAAGATATTCACTGTGTTGCTCTCTCTTCAGTTGCCTATGTGTTCTTCCATGCATCCAATCCAGCATTTCCAGAGGTAGTGTGAAGATCTGAGTCAGAACTCCAAGCACACACACTCTGCTAAAAAAGTGCAAGAACTTACACACTGTCCTTGACCTCCATTCCTACCAACTAAGCCATAGAAGCATTCATTACTGGTGCTTTGGCTTGGCCAACTGTAGCCCATTTGGAGGCCATGTCTATGCAGAAACAGAAACATGTATTCTCTTAAATATTACTTAGTGTAGTGCTATTTCCCACGCTCTTCGACTAAATCTGTGAGCTTTGGCCCAATGCTTGGAATAAGTTGTCCATCTTGAGCGTCTGCTAGATCTTCTATGTTGTAAAGAGCTTGACCACCATGGGGAGGTGATCAGTGTGCCCTGCCCATGACAGTGGGAATGTCCAGTCCTTCCAGATATTAGCGTCCACTGCTCTTCTAAGCCTAAGAGGATGGAAGACCATCTTTAGATGTTGTGAATAATTCCATCTTCCTGACTGAGCTGTCAATTTCTTGTTCCTGCAGACACTGCCCTGACCTCCTATTACTATGCATTGACCGAGACTCAGTTGCTGCACACATTTGAGTCCTAGTGAGGGAATGTTACCAAATATCAGTCCTTCAGCTCAATTGAAGAAGTGCTGGTGTGGTCAGAATACGCATGTCTTCTCAGTTGTGGCCCGTGGCATCTTCCACTTTCTCTCTATGAAGCTCAGAGAGTGGAACACAAGCTCCTTTCCCTGTGATGAATACAATGCTTTCTAGGGACATCTTTCTGGAACAGATTGACCCCTCCCACTGCAGTAAGGGGATCCACACCTCTGTCCCCTGTCCCATGATGGTTTAGTCTTTTTTCTCCTTCTCCCTTCAATACCTCTAGGACATCTCTATGTACCCATCCTCAGAATTGTCTCTGATGGAACACCTATCCCTTAAAAGGCATATGTTTCTGGATGGGTAAATTTAACATGCGTATTTGTGTGTTTTAAAATGGAGACTTTAAGGAAAGACACAAGTAACTCCCTTGCGAATTAAACTAATTTATTTAAACCCTCAGAAATCAAATGCCACCAGACAGGACATGATTAGTGACAAAGAGAGATGAGATGCAAACAGGACTGTGAGTGTGAAGAAAGAAGGATCATGTTAATCAGGAACCAAGAAAGTCATCTGCTGATCGTTGGTCTTGATTCCATGGAGACAAGGATGTGTCTGGTCTCAGTGACTATTTCTGTAGGTGAATAAAAAAAAAAAAAAAAAATTAGTAGAGTTGACTTTTTGACAGCCACCAGGGATGAGACTTAGGCAGTAGGCTATCCAGGGTACAGGAGCTGGTAGCTGATCCAATGTCAGAATCCTTGTGGACCTCACTAATTCACATCTCTGTGATGTGGGTGGGGGTCCTTGTGGAACTTTCCCCAGGAGGTACATTTGGGGTGACCTTTCCCATTTGAGATCGATTCTAGGAGGAATGGTTTCTGAATTCAAGTTCATGGGAAAGATTCACCTCAAGATGGTTTCCTGTATCTGTGATTGGGGCAAGCTCCTCTAATCCCATGGCTTTGTCTTTGGGGTCTTCAAGAATCAATGTTTAAATTTTTATTTTATATTCGAGTATAGTTGACTAACAGAGTTGTATTAGTGCAATAGTACTGCAAGGTGAATAATTTATACATATATATGTTAATATCTGGAGAAGGCAATGGCACCCCACTCCAGTACTCCCATGGATGGAGGAGCCTGGAAGGCTGCAGTCCATGGGGTCCCTGAGGATCGGACACGACTGAGCGACTTCACTTTCACTTTTCACTTTCATGAATTGGGGAAGGAAATGGCAACCCACTCCAGTGTTCTTGCCTGGAGAATCCCAGGGACAGGGGAGCCTGGTGTGCTGCCATCTATGGGGTCGCACAGAGTTGGACACGACTGAAGTGACTTAGCAGTAGAAGCATGTTAATATCTATTCTTTTTCAAATTCTTTTCCCATTTAATTTTTTTTTTTTTTTTACAGAATATTGTGTTTAGTTCCCTCTGGTGTGTAGTACGACTTTCTATGTTGTGTATAGTAGCTTTCCATGTTGTGTATAGTAGCTTACACCTGCTACTCCCAAATTTCCAATTCTCTTCTTACCCAGAGTCCTGCTCCTTGGGGAACACAAGTGTGTTTTCTACGTCTGTGAATCTGTTTTGTAAATAACGTCTTCAATGTATACTTTAGATTCCACCTGCAAGTAATATCATGTGATCTTTTTCCCATCCTGACTCGCTTCAGATCAGATCAGATCAGATCAGTCACTCAGCCGTGTCCAACTCTTTGCAACCCCATGAATCGCAGCACGCCAGGCCTCCCTGTCCATCACCAACTCCCGGAGTTCACTGAGACCCACGTCCATCGAGTCAGTGATGCCATCCAGCCATCTCATCCTCTGTCGTCCCCTTCTCCTCCTGCCCCCAATCCCCCCCAGCATCAGAGTCTTTTCCAATGAGTCAAGTCTTTGCATGAGGTGGCCAAAGTACTGGAGTTTCAGCTTTAGCATCATTCCTTCCAAAGAAATCCCAGGGCTGATCTCCTTCAGAATGGACTGGTTGGATCTCCTTGCAGTCCAAGGGACTCTCAAGAATCTTCTCCAACACCACAGTTCAAAAGCATCAATTCTTCGGCTCTCAGCCTTCTTCACAGTCCAACTCTCACATCCATACATGACCACAGGAAAAACCATAGCCTTGACTAGATGAACCTTTGTTGGCAAAGTAATGTCTCTCCTTTTGAATATGCTATCTAGGTTGGTCATAAATTTCCTTCCAAGAAGTAAGCATCTTCTAATTTCATGGCTGCAGTCTATATATAGAAAACTATAAAAACGGATGAAGAAAATCACAGATGACACAAATACATGGAGAAATATACCCTGTTCTTGAATCAGAAGAATCAATATAGTGAAAATGGAGTTTACTATGCAAAGCAGTTTGTAGAGTCAGTACAATCCCTATCAAGCTACCAATGGTATTTTTCAGAGAACTAGAACAAATAATTTCACAATTTGTATGGAAACACAAAAAATCTTGAATAGGCAAAGCAATCTTCAGAAAGACGAATGGAAGTGGAGGAATCAACCTGTCTGACATCAGACTATACTACAAAGCTACAGTCATCAAGACAGTATGGTACTGGAACAAAGACAGGAATATAGATCAATGGAACAAAGTAGAAAGTTCAGAGATAAATCCACGCACCTATGGACACCTTATCTTTGACAAAGGAGGCAAAACTATATAATAGAGAAAAGATAACCTCTTTAACAAGTGGTGCTGGGAAAACTGGTTAAACACATGTAGAGGAATGAAACTAGAACACTTTACAACATCATTCACAAAGATAAACTCAAAATGGATTAAAGATCTAAATGTAAGATCAGAAACTATAAAACTCCTAGAGAAACTATATAACTCCTAGAGGAAAACATAGGTAGAACACTCGATGACATAAATCCCAGCAAGATCCTTTATGACCCACCTATCAGAATAATGGAAATAAAAGCAAAAGTAAACAAATGGGACCTAATTAAACTTAAAAACTTTTGAACAACGAAGGAATCTATAAGAAATATGAAAAGACAGCCTTTGGAATGGGAGAAAATAATAGCAAGTGAAGTAACTGACAAAGAATTAATCTAAAATGCATATAGCAGCTCATGCAGCTCAATACCAGAAAAATAAACGACCCAATAAAAATGTGGGCCAAAGATCTAAACAGACATTTCTGCAAAGAAGACATGCAAATGGCTAACAAACACACAAAAAGATGCTCAACACCACTCATTATCAGAGAAATGCAAATCAAAACCACAATGAGATGCCATCTCATGGTGGTCAGAATGGCTGCCATGAAAAAGTCTACAAGCAATAAATGCCGGAGAGGGTGTGGAGAAAAGGGAACCCTCTTACACTGGTGGTGGGAATGCAAACTAGTACAGCCACTATGGAGAACAGTGTGGAGATTCCTTAAAAAACTGGAAATAGAACTGCCTTATGACCCAGTGATCCCACTTCTGGGCATACACACTGAGGAAACCAGAAGGGAAAGAGACACGTGTACCCCAGTGTTCATTGCAGCACTATTTACAATAGCCAGGACACGGAAGCAACCTAGATGTCCATCAGCAGACAAATGGACAGGCAAGCTTTGGTACATAGATGAAAGGTTGTTGTTGAATCAAGCAAAGACACCGGGATTCTTGGCCCTGGAGGAGAAGAATTGAATCGGGGGCCAGAGACAAGGCTTGATCGCTCAGAACTTTTGTGTAATAAAGTTTTATTAAAGTATAAAGGAGATAAAAAAAGCTTCTGACATAGGCATCAGAAGGGGGCAGAAAGAGTGCCCCCCTGCTAGTCTTCAGCTGGATGTTATATAGTCACTAGCAGTCTGTTAATAAAAGAAAGGAATGTCTTAAAACTCAGAATGGCACCAGGCCTCTCACCCATAAGATGCATTTTTGGATAATCTTGGCACCAAATGGTTCACCCTGGGCCATAAAATGATTAACCTGAATCTTAAAGAAGGGCAGACCACCATACAAATAGTTTCATTTACATAGATTAGGGGAACAATATCTGAGTATAACATGCTGGTTTGTCAAGTAGGTTCTGAGCCAAGAGACGGAACCAACTTGAAGACAGAGTTTGGGGTAAATGCATAGTACATTAGCATAGCTTAAGAAACATTTCCATAAGAGAAATGCATTGGTTATCTCAAGGTTTGAGAATACTTAACTTCAGGTGAAACCAGGTGTCATTATGGCAACACAGTATTTTAAGAGATCAGATCAGATCAGTCGCTCAGTCGTGTCCGACTCTTTGTGACCCCATGAATCGCAGCACGCCAGGCCTCCCTGTCCATCACCAACTCCCGGAGTTCACTGAGACTCATGTCCATCGAGTCAGTGATGCCATCCAGCCATCTCATCCTCTGTCATCCCCTTCTCCTCCTGCCCCCAATCCCTCCCAGCATCAGAGTCTTTTCCAATGAGTCAACTCTTTGCATGAGGTGGCCAAAGTACTGGAGTTTCAGCTTTAGCATCATTCCTTCCAAAGAAATCCCAGGGCTGATCTCCTTCAGAATGGACTGGTTGGATCTCCTTGCAGTCCAAGGGTCTCTCAAGAGTCTTCTCCAACACCACAGTTCAAAAGCATCAATTCTTCAGCGCTCAGCCTTCTTCACAGAGAAACCTTCTTTTAAATTTGTATAGAGAAGAAAACAATATCTCTAGTTTGTTTCCTGCTACCGCTGGAGATAAAAATTTCTGACACTTGCAGCCTATTTCCTCCGTTTGGAGACCCCTGGCATTCCTGCCTGTTACCCTCTCATATACACAGTGGAATATTTCTCAGCTATTAAAATTTGAATCAGTTCTAATGAGGTTGATGAAGTTGGAGCCTATTATACAGACTGAAGCAAATCAAAAAGAAAAACACCAATACAGTATATTAACACATATATATGGAATTTAGAAAGATGATAATGATGACCCTATATGAAAGACAGCAAAAGAGACACAGATGTAAAGAACGGACTTTTGGACTCTGTGGGAGAAGGCAAGGGTGGGATGATTTGAGAGAATAGCATTGAAACATGTATATTACCACATGTGAAGTAGGTGACCGTCCAAGTTCAATGCATGAGACAGAGCACTCAAAGCCAGTGCACTGGGACAACCCAGAGGGATCAAATGTGAAGGAAGGTGGGAGGGAGATTTGGGCCAGGGGGACACGTGTATACCGGTAGCTGAGTCATGTCAATGTATGGCAAAAAGCACTGCAATACTGTAAAGTAATTAGCCTCCAATTATAAAAAATTCATTAAGTTTAAAAAATAACAAGAAGAGGAAAGAAGAAACAAAAATGTCCTTATTAATATTGATATTACAAACATACTCAGGAGCACATATGTTTGTATTAATTATACATATGTGCATGTGTACATAGGTATATATACATATATATGTGTATATGATATTTCACAGTTGTGATTTGTTATGCTAGCTTTAGGGGCTTTAAAATGTTCACCCTCTTACTCTATATGCAGTTGCTCCTGTATGTATCCCAGCATTTCCAGAAACTGTGAGGACCACAGTCAGAACTCCAACTGCATACACTCTGCTACACAAGGGAAGAACTAAGACATTGTCCTTGACCTCCACGACTCCAAAGAAAAGCCACGGAAACATTCATTGCTGCTGCCTCATTTGGCTCTCAAGTGTCAGCTGCCGCCCCATCTTTGATTACTTCTGTTTCACTTGTTCAGAAATATGAGTCCTTCAGCTCAACTGCAGAAGCCCTGGTGATGTCAGGCTACACATTTCCCCTCAGTTATGGTAATGTCATCCTGTGCTTTCAATGCATATGCCTTAGTGAGTGGAACATACATTCGTTTCTCAGAAATGAATAAGATGCTTTTTAGAGACTTTCCCTTAATCAGAATGCTCCCTTCCGTACAAGAGACTGAAAGTGAAAATGTTAGTTGCTCAGCCATGTCCAACTCTTCACAATCCTATGGACTGTAGGCAACCAGGCTCCTCTGTCCATGGCATTCTTCAGGCAAGAATATTGGAGTGGGTTAGCGTTTCCTCCTCCAGAGGAGCTTCCTGACCCAAGGATAGAACCTGGGTCTTATGTATTGCAGGCAGATTCTTTACCATATGAGCCAGCAGGGAAGTCCCTACTGTAAGAGGGTCCATAACCCTGCCCCATGCTGTTTTAGCCTATTTTCTCCCTCTTCCCTAGACAACTGAGGGCATGTCTACCAAATCTTCATAAGAATTGTCTCTGAGGAACACCTGTCCTATGAAAGGCATTGTTTCCTGTATACTTAATGTGGACATTTGTGTGTTTTAAATGAGGTGACTTTTGCACAGAAATGCATGTGCTGGGCAGATATTAAATCAATTTATTTAGACCCTCAGAAATCAAATAACACCAACCAGGACATAATTTAGTGACCAGGAGAGATGAGATAGGAGAGGGAGTGTGAGTGTGAAGAGAGCAGGATCATGTTAATCAGGAACCAGGAAAGTCATCTTCCTCTTGTTGATCTTGATTCCATTGAGACGAGGACATGTTCTTTCTGTAGGAGAATAAAACAGAACCAGAGGTTTAGTAGAGTCGACTGTGTGACAGCTGACAGGGGTGAGCCTCAGGCAATAGGCTGTCCAGGGTACAGGGAGCTGGTAGCTCATCCAATGTCCAATGTCAGGTGGACCTCAACACTGCACATGTCTGTGATGGAGGTTCCCTGGGGAATTGTCCCCAGGATGTACATATGGTTGGAGGTTTCCCACTGGGCATCAATTCTAGGAGTAATGATTTCAGAATGCATGTACATGGTGGTGTTTCATCTAAAGATGAATTTCAGGCTCTGTAATTGGAGCAGAGAACTCTAATCCTGCAACTTTTGTCTTCTGAGTCCTCAAGAATTAACTTCTTTACTTTTTTTTAAATATTAGAGTATAGTTGATTATTAGCATTGCATTAATTTCTGCTGTACAGCCAAGTGATTATACATACAAAAACTAGTATCTATTCTTTTTCAGATTCTTTTCCCATTTTGGTTTTACAGAGTATTGCATACAGTCTCCTGTGCCATGAAGTTGGACCTTGTTCTCTATCCATCTTGTACATAACAGTTTGCATCTACTAACCCCAAACTTCTCAGACAGTAAGGAGTCTGCCTGCAATTCAGGAGACCCAGGTTCGATCCCTGTGTTGGTGAGATCCTCTACAGAAGGGATGGATACCCACGCCACTATTTTTGCCTGGAGAATCCCATAGACAGAGGAGCCTGGAGGGCTATGTTCCATGGGGTCGCAGAGAGTCGGACGCGACTGAGCAATGAACCTTTCTTTCACTTTCTCTTTTCAACAGCAAACCTCCCAATCCTTCTCTTTCCAACCCCCTCCCACTTGGTAACCACAAGGCTGTTCTCCATGTCTGTGAGCCTGTTTCTGTTTTGTAAATAAGTTCCTCCGTGTTGTGTTTTAGATTCCAAGCAGAAGTGATATCTATGTGAAAGTGAAAGTTACTCAGTCATGTCCAACTCTTCGTGACCCCATGGACTACAGCCCACCAGGTTCCTCTGTCCATGGGGATGCTCCAGGCAAGAATACTGGAGTGTGTTGCCATTTCCTTCTCCAGGGGATCTTCCCTAACCAGGGATTGAATGTGGGTCTCCTGCATAGTTGGCAGATTCTTTACCGTCTGAGCCATGACATTTACCTGCACTAAAGTGAGAGTTGAACTATAAAGAAAGCTGAGTGTTGAAAAATTGATCCTTTTGAACTGTGATGTTGGAGAAGATTCTTGAGAGTCCCTTGGACTGCAAGGAGATCCAACCAGTCCATCCTAAAGGAAATAAATCCTGAATATTCATTGGAAGGATTGATTCTGAAGCTGAAACTCCAATCCTTTGGCCACCTGATGTGAAGAACTGACTCATTAGAAAAGACACTGATGCTGGGAAAGATTGAATACAGTAGAAGGGGATGACAGAGGATGAGGTGGTTGAATGACATCACCGACTCAATGGACATGAGTTTGAGTAAAACCTGGTGTACTGCAGTCCTTGGGGGTCACAAAGCATTGGACACAACTGAGCAACTGAACTGAAATGAAAACTATAAGTGACATTTATGGTATTTGTCTTTTTCTTTCTGGCTTAGTTCACTCGGCGAGACAAATATCTAGCTCCACCCATGTTGCTCTGAGGGGAATTATTTGCTTCTTTTTATGGCTGAGCAATGTTCCATTGAATATACATACCAGATCTTTGTTATCATATTCACCTTGAAGCTAGTGCTTTCAGATGCTTTTTTTCCTTAATTTTCTTTCTCAACAAAAATGTAAAGGCCATACTTTAGATCAGTGTCGCTTCCTGAGGCGGTCTTAGTTTAGAAAGTTTAAACATCTCATTTTTTGAAACATCTTCTGAGTAGGAATATAAAGCAAATGCATGTTTCAGACAGTGTGGTTGGTAGGCCTTTACTGGTTCTGTCAGAATCATATGAGATTAAACACTGGTCTTGCAGAAAGCGTGAAAGTGGAAGTCGCTCAGTCGTGTCCAACTCCTTGCAATCCCATGGACCGTGACAGTCCATGGAATTCTCCAGGCTAGAATACTGGAGAAGCCTTTCCCTTCTCCACGGAATCTTTCCAACCCAGGGATCAAATCCAGGTCTCCCCAGCTGAGCCACAAGGGCAAGAATACAGGAGTGGGTAACCTATCCCTTCTTCAGCAGATCTTCCCAACCCGGGAATCGAACCAGGGTCTCTTGCATTGCAGGCGGATGCTTTACCAACTGAGCTATCAGGGAAGACCTGCTTCAGGGAAGCAGAGCTCTGTTTAATACCGATTCTCTTGGAGGAGGAAAGTGTGGGGACAACAACGAGGTCAGGACTGATGGGAAGACTAATAATTTCAATCAACTCATGGGGATTCCTGTTTCTCTCTGATGACTCTGGTCTGCAATATTCCTGCAAGGTAAGACTCTCTCACAACAGCTAGTCAGTGTTAATCAACCAAGGTGTTTGCAATTGTATATGGCTCAAGAGCAGCGAAATTATGGAACAAAACAATTTTTTAGTGACACATTTAAATTGTTGGAACAAACATTTCACACATATGAAATAACAGTGTGACCTTATTGCTTCATCTGGAAGGGGCAGCATTAATAATGGACTGTGTTTACTTACAAAAGTGTCAGAGTCACTTTTTTTTCACTCCTCTGGACAGGTATCTAAGGAAAAACAAAATGGGAGAAATAATAGAACCACTGATTACTAACATTCCCCAGCATTTCCAATGTTTCGTTCTTTCTTTCTTTCTTTTTTTTTTTTAAATAACAGTTCTTAAAAGAGATTACTTGTGGAAGAAGAAATTTTGAATAAGTTCGTTTGTTTCCTGATATTTACAAACCAGGTGAATGGTATGGGCAGGGAAAAAGTATAATTCCATTACCATTATCGATGAAGTTCAGGATATTTTCTTCTGGAATCCCTTTTTCTCTCACGGTGTTGTAGAACGCCTCTGTGTATTCTGGTCCAACATCATCTCCCGTGCCTGTAAAATCACCATGCAAAAAGAAGAATTGTTGACCCCTGGAAACCCACAGAAATTTCTGAATCTACAGAACAAGAAAGGGAACGTGCCGATCAGATGTTAACTTGTATAATATAAGAGCTTTCAATTGTTCTCAGGACACAGACATGTGGTTTCTGTCTTTAGAATTGAGCCCAGTCCAACTTGGTGAGTAGGACGCCCTACTCCTCAGCATCAGGAGCTGGATGACAAAGACTTGTCAGGATCTCCATGAATTTGGGGCTCAGTCCATCCTAATATGGAATCTACTTGCTTCTCTCACCTTCCTCGTATGTGTACCTGCCATTCATATCTGTTTCTACACCAAGATTAGTAGGAAACACCTTTGTCCCCTTCCACGGACACATTCACCTCATCAAACATAATAACAGGGGGCAATTTACTCTTTCATGAACCTACCGTTCAACCCATAACCTTTGCTGAAATAGACCCCTGTTGTCCCCATGGAACACACACCTCTCAGTGCCTTGAGGGGGTGATGTCAGTGTTCATAAAAACAATGCATTTGAAACATGAAAAAGACAAAGATTTATCTTATGAGTGTCTGTTCCAAGGCTTACAGTGCATCAGAAAACTGATACCATATACTCACACAAACATATGGAATCTGCATACATCTGGAACCTAGAAAGATGGTACTGATAATGAATTTATTTGCAGAGCATCAGTGGAGAAACAGTCATAGAGAAGAGTCTTATGGGCATGGGGAGAGGGGAGGAGATGATGAGATGTATGGAGAGAGTAACATGCAAACTGACATGTCCATATACAAAATAGATAGCCAATGGGAATTTGCTGCATGTCTCAGAGAACTCAAACAGGGGCTCTGTATCAACCTCAAGAAGTGGGAGGGAGATGGGAGGCAGTTTCAAAAGGCAGGGGACATATGTATACCTATGGCCTCCCTTGTGGCTCTGCTGGTAAAGAACCCTCCTGCAATGTGGGAGATGTGGGCTTGATCCATGGATTGGGAAGTTACCCTGGAGAAAGGAAAGGCTACCCATTCCAGTATTCTGGCCTGAAGAATCCCATGGAGTGTATAGTCCATGGGGTCACCAAGAGTCAGATACGACTGAGCAACTTTCACACAAGCATATGTATACCTATGGCTGATTCATGTTGATGTTTGGCAGAAAACAACACAATCGATAAAGCAGTTATCCTTCAATTAAAAAAAATAAAACTTTAAACATGAAATAAAGTCAGCCTCATTATAGACATGGCTTGAAATTTGTTGACATGTGTAAAATAAAATATTCTAGTAAACCTTCATTTTTAAAATTTCAACAGATTGGAATCATTTGCAAATGTCTGACGATGTGATATTCTGGACCCTATGGCCTCCTGTTTCTTGGTGGATTACCTTCCAGGGTCCTTAATTTGGTGAGCATAAAGATGCAGGCCTTACACCCTGATTATGGAATACTGTCAGCACCTCCTGATATTCTGAATGAAAGTTCCAAGAGTGGACGTGTTACATGAGAATGGCAATGGAAATTACAGGATATCATACCTACCAAATAATTTCACCAGTTCTGTCTCCTTGCCGTCTCCATCCACGTTGATAACATGTGCTATGAGAGCGATGTCGTCCACTCTAACGACTCGAAATTCACTGTGACCCTTGTCTAGGAGAGAGAGAAAAGATACAAATAGCCCCACCTTAACATATGGTGAGTTAGATTATTGTGACACACGGCAGGCATGAAGAACGGTCCATTGAGTATGGACCCACTCACTCTATGCGTGCACTGAGTGCTACTGTTAACCATGGTAAGGAAAGGATGCACGAGTTTTCCTCATCCCCACCTTTTCCTACCATTAACCAGTCACTCCTTACTGTCTTACTAAGATGTTTTCTACAACGTGTGTTCTGATAAATCCAACAGATTCCTTTTCTGCTTATTTATTTATTTATTTTTCACTTGCTGAGTCTTCCCTGCTGCCCGTGGTCTTTCTCCACTTGTGGTGACTCTGGAGTACAGTCTAGGTGTGGTGTGTGGGCTTCTCATTGCCATGGCTTCTCTTGTTGCTGAGCACAAGCCCTGGGATGCATGGGGTTCAGTACTTGCAGCTCGGGGTTCTAGAGTGCAGGACCAGTAGTTGTGGTGCATGAGGTTAGATGCCCCATGGCGTGTGGGATCTTCTCGGATTAGGGGTTGAACCTATGTCTCCTGCCCTGGCAGGCAGGTTCGTATCCCCTGGACCACCAGGGAATTCCCCGAGAGTGTTTTAAAACATCACAAATGCGTTATCAAATCCAGGTTCAAAAATTCTTTGTATTTCTGTTACCCCAGCCATGGAATTGGTTTCTCTGGACAAAAATCAACCCCACGTCCAAGGAGCCGTGGCTGCACGGGCACAGGAGGGCCTAGAGGAGCTATTCCACATTGAAGGTCAGGAAGGGTGGTGTTGAGGAGATACCTCTCGTCCAAGGTAAGGAGCATTGGCTGCACTTTGCTGGAGCAGCCGTGAAGAGATACCCCACGCCCAACATAAGAGAAACCCAAGTAAGACGGTAGATGTTGCAAGAGGGCATAAGAGGGCAAACACACTGAAACCATACTCAGAGAAAACTAATCAATCTAATCACACTAGGACCACAGCCTTGTCTAACTCAATGAAACTAAGCCATGCCCGTGGGGCAACCCAAGATGGGCGGGTCATGGTGGAGAGATCTGACAGAATGTGGTCCACTGGAGAAGAGAATGGCAAACCACTTCAGTATTCTTGCCTTGAGAACCCCATGAACAGTATGAAAAGGCAAAATGATAGGATACTGAAAGAGAAACTCCCCAGGTGTTGGACAGGGAAGCCTGGCATGCTGCGGTTCAGGGGGTCGCAAAGAGTCAGACACGACTGAGTGACTGATCTGATCTGATCTGTGTTCATCACCTTCTGTTCCTGAGTGCCTCCACCAGGCCAGGCAACCTTTTGAACACTTTAAGTATTGTGTTTTCCAAGCCCCTCAGACTGGGATATGACAACCCACTGCCCTGTCTGTTGGTGTGAAAACAGCTTACCTGCTGGGACGTGTAGGCAGTGACCACCTAGAGGTCACCTCCTTCCCCACCTGGAGCGCTGCCCCTCCCCTCTGCCCTGCCCGTGTGTCTAGACAAGAAGCATCTCTGACCTACTGCGTGTCACACTATACTCTCTAAGTCCATTATCTCTCTCCTGGCCTCCACCTCACCTTCCTGCAATCACTCAGCAACATGGAATGTAAAAATGCCCATCTGTGTCCCCAAAGCATGCAAACACCACTCTCAGTGTCTGAAACACTGAAAATTATTAGTGTGCTTGGAAAAAAAAAAAAGGCAGCCAAAGCAGCTTCAGAGTCTCAGAGCCCTGAGAAGATTATGCAATTTTCCCAAGGCCATGCTGAATCCACCAGCCTTGCTCACATTGGGACAGCTTATTTCAGACTATGCATGTCCTCAGATTATCAGTGATCACCTGTGGTTCACCATGGCTTCACCAGGGTGGGCATAGCAACATCACTGAATTGACTGTGACATTCATGAAGGGACGGGACACTGAGAGGAAACCTGTCTTCTGGGCATCAGGTCACCATCAGGCCACTGCTGGTACTGGGCCTGATGTGGGTACACCTCACAGTCACTCAAACAAAGCTGAAGGCTGCAATGGCTGGCCCCCAAGAGACCTTCCAAGAAGCCTTTCAGTTTTGTTTTCCCTTGTTTATTCACTGTGTAAAAGTCAATCTAAAAGCATTGCAAAAATGGAGAAGAGTAAAGACAGTGGAAGCATTCATGATTCAGCCAAAGGAAACCATATAGTGGGAATAAGAAAAAAATGAAGGCATAATTTAGAAAACCTCAAATATCAGAAGTTATCAATCAAAGTATGGGGAAATATTTCAGGCATGAATTTTACTAATTTGTGGCTATTGCATATGTAATGTGTGACTACTTAGTTTAGGCAAGGATTGTGATCACATATTTCTGTGTTTAAATTTTAATCAAATATGTTTCCCTTAGGCCATGTGAACATAATAATGTTATTTAGGGCCATTATAAAGAGCTCAGAGATACAAAGCTAGCCAGCATGCCGATTGCTTTTTATAGAAGCTGCCTTTATGTTTGAACTCACTATGATTTCCTTGAGTTCAAGTTCATCCATCTCACCCTGAATGGACCAAGATATTATAAGATTGTTTTTAAAAAGTGAATGGCACTAATGTGCCACCTCAAGATAGACCCCAAGACCTCAGTTCATAAGCCTGTTGTAAATTATCTGTGAGAACCCTACGAAATATAAATTAACATTCATGCTTAGTAACATTGTTCTTGCTGATGTTTAATCGCTATATCATGGCTGACTCTCCATGACTCCATGAACTGTACCACACCAGGTTCCTCTGTCCTCCACGATATTCCAGAGTTTGCTCAAATTCATGTCCTTTGAGTCAATGATGCCATCTGACCATCTAATTTTCTGTCATTCCCTTCTCCTCCAGCCTTCAAACTTGCCCAGCATCAGGGTCTTTTCCAATGAGTCAGTTCTTTGCATCAGGTGGCCAACATACTGGGACTTTAGTTTCAGCATCAGTCCTTCCAATGAATACTCAGGACTAATTTCCTTTACAATGGACTGGTTTGATCTCCTTGTAGTCCAAGAGACTGTCAAGACTCTTCTCCAGCACCACAATTCAAAAGCATCAGTTCTTTGGTGCTCAGCTGTCTTTATGGTCCAAGTCTCAAATCCATATATAACTACTGAAAAAACAACCATTCTGTTGACAGAATGGACCTTATTGGCAAAATGATGTCTTTGCATTTTAAAAAGCTGTCTTGGGTTGTCACAGCTTTCCTTCCAAATACAAATTATCTTTAATTTCGTGGATGCAGTCACAATCCGCAGTGATTTTCGAGCCCAAGAAGATAAAACCTGTCACTGCTTCCACTCTTTCCACTTTCTATTTGCCATAAAGTCAGGGGACCAGATGCCATGATCTTCAAATTTTTGAGTGTTGAGTTTCAGACCAGTTTTTTCAGTCTCCTCTTTCACCGTCATCATGAGACTCTTTAGTTCCTCTTCCCTTTCTTCCATTAAAGTGGTATCATCTGCGTATCTGATGCTGTTGATATTTCTGCCAGCAATCTTGATTCCAGCTTGTCATTCATCCAGTCTGGTGTTTAGCATGACGTGCTCTGCAAGTAAGTTATAGAAGCTGCATGAGGATATCTTGTACTCTTTTCCCAATTTGGAACCAGTCTGTTGTTCCACATCCAGTTCTCACGGTTGCTGACTGATCCACATACAGCTTTCTCTGGAGCCAGGTAAGGCAATCTGGTATTCCCATATCTTTTAGAATTTTCCACACTTTGTTGTGATCCACACAGTCAAAGGCTTTATCATAGTCAATGAAACAGAAAAAAAGATTGTTTGTTTGTTTGTTTTTTCCTAGAATTGCCTTGCTTTCTCCATGATCCAGTGAATGTTGGCAATTTGATCCGGTTCATCTGCCTTTTCTAAATCATGCTTATACGGCTGGAAGTTGTCCGATCATGTACCGCTGAATCTTAACTTGTAGGATTTTAAGCACTACCTTGCTCACACTACATGTGAAATGAACACCACGGTGTGGTAGTTTGAACATTCTTTGTCATTGTCCTTCTTTGGGATTGAGATGGAAACTGATCTTTTCCAGTTCTGTGGCCACTGCCAAGTTTTCCAAAGTTGCTGATGCATTGCTTGCAGCCCTTTAACAGCAACATTTTTTAGGATTTTAAAGAGCACAGCTTGAATTCTGTCACCTCCACTAACGTTGTTCATATAATGCTTTGTAAGGTCATCTTAAGTTCACAGTCTAGGATGTCTGGATCTGGTCTCGTTTAGGTACACTCCGTTGAGGCGAGACATTCCAGTCCCTGACCTCAGATTTTTAGTAGGAGTAGAATTCAGGTGTATGGGGTTATTGAAGAAAATTGAGACCAAGATTTCTACCTGCATGTACTCTTTCCATCGCAACATTCATACTTACAGTCAATAACGTAAAAATTTTCTTCCTTTGTGCCTGAGACATATTTTTCTATGCATTCTCCATTCTTCCTTAAAAAAAAAAAAAAAATTCAAGTTGGTTGATTAAGATAATAAAAAGTTGATGTATAATTAGGATTCTTTCTGTATGACACCCAAGAATATGTGTCAGCTATCACCTCAGTGGCTGGTAAACAATTTGACCTTCAAAAGGAAAAAATATGTTGTCTCAGATCCAGTCACTTTCAAGTGACAAGGATGGTTTTTCTACACACTAAATCTGACGAGTAGTTGCAAAGATAACCTGCAGATACAAACAGGTCATGTTTATAGCCAGTAAACATGGAGAAATCTAGAATTTTAGGAAGAAAGACAAAGAATGAACTTTTCCTTTATATATATACTTTCTGAAAACTGAGAGGCAAGCCATCTTGGCAAACCTTGGGCGTTGTCACAATCCAGGAAGTGATTCATTAGACAATGAAAGTGAAAGTGTTTGTCACTCAGATGTGTCCGACTTTCGCGACCCCATGGCCAGTAGCCTGCCAGTCTCCTCCTCTGTCCGTGGGATTCTCCAGGCAAGAATAATGGAGTGTTTTACCATTTCCTACTCCAGGGCAACTTCCCGACCCAGGGATCGAATCCAGGTCTGCTTTACAGGCAGATTCTTTACCCTCTGAGACACCAGGGAAGCCCTTATTAGACAATATGAGAGTCACCAGGCCCTATTACACCATATAAGAGCCATCAGGGAAGCCCTCATTAGACAATATGACAGCCAAAAATCACAAAATTTAAAAAAAGTTTAATTTTCTCCAAACACACACTCTTCCTCCATCACAATGCCATATGAGGATTAAACTTGAAAGACACATGTCTGTATACAGACACATTTCACACTCACACAGACACTTACAGAAGAAAACACTTAAGTAAACTTGGTGTGCTTATTGATATTATAAAGAAATGTATGCATATAATATATGATAAGTATATATTGTTACCTCTGTAACAAAAGAGTAAGTGGCTTCACATGTGTCCTCTGTACATGTATGTGAAAAAAGGTGTATTTGGCACATATAAAGAATCTTCATGAAACTAATACTAAAAGGGAAATAACCCTACAGAAACTGGATTAATGAGGAATGCTGTGGAGTGAAGTGTGGTGAGTGTTCTTAGTCACTGAAAGTGAAAGTACAATTCACTCAGTCATGTCTGCCTCTTTGTGACCCAATGGACTATACACTCCATGGAATTCTCCAGGCCAGAATACTGGAGTGGGTAGCCTATCCCTTCTCGAGTGGATTTTCCTGACCCAGGAATTGAACCGGGGTCTCCTGCATTGCAGGCGGATTTTTTACCAACTGCGCTATCAGGGAAGCCCTCTTAGTCATTAAGGAATTGGAATCACTGAAAAACAACCACAAAGTGGGAATACAACAATTATCCAATATAACTGCAAACACACAACATTTTATTGGAGCAGACAAACTCCTTTCATTTGGCTTGAAAAATGTGATTCCTTTCATTGGGTGTGAAAAACTTGATTCCTTGCATATGCAGACACTGATAACTGCTTTAAACATTGTGCTGAGTGATGGAAGGTGGGGGAAATGATTCATAGTGCATATTTTTCTCATGTGAAGAGCCAGAAAAGTTTAGAATATGCAGATAGGACACTGAAAGATGAAAGCAAAATTCTGTCTGAGGAAGCCTTATGAATAGCTGTGAAAAGAAGAGAGCAAAGAGCAAAGGAGAAAAGGAAGGATATTCCCATTTGAATGCAGGGTTCTAAAGAATAGCAAGGAGAGATAAGAAAGTCTTCCTCAGTGATCAGTGCAAAGAAATAGAGGAAAACAGTACAATGGGAAAGACTAGAGATTTCTTCAAGAAAATAAGGGCTATCAAGGGAATATTTCATGCAGATGGGCTCAATAAAGGACAGAAATGGTATGGGCATAACTGAAGCAGATGATATTAAGAAGAGGTGGCAAGAATACACAGAAAAACTGTACAAAAATATCTTCACGACCCAGATAATTATGATGGTGTGATCACTCACCTAGAGCCAGACATCCAGGCATGTGAACTCAAATGGGCCTTAGGGAATATCACTACAAACAAAGCAGGTGGAGATGATGGAATTCCAGTTGAGCTATCTCAAATCCTAAAAGATGATGCTATGAAAGTGCTGCACTCAATATGGCAGTAAATTTGGAAAACTCAGCAGTGGCCAAGGACTGGAAAATGTCAGTTTTCATTCCAATGCCAAAGGGAAGCATTGCCAAAGAATGCTCAAACAACCAAACAATTGAACTCATCTCACATGCTAGCAAAGTAATGCTGGATATTCTCCAAGACAGACTTCAACAATATGTGAACCGTGAACTTCCAGATGTCCAAGCTGGTTTTAGAAAAGGCAAAGGAACCAGAGATCAAATGGCCAACATCTGCTGGATTATCAAAAAAGCAAGAGAGTTCCAGAAAAACATCTATTTCTGCTTTATTGACTATGCCAAAGCCTTTGACTGTGTGGATCACAATAAACTGTGGAAAATTCTTCAAGAGATGGGAATACCAAACCACCATACCTGCCTTTTGAGAAACCTATATGCAGGTCAGGAAGCAACAGATAGAACTGGACATGGAACAAAAGACTGGTTCCAAATTGGAAAGGGAGTACATCAAGGCAGTATATTGTCACCCTGCTTATTTAACTTCTATGCAGAGTACATCATGAGAAACGCTGGGCTGGAAGAAGCACAAGCTGGAATCAAGATTGCCAGGAGAAATATCAAGAACCTCAGATATGCAACTGACACCACCCTTATGGCAGAAAGTAAAGAAGAACTATAGAGCCTCTTGATGAAAGTGAAAGAGGAGAATGAAACAGTTGGCTTAAAGCTCAACATTCAGAAAACTAAGATCATGGCATCTGGTCCCATCACTTCATGGCCAATAGATGGGGAAACAGTGGAAACAGTGTCAGACTTTTTTTAGGGGGCTCCAAAATCACTGCAGATGGTGATTGCAAGCATGAAATTAAAAGACACTTACTCCTTGGAAGGAAAGTTATGACCAACCTAGACAGCATATTGAAAAGCAGAGACATTGCTTTGCCAACAATCTAGTCAATCTAGTCAAGGCTATGGGTTTTCCAGTAGTCATGTATGGATGTGAGGCCTAGACTATAAAGAAAGCTGAGTGCCAAAGAATTCATGCTTTTGAACTGTGGTGTTGCAGAAGACTCTTGAGAGTCCTTTGGACTGCAAGGAGATCCAAGCAGTCCATCCTATACAACATCAGTCCTGAATATTCATTGGAAAGACTGATGCTGAAGCTGAAACTCCAGTACTCTGGCCACCTGATGCAAAGAACTGACTCCTTGGAAAAGAACCTGATTCTGGAAAAGATTGAGGGCAGGAGTAGAAGGGGATGACAGAGGATGAGATTGTTGGATGGCATCATCAACTCAATGGACATGAGTTTGAGCAAGTTCTGGGAGTTGATGATGGACAGGGAGGCCTGGTGAGCTTCAGTCCATGGGGTCGCAAACAGTCAGACATGACTGAGTGGCTGAACTGAACTGAACTGAATAAAAGGAGGTGTGCTAGACAAATTTTATATCTTTGTTTTTTAAAACAAAACTGTTTGTATTTTTGAGTGTGTTATGTCTTTTTGCCACTCAGGCTTCTCTGTATTGCTGAGGGCAGGGGTTATTACTCTCTAGTTGCAGTGCTGGGATTTCTCACCATGGTGGCTTCTCTTCCTATAGAGCATATAGCCCTCAGGCACAGTCATCGTAGCACTTGGGCTTACTTGCTTCCGGGCATGTGGGATCCGTCCAGACCTAGAAGGAGCTCATGTCTCCTGCATTAGCAGATGGATTCTTAAGCACTGAGCCACCAGCTGAAGCCTGGAATTTTATATCTTGACTGTGTAGACGATGAAACAATTGTGCTCATGTGAAAGCTTATTGAACTGTGTATTCCACAGTGGTGCATTTAATTACATGTAACTATACTTTGTGTGCTCAATTGCTCAGTTGTGTCCGACTCTTTGAAACCCCATGGACTGTAGCCCACCAGGCTCTTCTGTCCATGGGATTCTCCAGGCAAGAATACTGGAGTGGGTTGCCATTTCTTATTCCAGGCAAAATTGATTTCAGAAAGATTAGCCACATGAAAATTTAAACATAAGACACAGAAATTGTAAAATACAGCAAAGAGGATGATGGCACATGTTCTTAAAATATTAATGAAAACAGACAAATGTTTCTCCTGAGATGGGATATATATGTGTGTGAGTCTGTTCCTGTATGCCGCTGCTGCTGCTAAGTCCCTTGAGTCGTGTCCGACTCTGTGCGATCCCATAGCCGGCAGCCCACCAGGTTCCCCCGTCCCTGGGATTCTCCAGACAAGAACACTGGAGTGGGTTGCCATTTCCTTCTGTAATGCATGAAAGTGAAAATTGAATGTGAAGTTACTCAACATGTCCCACTCTTCGTGACCCCATGGACTGCAGCCTACCAGGCTCCTCCATCCATGGAATTTTCCAGGCAAGAGTACTGGAGTGGGTCGCCATTACCTTCTCCCTGTTCCTGTATGAGTGGTTTTATCTTAATTGGAAGTATACTATCAAATGATGAAGCTGAAACTCCAATGCTTTGGCCACCTGATGTGAGGAAGTGACTCATTGGAAAAGACCCTGATGCTGGGAAAGATTGGAGGCATGAGGAGAAGGGGATGACAGACGATGAGATGGTTGGATGGCATAACTGACTCCATGGACATGAGTTTGAGCAAGCTCCGGAAGATGGTGAAGGACAGGGAAGTCTGGTGTGCTGCAATCCATGGGGTCGCAAAGAGTCAGACAAGACTGAGTGACTGAACTGATGGTATCAAACATATGGTTATATATAATATATAATCAGTTATGTATATTTATAAAGCAATATCTCCGAGCATAAAACATTAGTTGTTTCTTTTCTTAATATTTTTATTCCTCACAGTGCATACCTGAGTTTACATGTTCTGGTTTGTTTATTTTGGGGGTGGGGTGGAGAGGTGGATAATTGCTGAACAATTGTTTTGATTTCTGCCATGCTTGCGTGTTCCTATATGGACATTCCATGAATGGCACTTAAATCTGTGTGTGTGTGCGTGTGTGCTTGGTTGCTCAGTCATGTCCAACTGCTTGCCACCCCATGGACTGTAGCCCACCAGTGCCTCTGTCCATGGAATTCTCCAGGCAAAATACTGGAGTGGGTTGCCATTTCCTCCAGGGGATCTTCCCGACCCAGTGATCGAACTCGGCTCTCTTATGTCACTTGCATTGGCAGGCGCCTGGGAAGGCACTTGGGAAGGTCACTAGGAGCTCTGACGGCTTTGGTAAACTCAGTGGTGATGAAACCTCCAGGGAGGAAACCCCGAGGGCAGAGCTGACTGTGTACTGTCCCCATGCTCTTGGCATCTGGGTCAATGGGAACCGTTTGTTACAAATTGTGCAGGGGTCAAGTCCCTGGTGGGGACTGTGGATTCCAGAAGATGGGCCTCATCCCTCTGTTGTGTTCCTCTTTCCTTTAATGAGTTGATGGCAGTGGAGCTTCTGGGTTCCCTCTCTAAGTAGAGTTTTCAGGACATTCCCTGGAGGCTCTCAGGGGAACTGCCTCCCTCCTCCCCTAGCTCAGAGACCCTGGTCAACTTCACAGCTCAGTGTCACATGCTCTCAACATCACCCAGAGAGCTCCCTGCAGATGGGGAAGACACACCCTCCCTCTGGTCGGGGTATATAGGTGTTTACCTTCTGGGTGATTTTTACTTACTTGACATAAAAGTGGAAGTGTATTGTCCCATTTTCTTCATCAAACTCGATGTAACGCATGAGAATGTGGAATGGCCCACCCTCGGTGATTTTCTCTATGTTATTGGCTGCGGCGTAATGGGTTATCCATCTTCCTGTAAACTAAAAGCAAAATTCCTTTCAGAAATCTTAGTCCATCTCTGTAAATTCTGTCCAACATCATCCCTCAGGAGGTTCCTTGCCCTTTCACTTAGCAGAGGTTACCTATCTTTATGAAAACAGCTCTAGGTATAAAATCATGTGAAAACTCACGTCAGGAAAGGAAATAATTGAGGTATTACTGAGATAGCTTGAGCTATCTTATCAAATGCAAGAGCCCTAATCCAACAGCTGTGTGATCTTCCTTCCATTTTGCAAGAGTAGTGAACATACATGAGAGCCAATGAATGGATGGTAGAGATGATACAGACATCACAAAGGGCAGGTATAGAGTGAATTGCTCCAGTAAATGGAGCAATTTTGAGTTGCAGGGACATGGCTAGACTTAGCAATCCACATGAGCAAACCCTGAAAGGGACACTCACATGGATACACTCCAAGACCTCCTCCCAAGCTTGGACCACCGTTCAAATGCCCTTGGTACCTGTGAGGCATCTCCCTGAGCTTCACCTTGACTGGCAACAAGCAGACAAAGGACAAGACTGAACAGCAGAGCCTTCATCTTATTGATTCTCATGACCCTTCTTCTGTAGAAGCTGAGGGTGTCCCAGTGGTTGGAGCGGATGGAAAATCGCTGCCACTTTTATAGCCTGCATCTGTTGGCGTGACACAACATGAACCAATTGTTGTTCCTCATATGATCACAGTTACAACAGAAGGCACCTTCAGTATCCTGGTTTGCACAGATTAGATTATCTGGCATTCTGTCATTTTGATAATGAGATTTGTTTTAGGAGAGGCATATGTGGATGTGGGCATTTGACCTTTAAAGTAAATGAGAAATTGCAGTACATCCAATATTGCAAGGTGGCAATTATTTATTTTCCTGTTCATCATGAGATGCAAAATGAGATGAGCTGTCCAAGGTACATATCCCTCACTCCTTCACTGTTTCCTTAACATGGAGGAAATAGTGTAACATTTATTTTCTGAAAGCAAAGATTGACTGTGTGGTTTAGCCAAGGGAACACTATCTCCTCAGAGACCCTTGGAAAGATTCCTATTATTCTGAGGTGAGGAGCAGGTCAGCACGTAGCATTTATCACCTTCTCCTGCTCCAGTGTGGGCTTTTTCCTCCTAAGTACTAAGAGGACAATCCATTCAAATGCCCCTTAACCTCATCTGAAGAAGTCACATCAGTAGTTTATTTTCAGTGATTTCTTTCCGGACACCCTTTTACCCATTTTATTTGCAATATAATCTTTACTCACTAACTCAGTTGTTTCTCCCAGCAAGCAAAAAAGTTGGACATCAGTCCTTGGAATTTTTATAATTTTTGAATGGAAAAAATAAATTTCTGAACTCAAGGTCACTGAAACAGTGAAAAGAGTCTTTTTTTTTTTTTTTTAATCATATTTTACTTATGTTCATCTTCATTCATGGTAATTTGTCACATAAATACATTAAAAGATTTATTTTGTTCTCAGTATATAAATTAAGAAACGAGATTCAGATTTCCTGAGTCAACTAAGTGAGAACTGACCCCGTGCTGGCTGCTCCTGGGACAGATCAGAGCTCAGAATCCTTCATTTGGATTGAAGTACGACCTTTGAGGAGAGCTTGTGCTCTCAAGGGCATCCTCAGCTCACATCCTCAGAGGATCACTTTCCTTCATGTTCACGTGGACTTACAATAGTATCTCTATCTTTTCCTTTTATTCTCTTTTGTTTCAGTTGCAATATCATGCTATGTCTTCTGTTCAAATATTCGTCTGTATATTATCCTGTCTTATTTTCAGCTGTGAAGTCTGCGTGATAGACGGTTTTCATCTCTCAGAATATCCTGAAACCGTTTCCTCTCTTTGGTCTTTGATCCAGATATTAATTTCCTTCTTTTTGTCTGTTTCTTTATCTTGGCTACACCATGCAGCATGCAGGTTCTTAGTTCTTGAACAGAGATGAAATCCATATGGACCCTGTACTCTGTGCAGGGGAAGGGCAGAATCCTAACCACTGGACCACCAGAGAAGTCCCTGATTCCGATAAATTTGAGTAGTCATTTGATCCCAGCTAACACCCCTTATCATCCCATCATCAGCCTTCCATCTCTACTTTTGTACCCCCAGCATTCCCAGGTTTTCTTTTTGGACTCTTACCAACATGTGTCCCCTGGGAGTGTATCCTAGGACCATCCCATCTTAGGAAGATCTGACTGCCAATCAAGGGGAGATTAGGCGCTAGTTCTTCTAAGAGATATTGCAACAGTTGTAATAATCATGTTGGTTTCCACTGGTCTTAGCACTCTTCTTCCCTCACTGTGTTCACTAGTCTGTTCTCTGTATCTGCATCTGTGTTCCTTCCCTGCAAATCATATGGAGCTGGTGAGAAGTTGCTGAAACACAGAGAGCACAGACACCCACTCTGTGATGACCTGGAGGGGTGAGATGTGTGAGGGGAGGAGCTCACAAAGGAGGTGATCAATAATAATTATGGCTGATTTGCATTGTTGTATGGCAGAAGCCAAGAGAACATTGTAAAGCCTTCTCCACCAATTAAGAGATAGAATAGAAAGGAAAAAAGTTTTCATTCTTAAGGTAACAGATTAACAAAAAAACATCCTATTGCTTTGTACTGAAAGGATGCATTATGACCTTTAATTCCAACTCTCATTAATATTGGTCAAAATGTAGGCAATAGAGGAATAAATAAAAACAGAACCATCTTAAAAAACATTACTGCTGTAACTCCCTCCAAATAACGCTAAGTACTGCTTGGTACATTTCCCTGTTTTCTCCTCAAATTTATTCAGGTTTTTGTAACTGAGAAGTCTCTAACAGCAGGTTATTAATTTTGTTTTACTTGTCTCTTTTTTTCTGTAACCACTGCTTTTACATCTTAGATTGAGCAACTCCTAACTAAACAGTGCAAGGAGGATATTGATCTTGGCCACTCAAATTTCCAGGTTCCCTCAAGGATACATGACCAAGGTTGAAATGTAGTTAGAGTCTAAAGTTGAGACAATAGAACACAAGCCCAGTGTTTTAAAGAAAGTAACTCTATATATAACTTTTATTACAAAAATGATTTATTATATTTATTTATTTATCTGTCTGTGCCAGGTCTTAGTTGCAGCACACAAAATCCTTGTTTTGTCATAGGTGGGATCTTTAGTTATGGCATATAGACTCTTTAGTTGTGCAACTGACAGACTAGTGAATCCGAGAAAGGTGGGGAGACAAGGAATATGACTTTCTTTGGACAGTCGGCTGAGAAGATGGCAGACTAATGTCTCAAAGTAACCATCTTGTCAGGGTCTGGAGGCCAGGTTCTTTAATAGAGCCAGAGGGAGAGAAGTTATGAGAAACTGAAGTAAAAAAGCAGAACAAAGAGCTAGAGACAGTGAGGAACTAGAGTACAAAGGATTTTTGGTCTTGCAGAACATCTCAGTGGGCCAGCCTTTGGAATGTGTGTGTTAATTTCTTCTTTTCATAGGTAGGCAGGGTCAGTTTATCTCCCTGTGAGCTGAGAAAAGGCACGTTAACAATCAGGCTGAAGGGTAGGGTCTTCTGAGGCAGGGCATTATGTTCAATTATAATCACAATGACAACAAAAAGCAAATCAAAGGAACAGTTCCAACACGGAGTCAGTGTTGGTTCAGTTCCCCACTGTCAAAGTCCATTCCACAATCTTGTGGAAAAAGAGGGCAGTGACCATTCGGCTTCATCAGAAGGATCATTCTGGGAGTGTCAAGGCACAGGGGCTCTGACTGTGGGTATGGCATAAGTCCTCTTGGAGGAGGTCGCCATTAACCCCATCATAGAGTTGCCAGAACTTACAGAGGACTGGGAAATAGACTCCTGGAGGGCACAACAGTACTTTGTGCACCAGGACCCAGGAGAAAGGAACAGTAACACCACAGGAGACTGTTCTGGACTTGCCCATGAGTGTAGGGAGTGTCTGGCGGGTCAAGGTGTGGGTTGGTGGAGGCCTGCTACATGGTTAAACACAGGGACTCTAGCAGTACATGCATAGGATCTTTTGAGGGAGGTCACCATTATCTTCATTACTTCCACCTTAGTTTGGCCCCAGGTAAATATCAGGGAAGGAACACATCTCCACCCATCAACAGAAAACTGGATTAAAGATTTACTTAGCAGGGCCTCACCAATCAGAAGAAGACCCAGTATCCCTTCAGTGAGTCTATCCCATCAGCAATCTTTCATAATAAGCCTCAGATCCTTCTCCATCAGAGGGAAGATAGACTAAAAATCACAATCATAGAAGACTAAACAATCTAATCACATGGATACAGCCTTGTCTATCTCAATGAAACTATGAGCCATGCCATGTAGGGCCACCCAAGATGGACAGGTCATGGTGGAGAGATATGACAAAATGTGGTCCACTGGAGAAGGGAATGGCAAACCACTTTAGTATTCCTGCCTACAGAACCCCATGAACAGTATGAAAAGGCAAAAAGATACAGCACTAAAAGATGAACTCCCATGGTCTGTAGGTGCCCAATATGCTCCTGGAGATCAATGGAGAAATAACTGCAGAAAGAATAAAGAAACAGAGCCAAAGCAAAAACAGCACCTGTTGCTGATGTGACTGGTGATAAAAACAATGTTTGATGCTGTAGAGCAATATTGCTTAGGAACCTGGAATGGTAGTTCCAGGTAAATTGGAAGTGATCAAATAGGAGGTGACAAGAGTGAATGTTGGCATTTTAGGATCCAACGGGCTAAAATAGGCTGGATTAGTGAATTTAACTGAGATGACCATCATGTCTACTACCATGGGCAAAAATCCTTTAGAAGAAATGGAGCAGCCATCATAGTCAACAAAAGAGTACAAAATGCAGTACTTGGATGCAGTCTCAAAAATGACAGAATGATCTCTGTACATTCCCAAGACAAACTATTCAACATCACGGTAATCCAAGTCTATGCCCAGACCAGTAATGCAGAAGAAGCTGAAGTTGAACAGTTCTGTGAAGACCTACAAGACCTTCTAGAACTAGAACTAACACCGTAGAAAGATGTCCTTTTCATTATAGGGCCTGGAAGGCAAAGTAGGAAGTCAAGAAACACCTGGAGTAACAGGCAAATTTGACCTTGGCATGCAGAATGAAGCAGGGCAAAGGTTAATAGAATTCTGCCAAGAGAATGCACTGGTCATAGAAAATGCCCTCTTCCAACAATATAAGAGAATCTTCTACGCATGGACATCATCAGATGGTCAACACCGAAATCAGACTGATTATATTCTTTGAGGCCAAAGATAGAGAAACTCTGTGTAGTCAGCAAAAAAAAAAAAAAAAAGACTGGGAGCTGACTGTGGCTCAGATCATGAACTCCTTATTGCCAAATTCAGAAGTAAAATGAAGAAAGTAGGGAAAACCACTAGACCATTCAGGTATGAGCTAAATCATATTGCTAATGATTATATATTGGGGTGAGAAATAGATTTAAGGGACTAGATCTGATAGACAGAGTGCCTGAAGAACAATGGACGGAGGTTCATGACATTGTACATCAGATAGGTAGCAAGACAATACCCAAGATAAAGAAATGAAAAAAGCAAAATATCTGTCTGAGGAGGCCTTACAAAAAGCTGTGAAAAGAAGTGAAAAGGAAAGGAGAAAAGGAAAGAAATAAGCATCTGAATGCAGAGTTCCAAAGAATAGCAAGGAGAGATAAGACAGCCTTCCTGAGCGATCAATGCAAAGAAATAGAGGAAAACAATAGAATGGGAAAGACTAGAGATCTCTTCAAGAAAATTAGAGATACCAAGGGAAACTTTCATGCAAAGATGGGCTCAATAAAGGACAGAAATGGTAGGGACCTAACAGAAGCTGTAGATATTAAGAGGAGGTGGCAAGAATACACAGAAGAACTGTACAAAAAAGATCTTCACGACCCAGATGATAACAATGTTGTGATCACTCACCTAGAGCCAGACATCCAGGAATGTGAAGTTCAAGTGGGCCCTAGGAAGCATCATGATGAACAAAGCTAGTGGAGGTGATGGAACTCCAGTTGAGCTCTTTCAAATCCTGAAAGATGATGCTGTGAAAGTGCTGTACTCAATATGCCAGCAAATTTGGAAAACTGAGCAGTGTTTTCCAGGAGTGGAAAAGGACAGTTTTGTTTTGTTTTTTAATTTTACAATATTGTATTAGTTTTGCCAAACATCAAAATGAATCCACCACAGGTATACCTGTGCTCCCCATCCTGAACCCTCCTTCCTCCTCCCTCCCCAAACCCTCCTTCTGGCCGTCCCAGTGCACCAGCCCCAAGCATCCAGCATCGTGCATCGAACCTGGACTGGCGACTCGTCTCATACATGATATTACACATGTTTCAATGCCATTCTCCCAAATCTCGCCACCCTCTCCCTCTCCCACAGAGTCCACAAGACTGATCTATACATCAGTGTCTCTTTTGCTGTCTCGTACACAGGGTTATTGTTACCATCTTTCTCAATTCCATATATATGCATTAGTATACTGTATTGGTGTTTTTCTTTCTGGCTTATTTCACTCTGTATAATAGGTTCCAGTTTCATCCACCTCATTAGAACTGATTCAAATGTATTTTTTAATGGCTGAGTAATACTCCATTCTGTATATGTACCACAGCTTTCTTATCCATTCCTCTGCTGATGGGCATCTAGGTTGCTTCCATGTCCTGGCTATTAGAAACAGTGCTGCGATGAACATTGGGGTACACGTGTCTCTTTCCCTTCTGGTTTCCTCAGTGTGTAAGCCCAGCAGTGGGATTGCTGGATCATAAGGCAGTTCTATTTCCAGTTTTTTAAGGAATCTCCACACTGTTCTCCATAGTGGCTGTACTAGTTTGCATTCCCACCAACAGTGTAAGAGGGTTCCCTTTTCTCCACACCCTCTCCAGCATTTATTGCTTGTAGACTTTTGGATCACAGCCATTCTGACTGGCATGAAATGGTACCTCATAGTGGTTTTGATTTGCATTTCTCTGATAATGAGTGATATTGAGCATCCTTTCATGTGTTTGTTAGCCATCTGTATGTCTTCTTTGGAGAAATGTCTATTTAGTTCTTTGGCCCATTTTTTGATTGGGTTATTTATTTTTCTGGAGTTGAGCTGTAGGAGTTGCTTGTATATTTTTGAGATTAGTTGTTTGTCAGTTGCTTCATTTGCTATTATTTTCTCCCATTCTGAAGGCTGCCTTTTCACCTTGCTAATAGTTTCTTTTGTTGTGCAGAAGCTTTTAAGTTTAATTAGGTCCCATTTGTTTATTTTTGCTTTTATTTCCAATATTCTGGGAGGTGGGTCCTACAGGATCCTGCTGTGATGTATGTCGGACAGTGTTTTGCCTATGTTCTCCTCTAGGAGTTTTATAGTTTCCGGTCTTACATTGAGATCTTTAATCCATTTTGAGTTTATTTTTGTGTATGGTGTTAGAAAGTGTTCTAGTTTCATTCTTTTACAGGCGGTTGACCAGTTTTGCCAGCACCACTGGTTAAAGAGATTGTCTTTAATCCATTGTATATTCTTGCCTCCTTTGTCAAAGATAAGGTGTCCACATGTGCGTGGATTTATCTCTGGGCTTTCTATTTTGTTCCATTGATCTATTTTCTGTCTTTGTGCCAGTACCATACTGTCTTGATAACTGTGGCTTTGTAATAGAGTCTGAAGTCATGTAGGTTGATTCCTCCAGTTACATTCTTCTTTCTCAAGATAGCTTTGGCTATTCGAGGTTTTTTGTATTTCCATACAAATTGTGAAATTATTTGTTCTAGGTCTGTGAAGAATACCGTTGGTAGCTTGATAGGGATTGCAATGAATCTATAAATTGCTTTGGGTAGTATACTCATTTTCACTATATTGATTCTGCCAATCCATGAACATGGTATATTTCTCCATCTATTAGTGTCCTCTTTGCTTTCTTTCACCAGTGTTTTATAGTTTTCTATATATAGGTCTTTAGTTTCTTTAGGTAGATATATTCCTAAGTATTTTATTCTTTCCGTTGCAATGGTGAATGGAATTGTTTCCTTAATTTCTCTTTCTGTTTTCTCATTATTCGTCTATAGGAATGCAAGGGATTTCTGTGTGTTGATTTTATATCCTGCAACTTTACTGTAATCATTGATTAGTTCTAGTAATTTTCTGGTGGAGTCTTTAGGGTTTTCTATGTAGAGGATCATGTCATCTGCAAATAGTGAGAGTTTTACTTCTTCTTTTCCAATTTAGATTCCTTTTATTTCTTTTTCTGCTCTGATTGCTGTGGCCAAAACTTCCAAAACTCTGTTGAATAGTAATGGTGAAAGTGGGCACCCTTGTCTTGTTCCTGACTTTAGCGGAAATGCTTTCAATTTTTCACCATTGAGGATAATGTTTGCTGTGGGTTTGTCATATATAGCTTTTATTATGTTGAGGTATGTACCTTCTGTTCCTGCTTTCTGGAGAGTTTTTATCATAAATGGATGTTGAATTTTGTCAAAGGCTTTCTCTGCATCTATTGAGATAAACCTATGGTTTTTATTTTTCAATTTGTTAATGTGGTGTATTACATTGATTGATTTGTGGATATTGAAGAATCCTTGCATCCCTGGGATAAAGCCCACTTGGTCATGGCATATGATCTTTTTAATGTGTTGTTGGATTCTGATTGCTAGAATTTTGTTAAGGATTTTTGCATCTATGTTCATCAGTGATAATGGCCTGTAGTTTTCTTTTTTGTGGGATCTGTGTCAGGTTTTGGTATTAGGGTGATGGTGCCCTCATAGAATGAGTTTGGAAATTTACCTTCCTCTGCAATTTTCTAGAAGAGTTTGAGCAGGATAGGTGTTAGCTCTTCTCTAAATTTTTGGTAGAATTCAGCTGTGAAGCCGTCTGGACCTGGGCTTTTGTTTGCTGGAAGATTTTTGATTACAGTTTCAATTTCTGTGCTTGTGATGGGTCTGTTAAGATTTTCTATTTCTTCCTGGTCGAGTTTTGGAAAGTTGTACTTTTCTAAGAATTTGTCCATTTCTTCCACGTTGTCCATTTTATTGACATATAATTGTTGATAGTAGTCTCTTATGATCCTTTGTATTTCTGTGTTGTCTGTTGTGATCTCTCCATTTTCATTTCTAATTTTATTGATTTGATTTTTCTCCCTTTGTTTCTTGATGAGTCTGGCTAATGGTTTGTCAATTTTATTTATCCTTTCAAAGAACCAGCTTTTGGCTTTGTTGATTTTTGCTATGGTCTCCTTTGTTTCTTTTGCATTTATTTCTGCCCTAATTTTTAAGATTTCTTTCCTTCTACTAACCCTGGGGTTCTTCATTTCTTCCTTTTCTAGTTGTTTAGGTGTAGAGTTAGGTTATTTATTTGACTCTTTTTCTTGTTTCTTGAGGTATGCCTCTATTGCTATGAACTTTCCCCTTAGGACTGCTTTTAAAGTGTCCCATAGATTTTCGGTTGTTGTGTTTTCATTTTCATTCATTTCTGTGCAAATTTTGATTTCTTTTTTGATTTCTTCTGTGATTTGTTGGTTATTCAGCAGCGTGTTGTTCAGCCTCCATATGTTGGAATTTTTAGTAGTTTTTCTCCTGTAATTGAGATCTAATCTTACTGCATTGTGGTCAGAAAAGATGCTTGGAATGATTTCTATGTTTTTTAATTTACCAAGGCTAGATTTATGGCCCAGGATGTGATCTATCCTGGAGAAGGTTCCATGTGTGCTTGAAAAAAGGTGAAATTCATTGTTTTGGGATGAAATGTCCTATAGATATCAATTAGGTCTAACTGGTTTATTGTATCATTTAACGTTTGTGTTTCCTTGTTAATTTTCTGTTTAGTCGATCTATCCATAGGTGTGAGTGGGGTATTACAGTCTCCCACTATTATTGTGTTATTGTTAATTTCTCCTTTCATACTTGTCAGCATTTGTCTTACATATTGCGGCGCTCCTGTGTTGGGTGCATATATATTTATAATTGTTATATCTTCTTCTTGGATTGATCCTCTGATCATTATGTAGTGACCATCTTTGTCTCTTTTCACAGCCTTTGTTTTAAAGTCTATTTTATCTGATATAAGTATTGCTACTCCTGCTTTCTTTTGGTCCCTATTTGCATGGAAAATCTTTTTCCAGCCCTTCACTTTCAGTCCGTATGTGTCCCCTGTTTTGAGGTGGGTCTCTTGTAGACAACATATGTAGGGGTCTTGTTTTTGTACCCATTCAGCAAGTCTTTGTCTTTTGGTTGGGGCATTCAACCCATTTACGTTTAAGGTAATTCCTGATAAGTATGATCCTGTTGCCATTTACTTTATTGTTTTGGGTTCGATTTTATACACTGTTTTTGTGTTTCCTGTCTAGAGAATATCCTTTAGTATTTGTTGGAGAGCTGGTTTGATGGTGCTGAATTCTCTCAGCTTTTGCTTGTCTGAAAAGTTTTTGATTTCTCCCTCATATTTGAATGAGATCCTTGCTGGGTTCAATAATATGGGCTGTAGGTTATTTTCTTTCATCACTTTAAGTATGTCTTGCCATTCACTCCTGGCCTGAAGAGTTTCTATTGAAAGATCAGCTGTTACCCTTATGGGAATTCCCTTGTGTGTTACTTGTTGTTTTTCCCTTGCTGCTTTTAATATTTGTTCTTTGTGTTTGATCTTTGTTAATTTGATTAATATGTCTTGGGGTGTTTCACCTTGGGTTTATCCTGTTTGGGACTCTCTGGGTTTCTTGGACTTGGGTGATTATTTCCTTCCCCATTTTAGGGAAGTTTTCCATTATTATCTCTTCAAGTATTTTCTCATGGTCTTTCCTTTTGTCTTCTTCTTCTGGGACCCCTATGATTCGAACGTTGTAGCATTTAATATTGTCCTGGAGGTCTCTGAGATTGTCCTCATTTCTTTTCATTCGTTTTTCTTTTATCCTCTCTGATTCATTTATTTCTACCATTCTATCTTCTAATTCACTAATCCTATCTTCTGCCTCTGTTATTATACTATTTGTTGCCTCCAGAGTGTTTTTAATTTCATTTATTGCATTATTCATTATATATTGACTCTCATTTATTTCTTCTAGGTCCTTGTCAAACCTTTCTTGCATCTTCTCAATCTTTGTCTCCAGGCTGTATATCTGTGTTTCCACTTTGATTTCAAGATCTTGGCTCAATCTCACTATCATTATTTGGAATTCTTTATCAGGTAGATTCCCTATCTCTTCCTCTTTTGTTTGATTTGGTGGGCATTTATCCTGTTCCTTTATCTGCTGGGTATTCCTCTGTCTCTTCATCTTGTTGAAATTGCTGAGTTTGGGGTGTCCTTTCTGTGTTCTAGCAGTTTGTGGAGTTCTCTTTATTGTGGTGTTTCCTCACTCTGTGTGGGTTTGTACAGGTGGCTTGTCAAGGTTTCTTGGTTAGGGAAGCTTGTGTCGGTGTTCTGGTGGGTGGAGCTGTATTTCTTCTCTCTGGAGTGCAATGAAATGTCCAGTAATGAGTTATGGGATGTCTATGGTTTTGGGGTGACTTTGGGCTGCCTGTATCTTGGAGCTCAGGGCTGTGTTCCTTGTTGCTGGAGAATTTGCTTGGTATGTCTTGCCCTGAAACTTGATGGCCCTTGTGTGGTGCTTGATTTCAGTGCAGGTATGGAGGTATTTGATGAGCTCCTGTCAATTAATGTTCCTTGGAATCAGGAGCTCCCTGGAGTCAGGGTTTGGACTTAAGCCTCCTGCTTCCAGTTATCGGTCTTATTTTTACAGTAGTTTCAGAGCTTCTCCTTCTATATAGCACCATTGATAAAACATCTACATTAAAGATGAAAAGTTTCTCTACCGTGAGGGTCACCCAAAGAGGTTCACAGCGTTATATGGAGAAGAGAAGAGGGAGGAGGGAGTTAGAGGTGACCCGAATGAGATGAGGTGGAATCAATGAGAGAGTGGGCTATCCAGTAATCGCTTCCTTATGTGCACTCCACAACTGGACCGCTCAGAGTTGTTCACGGAGTTATACAGAGAAGAGAAGAAGGAGGAAGTTGACAGAGGTGGCCAGGAGGATATAAGGGGCGAATGAAAAGGAGGGAGACAGATCCAGCCAGTAATCAGTTCCCTAAGTGTTCTCCACCGTCTGGAACACACAGAAAGTCACAAAGTTGGGTGGAGTAGACAGGGGTTAGGGAGGAGACACAGGCGACCTGGTGGAGAAAAAGGAGAGTCCAAAGGGAGAGAGAGCAGTTAAGCCAGTAATCTCGCTGCCTAGTGAAAAATGGGTACTGAAGATTGGGTTCTTCAAGGTACAAAATTGGTAACAAATACATAAAAGCAAAAATTAAAAATCTAGAGTAGAGTTTGGAATTTAAAAAATATGATGTTAAAGAAAAGAAGGAAAAGAAAGAGAGAAAAAACAAACAAACAAAAACAAACAAGGTCACAAAAATTATAAAGAAAATATAGGTACAAAATTGATAACTAATACCAAAAAGCAAAAGTTAAAAACCTAGAGTAGAGTTTGGAATTTCAAAAATATGATGTTGAAGAAAAGAAGAAGGAAAAGAAAGAGAGAAAAAACAAACAAAAACAAAGAAGGTCACAAAAATTATAAAGAAAATACAGGTATAAAATTGATAACTAATACCAAAAAGCAAAAGTTAAAAATCTAGAGTAGAGTTTGGAATTTCAAAAATACAGTGTTAGAAAAAGAAGAAAAAGAAAGAGAGAGAAAAAAACAAACAAGAACAAACAAAGTCGCATAAATTATAAAGAAAATACAGGTACAAAATTGATAACAAATACCAAAAAGCATAAATTAAAAATACAGGTACAAAATTGATAACAAATACCAAAAAGCATAAATTAAAAAGCATAAATTTAAAAATAAATTTTAAAAAAGCAAAAATAAAAATTCTTAAAATTATTAATTTAATAAATTAAAAATTAAAAATGCTAGAGTTTGGGATTTCAGATATACAATGTCATTTAAAAGAAGAAGAGAAAGAAACAGAGAAAAAGAAAAAGAATAAATAAAAAAGGGTCACAGAAATTATAAAAAAAATCTATAGGTACAAAATTGATAACAAATACCAAAAAGCTAAAGTTAAAAATCTAGAGTAGAGTTTGGAATTTCAAAAATACAATGTTAAGGAAAAGAGAAAAAAAAAAAAAAACAAGGTCAAAAAAATTATTAAAAAATATATATATGAAGTTTGCTTTAAAAAAAAATAGGGACTTTTTTTGTTGTTGTTGCAAAGTAATCGGTTATAAAAGTGAAAATTAAAGGAATAATAGAGGACTTAAAAAAATTTTTTTTAATTAAAAAAAGAAAGAAAGAAAGAATGATCGTACAAATAGTAAAAATATATCTAGGAGTTTCTCCGGTTTTGTTGTGAGTATTCTGGGTTCAGTTCATTTTTGGCTAGTTCCTTGGTCCGACTGATATTTCTCAAGATCTATAGGCCCCTTCCTATGTAGTTGGTACTAACCACGGGGTTTTAATCTATTGCCTGTAGCTTCCAAGGCGGTTGCACCTGTATAGCTTCTTCTGTTTGCCGGTCTCTTCAGTGTCTGATTTCTGCTCTGACACAAAGGGGACGGTGGAGGATACTTTTTTTTTTTTTTTTTTAGGCTCACTTGTTCAGTCGCGCTGAGGGGAGATAGGGAGGGATGCTGCAAACAAATAACACTGGCATATGCTCGCAGTGCCTCAGCCACACTGGGTCTGCCCCCCGTTCACAGCGCATGTAGCCTCCCTGCCCATGCTGCTCAGGCTCTAGGTTGCTCCGCCGGGAACCATCCGTGGCCGGCCCTGGGTTGCCTGTACTTCCCAGGTCCAAGCCGCTCAGGTTCAGGCACTCGGGTCATCCTCAGAGGCGCAGACGTTCCGTTGGGCCTATGTTTTGTGCCCTTCCCAGATCCGAGCAGCTCAGGTGATGAGGTGTTTGGCGCGCCCGATTGCTGCGACTTATCGCCTCCCCACCACTCGGTTATCTAGGTGTGCACTGGCGCACCTTCTCAGGCAGATGTTGACCGTCCAGACCCCCAAGAAGTTTTAGTTAGCAAAGAAGCCTGCTTACAGTTTTATAGATAATGTCTCTCTGGGGCTGCGATTGTCCCCTTCCGGCTCTGGCTGCCTATCACCAGAGGGGGATGGTCTGCCACCGGCTATCTCTGTTCAGTCCGTTGTTCCGTGCGCGGGCCTGGTGGTGTCTTAGGTTAGGGCTGGCTTTTCGCGTGGTAGATATCCCACAGTCTGGTTTGCTAGCCCAAATTATTTCGCTCAGATAGCGCTCGGGGTGTTCAGGCCAGATCCTTGCGATGCAGCCTGAGTCGCACCTCCCTGCCCAGCCCCCACTTGCTAATGGCAGATGCAGGCGTCTGCGCCACTTCTCCGCTTGGGGAGTTTCCATAGGGCTCGCAATGTGCGGGTTTTGATTGTTTATTTATTTTTCCTCCCTGTTATGTTGCCCTCTGTGCTTCCAAGGCTCGGCACAGATTCGGCAGTGAGAAGGTTTCCTGGTGTTTAGAAACGTCTCTCTTTTTAAGACTCCCTTCCCGGGACAGAACTCTGTCCCTCCCTCTTTTGTCTCTGTTTTTTGTCTTTTATATTTTTTCCTACCTCCTTTTGAAGACTTGGGTTGCTTTTCTGGGTGCCTGATGTCCTCTGCTGGCATTCAGAAGTTGTTTTGTGGAATTTACTCAATGTTTAAATGTTCTTTTGATGAATTTGTGGGGGAGTAAGTGTTCTCCCCATCCTACTCCTACGCCATCTTAGCTCCTCCCCAAAGGACAGTTTTTTTCACAGGACTGGAAAAGGACAGTTTTCATTCCAATCCCAAAAAAGCAATGCCAAAGAATGCTGAAACTACCACACAATTGCACTCACCTCACATGCTAGTAAAGTAATGCTCAAAATTCTTCAAGCCCGGCTTCAGCAATACGTGAACATGAACTTCTAGATGTTCAAGCTGGTTTTAGAAAAGGCAAAGGAACCAGAGATCAAATTGCCAAAATCCTCTGGGTCATTGAAAATGCAAGAGTTCCAGAAAAACATCTATTTCTGTTTTATTGACTATGCCAAAGCCTTTGACAATGTGGATCACAATAAACTGTGAAAATTCTCAAAGAGATGGGAATACCAGAACACATGACCTGCCTCTTGAGAAACCTGTATGCAGGTCAGGAAGCAACAGTTAGAACTGGACATGGGACAAAAGACTGGTTCCAAATAGGAAAAGAGTACATCAAGGCTTTATATTGTCACCCTGCTTATTTATCTTCTATGCAGAGTACATCATGAGAAACACTGGGCTGGAAGAAGCACAAGCTGGAATCAAGATTGCTGGGAGAAATATCAGTAACCTCAGATATGCAGATGACACCGCCCTCATGGCAAAAAATGAAAAGGAACTAAAAAGCCTCTTGATGAAAGTGAAAGAGGAGAGTGAAATAGTTGGCCTAAAGCTCAACATTCATAAAACTAAAATAATGGCATCTGGTCCCATCACTTAATGGGAAATAAATGGGGAAACAGTGGTAACAGTGGCTGACTATTTTGGGGGGGCTCCAAAATCACTGCAGATGGTGATTTCAGCCATGAAATTAAAAGACGCCTACTCCTTGGAAGGAAAGTTATGATCAACCTAAATAGCATATTAAAAAGCAGAGACATTACTTTGCCAACATAGGTCCGTCTAGTTAAGGCTATGATTCTTCCAGTGGTCATGTATGGATGTGAGAGTTGGACTGTGAAGAAAACTGAGCGTCAAAGAATTGATGCCTTTGAACTGTAGTGTTGGAGAAGATTCTTGAGAGTCCCTTGGTCTGCAAGGAGATCCATCCAGTCCATCCTGAAGGAGATCAGTCCTGGATGTTCTTTGGAAGGACTGATGCTGAAGCTGGAACTCTAATAACTTTGGCCACCTCATGCGAAGAGCTGACTCATTGGAAAAGACCCTGATGCTGGGAGGGATTGGGGGCAGAAGAAGAAGGGCACGACAGAGGATGAGAATGCTAGATGGTTCACCGAGGCAATGAACATGAGTTTGGGAAAATCCGGGAGTTGGTGATGGACAGGGAGGCCTGGAGTGCTGTTATTCAGTTCAGGTCAGTTCAGTTCAGTCTCTCAGTCGTATCCGACTCTTTGCAACCCCATGAATTGCAGCCCACCAGGCCTCCCTGTCCATCACCAACTCCCGGAGTTGGTGATGCCATCCAGCCATGGGGTCGCAATGAGTCGGACACGACTGAGAGACTGTACTGAACTGAACTGAACAGTAATGTCACCCTACGCTTTCTGTGCATAAGCCTTAGTGAGTGGAACCTACATTCCTTTCTCGTGAACGAATAAGATGCATTTTAGGGACTTTGATCAGACTGACCCCTTCCATAGTGTAGGCTGAAACTGAAAGTGTTAGTTGCTAAGTCCTGTCCAACGCTTTAGGATCCTATGGACTGTAGCCAACCAGGCTCCTCTGTCCATAGAATTCTTAAGGAAATATTGGAGTGTGTTACTGTTTGCTCTTCCAGAGGATCTTCCTCACCCAAGGATAGAACTTGGGTCTTCTGCATTGCAGGCAGGTTCTCTACCATTTGAGCCATCAGAGAAGCCCATACAGTGAAGTGCTGGGGTCTAGCCCCAGCAGGATCCAGGGGTACCCTCGGGATGACGACCTAGGCGAAAGGATAGCAAAGCAGAGAGCAGGGCTTGATCTCCCTTGATAAGCACAGAAAGCCAATAAAGCTCCTGGCACTGAACTTGCTCTGTTCACAGAGGCCATAGGCTCCCTCTCGGTGGAGTGAGGAGGAAGACCCCCCCACCTAGTGAAGACACAGGGTGGCTTCCCGATCGGGTCTTAGAAGCCCAGGCAAAAAAGTGAACTCAGAGAGCCCCTGTGCCCCAAGGAGTCATCCTGAAGGAAGAAGAGAGAGAGAAAAGGAGGGAAAAGGAAAAAAAGAACAACACCGGGAGACCAAGCTTCGGTAAGTGAAGTCCATAACTTTATTTTCAAAAGGAACTTTTATACCTTGACTTGTACATAGAGGGAAATGAAAGATGCAAAGTCATACAGAGTCAGCCCAAACATTACATTAGTTTTGTCTTAATCAAAACCAGGATTTTTCTGCACACCCTTCCCACAAACTATGTTGTGCACAGTATCATCTGGCCTTGGAGACCTGTGGACATTTTATGACTCTTTTTTGATAAAGGCTGCTCACCCAGAAAACTTATTTTCCCTTGAAGTGTTTTTTCTTTATATTTCTAATCTATGTCAGCCTCAGAAAGTACTAAACAGAGTTACATTCTCACAGAGCAAAGGTGCAGTAAGTTACAACAAAGAAAGAACCAATTGGCTTAAAGGTCTGATGTGGTTAATTCCAAGGCTGCTACTTGTTTTGCTTACATTCCAACCATGTTAATTAATGCACTCCCAGGTGCACAATGGATAAGGGATATGGAAACTGGGCAGCAAGCATTGGCTTAGCAATGAAATCCTACACCAGCACTACTTTAATATTTTTTAACTCTTTGAAAGGCTCTATATTTCTAGAATGTTTTAGGCTTCCCGTGTCTCTCACGGTTGGGAGGCTGTGAACAGTCACATGCGCAGCTGCAAGAGTCTAGATAAGCCTGTCAGGCAAGCTAGAAAGCCATCAGAGGGGTGCCCAGGAGACTTATTAACTACAGCCCTAAGTTGATTTTTTCCAGAGAAAGGTGATCAGGGATAGCCCCCTGTTAATGACAGAAGAGTTGGTGAAAGGCATAATATAATAAACAGTAGACAGATTTTGGTTTTGGGGTAGATGCTTGAGCAGATTCAGGGGGTCCCTCGAGGCCTGATCTGCCTTTGCCTGTCAGGTCTCTTCCGCATGACCTTTGTCATGGGTGGGTTCTCCCGTGGTGGCTCCCGGCAGTGGAGGATTCATAACTCTGCTCCAAGATGGTTTAGTCTATTTTCTCCCTCTTCCCTGGACAGCTGAGGACATGTCTACCAAACCTACATAAGGATTGTGTCTGATGAACACCTGTCCTATGAAATGCACAGTTTCCAGGATACTTAATGTGGACATTTGTGTGTTTTAAATGAGGTGACTATTGCACAGACATGTGTATGCAGGGCAGATATTCAATTGATTTATTTAAACCCTCAACAATCAAATAACACCAATCGGGACATGATTTAGTGACAAGGAGAGATGAGATGGGAAAGGGAGTGTGAGTGTGAAGAGAGCAGGTTCATGTTAATCAGGAACCAGGAAAGTCATCTTCATGTTGTTGATCTTGATTCCATGGAGACGAGGACATGTCTGGTCTCAGTGACTCTTTCTGTAGGTGAATAAAAGAGAACCAAAGGTTTAGTAGAGTTAATTGTAGGACTGCTCACAAGGGTGAGCCTCAGGCAGTAGGCTGTCCAGGGTAGAGGGAGCTGGTAGCTGATCCAGTGTCCAGTTCCCAGTGGACCTCAACACGCACATCTCCATGACAGCAGTTTCCCTGTGGAATTGTCCCCAGGATGTACATAAGGTTGGAGATTTCCCATTGAGGATTGATTCTGTGAGTAATGATTTCACAATGCATGTACATCTTCATCTAAAGATGATTATCAGGCTCTGTATTTGGAGCAGACAACTCTAATCCTGAAACTTTTGTCTTTTGGGTCTTCAAGAATTAACTTCTTTACTTTTTTAAATATTAGAGTACAGTTGATTATCAATGTTGCATTAATTTCATGTGTACAGCCAAGTGATTTTACATACAAAAGTTAGTATCTATTCTTTTGCAGATTCTTTTCCCATTTAGGTTTTACAGAGTATTGTATACAGTCCCCTGTTTATGCAGTTGGACCTTGTTCTCTATCCATCCTGTGTATAATAGTTTGCATCTACTAATCCCCAAGTTCTCAGACAGTAAGGTATCTGCCTGCAATTCAGGAGACCCAGGTTTGATCCCTGTGTTGGTGCGATGCTCTCTAGGATGGAATGGCTGCCCTTGCCAGTATTTTTGCCTGGAGAATCCCATGCACAGAGGAGCCTGGAGGGCTGTGTTCCCTGGGGTTGCAGAGAGTCAGACACGACTGAGCAACGAACCTTTTTTTCACATTCACTTTTGAACTTCAAGCCTCCCAGTCCTTCTCTTCCCAACCCCCTCCCACTTGGCAACCACAAGTCTGTGAGTCTGTTTCTGTTTTGTGAATAAGTTCCTCCATGTCATGGTTTAGATTCCAAACAGAAGTGATATCTATGTGAAAGTGAAAGTCACTCAGTCGTGTCCAACGCTTTGTGACCCCATGGACTAGAGCCCACCAGGGTCCTCTGTCCATGGAGATGCTCCAGCAAGAATAATGGAGTGCGTTGCCATTTCCCTCTCCAGGGGATCTTCCCGACCCAGGGATCGAATGTTGGTCCCCTGCATTGTTGGAGAATTCATGACCATCTGAACCATGGCATTTTATCTACAGTAAACTGAAAGGTGGACTATAATGAAAGCTGAATGCCAAAGAATTGATGCTTTTGAATTGTGGTGCTGGAGAAGACCCTTGAGAGTCCCTTGGATTGAGAGGAGATCCAACTAGTCTGTCCTATAGGAAATCAGCCCTGAATATTCATTGGAAGGACTGATGCTGAAGCTGAAACTCCAAGACTTTGGCCACCCCACACGAAGAAATGACCCATTTGGAAAGATCCTGATGCTGGGGATGATTGAAGGTGGGAGGAGAAGGGGACGAGAAAGGATGAGATGGTTGGATGTCATCACCGAATCAATGGACATGAGTTAGAGCAAGCTTTGAGACTTCATGATGGACAGGGAGGCCTGAAATACAGCAGTCTATGGGGTCACAAAGAGTTGGATATGACAACAAGTGAACTAAACTGAAAACTATAGGTGACACTTACGGCATTTGTCTTTCTCTTTCTGACTTATTTCACTGAGCATGACAAATATCTAGGTCCATCCATGTTGCTATAAATAGAGTTATCTGCTTCTTTTTCTCGCTGAGTAATATTCCATTGAATATACGTACCACTTCTTTGTTATCACATTCACTTGGACGCTAATGCTTTTAGTCGCTCTTTTTGTTAAGATTCTTTCTCGACAGAACATTAAAAGCCATACTTTAGCTAAGATTAGTGTCCTTTCTGGAGGCTGTATTAGTTTAGAAAGTTTAAACTTCTCACTTTTGGAACATCTTCTGAGTAGGAATATGTTGTAAATGCATGTTTCAGACAGTGTGGTTGGAAGGCATTTATTGGTTCTGTCAGAATCATATGAGATCAAACACAGGTCTTGCAGAAAGCGTGAAAGGGGAAGTCGTTCAGTCGTGTCCAACTCCTTGTAATCCCATGGACCATGATAGTCCATGGAACTCACCACACCAGGATACTGGAGAAGCCTTTCCCTTCTCCAGGGAATCTTCCCAACCCAGGAATCAAACCCAGGTCTCCCCCACTGAGCCACAAGGGAAACCCAAGAATACTGGAGTGGGTAGCCTTTCCCTTCTCCAGAAGATCTTCCAGACCCAGGAATTGATCCAGGGTATCCTGCATTGCAGGTGGATTCTTTACCAACTGAGCTATCCGGGAAGCCCTGCTTCAGGGAAGCAGAGCTCTGTTTAATACCGAGTCACTTGGAGGAGGAAAGTGTGGGGACAACCACAAGGTCAGGACTGATGGGAACACTAACAATTTTCACCAACTCGTGGGGATTCCTGCTTCTGTCTGATGACTCTCGTCTGCAAGATTCCTGCAGGATAAGACTCTCTCACCACAGCTGCTTGGTGTTAATCAACCAAACTGTTGGCAATAATATGGCTCAAGAGCAGTGAAATTATGGAACAAAAAAAAATCTTCAGTGACACATTTAAATTGTTGGAACAAACATTTCACACATATGAAATAACAGTGTGACCTTATTGCTTCATCTGAAAGGGGCAGCATTAATAATAGATCATGTTTACTTACAAAAGTGTCAGAGTTACTTTTGTTCACTCCTCTGGACAGTTATCTAGGGAAAAACAAAATGGGAGAAATAAAAGAGCCACTGATTACTAACATTCCCCAGCATTTCCAAGTTTTCTTTCTTTCTCCCCTCCTTTCTTCCTTTCTTTCTTTCTTGTAATAACTGATCTTAAAAGAGATTACTTGTGGAAGAAGAAATTTTGAATAAGTTGACTTGTTTTCTGATTTTTACACACCAGTTGAATAGTATGGTCAGGGGAAAAGTATAATTCCTTTACCATTATCGATGAAGTTCAGGATATTTTCTTCTGGAATCCCCTTTTCTCTCATTGTGTTGTAGTACTCCTCTTTGTATTCCGGTTCAACATTATTTCCTTTGCCTGTAAAATCACCGTGCAGAAAAACAGAACTGTTGACCCCTGGGAACCCACTGAAATTTCTAAATCTACAGAACAAGAAACGGAACTTGACAATCAGATGTTCACTTGTGTAATCTAAGAGCTTTCAATGCTTCCCACACACACACATGTGCTTTCTGTCTAAAGAATTGAGCCCAGTTCAACTTGGAGAGTAGGACACCATACTCCTCAGCATCAGGAGCTGGACGACAAAGACTTGCCAGGATCTTCATGACTTTGGGGCTCAGTCCATCCTAATATGGAATCTACTTGCTTCTCTCACCTTCCTCACATATGTACCTGTCACTCATATCTGTTTCTACACCAAGCTTAGTAGGAAACACCTTTGTCCCCTTCCACGGACACATTCACCTCATCACACATAATAACAGGGGGCAATTTACTCTTTCATGAACCTACCGTTCGACCCAATAACCTTTCTCAAATAGACCCCTGTTGTCCCCATGGAACACACACCTCTCAGTGCCTTGAGGGGGTGATGTCAATGTTCATAAAAACAATGCATTTGAAACATGGAAAAAGACAAAGATTTATCTTATAAGTGTCTGTTCCAAGACTTCAATGCATCAGAAAACTGATATCATATACTAACACATACATATAGGATCTGCATATATATGGAATCTAGAAAGATGGTACTGATAATGAATTTATTTGCAGGGCATCCATGGAGAAACAGTTATAGAGAAGAGACTTATGGGCATGGGGAGAGGGGAGGAGATGGTGAGATGTATGGAGAGAGTAACATGGAGACTGACTTGTCCATATGTAAAATAGAAAGCCAATGGAAATCTGCTGTATGTCTCAGGGAACTCAAACAGGGGCTCTGTATCAACCTTGGGTGTGGGGTGGATGGGGAGGGAGATGGGTGGTAGTTTCAAAAGGGAGGGGATATATGTATACCTCTGGGCTTCCCTTGTGACCCTGCTGGTAAAGAATCCTCATGCAGTCTGGGAGACCTGGGCTTGATCCCTGGGTTGGGAAGTTACCCTGGAGAAGGGAAAGGCTACCTATTCCAGTATTCTGGCCTGAAGAATCCCTGGGGTCACCAAGAGTCCATGGGGTCACCAAGAGTCAGATACGACTGAGCAACATTCACACAAGCATATATATACCTATGGCTGATTCATGTGGATGTTTGGCAGAAAACAGTACAATCTATAAAGCAGTTACTTTTCAATTAAAAAATAAATAAAACTTTAAACATGAAATAAAGTCAGCCTCATTATAGACATGGCTTGAAATTTGTTGACATGTGTAAAAATATTCTAGTAAAACTTCATTTTAAAAAATTTCAACAGATAGGAATCATTTTGCAATGTCTGATGATGTGTTATGGCCCCCTGTTTCTTGGTGGATTACCTCCAGGATCCTTCATTCAGTGAGCATAAAGATGCAGGCCTTAAACCCTGAATATACAATACTGTCAGCACCTCCTGATATTCTGAATGAAAGTGCTGACAGTGTACATGTTACATGACAATAGTTATGGGAATTACAGGATGTCATACCTACCAAATAATTGCACCAGTTCTGTCTCCTTGCCATCTCCATCCACGTTGACAGTATGCGTCAAGAGAGAGTTCGCGTCCCCCCGAATGAGTTGAAATTCATTGTGACCCGCATCTACGAGAGAGAGAAAAGATACAAACAGCTGCACCTTAACTTGTTGTCACTTAGATTATTGTGACACAAGATGGGCATGAAGAACGGTCCATCATGTATGGACCCACTCACTTTATGCCTGCACAGAATGCTACTGTTAACCATGGCAAGGAAAGGAGGCACGAATTTTCCTCATCCTCACCTTTTCCTACAATTAGCCAGTCACTCTTTGCTCTCTTATAAGATGCTTGACAGAACGTGTGTTCTGATAAACCTAACAGATTCTCTTTCTGTTTATTTATTTATTTTTGACTTGCTGAGTCTTCCCTGCTGCCCGTGGGCTTTCTCCACTTGTGGTGACTGTGGAGTACAGTCTAGGGGTGGTGTGCAGGCCGTGGCTTCTCTTTTTGCTGAGCACAGGCTCTGGAGAGCATGAGCTTCTGTAGTTGCAGCTCGGGCTTCTAGAGTACAGGACCAGTAGTTGTGGTGCATGAGCTTAGTCGTGGATCTTCTCGGATTAGGGATTGAACCAATGTCTCCTGCCCTGGCGGGCAGATTCTTATCCCCTGGACCACCAGGGAAGTCCCCAAGAGTGTTTTAAACAACATACACATATTATCAAATCCAGGTTCAAAAATACTTTGTATTTCTGTTTCCCCAGCCGTGGAATTGGTTTCTCTGGACAAAAATCAACCTAACTTGTGTTCATTATCTTCCTGACTGCCTGCATAGGCCAGGCAACCTTTTGATGTAGGCACTGACCACCTAGAGGTGACCTCCTTCCCCACCTGGAACGCTGCCCCTCCTTTCTGTCCTGCCCATCCACTCTGCCCCATGTGTCTGGACAAGAAGCATCTCTGACCTACTGTGTGTCACACTACACTCTATGTCCATTATCTCTCTCCTGGCCTCCACCTCACCGTCCTTCAATCACTCAGCAACATGGAATGTAAAAATGCCCATCTGGGTTCCCGAAGCATGCAAACATCTTTGCTCAGTCTCTGTAACACTGAAAATTATTAGTGTTCTTGGGGAAAAAAAAAAAAAGGCATCCAAACCAGCTTCATGTCGGGAGCCGTACTAGGCATTAGTGACAAAATGGAGGCATGGCCCCAACCCCCTCTCTTTGTCCCGCAGGCATGGACCCGGGATGAAGGAGTTAGGCCTTGTGATTCTGACTTGTTTTTTCCTCTTCTGGGCTGAGTTCACTGAAAAGGAATATTAAGGTGCTTATTGTTCTTGAGAGGAGCATGAGAAGGCACAAAGCCTTCTGCAGCTGTGCTCAGAAAATAATTCATAAAGTTAGTCACTGACATTTGTTCAAGGACTTTCACAAAAGAGCATTCCAGGATGAGCACATAGGCCACAGCTTGAGTACATTGGAGGGATTGATATCTGAAGCCTATTTGTGAGGAAAATGTTTATGGCAAAGGAGTTTACTGAATTTAGGGCTTAGAAATAATTAAAATAGTTAGAAGTTGAAGAAGGAATTTGAGGAATAGTGTAATGTTAGCATATTTTACTATAGCTTATAGAGGTTAGGAATTTTAGAGATACTATAGCTAAAAGCCTTTTTAAGAGATAGTGAGCTCAGGATGTTAGGGAAAAACAGGATTTAGAAAGATAAGAAATAAACTGAGGAATGAAGCATGAGTTACAATGTAATCACAAGTTAACTACAGGACACATAAGAGGAAGTAGATAATAGATGGTAAAGCTGATTCCAAGAGAATCGCTGAAGCAGGAAATCTGTTTGAAGGACAGTAATGATTTATGGAGATAAAAAGTCTGGTGAGGGGGAACTGAAAATGGCAAACCTCTGACCTAATGTTTTTGTAAAAGTATAAAAGAGAATCTTAAACTTGAAATAAATAGGCAGTCCAAGAAAACTGAGAGGCTGTCTTGCTTCTCACCGACACTGCTCACCCCTTCAGGTTGAATCCCTGGCTGCTGGAGCTGGACTCTGGCAGCTTCAGAGTCTCAGAGCCCTGACAACAATATGCAATTTTCCCAAGGCCACGCTGAGTCCACCAGCCTTGCTCACGTTGGGACAGTTTAAATGAGACTATGCCTGTCCTCAGATTATCATTGACCACCTGTGGTTCACCATGGCTTCACCAAGGTGGGCATAGCAGCATCACTGAATTGACTGTGATGTTCATGAAGGGATGGGACAGTGAGAGGAAACCTATCTTCTGGGCATCAGGTCACCATCAAGGCCACTGCTGGTACTGGGTCTGATGTGGGTACAATTTACAGTCCCCCAAACAAACCTGAAGGCTGCAATGGTTGGTCCCCAAGAGAACTTCTAAGAAGTCTTGCACTTCGGTTTGTCTCACTTGGTTAGTCACTGGATAAAAATCAAGCTAAAAAGGGTTGCAAAAATGGAGAAGAGTGAAGACAGTGGAAGCATTCATGATTCAGCCAAAGGAAACCATAGAGTGGGAATAAGAAAAAATGAAGGCATCATTTAGAAAACCTCAAATATCAGAAGTTATCGATCAAAGTTGGGGAAATATTTAAGGCATGAATTTACTAATTTGTGGCTTTCACATATGTAATGTGTGACTACTTAGTTTAGGCAAGGATTGTGATCACATATTGCTGTGTTTAAATTTTAATCAAACATGTTTCCCTTAGGCCATGTGAAAATAATAAGGTTATTTAGGGCCACTATAAAGAGCTCAGAGATACAAAGCTAGCCAGCAAACCCATTGCTTTGTATACGAGCTGCCTTTAGGTTGAACTCACGATGATTTCCTTGAGTTCAAGTTCATCCATCTCACCTTGAATGGACCAAGATATTATGATGGTTTTTAAAAAGTGAATGACACTAATGTGCCACCTCAAGATAGACCCCGAGACCTCAGATCATAAGCCTGTTATAAATTATCTGTGAGAACCCTACAAAATATAAATTATACACTCATGCTTAGTTACATTGTTCTTGTTGATATTTAATCACTATGTCATATCTGACTCTCCATGACCCTATGAACTGTATCACACCAACTTCCTCAGTCCTCCACGATCTTCCAGAATTTTCTCAAATTCCTGTCTTTTGAGTCGATGATGCCATCTGACCATCTAATCCTCTGTCATCCCCTTCTCCTGCCTTCAAACTTTCCCAACATCAGGGTCTTTTCCAATGTGTCAGTTCTTCACATCAGGTGGCCAACGTACTGGAACTTCAGCTTCAGCATCAGTCCTTCCAATGAATATTCAGAACTGATTTCCTTTAGAATGGACTGATTTGATCTCCTTGCAGTCCAAGGGACTCTCAAGAGTGTTCTCCAGCACCACCTTTCAAAAGTATAAGTTCTTTGGTGCTCAGCCTGCTTTATGGTCCAACTCTCAAATCCATACATAACTAGGGAAAAAAAAAATACTGTTGAGTAAATGGATCTTTGTTGGCAAAGTGATGTCTTTGCATTTTAATAAGCTTTCTTGGGTTGTCATAGCTTGCCTTCCAAATACAAATTAATTTTGTGGATGCAGTCACAAACCGCAGTGATTTTCGAGCCCAAGAAGATAAAACCTGTCACTGCTTCCACTCTTTCCACATTCTATTTGTTCTAAAGTGAGGGGACCAGAGGCCATGATCTTCGTGTTTTTGAATGTTGAGTTTCAGACCAGCTTTTTCAGTCTCCTCTTTCACTGTCATCATGAGACTCTTTAGTTTGTCCTCACTTTCTCCATTAAAGTGGTATCATCTGCGTATCTGATGCTCTTGATATTTCTGCCAGCAATCTTGATTCCAGCTTGTCATTCATCCAGTCTGGTGTTTAGCATGACGTGCTCTGCATGTAAGTTATAGAAGCTGCATGAGGATATCTTGTACTCTTTTCCCAATTTGGAACCAGTCTGTTGTTCCACGTCCAGTTCTCACTGTTGCTGACTGATCCACATACAGCTTTCTCTGGAGCCAGGTAAGGCAATCTGGTATTCCCATATCTTTTAGAATTTTCTACACTTTGTTGTGATCCACACAGTCAAAAGCTTTACCACAGTCAATGAAGCAGGAAAAAAATTGTTTTTTTTTTTCCAGAATTGCCTTGTTTTCTCCATGACCCAGTGAATGTTGACAATTTGATCCGGTTCATCTGCCTTTTCTAAATCATGCTTATATGGCTGGAAGTTGTCTGATCATGTACCACTGAAGATTAACTTGTAGCATTTTTACCACTACCTTGCTCACATGAGAAATGAGCACAATGGTGTGGTAGTTTGAACATTCTTTGTCATTTTCCTTCTTTGTGATTGAGACGGAAACTGATTTTTCCAGTTCTGTGGCCACGGCCAAGTTTTCCAAAGTTGCTGACACATTGCTTGCAGCCCTTTAACAGCATTATTGTTTAGGATTTTAAAGAGCAGAGCTTGAATTCTGTCACCTCTACTAGCATTTTTTATATAATGCTTCGTAAGGTCCTCTTAACTTCACAGTCTAGGATGTCTGGATCTGGTCTCATTTGGGTACACTCCATTGAAGGGAGACGTTCCACTCCCTGACCTCTGATTTTTAGTAGGAGTAGAATTCAGGTGTATGGGGTTATTGAAAAAAATTGAGACCAAGATTTCTACCTGCATGTACTCTTTCCAGAGAAACATTCATACTTACAGTCCACAGCATAAAAGTTTTCTTCCTTTGTGCCTGAGGCATATTTTTCTATGCATTCTCCATTCTCCCTTAAAAAAAAAAATTCAAGTTGGTTGATTAAGATAATAAAAAGTTGATGTATAATTAGGATTTTTTCTGTATGACACCCAAGAATATGTGTCAGGTATCACCTCAGTGCTGGTGAACAATCTGACCTTCAAAAGACAAAATATGTTGTCTCAGATCCAGTCACATTCAAGTGACAAGGATGGTTTTTCTACAAACTAAATCTGACGAGTAGTTGCAAAGATAACCTGCAGATACAAACAGGTTATGTTTACAGCCAGTAAACATGGAGAAATCCAGAATTTTAGGAAGAAAGAAAAAGAATGAACTTTTCCTTTATATATATAGTTTCTGAAAACTGAGAGGCATAGCCATCTTGGCAAACCTTGGGCGTTGTCACAACCCAGAAAGTGATTCATTAGACAATGAAAGTGAAAGTGTTTCTCACTCAGTGGTGTCCCACTCTCTGCGACCCCATGGCCAGTAGCCCACCAGTCTCCTCCTCTGTCCGTGGGATTCTCCAGGCAAGAAGACTGGAGTGGGTTGCTATTTCCTTCTCCAGGGGAATTTGCAAACCCAGAGACTGAATCTGGGTCTCCTGCATTGCAGGTAGGTTTTGTTTGTTTGTTTGTTTGTTTTGTTTGTTTACCAACTGAGCTATCAGGGAAGCCCTCTTAGTCATTACAGAATTGAAATGCATTGAAATCACTGAAAAACATCCACAAAGTTGGAATACAACAATTATCCAATATAACTTCAAATACACAAAATTTTATCTGGGCGGACAAACTCCTTTCATTTGGTGTGAATATGTGATTCCTTGCATATGCAGACACTGATAACTGTTTTAAACATTGTGCTGAGTGATAGAAGGTGGGGGAAATGATTCATAGTGTATATACTTTTCTCACGTGAAGAGCCAGAAAAGTTTACAAAATGCAGATCTGCTCTTACCTATGGTTCTAGGGGTAGACATTTAATGATGAATGAAGAAAAAGACAGTATGAAAAGGCAAAAAGATAGGAGACTGAAAGATGAAAGCAAAATTCTGTCTGAGGAGGCCTACAAATAGCTGTGAAAAGAAGAGAAGCAAAGAGCAAAGGAGAAAAGGAAAGATGTTCCCATTTGGATGCAGAATTCCAGAGAATAGCAAGGAGAGATAAGAAAGCCTTCCCCAGCGATCAATGCAAAGAAATAGAGGAAAACAGTACAATGGGAAAGGCTAGAGATTTCTTTAAGAAAATAAGGGCTATCAAGGGAATATTCATGCAAAGATGGGCTCAATAAAGGACAGAAATGGTATGGGCATAACAGAAGCAGATGATATTAAGAAGACGTGGCAAGAGTACACAGAAAAACTGTACAAAAAAGATCCTCACGACCCAGATAATCACGATGGTGTGATCACTCACCTAGAGCCAGACATCCTGGAATATGAAGTCAAGTGGGCCTTAGGAAACATCACGATAAACAAAGCTAGTGGAGGTGATGGAATTCCAGTTGAGCTATTTCAAATCCTAAAAGATGATGCTGTGAAAGAACTGCACTCAATATGACAGAAAATTTGGAAGACTCACCAGTGGCCACAGGACTAAAAAATGGCAATTTTCATTCCAATCCCAAAGAAAGGCAATGCCAAAGAATGTTCAAACTGCTGCACAATTGCACTCATCTCACATGCTAGCAAAGTAATGCTCACAGTTCTCCAAGCCAGGCTTCAACTGTACATGAACTGTGAACTTCCAGATGATCAAGCTGGACTTTAAAAAGGCAGAGGAACCAGAGATCAAATGGCCAACATCCACTAGATCATCACAAAAGCAAGAGAGTTCCAGAAAAACATCTACTTCTCTTTTATTGACTATGCCAACACCTTTGACTGTGTGGATCCCAATAAACGGTGGGAAACTCTGAAAGAGATGAGAATACCAGACCACCTGACTTGCCTCTTGAGAAATCTGTATGCAGGTCAGGAAGCAACAGTTAGAACTGGACGTGGAACAACAGACTGGTTCCAAATAGTAAAAGGAGTACGTCAAGGCTGCATATTGTCACCATGATAACTTAACTTATATGCAGAGTACATCATGAGAAACACTGGGTTGGAAGAAGCACGAGCTGGAATCAAAATTGCTGGGAGAAATATCAATCATCTCAGATATGCAACTGATACCACTCTTTTGGCAGAAAGTGAAGAGGAACTAAATGAAAGTTCCTTGATGAAAGTGGAAGAGGAGAGTGAAAAAGTTGGCTTAAAGCTCAACATTCAGAAAACTAAGTTCATGGCATTCAGTACCATCACTTCATGGCCGATAGAGAGGGAAACAGTGGAAACAGTGGCTGACTTTATTTTTTGGGGCTCCTAAATCATTGCAGATGGTGATTGCAGCTATGAAATTAAAAGATGGTTACTCCTTGGAAGGAAAGTTATGACCAACCTAGACAGCATATTGAAAAGCAGAGACATTGCTTGGCCAACAAAGGTCAATCTAGTCAAGGCTATGGTTTTTCCAGTAGTCATACATGGATGTGAGGCTTGGACTCTAAAGAAAGCTGAGTGCCAAAGTATTCGTGCTTTTGAAATGTGGTGTTGCAGAAGTCTCTTGAGAGTCCCTAGGACTGCAAGGAGACCCAAGCAGTCCATCCTATACAACATCAGTCCTGAATATTCATTGGAAAGACTCATGCTGAAGCTGAAACTCGAATACTCTGGCCACCTGATGCAAAGAACTGACTCCTTGGAAAAGACCCTGAATCAGGAAAAGATTGAGGGCAGGAGGAGAAGGGGACGACAGAGGATGAGATGTTGGATTGCATCACCGACTCAATGGACGAGTTTGAGAAGTTCCAGGAGTTGGTGATGGACAGGGAGGCCTGGCGTGCACCTCCTGTGCCTGAGGGCAGAGCTCACTGGGCGCACTCCCCTTGATGTCACTTCTGTGCTCAGTGGGAACCGTCTCTTACAAATTCTGCAGGAATGGGGCAAGGCCCTGGTGGGGACTGTGGGCTCAAGGACATGAGCCTCTCCCCTCTGCCGTGTCCCTCATTACATTAATGAGTTGAGGCCAGTGGTCCTTCTGGGTGCTCCCTCTAAGCAGAATTTTCAGGACATTCCCTGGAGGCTCATGGTGGAACTACCCTCCCCAAAGCTCACAGACCTTGCCCAGCCCCACAGCTCAGGGAGTCTTCCTCTACCACCCAGACAGCTCCCTGCAGACAGGGAAAAGACACCCTCCCTCAGGCTGGGGTTTACAGGTGTTTTCCTTTTGGGTGATTTTTACTTACTTGACATAAAAGTGCATCAGTATTGTGCCATTTTCTTCATCAAACTCAAGGTAACGCATGAAAGCGTGGAATGGCGCACCCTCAGTGATCTTCTCTATGTTATTGGCTGCCGTGTAATAGGTTAACCATCTTCCTGTGAACTAAAAGTAAATTCCCTTCAGAAATCTTAGTCCATCTCTGTAAATTCTGCCCAACATCATCCTTCAGGAGTTTCCCTGCCCTTTCACTTAGCAGAAGTTACCTATCTTTATGAACACAGCCCTAGGCATAAAATCTTGTGAAAAGTCATGTTAGATAAAGGAAATAATTGAGGTATTGCAAAGATAGCTTGAGCTATCTTGTCAAATGCAAGAGCCCTAATCCAACAGCTGGGTGATCTTCCTTCCGTTTTACAAGAGTAGTGAACATACATGAGAGCCAATGAATGGATGGTAGAGATGATACAGACATCACAAACAGCAGGTGTAGAGTGCATTGCTCCAGTGAATGGAGCAATTTTTCAGTTGCAGAGAAATGGCTAGACTAGCAGTCCACATGACCAAACCTCTAAAAGGACACTCACATCGATACACGCTAAGATCTCCTCCCAAGCCTGGACAACCGTTCAAATGCCCTTGGTACCTGTGAGGCATCTCCCTGAGCTTCACCTTGACTGCCAGAAAGCAGACCAAGGACAAGACTGAACAGCAAAACCTCCATCTTGTTGACTCTCAAGACCCTTATTCCATAGAAGCTGAAGGTGTCCCAGTGGTTGGAGAGGATGCAAAATCGCTGCCACTTTTATAGCCTGCATGTGTTGGCGTGACACAACATGAACCAATGGTTGTTCCTCATATGATCACAGTTACAACGGAAGGCACCTTCAGTATCCTGGTTGGCAGAGATAAACTTTTCTGGCATTCTGTCATTTAATAATGATATTTGTTTTAAGAGAAGCATATGTGGATGTGGGCATTTGACCTTTAAAGTGAGAAATTGCAGCACATCCAGTATTGCAAGGGGACAATTATTTATTTTCCTGTTTATCATGAGATGCAAAATGAGATGAGCTGTCCAAGATACATAACCCTCACTTCTGCATGGTTCAGTTAACGTGGAGGAGATAGTGTAACATTTATCTTTTAAAAGTAAAGATTGACTGTGTGGTTTAGCCAAGGGAACACTCTTTCCTCAGAGACCCTTGGAAGAATCCTTTTATTCTGAGGTGGGGAGCAGGTCAGCACAAAGCATTTATCACCTTCTCCTGCCCCAATGTGGGCTTTTTCCTCCTAAGTACTAAGAGGATGATCTGGTAAAATGCTGCTTAAAGTCACCTGAAGAAGGCACATCAGTAGTTTATTTTCAGTGATTTCTCTCCAGACACCCTTTTACCCATTTCATCTGTAATATAATATTTACTCATTAACTCAGTTGTTTCTCCCAGTGAGCAAAAAAGCTGGACAGCGGTTCTTGCCATTTTTATAATTCTGAATGGAAAAAATAAATTTTGTAACTCAAGGTCACTGAAACAGTGAGTCATTTTTTTTGGTTTTTGTTTTTTTTTTTTTTTTTTATCAAATTTTACTCATTTTCATCTTCATTCATGGTAATTTATCAAATAAACACATTAAAAGATTAATTTTGTTCTGAGTATAGAAATGAAGAAATGATGAGTTTTAGGGTTTCTGAGTCAGCTAAGTGAGAACTGATCCAGTGCTGCCTGCTCCTGGGACAGATCAGAGCTCAGAATCCTTCATTTGGGTTGAAGGCAGTGGCACCCCACTCCAGTACTCTCACCTGGAAAATCCCACGGATGGAGGAGCCTGGTAGGCTGCAGTCCATGGGGTCGCTAAGAGTCAGACACTACTGAGCGACTTCACTTTAACTTTTCACTTTCATGATTGGAAAGAAATGGCAACCCACTCCAGTATTCTTGCCTGGACAATCCCAGGGACAGAGGAGCCTGTTGGCTGCCGTCTATGGGATCGCACAGAGTTGGACATGATAACGCGACTTAGCAGCAGCAGCAGCAGACCTTTGAGGAGAGCTTGTTGTCTCAAGGGTGTCCTCAGCTCACAACCGCAGAGGATCACTTTCCTTCATGTTCACGTGGACTGACAATAGTATCTCTATTTTTTCCTTTTATTCTCTTTTGTGTCAGTTGCAATACCATGCTATCTCTTCTGTTCAAACATTCATCTGTATATTATCCTGTCGTATTTTCAGCTGTGAAGTCTGCATGATAGAAGGTTTTCATGTCTCAGAATATCCTGAAACCATTTCCTCTCTTTGATCTTAGATCAAGATACTAATTTTCCTTTTTTTTTTTTGGTTTGTTTGTTTCTTTATCTTGGCTACACCATGCAGCATGCAGGTTCTTAGTTCTCCAATGTGGATGAAACCCGTATGGACCCTGTACTCTGTGCAGGGAAAGGGCAGAATCCTAACCACTGGACCACCAGAGAAGTCCCTGATTCCGATAAATTTGAGTAGTCATGTGATCCCAGCTTACACCCCTTATCATCTCATCATCAGCCTTCCATCTCTACTTTTGTACCCCCAGCATTCCCAAGTTTTCCTTTTGGACTCTTACCAACATGTGTCCCCTGGGAGTGTATCCGAGGACCATCCCAATTTAGGAAGATCTTTCTGACTGCCAATCAAGGGGAGATTAGACACTAGTTCTTCTAAGAGATATTGGAACCTTTGTAATAATCATGTTGGTTTCCACTGGTCTTAGCACTCTTCTTCCCTCACTGTGTTCACTAGTCTGTTCTCTGTATCTGCATCTGTGTTCCTTCCCTGCAAATCATATGGAGCTGGTGAGAAGTTGCTGAAACACAGAGAGCCCAGAGAGGCACTCTGTGGTGACCTGGAGGGGTGAGATGGGTGAGGTGAGAGGGCTCAAAAAGGAGGTGATTAATAATAATTATGGCTGTTTTGCATTGGTTTATTGCAGAAGCCAAGAAAACAATGTAAAGCATTCTCCACCAATTAAAAGAGAGAATAGAAAGGAAAAAATTTTCATTCTTAAGGTAACTGATAAAAAGAAAAAAAAAAATATCCTATTGCTTTTTACTGAAAGGACGCACATGCCCTTTAATTCCCACTCTCATTAATAAATAAAAACATCACCATCTTACAAAAACATTACTGCCGTAACTCCCTCCAAATAACGCTAAGTACTGCTTGGTACATTTTCCTGTTTTCTCCTCAAATTTATTCCAATTTTTGTAACTGAGAAGTCTCTAACAACAGGTTATTAATTTTGTTTTACTAGTCTCCTTTTTTTCTGTAACCACTGCTTTTACATCTTAGATTGAGCAACTCCTAACTAAACAGTGCAAGGAGGCAATTGATCTTGGCCACTCAAAATTTCAGTTTCCCTCAAGGATACATGACCAAAGTTGAAATGTAGTTAGAGTCTAAAGTTTAGACAATAAAACACAGGCCCAGTGTTTTAAACAAAGTAACTGTGTATATAACTTTTATTACAAAAATGATTTATTATATTTATTTATTTATCTGTCTGTGCCGGGTCTTAGTTGCAGCACACAAAATCTTTGTTTTGTCATAGCTGGCATCTTTAGTTATGGCATATGGACTCTTTAGTTGTGCAACTGACAGACCAGTGAATCCGAGAAAGGTGGGGAGACAAGGAATATGACTTTCTTCGGACAGTCGGCTGAGAAGATGGCAGACTAATGTCTCAAAGTAACCATCTCGTCAGGGTCTGGAGGCCAGGTTCTTTTATAGAGCCAGAGGGAGAGAAGTGATGACAAACTAAAGTCAAAAGGCAGAACAGAGAGCTAGAGACAGTGAGGAGCTAAAGTACAAAGGATTTTCGGTCTTGCAGTACATCTCAGTGGGCCAGCCTTTGGAATGTGTGTGTTAATTTCTTCTTTTCATAGCTGGGCAGGGTCAGTTTATCTCCCTGTGAGCTGAGAAAAGGCACGTTAGCAGTCAGGCTGAAGGGTAGGGTCTTCTGAGGCAGGCCATGATGTATGATTATAATAACAATGGCAACAACAAGCAAGCCAAAGAAACAGTTCCAACACGGAGTCACCTTTGGTTCTTCACTACCATTCCCTCTTGTCAAAGTCCATTCCACAATCTTGTGGATAAAGAGGGCAGTGACCATTCGGCTTCATCAGAAGGATCGTTCTGGGAGTGTCAAGGGACAGGGGCTCTGAGTGTGGGTAAGGCATAAGTCCTCTTAGAGGAGGTCTCCGTTAACCCCATCATAGAGTTGCCAGAACTTACACAGGACTTGGAAATAGATTCCTGGAGGGCACAACAGTAATTTGTGTACCAGGACCCAGGAGAAAGGAACAGTGACACCACAGGAGACTGTCCTGGACTTGCCCACGAATGTAGGGAGTCTCTGGCAGCTGAAGGTGTGGGTTGGTAGAGGCCTGCTACATGGTTAAACACAGGGACTCTAGCAGTACATGCATGGGATCTTTTGAGGGAGGTCATCATTATCTTCATTACTTCCACCTTAGTTTGGCCCCAGGTAAATATCAGGGAAGGAAGACATCTCCACCCATCAACAGAAAATTGGATTAAAGATTTACTAAACAGGACCTCAGGACTAAATAGGATCAGAACAAGACCTGCTATTAGCCTCAGTGAGTCTATCCCTTCAGGATAAGCCTCTGATACTTCTCCATCAGAAGGCAGATAGACTAAAAACCACAACCATAGAAAACTAAACAATCTAATCTCATGGACCACAGCCTTGTCTAACTCAATGAAACAATAAGCCGTGCAGTGTAGGGCCGCCCAAGATGGACAGGTCATGGTGGAGAGATAAGACAAAATGTGGTCCACTCGGAATGGAATGGCAAACCACCCCCGTATTCCTGCCTACAGAACTCCATGAGCAGTATGAAAAGGCAAAAAGATACAGCACTGAAAGATCAACTCCCCAGGTCAGTAGGTGCCCAATATACTACTGGATTTCAGTGGAGAAATAACTGCAGAAAGAATAGAGATGGAGCCAAAGCAAAAACAGCACCCTGTTGTAGATGTGACTGGTGATACTTGCAATGTCCAATGATGTAAAGAGCAATATTGCATAGGAACCTGGAATGATAGTTCCACGAATCAGGTACATTGGAAGTGATCAAACAGGAGGTGGCAAGAGTGAAGGTCGACAATTTAGGAACCAGCAAACTAAAATAGACTGGATTGAGTGAATTTAACTCAGATGACCATGATATCTACTACTGTGGGCAAAAATCCCTTAGAAGAAAAGGAGGAGCCATCATAGTCAACAAGAATATGAAATGCAGTACTTGGATGCAGTCTCAAAAATGACAGAATGATCTCTGTTCATTTCCATGACAAACTATTCAATATCACGGTAATCCAAGTCTATGCCCAGACCAGTAATGCAGAAGAAGCTGAAGTTGAACAGTTCCGTGAAGACCTACAAGACTTTCTGGAACTAACACCGTAAAAAGATGTCCTTTTCATTGTAGAGCCTGGAAGGCAAAGTAGAAAGTCACGAAACACCTGGAGTAACAGGCAAATTTGGCCTTGGAGTACAGAATGAAGCAAGGAAACGTTAATGGAGTTCTGCCAAGAGAATGCACTGGTCGTAGAAAACACCCTCTTACAACAACATGAGAAGACTCTACACATGGACATAATCAGATGGTCAACACCGAAATCAGACTGATTATATTCTTTGAGGCCAAGGATAGAGAAACTCTATGCAGTTAGCAAAAATAAATAAATAAATAAATAAATCAAGACTGTGAGCTCACTGAGGCTCAGATCATGAATTCTTTATTACAAAATTGAGACTTAAAATGAAGAAAGTAGGGAAACCACTAGACCATTCAGATATGACCTAAATCAAATCCCTAACGACTATACAGTGGAAGTGAGAAATAGATTTAAGGGACTAGATCTGATAGACAGAGTGCCTGAATAACAATGGACAGAGGTTCATGACATTGTATGCCAGACAGAGTTCAAGACCATCCCCAAGAAAAAGAAGTGAAAAAAGCAAAATGGCTGTCTGAGGACGCCTTACAAATAGCTGTGAAAAGAAGAGACGAGAAAAGCAAAGGAGAAAAGGAAAGATATAAGCATCTGAATGCAGAGTTCCAAAGAATAGCAAGGAGTGATAAAAAGCCTTCCTGAGCGATCAATGCAAAGAAATAGAGGAAAACAATAGAATAGGAAAGACTAGAGATCTGTTCAAGAAAATTAGAGATAGCAAGGGAATATTTCATGCAAAGATGGGCTCGATAAAGGACAGAAATGGTATGGCCCTAATTGAAGCAGAAGATATTAAGCAGAGGTGACAAGAATACACAGAAGAACTGTACAAAAAAGATCTTCATGACCCAGATAATCACAGTGGTGGGATCACTCACCTAGAGCCAGACATCCTGGAATGTGAACTCACGTGGGCCTTAGGAAGCATCATGAGAACAAAGCTAGTGGAGGTGATGGAATTCCAGTTGAGCTATTTCAAATCCTGAAAGATCATGCTGTGAAAGTGCTGCACTCAATATGCCAGCAAATGTGGAAAACTAAGCAGTGGCCACAGGACTGGAAAAGGTCAGTTTTCATTCCAATCCCAAAAAGGCAATGCCAAAGAATGCTCAAACTACCGCACAAATGCACTCATCTCACACACTAGTAAAGTAAAGCTCAAAATTCTCCAGACCAGGCTTTAGCAATACGTGAACCGTAAACTTGCAGATGTTCAAACTGGTTTTAGACAAGTCAGAGGAACCAGAGCTCAAGTTGCCAACATCCGCTGGATCATCAAAAAAGCAAGAGAGTTCCAGAAAAACATCTATTTCTGTTTTATTGACTATGCCAAAGCTTTTGACAATGTGGATCAGAATAAACTGTGAATATACTGAAAGAGATGGGAATACAAGACCGCCTGACCTGCCTCTTGAAAAACCTATATGCAGGTCAGGAAGCAACAGTTAGAACTGGACATGGAACAAAAGACTGGTTCCAAATAGGAAAAGAGTACATCAAGGCTGTATATTGTCACCCTGCTTATTTAACTTCTGTGCAGAGTACATCATGAGGAATGCTGGGCTGGAAGAAACACAAGCTAGAATCAAGATTGCCAGGAGAAATATCAATAACCTCAGATATGTAGATGACACCACCCTTATGGCATAAAATGAAGAGGAACTAAAAAGCCACTTGATGAAAGTGAAAGAAGAGAGTGGAAAAACCTGGCTTAAAGCTTAACATTCATAAAACTAAGATCATAGCATCTGGTCCCATCACTTCATGGGAAATGGGGAAACAGTGGAAACAGTGTCAGACGTTATTTTTGGGGGGCTCCAAAATCACTGCAGATGGTGATTGCAGCCATGAAATTAAAAGACGCTTACTCCTTGGAAGGAAAGTTATGACCAACCTAAATAGCGTATTAAAAAGCAGAGTCATTACTGTGCCAACATAGGTCCATCTAGTCAGTGCTATGGTTTTTTCCAGTGGTCATGTATGGATGTGAGAGTTGGACTGTAAAGAAAGCTGAGTGCCTAAGAATTGATGCTTTTGAACTGTGGTGTTGGAGAAGACTCTTGAGAGTCCCTTGGACTGCAAGGAGATCCAACCAGTCCATCCTAAAGGAGATCAGTCCTGGGTGTTCATTGGAAGGGCTGATATTGAAGCAGAAACTCCAGTACTTTGGCCACCTCATGCGAAGAGTTGACTCATTGGAAAAGACCCTGATGCTGGGAGGGATTGGGGGCAGGAGGAGAAGAGGACAACAGAGGATTAGAGGGCTGGATGGCATCACCGACTCAATGAACATGAGTTTGGGAAAATCCGGGAGTTGGTGATGGACAGGGAGGCCTGGTGTGCTGCGATTCTTGGATTCACAAAGGGTCACATACAACGGAGCAACTGAACTGAACTGAACTGAGCAGTAATATCATCCTGCGCTTTCCGTGCATAGGCCTTCATGAGTGGAATGTACATTCCTTTCTTGGGGATGAATAAGATGCATGTTAGGGAATTTCTCTTGATCAGACTGTCCCCTTCCATACAGTAGACTGAAAGTGAAAGTGTTAGTTGCTCAGGCCTGTCAAACTCTTTAGGATCCTATGGATTGTAGCCAACCAGGCTCCTCTGTCCATAGCATTCTGCAGGGAATATTGGAGTGCGTTACCGTTTCCTCTTCCAGAGGATCTTCCTCACCCAAGGATAGAACTTGGGTCGTCTGCATTGCAGGCAGACTCTTTACCATCTGAGCCATCAGAGAAGCCTGTACGGTGGAGGATCCATAACTCTGCCCCACGATGCTTTAGTCTAGTTTCTCCCTCTTCCCTGGACACCTGAGGGCATGTCTACCAAACCTTCATAAAGATTGTCTCTGATGCACACCTGTCCTATGAAAGGCACAGTTTCCTGGACACTTAACGTGGACATTTGTGTGTTTTAAATGAGGTGACTTTTGCACAGACATGCATGTGCAGGGCAGATATTTACCATTTATTTAAACCCTCAGCAATCAAATAACACAAACCAGGACATGATTTAGTGACAAGGAGCGATGAGATGGGAGAAGGAGTGTGAGTGTGAAGAGAGCAGGATCATGTTAACCAGGAACCCGGAAAGTCGTCTTCGTGTTGTTGATCTTGATTCCATGGACAAGAGGACGTGCCTGGTCTCAGTGACTCTTTATATAGGTGAGTAAAAGAGAACCAAAGGTTTAGTTGAGTCAACTGTGTGACGGTTGACAGGGGTGAGCCTCAGTAGGCTATCCAGGGAACAGGGAGTTGGTAGCTGATCCAATATCCAATTCCAGGTGGACCTCAACACTGCACATTTCTGTGACGGCAGGTTCCCTGTGGAATTGTCCCCAGGATGTACATATGGTTGGAGATTTCCCATTTCAGATTGATTCTATGAGTTATGATTTCACAATGCATGTACATGGTGGTGCTTCATCTAAAGATGTTCAGGCTCTGTATTTGCAGCAGACAACTCTAACCCTGCAACTTTTGTCTTTTGGGTCCTTAAGAATTTTTTTTTTTTTTTACTTTTTTTAGTATTAGAGCACAGCTTATTATCAACATTGCATTAATTTCAGGTGTACAGCCAAGTGATTATACATACAAGGTTAGTATCTATTCTCTTTCAGATTCTTTTCCCATTTAGGTTTTATAGAGTATTGAGTATAGTCCACTGTGCTATGCAGTTGGACCCTGTTCTCTATCCATCCTGTATATAATAGTTTCCATCTACTAACCCCAAACTTCTCAGACGTTACGGATCTGCCTGCAAGTCAGGGGACCCCAGGTTTGAACCCTGTGTTCGTAAGATCCTGTATAGAAGGGAATGGACCCACGCCAGGATTTTTGCCTGGAGAATCCCATGGACAGAGGAGCTTGGAGGGCTAAGTACCATGGGGTCGCAGAAAGCCCAACATGACTGAGCAACAAACCTTTCTTTCACTTTCACTTTTCAACTTCAAGTCTCCCAGTCCTTCTCTTCCCAACCCCCTCCCACTTGGCAACCACAAGTCTGTTCTCCATGTCTGTGAGTCTGTTTCTGTTTGGTAAAAAAGTTCATCCGTGTCGTGTTTCAGAATCCAAGCAGAAGTGGTATCTATGCGAAAGTGAAAGTTACTCAGTCGTGTCCAACTCTTCGTGACCCCATGCACTAGAGCCCACCAGGTTCCTCTGTCCATGGAGATGCTCCAGGCAAGAATACTGGAGAAACTTTTCCCTTTTCCAAGGCATCTTCCCAACCCAGGAATCAAACCCAGGTCTCCCCAGCTGAGCCACAAGGGAAGCCCAAGAATACTGGAGTGGGTAGCCTTTCTCGTCTCCAGCAGATCTTCGTGACTCAGGATTTGAACCGGGTTCTCCTGCATTGCAGCCAGATTCTATACCAACTGAGTTATCAGGGAAGCCCTGCTTCGAGCAGGGCTTTCTTTAATACCGATTCTCCCAGAGGAGGTTTGTGTGGGGACAACTGCAAGTTCAGGACGGATTGGGAACACTAACAGTTTCCACCTACTCATGTGGATTCCTGCTTCTCTCTGATGATTCTGGTCTGCAAAATTCCTGCAGGAGAAGACTTTCTCACCACAGCTGCTCAGCGTTGATAAATCAAACTGTTTGCAATTTAATATGGCTCAAGAGCAGCAAAATTACGGAACAAAAAAATTCATTTTTAACATGTTTAAATTGTTGGGACAAACATTTCACGCACATTAAATAACAGTGTGTCCTTATTGCTTCATCTGGAGGAGTCACTGTTAATAACGGACCACGTTTACTTACAAAGGAGTCAGAGTCACAGCTTCTCACTCCCGTGGACAGTTGTCTGGGGAAAAACAAAATTGGAGAAATAAAACAGCCACCGATTACTAACATTCCCAGCATTGCCAACGTTTCGTTCTTTCTTCCTTTTTTTAAAATAATGGATCTTAAAAGAGATTTCTTGTGCAAGAAGACATTTTGAATAAGTTGATTTGTTTCCTGATACTTACATACCAGGTGAATGGTATGGTAGGGGAAAAAAGTATAATTCCGTTACCATTGTAGATGAAATTCCGGATATTTTCTTCTGGAATCCCTTTTTCTCTCACCACGTTTTTGAACTCTTCTATGCGATTCGGATCAACAACATCTGATAGACCTGTAAAATCACCGTGCAAAAAGAAGAATTTTTGACCCCCGGGAACCCTTGGATATTCCTGAATCTACAGAACAAGCAATGGAACGTGCCAATCAGATGTTCACTTGTATAATCTAAGACCTTCAAACGGTTGCCACGACACAGACGTATGCTTTTTGTCTTAAGAATTGACCCCAGTCCAACTTGGTGAGTAGGACACCCTACCCCTCAGCATCAGGAGCTGGATGGCAAAGACTTGCCAGCATCTCCAAGAGTTTGGGGCTGGGTTCATCCTAATATGGAACCTACTTGCTTCTCACAGCTTCCTCATATATGTACCTGCCACTCATATCTGTTTCTAGACCCAGCTAATAGGAAACAAGCTTCTCCCCTTCCACGGACACATTCACCACTTTGCACTTAATGCTAGGGGGTGATTTACTCTTTTGTGAACCTACCGTTCTACCCGATAACCTTTTCTGAAATAGACACCTGTTGTCCCCATGACACACACAGTTCTCAATGCTCTGCATGTTTACTTGAGGGAGTGATGTCAGTGTTGATAAAAAGAATGCATTTGAAACATGGCAAAGGACAAAGATGTATCTTGTAAGCATCTGTTCCAAGACTTAGAGTACATCAGAAAACTGATATTGTATAAAACATACACATAGAATCTGCATATATAAGGAATCTAGAAAGATGGTACTGATAATGAACTTATTTTCAGGGCATCAGTGGAAAAACAGTCATAGAGAACAGACTTGTGTTCATGGGGAGAGGGGAGGAGACTGTGAGACGTATGGAGAGAGTGACATGGAAACTTACATGACCATATGTAAAATAGATAGAAAATGGGAAATTGCTGTATATCTCAGGGAACTCCAACAGGGGCTCTGTATCAACCTAGAGGGGTGGGATGGGGAGGGAGATGGGAGGGAGGTTGCAAAGGGAGGGGACATATGTATAACTATGGGCTTCCCTTGCAGCTCTGCTGGTAAAGATTCCTCATGCAATGCGGGAGACCTGGGTTTGATCCCTGAGTTGGGAAGATACCCTGGAGAAGGGAAAGGCTACCCACTCCAGTATTCTGGCCTGAAGAATTCCATGTTCTGTATAGTCCATGGGGTCATAAAGAATCAGTCACGACTGAGCAACTTTCACAGAAGCACATGTATACCTATGGCTGATTCATATTGATGTTTGACAGAAATTCAATAAATTCAAACAATTCAATAAGGCTGTTATCCTTCAATTAAAAAATACATAAAAATTTAAAAATAAAGTCAGTCTCACTATAGCCATGATGAAATTAGTTGAAATATTAAATATTTCAACATTTTATATTCAATATTCAACATCAAATATTAAAAAATGATTCTAGTATAACCTCATTTTTAAAATTTCAACAGATAGGAATCATTTTGAAATGTCTGATGATGTGATATTCTGCAGCCTATGGCCTCCTGTTTCTTGGTAGATTACCTTCCAGGATCCTTAATTCGGTGAGCATAAAGATGCAGGCCTTACACCCTGAATACTGTCAGCACCTCCTGATATTCTGAATGAAAGTCCTGTCAGTGGACATGTAACATTACCATATCAGTGGTAATTTTAGGATGTCGTACCTACCGAATAATCCCACCATTTCTGTCTCCCTGCCATCTTCATCCACGTTGAGATTATGCGTTATGAGAGTGTTCTTGTCCCCACTAATGACTTGAAATTCATTGTGACCCGAGTCTGTGAGAGAGAGAAAAGATACAAACAGCCCTGCCTTAACTTGTTGTCAGTTAGATTGTGGTGGCACACAGCGGGCATGAAGAACGGTCCATCGTGTATGGACCCACTCACTCCATGCATGCACAGAATGCTACCGTTAACCACGGCAAGGAAAGGAGGAACGAATCTTCCTCATCCTCACCTTTTCCTACCATTAACCAGTCACTCCTTGCTGTCTTACCAAGATGCTTTCTAGAACGTGTGTTCTAATGAGCCCCACAGATTCTTTTTCTGCTTTGTTTTTTCACTTGCTGAGTCTTCCCTGCTGCCCGTGGGCTTTCTCCACTTGTGGTGACTGTGGAGTACAGTCTAGCTGTGGTGTGCGGGCTTCTCATTGCCATGGCTTCTCTTGTTGCTGAGCACAGGCTCTGGGGTGCAGGGGCTTCAGTATTTACAGCTCGGGGGTTCTAGACTGCAGGACCAGTAGTTGTGGTGTATGAGCTTAGATGCCCCATGGCGTGTGGGATTTTCTCGGACTAGGAATTGAACCTATGTCTCCTGCCATGGCAGGCAGAATTCTTATTCCCTGGACCACCGGGGAAGTTCCTGAGAGTGTTTTAAAACATCATGAACGTGTTATCAAATCCAGGTTCTAAAATTCTTTCTATGTCTTTTACCCCAGCCACAAAATTGATTTCTCTTGACCAACCTACCTTGTGTTCATCACCTTCTGTTCCTGAGTGCCTACGCCAGGCCAGGCAACCTTTTGAACACTTTAAGGATTGTGTTTCCCGAGCCCCTCAGTCTGGGGTATGACACAGCCCACTGCTGTGTCTGTTCATTCCAGCTTATAATTCATCCAGCCTGGCATTTAGCATGATGTACTCTGCATGTAAGTTTATATAAGCAGCATGAAAGTACATACTAACTTATTGTACTCTTCTCCCAATTTTGAACCAGGCTGTTGTTCCACATCTCACTGTTGCTGACTGATCAACATACAGGTTTCTCAGATGACAGGTAATCTGGTATTGCCATATCTTTAAGAATTTCCCACAGTTTGTTGTGATCCACACAGTCAAAGGCCTTAGCATAGTCAATGAAGCAAGAAAAAAAAATTTTTTTTTTCTGGAATTGCCTCTCTTCCTCAATGGTCCACTCAATGTTGACAATTTGATCTGGTTCATCTGCCTTTTCTAAATCAAGCCTATATTTGTGGAAGTTCTCAGATCACCTACCGCTGAATTCTAGCTTGAAGAATTTTGAGCACTACCTTGCTCGCATGTGAATTGACCACAACAGTGAAGTAGTTTGAACATTCTTTGTCATTGCCCTTCTTTGGGATTGAAATGGAAACTCACCTTTTCCAGTTCTGTGGCCACTGCCGAGTTTTCGAAAGTTGCTGACTCATTGCTTGCAGCCCTTTAACAGCATAATCTTTTAGGATTTTAAAGAGTTCAGCTTGAATTCTGTCACCTCTACTAGCGTTGTTCATATTATACTTCCTAAGGCCCACTTAACTTCACACCCTAGGATGTCGGGCTCTGGTCTCATTGATTACCACTCCACTGAGGGGAGACTTTCCAGTCCCTGACCTCTGAGTTTTAGTAGGAGTAGAATTCAGGTGTATGGGGTTATTGAAGAAAGTTTAGACCAAGATTTCTACATGCACGTACTCTTTACAGTGAAACATTCATACTTACAGTCAACAGCATAAAAGTTTTCTTCCTTTAGGCCTGAGACATATTTTTCTATGCATTCTCCATTCTTCCTTAAAAACAAAATATATTCAAGTTGGTTAATTAAGACAATAAAAACTTGACATATAATGAAGATTCTTTCTTTGTGACACCCAAGAATATGTGTCCGGTATCATCTCAGTGCTGGTGAACATTTTGACCTTCGAAAGAGACAAAATATGTTGTCTCAGATCCAGTAACTCTCAAGTGGCAAGGATGGTTTGTCTTCACACTAAATCTGATTAGTAGTTCTGAAAATAGCCTGCAGATTCAAAACAGGTCGTGTGTAAAGCCAATAAACATGGAGAAATCTAGAATTTTAGGAAAAAAGGAAAAGAGCGAACTTTAGTTTCTGAAAACAGAGAGGCATAGCCATCATGACAAAACCTTGGGCATTGTCACAACCCAGGCAGTGATTCATTAGACAATGAAAGTGAAAGTGTTTGTTACTCAATTGCGTCAGACTCTCTGTGATCCCATGGATTGTAGCCTGCCAAGCCTCTCCACTGCCTATGGGATTCTCCATGCAAGAAGACTGAAATTGGTTGCCATTTCCTTCTCCAGAGGAATTTCCCCACCCAGGGATCAAATCCGGGTCCTCTGCATTACAGGCAGATTCTTTATTCTCTGAAACACCAGGGGAGCCCTTATTAGACAATACGAGAGCCACCAGGGAAGCCTTCATTAGACAGTGTGAGAGCCAAAAATCACAACATTTTTAAAAAGTTTAATTTTCTACAAACACACACTCTTCCTCAATCACAATGCCATATGAGGATTAAATCTGAAAGACACATGTACTTATACAGACACATTTCACACTCACACAGACAGGAGCACAAGCAAACACTTAAGTCCACATGATGTGCTTATATGATATTACAAAGAACTTTATGTATATAATATATGATTAGTATATATTGTCACCTCTGTAACAAAAGAGTGAATTCACATATGTCCTCTGTACATGTATGTGAAGAAAGGTGTATTTGGCACATATAAAGAATGTCTATAAAACAAATACTAAAAAGGGAAATAATAGTACAGAAACTGGATTACTCTTTGAACAGACACCTTGGAAAAGAATGTCCACAATAAAGCGTGGTCAGTGCTTCTGGTCATTGAAAGTGAAAGTACAAGTCACTCAGTCGTATCTGCCTCTTTGCAACTCCATGCAGTACACAATCCATGGACTTCTCCAGTCAGGATACTGGAGTGGGTAGCCTTTCCCATCTCCACCGGATCTTCCCAACCTAGGGATCAAAGCTAGGTCTCCCGCATTGCAGGCAGATTCTTTACCAGCTGAGCCACAAGGGAAGCCCAGATATACTGGAGTGCATAGCCTATCTCTTCTCAAGCAGATTTCCTGACCCAGGAATTGAACCGAGGTCTCCTGCATTGCAGGCGGATTCTTTACCAACTGAGCTGTCAGTGAAGCCTTCTTAGTCATTAGGGAAATGGAATGCATTGAAATCACTGAAAAACAACCACAAAGTAGGAACACAACAATTATCCAATGTACCTGCGAACACACAACATTTTATCTGAGCAGACAAACTCCTTTCATTTGGCTTGAAAAACTTGACTCCTTATGCAGACATTGCAATAACTGTTTAAAACATTGTGCTGACTGGGGGAAGGCAGGGAAAATGATTCAGAGTGCCTAATTTTGTTGCATGAAGAGCCAGAAAAGGTGAGAATATGCATATCTTTTCTTACCTGTGGCTCCAGGGGTAGACATCTAATGATGAGTGAAGAAAAGGAGGTGTGCTGGAGAAATTTTATGTCCTTCTTTTTAAAAACAAAACTGGTTTGTTTTTTTTTTTGACTGTGCTGTGTCTTCTTGCCACTCAGGCTTCTCTCTATTGCCAAGGGCAAGGGTTATTACTCTTCAGTTGCAGTGCCGGGGATTCTCACTATGGTGGCTTCCCTTGTTTTAGAGCATATAGCCCACAGGCTTAGTCATTGTAGCACATGGGCTTACTTGCTCCTGGGCACATGGGGTCCCTCTAGACCAGAGATGGAGCTCATGTCTCCTGCATTGGCAGATGGATTCTTAAGCACTGAATCACCAGTTGAAGCCTGGAATTTTATATCTCGAATGTGTAGATGGTGAAGCAATTGTGCACATGTGAAAGCTCATTGAACTGTACATTCCACAAAGGTGCATTTAATTACACATTTAATTATGCTTCTTTGTGTGTTCAATTACTCAGTTTGGCCCAACTCTTTGGAGCCCCATGGACTGTAGCCTGCCAGACTCCTCTGTCCATGGGATTCTCCAGGCAAGAATATTGGAGTGGGTTGCCATTTCCTACTCCAGGCAAAAGTGACTTCAGAAAGAGTCGCCACATGAAAAATTAAACATACGACACAAAAATTGTAAAATACGGCAAAGAGGATGATAACAGATGTTCTTTAAAAATTAGTGAAAACAGACAACTGTTTCTCCTGAGATAAGATATACGTGTCTTTGAGTCTGTTCCTGTATGGGTGGTTCTAATTTGATTGCAAGTATACTGTTAAATGCTGAAGCTGAAACTCCAGTATTTTGGCCACCTGATGCGAAGAACTGACTCATTGGAAAAGACCCTGATGCTGGGAAAGATTGAAAGCAGGAGAAGAAGGGGACCACAGAGGAGGAAATGGTTGGATGGCATAACTGACTGAATGGACATGAGTTTGAGCAAGATCCTGGAGATAATGAAGGACAGGGAAGCCTAGCCTAGCGTGCTACAGTTCAAGGGGTTGCAACAAAACATGTTGTTGTTTCTTCTCTTAATGTTCTTATTCCTCACAATGCATTGCTGACTGTGCATTTTCTTATTTTCTTTTGAGAGAGGGGGACAGTTGCTGAACAAGCTTGTATTGGTTTCTGCCATGCTTGCATGTTCTTAGAAAACCGTCTTCAGTATAGTGAGCATTCTATGAATGGTACTTGGGACTGTATGTGTGTGCTTGGTTGCTCAGTCCTCTCTGACTCTTCGCGACCCCTTGGGCTGTAGCCCACCAGGCATCTCTGTCCATGGGATTGTCCAGGCAAGAATACCGGAGGGGGTCGCCATTTCCTCCTCCAGGGCCTCTTCCCGACCCAGGGATCGAACTCCTGTCACGTGCATTGGCAGGAGCCTGGGAAGGCACTTGGGAAAGTCACTAGGGGCTCTGACGGCTCTGGGAAACTCAGTGATGATGAAAGCTCCCGTGAGGAAGCCCCGAGGGCAGAGCTCTCTGGGTGCTCTCCCCCGCCTTCACATCTGGGCTCAGTGGGAACCCTCTCTTACAAATTCTGCAGGAAGGGGTCAAGCCCCTGGTGAGGACTGTGGTCTCCAGGACACGAGCCTCTTCCCTCTGCCGTGTCCCTCTTTCCTTTAATGAGTTGATGCCAGTGGAGCTTCTGGGTTCCCCTTCTAAGCAGAGTTTTCAGGACATTCCCTGGAGGTTCAAAGAGGGACTGATCCCCTCCCCCAGCTCAGAGATCCTGCTCAGCCCTACAGCACAGGGCATAATGCTCTCAACATCACCCAGAGAGTTCCCTGCAGAGGGGAAGACACACCCTCCCTTAGGTCGGGGCTTATAGGTGTTTTCCTTCTGGGTGATTTTTACTTACTTGATGTAAAAGTGGAAGTGTATCGTGCCATTTTCTTCATCAAACTCGATGTAACGCATGAAAATGTGGAATGGCGCACCCTCGGTGATCTTGTCTATGTTCTCGGCCGCGATAAAATGGGTTAACCATCTTCCTGTGAACTAAAAGTAAAATTCCCTTCAGAAATCTTAGTCCGTCTCTGTAAATTCTGCCCGACATCATCCCTCAGGAGTTTCGCTGCCCTTTCACTTGAGCAGAAGTTACCTATCTTTATGAACACAGCCCTAGTTACAGAATCATGTGAAAACTCAAGTCAAGTAAAGGAAACAATTGAGAAATTACTGAGATAGCTTGAGCTATCTTGTCAAATGCAAGAGCCCTAGTCTAATACCTGTGTGATGTTCCTCTGTTTTTACAAGACCAGTGAACATACATGAGAGCCAATGAATAGATGGCGAAGGTGATACAGACATCACAAACAGCAGGCATAGAGCCAGTGAATGCAGGAATTTTGAATTGCAGAGAGATGGCTAGACTTAGCGATCCACATGACTGGACCTCGAAAGGGACACTCACATGGATACATGCCAAGACTTCCTCCCAAGCTTAGACCACGTTCAAATACCCCTGGTACCTGAGAGGCATCTATCACATCGCCTTGACTGGCAGCAAGCAGACCAAGGACAAGACTTAACAGCAGAGCCTTCATCTTGTTGACTCTCCTGATCCTTCTTCTGTAGAAGCTGAGGGTGTCCCAGTAGTTGGAGAGGATTGAAAATTGCTGCCACTTTTATAGCCTGCATCTGTTGGCATGACACATCAGGAACCAATGGTTGTTCCTCATATGATCACAGTTACAACGGAAGGCACCTTCAGTATCCTGGTTGGCAGAGATACACTTTTCTGGCATTCTGTCATTTTGATAATGAGATTTGTTTTAAGAGAAGCATATGTGGATGTGGGCATTTGACCTTTAAAGTGAGAAATTGCAGTACATCCAATATTGCAAGGGGACAATTATTTTCCTGTTTATCATGAGATGCAAAATGAGATGAGCTGTCCAAGGTACACATCCATCACTCCTGCTTTGTATCCTTAACGTGGAGGTGACAGTTTAACATTTATTTTCTAAAAGTAAAGACTGATTGTGTGGTTTAGCCAAGGGAACACTATCTCCTCAGAAACCCTTGGAAAGACACCTATTATTCTGAGGTGAGGAGCAGGTCAGCACGTAGCATTTGTCACCTTCTCCTGCCCCAATGTGGGCTTTTTCCTCTTAAGTACTAAGAGGATGATCCATTCAAATGCCCCGTAACCTCATCTGAAGAAGGCGCCTAAGTCGTTTATTTTCAGTGATTTCTTTCCAGACACCCTTCTACCCATTTGATCTGTAATATAATATTTACTCACTAACTCAAAATGCTGAATAGCAGTTCTTGTAATTTTTAGAATTTTTAATGGAAAAAAATAGATTTCCTAAGACAACATCACTGAAACAGTGAGTCATGTTTTTTTTTTTTTTTTTGTATTTTTAATCCAATTTTACTTATTTTCATCTTCATTCATTGTAATTTAACAAATAAATACATTAAAAGGTTTATTTCGTTCTGAGTATAGAAATGAAGAAACAAGGAGACTCAGGGTTCCTGAGTCAGCTAATTGAGAACACCTGGAGGGCTGACCCAGTGCTGCCTGTTTCTGGGACAGATCAGAGCTCAGAATCCTTCATTTGGATTGAAGTCAGACCTTTGAGGAGAGCTTGTCGTCTCAAGGGCATCCTCAGCTCACATCTTCAGAGGATCACTGCCCTTCATGTTCACATGGACCGACAATATATCTATTTTTTTTCCTTTTATTCTCTTTTCTTTCAGTTGCAATATCATGCTATCTCTTTTGTTCATATATTCCTCTGTATATTATCCTGTCATATTTTCAGCTGAAAAGTCTGCATGATAGAAGGTTTTCATGTTTCAGAATATACTGAAACCTTTTCCTTTCTTTGGTCTTTGATCCAGATATTAATTTTCTTTTTTCTTTCTTTCTTTTTTTTTTTTTTGGTCTGTTTCTTTATATTGGCTACACCATGCAGCATGCAGGTTCTTAGTTTCCAACAGAGATGAAATCCATATGGACTCTGTACTCTGTGCAGGGAAAGGGCAGAATCCTAACTACTGGACCCCCAGAGAAGTCCCTGATTTCGATAAATTTGAGTAGTCATGTGATCCCAGATAACACCCCTTATAATCACCCTTCCATCTCTACTTTTGTACCCCCAGCATTCCCAGGTTTTCCTTTTGGACTCTTACCAACATGTGTCCCCTGGGAGTGTATCCTAGGACCATCCCATCTTAGGAAGATCTTTCTGACTGCCAATCAAGGGGAGATTAGACACTAGATCTTCTAAGAGATATTGCAACAGTTGTAATAATCATGTTGGTTTCCACTGGTCTTAACACTCTTCTTCCCTCACTGTGTTCACTAGTCTGTTCTCTGTATCTGCATCTGTGTTCCTTCCCTGCAAATAATATGTAGCTGGTAAGAAGTTGCTGAAACACAGAGAGCCCAGAGAGGCAATCTGTGATGACCTGGAGGGGTGAGATGGGTGAGGGGAGGGGGCTCAAAAAGGGAGGTGATTAATAATAATTATGGCTGATTTGCGTTCTGTATGGCAGAAGCCAAGAGAACATTGTAAAACATTCTCCATCAATTAAAAGATAAAATAGAAAGGAAAAAAGTTTTCATCCTTAAGGAAATTGATGCCATAAAATAAAATAAAATAAAATCCTATTGCTTTGTACTGAAAGGACTCATATGGCCTTTAATCCCAATTGTCATTAATATTGGTCAAAATGTAGGCAATAGAGTAATAAATAAAAACAGAATCATCTTACAAAAACATTTCTGTTGTAACTCCCTCCAAATAACTCTAAGCCCTGCTTGGTACATCTTCCTGTTGTCTACTTCTCAAATTTATTCAGATTTTTGTAACTGGGAAGTCTTTCTCATCCAGTTTATTAATTTTGTTCTACTTGTCTGTTTTCTCTGTAACCACTGTTTTTACATCTTAGATTGCACAACTCCTAACTAAACATTGCAAGGAAGCTATTGATCTTGGCCACTCAGAATTTCAGTTTCCCTCAAGGATACATGACCAAGGTTGCAATGCAGTTAGAGTCTAAAGTTGAGATAATGAAATACAAGCCCACTATTTTAAAGAATGTAATTTTTATATAACTTTTATTACCCAAAAATGTATTATTATATTTATTTTTTTATGCATTTATTTATTTGCCTGTGCCAGGTCTTAGTTGCAGCATGCAAAATCCTTGTTTCATCACAGCTGGGATCTTTAGTTATGGCACATGGGCTCTCTAGCTGTGCTACTGACAGACCAGTGAATCCGAGAAAGGAGGTAGAGAGGCAAGGAATACAACTTTCTTGGACAGTCGGCTGAGAAGACGGCAGACTAATGTCTCAAAGTAACCATCTAGTCAAGGTCTGGATGACAGGTTCTTTTATAGAGCCAGAGGGAGAGAAGTTATGAGAAACTAAAGTCAAAAGGCAAAATAGAGAGCTAGAGACACTGAGGAAGCAAAGTAAAAAGGGTCTTCAATTTTGCAGAACATCTCAGGATGGGCCAGCCTTTGGAATGTATGTGTTAATTTCTTCTTTTCATAGCTGGGCAGGGTCAGTTCATCTCCCTGTGAGCTGAGAAAAGGCACTTTAACAGTCAGGCAGAAGGGTAGGGTCTTCTGAGGCAGGCCATTATGTTCAATTAGAATAACAATGACAACAAAAAGCAAGTCAAAGAAACGGTTCCAACACGGAGTCAGCTTTGGTTCGGTTCCCCACTGTCAAACTCCATTCCACAGTCTTGTGGGAAAAGAGGGCAGTGACCATTCTGCTTCGTCAGAAGGATCGTTCTGGGAGTGTTCACCATCGTTGTCAGTGTTCACCATATGCTGTTTCATATGTTGAGATTTTGCTTCTTATTTCCCTCTTTGGAAAGTGTCTTCTGTACACCTGTAAACTTCAAAATACTGAACTTGAAATCCAGGAAACAATAACTCAAGTTAAGGAATTTAGCACTTTTCTCTTATGGGAAGACACAAGAATCAGGGCTCATTAAAATTACTTCCTTGCACTTCAGCTCTCTGTGGTCCTGTAATCGTGTATTCTCAGCATTTCCTCAGGGTTCACCGTAGGGAGTGGCTGTAGTCTGATGGCTCCTAGAGAGCAGCTATTCTCCTTCTAGTCTGACCAGCTCTTGTTGGAGGGCTGCAGTTGCTGGTTCCATTTCTCAGGTTTCCCCCTTTTGGCCATGAATATGACCAATATTTGGAAGACATTTCATGATCAACTTTTGTCCCATGGCACTGGGAGGTTCCATCCAGTTTAGGCAAAAATTCTTGATGTACCACTCCAGGTATTAAGTTTTGGACCAGACCTCATCAGTAATTAAAAATACTCTTTGGATTCTAGCTAACTAAAATCCAGGAGACATTTTCCTTTGTTGCTTCTTCCCATAGTTAGAATCACAATGTTACAAGTATTTCATCTTATACGTGTGATTTTTCTCAAGATGTTTAGCCACGGAAGTATTGTTGGAGGGCTGATTACACTTTGGGTACTGCAAGAGGCAAGAGTCCTTTAAATTAGACCGGGTATAAGTAACAAAGCTAGTCACACTGACAATGACATAGTTCAGCAGGGAGATACAAAGCACAATTTGAAAACAAAGAACAAATGTAAACAATGATTTGTGTAACTGCTTGTAATCCAGTTGCAGTAGTCAAGTGACCTGGGAGGGGGGGAATAAACAATTTAATGAACTATCTGCAGTTTCTTTGTACTGGCCATGCACCTTTATGCATGGCTTAATGTTTGAGACAAGCATATGTATAATGGCAGGATCAGGCAGGTAGGGAGAAAAAGATAAATGTTTCAATTTAACTCACGAAAGGTATAACTTACCAAGTTACTGTAAGTCATTATTAGGTTCAGGTGGGTTTTCTTACACCTGGGAAACACAGATTTAAACCAGCAAATTTTTTGGATAGAAGCCATAAAAATTATAACCAGGTTTGCTAGTTTTCAGTCCTATGCAACTAATTCTTTATGTTAGCAGCTTTATGAAGCCATCAGGTATCCCATTAGAATTATTTACTTATTTATTTTTACTCAGTTCAGCATTATGGTCTGAAAGTCAGCAACTTGCATTTATCCAAAGGCTTTTATTTTTCTTTTTAAGTCAATCTTCTTGAAGAGGAGGCATTTCTTTAAAGGTATCAGAGTGAAACGGTAACTATCTTTAATGACAAAGGACTTAAGAAGGCAAGTTTAAATCTGACTACGTTGAAGTTGACAGAGAACCTGGTTACTGCAGTGACATACAACACTTTCAGATAATAACTGGAAATATGACTCATATTCTACTGTTGCAGAAAGCAGTACTCAAGAAACCAAGCACCACACTCAGAGAGTTGGAGAATGCAAGTTTCTTACGCCGGTAGGTCCAGATGGGTTAACACTCCAAGCTCTGAGCCCCAAACAAAGGGATTACAGAGTTTTTATAGACTGTAGGGGGCAACACTAGCTGTTAATAGGCTGGTTTAAACTCAGGGGTTTCGCACACGTGGAAACAGCAGTCAAGATGGGGAGGGGGATGTCTGACCTGGACAGGCATGATTAAGCAGGTTTGCAGGGGCTGGGCAATTGCAAAGAGCAGGACAAAGGTGCGTGAGGTAAACTCCAGTTCCTAGTATTGCAGGTCCCCGCTTTCTGAGACTACATGACCTATGTGATCTAGAATTTGCAAGGGGCAAGCTGAGTTACAGAGGCAGAAGGGGAAGGAGGTCATGTAAAATTTTGACTTTTTCTCTTCACTACCAGGACATATAATGTTTTTAGGAACTCCATATAATATCTAGAATATCTTTATCATTTCAAATATAACTAAAGATGTATTTCTCATCTGGCAACTCCTCGCCTGTAATTCATCATACCACGTGAAGCTAATTAGCTTAACGTCTTTTTGGGGGTTGTTTTAGGGACCCTTTCAAGCATTCCAAAGTCAGCTAGAGGTAATTTTAGTTTATAAGTTTGGTTAAAAGAACATTCAGAAAAAAATGAAGTCTTTTAAAACACTGGGACAACCCAGAGGGATGATACGGGGAGGGAGGAGGGAGGAGGGTTCAGGATGGGGAACACGTGTATACCTATGGCAGATTCATGTTGATATATGGCAAAACCAATACAATATTGTAAAGTTAAAAAAATAAAAAATAAACAAAAAATAAATAAAACAATAGATTCCTAGGTCACTGTGAAAAATAGTTATTTACTTAGCCAAAATGACAATAATATTTTTCAAAGGCAAATACAGATCAATTAAAAAGGGGGAAAAAAAACTTAGAATACCTTATCAAAGGGAAAATACACCTTTTGAAAGCTTGAGTTTTTGTAAAAGAAAGAAAAGGTTAAATTTACATTTTGCCTTGGCTTAGTTAAAGGTTCATTTACTCACTTAAAGTGGTTTTAAACTTAGTACTGGCTGATCATGTACAAAACACTTTTTGGGGTCATTTCCTACAAATGTTTCATCACTTAACGTATTTTATCACAATTTCAGCTTTCAAGTTGTAGAATATTTAGAGAGATCCTAAAACACTTAATTATTTCTAAAAGTTCACCAAAAACTCATATCTCATTTGCATTCTTTCCTCAGAGGTTTTCTTCACACTGAGTTACTTTCCTTGCTAACAAATTTGTGACAGATATAAGAAGATCTTATTTAGCTTATATTAAACTTAGGCACAATGCAAGTATTATGCTTAATATTATGCTTTATGTTGTGACCTAAGACATGTATATATTACTCAGATCAACAAATTTAAACATTAATACCAGATACTAGTTTAATACTATTTCCCAGTTCACAGGAACCTGAAATTCATTTAGCTTAATTTCTCTTGTATTTAGAATCATTGGGTTTGAAAGTTTATAAGCACTTATCCCTTTTTAAGACAATTACATAGAATTCTTCTACAAATCAACCATGACATTGTTATCCAAAGACAAAGATCCGTACAAAGAGAGCTCTGAATTCTCAAGATTGCAGTCCTAAGCAGGTAAAGCAATGTGAAACCCATCAGTTTTCAAAACAGGTTGGATTAAAATTGGGTTTCTGATAGGTGGAACAAGTCAAGCTCACTTGATGAGATGGCCAGATATTTGGAGAAAAAGAAGTTTCTATTTACCTTGGACAAGCCAACTTCTAAATTACGTTATACTGTCTAAAAATCACATGTAAAAAAAAGCATCACAGATGAGTGTTGCTGAAAAGACCAAGAGGACATTTTCATCTCAAAAATATAAGTGTGTCTGCCTAGGATGACTTCTTTCCCCCCTTTCTTTAATGTTCACAAGCGTCTTAAGATAAATGGGGTAGGTTTTTGGAGTGGTAAAGGATTTTTGGAGCCACTCTTGTGGTGCTATAAAGACGGGTTGTAAAACAAGGATGGGCTTGTTTTGAATTTGGTGGCCACCTCAGTGAAACTGAAGGACTTGACATATGCATTTACCTGTGTTGGAAAGCTTTACTTTTCCTCATTTAGCTTAGGAGAGAAGACCTCGTGGGAAGGCTCAGAGGCAACACCTTGGCTCCTGAAAGTCAGTCTGGAGAAAAGGGGAAAGAGGTGAAGGTAACAGGAAAGAGAGACCTAGGGAAAAAAAAATTAAACTATTTCCTCATGTTGATTCAAAAAAATAAATAAATAAATAAAAAGAGAGAGAGACCTAGGAGTCTGCTTCATTCTGCATGAGGGAAGTGGCCAGCGGGAAGTGGGCTCACTATTTTCTTGAACCAACATTTACCTAATTTGCCTTGAAGTTGTCTTGCTGGGGGCAACACTGATAGTCTGGCCTGTTTCCTTACGCCTTATCAGGTGGCAGGAACCTTCAAGTGGCAGATGGCCTAATGGCTTTTAAGTGCCTGACTCATGCCAGCGGAATATTAATTGACCTGGTTCTCTGCTCAAGGGAGGACGAGGAAATGAGAGCCCTCACTTGCTTGGGTGCCAGCTCCTACTGGGGCACCGTGGGCTACGTGGCTCGGAACACACGAGAGAGTAACCCTGGCCAGATCTCCTCAGTTGCTTCCCTTGTCAATAGCCTGTTCGCAGAGGATTCAAGGAGAGAGAAATGCAAGAGTGTGGGTGGTAGGGGACGTTAGAAGAAACACTTCTCATTTCAGCGCGAGCAGTTATGACCAGATGCCTGCGCGTTACCAAAGTAGCCAGAATAAACCCAAGCCTAGGCACCAGGAAAGTAACAGAAACATGAGCTCCCAGACCTTTAAGACCTTTGAACTTTGTCCAAAAGGTTGGAGTTTTCCTTCGCAGGGGGTGCTCCCCAAACTGGAGTTGAAGCTTCCCACTGTCGATGTTACCTGGGGCTTCTCTAGGGAAATTAGAATCAGACACCTCAATTCATGGGAGTATGTGGGAGTCCCTGGCCCTCTTCATTTATTACCAGTGTGTTATTCTCCTTTGTAAAGTGCTTCAAGCTGCCAAATTGTCTAAGTGTGAGTTACTCATGGGCTATTGTCCTTTTGGTCTTAACCTATGTTATGTACGTCCCAAAGAACTGTCCTTTGGAATTAATTAAATATTTCCCATTTTTTTTTATAAGTTTGACAACACCAAGACACAAAAGAACGTAGGCAAATTCCAACAGGGAAGGCACAGGCAAATTCCAACGCCAACGCACAGATGAGCGAGTGTTGTGTCAATCAGTCAGTTGAGTCTGACTCTCTGTGGCCCTGTGGACTGTTGCACACCAGGCTCCCCTGTCCGTGGGATTCTCCAGGCAAGAATACTGGAGTGGGTTGCCAAACCATTTCACAAATTATGTAAATAAATTTACCCTACAAAACATGAACTAACTCCAACTAGGCTACCCACCTCCACCAGAACTATTTCCCTAGTGAACCAATTCCAATTGAACCAGTTCTCAAACGAGGTAAATAAACTTTGCCCTAACAAAACAAATGAGGAGGGGAGCCCTCCACTCCTGGGTGACAGATTGGTCTCAGGGTGGCTAGCGGCGGCAGTGAGGCCAGGGAGCTCTCCACTCCAGGGCGTCCTACAACCGTGGCTCCAGCCTTCCCCAGACCCCCTTCCTGGTGACTCCAGCCCCCGGGCAACATGTTGATTGACAGTTAGCAGCCAGTGAAGCTTTCCATGCTCAACGAAGACCAGCAGTGGGACATCTAGGGTGCCTGGCATGTCGGCTGGCTATGTAGAGTGGCTGAAGAGCATGTCCCTTATAGTCAGCACCTGATAAAACATGGTTAACTCGAAGAGGGAATGACAAACCACTTCAGTATTCTTGCCTTGAGAACCCCATGAACAGTATGAAAAGGCAAAAAGATATGACACTGGAAGATGGAGTCCACCAGGTTAGTAGGTGTCCAATATGCTACTATGGAAGAGTGAGTGGAGAAACAGCTCCATAAAGAATCAAGAGGCTGGGCTAAAGCAGAAACATTGCTCAGTTCTGTGTGGTTCTGGTGCTGAAAGTAAAGTCCAATTTTGTAAAGAACAATATTGCATTGGAACCTGGAGTGTTAAGTCCATGAATCAAGGTAAATTTGAAGTGGTTAAATAGGAGTTGGCAAGAGTGAGCATCGACATTTTAGGAATCAGTGAGCTTAAGTGGACTGGAATGGGTGAACTTAATTCAGATGACCATTATATCCACTGCTGTGGGCAAGAGTCCCTTAGAAGAAATGGAGTAACCCTCACAGTCCACAAGTCCAAAATGCAGTATTGGGGTGCAGTCTCAAAAATGACAGAATGATCTCTGTTTGTTTCCAAGGCAAATCATTCAACATCACAGTTATCCAAGTCTGTACCCCAACCATGAATGCCAAAGAAGCTGAAGTTGAATGAATCTATGATGATCTACAAGACCCTTTAGAACTAACAACATGAAAGATGTCCTTTTGGTCATAGGGGACTACAGTGCAAAATTAGGAAGTCAAGACATATCTGGAGTAGCAGACAAGTTTGGCCTTGGAGTACAAAATGAAGCAAGGCAAAGGCTAACAGAGTTTTGCCAAGAGGCTGCATAGCAAACAGCCCCTTTTAACAGAAGAGCTGACTCTACACATGGATGTCACTAGATGGTCAGTACTGAAATCAGATTGGCTATATTCTTTGCAGTTGATGATGGAGAAGCACTATACAGTCAGCAAACAAAGGACCTGGTGCTGACTGTGGCTCAGATCATCAGTTCCTTATTTCAAAATTCAGCCTTAAATTGAATAAAGTAGGGAAAACCACCAGACCATTCAGGTATGACCTAAATCAAATCCCCTATGGTTATGCGGGGCTTCCCTGATAGCTCAGTTTGTAAAGAATCTGCCTGTATTACAGGAGGCCCCAGTTTGACTACTGGGTCAGAAAGATCCACTGGAGAAGGGATAGGCTACCCACTCCAGTATTTTTGGGCTTCCCTTGTGGCTCAGCTGATAAAGAATCTGCCTGCAAGGTGGGAAACTGGGTTTCGATCCCTGGGTTGGAAAGATCCCCTGGAGAAGGGACAGGCTACCTACTCCAGTATTCTGGCCTGGAGAATTCTGAATAGTCCATGGGCTCAGAAATAGTTGGGCATCACTTAGCGACTTTCACTTTCACTTCACTTTAAAGATTGTACAGTGAAGGTGACAAATTCAAGGGATTCGATCTGGTAGACAGAGCTCCTGAAAAACTCTGGATGTTGGTTCATAACACTGTACAGGAGGTGGCGAACAAAACCCCCTCCATGAAGAAGGAATGCAAATAAGCAAAGTGGTTGTCTGAGGAGGTCTTACAAATAGCTGAAAAAAGAAAAGAAGCAAAAGGCAAAGGAGAAAGGTAAAGATATACTCAACTGAATGCAGAGTTCCAGAGATTAGCAAGGATATAATTTAAAAAAAAAAAAAGAAGTAGAAACAGGAAAAAATAAATAAATAAAAGAAAACGTGAAAATGGCAGTAATAAATATGAAATCCTTTGTGGAAAAAAATATGAAGTATAATTTTCTCAAGAATTAAAAAAAAAAAAGAAAGCCTTCTTACAGGACCATTGCAAAGAAATAGAGGAAAACAATAGAGTGGAAAAGACTAGGGATCTCTACAGGAAAGTTAGAGACACCAAGGGAATATTTCATGCAAAGATGGGCACAATAAAAGACAGAAATGGCCAAGTCCTAACAGAAGAATAGGATATTAAGAAGAGGTGGCAAGAATGCAAAGAAGAACTATCCCCAAAAGATGATAATATTCCAGATAACTTACTATGACATGGTCACTCCATTAAAGCCAGACACCTGGAGTACAAAGTGAAGTGAATCTGAGGAAGCATAACTACAAACAAAGCTAATGGAAATGATGGAATTCCAGCTGAGTTAGTTCAAATCCTAAAAGATAATGCTGTTAAAATACTGCACTCAAATGCCAGCAAATTTGGAAAACTCAGCAGTGGCCACACAACTGGAAAAGATCACTGCTGAAGAAAAACAGTGCCAAAAAATTCAAGTTACTGTACAATGCACTCATGTCATATGCTAGTAAGAGTATCCTCAAAATCCTCCAAGCTAAGCTTTAGTAGTACGTGAACCAAGAACTTCCAGACATACAAGCTGGTTTTAGAAAAGGCAGAGGAACCAGAGATTAAATTGCCAGCATCTTCTGGATCATAGACAAAGCAAGGGAATTTCAGAAAAATCTACATCTGCTTTATTGACTACACCAAAGCCTTGGACTCTGTCGACTGCAACAAACTGTGGAAAATGCTTAAAGAGGTGGGAATACCAGACCACCTTATCTGCCTGTTGCAAAACCTGTATGCAGATCAAGAAGTAACAGTTAGAACCAGACATGGAATAATGGACTGGTTCCAAATAAGGAAAGGAGTACATCAGGACTATATATTGTTACCCTGCTTATTTAATTTATATGCAGAATACATCATGCAAAATGTGAGGCTGAATGACTCACAGGCTGGAATCAAAATTTCCAGGAGACATATCAACAACCTCAGATATGAATAAAGATTGCCAGGAGAAATATCAGCAGCCTCAGATATGCAGATGATACCACTTTGGCAGAAAGTGAAGAGGAACTAAAGTGCCTCTTGATGAAGGTGAAAGAGGAGCATGAAAAAGCTGGCTTAAAACTTACCATTCAAAAAACACAGATCATTGCAAGTGGTCCCATCACTTCATCAGTTCAGTTCAATTCAATTCAGTCACTCAGTCCTGTCCAATCCTTTGATACCCCATGGACTGCAGCACACCAGGCCTCACCAACTCCCGGAGTTTACTCAAACTCATGTCTATTGAGTCCATGATGCCATCCAACCATCTCATCCTCTGTCATCCCCTTCTCCTCCTGCCTTCAATCTTGCCCAGCATCAGGGTCTTCTCAAATGAGTTAGCTCTTCGAATCAGGTGGCCAAAGTATTGGAGTTTCAGCTTCAGCATCAGTCCTTTCACTGAATATTCAGGACTGATATCCTTTAGGATGGACTGGTTGGATCTCCTTGCAGTCCAAGGGACTCTCAAGAGTTCTCCAACACCACAGTTCAAAAGCATCAATTCTTCGGCACTCAACTTTCTTTATATTCCAACTCTCACATCCATACATGACCACAAATGGACCTTTGTTGGTAAAGTAATGTCTCTGCTTTTTAATATGTTGTCTAGGTTGGTCATAACTTTTCTTCCAAGGAGTAAGCGTCTTTTAATTTCATGGCTGCAGTCACCATCAGCAATGATTTTTTATCCCCAAATAAAAAATCACTTCATGGCAAATAAAAAATGGGGAAAAAGTGGAAACAATGACAGATTTTATTTTATGGGGCTCCCAAATCACTGTGGAAGGTGATTGCAACCACAAAATTAAAAGATGCTTGCTTCTTGGAAGAAAAGCTATGACAAAACTGAACAGCATATTAAAAAGCAGAGACATCACTTTGCTGATAGAGGTCTATATAGTCAAAGCTGTGGTTTTTCCAGGAGTCATGTACTGATGTGAGAGTTGGGGCATAAAGAAGGCTGCGTGCAAAAGAATTGATGCCTTCAAACTGTGATGCTGGAGAAGAATTTTGAGGGTCCCTTGGACAGCAAGGAGATCAAACCAGTCAGTCATAAACGAAATCAACCCTGAATAGTCATTGGAAGGACTGATGCTGAAGCTGAAGCTCCAATACTTTGGCCCCCTGATGCAAGAGCTGATTCATTGGAAAAGACCCTGATAGGTGGGAAAGACTGAGGTCAAGAGGAGAAGGGGGTGACAGAGGGTGAGATGATGGTTGAATGGCATCTCTGCCACACCATACATGAGCTTGAACAAACTCAGGAAGATAGTGAAGGACAGGGAAGCCTGGTGTTCTGCATACAGTTCATGGAGTCACAGAGAATCGGACACGACTTAACAACTGAACAACAATAACAACAAAACAAATGAACTCATTCCAATTTGGATGTGTTTGCCCCACAAGACGGAGAAGGCAATGGCACCCCACTCCAGTACTCTTACCTGGAAAACCCCATGGATGGAGGAGCCTGGTAGGCTGCAGTCCATGGGGTCGCTAAGTCAGACATGACTGAGCAACTTCACTTTCACTTTTCACTTCCATGCATTGGAGAAGGAAATGGCAACACACTCCAGTGTTCTTGCCTGGAGAATCCAAGGGACGGGGGAGCCTGGTGGGCTGCCGTCTATGGGGTCACACAGAGTCGGACATGACTGAAGCGACTTAGCAGCAGCAGCAGCCCCACAAGAACTACTTCTCCAATAAAGTGGCTCAAAGTAGAGCACAACAGAACTTCCCCTCTGCAACAGGGTCCCCCAACCAAATTGGTTTCTCTCGTAAAGAAAAAGTCCAAACTTAGTGGGGAATATGTTCCTGGTGTGTATAGCAAAGCAGCTCACCCTCCAAATCTGAGCCCGTTGGCTCATAACATATAACACAAAAGGGCACATAAAACCACAAATAAATAAACCTACTGAGTTCAGTTCAGTGGCTCAGTCATGCCCAACTCTTTGTGACCCCATGAATCACAGCACACCAGGCCTCCCTGTCCATCACCAACTCCCGGAGTTCACTCAAACTCATGTCCATCGAGTCGGTGATGCCATCCAGCCATGTCATCCTCTGTCTTCCCCTTCTCCTCCTGCCCCCAACTCCTCCCAGCATCAGAGTCTTTTCCAATGAGTCAACTCTTCGCATGAGGTGGCCAAAGTATTGGAGTTTCTGCTTCAGCATCAGTCCTTCCAAAGAACACCCAGGACTGATCTCCTTTAGAATGGACTGATTGGACCTCCTTGCAGTCCAAGGGACTCTTAGAAGTCTTCTCCAACACCACAGCTCAAAAGCATCAATTCTTTGGTGCTCAGCTTTCTTCACAGTCCAACTTTCACATCCGTACATGATCACTGGAAAAACCATAGCCTTGACTAGACAGACCTTTCTTTGTTGGTAAAGTAATGTCTCTGCTTTTCAATATACTATCTAGGTTGGTCATAACTTCCTTCCATGGAGTAAGCATCTTTTAATTTCACGGCTGCAATCACCATCTGCAGTGATTTTGGAGCCCCCCAAAAATAAAGTCTGACACTGTTTCCCCATCTATTTCCCATGAAGTAATGGGACCGGATGCCATGATCTTAGTTTTCTGAATGTTGAACTGGCTATCAAATTGGGTAGACTTACAGTACAAAATGGGTCCACTGACTCAGAAGTTTCTCAGTTCCTTGCTTTCTCTGCCACTTGCTGGCATAGCTGGTGCTTCCTCAGGGAATCTTGAAGAAAAGATCCTCAGGACATGGTGTCTGCAGCTACTGGGGCCTTCCCCCCATATTCCCTGACTGGGGCTGGCTATTCACAAGAAGCAAGGCTTTTGCACTGGCTTCTCCAATTTGTTACTAAGTCCAAGCTTGCTCTTCTCTCTGCCTTACAGGCTAATGAATCCAAGAAATGAGTTGTTGAGACAAGGAATATGACTGTATTCAGAAAGCGGGCTGATAAAGTAGATGACTGACTAATGTCTCAACATAACCATCTTACTGGGCTGTGGGTGGGTGCCAGGTTCTTTTATAGAACCAGAAGAAGAAGCGGTGAGGAACTAATCCCCAACCAGGGATTGACCTCACGTCCCCTATGTTCTTAGACAGATTCTCAACCACTGGACCACCAGGAAAGTGTCACAAGCACATTTTTTTGAGATCTGACCTTGATGATGTTCTCTACACAGTGGCTCTTGAAGGAGAAGATACTCAGTGACCCCCAGACAAGATGATGGTCACCATTAGTTCTAATGCAGCATGTTTGATTTTGAGCCTAGAATCTGCATTTTAAACAAGCACAACCAGGATGTCGTTGCTTCTGGTTCCAGATCACAATTTTCAGCAGGGAGGTCTCCTCAAAGCTTATCCTGTTTTAAGAGTTCCCTGCGGTACTTGCTGCCTATGTAGATTTCTCTGTCCTTAAGCAGCAGCTTTGGTTTGACCAGACCTGGGGAGCCATTCTAAGACTGCTGGTAGGGTATCACTTCTCAACTAGAAGCACTGTGCCTCCCAGGAGAGGCACTTGTCAAATATGGTGATGTTTCTCATTGTAACCATGGGAGAGGTAGGTGGTGACACCTTCCAACTGGTCATTGGAGATGAAGCAGGCTGTCAAACAGCCTACAGTGTGCAAGGACAGCACCTCAAAGAGAATTATCCAGTCATGCCCATCATGGGGAGGTGAGAAATCCTGGATCACCCGAATTAACCTGCTATCCTGACCCAGACTTCCCTGGTGGCTCACATGGTAAAGCATCTGTCTACAATGAGGGAGATCCGGGTTCGATCCCTGGGTCGGGAAGATACCCTGGAGAAGGAAATGGCAACCCATTCCAGTACTATTGCCTGGAAAATCCCGTGGATGGAGGAGCCTGATAGACTACAGTCTATGGGGTCGCAAAGAGTCAGACACGACTGAGCAACTTCACTCACTCACTCTGACCCAGAATGAAGCCTCAGTCGTTGTAGGAACCTGTAGATTTCTACAGGACATGGTCCCGCCAGGACAGTGTCACAGGCCCATGCTCCCTAACTCCTTCCCACTTCATCATCTCTTCTTTTTATAAACAGTCTTCATTCCTTGATGAATGAGTTCCACCCTGTCATGGTCCTGGACTTTGGTGTTGCTGAGTCCCCAGTGCTAGAGTGGTGAGTGATTAAGTCATGGTGCTTTGTGGGAATTTTGGATTTTGACTGACAAACTTTATCAACCATGTGTATAACCGTGACATTTATTGGTGATAACAAAGATCAAAGAACCTGTTAAGGACTAGAATCCAGAGCCATGTGCAAAGAACATTAGTCACATGTATGGGATTAGTATGGCTTCAGAAGATGGGGTCCTGATCAGCACTGTCCAGTGGACAAGGAAGAAAGCTCTAGAAGGTCAGGGGACACAGGGCCATGTATGTCTTAAAGTCACCCAGCACCCTGACTCTGTGACTGTTTGTCCTGAGAACTGTGACATCACAGAACAACGGCCATCAAGGTTCAGTATGAAAAACAGGACTGTAGAAAGATGGAAGGAAGACACGCACGGTGTTCTTAGTGAGTCCGTACCAAGTGTTGCTTCCTGACCTGCATATAGATTTCTCAAGAGGCAGGTCAGGTGGTCTGGTATTCCCATCTCTTGAAGAATTTTCCACAGTTTATTGTGATCCACACAGTCAAAGGCTTTGGCATAGTCAATAAAGCAGAAATAGATGTTTTTCTGTAACTCTCTTGCTTTTTCCATGATCCAGTGGATGTTGGCAATTTGATCTCTGGTTCCTCTGCCTTTTCTAAAACCAGCTTGAACATCTGGAAGTTTGCGGTTCACGTATTGCTGAAGCCTGGCTTGGAGAATTTTGAGAATTACCTTACTAGCATGTGAGATGAGTGCAATTGTGCAGTAGCTTGAACATTCTTTGGCATTGCCTTTCTTTGGGATTGGAATGAAAACTGACCTTTTCCAGTCCTGTGGCCACTGCTGGGTTTTCCAAATTTGCTGGCATATTGAGTGCAGCACTTTCACAGCATCATCTTTCAGGATTTGAAATAGCTCAACTGGAATTCCATCACCTCCACTAGCTTTGTTCGTAGTGATGCTTTCTAAGGCCCCCTTGACTTCACATTCCAGGATGTCTGGCTCTAGGTGAGTGATCACACCATCGTGATTATCTGGGTCAGGAAGCTCTTTTTTATATAGTTCTGTGTATTCTTGCCACCTCTTCTTAATATCTTCTGCTTCTGTTAGGTGCATACCATTTCTGTCCTTTATCGAGCCTATGTTTGCATGAAATGTTCCCTTGGTATCTCTAATTTTCTTGAAGAGCTCTCTAGTCTTTCCCATTCTGTTGTTTTCCTCTATTTCTTTGCATTGATTGCTGAGGAAGGCTTTCTTATCTCTCCTTGATATTCTTTGGAACTCTGCATTCAGATGCTTATATCTTTCCTTTTCTCCTTTGCTTTTCACTTCTCTTTTCACAGCTATTTTTAAGGCCTCCCTTGACAGCTATTTTGCTTTTTGCATTTCTTTCCCATGGGGATGGTCTTGATCCCTGTCTCTTATACAATGTCATGAACCTCCGTCCAGACTTCATCAGGCACTCTGTCTATCAGATCTAGTACCTTAAATCTATTTCTCACTTCCACTGTATAATCATAATTGATTTGATTTAGGTCATACCTGAATGGTCTAGTGGTTTTCCCCACTTTTTTCAATTTCAGTCTGAATTTGGCAATAAGGAGTTCATGATCTGAGCCACAGTCAGCTCCTGGTCTTGTTTTCCTGACTGTATAGAGCTTCTCCATCTTTGGCTGCAAAGAATATAATCAATCTGATTTGGGTGTTGACCATCTGGTGATGTCCATGTGTAGAGTCTTCTCTTGTGTTTTTGGAAGAGGGTGTTTTCTATGACCAGTGCGTTCTCTTGGCAAAACTCTATTAGCCTTTGCCCTGCTTCATTCCACACTCCAAGGCCAAATTTGCCTGTTACTCCAGGTGTTTTTTGACTTCCTATTTTTGCATTCCAGTCCCCGATAATGAAAAGGACATGTATTTTGGGTGTTAGTTCTAAAAGGTCTTGTACGTCTTATTATCAATTGAATAGGAATTGGCATATGATATTGTAGCTACCTGACAAGGGATCAGACCCCCATCCTGTGCATTGGAAGTAAAGTCTTAACAATTGGACCACCAGGAAAGTCTCTAGAAGTTCAGTCACTTTGATAATCATTCCCTGAAAAGATATTATAAAACAGTTGATGCACAAAAGACCATTAACTGATTTGTTGATTGCAGTGTTGAAAGAGAGATAATTTTAACAGTCTAGTAGCTACAACAAATTCATAGGGGGAAATATAAGAAGTGGACTCATGAATTAGATCTGTTTAAATCAACACAGTCTTTAGAAATACTACTCCTTGGAATAAGCAGACACAGAAATATGATTCCCTTTATGTTTTAATTCTCATGTATGTGTAGCACAAAGGCTGCTCTTCTATATATTAGTATGTTTGTGGGTTGATGAAAAAGTATGAGTATTTATACAGTGTTTAAACAAATCTTTCAGAAGTACCTAATTTTGTCTAGGGAATTTAGGAGCAAATTAGGATGGAAAATACCTCAATATGAATTCTTATGATCATGTATTTTTTCTAACTTTAGTGACTTTTTTTTTAATTTCTTGGAAAATCTTCAGTTAAATCTTCTTGACCTGAATCTTTATGAAATATTGTAATCCATGTCTTTAATAAAGGACAGTAGACATTTTCTGTTACATCACATGTCAATTTTAGTTCCTCATCTTTCAAGTAATGTGTACATTTCATCAGCAGTATTAATTCCAGGACAATAAATCTGTATATAAATTCTTCATACTTTTCATCTGTTCAATTTGTGGTGATAATTTGGTGTTCTCCTTAATAATACTGGTATCACAAATACACACAGGAACACACATGTATCTCTACATGTGTATATATATATATATATATATATATGTATTCTCATAGCACCAACACTTCTGATTGACCTAAAGGACTGGTATTTCTTCATGACTGGAAGAGAAGGAATCAAAGACAGGGCAGCAGTGGAGACTCAGGAGCACAATGAGGCAGCTGTAACTGAAACGCAAAGTTCACAAGGCCTAAAGATGGTCTTCTAGCCTCTTATACTTCAAAGAGTAGTGGACACTTGCATTTCCAAGGATGATCATGTATATATTTATATACACACATATATACACATACATGTATATGATATTTCATGGTTCTTGACTTCTTTATGCCAGGTTTTGCCTTTTGCACCCCTGAAAGATTCACCTCCCCCCTCATTCTGTGTTCAGTTGCCTCTGTGTATCCACTCATCCAGTCTAGCATTTCCAGATGTAGGTGAAGACCAGAGTCTGAACTCCGAGTGCATACGCTCTGCTATACAAGTGGGAGAATGTAAATCTTGTCCTTCACCCCCATGGAAAAGAAATGCAGAAAAGCAAAAGGGCTGTCTGAGGAGGCCTTACAAATAGCTGTGAAAAGAAGAGACATGAAAAACAAAGGAGAAAAGGAAAGACATACGCGTCTGAATGCAGAGTTCCAGAGAATAGCAAGACGAGATAAGAAAGCCTTCCTCAGCAATCAATGCAAAGAAATAGAGGAAAACAACAGAATGGGAAAGACTAGAGGTAGGTATCTTCTAATTCAAGAAAATTAGAGATACCAAGGGAACATTTCATGCAAACATGGGCTCGATAAAGGACAGAAATGGTATGCACCTAACAGAAGCAGAAGATATTAAGAAGAGGTGGCAAATCCACAAAACTGTACAAAAAAGAGCTTCCCGACCCAGATAATCACGATGGTGTGATCACTCACCTAGAGCCAGACATTCTGGAGTGTGAAGTCAATGGGGCCTTAGAAAGCATCACTACAAACAAAGCTAGTGGAGGTGATGGAATTCCAGTTGAGCTATTCCAAATCCTGAAAAATGATGCTGTGAAAGTGCTGCACTCAATATGCCAGCAAATTTGGAAAACTCAGCAGTGGCCACAGGACTGGAAAAGGTCAGTTTTCATTCCAATCCCAAACAAAGGCAATGCCAAAGAATGCTCAAACTACTGCACAATTGCACTCATCTCACACACTAGTAAAGTAATGCTCAGAATTATCCAAGTCAGGCTTCAGCAATACATGAGCCACAAACTTCCAGATGTTCAAGCTGGTTTTAGAAAAGGCAGAGGAACCAGAGATCAAATTGCCAACATCCGCTGGATCATGGAAAAAGCAAGAGAGTTCCAGAAAAACATCTATTTCTGCTTTATTGACTATGCCAAAGCCTTTGACTGTGTGGATCACAATAAACTGGAAAATTCTTCAAGAGATGGGAATACCAGACCACCTGACCTGCCTCTTGAGAAATCTATATGCAGGTCAGGAAGCAACACTTAGAGCTGGACATGGAACAACGGGACTGGTTCCAAACAGGAAAATAATTACGTCAAGGCTGTATATTGTCACCGTGCTAATTTAACTTATATGCAGAGTACATCATGAGAAACGCTGGACTGGAATATGCACAAGCTGGAATCAAGATTGCCGAGAGAAATATCAAAAACCTTAGATATGCAGATGACATCACCCTATGGCAGAAAGTGAAGAGGAACTCAAAAGCCTCTTGATGAAAGAGGAGAGTGAAAAAGTTGGCTTAAATCTCAACATTCAGAAAATGAAGATCATGGCATCTGGTCCCATCACTTCATGGGAAATAGATGGGGAAACAGTGGAAACAGTGTCAGACTTTATTTTTTGGGGCTCCAAAATCACTGCAGATGGTGATTGCAGCCATGAAATTAAAAGATGCTTACTCCTTGGAAGGAAAGTTATGACCAACCTAGATAGCATATTCAAAAGCAGAGACATTACTTTTCCAACAAAGGTCTGTCTAGTCAAGGCTGTGGTTTCTCCAGTGGTCATGTATGGATGAGAGAGTGGGACTGTGAAGAAAGCTGGGCACTGAAGAATTGATGCTTTTGAACTGTGGTGTTAGAGAAGACTCTTGAGAGTCCCTTGGACTGCAAGGAGATCCAACCAGTCCATCCTAAAGGAGTCTAGTCCTTGGTGTTCATTGGAATGACTGATGCTGAAGCAGAAACTCCAATACTTTGGCCACCTCATGCCAAGAGTTGACTCATTGGAAAAACCTCTGATGCTGGACAGGGTTGGGGGCAAGAGGAGAAGGGGACGACAGAGGATGAGATGGCTGGATGGCATCACTGACTCGATGGACATGAGTTTGGATGAACTCTGGGAGTTGGTGATGGACAGGGAGGCCTGTTGTGCTGTGATTCATGGGTTCGCAAAGAGTCGGATACACTGAGCGACTGAACTGAACCAAACTGAACTGAAGCCATGAAAACATTCACTACTGGTGCCTTTGACATTGGCCAGCTGTAGCCCATTTGGAGGCCATGTCTGTGTGTAGGAACTAAAATATTTATTCTGTTACTATACTTAGGTCTAGTTTTGTTTTCCTAGCACTTGGGCCAGATCTCTAAATGTTTGCACAACTTTTGAATACGTTCTCTATCTTTAAAAAAAAAAAAAAAAAAAAAACGAATGTTTGTTTATTTTTGGCTGTGCTGGGTCTTCTTTGTTGCACATAGGCTTTCTCTAATTGTGGTGAGTGGGGGCTACTCCCTAATTGTGGTGGGGGGACTTCTCATTGCAGTGGCTTCTCTTATTGTAGAGCATGGGCTCTGGAGTGTGGGCTCAATTGTTGTATTGCACCAGCTTGTTGGATCTTCCTGGACCAGGAATCAAACCTCTGTCCCCTGTACTAACAGAAGGATTCTTAACCACTGGGCCACCAGGGAAGCCCCTTAAATCTTATGTCTTGAGGGTGTCAGATCTTTTACATTATGAACACCTCGAACACCATGGGGAGGTGGTAAGCATGCTCTGTCCATGACAGAGGGAATGCCCACTCCTTGGAAATACTAGTGTCCAATGATCTTTGAAGCATAAGAGTCTAGAAGACCAAATTTAGGTCCTATGAACTGTGCAGTTCAGTTACAGCTGCCTCATTGTGCTCCCGAGTCTCAGCTGCTGCCCCATCTTTGGTTCCTTCTTTTCCAATCATGAAGAAATACCAATCCCTCAGGTCAATCAGAAGTGTTGGTGCTATCAGAATACATATGTACCCTCAGCCACAGCTCACGGCATTTCACACTTTCTCTCTAGGAAGTTCAGTGAGTCCAACACAAGTTCCTTTCCCTGTAATGCACAAGGTGCTTTCTAGGGACTTTTTCCTCCCTCCCCTACAAAAACAAGATCCTGTCCCCTGTCTCCTGTCCAGTGTTGGTTTAGTCATTTTTCTGCCTCTCTCCTGGACACCTGAGGGCATCTCTATCTAATCCTCCTCAGATTGCCTCTGATGAACACCTGTCTTATTAAAGGCACAGTTTCCTGGATATTTAAAGTGGAAAATTGTGTGTTCAATCAAGAGAACACAGACTTCAAGTGACTTTTGCACAGACGCAGATTTGCAGAGTGGATATTAAATCAATGTATTTAAACCCTCAGAAATTAAACACCACCAAATAGGATGTGATTAGTGACCAGGAGAGATGAGATGGGAAAGGGAGTGAGCATGTGAAGGGAGAAGGATCATGTTAATCAGGAACCAGGAAAGTTGTCTCAATCAATGTTTTTGATCTTGATTCCATGGAGATGTGTCTGGTATCAGTGACTCTGTCTGTAGGTGAATAAAACAGAACCAAAGGTTTAGTAGAGTTGAGTGTGTGACCACTGGCAGGGATGAGCCTCAGGCAGTAGGATGTCCAGGGTACAGGAGCTGGTAGCTGATCCAATGTCAGAATCCTGGTGGACCTCAACACTCCACAATTCTGTAATGTGTGGGAGGTCCATGTGGAATTTTCCCCAGGATGTATATATTGGGAAATCTTTCCCATTGGGGATCGATTCTGGGAGTAATGGGTTCAGAATGCATGTTCATGGGAATTGTTCATCTAAAGATGGTTTAAATCTCTGTTTTAAAGTCTCTGACTTACACTCTTCTCCTAATTCCAAATGTTTTGTCTTTGGGGTCTTCAAGAATTAATCATTTAATTTTAATTTCATTTTGAAGTAGTGGGGATTAACAATGTTGTATTAGTTTCAACTGTACAGAAAAGTGATTTGTTTATACATGTAGATGTGAAGGTCTATTACTTTTTTCAGGTTCATACCCCATTTAGATTTTTGCAGAGTATTGCATATATAGCTCCCTGGGCTCTACAGGATGATCTTTTTTGTCTCTCCATCCTGTGTATCATAGTTTGCATCTGCTAATCTCAAAAGCCTAATCCTTCTCTTCCCCAATGGCCTTCTCCTCTGCAACCACAAGTGTCTTCTCCACATCTGTGAGTCTGTTTCTGCTTTGTAAATAAGTTCCTCCAGGTCTCATTTTAGATTCCACATATGAGTGTTCTGTAATATATGTGTCTTTCTCTTTCTGGCTAACTTCACTCAGTATGACAAGCTGTAGGTCCTTTCATTCTGCTGCAAATGGCATGCTTTCATTCTTTTTTATGGCTGGGTAATAATCCATTGAATATTTGCAGGATATCTTTTTTTATCACAGTCACCTGCCAGCTGCTGTTTCTTCTTGCTTTTTTTCTTTCATTTTTTTTTTTCTCAACAGAAAATTAAAGCCACACTTTAGCCTAGATCAGGGTCACTCTGAGTCTGTCGTACTGTAGAAGGCTTAAAGATATCACAAACAGAAATTACCTTCTGGAGGATAATATAATTCAAATGTGTATTTAAGACAATTTGTTTAGAATACCTTTACTGGTTCTGCCAGAATCATGTGAGATTAATCACTAGTCTTAAAGGAAAGGCTAGCTCTCTTAAATCCTGGTTCTTTTGGAGGAGGATCTTTGTGGACAACAGTGAGGTCAGTACTGATGGGAACAGTAATTAGTTTCCATCAACTTGTGGGGATTCCTGCTTCTCTCTAATGACTCTGGTGTGCAAGATTCCTGCAGATGAAGGCTTTCTCATCAAAACTGCTCAGCATGAATCTACCAACCAGTTTGAAATAATATGCCTCAAAGAGAAATTACCTTATATAACAAACAAAGTTCTCTAGTGATAGAATGTGTTATTGGAACAAGAAATTATCACCTGCAGAACTTGACATGTATGAAATATGAGGTAGAGGTTAAGAACCTGCATGCCCATGCAGAAGTTGTAAGAGACATGGGTTTGATCCCTGGCTCAGGAAGATCCCCTGGAGAAGGAAATGGCAACCCACTCCAGTATTCTTGCCTGGAGAATCCCATGGACCGAGGTTCCTGGTGAGCTACAGTCCACTGGGTTGCAAAGAGTCAGACACGACTGAAGTGACTTGGTAGGCATTAGGAATGAAATAATGATGTGTCCTTATTGATTTATCCGGGGGGTGGGGCAGCATTAATAAAGGACCTTGTTTACTTACAAAAGTGTCCAGGCCACTTTTATTCACTCCTCTGGACAGTCATCTGTGGAAAAACAAAATGGGAGAAATAAAAGAGGAACCAATTACTACCATTCCCCAGTATTTCCAAGGTTTCTGTCTTTGTGTGTGTGTGTGTAATTAATTTTATAAGAGAGTACTTATGGAAGAAGAAGTTTTAAATAAGTTGATTTGTTTCCTGATATTTACATACCAGGTGAACGATATAGTCAGGAAAAAATATAATTTCATTACCATTAGCAATGAAATTCACGATATTTTCTTCTGGAATCTCTCTCCATCTTGTCTCCTCTTTGAATCTGTCAAAGTCAGTGTCTGAAAGCCTATCATCTCTGCCTGAAAATCAACATGCAAAGAGGATAGTGTTGTCACTCAGAACACACAGAAATGTCTGAATATACACAACAAGAAATTGAATGTGCCAATCAGGTCTTCACTTGGATGATTTAGGAGAGCCTTAAACAATTCCCATGTCCCAGGATACAGATGTCTGCTGTCCTAAGAATTAATTTCCACCCACCTCTAACTACCTCTAACCCTGCCAGCATCAGCAGCAGGACCCCAAAGACTTGTAGGAGCTCCGTGAATTTGGGACTCAACCCATCCCAGGAGGCAACTGATTTGTTTCTTTATTAACTTCTTAGAGCCTGTATGTGACACTCCTGTTTTGTTCTGGACCCAGATTAATAGGAAACAGGGTTCTCCCCTTCCAGAGACACATGAACCCCATCACAAACCACATGGGAGACGCTCTACTCTTTAATCCACCGTTCTACCCAATACCTTTTCTGAAATAGACATCTACTCTTGCACATAGAGACAATCTACTGTTTAATCCACCATTCTACCCAATACCTATTCTGAAATAGACATCTACTCTTGCAATGGTACACACACCTCAGTGCTTCTATGCACTCATTTGGGGTCATGTCACTGTTCATAAGAAAACAGTGCTTTGTGATAACTGAACAGAAAAAAGATTTGTTTTACAAGTTTCTGTTCCATGGGTTAGAATGCATGGGAAAACTGATATAAAGTGAAGTAATTAAGCTCAGCCTCAATATAGCCATGGCATGAGATTGATTACTTCACATGGTAAAAAAAAAAAAAAAAAAAAAAAAAACACACACACACACACACAATCCTCTATAAAATTAGTTTTTCAATTTGAACAGGTAGAGATCATTTTCAAATGTTCAAAAATTGTTTTCAGCCCCTGCTTCTTGGTAGATTACCTTCCAGTATTCTTAACTCAGTGAACATAAATACGCAGACCTTGTACACTGCATAGTAAATATTGTCAACAACTCCCGATTTTCTAAATGGAAGTACTGATGATGCATATGTTCCATGACTGAGACAATGGGAATTTTAGGATGCCATACGCGTGTGTGTGTATATCGCTCGGTCATGTCCCCACTCTTGCGACCCCAGGAACTGTAGCCTGCCAGGCTCCTCTGTCCACGGGATTCTCCAGGCAAGAATCCTGGAGTGGGTAGCCATTCCCTTCTCCAAGTTACGATGCCATACATACCAATTATTCCAACCAAGTCAGTCTCCTTTCCTTCTTCATCCACATTTCTCACATGTCCTATGATACTGTTCTCGGACACGTGAAGAATTTGAACTTCATTTTGACCCGCATCTGTGAGAGAGAGAAAAGATCCATACATAGAACCCTACGTTAATGTCTTGTCCGTTAGATGTATTGTGACAAGACGAGAGGACTAAGAACAGTTCATGCAATATTCATGCCTGTCTCAGTCCATGGATACACCGTGGAGATGACAGCATGGGAAGCGGGCAAGACATTCCCTCATTCCCACCTTTTCTTAGTCACTCCTTGCTGTCTTACTAAGATGCTTTCTAGAACCTGTGTCTTAATGAATGTGACAGATTTTTTTTTTTTTTTTTTTACAGTTTATTTATTTGGGGAGGGCTGCTTTGAGTCTTTGTCACTGTCCGTGGACTTTGTCTACTCGTGGTGATGGGGGACTACTCTCTAGATGTGCTGCCCAGGCTTCTCACTGTCTTCTCTGTTGTGAAGCACAGACTCTAGGGTGCGTAGGGTCGGTAGTTGCAGCTTGCAAGCTCTAGAGGGCCAGCTTAGAAATGGTGGCACACGGGGTTAGTTGCCCCACGGTGGGTGGGATCTTCCCGGACCAGGGATCCAATCCATGTGTCCTTCACTGGCAGGCTGATTCTTCTCCACTGAACCACCAGGTCATCCCCAACAAGTGTTTTAAACAGCATGAGGCAGGATTATGATCATATATGGATATATTCTAATTTTAATCAAATATGTACCTCGTAGGCCATTTAAAATTAGGAATGTTGTTTAGAGCCCTCATGAAGAACTTAAGACTAGAAATCTTAGCCAGCACCCCCATTGCCTTTAACAGAAATCTGTTTTTATCATCAGCATAGTTTCCTTGGATTTAAATTCTTCCACCATACCTTGGGTGGATTAGGATGTTCCAAGATGGTTTTTAAAAAGTGAATGATGCTGAGGTGAAAACTCAAGATAGACTCAAGTGCCATCAGTTCATAACGCTATTGTAAACTTTCTGAGAACCATACGAAATACAAATTCTACACCCATGCTCAGTCTTATTATTCTTGTTGTTCAGTCACTAAATCACACTCAATCTTTGCAACCTCATGGACTGTATCACCCCAGGCTCCTCTATCCTCCACTGAATCCCAGACTTTCCTTAAATTCATGTCCGTTGAGTCAGTGACGCTATGTAACCATCTCATCCTTTGTCATTCCCTTTCCTCCTGCCGTCAGTCATTGACAGCATCAGGGTCTTTTCCAGCGTGTTAGCTCTTCACATCTGGTGGCCAAAGGACTGGAGCTTCAGCTTCAGCAGCAGTACTTCCAATGAATATTCAGGATTGATTTCCTTTAGGGTTGACTTGTTTGATCTCCTTGCAGTCCAAGGGACTCCCAAGAGTCTTCTCCAGCACCATAATTCAAAAGCATCAATTCTTCAGCAATCAGCCTTCTTTATGGTTCAACTCTCACATTTATGCATGACTACTGGAAGAACCATAGATTTGACTTTATGGACCTTTGTCAGCAAAGTGATCTCTCTGATTTTTAATATGCTGCTAGGTTGGTCATAACTTTTCTTCCAAGGAGCAAACATCTTTTAATTTTATGGCTGCCGTCACCATCTGCAGTGATTTTGAAGTCCAAGAAAATAAAATCTGCCACTGCTTCCACTTTTTCCCCTTTCTATTGGCCGTGATGTGGCCAGATGCCACGATTTTCAGTTTTTGAATACAGAGTTTCAAGCCTGCTTTTTCAGTCTCCTCTTTCACTCTCATTGAGAGGCTCTTTAGTTCCTCTTCACTTTCTGCCATTAGAGTTGTATTATCTACATATCTGAGGCTGTTGATATTTCTCCTGTAAACCTTGATTCTAGTTTATGATTTATCTAGACTGGAATTTCACACAATATACTCTGCATACAGTTTAAGTAAGAAGGGTGACAGTTTACAGCTTTGAAATACGTGCCCAATTTGGAACTAATCCATTTTTCCATGCCCAGTTCTCACTGTTGCTTCTTGATCCACACACAGGTTTCTCAGGAGACAAGTAACATGGTTTGATACTCCCATCTCATCTCTTTAAGAATTTTCCACAGTTTCTGGCAATTCACTGTGAAAGGCTTTAGCATCATCAATGAAGGATAAGTTAATATTTTTTTCTGGAATTCCCTTACTTTATCCATGATCCAGTGGATGTTGGCAATTGGATCTCTGGTTCCTCTGCCTCTTCAAAACCCAACTTGTCCATCTGGAAGTTCTTGGTTCATGTGCTACTGAAGCCTAGCTTGAAGGATTTTGAGCAAAAACTGACTAGGATGTAAAATTAACACAATTGTATTGTAGTTGGAACATTCTTTGACATTGCTGTTCTCTGGGATTGAAATGAAAATGACCTTTGCAGTTCTGTGGTCACTGCTCAGTTTTCCAAATTTGCTGACATACTGAGTGCAGCACTTTAACAGCAATATCTTTTAGGATTTTAAGTTGCTCAGGCTGAATTTCATCAGCTCTATTAGCTTTGTTCATAGCAATGCTTCCTAAGGCCCACTTGGTTTCACACTCTAGGATGTCTGGCTCTAGTCTTGTTGAGTAACACTCAGTCATGTGGAGATGTTCCAGTCCTTGAACTCTAATTGTTAGTAGGAGTAGAATGCAGGTGTATGGAGTAATTGAAGGAAGTTGAGACCAAGATTTCCACTGGAACACACTTTTCCCAGTAAAACACTAATACACTCAATAGTAAAAACGAAATTTTCTTGCCTTTCTCCTGTGATTTTTTTTAATGCATTCTCCATATGACCTTAAAGACAAGACATATTCAGGTTGGTTGATTAAAATAACAAAAATGTGATGCATAATTAGCATTTTTTTTATCACACCCCAGATTGTGCTTGTATCACCTTAGTACCTGTGAACAATGTGAACTTCAAAAGTTCGTGACTGTGCAGGTCATGAAACAGATATGGATACATGAAAGCTCACTGAATTAAGACCTTGACAAAGATGTATTTATATAAAAATACACTTCAGTACAGCCAATTTCAGAAAGGGCAGCCACACACAAAGTCAAACACAGGGCACAAAAATTGTAAAAACGGCAGAGGATGACAATAGATATTCTTAAAATATTAGTGACAGCACATGTGTATCTCCTGGGATAGGATATACATGTGTGTGGTTTTGTGAGTCAGTTTCTGTATATGTGGTTGTCATCTGATTGTATGTATACAATCTCAGCTGAGTGGTAAACAATCAGCCTGCCATCCAGGAGACCTGGGTTCCAACCTGGGGTCCGGAAGATCCCCTGGAGAAGGTAAAAGCTTCCCACCCCAGAATTCTTGCCTGGAGAAATCCATGGATAGAGGATACTCATGGGCTACAGTCCATATGCTACAAAGAGTTAACAACTGAGCGACTCACAGCATGCATGCTATACTATCAAATGTATGCATATATAATGATAATTATTAATATATATTTATAAATCAATTTCTCCAGGCATAAATCTTAGTTGTTGTTGTTTTTTTCCCTAATGATTATACTCCTGATAATATATATCTGAGTTATCATGTTCCCTTTTTGTTTTCTTGGGGGATAATTGCTCAAGAAACTTGTGGTGGATTCTGCTATACATACATGTTCTTAAAAAGTGTCTGTAGTATAGTGGACGCTTCATGAATGGTACTTGGGAGTGTGTGTGTGTGCTCAGTTGCTCACTCACGCCCTACTCTGTGACCCTGTGGACTGTAGCTCGCTAGGCGCCTCTATCCATGGGATTCTCTAGGCAACAATACTAGAATAGGTTGCCATGCCTTGCTCCAGGGGATCTTCCCAGCCTAGGGACTGAACTCATGTATCTTATGTGGCCTTCCTTGGCAGGCATGTTCTTTATCCCAGTACCACTGGGGAAGCTCATTTGGGACTGTGAGGCTTTAGTAAATTCAGTGGCAATGAAATACTCCATGAGGAAGCCCCAAGGGCAGAGCTCACTGTATGCTCCCCCGCCACCCTCAGCTTCTGAACTCAGTGGGAACCGTCTCTTACAAATTCCACAGGAAGGGGTCAAGCCCCTGGTGGGAACTGTGGGTTCCAGGACTGTTCCCACTGCTGTGCCCCTCGTTCCTTCAATGAGTTGATGCCAGTGGAACTTCTGGGACTCCTCGCCGCCCCCCCTCCCCCAAGTTAAGGCTCCATGACATTCCCTGGAGGCTCTCAGGGGAACTGCCCTCCCCCCAGCTCAGAAATGTTGCTCAGCCCCACAGATCAGGGCGTCATGCTCTCAACATCACCCAGAGAGCTCTCTGAAGACAGGGAAGACACACCCTCCCTCAGACTTGGGGTTCATAGGTGTTTTCCTCCTGGGTTATTTTTACTTACTTTAAATAAAAGTAGGCCTCTAATGTGTCACTGTCTTCATCAAACTCAACATGACGGTAATACATGTGGAATGGCCCATTCTCAGTGACCTTCTCTTTGTTACTGGCTGCAATGTAATGGGTTCTCCATTCTCCTGAAAACTGACATCACAATACTGTCATGAGTCTCAGTCCATCTCTTAATTCTGCCCAGCATCTTCTCTCAGCAGTTTCCCTGCTCTTTCACTTGGGCAGACGTTACCTATCTTTATGAACACAGGCCTACATATAAAATCATGTGAAAAGTCAAGTGAAGGAAGGGAAGGGATTCAGGTATTTCTGTGAAAAGTCAAGTGAAGTAAAGGAAGGAATTCAGGTAATTCTGAACTTGAGCTGTCTTGTCAAATGCCAGAGCTCCAGTCCAACAGGTGTGTGATCTTCCTTCTGTTTTATAAGAGCAGCGAACATGCATGAGAGCCAATCAGTAGATGGTAGAGATGATACAGACATCACAAACATCAGGCATAGAGCCAGTGAATGGAGCAGTTTTGAGTTGCAGGGAGATGGCTAGACTTAGCGATCCACATGACCAAACCTCAAAAGGGACACTCACAACCATACACCTTTAGACCTCCTCCAAAGCTTGGACCACCCCTGGTACCTGTGAGAGAATTTCCTGAGCTTCACTTTGACCAGCAAGAAGCAGGCTGAGGACAAGACTGAGCAGCAGGATCTTCATCTTGTTGACTCTCATGGTCCTGCTTCTGTAGAAGCTGCGAGTGTCCCAGTGGTTGGAGAGGATGTGAAATTGCTGCCACTTTTATAGGCTGTACCTGTTGGCATGACATGTCGTGAACCAATGGTTGTTCCTCATGCAACCACAGTTACACAGAAGTCATCTTCAGTATCCTGGTTGGCAGAGATAAGTTTTTCTGACATTCTGTTATTTTAATAATGAGATTTGTTTTAAGAGAAACTTACGTAGATTGTGGGTATTTGACCTTTCAGATAAGTGAGAAATCTCAGTACACATCTGATATTTCAAGGTCAGGAGTATTTATTTTTCTCTGTGTCCTGAGATTCAAAATGGGATGAGCAGTCCAAGGGACATACCCCCCACTCCTAAATTGTTTCCTTAACATGGAGTAGAGTGCTTAAAATTTGTTATTTAAATGTAAAGGTTGACTGTGTGGATGGGCCAAGGAAGATCTGTTTCCTAAGAGGCTCTTTGAAATCTTCCTATTTCTTCGAGTTGAGGAACATGTCAGCACAAAGCATTTGTCACCTCCTTTTGCACCAAAGCAGGCTCTTTCCTCCTTACAACTGCAAGGACAATCTGCTCAAATGACTTTTAAGCTCATCTAAAGAAGATATGTCTACAATTCATTTCCATTACTCCTTTTCCAGGCACCATTTACCCATCTAATCTCTAATGTAGCACTTACTCACTGACTCAGTTGTTTCTCTGGGCGTGCAAGAAAGCAGGATAGAAGTTATCATAATTTTTAGAATTTTGAATGGAAAAAATCTATTTCCTAACTTTATAGGTCTGTAACTCCTTTCTTTCAAGGTCACTGAAAGACAAGGAGAATCTGTTTTGGGGGTTCTTTTTGTATTTTTAATCAAATATTTACTTATGTTCATCTTCATTGATAGTAATTTATCAATAAATACATTAAAACATTAATTTTGTTCTGAGTCTAGAAATGGAAAAACAGTGAGATTCAGCATTCCCAAGTCAGCTGAGCAAGAACCCCTGAGCACTGACCAAGTATTGGCGGCTTCTGGGACAAATCAGAGTTCAAAATCCTTCTCTTAAATTGAAGTCAGACCTTTGAGAAGAACTTGTCTCAAGGATATCTTCAGCTCATATCTTCAGTTGATCCCTTCCCTTCATGGTCACATGCACCCAACAGTACTATCCATTTTTTTCTTTTTTTTTTCCCCCTTCGGTCACAATATCATTTTTTCTCTTTTATACACACGTTATCCTGTTATTATCCTGTTGTATTTTTGACTGTGAAATCTTTGTGGTAGAAGGGTTTCAAGTCACAAAATATCCTGAAATTGTTTCCTCTTTTTGGTCTTTGATCCAGATGATCCTTTGGCTTGTCTGTTTGTGAATTTTGGCTGCACCAAGCAGCATGCAGGTTCTTAGTTCTCCAACCAGGAATAGAACCCATATCCAGTGTGGGGGTAGTGCAGAATTCTAACCATTGGACCACTAGAAAAGTCCCCAGTTCAAATAATTTTCAACAGGGGTTTGATCCCAGCTAACCAGAGAAGGCAATGGCATGCCACTCCAGTACTCTTGCCTGGAAAATCCATGGACCAAGGAGCCTAGTAGGCTGCAGTCCATGGGGTCGCTAAGAGTCGGATGCAACTGAGCGACTTCACTTTCACTTTTCTCTTTCATGCATTGGAGAAGGAAATGGCAACCCACTCCAGTATTCTTGCCTGGAGAATCCCAGGGATGGCAGAGCCTGGTGGGCTTCCGTCTATGGGGTCGCACAGAGTCAGACACGACTGAAGCGACTTAGCAGCAGTAGCAGCAACACCCCTTAGCCTCCCATCATAACCCTTCCATCTCTACCTCTGTTCCTCAAACGCTTGCAGTTTCCTTTTGAATTCTAACCAACATGCGTCCTGTAGGAATGTTTCCTAGACCATTCAATCTTAGGAAGACTTTACTAACTGCAAACTAAGGGGAGGGAAATTAAACAGAGTTACTCTAAGAGGTTATTGCGACAGTTGTGATAATCCCGACTTTTTTCCAACTGTCTCACTTTCTCCTTCTCTCTCTGTGTTCAAAAGTCGGTTCTCTATATCTGTGTCATCATTCCTTCCCTGCAGATAATAGGTAGCTGTGAGAAATTGCTGAAACACTGGGAGCTCAACTAGGTACTCTATCATGACCTAGAGGGAGTGGGATGGAGTAAGGGGAGGGGGCTCAAAAGGAAGGTGATATATGTATAATTATGGCGTATTTGTATTGTTGTAGTGGACAGAAACCATGAGAACATTGTAAAGCAATTCTTCTATTAAAAAACAAATTAAAAAAAAGAGAAAATTTGACATTCATCAGGTAATTCATGCAAAAAAAAATCCTGTTGCTTTCTATGAAAAGGAAGTCATATGGCCTTTGATACAAACTGTTTCATTAATAGTGGTCAAAATATGGGTAATCTAATGATAAATAAAAGGACAACCATCTTACCCTAATGTTACTCTTGTAACCACCGAAATATGCCAAACTATGCTTGGTATATCTTCCTTGTTTCCCCTTTTCAAATTTATCCAGGTTTCTGCAACTATGAAGCCTCTCTCTCCCAGTTTATTAATTTTGCATTACTTGTCTGTTTTCTGTTTTCACACCTTAGATTGCACAACCACTGTCTAAAGAGTGCAAAGGAACTATTGACTGTGGCTACCAAAAACTCCAGGTTCACTCTCGGATTCAAGAGCAAGGTTCCAATGCAGTTAGAATTTGAGTTAAGACAACAAACCACAAGTCCTCTGGTTTTAAAGAAAATAATTGCATACGTAACTTGTATTACCAAAAAGCTCTTTTGAAATATGAGGTCTTAGTTGCAGAATCTTTGTCTCATTATAGGGAGGTCTTTAGTTACAGCTCACAGGCTCTCTAGTTGTGTTACTGACAGGCCAATGAATCCAAGAGATGACCTACTGAGGCAAGGAATACAACTTTATTCAGAATGCTGGCTGAGTGAGAAGATGGCAGACTAATGTCTCAATGTAAGCATCTTGTCAAAGTCTGGATGTCAGGTCCTTATACAGAGCCAGATGAAGAGAAGCAATGAGGAACTAAAGTCAAAAGGCAGAATAGAGAATGGAAGACAGTGAGGAAGTCAAGTAAAAAGTGTCTTCAGTCTTGTAAAACATCTCCAGGAAGGGCCAACCTTTGGAAGGGGCGTGTTCATCCCATCTTTTCAGAGGTAGGAAGGGTCAGATTATCTTCCTGTGAGCTGAACAAAGTCACTTCGGTTAAATAGTAGGGAAGAGTGGCAGGGTCCTCTGAGGCAGGCCATCACATATGATTATAAGAGCAACAAAAATGAAAAGCAAGTCAAAGAAACAGTTCCAACATGGAATCTAAGAAAGTGTTCCAACATGGAATCAGAACTGCTTATTCTCTGTAAGATTTCCCTACTGAGGGGCTCTCCAAAGACGGCATGAGGAATAGGATGAGGAGACCACTTTCTCCCCCACAAATTCATCAGAAGATCAACTGAACACTGAGCAACTTCTACAAAACAACTTCTGAAGGCTGGCAGAGGACACCAGGCAGCCAGAAAGGCAGCCCTTTTTCTTGGAAAGGAGGTAGGACAAAATATTAAAGACATAAAGAGAGACAAGAGAGTTAGGGATGGAGACCCATCCCAGGGAGGGAATTGTGAAGAAGGAAAAGTTGCCAAACACCAGAAGACCCTCTTACCAGCAGGTCTGTGTGGAGTTTTGGAATCTCAGAAAGCAAGATAACCAGGAAGGGGGAAAAAAAAAAAACCCACAGAATACGTGCCTAACTGCAACTTCCAGTGGAGAAGTAGCCCAGATGCTCTGTCAACCAACAGAGAGCAGGGGCTGAACAGGGAGTCGTGGTTTTCATGCTTGGGGCAAGGACAGGGCTGAATGCCCTGTGGACAATCTGAGGGAGCTAACATGAGATAGCAACCCAAACTGTGGGATAGCCAGAGAGAGAGAGGGAAAAAAAAAAAGAGAGAGAGACAGAGAACTTTCCTGCAAAAAAACTTTAACCCAAGGGGCAGCCTAGCCCACTCACAAATTAAAGGACTGAGCGAACACCAAAGGAGAGCTAGCCAGCTGTGAACCAGCCCATCCCCCACCAGAGGAAGAGGGGCAGGCAGGCGACAGCCAGAGCTGGAAGGCAAGGGGCAATCTTGGCCCCAGGACAGCATCCTCCACCAAACTGCGACCAGGCCCCCAGTTGCTAACCAAGTCTTCCTGGGATCCTGGGTAGTTGGTATCTGCCAGGAGGATCACAGCCAGAGATCAGCGCCCCAAAGGAGACACACAGCACACCTGAGATGGCACTCTTGTGGCACACCCAGGAGACCAAGTGGCCGGGACCAGGGAGGTGATTGAGACACACAGCCTACCTAGGACAGTGAGCTTGCCAAGTACCTGGTTGCTGGAGGTGCTCGGACCTCGAAAGGCACAAAACGCACACTCAACTGAGTCTATGCCTTTATGGAGTACCCAAGAACCTGAACCTGAGCAGCTTAGACCTGGGAAGTGCACGAAACCCAGGGCCCACTTTGGACAGTCCCTCTGCAGAGCAACCTGGAGCCTGAGCACTAAAGACTGGGAAAGCTCATGCCACTGTGAGCTGGGGCAAACCCCGTGTGGTCCATACACTGCGAGCATTCCCTGAACATGCCAGTGATATTTATTTGCAGTGTTCTTCTCTCCCCATAGCACAACTCAACAAGAACAACTGAATACGTGACCACCTTTGCCCCTGTGTGTCAGGGTGGATATTAGACACCAAAGAGACTTGCAAACATAGGAAGATAAAATAAACAAAGAAGAGGGAACCGCTCTGGAACTGACAGGGCAACAGATTAAAACCCTGTAGCTAGCATTGACTAACTATTGGAAGGGGCCTATAGACCTTGAGAAGAAGTATAAGCTGGAACAAGGAACTATCTGAAACTAAACTGAATCCACACTGCCCACAACAGCTCCAGAGAAATTCTTAGATATATTTTTACTGTTATCATTTTTAACTTTAATTTTCTTTTCTATTTTTTACTTTTCAGTTCTTTGTTACACCTTTAATTTTCATTTTTATAACCTACTATATGTCAGCAAATTTGGAAAGCGCAGCAGTGGCCACAGGACTGGAAAAGGTCAGTTTTCATTCCAATCCCAAAGAAAGGCAATGCCAAAGAATGTTCAAACTACTGCACAATTGCACTCATCTCACATGCTAGTAAAGTAATTCTCAAAATTCTCCAAGCCAGGCTTCAGCAATATGTGAACCGTGAACTTCCTGATGTTCAAACTGATTTTAGAAAAGGCAGAGGAACCAGAGATCAAATTGCCAACATCCGCTGGATCATCGAAAAAGCAAGAGAGTTCCAGAAAAACACTACTTCTCCTTTATTGACTATACCAAAGCCTTTGACTGTGTGGATCACAATCAACTGTGGAAAATTCTTCAAGTGATGGGAATACCAGACCACCTGACCAGCCTCTTGAGAAATCTATATGCAGGTCAGGAAGCAACAGTTAGAACTGAACATGGAACAACAGACTGGTTCCAAATAGGAAAAGGAGTACGTCAAGGCTGTATATTGTCACCCTGTTTATTTAACTTATATGCAGAGTACATCATGAGAAACGCTGGACTGGAAGAAGCACAAGCTGGAATCAAGATTGCTGGGAGAAATATCAATAACCTCAGATATGCAGATGACACCACCCTTATGGCAGAAGGTGAAGAGGAACTAAAAATCCTCTTGATGAAAGTGAAAGTGGAGAGTGAAAAAGTTGGCTTAAAGCTCAACATTCAGAAAACAAAGATCATGGCATCCGGTCCCATCACTTCATGGGAAATAGATGGGTAACAGTGGAAACAGTGTCAGACTTTATTTTTCTGGGCTCCAAAATCACTACAGATGGTGACTGCAGCCATGAAATTAGAAGATGCTTACTCCTTGGAAGGAAAGTTATGACCAACCTAGATAGCATATTCAAAAGCAGAGACATTACTTTGCCACCAAAGTTCGTCTAGTGAAGGCTATGGTTTTTCCTGTGGTCATGTATGGATGTGAGAGTTGGACTGTGAAGAAGGCTGAGCGCTGAAGAATTGATGCTTTTGAACTGTGGTGTTGGAGAAGACTCTTGAGAGTCCCTTGGACTGCAAGGAGACCCAACGAGTCCATTCTGAAGGAGATCAGCCCTGGGATTTCTTTGGAAGGAATGATGCTAAAGCTGAAACTCCAGAACTTTGGCCACCTCATGCGAAGAATTGACTCACTGGAAAAGACTCTGATGCTGGGAGGGATTGGGGGCAGGAGGAAAAGGGGACAACAGAGGATGAGATGGCTGGATGGCATCACTGACTCGATGGACGTGAGTCTGGGTGAACTCCAGGAGTTGGTGATGGACCCAGAGGCCTGTTGGGCTGCAGTCCATGGGGTGGCAAAGAGTCAGACATGACTGAGCGACTGAACTACACTGATCACCTTGCCAAAAAAAAAAGACCCTATTTTTAAAGCACATTTCATGTTCTTTTTAATAATTTTTGTGATTCACGTTGTTTTGTATTTTTAATATTGTATTTCTGAGTTTCCTCTTTTGTATTTTCCTCTACTCTAGATTTTTAATTTTTGGTATTTGTTATCAGTTTTGTACATTTAAGAGTCTAATCTTCAGTACTCATTTTTACTCAGGGGTGTGATTACTGGCTTGATTGCTCTCTCTCCTTTTACCTTTCCCTTTGCCCCCACCACCCTCCCCGCCAGGTCACCTCTATCTCCTCCCTCCCACTTCTTTTCTCTACTTCACCCTGTGAATCTCTCTGGGTTTTCTGGGCTGTGGAGAACACTTAGGGAACTGATTACTAGCTATATTGGTCTTTCCCATTTTGACTCCCCCTCTTCTCCTCCTGGTATCCCTCTTCTCTTTTCCATGAAACTCTGTGAACCTCTCTGGGTGGCCCTCACTGTGAAGAATCTTTTCACCATTAACCTAGATGTTTTATCATCAGTGCTGTATGGATGGAGAACTCTGAGGCTACTGTAAGAATAAGACTGAAAGCCAGAGGCAGAAGGCTTAAATCCAAAATTTGAGAATAGCAGAAAACTCCTGACTCCAGAGAACAATAATCAACAAGAGCTTATCCAAAAGCCTCCACACCTACACTGAAACCAAGCTCCACTCAAGAGCCAACAAGTTCTAGAGTAAGACATACCACACTAATTCTCCAGCAATGCAAGGCCAAGACCTGAGCATGAAAATACAGGCTGTCCAAAGGCATGCCAAATCCATAGACACCCCCAAAACCCACAGCTGGACACTTCTTTGCACTCCAGAGACAAGAGACCCAGTTCCACCGACCAGAACACCAACTCAAGCTTTCCTAACCTTGACAAGCCACTCGTCCAACCCCACCCACAGGGAGGAACCTCCACTATAAAGAAGAACAACAAACTTCCAGCATACAGGAAGGCCATCCCAAACACGGCAATCTAAACAAAATGAAAAGGCAGATAAATATTCAGCAGGTAAAGGAACATAATAAATGCCCACCAAACCAAACAAAAGAGGAGGAGATAGGGAGTCTACCTGAAAAAGAATGCAGAATAATGATAGTAAAGAATATCCAAAGTCTCAAAAAAAAGAAAAGAAAAGAAAAAAGAGTGGGGGGTTACAGATAAACAGACTGGAGACAAGGATTGAGAAGATGTAAGAAATGTTTAACAAAGACCTGCCGCTGCTAAGTCGCTTCAGTCGTGTCCGACTCTGTGCGACCCCATAGACGGCAGCCCACCAGGCTCCCCCGTCCCTGGGATTCTCCAGGAAAGAACACTGGAGTGGGTTGCCATTTCTTTCTCCAATGCATGAAAGTGAAAATGAAAGTGAAGTCGTGTCTGACTCTTTGCGACCCAGTGGACTGCAGCCTACCAGGCTCCTCCGTCCATGGGATTTTCCAGGCAAGAGTACTGGAGTGGGGTGCCATGGCCTTCTCCGTAACAAAGACCTATAAGAAATAAAAAACAATCAATCAATAATGAATCATGCAATAACTGAAATCAAAAGCACTCTGGAGGGAACCAACGGTAGAATAACTGAGGCAGAAGATAGGATACGTGAGGTGGAAGATAGAATGGTGGAAATAAATGAATCAGAAATGAAAAAAGGAAAAGAATTAAAATAAATGAGGACAACCTCAGAGACATCCAGGACAATGTTAAACACCCCAACATTCCAATCATAGGAGTACCAGAAGAAGACAGAAAGAAAGGCCTGAGAAAATACTTGAAGAGATAACAGTTGAAAACTTACTTAAAATAGCTAAGGAAATAGCCACCTAAGTCCAAGAAACCCAGAGAATCCCAAACAGGGTAAACCCAAGGCAGAACATCCCAAGATACATATTGATCAAAATAACAAAGATCAAACACAAAGAGCAAATATTAAAAGCAGAAAGGGAAAAACAATAAGTAACACACAAGGGAATTCCCATAAGAATAACAGCTGATCTTTCAATAGAAACTCTCCAAGCCAGGAGGGAATAGCAAGACATACTTAAAGTGATGAAAGAAAATAACCTACAGCCCAGATTATTGTACCCAGCAAGAATCTCATTCAAATATGAAGGAGAAATTAAAAGCTTTACAGACAAGCAAAAGCTGAGAGAATTCAGCACCACCAAACCAGCTCTCCAACAAATACTAAAGGATATTCTCTAGACAGGAAACACAAAAATGGTGTATAAATTCAAACCCAAAACAACAAAGTAAATGGCAACGGGATCATACTTATCAGTAATTACCTTAAACGTAAATGGGTTAAATGCCCCAACCAAAAGACAAAGACTGGCTGAATGGATACAAAAACAAGACCCCTACATATGTTGTCTACAAAAGACCCACCTCAAAACAGGGGACACATACAGACTGAAAGTGAAGGGCTGGAAAAAGATTTTCCATGCAAATAGGGACCAAAAGAAAGCAGGAGTAGCAATACTTATATCAGATAAAATAGACTTTAAAACAAAGGCTGTGAAAAGAGACAAAGAAGGTCACTACATAATGATCAAAGGATCAATCCAAGAAGAAGATATAACAATTATAAATATATATGCACCCAACATAGGAGCACCACAATATGTAAGACAAATGCTAACAAGTATGAAAGGAGAAATTAAGAATAACACAAAAATAGTGGGAGACTTTAATACCCCACTCACACCTATGGATAGATCAACTAAACAGAAAATAAATAAGGAAACACAAACTTTAAATGATACAATAGACCAGTTAGACCTAATTGATATCTATAGGACATTTCATCCCAAAACAATGAATTTCACCTTTTTCTCAAGCGCACACGGAACCTTCTCCAGGATAGATCACATCTTGGCCCATAAATCTAGCCTTGGTAAATTCAGAAAAATTGAAACCATTCCAAGCATCTTTTCTGACCACAAAGTAAGATTAGATCTCAATTACAGGAGAAAAACTATTATAAATTCCAACATATGGAGGCTGAACAACATGCTGCTGAATAACCAACAAATCACAGAAGAAATCAAAAAAGAAATCAAAATTTGCATAAAAACAAATGAAAATGAAAACACAACAACCCAAAACCTGTGGGACACTGTAAAAGCAGTCCTAAGGGGAAAGTTCATAGCAATACAGGCATACCTCAAGAAACAAGAAAAAAGTCAAATAAATAACCTAACTCTACAACTAAAGCAACTAGAAAAGGAAGAAATGAAGAACCCCAGGGTTAGGAGAAGGAAAGAAATCTTAAAAATTAGGGCAGAAATAAACGCAAAAGAAACAAAAGAGACACATGAAAAGATGCCCAACATCACTCATGATCAGAGAAATGCAAATCAAAACCACTATGAGGTACCATTTCACGCCAGTCAGAATGGCTGCGATCCAAAAGTCTACAAGCAGTAAGTCCTGGAGAGGGTGTGGAGAAAAGGGAACCCTCTTACACTGTTGGTGGGAATGCAAACTAGTACAGCCACTATGGAGAACAGTGTGGAGATTCCTTAAAAAACTGGAAATAGAACTGCCTTATGATCCAGCAATCCCACTGCTGGGCATACACACTACGGAAACCAGAAGGGAAAGAGACACGTGTACCCCAATGTTCATCGCAGCACTGTTTCTAATAGCCAGGACATGGAAGTAACCTAGATGTCCATCAGCAGAGGAATGGATAAGAAAGCTGTGGTACATATACACAATGGAGTATTACTCAGCCATTAAAAAGAATACATTTGAATCAGTTCTAATGAGGTGGATGAAACTGGAGCCTATTTTACAGAGTGAAGTAAGCCAGAAATAAAAACACCAATACAGTATACTAACGCTTATATATGGAATTTAGAAAGATGGTAACAATTACCCTGTATACGAGACAGCAAAAGAGACACTGATGTATAGAACAGTCTTTTGGACTCTGTGGGAGAGGGAGAGGCTGGGATGATTTGGGAGAATGGCATTGAAATATGTATAACATCATATGTGAAACGAGTCGCCAGTCCAGGTTCAATGCATGATACTGGATGCTTGGGGCTGGTGCACTGGGACGACCCAGAGGGAGGGTATGAGGAGGGAAGCGGGTTCAGCATGGGGAACACATGTATACCTGTGGCAGATTCATTTTGATATATGACAAAACCTACAATATTGTAAAGTTAAATGAAATAAAATTTTTAAAAAAAGAAAGAAAAAAAAAAGGACTAAGGAAAATTAAAAAAAAAAATCTGAGTTTGCATTCTTTTTATGGAGAATAAGTGCCCAGAATACTTGTGTTGGTTTCTGCCACACTTGCATGCTCTCAATGAACCAACTGCAGTGTAATGGACATTCCATGAATGGTGCCTAGGACAATATGTGTGTTTCATTCCGTGTCCACTCTTTGTGACCCCAAGGACTGTAGCCTCCCAGACTCCTCTGTCCATAGGATTCTCCAGGCAAGAGTGCTGGAGTGGGTTGGCGTGTGCTCCTCCAGGGGATCTTCCCAACCCAGGGATCAGACTCGTGTCTCGTATGTCGCCTGCCTTAGCAGGTGCATTCTGTACCCCTAGTACCACCCGGGAAGCTCATTTGGGATGGTCACGGGTTTTGTAAATTCAGTGGTGATGAAACATCCCATGAGGAAGCCCTGCGGGGCAGACTCATTGTGTGCTCTGCTCCTGCCTTCAGCTTCTGGACTCAGTGGAAACCGTCTCTTACAAATTCTGCAGGAAGGGATCAAGCCCCTGGTGGGCACTGTGGGGTTGAAGCACACGAGCCTCTCCCCGCTGCCATGTCCATCTTTCCTTTAATGAGTTGATGCCAGTGGAGCTTCTGGGACCTCTCCCTCTAAGCAAAGGCTCCAGGGCATTCCTTGGAGTCTGCCCTCCAAGCTCCAGCTCAGAGACCATGCTCAGGCCCGCAACTAAGGGTGCCTTGCTTCAACATCATTCAGAGAGTTCCCTGCTGATGGGGAAGCCACACCCGCCCTCAGCTTGGAGATTCGTGTGTGTTTTCCTTCTGGGTTATTTTTACTTACTTGATATAAAAGTCGACGTCTACTGTGTTGTCTGCATTAAACTTAATGTAACGTGCATAAATGTGAAACGGCCCATTCTCGGTGATCTTCTCAAGGTTATTGGATGCGATGTAATGGGTTCTCCATTCTCCTGAAAACTGAAATCCAAATTCCTATTAAGAATCTAGTCCACATGTGAAATGGATCGCCAGTCCAGGTTTGATGCATGAGACAGAGTGCTCAAGGCCGGAGCACTGGGATGACCCTGAGGGATGGGATGGGGAGGGAGGAGGGAGGGGGCTTCAGGATGGGAAACACATGTACACCTGTGGTGGATTCATGTCAATGTATGGCAAAAACCTCTACAGCACTGTAAAGTAATTAGCCTCGAATTAAAATAAATCAATTTTTAAAAAAATACAGCCCATCTCTGTTAATTCTGCCCATCATCCCTCAGGAGTTACCCTGTCCTTCCAATTGGACAAAAGTTACCTATCTTTATGAACACAACCTAGGTATAAAATCATGTGAAAAGTCAACTAAAGGAAGGAGTTGAGGTATTACTGAGATAGCTTGAGCTGTCTTGTCAAATGCAAGACCCCTAGTCCAACAGCCGTGTGATCTTCCTTCTGTTTTACAAGAGCAGTGGACATGCATGAGAGCCAGTTAATAGATGGTAGAGATGACTTGAAGACCATACAGATCAGGTATAGAGCCAGTGAGTGAAGCCATTTTGAGTTGCAGGGAGATGGCTAGACTTATGAATCCACATGACCAAACCCCAAAAGAGACACACACATATACCCCCAAGACCTCCTCCCAGCTTGCACCCCAGGTACCGGTTTGAGAAGTTACTCAGCTTCACCTTGACCTGCATAAAGCAGACCAAGGACAAAACTGAGCAGCAGAACCTTCATCTTTCTGGCTCTTCTTCTGTAGAAGCTGAGGGTGTTCCAGTTGTCAGAGAGGGTGTGAAATTGCCGCCACTTTTATAACCAACATCTGTTGGTGTGATGGGTCATGAGCCAGTGTTTGTTCCTCATATGACCAAAGTTACACAGATGTCATCTTCAGTATCCTGGTTGGCAGGGGTAAGCTTTTTCTGGCATTCTGTCATTTTAATAATGAGGTTTGTTTTAAGAGAGGCTGATGCAGATGTGGACTTTTGACTGAGTCAGTGAAAAATCTCGGTACACGTGTCATCTTTCAAAGTCAGAAATATTTATTTTTGTTTATGTCCTGGGATCAAAAATGGAATAAGCTATCCAGGGTACACAGAACTTGTCCCCCTCTCCTATATTGTTTCTTTAACATGGAGGAGAGTGTTTTAAATTTATTATCTAAAAGTAAAAGTATCCATTGTGTGGGTTAGCCAAGGAAAATCTATTTCTTAAGAGACCCTTGGAAAGCCTCCTATTTCTGAGGTGAGGAGCACATAGGCATAAAGCATTTATCACCTCCTCCTGCACCAAAGCAGGCTCTTTCCTCCTTATAACTGGGAGGACAATCTGCTCAAATGCCCGTTAATCTCGTCTGAAAAAGGCATGCCAACAATTATTTTTCATTACTGCTTTTCCAGACACCATTTACCCATTAATCTCTAATGTAGTATTTACTCACTGACTCAGTTGTTTTTCTGTGCGAGCACAAAATTGGGACAGTAGTGCTCATAATATTTAGAATTTTGAATGGAGAAAATTTATTTCCTCACTCTATAGTTCTAGTTATTTTCAAGGCCACTTAAAGGTCAACAGAATCCATTTTTCATATTTTTTAATCAAATTTTTACTTATGTTCATCTTCATTGATCATATTCATCAAATGAATACATTAAAAGATTAATTTTGTTCTGAGTATAGAAATGAAGAAGCAGTGAGTTTCAGGATTCTCAAGTCAGCTAAGAGAAAACCCCTTGAGAGCTAACCCAGGACTGGCTACTTCCAGGACAAATCAGAGCAGAATCCTTCTATTCAAGTGAAATCAGACCTTTGAGGAGAGCTTCTGTCAAGAATATCTTCAGCTCACATCTTCAGTTGATCCTTTCCCTCATGGTTCACATGGAACTTCAGAATTATCTTGTTCGCTTTGTTCTTTTCTTCCAGTTGTGACATCACATTTTTCTCTTTCATTAGCACATTCCTCTGTATAATAGGGGCTTCCCTGGTGGCTCAGAGGTTAAAACATCTGCCTGCAATGCAGGAGACCTGGGTTCAATCCCTGGGTCAGAAAGATCCCCTGGAGAAGGAAATGGCAACCCACTCCAGTATTCTTGCCTGGAGAATCCCATGGATGGAGGAGCCTGGTAGGCTACAGTCCACAGGGTCGCAAAGAGTTGGACACGACTGAGCAACTTCAGTTTCTTTCTATATAAAATCCTGTTGCAGTTTCGGCTGTGAAATCTGTGTGATAGAAGAGTTTCATGTCTCAAAATATGATGAATTGATTTCCTCTCTTTGGTCTTTGATCCAGATAATAATTTGTCTTCCCCCCCACCCCCACTTTGGCTGTTTGTTAATTTCAGCTGCACCAAGAAGCGTGTAGGTGCTTAGTTCTCAAACCAGGAATAGAACCTGTACCCAGTGCAGTGAAAGTGCAGAATCATAACTGCTGGACCACCAGGAAAGTCCCTGAATCAGATAATTTCAAGCAGGGATGTGACTCCCAGCTAACACCCTTTATACTCCCATCATCACCCCTCCACGTCTACTCTGCACATCCAGCATTTTCAGGTTTTTCTTTGGGGTTCCCAGAACATGTGTCCTTATGAATGTTTCCTAACACCATCCCATCTAGGAAGGCCTCATTACCTTCCAATCAAGGAGAAATTAAACATCCATTACTCTAAGAGTTTGTTGCAATAGTTGTGATAATCCTATTGTCTTCCATTCATCTCATTCTCTCCTTCCCTCACTGTGTTCTCAAGTTTGTTCTGTATATGTGTCTCCATTCCTTCCCTGCAAGTAACAGGTAGCTGGTGAAAAGTTACAGTAAAAGAGGGAACCCAGTGAGGTATTTTATGATGACCAAGAATGGCGGGATGGAGTGAGGTGAGGGGGCTCACAAGAGAGGTGATGTATGTTTCATTATGGCTGATTTGTACTGTATTACAACATAAACCGAGAACATTGTAAAGTAATACTCCTATTAAAAAATAAATTAAAAAAGAAGAAAATTGCCATTCATAAGATAATTCACGCAAAAAAAAAGAATCCTGTTGTTTTGAACCAAACGGAAGTCATGTGGCCTTTAATACAAACTATTTCATTAGTAATGCTCAAAAAACAAGTAGCTGCTTCCCTGGTGACTCAGAGGGCAAAGCATCTGCCTGCAGTGAGTTTGATCCCTGGGTCGGGAAGACCCATGGAGAAGGAAATAGCAACCTACTCTAGTATTCCTGCCTGGAGAATCCCATGGATGGAAGAGCCTGGTAGGCTACAGTCCATGGGTTCACAAAGAGTCGGACATGATTGAGTGACTTCACTTTCTTTTCAGTTCAGTCGCTCAGTCATGTCTGATTCTGCGACCCCATGAACTGCAGCCTGCCAGGCTTCCCTGTCTGTCACCAATTCCCTGAGCTTACTCAAACTCATGTCCAGTGATGTTATCCAACCATCTCATCCTCTGTCGTCCCCTTCTCCTTCCGCCTTCAATCTTTCCCAGCATCAGGACCTTTTCCAAAGAGTCAGTTCTTCACATCAGGTGGCCAAAGTATTGGAGTTTCAGCTTCAGCATCAGTCCCTCCAATGGATATTCAGGACTGATTTCCTTTAGGATGGACTGGTTTGATCTTGCAGTCCAAGGGACTCTCAAGAGTCTTCTCCAACACCACAGTTTAAAATCATCAATTTTTTGGTGCTCAACTTTCTTCATAGTCCAACTCTCACATTCATACATAACTACTGATAAATAACCTCATGATAAATAAAAAGAGAACCATCTTACACAAATATTTCTCTTGTAACCCCCCTAAAATAATGCTAAGCTATGCCTGATACATCTTCCTTGTGTCTCCTTCTCAAATTAATTTAGGTTTCTGTAACTTTGAATACAGTGGCTGACTTTATTTTTTGAGGTTCCAAAATCACTGTAGATGGTGATTGCAGCTGTGAAATTAAAAGACACTTACTCCTTGGAAGAAAAGATATGATCAACCTAGACAGCATATTAAAAAGCAGAGACATTACTTTGTCAACAAAGGTCCATCTAGTCAAGGCTATGTTTTTTCCAGTGGTCATGTATGGATATAAAAGTTGGACTATAAAGAAAGCTGAGCACTGAAGAATTGATGATTTTGAAATGTGGTATTGGAGAAGACTCTTGAGAGTCCCTTGGACTGCAAGGAGATCCAACCAGTCCACCCTAAAGGAAATCAGTCCTGGGTGTTCATTGGAAGGACTGATGTTGAAGCTGAAACTTCAGTACTTTGGCCACCTGATGTGAAGAGCTGACTCATTTGAAAATACCCTGATGTTGGGAAAGATTGAAGGCAGGAGGAGAAGGGGTTGACAGAGGATGAGGTGGTTAGATGGCATCAATGACTCAATGGACATGATTTTGGGTAAACTCCAGGAGTTGGTGATGGACAGGGAGGCCTGGCATGCTGGGGTTCATGGGGTCACAAAGAGTCGGACTCAACTGAGCAACTGAACTGAACTGAACTGACTGAACTTTGAAGGCTTTTCATACTGTAAGGGCTTCATAAGGCTTCAAAGCTAGTGGAGGTGACGGAATCCCAGTTGAGCTATTTCAAGTCCTAAAAGATGATGCTATGAAAGTGCTGCACTCAATATGTCAGCAAATTTGGAAAACTCAGCTGTGGCCACAGGGCTGGAAAAGGTCAATTTTCATTCCAATCCCAAAGAAAGGCAATGCCAAAGAATGCTCAAACTACCACACAATTGCACTCATCTCTGCTACTGCTAAGTCACTTCAGTCGTGTCTGACTCTGTGCGACCCCATAGATGGCAGCCCACCAGTCTCCCCTGTCCCTGGGACTCTCCAGGCAAGAACACTGGAGTGGGTTGCCATTTCCTTCTCCAATGCATGAAATTGAAGAGTGAAAGTGAAGTCACTCAGTCATGTCTGACTCTTAGGGACCCCATGGACTGCAGCCTACCAGGCTCCTCCATCCATGGGATTTTCCAGACAAGAGTACTGGAGTGGGGTGCCATTGCTCACACACTAGCAAATTAATGCTCAAAATTATCCAGCCAGGCTTCAAAAATACGTGAACTGTGAACTTCCAGATGTTCAAGCTGGCTTTAGAAAAGGCATAGGAACCAGAGATCAAATTACCAACATCCACTGGATCATCAAAAAAGGAAGTGAATTCCAGAAATATATCTATTTCTGCTTTATTGACTATGCCAAAGTCTTTGTGTGAATCACAACAAACTGTGGAAAATTCTTAAATAGTTGAGAATACCAGACCACCCGACCTGCCTCTTGAGAAATCTGTATGCAGGTCAGGAAGCAACAGTTAGAACTGGACGTGGAACTACAGACTGGTTCCAAATAGGGAAAGGAGTACTTCAAGGCTGTATATATATTGTTACTGTGCTTATTTAACCTCTATGCAGAGTACATCATGAGAAACGCTGGGCTGGAGGAAGCACAAGCTGGAATCAAGATTGCTGGGAGAAATATCAATAATCTCAAATATACTGATAACATCACCCTTATGGCAGAAAGTGAAGAAGAACTAAAGAGCCTCTTGATGACAGTGAAAGAGGAGAGTGAAAAAGTTGGCTTAAAGCTCAACATTCATAAAACTAAGATCATGGCATCTGGTCCCATCACTTCATGTCAAATAGATGGGGAAATAGTGCAAACAGTGGCAGACTTTACTTTTTAGGGCTCCAAAATCAGTGCAGATTTTGACTGCAGCCATGAAATTGTAAGACACTTACTCTTTGGACCAACTCCTGTTACCAACTCCTATGACAAACCTAGCCAACATATTAAAAAGTAGAGACATTACTTTGCCAACAAAGTTCCATGTAGTCAAGGCTATGGTTTTTCCAGTTGTCATATATGGATATGAGAGTTGGACTATAAAGACAGCAGAGCCCTGAAGAATTGATGCTTTTGAACTGTGGTGTTGGAAAATACTCTTGAGAGTCCCTTGGGCAGCAAGGAGATGAAACCAGTCCATCCTAAAGGAAATCGGTCCTGAATATTCATTGGAAGGCCTGATATCTAAGCTGTAATTCCAATATTTTGGCCATCTGAAGTGAAGAACTGACTCATCTGAAAAAACACTGATGCTGGGAAAGATTGAAGGCAGGAGGAGAAGGGGACAATAGAGGATGAGGTGGCTGGATGGCTTCACCGACTCAATTAAACATGAGTTTGAGTAAACTCCGTGTGTTGGTGATGAACAGAGAGGCCTGGTGTGCTGCAGTCCATGGGGTTGCAAAGAGTAAGACGTGACTGAGAGACTGAACTGAACTGAACTTTGAAGCCTTTTTCTCCCAGTTAATTAATTTTGTTTTACTTGTCTGTTTTCTATGTAACCACTGCTTTTACCTCTTTGATTGCACAACTCCTGTCTAAACACTGCAAGCAAGCCGTTGACCTCAGCTACTAAAAGCTTCAGGTTCCATCTAGAATGTGTGTGCAGTGTTGCAATGTTGTAGCATTTAAGTTGAGATAATAAATCACAAGTCCAGTTTTTTTAAAGGAAATAATTGCATATGTAACTTGTATTACCACAAAGATATGTTTTAATGTTTACGTATTTACTCATTTATTTGTCCAAATCAGGTCTTAGCTTCAGCACATGGGATCTTTGTTTCATTAGGGGAGGTCTTTAGTTCTGGTGCACAAACCCTCTAGTTGTGTTACCAACAGGCCAATGAATCCGAGAGACAAGGTATTGAGGCAAGGTATACAACTTTATTCAGAAAGCAGGCTGACAAAGAAGATGGCAGACTAATGTCCCAAAGTAACCGTCTTGTCAAGGTCTGGATGCTCAGTTCTTATACAGAGCCAGAAGGAGAGAAGCAAGGAGGAACCAAAGTGAAAAGGCAGAATAGAGAACTGGAGACAGTGAGGAAGTCAAGTAAAAAGGGTCTTCAGTCTTGCAAAACATCTCCTGGAAGGGCCAGCCTTTGAAAGAAGTGTGTTCTTCTCTTCTTTTCAGAGGTAGGCAAGGTCAGATTCTCTGTCTCTGAGCTGAACAAAGACACTTTAGTTTACCATTAGAGCCGAGGGGTAAGGTCGTCTGAGGCAGGCCATCATGTCTGATTATGGTAGCAACAACAATGAAAAGCAAGTCGAAGAAACAGTGCCAACAGGAGTCAGAATGGGTTGTTCTCAAAGAGAATTCCCCACTCTCAAAGCTCACTCCATAACTGTGTGGAAGAAGAGGGCAAAGACCATTCTGCTTTGTCAGATGGATCTTTCTCTGTGTCTGCCATCCGTGCCAGAGTTTCATATTTCATATGAGAGTTCGTTTCTTTTTGTTCCTCTTTGGAAAGTGTCTACTTTACACCTGTAGACTTAGAAATACTGCACTTGAAATGCAGGAGGCATTTTAAGTGAAGGAATTTAGCACTTTTCCATGTATGGATGAGGCAAGAGTCTGAGCTCATCACAAATATTTCCTTGGTATGCACCTCAGCTCTCTGTGGTCCTGTAATCATGTATTCTCAGCATTTCTTCAGGGTTCACCGTAGGGAGTGGCTGTAGTCTGATGGCTCCTAGATGGCAGCTATTCTCCTTCTTCTGGTCTGACCAGCTCACGTTGCTGCTGCTGCTGCTGCTAAGTCACTTCAGTCGTGTCCAACTCTGTGTGACCCCGTAGATGGCAGCCCACCAGGCTCCGCCGTCCCTGGGATTCTCTAGACAAGAACACTGGAGTGGGTTGCCATTTCCTTCTCCAATGCGTGAAAGTGAAGTCGCTCAGTCGTGTCCGACTCTTCACGACCCCATGGACTGCAGCCTTCCAGGCTCCTCCATCCATGGGATTTTCCAGGCAAGAGCACCAGAGTGGGGTGCCATTGCCTTCTCCCCAGCTCATGTTGGAGGGCTGCAATTGCTGGTTCCATTTCTCAGGTCTTGCCCTCTTGGTCATGAATGTGACCTATATTTGGGAGACATTTCATGATCAACTCTTGTCCCATGGCACTGGGAGGCTCTGTCCAGTTCAGGCAAAAATTCTCCATGTGCCACTCCAGGTGTTAAGTTTTGGGTGAGGCCCCATCAATAATTAAAAATTTTCTGTATTCTAGCTAACTTTAGTGTAAGGGACATTTTTCCTTATTGCTTCTTCCCATATGTAGATCACACAGTTGCGATTATTTTATGTTATAAATGTGATTTTCTCAAAATGTTTAGCCGTAGAAGTTTTTTTGCAGGCTTGATTACACATTAGTAATGGCAGGAGACAAAAGTCCTATAAATGAGACAGAACATAAGTTACGAAGCTAGCAACATCAAGGATGATGTGGTTCATCAGAGAGACACAAAGCACCATTTGAAAACAAAGAAGAAATTTAAACAATGATTAGCTGAGCTACTTGTAATCCAGTTGCAATAATCAAGCAACCCAAGGGCGCATAACTGAGTTAATGACTTACGTGCAGATTCATTGTACTGGCCATGCACATTTATGCATGGCTTAATCTTTGAGACAAGCCTATGTTACTAGCAGGATCAGCTACGTAGACAGCAAAAGATAAATGTTTCAATTTTACTCACATATGGTGTAACAAAGCAAGTTACTGTAAGTCAAAATTAGTTTAAGGAGAAGGTTTTTCTCACACCTGGAAAACACAGATTTAAACCAGTAATTTTTTTTTTTAGATTCAAATCATAAAAATTATAACCATATGTACTAGTTCACTCAGTTCTCTGTAAGTAATTGTTTATGTTAGCAGCTTTATGAAGCCTTCAGGTTTCCCATTAGAATTCTTTCATAAATTTTTTTTGCTCAGTTCAGCATGGTGGTCTGGAAGTCAGAAACTTGTATTTATCCAAAAGACTTGTCTATACATCTTCTTGAAGATGAGGCATTTATGCAAAGGCATCAGAGTGATACCAGAACTGTCTATAATGAGAAAAAACTTAAGATGGAAACTTTAAATGTGATTACAATGTAATTGACAAAGCAACATGCTTTTGCTGTGATATATAACACTTTCAGATAACAACTAGAATTATGATTAATAATATTCTACCAGAACATACCAGGTTTTCAGGAACTCCATATTATCTCCACAATATCTATATCATTTATGATATAACAAGATTTATTACCCATCTGACAACATTTCCCATGTAATTTTCCATACCAAGTGAAACTAATTAGCTTAATATCTTCCTTTGGGGTGTTTAGGGACCCTTTGAAACATCCCAAATTTAGATAGAGGCATTTTGATTTGAGACATTTTATCAAAAGAATTTCACAAAAAAATTTTTAAAACACAAGAGAATCATAGGTCACTGTGAAAAATATGTATTTATTTAGGCAAAGTGACAAAAAAAGATTTCAGAGGCAAATACCAAACAGATCATTTAAAAAGGTGAACAAACATAAACTCTATTATCAAAGGCAAAATAACGTCTTCAGAAAACTGAGTATTTTATAAGAGAAAAGCTAAATTTACCCTTTTGCCTCAGCTTACTTTAAATGTTCATTGATTCAAAGAAAGTTTTTTAAAACTTAGTCATATTTGATTGATTAGGTACAAAATCCTTTGGGAGTCCATTTTCCACAAATCATTCATAACTTAATTTATTTTAGCACTGATTTAAATTTCAAGTTGTAGAATATCTGGAAAGATCCTAAAACACATAATTCTTTCTAAAAGTTCACTGAAAACTCAATCTCATTTACACTCTTTCCTCAAAAGTTTTTTTCACATTGAGTTACTTGCCTTGCTATCAAATTAGTAACAGATATAATAAGATCTTATTTAGCTTATGTTAGGAGAAGGCAATGACACCCCACTCCAGTACTTTTGCCTGGAAAACCCCATGGATGGAGGAGCCTGGTGGGCTGCAGTCCATGGGGTCGCTAAGAGTCGGACTCGACTGAGCGACTTCACTTTCACTTTTCACTTTCATGCATTGGAGAAGGAAATGGCAACCCACTCCAGTGTTCTTGCCTGGAGAATCCCAGGGACAGCGGAGCCTGGTGGGCTGCCGTCTATGGGGTCGCACAGAGTCAGACACGACTGAATCGACTTAGCAGCAGCAGCAGCAGCTTATGTTAAACCTAGGCACAATAAATGTATTCTACTTAATATTATGTTTAATGTTGGTGGCTCAAGAAATGTGTATATTACTTAGATCAATCAACTTAAATATTAATACCAGGTACTAGTTTAATATTGACCATTTCTCAGTTCATGTGAGCCTCAATTTCACTTACTTCAATGTCTCTTGTATTTAGAATAGTTTGGGCTTCCCTGCTGGCTCAGCTGGTAAAGTACCTGCCTGCCAATGCAGGAGACATAGGAGATGGGGTTCAATCCCTTGATCAGGAAGATCCATTGAAGGAGGAAATGGCAACCCACTCCAGTATTCTTGCTTGGAAAATCCCATGGCCTGAGGAACTCGGCAAGCTATAGTCCATCAGGTCTCAAAGAGTTGAACACAAATGAGCACACTGGTTCCTCTGTTAGAATAGTTTGGTTTGCAACTCTGTAAGGGCTTACTTTTATTAGACCAAATTCAATAGAATTGTTTTACGAATCAACTGCAGCAATGTCATCCAAAGACAAAGATACATACATACAAAGAGAGACCTCAATTCTTATTTCAAGATTTCAGTCCTAAGTCAGGTTGAGCCATAGAAAAGCCATCATTTTGCCCGCCATGCTCCTCTGTCCATAGGGATTCTCCAGGCAAGAATATTGGAGTGGGTTGCCGTGCCCTCCTCCAGGGGGATCTTCCCAACCCAGGGATCAAACCCAAGTCTCCTAATTGCAAGTAGATTCTTTACCAACTGAGCTACCATCAGTCCTAAGTCAGGTTGATCAATAGGAAAAGCCATCAGTGTGCAAAGGAAGTTGGATTGAATTTGGATTTCTGACAAATGAAATAAGTCAAGCTTACTTGGCTAGATGACTGGATATTTGCAGGAAAAGAAGTTTCTAATTACCTTGGACATGCCAAATTGTAAATTACATTTGTAATACACACTCTCAACTGTGTATGCCAGAAAGGCAGCACAGATGAGTGTTGCTGAGAAGACCTATAGCACTTTTTCATCTCAAAAATATAGGTGAGTTCTTCCTGAAGTGAAGTGAAAGTTGTTTAGTTGTGTCCAACTCTTTGCAATCCCATGGACTATACAGTCCATGGAATTCTCTAGGCCAGAATACTGGAGTGGGTAGCCTTTCCTTTTTCCAGGGGATCTTCCCAACCCAGGGATTGAACCCAGGTCTCCCACATTGCAGGCGGATTCTTTACCAGCTGAGCCACAAGGGAAGCCCAAGAATACTGGAGTGGGTAGCCTACCGCTTCTCCAGGGGATCTTCCTGACCCAGGAATTGAACTGGGGTCTCCTGCATTGCAGGCAGATTCTTTACCAACTGAGCTATCAGGGAAGAATGAGTTCTTCCTAGGATGACTTCATTATCCCCTTGTTTAGGTTTTACAAGCCTCTTAAGATAAACAGGAATGATTTGGGGAATGGTAGATCGATTTTTGGATCTAGCCTTCTGTTGCTGTGAAGACTCTGTTTGTAAAGCAAACACAGTGTTGTTTTTCTTTTTGAAAGAATTTGGTGTCTACCTCATGGAAATTGAAAGACAGACATACTCATTTAGCTATGCTGGAAGGTTTTACTCTTCCTCATTTAGCTCAGGGGATAAGGCTTCTTGGGAAGGCTCAGATTGATTTACACCTAGGCTGCTGTAAATCAATCCAGGTAGAAGGGGCAACATAGTGAAGGTAACAGAAAAATGGTTTGAGTGATCCACCATGCGGTCCTGCCTGGAAGGGGGCCACCAGGGGGAAGTGGGCTTGGCATTTTGCGTGAACCAACATGTGCCTGACTGCCTGGAAATTATCTTGCTGCGGGAAGACACTAATGGTCCAGTCGCTTCTGTGTTTCCCTTATCCTGTTTTATGGGAGTCGTCAAGCAGTAGATACTGTAATGACTTCTAAGTGTCTGACCCAAGCCCGCACAAGGTTAATTCGCCTGGTTTTCAGCTTAAGGGAGGAATAAGAAAGGAGAGCCCTCGCCTGCTTGTGTGGAAGGTACTTGAGCACACAGGGCTATGGAGCGTGGAACACACCAGAGAGCAACCCTGGCCAGAGTTGCTCAGGTGCTTCCATAGACTCTATGCAATGGACATTCGTGTTCTTGTTTGTGGAGCTGAGGAATGAACTTCACGAACACGCAAACACTCACAGTAGCACGCAAATAGGTTTTATTAAAGGGAAGGAAAGTACAAGGCTCTCAGTATAGACACTGAGAGGGGGTAAAGAGTCCCCCAAAGGCAGACTTACAGCAATTTTTATATCCTTAATCTGTACCTTTTTGGTTGGTTCCTGTCCTTAAAATGTGTCATTTTTTAACACATTTAGAGGTCAAGATGCTTAATATTTTTATGCTTAATATTATGCTTAATATTTTTATGACTTCTCTTAGTCTTTGGATTAAGTTGCCACCCTTTCTCATGGCCCCTGGCCATTTTACAATGGATCAGATGTATGGGCTAAAAATTAATGGGAACCAGTTGTTTTTTCCCTCCAGCAAATGGAGCAGAAGTTAATTACTGCCCTTACCTGGATCTGAGTGCCGATAACTGATCAGAACAAGGACACATTCCAGCAATTCTGGACAAAGGGTATAGCTTGAGGCTAATGGATCAAGGTGTTTATTGAAAACAAGACTGAGGTCTCAGAGTCCTACATTGTCTGCCTAGCAACTTCTACCTCAAACAACCCCCTCTAGAGATGGAGACTCTAACTGCCATTATGGGGAAAGGGATCAAGACCGATCTGGTTTCTTTGAGCCTGCAGTGGCGTTGTTAGTGGATGGCAGTTAGGTCTCCACCTGTGGGATGATCTATTGTATCTTGGCATGTACTCTTAGGCTCCATTCCCATAACCATTTGGAGTTTGATTGTTTCTATGCAAGACATTACAGAGAGAGAGAGAGAGAGAATTTAAAACACAAGGGCCAAACAGCAATGAGAAAAAATAAGGCTTCCCACCTGGACCAGGGGGTTCCACCAGGTGGAAGTTGATATCCAGTTCCATAGGGTAGTCCCCAAAGGAGGCGTAGAATCAGCCATTGCCTGGGCGTGACTTTTCAGATCTTGAAGAGAATCAGACACATTTTGTGAGTAATCAGTTATATATACACAACACTCTGTATGAATTGTGACACAAGCTCCTCCCTGTGCTGCTATTAATATATCGAATGCCATTCTATTCTGGAGTACAGCTTGACACATTAAAGCTTGTCTGGAATCGAAGGCTGCATTCTCCATCATATTATCATTTGAAGCCTGTCTTGTCAAGTTAGTCAAGGCTTCTTCTCTGAGTATTATGTCAGGGGTGCCAAGTGATGGCACAAATATTGCAGCCAGGTAGTCATACCAGTGGAACCCAGATGGTGTCCACTTCACCTGTAGTATAGACAGATTGACTGAGTCATGCATTCAAAGTTTGACCATGTGCAAACAATAATCCCAGGGGCACATTTCACAATCCATCCTGGGGGGGTAACTGGGGCCAAAGAATGGTCGCACATATCCAGTGAGTTCCATCTGGGGCTAAAATTCATATGCCTGGACTGTTGACCCAATCAGTCAATCAGTTGACTGACCCAATCAGTTGACCCTGGCTATATGACTGAATCTGCCCAGTTCATATGATTTACCGTTATTGTTGGATTACATAAAGACTTTGATGAGAATCCTGAAGGTTTAGTACTATCAGGATATAATTTGGTATGATTATTTTGTTTCCAACAAATGGGAGCTGTTTTTATCAATTGCCCCTTTTCTGGGGTTGTCCACATGTACTGGTCCCAGATTTGGTGCATTTGTTGGGCAGTATATTGTGTGGTTTTGGTTCCCCTGCATGCATAGCTAGTATTGGTTGCTTGTTTTATATCATAGCCATAGGCATCTCTTTCTGTTTGATCATAATCAAAATGTAGACTGTGACCGAATGCGTTAGTAGTATTACACCAAGTCAATAAATTCATGTTAAGGACATTTATATTTTTGGTTTCATCTTTATCTTCTTGGACAAAATGACATATGCTCAGTCAATCAGCCGTGTCTGACGCTGTGACACAATGGACTGCAGCCCACCAGGTTCCTCTGTCCATGGGGATTCTCCAGGCAAGAATACTGGAGTGAGTCAACATGTTCTCCTCCAGGGGATCTTCCCAACCCAGGGAATCAAACCCAGGTCTCCCTCATTGCAGGCGGATTCTTTACCCTCTGAGCCTCCAGGGAAGCATAAAATGACATACCTTTTGAAAATCGGATCCATCTAAGGGTGACATTAACCAAGGCAGTCCATGAATGGAGGTTAATGGTAGAACTCCACAGACCCAACCACCAGATCGATTTTTGAACATTGCATGAGAATGTGCCCATAAAATGAAAACTTTCTGTGTCCAATCTAAAGGGACTTGAGAGATCATTATTACATTAAGAAGAACAAAATAGAGTAGTCTGTGTCTGTGCATGTTGTGTTAGAAGAGTTACTTAGCTGGGCCCTTCTTGAACAGTCCTTCCGATCTTTCCAGGAGGGTGTATTGACATTCCAAACACTGAGAATTCTCTTGGGATTTCTGCTCTGGGGGTGTTGGATGGTCCTTATAATTTTTTTCTGGGAGGATTCCAAGACCTTATCCATGTGTGATGATTCCAGATGTCGATACCTGTAACCTCAACAGTGTCGGGTGAGGCGAGAATAACGGAATAGGATCCCTCCCATGTGGGGGTTGAGGTGGGACTATTGTTAGGAATGGCCTTTACTAATACCAAGTCCCCAGGATTATATTAGGACTTTTTATTTTCTTTTTGTTGTGCAATCCCATCTTTTAAAGATTGTAGTTGTCTTTGGAAAGAAGTTAATTAGTGACAAATTTTGTTAGTTCAGCTGTTTCTTGATCTAGAAGTCAGTCATTTGTGAGAAATGGCCTTCCACATAACATCTCAAAAGGGCTGAGTCCTAGAGACTGTGAAGTATTTCTTACTGCAGCTAAAGGGAGCAGTAAAATACACGGAAGGTGAGTTTCTTGTGATAGTTTCCATAAATGTCTGTTGATTATATCGTGGGCTTTTTCTACCTTGCCTGAAGATTGAGATTCTAAGGACGATGTAAGTGAAACTCAATTCCTAGGGCTTGAAAGACTCATTGCATTATTGCAGTCTAAAAGGCTGGGCCATTGTCCCTTGAAATTTTTCAACGTAGACCAAAGCAAGGAGTGACCTCATGTATTAAAATTTCAATTACTTCTTTTGCCTGTTCTGTTCTACAAGGGAAAGCCTCTATCCAACCAGTAAAGGTATCAACACAAACCAGTACGTACTGGTGTCTCTTGCCTTGCATATGGTTGAAATCTATCTGCCAGTCTTCTCCAGGATGTTTTCCTGCACGTTGTAAACCTGGACGAGCTGATTGGCTGTCATGAGGATTATTCTTTTGACGTATTTTACAGTTCAGTTCAGTTAAGTTGCTCAGTCGTGCCTGACTCTTTGCGACCCCATGGACTGCAGCATGCCAGGCCTCCCTGTCCATCACCAACTCAAATTCACTTCATTGAGTCCGTGATGCCATCCAACCATCTCATCCTCTGTCGTCCCCTTCTCCTGCCCTCAATCTTTCCCAGCATCAGTTCTTTTCAAATGAGTCGGCTCTTTGCATCAGGTGGCCAAAGGATTGAAGTTTCAGCTTCAGCATCAGTCCTTCCAATGAACACCCAGGACTGATCTCCTTTAGGATGGACTGGTTGGATCTCCTTGCAGTCCAAGGGACTCTCAAGTGTCTTCTCCAACACCACAGTTCAAAAGCATCAATTCTTCAGTGCTCAGCTTTATTTATAGTCCAACTCTCCCGTCCATACATGACTACTGGAAAAAACCATACCCTTGACTAGACGAATCTTTGTTGGCAAAGTAATGTCTCTGCTTTTTAATATGCTATTTAGACTGGTCATAACTTTCCTTCCAAGGAGTAAGCGTCTTTAAATTTCATGGCTGCAGTCACCATCTGCAGTGATTTTGGAGCCCCCAAAAATAAAGTCAGCCACTGTTTCCCCATCTATTTGCCATGAAAGGGAACCAGATGCTGTGATGGGACCAGATGCCATGAACTTAGTATTCTGAAACTAAGAAACATATTTTACATCCCTTGATAATTTGAATTTTAGTTTTTCTTAATCCCTTTTCTTTAAAGAGACATGAAGCAACTTGGGAAATGTTTTCAATTCCCAAATTGGATGTTTGATGTCAAGTTTTAAGAACCTTGCATTTGCCATTAGAGGGTAATATACGTTTCTCATCTGTTTGAAGGCATCCGGAGGGGAGTAAAATATCTCCGTCAGACAGGAAACATCAAAGTTCCTCAGGTGAATAATGGGGTTTTTATATCAGTGTGATTCTTGTCCCACAGGAGGTGGTGGTTTAGTCATTCAGTCGTGTCCAACTCAAGACCCCAATGACTATAGCCTGCCAGGCTCCTCTGTTCATGGGATTCTCCAGGCAAGCATAATGGACTGGGTTACCATTTCCTTCTCAGGGGATCTTCCCAAGCCAGGGATCAAACTCAAGTCTTCTACACTGCAGGTAGTGTCCTGAATTACAGGCAGCTTCTTTACCAACTGAGTCATGAGGGGAGCCCCACAGAAGGGGAGCCTGAGTATTAATAGACGGGCTGGCTGTCTTTTTTGTTTGTCAGTGGGTTCTTCTGTTACCCTCTGTTATGTCAGAATCATCCATTTGATGGCCCCAGCGGTGTGTTACTGCCACTTCTTTGGGTAGTTTAATTGCATCAAAGAGGCATGTAGTCTTAATTGCATCTAAAGGACAGGGGGAGATCCTGTCTCCTGTCTCCTGTTCCATGGTTGTTTAGTCTTTTTTTGTCCCTCTCTCCTGGACACCTGAATGCATCTCTATTGAATCCTCATCAGAATTGCTTCTGATGAACACCTGTCCTATTAAAGGCCCAGTTTCCTGGGGCTTCCCTGGTAGCTGGTAAAGAATCCACCTGAAATGATGAAGACCTGGGTTCAGTCCCTGAGTTGGAAAGACTCCCTGGAGAAGGGAAAGCCTACCAATTCCAGTATTCTGGCCTGGAGAATTCCATGGGCTATATAGTCCATGGGGTCGCAAAGAGTCAGACATGACCGAGTGACTTTCACATTTCCTGGATATTTAAAGTGGAAAATTGCGTGTTTGAAATCAAGTGACTTTTGCACAGACACACATTTGCAGGGCAGATATTAAATCAATTTATTTAAGCCTTCAGAAATCAAATACCACCAGACAGCACATGACCAGTGACCAGGAGACATGAGACGGGAAAGAGAGTGTGTATGTGAAGAGAGAAGTATCCTGTTAATCAGGAAGCAGGAAAGTCATCTCTGTGTTGTTGATCTTGATTCCATGCAGAAGAGGATGTGATTGGTCTCAATGACTCTGTAGGTGAATAAAAAAGGATCAAAAGTTTAGTAGAGGTGACTGTGTGATGGCTGACAGGGGTGAGCCTCAGGCAGCAGGCTGTCCAGGGTACAGGAGCTGGTAGGGGATGCAGTGGACAGAATCCTGGTGGACGTCGAAACTCCACACCTCTGAGATGGCAGGTTCCCCGTAGATGTGCATGAGGTGGGAGATTTTCCATTTGGGATTGATTTGGGAGTAATAATTTCAGAATGCATGCTCATGGCGATGCTTCATCTATAGGTGCTTTACTGTCAATGTGGTTGAGTTACATTCCTCTCCTAATTCCACAGATTTTATCTTTTGGGTCTTCAAGAACTAATTTTTTTTAAATTTCATTTTGGAATACAGGGGATTAACAATGTATTAATTTCAGGGGTACTGGAGCCTGATTAATGTATACATACATGTATTAATATCAATTCTTTTTCAGATTCTTTCCCAATTTAGATTGTTACAGAATATTTGATTTAGTCCGCTGTGCTGTGCAGTGGGACATTGTTCTCTATCCATCCTGTTTATAATAGTTTGCCTCTGCTGACCCAAACTCCCAATCCATATCTTTCCCAATCCTTTCCCATTTGCAACAACAAGTCTGTTCTCTATGTCTGTGAGTCTGTTTCTGTTCTGTAAATAACCTCGTCCATCTCTTATTTTTGATTCCATATATACGTGATATACATTGCATTTGTCTATTTCTTTCTGCCTTACTTCACTCAGTACGACAATCTGTAGGTACATACGTGTTGCTGCAAATGGCATGATTTCATTCCTTTTTTTTTTTTTTATTTTTAAACTTTACATAATTGTTTTAGTTTTGCCAAATATCAAAATGAATCTGCCACAGGCATACATGTGTTCCCCATCCTGAACCCTCCTCCCTCCTCCCTCCCCACACCATCCCTCTGGGTCGTCCCAGTGCACTAGCCCCAAGCATCCAGTATCGCGCATCGAACCTGGACTGGCAACTCGTTTCTTACATGATATTCTACATGTTTAAATGTCACTCTCCCAAATCTTCCCACCCTCTCCCTCTCCCACAGAGTCCATAAGACTGTTCTATACATCAGTGTCTCTTTTGCTGTCTCGTACACCGGGTTATTGTTACCATCTTTCTAAATTCCATATATATGCGTTAGTATACTGTATTTCTGTTTTTCCTTCTGGCTTACTTCACTCTGTATAATAGGCTCCAGTTTCATCCACCTCATTAGAACTGATTCAAATGTATTCTTTTTAATGGCTGAGTAATACTCCATTGTGTATATGTACCACAGCTTGCTTATCCATTCATCTGCTGATGGACATCTAGGTTGCTTCCATGTCCTGGCTATTATAAACAGTGCTGCGATGAACATTGGGGTACACGTGTCTCTTTCCCTTCTGGTTTCCTCAGTGTGTATGCCCAGCAGTGGGATTGCTGGATCATAAGGCAGTTCTATTTCCAGTTTTTTAAGGAATCTCCACACTGTTCTCCATAGTGGCTGTACTAGTTTGCATTCCCATAGGCAAAACACTCTCTGACATACATCACAGCAGGATCCTCTATGACCCACCTCCCAGAATATTGGAAATAAAAGCAAAAATAAACAAATGGGACCTAATTAACCTTAAAAGCTTCTGCACATCAAAGGAAACTATTAGCAAGGTGAAAAGACAGCCTTCAGAATGGGAGAAAATAATAGCAAATGAAGCAACTGACAAACAACTAATCTCAAAAATATACAAGCAACTCCTACAGCTCAACTCCAGAAAAATAAACGACCCAATCAAAAAATGGGCCAAAGAACTAAATAGACATTTCTCCAAAGAAGACATACAGATGGCTAACAAACACATGAAAAGATGCTCAACATCACTCATTATCAGAGAGATTTCCTTCCTTTTTTAGGGCTGAGTAATATTCCATTGAATATTTACAACTTTTTTTTTTGTCATATTCCTTTGCAAGCTGGTGTTTGTCTTTGCCTTTTTTCTTTCATTTTTTTTTTTCCTCAACAGGAAATTAAAGCCGCACTTTAGCCGAGATCAGTGTCATTTTCTGAGGCTGTCCTACTTTTGAAACCTTAAAGATCCCAGTAACAGAAATTACCCTCTAAAGGGGAATATGATTCAAATGCATATTTCAGACAGTGTGGTTGGAAGGCACTTAGGTTCTGTCAGAGTCACGTGAGATTAAACACTGGTCTTGAGAAACGGTGGCCACTGTTTAATCCTGGTGTTCCTGGAGGACAGACGTGTGTGGACAAATATCAGGTCAGGACTGACGGGAACACTGAGCAGTTTGCACCCACTTGTGGGGATTCCTGCTTCTCTCTGATGACTCAGGCCTGCAAGATTCCTGCAGGATAAGGCTCTCTCACCAAAGCTGCTCAGCAATAATCAAGCCAACAGTTTGTAATTTCAACTGTCTCAAGAGAAATTACCTAAGGTAACAGACAAAGCTCTCCAGTGCTAGAATATACGTTATTGGGACAAATCATTGTTACATGCAACGTTTGGCGTGTATGAATTAGGCGCAGGTGGTACAGAACCCGCCGGCTGATACAGGCAATGCAGAAAGGCTTGTTCGATCCCCCGGTTGAGAAGATCCCCTGGGGAAGGAAATGGCAACCAACTCTAGTATTCTTACCTGCAGAATCCCATGGACAGAGGAGCCTGGTGGGCTACAGCCCATGGGGGTCGTACAGAGTCTGACACAACTGAAGCCACTTATTGGGCATTAGGCATAAAATGTCCATGTGTCCTTATTGATTTATCTGGTGGGGTAGCATTAATAATGAATTATGTTTACTTACAAAAAGTGTGGAAGTAAATTTTATTCACTCCTCTGGACAGTCATCTGTGGGAAAAAAAAATGGGAGAAATAAAAGAGCCTCTGATTACTACCGTTCCCAGTAGTTTTAAAATTTCTTTTCTTTTTTTAAGTAATGTATTTTATAATAGTAGCTTCCCTGGTAGCTCAGTCAATAAAGAATCTGCCTGCTATACAGGAGACCGAGGTTCCATCCCTGGGTCTGAAAGTTTGCCTGGAGAAGGAAATGGCAACCCACTGCAGTATTCTTTCCTGGAAAATCCTATGGACAGAGGAGTCTGTTGGGCTACAATGCATGGACTTACAAGAGTCAGATAAGACTTAGAAACTAAACCACCATCAACCACAACTGTACATGAGATTACTTATGGAAAAAATAAATTTTAAATAAGCTGATTTGTTTCCTGATATTTACATACCTGGTGAATGATATAGTCAGGAAAAAAGTATAATTTCATTACCATTATCAGAGAAATTCACGATATTTTCTTCTGGAATCCCTTTGTCCTCTGTCTCCTTTTTGAACTTCTGATAGACTAAGTCTGAAATCTGGTCACGTTTGCCTGAAAGTCACCATGCAAAAAGGAGAACGCACAGAAATTTCTGAATATTCAGAACAAGGAATCGAATGTGCCAGTCTGATCTCCACTTGTATAATTTAAGAGAGCCTCAAACAGTTCCCAGGTCCCATGTTACACATGACTGCTGTCCTCAGATTTAATTTCCCTCTAACTCTGTAACTGAACCCTGCCAGCATCAGCAGCAGGACCCCCAAAGACTTGCAGGAGCTCCATGAATTTGAGACTCAACCCATCACAGTAGCAACTGACTTGCTTCTTTTTCAAGCTTCCCAGAACCTGTACCTGTACTCCTGTCATGTTCTGGACCCCAGTTAGGAAGCAGGGTTTTCTCATTGTGGAGACACATTAACCCCATCACACACCACTTGGGAGACAATTTACTCTTTAGCCAACCATTCTACACAGAACCGTTTCTGAAATAGACATCTACTGTCACGATGGTACACTCACCTCAGTGCTTCTGTGTGGTCATTTGGGGTCATGTCACTGTTCATAAGAAGGGTGTATTGTGATAATTTAACAGGATAAAGATATATTTTACAAGTTTTTGTTCCAGAGGTTATAACACATGGGAAAACAGATATACAATGATGTAATTCATGCCATCCTCATTATAGCCATGGCTTGAGCTTAGCTGGTGTATTTTTTTAATACTCTATAAAAATTATTTTTTTAATATCAACAGGTAGAGACTATGTTCAAATGTTTGAAAATTATTTTTGGCCCCTGTTTCTTAGTAGATTACCTTCCAGGATACTCAAGTCAGTGAACACGAATATGAAGACCTTGTACACTGAATAGTGAATATTGTCAACACCTCGTGATTTTCTGAATGAAAGTTCTGGCATGGACACGTGGCGTGACAATAGCAATGGGAATTTTAGAATGCCATACATACTGAGTACTCCAACCAAGTCTGTCTCTTTTCCTTCTTCATCCACATTGTGAATAGATCCTATTATAGTGTAAGGTGACAGATGAAGAATTGTAACTTCGTTTTCACCCGCATCTGTGAGAGAGAGAAGAGATAATATGTACAACCCCGTGTTCATTTGTTGGCAGTGGGATGTACTGTGACAGGCTGAGGGCATCATGAACAGCACGTGCGGCATTGACGATGCCTCACTCCGTAGGTGCACTGAATGCTACCGTGGTTACGACAGCAAGAAAAGCAGGCAAGACTTTCCCCCATTCTCACCTTTTCCTATACTTAGCCAGCCACTCCTTGCTGTCCTACTGAGATGCTTTCTAGAACCTGTGTCCTAGTGAAACCAATAGATGTAGTTTTTAAACTTATCTCATTTCAAATAATTGTTTGCTACTCTGAATCGTCGTCACTGTCCGCAGATTTCTCTACTTGTGCTGACCCGAGAGCCATTCTCTAGTTGTGGAACACGGGCTCTCGTTGCAACGGTTTCTGTTTTGTCGAGTCGAGACTCTAGGAGGTGTGGGCTCTGTCGTAGCTGCTGGCCGGCTCTGGAGCACCTGCTCAGTAGCTGTGGCACGTGGGCTTTGGGCCCCACGGTGAGCGGGATCGGGCCAGGGATCCAATCCATGAGTCCTACATTGGCCAGATGATTCTTATCCAGAGGACCACTGGGGAAGTCCCCAACAGTGTTTTCAACAGCATGAGAGTGTTACCGAGCAGAAGTTCTAAAAGCTTTTGTATTCCTGTTATCCCAGTCATGGCATTGATTTCTCTGGACTACAATCAGCCTACCATTCATATGCTTGTGTTCCTGAGTGCCTAGCCTGTGCCCGGCAACCTTCAGAACACTTTACATTCATTACTCTGTTTCCTCTGCCCCCTCAGTCTGGGGTATGACAGAGCCCACTGCCGTGTCTGTTGTTCTGAAAACAGTTCACCTTCTGGGACGTGCAGGCAGTGAGCTCCGTCCCCACCTGGAGCACCGCCCCTCCTCTCTGCCCTGCCCGTCCACTCTGCCCCATGTGTCTGGACAAGAAAAGCAGCTCTGACCTACTGCCTGTCACCTCTAAACTGTCTATGTCCATTCTGCCTCTCCTGGCCTCCATCACACCCTCCTGCAATCACTGAGCGAGATGGGATGTAAACTGCACAACTGTGTTCCTGAAACATGAAAACACCTTTCCTCAGTGTTAAAATACTTAAAATCATGTCTGCTTGAGAAGGAGAAAAAAAAATAGCTGAAACAGCTTCACTGTCTCATAACCCCGAAAATATACACAATATGCCCAAGCCAACCATAAGTCCAGGAATCTTGGATCACATTGGAATAATTTAAGCCAGACGATGCATGCCCTCAGATTATCAGTGACCACCTGTTCTTTACCGCAACTTCACCAAGGTGGACATAGCAGCATCACTGTGAAGGCAATGGCACAGTGAGAGGAAAGCTATCTTCTGGGTGTCAGGTCACCGTCAAGGTCGCTGCTTGTGCTGTGCTTGATGTGAGACAGCTCACCCCACAAAACACAGCTGGGGGTTAGCTCCTGAAAGAGACCCGCCAAAGACGGCAAACTATTCTGTTTCTTTCCCTTGTTATCCGCTGTGTAAAAATCCAGCTAAAAAGTACTAGAAAGACGAAGGAAACAATAGCAGTGGAAGCATTCATGATTCAGTCAAAGGAAAAAATAATATGGGAATTATGATGCTGGGAAAGATTGAAGGGGGAGGAGAAGGGGATGACAGAGAATGAGATGGTGGAATGGCATCACTGACTCAATGGACATGAGTTTGTGCAAGCTCCGGGAGTTAGTGGTGGACAGGGAGGCCTGGCGTGCTGCAGTCTGTGGGGTCGCAAAGAGTCATGCATGGCTGAGCAAATGAACTGAACTGAAGAATATGAGAGCATAGTTTAAAAATCATCAACTATTAGAAATTATCCACAAAAGTATGGGGAAATATTTCAGGCATAAGTTTTACTTCTTTGCGGACATTGCATTTGAAACTCTGCCAATACTTTGTTTAGGCAAGGGCTGTGATCATATACGGATGTATTCAAATTTTCATCAAACGTGTACATCTTCAGCCATTTAAAATTAGGAATGGTGCTTAAAGCCCTCATGGAGGACTTAAGGATATAAATCTTAGCCAGCACCCCCATTGCTTTGAACACAAGCTGCCTTTAAGATTGAACTCAAGATAGTTTCCTTGGGTTCAAGTACATCCAGCAAATCTTGGTCAGATTTAGATGTCTTAAGACTGTTTTTAAAAAGTGATCGAACCCAATGTACAAGCTCAAGACAGAATATTGAGATGTCGGTTCACAAGGCTCTTGTAAATTTTCGGTGAGAACCGTCTCAGTCTCAGGTCAGTCACTCAGACGTGTCTGACTCTTTGCAACTCCACAGACTGCAGCACGCCAGGCCTCCCTGTCCATCACCAACCCCTGAAGTTTACCCAAACTCATGTCCATCAAGTCAGTGATGCCATCCAAACACCTCATCCTCTGTCGTCCCTTCTCTTCCTGCCTTCAATCTTTCCCAGAATCAGGATCTTTTCCAATGAGTCGGCTCTTCACATCAGGTGGCCAAAGAACTGGAATTTCACTTTCAACATTAGTCCTTCCAATGAACACTCAGGATGTTCATGGTGAGAACCGTACAAAATACAAATCTGACGCCTGTGCTTAGTCTCGTTTTTCTCGTTGTTTAGATATTAGGTCACTTCCAACTCTTTGCAATCTGATGACTACACCAAATCAGGCTTTTCTCTTCTCCACTATCTCTGTTTGCTCAAACTCATGCCCATCATGAAGGTGATGCCATCTATCCATCCAATCCTCTGGCCACCCCATTCTCCTTCTGCCTTCCTTCTTTCCCGGCATCGAGTTCTTTTCCAACAAGCTGGCTCTTATCAGGTGGCCAAGGGATTGGAGCTTCAGGTTCACCATCAGTCCTTTCAATGAATACTCAGGGTTGGTTTCCTTTAAGATTGACTGGTTTGATCTTCCTGCAGTTCAAGGGACTTCAAGAGTCTTCTCGAGCACCACAGTTCGAAAGTATCAATTCTTCAGTGCTCAGCCTTCTTTATGATCCACTCATCATATCATCTTTTCGTCTCACATCCATACATGACTACTAGAAAAACCATAGGTTTGACTCTATGGGTTGTTGTCAGCAAAGCAACATCTTTGCCTTTAAATGCAGAGTTGAAGTTTGTCTTACCTTTACTTCCATGGAGTAAGCGTCTCTTAAATTCATGGTTGCAGTCACCATCTGCAGTGATTTTGGAGCCCATGAAAATAAAATCTGTCACTGCTTCCACACTTTCCCCTTTCTATTTGCCATGAAGTAATGGAACCAGATGCCATGGTCTTAGTTTTTTGAATGCTGTGTTCCAAGCCTGCCTTTTCATTCTCCTCTCTCACCCTCATTCAGAGGCTCTTTAGTTCCTCTTCACTTTCTGCCATTAGAGTGGTATCGTCTGCATATCAGAGCCTCTAGATATTTTTCCCGGCAATCTCGATTCTAGCTTGAGATTCACCTAGCCTGGCATTTCACATGATGCACTCTGCATACGAGTCATGTAAGCAGGGTGACAATACACAGCCCCGAGGTACTGCTTTCCAGTTTGGAACCAATGCATTTTTCCATGGGCAGTTCTAACTGCTGCTTCTTGATTCGCATACAAGTTTCTTCGGAAACAGGTAAGGTGTTCTGGTATTCCCATGTCTTTAAGAATTGTCCACAGTTTGTGGCAAGCCTTTAGTTAAAGGCTTTAGCATAATCAGTGAAGCAGAATTAATGTTTTTCTGGAACTCCCTTACTTTCTCCATGATCCAGCAGATGTTGGCAATTTGATCTCTGGTTCCTCTGCCTCTTCAAAACCCAGCTTACACATCTGGAAATTCTTGGATCACGTGCTGCTGGAGCCCAGCTTGAAGGATTTGGAGCATAATCTGACTAGGATGTGAAATTAGCAGATTGTGTGGTAGTTAACATTTTTTGGTGTTGCCCTTCTCTGGGATGGGAACAGAAACTGCCTTTTGCAGTCCTGTGGCCAATGCTCAGCTTTCCAAATTTGCTGACATATTATGTGCAGCATTTTAACAGCAGTATCTTTTAGTAATTTAGATAGCTCAGGTTGAATGTCATCAGCTCCACTAACTTTTTTCACAGTAGTATTTCCTAAGGCCTACTTGATTTCACACTCTAGGATGTCTGGCTCTAGTCTTGAGTAAAACTCAGTTGTGTGGAGATGGTCCAATCCTTGACTTCTAATTGTTAGGAGGAGTAGAATGCTGGTGTATGGGGTAATTGAAGGAAGTCAAGACCAAGATTTCCACCCAAACACACTCCTCCCAGTGAAACACTCTTCCATTCAACATCAAATACTTACATTCAACATGATAAACGAGAAGTTGTTGCCTTTCTCCTGTGAGTTGTTTTTTTACACATTCTCCGTCTGACCTTAAAGACGAAATATGTTCAAGTTGTGTTATTAAAATGGCAAAAGTCAGTATGTAATTAGACTTTCTTTTTGTATCACACCCCAGGTTCTGCTTGTGTCACGTTACTGCCTGTGAACAATGTGAACAAAGAGAAGAAATATGTTGTCTAAGATCAAGCGACTGTGCGGTGACTAGGATGGTTTCTCTACACGTTAGATCTGACTAGTGGTTGCAAAGATGAATTTCAAACACAATATAGGCCTTGTTTAAAGCCAGTACACATGGAGACGTCTAGAATTTTAGGAAAGCCTAATAAGAATGAGCCTTTCCTTTATTTAGTTTCTGGAAACTGAGAGGAATAGCCATCATCACAGACCTCGGGCATTCTCTCAAAACCCTGGGAGTGATTCATTAGAGAATGTGAGAAGCTCATATCATCAAGAGTTACAAGAAAATTTGTAATTTTCTCAAAAGGCACACTCTTTATCTATCACAACACCATACGAGGATTAAGCTTTAAAGACACATCTATGTATGTATACACATTGACACATACACACACAAGCAAAAACACAAGTACACATGATATGCTTATATGACATAAGGAAATTATACATATATAATATATGTTAAGTATATATTGTCTTATGTATAGCCCACCAAGCTCCTCCATCCATGGGATTCTCCAGGCAAGAATACTGGAGTGGGTTGCCATTTCCTTCTCCAGGGGATGGATCTTTCCCACCCAGGGATCGAACCCAGGTCTCCTGCATTGCAAGCAGATGCTTTAACCTCTGAGCCACCAGGGAAGCCCCTAGTATATATTGTCAGCTACGTAACAGAAGAGTTTGGGTGACTTCTTATATTGTCCTCTGTGCATGTATGTGATAAAAAAAAGAGAGATATTTGGCACATAGAATGCACAGGAAACAAATATTAAAATGGAAATAACTCAACAAGAATTGGGTTAATTTTTGAACAGACTCCTTGTAAAGGAACATCCACAGTCATTTGAGTTTACTGTTATCAGTCTTTAGGGAAATACACTGAAGTGACTGAAAAGAATTATAAGGCGGGAACAAAACAATTTTCCAAAAGCTGCAAACATACAAAATTTTATCTATGCAAACCAAGCCCTTTCATGTGGTTGAAAACCACAGCTCCCTGTATATGTGGACACAAAGTTAAATTTTAAAAACATTGTGCTGACTGAGAGAAACCAGAGAAAATGATGGAGAGTGCATAACTTTGTCGTCTGAAGATCCAGAAAAGGTGAGGATAAGCTGGTCAGTTCTTACCTGTTGCCCGAGGAGTAGATGTTGAATAATGAGAGATGAAAAGGAGCTGTGATGGAGCTCATTATTATATACATATAATATATATCACTCCTTATATATATATATATATATATATATATATATATAGTATATATATTTAATCCTAATGTGTAGTATTGACTGTGCTGGGTCTTCGTTGCTATGCAGGTTCTTCTCCAGTTGTGGTGAGCGAGGGCTACTCTGGAGTTCCAGCGCTCAGGCTTCTCACTCTGGTGGCTTCTTTTGTGCAGCATGGGCTCTGGAACGCACGCTCCAGAGCACAGGCTCAGTAGCTGTGTCACAGATGCCTGGTCTCTCCGCAGCATGGGGGATCTTCCAGAGACGCAACTTGTGTCTCCTGCATTGGCAGGCAGATTCTTAACCGCGAGCCACCATGGAAGCCCAGAATTCTATATCTCGACTGTGGAGCTCATGAAACAGTTGTGGATATGTGAAAGCTCATTGAATAAAGACCTCGACAAAGGGCAGATTAAACATAAATACACTTCAGTAAAGCCGATTTCAGAAAGGGTGGCCGCGTGAAAAGTTAAACACAGGACACGAAAATTGTAAAGACGGCAGAGGACGATAATAGGTGTTCTTAAAATATTAGTGACAACACACGTGCATATGTGTGTGGGGGGGATATATATCTGTGTGTTTGTGTGAGTCTGTATCTGTATGTGTGGTTATACTTTGACTGTATGTATACTATCTCGGCTCAGTAGTAAAGAATCTTCCTGCAATGCGGGAGACCAGGGTCCCATCTTGGGGTCGGGAAAATCCCCTTGGAGAAGGGAATAGCAACCCACTCCAGAATTCTTTCAGGGAGAAATCCATGTTCTTTACCCCTACTACCAGCTGGGATTCTCATTTGGGGCTGTGAGGACTTCAGTGAATTCAGTGGTGATGAAATATCTCGTGAGGACGCCCCACAGAGCAGAGCTCACTGTGGGCTCTCTCAGTACCCTCGGTTCTGGGCTCGGTGGGAACCATCTCTTACAAACTCTGCAGGAAGGGTTCAAGCCCCTGGATGGTTCCAGGACACAAGCCTCTTCCCACTGCCGAGTCCCTCTTTCCTTTAATGAGTGGATGCCAGTGGAGCTTCTGGAACTCCCACCGTCTTCCAAGCAAAGACACCAGGACTTCCCCTGGAGGCTCACAAGTGAACTGCCCCCACCCCAGCTCGGAGACCCTGCTCATCCACAACTCATGGCATTACGCTCTCAACATTGTCCAGAGAGTTCCCTGCAGATGGAGAAGCCTCACCCTCCTCTAGACACAAGAGCTTATAGGTTTATTTTTTCCTTCAGGGTGACTTTTACTTACTTGACATAAAAGTCGAGGTCAACTGTGTTATTTGCATGAAACTCAAGATGACGTACGTACGCGTGGAATGGCCCGCCCTCAGTGATCTTGTCTTTGTTACTGGCTGCGATGTAATGGGTTTTCCATTCCCCTGAAAACTAAAATCAAATTCCTGTGAGGAAGCTTCAGCCATCTCTGGAAATTCTACCAACATCATCCCTCAGCAGTTTCCCTTGTCCTTTCACTTGGGCAGAAGTTACCTATCTTTATGGACACAGCCCTAGGTATAAAATCATGTGAAAACTCAACTCACATAAAGGAAGGACTGAGGTATTACTGGGATAGCTTGAGCTGTGTAAAGGAAGGAGCTGAGGCATTACTGAGATAGCTTGAGCTGTCTTGTCAAATGCAAGAGCCCTAGTCCAAAAGCCGTGAGATCTTCTGTTTTACAAGAGCAGTGAACAGGCACGAGAGCCAATGAATAGACGGCAGAGATGATACAGAGGCCATGCAGAACAGGTATAGAGCCAGTGAATGGAGCAACTTTGAGTTGCAGGGAGATGGCCAGACTTAGGGATCCACATGACCAAACCTCAAAAGGGACACGCACACACATATACCCCAAGACCTCCTCCCAGCTTGCACCACCCCTGGTACCCGTTTGAGAATTAGCTGAGCTTCACCGTGGCCTGCATAAAGCAGACCAAGGACAACGCTGAGCAGCAGAACCTTCATCTCGCTGTCTCTTCTTCTGTAGCAGCTGAGGGTGTCCCAGTGGTTGGAGAGGATGTGAAACCGGTGCCTCTTTTATAGCCTGCATCTGTTGGCGTGATGCATCACGAACCAATAGTTGTTCCTCAAACAACCAAAGTCACACGGATGTCATCTTCAGTTTCCTGGTTGGTAGAGATAAGCTTTTCTAGCACTCTGTCATTTTAATAATGAGATTAATCTTAAAAGAATCTTTTGTAGATCTGGTATTTTGTCATTTTCATAATGAGATTTGTTTCAAGAGAGGCTTATGAATAAGTGAGAAATCACAGAACACGTGTGAAAATTTCAAAGTCAGGAATATTTACTTTATATCCGGAGATCCAAAATGGGATGAGCTGTCCAAGGCACATACTGCCTGCGCCCTCCCACTCCCCATGTTGCTCACTTAACAGAGGAGAGTGTTTAAAATTTATTATGTAAAAGTAAATATTGACTGTGTGCATTAGCCAAGGAAAATCTGTTCTGTAAGTGACCTTTGGAAAGTCTCCTGTTTCTCAAAAGTGAGGAGCATGTCAGCACAAAGCATCCCACAGGGGGCTCTTTCTTCCTAGTTTCTAAGAGGAAGAGCCATTCAAATGTCCTTAACCTTATTCGAAGAAGGGATGTCAACAATTCATTTTCATTACCCCTTTTCCGAACACCTTTTAACCACCTAATCTCTCATGCAGTAATTACTCAGTAACTCTGTGGTTTCTCTGGGTGCGTGAACAAGCAGGATAGTAGTTCTTGTAATTTTTAGAATTTAAATGGGAAAAGCAAATTTCCTGACTCCATATTTCTAGTTATTTTCCTAGCTTCATATGAAAGAATCTATTGTTTTGTATTTTTAATCAAATTTTTACTTATGTTCATCTTCATTGATAGTGATTTATCAAGTAAATACATTAAAAGATGTGATATTTTCTGAGTGCAGAAATGAAGAAACAGTGAGTTTCCCAAGTCAGCTGAGGGACAATCCCTGGAGGGCTCACCCAGTACTGGCTGCTCCTGAGACAAATCAGAGCTCAGAGTCCTATGCTTAGATTCAACCTTGTCTCAAGAATGTCTTCGGCTCACTTCTTCAGTTGATCCTTTCCATCTTTCCGTGGAACAACAGTATTATCTTTTGTTTCGTCTTCCTTCTTTTCTTTTGGTTGCCATGTCATTTTTTCTCTTTCGTTCACACATCCCTTTGTATCGTATCCTGTTGTAGTTTTTGGCTGTGAAATCTGGGCGATTGAAGGCTTTCCTGTCTCAAAAGACCCTGAAATGATTGCCTCTCTTTGGTGTTCGATCCAGATGATAATTTTTTTTTTCTTTTAAATTTTATTTTATTTGATAATTTGTTTTTTTGTCTGTCTCTTTTGGCTGCACCCAGCAGCACGCAGGTTCTTAGTTGTCCAACCAGGAATAGAACCTGTACCCAGCAAAGTGGAAGTGCAGGATCCTAACCACTGGACCACCAGGAAGGTCTCTGAATCAGATCATTTCCAGCAGGGATGTGGTCCCAGCTAGCACCGCTTATCTGCCCGTCATCACTCTTCCATCTCAACCTCTGCACTTCCAGCATTTTCAGGTCTTTCTTTCGGGTTCCCACCAACACGTGTCCCCTCAGAATGTATCCTAAGACCATCGCGACTTAGGAAGGCCTCACTGTCTGCCAGTCCAGGGGACATTAATCTTCAGTTGCTCTGACGAGTTTTTCACAACAGTTGTGAAAATCCTGCCGTCTCCCATTCATCTCACGCTCTCCTTCCCTCACTGTGTTCCCGAGCCTGTTCTCTGCATCTGTGTCTCCGCTCCTTCCCTGCCACGTGGCTCAGAAGTTCATGCCACACAGGGAGCCCAGCCATGCGCTCTACGACAACCTAGAGGGGGCGGGATAGAGC